>NC_053180.1:7658700-10158700 GCF_905163445.1 Pararge aegeria
GTCCATGAGACAGCGCTCTTACAGATAAGTGATAACTGAGCCTTGACTCAGCACCTCGACAGCAAATTACAAAGCCAAACTTATCTATAGAGATAGAAGAAAAAATAATTTAAGGGAAAAAATATTTTAATGGGTTTCGTACCCCAAGGTTGTCACTCAGCTGTCTGTCAGTCGGTATGTATATAAAAGTTATTTGTATGATTTGAACCAACATGTCAAATTTCAAACAAGTCATTAGAACCACGTAGGTACTCTAAAACCATGCTTATATAACGCTTAGTTAAAACATCGAACAATGTATAATGGTATTCACAGAAATATTGTTATTAGGGTACATTTTCTAGAAGCTCGCTCGGTTGAGGACGAGATAGATTATCTCAATTCTCAGCTTACAAATTCCTTGCAAACATTCACTCCTCTTTAAAATTCATTTTCATTTTACGTAGATATAAAATTACGCTCTTCTCTATTTGCATGGGCTGAAATGACAGCTTGTTAATGTCGCATTACTGATCAAAGACATCCTGACTTGTTGAAATAGAGATATTTTGTTTCTTTTTTAACATTTTAGAAGCTCCGCTACAGAGCGAGTAGAGACATTTTTGAGATGGGAAATAACAAAATGTAGTTAATGCCATTCTGAGTGAAAAAAATCTAAATTCAAAAAAAATCATTCGAAAAAAAAACTGAGTGCAGTTTCCAGAAGAAGTTTGAAGTTTTCCAGAGACATTTCCCAACTACGCAGGAGATATTATAGTGCACAAGTGTGTGCGCTAACACAGGTGTACTCTCCATACCCTCACTCTCATAGTCTGATGGGACAGCAGCTCCAACAAGACTAGAAATAGCCCAGGGTAAGACTGCAAAGGCTCAACGTGCTCTCCGAGCCACAATGGTTAAACAGCACCAATTTAAACCGGAATACCGGTAGCGGAATTCAGGCGATTTCGTCGCATAACTATAGTACTGAATATGTAACAATCAAACAAAACAAACGAACAGAAATATTGGTATAGATTTAAAGTTGCTTTTCGTGTCTACGATAATCAGCATATTGTATTGACAGCAAAACCAGCCCTTAGATTGAAAAGGTCACAAAAGTTATTTAGATTGTTTCAGAGCTGCTTAATCCGGGCTTATATCTGTTTGGAATTGGGGTTGGCTTCCAGAGACGGGTATTAAATATGTACATACAGAATTTAGTCATAACCCCGGTTTATCACGCTTTAAATAAAAAAATGTTCTATAATATAGCTTAAATTACATAATATATTTTAACAACTTTATTTAATGTTATCACAGATTACCCTCTGTGAAACATCCACAGGGGGTAATGCATGGTGTGACCTTACCAATCCAGTACATAGAAATTAGTAAGTCCCAATGTATGTATCAGCTGTAAGTAAATTAAAAGCTTGCATAGCGTATTATATTCCTGACATATCTTTGATATTAAATTTATCTAAAAGAGAAAAAATGCTAACTAAATGCAAAAATATTACCCATTAGTTCATTTTCTTATGATCAAAACTGATTAGTTGAAAAATTACACTGTGCATACGAATCGACCAAAGATTGCATTTTACAATATTAGAATATTGGTTTTACTTAATTTATAACAAAATACAGACGAAAGTAGGTAGGATATATTGGATAAATGTCTGAATGTAAAGCTTATGAACAAATAAAGCAAGGTCGATCTAATGAACCGTCTTTGTACATGTATGAAAATGTCAACACATTTTTGTAGCCTTTCCACATCTCCTCGAAATTGACCTCGATTTACCCAAGTACCTATTTTGTGGAGACCCGGACCGTAAGCCGGGACCCTTTGAGCAATAGAGTGGCTGGGAAGGGCTCGATGCTTATTGAAATTGCTCGTAAAGGCTGAAAAATTGTTTCCGATAGAATCCTACTAGGCCTTATTAAAGAAGACATTCTGCAAATACACCTTATATATATAAAAAGTTACATTTTTTCAGTATCAACATCCTTAGATTATCATCGTCCAACTTCCGGCCACAGTCCGCCGGCCAGGAATTCAGAACATACTCCATACTAATCCGATTTGGGTTGGCGGGTTTCAACGTAACACATGTTACCACCACCACGTTGTTCAATGCCAATTTCCTAACGATATTTACTTTTTAAATACCAATCTTTGAGGCCTGCGCGGGAACTGAACCCAGGCCTCGTGATCAACTCAAACATGCTAACCTCTACATATGACTATCACTAATTTGTGATAATAATTATAACGCCCGCTAACCTGCATTTGAGTATATTGGTTACTTAAAAGGTATTAAATTAATACAGGTCTAAGTGCTTTTTAACCCCTTTTTTAAAGCAAAAACGACGGGGTGTTCGGTGTTATAGGTTGGACGTGTCTGTGTGAATATATCTATGTATGTATGTATGCGTGTGTGTGTGTATGTGTATGTGTGTGTGTGTGTGTGTGTACCGGTGGCATCGTCGCTCCCAAACAGATGACCGATTTTGATTTTAATTTTATTGTTTCGGGAGTGCTAGCTACGTTTGATAAATTAGTCTAAGATGGCCGCCGCCACAAAAAAGGGATTTTTTTTTATAAGACCCTCAATATGGATATCAAATGAAAGGGCTAGACTAGTAAAATGCAATAGACTATGAAAAATTTCATATGCAAATTGGGCGCCACCACAAAATAGCGAATTACATTTATTTTTTCAAAACTCCCATAATCCCTTAATATAAAAACCTTCATTTATCATTTTGTTTTTCAAGTTACATCCATGAAACTTTGATTTTAGGTTTTCGATTAAAAATAAAGAAATAAGTGTTTCACAAATTTTAAAAATTCCAACTCGCATAGGCATCAAATAGGGGATGAAAATTTGAACCAAAGCAAAAATTTAACTTATCGTGTGCGGGCCGCGGGCAAAAGCTAGTAAATAATAAAATACAATTCGTACCCCAATAACACTAGTACCCATCTAAAAAATAGTGCCTCAAGAAGTGAAAACTTATTTTAACAATAAGTTTTGACTTCTGTCGGCACTCCCGGAGGATTATTATGTTCTTAATGCCAGCCATCGATTATGGCAAGTTTTATAATATACTAGCTGTTGCCCGCGACTTCATCTGCGTTTGATTTTGTTTTTTGATGTGGCATTAAATATTGTTGTAGATCTAAAAAAAAAAAAATTATTCAGTATCGCTAAGATTTAAATGAGGGGTTTGTTGCTGTCCGCTGAGGAGTTCTGCCCTCTATCTCCAACCACAGTTTGGGCAAAATTAAAAAACATATTATAACCTCTATAGCACAAAAATAATTATTTAAATCGGTTATAATTTGTCGGAGTTATGGTGTAAAATTGTCAAACACTCATCCCCTCTCCCAAAGTAACCAAGCTTAATGTCGGGATAAAAGTATGCTATATTACTTCTAACACTTCCAAGAATATGTGTACAAAGTTTCATGGGGATCGGTTAAGTAGTTTTTGCGTGCAAGTGTAACAAACAAACTTACATTGACATTTATAATATTAGTAGGGATAGGGATTGTATACGTAGGAGAGAGACACAGGTTTTATTTTAAAACTAACTTCAGGATTCCCAACACTATTGTAAACTGACGAATATTTAAACAATAATTTATTTATTTTCATTTTATTTTATATGCGTAGCCGCTGTGGAGGAAATCACCAATATGGCGGACCGTAGGTAAAGCAAGCTCCATACCAAAACATCCTTTTGTGTAAAAAAAATACTTCTTAAAGCGGCTCTTTACAATGTCATAGAACTCGTTGCCCGAGGGCAAACGACTATAACAGAGTTGTTTACAGTGTAAGAAACAAGATCGATGGCGGAGCATCGTGATAAATCTGTTACAGTCGGCGAGAGCTGGAAACAAATGCATTTGACTGATTATCAATACCGAATAGTGGGTGGAGGCGTATCAAGTGTATTTGATTTAGTATTTAGTTTATAGTTCTATTTTAAATATACTTTGACAACTAGTTTGAAAACTGCAATAAATTTGCAGTCTTGTTTAAGAAACTGAACGCATTTAAATATTTCATTCCATCACAATTCACAAGTCTAGTGAACCAATCAAAATAATCAAAATACCAGCTGAGTCAATCATACAGGATTATGTCTCTGATAATAAAAATTTTGCCTATATACTATACCAGTACCAATACTTCTAATACCGATATATACTTTTTTTTTTTAATAAATAAATACACTACGACAATACACACACCATCTAGCCCCAAAGTAACCGTAGCTTGTATTATGGGTATTAAGATGACAGAAGAATACATTTATGAATTATATACATAAAATACAGATAAACACCCAGAGACTGAAAAAACATTCATGTTTATCACACAAACATTTTTCAGTTGTGGGAATCGAAACCTATGGACGCAGAAAGCATGGTTGCTGCCCACTGCGCCAATCGGCCGTCTAAACTTTTTTACCATTATTGTGAGTAATTACCCTATATAACTGTTTTCTTTCTGACTAAGCAACAATTTAAGAAAAAACAGTTATTAAAATCAGTTCACTCTGAAGCAACGGACAAAATTGAAATAAATAAATAATAATTATAACCATTTTACGTCGTCTAACCGCTTTAATTACCCATTCCCCTCAGAAAACAAATCCTTTTTCAGTTAGAAGACGAATAAAAAGTGAACTTGTTACGGCTATTCCAACTATAAAATAAGGTTATTATTCGGTCAATTTGCCCAAATTATAGGAAGTAGGTATGTCATTGCCCTCTATTCTACGTAGAGGATAGTAGGTATATAATATAGGTATACCTCTAATCATTATTCTGTCGCTTGTCATTATGTCCATTACAGGAGAGGGAAGTGCGCTGTCATTCGAAACTAGATAAACACGTCGTTGCCACCCCTATTATAATACCATACTAGCAAGTCCCACGGATTCGATTCTATAGAAAGTATTTATGGTACAGAAAACAAAGACTGTCTGTTTGTTTCGACTCGGCTCGTCGTAATTTGGTGACTGGACAAATTTTTACTTTAACGGAGTTAAAAACTGTACGAAAATCCGATGTTCTTCAAAGTTAGGGATATGAAAATTTAGGAGGAATGGTGGCATTTTTACACGCTTTATATTAGTTTGTGTTGTTATCCGCTATGAAATAGTTCGGCTTAAAGACATTTATTTCTCAAAAGAACACAATAGATAACTTACATCGAGAATACAATAATATGAACGGAATTTTGTACATGTTCAATAACAAGTTTTTTAAATATTGGTAAACTTTTAGTGTTAATGATTATCTCAGGTAAATCATTGTACAACAGCACTCACTCACACTGCACACAGTAAGCTTTTCTTTCCATAATTGGTTCTAGTTTTAGATAGTAAAAATTTAGTTTTGCGTTTTCTTAGATAGTTTGCGTATGTTTTTGTTTGAAATCGTAATTGTGAGAGTATATTATCTATATATATATATTTAGTTACAATAAAAACCATTCCAGTAGGCCTACTTTAAAAGAAGTTTTGAAACGTGAGGTATGTATGTTTGTAGTTTCTCTACCACCGGTTCGGAAAGCAGATTCTACCGAGAAGAGCCGATGAGAAAGAAAATGTAATATTTATTCCTAAAGGGGTAAAACGATTGTTGGAAGATTGTATGAAGCACCTTGTTTTTGAGCTTAGACCATTTTAATACGCGTAGGTAGTTAAAGATTAAATACCGCTAACGGCCTTTTTAAAAACCTTTAAGGACTCAGTCTCTCAGACATTGTTAGCGGACGAAGTCGCGGGACAGATAGTTAACTTATAAAAGGTGTTTACTCTGTGTTTTTGTCAGTTAAATCACATTACGTGTAATCTTAACAAACTACCCGGTTAAAGCATTTTAATGAATAAGGCAGATTAATCGTCGGTTAACATTAATTTGTCGTGGGTGTAATGTAACATGACATCGTGTTAAATGTAATATGACACATAGCGGCATATAATAAACAGTTTGTTACAATTTAATTATGAGAACATATTACGGAGTAAATATTTATACACTGGGTGCGAAATTAATTTGTGAAATTATTTTTTATTAAAAACTTGTTTTATAAACCTTTGTTGTATAAACCAATATTTGGTCATATTTATTTCTCGAAATAGTTGCAATAAAGCCATAGCAGAAGACATGTGGGATGTCTGCCTCCATACCAGAGAAAACTCATTAATTATAAATTACCAAATTGCCCCTTCCCGTGATCGAACTCGGGGCTTCCTTTTATAAGACCAAAGCACCAAAGCACGCGTTACTGAGGTCGCAAAATATTTCAAATTGTAGGATAGACCCTTCTTTAGGTAACATTACTTTATAAAATATTTCACAAGTAAAAATAAAATACCTATATATCTCTAGCACATTATTTAACACCAGTTTTCAATAAAAGTAATCTCATCCCAGCTTTTTACAATAATTTCAACTTAAATACATGTACATTTTCACTTAAACGGGGTCTTAATAGATTTTCCCCACTCTAGCAGGATTTATTTGAAAATTCCTTTCACAAAGATTTTATTATATCTCTCGGCAAAATTTTTGTTTGCCATTTTGTAATATAGCTAAGTGAATGCAAACATTGTACCGTTTAGCTATTTTCCAATGTATTATGTTCTTATAACAGTCCATTCTCGTCTACTTAGTGACGTCTCGTGGAAGATTCATTAAAATTTAATCAGAGGGTTTAGTTTATTTATGGCACGGTAAAATAATGTGAACAGGGTTTTAAGTGGACTAACTGTAGCATTACTACAAGATTTGCTCTCGCAATCAAGGTATCGTTATCGCATCATCAAACTCGGTATCCTCAAAGTAAAACTGACACTGACTTCACTCGTTTTAGAGTAGCAAATCCTAAAAGAATAGTGATACGCTTGAACGTAATGCAGTTAAGATCCTTTTTACTCGTTTTCCAGTATTTCCATACCTACTCGAAAACGACTCCTCGAGTGACCAAATCTTGTACTAAGGCAAGTGCTGTTAATTAGATTCTCGAAAATTAAACAACAATGCAAAAAAACAGACTTATAGAATGACATCAGATTAGTAATAAACTAAATATTAGGTATATATTTTCTACAGCCTGATTAACAAAACGTACCCTACTCTTAAAGCATGCTACGAACAAGGTACCAAACTCATCAGGTAGCTCATTTAGCACAAGTACTTCATAAATTACGATACGTCTTATACGATAATACAATAGCTCTTATCGTTGATCCCATTCACCACCATATTTTTCTACCCTTCCCCGCCTTCCATTCTCTATTCTTCTTTCAATTCCTCCATCTCCCCGGGAAAATTCTGATTGGCCTAAGGGAAGCGCGGGAAAACATCAATTTTCGTATTTTCATTAGGTATTTCTTCGAATTCATCATAATGACACAAGTAAATACATACTTACTTTATGAGAAATGTCTTATGATTATCATCGGAAACATATAACAGTCAACTGCGGAACTAAATATCTCCAACGGGAGGGTTTGCCCATAAGAAATATCTTTATTTTAAGGGCTTTTACAGAACAGCTGCATGTCAGCCCTATTGTAACCTAATAAACATTAACCTCTATATTTTATCAGCAAATAATCTAAACAAGTGGCAGGAGTGTCAATTATAATTTTATGCAAACACTTTCTTTTTAAATATTAGAAATGATGGTAATGTAATAAGAAACTATTATATTTCTTTTAAATTTTGTAATTAATTCATTAACACGACTTTAATTTTAAGTTTAAAATATATTTAATCTCTATAGTGTAATATAGAGATACACATAGAATTTATTACATTACATCCTTTCATAATTATTATGTGATTACAACATATTTATAAGTAACAAGCTTTTCCCCGCGGGTTTACCTGTGTAAGATAAAGATCGTAACATAATTTTATAATGGGTACCTTACCCCCTCCCGTAAGTCCCGTAATAATCATTTTTCATTATCTACCGAATAACATACTGTAAATGGCAAAAAAAAAGTTATATCTATCTAAGGTTGACTTTATACTAAACTAGCCGTTTCCAGCCCGCTTCGCTGGGCGAATTGAAAAAGGAAATAAATTACATTTTATGTATCATTTTTATTTATTTTTTTCATATTTTTATTATTCTCCTTTTTTTATTTTTGTATGAACATAAATAGGCCCCGCGGATAGAACTGTAAGCATCGATATTGTTTAGACTTACTCAAATTCCAAATTCCATCGATTTAGCCTGTATCTTTCATCCAGGTGATTTTTCTCACTAATATTTATTGTAACTTTCAATGTGCAATCATTATAACATTTCCGTGCCTTTCTTCCAAAAATTAATAATAATTGACATGAAGAAAAAAATTTGAAATGAGCGTTGAAAGTTTAAGTTAAAGTCATTGCAAGTCTCATATGTGAAGTTTAAATCTGTCTAGGTTCAAGTGCGACGAATTTTCTGTTAACTAAAATTTTCTCCGTGACATCAATTTTTTATAGAAAATTAATTGTGCATGTTTTTTATGAATTCTATTGGAATAAGTAACTAAATTTCTTTTCCACATCTCATGTGCTTGGAAAATGCATTCATTTTAATCTGTTACATTTCCGCGATCCCGCAATAAAAGAATTCGTCGGTTATGTAGTCTGCAAAAGTAAAATGAATGTAAAATTCTTAGTCCGTTGATTGGATAGCTACATGTAAAGTTAAGTTTTTGAAACCTCTCAATGACTTTTTCTCCGCTGCCAAAAAGACGATTGTTGCAAGGAAATACACGAATACCCCTACATACACGAAGATCCCCACCAAATTTGGAGTCTGTAGAAGTTACAGGTTAGAAATAAAAATTTTAGATTTTAACACCCACCCCCGCAATTCCTGTCGGAAGTAGACTTTATTGAAATCCATTTTGAGATGTTGTTTATGTGAATAATAAAAGATTCCTACCATATTTAGAATTTTTAGAAGCTATATTTCGAAATTGAAATTTTTTATTGTTAACACCCACTCCCGCGAACCTTATTGGAGGTGATTCATTGTAAAATCCGCTCGAAGATCATTTTTATATTACATATAGAACACTCTCACTAAATTTGGAGTCTATAGGAGCTATCGCTTGGAAATTGAAAATTTTCATTGTTAACGCCCCCACAATCTTCTTTGGGGTGGGATATCGTAAAATTTGTTCATAAATCATTTTTACATCACTTATAGAAAATTCCTACAAAATTTGGAGCTTGTAGGAGCTTTAGCTGGAAAATTAAAACTATTAATTGTTAATACCCACCCCCGCAACCCCCTGTGGGGTGAGCTATCGTAAAATTCGTTCATAGCCTATTTCTACACCTCTTACAGAAGATTCCTACCAAATTTGAAGTCTATAGGAGCTATAGTTTAAAAACGGGAATTGTTCATTGTTAACGCCCCCGCAATCCCCTTTGGGGAATGAATTTCTTAAAATCTATTCATAGCTGACCTGACCTCTACATAGCAAAAGTAATATTCCTACCAAGTTTCACGTTTCTAAGTCTTATGGTTCCCGAGATTTCGTGGTGAGTGACTATATAGATGGGAATTCTTCGATTATCATCGAAATTTTTAACTATTTATCGGGCTTTTTTAAAATTTTCTTACATACAAAACTTTCTCCTGACAATTCTGAAGATAAAAAAAAGCCCAATTGGTCCAGCCGTTCTCCACTACCGTGAGTAGATTCTTAGCTGAATGTAAAAAACCATAATCCGTTTAATACACTCTGTTGAAATCCATGAAAACAAAAGAATCAAGAGAAAATGCTTATCTTTTGTTTTTATTAGCGGGATAAATGTTCATAAAAGTAAAACAGCAATAAAAAAATGAAGGAATGTTGGAATTCAAAAAATAGATAGCCATAAACCATCTAGGAAAAAATTCGCATCGAATGGTGGTAGTTTCATGTCGATACGATCAGTGGTTTAGGCGTGATTGAGCCTCAAACGAAGACCATTTTCATTATATATATATAGACTAGTAATAAACTGTCACTTTTTTGTAAGGATTAATATTTAATATCAATTTCAGAATCACATACAATTGTCTTCCGACGTAAAATACGTTTTTGTGGCTTATTGCACGACTCATGATGCGAAGCATCAGAGAGTGCTTTACGATCGAAGCGCCGAAATGAGGGGAAAAAAACTTTTCGCCTCATTTCGGCGGCTATTTTTATTATTATAGCCTTGTTAGTTCACGGAATCAAGATATTTTGCATACTATTGTCGAGATAATTTAATGGAGATTAATTCCATACTTTTAAAAAATTGATTTACTGCAATAGAATTGGAAAAAAACACCAAAATAGGTCAAAAAAAAATTTCTGTCCGTCATGTGTGAAACCCGAAAACACTCTTAACTTGTAAAAAAATCCATTATTTGAGTTAAATTTTTTTTTTAATTCCAATCGACGATTGTAGGTCACTGAATGCGAATGATTAATTAATTCAGTGTAGTTTAATTGCAATTAATAAAATAAAAAACGAAAATTACTTATTGGGAAATGTTATTATACCATCCAAGAATATTTAACAGACACAATATTATAGGTTTGACATTTACAGTGATTATAATTTGACATGAATAATAATATTTGTACTTTTGATATCACTCTTAAATTTTATTCTTATTTTAATAATATCGATTGATTTAAGATAGTATTATTATTGTATAATTATTGTACGATCATATATATTTTTTGCATGCCATCTAAGGCGGATTGTTTGTCCCTATGTTTTGTGTACCTACCAACAATGTAATACCAATCTGCAAATAAACGATTTGATTTGATTTGATTTGATTTGAAAACTGCAAGACTGTATATCTATATATATATCCATGTAAAATTAACATGGATGGTGATATATATCTATAGATATTATGTACATTTTATTCCACCAGGGGCGCCTGTGCATCACTTTCCTAGTACAGCTGTTTTAAAAATTTTTTTTTTTTTCTTTTTATTTTGCACGACTCATGTGTTTTTTTTCGTTATTTATTGACAAATAATTGGATAGCTATTTTATTAATGAGTCGTGCACTTTTGGATTTTCCAATTTTTTTTTAGATATTTTTCTTAACGTATTACTGTGTCTGGCCACGCAGACGGAGTTTTTTCTTCTGGCTCGATTTATAATAAGTACCTACCTATTATTTCGGGTTGAAATGTTATTGAACCCGAAATTCAATACAGCTTATGTTACTTCTGGTTAAAAGAGCTTTATAATGGAAAAAAATAACAACGAAAGACAAATCTTTCCTTTTTATAATATTAGTATACATCCCAAGTCATTCTAAATTATTACATAACATTAATAGTAAGACGATTCAAATAATTATTATTTATCAGAAACAGTTCATACATAAATATTTGGTTAAAAAAGAAAAAAAATTAAAACTTAAAAAAAACTAATCTAACCACAATTACATTAAGTATAATGTAAATAACAATATAATTTAGGAAACGTCTCACCGCTGCGTCGATTGCATATAAATTGACCTACCGCATAATATACCGAACATAATTCTGTGGTTTAATTAGGTATAAGATCTGTTGAATGTATGCTTTGTGATTCATAGCGGGTCATACCGTTTAGCAAGCTGTTTAGGAAGCGAACGTTCGTTGGTAGAGATGATTAATATACTATATTAAAGTATATTTATATTTACATCTTTAATAATTACGATTCCCTTTAACATCTCACCATTGGGGGTTTTGGATAGCGCCAATATTATATATTTTTTATCTTCTTCTTACTTAACAGTTCAAATTACAATACACCTATTGGAGTGAACAGTTTGTGCGATGCGACGAGAAAGGCATTTATCAGAACATTTAATACTAGCAACCCGTTACTTCTTCGCACGGGTATACATTAGAAAAAAAGACTAAAGTTAATGTCATGTAAATTTCTGTTTAGCAGATAGATAGATACAAATACAATTTTATGCAATTCATTTGTTTTTATTTACGAAAAAAAATATTAGGCTTTATTATATATAGATACCATGTGAAATATTATCAGAGCGATGGTGAAAACCGCATGAACATATAGCGCGGAAAAGGACTTTGTTTTATACTACGTTTAAAAATTATACGTACTCCTTTAGTTTTGGATTATACTTATGCTTTAAATGACTATTGAAATAATGAATAGCTATAAGCAAAGCCATAATCTTTTAACAGTTTACACATGCAGCATGCATTTGAATCTAATATTGTAACATTATTAATGTCACGTATAACGCGTACGTAATCAAAAAAGGCTTTTGAGCGCTGTACGAAAGTTACATTTGAAAATGATGCCATAAAAGCGCAACAATGTTTTATTTTTTTAATTTAAGTTAGTGTTCCTCAGGCTGAGCTAAGGGTTTCTCATGTATCGAAATCTGTATTGGCATTTAAAGTAATCGTAAAATAAAGAAACGTTTAAACAATATACATATAATGCTTGAAAACATATCACTCATTTTTTGGGTCGTCGCGCCGTGTTTTTTATCGCTGACAGTTTATTGTGTATTACGAGGGTTTTAACTTTAAGGAATTATTAAGTAGGTATTTACTTTAAGGAATAGCACTTGACCTATCTTTGGCTGTACAAAACGAGCTATTCTTAAGTTTTATAATTTCGTAATAGAAATATTACAAAAGTCTAACGCTCAATTTGAAAACTTATGGTAGTATAATAAAAACTTTATCAACTTTTTTCTAAACTCATTTTAACAAAAACTTACCCAGACTCGCGTCGTAAGTGTTCATGTATTCTGACGTCATGAACTGAGACACTAAAGCAGTTTTCCCGACACCGGAATCTCCCAGAAGTACCACTCGATATTTTGGTATCTATGAACAAAATATTATATTTATAATCATTTACATTAGGTCATTTGTTACCAGACTTATAATTTAAATAATCTTACCGACATTTTTTGGTGTTTAAAATATGTTTAAGTATTAGAAAAAATCCGAAGTATAAAATATAAAATATGCGAAAGTGTGTTTGGTTGTTAATTCTTTGTTTGCCACCTATGTTCAGCTCAACCGCTGCATTATTTAGTATGCATTTGCACGTTGTTTTAACAAATGAAAACATTTTTTTACTAAAATTGTTGAAAAGATTGTTACATTTTAAGACACGTGAGAATATAAAATCTAAACTACGTAATGGTGATAGCTCGTAAGTATTTCAAAGTAAACCTCGGAAAAATTAAAGTGTAAACAGGTAGGTATGACAGGCAGTAGCGTGCGAGTTAGATACTCGGCAGTAGAAAATTCCTATAAAATCCCCCAGAACTTCAGAGGGCTGTTGACGATCTCCTGACTTTTATTTTGACAAAAATATATTTTTATTTTTGGTATCCGTAATCCGGTATTATATTTATACAGTATTTATAGTATGAAACCTTCGAGCAATAATAAAAAGAACAATGAGGTTAACAATAAAGACAGACCAACTTCTAAATCAACACAAAACGTTAAATTTTTATCTATCTTCTTTACCATTAAAATAACGCGATAATGCCCAACATCGATTACACGATAATCTAAAAGTAGATTAACGACTCGCGAATTCATGTACGTAATATAATCGTGCCACATTTACTGGCACAAGAGCAAGTTCGGAACAATGAAAATATCATTATAATGTTTGAAGTTCCTAATACGGTTCGCCGGTACTTTTTAATGTAGGTACGTCAGCATTTTGTTTAATTACGCTACAAGTGAGTGATAATGCAGATTATGATGGTAACGGGTTACCTGTTAGGCTTAGGGGTATGGCAGTTATATTCAGCCCAAATCGTTTTCTACGCGGCGGCGCATTTGACTTTCTCGCGGACCTTTACATATTTATCAAATACAAATTGTTATTAAAAAAGGCTTTCAATAAAAGATATCCACATACACAATTGATGAATAAAACATGATTAAAGCCGTGATAAAAATGGTTTTAAATTCATACCAAACCAATTTAAATGCGACAACCACCTTTGCATTTACAGCAGTTGTTCATAACATGTTGCTGAAGATGCTCAAGACTCTCCTCGAAAATGAACACCTAACAAGTTCATTGAATTAAAATAGATATTATGTTATTAGCAAAGGCCACAGAGCTGCATTCGGAATAAGTTTCCACAACAGAAAAAAATTCACTCTCGTAACTTTTCGAATGTCGAAGTTTATTTTCCGGCAACTGCGCAATGTAAACAACTTTAGCGGGCGATAATGATGTTCAACATTTACTGTGCGAGGTAAGTTTTAATTTGATATTTTATAAAATACTTTATGAAATTTATGCTTTCCAAGTAAATTCTTTCTATCTGGAATTCATAACTTAAAATAAATTTTATATAAAAGCGTAACAATCCGCTGTGTTGTTTCGAAATATTTATGAAAAGAGGATAGATAAAAGTTATTTTTATTATTTAACCTCATGCACTCTTGTTACGTGCGACTTCCATCTTAGTTTAGACCAAAACAAGAAATCCAACCAGTGGTATATACCAACTTACCCCAGTCATAAGAAATGCTACTGGTTTGAGCAAGAATCTAATGGGTAGATATAAGTAAAAAAATATATCTTACTGGATCTAGTTCATCATCGTCGGGGGTATCAAGGCTGGCGGAGTCGACTGGCCGATAGCCCGAGCAACACGAACCGTCGAATGGCGATCTATCTGATGCTCTGGGGACAAACGCTTCAGTTAACTTTTGTACACGATAAGTAATTACAGAACTTCGTCTGGAAAATCGTCCCTCGGTATAGATATTAGGATCTATAACACCTATACTATAAGTTTAAATAAACTGAGGGAGTCATGTGGTATATTGGAAAGAACTATTTATAGAGAACACAAAAATATTTTCATTTTAAATCTACCTTGGTAATTAACGGTTGTAGTAGCTGTTTTAGTACTTAATTCCGGTGTCAAATAAATAAAATCGTTTATATCTCGTACTATTTTGCTTCCTTTAGAACATTTACGAATTATCACTCCTGTGTATCTCTACGTTTTAAGATATACATTTAAAAACTTTAAAATTGCCCTACTTATACGTATAAATGCAACCACCCGAAACTACAAAAGAGTCGGCGCTGAAAGCTGAAAGGAAAAAATATTATAGCACAGTCATTAAAAAAATTACCGCAGTGTTTTTGTAGATGCGATGATATTTAAAATGTGCAGTTGTCCAAGTCCTACCCACTGGGTTATCACCGCTGTGTATTTATCTGTTTATTGTAGTTCAGAATTCAATGGACAATGGTTTTTCGCTCATTACACATAGGTATTTATTTGTTGGGCTTCTAACTTACTTAAATATCTGCTAATGTATTATATAATACAATAGTAAATATATAAATAAATAAATTTTATTTATGTGTTAATTAAATAAATAAATAAACTCTAATACTTCCAAACTCGATTTGTAATCAATAATAACTTTGATCTAACCATATAAGTGTTATCTGTATTCCGTACTAAACCGCAGAGCGTTTGTTAAGAGAGTCGCTTTAAGTAGGTCGGTTCGGTCACGCAACTTTGTAATCAGTCACAACCAGCTGTAATCAGATTAACAGGTGAGCCTAACAGACTAGGCCACCATTGCCTGTTGCTAAGAACATTGTTTTCCTACTTTAAGTGGAATGAACGTACATTTTCTGAATAACAAAGCGAAGCCAGTTAAATGTACATTTAAAAATCAAGTTGAAAACTTACAAACTAAAACTTTACCGTAGGCGGCTAAAGTTTTTTCGTATGCTAGCTGTAGGTATGTCTATATGTATAGAATTAATTGTTTTTCCAAATACTTCAGAAACTAAGGACGGAATTGGACGAGAAATTATTCTCAAACTGAAACTAAATTTTTTAATCAAACAGCTCATGTCTTTTATGAAAAGTGTTAAGTTTATGGCACATATATAGTTTAAGGTTGTGTAATTTGTAACAAATTCATACATAAATTCCTAAAATAAATACTGATTCTTAGATATATGTATTATTTACCTATTTATACGTACCTCAGTTCTATACGTACTAAGGTCGTACGTACTAAGGTCGCCTGTGGCCTTAGTCACAAAAAAGGCTACTTTTCCTATGTTTTGACATAAGTAGATAAAATGAAAAATGCCCCTGCTAAATTAAAGTTTTTATTTATTATTTAGTAATTATTGACGTCTAACAAAGATGTCGTCAATAATTAGGAGCTGCTGGAGGCAAGTGGCCCAGGACCGTGGATTGTGGAACTCTTTACAAAAGACGAATGTCCAGCAGTGGACGTCGATTGGTTGAAATGATGATGATGATGAATTATCGACGGACCGAGCAGATGGCCCTATATACAGAGCAAAAAAAAAACCTCGTTTATTTCGCCTGTTTCTATCAATTTGAGGACGTGGGTCCCTCATGATAGCCTTATAGAGCACGAAGTAATTAAATTACCCGGACGATCACACCCTTTAGACAGGATTTCAGCACTGCTGCTTGGCGACAGCAAAGCTGCTATACGGCAGAAATTAACATGGCGGTAGTAGTTCTCCGGACAGGCTCTATCACGAAGAGATCGCGTAGTAGTCCACTAATAGTCCACTTTATTACTATCACGTAATAAAGCTTATAAAGTACTAGAAGACCGACGAAATTTATATTATGTTAAACGTATAAATACCAACTTTAATAACTCTAAAAAAATTTATAAACTAATAAATGAAATGATGGGCCGTGTATCCTTATCTATTGATGATTCCATTTTAAAAGCCTTTGAATCACAGGGGTTATCCAGTAACGCCATTGCTAATGGTTTTGCAAACGAATTCGACAAGGCTGTTAAATCGATAATTCCGACCTGCAATTCCAAGCTATTGGACCCTTGTTTGTATACCAAGTCAGTGAACTCCTCCATTTTATTTCAGAAAGCGACATGCACTAAAATTTCTAAGATTATTCAAAACTTAAATTCAAGTAAAGCGCCAGGAGCGGACAGCATTAAGGTTAGCCACATAAAGACGGCTAGGGATAAAATTTCTTTAGCTATAGCAAATCTAATTAACAGCAGTGTCAAAAGCGGTTTCTACCCTGAAAATTTAAAAAAAGGTGTGTTCGACCAGTTTTTAAAAAAGGGAAACGCAATGATTTTTCAAACTACCGACCAATCACGCTTTTATCGTCGGTAGACAAAATTGTGGAAAAATTTGTCTGCGAACAAATTCATACATTTTATAAGAAGAACGAAGTAATTTACCGCAACCAATATGGATTTCAGCAGGGAAAGGGATCAATAGATCTTCTCTCAATATTTTCTGACGAAGTTAATGAACAGCTTAACCAAAAAAAACATGTACTTGCACTGTTTATAGACTTCTCGCGCGCTTTCGACACTTTGAACCATAATCTTCTTCAAAGTAAACTAGAAACATGTGGTGTCCGCGGTCCTTTGCTCGCTTGGTGCGCAAACTACCTTCGCAAACGCACATTTAGTGTAAGGATTGATAACGCCTACAGCGACACTCATGTGGTTAGTGAAGGCACGGCTCAGGGTTCCGTCCTCGGCCCGTTGCACTTCTTGACGTATGTGAATGACATGAGCAACTGTATAAAGCATTGTTCATGTTACCAATTCGCGGACGATACTTGCATCATCTTTGCTGGTCGGGACCCTGACAAGATCTGTGAAGCATTGCAGATGGATTTTAACACCCTGACCATGTGGTGTCACGATGCGGGCTTAGTTCTTAATGTGAAAAAAACCAAACTGATTCATATTAGATCACCATATCTAAAATTCATTCCCTTTAAAAATATTATAGCTCACGATCATGCTTGTCTACACAGTGTAAATTATAATTCATGTAAGTGCCCTTCGATTGAGCTAGTCGACCGATATACCTATCTTGGTCTTACTATTGACTGCAAATTCAACTGGAGTTTCCACATAGACTTCGTATGTAATAAACTGAGGCAATTTCTCTCAAATATAACTATTTTAAATCGACGGATTCCATTTAAAATCAAATTAATGCTATATAACTCGTTCGCTCTTACTTACGTACAATATGGTCTCAGTAGCTACGGTCGTACTTATAAAACTTATCTCAATAACATATATAGCTTACAGTTAAGAATTTTAAAAGCTATTGTCTCACATTCCATTAAATCTAAATACGACGGTAATGATCTAGGGCTTTTTAATCATTGTAAAACATTACCTGTTCAGGAACAGTTTAAATATACTTTATTGAAAAATGAGTTCTTTAATAAGAAGATACTCCGGAAAAATGAACATCCTGTACATACGCGGACGATGACTGCCAACCGCTTGCTCATTACGCGCGCTAACAATACATACGGTGAGCGTACGACCGCCTTTTTGGTTCCGCGATTCATGAACGAACTACCTTCAACGTTGATCCAAAATGTAAATATTAAAAACATTAAGCGTAAACTCAAGAATACTTTTTAGCGAAGTTAGTTGGCTGACTCTTTTGTATCTCGTATGGTTTATATTATTTTGGTACTTACTACTATTAAAAATTAAAATTGACAGTCTTACTTGGTTCCTATCGTTCTACAATGTAGCAGTATGTTTTTCCCACAGCTGGTTTTATTCTTTTAATTAACACCGTAATCGTTGCAGATAGGCACCGAGGACAAACCTCTGCGGTTTTTTCGGTGTTTTTATACTAACCATTTTATTGTAATTGCTTTATTTGATAAATAAATAAAAAAAAAAAAAAAAAAAAAATCTCAGTTCTTGTACAAAAGCGTAAGCCTTTGAATATCGCTGCTTACTATACGTGTTTTTATAGTTACCTGCTATTCGTAGAGTTAACAGAAGTATTGGATCTACTACGGCGGTTACAAATGGAGTCACCGCAATTCACAACGCCGCCTTTGGTGGTGATAGAGAATGTTCTCAGCCTGTAGAGATCATCTGATATCCGAGGGTTGTAAGGTTTCTCTGGTAATGAGCACACCCTTGGTCTTGAGTGCTCTACAACTGCAACAAAAATGTTCACAATTTTAAACGCAGTTCCAGAGATAGGCGCGTTCATATAGAAACTAAAAAACTCTTCTGAGTCCCTAGTGTGACTTTTTCTGCTGTTTCCCAGTATAGTCGCTAGATGGCTCTTTCTATGCCATTTAATCCGTAGTTAACTATCACGCGATCGAATAAGTCAACGTGTTCAGAAAACCACACTAGGCACTCAGCTTTATTATTAGTACCTGTAGATATATGAACGTTAGGTGTTGAGGTTAGGTAGGACATATAAAACACTAGCTGTTGCCCGCGACTTCGTCTGCGTTTGATTTTGTTTTTAAAGTATTCAGTATCGTTAAGCCTTAAATGAGTATAGTAGTATATATATGTATAACATGTGACTGTCAATTAATTAAAGACAAAAAATTAGCAATAAAATAAAATTGCGACTATAATTAAAGATCTAAGCTATCCTATCTCTTAAGTTGGAGCAGACTGCTCACGGTGTGCCAATTTATTTAAAATCGGTTAAGTAGTTTAGGAGTCCATCGCGGACAAACATCGTGACAGGAGATTTATATATATTAAGATTATGATAGATATGTTTTACGGCATAATTAGGCGGTGAAAGCTTGTTTTTAATATTCATTGTACTATGTTATATATTTTCCGTGTCCATTTTGATGCAAATTTGCATCACGTAGGGATACATTACCTCAAAGCAAGTCTTAAATAATGCATTTAAGAAAGAGGAAAAGATTTGTTTTTGTAGACTATTTAAAAAAAGTTACTACTGCGCGTATAGTTAAGTTAAAAAGGTACAGGATATTTTAAAAATCTAATGTGTTTCTCTTTTTTGTATTATAGCTGTAACCCGGCAATCTGTTTTAAGACATTGGGCGTTCGTTTGTGTGAAGGTAATTTTTTATTTTGGAATGATGGAACTATCCATTAGTGAATTTACCCTAGTAGCTCTAAAATCTAATTTGAGTAAGATTATGTTGAGAAAAAGCCGGCGCAAAACTCTGCTGCAAGTACATTATTAGATTGTTTAATTAATTAACATGAAAGCGAGAATGTTAAATTGCAAACCTGTTCTTATTAAACATATACCAACGCAGCACCGGTGTCCTATAAGCCCGGACTTTACAAACTGCCACAAGGGTCGTTTAATCTAATTATCTTAATAGTGAAACTCTGTGAGCAATCCACTCTGTATGAAGTAATTTTATCTCTACAAAGTGAAACATTTAGTTTTCAGCAGTTTCGAGGTTTCATTGCATGATGCAGTAAAAGGGTGGAAATACGAAGTTAATATGTTATAATACTACAAACTTCGTTGCCACTAATATTATAATTGTGAAAATGTGGATGTATGTTAGTCAAAAGCGAAAAATCAGCGAAACTGATTTGGCTGCAATTTGACATACGTGAAGCCTTTGACATGGAAAGAAAATAGGCTTCCATCCCGATTCCTTAAGTAGTTCCCGAGGGAAAATTGAAAATTGTTTACGAGCTAAGCCGCTGGCAGACCGTTTTGAAATTTGATATGCATGTCAGACATGTACTTTCTTTACCAATCTCTCAAATAGTTCACGTACTAATATTAAAAATCGTTAACGAGCGATGCTTTAGACCCCATTCTGAAGTCCACGCAGACGATGTCGCGGACAGAAGCTACTACTACTACTTTTAATTTCGATCTATCAAAATTTTCCCGTGGGAAAAGCATAAATACTCGTAATTGCTTTGCACCAATAATTTGTTAATAATGAAATTGTTATTTTCTAACATTCTAGCTTTCCGCCCGCGTTTTCGTCCGCGTGTAATTCGGTTATCACGTACACGCTCTAAAGGTGTTTTCCCATAGGTAAAAGATGTTTTTTCGGGTTTGGACCCAATTCTGAAGTCCACGCAGACGAAGTGGCGGGCAGAACCAGAAGCTGGTCTGAAACTCAATTGGACCCGGTATATAACACTGCTTTGAGCAGGGCGACATATGCCGGTTCCGCAAGTTTATGATAAAAATAAGGTTAATACAAAAATACTACATTTGAAACATAAATGTGGGTACGTTATTAAAAAAAACAATTTACTTATGAGCTGCTACGACTTAAAAGCAGAAAGAATATTTAGATTTAGGAATTTTTAGTTAAGAAAATCCTTTTTACATGAGCTGGCTTGCCTTATATTTGGGAAACCCGACCAAATTTACTAGACAAAAGTCCTATCCTAGCTTTTCTTCAACCATCAACAAAATATATAGTTCCATATTGATTAAATTGTCACTATATCAGTCGGTTTCTGTCCCCTTAAGTGCGCCCAGCTTTATAGATTAAGTTGTCAAAAGACGGGCGAGGATTGATTATGGGAGGTACATTGACCGAACCGAAAATTGTAACCATTTCATAGGTATATTATGTTACTCATTAGTTTCGTGGTCGACATATTCGACTATTAGGCGTTTAAAAGTGCTTATATAAGGCCTGTAGGTGAATTTGGGTTACCTACTCGGCCACTCGATTGTAGTATATTATAAAAAGTAAGTACCTACCTACATACATTTTTAGTATAGAATTGTAATGGGTTTCCGAGATGCTTTTTTATTCTACATCTGGTGACTGGGGTATGGCATCTAAAACAAATTCATACCCCTAATCGATTCTACGTGACATCGCAACGAAACTAAATTGAAGAGAAAATGAGACTGCAATAATTAGAAAATTAGAAGCAAAAATAAACCTGCAATATACTAGACTACATAAAATATGTACTTCATTTAAAGGAAATTGTATACAATTTTACAATAAACTACCAGTTGATATCTTGGAGATGTCTCTTAAAAAGTTTGTATTAAACGTAAGCTTATAGAAAAGTCCTATTATAGTACTAAGGACTACGTCAACGATAAAAATGCTTTGGTGTTAATTATTTCTCTAACCAGATTGCTTCTTTAATAGTATTAAATGGAAATGTGAGATGGTGACAACAAAAAAAAACAACTGGTTTGTTGTGGGTTTCCTTAAGAGGAACCACGGCGCGTTTGGAGTTCTCGTAGCTTTAGTTTTAAGTTGACGAATTCAGTTATCGCCATAAACTCACTTCTATGTCATAACTTACATGTAATTTATGCATTAAAAGTGCCATCTATATGCCTATTTGAATAAAGAAATATTTGACTTTGAATTTGACTTCGACTTTGAACCCTAAATCGTAAAGCGGCACCTCTTTGTTGACATGTTGGTAACGAGCCACTGCCAAAACTTCCCGCCCGCAAATACTGAATGTACGGAAAAAGTCAAAACGCTACAACTATATAATATTACACTATACCACCCAAAGTTAACGTTGGTAAAACCACGGAGCACACCTAGTGAATGATAATTAAGTACCTTCAGGAAATTTCAGCAATTTCTTCTTCGTGATTGGCATTTTAATAAGTTTTGATTTTAGCTTTCACTAACCTGGATAATAATTATTCGTGGAATATTTATTTTTAAATTAAGAAAAGGCTTTCTTGGTATTTGGTGTTACCGTATAGAAAGGTAAACGAAAGTACACCTACGTGGGTCTTATTACAACACGTGAAACTGGAATTCATTTGTATATATATATAGTACATTTATACTAAAAATACCTTTAAACGAGGTCTACCTCTTTACTAGTTAAGCGCAACAAAGCAAAATTTAAAAAGCATACGAAAACAAAGTTTCTTATGGTTTCTAGATTAAATCAGCTTTCCTTAGTTAAACTACACTATTACACTAAGTAAAGTGCTGAAGAAGTTTTCATTTACCCAAATGATATCTATTCTTGGTACACACAAGACATTTCTCGTACCTTAGTAAGTATTATAATAATAATAAACAAGTAAGTGTTAATTTTCGTGCCGTGTGGTGACGGCAGATCAAAATACAGTTGACACTACCCGTCCTCTTCCCGCAGGTTTCATACAAGGTGACTAAGGGACCATAACAGAGAAAGAGGTGTACAGAGTACTCCTGCGATCACAAACCCGTCGACCTGCAGCCTGATGAGCAGAGGCAGCCTTTTGGGCAAACCCTCCCAACCTATAACAGTCCACTACTGGAGCAACCTTTACTCCAGTAGTGGACTGTTATAGGTTATTGATGAAATGTCTAATATAATGTCATAGAAACAACTATTATTACTAACCTGGTAATTCCAAGAAATTAGAGGTCCGCCTTTGTCGACCACGCATCGTATTTTGAAAATTGAGGGGCCCAATGTCTTCCACTGAATCACAATTCGACATAGTTGACTCCCGCGAACCCCGTCTACTAGCCAAATACGCTAATCCTCCCTTCATTGAACCTTTTCGCATTGGTGAACATGGTCTACTGATGCTCGTTGACCGTGTCTGAGGTGTATCTTCAGTCAAATCTGTTAAGTCTGAAGTGGATTTTCGGCAGATCCTCGAAGAAGTTTCTGTGGCTTCATCGTCCGCGTCATTGACGATTGCGGACGGTGTACCAGGCATCGCATCCGTAGAGTCATCCGTGTGACTTGATATAATGCTTGGAGAGGTCACCAGCCGAGGTGAACTCACTGTGGAAGTTGAACCATATAGTTTCCTCATTCTATTAGGAGAAACGTAGCCAGGGTTTGTATGGATATGCACTGGAGGTGGCTTGGGTGATCTGGACTTTTCACGACGGCTGTGTTTAAGAGATGTAGTGTAGTGAAGACCGTGGTGTGGTCGATCGAAGTTGCTGGGACTCGTGCGTTCGGAAGGCGATTCTGCAACTTGGGGAAAGTGGAAGTGCCTTGGACTTGCTGGGCTGCGATGACCGTGAGCGATTGGACTTTTAGGCGGACCATGTTTATCGTAACTGCATCCGGATTGTGGAGTAAAATAACCCGAAGAGGACGTGCTAGATGTTATGGAAGGACTCTTTTGAGGGAATATGAAGTGGCGGGGACTCTTCGGTGTGAGTGGCTTTGGGGAGAGTGGAGGATACCCGCTAGGGCTGTTGACTGCCATCGTAAGACTTTCACCTTTATTGCTACGGCTGAAGATTCATTTCCCCTTGACCTGAAAAGAAATAAATTGTTAAAGTATATAACGTCTACTTAACATCATAAGACTTGAATAAAAATTTTATACGTTTTCGCGATATCCTTCAATGAAAACGTCTCGAGTTTTTGCTAACAATCGAATTTCAGTTTTGATATTATGTATACGAGTATAATGCAAGTAAGATGTATTCAGCACGTTTAATGTTGCCTACATACGCATATTACACACCATTCAATGAATATAAATTCCAGATGTAGCCCCTTTCGAAATCAATTGAAGTTGTCATTTCACATTTAACTACACTTCTTGACATCAGTCAGTTGCAAAATACTGTTTCCATAAATAAACACCCTGTTTCCTTTCGAAGTCCCTTCATGTTGCAACGAATGGAAACATTCCAGATCATTGGAATGTCTTAGCTTACGTACGTATAGGTTAATATTTATTCAGAATGAACAGGCTAGCCGCACTAAATTTGATATACAAAGGGAAATCTAGTAAAACTTTACAAATGGTAAACCAAACAATTTACTCTACTAATAGTTCTTGTAAACCCCAGTATTTGAATAATAAAACTATACAGCCCTATTTTGAATTTGCTAAGTGCCCAGAGTCTAAGTAGTTATACCCTTTATTAAATGAAACCACGTATCATACTTTACGTAGGAATTTGTTACAGAAGAAACTGCAACATAAGGTAACCTTTTCTTTAATGACTGAGGCACCATTCTTATAAATATGAGTATTCCAAAATAAGGTTCTAACCATATAATTTTGTCTATGAGGTAGATTATTCATAGCGAAAAAAAAGATATGTTACTCTTCGCCATAATTTCAACAAAATAGGTATCCGCCGTAAACGTAAACTGTACATTTTTTCATGGCTGTAACCTTTGACGAAAATTTGCTATTTTATAACTAAAAATTGTAAAAATAGTGGGAATAATTGCACTGGGTGGCGATTTGACATTTTAGCTCGCATTTTAATCTGCATTCCTATATTAAATCCGGTTATATCATATTTAGGGCACTTTTTCTAAGCTATATCATAACGATGACCTTATAAAATGATCTTAACATTGATTAGGAAAAACTCGACTGTAGAAGCATTGTTGTAAACCCTAACTTATATAATAAAAGCGAAAGTGTGTTTGTTTGTTTGTCATCTTTCACGCCCTAGATCAATTTTTATATAAATCACAAAAAATTTGAATAATTTTGTAGTAACAAGGTATAAGTATAAAATATTTTAAGTAAACTAAAAAAACTCTAATTATCTAAATAAAACTAGGCCGTCGTTGAAAAATCTAAATAAAAATTGTCGGCGACTAGCTTTTACTTTAGATTAGAATAATGAATATAAGTAATAAGATTAGTGGAAATAATTATTATAAGCTGTTAGCATTTAAGAATCTTAGCTAAAATAAGTTATTATTTAAATATTAAGCTGACACTGTAAATAAGTAAACATAAATTAATGGTTGTTAAATTTTGCCCTTTCATTTCTTTTATAAAGTTAAGTTTTTGCTTTACCAGACCAAACAAAAATAAATGTTAGGAAGTAAACGCTGCGCACGCAAACTCTTGGCTCTTCGTCATTGAAAGTTTCTCATGAAGATAAAAGATTCAATTACTTAATACTCGTACCAAAAGATTTAAATCTCCTTTTTTACTTTTAGTTATAAATTTTTATCATTTATCAAAGTCACCACCCAGTCAAATATAAAGCCACTTATACACACTTACAACACAAGTTAAAAATGAAACAGTATTGCAGCGCGTTGGGAAAAAACGGGAGCTTCATTACACTGTTAAGAAAAGAGTTTTGGAGTTGGTCATATCCTCCGTGGTACAAAGTATGGTCTTCTGCAATTGATTGTCTAGGGATGGATGCAAGGCAAAAGGAGCGCGAGAAGGAGAAGAGCAACTGGCTGAAGTACATGCGCATATGGTTTAATAAAATAACTCGATCACTTTTCTTGAGCTTGGTTTATTCCATAACGGATATTGAGATCCTGTATTCGAAGACATGGTCGAGTCAAGAATGATTATGGTGGAATTTTTTTTTTAAAAATTCTCAGGAACAGCCAGGTGCTCGGGGAGCACTTTTAGCCATCGTTCCGGGTTAATCATAAGAAAGGGTTAAGGCCGTAGTCCATCACGCTGGCCGAATGCGGATTGGTGGACTCCGCACTCCTTTGAGCACATTATCTAACTCTCAGGCATGCATGTGTCCTCACGATGTTTTCCTTCGTGGTTCTATTCGAAAAACCCTCATTCCTATGGGAAGTTGGCCAGCAGTGGGACGTTAAAAGGCTAGTGATAATTAGGATAAATATGAATACATTAAACTATAATATATAAATTTTAAAACCCCCTTCTTTCGTTATCGGTTAGATTATTCTACTAGTGAAGCCCTCACCTTTCAAAAATAACAAAATATAAATCGGTTCATCCGTTCGGTAAACACGATGCCACATGCACACACACACACACACACATGCACGTTAAACTTATAACATCTCGTCAGTTTTGCTTCGGGGGTCAAAAAGAGAGAAAGTAGAAATACTGTATAAACTGATTAACTAATCGTATCTATGTATATAACATAGTTGCACTTTTACTTCACGATTTTTATTGAACTTTTTTATAAAACGAAACAAATTTACCTTTCAAGTTTCTTCTGATGCAAGACTGAAGCCAACATCAAAGTGATGCTCGAAAGACCCTTCGGACAGATTTATTAACAGTAGAAACAGTATTCACGAACTCGATCTTAGATACAATAAATGGTGACACAATAAAATAGTTCATCGGAAATATCTTTTTCCAAGAGTCACAAGTAACAGTATCGGTATCACAGAATTAAGAACAGTTATATATGTTCTAAATTCTGTGATCGGTTATATAGAATTTTTTAGTCAACCAAGGAACCAAAAGGTATACAATTTTAATAAAAAACAAAAATACAATTAATTATAATTCATGAAATAAATAATCTTTAAATTATAAATGAATATTACGTAACTTGTATTTATATGACATAATTTGATGTTCTTAAAATAAGGATAATAATTTCGAAGCCTCAATAATATTATACTACGTCGATCAGTGGCGTGCACCAGGGTATGCATACAGCAGGAAAATTGGATAAAACGGCAAAAATCCTCCTCCTAAACGAGTTATATATCAATTTTAGGGTAGGCGGTGCTTTTGTGCATTTATGAAGTGCACGCCACTGACGTCCATAGCTTACTTACAAGATAATTAAGCCCCTTGTACTATCGTTACACTGTTTGCATTCTATATCACAGCTAAGAAAATAAAATATATGTTTTATATTTTAATGGCCAAACAATATGAACTACTTTAATGTCTGTTTAGTCTAGGATTCAAGCCCATCCACCCGCATTGGAGCAGCGTGCTGGGTTTACGTTCCAAAACTCTCTTATGGGAAAGGAGGCGTGGGCCCAGCAGTTCGACGCTTATAGATTCATCATGATGATAATGATGTTGAGATAACAAAAATAGTATTGGTAAATACACTTAGCCGCCGTGAAAGCTAAAAATATAACACCAATAAATTAAAATTTATTATCAACAACTGTTAGGTATGTAACTTTAGGTATAGTTTACTAATGCAGCCATCAGAGTCGATTGTTCTGTAAATATTGAATGTTTTGCTAGCAATACGCTCGCTTACCGCTTATTGACATTCACCTGGCTGTGAAAAGGTTTTACACTGGCTGTACAATTTTATTTATTATTTTGTTAAACGAACGAGTATTCGATGATGTATATTCGCCATTTGATATTCCAGTTCTTTTGGTGTTTATCTCCTAATGTCTGTAGTAAAATTGTTCTGGTGGGAGGCTTTTGCCGTGGCTAGTTACCACCTTATCGACAAAGATGGTCGCTAAGCGACGTAGTATTCTGGTACAATGTCGCGAGGAAACCGATTAGAGGCATGGATTTTATAAAACTGCCACACTTCTGAAAGGATGGCCCGCTACAATCTTGGACTGCCTCATCACTTGTGAGATTGCTGACTGCAATCAAGGGCAAACTTGTGGTGGAATAACAAAAAAAAATCAATACTATTTTATACTGCCTTTAGTAGTTCGCATGATGATGCTTCTATTTGATCATTCAGGTCATTTTCCGCTCAACTTTATTCGAAGTTTGATTAAGTAAGATATATTCTCTAATCAGAGCATCTTTAAAAACATTAATATTTTTAAAATCCACTCCAGTCTAATCTTTGGAGTGGCTGAAACTAATTTGGAGAGACCTTTTGCCGGCAAGTAAAGTTATAGGTACCCAGTGCCGGATTAAAACCTCTTAGTGTACCTACGAAGAAAATAAAGATAGATAGAATTTATTGCAACAAACCACAAAGAAACAATACAAAGAAATACAAAGACAAACACAAAAGTACTTAGTGTTAAGGTACAAAGGTGGCCGTATTACTTAAAGTTATCATTAACAAGCAAGCTAAGCGTAAAATGATGAAAATCTTTCGTGGTCATACCTGCTTCTTAAAAATTAAAGCAAATTCTTTTATTTATTGAAATTAGGATTTTTGCCTCTCGAAAAGTGACGCCCTAAGCAATTGCTTAATTTACATAGGCGCAGCTGGATATAACTTAGGAAACTAAAACAGAAATTTTGAGCAGACGAAGTCGTAGGGAACTGCTGGTCAAGAATAAAGTCACGGTAAGTAATAAGCTTTCGAACATCAAAAGCGTTTCAATATTTACAAACTTGTTTTAGAAATATTTCCCTTTGCAGCAATCTGAGTTGATTGTTTGGCAAATACTGAATATTCCCGTCTGTCGCAATCGCAGTTAGTGGTATTTGTCAACATACCTGTACATTGATTTAGTAAAAAAGAAATAAAATTTTATTCTAACCAATAAAGCAGAATACGATACTGCGTTTGACTAAACTAGAAAATGGTGAAAATTCACTACCTAAACACCTGAATACACTTTTATTGTACACCACAGAGAAAATTTACAGAGATACAAATACAACAGCACAAGAAAGTAGAACGTACAATTTGGCGGCCTTATCGCTAAATAGCGATCTCTTCCAGGCAACCAAAGGCATACAAGAAAATGCTATACGAAATTAGTAGGTGGTAGAACAAACATTAGTGAAATATTAGAATTTTAAACTAAATTAACATAAAATAAACATAAAACATTGTACATATTAAATATAACATATTAAAGATATGTACAAAAATATAAAATATATTCCATACATATATACAAACATATAAACATACAAATACTCTACAATAAAAATAACAAAAAAAAAAAAAAAGGACCCTCAAACGCATTTTTACGCCAGAGCGTATCGAGATGTCGCTATCCTCTGTGGATGCTCTAGTTTCGGCTGAAAATCCTCCTTCCCTATCTACTCCGTTAACGGAACTCAATTGTGAATATAAATCTAAGCCACTGCGGGAACAAAATCGATGAATGAATTATTAATTAATTTCGATTTTTGTAAATATTTAGGATAATTAAATAAATAATTATTTGTAAAAATTAAAACAAAATAAAGGTAGAATCATTGAACGTGATGCTAGTGGATCAACGCTCTATTCCATTTTATTTCCATTAATTGCAGTGTAATAAAATTATCATTAGAATTAGTAACAAAAGGATCTAATATGTTATACTTTATCCAAAATAATTAAAAACACTTTCGAAGTACCTACGCGGGGCCCATTAAGGAAATAACATCAAATGTCCACTTGGGCGAAACCATAAGAATAACTACTGCTATTACTCTGAAGCCAAAACGCTGAATTACCTTCTCGCGTGTTTCAGTAAATTGCCGAAATTACACCTAATGCAGAGAATTTCTTATGAAACACATTGAATAAATTTTATTTATTGATTGTGTTCCATTCAACTGATACAACTTTTTTGCTATAGAAATCTCTATAATCTGTAAAAAAAACAATTTATAAGGTGACTCGTTTCTTACAAAACAATTTTTCAATGATTTATTAAAGCGTGTTGCTTTCATAAATATTTCATTTTTGCGTTAAGTAATTTTGATTCATATCAAGATCAAGCACTCAAGACACGTAGTTATAATTTAGACAGAGTTTAGCCGAGAAGTTTAGCGTGATGCCCATGCGTCGTATACTTCTAGCACAGAAGACAGTTGTTCTGTATTCTTAGACTTCTAGGTAGGTGCTTATATAATTTTATACTAAATGGTTTTTAAAGAGAAGACATTGCCATCCTTATGTAGGGATATTTTAAAATATTATGTAATTACATTACGTCTACATCTTTACATTAAATTTAACTGAACTCCTATAAACGAGAAAAAAATATTACAGAAAAGAAACCTACAGATTAAAAAAGTGGTTTCACTCTTAGGTACGAATAATATAAAAAACAATACTAACTTTAAGACATCCTAAAAGGTCCTAGATGATGACAAACAAATAATTAAAATCTTTGACGAACGAGTTATTGATTTCTACGAACTTTACTGTAACTGCTTAACCTCCTAGCAAGTTAGCCCGCTACCACCGCTACAAATACCACCAGGTGAGGTTGCAGTCAAGGGCAAACTTGTTATTGGAGAAAAAAAAGAAATATATCATTGTTTTGATGTTGCCTGTCCACCCAGCGGGGAGTAGGCCAATCCAACTTTTTCACGTCATCATCATCAGTTCAACCGAACCGAACGCCCTATAAAAGAAAATTTCCACCGCTGGAAATATCTTTTGTAGGTTGTTCCAAAATCCACGGTCCCGGGCCGCCCGTATCCAGCAGCTTCCAGCGACTCGTTTGATGTTTGCTAGAGCTAGGAATTACGGGACCACCGGAGACTGTGATTTTTAGTACTTCCCATAAAAGTTTTGCCAATAATCATCACGCTTGGCATGCGGGGTGGTCATCGTGGCTCTCTCGCACCGACGCTGCTTCCCGTTACCGGTCCGGTGGATTTTGTACTTACATGGTTATACCGTGTATATCCGTAGAAAGACCGGTCATCGTTTGTCGAGCATCTGGTCTTTCTACTGATCATTATTTATTTTATTTTCTAACGAAGCTCGCTGATACTATTGGACGAAATTAAGCGGTTGGTCAACCAAGCTTATTTATTTTATCATGCGACACTGTATCATATTATTACTTTAATAATAATGATATCAGCAGATAAAAGTATTGATTTTTGACGCTTTATAGTGGTTCAGTCAGCTAGTAGGTACATGCGACTTACTTTAAAGTGTAAGGTTTTTTTTTCTAGCCGCAAGTTTCAAGTCTTTTAAGGCAAACTATGTGTCGATCCAGAATATTGTCAAGTCACATCAACCCATTACCAGCCCACTACGGAGCACGGGTCTCCTCCCACAATGAAGGGGTTAAGGCCGTAGTCCACCACGCTGGAACCCTGGTAGAACTCTTAGGCATGCTGATTTCCTCAAGATGTTTTCCTTCACTGTTGAAGCAAGTGATAGTTTAATTACTTAAAATGCACATAACTTAGAAAAGTTAGAGGTGCGTGCTGGGGTTCGAACTCGGCCCCCCGAAAGTGAAGTCGAGCTCCTTGCCAATGCCTTTTATTCAAACGCATTCAGCAGTTAATGTTATAGTGATAATTGACGTACCAAGCAGATGGCTCACCTGATCCCCAAGTATGCCGCCTTGCATCCATCAACCTAAGGCGTAGGTCAGCCTCATGTGCCAGACCTATTGGCGACAGAAATAAGCATGGCGGTAATAATTCCCAAAAAGTATAGCTTCTACTATTCCGAAAAGCCTATTCATTTCCCGCTGCTAAAGTAAAAGCCTCTGGATATGAAGGATTAAGAGCTTAAATCCACTGCTACAGAGAGAATTTTAAAAAGTTTTGGTCCATTACGGCTTGGTGAACTTTAACCATAAATATTACACACGCCTGTTATAACTAGTGATCGAAATTCTTTTAGAGCATAATTAATTTAAATTATAAGTTTGAACTTTAGTAAGGTTCTATTGTCAAAGACTTCTTTAATTACATATTTCATTATTTTAATGCTACTGATATACTGATTTTATTTAAATGCTACTGATACTGACAATTTGCCCCTGTTAATTTGCCTATTTTTCAAACCAATTATAATCCAAAAACGATTAAAAAGAGTAGCTGCGTGTATGTGTCAAATAAATGGTAGTGAGTGTAATGTTTTTTTTAATCGATTGTGTGTATGTTGCGTAGCGTAGTTTAAAAAAATATATTAACATCCTTCATCCTCTATATAAACTACACGTGTGGAAAATTCAATTCTCCTCCGTCCATGCATTTTTCGTAAAAAGGTTAACAAAGTTTTTGCTGCACGTATATATAGATAACCCGGATAGACGGCGTAGATAACGTTATCTCCGAGGCAAAAACTAATGTTGATGGACTTAATATCTTTTACCTACCACAATAATGCAAAAAATAAACGGTTTATAAAAGATTTTTTTGGATAACGAATTATTGATGTAAATGGATTTACTAAGGTAATTCTCGGTGACGACAGTCTTATATAACCTCATACTATCATGAGGAACTTTTAAATTCATTTTATCTCAGAATGATTTTTTCCTCTGACCTAAACAGGCACCGAAAACATGGTCAATAAATATTTGTCACCCAGTCAGCCCGTAACCCATCTACGGTAACCTGAAAATTTATTTTAATACTGATTTACTTATTAGCATCATTCAAACATATTTATCTAAATCTTATTGTTCTAATAATCATCAATGGTTTTAATGTGGCAAACGATATTTAAACTATTATTTATTGAAATGAATAGTATATATATTGAGTTTGTAAATAAAAAGTCAAAATGAAAAGGTATGTTTGGTCGGCTCTTAAAAAATCAAAAATTTTAATTTAAATTACCTTTACTTTCAGTATAGTGCTCTACTCGCCAAGCCCTATGAAGATTAAGCTTAATTTATTAATATTTATAAATAGTCAAGCCTTTTAAATCCCATATTGAGGGAGCTGTGGAAAGAAAAATAATTCACCATTTTGTGATTGCGTGGCCACCTTGGATTTGAAGTTTATCATAGAGTATAATAATAATAATAATAATTATTTATTGGCAAGAACGTTTGTACAATATAAAGATGTTGGTAAGCAATATAGTTATTTTAGAGAGCATAACATTCTACTAAATTAATAGTGCGCAAATTTGGTTCATTGGATATTAAAAAGATCAACCTTAATTAAATGTCAAATTAAATTAAAATAAACTCTACAAACACATGATAAAATTAAAAATGACAGTAAGTAAATAACCAAATCGAAATAATGATCCATAATTTATATTTAATATTATTTAGTTTATAATAAATATTCTATAAATAAATAGTATTTTACTAGTCGAGCCCTTTCATTTGATACCCATATTGAGGCAGTTGTGAAAATTATGTGATCCGTCATTACGTGATGGCCATCATGGATCAATTTCCATCAAAGATAGATATAAAAAGCTCCCGACTTATGGTGTGTGTGAATATCCCGACCTTCAAACAAAAAAAAAACAAAATCAAGTTCATCCGTTCAATAAATACGATGCCACGGATCAACTCAAACACACAAAAACAGACACGTCAAACTTATACTAAACATCCCATTGTTTTTGCGTCAGGACTTAAATAAAGTATATAAGTAACATGAATTATAATAAAGGGGTTAAGTTCAAAAAAACGATAATAGTTAAATCACTGCAACAGTAAGTATTTTATATTTATTTACATAAGTCGAAGTTTGAAAAGAAAAATTGCCTCTCGTAACACCCAAAATGAAAAAAATATCTCCGTTCAGGATCGAACAATCAATTCTTAAGTTTCTTTCCTTAAGACGGATAAAATATAAAAGTTACAGCGACCCATTTTCTTTAAAAGAAAAGGCACCAAAGTTTTCTAATAATGTCACAATGAGAATTATATTTTCTTGAATAATATTTAAAGTGTTTTTTTTAGAGAACAGGATGTAGGCCTATTCGCTTTCAAAGAGGAGTAGTAGCCGGAATTCTAAAAGTTCTTTCTATTCTGCTGTCAAAATCGGCTGTAGCTTATCGTTCACAAAAAATAATTGAACTGTTCTGATTACATTGTGTGTGTGTTTTCTACGGTAGTAAATACATTGATAAAGAACTGAGGCGATACGATACGATACAAACTAAATAGTAAAATAAAAACACATTGTTAACCTATTTCCAGCGCGAAATGTTCAGGAACGCCAAAACAAATTCAAAATTAAAAGTATTCCTCGGGTTTTCGAATGAAAATTCCTCGCTATAGGGTAAAGTTTTATCAGCGGTTAGCTAGTTATTTCCTAGTGTCGATCAGAATGTACGCTTACAGGTGGGATAGTTAGAGCCATTTGTAAACTTATTTCAACGCTTTAATTTTGAATTGATATCCACATTAATTCGAATTTAAAAATTCTTTATTCATTCAGACCTATTACAGTCACTTATAGAGCGCCCATACATATATGTTTACAGAATTGTAAGGTGATGGTGATCACTATGTTCTCCATCTTAAACCTAAAGCTACGAATATACCAAAGGCGCCGTGGTCTAAGGAAATTCCACAACAAACGTAGCCTTGGTTAATTCATATTTAGCTATGAAGTGAAATATTTAGCTATGAAGTTAGATTAGAATTAGGTACCATAAATAGAGGCGGTTCACCTCTTCCTCAAAATTGGAATCTCAACGGCATATTGGGTGGATTGAATAATGAGCGTAGGGCAATGAGTGTAGTTTTTTAAAACGAAATGTTACAAATGAAACTCATGAAATTCCTCCTTTAGAGAACGAATGATGACATTTTTATGACAGACACAAGTTCAATACTTGCAATAAAACGTAATTACTATAGCGCGTAACAAGCTATTTGTTTTTACAGCCGGCGCTAAATTAAGGCGTTCACGTTAACGTTTTATTTCTTTCCAGACAAATAAAACCAATAAAAATTAGCTTTGTGAGGAAAACAGATGGTACCTTAAAGAATTTAATTACTAACGTGAGATAGGAAGGTTACTTGTATTCTCATAGATATAATTCAATTTAGCTCCACATTAACTTTTTACCATCGATCCTCGGGCCATCAATGCACCGTGGTTGATTTCCCATCAGCATGTTTTGGCATAAAGATTTAATACCAAAGTACTTAACCGATTTGGATGAGATTTTATGGGATCAATTTCAAAGTACATCCTAATATTATTTTAATAATAATACAACAAATTGAAACCTCCTTTTTCGAAGTGAAGGCCATAACCAATCGAATTGCACAAAACTACCCAATTTAATTACATTTGCCAAATTCGGTTGCTATAGCTAACCTCTGGCAATATAGGTACGAATGCATTGATTTGCATAAGTAAATATTTTATAAACCACGCACACACACACACAGTCAATACGCCCCTTCGTTTTTGAGTCGGGAGTTAAAAATGAAAATCATTAGAAATGTGCAGTAACTTGTAAAATTACAGCAGATAGATTAAATACATAACTAGCTCCATCCGCTGCTTTCTCTAGATGAACTTACTATTCGCGTGTTCTCCGCCTAGTTACCTACTTATGTTGTCCATAAACATGAAAATTCCTGCGTGAAAGAAGGACAAACCAACCAACTTACTTTCACATTCATAATCGTAGAACGAAACTGAAACATCAAAATTAAAACACGTACGGGAGTTTACGTCTATAAGTAAGGTCACCGCGTGGCCAATATAACACTACATTGCGACCCTTAGTCAACGCAGGTAAAACCAAAGGAATGAAGCTAGTAAAATATGAAGAGATCCTGTTTCTAGCTAATTGGTAGTTAGTACCTTCTTTGAACTTAGTATTGTATGACTGTACACGTAATTGTATCTATTCAATAACAATCAATAGAGTGGCTGGTAGTCGTCATAAACAGTGGGGGGTGAAATGAGTCAATTCTCATAAACCATCACACTGTGTATAGGAGAGAACTGTGTTTACCCTTCTTAGCATATATTGCATATGGAGGAGTGAATTATTTCCAATAACATAATATTATATTGGAATAAGTTAAAGAATAAGTATGCTGAAAACATGACTTCCTAGTTCATAGTACCTACTTGGACTCCAACCTTAGAAGGTGGCACTATAGAACCATTATTTTATTTTTAGTATAATTCAGTTTTTATAAAATAAACTAAAAAAAAAAACAATCTCAAGTAATTGTAATGATTTGGAATCACGTTTACACTGTCTGTGTGTTCTGAACGTAGGTGCTAATTTTTTTTTCAATATAATGTAGGTCCATAATTTTTCTATGTTGCCCTAGTAATTCGCGATCCCATTTGACCTTAAATGTAAACACACCTGATGTTATGATTATCACTACGTATCTTTTTATGAAAAAATTTAAAATAATACAATCTCAAGTACCTAATTGTAATGATTTGGAATCACGTTTACACTGTCTGTGTGTTCTGAACGTTGGTGTGAATAGTTTTTTTCAATATAATCTAGGTCCATTATTTTTCTATGTTGCCCTAATAATTCGCGACCCTATTTGACCTTAAATGTAAACATACCTGATGTTATGATTATCACTACGTGTCTTTTTAAGAAAAAATTGTAAAGTTATTTCTTTAAAGTACATAATATAACAAGTGGATACCCGCGACTGTTGCATTTACGATTCCTTGTAAGTTTTTTTTTAGGTGCATCGTTCCCTGCCCTGCTACCTTACGCGCCGCCCTTTACCAGCGTTGCATTTATGATTTCTTGTTATTAACTATTGTTTTAGTCGCATCGTTCCCTGCCACCGCCGTACTTTACCCCTCAGATGGAAGACATTTTTTCTAAAACTAATTGTTCCATTTTGGCCAATTTACACAATATCTAAAATTAACACCTAGGGCAAAAATTAAACTATATGTATTATCTATACTTATAATAAAACTGTAACTGGAAGATTTCTGTACATTGAATATATTTTGACAATTTTGACCGAGGGATGCTTTATAATCGATACTGAGTCCAAAACAGATTTTTATTTAATTTTTGTCTGTCTGTCTGTCTGTCTGTCTGTCTGTCTGTCTGTCTGTCTGTCTGTCCGGGCATCACGTGAAAACTAATGAACGGATTCATATAAAACTTTGTATAGTTGTAGTTGATATTCCGGGTCAACATATAGGCTACTTTTTATCCCGAGAAACAATAAGTTTCTTCTGGGAAATGGGATGAAATTTTTTATCAATTTTACTTCATAAATTTGCACCGATTTTAATAGTTATTTTTTTATTTGAAAGTGTTTACTATCAAGCATGTATGGTCCTATTTTAATAACGATCTATTAAGATATTGTCGGAGATAAAGAACATAACTCATCAAAAATAACTGTTAGTCGCAAGGCATATGGGAAAACGATCGAATGCATGCGTCCCATCCTACTAATATTATAAATGTGAAAGTTTGTGAGGATGGATGTAGGGATGGATGTAGGGATGAATGTATGTATGTATCAACTTAAATACCACGTAAAATAATAGTAGGTACATAGCTACCCACGATGATTATGATGTTAGCATCGCGGACATAGTAGCGGGGCACCGCTAGTTCGGATATATAACCTTTATAACTGTGTAGTTTTATTTAAATCGGCTTAGTAGTTTTTACGTGAAAGCTTATCAAACATCCATCCATCTTCTCTAAAAAAACACATATATAACTACTTTAGTACTTAGTAATATAATATATTTATCTCAGGAATAAAAGTGTAAAACAAAAATTGTTACTAGGTTTTATTCATCATTGCTACTTCCTTTCTGCGGCACTGGACAGATTCTAGACTCATCAGATTCGGGATAACTATGATCCATATATCTTAAGAGCAGATTTTTTAACCTTATATGAAAAACACGAATAACATTGTTCGGGAGCTTTAAACTGGTCGACCTCCTTGTAATGCGACCTGACCTTCTAGGAAAAATTCCGCCAGAAAATATTTACAAAGCGAAAAAGATCATTAGATTGGAGATATGGGCTCTTTATTTTTATTCGATTTTCCTGCTTCAAAATCTAACGGCCGCGAAGGAGAAGCTAATAAATGCGTTTACAAAGTTATTACCTCTTTTGATTTATATTTCATTGAGTATACGATGTGAAAAATCACATTCTTCTGCCACACAAAACATAACAACTTTTTCACAAAGGTCAATTATTAAATCTATAAACCCACTATAAAAAATAAAACCATTAAGGTATATTTAGGTAGGTACTTAATAATATTAGCGCCCATTTTTCAATCTCCAAATAATCTTTGACCGTGTAATAAAATGAAACTTCAATTGCTTTTGTATGGAAAATATTAAATTAATTCCTTAGTGTATTAAAAGATTATAAAATCATTCCAGTTATGTAGGCACTTGACTATCAAAAGAAAAAAAAATATCAACTTGCAAACAAACCAAAGTTCTGTTAGAGGTTAACTAAAACAGAACTTTGGTTTGTACAATTTGATAATTTAGATCTTAGCCCGCCAATTGTATTGATTTTAATTAAGAAAGCAACAGAACTGCAATTCTGCAATATTATTCAAGGCATCCAATTTTCATCTTGAATTTGTAGGTTCTGTTATTTATTCTGTTGAATGCTGCAGGCAATTAACTTTTTCTTTACGCGGTTTTAAACAACTTTGTTCTGAGAGCTCATTTCCACGTTCTGAGATGTATTTTGAATTCAAACATAACGTAAATACTTTCCAATAAAAGGGTTTTGCATATATTATTTTAACTTAATAATTAGATACTTACCTGAAATTTATCCATTTTAGTTATCCACATTAAATTAAACGTTCTTGCAATTCTTCTTGCTTAATTAATGAGTATATTTTGATAATTAATTAAACCAAAAGCAATGGATTAGCGCTTTCAATTCTACGAAAGATATTTAAAGAACACTTTATTATCTAGATGCTTAATTTATTCAAAATGGCGGATCTCAGCTATAGCAACCAGGTATTGCAACCACTGTTAACCAAGTGTAAAGATTAGGCCAGGAACCAGTGTTTGAAAAACGTATTTGAAGCAAAATTAATACAAGAAGTTTTCGCGAAAATTATTTCGCTTTAAGCAATCCATATTATAACTAAATAATAAATAAAAGGTGTTCCATTTTGCCTTAGCACCACGGCGAAGTGCGCGCGCGATACTGCGTTTATATTTAGTATCTTTGCCCGGTAACAAAAATTAAATTCATTTATTTCAAGTAGGCTTTCTCTGTACTTTTTAAAAGTAAAGTTTGTTTATTTATACTTATACTCTACCATAGGTCCAAAAGGCAGAAAGTGTGCCGACAAAAACCCAACATCAACAATTTACAATCATTTAATATTCATTTTTCTATCTTGTTACAGACGACAGCAAAGCCGGATGCTTCCAAGAAATCTTGTCATTAAATGCTTGAGATTTCTGAACATTATATTCAAACGAAACAGATTAAACTAAATAAAATGGTGGGTCTGCGCTTTAAACTCTCTGTCTCTTATGAGAGGATAGGAGGCATGTGACAAGCAGTGGGACTTTAATAGGCTGGTGGTGGAGATGATTTCACCCAGGCCATGGAACCGTATATTTGATAGAGTGCGTTTATTATCGTCACGTCTCATCAAAATTACGATCTAGGAAATAAACTGAAAATTACGTGACGGGTTTCATTTAGGTAAGAACATCGCGTCGGTCGTCCAGGCCCTAAGCTCATAGATGAGCTGTAGGATGTCCGTTAACAATCTCTTAAATGTAAGATATGTATGTTGTATACTTATTTTTCTATAGTATAGTAATAACTGACGGACCAAGCTTATGGCCCGGCCAGAATAGAAAACCATCGCCTTTAAACCAACAGCATCACTTCGCAGGGAATGCATAGAAAACGTCGTATATTGTGCCGTCCTGTATAATCCAACCTAAGGCGCAGGTGTTACGACGCATGTACCTGTAATTACCTCGCGCCACGCCTTTCATACCAGAGCACAGAAATGTTGCTTGACGGTAGAATTAAGCACAGCGGCAATACTCCCCCGGACGAGCATTGTCATAAAAGCTATACTACTACTATTGCCAAATGCCGATAGAAATTGAAAAGTTCGCCGGCTTGACAATAAGAATCTCATTAATACTTTCTCAAAATGAAATTACGGCGTAAATAAGTTAGCAAAGTTAATAAGCTCACAAAAAAAGTTCTCAATTCCATTCGTAAGCGGTAACTTTTACGGAGCCTCATTAAAATATAAAAATATGTTGTAATAACTACCTAGCTATTTCTTCAATTATGTAGATCGTAGTTTCATTGAGCTTGGCGTGCAATGGTTGAAAGAATCATAACGATCCAGTGCCGCTACAGTATCTTTAGAAAGTTCAAAACAACTGGTTTTACAATTAAGAAAGGCTCAGGTTTATTTATATTTCTATATATTCCACAGATATATAAATATATGTATATAATGATGATAGCTTAGTGGTCAGGACTTCGGCTTCACTTTCGGGGGTCCTGGTTCAAAACCCAGCACGCACCTCTAAATATCACTTGAAGGAAAGTATCGTGGGGAAACCCGCATGCCAGAGAGTACGCCATAATGTTCTCAAAGATGTGTGGAGTCTACCAATCCGGGCTTTAACTGTAATCATTACATGCGATAAAAATAGAGACCAAGAGCTTAACGTGCTCCCTGAGGCAGAGTGGACCCGTGATCACGGGTCCACGAATTTTCTCGAATTTTCTATCTATAGGCAGGAAATACCCAATACTTCTTGACTTGACACGGATATTAAACCTAGGATCTCATGAACCATGAACATGCTAACTATTAGACCAACGCGACAGTTCACTGTAATAATAAACACGCGATCTGTACGGAGGGTACATTACGTAATCACGAAAGTACACTACTTGACCACGACGCCGTAACAATTTCGCAACTTCGGATAACGAAGGTTATTCGAGATATACAACAAACCTACCAATAAACAATCGATTAACTAACTGTTAATATTAACTCACTATATTGAGTCAGCATTTTGAGCATATCTAAACAGACTGTAAGGCATCAATAGACGGTTACAGTCCATTGCTGGACTAAAGGACTCTTCCAACAGGAAGGTTTGCCAATAATCACCACTCTTGGTGTCCCAGTAGATGAAAGAAGGACAGAAAGAAAGAACGAAAGAAATTCCCCTTTTTAATGGGTAAGGTTTCCACAAACCATTGCACAGAATGCGGTGTAGTGGAGGACGTATTTCATATTTTTATGGAATGTGTTAGGAATAAGACGATGCGACGTTCCATTTTCAAAATGAATAAATACCAATCTACTGGCGGTATAAACATAGTTTTAGGAAACATGTCATCCTAATTATCTTGATTTATAAAATGCAGTTGGTAAGTTAAGTCTTACTAAGTGGCTTTAACAGAGTGGCATAGTTATGGCTTGTGGCATATTGGTGACTAAGCTCTTTATATAAAGATTAAAAAAACAAAAAAAAAAGGCAGAAAGGTTGTGCTCCGCATTTACCATGCATTATAAGTACATGCGTGACGCTTATTTTCATAATAATGATTATGGTTGAGTCGACCGTTGTTGTTCCGATCGTCGTTTCAGTCAATGGTCTTCTCGCGAAAAGCCAACATCTTAAGAAGCTTTCACTTGATTGTTGAATCAAGGGTCGGATACAGAAGGCAGTAGTCCTTGAAACGGCGCGTATTGTGAGGAGGTTCCTCACTCTGGAGCCGTGACCACAGGTTGCTTGGGCATTCAAAAGCCCCGCAATCTTAGGGTGGAAGTTTTTTTTTATAAATTTTTAATAGTGTTTTTTAATTTATTTGTAAGCATTGTTAATACATAAAAAAAAAAAAAAAAATAATAATAAATGATGGTAGTAGTAGCACTGAGGACGCTGCCCGTTCTATGTTATATTCTCTTGGTCGGCGTACAACATCCACGGAATGATGTGGGTGTGGTGGCAAGTGTATTTTTATCAGCTGCACATTGCACAGGGCACCCAAACGAGGAGCCATTACGACCATAACTAAACCCTCGTTTTATTGAAACTCTTTAGTTCAATTTAATATGTTATGTATTCGTAGGGGAAGGTTGCTGAAGTCGTATCTCTGCATAAGGGACGACCGTTATTAAAATAAAGATAATTAAAGTTTGATAAAACTAATAACTATATCCTAATTTTTATGACGCCCGGCTGGTACTTACTTCACATGAAAACGTAACAATTGATCGAAAAAGCAATAGCTATAGTAGTAATACTAGATTCTTCAGACATGTCTAGAAAGAGGTAGTCAAAATATATTAAAACTATTACTATTATATATATATTATTATCAATCAATTACCAGCAATCTTTAGGGATCGGGTCTCCCCTCAGCAGATTGGTAGAATTTACACGCCTTTTCACAATGTTTTCCTTCACCGTTAAACTATAAAATAATCTATGTACGATTTAAGTGACTATAGACATAAAATCTATAAATGAACAAGTCAAAATAACAAAAAATAAAGGTTTTTGAAATGGCTTCCAAATGAACGACAAATATTTTACTATTTATATTAACCATTCTTCGATTACGGAGGCTGGCGCGCTACTGGTTTTAATTTAATCACACGGCTTAAAAATGCAGTGTGATTTCAGCTCGCTTATGTGTCACAAACGAGAGCTATTGTTTTTTCACAAACATGAGATATTGCTTTCAACTAAGGCTCTAAGTACGGCTTAAGCAATCTTACCCTACCTTGCTTACTGCCTATGTCTAGAGTATTCCAATTTGAAATAACAAAACTTCTACTCATTTTTAACTCCCTGGCATAATATTAGCTCCAGACTTGCGTCTGGAGTATACGGAGTGTCTCGAATTATTTCACACGCATAGATATAACGCCCCTAGTATTTAATAATTAATTTATTATTATTCGACTGTCCCTAAAGAAACATCGCATTAATAAGTTCGTTTGTTAGGGATTATTATATTATATGATTTCTAAAAACTGTGCTATTTATAGATATCTTTTTATTTTCCCTGTTATATTTCTATTTTCCTCTAATATTTAGTATGTTTTTTTTCATTTCGTAATGATCTGTACCGAGATAAATAAACGAGGGGTATCTTCACACGTGTGTCTGTCCTTATATTGGTATGCTAGCGAATGCCAGCAATTTCGTGGGCCTAGAATTTTAGGTGTCCCGTGAGATGAAGATATATATATATATATATATATATATATACATAAACTAATTATTAGGGTACAATCTTGAGCAATTAGTGTCAGAGTGCGTACCCACCCAGTGCTCCATAAAAGCATTTTCCCATTTATTCAAAACTTCAAACTTTTTGATACAGCTTTAGAAATTAAATACTTTTCTACGATCTTATACATCCTATTTAAGAGTAGATTCCCAAACTGAAACAAATACTTCTGTATTTTAACCATAATATACTTACTCTTAATTTTAAGTATATATATATATATATAAATGAATTGCTGTTCGTTAGTCCCACTAAAACTTTTAAGATGGCTGAACTGATTTGACTAATTTAGGTCTTGAAATATTCGTGAAAGTCTAGGAAAGATTTTATATATAGTTCTTATATATTTGTACAGTTATTCAGTACGTGTGCTTATCACCTAGCTCCTGCCAGTGTGCACGATTTTGATGAAATGTTGCGTGTATAATTCTACGGGTTTAAGAACACAATAGGTTTGCTTTACCAGGCAGGACGACGTCTGCCGAGTCCACTTGTAATTTATGATAATTTAATAACAAATTATATAACCTTAATAATGCCTACATTACCCATTTTCACAGACAGGTACATTTTTGGCAAACAGTCATTGGACTTATCTTTGAGTTGACATGTGCTATAATCCTCAATGTTGATTTAAGAGTTTCATCTTCGTGATCTTCGCAATATAAGAAAGATAAAAAGGTTCAGAGTGCCGAATTTGATCCACATAAAAGTAATACGTAAAATCTAGTATAACAATACGCATCGATGATTTTGATACAGATTGAGTGGTGTGTAACATTATTGCTTTTAGGGTTCCGCATTGAAATGATAAAAATAAACCTTTATAGTACTTCATTATAATCAATAACTATAAAAGGCTCTATCCTGACTTACTAACAGACAACCTACAGGCCAACTAGCATTTGAAATTTTAAGAGAAAATCCTTCGAGCACCCTAGAGGTGTACCAAGAAAGTGTTTTATTATACTTCTAAGGTAAACACGGGAAAAATGTAAAGAATTGGGCGTTGGGCTCTCAAAAGAAGCATCTGTCCACAGTTTTTGAAGAGACTACTTCTAAATAGGTGAAATAGAAAATAAATGTTTGTTGAAAAGTATTCAATTTTTCAAGGGATGAAAGTTTGTTTCAAAGTCCCATAGTTTTCAAGCTATTTTTTATATCACAAACTTATATCCACAAAAATTGGTAGTGGTTAATTGGGAGCTATGTATATAATATAATTAAATTAAGAGTCAGTATATTATGGTTAAATTACAGAAGTATTTGTTTCAGTTTCGGAATCTACTCTTAAAGTGGAGGTATAAGAAAAGTATTTAATTTCTAAAGCTGTATCAAAAAGTTTGAAGTTTTGAATAAATGGAAAAATCATTTTATGGAGCCTTGCGTGGGTACGCACTCTTACACTAAGTGCTCAAGATTGTACCCTAATAATTAGGAGATAATATGTCGGGCAAATTTTAATAACTAACATAGTTAAACTGCTTTGTCCCACGTGATAGTAAATGGTAAATATAAACAAACAGACACACCTTCGCATATACACTATTAGAAGGGATGTTAACGTTTGTATGTTTGGATGTTCGCTTCCTCAAACAATGAACATGCCTTTAGAATGAACCAAGGTTACCTGTTGTACATTTTATGTTTGCTTTTGTACCTACATTGTAACTTTTCTTGTGCAATAAAGTTTATAAAAAAAAGGATGAACCTATTTTACCAAAGTTTGAAATGGAGATCGCTTATGCCCTACATAACAGTCTAATGCGGAAAATTCAAAAACTTCGCAGATATAACTTCCTAATCTAAACCGAATTTCATGCATAAACAATGTCGCAGGTAGAACCTAGTGCGAAGTAAAACAGGCATAACTAAAGTTAAATAAGTGCACGTTTGTCTTAAGATAGAATTTCAAAAGCACCATTAACCTTTCAGCGCAACATTTGTTTATCTTTCTTGTTCAGGCTTTCGAAGCCGTTAGAGCATCACGTTAGCAAAATGTACCGGAAGTAATACTAATGATGTTGCCATTTCTATCTTGATAAATAAAAATAAATAAAGCTATCTTACTCATTATGCGTTTGAGCCGGAGAATAGTATTCTGTTGTACACAAAAAGAATAGTGTTATTCCTACAAATGTGTTTTTAGCATTATTTTTAAATGTCATAATAGTGTCATGTTTTAAGGATTCATGTATCATTATTACTTTTACCCTTGCATATAGGGTAAGGGTAAAAGTATTCAAAAAATATAACGCTAAGTGCTAAGACGAATGCATGAGAATAGGCAAAAATTACCTCAAGCTAAAAATCCTGTATATTATTCCAATACATTAAACGATATTTTATCAAAATTTAAAAAAAGTAAAAGTGGATTGCGTTTTAGATCGAACCGTGCATTTTCCCGGGATAAAAAGAATAATAAGTCTGTCTCCAGCTCAAAATGTTCTTAATAAAAAAGTGCGCGTTGCTCTATTGAAGTGTGAAAAAATCTAACAATAAAACACTTGAGTTACTTTGTTGCTGCGTGAAAATACCGCAATCAAATGAAACGCCTACTGAAAGGAAAGACTTTCGGTTTAGGAATGTAAGACTACGCCTCAACAACTAAAAGGTTAAGGTATCCCAGCACCATACGCGCCGTTCGATGCGTTTGACGTAATGATGACGTAATTCAAATTTCACTAAGGAAAATTGCGTAGCGTTCATGCGCGCTGTAATCTGCGAGCAGATGAAAACCGAAAATCACGTAATATATGAGTTTCATACCATATATTACGTGTTTCTTCGGTGTTTTTTTAATAGTAATAATTGACGGACCAAGATGTTGATAATCGGAAAGCCATCGCCTATACTTAAACGATACTTAAATTTATAAACAGAGCAACACTTCGTATAGCGTGCAACTTGCACGGAATATATTCTAAAACGTGTCGCTCTGTCCATCAACCTGAGGCAAAGGTGTTAAGCCTCATGTGTCTTGAATTACACTGGCAACCACGCCCTTCAGACCAGAACACAACAATGCTGCTTTGTGGCAGAAATTAGCATGGCGTTAGTACTTACCCGGACGAGCTCTGACACAAAAAGCTTTATTACTACTGGAAATCAGTGAAGCCTAGTGGAACAGAGTCTATTGCGACACTTTTAAAGCAATGTTGAGCAACATCAATAACTGGATAGGTGACTGAATTTTGCCCTAATTTGGCTTACTCATCACTAAGGGCCTATTGGACCTGAATATCATCACTAACATTTGATCATATTTTTTTATAATTTTTTATTCGTGTTTTTTTAAATGCAATGAGACACTTTTTAATATGATTATATTTGAAAATATTCACTAGAAACTCATCAACCAACATACAAAAGAATACATAAATATAAGCTCTTTTGAAACGTCAGGTCTCTCTGTTTGTAGTAACTCTACCACCAATTCGGAAGGCAGATTCTACCGAAAAGAAGCCGGCAAAAAACTCCGTAGTTGCTCTTTTTCAACATCAACAATTAAAATGTTACATTTTAACATCATTTTTCTATCTTGTGAGAGGTAAAAATGAGCCGAATGATACCAAGCAACCTTTTTATTAAGAAATTCATCAATTGTATAGTAATTTTTTAAACTTATGCATTTCAAAAGAAAAGGTCCCAAATTACCTTAGGAATCATATTACAAAAGCGTATATTCAATCCTATAAATGACTTTTGTATCTCGCAGGCGATATGTAGGTGAAACTAATTTATGACCATTTCTCGTAAGACGGTTGTTTATATCAACTTTTTCCCTATTATGCGTTGATTATGCGTATAATATAATATGGATTCGCGTGATTTTATGTTTATATATTGATCGTACAGCTCTTTTCTGCAATATAAGTATAGTTTCATTACAGCAGTGGGGGTAAAATTGTGTTTATGATGATAACGGCGGGTATTATGTCTATAAATACCTAAGTAAAATTGAAGGGTCAATTTTATGTAAAAAAAATAAGAGATTGTTCGTATATATGCGACAGTATACTCTTGCCAAAAATAATTGAATTTTTTGAAATTACTGTAGATCATAAATCAATTTAAGTATTAAAGGGGTGAAGGGGGGTGAAGGGGTGGAAGAAGGGAAGGGCATTGAAATCTGCAGTGTTTTCAATAAGTTGCTTTTAAGGAAACCTGAGGGGTGTAGAACGGTAGAAAAGGGTTTCTAAGTTTGAATAGAAATTTGGATTTTTTTACTTATCCTAAATGTTATCTAACCAAAAAAAAACTAAATCCAAAGAGATTTAAAACTGTTTAGAACTTTCTCGTTCTTATTCCCATTCTAACCATAAAGCGTGGTTTCTTTTATTATAAAATATTGCTTGAAGGAATTCTCATAGGACCCCGTGGAAAGTTTCTGAAGTCCAAAGCAAAAATAGAATGAAAACGAACTGAAATTGGAAAGCCGCAGGCGGTCTCGGCCTCGCGCAACGTTCTAAAAAGGTAGAGACCGCAGGAATCCACAAAATATATAAAATAAATTCCCCACTAACAAAAGTACGAACATTGTTATACAGTTTTTAAAGAAAGTTTGAAAATTTTGCAGGCCTCTGTGCAAATGGTTTTATTTTTTTTATTAATAACACATTTTTTTGAAACGGTAATAGCGTGGAATAATAGTCGTGTTAAGCCATTTAATATAACTTTCATGAATGCTGAAGAAAACATTGTGAGAAAACCTGCATACCTGAGAGCTTTCAATAATGTTATCGAAACGCGACGGTCGGAGGAACTAGGGGACTAATCTTAATTATTTCATTGTTCAAGGTCGGCCGTGATGCAAAGGCAATTTAAGTCTACAATCAGAACTTGGCCAGCATTTTGGTTACAGCCTAAACCCTTCTCATGCTAAAACCCGTACTGAGGCGTGATCCGGCAATAGGTTAATATTGATATGGCATCATTTCTTCTTTTGTTAATGAGTGTCTCCGCAGCAACTAAGTCAAATCTAACGATGTCTCATTTATCATTATCAACCCGTAAGGCTCCTGAGCGTGCCTAAGGAATAATAAATAAGTTGCTAACTAGTGTCCGCTAGGATATATTTTCTTACTTTGATTCCATAACGGTAAAAGATATCTTTTAATACAATTTAATCGTTCACTACCAAGAATGAGAAGGGCTTAGGCCGTCCGACACGCTGGTAAAGTGCGGATTGGTAGACTTTACATCCCTTTGGGAACCTTATGATGAACTCTTTGCTTGGCTCCGAATAGAAAAAAAAAAGAATAAAGAATCTTGCTGGAGATCGAGCTACCCCCCTTCATGTAGGCACCTTGTCCACTAGTTTCACCGCTTTTTCCTGAGTTCTATTTAAATTATTTTTTTAATTTAAACTTCTTTTAACTCTAACTGACAAATGTAATATAATAATTATTTAAATTAGAATTACAGACCTCTACACAGCTGGACGCGCAATTATTTCATAAGCAAAATGTGTATTATCAGTCTAGTAAACATTTGCTATGTATATTCAGACCGCACACTACAGTATTGATTTCGATACACCTACCTACCCGTTCCTGCAGTGAATAGTCAGATAGCGTCCATCTGATTTGAAGAGCTTTTACCGAATCCATTCCGCACAGTGAATGTCTATCAAAACATGAGCTGACCTTTATATGTTTCGTACTTTTTTCGCCCGAATATGACTTATAGCTCTTAGTATTATTTTATTTTATAAAAGCTGGTTAACTAAGTTAGGCGGCCAACATGCTTTTTGAAAAAGTTATTTTTTTAACACTGTTGATAAACTTTGTAGACAAAAATTCGAACTGCCCAAATTACTATATCCTAACTAATAATATAAAGGCGAAAGTGTGTTTGTTTGCTTGTTTGTCCTTCCTTCACGCTCTAACTAAGCAAATAATTAACTTGATTTGTAGAATAGTTATTGAAAGGTCCGATTTCAACTAAATCTATGTGTATTATGTATGTAGTAACGTCTTTTTATCTCAGGAGAACAAACGGGTTCCACGCTATCTGTGAAAAAACCGTAATAAACGCGGATAATGATCGCGGGCAACATACAGTCTTTAACGTTTGTATTAACGTTATAAATTTTCTACCTTACGTGCTTTTAGATTGAGGTATATAAGTGTAATAAATAGTTGACCGAATAACCGATTGCGTAATCCCAAGAGGGTCCAAATTTTTAAAAGCTTTTAACGCCTTCACGTCCACTAGAGACCGGCGAATAAACGATAAATTGGTTTAGCAGCTAAAAATATTGATAATAACATATATTGCTTGGAGAAAATAACGAAAATGTAATAAAAAACATTCATTTTTATTTTATTTCGAACCAGCTGTAGCCAACTTCTTTTTCCGCGTAAAACGAAAATTTTTCCAATTCAAACTTTCTTTCCTTATTCTGCACCTTTAACGGTTATAGAAAACCGTTAACTATGCAGATTTTAATGCTATGACTTCTAAAACAGGACTTTCACACTATCTTCCAGCCACCGTTACGTCCCTTTTCATGTGGATTTTAGAGACTATTTCTTAGCGTAAAGTACCACCCCAAAAAGGAAAGTACCTTCTTAATGTTAATGTAAATTTTAATGCACAATTTAAAAAGAAAATTGGTTGTAAACAAATTTCTCTTGAAAGAAAAGCATGTACTGCTTTTCTTTACTGATTTATTTCGGTAAAACTTACGGTAACCGAACGAGGAGTACCTATTCGAAACTTGAAAAGACATCCACAATACAGGCTTTCCTAGTGTAAGTAAGAGTAGCAAGTTGGTACTAAGTAGAAATTTATTAATAGTTAAATAATTTAAGTTTATTAAACGTGCCAGACGACTCCGTTAAGGGATCGTTAATGTAGGCGGATTAAGCTTTCGAACTACGTCACGAATTTAAAAACACTTTCCAGCCTACGCAAAAATCAGTAAAGCACGTCACATGTTTCCAGGGTTGACAAAAGGGTCGATATCTCAGAATTCTTGTAAAAATAAACAGGCGTTTGTTTACTTTGCAGAACTCCATGATAAAAAAGAAAATAAAGATTATTTTTCTATACCCCGCGAAAAGTAGGAACTCTGTACGGTGGAATTTTTAATTTCTTCAGTCTTCCATCCCTCACCGAAGAACATCTGCTATGTACTCTGTACGCACGCTACGCTCCAACAGTTCAGCATCCTCAGGAGATTTTGACGTTACATTGAACAATTGATAAAACTTATTCATTTATTTAGTACCAAAAATTAAAAATTGACATTAAAGGACATGACTACACCCTACAAATTCTCCTGCCTTTCTCTTAATGTTCAATGTACGTCAGAATTCAACAAAGAGTGCGGAAAATTTACTTCAATTGCCACTTTAACTAAGAACAGTGATTAACATTGTTATTGTTGCTCATATTATTACTAAGTTCCGATACTTAACCACGTATATTATGAGTAAAAGTAGTAATAGTATAGTATACGATGTTTTAGACACTGCACGTATACTATTACTATTTTTTTAAAAGAAAAAGGACATAGTTACCTTTATCTGAGATTTTATTATTTTTTTTATTTTATTGATACTGCACATCAAGTTTAGAAAAAAAAACGAAAAGGTGAACTTTTAGCTGATAGTCGTAGAAAGTCGTTAGTCGTAAGAATTATTATTAACTAGTTGTTGCTCGCGACTTCGACCGCGCTTGTTATGGCTTTGTTTTAAATCTCGCGGGAATCGTTTATTTTTTTAACACATTCAGCATGTTTATAAGTCGAGTTTAGATGATCATATACATTACTTGAAACAAATGCATTTTAAATTTGAAATTAACTTCACTATCTAAGTAAGTGTAATTAGTAAAAACTATAAAAAGTCAAGGGGATCGGTACTCGGTAGCAATATCAAAACGTTCACGTTTTTTCTGCAACTCCGTCACTTACAGAGATAAAAAGTCTACGTTATATAAAATCGGATAGCTTGCACGTGGATCCTCCGCGCTCCTACTTTTTATAAAATCTTAAACTGGCACGAGGTTGTTTAATATAAGATGATAGTTCCATTGCCGACTTACTTTACAATTCATTTTTATAATTAAGTAATGGTATATATATATGACAGCCTAGTGGCTAAGACTTCGGTATTCCTTTCGGGGGTCCGAGTTCCATTCCCGGTTTGCATCACTAACTGGCGTGTGAAGTCTACTAATCCGCATTTGGCCTACGCGGTTGACCACGACATAAACCCTTTTCATTCTTAGAAGAACCCTCTGCCCTGTAATGGGCCGGTAATAGGTTTATGGTGATGTATTAAATTAGATAGCACTTCGCTTAAAATTTATGGCTGAAACTCTTAATCCGCCTTCCGTCACACATAATTATTAGGTGTATGCAAAAATATTACAGCAAACCAACCCATTAGAGCAGCTGGGTAGGTCTATGCTCTAAAACCACAAAAAAAGATTAGCTCATCTGCAAACTGCTCAAAATAAAATACTAATAACTCTTTTCCAATATCCTTTTCGAATTTCCACCAAAAAAATCTATAGTGATGCTAAAATAATGAACATTCATCAATTATTAACCTATATAGCACGTGCATCTTTATTAGAAATCAAAAGAATCAATAAACAAAACAATCCACACTAATTTCACTTTCACAAAAAAGATAAATGAAACCAACGAGCCAGTTACCTCACCTTACCTAGTAGAACTAGAACGAATTAGTGACAAAAATCCCTTACCTTTGAAGGCCTTACCTTCCAAATTTTATAATAAAATACCTATACCTATAAAAATGTAAACTCATTCACTGTATTAAAAACTTAATTAGCTTCTTACATATTAAGTAATACCAATAAATTTAAAGACGAATACATTGAATGAGTCGATAATAGTAATATTGAATTTAGTAATTAAGTCTAATGGCGAAGTGTTTTAATCTATTATAGAAAATTAAGTATCCTATTTAAGTGACTTAAGGTCTTTTTATGGGAATAAATGTCATTAAACCTAACCTAAAACCATCTCTGGGACATTAATAGGCTGCAGGTGACTATCACACTAGGGTGCATCTAATTATGGTATTATATATTAGAAGAGATTAGAAATACACTAGTTTTACGTTGATGTTATGGTAAATGCCGACATCGTCTAGACAGCGTTGCGAAAGTGTAGAGAGGCTACGATATTTGTGTAGTAGCTTTACATAGTGTTTATGTATGACGGACTATTTAACAAATCACGCGCGGATAAAGAAGTTATCAGCCAACTTTAAAGCCTTTTAGTCATTGGTATAATAGTTATTTCTGGCTTAACGTATTCTCCGAGACGCGTAGGTGGACAATGCTAACTTCCCAACTCGGCAGGGCAATTACGTACCTCGTGACAGGGTTGCGGCTGGCGTTAATCTTGCAATCACTGCTGTTAAATGTCTATTTTCCGTACAATAAATAAACAAAAGTGACGTTGGACAGCAATAATTGCATTTACGCCTGTCGCAAGCCTGTCGCGAGATACGTAATCACCCTGCCGGACTAATGTTTCTCTCTTGACTTTAACTTGACTTTAAGACATGGTAAACCATTGTATTTTGATCTATTGGATGATCTTACAACACTATTATTTATGTATGCACCACGTAAAGCATGAAATTGTTACTTTTAACTTCACTTATTTATTATTATTACTTGATAACACGAAGTACGGACACACGTTTTACGTCTACGGCGTTTGGCTCGATGTCTAATGGTACGTACTGATCGTAAAAAAGCCGAAATTTTAAGTCCCACACTATATCGAACTCAGGACTTCGTAATCTGTAGTTGAGCATGCTAATCCCTATTCGACATTAGTAATGTTAAAATTATTATCATTGGCAGTGGGAGGGCAGTTTTTTTAACCTTATATGAAATGCTCAAAAGTTTTTACGCAACATGCACCCACATTGCTACATATAGACATAAAAGTATTTATAAATCCTCTCCGCCGAAGTCGTATTAAGTTTCATGAATTTAATTAATATCAAAATATCAACCCTGAAAAATATTTTGGGATCAACAAATATCTGGATTTTAATCAAATTGATCACAATGGATGAAAACAAGATAACAATTTCGGTTGATGGTTCTTCATGGACCTTCATTCTGCTACTCATCTATATGTCGAAGCTATGCCTGCGGATTTACTCGCGTATACTATCCGGGAGTAGTCTACACGCTCTACTACAACAATACATTTTTTCCCTTTTCTTCCATGAAAAATGGATAAACCAACAACACAGTTTGTCATAAATAGGTTTTATTACTTAGTAGAGACTCCGACGTTTCGTCTTACACGTGGAATCACAAGAAACCCACTCGTATTTTATCCGATAAAGCTTATCATCATCCCACTTCAGATTAATATTACGATGTTAAACATTAGCAAAGCGGAACTGTTAAGAAATTTGATGTGTTTTAATTATTATTACTCAATCTTCTTGATTCTTGACCCAACAACAACTATTTAGTAATCCGACGTAATATATGTAATGTAATGGCCGATTGGCACAGTGGGCAGCGACCCTGCTCTCTAAGTCCAAGGCCGTGGGTTCCCACAACTGGAAAATGTTTGTGTGACGAAAGTTTTTCAGTGTCTGGGTGTTTTTCTATATATTATAGGTATTTATGTATATTATTCATAAAAATATTCATCAGTAATCTCAGTGCCCATAACACACAAGAATCCCAGCACGCACTATTTTCTAAGTTATGTGCGTTTTACCAATTAAAAAATTACTAACTCCAACTGTGAAGGAAAAAAACTCGTAAGGAAACGTACTCGTACATACCGGAGAGTTCTCCATAATGATCGAATTCTACCAATCCGCACTGGGCGAGCGTGATGGACTACGGCCTTAGCCCCTTCTCTTTGGGGAGAAGACCCTGTAGTGGGCCGGTAATGGGTTGATATGATGATCAACATATATATTTGTATGTGTGTGTAATATATTGCACCATCTCTCGAGATCACTATGTAGCTTAATGTAAAATGTTAACCAAAATGAACAATGTTTCTATCTTGCACTATTTAGTTTGCATTCATATTTATTATCAAAAATAATTAAACTACAAATGAACAAACTTCACAATTTTCAATTTCTCCCCGTGTTGCTAATGATTGTGCATTTCATGCCACTAGTTTCCTTGGTAGATAAAATCGGACATACTTATAGTTTAACCGACCTATATTTATGCATAAAGTGTACTTTTCTATTTTATTTTTATGTGTTTTGTCATCTTAAAGTTAGTGGAGAAAGAACGATGCTTATAAGAATATTATATAAAAAAAAATGTGTTTGCAAATTTAGTAAATAGAACTCTATCATAAAAGCTCGTCAAAATACAAATAGTAAACTATGTATACAATAATTGCATTCTATAATAAGCACCTCAAACTTGTATTCACACACCCAAACAAATTACACAACTTTGTTCCTTATAACGAGAACTTTAAGAACTGATTTGCAAAATAACCAACTAGTCGCTAAATATATATTCGCGATATTTATGACATTTTGTTAAGATGCTTACACATTAGTGCATGTGCTCAAATCGTCAACACATTATGAAAAAAAATGGAAACAATGTAGGCACTCTGGATGTATGTATTTTTTAAACTTCATTACACAAGAAAGTATGACAACGTATAAAAGGCGAACTAAATGGTTTTCTACCAGTCGACCTTAGTTTATCGATGTGTTTCTGTTTACAAATGGCGTGCAGTGTGCATGTCATACGTACTCATCTTAATCGAATAAGTATAAATAACTAATTAAATGCGTATTATCTTATTTATGTTTTAGAGTTCCGTAGTCATGGCAATGTTAATAAAAGAAGAATTTTTAGCGATTAAAATTTCAGCAAAAGATTTAGCTTCACCTGAATCAACATGTGTTTACAAAGACCTAAAAAATACAGGAGTTAAATAGCACCGATTTTAAAGACTTGGTAACTATTTAAAAAAGAAAAAAGTATTTAATGATGATAAAACCCATAAAGGCATGCCAACATCACATAAATATATATTTTAAATGCTATATATACAAGGCTTCTTCTCAGTAAATTAGTAAGAAGGTGTAAAAAATTTTGATCCACTTCTTTTAAAGAAACAATACTTTCAGAAAAATAACTTTACAATATTCAAAATACGCAGTGACAACCATGAAAACAGCTACATTAGCATTTAAGAAAAAAGGACGACGGGTTATTATGCCGAAAGAAAAAAATAAATAAAGTCCTTAATTATTAAAACTAGACAAGTTCACAGGCACGCGTAAAAAAGCGTAAATGTAATGTGAAATCATAATACCTAATTTGAAATTGTTTTTTTTTTTATTCCAAGTAACATTGTATCGTACAACTAAGAGGATTCAAACAAGATTGAAACACAAACAGAGGGCTAAGATTCTGATTGAAATTGAAGAAAAATAAATATTTCGTGACATGTAATCTTTAGGTTAAACTCGATGGATCTAGCAAAGAGCCCATCTGATTGCATGTAGGAAACCAATGCTTGGCAGCAGAAATGAAGGCGGTAGTACTTCCCTGGACGAGCTCGCTCACAAAAAGCTTTACTTCTAATAGATTACAAGCTACGTCAGGTTATACTTATATGCGAGTAACTATGTCATAACAATTCGATAAACCTCTAAACCGATTGCAGGACCGGTATATCAGTGCGAATAACGAAATTATTGTTATATTTATGATATTTTTTATTTATTCTATCATTTATTATTTTTCTTTTTTTTTTAAATTATTAACAATGCATAAAAAAACTTCCACCCTCCGCTTGCGGGGCTTGGAATGCCCAAGCAACCGGTGGTCAGGGCTCCAGAGTGAGGAACCTCCTCACAATACGCGCCGTTCCAAGGACTACTGCCTTCTGTATCCGACCCTTGATCCAACAACCAAGCGAAAGCTTCTTAAGATGTTGGTCGAAGCTTTTCGCGAGAAGACCATTGACTGAAACGACGATCGGAACATTTATAATTTACGATATTTATTATTATTGACGCCCAATTCGGGGTAAGCACTGATATAAGCAGAAATTAGTAAATTAGTTTCTAAAAGAGTTCAGCCACTTCGGTTCAGAGTGGACAAGCGGCGTGGTGGGAAGTCACCGAAGCGAGATCGTGTCGTGGGAATGGACGTATGTAAGTTAGCCCGCTAGGGACGTTGTGGGGAACGCCGTAGGACGCTTAACACAGCGCCCTGGTACTGAGACCTATTTTACTACACTATAGCATTAGGTTTAATTATCCTGTAATGATATATATAACAGTCTGTAGAAATAATGACAGTCAATCAGAAAGCATTGAAAATATAAGTCATACTACGATAATCGTCACCCCAAGTGTGCAATATGCCTAACTTCATAAGTCGAAATAGAATCATTGACTGCTATAATACAGCGAGCATGTACAATGGAAATAGTCCGTTTTGTAGTCATCGACGTATTGATTGAAATGCTATGCTCATGATGAGGTGATTACGGACGGATACATTAAATTTGATACATTCGTTGTTATCGTAGAGACTATGTTGAATGATGTTGCCTGGATTTGCCAGTGTTCGGGATACATACGAGTATATCTATTCTACGGTACCCATCCAAGTCGGTCATATCCAAATAATAAAATTAAATTGCCTTAAACTATCTCGTTTTTCTATTGATTACCTTATTCGACTACTCATCACGAAGCTTGAGTTCGATTTTCGGAATACCAGCTCGTTATTTAGAAATAAGGGATGGCCAACGTACCTGGGATACGAGGGTGGGAGGGAGCGCACAAAACCGTCGATTATATATTCACTGTTGGTGATAAGGCCGCCTTTTGCATATAATTTATGTTAATGTAAGTGTTCCTGTGTGTGTTTCCTTTATATGCAATAAAGTTGTTTAAATAAATTAATAAATAAATATATATTTAGGTAAGAAGAAAACAACACTCTGCAGGGAATGCAAGAAACACGTCCTGCAAAGTTTTGCCCTGTGTCCATCAACCTAAGGCGTTGATAGTATTTTAAGCCTCAACAACACCCTTCAGACTGGAACACACGCGACAATGCTGTTAAGCAGCAGAAATAAGCATGGTGGCAGTACTGCCCCGGACAAGGTCTGGCATAAAAAGCTATACGACTAGGAACATTTTTTTTTTTTTTTCTAAATATGATTTTGTTACATTTTATAATTTTGATTGTAATTAATTTTAAAATTTTGATTCTATTACAAGTAAGCACTTGGTTGCCACAACAACTGGTGATAATTGATGATGCAGTCGGTAGGAGTTGCAGTTAAACCCATCCCTTACAATAGTAGGGGATGGGTTCGCCGATAGAGTGGTATCTATTTTTTTATGGCGAGGGAGGACTTCTTAGGGCAGAAATTGAGTTAAATGATATTCCTACCCACCACAACCTATGGCCCACATGATGGGAGGCAGAGGTAGAATTATACCTAACCATGCACCCAGCCACCAGACCAGAGCAGAGAAAAAACATGACTTATAAACTCTTTGCCTCCTACGGGGATAGCTCAGTTATAAGACAACATTGCGCTACCCACTGCGCCTCGAAGGTCTGAGAAGGGTAATCGTTAAAACCTTGAAACTAGTGTGGAGTTTCTAACCCCCCTGTCTCTCTACTGTGAGAGAGTCCTTCGACCCTAGTAATGCAAATTGCATAATTAGGATAACGCAAAGTAAACAAAGTAGATTTATTTTTTATTTATTGTATTTTCTATTTGTTTAAAATACTGGTAAGGGTACAGAATTGATAGAATAAAGTTGCAGTAGTAGACAACAACAGACGCAACAATTAATGTATGGTACCAACAACACAAAATAGAACATTGTAAATATCTTTAAGTAAATTAGAGTGAAATACGCGTAAGGAAGTTTAAACAAAAAGAAGTAAGAAAAATAATCAAGTTTATCTCACTTACGAAGCATATAATATGCATTGCTATGTTAGTTATAGCATAAAGCAACAAAACATTTAGTGAAATCCAAGTAGGTATAGAATTTGGTATCCAATCGAGTATATGGATATTTGAACATACCGCATTATTAATCGACCATTCATCCAATAGAGTACCCTATTTCACGTTTCATTTATTACATAGATCAATATTTACTTCGCACATTACATATATACGCCATACGGCCAGAGGAGGTGCCTAGTAACATTATTTCATTAGTGCAAGTAATCTATATTTGTTTGTTTTTGTAAACATTTCCGTTTAATTTACTAAAAGATAATGAAAGAAACATTTGGTATGTTAAGTGACTTATGAGTATGTTATTTTATAATATTATTCCAGTACCGCTGGCAACTTTCGGCTCTATAACAATAGACATAAGTAATTATTTTAGGCTTTAGCTATATAAAGTGGATCTGTGTACACTTGCGTGTGGTGACTGCAGGTTAGAACACAGTTTTCTCTCTCTCTCCTCTCTTTCCCGTGGGTCTCGTTCGAGGCGACAAAGGGAATATAACGGAGAGCGAGCAGGTAGCAGCGTTCTATATGCTACAAAATCTGATCGAATGCAATCCCAGCGTGGTTATTATGGGCAAACCCTCTCGTTGGGAGGGTGGGGCTCTTCTCAAATTTTTCTCCATTACTTTAAAAGAAAAATACTTTTGCAATATATTATTTGGAACGAATTTAATTTTTAGAACTAAATTTCGTAGACAGAAAAACAACCCTAAGAAAAGGAACAATAGGTTTCTTAATTAATTAATATCCCTTCACAATAACAGGGTTCATAAAAAACTTATACTTTACATCCTCAGCGCTCCTCTTTTGTTCGAAGCCACAAAACGCTCGTAGAGCGTGGCTTTAGAAATAAAATGTTTTCCCATAATATTAACAAAACCATGGGAAGTGTTCATTCGAGAATTTAGGTAGTTCGTTTTCGAGAATTTAGGTAGCCAGTTTATTGGCCTATTCTAAATTATGGATTACCTTTAAAAACACTATACACTATACACCTTTTTAACTGCATCTTTGTCTTAGCTCAATTCCAAAAGTATGTCTTGAAAGATCCGGTCGATTATAGTAAATTAATTTATTTGTTTAACAAAAATAAATCCAGATTGTATTGTTAAAGAACGGAAATCCGAAAACGTGGAATAGAAGCTGGTTCTACAATTTGGTAGCACAGTACAAAGTGGTAGCAAAGTACCAGGCATCCAGATCATATACTTAGATGATGAAATTTAATTTTTTATCCGCGGCGAAATATACTATCAAAGAACTGGGATGATGGTATTACACCAAACAATTCTTTAGAACACTTTCCACCGTAAGAGCACTCAAAGAGAGCCAACATCTCTTTTGTGCAAGTCCAAGTCAATTAGAGATTGTATAGAACCGAACTGCTGGCTTTTACACTCAGTCAAATAAAAAATGTTGCTACCAACGTGTTCCGGTCAACAGGTGTGAGCAGTAGGTTATGTGAGGCCGAACTTCCGCTTTATATAAAAGAAGCTTGTTCCCAAGTTCGTCCGAGATGATAGAGATCCGTGCGTACTTCGAAAGTTAGTATCGCAAGCAAAGTAAATTCGAGAACATTTTTCTTTTAAAAGTATTCGTCGTACTTTTTGATCATCATGAAGCTTTTGGACTATTACTACTGGACATAGGTCTCTAGCAATAAGTGCCCCAAATCAGGTCCTCAATATTTCTCATTCATTTAATTTATTTGCTATCTTTATAAACCACTCAATCTTCCTCATCTATGTACCTTTTATCAACTTATTACTTCCCTTTACTCTTTTATCAAAGGCCGAATTGCTGGTACCTACACTATGCTTGCTTATACGATTTCCATTCTAGGACACATGTTCATTGCCTCCTCATGCTACCTGCTCATGCTTGTTTTGGGCTATGTCAGTTATACTGGTTCTCCTGCGAAACTCTTCATTCCGAATTACATTTTACATTTGAACATAAGAATAACTAACATAGTCCTCTTAAGGTTTTAAATTTACGAATCCACACGACTGTTTATCCACATTTCAGGGTTTAAGTGAGGACGAGATAGACACACTGGTTGAAAACTTTAGAACTTTAGATTTCCGCCAATAAAGTATCAACAACATTAACAAAACTAACCATATTTTATGGTAACGTTAACATTTCATTTGTAGTAAGTATTTCACATATTATTATTTTCAGCGAGTATTTATAGAATTGCTGCGTAAAATTATTATTTCTCAGCCTAAAAATTATAATAATGGCACTTAATTTCGAAGCAAGAAAAGGATCAATAAAAAAGCATCATCTACGCTAACGCGTCGTGTCAATCGACATAAATATTTACAAATATTTCAAAACCGTGGTACGCTCCGTAATAAAACTGAATTTTCGCCGTTTGTAATCATTCTGTAATCAGTCATCTTGGGCCCGAACCGAACGCAACAGGTACAGTACACTGAACTGTGAAAATTTTATAGTTAACTTACCGTGAAATATTCACGCACCGCTCTCGCCAAGTTCAAGTTACAAACCACTGGGATGACGTATAGATATCTCACATAAAAACCTGATTTTATTGCACGGGTTTATAGGGAGACGCTCGGTACGTCCGCCCTCCACAACGATTTGGTCTCGACTGGGGAATCGGTAGCCGTAGGATATTAGTAGATGCAAGGGAAAAAGAATCCTGCTCCGCTTAGATAGCTTCCTACGATTTCAACTACACGAGGCGCAATTTGACTCTTTAATCCTATGTCATTAAGGGACAGTTTTCCGACTACATAAAAGGTTGTAAATAATAATTCTAACTGGTCGTTATCAAACTGTATATATGAAAAGGAAAGACTGAAAAATGACATAAACTTTAAAGTTATTAATTAAATTATTAAAACTGAGATTGTATTGAAACTATTAAGACATCGTCTGGTCGATCGTGATAATCCTTTGCTCACGATTAAGTTCTCTAAAGTACTGCGTTTGCAATCAAAAACAATTTTGATAAGTACACGAGAGTATTTCAATCTCTTTTAATCATTTCGTTAGGTGCCCTAAAATCTGAAACTTTAGAAGCTCTTTACGGATCTCTCTCCAATCTCCATCTCCTCATTAGATTATATTATTATATTATTACTCCTAAGTATATTTAACATCCAAAGAATTCAAGTAAAACCGAAATATAAGAAAGTGAAATATAAGAATCAATTAAATGGAAGTCAGTAATGTCAAAATTAAAGCGTTTTACTGACTTTGCTATATACATGATGGTATTTGTAAAGCAAACCAGAATTTTTTTTTTCTAATATTCTTTTTTTTATAAACCAAATTTTATGATTAAAAACAAACAAACGAATCATTCCTCTTTATAATATGAGTGTGGAAGTATGATGACCTCCGTGGCGTAGCGGTGACCGCTATAGATTTAAGTGGGTGATCCTGCGTTCGATCCCCGGCAGGGAAAAGTCGGAAATTTAAAATTTCTGAATTTGATCTGGTCTGGTCTGGTGGGATGCTTTAACGATGGCTAGTTACCACCCTACCGACAGAGAAGTGCCGCTAAGCGATTTAGCGTTCCGGTACGTTGTCGCGTAGAAACCGATTAGAATCCTGTATGGGTTTAATATAACAGCCATACCCTTAACAGGTTGCTGTTGCACCAGCAGGTCAGATTGAATTCAGGGCTAACTTGGAGTGGAATAAAAAAAATAGTACACCTCAAATGTCACAAAAATGTCGTTGGAAGTGTGCATATGTATATTTCATAAGGAAGCACCGTGGAAAAAATATTAAATCAAAAGAAGCTTGTTTATTTTACCATATAACCGAATTCAAAACATTCTAAGTGTTTACTTATGACAGCCCTATTGAAGATAAAATACCTACACGCGCATAGTACGTACGCTACGCGACGCGTACATAATAAAGTGACAGAAGTCACTTGATTTTAATTTCGCGATGTTAGGGTTGTATCTGATTTCTTTCAGTAATAACTATATCAGAAGTTTATTCAAAAACTATTAGCGTTTCGGTTTTACGGATAAGTCTCAGAGTCTGCACATAAAGTAGGTACTTCTAAAGCCTGCGAAGTAATATTTCGGTTTTTATTTATTTATTTTTTTATTTATTTCATTAGATATACCAACGATACACTGTATTATCATTAATCATTTTACATTATAGTTTAATGTCCGAGTACAGTTATCACTTACAGGTATACACAACATTGAAGTAAGTCCGGTTAAAAATAATTAAATTAAGTCAAAAGCAAAAATAGTAAGAGTAAAAGAATTAATATTAAACAAATGAAAATAATGATTAAAATTTAAAAAAAAAAAATTTAAAACAATTAAAAGAAAGAATTTGAAAAATATTACTCTAAGTATAATTTCGCCTTAAAGCTAAATAAAGTGTCGTGAAAAATGTCAATGTCAGGGTTTTTTAAGTTGTTAAAAAGATTAGTCATTCGGTTAATAGGTGAGAATTGTCCTAGGTTAGTATTGGAAAATTTAGGAGCGATTTATTTACAAGTTGTGAAAAAAGGTATGTAAATTAAAGAGTCAGTAAGAAGCTGTTTTTCTAATACGCTTATATTTTGTGTATTTGTATGGATTCAATTTTCAACGCGACGATCCCATTAATACATCTTGACTTGATGGCAATGGGTGGTTCATTGCCAACAAGGCAATTGGGAAGTATAATACACATACAATACAATGTATTATACAGTTTCAAACAAAAAAAAATCCGATTCGATAAATAAATAACGAGAAATTGAGAACCTCCTCCTTTTTTTAAGACGTTTAAAAATTAACATCAACCTAACCCTATGGTTAAGAATGTTTTACTCTTCATTTGTTTGCTATCTATATTCGGCATAAATACCGATGCCAATTTTCATTAAATTTGCCACACATAAAACCTTGCCTCGTGGAGACATAGGATACTTTTTATAACAGGAAAACTAACGGTTTCCACGGGATTTAAAAAAAGAAATCGAAAAGAATACGGAAGAAGCCGTGGTATATAATAATTTAATAGGTATAGATAGTTCGAAATGTAATTACCTTAATATGTAGGGTGACGCTGCAAGTAAACGCGTCTTTATGTAAATGACACACGTAATGTAATTACAAAGGCCTTGCTGTTCAATTGGATATTAATAGGTTATTATCCAATAATGTACTCGGCTTTTAGTAATAATATCTTTGACTTGTATTGTCTCTGGTTTCAATTGTTCTATATATTCCTAGAAATTATATACCAGGGATTTTAAGTCACCATTCTACTTATAAGACCTAAGCGCTAACTATTGCGTCAGGGAGATCGTCGATATAATATGTTAGGATTTTACCATTCTGCACTTCTGTTTATATATCTTTACTATGCCAAATGTCACACTATTCACACGAGATATATTTATAAAGAGGTACAAAGTTATACACGCTTATAAAGATCGTAGATTTTATATGTCAAGTTGATTAGTAAACATTGGTAAATATATTAAGTAAATATATTAAGACAACGCACACATCGCCATCTAGCCCCTAAGTAAGCGTAGCTTGTGTTATGGGTACTAAGATGACTGATGAATATTTTTATTAATAATATACATAAATACTTAGAATATACATATAAACACCCAGACACTGAAAAACATTCATGCTCATCACGCAAACATTTTCCAGTTGTGGGAATCGAACCCACGGCCTTGGACTCAGAAAGCAGGTACGCTGCAAACTGCGCCAATCGGTGTAGCTTCGTTTGCTTATTAAACAATTGGTCAAGAGCAACTGCTAATTTTCTTGTCAGCTTCTTCCTGGAGTTGCGACAAATAGACAGAGGACGTTTCGAAAGCGCTTATACAGTAGGTCTACTTATCTCGATCGTTAGCGGTATTTTTAAAGGTGTCCTGTTTTTAGTAATAGTTGATGTACCAAGTAGATGGCTTACCTGATATTAACCATTGCCCATAACACTTGAACCCTGAAACCTTGAAACATGCGGCCCTCTGTCCATCAACCTGAGGCGTATGTGATAAGCCTAAGATTCCTGCAATAATACTGAGAACTTCAGATCAACAACTGCTTATCGAAATAAAGCGTGTAGTACTTCCCTGAATCTGTCACAAAAAGATGGACTACTAAAATGTGTTAGGATTTAAATTTAAATAGCATTATAATTTCCACTTCTTTGTTATTTTTTTTAATTTAACCTTATTTTTGAACGAGACGATTGGTTGTCATTCTCCGATTGGTTAACGCCGGTTGACGCATAACGGCGGGAACCAATCAAATTGCTTGGATCCTACCTGGACGGCTATGAGTTTTGGCGGGAAATTGGGTTTTCTTCTTGGCGGGTTGGATCGTTCTCTGGAGAGTTATGAAGTGAATTGCGAGGTTGCAAAAAGATAAATTCATATTGTCATAGTTTATAAAGTAAATAAATAAAGTGATATTTGTATGGTATGTTTATTTGCATCTTTTCGTGGCCTCATAGCTATCCTACTACAGTTCTAATAAATGAGATAGCCTTGGGTTTATCTATGGTTAGGAAAGCGTCTTTACTGTTGGGGGGACCGAGAATTGTAACTCCGGCACACATCTTTAACTTTTAAAACCTAACCTTAAATTTATGTGTTTTATCAACAATTAAATATCACTTGCTGTGTCGGTGGAGAAAAACATCGTGAGAAAACCTGCATGCACCTAAAACATGTCTTAATGCCAAGAGTAAATAGGCATTTTCTGGGTAAGCGCACTTCACCATATTCCAAAAGATCACTTACCATTAAGTGGAATTTCAGTCTAGCGCTCGAATAGTCGTATTTAAAAAAGGTGACCGTTAACAAAACTATAGATTATAATATCAGTGTTATTGTCAATAATCGGTATTAGGGTTTAGTACGTAGGTATATGCCTAAGTGCGACGAAAGCTCTTGTCCTAATCCAAAGGTTGCCTGGCAGAGATCGCTACTCAGCGATAAGGCCGCCTTTTGTATTCTACTTCTGTCTTTGTATTTCTTTTGTTTTTTTATTTTCCTAACTTCATTGTGGTGTACAAATAAAGAGTTAAATAAATAATAATAATAAAGCTCGGTTGCTCAGACATGTACAAAACATAAACATATAATACATCACATTGGTGAAAGCCTGAGCAACCGAGGTTCCTTTAATCCCACAAGAATCCGGCCGGGAAAAGGGTCATAGCCGTTATAGTTTTATTGAAAGCCAATTTTTACGAGAATAGTCTTACCATCGTTTTCACATTATATAATCACTAAAATAAATATAAGTAATAGGTGCGATTATCTAAGTTTAAACTAATAACTTCTCCAGTGTTCTCTGATCGTACCATGCGTCGTTCATTCCCATCACCGTAATCGTTGGTATTCCTCAACCGTCCGTTTTGCCAATACATTTTTTCCATGCACGTGGAAATTGTGGAACATATTCCTAGTATGGGTTTATATAAGGAGCAGATAGACAAACACAGTAGCTTCGCAATACATTTATAATAATATAGTCTTTGTGAGGCAAAATATTACTCGTTATAAATCAAAAGCTGAAATTAACAATCGACTTACCAGAAACGGTCATAAATTAGTGATATCTGCATATCGTCTGCGAAAGGTGCAGAACTCCTTTGTGGGGTTGAGTATACGCTTTTACAACATGATTCCTAAGGAAATTCTTGACCTACCAATGCATACATTTAAAAAATGTGTAAAAACGCATCTAGTACAGCGAGGTTACTATACATTTGATGAATTCCTCAATGACAAGGTAGAATGGAAGCAGCCAGCCTCGCTCTCATCTCCCGCAAGATAGCAAAATGATTGTAAATGTTGATGTTGGAAAAGAGCAACTACTGAGTTTCTTGCCGGCTCTTCTCGGTAGAATCTGCTTTCCGAACCGGTGGTAGAGTCACACAAACATGCATACTTGACGTTTCAAAAGTGCTTTTATAAGCACTTTTCAAGTAGGCCTACTTTATAGTAGGCCTACTTGAAATAAATGAATTTGAATTTGAATTTGAATTCAAATCCCTTAAAAGCCGGCCATAAACTAGCAGTTCTTCTGGTACTGTTAATCACCGACCATTAAGTGACCCACGTGCTCGGTTGCTCGCTATCATCATTATCATTATAACGGGCTCCCTTATATTAATATAATTATTAGGTTTTTTGTTTCCTAGTTACTTAAGGGATGTTGGGGCTGGCATATCCGTGTTGGATAAAAGTCCCAAATAAATAAAGATTAAAACAAAAAAAAAACATCATAACGGGCTCAATACAGAGCACGAGGCTGCTCTCAATAAAGAAAGGCTCAGGACGTAAACCACCACGATGGCCAAGTGCGTATTCATAGACGTGTGACTTCTCAGCCTTTGATGACATCACGGAGAACACTTAGGTATGGAGGTTTCCTTACAATGTTCTCTTTCACTGTTAAAGAAAGATAAGTACATGAATTAAAAACGCACTTAACTCTGAAATTTAGTCTCGCACGTAGGGAATCGAACTCGGGCCACCCAAGCCTTATTTGTGCAACCGATATATTTCGGAGGCCTACCTCCTAGGGCACAACACTAACATCTATCAAAATATTCATCAGTCATCTTAGTTCCCATAACACAAGTTACGCTTACTTTGGGGCTAGATGGCGATGTGTGTATTGTCGTAGTATATTTATTTATTTATTTATCTATATAAACAAAATGTAACCTGTCTTTGTGTAAAGCTTATCCTGAATGAAGATTTGAATGAAAATTAGATCAAGCAAATATTGGCTACCAATCGGTTAACCAACTGACGGGTTAAGTTGCATACACACATCATTCACGTCTCTGTTGCATCACCGATCAGTCAAAAGTACAATCCGAGCCGGACGTTACGTGACTGACGTGTATCTATGTTAATGAAGCTCTACGAATTAACTAAGAGTGACGTGACTGATCAGTGTGTATATACCTTTAGTGCATACGCTTTAGTCAGGCAAAATGGCTCATTATATAATGTGATTCGCATTATGATATGGCGCGTAACTGCAGTAGGCTAGTAAAAAGATACCGCAATTCTATCAACTAAAATATTCAGATACATGGGTAAAATTATGACGTACAATGTTAGTTTTAATTACGGCAGCTTTAAGTAGAGCGAAAAGCGTGAGCCAAACGGTGTCAGATGTGACTAATTGCGTAACCTTAGACCCCGTTCCACCAATTTGCATTTCTATTTGACCAGGAAAAATTAATAAGAAAACTCGAATAAAAAGAAACAAATAGAGAAGTACATTAAGTTCCGTCCATATTTTACTCAAGCTTTTGTCCGCCCGAATAAAAGGCATTCACAAAAACTTAATCAACTTAATTGTTACAGTAAGTTACGTGCGTTTTTTTGTGAATATCTAAGTGGCAAAATACGAAACCTTTAATTACACTCACCTACTAATAATAGTACTATTTTATAAAAATAAATATGATTCGGGTCATTCGTAATTGCCTCTCGATCTAGATTGTTTGTACTTGTGCTACTACTTACTTATAACAATTAATTTAATACGTATTTTATTTTTGTGTTTATTGTCAATTATAACGTCTTTTTTTCTCTTCGTTTACAGGCACAAATGACATGCGACAGCGACGTAGGACAGGAGACACTTGCGTGGCTCGATACAAAGCTACGAAGCGTAGCGGCTTCGTATATTCTACGAAGTGACGTTGCCTGTATAGATGGTGTTTTTTTTTAACTGATTGCGTGCATTAAACGTTAAAACATATCGTGCATACATAATTTCACTGAAGCTAGATAAGACCCAACAACCGCTCTAATACGGCTTAACGTTCTTTTCAAGGCAAGGGGGTAAAAAATACCAATTTTCTAACTCTAGGCGCGTACTACAATACCTGTAATTTGATTGGCCTTACCGAAATTTTTAACGCAGTATCTTGTGATCCTACTCACCTACTAGCCCACCGAGCCAGTTACTGAATTATATTTATTTGTATAAATTTATATTTTAGTAGGTAGGTGTAGTATCTTCAGTGATGATACATCGATATTATTGTTCGATATATTTTGCGCTGATTTATTTATTACTTGTTTATTTATTATACATCTTGTTAGTTCAGCAGGGCCAATTATACTAACCTGATAAAACTACATAATTTATAAATAATTACACTTAAGACAAATGAATGAAAGATGACATTAAACATTATAAAAAGACATGATATTAATATAGTGTACTAGAGTGATACTGTGCGAATTGTTGTGATATTTATTTCGATATATAAAGATATAAAATCGTAGGTATTTCTACCGACTGCTGGTACAAAAGCACAAATATGATTTTAAAAAATTCGTCGATATATCGATGGTTCTTTTTAAAAATCAATCAATATTGAGTATCGATACTTTTTTGCACTTCCTGCATCCCTAAGTTCTGCCTAGCGCAAGTCCCTGCTAAAAGGCGAGGGAGTCACTCAGGCCCCATTTGTTTACGAGGCCGAGCACCCACCTCCCTACTCATGCATTTGCTCGCTAAGTATCCCGTGCAGAATGCATAAACATGCACTCGTAAATATGAAAAAGGTAGAATTATAGTTTTGTGAAGAATTTTTTACTGCCCGCGCTGACAAACCATCATACATATTGTTAAGTGCTAGGATTCGTTGATCTGGAACAAGAACACCTAGTGTCTCTTGTAAGTCTTTAATCTTGTTTTCATTTGAAAGTTCGATAACACTTCCAAACCCAGGTTAATAGTAGTCCAATATGGTAGCCAACGTCATTATATTTCACACTCAAGACTTGTTTCACTAAAATAACCATCGATGTTACTTCACTTCGCTCTCAGAGCAGACTAACTAACTTGCGACGGGCACCCAGCTTTTATACAGCTCCTGAGGACTGGAATCCTCTTAACTCGGAAATTGTAATCAAAAATTACGCATTTTGTCTATTCTCAAAATTACTTTTTTGCTTTGGAGGTTGGAGGAAATTTTTTGGTTGTATTAAGAAACTTTTTAGTTTAAGATTTAGATTAAGTACATAAATAAACGTTTAAATATAAATCTCTCACATAATAGATTTTTTCGTCTTATTTCACATCTTCCATTTTTAGTCATGATAATGTAAGAGAGCTACGAAGCTTCTTGAACGAGCCGCGAAACTGAACCAGCACATAAAACTGTATCAGCGATTTACATAATATAATACAGTTTGTATATTTGCGCGCAAAATGTTCCGGGATTTATTCAAAATACAATGCATCTAGATTCTAGAGAAGCTGTTTATTTAAATATGGCGAACCATATTCTTGCGTGCCTTCTTTAACTGGTAATACGGGCTTATTCGAAACGGTCTGTTAGACTCTGATACTTGGTTGAAGATAATATAAACACACCTCACAGCTCAAAAGCACTACACTAGTTTATTATTATTTTATAATTATGTATTGACTTTGACTTTAATCAAAACACTATTGATCGTGAGGCGGTAGAAACCTGGCACGTACGAGTAGCTAGGCAGCAATTCGGGTAATAACAGAACGACTGGCTGGTTGTCGAAAGTATGCCTTATAAAGAGAGATATTGCCGATTCCACTTAGCAATATGTACGCTAGAAAAGCGGTCATAACCCCGTAGGTACGACTTCGATTACACTTTCGGCGGGCTGAGTTCGAATCCCAGCAAAATCTCTAGTTATGTGCGTTTTAAGCAATTAAAATATCACTGTTCCGGTGCAGGAAAACATCGTAAGGTAACCGGCACGCCTGAGAGTTCTCCATAATGTTCTCTAAATGTGTGCCCTGTGTCCACCAATCCGCACTGGGCCAGCCTGATGGAAAACTTTCTTAACCCCTTCTCATTGTAGGGGAAGACCCGTGCTATGTAGTGGGCCGGTACTGGGTGGATAAGATGATGTTATGTACGCTAGTATTTAAGGGATTGACAATTTGTAACAGTTTGATTTAAACAGTCCCCTGTGACGACCTCCCTGGGGTTACGTTGAGCGCTGTGAATTCGATTACGTTCGATTCCCGGCAGGGGGAAATTTGGGAATTTATAATTTCAAAATTATCTCTGGTCTGGTCTGGAAGGAGGTTTTGGCCGTGGCTAGTTACCACCCTACCGACAAAGATGTGCCGCTATTTAGTGTTCTGTTGCGATGCCACGTAAAAACCGATTAGGGGATATGACTGCGAGACATGTTAGCCCGCTACCATCTTAGACGGCATCATTACTTACCACCAGGGGCACCAGGTAACATTGCAGTCAAGGACTAACGTTTAGTGAAATAAAAAAAATTAACTTTTATTAACGTATAAAGGTTATTGTGTATATATATATATATATATATATATATATAGGCATATTAGGGCATATATAACTATACTATATTAGGACATTGGGTGTTTTAATGTTGCCAATAAGCTAACTATCTCAAAATCTATTTTTCGAATACTTTCATGGGAGTAGGTAAAAAAAAATTATATAACGTCTTCTGATTTAGTTAGTTAAGGTAAGATAAATCACTAGTTAACTTAGGAATGGCTTTTTAAATCGAGCAAAACGCAAGTGATTTAAAGTTCTCATCTCAACGCCGCGTCGTATCGTTAAAGTGGATAATGAACCGTTTCCGTGGGCGCGGATAACTTCGCAAATGCAATCTCAACGCGAGATGATTTGCTGTGAACTTAATCGACTTAATAAAACTCTTACAAGAACATACCAGAATTGTTTACCAACTTCAAGTAAATGAGGAAGTTTATCACATGTCTAGTTGCGAGATAGAGTTAAGAGATTGCTTGCTACCAAAGTCTACTACTTTACTTGCTTGACCAATAATTGCCGCCCGTAGCAGTCCTAGCAGTCGTTTGTTTGCCTATTGCTAGAATCTTTTCGGTTCACCGTAGTTTAGATATTCAACTTTATGTTATAAAATTAGAAATTTAATGTTATTAACATTAGAAAGATTTTTAATGTGTTTAAGTTTTGTATTTTCCGTAAAACTGTGTCTCAATCAAAATCAACTACTAGTTGGCGTTCGGATTAATAATAATCAATCGGTAATTACAATCAAATCAGTAGTTCTAAGTACTAAGTTCAGCGTGTCATGTAGTCTTACTACTAATAATTATATTATATGCAATAGTTTGGATAGATAAATGTTCGTTACTCCATAACGCCTGAACGGATCTCGATAAATTTTGTCACAGAAGTTGGTTATAGTTTTGAGTAGCACATAGACTTGTACTACTTCTTTTATACCAGAAAACCAATTTAGGATAGGGTAGACCGTAGACTGGTTTTACACTTTGAACTACTTTTTAGTATAAACAAACAGCAAAGCTCTATTCATTCTTATTCCATGGCTGGAACTGCCCCTGAAAACTGCGTCTGTCCAACTCGTTGGGGGCCGACCAACGCTGCGTTTACCTGTGCGGGGTCGCCATTCCAGCTCCTTATCGTACGACTTTGCAATGCACAAATGCTAAGTGAATCTGATCTTAGCAATTGTACATTGTAAGCTCTAGACTACATAACTTTCGCAAAGTCTCCGGTGTCGTAGCAAAACGTGCGTAGAGTGCATTTTGAAAGATTGTACAACAAAAACCCAAGGTTGGAAGAACCACCAATGAACGGAGAACAGGCACGTATTTAGTTCATGCTCTAACTTTACCTAACCAATCAAATATAACTTGCTTTAACGGTACTAAATAGGTATAATTATAAACCTAAAGAGTTTTAAATAATATTCTCAAAGACGTGAAGTCTACCAACCCGCATTTGGACAACGTAGTAGACTACGGTCTAAGCACTTTTTATTCTGGGACGAGACTGGGGCCCTAGGCCGGCAATTGGTTGATAAATGAAAATAGTTATACATATATATAATGGTTTACATTTGCCTTTGCCCATACACTATTAATTCTTTCCCTAATTTCTTTATATAGGCCAAAAGACTTCTTGTTATTAAAACAAATTATTTTTATTGAACCGTTGAAAGGGTTAATGGTATGAAAAATGAGTTTAGTAATGTTACAGGAAAGCAGTCATTAATTATGCTCGGGGCTGAGGTTATAACAGGAAAAAGGTAAACGACTTTAGGGATAATTTTAGTAACCCAAGCTAACTTAATTTCTTAATTATGCCTACCTACAAATTTGAAATAAATATATTTAATTTAATAGAATTTAGCCAGGTCAGCCGTTATGTAGGTATGTTATAAATTGTTTTTTTCTTAACGTGTTATATATTTATTTTATTTATTAAATTTACTTACAAACACTTTCAGTAATATTATACAACTGCTTTATTAAATTTTAACTCTTCTATTTAAATGTAATGTTTTCTTAAAAGTAAACACAGCATATGATACAGTTATATTATAAATATATAATACCACCATATAATGAAAAGAAAAGGTACTGTGAACGAGAACAAAATAATAAAATATCTTACCTACTATAAAAAATTAAAACGAGGAAACAAGTAAGGCTCAAGTGGCCCATGATATCAGATTAACAAATAGATTTTTTAAACATTCAAAGTTAGCCCTTGACTGCAATTTCACCAGTGATCATGCAGTCTAAGATGATAACGAGCTAACCTGTTATATGGCACTTCTATTTAAACACACGTTCCTGTATGTGTGGTATACGTGATATTGTACCGGAATGCTCGATCGCTTGGAAGAAGGTCTTTGTCAGTAGCTAATCATGACCGCCGCGTCACACGAGACCAAGAAACGAAACAAAAGGATGGCCCATACTTGTGAAATTTCATCGGACCGCTAAACCAATAATCTTCCTATAGATACCTATTACGGCCAAGTGTTAATGGAGAATATGTAAGAATTCTACAAGTATATAAAAATGTTCCCAAGCCTTTGCTTATCTGTAATATCAACTTAGTATTTAATTTATTTATAATAGTATGTGTAAGGGCCCATTTCTTAAAGTGCTTAAGCCAACTGAAATAATGTTAAAATAAGTTAGAAAAAATATGTACTTAACATCTAGCTCATACCCGCGACTAAGTTCGCGTGGATTAAGGATTTTATTCCCACTCGTTTGTTAACGATTTATAAACTTACCACGGGAACTATTAGAGATAGGTGTAGATAGTACATGTCCTTTTCCATAGCATAGATAACATGTTACATACAAAATTTCAAAACTGTCTGCCCGCGGCTCGGCTCGTAAACAATTTTCAATTATCTCTCAGGGACTTCTTAAGGAATCAGGGATATATTATATATATATATATATATATATAAATATATATATATATATATATTAATCATTAATATTAAATCAAATCAAATCAAAATACTTTATTGCACACAAGAAAAAAATAAATAAAAGAGACAAAAACAACAAAGGTACAATTACTCGTAAATTTGTGTAACAATAATATTAATACATATATATTTATATAGTAGGATAGTAGGATTAATATATCCAGACGAATACTAGTTATAGATATCAGACAGGTCTATATCGTTATAGATGTAGATCGAAAAAATCACGGAATTCGTAACAAATCGTATCGAAAGCGCATAAAGCCTGCGGGCAACAACTAGTCACGAATAAATAGTTGATACTCGTACCTCATTAATTACGACGATCGAACATTTTTGCATTTGCATCCTCTTTACGATTGGTACGGGACTTTATTAAATAAATAAATAAATATACTACGACAATACACACATCGCCATCTAGCCCCAAAGTAAGCGTAGCTTGTGTTATGGGTACTGAGATGACTAATAAATATTTTTTTATAAATAATATACTTAAATACTTAGAATATACATAAACACGCCCAGACACTGAAAAACATTCATGCTCATCACACAAACATTTTCCAGTAGTTGGAATCAAACCCACGGCCTTGGATTCAGAAAGCAGGGTCGCTGCAAACTACGCCAATTGGTTGGGACTCGATGAAAATTCGCAATTTGCCAACGTGTCCGAACTGATTTACAAAAATCTCAAAACTTATCATAAAGTATTAATATGATACGTCTGCTTTCGAATAAAAATAGAAATATTTTCCTTTACATTTTTTAGAAAAAAAAGGCGAAGTTGACGACCCATTTTCAAGTTCTTGCTCCTCGTAAATCGTGTATAAGCACGTCTTCAATCTTCACTGAGGTCACATACGAAACTGGGTCAAAATCGTGAATTAAATCTTTTACTGCTCGACGAGTAAAGTGAATGCCTTAATACATGCGGTACGGGTAGTGGGTTACATAGGTACCTTGCAACTAGATACGGTCTTAAATGTGATTGAGCTAAAGATAAGTACTGTTATAGGTTTTGAAGTAGTCCATCAAGCCGACAAACGGATCGTTAAAACAGTTTTTGGAATCTTGCAACTTTGTCATCCGAATCACAGAATAGTTAAGAGCAACCATCAGAACTGTTTTTAGTGCGTTGTTGCTGGAGTTATTGCAGGCACATGTAGTTAAGGCTATTGGCCTTAAAACCGTAAACCTGTAAACGTAAACCTGAACCTACGCCTATACGCCGATGATGGGCACAAGGCATCTTTGCATGCCTTGCGAAGTGTTGCTCCGTTTATAGGCGATGGTATTTCCACATATCAGCATCAAGTAGTGAATAGTATTAAAAAATATATAATAGTCAAATGTCAACTGCTTATAACCTTTTTCAAAATATTGCTTTTCTCGAAGGGACGGACAACCTAAAACCCTCCCGGTACTTCATCATCAGCTCCTTGATTTGGTAGAGCGTAAATTGCTTACCATATAGGTAGGTACATATTCTAATCGAAGCGCAACCCGTGTAATATTTATTATTGTTTAGTTCCGGTGACCATCCGTAATCTTCATCGTCAGTTTAACTAGGCCAAATAGTGCTTTTCGAACGAAAATGCACAAGCTATTTTAAAAATACTCAAATCGCTATAGGTGTACCTACAATATTTCAAGAGTTCCCTCGATTTCTCTAGGATCCGTCCAAAAGATCTTCACCAAATTGTAATGGGACCACCTCTGATATATGACATACCAAACAAAAAAATAATCATGCAAGTCGGTTAATAATTGTCGGAGTGACACTCCATTGTCGATTTTAAGCAGATTCCTTTACAAACTTTTTATTAAATTGTGTACCTACTCGGTGGGTAAGAAGTGAACCACGAGAATTAAAGTGAAGTGGACACTGCGTGACCCATTCATCGTGGACTACATTCACACAACTTACTTTATAAAGCACCATATAATGGTGAAATCCTATAATGGTGTCGAGTCGATAATATGTTGTGTAAAGGCTCGTTAAATATCTGTTCGTTTGGCGTACCTTCCAGTGACTGACTACTCGCCGTTTACCTTATTTTACAACTTACGACTTAAGAGCATTCTGTAACTTGTACCGGACGTCCGATGCCCAATCTATGACCGATTTCGGCCACGGTGGTCAATCTAAAGAGAATTTCTCAAATTTTCAAAACTAATGCCATAACCTAGATATAAGAAACCACTGAATCGTAAATTATTACGACCTTCATTATACAATATTGCGTTAAGTTGATTCTTTTGTGAGTTCAACATAAACCAATCTACCAGGATTACATAGCACGTAAATGCCTTAAAATTTGGTATTTAAACGAGTGCTAACAGCGTTGCCGACATAAATGGATCAAGCAACAGGTATACATTCTGCCAATCGATTTTAAACTTAAAGTTTTACTTTTTAAGGTGTATAATCTATCTACGCTAGAAATATTTCAAACTCTGCGCTTTGTAAATTAAGTCGCTATGTTTCACGGATAATCCCCGTTCAAATATTCAATTCCTCTAAAATACAAATTCTGTAAATTTTACGGTAGAAATCATAATAGATAGGTACATACCTACATCAGTTGAAGCACAATAACAAACCTGCGAAAATTTACATAATGGTATGTGTAAGAACCCATCAACTCAGGTCATTCTTTAACCACGATTTAGTTTATAAGTTTTTTTATATTATATACTTGGCTGTGGAAGTGTATTTATTATCCAGGGTTAAATAAAAAATACCAAAAATCTCTCGGCCTATAGTTGTTTACATTAAAACTCCCAACTTTTGTTTATAAACTTATTGTTTAACTCTGTTTGTGAAATATTAAATATTAATTATTTTACATAGACACTCTACTTGTTACTACCCTGTAATGTGACATCGGCAACAGCGTGCGAACCGACTCGCACGCTCGTAGCGGTTCGGTCTGAAAGTGTAATGTAACTTTACAGGAATAACATGATTTATTTTTATTTATTTTTTGTTTTAATAAATTATGACTGAAGTTTGAAAAGTCGTTGAACAAAAGTGTTAGTTTTAATGATACTACAAGGACGGAAACTGTTTGTTTTTTTTTATTTAACCCTGTATACTTGACTGCGGAAGGTAACTTTGGAAGTTATTCTACTTTATATAAGAATGTCTGAGAACAGATAAAACTAGTTGCACTAAACGTGGAGATTTCTCCGTGTCACAAGAACAGCGCCCGTTTTATTGGATAACTTGCAACACTAAACTTAACTTAGGAAGCTTCGTTTTATTTTACTTTACTAGAAAAGGTTTTTTTATAGTTTAAGTAGGTTTATTATATTCTTCCGGTAAAGGCCGTATCGGCCTAGTCGGTCGGCTTTCTAGAGTATCGACTACGATCTTCGGCACTGCGACAAACACGTCTAACTATTCAGATTTATGAGCTTTTTTAGCAGTATTTTTGGCAGGGCCTACGCCTATGGTTTCAAATTAAAAGCGTCATGGTATACCTGAAGAGATTCCAAAATTAGTGTATAAGATGAGGCACACATAACACATCACACATGTTGCAGTCCTACATCCCAACCCCCTAGTGGTCGAGGCGTCCACTTATACCCCCGTTCCCGACGTCGAGCTCAGGCGGCGACGTCCGATGCATTCTTCGTCCTGGACGACCCTGACGATAAAATAACCGACAATGTGTCCCAACAACACACACACACACATTAAACATAGCGTCTTCGCCGGCGACGACGAGGGCACCTCATCCGGACGTGGACAATTACCACGGTCACGGGGGCGTTCGGACTAAACAATGATTACTCCAAAGGTTACCCAACAGACAGATTAACGTCGAACCAGCGAGTACACATATACAAATAATTTGGCATTTAAGTTTTTACAAGTTGAGTTGTAGTTGACTGCCAACCCGCCCGGCATGTGTGATGTCTTTCTTTTTCGGATGGACACTTGCAGATAACCACCTGAAGGGTTGTTACAGCGTTACCGGGGGAGTGGGGCGAGCGCGAGAGCTCGCCATGAAAAGAGCCCTCGGGTCGACGTCTCCCACCTTCCTCCCGATCACCCCGATGTCGTCGAGCCCTGTGATAAAGATTATTTCAAATAATTTGGACGTACTCAAATGAGGGAAAATAATTGTATTCCAAGCCAATGAAAAAAGTAAATAGTTATATAGCTCGCCAAAGGTATATTGTTTGTCATCCTAAATAGATTATAATATCCGCAAGCTACTTTGGAAACTAAATGGATATAAATAAATCGGTACATTAAAAAAAACCATTTAGGCCCTCATTAATAAAATTCCAATATTAAGTTTTACTCGTTGCGCGTACAGTACGTGCCGAGTCTTTGAAGTAGCCGCGCGACAACAAAGCGAGCAAACTGTTAGAGCGAACGAACTGTACGTAACATATGTATGGATTGCATGGGCCAATGCAAATAACAAAGCTTTACCGTTTTAACATGTCATTCAATATGATATTTCAAAGGACGTTTGTGGTATGCACTGACCGGCACGACGCGCGACGTGTTGGAAATCATCAAAGTGAAACGCTGTGAAAAATCAAAGGGAAAACGGTGAACAACGACAAATTGAGTTCACGACAAACTCGACAAAATTCAACAACGTTTAAATTATACTCTTTGACAACATAACCATTGCAACTCTTAATTAATTAACGAACACTTTGAAAAGCTAGCGGAAAATAAATCGGAATACTACTGACTTGTTTTAATTAATAGCTCTCTTTCTATCTCATGTAACGAAATATGCACTAGACGCGTCCTTAACATTTTATACTTACTCTTTTTTTTCCACTACAAGTTAGCCGTTGACTGCAATCTCACCTGGTCTAAGAGTGGTAGAGGGGTAACCTGATAGGAAGTATGATAGTCATAACCCTAATATGTTTCTACGCGACATCGCACCGGAACACTAAATCGCTTAACAGCACGTCGTTGTCGGTAGGGTGGTAACTAGCCACCGCCAAACCCACCAAACGAGACCAGCAAAAATTCAGATATTATTCCCAAATTGCCGCTATCGAAAATCGAACCCGGTACATAATACTTAAAGTCACAGCGCTAACCGCTGAGCCAGGGAGGACGTGAATTTAAACAAAACGCATCGCTCCCTTAGAAGTTGTAAATAAATATCAACAATTAACACACATTGCCATCTAGCCCCATAGCAAGCGTCAGATAAGTTTTCGTTTATAAAGGTTTTACCTATAATAGACATTTATAGCTTGTAAAGCTAGCTAGTAGCAAATTAGTAACGAGGGCGGAGAAGGCTCTTCTGTGAAGCGTTTTCTGGCATGTAACCAGAGCTTATTGACCTAACCTAGATAATGTGATAGGTCATTAGTTTACATCACAGCCGCTATTATGTAAAAATTGTGACTTTGCAGAAACACGAATATCAATTTTTTTTTTAAACATGTATCTAAGTTTAAGATTATTATTTTTTATTCCGCTACAAGTAACCCCTTGACTGCAAGCTCAACTGATGGTAAGTGATGATGCAGTCTAACATGGTACCGGACTAATCTATGAGGTAGTTATATTTAAACCATACCCCCTAATCAGTTTTCACGCGACGTGGTACCGAAACACATAACGATCATGAAATCGTATCGCTTAGAAATAAAAAATGTACATTTTTATACATAAGATAACTACTAGAAGGAAAGATTTAGGGGTATGTTTAAAATAGTATTTTTTTAAAGTAGATAAATAATTAAACTTCGGATAACTATAGTTTTATTTATGCCAGATATTTTATTAAATTGATTACAAGGTATTTTAACAAATGTGCTGATTCTTATTTAATTTATTTCTATAATTCTTATTTAATTAATAAATAGTTTCCAAAATATTTAATTAATAAATAATTTCCATAATAGTAAAAATTATATTTGATTCACAGTCAATAGTCATAACATTCCGATTAACGTCGAACCTAGCCGAGGTTCGAGTGCTCGAAGGAGGCACCCACGGGTCGACGTCTGTGTATAAATACATTCATTGACTACCAATTGGCGTAGTGGGCAGCGACCCGGCTTTCTGAGTCTCGAAGGCTGTAGGTTCGATTCTCACAACTGGAAAATATTTGTGTGAAGAACATTAATGTTTTTCAGTATCTGGGTGTTTTATTTTATAAGTATTTGTATTTTATGAGAAATTATGTATATTATTCATAAAATATTCATCAGTCATCTTAGTACTCATAACACAAGGTACGCTTACTTTGGGCTAGATGGTGATGTATACTGCCGTAGTATATTTTTTTTTTATTTTACCCGTTAAAACAGCGTGCCTTGCCTAATAAAGATAAAAATACAAGATATATTAAAGATATTAATTAGTTAGCTAAACGTGAACTAGAAATGTGTTCAACATAAATAAAAGTTCAGTAACCTAGCAATAAAGTAAACCTTTTTGTTTTTATAAAATACGCCAATGCTCTCACTTTTTCGAACCAGGACAATATTTGCAATCTGAAGTAATATTTAAATCTACCTTTTTACTTCCTTCATAATATAATAAAAATGAGAATAACGCCTGAAGCTGCCAGGTTTATTGACACAAGGATCTATCGCCGTCCCAAGTCCGCCTCTTCAAAAAAACAGGGTGACCTTTTAAATTCTCTTTCGTCGATGTCTTGAAAAGGTCGGCCTGTTGACAACTGACAAAAAAAGGACATCAGTTTGTCTAGTCACCCTCAGCCCATTAGTGTATGTACAGTGAACCAAACTCATCTCTCATATCAGAGGGGTTTCTAGAGTATAGAACCACCAAGCAGTTCCAATACGGTTTGGTGGGCTTAAAAGATTACTGACGGGCCACAGACAGAGCCTGGTGCTGCCGGGAATCTTAGCAGCCTAGGTATGAACCTAATTCGTGACTAAATAGTTGTCAGCTAAAATTTTCACAAAAAAAATCACAATAACTTCTGACGTAGCAGTTAGGTTTTCTGAGTTGTTTATTTAAATTAAGGGATAAAACTATATATGTTGGGTTTACTGCTTATTTTGATTACGTTTAATTATGTTTAGGCATCTAAAAAATTTAAACAAAGCGCACAGTACGGCCACGTAGCATTTCAGGTTGAGTTTTAGTTCTAAAATGGAATTCGGTCAAGTCTCGTCTATTATATTCTGCTTTAAAACTCTTCAGGATAAAAACTGCGTAATTTCTAAATTACAACGAGTATATCTATCGAGACATCAGCGTACATAACGGATAGTCAAACAATAAAAACAATTACCAGAAATACAAGAAATTGCACACAAAGGCAAATTGATGTTTTGCAGCGGGTCGATGAAAATGGGAAAGTGCGACCTCGCAAAAATATTTAAAATAACAAAGCGACGTATAGAACTGGCATTTCTAGTTTCAATTTTGCTTCAATACAAGATGCCTCCCAACCTACATATCGTGTAGTGGGAGGAAGATATTAAAACTACTTATTACCTACTGTTAACAAATATTACTTTAACAAAATCCTTGAACGAAATAAATTTTCTTATGAAACATGCTGCAACAATGAAAAGATCGACGCTACCCGCCTTTGTTAGTTCTTACTTTCTTTTCGAGTTATTCTTTTGTGTAAGAACCACTTAATGAAATCCATAAAACCAAAGCAACAGAGTAGAAAGCTTTTATAACACTAGATGCCCGTGTCTTTCTCCGTAAAGACTGTAATTAAGTAGCATCTAAAAATCTACTTGATTCCTTCAAGCGAAATTACATATTTTTATTTATTATTTATTTATTTTATTAACATCTTATTTGTATGGCGGCCGACTGGCGCAGTGGGCAGCGACCCTGCTTTCTGAGTCCAAGGTCGTGGGTTCGATTCCCACAACTGGAAAATGTTTGTGTGATGAGCATTAAGTGTTTTTCAGTGTCTGGGTGTTTATATGTATTTTCTAAGTATTTATGTATATATAATTCATAAAAATATTCATCAGTCATCTTAGTACCCATAACACAAGCTACGCTTACTTTGGGGCTAGGTGGCGATGTGTGTATTGTCGTAGTATATTTATTTATATTATTTATTTATTTATTTATGTGTATTATATTCATTAAAATGTTCATCAGGTATCTTAGTATCCAAAACACAAGCTACGCTTACTTTGGGGCTAGATGGCGATGTGTGTATTGTCGTAGTATATTTATTTATTTATTTTATTTACTTACACTAACTAGATAGGACTTCATTATTTAAGGATAACTATAATACACACAAATGAATGAAAGATGGCAATAAAAATTATGCAAGACGTTATTTTATTTTATTTTTTTAACTCTTTATTTGTACACCACTACACAGTTCGGAAAATAAAGGACTAATAGAGAGAAAATACAAAGACTGGAGTAGAATACAAAAGGCGGCTAACAATCGCTAAAAAGCGATCTCTGCCATTGCCAGGCAACCTTAGGATTAGGACAACAAGAGAAAATAGGTGGTGTAAAATTATTATAATCCTTCATTCAAATAACTACATACAAATACATAAACAAAATATACACATATACATAATATAATATAAAAATAATAAACTAATATATATTATGATAAGCTATAATACTATAGTGTACTGTAGTGGTACTCTGCGAATATTGGATTAAAGGTCATTCAATATTTTCACATTAGTATCTACCTCAGCAATTCACGGACTAATGCTGACATACAATGTAATGTAATGTTATGATATTTTATTTATTTTTTATTTTATTATCTTTCGGTTTTGTATAGTATCGCTACGATCGATCATCATATAGCAACAGCCTATACAGACCAGTTCTAGACATAATCGTCACTTTGGGATGACTGGTTGGTGGTCGCAGTAGACGGTATCAGTAGCACAAAGGACGTTGCTGCCAGTTCTCCGTTATAATTCCTTAGTCGCTTCGTACGACACCCGCGGTAAGATGAGGGGTGGCGAGAGCCGAGAGATTAGGATTAGGGTCTGCTGTCACCTCGCGGCACGGCCGCCGACCACGTTACCTTTCTAACTGTTCATGTAAAATTCTCATTATTCCCCATTCTATGCCGTGTCTAATACTATTTCGTATGTCAATTTTAATAATAATAAAGTTTAATGCAGATAAAAATCCATACCTACAACAATAATCTTATTTATTATACTAGCGGACCTTCGTCCGCGTATGAGTCAATCGAGAAGCTAGAATAGTTTTGATGCTAACATCATGATCATCGTGGCTAGCTATGTACCTACTATTATTTTACGTGGTATGCTGAGTTAGTAAGTTGTCATTATTTTAGTTTATGCATACATACATAGATACATCCATACATCCCAAACTTTCGTATTTATAATATTAAGTAGTATGATACGCATATATTTGATCGTCGTCCCATGCCTTGCTACTTGCTGTTATTTGTGATGAGTTATGTCCTTTATCTCCGACAATATTTATCAGATCTTCATTAAAATTAGACACTACATGATTTATAGTATACACTTTAAAATAAAAAAAATAATTATTAAAATCAGTTCAAATTTAACGGAGCTATGAAGTGAAATTATAAAAAAAATTTCATCCCGTTTCCCGGAGATAACTTATTGTTTATGGGGATAAAAGGTGTCCTATATATTAACCCGGAATATCAGCTACCACTATACCAAATTTTATTTAAATCAGTCCAGTAGTTTTCTTGTGATGCCCGGACGGACAGACAGACAGAGAAAAATTAAATAAAAATCTGTTTTGGACTCAGTATGGATTATAAAGCATCCCCCAGTCGAAAATTTTGAAAATATATTAAATGTACAGAAATCTTCCAGTTACAGTTTTATTATAAGTATTTTAATAATTTATATATATATAAATTCAAATTGGGCACACCTATAAATAATAAATAATTAGGAATCTCCTAACTAAGGTAAGTACCCTCTTGAGCACTTGGTGTGTGAGTGCGTACCAAGGCTCCATAAAGGGATTTTCCCATTTATTGGTTAATATTTTCAGCTGTCATACTTTTTCATGGCATTGAAAAGTCTGTTCTAGTAAATAATTTTGATATAAAATAACATTGTTTGATGTTATAACAAAAAAAAACCACGCTTTTTAAAGGATAGGTTTGCAATCATATCTAAGTTAAAATAACCGAATGACAACTGCTCATAACCTTCTTCAAAAATATTGCTTTTCCCGGAGCCGAGGCGTTGATGCTTGAGGAGTTCTCCCGGCACTTTACCGTCAGATCCTTTATTGTGACAAGCATAAATACCTAATAATCGAAGCGGAACCAGTGTAAAACTTATTATTCTGTAGTTCCGGTGGCCATCCGTAGCCTTCAACATCACTTTCACTTGACCAAATGTTGCTTTCGATAGCAAATGGTCAAGTTGAGTTAGGGTTGGGGTCGGTCGTTTTATTTAAGGTGTCAATATAATATTTCAAGAGTTACCTCAATTTCTCTAAGATCCCTTTCACAGATCTTCACCTGATTAAAGTGGGACCATATGGAAAGTTTACACATACATATCAAACAAAAATTCAAATCGGTTTATAAATGACAGAGTTCTGAGCAAACAAACAAAAAAAAACATAATTGAGAACCTCCTCCATTTTTGTAAGTCGGATATAAATTGTCATCTTTGTATTTTTACAACTTTGTACATACATAGTACGTTGATATTCGTACTGGTGAATATGACATTCTCTTAATGAGATATAAAGCAGGTATTACTCCGGGTAAGTGTGTCGTAAAGTACTGTATTACCTGACCAGACGATCTAACGTTTATGATTGCAGAGTCTATTTTATACTAACCCGTAAATTACCTGCGCCTTAATCTGCGCAGATTTTCTGTTTTTCCCGTATTAGGTACCTCTTTGCAAAACGCTCCGACGTAATTGATTAACTTAGTCAAAACAAACGAATCACTTTACGTGCTCTTCGAGGCACGAAAAAATGTATAGCCTTAAGAACTAGGTACTGGGGTACTAAGCGAAAGCACCCAAACAAGGATAATTTTCGTCTGTTTTAATAATTTAAATTAGATGAATGCATTGAATGAGTAACAGGGAAAAAATAAAGAAACATTATTTTTAAACTTAATCTAATTAGTAAGTGACTTTTGTCTTTCATGGGAATTAATTAATGTCTTTACACCTAACCTACCTTAACCTGTTTATCGTATAAAGTTATAACATCCCATTTAATTAGGTAGGTTAAAGACCATTTAAATTCTTAAATCTAATCATGAAGAGCAGATAGTACTTATAATTAAATATAACAGCTTTATTCAAACCAAAGGTCTTCAAACAAGACAATATAATAAGGCACATTTATAATACCAACTGAAGTGACCTTTTCAGCATGATAACGGAGCACAATTAATGTAATCTGATGAAAGCTGGTTAGCTGACGTTAAGACTCATCCGAGTGGAAATAGGTATGCCTTTTGATTAGAGCATCTGACGTCACGACTCCTTATGCCTCACTTACGTTACGCCCTATTGATAATGGTAGTGGTCAGAGTCAAAGATTTTTACTGTAACAAATATTATGATTTACCTACTGGATTAAAGGTAGGTACTAGTAACTTGCCCGGAACACGTATAAAATATATCTATCGTCTTTATTGTAAATTTCACAATACTATGCTTTGGCTTCTTTTCGTGGTTCGAAAAAATAATTCTAATGAAACACACATATTTATTTTTCGTCATTATCTTCATACCAACTCATTACCGACCCACTACAGGTCTCCCACACATGAGAAGGGTTTTCTGTTTAGTAATCCATTAAAATTAATAATTGTTTAAAAAAAATACAGGATTTACGGACGGACATAGAGACAACCAATAACAAAGTGATCCTCTATGAGTTCCGGTTGTCCATTATTGAGTCAGATGACATAACACATGACTTAGTGACCACCCATGCTCGCTAATGAACCTAATCGCATTATGAACTTAATTTAAATGCATACTGAATATATTACGTATGTGTGTCTATCTACTTAATGCTATTACTACCTATTTGGCTATGTAGTGAGTACCTATGCTCGCTAGTAGGTAGGTGCCTATGCTCTAAGCAACCGGGCCGCCGCGCCGCACCCGCCCCTGTCTTCCCACCTTACTCACGAAAAATTTGAACCAAAGTTCGGCAAAGGACTTTATTTATTTTTTATCAAATAGTCTGGGTACAATTTTTTACTTAAAGTATCCTTCGTACGATATCCCGTTTCTTGCGGGTCTCTTACCACACGTGCAGCAAAGTTAAAAAATAAAATAAAATACATATTTTGGAATTTTACATAACTAATATACAGTAAATACATTTTTATTCATGCAATGAAAATCTGAAATTTTCCAGTAGTGGGAATCGAATTAGTTAAGAGGGATATGAGGGTTTTGGGAGTTTGGAGCTAGAAAGAAGCGGCTTCTGGCCACCTCAAAGGGAGAAATTAGCTTGACCAAAAGGCCAAGGGCTGTAGAGCTATGGTTATAATGATGAAGCTTTTTATCAGTTACGTAGTCCTTCATACTAAAATAGGACTTTTCTATTAGCTTACGTTTAATACAAACTTTGAACCTTTTATAGAGACATCTTCATACTACAACTAGAAAGCAAAAAATAAATATTTTCTACATTTTTTTTAAGTCAGTGCCAAGTATATTAAATGTAGAAAATTACTGGTACTTTCCTTGCTACTCTATAAAAGGGAATACGAAGTAGGTATATGATCAATATCTAGTGATTTTCAAAATTTTACGAGGCACCGACCAAAAATGTAGTAGAAAAAAAATTGTACAACAACGTCGTCTTTTTTTCAAATCACGTGATCAAGTTCACAATGTCACCTACTTTTTTTTGTAAAAATAAAAAATTATTAATTTTTGCTTACACACGTTAGGGGCCTCTGCAGCCCGGGGGCTCATATAACTGATACGGCCGTAGCTACGCCCCTGGCTAGTTGTATAATAATAATAATAATAACTTTATTTAAATTAATTGTATGGTGTTTATTCTATTGTTGTCTATTCAGAGAACTATGTTATAAGTAGATATGCTGCAGTAATGTATGGTAATATGATAATATGCAGTTCGACCTAATATAACAGCGTTAAAATGTTTTCTAATATAGTTAAGTTTAAGTTAAGCGCAAACTTGTAATATAAAAGCAACGCCACGTCAAACTTACATCGTTCATTCATTCACGACCTGTGTGGAACGCATTCTTTAAGTTTAAACAGCCGATAAGAAAAAAAATAGGTTAGTTTCGTTCATTATTTACAGTATTTTGCCTTTAGTTTAGCTATGTTCCTTGCAACAGTGGTTAAACACTAGTGACATCTTGACATAACCTCCTACTTACTCGTAATATAAACAGGCTTTATACCTACTCGACGAGGCGAGATTGTGTAGTGTATACCAGCCTCATCATATATATCTATAGGACATCTCTACTTAACCGCATCGGGACCAGTAATTGTGTTATAGACTTGCCGTGTCTGGTATGAAAATTAAGTAGGTATATGCACAGTACACTAACCTAACTGCCTCGTTTGTGTAGAATGTTTAACTACGGTTCACGTGGCCCTGAGTTTAAATCCCAGGTCGGGTCAAAAATGGTTAGGTATTGTTTTTTTACTGTTAAAGACTTTACAGTACCAGCCCGGGATTAAGAAACCGGTAGTGTCAACCCCCATGCTTCAGCCGTTAAGCCGGCGCGACGGTCCCAGTTATTATGGCCAATTTGTAATTATACCTAGTCGTTAAAGCCCACCAACACGCATTGAAGCAGCGTCTCTCAGCTCTAGAACCGTCTTTCCCATCATCAGAGAAATGTGTCTTGACAGTGGAATTTTATAGGCTGCAGATGATGATGATGATGAAACTAACCTTATATACGAAATCAGTCCTTCAGAGGCACTTTTGATACAAAAATACGTTCAAGCTTCTACATTGTAGTGATCGTATCACACAAATATATACAACTATAATTTTAACTTTAGGTGCTATGTAAATGAAAAATAAATTTACAATTCTTCCAATACCAATTACGCTGACCCTATGTTATATTCTCTTTACGCCTTTAGTAGCCTGCTAGATGTCATCATATCAACCCATTACCGGTCTACTACAAGGCACGGGTCTTCTCCTACAAAAAGAAGAGGTTATGGGCTTAGTCCACCAATGCGGACTGGAGGTAGAGATCGCTTTAAATAAATATACTACGACTTCACACATCGCCATCTAGACCCAAAGTAAGCGTAGTTTGTGTTATGGGTACTAAGTTTAACCTAAGTTTGTTGTGGGCTCTTCTTAGACCAGGGCGCGTTTGGAACCCTCCTAGTTTTAGTTTTAAGTTAACGAATGCAGTTATCACCGTCACTAACATTAGTGTAACATTTAAATGTATGAACGCTTCATAAGTGCCTGTAATAAGATCTACATGAATAAAACATTTTTGAATTTGAATTTGAATAAGATGAATATTTTTATCAATATACAACCATTATCTACTTGTAGGAATCGAACCCACAGCCTTGGACTCAGAAAGCAGGGTCGCTGCCCGCTGCACCAATCTGCCGTTTTGAGATGATAAGACCGCCAAATCATAATTAGATCAGAAGGCGGCAGACCAGATTATATGTAGTTATCACCACCTCCCTTCTTCCCGCGTTCGCCGTACGAGGTGACTTAGGGAATGTAACGTAGAACGGGCAGCAGCCAACCCGTCTGCCAAACAAACCTGTTGGGAAAGCTCTGTAGCTCAGCAGTGGACTGAAATAGTTTTTTATGATGCACTTTAAAATTGGGAGGGATTATGTTTAGCTTTTTAAGAGTGTAGTGTTTAATAATAAATAAAAAGCCAGTACTATTGTGATAAAACTTTTATTTATACAAATATAATTAAAATTATTCACAGCACTTAAAATTAACTCGTATATTATTCTATACAAAATGTACACTTAATTTTTTCATGCAAAAAGGGGCGTACCTAATACTCAATAACGAACTAAAATTTATTTCGCCATCTGTATTTTAAAATTAAAAAAACAACAATACTTGTTTAAAATATTTTTTGTATTTTTTTTAAAACTGAACTCTGAATTAAATGAAAATGATATTTTTTTTGTATGTTTGGACCATTCACACAATTGGACCCCGTAGGTGGCGCTGCGATTAGATTAAAATATTTCATTTAATTTATCTAATATATCGTCTGCAGGGCCCGCTAGTCTAGCATGCTTTTTTCAGACGAATGTATATACATATTCTACCTAATGTTATAATTTTGTTTATCTACCAAATAAATTGTTGAAAAAGTTGTATTTTCAATATACATACTTTCCCTCCACTTACACATGTATTAACAAAAGTTCATAATATATCGCGCAGTGTTGGTTCCAATCCAAATATTAAAATTGTAGAATAGTTATATTTACTATGAGTTCATGGTTTTGTATGTAAATACAGTTGTTACATGGTTTAGGTATTGTTTTAGGTATTCGGTATTTTCGTTCAACTATAGTCTTTTGTCAAATCAAATAAGGATTACGCGGTCCTAGATTCGATTCTCTCGATTGAGGTAAAATGTGTTAAAGATTGGGTTTTCTGTCTAGAGAATGGCAGCAACAGTTCGGAATTAGGCAATTCGTGTCTCGGGGAGCACTTGAAGCTCCAGATCAGATCCAGGTTATCAATGCTAACATGGAGACAATGTTTCTTGTATCGTCGAACATCGACAATAATGTATATAATCTACAGTAAGTCGAAGCAATTTTGGAACTAATTAAATTTTACTATACCCGTGATAAAAAATTTAAAACATTTTTTTGCTGTTCAGATTCCTACTTGAACATTTTATTCTGCTGCTTAAACGACCGCAATTGATTAAATTGATACCGCCAGCGCACCGCGACACTCGTTATCGCATTTTTCCTCCAAACTATCAATTTTATTTGTGTTTACCAATGATTAGAAGACGTAGACATTGGATAGACTAACTGGGGCACTAATGTACGACGAAAAAAGTCACCGCAACAGTTAAAGCCCGCCAACCCGCTTTGGAGCAGAGTGGTGGGTAAGCTCTTAATCTCCAGTGAGATAGGAGAGGCCTGTGCCCGGAATGGGACAGGAAATGGCTGGTGATTATACCAACAATATGTTGTACAAACATTGTACAACTTAAACACCAGGTATAAGACCTGGTTTTCTTCCCGGCCACGCCTCTTTTGCGTATTTCTTTTTCTTCGGCTCGCTGGATGGGCCGGAATCTTCTGGAGCTATAAAAAAAACGGAATATCGTAATTCTACCTTTGAAAGAAAACTATAATGAATAAATTATTGCACGCATAACACAAAACAACAAAATGAAAAATAAAAATGTAAGCATGCAATGAAGGCCTTATTGCAAGCAATCTCTTAGAGGCAACAATTATATCAAAGAATCTGAAGTAAGACAATGGGTTATACAGGATCAACTTGAAATAAAAAAATGCCACTGTTATACATACCAGTATGAGGCAAAGGTGGATGGATATTGAGATGTGGTTCCGGACCCTCCAACTCAACATCAGGTGCTGGATTTGGTAATGAAAGACCCAACCTGAAAGATATCGCTGAATGTAATAGCCAGTTGATTTATTACAATTTTGTTCAAATAAAATTAATAATTATAAAATAATAAATAAATATACTACGACAATGAACACATCGCCATCTAGTCCCAAAGTAAGCATAGCTTGTGTGATGGGTACTAAGATGACTGTAGAATATTTTTATGAAAAATATACATAAATACTTATAACATACAGATAAACATTCACGTTCATCACACAAATATTTTCCAGTTGTGGGAATCGAACACAACACACACAGCCTTGACTGTGTCATACAGTGCAAGTGAGGAAATCATTGATAAGTATACAAACTCCGGACTGCTTTGCTGTCTTTGCGGTGCTTTTGTTATGTACTGGGGTTTTCTGTCAAGAAATTCTCATGATCAGCTCTTAAGTTTCTTTCTTTCTTATTTTGATTATTAACATGAGGAAATAATCATTTAAACCTGCAAATTACGTTTAGGCAACATTCTAGTGAAAAAAACGATTAAGAGGAGAGACATGAGAGTATGAGCTGTAAGATCCATCAAGCTGTGACATAGTAAGTAAGTAACACATCCTACAAGGTGCCATCCTCTGACCGACAATTCATGGCGTAGGTGTTTGGCCTTATAATATGCCTGTAATCAATATGAAACAAATAATACCTAGCTCCAATAAGACTTAAATGTGAACTAGGCGCCGGCAAGTCTGAGTATAAATGGTTGCTTCTCGATATTTCCTGCAACCGCAGAGAATGGTGGTGCTGACCTGCAAAATAATCAAACCATTAATAGCCCACTACAGGTTACGGGTCTCCTTTTACATTGAGAAGGGTTTAGACTAGAGTCCGCCAAGCTGGCCCATTGCGGATTGGTGGACTCACACCTTTGAGAACATTATAGACTACTCTCAGGCATGCAGGTCTCCTCATGATGTTTTCCTTCGCCGTGTAAGCAAGTGATAATTTAATTGCTTAAAACGCACATAACTTAGAAAAGTTAGAGGTGCCTGCTGGGATTTGAACTCGGCCCCCCGAATGTGAATTCGAAGCCCTTCCCACTGATGCGTAAAATAATCATAAAACATGTTTGAGTTACTAATAATATGACTCCTGGGCGAACACTTGTTATGTATTGGGTTTTCCCTTAAAAGAATTCTCAGTTGTGTTAAGCAGTCTGCCTCAGTTATTACAATTAACTTGTGATAATAGTTGATAAGGCTCCATGTAGCAGTGTAGTGGGTCTATGCCCAACAACTCTCGCTCCCATGTGAGAGATTGTGAGATTTGTGCCCAGCGGTGGGAAATAAATAGGTTTAGCATATTCGGACTTCGAATACATAAAATCTTCACCTTCATAATTGAAACCAGTTAAATATCAATTTACATTTAATGCACTGCGGTTGAACAATTGATATAAAGATCACGAATCCAATCATCATCATCACTTCTACCGATTGAAGTCCACTGCTGGACATAGGTCTTTTGTAGAGTTCCAAAATCCAGGGTCCTGGGCCGCTTGTTTCCAGCGGCTCCCAGTGACTCGTTTGATGTTGTCTGTCCACCTCGTTGGGGGCTGACCAACACTGCGTTTACCTGTGCGTGGTTGCCATTCTAACACCTTGGAACCCCAACGTCCATCGGTTCTCCGAGCTATGTGCCTGAATTTAGCTATGTGAATGAATCCAATATGAATTTAAAACTATAAGTTGTGAGTAAAATAAGTGAAACCTTATAATTATTGTAAAGAAGAGAGCTAGAGTTGTAAAGATAACAATTTATATAAATTGTATTCAAAGAAAACACTATAAAACACTCACTTTCATCTGCACTCTGCAATTTTAGTTTCTTGGTTGATGCATTGGCATTAGGCACTATCGTTGATCGTACGAGGTTTCTAAATCTGCCCACAGTGGGGTCAATATCCTCTGGGTTAATGATATCAACTTCCTCATTAAATGACACATTACGTTTCTGTTTCTTGGTCACTCCTCCTGGCATTGATGCTGATCTCTTAGTACCAGTAGGGGGCTAGAAAATAGAAAGTTTTTAAGAATTTAAAATTAGAATAGTTTAGAACAGACCTACATACAGCTTTAAGGATAGATTTACTAAAAATAGTTTACTACTCATATTTAGAGATCAAACAAATTGATTCCTGGACCAAATACATATTTTTCAAAAACTAACACTAATGGATTTAAAGAAATTTACTTTAGAGTAGTGACACTTGCAGTATAAAGTTATAACATAAGTGTTAGTTTTTGAATAATTTGTATTTGATCTTATAATCGATTTGTGGCAATCTCTGCAAATGGATGTCTGTGCCTTTGAGCCGGTGTATAAACAGGCTATGCTAGTAGTAATACTACTACCAGGCAAATAAGGCAACAGATAAACATACCTTCATAACATCAGTTCCATCCTCAGTTGATATGCCCAACATTGAAATTCGTCTGTTGTGTGCTGTATTGAATTCAGTAAGATTCTGCAATAAACGAAAATTGTTATAAAATCTGAGTAGTATTAAATAGACAACCTTGCACAGCTTGTTTCACTTCATCACAACACCCTAGGTCCTAGGGTGTTGTGATGAAATTTTTAAAATTTTAAAAATTTCTTTTAATGATGTCTTATTTTAAGACTTTTTAAAGCCACTTAAAAACTTCTAAGTTATTGGTTTAAAGACCTATTACAACATCATGTTAAATTACATAACAAAAAAAAGCACTTCAAAATTTATGAAAAAAAACCACTCCTTTCACCCAGGCTTATGGAGCTTTTGAGTGCTCAAGTAACCAGCGGTTCCAGAGTGAGGAACCTGCTCACAATACGTGAAGTTTCAAGAACCTTCTTAAGCCTTCTGCATACAACCCTTAATCCAACAACCAAGCAAATACTTCTTAAAATGTTGTTTGAGACCATTGACTGAACAATAATGAACATATCAGAACAATAATGGCCAATTCAACACTCCACAGTTTGTTACTTTGATACTATCCACTTTATTTTTATACTTTTTCTTTTCAGCTATCACCAGATTATCATCATGTGGAATAATAATATGCACAATTATAACACAGCGCACTGATTGATTGACTAGCACTATACCAGGTCATCCTTATCTATTGAAGGAAAATTCTTATCCCATAACAAATCTTATAAATGAGAAACTTATTATGAAACAGTTTAAACCTCCATAACAGCAGTCAATTACTTCAATTATGGCATAAAAACATATAAACACTTTGAATCAATAATCAATGATTATAATTCAAGCCAAATGTTTTGATAAATATTTTAAATAATCTTAAATAATCAGTTGAGTGTTTACTGCACAGTGTGTGCCACATCAAAAAGGTTACTGATGTTTAGTATCAACAATATAGCATATAGTGATGCATACTGTAGTGTTTTATAAAAGTTTTCTGGGTAACTTACATCTAACTCAGTCTGTGTCTCTGGCAACCCAAGTAAGGCACCTTCAGTTTCAGTGTTGGGCAAATCTTCCATTATACCACGAGAATTGCCTGTCGGCCTCTCTCTGGATGAAAAGAGAAACAAATTTAATTAATGAATAGTAGTCTTCCAAACACAAGCTGCCATATTGGTGTCCAAAATCACATGCATGTTCTATTAGAAGGGTTTAATATTTTAGTATAGTGTATTCAAGGATACATTGAAATATCTTATTAATAATTGTTTTCATAAATTAAGTGACTAAGCAAGCAATTTTATTAAAACAATTTGAAGTGTGAAGTTCAAATGAAATATTACTAGACCTAATTATGTAGTTCCTTGTTGAAGCTCCAAAGTGAAATGTGGAATCAATTGGTAACTGTGTTGGCTTATGGGCTTCCAACCTCATACTTCCGATATATGTACCATGTGCTGAAAAGATTAATAGAGTTTAAAGTTAATTGTACAAGTATATTTGAAAATCCTTGACTTAACAAATAGCAATGATAAAGCCCTTCATGGCTAGCATAGGCAGGATACAAAAATTATATTGCCTGACAAGGGATAAAATTAACATGTCCACCTACCAAAGCACAGCAATAGAAAATAGTAGTAGTTTACCTCTGTTTATTATTTATTACACACATTATTTGGATAATATTTCCATTCGCCATTCATAGAAGATAGAATTAAATCTTTTCCCCAGGGAGAAAATGTCTCCTAGCTAGCCATGCTGGAGAATAAGTGGCTGCCACAGGATTAAAAAAACGAAATAAACAGAGTGGCAGGCTACAGCCAGTTAAAAATATTCAAGTACATTATACTCACTGCTTCCTAAATCCACTAAGAAAGCTCTATTCAAATGTTTATGATACACAAATGCAGTGTGAACTCTGGAACAGCTTGCATGGTCTATACAGAAGTCGTTCATCTGTGGGTTACGACCAAACAAGTAGCACTTCTTCTCATCTATCATCAGTTTTTGTATCAATTTATCACCTTTTAGCACATCAAGGTGAAGACCAGTCGGCGGTTTTCCAGCCCTTCGGAATAAAAATATTTTAACATTACTGCTATGTTAGTAGAAAGGTGAATAAGTTTGGCTGCAAATTGCGAGGTCCTGGGTTTGATCCCCGGGTTAGGCCAACGAATACACTAAACTAAAAACAGACCGCGACGCGCGCGATGGCGGTACAGTAAACTTTACGAGAATTTTAAAGAAGTACAGAAAAACTTACCAATTCGGTACCTCATAATGATTTGCCATCTTATTACGGATAATTTGAGTATTAATTTAAGATAACTCTGAAATATTTTGGCCTTTTATTTCATTGCAACGCTAAATAAGCTGGTACAGGAGACAGGTCTAGTTCCACAGACTAGTAAATATTAATGAATATGTCAACTCTCAACGGTCAATTACACAGACATGAGACTAAGTAACATTTTCATTATTACAAACTGGCTTTTTAGCGCTAGATTCTAGCTTTTCGAAAAAATATTATCTTCGAGTGTGTCAATCTCTTGATTTTTGGTATAAATAGCAAAAATTATCAAACTTGAGAGTCTCCAAAATCTTGCTATTCGGTTCATATTTGGCCTACGCAAATATGAGTTTCCTAATTTCGACAAAAACTCAAGTGGCTCCCTATTCGCCGTCTGCTGGAATTTGCATGTACTTTTGCTTCTGTGCTGTGTATTATTTCATTTAAAAACTCCTTCTTATCTTAAGCAGTTCACTTTTCTGGGAGTGCAATCTGATCTAAGATCGTGTCGCGCGCTGACTCTGAGTATGCCTTTTACCAAAACTTAGTTCTATGAGCACTCGTTTACAATACAAGCCATTGAGCTGTGGAATGCGCTTCCAATCGACATCTAGTCAGTAATCGGCAGTCTAAATCATTTGATATATTTGAGAAAGCTGTGTAAAATCACTACAGTATACATTAAAGAAGACTAGTAATAGTATTTACTGTTATTAATGTAGTTATGATATGTTAAAGTATATATTAGTTTATTCTTTTTTTTTATATTTTTAAAAATTCACAAATCAAACTATTTTTGTATAATTTGATTTGTGTTATCTAGTTCAAGTATTAGTATGTATTTTTTTTTTAATTATGCACGACCTGCAGTCTGTAATCCTTTTGTTTTCCTTATCCTAAGTAATTCCGAAGAAGAGTCGATTGCAAATACCTGTAATTTATTTAGTATTATTGGGTCTAGTCCTAAAGGATGAGACTGTTATGGAAGGCTAACTTTGATAAAACCATGAAGGAAATATATTTTTATACCTTGATTGGTGGTGTAGAAACAAAGCGAGGCGAATAACTCGATCAGTTTCAAAACAGTTTCCATTCTTAAGATTTATTCAACGGATTTATACAATAATATGAACTGCTCACCTACTACAAAAAAAATCGCAAAGGGTCATTAAAAAAATCACTATTTTAATAGTTAGGTATAATCTAAGTAACATGCTTGGCAACAATAATTTATTAATACTACACTAAGTACTATTTCTTTCAGTAAATACAGAAAGAATATAATTTTGACAATATTTCTTAGTGCTTTGTAGAGCTATGTACAAAATGTAATCTGTGTTAATTGAAACACTCGCATAAGAGCATAGGAATAGAATTGTATTAAAATTTAGTTTGTTAATACCTCATAATCAATTTGTAATTACACAAAGAAGAAAGAATCATTACACTTTTTATTTCCACTGAACACCAAAGACAGTCTATAGAATACATTTAGAAGGAAAACACGGTGACAGCATTTCTTCTAGGACGCACGCTGTTACGGTCACCCCAACCCCACCATGGGCGCTGTGTGTGTCAGAAAAAGTGGTGGTAGGAGTGAGTGTGCGAATGTCACATGCGACGGCGCTTCGCCGGGGTTGTTGCAGGCGGTGTTGATGTGTTTGTTCGTCGACGCCCGCGTCGGGAACTGCTGTCTTCATCGATTAATGGCGAATCCCAGGCTAAAAATAAATGAATTAAAACCGGATATGCTCACAATTTATGCGGTGACGATGACGATGACTAGTCGCGTGATACTGATGAAGGAAACCGTTCACCGAATTTCGAAATCATACGCAATTTTCATCGGTTTTTTAGTATTCCCAGGGTGGAAGTTTGTCCATCTCCAGGTTGCAAGCTATACATGTGCCAAATTTTATCAACGGACAAATAGAAGCAAGTCTCACTGTCACATTTATATTATAGGTACAGACGTAGAGCCTGACAGCGAAACCAATCATGACAAAATTAATTAACATAACATCCCAGGGAATACTTTTATCCGAGGAAAATTCAAACGAAAAACGTAACGAAAACGAAAGTTGCTACTCGATTAAAGCACGGATCGACAAAATTTACATTTATAATTGCACTAGTAATAATAGTTAATAAAGAATTTCATCAAATCCATTGTGCCAGTTTTGCAGGATGAGGAAAAACTGAATAAAGTTACTTTAGATCTATCGCACAGGAAATTTTTTGAGATAAAAAATATCCATCATCACACTCCCAACAATAAACTATCTCTATCAAAAAAAAAAAACAATCCTTTGGTCTGTTACTGCATAAACAAAGGGCAAAGTTTGCCTTATTGCCAAAATCAGGACTCGTCAGGACTATCATCTTTGATAGTCCTGAAAAGCTGTAATTCGTTAATCAATTCTTATGCACTGTTTATTTCATAATTTACCTGAGTTAACTTTTGATTTAGGAGGTCTGTCTCTTTGTGAGATTGACTTTCTACTAATTGAATTGTCTCGTGGTCCTGAAGCATTGGAGTCTCTTGAATCTCTCCTTCGATCTAAAATGTTTAGTACAAAATAGTATTCATTTATTTATTATGCAATTAGTCAAAAAGCGTAGAGGAACCGAGCTTCACCGAGTAACCGAAAACCGAGTTTTACTCCGTATTGTTGTCGTCAAACCGAGTACTTGGCCCAGTAACTCTTCAGTTGCAAGAGTCGTTTAAGCAAGTTTAGTCCGTCTAGTATACAGGTCGCAAGTGTCTTTTATACAAGTTTCGTACGTCGCAAGGGTATTAAACGCAAGTTTAATATATCTCGCATACAGGTCGCAAGTTTCGTTTATGCAAGTTTAGTACATCCCGTATATAGGTCGCAAGTGTCGTTTATGCAAGTTTAGTACGTCTCGTATACAGGTCGCATGTGTCTTTTATTTAAGAGAAGTACGTCCCGTATACAGGTCACAAGTGTCTTTAATGCAAGTTTATTACGTCTCGTATACAGGTCGCAAGTGTCGTTTAGGCTAGTAAGTACGTCTCGTATACAAGGCGCAAGTGTCGGTCATGCAAGATTACTACGTCTCGTAAACAGTTAGCAAGTATCGTTTATGCAAGATTACTACGTCTCGTATGCAGGTCGCAAGTGTCTTCTATGCAAGTTTAGTACGTCTCGTATACAGGTCGCAAGTGTGGTTTATGCAAGTTTAGTACGTCTCGTATACAGGTTGCAAGTGTGGTTTATGCATGTTAAGTATGTCTCGGATACAGGTCACAAGTGTATTTTATGCAAGTTTAGTAGGTCTCGTATATAGCTCGTAAGTGTCGTTTATGTAAGTCTAGAACGTCTCGTATAGAGGTATCAACAGTGGCGGCCACAGGATTTTTCTCCAAAGTATGCATTTTAAATAATAAGGTACCTTTAACCAAATCCTATTGAGGCAGGTGAAAATGAATTTCTATTAATTAAATAATGAATAATACCCTACACTTGTACCTCAGTATCTACCTTAAATAAATAGGGCAATGTGTAGCTTTGTATACCATCCACTATCCAGTACCATGCCAATGGATTTGTGCTTAGCTGAATAACTTAGCGTTTAAACAGAGTTATTCAGAAGAGTATGAGTTATTAAAAATCTGCTGCGTATGCAGAGTACTGAGTAATAAACTAGTACTAAAAGTAATTAACAAGGACTTGGTCAGTAACAAACAAATACTAAAAACTGAAACTGGAAATTGTGTCTGACCAAAATTAAAATTTCATAATGTAAAATAAGGACTTCAATCTATGAAGAACACAGTTTTATTGGTTATGGAATGTGAGTGAAAATAATTATTTATTTACAATATTGAAGAAAGAAAGCTATACAACTACAATATAAATGAATTATGGTAAATAAATTAAAGACTAAAGTTTTTATTCATAGTTAGTAGTTACTAAATTTGTTATAAAATTAACAGACTGCCAGTGCAGTGCCCATTTTTTGCCTGAAACGGCCAGTTTTATAGTTTATATTAATAAATCCGTTATATTTATTTAGTTTCATAATTCATGAAAGCAGAGACAAAATAAATTAAACAAAACAAAGATTTTGTAAACTCACCATATTCTTTCTCAGATTTGATACTAGGTGTGTCCGTAGAAGCATGGGAACTGCCACTTTCCTTTCTAGTCTTGGTTGCAAGGGCACTTATACTGTCTTTGCGGCCAACTACCATGAAAGAGATATAAAGATTACAATCACAAATATAGATAATAGGTATATACAACTTAATTATTATTTAAAAATTGTGCAATACCTTTTGGGGTGTTATCCTTAGATGTGGTTCCTCTTGAATTACTTCTGGAAGTAGACGTTTTTGGTGATGGGCTTCTGCCATCTAGAAAGATTAATATAATTTTAATATGATCAACATCCACATCCTATCAGCACCTTTACTTCTGAATCTAGGATATAGAATAAATGCTCTCCAAGCTAGACCAATGTGGTTTGGCAAGCTAAGACAATTTTGTGTTTGGATTTTTTGATGAGTGCCAACTTTAATATTAGCTAATTATTTTTTGAGGTTAGATAGTCAGTATTTTTTTATTTATAATAAATTAACATTAAATAAATATTCAGTATTAACAATCCAAGTTATCCATATTTGTGTCATGTGACATAAAAAATATTTTTAAGCTATTAATTATAATTTGTAGCAATTGTATTATATTAATAAATCAGGATTATTTGTTTAATAGACTATAACATATAGGTCAATGCTTCTTAATCAAAAGTTGTGCTGTCATTACACGTTTAGTTGATATTAAATACTAAAACAGCGATTATTTGCTTTGTGTAATTTACTTATTCCATAATAATTCTATTCTTAATATTTTACCAAAGATGGTTGCCCTGTTTTGTTGACAACATTGTAAACTGTATCTGAGCTGTATAAAAGAAGGAGGATTGGAGTCTCAAACAGTATTTTTGGTAACCAGAATTTGTACAAGGAAACTTTGCTAGAATATAATACAATTGTTATAAGTAAAAATAAGTATTATTGAAGTCCATCCCAAAGTAAAAATGTCAAAAATATCTTTATTCAAGTATAGGTGGCACTTTTGATGTGTACATAAGAATTACACGGTAGTGGGATGATGACGATAACCACATTCTTAATCTTAAAACTTAAGCTACGAGGGTTCCAAACACATCCTGGTCTAAGAAAAAGCCCACAACAAACTTAGCCGGGTGTTTTTTTTTGTTATCACCATCTCACAATGTCATTTAAATTTATTAGAAGTGCAACCTGGAGAGAGCAATAATTTACACCCAAGCTTTTTTATCGTTTACGTAGTCCTTTATACTATAATAGGACTTTTCTATAAGCTTACGTTTAATACAAACTTTGAACTTTTTAAGAGACATCTCCAAGATGTTAATGGGTAGTTTATTGTAGAATTGTATGCAATTTCCTTTAAACAAATTATGAATTTTATGTAACCTAGTATATTGCACTAAGTTTATTCTTACTTCTAATGTTTAAATTATTGCAATCACATTTTTTCTTAAATTTAGAAATGTTTTTATGAACATACATTAAATTTTCAAATATGTACTGACTGTATGAATACACTGTCATTATTTTAAAATCATTAAATTTATCTCTCAATTCTCAAACAAAAAAATCTTCCCATATTGGCTAACAGATAGTGTGTGATGGAAAAGCATGGCCTATTAACAGATCTCAGGTTACACATGTTCACACTCACACTGCAGGGCATGCAAGGAACACATCCTTCAACGTTCTGCCCTGTCTCATCACCCTGAGGTATAGGTGTTAAGTCTCATGTGCCTGTTACTACACTAGCCTCTAGACTGGAATACATTAGTGCTGGTGATATTACTTCTTTAGCACTCTTTCACAAGAAGCTCTATACCACCTAAGTATGGATGGCTTATGCTTATGTGAATTGTAAGCACAGCTTGTCATGACTTGAGGAGATTTTGTTTATATTTGTAGGGCATAAGCCTTATACATATACTCTTCCAGACTTTAAAAGATTTACATAAAAAATAAATCAAACCTTCACTATCATCAGCAAGTATAATTTCTTTACATTTTTGTTTCATCAGTAAACCAAAGTCGCTTTCCGGCAAACTAAAAGCGTTTTCGTGATTTGGAAATGGAATCGGTTCCGTATCATCCAACATTGTCATATCGTACAAGGTTTCTAAATGTCTCCATATATCGTTTGTTGATATCTCTTTAGTTATCGAATTCGACAGTTTCTCCCAAATACAAGCCATTTGAAAGTGTTTGTTTATACCAACCGGCTTGTGGTTTGCCATCGCGTAAAATAATTGGATCTCCATGTCGACGTCCCATTCTACCGTGTCTCCAGTTTTGATATCTGCTTCTTCTTCACTCGACACCATATTATTTATTATTCAAGAATGAACTCTCAATTATATATTATTTCATTAATTTTCTAAATCTACTCACGCGCTTCTAAAGTCAAAAGACAACAAAACACACGCACATGATATTTTGTTGAATGTTAAATGATTGAATCCTGAAATTTCAAATTACAGATAGCAAATCGATGATTTTTTTTTCTTATACTTTTCCGTAGGGAAAAGGCAAAGGTATATCACACCGTATATAACAGGTCACGCTTTTAACGGCTCTAACACGGATTCTAGCCTTTTTAACTGTCATCATAACGTGTTACACTAAAGTTAGTGATGGTGATTTTCGTTAACTTAAAATTAAGAAGACAACAAACTTAGCCCGTTTATTACCATCTCACAGTCTAGATTATTTTGACCTATGAAGTTAGAGCAATTCATACCCGAGCTTTTTTATCAAACATGTATATATCTTAATATTATAATAGGATTTGTTTACGTTACGTTTTATATAAACTTTGAACTTATTCATAGATATCTCAAGGATTTCATCTGGTAATTTGTTACAAAATTATATACAATTACCCTTAAATGAATTACTAATTTTATGCAGCCTAGTAAACAGCCCTACAAGTTTATTTTTACTTCTAATATTAATATTATTACAGTCCACTTTCTTTTTAAATTTTGTTATATTTTTATGTACATTATTTAAATTTTCAAATATGTATTGACAATGCACCGTCATAATTTTAGCTTCTTTAAATTTATCTCCTAAATACTCTCTTGGGCCCATTTTATATGTATTGCTCGAACAGCTTTCTTCTGCAGTACTTAAATAAAATCAATATCAGCAGCATTCCCCATAATAATATGCCGTAGGACATAATGCTGTGAAAGTAACTAAAATACACAAGCCTGGCATACTACGTGTCTTTTTAACTGCGTATGATGCAGGGCTAAGTCTGTTCGATAAATTATTTATATGTGGGCCCCATTTAAGTTTAGCATCTAGCGTTATACCTAGAAATATTGTCTTATCCACCAGATCCAATTCCTAATTATTAATTTCTACAATGTTTCTTACTTGTTGATCATTAGGTAACGTGAATTTAATACATTGGTTTTTTTCCGTTTAGAGCTAAATTATTGACCTTAAACCATTGTATTACTTTAGCGAGACATTTGTATAGAATTTATGCAACGACTCATTTCAATTTAACCGGTCGCAATTTTTGTTACGAGGAAATTTCTGTCTCTTGAAATTGGCATTGGGCCTCTTTCAAAATTTTACTGGCTGGTCATACGAATAACTTAAAAAGTCACGAATCCTTTGTCACCGGACAAAAAGTGGCGAACAATACGCAAACTTTGTGAGAAGAAGTACCACTGAGACATTAGACACGTAGGAAACATATTATACTGAAAAACAAGATATATTCAAAAGAAGAAGAAGAAAAACAAGATATTTTGTTTGATACAAACTGTTCGCTCTCGGGAGCGATTCGAGTTCGGGAATGTGGATCAGTCATGAAATCTGACAGGGATAGTTTAGTAATGTCATTATGATGTTTTGTGAAATGTCAACAATAAATCCTAGAATCCTATGTCAATTAACATTTTCCAGTCGGCGCTTTGCGATTTTCAGGGATTTAGGGAAAATTAAAAATATTACTAAATTGTAAAAACCAGACCGAGTTTTCCACGTGTAAAAGTGTCAGTTCTCCTCATATTTTTTCAATATGGGCGTAGACATAGAAACTCTTTCACCTGGGAATGGTAATTAATTTCATGTGTAACGGTAAAAAAAAAATAGAGGAGATGATGATTTAGATGCTTAGATCTAAACCGGATTTTATTTTAGGTTCCACCTTTCCAAAACCTGGCCAAACTGTAGTGGTACATTATACTGGAACTCTTCAAAATGGAAAAAAGTTCGACTCTTCCAGGGATCGTGGACAGCCATTTAAGTTTACATTAGGAAAAGGCGATGTTATTAAAGGATGGGATCAAGGTTTAGCGCAGGTTTGTTTTTACAAATTTATTTTTATATATTGTGTGCTATAAAATATTAAAGTTCTTATATATGTTCTTCTTTTCAAAATTTTCCATATTTTCGTACAATTTACGCAATCCCAGTTAACGGGACTATAGTTGGATCTTCATGTTATCACTTCATACTACTATTTATGTGACATTTGTTGCAGTACTTCAGTCCAGCCTTATTAGATAGCATAAATTGTATATTTATAATTTGGTTCACCAATTCAAGTATTTGAATATATTTTTGGTTTCTACAGATGTCAGTAGGAGAGCGAGCAAGACTAACATGTTCGCCTGATTTTGCATATGGATCTCGAGGTCATCCAGGAGTAATTCCACCTAATTCTACATTAATTTTTGATGTCGAACTTTTAAGAGTAGAATAATTTAAACTTGCATTATTATTGATAAAAGTTTATACAAAATATTTGTAAGCCTTGAAACATTTTGTTGCTTTCAGTGCTTTATGCAACATTAATTAATCAATTATATATAACATACTATAACTTTTTTCTTGTGATGTCTGTCATCAAAATAGATGAAGTCATTTAGATTTTAGAAAAACATAGTTATCTGTTTTTTTATAACTTTATTAAAATAATATATTACATCAAGATGCATAGTAACATTTTCATAACATCAGTAACTTTACAGATACAGGTTTACAGATATTTTTTAATAATTTATTTATATAGATTACAATCTTGCAAATAATAATAATAATTTGCAATGTATATTATGAAACAGTATTCATTTGATTTTAGATGAGTAGATTGTGTCAATAAAGGTAATCATAATTGTTATTATTTGAACACAGTCAAATTTTGGTTTAATGTTTTGTAATATGTACACCACATGGATTGACATTATGAATATGTATTAGCTTTGTACATCCATCTCAAGTCATTCATTTTATTCATTCATTCTCTGGTGGCGGTAGTTGGAAATCAGTGGTGGAGAGTACAAATATTGATCATGTGCAATGAGCATACATAAACATTTTTATTCCAATTTGTAATACCACTTATATTAGTTATAGTTTGCACATTAAAAACAAATTCAGCTGTAGTGTAAGTAACCTCTAGTCAGCGTCTTAGGTTTGTGAGCGGCAGGACGGGGGAGGTAGACAAAAGTCAGAGCTAACTCACGTGTGCTGTTAATCCCCGCAACCATTATTGATGTGCGTCTTGTCAATCGCGCCCTCCCCCATCTCACTGGCCACTTACCTCAGGCGGTAACTAGTATTTGCAACTATACACTATAATTTTGTGTCAGTTATTACATTTTGTTAATAATGTATTTTTTTTATAATTTAGCTTTGAATCTCTGTCTTGTAACATTAAGAGATAGTTGCTTACATTATCGTGGTTCCCTTAAATAAATATTTCAATTGACAACATTTTTTTAGCTACTTCTACATATTGCTTTAAAGAAAATAATAATTAATGATGCATTTAAAAACATTTATGTTGTGTTCTATTAACTGTAAAATGAAATGTAAACAAAGTTAAATAATTAAATGCATTAAACAAAAACCTTAGTTGATGTAATTTAAATTTTTATATGTAAATAATTACTGCACCTCATTTTAAGCTTTGTAATTTGCTAAATATATAAAATAAAATGTGTCAAATAAGATATTTAGTTTAATTTTCTTACTGCATCATTCCAAATAAATATTTAATTTAAAAAAACTATTTTCTTAAATATATTTATTATTTGCGATCAGTCGCAAATGTCATGGACTGTAATTCATTAAAGGTACAACAGTATTCTTACTAAATGGAGAACGACACAACGGACAGCTGTCCAACACTCCATAACAGCATTGCATACAAAACAAGTGGCCACATTGCAGCACACTAGGTTGGATTATCTCTTCCAAACATGCAATACAAGATTTACTATTATCAACCTCATTTGGAAAATCTGACATATCATCCATCTGTTTTTTAGCTTGGTATAAACTTTGACCACATGAAATAAAAGCATGTAGCAAGGTAACTATACCCAATAACCTTAAATGAGCATAATATGCTGCTGCAGCTGGCCGCACATGCACATAATTTATCCCAGTGGCTGTCTTACCAATTTGCAAAGGCCCTCCAGTAATGTATGATAATGCCCTGTGTATACTTTCAATTTGTGGGACTACATTACTGAGTGTTTTCAATACAATTATTATTAAATTCTGTGCTTGTGGCTTCAAAGATGAATTTTGTACAATTTGCTTTTCAATATGGCTAAGCAACCTTCGTGTTAAGTTTTCTCCAAATGCTGAAAGTAAAATGCTAAGGAGACGACTACTAAATGAAGGCAGTCTGTGATATGTTTCATCAACTTGAACAATTCCAGAATATTCTTCTCCCAAAGTTTGTAAGTCCTTAAGTGTTGTGAATGATTTATACAATAACGAGGAAACTGGTATAGCTTTAGATGCATGATATGAGGGAACAAGTCTGGCTATGGAACCTGCAAGTTGTTTCTCATAGAGATCATCTTTTTGGTAAGCACGCAAAACTTCAGCCGGTTGTGCTACTGGTAAAGCCATTACACTATAATAATTAGAAATACACAGTACAGGTATTAACAATCTTTTTTTTTTTTTTAATAAAGGAACAGAATTCCTTTACTAGTCATTACTCATTAGCATTAGGTACTGATTACCCTGGTGTTTTTCTGTAATTCTGTCCACAGATAGATATTACCTACTACCTAGTTGTCACTTTTATTATTCACCAAACTATAGAGGTACACCAAACAAGGCTATCACTGCCCGGCGCCATCCTATCGATCTCCGACTATCGCTATCGCTGTTTAGTGTCATGTAACTGTCACCCGTGTTATTTTATTGATATAACTTAGGTAGGTACCGGATTTAAAATTTTACGGATCTGGTTTGTAGCCCCGTAACTGGGCTGTATGTAAGCCCTATTTAAACTATAGTTTCGCAGAGAAAATAAGCACTACGTAGTTTCACCTTGAACCCAGAGCCGCAGAAAAATATAATAAGAATAGTAGGCAACCAATGGCAATCCAACCAATCAAATTGCTGCTTTTTGTAAACAAACTATGAAATAACCAATAAAAATGTCTTAGTCTGTAAATAAAGCATCACTGTCACATTATACCAACATACGAAAATCATTTATTAATTGACCAATCGGCAATTTCTAAAAAACAGTTGAAGTTGAAATCTGTTGAAATCTTTAGAAGTTATAAACAAACAACAAATACTTAATTTGTTATCAAAATGTTAATAATTTCTGCGATTTGACGTTATATACATTTATATTTGATATTGACAATTATTTAATTTTCACTAACTTATCGATTCCGATATACAATGGAAGTTGACGGTATAGAAGAAAGCGGTTGTAAAAACCATCCGGATGGTGCCAAGTTTGCGAATTTAAAGGCATTTGTTAATGCTGCTCGTGAGTTTGAAGCTACTCATAGTGAATCTGCTGTAAATATGATGACCCGTTATTTAGGGGTATGTTTCCGAGCAGTTTGTTAACTACTAACTACTAACTACTACTAGTGTACTAGCTATTATTTCGACGTCCCTGGTGCGCGGTGAGTGCTGTGGTTACCAAGTGGCAGGTCCCAGGTTTGAACCCTGGCAGGGGCAATATGGGAAATTATAATTTCTGAATTTTCTCTGGTTATTGTCTGTTTATTTATGGTTTCTGCAGCTACTATCTTATACTGCATTATATAAGTTATTATGATCAGATGGGATTGCAATCAATGAGGTTTCAGTGAACATTATCCTTTTAGAGAGGTGACTTAGTTGGACGGCAAGAGCTCTTCAAAGAGTAGCAAGGCTGGAGTACCACAAAAATGGCTACCTAATTGCCCATTATTTATACTACCTACGTTTCTTCAGTTTTGAAAATTACAGGCTCCTTATTCTCAGGATTAATAGTAGACTATGTAAGCTATCCTTGCAACCTTTGACCAAGATTGGTTTAAATGTGAAGCTAATGCATAAATAACAAAGGCTAAATTTTTGAATCCCAGGAACTTACTGCTTTTCTGGCATAAAAGTATCTTATGTCCATATTTAGGAACCAAGCTATATATGTGCCAAACTTCAATATTGGAGCAGTACTTAAGCCAAACAAAGATACTGGAAAAAAGACACACTTTCCTTTTCTTAATATAGTAATGGATATTATAATAGTTAAAGTATAGTATGGATATATATAATTTACAAATTAACATAGTTTTCACTTTTGAGTTATAGCAACATGTCCATTATAAACTTTCAGTTAATAGCTTCATCATGTGATCTATCAATATTCTCACCTGGTCGAATTGAAGTGTGTGCATTCTTCAGTTCTCTATGGAGAGTTATGCGTGATGCAAGAGGTCCGCACTGGGCAGGTGTAGCAGTTCTTGCTCGGGCTTCGATAGAGCCTAGTGCAAGACATGCTCTAACACACACATACAAGTAAGTGTTATGTTAAATAAATAAATCCAATTGTTACAGTAGCAAAAATAATATAATTTATAAAACATCTTTAAATTGTTATATTTCTTTTAACAACAACACTTAACTATTACTTAAATTATCATTATAAAAAATGCGGCAAAAAGACAAATTGCTAGACCGTTTCATATTCTTCTTAACAAAATAAGCATTTATTTGAATAGAAATGTTACTTTCATTATAATAAAGTATAATGTAAATTGTATACTTGTGACCCTTATAAATATGTGGTTATTATTTCAGGTTTATGCCAATCTTAGCCCGTCTGTTATCTGACACAACATCAAATGACAAGAAAATGAAACTTCTTTCTGTGATGCAGGTAAATGCAACCCTTTGAGATTTTACTGTTTTAATTTGACACTTAATTTTGCTCTCCATTGGTTTAACATTGCCCCATAATATCCTAATTATATGAACAAAATATAAAAGTTAATATGTATAGTGTATATATAGTGGTATATAGTACATACATAGGTTAACACCTAGCTACTCACTACTATGTGAACATTTTGTATGTTATGAACACATCAAAAGTGCCATCTATGTGCCTATTTGATTAAAGAAATATTTAATATAATAACTTTGACTTAATAGTAGTTGTAGAACATAGATTCTAGGCAAAATTTTTGTTAGAAAGCTTATAAAGATTGTTAAAGCGTTTTAGAAAAAAAAAATATATACTCAGAATTATCTTTGCAGCATCTACTAATAGTTTCAATTATTAATTTTTCAGGACATCTCATATGGAATTAAAATTAGTTGGCAAGAATGTTATCTCACCAGACTAATGAAGCAGCTGACAGAGTGGATAACTCAACCAATGACCGAGCCGCAACACAGGACTATTGGCCACAAATCACTTACAGTGTTAGTCAATGTGTGTTATGGGAATCTACCTGCAATCTATGCATTGATGAGGACAGTTGACACCAAGAACTTTGTTGGTCATTTAATAAGTTTAAAGGTTAGTTAGTTTTCATTATTGGCATTAAAAAGCAAGAAGCAAGCGGCCCAGGACTATGGATTGTGGAACTCCCTACAAAAGACCTATGTCCAGCAGTGGACTTCAATCGGTTGAAGTGATGATGATGATGATGATTGGCATTTTCTTTAGGGTTGCAAAAAATATAATTACTAAATTTGAACCAGAAATGTGACTTGAAACCACTGTTTATAATAGAGGAAATTAAATATATGCTTGTAATATTGTTTATTATTTAATTTTTTTCATCTGACTATCAAAGAGACTCAGCTTAGACGAATATTAGTCGTCAAGTGATATGTAGAGCTATATAATACTGTGGTTTGTACTTTAGGATGGAGGTTATGGTGGGGTGGAAGTATGCCGCTTGTTATTATGTCTGTCTAATGGCACGCGAGGGTCTGCAAACACAAGGCAGCCAGATGTCACACACAGTTACTTGTCCTGTACTATGAAGACATTTAACAAAGCTATCGTGTATGTATTATTTCTTCTTTATTTTTTTCAAAAGAGTCACCAATATTAGGTCCTTACTTATGAAATTAGCGTTTTGTCGTACTGGCCGCTTTGATCTCAAATATCTCCTCTTTGGTAGGAATCGCAATTTCAAATTCATACAGCTATTTACTCATGCTTTTGTGTTTTTAAAACCCAAATTTATTTGTTTGTTCCCCTTTTGGTTTTGAAACCGCTCAAAGGAATAATTATGTGTATGGCGGCGGTGTCGCAAAAGAGAACAGTGCGTTTTTCGTTCCAACGTTTTCGTTCTGAAAATTTCGACCTGCAAAAAAGCCCCTTTACGTTTACGGCTGGAGACCAAAGTTGATAATAAAGAATTGAAGGCTATTCTATATGAAGCGAATCTATCGCAAACCACGACCGAACTAGCTTCAGGCTGCGGTGTGATAAAAAATTGTTTTAATGCACTTAAAGCAAGTTGGGAAGGTGAAAAAGCTTTAGAAGTTAATACCTATGAATTGAACAAGAAATTGCAGCAAACCGACAAACGCGCGTCGTCTGCTGTGTTACATTACTCAACCAGCACAATAATGAAAGGATTTTAAATTGAATCATTTACTGTGATGGAAAGTGGATCCTGTACGATAATTGAAAACGCTCATCGCAATGGCTAAACCCTGGCGAACCAGCAAATTCCTGCCCCAAGCGGAGCATAAAAAATAATACGCGTGAAGAATTAAATATTGTGAGCGTTTGGTGGACTAATGTCGGTGTCGTTCAATATAGCTTTCTTAAATCTGGCCAGACGATTACGACGGATGTCTTTTGACAGCAGCTGCAAACCATGATGGAAAAGCTAGATGCTAAACCACCGCTCTAGGCCACTCCTGCTTCAGAACAACGCTAGACCACACGGTGCACAACAGAGCCAGCTTTTAAATTAGAAAAGCTTCAATTTCAGATGTCTAAGATATACACCATACTCCCCAGACCTTGTTCCAACAGATTAACTTTTTTTTCCGATATTTGAACGACTTTGCAAGGGGAAAAAATTATCTCCAATGGATCAGTACAAAGCGTCTACAAAGATTTTGTTGATTCCCGTCCGAATGGTTTTTTTTAGTAAATGGATCAATTAACATGGCATGGCAAAAGTGCATAGATGGCTATTAATTAAATATGTTATATTTAAACAAAGACTATGTTCCTCCGTTACAAAACGCAAATTTCATATGTAAGGATCTAATATTAAAAACATAAGCTAGGTAACTTACTTCGTCATAAACCATATAGGCTTATGTGACAAAATAAATATTTTAATTTAGGAACTGGAATCACAAACCTACCAGCATGTATATATGTATATCATGTTATTTACAGTGTATATATTCTTAATTTTAATGAAATACTTTAATCAATTTTTTTTTCGCAAATTGCATTGCATTGCATTTCTTTAAGCCAATTGGCTTTAATCTATATATATATACTAGCTGTTGCCCACGACTTCGTCTGCGTTTGATTTTGTTTTTAAAGTATTCAGTATCGCTTAGCCTTAAGTGAGTATTGTAGTATATATATATAACATGTGACAAATAATTTGCAATAAAATAAAATTGCGACTTTAATTAAAGATCTAAGATATCCTATCTCTTAAGTTGGAGCAGACTGCTCACGGTGAGCCAATTTTATTTAAAATCGGTTAAGTAGTTTAGGAGTCCATCGCGGACAAACATTGTGACAGGGGATTTATATATATTAAGATATATATATATATATATAAATGGAACGCTGTTTGTTAGTCTCACTAAAACTCGAGAACGGCTGGACCGATTTGGCTAATGTTGAAATATTTGTGGAAGTCCAGGGAAGGTTTAAACGGCGAGAAAAATACGAAAAACTACAGCAATATACAGCAATATACATAATTATTCTGTACGTTTGTCACCAAATTCCTCTTATACAGCCGCACCGATTTTGATGAAATTTCGTGTGTGTATTTGAATGGATTCCTGGATGGTTTGAAAGTAAAATTGGACCCTGCTGTGGTGCTGCTTTAACGGGCAAGACGACTTCTGCCGGTTCCGCTATTAATAAATAAAAACCGTTATTTTGCAATAAAAAAGAAGTGACTGCCGATGAATGGATGATGATAATTCGTTTCACGTCATACGTCCCCAAAAAATATAAAAGTACTGAAAAGTATAAATATTCAAGAATTTAAACATGCAGATTTTCAGCTATTCTTTCTAAATTTTCAGCGAAAGAGATGCTACACAGTTACTTCATGCTTATACATTCATCAATGACTTATGTGCAGACAGTGATGTCAAGAGTTTCGTTCTTACATATCCAGATTTTTCAACTTCGCTTCAAAATTCAATGAAGGTAACCAATTATTAGTAATTTGAAACAGTTTTTATTTTGACATCCTATTTGTCTTTTTAAGTTTTATTTTTTTATTTCAGAGTATTGATGAATTATGTAAAGTGGTGCCAGATGATATGGGTGAACCGGAAACCAGCTGTTTAAGATATGTACTGAAGTTCGTTACGGTTTTGGTTAATTTAGGTATGACTATAGACAAGTAATTTTATTTTTATTATATATATATATATATAAATACTGTGCTATAACACGCATAAGTAAAGGTTTTGTGTTCATACTTATTAAAACATGCTATGCTAATGCTAAGAAATTAGTTTTGGATACTTGTGTTAAAAGTGGTGATAATGTTGTTTATAATGCAATACTCTAATTTCAGAGTTAGGGGTATATTTAACTGCCATAGAACCTCCACGTGGAGTTTTAATATTTTGTAAACTAGTCTTTCTCGACCCACTGTTAATGGAACTAAAGGAGAGGAGCAATTTTGAGAACAGATTTGGTAGTTTTGTTTCAATAAAAGCCTCTGAAAAATTTCAATATATTTTACGGATAATTGCCACATAAGGGTATTACAATAGGTAGATGTTTTTTTAAAACGTTGATTTTATGTGGTTTTGTATTACATACGCTAGATAGAGCTAGATCATAAAGCTTGTTCTTAGGTTTGGTTTATTATTTCGTATTTTATACTAACTCAAAGTTAGTTCATCTTAATTTTTTCTTCCTGGTTCTTTGTATAGCGTCTTGGAACCTAGCAATTTCGCCATATCAGCAGATTTTTGGATTCTTTATTGTGATGTGTGTTTTTTATTATGTTTCAATTGTTCACCTGTCAGATCTGTATTCACTTCGAAGTCACCACTGCCAGCTGGTCTGCCTGTGTATGAAATCTAGTCGGACTTGTTTGCCGGACGCATTGGAACTTTTCGCCGCTATTGTTTCGCAATATAGAGGTACAAACATCTTTATCTACTTACCCTCCTTAAATTAATAAAAATAAATATACTAAGACAATTCACACATCAGCATGTAGTCCCAAAGTAATGTTATATAAAGTATGTTTATGGTGTTCTATTATGAATATAATACACATAAATATATATAATACTAGCTGACCCCAGCGTCATCTGTCGGGCTGATTTGTAAATCTAAATCATGTCATGTCACCATGTCAGGTGCCACCCAAACGCATAACAAAAAATTCATTCAAATCGGTCCAGCCGTTTAGGAGGACTTCAGTGACATACACAGGCACATAAGAAATATATATATATAAAGATACAGATAAACACCCAGAAACTCAAAAACATCAATGTTCACCACACAAACATTTTCCAGTAGTGAGAATCGAACTCACGGCCTTGGACTCAGAAAGCAGGGTCGCTGCCCACTGCGCCAAATTGCTGTCACACAATCTTATTAACATGATGATAAGAAAATGTACATGTAACTAACAGGCCCAGTAAACATTGTCCTGCCTGGAAAAGCACCACGCCACATTAAATAGGTATCATATTTTAAACAAATTTGGTACCATGTCGACAGCAGCATCGCCAACCGGATATTTGATGCCATGTTTCATACTAGTACTATAAATGCTGTTGTGTGTGTGTCTGTGTGTTTGTTTGTCCATCCATAGCGCAGCAATAGAGCAACAGAGTGATGTAAAATTTTGGATAGAGATAGATAATGGGGCGGAGAGTGACATGAGCTACTTTTTATCCCGGAAAAATGCACAGTTCCCGCGGGAAGACACGCTTACGCTTACGTTTTGTCCTTCAATCACGCAGCAACAGAGTTTCGGATTGCCGTGATTTTTGGCATAGAGAGTGTTTATGAGGTAGAGTGGCGTGTGCTTTATTTTATCCCGGGAAGTTCCTGTGGGAACATAAGCTTATGCTTACGCTCACGTTGCGCTTGCTTGTTTTCTTTCTTGCTTGCTTGCTTGCATATTTCCAAAAATAGTTAAAAGGACGCAGAATAGAGAGACACAAGCGTCCTGCAATAGTGCACATTCATGATCAGCGTCCTATTCCGCCGGGCATTTTTTTTCAAATTGCCACGCGAGCGAAGCCGCGGGTAAAAGCTATTTTGATATTAAATAAACTTAATGACCTATTTTCATACCTACCTTAATATATAATTAAAATTTCGTATAAATCTTTTGGGCTGTTTCGGAGGAGCGCGACTACAAACACCGTGTTTATAAAATTCTGGCTGGACCAATTTTTATGATATTTGATTTTTTGGATTCCTCTTAGACCGGAATAGGATAATAAGTATTAAATAATAAAATTCCTCAAAAAAAATTATCCGCGTTACGAAGTTCGCCGGGACGGCTAGTTTATTATATAATAGACTAAGCAGCTTTTGCTGATGCGTCTATATAATTTCTTGTTGTTTTTGTCTTTTTGATGTTTGGCCAGTCTATTCTTAAATTGATTCATTGATACTAAGGTCACTATATCCTCGGCAAGGCATTCCATATTGATAAATATATGACTCTATTGCTGATAAAGTTCTTGGAAGGATTGGATGATCTTAGTCTGGGGTTTCTCTATTTTGAAAACATTTATTTCAAAATTCTAAATTTAAAACGTTACAATTTTTAAATTTTTTCAGATGAGGGTGCACTACCAAGAGAGCTGATATCAGTTATAAGTGATGGACTCCCAGGACTTTTGGTACCCCCTGCTTTGGAACCTGGGAAAGCCGGATTACAATGGGTATGAGTTTTATGAGCATTATTCGTACTGAAGGTTAGATGCTCAAGGTCAGATGTCAGGGGTTTTCATCCTAGAGTTTTTTTTTACCACTGCAAGTAAGCCCTTGACTGCAATCTCATCTGATGGTGAGTGATCACGCAGTCATAGATGGTACGAGGCAAATCTGTGTTAGGAGTGCGGCAGTTGTGTTGCATCCATACCCCTTATCGGTTTCTACGCGACATTGAACCGGAACGCTTAAACGCTTGGTGTGCATTTGGTCGCTAGGGGTGGTAACTAGCCACGTTCTAAACCTTACACCAACCCCAATCTGAGAAAATTCAATAAATCGACAAGGGCATGTTTCATATTTGAAAAACTGCCCTATGATGTTCGGCAGTATCTACTTTATCCAAAAAATATCTTATTTTTGCAGAAATTTAAGGTTATTTTGATATATATAAATAAAGTCACTCAAGGCCGGTTATGCACTTCGGGCGCGTTCAATAGGTATGGCGAGTGCACGAACGTTTACCTAGTGCCTCGCCTACTTAATGAAATACCCACTGATGTACAAGACGATATTAATCCTCGTAATATTAAGATAAAACTGAAATCCTTCTTTTTAAGTCACTTATGATCAATTTTATACACAACATAGTAAACTGGCAATAATGTTCTGTAGTTAACGTACCTAGACTTAATTCTCTGTTAGCATATATTACAAACCTTTCTTTTGTTTTCTGATGTAAGTCTAGCTATAAGTATTTTTTGTAAACTTTTATGTAAATAAATAAATAAATATATTATGACAATACACACATCGCTATCTAGTACCAAAGTGAGCGTAGCTTTTGTTATGGGTACTAAGTTAACTGATGAATAATATGCATAAATAATTGTATTACGCAGTAAACACCCCAGACACGGAATATACACGTGTTTATCACACAAAAATTTTCCAGTTGTGGTAATCTAACCTACAGCCTCGGACTCAGAAAGGAGTGCCAATCAGCCTTCAATAAAGCTCGAAGAATCGATGGACATTGGGGTCTTTACTTTAGATTACGCAAATTTGGAATTGTAGTTGTATATTTAATTTATTTAAAATTTTTCATTTTTTATTTTAACTAATTAGTTTTTTTTCTTTTTCAACCTGAGTGTCTTTTATATTCATTTTATGTTAATCTCCTAATTTTGTATATGGGTCTCGACCTGAAATAAAATAATTTTAATTTTATTTAATATTGTGAGCGTAAAAAATATATATTCAAATTTGCAGTTGCAAGTGGTAGGAGCTCTGTGCGAATCGGGTGAAACCCAGGAGCGCGTATTACAAGAGGTAACACCGGACTCCTTCGAGGACACCTTGTACGGTGTTCTGCAGTATACTTCCCAGGTAACATATGCTAAGTTGCCCATACCGTAAAAACGTTTTCCTTTTAAGAAGCATGACGAGCTCACTGCCTCGTTAATCTGGCTGTCGGCGGTAAAAAAAAACTTAGTACCAGAGTGAAACTTAGGAAATGGTTCTGGCACGTCTGAACGACGGAGGGCACATTAAGCCATCGGTCCCGGTTTTATCAATAAGTGCAGCGTGATGGGTCTATGCTCTGAACCCTCTACTTCAAGGGGAGTAGACAATGTTCAGCCGTGGGATGTTAAGAGGCTTAAGATGAATTGGGAAAGACTGAATTGGGATTACTATCATAGGTCATTTTAGTTTTTATGAAAGTAGGTTAACAAAAGTAGTTTTCATTTATACTTCTGATTTTTGTTTCACAAACTTGCTATTAAAAGCCCGAACTAAAAATTATAGGCAAATTTGAGCTTTAACGCTATATAAATAAGGATCCAATTTAATCTGTTGAAAATGTTTTCCATATCCGAAAACCACTCTTTTGTGAACGAGTAAATCGTGTACTCACCCTACTATAGTGGGCCGGTAATGAGATGATAATTATGAAAACTTCGCGGTCCGATGTGAAGTCGGTGAAATAGTAGTTCTTGAGCAGACTAATATTTTACAGAATGGACCAGTGGGAACGGAGACGGGCGTGCAGTGCGTTATTGTGGCTTGTCGCACCGGACTAGCCCTGGCGCCACTCTCGCGCCACTGGGAAGCTGCCTTCGCGAGAATGTTGGCACATCATCAGGTACTCTCAACACAATTAGTACTAGATCTGTGACAAAGCTCGTCCGGGAAAGTACTGACTACAGATTGCTTATTTCTACCACCAAGTAGTATTGCTGTATACCGGTTTTTAAAGCTTGTTTGCGGGTGCTATTATTGGTTGACGGCCGATTGGTGCAGTGGGCAGCGACCCTGCTTTCTGAGTCCAAGGCCATGGGTTCGAATCCCACAACTGGAAAATGTTTGTGTGATGAACATGAATGTTTTTCAGTGTCTGGGTGTTTATATGTATATTATAAGTATTTTATGTATTCATAAAAAAATATTCATCGGTCATCTTAGTACCCATAACACACGCTACGCTTACTTTGGGGCTAGATGGCGATGTGTGTATTGTCGTAGTATATTTATTTATTTATTGGCATATTATCATTTTACCTACTCCTTAGGTAGTTGAATACAACCGGATGAGGTTCTGCCTCAAAGGCGTCGCTAGCTGGGTCGCGGATGTGTTGGAAAGTTTTCTCGTGACCCAGCCACCACGGCTGGTGGCTGTCGTCACTAATTGCAACACCTTGGGGTTTAGTCGCGTAAGAGTCAGACATAACAACACCCCCCCCTGTATGCGGTAGTATTTGTAAAAATTTGGATTTCCCACGTAAAACAAAGGTGGACACAGGACGGCAGGACGTATTCCTAGCATGCCCTGCGAAGTGTTGCTGTTTTAATATTATTACTTTCTTATACTTCACTCGACATAACCCGTTCTCAACTTGTGGGCCATCTGCTTGGTCTGTCAATTATAACTATAAAATGAAACTAATGATTAAATTAAAAATTTAAAAAAAAACCCGGACAGAAATGCTGCTCATACCTAATTCCCTTTCAATACAATGAAAGAGCACTATTATATTGGTCAAGCCCTTACATTTGATATTGAGGGAGTTTTGAAAAAAAAAATGTAATCCGCCAGCTTGTAGTGGCGGCCTTCTTGGACTGATTTTTATCAAACATAGCGAAGAATACTCACGATTTATTTACCTTTAAAAAAAAAAACAAATAAAACGTTTTATCAAATACATAACAAATATAAACCCTGTGCGGTATTCGCCTCAGTTTTAATAGAGCTTTATTGGTTGCAGGTTAGAAAGTTACTGTGCGCGTGCCTCGCGAGCAATAACGGGACACGGCGGAGACAAATCTTGCAGATAATCAAGCATCATTACTTTCCGTCGGACCAAATGAATCAGGTGACACAGATACAGTTCAAAAACTTCTACTCATTTTTAGATGTAATATGACGTCAGGAAAATTCAATATGGCGGATTTGATAAACAAATTACCCAAGTATTAACACATATTTTATAAAAACTGTTATATCCCAGTAACTTAGTGACCGCCTTTTCAAACGAGCCTTGTTTTTCCACAACAGTGGCGTGCACTAGGATTCTTACCAGGGTGTGAATAGAGCAGGTAAATTGCATAAAACGACTAAAATTCTCCTCCTATACGAGTATTAGAGTATGCAGTGCTTTTGTGAATGTATGAAGTGCACGCCACTGTTCCACAACTATTATTTTGGATTAATAATTTTAAATTATACAGTCAAAGTCAAAGGCAAAAATCTTTATTCAAGTAGGCCCATAGGTGGCACTTTAGATGCGTACATGAGAATTACACCGTGGTGAGATGACGGCGATAACCATATTCGTAAACTTAAAATAAAAGCTACGAGGGTTCCAAACGCGTCCTGGTCTAGAAATAAGCCTACAACAAACTTAGCCGGGTGTTTTTTTTATTGTTATCACCATCTCACATTATGATTTAAAATTATTAGAAGAGCCTGGTTAGAGCAAAAATTCACACCCAAGCTCTTTAATCGGTTACGTAGTCCTTTACACCATAATAATTATACATATTGATTGTATTAAAAATAACTAAATAATGTCACACATTATCTGGGCTCAGCACAACATGTCTTCTTGAAGCTTATATCCTGGACTGCTGGCCATAGTCACCACGACGGATTGGTGATCGCAGTAGTGGCAGCTGATCGTACTGTGTTATATTCTGACAACTGTATTCTGATCTGTCTTCGCAAATAATCCCCTTTTAATCGCTGAATAAATCCGTCTCCCTCAGCATCCGAATCATAATAATGTATTAAAAAGTATTGTTGATAGTTTAGTTGTCTTGCAGATTTTCGGTGAAAGTCTCCACAACATGTCGGACGTAAGCGTGGAGAGTGCGTCTCCGCGAGTGGACGCAGACAGCGAGAGTCTTTGGGCAACCGAACGCCTCACACCCTGCCAAGAGCTGGCCATAAACACACTCATAAGCAGACTCAATGAGTCCTTACAAGCTGGCAAGGTACTTTTGTCCCCCCATACCTGTGATAGTCACTACAAACAGATATACTTGACGTTGAAAAAGGTTTTATTTTATAACATCTGCTGTTGAGCAATGATGCAATCTAAGATAGTAGCGAGCTAACAACTAATAAGAGGCATATATATTATATATATTATATTATATATAATTATGGCATTTATATCAAATTCAAACCCCTGATCGGTTTCTAAAGGGATCGTACCGGAACGCTAAATCGCTTGAAAGTCCGTTGATAATCAGATTAGGCAGAAGCCTCGCACCAGACCAGGTCGAAAATAATTCAGATATTTTGAAATTCCCAGTTTTCCCCCGCGGTGGGCAAGGAACCCGGGAGTTGCCACTGTGCTAGGGAGTTCGTCAGCTGGAAAAAACTAAGTTTATTTTTGAAATCGATATTTATATTTGGTATCGATAGCTTAAAAACACTTCATTTATTCACTTCAGTTATCACGCTTATCACTTTGTTACAGATAACCGACATAGCGACCTCAAGCGCCATGGAACTATACGGCTACAAATTGACGTGTTTAGAGCAGAGGCTGCATTCTCATGCAGTCACTTTACAGGTATAATAAAATCCAGATTTTATAGAACTAGTAGGTACCGCTGGGTAACGACATCGGGACCTCTAACTTATAAGACCCTGGCGCTCACCACTGCGTCGATAATGTTGTGTATTTAGCCACCGGGTACCAAGTACAAATAAGATGTTGAAAAATAATAATGTTGAAGTTTAGAGTTAGCAAAAACTAGTACCATGCTGTCTCTTTGTACTTTGTACAACGTGCTCACGTTACGGTAAAAATTATCCTATAACTACTACAAAATACCTATTGTCAAGCAGCGTAAATCGGTTGAAGTGATGTTAAGATAACGTAAAATCCCATAAAACTGTACTACCTATTCCGACCACTGGTGATAATTGAAATATATTGTTTACAGAGTGCAACGGAACATACTGCGTCTCTTCAACATGCGCTGGCGTTAATGCAAGCCACGAATACGTCCCAGCAAGACGTTTTATACACTACGCAGATGCAAAATGAGAAGTAAGATATTTATCGCACCACTATTTATTATTGGTAATATATGCTTGCCTTACTACAATTATTTCACTTGCAATGGAAATGTTCAGTGAGAGTAGCGGAGTTATGCGAAGACTTTTACAGTGTTCGTGCTGAATGCTAATTACACGTCAATTATTATAAGCATCGATGGTTCAGTGGTAGAATGCTCGCCTGCCACGCGGGCGGCCCGGGTTCGATTCCCGGTCGATGCAGATATCTTTTTTATTTTTATAATTTTTCTATCATTTATTTTTTTTCTTTTTTTTTTTTAATTATTTACAATGCTTAAGAATGAATTAAAAAACACTATTAAAAATTTATAAAAAAAAAACTTCCACCCTCCGCTTGCGGGGCTTTTGAATGCCCAAGCAACCGGTGGTCAGGGCTCCAGAGTGAGAAACCTCCTCAAAATACGCGCCTTTTCAAGGACTACTGCCTTCTGTATCCGACCCTTGATCCAACAACCAAAAAAAAGCTTCTTGAGATGTTGGTCGCAGCTTTTCGCGAGAAGACCATTGACTGAAACGACGATCGGAACAACAACGGTCGACTCAACATTCCACATGGCGGTAATCTCGTGAGCAAGGTCCAAGTATTTAGATACTTTTTCCTTTTCAGCTTTCACCAGATTATGGTCATGTGGAATAGTTATGTCAACAATTATTGCACGGCGCACTGATCGATCGACTAGCACTATATCAGGTCTATTAGCTGTAATATACCTGTCAGTGATAATCGTTCGATCCCAGTAGAGCAATGCACTGCTATTTTCAAGAACTGACGCCGGGTCGTACCTATAGTAAGGCATCTCAAAATCGATAAGGCTAAACAGAAGAGCAAGTTGTAATAATTTATAATTTATTGTTATAATTTAGTTTTTATAATTTATTGTTATCTCGTTAATTTTACATTTTCTTAAATAAAATTTAATATTTATAATTTTTTTTTTTGATAACAAAGTGACACATTTTTCTAATCTTATTCGTTTCTTTTTCATAGATATAAAAAGACCATAGAAGAGTTGCACAAACAATTGGAAGACGCGGAGAAAACTTTACAAAGTTTCCGAGCTAAACTAGCAGGAGAAAGGCTTGACAAAGAAAACCAAAAAGAAACGTTACATAAAGAGTTCAGATCCCAAGTAGCTGTATGTAGCTGTTTCTTTACATTTACATATAGTTTTTTTTTTGTTTTTTTCCTTTACATCTTAATCTTTGTAGATATTTTGATAGTAAAATAAATCTTTAAGATAGCGCTAGAAAAATAAGATAAAAGCGCCATCTATTGTCATTCCATTGTACTATAATGTTCTTTGGTTATGCAAATAGCTGGCGTCTAATGTAATTAAATATTATAGTCGGAAAAATGTAATAGGCCCGTTTTGACATTTGTGCAAGACCATAGAATGTAACTTGGAACGAAACTGAAAGAAACAAAAAAATAAAAATCATTTACATACAGTGTTTTAAAAAATACGTAAATTTTTTTGGGACGTTAAATAATATGAAAGAAAAGAATATATCGCGAGTATTCTTTTTGCGCTTACTTCATAGTAGCATGCAATTTATAATTGTTGCGAAACGTTCCGAAAACAGTTACGTTCTCAGTCTTTTTTTTTTTATACTAGAGCTGTAACCATTTTTTTTACTGAATATCGAAATTAAATATCTTTACTGCAAAGAATAAGCTTGGTTCTCAAAATGGGTTCTAAATAATGAGTCTGAGATGATGTATCTGACCAAGCGGCACATGACTGAGGCGTCCCCGCGCGCACTGCGCAGTTTTTCGTTCCTCATCTTGTAAAGTTGACTGTGCGCTCGTTTAAGTTTGATATATATTGTTTACTATTACGTTAACTATGGCTCTTCTATTTTGGACATTAATTTAAACATAGTGATTTGACTCGATTTTTGTGTTTGTTGTTATATAGTACTAACTCTGTTTCAACATGTTGAAAAGTGGACGTATAATCAACAGCCAGTCACGCGTATTGGTTGTGGTAGTTAAAGGAATACTTTGAACGAACGAACACTTTACAATACATAATAATATCAATCAAGTACTGATACAAACTTGAATTGATTTATCGTTTGTATCGAGTACAGAGTCTTATGGTTCCATAACTAGTTACGTCGCGATGACAAATGTCAAAACGGGCCTATTACATTTTTACGACTATAGTTCATATTTTGTTAGTTGCGTTAATTTTGAAATCGTAGGCTTGCGAATTAATATTTACTGAATAGTATTATATGAATGTTTGGAAAAATACATGATGCAGAAATTATAAAATAAAAAAAACAATGTGTTAATAGAAGTATCACATAATGATAATTATTTTCAACTTGACTGTTGCCAACGTCCATACCATGTTGAATACACCGGTTCTCGTCCGATCACCGAAGTTAAGCAACATCGGGCGCGGTCAGTACTTGGATGGGTGACCGCCTGGGAACACCGCGTGATGTTGGCTTTTTGTTTTTTTTTAATTTCATATAGTTTTATTTCTTTAGAGCAAAATACGTCATTATTATCATACAAATATGCAGAAGAAAAATAATTTCGTAAATCTTTTGTTCTTTATCGTGCTGTTTTTTTTTAGTTATGAATTATTTTGGGACTCAAATGAAAGCCTCTTTCGTGCCTGTTTTTTTGCCATGATGTATAATGTACCATTCCAAATATAAAATGCACTAGAATAACGTCTTTCAAGTATAAAATGTTCATAATTTACGTGCTGATGAATATTTATAATAAATTTATCGCCAACGTCCATACCATGTTGAATACACCGGTTCTCGTCCGATCACCGAAGTTAAGCAACATCGGGCGCGGTCAGTACTTGGATGGGTGACCGCCTGGGAACACCGCGTGATGTTGGCCTTTTTTTCTCTGTAAATATACAATGACGTGCGTTTCTCGCAAGAACTGGAAAATTACTTAATCGATCTTTTTGGTTTGTTTAGTTCGATCCTAAGGTTGTTGTTTAATTAAAAGATAATTAGGAAATTCGCAAAAGACAACCTAAAAGTAAAAATAATCAAAATTTTCAATTTTGTATTGGAGTGGTTACATCGGATTACTTTGTCGATTTGAAGGGCGGTAAGAAGATCACCGGGCCAATTAATCATAAAAAGAGAAGACATTCCTAATTTAGCACACACTATGCTAAAGACAGTGTTTGTTGAAGTGTTTGTGAAGTGAAGAAGTCGTCGTACAAAAGTGACCCAGTTAGTTAATATATCTAATATCTCCTATTCAGTTACAAAAAAGAAGGATAAAAAAAATAATTGTGTGTAGTGATGTATAAGAAGCATCGTTAATCGAGTGTCAGCTACGCGGTGCGGTGGCTGTATCAATCATATTGATTGGATTCGTTACATGCAGCTAAAAAGAAAAACTTAATTTGGTTAGCTGCATAATAATTCCAAACTATTGTTTTATTTTTTTATCACTGATGTAGTAAATTCCAATTTTTTTGAATATTGATAAGAGTTACTGTAGATCGGATAGATTATAGAGGCTTTTGATGTTCGATGTTAAAATATTACTCGTATTATTACTAAATGAAATTCAAAATTCGTGTATTTTAAGTAGGCCTAATATAAGCACTTCTACACGTCAAGTATGTCTTGTAGTTACTCTACCACCCGTTAGAACGATATACCGTATACGGTACAATAATGAAAGTTGGATTTATTTTATGCACGAACTGGACTTTAAAAAGTGTTATTAGTTTTACTATGCAAGCCTAAAAATTGCAGCCAACAATTTTTTCTTGTTTTATAGAACATAGAAAGTGAAATGAAAGCTCGCGAAAGAGAAATGGAGGAGCGCTACAAACAACTGGAACTAGACAACAGATCAGTGCAGAAGAAATTAGAACAACAGGTGGGTACCATTATGGTATTCTGTCGTAAGCTTTTATGAAACTGAACGAATCTTGTGCAGGCTTTGTACGCTCCCATGTTTAGGGGCGACATTTTTTTAAATCTTGATTATCCCTTTTTGTATAATTGTGATAATTGTATTAGTTGGTTTCTTCTTTGTTCATGCAGACACAAATCTTCGCATTATAGTGGTTAAAGTGCCGGTGAGTTAATCTATTCTTCTATCTTTATATTATACTAGCTGTTGCCCGCGACTTCGTCAGCGTTTGATTTTGTTTTTGAAGTATTTAGTATCGCTAAGCCTCAAATGACGGATTTGCTGCCGTTCGCTGAGGAGTTCTGCCCTCTATCTCCAATCACAGATCTACCCGAAATTTAGGCAAAATTAAAGAGATATTAAAACATCTAAAGTATAAAAGTAATTATTTAAATCGGTTATCATTTGACGGCGTTATGGTGTAAAATCGTCAAACACTTTCGTTCCCTCTCCCAAAAGAAAGAGCTTAATTTCGGTTTAAAAAGCATCCTATATCACTTCTAATACCTTCAGGAATATGTGTACAAAGTTTCGTGATGATCGGTTTAGTAGTTTTTGCGCGAAAGCGTAACAAACAAACTTACATTCACATTTATAATATTAGTAGGGATGACCTTAAAAAACCATAATGATTCAAACTGAACTTTACCCAATATTATTTTTGATATCAACATCAATATCAGCGCTGGCATGCGCGGAACGCGTTCTGCAACTTGTCGTCCATCGACCTGAGGCGTAGATGTTAAGCCTCATGTGTCTGTAATCACGCACTTAAGACACGAACACAGAAATGCAATAATGCTACTTAGAAGCAGGACTAAGCATAACTATTATGCAAGTCTTCTTAGATATCAAGTCATAAACTTGAAGTTTATGACTTGATATCAAGTGGCCGATGCCTGGCCATCGCATGGTCTACTCAGTGTTTACTGGCGAAGAATATTTTAAAGTTAGCTACGTCAAAAAATATAAAGTTCGCATTCCAAGGGGATATATCTAAAGCACAATGTTGTTATTGCCTTTTCATACTAAAACTGCTGAACCGTATTAATATTTTTTTTTTTTTTTTATTAGTGAAGCAGGTAGCACTGCAGACTTTACAACTATGCTGTTAAACTGTGTATTCACAGAGCCACCGCTTATATAGTATATAAAGCAGAGGTGTACACGGGGTTATTAAAGGGTTTAGATAATCCGGAATATTGTACTTTGGATACTTACGATTGTTTTTTACTCTAAATTATTTATACACTTTATTTGCACACCACTACAAGTTACAAAAATATAAACAGAAGCAGAAACAAGAGGCCGCCTTATCTCTTAGTAGCGTTGTCTGCCAAGCACCCTTATGATTAACAGACTGCAGGCGAATTTACTCAGAATTAAAAAAGAAACGACTTAAGGAGGAAGTGCTTTTGCATATATATACGAAGTGCACTTAAACCCCAAGAAATTGTCATTTTAAAACCCTACTCAATGCTACAATTTTTTCAGACGAACAAAAATAGCGAGTTAGCCAGCGTTCTTATAAAATTCGAAGAGCGAGTTAAACATAAAGACAAAAAGTTAGAAGAGGCTGCTACCGCTGAGGGCGCTTTAAGACGGGAAATAGATCAAAGGGACAATGTAAGTATATCTAAATTAAACATGGGCCAAATACTCTTTCTCGGTAATCGGCATAGTACTCAGCAAAATCGGCAGTTTTATAATATCTGTAACTCGGTCAATTAACTCGGTTAAAATTACGATCAAATGGTATTTGGATATTGTACTAAATCGAACTAAAGTAACCGCCGCCTCTGCTCTCGGAAAGAGATCAGGCGCTAAACTGACAGGGTAGCGTACTCTACGAGGCTCGGGCATGTATCACCGCCAATTTCCAAACATCGGGCTTTTACTATACTTTGGCTAATTCAGGATGATAATTTTGACAGCTTACCATGAATGAGGCCATCTATGAATTTTACGTGCTGACAATATTCATGTGTACTGATTTCCAATTATTTTAAAACATCGATTATTTGTTATGGATTATATAACGAGTAAATTAAAACCGAAATAACACTTCACAGCCTTTAAAGGTACATAATGTACTTTCTTTAAGACTTATCTGTAAAACCGAAAACCTAATAGTTTTGTGTACACAACTGCCATAGTTTTTACTAAAAGAAATCAGATAGGACTCTAACATCACATGCTAAATTAGAATCACTTGACGCCTGTCACTTAAAGGCGTCGCGTAGCGTGGGTACTATGCGCATGTCGGTCTTTTATCTTCAATAGGGTTGTCATAAGTTAACACTTAAAATGTTTTGAATTCGTTTGTATGGAAAAATAAATATTCTTCTTTTTATTTAAAATCTTAACAGGGTGATACCTTATGAAGTTTACTTATACATCCTTCAATATTATTTCATAGTTCTGTTACACGTTGTATATGTTATAGTATTCTTTCACAAATAATTGCGTGATAAATAATTGCAAATTACTGTAATATTTACATAATATCATAGTATTTTTAGATAATTGCGTTCATGGAATGTTTGTTTTTTTTTTTATTTTCTAAACGATTTCTAAAACTCTGTTTTGCGTTTTGTACATTACTTTTGATATATTTTACCAGAAAAATATTAAGCGATACGGGCATGCACCTGCCAAAATTATCGTCCTAAATTAGACAAAGCATAAGAATTATTGATAGCAAAACCCCATATTTTTCATTGGACCAACCTGGGGATTGAATCCAGACCCTCGTGATCTGCAGTCAAACATGCTCACCACTAGACTTATTATGATACTGTATCATCAGATGATAAAACAATTGGAGAAGACTGTGGTGGAACGAGAGAACAGACTGTACCAAGTGACCTCGCAGATGGAAGAAATGAAGCGCGTACAAGAGATGGTGGCAAAGCTTATGAGCAAAAGCACTTCTACAACTGCCAGTTAAAGTTTGGAGGTAAATAAATGTTACATTCTTTAACCTATCCTATAATGTAAAAAATACTTTTTAGTGGAAAATTGTGTTACATATATACATAAAACATGGTACAAAACATACAGAAAAATATGAAACATACATACGAGTACCACGCATTCTTCTTCGGGATATAGTTTTAAACAGTTCTTTTTGTTTCTTACAGTTTACAGAAGATGAAAACTGTCTTGGGATCTCATAATTTTTTTTTTTCGTAATTCCACCGTGTCCACTCAAAATGAATTGTAATCGGTTATATACAATGATAATGATTTTAAAATTAAATTTCATTGGTTAAAAGTAAACCTGAAATATATATGATGGTCATTAAATTTATAAAGTATTTTAACAAATGTTAAACTAATAGATGATTGCGTGCAATCTAAAAGCTTTTTCATGGCCTCGCTTACCATATCGACTCATTACAAACTCTATTTAAATTATCTTTAAATGTGAGATTTTCTGTGTGACATGAAATGTTGTTTTAAGTGTATGACGAGTGGCATACGCGTTGCCAACGCGTTGTCAACTCTTAAATTACTGGCACAAAAATATTGAAAACTTTGCTGTATGTCACATAAATTTTTTTTTGGTAATCATAGCATTATTTCTAGACCTGACAATAATTGTGTTTAGAGATTGATGTGCAACAGAATAATACTTTTGCAATTTGAACCATCGATTTTATTTTCATATGTATATAAGTAATGTTTTGATGTTAATGATTTTATGTCTTCATATTATGTATATGAAATGAATAATCATAATATTTTTTCAAACTCTCATTGATAACTCTAAACTGACCATCTACTGAATAAATAACAATACGTACCGAAACAATAGTTGAGTTAATCATTTCCACTTCCTTTTTCATCATCTTTAACAGACCACGGCTGGACTATAGGCCACGCCCAACAGGAGAGTTTGCCAAGCACTCAGACACTGGTGATCGCAGTGATGTCAGTAGTAGCACAGAAGACACTGCTGCTCGTTTTCCGTTATATTCCGTTAGGACATCCGCGGCAAAAGAAGTGATGGTCATAACTATATATATAAAATAACGGGCCCCAGCGCCATCTGTCGGGCTGATTTGTGAATCTAAACCATCCAGGGTTTAGATGGCACATTTATATGTGGCACACCCAAACGCATACCAAATAAATCATTCAAATCGGTCCAGCCTTTTAGGAGTTCATTGACATACACACGCACACAAGATATATATATATATATATATATATATATATTTATATATATATATATATATATATATATATATATTTATATATAAAGATTAGTATTTTCATGATGTACTTATTTATATTATCACAATATATATTTATTATAGGCCGCCTTAGCATGCCTAAATTTTTCATTTATTTATTGTTTTCTTATTTTGGGTTTTATTTATTATTTTATGTAAAATGTTTCTTCTTATATTCTGATCCGTCGGCACGGCACTCTCTCTTTACTCGTTAGTACATAAGTACAACGGATTGTTCTTGCCAACCAAGCCTGGAATCAAGACTGAGGATAAAAATAAACACATAACAGTTTTACGATTTCATTTTCATATTTTACGACGGCTCAATGTGTTATTCTAGTCACAAGATTTCTTACTTCGGTCTAGCGTAGAATTTCCTGTTGGAAACATCTAATACCATAGAGAAAGTCCAGTCATACTGCAGTCCGACGAAGCCCTCGAGTTAAGTGTGTGACGAGGAAAGTACCCTTTTTGGCCTAATTGGAAAGGGTCCTATAAATACTGTTCCGACGCTATCCAGACATGGTCTAGACAATGTACGCATTTACATTGATTTCATATGTTACTATCGGGCATTTATCAATTGGTTAAAGGGAAGGTCTTCTACCTTGTGTTAAATGCCATCTACTTTAAACTGTAGCACAAAACCTATTTTAGGTATTTTAATCAAATCTAAATTCAAATTAATTTTTTTTTTACTCTTGTATATCTATCATAAGCACTTATGAAGCGTTCATATCTATAATGTTAACATTATTGTGAGATGATGCTGATAACTACTTACATGTGTTTACTTAAAACTAAAGCTAGGAGGGTAAGAGTCCATAAGAAACAGTCGGTTTTTTTTGTTATCACTATCTCAAAGTCAATTAATATTTAGCTATTAATCGACGGGAATAGAACTATTGAGATAGAGGCAGACGATGATATAGATCAAACCAAATAAAGGCCTGCATCTGGCTGTCCGGTCGTAAATGGTTTGTATGTTGGTGTTATATTAGTATGGCCTTGAACTTCTGACGGCCCATTGGCCTATTTCTTTAGTATAGGGCTACTAACAAAGATGATATATTTTTACGTTAAACAATTTTTGTATCAAACTGGCGAGCTTTTGACGACAATTATTCTTGATGGAAATTCACGATAAGGGTTGAAGCGCGCTTATTTAGAAATTTCAATTAAATCTGGAAATACTTCTTCTTGACGACCTTCCTGGCGCAACGCCGGGTTCGATTCCTGGCAGGGGCAAATTAGAATTTATATTTTCTGTATTTTCTGAGTGGTCTGGTGGGAGGCTTTGGCCGTGGTTAGTTACCACCCTACCGATAAAGACGTGCTGCGAAGCGATTTAGTTTTCCGGGGCGATGTCGCGTAGAAACCGATTAGAGATGTGACTACCAAGCTCCCTAACATCCCCCAGTTATCCCGCTACCATCTTAGACTGCATCATCACCTACCAGGTAAGATTACAGTCAAGGGCTAAGTTGTAGTGGAAAAACAAAATACTAGGAATTATACTGGAAAACATTGATGTCGGAAGAGGTCTACATCTTATAAGTTTGTATAGGAGACATGGACAAAGAATCCTGCGAAATCACATGTCAATAACAAAAGGATGGCTCATCTCAAGATGACTCGTGGTTCTGAGGAAGAATGGCGACACCGGAACAAGATTGTGAATTTCCTGAGGACAACCACAAAATTATATCTTGTGTAAAACAGAATAAAAGCCAACATTGCGCAAATACTTATGGCGAAAGATCAGTTTATGAATAATAGGCAAAATATTGGCCATGAGAATAGTAAAATATTTTATGTGTTCTATACACATCTATACAATTATAATTATTTTATTGGAAGTATTCCCAAAAAAAATATGTCAATCTTGATATCGGTATAACTAGAGGTTTCACACATCTTTGCCCGCTATGAGTTTCTTAGAACAATTTATATCTTCTGTAGGTACTTGCTCAATAACTATAGCCCAACATTACGCGTCCCGTTACCCGCCTAAGCTGTTACACTACGCTATGACCTACTTCGTTTGCTCGGTTAAAAAAACATCGTTACTAAAAAGATTCAGTAACTACAACTTAATAGACGCGTTTGCCTCATAATGTCCGTGTGAATACTGTTCGAATAACTAACTCCAAAGGGCCCAGCTGTTAACATGCCATGCTGTCTGCCATGCAACACTTTGCAGGGCATGCAAGACTCATGACCTATCAAGTACCGCTCTGTGTTCACCAACCTGAGGCGTAGGCCATATGGCTGTAATTGCAAACACAACCAAACGGTCTCCGCCCACAATGCGAAGGGGTTAAGGCTGTAGTCCACCACGATGACCTAGTGCGGATTGGTGGACTCCACACCTTTGAGAACATTATGGAGTAATATCAGGCATGCAGTTTTCCCCACGATGTTTTCCTTTACCATTGAAGCAAGTGATATTTTAATTACTTAAAAAAACAATATTTAATAACGATATTTCAACTCTTAAAATAACGGACGTTATTTTTCGTTCGCTTTTCTATATCATTTTTTGGCTTTGAAAATGGACACTTTATTTTAATTTATTTCATGTGAATATAGGTCTCGTTAATTTTTTCCCTAGCTAGCTCGCGTTATGTTATCTCAGCATCACCAGACTAAATTTTCAGATAGTGCTATTTTTAGCATGTCACGGACACGCTCTCATATTTAACCTCAACGTTTGTAGTGGCTGCAGATCTTGATACATAGTACCCTCAAGACCATCTCAGAGAAATAAAAATCTGAACGATAATTTAGCCTCCATTTAGTTATTTATTTAAACTCGATTACAGTTTTACAACATTCAGCGCATTCATTTTATTAACTTTGTAATTTGAAATACGTTTTAATCATTTAATTAATAGTACAAAAAATTAGGACAGCATAAGCGAATGGGAGATATTTTACGCAATACAATCTATACAGCACTACAATCACTTATAATGATGACAACCGTGACCGTATGGACTACCACATAAGACTGTAATTACTGCACCTATTAGTGGGCTCAACTTAAACTGGACGTCAAGCTGGATAGTATGAAACTGTCGATCTCTCGACCACTTCGTTGAGCTCTCTACATTTCCGGCCCGCCAATTGATCCCGCTTACACCTACATATTTATGAGCGCCTGGTACTTCGTACTGCGTATTACGTATTCACTATGCCGCTAAATCTCACACCGCCGCCTCATGCGCCGAACAGAGTTAACACTTAAATTCTGTTCGTCTTTTCGTAGTACCCCTAAATTTACTTTTCGCAACGCAAAAATGAACGCTCGGAGTTTTAAGGCGGATTTACCCATTTTATGACAGAAATGAGACAATTGTTTCAAGAATTGAGTTCCCAATCAGATGCAGCGAGGATCTTCGTTCATCGGTTAGCTGTCTGACGGACGGAAAAGAGGGAGGGTGGTTCTCTGTTTCGAATCAAGCGAATCGGTCAGATTCAGAGGCTGAAATTCGTCGAACCTATGTATGTCCACGGAATTAACATTTTATTTCAAGAAAAACATCGGTATGACAACATTTGGCGCCTCAAATGGGGGCAAAATTTAATCTGTTATTTGTATAAGGACAGCTAGTTTGGTGTGTTTACTTAAAAAAAAATGTAGGTACCTACTATTCTTAGGATAGCTAAGTAGAAAGGTAAATACGTAGGTATATGATGAGAATAAATAAAACAAGTTCTTTATTTTATAGGTGTTTATTGAATCTCACAATATAATAGTTAATACTAGTAATGAAGTGACGTATTCACAATACATAACGATAACAATACTTAAATAAAATTTACAATAATAACAGGCAACAGCGCTTAGATATAAGAGTTAAGGCGCAACACGTACAGGCAATTTATGTCGATTGTAGGACTCTAGGTACTTATATCCTATACCTACTGTTGGTTAAGGTGCTGCGTGCTGCTGAATGAGGTTACAATAATATATGAAGTTTTTCAAAACGACAAAAATAGGTACATGTTATTCTTGACCATCTTCCTGATTGTACGCTTCTTATATGATTTTAAATTATTTATTACTTTTTACTGATATTTACTGCAAAACCGCTTAAAAATTAATAATTATCAAATTTTATTCAGAGTCATAATATCAGAATATCTCTAAGAACAATGAATGAATATCTGTTATTGCTAGGTTAAGTAGTTAGCCCACATTCCTATTTCATAGGTCTGACATACCAATAAAAAAAAGTGACTTTTTGACATTCCAATAAAACTGAATTTCAGATTGTCCTGCACCTACTAAAGCAGTACTTGCGTATCTTACTTCTTTTTCTTATGTCTTTCCGCTTCCGAGAAAAATCTTGTTGCAGATGCAGGACAAGTAAGTCTGTACTACTCTAAACTCAGTTTTTGCAAAATGTCAAAAAGTTGCCCTTTTTATTAACACGACAGACCTACGGAATAGGCATATGTACAAACTACTTCTATCAATAACAGATATTCTGCTATGATGACACTTCCCAAAATGTTGGTTATTTATTAGGAATGAAAAGAAATAAAACCAAAACTATTGTGTAGTGGCTATCTGTTTATTTCCTAATAGGTACCTAGATAAGACACATAATGCGATGTACCTACCCATAAATTTTCTGCACGTGCAACTTCTGAAGAACATTTAAAACTAAATCTTTTAATAGTTAACAAAAATATAATAAACAATTAGCATAGGTACTTATAATAATACTTAGGTTAATAGGACTACTCGAGGATCACAGAAAACGCTGAAAACTTTAGTTTTGATTTTAAATCACATTTTCAGAGAGAAAACTAAATTTCAGATGGAATAAAAACGGGCGGGACGAAAATAATGCCATTATTTCATTTTAACAAAACAAACCACTTCGTTGAAAATAAAAATGAAATCGTAATTTACACTAAGACATTAGTTTTGCCCCATCATGTAGGTACCTATACATATGACTAATCAATGATTTTTTTTACATTTATTATGGTTCATATTTATAGAAAAAATAACATATTTATTTTATTTCAAAGGGTTCGAAGTTTTCTATAGAATTATATAATTGAAAATGAATGTTTTGTTACATTTTTCTGGTAAGATTTAAAATATTTAAAGTTATTTTATTTGTATATTAATAAAAATTCTTTGTGAGTTGGTTCTTTATATCTGAAATACCAAAAGACAAGTTTAAGCAGTTAATGATTCAAGTTAGTGACCCAAAAAAGCTCTCGAGAGATAAAACAGAGACTGAAGTGGTAGTCAACCTCAATAATACCTAATTTAAAACTTTTAAGTTCAATTTGATTAATGAATTTTAATTTCAGCTATCTATTGGCCATTTTCTCACCACTTAGACCATTGGCCCTAAACGTAACATAACTACGCACTAAATAAGCGCAAAAATCTAATGTCATGAGAGACGATTCGTTTTATTATTCCTATAATTAATTTTATTTCTTAATCTAAATCACTATAAGAACATTACGAGAAACATCGACGCTTTGGCACTTAGGTCTTTCTCACTTTGTATTACGTTAATTATTTCATTTTAAAATGTATAGTTAACTCAATAAGATGTAATTTCTCCTAGAGAGACAGCCCGGGAAGGCTAGCATGCGCACCAAGACATGACTATGTTTCACTACCGGTTACTCGTATTTTTTCTATAGAGATATATGAGATAATGGATAGACAGTAAAAGAGCGGACCTGCTTAAAGAGGAGACGGATACAACTGAGATCTAATTGAGTTAAGTACTTATCTATATTTTTTCATCATCATAAGCCTTGTTGATGTCCGAAAATTGGACACAGGCCTCCTGTCAAAGGGCAGAGAGATATAGAGTTTAGATCAAGTTATTTCGATGCGGTTGTTGGTAACTGCAAAACAACTTTTCTCTGTTGTTGTTGATATGGTAATTATTAATTTTCTCTCATTATTCCATGGCTGCATAAATCTGACTTGAGAAAACATGTCTGTAGCTGCTTGACGAGACAATGTGCACTCTAGGGGATCACATCTCGCTGAGTTTACATACTTATCGAGTCATTACCGCCAGTAACCAACAAAACACAATTTTTATATGAGGATTTCTTTTTTCACCGATAAATGCCCTATTAAATTGAAATTTATTTTACATAACATGATAAATTTGAATTTTACAGCTCATTTATCTGCAAAATAATTAAAAACTGTGAACGTAAATTAGTTTTTTGTCGGCTACACTAAGTTGGTATGACTCTTTTTATTCCTTAAACGTCATATACGCCGCAATAATTTTAGCTTTTCGATTTTTTGGGATTAACCGGACTTAAATGCTTAATCGAAGTGGAATATAATATTTGTACAGATAGATAGGCAGGATAGTAGTTTAATTTATTTTACTTGAAATTTTATTTTATACTTTATTTATTGGCTATATTTGAATTTTATTTAAAAGTGCTTGTCCGGTTTATTTGTCGTTTAAGGATTATGGATAACCTATCTACATTTAAACTGGCTAAATTAATATAAATTAGTGAAATATCTACTTTAAAATATTCATTGTGTATATTTATGCTATGAATTAAAATATTGCATTTTTATTAACGGAATCGTCCTACATTTTGAAGAAATTTTTATTTAAATTTTGTTATTAAAAAAATGGTGCCTACAGAAAAACAGTTTAAATTACTTTTACTTATTTTATAAAGAGGTATTTTCACTATTATTTATTGCTATTAAAGTCATTTTCGCCTTAAAATTCACGATTTGAACGTGACTAGAATTATTAAAGCACTATATGAGTTACTAAATTCAAATCGAATTGTTTTAAAATTTTATTAATTATGAATTTAAAATATTTTAAAACTATTGGTCTTCGCTAAGTTTTAATTTTATGCTATAAATATTAAGTTCATGTTCATGACGAGAATGGAAATACTTTAAATACGAGAATGAGCAACTTTCAACAATAAATATAAATATTATGTACAAAGTATGAATCTTAGTCACCATCGTTATTTTAATAACTAATGATTAATTCTGCAATTTGTAGATAGATAGTTAAGCTGTAAGTAATTTCAATTTAGTAATTGACATAAAAAAGCTTGTTATCCAATTTAAAATCAATTACAAATTTTCTCGTGCTCATATTTTGCCATAAGGACGTACTTGAAACAAAAAATATACACTAAATTATGTGTTGTTTCTTTTATTTATTACATTGGCGCTATTACAATTCGGTAACCCTATTTCCGAAACCTTACACCTTTTCTCATGTTAAAACGATCTGCCGTAGGCTACCGTTACCCGAAACAAACAAACCGAACAATTTTGTCCGAATTTGCGCGTGCGAGCACTTACGTCCATCTTCGTTCATTCGGGTACAACTAGACATCGTTCCTTTTCACTTGGTCGGTGTACTATCTAATCGCACCATCATTCATTGGAACTACATAAACTTCCTATAGGATTATTGGACAGTGAAGCTTCGTATTTACTATGTATATACGTTTTTTCTATAAGTATATTATAGATGCGCACTTGGAATGTGTGTTCCCAGGCGCAAGTTGTAGAGGGTGATAGATATTATTTTAATAATTCTACTCTAGTTATGTTTGAAGTAAGATGATATAACCTAGGTTCATACAAAGGCGTCGTTTTATCTACTTTAGCTATGACAAATTAATTTTATATATTACGTCTGTACAATTTTTGTCATTTAGAAATTACACTTTACCACCACCGACATTATTAATGCATTTACTTTTTTGAAACAGCGCTTTTTGCTATGACTTGATGGAAATGTTTCGTGATGGAAACCTACTGAAAGTATTCTCTATCAATAGATTTATGCTGCATAATCCTGAAAATCTTTTATTTCTTTATTTATTTCACGCTGTCATTGTTTTCGAAGCTATCTTTTATCGAAACTGAACTTTATAATTTACTTGATTATTTTTTTTAAGCGTGTGCGTGAGCTTTGCAACGTTTGTAACGAAATATTTTAACGAAAATATTGTTTTTATCCTCGTACGGATACGGTTCCGAATTGCTCTGTATTTTTTTTATTTACAGAGATAATCCTCATTTGTAAAATCGTAAATATTTTATTTATTTATTGAACAAGATAACTACCTTAACGGTATTAAAAAATAATTAGTTTTGTTTTTGTTCACTTTGAAGTGTGACATTATATCTAATGTATCCCGATTTATCTCTTTCTGAAACAGTATAAATCGATTATTTAACTTTTACACAGGTTATAAGTTTTATAGTAGGGCAAAGGCTTACCAAACGTACTTAAAACAAGCTACATAACGTCCTTGTTTGCAATGACGTGGTCCCCTGTTTTTAAGATCCACTTACAGTCCGAAATCCTGAAGATCTCCCGTAAATGTCTACTTAAGCTTCAGTTTCAATCGTAAATAGCGCACTACTAAGTATATTATTATATTATACAAAATTTAAACACACTACCTACTTCAACAACTTAATTACTAAGATCACAAAACTCATTGACTAAAGAGCTACTATCAATTCCGTTAATAATCACTAAATTTAGTCGATAGATGTGGTGAGCAGGAATTCGAAAAACTCGCAATTTTCCGCTAAATACCTATGCAATTTTGGCGAAAATTTGCAAAGTTTTATGTATTACGTGTGATAGTAACTTTAAATGAATGAATTGAATAGCGGATATTATACATGCATTAAAAAAAATTTACATTACAATTAAAAAATTTACAAATATTTTTATGGTCGAGATAATTTTATGAATTTAATTTTTTTTTTTTTAATCTCTATTTAAAGGTCGTGAAGACATGTTATTGTAATTGTAAGATAGATGTGGAACTGAAAAATCATTATCAACCGCTGTACGAAACATCTAAATCTAAGTTTATTGAAATGTACCTATATAATATTTGTATCACTAGTTTGTGCACATTATAATTGATTTGAAATTACTGACACGTAATTATACAATATTGTGGTGATATGTTTGTGTAAAAACATACAATGAGTAACAAAGCACTATTCACGATATGGGCGATTTATAAAATTAACATGCAAATTATTAATTTTCTTTGATAGTGGCAAAACTGAAAAAAAAAACTTTTTATATTCTGTAATTATAATCAACGTTTCCTATATTAACTTTAATAAAACTGCTCCAACAAGAAACAGAGTGTCAAACAAGTTGTATAAAATGGCATCACTTTATTAATATCTGTCAATAATACCTACGCAACATTAACATTTCATTACTATTAAAATCATATCAAAAGCTGGTGAAATTCAGTAATTAATTGTTTAAAACACTAGTATTAGATAAAAATAAAAAAAACTAAGATCGGCAACGGAAGTTTTTCATGATACCGGTCAACATTGTGCGTTTATTGCCTCCAAACAATATTCAAAGACATGTAACCATATATTACAGGAGAATAATAATAATTAACGGATGAAACATGAATTTAATGAATAATCGTTTTTATTTGTACGAGAAATGATGTAAGATTATCATTTTACATCACAGTTTTATGAAATACGCCTATTAGTAATGAATACGTTGATGAAAGAGCGCTGTTCAAAAAACGTCTTTTTATTTCTGGCCTCGAATACTGAAAAGCGTCTTACAAGACGTCTTATAAGACGTCTTGTAAGTGCGCTGTTGCCTTCGTTTTACTTTGGCCAATCAGCATTAATTAAATTTCTTGCGCATGTTGTGAATTGGTGGTCAAATTACTGCGGATAGGTTTTTTGCCTTGGTTTGCTCTCACTACAAAATTCTCAATAACAAAGAGAACCTAAACACTGCGTTTCTTTAAAATGCAGTTTTTCATCGTTATTGTACAAAGAGGTATCACGCGTTACATGAAATTACGTTACGTTATACTAGAAACAAGATCCTTATGTTTTAAGAGATGTTTATTGGCATTTAAATACATGAAACTAGCGTTAAAAACTGCCGGTTTTGCCTTGCCCCTTACTTATTTTTGACATATCTCTTGCTAACCGATGGCAAAAGGTAGCAATTTGGGACTTTTTATTTTCTGAATTTCCTCTGATTTAACCGTGCTAAGTAATCTACGATATAGACGTGCCGCCAAGCGGTTTAGCGTTCTTGTGCGATACCGTGTAGAATCCGATTAGGAGTGGTACGGGTTTTATATAACTGCTATACCCCTAACTGGTTATTCTGATACAAGTTTAGACTGTACAATCACAAACGTCAGGGGCGAAATTGTAGTGAAATAAAGAAATATGGATGGGGGTTTAGGCACTAGGCATTAGTTAATCTTAAATCTTAGTGACCTTAAAACCAGATTGTTTTCGATAGCTAACCAAGGTAACCTTTGTCGGGCCCCAGGTTTACCTTTTACAGGTATTTTAATGCATTTAATCGCCTTTTCAGTATTCGGCCGAGAGTCTTACAATCACACTATATTTTATCCTTTATATCTATGTATCACATACATAAACTGATGTGTAACAGTCCATTTGGCAGTTTATTATTTAATGGGATATGGAACAAATTGTACTACAGATTTTGTCTTATCTTTGTTTTTATCTACTTCTCTGCAATTACCTGAAAAGAGGACGTGTTTTGTATAATTTAATCTGGTTAAAGAAACAGTGAAATCATGGTAATTTTTGTTGCCCTCCTTGCGCAGTGTGAGCAATTGGAATGTCGATTTTTTTCACATATACACAGTTCCCATGCTGAAGCTAGTCACCGATATTTTGAGTTACTTTTGATTGGTACACTGTTAGTGAACACAAATGAACGTTTACCTAAAAAAAACGGCAAACAGATAAATTGGGTATAAAATGTAGGGAAACAGAAAAGCTAAATAGGATTTGAGGTGTTTATCGAGGTTATTTTACTTATTATGAAGTCGCGATGAAAAGTTTAGAATCCTTACCAAGAGTACAACTCCTCATCCCTCCACGAGTCTCAGTCGAGGTTTCCGCCGTTTCGCAAGCCGGCCTTAGTCTCCGGCGGGACCTGCTTCTTGAAGCAGTCGTCCAGGAAAGAGGACATCGTACGGTAGAGGTGGCGACGGACCCCCTCCAGACTGTGATCCTCGTCTGGGTATATCTGTACAGGGTAAATTGTCTTGTAAGCAAATGCGAGTTCATAACGTTATATATATATATATATATATCTGTAAAAAAGATATTATACCGTAATTGGTCTGGTAGTCGTAAATCGGCAAATAGTGAAAGTATTTCTTGTTTATTTTAAATTTCCACAAAGTACGCCAGCTGTCCGTCAATTATTACTATTTAAAAAAAGTATGAAATTAAAGGCCATAATGGTGGTATAATACTAAGCTTTACGCCCAACAAAAGTTACTTTGGTTAGCTATCGAAAACAATCTGGTTGCAAGGTCACTAAAATTCAAGATGAATAAAGGTAAAAGCCTTGGCTTTGTGAATTTTTTAACTAGATTCGAAATTTATTATGAATCTGTCATCCGTCGAAATTTATTATGACATCTGATAGAAGCTGGCGTACTTTATGAAAGTTTAAAACAAACAAGAAACACTTTCACAATTTCCTGATTTACGACTACCAGGCCAATTACGGTGTAATATCTTAGCAGCTTAGTTCAATACTACTATAAGATGCATGCTAAAGACGGGAATTATGATTGGAAGCCTGGTATGTAAGCGAGGGATGCGCTAGGAAACGCTACACAACTTGGCATTAGTGGAAACGGTCACATAGTTTTGTAGCCTTCAGCTACATAACCCAGCTTTAATAAAAAGGCACCCCAGACGTGTTGTTAACCTTTCCATTCCCTAACCAGAACATAAATTTATTATGTTTAGATGAAGTACTTATGTTAAATTTTGCTTATTTATTAATTTAACAACAAAGGTAGCCAAGCCAATATCGATGTATAAGAACATTCCCCGTTTATGCCTAAGGCTGAATAATTTACCCAAAATTCGTTACCATAAATAAATAAAAGTTTTCATATTATTTTCTTTTGAAATGTAATAACAAATACCATAGCCGAAATACCTATTTTTGGAATACAAATCCCGTTCCAAAGCATGAACATTGTCAACAACAACACACAAAGTGAAGAAACGGCTGTACTGGCGTTGATACCTTACCTACTGATGTTTAAAAAATAAGTTATTTAAATATTGTAATCAACATTATTTTTATACTATTGATGAATATTTAAAATTACATTTCGTAAGTAATTATTAATTTATTGTAATTACCAATATCTCAGTTGTACCTAGAAGAAACGTCACTTTTAAAATTTAAATACTGCCCTGATAACAATTTGCATGCCAATTTTTAGGTGTGGTACAGTTGAGACCTACATTTTTTTCCGTAACACCTATTTAACTGTATCAGCAAATAAAAAAAAATTGAAATTGAAATTGATGGTACTAAAAGGGGCTGGTTGAGTACTATACATAGACTGCAGTGATACAAGCTATTTTTTTCCGATACAATTGACCCTCAAATGGGGGACTGGAACGAAAGTATTAAATAAAAAGTCCTATGTTAAGAAATGTAATGACATTAAAATCGGCAATAGGATTTAAAAAAAACCCCTTCTATTTTATTCTTCTGGCAAACTAGGAGATGAAACTTTAATGACAAATCTGCTAGTCCCACATTGATTTTCGCGAAATATAACAAGTTTATGTTTTTCATACCTGAAGCCTAAACGTGCTGCCCTGGTCCGACAGAGCCCTCGCCAGCGCCATTGTTTGCTGCATATGAACATTGTCGTCAGCGGTCCCGTGAACTAATAGCAGCATTTTGTCGTGGAGTGCTGCCACTTGCTTGGTCACATCCGCATCCGCGTACCCTCGGTAGTTACCAGTCGCGTTTGGGAACCCCATGTAACGTTCTGCGTATGCTGATGCTGTGAGTTGGAAAGAACATTTGACATTTCCATTGAGGTTCCCATTATTATAATACTGACCAGATTGGGGTTGCACATTTTACTTCAAAAAATAATAATATATATAGATTTCAGAAAGAAGGCTATTCATTGTTAATAATGGACACTCATAACAATTGCTAGAGATCATTGTTCTGAGAATAAAGCCTTAAAATAAGTGGCAGTTTTTTTCAAAAGCTTAGAAATAAAACAATACTGCGAGCGGTCAAATCAAATTGGCGTGCACGAAAATTAACTTTATTTAGATAGACCTTTATTTCTTGAATTAAACTCTTGAACTCATTCCTAATGAGAAGGGTTTAAGGCCGTAGTCCACCACGCTGGACTACAGCGGATTGGTGGATTCCACACACCTTTGAGATCATTACGGAGAACTCTCAGGTATGCAGGATTCCTCATGATGTTTTCCGTCACAGTTTAAGCAAGTGATATTTGACTTACTTAAAACGCACATAACTTAGATAAGTTAGAGTGCGTCCTGGGATTTGAACTCGATCCCCTGAAAGTTAAGTCGAGCTCCTACCCACTGGGCTATCACCGCTTCATTTTGTAATTTGTAGATTATTGTGTCACAAATCTTACTTGTGTGTTATTTGAATGAAAAGTGCGTTCTGTAAATTGCTTACCGTAATACCGCCAACGCACTATAGGTGTGATAGATATACCGCAATGGAAGACACTGGGGGGACTAGTGCTTGCGAGTGCTAAGGCAGCTAGGAAACCACCGTGTGCCCGACCCCATACCGCGACTCTTCGTGCGTCGATGAAATGCAGCGAGTCACGGAGGTACCTAGCAAAATATTATCGTGATAAAGATAAAAATCTATGTTTATTTATATATTGCCTTTTATATAATTTTGCCTGTTAATTCGTCAAATGTTTGTTATTAAGACCATAGATATAGGAAAGACACCTCCTCCTGTAACACAGTTTAAACTACCGCAAGAGGCAGGGCTTCACACCAATGAAATGTTCCGTTTTTCTGAGTAAATAAAGGTATTATTATTATTATTATATCATGAGTTCAATTCTTGAAATTCAGCGATTCGCGTGCTCCAAGTTTATTTATAAATCAATGTTAAAATCTACTTACTCAGCTACTTCTAATTGGTCAGCTAACTCAACAGTTCCCAGTCTCCTGTGTAAGGTGTGGTGTGCTGCTAAACCGCGACCGCCTGCCCCCCTGGCGTCCACCGATGCTAATATAGCACCAGCACCAGCTGCCAAAGAGCCCCAGTCTAAAGACCACTGCTCTGTGACTAACTGTGTCCCTGGAGCTCCATGCCTGTATATATGATAAAGAGATCAAGTCGTGAAACACAGAAATAAACAGTACAATCAGCATTTTGTAAAAGTATTAAAGATTACTACATAGTGATAAGTAGTCAATCGTTAAATATTTTTAGAACTAAATAGAGTTTAGTCCGTTTTTCCGCTTCGATTAAGAATTAGTCAGTCAGCTAAAAAACTTATATAATTCCAGAATACTCTTTATATTGCAATCATATCGAAACACATTTCAATGATTAGTATAGTGACTTGGCTTTTGGTCAATAGAATGTATAATGGAGGTACGTACGAGTATTTAAAATAGTAAATTTCATTTCAGCAATTGATAAACGCGAAAGGACAAGGTAAAGCAGAGTTCTTTTTAAAATGTGGCGTTGTTCTTTCCGAATTAGTTTAATATTTATTACAGTACTGAAAACGACTAATAAAATACTCTTTTCCAAAAATTATGTGGTTTATTTACCATTACGAAACAACCAAATCCTATATATAGCTTCTAGGGTACAAATTAAGGTACCTACCTATTGCTTTTTTATTAAAAAAATCGTACCTACTAAAGTCCTATTCTAAATAACCATAAATCAAGAAGCGTTGGAATAGAGTCGTTATTCGTACAGAATAGAACACTCTCAGCTCTCGATGCTTTATCGGGTAAATTGCCGTCTTATAGGCTTCCCAGTATAATGGCTAGTGAATAAATAAAAGAGACGCTGTCTAAAATAATTGGAGATGGCTGACACAAATTACTGTTGGCTGCTTGATGAGACACCCATATTTCTCTGCTGTTATCCACAAGCTTTTTCCAGATGTGATTCCATGTTATTTACTTACTTATTCAACGTGCTTGCAGAGAAGTAATATAAGAATTGTTTTAAATAAAGTTGTACATCATTTATATTGACGTTAACTAGTTGAAGTTACTTTACGACTCTAACGTTAATTAGTTAAGTGTCTGAGTAAGTAATTAGTAAGTTTTATCATCAGTAGAAATAATTTAATCCATAACAAATGAACTAAAGGTAGGCACGGATTTAACTATTTTGTTATTAAGTCTATAATGATCTATCCTAACGTTTGCCTGCTTATTTTAGGGCATTTGAGGTATAACACGTGTTATGTCTACCAATACGCCCTTGGCCAGCGTTTTAGACCACGGCCTAAACCCATCTCATTCTGAGAGGTCCCATTCCATTCATAGTTTTCTTGTTTATAAAGAAGACTATCTGTGAATATTAACCTGCCATTAGTTTTAAGTTAATTCATAAATAAATTAAGAATATTTTATATTTATTTATAATGATTTAATAATTATTTCACCAAACACCAGTTAGTTTTCAAAAAAAAAAATGTATGAATGTGTGTAGGTACTATTAAAAACAACACCCGCGTTCTTTTTGCATGACAACCAATTATTAATCATTAATTAGTAATTTATAATATAAAAACTTATTAGTAACAAACTGCAATACTAACACTTTCATCACTAGCGGATATTTTGTGACTTCATCTTCTCTCAGGCCTGGTGGCAGCAGAAGCCTCACTCTTGCAGTGTTACCACTAGACAGTTGCACGGAGAATGTACGCGGTGTCGGCATAGCTACAAGAGACAGCTTTTCCTGCACAAAACGTTTAAGCCTAAATCTTTGTATAGAGAGGTATTTCTAGAAATAAAGGACCTTAAAAATAAATGTATCTTACTGCGAAATAGTTATTCAGTGCTAGTGTCAGAAAAGTGCTCTCAGCTGAAGTATTAAACGTCAAGAGTAAAATCAACTCTGCAGGGTTAGCCAAGTGGAATAACTATCTATGAATATAATCATTATCGCTTTGAAAACCATGGAAATATATGGGGATTACGACTCATAATTACCGATATAAAATTATTGATCTAGTGATATATAGAGTATAGACATTGGCTTAGTTTTCTTAAGTGTTATAGGTTATGTATCTATATATATTACTTGACAGCTGCAGTAAAGCAAGCGAAACCAAATCACAATTTCGTCACTCACACGGCATAGGTACTTCTGAACGGTTTCACAAATGTTCATAATAAATATTAAATAGGTTTATATCTCGGTCAGATAAAGGGGCTGCAGACAAGTGTGTTTGTTGTAAATATATGGAAGAATAGTTTGAATGAGACTGCTGTGTGAATGTTAAGATTGTGTGTGACAATTCCTTATAAGTTTGGATAAGGAGCCAGCAAGATATGACGTATCTTGTGTTAATAGAAGTATGATAAACATGAATAAATGAACAAAGAAGTAGTGAGAGGCCAAAAAAGAGATGGGTAGGTAAAAGAATAAAATATAATAATCAAATATTATCCACCCTCTTTATACGTATCTTCGCTTAAATCCACCCTCTTTTTACGTATCTAGGATTATTATCCAACCTTTTTTTACGTATCTTCGATTATTATATTATAGTCTTCTATTTCTATTATATCCTCTTTCACACCCTACCCATCTCTTTTTTGGCCGCTCACCACTTCTGTGTTCATTTATTCAACCTTGCTAACAATTTTTTTTGATTACATTTCTGCGCCTATCTATTGAGATGTGTTTGGAACGAGGAGACAAGAAGTAAAAATATTATACAAAAAAATCAAAAGTGGATTTAAATGTAACAGCAACTACAAAGAGAGCAATATCAAAGCCCATAAACCGTCAATCTGTCGGCGCACTGTTACAATGGATTCGCTAGTAAAACTGCACAAAGGGAATCAAATCCGCAATCACAATGTGTGTCGATCACGCTCTGGATATACACCAAATGTGTTTATAGTCGCACAATTTTAAACTTACACATGTGCCATGCCCTTTGGGACTTCATTCTCAATATTAATATTGATAAATAGCTCAACAGTATTTTTTTTATACTTATTTTTAGTGCTTACTGTAACATCTCCTGTAAAATGATTAAGCAGTCTAAAATATGTGCGTGCTTATGTGGAAGAGAGTGTTGTTTATCCCGATGGTACTTCAGTTGCAAGAAATTCCTTGTCTTAAGACTTAATATAATTTTACCATCATCATCCTTAATAAACAAAAGGATATCAATGTCCTACTGCAATGTCCCTCTCCCATAGGAGAGAGAGATTGACACTGCTACGTGCGAATTAGCGGTTTTAACGGTTACAATAACCGTGCTCGACGCTATGGTTTATATTCTAATATTCCAATGGCACAGGGTAAGATAATACCAAATTTGTAATTCCGGGCTTGTATAAAGAAGATTTTGACAAAAAACCCCAATAACTGACCATGACCACTGGCCCAATCTTGAAATTGGACCCAGGAACTCAAGTCAAAGTCTTTCTTGTTATTAATAAATTAAAATGATTTAACGTTTCGAAAAGACTCGAACCCAACCTCTTTCTCTTATAAGGCTACATCGCAAATCATTGCCCCAGGGAGTTCGACATAATGGTTCATCATTTTATTCACGATAGCCCTTTTGTGTTTTCGTTCTCGGTTGAAATTGTTCCGTCGATCCCTTGTCCTTTGCAGGTTAAGCTTTAAGTTCGAAGCAAAGTTATAAAACTTTGTATTAAAATTAATGTTAACTCCCACACATCCTGTAAATCTTCCATTAAGTTTAAATATGACTAATACAATAGCGGTGGTAGCCTAGTGCGTGAGTAATGGTTGGTAAACCTCGGCACCTCTAAGTTTTCGGAGTTATGTGCCTTTTTAATTTAAGCAATAAACATCTTTTGCTTTAACGGTGAAATAAAACATCGTGATGGAAACTAAACGCCTGAGAGTTCTCCTTAACGATCTCAAGGGCGTTTGAAGTCTACTAATCGGTACTGGGCCAGCGTGGTTAACTACGGCTTTAAGCTCTTAGGAGACACGTCCACTTTAGTGGGATGTTAATGGATTGATGATGATGAGAATGTAAATGAATGTGATATTAATTTTGAGCTGTTAAGAATGCTATGAATATGGCATAAATATAAAGCATGAATGATAATCTTATAGAGTCAAAAGTTCATCATATCAGCACAGCCCACTACAGGGCACGGGTTTCTTCCCTCAGTGAGAACGGGTTTAGGCCGTAGTCCACCACGCTAGCCCAGTGCAAATTGGAGAACTCCACACTCCTTTAAGAAGATTATAAAGAATTCTCAGTCATGCACGATGTTTTCCTTCACCGTTGAAGAAAGATATTTTGTAACATTTAAAACGTACATAATTTTGGAAAGTTATACGAGTAGGTGCGTGCTGGAATTTGAACTGGCCCCCTGATTTTAGGGCTGTACAAGCATGCAATTTTATTTTTAGTTTACCTTGACTGAAGTGTTGTTTTCGAGGTGCATCAAAAATCTCGGCTCTGGGAGCGATATTTTGTGTAGGTTCGACGTTGGCACCCCTGGTCCCAGGCACTCCAGCACGAAGTACGCCGAAGACAAACTGAAGTGGGCATCGTGGAAAAGGCACGGAAGGTTCTGCGGTATACTTTCTACGAACAAGTATCAAAAATTGTAAATATTAGTAGACGACTTTGCGAGACGCTTTGAAAAACGTAGATTGCAACTTAGATTTTTAATTGATAAGAAAAACAATAAATAAGTGTTTTGTTTCTCTCGCTTGGTGTGAGTTACTATTGACATGTCTCAGAAGTACATATAATCTTTCAATAAACTATTATAACCATTTTCGTAACGTTGTTATCATTTACTATTAATTTCCAAGAAGACCCTATTTTTCCTTTCCCTTTATTTTCCCTTTAGTAATGTAATTCTTTAGATGAGTGCTTTTACTATTCGATAAGAAAATAAATATTACGAAACATAATTCGGATATTTTTAATCAATTTAATAACCTATAACAATATACCTAGTAATAAAGCATATTACTATATTGTTATAGGTATATAATAGAATAAGCATTAAGTTAAGACGCCAAACTAAGTAAATAACTACGTTGTTCAAACATCGTCTGCTCTTGAAGTAGGTCGTCAGGCTGTCTTGTTGAATGTTCGTTTTCATTTCCAGCTAATACCATTATTTACAATTGAGTGTCGATGACTAGAAGTGAATTATCGAATTTCATTTATAGTAATTTATTTGTATTTTGCCTAATATTTTATTGAGTAACAGGTTAAGCCCTTAAACTAGAACTACTTCCAAAGTTGGATATTCCATATCAACGTAAAATCTACATAATTTTCCATAAATCTTTGTTATTTTGAAACGTTATATTGATGGACGACAGACACCCGTTTTAAGTAAAATTTAATAATTATTTTGGAAAATAGTCAAGGGTAAAGCTGAATCAATGTATAAAACAAACAAAATTATCAGTCTAGAAATCATTTCTCTTAGTAGGGTGAAAAGCGAATAAGTTAGTTGAGGGTTGTTAACCTTCACATAAGGGACCCCACGAGAGAGATGTATAAGCCTCAAGAGGCTGTAAAATATGATCGATATCATATTTCAGATAAAGCTACTTCACATATCTGAAATGAATTGATCCCTATTCATGAAGAACCTCTGAAAATTAATCTGTTTGCGTCTGGGTTTCAGTTTATTTCATCCGAAAAGTACTTTTTTTTATTACTAAAGAAATTGATACAGTATCAATTTGAATTTTCCATTCACAATTATTTTAATCAGTTACGAAATCAGAGCTTTATTGAATTTGAAATGGAACTGTACTGAACAAACGTTATTAAATTGGGCCTCGAGGCGATATCAACGGAGTTTTGAGGCTTTAATGTAATTTGGTTCGACGCGTTAGGCGCTACGGCCTCGGCCTCAAGGTTAGACTAACATAAAAAGCTTACACGAGGATGTGAGTCCACTACGGCCTCACCTCCACGAGTGAGTACATAGCAGCGATAGACGAGCCGTGCCATCAAATTCGATATTACAAGTACCTTAGAAATACAAACCCTTGCCCAAAGCGCGGCAAGATTTTGGACGCAAAAGTCGTTATACTTTCACTCGTGGAGAACCTAAGATCACAAATGTAGGCAAATAGTATGATATTACTACACTACACATACATACACATGTTGAAATTCAATTGATATAAATAAAATAAATAAATAAATATACTATGAGAATACACATATCGCTATCTAACCCCAAACTAAGCGTAGCTTGTGATATACAGTGTACTAAGATGACTGAAGAATATTTTTATGAATAAAATACATAAATACTTATAATATGCAGATAAACTGCCCACTGCGCCAGTCTGCCTTCAATATAATAGCTAGTACCTACCTTATTACTCAAGCAAATATGAATCGTCATAAGAAATATATAATTTATCTTAAAATATTGATTTTTATTACTTAACTAGCTATGTAACGTAAAACCGATGGCTGAATGAATATAATTACATTGTCTCCATACAAAAGCGTAGAAATCAGAAAAACAATTCCAACACGGCATATACGATTTTCAGGCCTGCAAAGTGAAAGGTCACTCCAGGCTACCAATATGATGTTTTTTATCCCATATAAATACATGTACAATTATCGTTAAGTCATTAATAATTGTATTCTTAGTTATTAAATTAACTCCGACTTCGGCAACACTGCATGAATAATTGTATTCTTAGTTATTAAATTAACTCCGACTTAGCATCACTTTCGTAAGTAATGTGCGGTTTTAAGCAATTAAAATATCACTTGCTTTAACGATGAAGGAAAACATCGAGAGGACACCGGTTTACCTGAGAGTTCTCCATAATTTTCTTAAAGGCATGTAAAGTCCACCAGTCCGCAATGGGCCTGCTCACTGGACTACGGTCTGAAACTCTTCTCATTTTGGGAAGAGGCCGGTGCAAAATAGTGGGCCGGTAACGTTTTGATAATTATGAAATGTACTTCTAATATGAGTAGCTCGTGTTGAATAACCCTAGGAAACTTAAATTGGAAAACGTAAATGAATTGAGCTTTGGGAAACTGACACAGACTGAAGTGCTGACACAATTTCGCCAATGCACCTGTTGGTACTTCAAATGCAATTCTGATCTACGCTCGAAGTTTCTTGCAGTTCATTAGGGGAACTGGTCGACAGATTGTATGTAAACTTTAACAAACTTTAGACGATGCATGGCTTAAAAGTATATATCCGTGTGATATCGTTCCTCTAAGTTTATTGGTACACTGGATGCCCGGTTATTTCATTGTATCGTTCAACACAATACATATTTTTATGCTGTAATAACACACCGCGATATTACACTTTTGGCCAAGTCTCTATAATATCTATGAACCGGCTATTGATTTATACGCTACCGAGAGATTTTAATCTTAAAACCTTGTGTCTTGAAAAACAAAGGGCTATGTTAAAGGCACACATATAAGCGATTTGAGTCGAACTGCTGACCCACACGGTTGATACATTGTGCGTGAGTCAAACGGTATGAGCCGGCCAACTTGAAGGGTTGTATGTCCGACAGTATTGTTGTGATTTAAATCGTCATCGTTTAGTTGTGCCCACTTCACAAGTAAACTACGAATGAAGCACGTGGCATCCGCGATGTGGTCGTCTTGCCAATGGACGTGTCACGGAGTGTTATTGTACCTTCATTGGTTGATTCATTTTTTATGGAAACCTAACCGCCGCCACGACTGCGTGCAGTACGATGACCATCTTCTACTTGTACGATACCAACTGTCGAAATTGAAAACACCCTAACTGATACTTGATCAGCTAGCGAGATGTATGTATACAATACGTAACCTATACGTCCACAAAGATGTAGCATTTACATTTAGTCAAATTCAGGTTGTATTTCGCTTACTAAAGAACGCAACGAAAAGCGTGAAAAATACTCACTCGCGCGTTTGACGTGTAATTTTGACGCAAAGCTAGAGTGACATAAATGTTGAACAAATTCTCCCTTCTGGGCTAGGGCAGAATAAATTTTGTATGGCTTACCAGGCTGCTTTTTTTTCTTTTTCTTGGATGGCGAAGGTGACGTACTGGTAGCAGGCATATCTTCGTCCCAGTCATTGTCCCAAGCGCTATCGCCAGATGACGCTAAGTTGCCGTAGAATTCTAGATTAATTGATGGAGAAGGCTAAAAGAATTGAAAAACATGTAAATAATACAATTATCCTCCAGAGCATTATCTAGTAAATAAAGAATAAAACGAGTAAAAATATATTCCTAATATATTTTCCCATTTAATTACCAATTTATTACGATGAGATAGCATAAAATGTGACAAGTACTGCCTTGATAGATGGCGGAGATCAGATTAAGTTTGCCGATACAGATGCGAAGTTTATGTAGCATGTATAAATTTATGTATTTCCTTATCAGAAGATTGTTAACCCAATATAGTCCTTACTAACGATCTTTCTGAAATTCCTTAGTTTATAGTCTCATATAGCATTTATATATAAACTCCACATTATATGTCACAAGGAGCACATACTCTAAAAACAAAAACAAAAGTGCGACATTGAAATAGCCATTCGATTTCAAGCAAGTTCTTTTTTTTTTTTTGAAAATTGCGTAACCCGTTTAAAATGTTGCTTGTCTGTCTATTTCCTTGAATGCCTGATCCAATTTTAACAGGACTACTATAGGATAGACAATTTATTATACAGGGAGTGATTGGATATTTTATATTTTGCAAATTCATCGATTAAAGAATAATTCCATTATTCTTTAATCGATTAATTCTAACATTCTTTTAAGATCTGTAGAGTCCGAATTTCTTAATAGTGGTATTGTTAAATTTATCTCTAGAGTCGAAAATACCAAACGATTGGAAAGGAGACATTTCCACTTTTTACCAAATTACAGAAAAATAAGTAAATCTTATGTTGGGTCGGGCCTACTTTTCCTATTTAAAATGTGGTTCGGGAAGGCTGAAGAGCGACATTCCCCAGACTTAAATTTTCGCAATTTTTGTGAAGCCTAAATGCTCGAAGAACGGATTTTTTAAACTGAGAATGAATTTAGGAATGTTAATTCCATTAATATTTTCCTTTTCTTTTTATCCATAATAATAACGGTATTCAACTTGAAATATCTCACTTCACTATTTACCTTTACCTACATTTTGATATTTTCATAGAAAAAATAATATTATTCGCACGAATCTTGCCCTCGTAAATACCGCAAATTAAATTAAAAAGTTAAGGTTCGCTGTTTTTGGGGAATGTTTGATAATAATTAATAGACGATTATTTGCTCAATTTGCGACTAAGCCTTTTCTCTTGTTCAGTTTTTTTATTGGTAAGTGGCATATGGTGGGAAGGTAATACACTATACGTAATGGGAATCCATACTATTATCATAGAGTGAGGTTAGTCATACAGGGCAATCATGCAGTAAGTCCGGGGTTGTGTGGGACGAGACCCTTGCTGGACACAAAAGTCTTATAATAAAACCCTTTTTATAACTTTGCAACGCCTATAGTATATTATAACTTATTTTTCTGTTTTGATATATTTTTAGTTCATGTTTTAAGAAGAAGATTAAAACATCTCCTTTTATTTATTTATTTTTAAATCTTAGGTACCTGACTAGTTGGGCAGACGACAAAGAGACGCTAGACTCAAGCGGGACCAGGCAGGCATTTGGAACTCCCTACAAAATACCTATGTCCAGCAGATGACGTCAGTTGGTTTAAATAATGATGATTTATATAAGCATAACTATTTTTAAACAAACTTACCACAGTAAAATTATTAAAATATTGTTTAACATTACAAAATAGGTAAAAAAATATGGAGTATGTGTAGACGATATCGGCCTTTACTACGGCATCATAAGGGAAAGAGAGAAACAGATTAGCAATATTTTTTGTATATTTAGAACCTAAACGAAGTACAGACCTGTGAATTACACGTGACGCAGTACGGCAGTTTCTGAGGAGTTCCAGGCCGAGGAGCTTCAGATGACACTCTGTACAGATGCTGTTGACCTGGTTTCCCTTCCGGTGTCCCTAAGTAATATCTGCAATTTTTTATACAAGTTATTGCAAACAAATTTGAAAGACATTACATCTAAATCTACGAAAATGTATGCTAAAATAGCTGTTATTTATATTTTGTAATACTGCTCATGCAGGATTTTCTTTCATTCGATCGGACGCAGCAATGTAACACGTAATCATGATGATCATTTATTTAGTACTAGCTGTTGCCCGCGACTTCGTCTGCGTTTTATTTTGTTTTTTTATGTGGCATTAAATTTAGCTACAGTGGCACAAAATTAAACACATATTATAACCTCTATAGTATAAAAATAATTATTTAAATCGGTTATAATTTGTCGGAGTTATGGTGTAAAATCGTCAAGCACTTTCATCCCCTCTCCCAAAGGAACCGAGCTTAATGTGTGGGATAAAAAGTATCCTATATTACTTGCAACACTTACAAGAATATGTGTACAAAGTTTCATGAGGACCGGTGAAGTAGTTTTTGCGTGAAAGCGTAACAAACAAACTTACATTGACATTTATAATATTAGTAGGGATAGGGATATTAAATGCCTTATTTACGACCTTCTCTCTCATAGGTTAGAGGGATTTAATGTTTAGATTCTCAAAGCCAATGATAATCATAATTATACTTTATTATTAGATTGAAGAACTGTGATTTAACCTTCACGTGGGTAGACTGAGAAGTGCTTACAGCAATAGAACCCAGGCCTTTATGCTTCTCAAAACTAACGAGGTATAGTTATGCAAGTTTAAATTACACCGTATACAATAGTGGAATATAACACAAACCACACAAATACGTCAGAAACACTAACAATAAAAAGTTATTTTCCCAAGGTTTGGGTGTTTATTGTAGTAGGGCTGAATTGGACTCTTCATTTGTCCCTCGGCGAGTACATTAAGCCGCCATTTATTATCAGTAATAGCGCTAGACGATATAATAATGGTTAACCCTTTGAAACCGGGTTAATTATCACTTCTATTAAAACTATTCTGATACCAGTTTAGATTGATTCCCATGGTGTCACACATGATCAGTTAAGTGTTACGACTAGTTACATATTCAATCAATAGTTACGACCATTTAACAGATTATTTAAGTGACAAAGGTTAAACGTCTGCAAAGAGGAGACCAGTTTTCCTTCTCAAACCTTGTACTAGAAAGTAAAAAAGTGCGGAAGAGACCTCCAGGTCGTCAGAGACGCAAATGGTTGGACGATATAAGGGACCGGACTTTGTTACCGAGATTAAAGAAAGCGGCACTTAATAGGGAGGTTTTGTTGAGCGCTTCAATTTAAAGAAGATGGCACCCGACGATGATGATGATGAGGTGACACAGTTAAACCATATTAATATTACAATTGTCTCGATTTGTTTATTTTTTACCCATTGTGCTAAACTGGCTCAGTATATTTTAAAGATGGACATAGGATGATCTTTTTTGCGGAAATACACCAGAAAACCATTTCATTAGTCACGGCTAAGTTAATAAACCGATTATCTCTAAATTTCGATGTAGGTAGTACAGATAGCTTTGCATTTTATAGGACAGGCAATAATTTTCAACCTGGGCAAACCTACGGTTTCCGAAAGATTTTTCAATAATCTAGATATACGCGGATGAAAACGCAGGTGGCAGCTAGCTGAAATGAAATGAAGATGTCTGAAATTCTAATTAGCAAAACATTGGCTAATAACTCTACTTACATATGCTGGTTAGCGTGATCCCACGCTAATAACTTGACAACATCAAAGCTCCCATGTGTGAGTGGCAGCGCTCTCGAACCGTGTGCGTTGTGTTCTGCTCTCACAACGTGGCGGAACAGACCAGCAGGTCCGTCTCTGATTGGGGCTAGAGTTACGAGGGCCCCACCGCCTGCCGACCATAAGGGCGCTGGGGCGGATTCCACCCAGCCATCTGTCCCCGAAAATATTCTGTACACCTGTTTATGGGAAGTGTAAACTTTTGTGAAAAACCGTGCTATGCTTTAAGGTGAAAGTAATTAAAAGGTCTGGAGATTGTTCGTCATTAGCTGGTAGCCTGCTTATGTCTTTGATTAATAAATATAATAGCTAAGTATGCTGTCATTCATTTATTTATTTGGAATACTTTATTGCACAAACTTAGAAACAATACAAGGTTCTCATCTACGAATTGGTAACCTATTGTCGGTGCGCTTTTAGAAGTTGTTAAAATAACTTTCACAAAAGCAAGTTATTCTCATTTTAAGTAAGAATATACATAAAGTTATATTCAATATTTTTAAGTATATATAACAAAATAATGTTTAGCAAATATTAACTTATTTTTAAATTATGCAAACATTAAATTGCAAAATGATGGTGTTCTTAGACATTTTCTGCTATAACCAGATAATAATACTACTCACTTTGATATGCATATTACATTTCATATTGGATTATATATTTGGTATATTATTGATCGAAGTTTAAAGTATATTGCTGACTTGGTATCAACATATAATAGCATCTAATAGTAGTAGAGATTTTTGTGACAGAGCTCGTCCGGGGAAGTACTACCGTCATCAGTGGCGTGCATAGAGGGTATGCAGATGATATAAAATGAAGAAAATCTCCAGTAAGAGTTACAAATACTTAAGTATAGGCTTTCTATAACTCTTACAATGCCTATCCTTAATTTTTTTTATGACTCGTACTGGAGATTTCCTTTATTTTATTTCATCTGCACACCCTGTGTATACCCTCTACGCACGCCACCGACCGTCATGCCTATTTCTGCCACAACTAGTATTGTTGCAAAACTGCGTTCCTTTCTGGCGGCTGTAATTACAAGCAAATGATGCTCAACACCTACGCCTTTGGTTGATGGACACAGGGCGGTACGTTGCAGGAAGTGTTCCTGGCATGCCCTGCGAAGTGTTGCTGTTTATAGGCGATTGTTTTCCAATAAACATCGGCTTGATCCGTCAATAAATACACAGAAAAATCTAATAACTATACTGATGAAATGCTTGAATACGCTGAGTTATCAGCGGCTGGTAACCGATAAACGGACTTAATTATAACTTAGAGAAAAATGCTACGACTTCGTATAAAATGATAGTGTCAGAACAAACGGCAGAGAGAATTTATCACTTCTTTAATCTTTTGATCACATAGATAAATCGTTCGGTGAAAAGATGGTTGGTCACTGAATTGATGTCGGTAATTTTCACGCCGAAATTCAATTATCTGGAAAGTCACATAAATCGCTGATATGGGATAATAAACTAACCTCTTGGCAAAACCACATAGGGCTTTTACACACAGACACGACGGATAGATTCTGTACACGGGTTAGCCATACCACGCACACTTCTGTGAGGGATACCCATTGCGCGCTCGTAAAATAGTAGTCCCTGGTGAAAGATTTGTTTATATCATTAGCATCGTATATTTATTAATACTATTTATGAATTTTTTTGGGGGCAAATCCAAATGAGAAGGGTTTGATTGTAGTCCACCAACTCGCCTAGTCCGGGTTGGTAGAGACCATTATGGAGAACTCTCCGGCATGCAGGTTTTCCTCTAGATGCTTTCCATCGTTTAATTAAGCGATATTAAATATTGCCTTAATTAAAAACGGCAAAAACCTGCGAAAAGTTAAAGGTGCCGGGAACAAGATTGAACCTTAACTCGAAGAAACTAGAAACCTACAAAAGGATATATGCTGTTATAAGATTAAAAGAAAGAAGGTAACGAATGCGGTATTATAGATCAAGTACTCGTAAAATATCGCTGGTAAACATGACTGAATTGATGAAAAAGCTGTAGTTAAATAGTGTAGAGCTTTCTGTGGCAGAGCTCTTCCGGGGTAGTAGTAGTACCACCATGTTTATTTCTACCGCCAAGCAACATTGTTGCAATGCTGTGTTGCGGTCGTGAAGGGCGCGGATGCCGGTGTAATTATAGGCACACAAGGCCAACCTAGGCCGCCTCAGGTTGACACAGGGCGGAACGATCTCGAATTGAAAGGCATACCCCGTGTTCCTGGTTTGCCTTCGGTGGTGTTCAGAGGTAACCGAAGTTGTTACAGAAAGGTGCCTGCCTCAGTAGGCACCGCTGGTTGGGTTGCGGTTGTGTGCGAAAGCGTTCCCATGCCCCAGTCACCAGGCGATGAGTTGGAACACCGTGGGGTTTTAGTCGGTAAGAGTCCGGCATAACCACTGCACCTCCCCGTGGTGTAGTGGTATCCGTGAGGATTTCCACGCGAGAAAAAAAAAAAAAAAGGGCGGAACGATGCAGAATGCAGATCATGCAAGGACGTATTGTCCTTGCATGATCTTCGAAGTGTTGCTCTGTTTAGCAGCGATGTTTTTTTTTTTATGAAGTATGTATATTTAATTTAATTTATTATTATTATTTACTTATTTTTGTAATTTATGTTTATTATTTAAGTATTACTTTGTGTACACCCTAACCCTTCTTCTTAACTTCATGTACTCAATTTGATTTGGTAGGTTTGTACCTTTTCTCCTTTATATTAATTGTGTATTTTTTTTAATGTTTTGTTTTTTTTTTATTTGGTGTACCATAAAGTGTATTTCATTTCATTCATTCATTCTTTTCAACGATAATGGTCCGCCAATGGTCACGCTACCGTTGGGAAGGTTATTTCCTCAATCTGTGACATTAAAGAAAATGTTGGACTCCACGTTAGCAAGCGGGATAAAATGGCTGGCAAGGTTGTCGGCATGTAATTGTTCGTAATTGTTCACAATTACCTATCATTTTCGTGTTCAAATAATAAGTTTAAACGAAGTTTTCTTCGCCGCCGAAATGCTTCATATGTGACAAGCCTGCTAATTATTCAGACCCACATTAAACGGGCTGTTAGTTTCACACGAAGCGACTGCTATATGACACCCCGAACCAGTAACGGGATAAATCTGTTCTAATTGGAAATTTCCCGTCTTAAAAGTTTGCTACCATGTTCAACTTGTTGACAAGGAATATAATATTGCCCTTATGCTGGTAAATTGAATAAAACAAACGGTAAATAGGTTTGATGGTTTGCGACTGTTATCTTATTTCAGCAAATGATATTGTAACAGCGTAATACATAATGACAACGTTTAAAAACCTACAATGTAACTGGTTCTGTGAACAAATAACCGAAAATAAGCGAAACGGTGATAGCGCATTAGCGAGTTCGAATCCCAACACGCAGCTCTAAGTTATGTGCGTTTTTAAAATATAATTAAAATATCACTTGCTCCAACGGTGAAGGATACCACCGTGAAGAATCCTGCATGCCTGAGAGTTCTACATAATGTTCTCAGAGGTGTGTGGAGTCCACCAATCCGCATTAGGCCTGCGTGGTGGGCTACGGCTCGTAGCTGCGTGCTCGTGCTCTATAGTGGGCCGGTAATGTGTCAATGTGATGAATAACCGGTTTATTCATCACATTGACATATTAGTTTATTACTTTTTCAAGTTTTTTTGGCACTCATGAAAAATTAACAAAGCAGGAATTAATCAAAAATATATAAAAACATTATGTTGAATTCACTCGGTAAGTCATCGTAGAAAAATATTATATTATGCGAGGCGTCTCTTATCTCTTTGAATTTTCAAATACAAAAGAAGGTATGAGAAGTGAATAGCTTACCCCTCCTCAAGTATAGCTTTCGGCGGTGTGAGGTGTCTGGTACGGATGTGCTTGGGATCCGCAATATCCGCCACTGTAAGTTTCACTGTCGGATTATTTGTACCAGGTTTGGGATACCTTACACTTCTGATCTCCGGGTACGTCTGAAACAAAGACATTAAAATTTACACGTTTCGTAACGATACAGGCTTTTACTATCTCGTCTTCCATAAGTTTTATTTCACTCAGGGACATAAAGATTATTTTATGGAAATATACACTACAATAATAATAAATGTAATCTTCTATGAGTATATTCGGTTGTGATTTATTCAAGTAGCTGTCACGCTTTTGTCTATAATTCCAGTGTGTCTGAAGACTAATCTCCGAATAGTGCATGTTGCCAGGGCGAAATTATGGTTCCAAAATAAGGTCATTAAGTCACAATGAAAGCACTGCCACTCAGGCAATAAAGTGCATTATTACTACGTGAACAAATCAGAAAGGAAGAGATCCGTAGAAGAACTAAAGTAGCAGTCATAGTTCAACAATTTGAAGCTAAAGACGTTAAAAAGTGACTCCGTATCGGAAAGAGCAGCGTTGGAGGCACCATTGGCTAAGAGACGACCGCCAGTGAGTCTCACAAGGAGTCTTTGGACACAAGCGGGACATAAGCCACATATGTGTAGCAGTGGACGTCCATTGGTTAGGTTTGATTACTAGGATTATTAATATCGGACGTATGCCTAAGCAAACGTCCGATATTAATAACCGACCTTAGATGTCAGATTGAGTTGAATAGTACCACCCATATATACAGGGAAAAGTAAGAAAAGAGTAGCGAAAAAAAATTCATTCTGGCACCTCTAAATTTTTGATTTGATTGATTTTCCTAAGTTGGAGTTGGAGTTAAATAATGCGCTTTTATCTACTCAAAATTTAGTTTAGGTGCTATTTCGAAATCAAACAAACAATTTTGAGGCTTCACGTTAGTTTTTCAGCTTCTGAAAGCACATTTTTTTTATATAAAAATATACAGAAAGGATTGTGATTAATCATATATATAATTACAGTTTGCGTGCTCGCAAAAATACTATTCAAGATGAAAGGAAAATATCGTCCGGAATTGATAAGGTCGAAATCCGCAACGTGAGTTAGGTTTTATAAATCCATACAAAAATAGGGTCATGCTTTATGTAAATAAAGATTATTTACAGCCAAAATTCTGTCAGAGATGTTCCAAATATTATTTCGATTACAGACTCCAAATAATATTTCAACGAATGGGTTATAATATGTGAGGCTGCTTTAGTTTTAAGAACCAAAGGTTTTTATGCCCATAAAGATAAATGACTTCGTGTTCGCTCCTATTAAATAAATGACCATTCAATTAAGAGTTTTGGTAATTAAATAATCCTTCAAGGCTGTTTTATATTAATTATTGTTATTGAACAAAAATAACAAGTATGATAAAATAAACAAAAACAAAAAAAAATATCAAGTGGTTTTCTTTATATAAGTAAGTTTCAATTATTTTCGTAACAATTCGAAAATAAACTTTATTCTAAAAAGCAACGAAAAGTTTGTTTAAATTAGAAGACAGGTAAGAAAATAATTGACTTTAGATGTGATATGGCGCTCAATGTCTGATAATAGAGTAAGCATTGAAACATTGTTTAGAAAATAAACTTTTCTGAACAAGCTACAATAAAATAAATCTAAAAATTGCAAATAATTATCTCTTTAACCTTAAGCTTACAGCTTAATGCCTAAATAAATGGATTATATAAAACAAAAATCAAATAGGACTGATAATATCAGAGAATAGCGCGTTCAATCACGAAGGTAAAAACAACTCTGCTTTATTATTAGAGATAATGTTAACCCCATATTAAGTAATATCCTCAAAGATGGAATAAAGAATACAATTGCAATACGTAGAAAGGAAATCCAGTTATTTCATTCATTTATCCAGTCTTTTCAGCGAAGCATACGGGAATATTTAAAGAAAATATCGGTCCGGACTGATAGACCGCGGAAGCAGAGTGTGTAATGCAGTAAGGTCGTTTATCACACGGTACGTGATTCGGAGCTCCAATTGAATTCTGTGTTCTATTGGTTACGGTAGGGACATGAACTTTATAAACCCCGACCCAAAAAAATAGCGGTGTTTGTTTGGACAGTTTTGTCTGTCCGTAGGTCTTTAGGTCCTTGTTTGTTCTACTAAGCTATATTGTGTTAAGAATATCTGCTCAGTCAGTGAGTTCTTTTATTGCTGGAATATGGCTTTCAGTCATACTATTGATAATTCTACCGACGCTACGTACACTGGTGCTACTGCCAAAGCATAACTGCACTGGATAACATTAAAAAATTGAGCTAATAAAAATAACCACCAGGTGGTGCTTCGGAAAGTGTTAATGACGAGGTTTTTAAAAAATAAGAGATATAAAACATTTTTACCTATCGCTTGTGCTCTGACTTTAAAGAAAATAGTCTGATGTCAGAAAGTAAATCACGTCTATTCTTATTCAAATACTCGTTTCTCCAAGACCATTGTTGTTGTAGGGATACACCACTGTAGTAACTGAATAAATCATTCAGTATACCTCACTACACTTCTCTTTAATTCATTTATCATGCATACTATTTTCAGATATCGATTAACATGCCAGTATATTTTTAAATAAGTCGAGAGATTGGTGATAATAAAGCGCATTCAAGCTACAACCTATAACAATAAAGTTAATATTCCATTAGAGGCTACAAGTAAACAAGTGAAAACGTATTTTCTTCACCGTTTTCGAGGCTTTGGAATGCGACCAGGTGTAAAAGATTAAGCCTTCTATATAATCATTTTCTGTCATAACAATACTTTTTGCACAGATTTTCAATGGAAAATGTTTCAACAAAATACGTTCCAGTTTAGGTAGACCCCTCTCTTTTCATAAAACGTTTCATAGAATTGTGTAGTTTATAAAAAATACAGTTTTAGTAGGTATTTATGATACAAATGCGCATACTTGAAAAAAGTGAGATAGAAAAAAGAAACAGACGTAGACGAAGATTAAACAGCGTATAAAATTTGCTAAACTCTGTACTTACCTAGCGAAGTGTTTGATTTCCACCAAAAAGTAAAGTAAGTTTAGAGATGCTATTTCTTTATAGAGATTGTGTTAGCCAAGGATGCCAGCTAAGTTTATGAGTTAGGGATGCGCAAGTGATGTAGCTGATGATCTTTGATGACGTAATGGTGAGCGCTGTGAGGTCCAGAGTTTGCAATTTGGAAACATAGATTCCAATTTTCTCTGGGGCTTTGGCCGTGCCTGGTTACCTCGCTAACGATAAAGACTTGCTCCCAAGTGATTTAGCGTTCCGGTACAATGTCGCGTAGTAACCGATTGAGGGATGGGTTTAATATAACTGTTACAGCCCTATCAGGTTAGCCCGTTGCGATCTTAGATCTGCATGATCACACATGCACCAGTCAAGGGCTAACTTATAGAAAATTAAAGGCAAATATGTGCTTAACTAGCACATAGTCTAATCATAGACTGGTTGTAACAAAATTTATATTTTTATCATTTAAAATATTTTATGAAACAGTAAACCCTTTTCCGGTCAACCTTCTGTGTAAGTCGGTAGTTTCAAAGTTTCCAGTGGCTTAAACAGAACTACTAATTTATTAAAAAATTCAGTATGATACTCGTATGAAAATAAAATAAACTTGTGAGGCAGTTTTTCAACTAGAGATGTGCAATTCAACAGTGGCAACTGGTATTTTAAGATTCAGCTTGGAAAATAATATTCAACAGTTTTTTCATCTTGGATTTTAAATTTGTGTCATAGTGTATTAAGTGTACTCTAGTGTATTCTACAATTCAAACCCTCTTATTTGATACCCATATTGAGGTAGTTGTGAAAGAATATGTAATCCGCCATTTTCGGCGGCGGCCATCTTGAGCAGATTTTCATCAAACATAGCTGAGAAAACTCCCGACTAATTTACCTTTCAAACAAAAAGACTAGATCAAAATCGGTTCATCCGTTTGGGAAATGCGAAATCACAGACGGGGACAGACACAGACACGTCAACCTTAAAGCAACCCGTCGTTTTTTCATCGGAAGTTAAAAACATAGCATTTCTAAACGCGTTTAGTAATTCTAGAATCGGTTTCCACGCGGCTTTATATCGGAATGCTAAATCGCTTTGCGGCACGACGGCACAGGGTTGTAACTTAGCAACGACCGGAACCATAGATAGATATTGAAGTAAGATCATCATTTTATCATCGACCCATTACCGGCCGGCCCACTACAGTACACGGATCCTCATAGAATGGGAAGGGTTAATGCAATAGTCTACCACGCTGGCGCAGTACAGAATAGCAGTATCACACGCTCTTGAAGAATTACATAGGATATTAATTCATCTATGTCTCATTCCATTTGAACCTAAGTATTGTTAGAATATTATCAAATATAATGTTAATTAATACAAGTAGCGCCATCTATGGACATTGAGGTGAAAGTTTGTGTATTGTCTATGTATGAATGACTTGCATTAAATCAGTCTATATGAAACCAACAACCAACGACTTTTATTAGGTTATGGGCTACTCAGATTTTGTAAAGTAAATTAAAGTTATTGCGTTTTTAGAAGAGTTATTGTTAGTTTGTTAGTTTATTTTACGCTTGTGACATCAATCAAGATGAACTCAAGTCTTATTGCGAGTGTGCCAAAGCTCAAGGGTCGTGAAAATTATGATGACTGGGCGTTCGCCGTACAGAACTTGCTAGTTCTTGAGGACACGGACAAATACCTCAAGCAAGAAGCAGCGGCGACAGATGCAGCACAGGCAGTAGCAGATGCCAGAACACGCGCAAAATTGATCCTGACTATTGACACATCATTGTTTGTGCACATAAAGGAGACGAGGACAACAAAGGAGTTATGGTCAAAACTCAAAGCTCTATTTGATGACGCGGGATTTTTAAGAAGAATAACTTTATTACGTCATTTAATCTCCATCAGACTATAGTCGTAAAAATGTAATAGGCCCGTTTTGACATTTGTCATCGCGACGTAACTAGTTATGGAACCATAAGACTCGGGACTCGATACTCACGATAAATCAATTCAAGTTTGTATCAGTACTTGATTGATATTATTATGTATTGTAAAGTGTTCGTTAGTTCAAAGTATTCCTTTAACTTCACAACCAATACGCGTGACTGGCTGTTGATTATACGTCCACTTTTCAACATGTTGAAACAGAGTTAGTACTATATAACAACAAACACAAAAATCGAGTCAAATCACTATGTTTAAATTAATTTCCAAAATAGAAGAGCTATAATAGTAAACGTAATAGTAAACAATATATGTATATCAAACTTAAACGAGCGCCCAGTCAACTTGAGGAACGAAAAACTGCGCAGTGCGCGCGGGACGCTTTAGTCATGTGCCGCTTGGTCAGATACATCAACTCAGACTCATTATTTAGAACCCATTTTGAGAACCAAGCTCATTCTTTGCAGTAAAGATAACTACACAATATTTAATTTCGATATTCTGTAAAAAAATGGTTACAGCTCTAGTATAAAAAAAAAATAGACTGAGAACGTAACTGTTTTCGGAACGTTTCGCAACAATTATAAATTTCATGCTACTATAAAGTAAGCGCAAAAAGAATATTAGCGATATATTCTTTCATATTATTTAACGTTCCAAAAAAATTTACGTATTTTTTAAAACACTGTATGTAATTGATTTTTATTTTATTGTTTCTTTCAGTTTCGTTCCAAGTTACATTCTATGGTCTTGCACAAATGTCAAAACGGGCCTATTACATTTTTACGACTATAGAAACATGTGAAGATATGACTAGTTACGTTACGCAGATTGTGGAAACTTCGCAACGATTAAGCGGTACTGGATTCATTATAAACGATGATTGGGTAGGGTCATTATTACTAGCTGGTTTACCAGATAAGTTTATGCCAATGATCATGGCAATAGAGCATTCCGGGATCCAGATCACGGCAGATTCCATAAAAACAAAATTGTTAGATATGGAAAATGGCGGCTCTGTTGAAGTGAATGGAAATGACAACTCAGCACTTATTGCTCGAAGTTGGCAGAAAAAGAAACTTGGTAAAGTTGGCAGCAATAGCAAAAATGGCGGACCGACTCCGAATATCTATGCACCGAGTACGTCAATGTCAAACTCAAATGACAGAAATAATAAAACAATAACATGCTACAAATGCAAACAATCAGGACATTTCATGTCTCAATGTCCATTTAGAAACAAAAAAAAAGAGAAGAAAAAGCAAACAAATGCATTTAGTGTTGTTTTTCTGAGCGGTAACTTTAATAAATGTGACTGGTATGTTGACTCGGGAGCCAGTACACATATAACTACAAACGAAAGTTGGTTGATAAATAGGACGAATTCGTCAAGTTTACCTGAAATCACAGTAGCAAACAACATGAAAGTGCCTGTATTATGTGCCGGCGACGTAGATGTCACGACGAGTTTCGGTTACAAGGTAACAGTGAAGAACGTGTTGTGCGTACCGACTCTTGCGACTAACCTGCTATCAGTTAGTGAATTGATAAGAAATGGAAATAGTGTTGTGTTTGAACCCAACCGATGCCTCATAAAAAACAGATTAGGCAATCTAGTTGCGGAAGCTGAACTTGTAAATAATGTATACAAGTTAATCTTGGTAAATGAAACTTGTTTGTTATCATCATCAACAGTAGATGGACAAACATGGCATAGAAGGCTTGGACACTTAAACAGTACAGCTATGAACAAGATGAAGCAAGGTTTAGTCAATGGAATGGATTACTCAGACAAATTTGTGACAAGTAAGTCTAGCTGTCAAATTTGCTGTGAAGGCAAACAATCAAGATTACCATTTACGAAAGGTACACGAGCTACAGAAATCTTGCAGATTGTGCACTCAGACATCTGTGGACCGATGGAGTGCAAATCCATTGGTGGTGCAAGATATTTTTTGCTATTTATTGACGACTTCACCAGAATGACCTTCATATACTTCTTAAAGTGTAAAAGTGAAACACTGACTTGTTTTAAAGAGTTTAAGTCAATGGTGGAGAACTTTCAAAACAGAAAAATAAAAATATTGCGCACAGACAATGGATGTGAGTATTGCAGCAATGATTTTAGAGATTTTTTGAAACATGAAGGGGTAATTCATCAAAAATCAAATGCTTACACACCAGAGCAGAATGGACTCAGTGAAAGAAGCAATCGCACCATTGTGGAGAGAGCTAGATGCCTACTCTTTGAAGCAGAATTAGATAAAAAATTTTGGGCAGAAGCTGCAAATACTGCAGTATATCTCAAAAACAGGTCTACAGCTTCAGGTATTGAAAAGACTCCATATGAGATGTGGTTTGCTAGGAAACCAGATTTACAACATTTACGTGTATATGGGAGTCCAGTGATGGTGCACACACCAAAAGAAAAAAGAGCCAAGTGGGACAGAAAATCAAGAAAACATATACTTGTTGGTTATAGTGATAATGTCAAAGGTTACCGAATATATGACCCAGTAAAGAACAAAGTCACCACAAGTAGGGATGTTATAATACAAGAAAAACCCAAGCCACAAGAGACAGTAACAGTTTCTCTAGAAAGCACAGATTCAGTGGGGGAGTTGGTAGAGGAATCTGTGGTGAAACTTGAACCCCTAAACAAATCAAGTTCTTCAGAATCTGATTATTTGGATGTTGATGAAGAAAGTTTAGAGTCAGAAGCTTGTGGAGAAAACCTGAACACTGAACAGACTAGTTCAGCTCCACAGAGTACAGAAGAAGCTTCAGATATACCACATGCAGACTCTACTACACCATTTTTTTCAGAAGTAACAGAGAAGCGTCAGAGGAGAAAGCCAGATAGATACGGTATTGTCAACATGTGTGCTACAGCTACAGGAGAAGATGAACTGGTATATGCAGAGGCCATCAGTGGGCCAGAGCGACTGATGTGGTCGCAGGCCATGGCAGAGGAGCTGCAGTCATTCCAAGACAATCAAGCATGGGAAGTTGTTGATACTCCCAGCAATGCGAGTGTAGTGCAATGTAAGTGGGTGTTTAAAAAAAAGTTTGACTCTGACAATAAAGTGTCATATCGTGCGCGGCTTGTAGCCAAGGGTTTTACCCAGAAGGCTGGTATTGATTACCAAGAAACCTTCAGTCCAGTGATTAGACATTCAACCCTGCGTTTGTTGTTTGCCATAAGTGTCCAGTTAGGCATGGATATCACTCATCTGGATGTGAAAACAGCTTTCCTTAATGGTCATCTAAAAGAAAGCATATTTATGCATTTACCTGAAGGTTTTCCCATAAATAATTCAAATAAAGTTTTAAAGTTGAGAAAAGCTGTTTATGGATTAAAACAATCATCTCTAGCATGGTATAAAAGGGTTGAGGAGATACTATGTAAATCAGGATTTAGAAAATGTAAATTAGAACCCTGTGTATTTGTTAAAAATCATAGTGATAATAAGAAAACTATAGTTGGACTGTATGTCGATGATTTTCTAGTATATTCAAATTGTAAGTCTGAATCTGATAATTTAATAGAGATTTTAAGCCAAAAATTTAAAATAAAGAATTTAGGTCAAGTGAGAAATTATTTGGGCATGAGAGTTAACATTAACAAAAGTACCAATATAATTACTTTAGATCAAGAACAGTATATTAATCAGTTACTTGAAAAATTTCATATGTCTGAATGTCATGCAGTAGAAACTCCTATAGAATGTAAATTGAATGTTGATAAGTCTAATGTATGTGAACAAAAGCTACCTTATCAAAAATTAATAGGAAGTTTAATGTACTTAGCTGTCCTAACTCGTCCTGATATTTCCTATTCAGTCAGTTATTTAAGCCAGTTTAACAACTGTTATTCTTATGTACACTGGAATTGTGCAAAAAGAATTCTGAAATATTTATCACAGACTAAAACCTATTGTTTAAAATATTCTAAAGAAAGTGCAGAGCTTGTAGGTTTTGTGGATGCTGATTGGGCAAGTGATGCCACTGACAGACGCTCATATACTGGTTTCTGTTTCACTAAATCAGGTGCTGTAATTTCTTGGGAGAGCAAGAAACAAAGAACTGTTGCTCTTAGTAGTTGTGAAGCAGAATATATGGCTTTGTCGGAAGCATGTCGAGAAGCAATATATTTACAGAAGTTAGAGTTTGAAATAATTGGTTCCTGTACTAAAATTATTATGTACAATGACAGTCAGAGTGCATTAAAGTTAGCAAATAATGATCAGTCACATAAACGGTCCAAACATATTGATGTCAGGTATCATTTCATTAGAGAAGTTTTAAGAAATGATATAATTGAAGCTAGATATTTGTCAACAGCTAACATGCCTGCTGACTTGCTAACCAAAGGTCTGCCAGCTGTTAAACATTATAAGTTCATGAAAGATTTTGGAATTGTTAATTTAGAATAGCCAAGGCAGGACTGTATACTGTATTTGTTATTGTATATTGAGTTTAAAAGTTTTTTTTTGTGTAGCTTTACCTCTCCACTGTATGTAATACTTTGAAAGTGTTGTTATTTTTGATAAAGTGGGGGTGTTAGAATATTATCAAATATAATGTTAATTAATACAAGTAGCGCCATCTATGGACATTGAGGTGAAAGTTTGTGTATTGTCTATGTATGAATGACTTGCATTAAATCAGTCTATATGAAACCAACAACCAACGACTTTTATTAAGTATATTATAAGAGTTACCTTGGCCGCTTTGGCGCAGTACGGAATAGCGGCATCACACGCTCTTGAAAAATTACATAGGATATTAATTCATCTATGTCTCATTCCATTTGAACCTAAGTATATTTTAAGAGTTAGCTTGGCCGCTTTGGCGCAGTACGGAATAGCGGCATCACACGCTCTTGAAGGAAAACAGGATATTAATTTATCTATGTCTCATTCCATTTGAAGCTAAGTATATTATAAGAGTTAACTTGGCCGCTTTGGCGCAGTAGGAAATAGTGGAATCACATGCTCTTGAAGAATTACAAAGGATATTAATTCATCTATGTCTCATTCCATTTGAACCTAAGTATATTATAAGAGTTACCTTGGCCGGGTCATCGGTGTCCAATGCTGCACCATACCACGGGTATTTCTGTTCGTGGACCAGACTGTCATTGAAGGTCGCGTACAGCACCATATGCCCGTCAGCAGACATCCACAACGCTGATCGAGATTTGAGGATTTCCACTGCAACAAAAATTACTTCTAAACTAAAGTTTTATATACTTTTATATTTTGCTATGGAAAAGTGAGACCTCCTGGCACAGGTGTTTAGATACTTAGGAGGTCTCCACAACATGTAAGAATAATATTAGGGGGTAAGAAAGAAACAAACGATTTTTATTTTTTTATTTTAATCTTCTTTTATGATTTCCGTAATATAACATGTCCTGCTGGAGTAGGAATCCTTATCCAATTAAGTACCTTAAATATATTGTAAATTTAATATGGCCATTGCCCAACTAGTAATTAAAAAAAAAATTAGAAGATATTACAGACTTAATGTCCCACATAGCGGTTGCGGCCGTACCTTTGAAAAAGCTGTGAACTAGTGGTAGTAGGTATATTTAGTTTTCAGCAATACACCCGTGCGAAGCCGGTGTGGGTCGCTAGTATGGTATAAAATTTTCTTTAAAGTAAAAATACCATGGACATTAACACTATTTTATGTCTTTTTTAGTTAAATTTAAATACTTTTAGTTTTTGAGTTTTTTTTAACTATGATGGCTGTAATAAAAACAGCACCTAAATTATAAACTTGTAATAGAGGTTTTGCACGTGCCACAAAGTCTATTACCCCAGCCAACCTTCGCATAGTTAAGTAAACACTGCATTAAGTATTTAAAGGGTTACTGTGAAACTGAATTTAATTGAAATATGAGGTGGATAGATTAATTATTTCCTTTTGTGTACGTCATAATGTAAGTGGGCATTTTAAGTATGCTTCTTCTATCAGATATGCAGTGGCTTGCACTTCACATATGCAAAAACGCACTGCCCACACAGATTTTTTTATATAACTTGTATGAGAAGAGGAATTTACATTTAGTCCCATATTGCAGTCATATAATTGCAATATTTGAATTTATGAATTATCCTATAGGTTAACTATCACATAGGTTCGGGGTGCCGTATACAAACAGTGTCTTCCTAAGTAAAAAAAAAAAACTTCGTACCTATATGTATTCCACAAAACCGATGTATGTTCCGAAATGTTACCTCGCACTATTTGAGTTACAATATTTTTGGAGCCTTTTAAGGCCAGATTATTGATGGTTAAATCCACAATTGGACATGGTAGGTGATGCTACCATAGCTAGTTTCGTCAGCCTTTATTATCATCAAGTTATAGATAATTGCATTTCACAATTTGAAACGGTGATAGCCTAGTGTTTTCAGCTTTCCTTTCGGGGGTACCGAGTTCGAACCCCAGCATGCTCTTCTATCTGTTCGGAGGTCCGTAAATTTTTAATTTGAGCATAATAATATCACTTGCTCTAACAGTGAAGGATAACATCGTGAAAAACTGCATCCTAAGAGTTCTCCATAACGTTTACTAAGGCGTTGGAAGCCTACCAATCCGCACTAGGCCAGCGTAGAAGACTAGATGGCATACTAAGTTGACGGTGCCCATGATGATATTTTATCAAAAGTTACATGAATACCAGCTAAATTAAATCTAGACAAATAGCAGCCCTACCAAGGCACATAGATCACTCTGTAATGCAGGAAAAGTGGTTTGAATTAATGTGAAGAGATAGCTTTAGAACTAAAGCGAGAGCTTAGCTTGAACAAACGCAAATACAACGTTCTATGGAACTTGGTATTGTGAAATGAACTATGCATCCATTACTTTGGATTCATTTTGTTATGCCGAAGGTATGTTACTAAAAGGTTTAGCTTGTGCATTCCAATCGAAGTTTGTCTTTATCTATGCATTTATTTTGTTCTTTCATGATTCCAAAAGTAGGTATACGGTTTTCATACTGCATCATATCAACACACTAGCGGCACCTTCAGGACTCGGGTCTCCGACCCACAATAAGAAGGGAGTTCACCACGCAGGCCCTGTGCGGATTGGTCGACTTCACATGCCTCTTCACAATGAGAGCTCTCTTTTTTTTCATATACCTCTTTTTATATCATATACTACGACAGTACAAAAATAGCTATCTAGCCCTAAAGTAAACGTAGCTTGTACTATGGGTACTAAGTTGACTAACAAATAACACCATGACTCTATAAACATTCATGTTCATCACACCGACATTTTCCAGTTATGGGAATCGAACCAAAGCCATTGAAAGCAGGGTCGCTGCTCACTGCCCCAAGCGGCTGTCTCAGGCATGCAGGTTTTCTTAAGAAGTTTTTCAAGCAAGTCATATTTTAATTGCTTATAACGCACTTAACTTAGAAAAGTTTTTAATTAATTCGTTTGTGAGAATTTGGAACGTTATACGTATCCTATTTCTGTTTAAGTGTCCCTACATTTAGAGTGTTAGCAGTTAGCACGCTGCAAATTGCAGTTACGATGCAATTTTATTGCAGTTACATAGAAGTGCATTCGTTGCATTAGAATGCGAAATGTTATTGTACTGATTAAGTGTCCAAATGCGGACTGTAAACTTGCAAATTGTAGCTTGGAGACAATTATGTTGTTATACAGCGGAACTGCATCTGTTAAAGTAGAACACATAATGTAATTGTCTACACAGCCTCCTTTGAACTATCTATATGCCAGCTGCATTTTATTTTATTTAGAATGCAGTTCAATTGCCGTTTAGATGCAGTTTGGTTGGAATATGCAGGTGACAGAACTTAATCTGCTTCAGTTCTAGTAGTTTACGAGTATTGAAATACTATGGCGTCATCATGAAATTTACATTAAAGGGACTTAATTGCATTGGTTTTAGTCACGAATTCAATTTATTTTTACTTAAAATAAATTCTGCATAAAGCCGCTGATCTACAATCAGCGACTCTTTGCATTAATTCGTGAACACGTATGCAACTAAACTATATAAGATCTTTTTTAATCTGAATTTACAGTATTTCGAAAATTATCCTACTGCTATTATTATCCTATTAATTTTAGTTTTTAATTATTTCCCTACGAAAATTACAAGTCGCCTTTTAATGTGAACTATAGTGATTCTTAACCGTTTTTTTTAAATATATCGAGTGATTTAGACGTAGGTATGTCGATTTAAATATATATTCCTACTATTATGTTTTTATAAATCTTATATTGTAGGTACCTACTGATAACGGAATAGTAATTGAAAGTCGTTTGGCAGTGTACTCAACCCATCCCTACCAGTAACCAGTTACTAAGCAGTTTTTTTACAGGTTCGACTTTGCTGGTAAGATATGGTACGTAGCTGCGGTCAAAGTCTCCTTTCAATCAGAAAAGATGGAATTGCAGTTCAAATGCAGTCCGTTGGTTAATACAGGTAAGTTTTCAAAGTTAAACCCTTAAACATAATAATAGATTGACCGATTTAATTCATTTTTGTTTTTTTTTTCCTAATATTTAAGTTAAATTATTCATTGTAACTTAGCTTTAAATATTTATACTTTTAAAGGTTGATATTAACAGACTAATAATTAACTGTAAATAATTTATAGGAATGACTTTTTATATTTTAATGAATGCTGTGATAACCGGTAAATAGCTGAACATTTACTATGTGACTCATTCCAAAAAAAGAGGAAGTTTTATTAGTATCTACTGTTGGTTGTCTATTATAAATAAATAAATAAATAAACCCAGAAGTTTATTTATTTATAATGGACAGATCTGTATTTTGAATGGGTAGATCTTCGAACAAGAGTGCGAAGATCTATAGAGCCTTAGTTTCAGCAAAGTCAAAGTATTTCATATATATCTGTCTAACTATTTCGAACATGTGGCTTGTGGACTCAACTGGTGTGTGTTGTAGACAATACACACATCGCCACCTAGCCCCAAAGTAAGCGTAGCTTTTGTTATGGGTACTAAGATGACTGATGAATATTTTTAGGAATTATATATAAATAAATACTTAGAAAATACATATAAACTAGTGTTGCCCAAATGCAAGAACAAGACGAGACTTAGCCAGTCTTGGTCTTGGTCTTGCGCCAATACACCTGGTCTTGGTCTTGGTCTTGGTCTTGCGCTCCCAGTCTTGGTCTTGGTCTTGGTCTTGCAGCAAGAGTCTTGCAAGTCTTGCAATTACCTATTAGTCTATTACTATTTATTAAAGTTTACTTTAAATCTTAGAAAACGTATTAGAATTGGAACATTGTGAGCTTGAATTAACATAGCCATAGTAAAGATCAAGCAGATTAATAAATAACTGAAGATTTGATAAGAAATTCGAAAAATCAACTGACCTATATGTCGTTTTCCATGGAAGTAACTGTTTCTTAATAAACATTTATGATTTATAAGCTTACATTTGCTAAAACATGTAAAAAAACAAATTAATTACAATAACTTGACTGTATTTTAAAGAACAATACTTATCTGTCTAGAAAGAGATTGAACCCTCAACTTATAAGAAATTTAATAAAAGAGTTTTACGATTTATCATTTATTTGAATAAAAAATAAAATACAACACAAATCAACAGCTTTATCATTAGGTTATGATACTTTATATCAATTCTTTTGACCAAGAATTAATACAAAGTAACCATCTGGCTGACTCATCACTTAACCTATTTCTATGTTTTCTAATTACTAATGATGCTTTAGAAAATAACCTCTCAGCAGGTACTGAAGTTGCAGGTATTGAGAGAAAATCACGGGCCATTTTCGATAAAATCGGATACTCTGTCTCATGCGTCCTCCACCAATCTAAAATCACCAATCTGAAACTTATTTATTCTTTGGAACACCTGTAGGTACTCTTAAAATTCGAAATTATTTTGCATGAATAGTGTCAAATGTTATGATTTCGGCGCGGCGGCAACGATTGTTTTAGATTTCAAAAGAAGCCGCCGGCGCGTGTATCATAACCATGTACTTCCGAAAAGCGGCAAATTTCTTTGAGAAGTAAGTACAAAACCTTTGATGCCGCATTATCAAAGTGCCGATGGTTAAAACATAACTATGCATGCACTCAGTTTGATTTTAATAGATATTTTTTTATTCGCTATGTTTATGGTATTAGTCGTAATGCGCATAGGTCCAGTTTTTCATATTCTTTGATATAGTTTTTTGCGTCTCATAGAATTCCTAAGCGTACCTACCTACCTATACACCGAACTGTTACACCTAACTACTCCGTGAAATAGCGCTAAGTCCTAGCTGCAAGACGCAAGAGTCTTGCAGGCTATGTCTTGTTCTTGCTCAAGTCTTGCACGGTCAGTCTTGGTCTTGGTCTTGCTAAAAATACGCGGTCTTGTTCTTGGTCTTGGTCTTGCAAAAACGCAAGAACAAGACCAAGACTGCAAGACCAAGACTGAATTTGGGCAACACTAATATAAACACCCAGACCCTGAAAAACATTCATGCTCATCACACAAACATTTTACAGTTGTGGGAATCGAACCCACGGCCTTGGACTTAGAAAGCAGGGTCGTTGCAATCGGCCGTCGTTATTGTATACCAATAGTCGTTTCGGCTAACGGTTCTATAGCGAAAAGCTTGGCACAACATCTAGAGAAGCTATCGAGGAAAAGCTTACGACATAAACCTTTAAGTGTCGGATACAAAAGGCAGTAAGTGTCTTATATTCGAAACGATCGACACGTTATATTAAAATATTTACTGGTGGTGAAGAAATATACGTTTAATTGTAATGGAAGAGCGGAGTTTTCTGACACAGGGATAGTAATACTACTCTTAAAAGAAGACTTCAGCGATATATTGATACCACTTTGTTTCTTACCGAAATAAACTATTTTTATTTGTTTATATTATTCGGTGATTTTCACTTTCTCGACTTCCTATGTCGGCTGTTATAAATATCCCGTCCCGCAACTCACAGGAAAAAAGATATCTACACCCCCTTCTATGTATCTATATTATGGTGTTCTGTACTTCTTCTTCTCCTCCCTCTGCGTCTCCCTCGTCGTCTATTGTGATGAGTCTGTGTATGATTTGGGTAAGATCTATTTATTCCGCTTTATTATTAAATGTTATTATTAATATTATGTTATTATTATAACGTTTATTTCTTCCCGGCACTTCAGCACCAGGTTTACACGTGCATGTATTGCTTAATATACCATAATCGGATCGAAACCAATGCAATAAAGTCTTCATCACGAGTTCCGCTGGACCAAATGGTGCTTTTTGATAGCGATACCGTAAGTTACTTTAAATATTATTCAAAGCGCTACAGTTATCTCTGTAATATTTGAATAGTTTCTTTAATTTCTCCATGTTCCCTTAAACAGATCTTGACCCGATGAAAATGGGACTACATGGGAAGTATGCCGTCTCAAACAAAACAAATAAATTTTAAAATCGGTTTATAAATATACTTAGAATATACATATAAACACCTAGATACTGAAAAACATTCATGCTCAGCACACAAACATTTTCCAGTTGTGGGAATCGAACAATCGAAAGCAGGGTCGCTGCAAACTGCGCCAATCGGCCGTCAATATATAGTAGCGGTCTAACAAGTTCATGAGCACCTATGGCAGTTATATTAAACTCATGCCCCTAGTCGTTGTCGCTCGCAGAAATTTTAATTCTTAAATTGCTCCTATCGGGAATCGAACCTGGGACCTCCAATTAAAAACTACAGCGCTTAAAATGTATATATATATATATATATAAAAAATATATAAGTTTAAAGTTTTTGAAAATGACTGAATAACAACTATAACTGACTGATCTAATTAGAATAAATAAATAAATAAATTATTAGAATAAATAAAATCTAGTTTGTTAAATCTAGCACGTTGTTTGACGTCAAATCGGTGCAGCCATTCTAGCGCCTAGTTCGGTGCGTAATGAAGCGTGCCAATAAATATAATACAGGATGTTCTTATTTATCTTTTAATATTTTTTTCCAAACTTTTATTTTACATAGCCCTTCCAATATAGTGTTCATTATTCTACGCGTCAATCTCTTTCATTCGAGACCCCTATAGAGGGAAATTTGAAATAATGTAATTCGACATTTCGTGGTGGCGACCATCTTGGATTTGAAATTTGTCAAAGTATTTAGTGTTCTATTAGACAAGCATTTGATTCCCATTTTGTGGGAGTTGTGAAAAAAATATGTAACCGATCATTTGGTAGCGGCGGCCAATTTGGACTGATTTTCATGAAACATAGCAAAGAACACTCACGACGTACTTATGTTCATAACAAAAAAAAACAAAATCAAAATCGGTTCATCCGTTCGGAAAATATGATACCACAGACAGTGTGTCTTGGCACACTACAAGAGCTATTTTTCGGGCCTTACGCTGCGCACACACACGTCTTTATTAGTCACTAATATTAACCTAATATTTACATAGTCGGGCAGCCTTACACAAAAAAATAGTTATTCAGTGTTTCGTCACGCTCTGACATTTCAAATGTGTTATCAGTTCAAGTGTGACAAAACACTGCGTAACTTTTTTTTATATTAATAATTCAGCAGGTGGTCCACCCCATGGTAAGTGGAACCCCATCAAATATAAACAGAGCAACACTTCGCAGGGTATATGAGAGGTGTGTCCTGCAAAGTGCTTTCTCATTGCATCAATCTGTTAAGCCTCATTTGTCTGTAACTACACCAGCAACTACACCTCAGACTGGAACACAGTAATGCTGCTTTGCGGCAGAAATAAGCATGGCTCTGTCACAAAAACTCCATAAAGCGAGACAAGATGAAGCAAAACTATTCCTACGTTTGCCACTTTGAGTTTTGCTGAACAAACTTAAAGAAGCAGAATTTCTATTTATAAAGAATTGGATGAAGTAAATATTTTATTTTAAAGGTAGATTGAATCTCGTTACATTCCTATCACGTTTTGATGCGTGTCCAAAATTTTTACGCCCCTCGGCAATGCTCAAAAGTGGTGTTAAAAATAATTTTTGTTTTAAAAGTTTCAGATTCTGGATATAAAAAAATAAATATAAGTGTTGGTGTTACTTTTAATTTCCAGATTCATAGTAGGTGGTTACGGTCGCGGACTTTTTTCACAATGGTAGTCGACGATTTATAAATTGTAGGTGAAGATTTTGCTGATATGACATGTACATGCCAATCTATATATATATAATGAAAACGTTTGAGGCTCAATCACGCCTAAACCACTGATCGTATCGACATGAAACTACCACCATTCGATGCGAAATTTTTCCTAGATGGTTTATGGCTATCTATTTTTTGAATTCCAACATTCCTTAATTTTTTTATTGCTGTTTTACTTTTATGAACATTTATCCCGCTAATAAAAACAAAAGATAAGCATTTTCTCTTGATTCTTTTGTTTTCATGGATTTCAACAGAGTGTATTAAACGGATTATGGTTTTTTACATTCAGCTAAGAATCTATCACGGTAGTGGAGAACGGCTGGACCAATTGGGCTTTTTTTTATCTTCAGAATTGTCAGGAGAAAGTTTTGTATGTAAGAAAATTTTAAAAAAGCCCGATAAAAAGTTAAAAATTTCGATGATAATCGAAGAATTCCCATCTATATAGTCACTCACCACGAAATCTCGGGAACCATAAGACTTAGAAACGTGAAACTTGGTAGGAATATTACTTTTGCTATGTAGAGGTCAGCTATGAATAGATTTTAAGAAATTCATTCCCCAAAGGGGATTGCGGGGGCGTTAACAATGAACAATTCCCGTTATTAAACTATAGCTTCTATAGACTTTAAATTTGGTAGGAATCTTCTGTAAGAGGTGTAGAAATAGGCTATGAACGAATTTTACGATAGCTCACCCCACAGGGGGTTGCGGGGGTGGGTATTAACAATTAATATTTTTAATTTTCCAGCTAAAGCTCCTACAAGCTCCAAATTTTGTAGGAATTTTCTATAAGTGATGTAAAAATGATTTATGAACAAATTTTACGATATCCCACCCCAAAGAAGATTGCGGGGGCGTTAACAATGAAAATTTTCAATTTCCAAGCGATAGCTCCTATAGACTCCAAATTTAGTGAGAGTGTTCTATATGTAATATAAAAATGATCTTCGAGCGGATTTTACAATGAATCACCTCAAATAAGGTTCGCGGGGGTGGGTGTTAACAATAAAAAATTTCAATTTCGAAATATAGCTTCTAAAAATTCTAAATATGGTAGGAATCTTTCTTTTTTATTTTTTTTTATTCACATAAAGAACATCTCAAAATGGATTTTAATAAAGTCTACTTCCGACAGGAATTGCGGGGGTGGGTGTTAAAATCTAAAATTTTTATTTCTAACCTGTAACTTCTACAGACTCCAAATTTGGTGGGGATCTTCGTGTATGTAGGGATATTCGTGTATTTCCTTACAACAATCGTCTTTTTGGCAGCGGAGAAAAAGTCATTGAGAGGTTTCAAAAACTTAACTTTACATGTAGCTATCCAATCAACGGACTAAGAATTTTACATTCATTTTACTTTTGCAGACTACATAACCGACGAATTCTTTTATTGCGGGATCGCGGAAATGTAACAGATTAAAATGAATGCATTTTCCAAGCACATGAGATGTGGAAAAGAAATTTAGTTACTTATTCCAATAGAATTCATAAAAAACATGCACAATTAATTTTCTATAAAAAATTGATGTTACGGAGAAAATTTTAGTTAACAGAAAATTCGGCGCACTTGAACCTAGACAGATTTCAACTTCACATATGAGACTTGCAATGACTTTAACTTAAACTTTCAATGCTCATTTCAAATTTTTTTCTTCATGTCAATTATTATTAATTTTTGGAAGAAAGGCACGGAAATGTTATAATGATTGCACATTGAAAGTTACAATGAATATTAGTGAGAAAAATCACCTGGATGAAAGATACAGGCTAAATCGATGGAATTTGGAATTTGAGTAAGTCTAAACAATATCGATGCTTACAGTTCTATCCGCGGGGCCTATTTATGTTCATACAAAAATAAAAAAAAGGAGAATAATAAAAATATGAAAAAATAAATAAAAATGAAACATAAAATGTAATTTGATGAGAGGTGCGTTTACAATCGAGCACAAACAAATAACTTAAAAATTTAAACAAGCACCATGTGATATAAAGTCTTTCTCCAACTTGGTGTCTCAGTCATCATCTATCTAACACCCAAGCATTTATGGAGACCATTCTTATACGTCCAATCAAACTATATTTACTATTAGATCTTGCTCCCCCGTGTTACCTAAGTATTTTTATTTATAATCTTCATAATTAGCCGGTAACCTTCTAAAGCCAATCGACAATCTTTTTGTATGATTCTAGAAATTGACTGCAATAGATTAGTTTGTAAATGGATATTATTAGACCGGGTGAAGTATGTCAGCCATTCTACTCTATCATAAGCCACTTCATTTTGTGCTTATAATAAAAGTCAGGATTCGACAATCTGATTTTTTTTTTTTTGGGTATATGTAAATATGCACTACCTACCTATTTTCGGTATTTATTTTCTTTACCATTGGTTGCCTGGAAGAAATCGCTATCAAGCGATAAGAAATAAAATTTGTATACCTTGTTTTTGTTGTACTTTTCTTTCCAAATGTATTTTTGGTGGTGTGCAATTAAAGTTTATTCATTCATTCATTAATACACTTTGCAGAACATCCTGTGTACGCATTAAGTGGCCGTGTAATAATAGCACAGCTGGTCACCCACATTTGTATCATCTCAGGGCGTTCACATTTATAGTTTGCCCTACAATCCAATCCAGTTTCTCTGACCGATTTAGGCCACGGTGGACGATCTCCAGAGAGATTTTCCAACTACGTGAGATATTGTGTACAAGCTTGTTACCAAAGACAGGTGCAATATCCATTTCTTCATTTAATTTCTTTGTATTTCTATATAAGTGAGCAGATGACTGCAAGTTCACCTGCTGGTAAGTGACGACACAGTCTTAGATGGTAAGGGCATAACGGGTTAGGGGCGTTGCAATAAATTAAACCCGTTATCGGTTTATACAGTATTCGGATGGGACGGTAGCTCCGACGTGTCCGGAAAGAGATCAGGAGCGGCACTTATAGCTTATTTGTTCTTTGTTCTTTCTCACAGGGAAAAGGCAAAGGTATAACACCTCCAATTACTAAATTATGGTAATAATAAATTTCTTGATACAAATACCTCATTTGCAAGAACGAAGGCTCGAACCCAGGATCTTGTCATCTGCAGTTGGCCGTGCTAACCACTAGACCAACGAGGAGTAGTATTATACTTGTAACATAAGATAAAACCAAAGCAAAGAGTCAGTACCGTGTCCGCGCTGTCGTACAAAGGACAACCGCAAAAATAAAACCAAACATTATTTGCTTTGCTGCACATACAATTTAATGTAATTTTTTGAGGCATATTCAAATGGGTTTTTATTTTTTTATTTATACATTTTATTTGTACACCACAAATAGGAAATAAAAAACTATGAATACAACAAAAATAAACTTAAAAAGTAGGATACAAAGGGCGGCCTTATCACTTAGTAGCGATCTCTTCCAGGCGACCTTAGGATTAGGAAAACCAAGGGAAACCGATTGGTGGGGTGTATTATTATTGTATACATACTTACGAACAAATACACACTAATACTTATCAAGATTACACACATAAAATACTAATAATAATAAATATAAAAAATAATAAACTAATATATACTAAAATTACTAAAATATACTTAAATATGAGTAAGAGTTAATCACTGTCGTCTTTATTGCTCAAGATAATGGTTAATAATGGTTAATTTTTAGTTTATATCTAATGCAATTTTAAAATCCTTACTAATACTATAAATGCGTTAGTGTGTTTGTTTATTTGTCCTTCCTTCCTGCCCTAATAAAGCAAGTAACCAACTTGATTTTTGGCATAGAGTTAGTTGAAAATACAACGAGAAGCATAGGTAAAGAGTAACATACTTTTTATCCCAGAAAAACAAGCGGTTTCCACGGGATGCATGATAAACCGTAATAAACGCGGACGAAGAACGCAGGCAACATGTAAGGTATTCCCATATTTTTATTAAAACTTAAAACGGTAAGATTATGTATTACAAAATGTACACGATGTGTCGCGATGTTACGACAAAAGGACGTAGTTCAAGAAAAATGATCCACACAATGGTACTTTAAAGGCATTAAGGGCCATATAAATAAATGTGGCAGACGTTGCAACGGTGTTTTGTATTTCGATAAATCGGTCAATTTTATTTTGGTACGTGCAACATGTTTACGAGTCACTCAGCGGGCGATGGAGAGAGCTATGCTAGGAGTATCTTTACGTGATCAAATCAGAAATGAGAAGATCCGTAGAAGAACTAGAGTTACCGACAGAGCTCAAAGAGTCGCGAAGCTGAAGTGGCAATGGGCAGGGCACATAGCTCGGAGAACCTATGGTCATTGGGGTCTTAAGGTGCTGGAATGGCGACCGCGTACCGGTAAACGTAGCGTAGGTCGGCCCCCAACGAGGTGGACATCAGGGGAGTCGCTAGGAGCCGCTGGAGGCAAGCGGCCCAGGACCGTGGATTGTGGATCTCCCTACAAAAGACCTATGTCCAGCAGTGGACGTCAATTGCTTGAAATGACGATGATGAACATGTATAGATATTGTTAGAAATTATATTTTAAAATGTCACATATCCTACCAAGATTGGTGTGCAAAAATTTGTCATTTTAGATTTTTTTTATATTATTCAACAATATTAGGATTGCTGCCGGACACAATTCCGGTGAAAAAGTAGTCTGAAGACAGTGGTGTGCAGCTATTGGAAGGTATATAATAAGTTGTAGAACGATCTGGTCGTAGGAACGTCTGAAGAATAAAGAATCTTCTTTAACAATGTATATCAGTCCCTAAGCGCGTCTTTGATGAAGGCCCATTTAAATGGTAATTTTTCATTTGTGAACTGAAATTAATTTTGTATGAAAGCTCCACGGATATTGTACGAAATCTTTTATTTTGATTACATCATGAATAAAAGAATCATATTTTTTAGCTTTTCTATATGCCCGAAGCGCAATCATTTCTAATTAGTTTCCATTGTTTAATTTTTAATTAGGTGGTTTTTAACTTTTGTCCCGATAACGACCTGACGTCACAATAAATGATTGTGTAGGTTTCTAAAAAACTAAAGTATCGTACCAAAATGGTAAAGAGAGAAGCCAAAACTAGGCCGAGTAACTAGCTTCATTTGCGAACACTAATATAACTTTTTATTTATTTTAAACACATACATATTTGCATGCATATCTTTGCATGCTTTATCATGACCATGGCTCTAGTTTATCTGAAATAGAGTTAATAAGGTGAAATTAAAATCATCAGTGATATTTTTTTAATTTAGTGAACCTCTTACCCGCTTAGACCCCTTCCCAAAATGATAATTTAATTACATAAACGCCAAAAAAAATAAAACCCTGAGTATTTAAATAAAAACATACCTATTCGAATTGTTAGTATATTTTTCAGAATACAGTCTGTAGGTACATAATAAAAGTAAGTGTGTTAAAGTGTATATAAAGATTGTTTGCTGAGGAAGACGAATCGTCTTACGAAATATCGATGACGAAGAATGTTTACGCATCAGTCTGTATCGCACCGGTGTCAGTCGGTAAATTTTCATCCGTCCCACAAATTTCGCGGATGCTCGTGAGGTTTTTTCTAGAAACTAAGATATTGAAATAACGGTGAATGTTTTGGGAAAAAGGAAATGTTTTAATTGTCAGTGTTATTTTTTTTGGTAATAGTTATATAAAAAAACTTGAGGGTAAATTTATAAATACTTCATACCGTCATACATAGCCAGGACCACATTCGGATTTTTTCAATTACAAAGGTTTTAATTTATTCGTTAAAAATATTGAAATTTTGTTCTATTTTAATGAAGTTAGTTAATTAATGATACATTAATGCTCCTTCAATTTGACTTATAAAACCACAACACCTTTCAAATGAATACGATTTTCTAACAGAATCTTGGATCGAACATTAAAAACAGAACATTAAAAATATTACCGACGTATCAACATAATACCTATCTAACGCGGCGTCAGCAACTTTCGAAACGTATTTTCACAGAGTAGGTACCTACTTTAAGAAATGATATGGGTAAGGAAGATTGATATGCACGCTAGCATATTTAAGCCACTCTTTCACTGGAGCGCGGATGTACTGCTCGGGATGTGTTTCAAATAGACCAATAGGACCGCTTCATTTTAAAGCTTAGCTTTCAAAAGGAAAGGAGGAAAGGGGCTTAACTAAACTATTGTCACGTGCAACGGTTCAGGTGCCTGAAGCTGGTATCTTTACCTATTACAATATCCACTGAATGAAATCGAATTGACTGAGACTTCTGTTATACTAATGCATTCTTTATACAGTTCCACTTTCTTCTGATATTACTTCTTCCACTATTTCTACTTGTTGGCCTTCGTTGTATTCTTCACTGATCCACCCATGCCGGAGAGAGATCGCCTTTTCACGGCGTCTCACACACACGCAATGTTATTGTAAATATAAGTAGACACAATAATTTTCGTCACTTAAGCCACCACTACGTCGTTAAATTGACCAGGATAAAATCGATTGATTTTGTTAGAATTTCAATTACGTTGCGTAATATTCTCGAACGTTCAATACGCAATGCAACGAAAATTCGACCTAATTTAAGACAAATTAACGTCGTCATACCTATCTATTGTTTAGCTGTGCCTATGGCATTGTGTTAACAACCGTAGATTATAGTACATATATATAAAAAAAGGGTGTGCGTGTAACCTTTACGCGAGATTGAAGAATAATTTTATTATTATTTTGACGTGACAACGTCTTATAAATTGGTTTGCCGGGTGACACTTCAAGAAACTGCGTTACGCTCCGCTCACGTTATGCGCTCACAATGAGAGCGAGTGAGAGGCACGCGTCCCTTCCACTCGGGCATGGTTAGCCCGCCTAAGAGCGAGAGAGACAGACATAAAAAGTGAAAGGCACGCGTCCCTTTGTAGTAAACGCTGTTTCATTGTACGCAAATGTATTGCAACTTATTGTATGTATATTTGTATATAAATACGTATGTATGTGTAAAGGTAAAAATATAATTTTGTTAATATGAAATTCAGTGCGAGATTCTTTGTATAAATTAATGTTTTAAATATAATTATTTGTATAAATAAATGTTTTAAATTGTTACTATTATTTCATCCTTCTTCCTACTATACGAATGAATATTCACATTAAAATTATTTTACCACTCAAAGTCGTTGTCACGTAAAACTTTCGCCCGTATACCGACTTTACAGGCAACCAATTTTTTTTTATGTAAGAGTAAAATGTTCCTGGGAGTATTTATTAATATATTTAGAGATTTTCAAAAAACTTTGCTATTTAAAATATTTCATTTAGTAAATATAAATTCAACATTCAATATTTACTTTGCTATTCACAATTGGTCCGTTTGATAATAGTGGAAAGAAATAATTCTAATTAATTATGATATTTGCCACTAGCTGGCGTCTAAGTCAAGAAGCGTGGATTCATGCGTGACATAGAAATAAAAAATCCAAATTATTATTTTTAAATAAGGGAAACTACACAGATGTCTGACGTAAGCGTTAAGATTAAGAGTAATCTGAGCTACTCCCTAGTCGCGCCTAAAGGTTTACTTAAATAATTAATTCATTTAAAGGAAATTGTATACAAACTACCAGTAGATATCTTGAAGATTTCTCTTAAAAAGTTCAAAGTTTGTATTAAATGTTAGCCTATAAAACGCTAGGTTGTGAAATATTGCTGTAAACAGATTGCGTCTTAAACAGTTTTAAATAACAATGTGGATAACATAAAAAAAAACGACAAAGTTTGCTGTAGGCGCGTTTGGAAGCCTTGTAGCCTAATTTTATAGTTTACAAATGTAGCTATCGCGCTATCAACTCAGTTCTATGTACATATTTCACATGTAATGTACATATGTAAAGTGCCATTTAAGTGCCTATTTAAATAAATAAATATTTGACTTTGACTATAGTAAACTTTCTCAACGCACCAACTACTCCCAGAATTCCATGGCATTCCATTCCAAGCCATTCTTTGTTTAAGAAGACGTAATCCCGCAGGAATTCTTTAAGCTATCGGAACAAAAGTTTCCTAGCAATTTTCCATAGCTTGCATCCGTCTTCCGGATGCAAATTATGTCGGTTCCAAATTTTTTAAAGACCGGTTTAGTTGTGGATCCAAATATAGGGAACGAATATAATATAAATTAATTATAAATTTCCATAAATCCCATAGGAACCCTTTCTTTTTCCGGGATAAGCATCATATTCTAGTGCAAGCTATGTGCTAGTTAACTCAAGATGGGTGCACTAGTTGAGCAGAACTTAAGTAGCTAATAACCAATCTTTTCGGTATATCGGTCACTGCGTTATCCCATCATTCATGTCATCTTCTTTCTGAGTGAAAATGTTAAAACTTTGCTAAGTTATCAGTACCTACTTGAAGTAATTAATAATTAATTATTAATACTTAATCTATTTATGTTACGCAAACATCTTATCTAACAGCTTGTTATCAGTATTTTGTTACATTCATGAAATAATCGGCATCTGGTAGATCTAAATATACTTTAACCTTTTCCCTTCCGGCGATTGCCTCATTTAAAACGTCTGAGATTCGTCCAAAAACGCGAACAGGCTCTGCTTAATTTTACAGCTACTATTACGTGGTACATTAATCTTTCTATGGGAGCAATAACACCGCGTTTGTTAGTCATTCTCGCTCATTGTAAAAGGGGCATAAAGACGTTTTGTTGACGTCATTCATTACGCTCCTTTCATTCGTTCAGTGAAAAGCGGCCGTTCGTTATAATGTTTACACATTTAGATCGGTGGAATAAGAAAAAAGTAGATTGCGAATGTACATTAAAATTACTCGGTCTATTAATATTTCAACGTGTCATGCTGGCCTCTACCGCTTTTTATACTCTTGCCAGTGATTGGTACAGCCGATGCGGTCAGTACCACGTTATTCCATCTAAACGTAAGGACATAACAAAACTTTGTAAATTAACATGACAATTATTTATATTGCCACGTTTCTCGAAAGCTTAATTCCTTCGGGGCAAAGCAGGGGCGTTCTGCGACTTTTTACATAAATAAAAGAGGCACAATAAATTGCCGTGGGACTTTTATATTCACTGAATAAGTTATTTACGATACTAGGCAAAGGACAGCATTATCCTTTATGCCCCAGAGATGGTAAGTAATAAATATTGAAAGGGGAAGATTATTAGATACATATTTTATAACAATGGAAAGTAGAACAAAGTATCATTTCGTTATCCTTATTTATTAACTTTTAGATTCAGTTACAGCCTAATTTTAGCATCAATACTATTTTAATTATTAATAATTGACGGACCAAATTCAATAATTCACCTGATGAGAAATAGAAAACCATCGCCTATATTTTGAAGATCTCAACAATTATTCATTGTAAAGTCAATGCTCCGATTTCTAAGCGAAACGGGCGTAGAAGGTACATTGCGAGGGAAGATTTGTTTGGTGTGGAGTATAAGGATTGAAGAAATTATAAATAACACCATACAGATTCTCCTGCTGTTCGCGGAGTATAGCAAATTAAGCTTAATTTTCATAATATATATAGGATTTCCGCAAAGTAACGCCTGCTTCTACCCAACACAATCGCTTACAGACAATGCTGCTTAGCGGCAGAAAAAAGCACGGCGGAAGTACTTCATCAGACGGGCTCTGTCACAAAAAGCTCTCTCCTACTAGAATAGGTTTGTTAAAAGCTATTCTAATGAATTTATGTGAATGTTTTACTGGTACGGCATTAGAAAGCAGGTGATCAACTACATGTTAAAATAACAACAACGAACAAATAGTAGTAGAAGATCAAAAAAGCATGCGTAAAAGAAATGGACGGAGTGGACGACTGATAGAAGTGATTGGAAGAAGAAGACTCATAGTGGCATAGATAAGGGCAAACAGAAGTAGAAGAACAACTATAACATTGGAACAATGCCATATATTCCTCTTTTTGATTCTAGACTTGGAAAGGAAATAACAAGAGATAATGAAGAATTCCGATATATTTGTCTCATCATTTGCATGTCGTTGACGGTTCTGTAACGGATTGTCTCATTCGATCATATGGAACTACGCTTCAAAGCTCTGTTTATTGCCCACTGAGTGACTCTAAGATTATTTACTGGCTGTATCTTGTCATTCGTTATTTTTATTATTATAATATTTAAATAGGAACGGTTCATTTTTACTGATTTAACTGGAGAGCCGGGTAATGGAGCAAATATTGTTGATTTAGTAAAAAATAAGTAAAAAATAAGTTCAATAGATGATCGGAATATTTAAGGACAATATATTATTTCGAAGATATGAAAAACCCTACAGTCAATGCAAAATACCCAGTGCAGCGACGGTTTCAATCACGAATCCAATATATCCAGCATAAAATTTAGCAGAATAAGAATTCGAGTAAATAATTTAATGCGTTTTTATCACTAGATTACTTATTATGTTATGTATGTCTTCGCCGTGTACATGTTCCATCTTTCCAGATTGTAAAAAAATACGTTAGCAATAAACATGAGTTCCGATATACTATGATTTAATACTACATTAATCATTTTGTTACTTTGACCTCCTTGGAGTTTACGCTGTAACAAAGAATACAGTGAAAGCCTACCCTTTTATAGCATGCGTCGGGATTAATTAATTATCGATTTTCCATCAAGTTATTATAAAATATTTGCACTGTCATTTACATAATTACGCTTTGATTGCGTACATTTTGGGTTGGGTTTAACGGTAACTGATGCATTCGTTGACTTTAAACCGGCCTTGCTAATGACCGCTAGTAAGCGAAAGGTCCCATAATCGATTTCCTGTTCGGAAAATTTTGCAAACGAACTTTTCAGAACGGTAAACATGACGACTGTTGGGAATAGTAGCAATATTTCACCGAATATGGAATATCTAGTATTTTATCGGAATAGATTGCGTTCTCTGAAATATGACTGCGATTGATAGTAGAAAACCTTGTGTATTTTAGTTAAAAACAATATCGTAAGATATCTTCATGTAGAATTACTCAAATTGTAAATATGGATGGAACTATCGTGCGTGTTTCTTGCACAAACTCAAAAATAACTGGAACGATTTAAAACTTTTAGATGGTTAAAAAAAATTGGGAAAAACCGAAAGGCAAAGCCGAAAAATTGTAATAGTCTTTTGTATGGGGATTTTTACTTTGGTTTACCTTCAATAGGTAGCGTTTTTTTATGTGGAAAAAGTTTCCTGATAGTACTACACATGTAGACATATAGTTCGGTTTAACATGGGCTCTAAGGCACCCGGAGAACGCCAATTTCAGCGCTGCTAATTCATCATATAAATCCATTACCAGCCCACTACGGGATAAGCTGCTATTGCTAAAAACTTCCTGAGAAAAAACGTTAAGAGGTACTTCCCAATTTATGGCCGACCACTGGACTACCGAAGCAGTAAATAAAACTTGTTACCAATTTAAAAAACACAACTCAGCTAGCAGCTAGAGGACAAAATAGATAAAATATATTCAACATCATCATCATTATATCAACCCATTACCAGCCCACTACAGGGCACGGGTCTTCTCCTGCAATGCAGGAGTCAAAAGGGGTTAGGGTCCACTAAGCTGGCTCAGTGCGGATTGGTGAACTCCACACACCTTTGAGAACATTATGGAGAACTCTCAGGCATGCAGGTTTCCTCATAATGTCTTTATCACAGTTGAAGCAAGTGATATTTTAATTGCTAAAAACGCACATAACTTAGAAAAGTTAGAGGTGAGTGAGTGAGTAAGGGGGGTTCAGTTCGAATCCCAGGAATCGAACTGAACCCCCCTGAAAGTGAAGTCTAAGTCCTACCCACTGCGCTATCAAAGCTTCGATAAAATATATTGATCGCACTTAATTCATAATCTTTTAAAGTTAATTTTTCAAGAAATCAGTTGAAAAATACCTAATAACAGTAAACCGAAGAGCAGAGGTCCCTTTTATTTATTTTCGTCTGACAAACCTCTAAAAGAATTCAAGAAACACAGACTGGGCTCATTAAGATAAGATTCCAGGTTGAAACGCAAATTCACAACGCTTTCACTGAATGGAGGTAACATTATCTCTTTCGTGATGAAATTAAAAGTTATTAGGAATACTTTTTTGCGTAAAGTTTTTCAGATTTAAAGTGTTCTCTGATCTAGATAAGTTAACGGTTAATGATTGTGGAATGAATGCTTCAGCATTACAAAAAGAGTTTTACCTCCTTTGAAATTCTATCTTAAATACACGTAGGTACTGCTCACACTCAGTTTCTATTGAAATTTTAGGTAGTGACTTAGTTCAAAGTTGGTAATAAGTATAATAAGTATAATAATTTCCAGTAGATGTTATAATTATTTAAACCTATTCTCTGGTACATTCTGGAAAATTTGTGTCTGAAAAGAAGGCATTAGTTTCCACAGGTCTAAATATGGATAATAAAACTTTGGTCAATCAAGTTAAAGCTCATTGATATATTTCTAATAGGAAAAGGAAATGTGTGACAAAATTTCGATCGCAGTACCCTGTCCGCATCTTACCCGTGTACTTACTATTAAAAAAACGCATTCCTCGGGTGAAGGACTAGACTAGACTAAATCAAATGGCAAGTGTTATTCCAAGACTTGTTAATACCAAGGATCAAAGTTTGCAGCCATCTTACGTTTATTGAAAAATTTTGGTGATAAATATATATTGGCATGACCAAACAACTATCCCTATACATGTATAAATCACGTCAATCATAACCTATAAAAAATATGCTCTGTTGCTGCGAGAAGGGAAAGCTGGCAAACCTATTTAACATTTAATATATAACTTAAGATTGTAAGGACGTTTATCCAATTACTTAAAATTGTACGAGCTTTCATAAGCTCAATATTGCTAATTCTAATAGGATTTCTCTCTTGAATACATAGGGTGGCAAAGGGATTTCCTTACTTTGTTCATATTTGTATTTTATTTTCACACTATAGGTACGGTAAGAGGTTTAATATGATTGTGTTAGAATCGACTTTGAAACATCGCGCTAAGATAGACAATCGATAGCTGTTAATAACCAAAAGGCATATGTAAACTAAGTAAGGGTGTCAATTGCCTGGAAGAGATCATTCACAAGAACCCCTCTTTTAGCCTCTGTAGACCATCACTCACATGCAGATATATGTAGGTAGAGAGAGATATGGTCTAGGAGTATGTGTTCGTTACGAGATTTAATTTAATAGTTATCGATTGAGACGGCTCGGCGACACTTGACACTTAAATCTCCGTAGACCGCATCTTCATTAATTTTTAAAATGAGAAGCCTCATATCTTTAACCTAAGTACAATGCTTGCTCACTCGCAATCTAGGAGTCGTTTTGGAGTTTTAAACGCTGTATCGTCAAAGTAAAATGAATATAATTTATTTTGTTTTAGAGCCTCAAATCCTTAACCTTCGATGTCTATAAACGTTCTGTCAAAAGCCCGAGCTAAAGAATTGTAGGCAGATTTGAGGTTCAACACAATGCTGATATCCTATCAGCATTGTGTTGAACCTCAAATCTGCCTTTTACTCCGATGTTCAAGTATTTTCGTAGTCGAAATCGACTCCTTCGATTGCGAGTGAGAAAATCTTTTACTAAGGCTAATTAAGACTCTTTAAAAATGTTTATTGCAAGGTGATTAAATTCCAAAGTTACAAAACGTTAAGTTACGTAACATCGAAAAATTTCAAATTCTTCAGGATGTCTTTTTAACCATAAGCAAATGGGGCGGTATGAGCCTAACTTCTTTGTCTGTTTATCTACCAGTAGGTATGTCATTGTAACACTCGTAAGGATGGTGCGATTTTAATGCAATTTTTTGTATTACGTACGTTTATTTTCTGTCAGGCTATAAACTAAAAGGGGAACTAAAATTTTTCACATCACCATCATATCAACCCATTACCAGCCCACTATTGGGCACGGGTCTCCTTCCATAATGAGAATGGGTAAAGGCCGTAGACCACCACGCAGGCCCAGTGCGGATTGGTGGACTCCACACACCTTTGAGAACATTATGGAGAACTCTCAGGCATGCAGGTTCACTCACGATGCTTTTCTTCACCGTTGGAGCAAGTGTATCTAATTGATATTTCTATAGCTTAGAACGCACATTACTTAGAAAAGTTACAGGTGCTGGAATTCGAACTCGGCCCACCGAAAGTGAAGTCGGTTTTTCGGACCCAGTTTCTGAGTCAATGACTTTTATCAGTTTCAACATTAGACAATATTTCAGTTCGTTTGTTTTCGTCAAGGACGTGTTTTAAAAATATATTAGTAATTTTTAATTATTTGTATTAGTATTAAAGTAACAATTTTAAACCTAATTTATAGAGTTTTTGGTACTTGACAAGGGAAATAAAGTAAGGGATATCATAAACATGACAAATAGAAAAAAGTGTTTTCAAAGTCTTGATAAACATTTGGCTTGGAGTACTTTTGTATAGAGAACCGCATGAAGAATTTTAATTTAATAAGTTCTACAATTTATTCTATTATAATGAAGGGAAATTTTCTTTACAGTCTCCCCACTGAACTATGCTAACTACGTGTACATACAAACCTGCACAATGTCTACTTACAAATTCACCTCAACTACTACACCAGCAGTAGGTTGTTTAATGAGTAATCCCTCCGAATAGTCGTGGCATTCAAATTGGAACTCTACGCACCTTATGATAAGCTTTCTCTTTCAAACACAATTCGCTAGTCATTATTCAAACCTATTCGCCGGAAAACTCGACGAGAAAATCGGTATAGATGAGGGTACACAGTGAAAGAGGACATAAAGGTACACAGTGAAAGAGAGCACGAGGGCCTTCTAAAGCGGACCGGGATGGAGTGCCTCTTGTGCTTGCGGTCGGAAGTTCATTTGGAAATTCCGCTTCAGAATGCAAAATTGGTTTTAAAGTGAATCACATAGCATATTAAAAAACTAAAAGCAAAATAGAAGAATAACCGCACGTATAAAAGTTATTTTAAGAGCATTGTATTTTACTCTGTAAAGCCTTTTGAAGTCTGGTTTTAAAAAGTATTATTTCAATAAAACCCATCCAATTAAATATCTTTGCCTTTTTAGATAGTAGTTAAAAAAAACACTTATTTATTATACACTAGCTGTTGCCTGCTACTTCGTTTATTTGAGAGATGTGTGGTAGAATCATTACAAATAGTTGATTGCGCGGGTTAAGAAATTATAACCGGAGTCAGTAAATGGAAAAGGTTTGAAAAAGAATTTAGTGTACGTCGACTTCAACTTTTATCACTAACAACGAATAGTAAGCGTTAAATTAAGGTAAAAGATACTATAAAATAGGTATTCTGTAAAAAGCAATTTAGGTCTACTTCTAAAAATATTTAAAAGCTGTATATTCTTTTACAAAAATCGGGTGTATTTAAAAATAACTTTTTCAATTAAGAGTACCTCTGAATAACCGTTTTGTTTAGGTGAAGTCCTTAAATGTTTTAAACTCTCGACAATTTCTTAATTGAATGTCCGATTAGAATAAATTAAAAAATTTATAGCGCTATAAATGCCATTGGTGAAAAAAATTCTTTGCATAAGAATTAATTCTGCGATATAAATGTAACCCACTTTTATACCGCCACCGCACTATACCGGCCATCTAATAATATTTTAGAACACAAAAACTGTTATTTTTAATTAACTAAGATACGAGTAGTTACATACAGTACCTCGCAGAATTTTTTGCAGGTAATAATGAGTTCTTCAATTATGTAGTACAAAGTTTTTATGTATCACCAATAGTTTTCTCAGCGTACGCCAAGTTGTAGGTAACATTTTCCTTGAGATACATTTTTGCAGTTTTTTAAGGATCTACAATTATTTTAGAAATATGCCTATAGCGAGTATGTAAGTATGTTACTTCTTGATATTTTATCTTTCATTTGGTGAAGAATTGGTCTGTTACTTGTGGAGCCTGTTCTGTACAAACAACAACATCAAAATAGATAAAGATAACTATACTGCAAAAGGTTTTTATGACGTGCATTTCCTCTTGCTACACGAAATCGTTTATCTTATAAGTACAGAACGATTTATTTTGTTTTCCTATAGGGTGTTTCAGCGGATGTTGAGTTTTTTAAATTTGTAAATTTGCTTGAAAAATTAAACTTTTCGGCTTTTTATTGAATTGTATATTTTAGGTTTTCAATCTGTTATTTGACACTCCTTTTTAGTATGCTTCAAATATTCGCATGTTATGAACAAGTCCGTCATTTAAAGTTAAAGTTTTATTTCATATTATAAGAATATAATATAAGTTATAAGAAGACTAACCTTCATACAACCAATCCGGGACACCATTGTTGATTCTACCAGGTACACCCGTGTCTGTAACCCGATATCCTGTTGAAGATCTCGGCGCTGGTCGGTAGAAGATGTCGTAATCTTTCACAGTGATGAGGCCATGGCCCTTAGGAGTCCACATGGCCAAGAGGAGGAAAGGACCTTCGCTTATAACCCCTCCACCGACGTCATCAGGTAGCGGTGTTAGCGGGTACGACTCCCTGTAAAGAAAATACTAATTTTAGAACATGTATCTTCTCAGTCAATTAACTGATTGACACAGGCCTCCTATAAAAGTATATATAAAGATTTATAAGCTACTAATGATTATTACTAAAATAACTGTCTCTTAGATCGAATGGTGAGTATGTTGGACATGGAAACACGATGTCCTGGATTCGATTACCGGGCGGATCTTTAAATTTTGGTTCGTTCCATTATTTTTCAGAACCACCACAAATTCAGAGGACAAAGGTGCAATGCTTCATGTTCTCTCTTAGTCAATTAGTCATGTAGTTTCTTACTTGTCAAAATAAGATGTGCCGTAACTATAATTGATTTCTCGAACAAGCTAACGAAAATCTTGGGTAAGAGAGTATTTTTATTGAAGCTTAAAATATTCAAGTCTATTTTATATATTTTTACTGCTATTCAAATGGTACATGCAAGGTATATTCAGATAGCTTCTCTTAAGCGCATTTGCTTTGTTACTGCAGTTGAAATGTATTCATTCACTTACATAACAGCCTTCCAGGAGCTGAATATACTAATCTTTTAAAGTAGGGTATTTCAAAGCCAAAAGCTCTATTTCAGAAGTTAGAGAGGCCTTGTAGAGTATAAAATAAACATTCTTTATCACAATTGTGACTATAACTTATTTTTATATAAACTAGGATTAAGTACATTAGACACAATATTAATAAAAATAATAAGTAAAACCTGCTTTGAATATTTTACAATTGCCAGATTTTTTTGATGTTTGATTTGTAGGGCAAAACGTAAAAAGTGGTAAAAAGGTATCCTTATTATAACGTCGCAACTTTACCCGTTTGTCAAAACCTTATAAGAAGGCTTCTAATAGACTTGAAATATGGCTACAATAATAATTGTTGATGTTAATGCTTGTTCAACTTAAGTTATAAATGAAAAAAAAGTATTTTCAAAGAAATTTTTTCATTGACATATTTGTAAGTTCAAAAAAAACCAGGCCCATTCAACTTGGGCCCATGAACTCTCGTGAAATGAATAAATGTTAATTCCAAGTCACGATTTAGATTTTTGCTGGTAAATAATTCCTGCAGCAAACGTGCGAAAGCATAAAATATGCGAGACCATTAGTTTTTATGTAGGCCTGGTACAAGCGATTAGGAAATGCCTGCAGGGAAGTTGTTTTCCTAACATATTGTATCCATATTCATGGATATATTTATTCTTTAAATAAATTGCGGGCCAACGAGCATGCATGTTACCTCATACTAAGTGATTACCGCCTCCTACGAACGTAATACGTAGGGCACAGTGGAAGGAAGATAGTTACTCAACTTGCAAGTACGGAGCAGAAATAATCTGGTTTAACGGGTGGTAGAGTAATAAGAAGCATCAAGTAAGTACCAAGCCATTAAACTTATGTGTATGGTCTAAGGTACGGTCAGAAAATGGATATGATGGTACCACTTTTCGCAATGCTCCCATAACATAACATCAATAAAGCAACCAAGTAGAGCTAATATATTTTCGGTGTTCTAGAGACTCTAAGGTGTAAGTTAATAAGGGTTAATACTAAAAGCTCGCAGATAACAAAGACAACTGTCTTTGTTTCTTAGCTTTTCCTATTATTATTTAAAGGAGTAAAAATATAAATTTTATTGCATTCCGGAACAAATACGCAAAGTTTTGTTTAATGAAATTATCTAAAGAGCAATCAATCTGTCGCTGAACTATTTTCTCAAAATAATTTTAACAGTCCTGTTAGGTATATACAGGCATAAATACAGCGTGAGTACAGTACTACTCCGAATATAATACAGGAGCTTCTTTCTATGCCTTTGAAAATCATTATAAAATTCAAAATGGGTTCTATACGAATGAATGCAGCCCATTTCAATTTCAGCGCTGCGTGGTGTTTACATTCATAAATCTTTAATCGAGGCTGGCGTATTCCGGACTCGTATTAAATAGGTGCTCCGATTTTGTTCGGCTTTCATTTCGTAGGCTAAAAGCAAAGCTGAAGTGTTTTTTTTTTTACAAAATATACACTTACTACGTTGGGCCAAATTGTTTTTAGAAGTTGAATTTGCCATACAAAAATTGTCTATTGACGCTAGATTCCTTAATGTGATAGTCGATATTATGTCGTCTCCAGAATACAAAATGTACAACTATTTGTGATGAACAATTCCTAAAAATATTGTAGCTTTACACATAATATAGTGCTTACTTGAGCGCTTATTTCAGAAACTACTCTAAGGGTATCATAATTTTTTTCTAATAGATAGCCTGATCTTGCGAGATTTAGGTAAACTATGAATATAACTCAATTGCCTCGCGCGTGTCTCGCAAAAAGTGGTTCAAACCATTAATTTTTTTGTGCTATAACCCTTTTATGACCGGTCAAAAATTTGAAAAATCGATTTTGCTTATTTTGTGCGGGAAATTTCACTTCGGATTACTGATGGCGTTTGATTAAGATTACTAATCGCATATGTATAGTTAATCAAATAAACTTTTAGATGCGACTTTCTATGAAATTTAGTTTTAATTATAAACTGAACTATGATGCTAACTGCGGCCGATTTAATTAGGGGCGGAAGCTGAATACGAGTAAACCTTAATACCTTTAATAAAACATGCAAATCTTGTCACATAATCAGGATATCCAGTAAGCTTATGAGTTTAAGGTATGCAGGATATCATGCTATTTTGACTGCGATATGCGATATTTCATGAATTAAATACAGCGTGTTCGCAGGAGCTTTTAAAATTAAAATATTTGCAATAGATCCTGAAAGTAAAATATATCATGAGAGTCGGTAGAGAAGTTGATGGGTGAAGTCTGAACCGGGTATAGGAATACCGGTGGAAATTCACAAGCTGGGGATGATGATGAAGCAACATTAATAAATAAATGTATTTATTTTGTACCAAAAGAAGTAAGTGACATAAACACAAGAAAAGAGGTGGAGAATTTTGTACCCAATAGAGATTTAAAAGATCATTTGAAAACCAAAAGCAAAAAGCAAAAGATTTTCAAGTTATTACCTGCTGATGTTGTATGCACCTTCACAAAAAAATGCACACCAAATTGTATTGGCTGTCCCGGGGGGTGAGACGTGTGTCCTATTAGTGGGTGGTTTAATGTAGTATGTAGTGGTGACTTATAAGAGACTCCTATGATACCTTAAATTACCGCTGTTTCGATCCCAAGCACATTGTAGGTATACAAAAAATACATAATACCTACATAATTCAATAAAATAAGATATTCTAAAAAAACGGAAAGATAGGGCTGCTTCAGTCTGAAATTAATAGTACTGACAGGGGGTTATTTAAAAAAAAACCATCAGATAAGGAAATGAGTTAGAAGGATACGCTGTATACGTTTGTAATTTTACACACAAACGCACTGGTCTGCCTTCTAGTTGATCAATTAGTCAGCGTGGCTTACTGGTTACGAGGCCCTGAGTCAGATTCCTGGGTCTGTTGTCATGTTAGGTCTTGAGTTTAACTGGCAAGAAATTTGCACTACCAGCCCTTAAACAGAAAATGGCCGCTGTCCATGTCGGAGAACACGTTAGGCCCATACCCGTGGTGAGTCCATGCTCTAGTTCCCTCTCTCTGATGAGATAAGAGCTATGTGCAGCAATTTAATAGCCCGTAAATTATGACACGATGATGAGGGAAACATAAATTTAGAGAGATTCATAAAGTTAAATGATTTCGATAAGAAGTCATAAAACTTGTATACGAAAGTTCCTGCAGCGCCAACTGTATTTTTATCTCGACCGACAGTGGATAATAAAAGACAGTTTCAATGATTTTATGGTTTGTTTGCCGATCGACTACGTTATGTTTGCTACCATAAATCTCCAATCAAATGACCTGGATTTGTTTGATTTCAACAATGTTTGTACCTATACAATATTATCAAGGCACACGGCCCGGGTCTAGAGGGAGGGGAAACCGGGATATCTGCCCGGGGCGGCAATTTAGGCGGGTGCCAAATACTTGTTTCGACAAAATGTTTCTGCACTAATTTGACTACCATTTATTACTGAATTCATACAAAAAGGCAACATATGGCACGCTAAACAATGTGTTGTAACCGATTGTTCTTTTAACTTTGGAACGCATCCTAAAGCTAAATCAAGGCGTCCGTTCAAATTATAACAATGACCAATGACAGTTATGACCAATACGCACCGGTTTGAGCACGTTTTGTAATTAGTCGCAAAATGGAGACAAAGCACGCCGCTAAGGACGCAGGCTGGGCGCTTTGGTCTGGCCTTGCTTTCAGTCTATTCTTACACGCATTTGCAGTTAGTATGCCCGCAGTGAAGTCTCTATGCGATCGTAGACATTTATGGATTTACCACGAGTACGTATGGCTGTTTGTAATTCGTGTTTGCTCACGAGCTGCACATGCAACTCTGACTAGGATAACATTTATAGTAATAGTTGTAGTAACTGCAGCCCATTGACTAACCTTTTTAACGTGGGGAATCATTTCGAGATAAGCTCTGGACCCGGGTAGGCGCTGTAGTTATGTCGGACTCTTACCGGGGGGTGACTGGATATCGGGAATGCTTTCGTACTCATCCGCCACCCAGCCGGCGGCGTCGGTTGATGCACTCTGCTGTCCAAGTATTTCGGAACTCGAAAACGACTCCTCTATTGCGAGAGTGAAATTCTTATACCTTAGGGTAGGTACTGAAATTGGTTAAACAACCGCAATCAACCAGCACAAAACAACGCCGCAAATGTGTTTTAGTTGCTGCATTTATTCCTGTTAAAGTCTAACGAGCTTAGATTTAACACGTTGCTCTAATACGGGTTGGCGGACTTTTTAACGGTTATTATCACGTGATAACTATCGGGAAAGGTGGCTCTACGTGCTCTTCATCTCTATTAATTCCGGGCTGGTACTGAGAATTCCTAGCTAGAATACCTATACCAATACCCAATGAAGAACTTTTAGATTCCACGTGATAATAATGCAGCAGTCAAGTAGGACATTACAACTTCATGACCATGTTTTCTGTTAGTTACCCAGTTTATAGTTGAAATAGTTTTTTAAAGAATGAACGTCACCTACTAGTACCTATATACCATTCTGAATCATCCAATTTACACGAAATGTTAATACAAACACATGGTTATGCCAATTACAAAGGACAAATTGAAACAGTGATGTTGTTATCCGGACATAATGCAATTTACATGTTGATAAGGAAAGTTGTTTGGATTATCGTATCGAATAATAGCTATTCCAGTTGCTGTTTTGATAACTGCGTAGGATATTATAATAATTAGGCGATGAAAACGCAGTACAGCCCTAGCTTAAGTCTAAAATAGTGTTTATATCCTCATTTACTCGCAATAATGTACGACAAAAAGAACTTAATATCATGATTCTGTGCAGGGCAGAGTAGGTACCGGAGAAAATTCAGAAACTATTAATTCCCAAATTGGCCCTGCCGGGTATTGAACTCGGATCTTTCACTCATAAGACCACAGTGTACACCAGTGCGCCAAAGAGGTCATCATAAATAAAAATAGACTGTACCTACCATTGCATGCCTGGTAGATGCGGAACATCGAAACTATTTTGTGTATTAAATATCAGCCAACGATATTTTCATTGTTAACTGTAGAAGGATGTAAATATATTTAGAGTGAAAAAAATCTTTTAAATAACATCCTATTAAGGGAATCCGATTATGTGCAAACTGGGCATCGCCATTCCAATCACTAGAACCTGCAACATTAGATATCAAAAAATATATAGAAACTATAAAACCGCGAACGTTAAAAGCGGAAATATACTTGTGAATATTTAAGAAACTGTTAACAATATACAGATGAAACGCGAGGTGAAAGTTTCTGTTGATATTTTTTTTAATCTTTTTAAAATTAATAATAGAATCGCGCTTAACAATCTCAATTGATTGTTGCTGTGATCTAGACAGGGTGCGCTTACCTAGAAGAAGCCTATTCACATTTGATTTCAAGATACCAAGGTAGTAATAACGAGAAGAGACCGAACTATTCCAATCTCTTGCCGTGCGTAAAATAAAGGAAATTGAACTTGAAAGTGTTCTCAAACTTTATGAGGTGATATCGGATACATTATGTATGTTAATCTAATAGAGTGGATAATTTGTAGTAGGTAAAATAAATAATTAGCGTATCTACTAGAGAGAATATAATAGAAATAGAATGGAATAAAACTTCATTGCAACAAAAAACAGAAGGGAAAACACATAGAAAACTGTATTTAGTGCTAGGATGCAAAGTGGGCCTTATCACTAATAGTGATCATTAAAGGCAACCTTTTAAAAGCTTAATAAAGGTGCAAAGTGGATGGTGCATGTGAAAAAAAAATTACATTAAAATGTACACATATATTTACGCACTAACTACAAAAATACCGGTATATACGTACGGAGTGAAAAGAGCATATATGTATCATAAATTAGAATAGATATTTATGATACATATATGCTCTTTTCACTCCGTGCAAATATCGTAGGCGGCCTTATTGGGCTAGTATCTAATTAAAATCGAATTAATAAAATCTTTATTCAACTAGGCCTATCATAGGCACACAAAAGTTTGGTTAGTAGCCGGTTAAAAATATCATTCGTTATACAGGTCATTTGTTTGAACATTTTTTAGTAATCGAAAGTTTTATATCGACCAATAATATTCTTATGCTAGCGATTACATTATAACTTAGCAAGCTCCCATGCTCACCGCTAGTTCTATAATTTTTAAAATAAATTATGTCTCAAATCTAAGCTCTAATTTCTAAGTCATTAAATCTTGCTTATTGAGCAGCACGGTACCCCCCTCTTCTATGAAAGTGGAGGCCTGAACCTCTATCGTATTTTAATATAATTATGTACCTACTGCTGTAAATTATAGGTAGGTGACCTACTAGAAAAAAGGTAATAAAGTCTAATGTCGGTTAGCAAATTTGCTTTAAAAGCAAAGTAAACAATATTAATTTTGATTTATAATTCACAATTTAATATTGCTGTTAGCAAGTCTGAAAGTGGAAATTTTCTAATTTCATACAAAAATGCTTTCTTGGTCACCGTCCCATTCGTCATTTTATTTCTAATTTTATTAAGACCCACGCGTTGTAAAGCATAAAAGATTTATTGCTGGTCTTGTAACGCGGGAAAAATGGATTTTCCACATGAAATTGTGTTTCGCCATAAAATTTATATGGAAGATGAAAACTGCTTTCTCAGAGTTTATTAAATAGCAGGTAGCAACCATAATTTTGTATGTATTGCGGAAAAACGATAAAGTAGCTATGCTATGATTTAAGATATAAAAAATACACATCTCTTGCAATCGGATCGTTTGCAAGTATCGACACAATGAAAAGACAAAAGGAAATAGGATTTATCTACCTTGTCTTGTGTGATTGCAAATTCTCTGTATAACTTGAGTACCTTCAAGGAAAGAGTGAATTAGCATTTTCTAGGCAAGCGTGTTCCAATTTAGACCTCACCATTGCTTTCTAACAAGATTGTTGTCAAGCTGGCCTATCGTTAATAATAAAAATAAAACATCGAAGAGCGGATTCACTCTTTTTTTTGCACAGTACCAAAAAAACATAGTAAAATATAAATACTATTAAAAAACAACTAAAAATACTATTAAAAAATATAGATACATCAATCCATGAATCAAGCTGTTAGCCACAGAGTAACAAACCCAAATCAGAATGTTTTTAATTATTAATTTTTTTAAAGTTATAATTTGCATGGCTTTGAATGGGCTACAACATTGTTTTATGTGTATTATTTGTATATTTTTGTAACAACTATAATTTCTAATGTTTTTTGCAAAAAAATGATTAAGTTTATGAGTTTTGAGGGGATAAAAACTTTCTGTCCTATTACAAAACCTCGGATACCTTATACCAAATTTCATTAATATCAACCATTTTGAGGTAGTTGAATCGAATTGCGCTTTACATCTGTAACAAAGTAACACTTTGCTAAGTAAGTTATTTAACGGCAAGAATGCGCAAGGGCCCAGTGGTCGGTTGCTAAGAGTTGCGCATAGTTACCTTATGAACGTTAAAGGTATGTAAAACAGGTTTGCGGCTACATTAGCAATAATTGTGCATTGTCAACAACTTTTACGAATTCTCCGGGGTCAGAGCGAGCCGCCGTAAAGAGTGCATTCTGGAAGTTCTAAAGGGTATAGAGATTGATGAAATTATAAATTGCACCGTAATTGTATCTATATATAGACCATACCGTGTATTTTTCGGGGAGAAAAAGTTGCGTATGTTATTCTACCGCATACAACGTGATTCATAGATTGATGTATTGATTGATAAAATTAAAAGTGGTGGTTGCCTTTAGGTAGGACTTTAACTTCACTTTCGGGGGGTCGAGTTCGAACTTCAGCACGCAGCTCCCATTAGTTATTTGCGTTTTGAGCAATAAAAATATCTCTCGCAACGGTGAACGAAAACATCGTGAGGAAATCTGCATTCCTGACAGTTATCTATTATATTCTCAAAGGTGTGTGGAGTCTACCTATCCGCACTGGCCCAGTGGTGGACTACGGGCTTAACCCGAAGTACGAAGCAGCAGTAATAAATTGCTTGTCCACCAATCACAGTAATCAATTGCTTGTCACTGGGCCAGCGTGGTGGACTACAGCCTTAACCCCTCTTCATTGTGGGAGGAGACCCGTGCCCTGTAGTGGGCCGGTAATGGGTTGATATTATGATGATGATGATGATTATTAAGTACATACGAAAAATTCCGTGAATCCGTTGTCCATTTGGTGTTTTAAAAAAGACAGAATCAGCTAACATACTTTCGCATATTTGTGGAAATCTGGTTGTCACAATTAAGTTCACTGAGCACAAAAGCAAAGTTTTATACAATAATTTTCCCTTGAATGAAGCGTTAAGAAATTTGTGTCCATAATCGTACGAAATAATGGTAATTAGGTCGTCGAAAGCGAATCTCCTAATTTGGAACACTGAGTCCTTTAACGCTGGTTGAAATAATTAATTTTACTCTGATAGATAGCCCATTTACAGTCTGGAGTTTGGGGCTTCAAACTTTTGAGATAAATACGAATAATTAAAGATGTTTGGTAGTAATTTTGATTAGAAATTATCTCAGTGCATTGTTTGGCGCCCGTCTTTTGTTGCACTTACGAGTACATATAAGTAGGATTTTTTTTAATTCACTATAAGTTAGCCATTGACTGCAATCTCACCTGTTGGCAAGTTATGATGCATAAATATAATGGTAAAAGACTGAACTGAGAGACTGGACTGGAATGGACTGGAAAGGCGTATGGCAGTTATATTAAATCCTAATTGGTGTCTACGTGACACTGTACCGGAACACTATATTGCTTATCGGCACGTCTTAGAGGGGCCACGGCCGAAGCCTTGAACCAGACCAGACCAGAGAAAATTCAGAAATTATAAATTCTCACGGTACCCTACATCACGATTAAACTATTAAATAAACTAGCTGTTGCCCTCTGTATTCTTCCGTGTTACTTACGGTTTATTTTATAAATCCCGCATCGCAGCAAACGTTTGTTGTTCAGGGATAAGAATGCCTATGTTACTCTCGAACTGCAAGCTTACTCGATGCCTAGTTAGGGCGTTAAGCAAAGAAAAACAAATAAACGCAGTTTGCCATTTAAAATATTAGTAAAGATTAAGACATAAAACTAATAACTTTAATAAAATATCAGACATTTAAGAAATATTACTTACGTTGTGAGTATATCATAGACGGTGTACCGTGCTAGGTAGGAGTACTGATGCAGCTTGTGAGGCGCATGCGCGAGTAGCAGAAACCGGCGATCTGCTGACAGTGAGAACGACGCCGGCTCCAGGACCCTCTATAAAAAAGAAAAGTTAAGTGGTGATAGCTCAGTGCTTAGAGCTCCCTTTCGGAGGGACCGAGTTTGGAATCCTCGGCACGCATCTCTAACTTTTAGGGGTTATATGCGTTTTCGACTTGAGCAATAAAATAACATGTAAGGCAGATGCCTTCCGTGTATGAAGAACTCTCAGGCATGCAGATGCATCAGTTCTACATAATAGTCTCAAAGGCGAGTAAAGTCTACCAATTCGATCATCTTGGCCAGCTTGGTGCTCTAAACCCTTCTCATTCTGAGAGGCCGTTGGTTGGAAAAAATTAAAAATTCTAGGTGCTGATTAGGTTTCAGAGGTTCTTTATTCAAATAGGAATTTTATATAAGTATGTATCATTCTTAATTCGTTAGTACTATTATTCGGATCACGGGAATCTATGGCTTAGGTGTTTAGGTTTCGATGTGACGCTTATAATGTCGCCCATAGTAGTAAAATCGAAACAAAAGCCGTCGCGGAAAACCATGTGAAGCACCATTTTGCCGTCGAGGCACCGCTCACAACTCCCTTGTGTGTGCTCGAGAACATAACGAAATAATATTATACTTGTAAATTGTATATCGTACTTGATTATTTTTGATTTTTGTTTGGAAATTGTTGATGTCCACCCACGTACCTACTTGTTCGATCCCAGTTATTATTAGTAACATATTATAATAATCGTTTAAACCCACCAAATATTCGTACTTTTAATAACATCTACCTAATAATTTTATCTTTGAAGTTAGTATTAGACTGTGTAAATATATTTCGAAATAAACCGTCCATGAAATGTTTACGGTTTGCAGCAATACCTACTACGGATATTCGATTAACAATGGAATCTGATTAAACTATCATCGCGTGTTTTTGGTCGTCACGCGAAATTAGTATCGTCGAAAATCACGACTATTGAAATACTTTTAGAGTAAGCTTTACTAATATTATAAATGCGACAGTGTATTCTATGTTTTTTTTATTTCATTTCATGGTAGCTTTTATCTACAATTTCACCTGACTGTAAGTGATGATGCAGTCTAGAATTGTAGCAGGCCAACCTGTTAGAGGTATTCCGTCATTTGTCTCCATCAGCGTTCCACGTAACATCGTACCTAAATCGCTGGGCGATATATGTTTTCCTAAAAATTAAATTCAAAGAACAATTCTTTTAACACCTCATTGCTAATCTATTTTAAACACAACTATGCTCATCTTAACTAATATTTTAAGTGGGAATGTTACTTCGTTTGTTTGTTTCGCCTTCAGACTTTTTGCATATATAAAAATTATATAGGGTTTCCTGGAACCAGAAAAAAAAGTACCTACTTTTCCCGAATGATGGAAAAATCACTTTTGGAAATTCACAACTCCACATATAAATTTATTAAGATAGAAGCAAGCCATAGGCTAAAGGCTTAATAATTATGAATGCAACAGTGATTTTGTAGGGATACTGTAAACGTGAATGAAGAAGTCTAAAAAAATGGCGACGTAAAATTAGCGAAATTAAAAAAAAAATACCGAAATTTTTTGCTTTTTAGTTGCTAATTAGTTGCTAAAAAATTAATTTTTTTGCTCTAACCGATCGCATAAAATCGGCAATAACGCTAACTTTACATTAAGATAGCGTGGGAATCACTGAATGTCGACTGATCAATCAAGCAAATAAGGGTCAATTTGTTTGTTGCTTGAAGATGCTTAGAAAAAAAAAAAAAAAAGACTTTTTTTATAAGGGAACTTTAAATTGGAGATTTCCCTACCACACCCGTCTGTCTCATTCTGAAAACTATTCAAAATAATTGCTATTTTTCATTCTCATTCAAATATAAATAATAGTAAATAATATATAATTTTTGACTAAACTGAACCCAAGTGCCCGGGCACCCCTCATATACATGTTCTAACCTAACCTAACCTAAATCTAGTTTTGATTCCTTTAGACTTTAGATTCAAGATTTAATGTGAATATATGCATTAATAAAAACTCATTACTATTTTAATACTAGTTATGCTGCTCTTGATGCACTGATGAAAGCCAGTTAGCTAGATCAGTGTTTAGTTAGTCGTAGTTGCCGGTAGGCTTAGGTCTAAAGGAATCCAAACTAGTTTTAAAAGGTTTGGATAGGTTAGGTTAGGTTAGAACATGAATAAGACGGGTGCCCTTAGGTTCAGTTCCGTTTAAAAAAAAAAAAAACAAAAAAAAAAACGTACCACTACAAAGTACTCTTATTTATATTAGAAGATATTATAAAATAACAATTAGTTAAATTTTTTATTTTTCTAAGCATCTTCCAGCAACAAATTAGCAACAAATTGACCCTTATTTGCTTGATTGATCAGTTGACATTCAGTGATTCCCACGCTATCTTAATGTAAAGTTAGCGTTATTGCCGATTTTATGCGATCGGTTAGAGCAAAAAAAATAATTTTTTAACAACTAATTAGCAACTAAAAAGCAACAAATTTCGGTGTTTTTTTTTTCAATTTCGCTAATTTTACGTCGCCATTTTTTTAAGACTTCGCTATCTTAATGTAAAGTTAGCGTTATTGCCGATTTTAAGCGATCGGTTAGAGCAAAAAAATAAATTTTTAACAACTAATTAGCAACAAAAAAGCAACAAATTTCGGTGTTTTTTTTTTCAATTTCGCTAATTTTACGTCGCCATTTTTTTAAGACTTCGCTATCTTAATGTAAAGTTAGCGTTATTGCCGATTTTAAGCGATCGGTTAGAGCAAAAAAAATAATTTTTTAACAACTAATTAGCAACAAAAAAGCAACAAATTTCGGTGTTTTTTTTTTCAATTTCGCTAATTTTACGTCGCCATTTTTTTAAGACTTCGCTATCTTAATGTAAAGTTAGCGTTATTGCCGATTTTAAGCGATCGGTTAGAGCAAAAAAATAAATTTTTTAGCAACTAATTAGCAACAAAAAAGCAACATATTTCGGTGTTTTTTTTTTTCAATTTCGCTAATTTTACGTCGCCATTTTTTTAAGACTTCGCTATCTTAATGTAAAGTTAGCGTTATTGCCGATTTTAAGCGATCGGTTAGAGCAAAAAAATAAATTTTTTAGCAACTAATTAGCAACAAAAAAGCAACATATTTCGGTGTTTTTTTTTTTCAATTTCGCTAATTTTACGTCGCCATTTTTTTAGACTTCTTCATTCACGTTTACAGTATCCCTACAAAATCACTGTTGCGCCTTGAATGAAGCCGCGTTAATTTAGTATAATTTTATACAGGCAAAAAACCATGGTATTTGAATTATATTTATTTTAGGCTTTGCTTTTTGACTGCATTGTGGACAAATTCGATCTCGAAATATCATAAATACTACGCAGACGAAGTTGCTGGCATCCGCTAGTATAATTATGTATCCAATTGGAAATGCAAAGTTTCGTGATGAAGCATCGAGCAATTGGGTCAACGCGCAACGTTAAAATGTAGCTGCGTTATAAGTTCAACTGTTTAATAAAAATGTTGAATGTAGTGAAAACGGAATCCTTTGTGTAGCGAACAGAAGCTATATTTTTTATATATTTGGTACGTTAAATTTTCTTCGCCCGCCAGTCATTTAAATAAGCACATACTTCAAAGACGTTTGAATTAAACCTTTGTCTAATTTAAGGATGATAACTTTGGCAGGTGCACGCCCATAAAGTTTCGCATTCTTTTCTGGATAAACAAAATAAAGATAATGTCACACTTTATTGAAAGATAACGCTTACTTAGTGAATGCCACGCTTAAAGAACAACTATTTTGGTAACAAGTAATGTACCAAACGCGTTTCTTTTCACGATTTTCAACACACTTGTGAGGAAAAAAAACAGGATAAGCTTTTAAATACGTTCATTTCATTTAATTTGGTCGAAACAGGCTTCTTTATTCACTTATGAGTTATGATCAGTGCCTCGATTATTATTCCCGGCGGAGTAGAATATACTATTGCTTTACTTTTCTGTTTTAACTGGACACTTTAAATTATTAACAATAGATCAAAAAGCGAAAATATTCACAACATATATATCACGGTAAATGGCGAGAAGATTTTTTTTTAGCGCGCCAAGGTAAACCGACATACAGCCAGCATCGTTCGCTAGATATATAATAAAGGGAATATTTTCGTATTCAAAACATGTTTAAATTATGAATTGTGATTAATTTGATAAAACTAAACGTTAATTTATCATAATTGAGAAAATAAAAATATGTGTTCATTTGTGAAAATGCCTATATTTCAAACCGCATAAAACCTCTTTTTGGTTAAAAAGAATAATCTTTATTACCCGGCTAAATTAAAAGTGTCAAACCCCGAAACGCATATAACTTGCAGTGAGGTGCAAACTTAGTGCAAAATAAACTTAATCGCGTCATCATAAATAAGGCACAAGTGCGGTAATTTTAAAATAAAACACGCGTGTCTAATATCTTGGGATATAAGCTTAATGTCGATGTAATAAGTTTCTCCTTGCAAACAATAAAGGTTTAGTTTGCACCTCATTGCAAGTTATATGTTTTGTTATATGCGTTTCGGGGTTCGAACTTAGCTCTCGCGAAAGTGAATCCAAAGTTACCAGAAAATAGCGTAACCATTACAAACTATCACCCTTTTTAGAAGAAGAAGAAGAAGAAGAAAGACTTTATTGCACACAAACATCAGAATAAAATAAATAAACCTAAAAATAATCGGAATTGCAATTGACGTAACGTAACCATACACGTGTTTAAAATACATATGCAATATATTTGACACATGTGAGAATAAACGAAGTAACCGAAAATAGCAGGTTGCTTTTAACAAATTAAATAACTGCTCCTTTAAATTGTTAAAGTCTTCCACGCGCACGTTTCCTTTCCGCCGTAATATGTTGATAGATTATCCTGCAACACCGACCGCTTGGCTGTAACAAATGACTGCATGCTCCATTACTTAGCAGAGTCCCTCTTGTTTTTACTCGAATATAGAAGGGTTAACACTTAGCATTTGGAAGCTTTCTTAATTACTGAATATTTTATATGAATAATTTTGTTTATGAAGTGAACTAAAGTTGGCTTTGGCCCAAAATTAATAATCAATATATCGTAATTGTAAGTAATGTTATCCTTTTTTACACTACTCGTCGATAACGATGTATCTACTACTAACTTTATTATTTCATCTGAAAATTTTAAATGAGATTAAATATTATTAACTTAAGTATTTTAATGTTTCGCGTATCATTAATTATCCCAAAGGAACGTAAATGCACAGCAAAACGTATGCATAATCTTCCGTAATACGAACATTTTTTCTTTTTTATTAACTGCCGCAGATAAATAACAATTGGTATTAAAACTTGTAATCTGAGTTGTAAAGCTATTAAAAAATGGAACATATAAATGTTCCATTAGAAAAACAATTATGGATGTAACGTTTCAAAAAAAAAATATATTTTGATAATCTTTATTTAAACAGGTTTTAGAGTTTACCATTCAAATTTAACGATATGAGAGTAGATAAAAATGTAAATAGGTAGGTACAACATGAAATAAGCAATTTGCGAGCAACTAAAATGAAACATTGCACGCACCTGTCTCGCGCCAAGGTGCGTGAGTTATGAATACTTGAATGCCCTTTATATTTTCCCGTCAATAGCAATCTTTATCAAAGTCCGCTCGAATAGGCTTAACTTGGCAGAACAATTTTCAACATATTTGAACAAAACCGTTCCCCCTCGTAATTTATTTGACATTTTTGTGTTATATAGAGATCAGCATACAGTTAATAAAAGGTTAGGAAATATTTACCATTGTGCTCAAAGATGTAATTTTGCCAATATTGTTAAAATAAGAATTTGGTAATTTAATGTTTATTTCTTTTTGCTGTTAATTTTAAATTAGTGGATGGATACAAGGGATATTATGGTGTTGTATAGATTTTACGAAGGGTGAAGAAAGGGTGAAAAGAAGGTGATGGGATAATAAGGTTGTATGAAAAAATAAATATGATAGATCCTATATGTCGTACAAATTTAACATTATTAGGATATTCTCATAGTATTAATCAGATCATCATCGTCATCATATAAACCCATTACCGGCCCACTACAGGGGACGGGTCTCCCACATATGAAAATGGTTTAAGCCGTAGTCCACTAGATAATATAGAGAACTCTCAGGCATGCAGGTTTCCACACGATGTTTTCCTTCACCAAGTGATATTTTAATTGCATAAAACGCACAAAACTTAGAAACTTAATGGTGCGTGCTGGGATTCCAACTCTGCTTCCCGAAAGTGCGGCCGAAGTCCTAACCACTATGCTATCACCGCTTGCTTATCAAGAGGGTGGTATTACATCTCCCAGAGCCCCAATTTTACTTGGCAAATTTTTCGATTGTTAAGAAGGTAGCCTACCGTAAGTTATGAGCACTGACTGGACATCAATATTGAAGCTGTCAGTTATAGACTTTATCGATGTCCGGCCAACAAGTAGGCTTGAACTACTTACGTAATAAATGTAACAAAAATTACATATATAGTCGATACAACAAAAGGAAAGAAAAATTGTTTCGTTTATGTTATCCCCCGAAATATTACCTTGTTAGGAAAACGTTTATCTTGTAATTGTTACAGATATACTAGCGAATAAAGCTTTCCGTTATTACAACATAACAATTTGTTTGGTTTATAAAAGTCGAATATATTTAGGTAACTCCAATATCTCTTCTTTTAAAACGTGTGTGATTAAAGATATCTGAAAGAGTACTCTTTTCTAATTCTTCAGTCTCATAGTCGTTTATGCTTAAGTAAATAACGTTACCTTAAATCGGAAATTTTTAGAGATTTTATATAGAACGTCAACTTTTGCTTTTTTTACAAGCTTTTATTGTGTGGCTAGATGGCGATATGTGTTTTGTCGTAGTATATTGCATTATTATATCATAAGTTAGCACGGTTTACGTTACTGTAAAATTATGTTGTACAGACCTCCCTGGGGTACCTATTGGTGTGCGCTGTGTTCTTATAAGTTCGTTTCGGTCCCGTCCTTATTGTTAGTAAGCGTTATTAATTTAAGCAAGGGATGATGGCTGCAGGTCTATAAAAATTCGAACTCTGCATTTAAGTTCATAGGCGTACCCAGCTCAGCCGCAAAATCTGGCAGAAAATTTGATGAACACTCTTAAAACATGTATGGCGGCCAAGATACAGACAAACAGACAAAAATGAAAAAAAAATCGTGTAGCGGGTGGGTGAAGCTTGGTACGCCCATGTTTGAATTCTTCGTCGTTAACTTTTACAACTCCTACTAGGGGTATCCATTGTTTATAGAAGAGCTTGTGGTGAGAGGACGGAAGAGATATGTATGAACTCCTATAAAACTAGAAGGTTGTTGAAGCAAACGCGTTAGTGTTAATTAATTCAAGAAACCGATTTATCACCGAGCCGAATAAGGTCAACAGCTGGTAATATAATTGAATTTTCTCCTCCGTTCCTAACCTTACTTCCAATACTTTTTATAACTAACCTATTCAGTGATTGTACCTTGGTTTTTATAGCTACTTTTTTTAATAAAGGTATGAGAAATCTCGTTCTGAATATTTTAAGTAAAAAATTTTCAAATTTCCTTCGTTATTTGTAGAAATGGTTCAAGACCTTTCGGAACCTTTCACGATTATAGGCATAATTTTACTTTTTTTGTTTATACTTCTGCTGTAAGATATTTTAATTTGTACCCTTAAAAAGAGCCATTACTGTTGTTATAAGGCAACGAACGTGACGCTGGAGCAGAATCATCATCGTCTTCAGTCTATTTATGTCCTGAGGCTGAATGTGACTGAGGCTCCACAGAGCATACGTCTCCTCTTATGAGATACGTAGAGCTATGTACCAAGCTGCTCTGATGCAGATTAGTGAGCTTTACCGAATATGATCATATATTTGTCTTCTAACCGCGACCGTGCTTTTCAAGGCACGCTGGACAGCAGTTTCCAACCACAATTTTGTACGTCCGGGCTAGCATTTCTTTGCTTAAAATTCCAGAAATTTGGAAATCTTAATGATACATATCACATTTTTGTCTGATTCGGCCGTGGCTAGTTATAGTTGCGTAGACTGATTAGGGGTATGAATTAAATATATATGGGCATATATATTACTACCCGCCATTAACTAAGACTGCATCATCACTTTCCAACAGGTGAGATTGTAGTCATGGACTAACTTAATTATATGTATTTATAGCATATAAAAAAACTTGTTTTTTTTCTAACTTGTTTGATTATATAAACCATCTTTTCATTGCTTTTTTTTAAGTATGTTTTAACAATAAAGGAAAACAAATGTGTTGTTGTTAAGTAAAAATATAAGAGATAATCATTATGAATTTATGTTTTTATTATTGTTATTTATTTCTAACGATCGTTACACTAAGAAATAATTAGAAGATTGTTTAAACAATAAGACGTAAGAAAAAATGGAGTGTAAATTGAATTGCTTAACGTCGTTATAAATGAATATACTACGACAATACAAACATCGCAATCTAGCCCCAAAGTAAGCAAAGCTTGTGTTATGGGTACTAAGGTACTAACTTATGACTGATGAATAATTATATGAATAATATACGTAAATACTTATAATATATAGATAAACACCCAGACACTGAAAAACATTCATGTTCATCACACAAACATTGTCCAGTTGTAGGAATCGAACCCACGGCCTTGGGCTCAGAAAGCAGGGTCGCTGCCCACTGCGCCAATCGGCCCTTATGAGTGATAAGTGTTTGTTGCTATATACTTATACTATTAGTAAGTAAAACTAAATACGAAATCTGTGTAGAGCCAATTGAGGAAAAGTGTCAGACAATCAGAAATAACTCCGCTCATCAATTGAAGCTGTCAAAGTTCCGTGCGCTACTTGCGAGAGATTCCCTGTTAGGTATTCGACGTGGCAGTCAGACTGTTGATTGCGTTGTCTATCTGAGGCGTCGCAACCTTGAAACGCTTGTTAGAAATAAAGCCAGTGGAAAGCCAAGTGAACTTCGGTTAAACAGAATATCAACTGAACCCCGAGTGTACTGTCATGGTAGTGCATAAGGAATAACCTATAATTATACTGACGATACTTATCTTACAAACAAAGTGAAGCAGTATGATATTGCATACTGCTTCAGTTTGTTTGTAATATAGATATACAATATACATTTATTACATCATTTCCATCTAAAGCCTGTATCCTACAGCTGGGCACAGGTCTCCTCTCTAATAGAAAAAGGACTAAGTAGTAAGTCCCAGCCATCAGAGTACAAAAGATCCTGAAGGGTCGAAGTGCATCCGCTGAAGCGGGCCCCACCGCAAGATAGAAGTTCCGTCTCTTTCTCAACGCCCATCGTATTAATATTACTAAATAGACTTAACTATCTTTTAAACCAACTAAAGCAGTGTGATGTTGATTCATTTATAATATCATTTCCATATTTCCTTACATTATCTTAAGGATGTTGTTGTTTCAATTCTGGGAACATTACTGCTGTCTCACGGGAAAAAGAAAGGAACGGCGGATTGGCAGTATTGGCGAATCAAGGCCGCTAGCCATATACGTCCCAGCGGTCCCTTTTTTAGCACCCATATTGAAAATTTTTCAGTGAATTTTTGTCACAATTTGTCGCCCCTAATGTCTAGTTGCCCTAGGTCCTGGCCTACTGGGCCTTAGGGCAAAACCGACACTGGATAAAGGTATGTTGAGTATAGACGCTCCAAACTGCTCCATTGGCGCAGGAGGTTGGCGAGTTTAACGATGCTTAACTCTTGTCATTATATTTACCGGGACCAACGACTTTATTTGCTTTCCGAGGTTTGGGGGTGACGGTGACTGCACCAACTTCCTTACTCTAGACGAGTACTGAGATTTTCCTTATCAAAATGCCAGACCCGGAAATCAAGTTTAGGACATCGTAACTGTGGATACAGTTGAATAGGCTTACAACTAAACCATTATGTTTGGGCAGTTTAAATTCCATAGAAAGACGTATAAAATGAATTACTTTTAACTTACAAACGTGGTATTCGGCATGAGAGTCTTCGATGTCTGGTTTGCTGCGAACATAAGGCTGATGCCGCCCCAGGGATCCCGATACACGAACTCGTCACCTGAAAACAACATATTTGGTAACTTCAAACTTGTTGCAGTTTATCAATGTCTCTAGCCAATGGAAAAGGATATTTCGGTAATAAAAACAGTTTTACTATGCATAAGCGAGGTCTTGAGACTCGTACCCACTTAGTGCGCATTCAACAAATGACTATGAACGCTAGTAACATTGGTTCCAAGCCGACAGAGCGCTGCTGTCGTGCTGCCGCCCGCTAAGAAAATCACGTGACGCGATGCCGTCGTGCTACTCTTTTTAGTATTGTAGTTAGGCGTTCTGTCTAAAAGATGCCTTATGTGCTATCTTTTGAATAAACAGCTCAGTGGACACTGGCAACGTACACGGTGCTATTGGCATAAAATAAAACTGCGTAGTCAGCAAGCGATACAGGTAACAGCCAGATGGTAAATTTTGCTTTTATTCATTTTACTACCTATAAAGCAGCACCATTTGCGACTGTTTGCCCTACACACTACACTACATATAACTCAAGTTTCATGGAGGTGTATTCGCGTAGTGTGTAACTATGGCAAAACAGCTGCCGATGATCTGACCTTAAAAAATCTGGGTACGCCCATGTGTGTGATGAGTATGTAAATCAATAAATAAAAGAAATAAGGATAACACAAGGTACTAAATTCAATCTGCCATCTCAAGATTTTAAATTAGGTGGATTATTAATTTCGGACGTTAGGTAGGTAACTGTGAACAACATGCTATAATATATATATTATAATATATTTCCATTATAATAGCATTAACAGTGTTTATTCATAGCAGTGGACTATGGTGGAAAAGCGGTTTGCTTGTTGTTACGAGATTAATCGGCACTAGTAAGTCTTTAAAGTGCGGGCAACGAAAAGACATAATTTATGAAAACAAACTTTGACGTTGTTGGGCTTTTAACAAAGGACAGTTAAAATATGTTTCCTTTTTACTCGCCAATAATGCTAAAGCTTTATTTATATGAATTATCTAACTAAAAGATTTATATTATAACAATCATTAAACCCCTTTTTACCGGCCCAATACAGAGCACATCCCTCTCAGATTAAGAAGGATTTAGATAGTCCACCACGATGGCCTAGTGAAGATTGGTAGACTTCACACACCTTTAAGAACCAGACGAAGAATTCTAAGACGTTTCCTCTCGATGTTTTCCTTCACCGTTTAATCAAGTGATATTTAATTGCATAGATTAAAACGCACATACTCTTAAAAGTTAGAGGAGAACGCTTTGAATCTTACTTGGTCCTTTCGAGGCCGAAATCCTCACCAGTATCTATCACAGCTTCTTCTCTATTCTTATTATTTATTTATTTACTAGCTGAACCGCGCAACTTCGTTTGCATTAAATATAATTAAAACATTTTTTAGCATTTCTATACCCGTCGTAACGTCTAAACGATAGGTCCAATTTGAATAACTTAAAGAGGAATTTGCAGGTACATAATCAATTTCAACTATAAAACTATTTATTTGGATAAAGATTTGATAGGAACGTCACCATCTTAAGATTGTATTTTGATTGACAAATTATAACAAAAAGCGGTTATTGTGCCATTTAAACATTGACATTTAAACATGTCCATCGATCCATACATACATACATCCATCCATCCATACCTCCATACTCACAAACTTTCGCATTTATAATATAAGTAAGATGGTACGCATGCATTCGATCGTTGTCCCAGATGCCTTGCGACTCGCTGTTGTCTGTGAAGAGTTATGTCCTTTATCTCCGACAATTTTTATCAGATCTTCATTAAAATTACACAACACATGCTTGATAGTATACACTTTCAAATAAAAAAAGAATTATTAAAATCAATTCAAATTTAACGGAGGTATCAAGTAAAATTTATAAAAAATTTCATCCCATTTCCCGGAAGAAGCTTATTGTTTATCGGAATAGAAAGTAGCCTATATGTTGACCCGAAATATCAGCTACTACTATACCAAATTTTATTTAAATCCGTTCCGAAGATTTTACGTGATGCCAAGGCAGATAGACAGACAGACAGACAAAATATATTAAATGTACAGAAATCTTCCAGTTACAGTTTCATTATAAGTATAGATTTAATAAAAGAACTAACAACATGGATATAACACGTTTTTAAATATAGCACACACACAAAATCGTGGACTGATATGCACGTCAATTACAAGTGCACATAACATCGACAAAGCGTCATAGGTAAACAAAGCGTTAACTTAATTTAATTTTTGAGAAAAAAATCAGTATTATACTACATTATTATAAGCAAAAAGCCTCAGAAAACTCCGGACAGAAATTTAATTTATAAATGTGTAAGTAAAATTTTCATTCAAATTTTTAAGGGTGTAATGGACTTCATCGTAATACCAAAATATATTGTAAAACTTTGGTTGAACAACTGTACTGAAATCCTTGTTTAATTGCGTTTATTTATTTTATACTTGACGTTTCAAAAGTGCTTATATTAGGCCTACTTGAAATAAATGAATTTTGAATTTTGAATTTTGAATTTTTATATGAACTGCCCAAATTAAAACTCTATATTTGCGGTGATATGAGTACTACGTTATATTATGTGTTTGGGCCTTTGTTTTTTATATGTTTTAGTGGGTTGAGCCCGTGTCAAATATTCAGTCCAATCATTTCATTGTATTACGGATAAAAGACATTTTCGTTTGATAGGTAAACAAAAATATAAAACTGTTTTTGCAAAAAGTTATTCAATAAAGATAAATTAGGTGAATACGATAAGATTGTTTTCGGTTCGGTAATTTTATACCAGTCAATTTGTTTTTTTTTTATTATTCAATGATCAAATAACACTGGTCTCCCTCCTGATTTTGTTTTTGTTTAATTATATCTCCAGTCTCTCATTTCTGCGTAGCTTATTGATTAGGTTATATTTTTTACGAGAACCTACTAAAGTCCTACCGACAGAGTAATCTCTCCTAGGAGCTTTAAAGCATATACCTACCACGCTGGTCAAACGCGGGTTGATGGGCTTAATGTGCTCTCCGAGGATCTCTTGTTAACTTCGAGATGGTACTAAGAAATCTTAACGCATACAATGAAATATATTTATATCGTTGTTATATAATGGGAATTTTTATTCCAATCTTCATCATTTAAATATCTCACTGGTGTCCCCAGCAATGATTAAAAAAAACTAGGCAGACCCTCCTTACCCTAGACTAGTTTTTCAACCCTTTAGCCTTAAAACCTTAAAAACTATTGTGTATGACAGGAGGTTTTTTTTCAATTAATAATAAAACTATGTAGAACTACAATCGTTTGGCATTTTTAACTAATATCAATTAAATTTGCTTCATTTTTAAGTCAGTGCCATGTAAAACTTAAAAATTACTAAGTATACAACGTGTAATGAAATTACGAAATGCTGTTGAAGGGTGCATAAATATACTTATCACCCTGTAAAAATAATAAATCAAAAGAAACATATTTATTTTTCCATACAGACAATTCAATACATTCTAACATCTAATTCTTATGACAACCCTATTGAAGACAAAAGACCGACACGTGCATAGTACCTACGCTACGCAACGCGTACCGAATAAAGTGACAGGAGTCACTTGATTTTAATTTTGCATGCGATATTAGGGCTGTATCTGGTTTCTTTCAGTTAAAACTAAGGAAATAGTTTACTCAAAAACTATTAACGTTTCGGTTTCACAGATAATGATAATAATAAATATACTTCGACAACACACACATCGCTATCCAGCCCCAAAGCAAGTTTAGCTTGTGTTATGGGTACTGAGATAGCTTATGATTATTTTTTGAATATAATACACATAAATACTTATAATATACAGATACAGATAAGTCTCAGAGACAGTAAATAATGGACCTCTATAGCGTCTGATGTATTATATCGGCCTATGTTTACACGCTGTACACTTTGTCCGTTCCGTTTTATATATATAATAGTAGCAAGGACTACCTAGTAATTTTTTACATATATTTCGATTTCTCCAGGATCCCTCCAATATATCTTGCATTGATTAAAAAGGGACCACGGGACCACTTGGGAAGTATACCGTTCCGGGCAAAAAAAAAAATTTTCAAATCGGCTTATAAATATCGGCTTATAATCTTCTGAAGTAAAAAATACAATCGAATTGAGCACATCCTTTTTTTTTTAAGTCGGTTAAAAGCCAAGATTACCAAAATTCAACTAATGAAAGACTATTAAAGGAATAGGTATGATGACAGTCAATATTGTATTCATCCATATTATGATTCATGTATTAAGAAAAAAATATTTTTTTTATATTCGACGTGAGATATTTTCAGTAATTAGAACTGCCATGACAGATGATGTTGTATTCTTGTTTATTTAGCACCGCTTGAATTTAGAAAATCTCTGCGTTAATCAAGTATTATTTTGATTTCAAGATATCAGTTGTAATCTTTAGCTTTTTAGAATTCCTTCTAAAAAGCTAACTAAAGCGCTTACTATAAAGCTCTAATTTGCCTATGACGTCACGGGTACGGCCATGACATCCAGCGAGCGTTTTCGTGGGAAATAATTATTTCAAATATAATTTGCAATTTATATCAACGAAACCTTTTTGAAAATAGTTTTTGGATATTGGAGTTACTTCCTCATGAGAAAAAATAATGTTTTTCAAATTTAGTCAACATGCCTATTCAACTGATGTATGCTTAAGTCGCAAGATGATAAAAGCGCACTATAGTTTTCTCTCACAAGACACTATTAACGTCACCCTTCATATTAGTGTAATAATTATGCCGCTGTTCATTAAAACCACTGCTCGCAGCTGTAACGACCTAAATACTGGCTGGAATATTCTCAGGAAACTTAAATGCACACTTTAAGTCTATTTATAAACTTACTTTACTTCACGGAGCGTTTTAAACCATTTTCCTGTTGTTTAAAGCGATCAAATTATATTAGTAAACTTAAAACTAAAGCTACGAGGGTTCAAACCGCACTGTAGGGCACGAACGTGTAAGAAAGAAAGTAAAATACACAAATATAATATTTTATTGTAGCATAATATCTTTAAAACTTAGCGTATAGCGTATGGACATCTGCCAAGGCACTTGTACGTGTGAAAACATCTGTTAGGCTAAGTCGTTACATTTTACGAGAGTGGGTATGATGCAAATAATAATACATGGCTGCAGTAAAGCCACTTGCATAAATCTTGGTCGACTCTACAACAAATTGTGACGTTAATGTGAGCTATACATTTTGGTACAGATATTGTTACTTTTTACTTTTCAACCGACTTTAAAAAAAGGTGAGGTTCTCAATTCAACTGTTTTTTTTTTGTTGTATATTTGTTACTCGATTACTCCGCCAATTATAAGCCGATTTGAATAATTCTTTTTTTTATTTGGTACTTTATACTTAGAGATCCCATTTTAATTTGGTGAAGATTTCCAGAGATCTCCTGGATAAATAGAGAGAACTCTGCAAATATTATAGGCACACCTAAAACAACTAAAGGAAAGCACGATACGGTCAAGTAGTACTGATGATGAAGACCATGGATGACCACCGGAACAATACAATAGCTAGTATTACAAGGGTTGCGCTTCGATTATGGGATATTGCTGCTAAGCAATATATGCTCATCACAATAAAAAAGCTTGAAGTGAAGTGCTGGGAGAACTCATTACCCATTAACCATTAACCACGGGAATATTTCCATATCTTGTCAAAAAAACCACCATCCGATGGGACCATCAGATGACCGACATGATGGTATCGAAAACCATTCCCTATAAACAGAGCAACACTTCGCAAGGAACGTTCATCAAAGTGTTCCGTGTGTCCATCAAACTGTGGCTATATATAGGTGTTAAGCAATATACCCGAAATTACACCGACAACGATGCCCTTCAGACTGGAACACAGCAATGGTGCATGGCGGTAGTAGTTCCACGGATGAGCTTTGCCACTAAAGGCTCTACTACTACGCTCTTCTATAGTGTCTAGATTGTGAATTCAATGGAGCCAATTCTTTTGCACATATAGGATGTCATAGGAGGACTTCCCTTTTAACAATGCTTCCTGACGCATACGGAGTGGCCGTTGGGAGAAATGGAAACATTATATATGTAGTTTGCAGCCTTTCGAAACTGTGGGAGTCCCACAATTAACCTATAGGTGATGTACTTGCGTATGCACAGCACTCGCCAGGTTTTGACCCGCCAATCTTGCATGACGAGTTCCATAGGTATCGGTAGCCTAGTCGCTGAAGAAATCTCCAGATAGGCACGACACGTTACCTTCTCGAGGCTTCCACTTATTGGGGGACGACGGATGACGCAAAACCCTCTTTTCTGCGGAGATTATAAAGGAGGCCTTTGCCTTTATAATCTCCTCTGGCTTGCCAGGTTTTGACCCGCCAATCTTGCATGACGAGTTCCATATGCGTCGGTAGCCTAGTCCCTGACGAACTCTCTAGGAAGGAACGACACGTCACCTTCTCGAGGCTTCCACTTATTGGGGGACGACGGATGACGCAAAACCCTCTTTTCTGCGAAGATTATAAAGGAGGCCTTTGCCTTTATAATCTCCTCTGGCTTGCCAGGTTGTGACCCGCCAATCTTGCATGACGAGTTCCATATGCGTCGGTAGCCTAGTCCCTGACGAACTCTCTAGGAAGGAACAACACGTCACCTTCTCGAGACTTCTACTTATGGGGGGGGGGGGGCGATGACGCAAAACCCTATTTTCTGAACCCTCTGGCTTTTGACCTTTTTTTTTGTAAGACATCAATAGGTTGATAGCTGAATGATGCATCATCATCATTATGATGATAGCAAACTTAGCGTTCACTGCGACAATAAAAAAGTAAAAATACGTCAATAAAATATATTTCTTTCACGTCGTCTGTCTTAGACATAATTTACTACTTGAAAACCGTCGATAGAAAACTTTCTACAAATCCAATTTATCGACGTCAGTTGGTTAACAGTTATAAATGAGAGAATTGCTTTTTGATATTTCGTAAGATGGGGAAACGGTTTTTATAAACGAGTAAGTTGGGGTTTCTTTATCTGACCGCTTCTTATAAATATTGAACACGAAGATAAGAGGGGTCGTGACCTTAATAATGTATTAAGTATATTTTTAGACAAAGCTAAAAAGTTTTTCTGGGCAGCCACTAACTGCCGTCTCCTACGAGTAAGAGTATAGTCTTAATATAAACAACAGTCAGCGTAAGAACGTTTATTAATTACGTTAAAACTTATTCAAAATATCATCAAGGCATGCGATGATAATTATATTTAGTGTTCATCGTTCATATTTGATTATTATTTGGTTTGTTAAAATCAAATCGCTCGCAATTTAAAATCGCTTAGAACTGAATAAACGTTGAATATTTGACAATAGTATATCTCAAAGAATGTATCGCTTTTCGCGGAAATGAATGTAGTCGTATACTTAATGATTTTATAACATTATTTAATTAGGAAATTATTCTAGTTAGTGAGCAAGTAAGAATTCGGTTTCCATTCAATTCGGTTGTCACCGCTCTTTAGTCTCTCAGGTTGAACGTAAACGATTAAAAGAATAAATTGGCAGGGGAATACTTACTCTATTAAAATTCATTCCAGCTCAGTTTATTACAACGATCGGCACTAAACCGGTCATTAATTGAAGCTGTTCTGAATCGCTTCGTAAAATATTGAATACTTGATTTTGAATTATAAACTTTATGCGATTACCACACTATAAAGTGTGTTTTGTTCTATTACTGCAGCTATCATTACACATGGAGTTAAATAATGAGTTGGACGCATGTTAAACGAAAAGACTACAAACCTAATTTATTATTCAGGACATTTATTTTTCATTTATTATTTCAAATAGGAGAAGCGGTGATAGTCTTGTGGTGCGGACTTCGGCTTTAAATTAGGGCAATTAAAATATCACTTGCTTAAACGGTAAAGAAAAACGTCGTATATAATATTGTATTTGCTTAAAACGCGCATAACTTAGAAAAGTTAGCTGGGATTCCAACTCAGCCCCTCAAAAGTGTACCCGAAGTCCTAACCACTAGGCTATGATCGCTTAGCTTATATTAATGAAATTTAAGTGCAAGGAGCATGTCCTACAAATTGCAGCACTATGTTTATCAACCTTAGACTTAGGTGCTAACTGCTAAGATTCATGTACATTGGAATCAGAAGTAGAAGTTTGGTGTAGTACTACCACAGGCTAGCTCTGTCACAAAAGGTCTACTAATACTAAAAATAAATAATCATCAGCTACTTCCTAAATTAATTTAGCTACTTCCATCATCTCACTACAGTGTAATTCTTATGTACGCATCAAAAGCGCCACTTATGAATACTTGAATAAAGATATTTTTGACTTTGACTTTAAATGCGCGGTATTGGAAATAGGACGTACTGTTAGTTCATATCCCTTAAATGGTAGCAGGTATAGCCATTTAGGGTTATTAACTAACATTATTAATCCAAATAGATACAAATAATAGTAGGTCGCTGTTAAAAGCGGCTTGGAGGTCTGATTTAAAGTTAAGGCTCACACAAATATGTTTAATTCAGAGAGCGGGTTAACGACGCGTAAATAGGGTCAGCCTTTTATAGGCCGAAATAGTTTCGTACAGCTTTTCCTTTCTAGAATTGAATAGTAAAATAGTTTCAAAGTCCCGCTTTAATTTTAAGTGCGAAGATTCCTAAAATAACATTTCTCCTTATACAAAGCAATTTAACATTTTACATAAAATAGGCTAGAAATTACAAACAGTGAAATCTAATCCAAATGTGACAGTAAAATTGGAAAATAGTGTTTTTTTAGTTTTCTAATTTAAAGTGCGAAGATGCCCAAAAATAACAGCTCTCAATTTATAAAGAAATGTTTGACGATTGTTATTTAAATTCTCCTATAAAACAGGGCGGAGGAGAACGTAGAACTGGTCGCAGCGTCTTCTCTGCTACTAATACCATCTAGTGTGATCAGCAACTATCTTCTCAGCTATTGATTATGAGCAAATCATCCCCTTGGGAGATGCAGCAGTGGTTTGGGCTCTGGCACGAGAGCACGCTGCGGCTGGCGTTGTACGTGACCTTGATCGCGTGTTCTGGCGGCGGCGGGAGCGCGCGTCACGCCTCCAGGAACGACAGCAGCCTGCAAGTCCCTGCGTGAGCAACCCCGCCTCGCGCATAGGAAATGTAAAAAGATTTTTCAGATCGCAAATAGTTCAGGCTGTGGCAAAGGTAGTGATGATTAAATGATATTTGTTGATAAATGCATATACTGTTTATTATATAATTTTTTTTTTTTTTTAATTTTATGTTATTTCAGTTCTTTGTAATGTTTTGTGCAGAATCAACTTCAAAAATCAACATTAAATTAAGTTGATCTAAACGCTTAAATCACTTGGAACGTCGAATTCAAATTTAGAAATTATAAAAAATTACCCAAACCTTTTGGTTGTCAGGTCAGATATTTATTGATTAAGATAAGAAAATTCGTACTAACATCAATTTTGCGCGTGGCGATTGACAGCAGTTTTAAGCTCACATCATCATTTCCTGTGCGAGCGAGTTAATAAGACGTAAAAAGGGGCTATATGATGACTGCAGTATTTTGATCGGTAGTGGGGTAGCAACATCGTTTTTTTTTCTTTTTTCAATCGGATTTGTGTTACCCAGTATTACACAAACCCGTCATACGAGGCGTCACGCGTTCGTCATACGAGGCGACGAAGGGAATCCTCCGTGCTACTACTACCATCCACTGCGAAGCGTGAAAGCTTCTGCACAGGTTTCAGAGGAAAAAAACAGCCAGCATAATTGTTATAACTTGAAATCACATTTATACGTGTATGTGATTAATTGTTTTAATATAATCTAGAACCATAACCTTTTTGCTGTTGCCATAGTAATCCTGAACCCCATTTGACTTCAAACGTTAACACAGGATTGCAGTGTCGTGCACTTCATACATGCGTAGAAGCATTGCCTACCCCAAAAAATTATATAACTCTAAAAGTAAAAGTGAAAACTGATGTTAAATTATTTTTCCATTTTCTGCCAAGTTTTGCACGCACCTTGACCTTGTGCACGCTACTGCAGGATTGCTTTAGTTAACACAACGTTTTTAATGACCATTAAGTTATATCTCAAAAACACAAATGCCCATATTATGTATATTAACAACTCGCGGACCCCCGCGACTTCGTCCGCGTATGAGTCAATCGAGAAGCTAGAATATATCTGATGCTAACATCATAATCATCGTGGGTGGCTATGTACATAGTATTATATTATTTGGTATTTTAGTACATACATACATCCATCCATACATACATCCTTACAAAGTTTCGCATTTATAATATTAGTAGGATAGTACGCATGCATTCGATCGCTGTCCCATATGCCTTGCAACTAACAGTTATTTGTAAAGAGTTATGTTATTTATCTCCAACAATATTTATCAGATCCTTATTAAAATAAGACAATACATGCTAGATAGTATACACTTTGAAATAAATAAAGAATTATTAAAATCGGTTCAAATTTAACGGAGCTATGAAGTAAAATTAATAAAAAAATTCATCCCATTTCCCGGAGGAAACCTATTGTTTATCGGGATGAAAAGTAGCCTATATGTTGACCCGGAATATCAAGTACCATTATACCAAGTTTTATTTCAATCCGTTCAGTAGTTTTCACGTGATGCCCGGACATATAGACAGACGGACAAAAATGAAATAAAAATCTGTTTTGGACTCAGTATCGATTATAAAGCATCCCCCGGTCAAAATATATTAATTGTACGGAAATCTTCCAGTTACAGTTTTATTATAAGTATAGATAATATTGTCAATATTATTGCCTGTGTCTGAGTATGAAGTAAGAATCCAAGTATGGATAAAAAGGTTAGGTTTAGTGAAAACGCGTATTACACTTATTCCTTCTTCAATAGGTTCGACTAAGGTATCCCTATTTGCAATTCGCAAGCCAACTCGAATTTGTTTTTACAGAATTAATTATTCATCTCGACCCCTTTAGTGCCATTGTTTGAGTTACCTGAGTAAATATATATTCTCAGTTATACCTTAAGGCTCCTTTTGTTTCGGCGTGAACGAAGAAAGTTTTTTATTTTAAATATTTGCTTATGTACAAGAAATATATTTATTTCCTACTACTTTTACTTTCTACGGCATTAATCCCTTCTCATTGGCCGAGCCGAGTTGATATGATGATGATGATGGTGATGTATTTCTTGTGTTTCATAATATGTTATCTATTCTATTGTCTAGTGAACTAGCTGCCGTATGCAGCTTTTTAAACGTATTTTTGTTTAAATCTCGCTACATCCTTAACTAAGCAGTATTAGTAGTAACAAATGGTTTTTTAACCTTCTGGAAACATTGCGAAAACAGCACTATGTTTTGTCATAAACAATACTGTATCTCCGTTGTCCATCATCAGAATTTAAGTTAGGTATAATATATTAAATTCAAATTTTATCAAAGTGTAGTGGTTTAGCGAAACATATGTAGCAAAAAAACAAAAAACCAAACCGACATAATTATCACCATTATCAACTAATTAGGCCCATTACAGGGTACCCAGAATGGGAAGGGTTTAGACCGTAGAACACCACGCTGACCAAGTGGTAGACTTCAAATGCCTTTGAGAACATTATGGAGAATTCTTAGATATCAGTGAGCTTACAAATACACTTATTTAATGAAAACCGTTACATATCGACAGTTTTAGTAGTAGAAGAGCTTTTTGTGACAGAGCTCGTCCAGGGAAGTACTACCACCATCTTTATTTCTGCCGCTAAGCAGCATCATGCTTTGTTCCGGGCAAGAGTGTCGGTGTAATTATAGGCACATGAGGCTAAGCATCTACATCTCAGTGATGGACAAGGGCGGCGCGTTGCAGGACGAGTTTCTTGCATACTCTGTGCAGAGGAGTTGCTCTGTTTACAGGCAATACTTTTCCACATACTATCAGATGGGCAGATGGTTCGGTCAGTCAATAATTACTGTAAAAAAAGACAAATTTTGCGCATCTTTGATATGAGTGAGGCTTTGTATTCTCTACAAAAGCATTTTACTTACAAATATTGGAGTGGAATACCCCACTGCGACTTGTTGGGGTAAATTTTCCCCAACGAAATTGACTTCATCAAATAAAAATAAAAAAAGTTAATAATAATAACATAAAATGTTTTATCTATAGAATGTCCGCGATTTAGTTCTGTCAACTAAACAAACTTAATAAAACCTTATCATAGTGTGTTGTAACTTTATAATTGCACTCGTGTTAAATAATATTTTCAATTTAAAACCCGTTGCAAAGCCGTCGCATTTCAGCCGCGGACAGATTAACTGCGTCTATAGACCGTGCTAATTGAAATCGCAGCCGGCCAAACGAAATTAAATTTTTACAATATTCTATCATAGACAAGGTTTCATCACCCCTCGCAAAAATCCGTTGTTATCCAAATATTTATTTGTAGATGGGGTACACTAGATATCAACAAGATACGCAGGGTGTTTACGTATCTCACAACAGGCTTGCCACATTCGTTCGCGATCTTTGCTGTCAAACGTTACTTTTGTATTTTTTTTGTATGCTACTTCTGAGATTATTTTTACACTTACAATTTTGCCTGACCCGGGAATCGAATTCAGGATCCGAAGTGGAACATGCCCACCAACGAGGCTGTGATTACATACCTAACATGGAGTAAAAAAATAAAATAAAAAATCGTGTGCGTCTCGGGACACCTGACAGAGTTGAAGTACAGCTAGCGCAATGGGTTAGAGTGAGAGAGGGGAGCCTGCTAACTGAACGGAAGTCAGACTGATTGGCATCGTAACGCGTTACGTAACGAAGCGGCTTACCCTGCCATTATAAGTTATTAGTTCAAAATTGAAAAGCATGTTTTGTAAGTTAATACTAACTAAGAAAGAATTATTGCTTGAGTGTACCAATAAGCTAAAATATTGATATAAAAAAAAAATGCACTATTGGAACGCCTGCAGCACACTTTAGCTTGTCGAAATGGCAGAAGTTAGTAGGTTGTTCAACGGTAGAAGTAACTTTCGGGTTTCAATCCGCTTATGCGTCAAAAAGTATAAAAAAACAGCAGCATTCCTTTGAAGCGCAAAATACAGGAATACATTTCATTTTGCACTTTGTAATAGAAAGTAAGTTAAATTTCAAATATGTATCTCAATTCTTAGACAAACCGACCAGCCTGGTTTCACACAGGTGGCTGAGAAGCCACCTGTGTGAAACCAGGCTACTTAGATACTTAGTAGAGATACTTGTCTACTTGAAACTGTTTTGTATTCTCGTTGCAAAGTTACATGCAAATTTAAACATATCAAAGTAATTAAGTTAGTAAGTATTTTCTTTCATAAATATACTAACCGTACGTCTACTGATATAGCACGATTAGATAATGAAATACATAGGACCAATAACTTGCTGAAAATAGCGATAATGCAGCACTAATACACTTAATAAACGTAAAGATTCTAAAAGACACATGTTTCATCTTTTTATGAAAGCTTTTACTAAACCCTTTGTACGACGATTGACCATTGCAAATGTACAATAAACGCAATCAATTTAACTTGATGATGATGATAGATGTTGGATATCATGATTAAACTAATAAGATAGATATTAACATTATGTAGATCTAAAGGGAAAATGTTTGTATACTCATTACCTACATAAAATACTATTTGTCTGTGTTCTGTAAGACGGTATAGGAGTGACGTGGAAGTATTATTTTGATCTTTGTGATAGATTCACTCTTCATGATAGACAATCAACGGACCACGATTCATTCCTATTCCAACAACTCAATTCTTAAGACATAAGTCTTAAGAATTAACTTAGCCATCCGTCTTACCTTATCCTAGTTGTTAATATCTCCTAATTACTTATTAAATAAAAATATAGGTAGATGACCCATAAACTACTAACAAATAACAAAAGAATATAGTGCGAAGTACTCGTAAGTAGTAATAATACTTTTACAACATTTATGACGGGTATAAAACTGAAGTTTGGATCTCAAATCCTTCAAGTCCTTACACGTCCATATTCAAAGCAATAAAACTAAGTTGAAGAGCGAACCTATTTTGAACACCTGTGGCTGCTATTATTTGACTTGCTTTACGGACTTTTAGCGGAAACTTTAGCGGGAATGACTTTAAATCGCTTATTTACACCAGCTTTATTTTAACTGTTTTTATGAACGATATTTTTTTGGTGGCTCTCTCCGTACACAGTGTTCTATAACTTACGATTCACAAGATAGACTAAGAATGTGATTATGACCGATGGTTATATTATAAGTATTTAAGTATAAGTACTATATATAAATATTCATCACTCATCTTAGTACCCATAACAAAAGCTACGCCTACTTTGGGGCTAGATGGCAATGTGAGTATTTTAGCAATCAATTATTATAATTATATTTATTATTAATTTTGTTTATAAAGTGGGCTTTCAATGGCACCAAACCGGTTTAAACAGATTTATCCACATTCCATCCGGTAATATTTCTGCCATCTGGCAGTGGTGACCCATCTCCATATAAGATGAGTTAACGGTCGCTGTTATATTCCTTAAACAAAAAAGTTTGTTAAAATGAAGATGACAGTCTCATGCAAAACGACTTGTTAGTGTGGATTTGGGCAAATAGTCAAGCAATAAATTCTTGCAAACGGTCTTTAAAAAGGCGGGTCTTTTGTGAAACCATCTGAAGCCCATATGACAAGCATCTTCACCAGCTAAACGAACATGCAATGGCTATATGAGGATGTGTGCAGTGTCGTAATATATGTATTTATTAATTTCTTTATCTTTGAGGATGCATCTTAAACTTTTAGTAGGAGTAGAGCTTCGTATGACCGAGCCTGTCCGGGAAAGTACTAACGCTATGCTTATGTCTGCTAGCCAAGCAGCAGGTCTGTGATCTTGTCGGAAATCAAAGTCAAAGTCAAATATTTCTTTATTCAAATAGGCACATATATGGCACTTTTGATGCGTACATTACATTTAAAATATAGCATAGAATTGAGTTGATGGCGATAACTAAATCCGTCAACTTAAAACTAAAGCTACGAGGGTACCAAACGCGCCCTGGTCTAAGAAGAAGCCCACAACACATTTAGCCGGTTGTTTTTTTTTTGCTATCACCATCTCACATTGTCACTCAAAAATTTTAAAGGACGTTTTGACTATTTTTATCGTTGACGTAGTCCTTAATACTGTAATAGGACTTTTCTATAAGCTTACATTGAACACAAACTTTGAACTTTTTCAGAGACTTCTCCAAGATATCAAGTAGAAGGGTGTGGTTGTCAGTGTAATGACAGGCACACGAAACTTCACATATACGCCGTAGGTAGATGGACATAGAGCGCCAATTTGTGGGGCGGGTTCCTTGCATGGCCTGCGAAGTTTCGCTCTATCCATAGGCGATGGGTTTCCTCCTACCATTAGTTAGGACCTCTGCTACAAAACTACATAGAATTTATGTCCTTACTGCTTTAACTACTAATAATGCGCATGATTCAAATTAAAAAAAAAATATTTTTACACGTTTAGTACAACGATGACGTGTAACAAGGTTTGATTACACGGCATCGTTGTACCTCTGTATGACTATCCATATTCTAAAACTCAAATTATCCATATTCTTAAGCTGCAAAACTCCTTAAATCCCTTAATAGTATAAGCTGCAAAGTATGTTTATATGTTTTAAAGCACTAACTCAGGAACATCTTATTCGATTTGATTTTGGTCTGGTTTGAGGCTTCGGCCATAGCTAGTTACCTAGCTCTGTCAGACGTGCAACTAAGCTATTTAGCGTTCCGGTACGACGCGATGCCGCGTGGAATCCGATTATGGGTATGAGTTTAATATTACTGCCATACCAACAAGTTAGCCCGCTACCATCATAGACTGCATCATTACTTACCACCAGGTGAGATTGCAGTCAAATGCTAACTTGTAATGTAACAAAAAAATAGATTTTAAATAAATACATATTTCGACAATGCAGTGTGTTTTACCGACAATTTAATAGTTTTATTTACACACTGACTATTAACGCTGTTGAAACTGAGCGATACATCTTATGTAACGATTCTGGAATCCATATTTATTCTGCAGTTAAAATAATAATAGAAAAGGCTTCGGCATAAAGTCCTCACAGAGTCGTACACAAAGCAATAAAACTAAGTTGAACCGCGAACCCATTTCGTACACCTGCGTCTAAAACTATATAAGATATTTTATTCATGCGAAGCTAGGTTATTAGTTTGCATACTCAAAATCATTGATACATAATATAGTAACCGAGACAGGTCTATTCAAAATATATTATTTTAGTAAATATATAAGACCGCCTTTGCACACCTAAACTAGTTTTTTATTATTTTTATATTTTGTCAATGTGTTTCTCTTTGTATTTTATTTTTGTGTGTTCAATAAAGAATTTAATAATAATAATAATATATTACGACAATACACACATCGCCATCTTGCCACAAAGCAAACGTATCTTGTGCTATGTGTACTAAAATAACTGGTAGTAATGAATAATATACATATATATATATAGTAGTAATAAAACGATCACTTGCTTCAACGGTGAAGGAAAACATCGTGAGGAAACCTGTATGCCTGAGAGTTCTACGCAATGTTCTCAAAGGTGTCTGGAGTCCACTAATCCGCAATGGGCCAGCGTGGTGGACTACGGCCGTAACCCCTTCCCCTTCGTTTTAGTGTCTGGGTGTAACTATTTATGTATCAACACATCAACCCATTATCGGCCCACTACAGGGCATGGGTCTCCCCCACAATAAGAAGGGGTTAAGGCCTTTTCCAACTGGCCGGCCCAGTGCGTACTCCACATACCTGTGAGAACATTGTAGAAAAGTCTCAAGTTGTTGTCTCAACTCTCAAATTGAAGCAAGTGATATTTCAATTACTAATAAAACGCACATAACTAATAAAACTTAGAGGTGCGCGCTGGGATTCGAACTCGGCCCCCGAAAGTAAGTTGAAGTCCTAACCACTGGGCTATGACCGCTTCAACAATTAATATATCAATAACCAATGTATGTAATAAACGGTCAGAGTAGTGTGTTCAAATAACATTGGACATAGGACACTACACTACACTGTGGCTCGACACACACGGTTAAGTTTCTGATACGCCAAATATTGATCAGTCAATAATCCTAGATCATCAAGAAATTGTGTTTCCAAAGAGGAATCATTTAGCTTAGTTATTAATTTTTAATTTGACTGCGCCAACCTACTTCAATGATTGGCGCATGCGCTTTAGAATCGTATGTTGGTAAACTGATGCGACAGGTTTTCAGAATCCCGTAGTTATATAAATATTGGAATGAATAAAAGTCACTTTTAACGTACCACACAGAACTACAGTAATATATAATATGATTATTTAAATTAATCATTAAACTTTTCACTTTCAATTTAGTGTACACTATTCTACTGGATAAGCCCTTTCATTAGATACCCATATTGAAGGAGTTGTGAAATAATATGTAATCCGCCATTTTGTAGCAGCGGACATCTTGGACCACGGATTTTCATCACATATAGCTAAGAACACCAAAACAAAATTCAAATTGATTCTTCCGTTCGGGAGCTACAATATCATAGACAGACACACTCACACAAACACAACACTGACACACACACTCACACACATACATACACACACACACACTCACAAGCACACTCGCTTACAAAAACACGTCAAACTTATAGCTGACGTTTTTGCGTCGAGGATTAGAAAGAGTTGCGTCGATATGGATTGTGAAAGTCAACTTGACTTGAAGACCATGCATAATAATCCGATTCGAGGTCTGACTTGTATGATACTTTCGCGGTGCTTCCATCCCATTCGTAAATCCTGTTAGATTATAAGTAGATGACTTTATTAATTTTAAAAATAATAAAGTTACAATCATCATCATCATCAATTCAACTAATTGACGTCCACTGTTGGACATAGGCCTTTTGTAGGGAATTCCACAATCAAAGGTCCTGGGCTTCTAGCGTTTACCTTTGCGGGGTCGCCATTCGAGCACCTTAGAATCACAAAGGTCCATTCGTTATCCGAGCTATGTTATAATACTTGAAATTAAATATATAATCAATTTTAAAACAATCAGAATCTATGGGTATTAATGAAGATCAAATTAAGTATATCTGTTAAGCCACAAAGGAATGTGAAAAGAGAATAATTAATTTGTATGTAGAGTCCGCATACCTATTTTATAAACTAAATATGATAAATATCTCTCGGGTCTCTCTAGAAATTCATTTCGTTATCTCATTTATTTTATGCGAATCAAATTTGATAAAATTTCACCGAGATTTTTTAATATTATAATGTTCTTTAAAAAGGTGAACGGAAACCAAATTAAATTGATGTAATATAAAACTGGGGAGGAAAATATTGGTGTATACTTAGTTTGTATACTTACATGACAATTTTACTATACCATAATTAACGAAAATGTCAGAATAAGGGTAATGAAACATGAGTGTGAGTTTCCTCGACTTCGGCTCTGTTTTTAGAAGTATCACATGAATGTTTTATTATCTACCTATGTGCAGTTTCATTCTCTACTATAACTAAGATCACGCTGTAGGCATTACTAAATATCTTAATTATGGTAAGACAGCTTAGAATGAAAATGAGAACACACCAGACAAGAGAATTATTTTGTTTTGATGTAATACTTAGGTAGGGTTTTAATTTTCGATAGTAAATTCATTCGTCAGGTATCTTGAATTTTAACTACACAAATTGTTCCAAATAAGGTCTCATATGTCTGCATCTCTAAGGGATGCTAACTTAGATTTCAAGACTCATCCACAGCCTATCAACTTCCCACTGATGGGCACAGTCCTCGTCTTTTAGAGCATAGACCCACCACGCTGCACCAATGCGGGTTGGCGGGATTTAACGACTTTAATCACCAGAAAGTGATGCTCTCCGAGGCAAGTGGGTTAACACCTCTAAATTCCTAACTTTTGGCCTGTACAATACCTAATCCAATATTTAAAGTAATAGGATTATCGTGTTAAAATCACCATTCGATCGTCATACGAGATCGCAAAGCAATGTAGGAGAGATGGGATTAAAAGCATTGTCCGATAGTAAATTATAAAACAGTAATAAAGGAGATTATAATACAACGTTGATTAAAAATTAAATAACCAACGACTTTCAATATAGTGTACATTATTTTACTACTTAAGGCCCTTTAATTTAACACCCTACAATATAATAGTCGTGAAAAAATATGTTATCCGCTATTTTGTTGCAGCGGCCATCGTGGACCGATTTTTCTTAAACATAGCTTACTTAGATCATTTCTGACAAATTTAAATTTAAAACAAAATCAAAATCGGTTTATCCGTTCGAGAGCTACGATGCCTTAGACGAACACAAATACACAGACACGTCAAACTTATAGCAACTCCTCGGGGGTTAAAAATAACAAAAAGTGATTTATCATCTTAATTATGAAAACTATAAGGAGCTTAGAACTGAAAATGGTACTCAAACAGCGGTTTTGTGAAATTGGCTGAATGCCCAGCCAACTGGAGCCAATTGCAAGTGGTTAAGCATAATTAGGGACACTGTAATTATTGAAGTTGATACCGAATCGCATCGCCATTTCAATTGCATGAGATAGTATGTCAAACCAAAATTATGGATTTTATGTGTAAGTAGGTTTTGGTTTTGGCGACTAATTTGATGAACAGCCATTGATTCAAAATGTAGGTAAAGCTATATTACGATATGGGCGCCACCGGGATAAATCCCAAGCAAACGAGAAATTGAAGAGTAACTGCCGAGCGTAGCCAGGGTGTTGCTTCTAGAATCCTGAGTGTAGCGAGGGCTTTAGGGGCGCCCAACAGTGAACACGACGGCAGCTTCAAACCTGAGTTGAATACTCTACTAAGCATACCTCGCAGCCTTTTTTTAAAATCTTTACTCTATGGTTCAAGATTCATAGGCTCTAGTTAGTGACAGGGACGACAGATTTCATTCAGATACGCCGTGCGCGATGTTCCTTATTCAAATCATAAAAACCCCTAGGGACTCCAATACAACATTACTTCCCCGGTAAGCCTATAGGACGTATTGACGTACTTGACCTTTCAATACTGGGCTATGTAATGAGGCATTGTCGAGCGAGTGGTGTGAAAAAACTATTGCCGTCCTCCTCATGCTTTAGAGTGTGATTGAGGCAGCTGCAGCTTAGACCGATTTTACCGAGATTTTACGAGATCGATATTTCCAATTACCTGGTTTTCTCATCCAAAGGCGATTAAATGATTTTTGGTATGACATTTTACGGATGTGTTTTTCTGGTGGGAGGCTTCGGTCGTGTACATTTTTAAGCATGTTGTTATTTACAACTCAGTGCCACGTCAACATAATCAACTGGTATATAGTACATAGAAAACAGCGTTAATACAATCAACTAGTACAGAGTTATTTGCAAACAAAAGTTTTTAACCTAAGTTTCTTCTTAGGTTTTTGTAGAGAACCCATTCAAATTGATTTAAAAGTATTTTTACATAAGTCAATTTAATAAATAAATAATAAATTTATTTAATAAATAAATAATAATTAATACATAAGCACACACTCACAAACACCATCACACACAGACCCACACACTCCCACGCACACCCACACACTCATACACATATACACAAATATACAACCACACTCCACAAGTTTGCATGAAAGCATGAAAAAAAACAAAAAATAGAAAACAAAAAAATGAATAATATACAACTGAATTAAAAAAATTAGCTCAATGTATGTACACATTTTGTTAGAGAAGAGCGAGACCTACTGATACAAGTATATACTCGTAATATGCTTAAAAGGCGATCTCAGCGTAATAATTAAGACATGAATGTAATTGTTAATGAAATACAATTTATTATAATTATTTGCACAGAATTAGTATGCAGAGGTCCTAAGAAGCCGTCTATACGGATCAATGGGGCCATAGCCAGTATTGAGTATCACAACGATGTGGTTTCTAGAATCCCGACAGTAGGGATGTCAAAGAAGTTTGGGTGTCAAAAACAAAGGAAGATTGAATAATCTACTTTTCACAGGTTCAATCCCCGCGCGGCATTAAAACTTTTGATCGTTGTAATTTTTGAATTTTCTCTGGTTTGGTCTGTTGGTAGGATTCGGCTTTGGTTTGTTACTAATACCGCCAAAGACGTATCGCCAAGCGATCAGGTGCAATGCTTCGGAGGAACAGATTAGGGACATGGGTTTAACATACCTGGATACAAATTGTCGACAACGTCACAAATTACAACCAAGCGAGATTGCAATTATAGGATCATTAATAGTGGAATACAAAAAATACGACATTGTAAGAGAAAAAGTCTTTTCATTTGTAGATTGTACTTTCTTTTATCTGGAACAACATTGATGCGGCTCGTATCCTGCACGTTACAATAAAACGTTTCAAGAGACGGCTACATAGCAACACACATAATGGCTGTCACTGAATTGGGACTTTATTTAACTGCAGAATGTATCCAGCGAACTAAAATATAAATATATTGGATGTATGGAAAGCAAAAAATTTGGTTATTTTTCTAACGTATCGCATATACTTGTACCTATTATTAATTTTGAAATTAATATTTACCAGCTGTTGCCCGCGGATTCGTGCATTCTTGTTTAGATTTTTAAAGGTCCTGCAGGAACTTCCCGAGATAAAATGTATCCTATGGCCGTCTCCAGGATGTAAACTATTCATATGCAAAATTTTAGCATGATAAGTTTAGCAGTCAAGCAACGCATAGGTAACAAATAAATATAATATACTACAACAATACACACATCGCCATCTAGCCCCAAAGTAAGCGTAGCTTGTGTTATGCGTACTAAGATAGCTGATGAATATTTTTATGAATATAATACACATAAATACTTCTACAGACAAACACCCTGACTCTGAAAAACATTCATGTTCTGATACACAAAAATTTTCCAGTTGTGGGAATCGAACCCACGGCCTTGGACGCAGAAAGCCGGATCGCTGCCCATTGCGCCTTGCAATGCATTTTTTGATATTCCTCAGCTAACTTTTACTAGCATTTAATATAAACACATTATGCTATGTCCATCTCCACGATGAAAGCCAAATGAATGCCAAATTTCATCAAGATCTGTTCTTCGGTTGTGTAGATAGGAAATATGCACTATTTTAATTACATTGTATTATTCGTATGGATATATCAATGAATAAATGAATGAATATACTTTTACTGCACACCACAAAAAGGACATAAAAAAAGAAAAATATAGCAGAACAAAGTATACAATTTGGCGGCCTTATCGCTTCATAGCGATTTCTTCCAGGCAACCAATGGCGAAGAAAACAAATACAGAAAATTGAATGGTGGTGCACATATAATAAATATATCAATACTTAAATAAATATATATAATATAACATATATAGAACAATATAAAACTATATATGTATATTCCTAAGTAGTTTGCAATAACTTGGAAATCAATTTATTAATAATCAACCCGTTACCCGCCCACTACAGGGCGCAGGTCTCCTCCCACAATGAAGAGGGGTTAAGGCTGTAGTCCACCACGCTGGCCCAGTGACAAGCAATTGATTACTGTGATTGGTGGACAAGCAATTTATTACTGCTGCTTCGTACTGTGATTGGTGGACAAGCACTTTTTACTGCTGCTTAATTCAGTAATCATAATCATCATCAGCAGCCTATTAAAGTCCACTGCTGGACTAAAGGCATTCCCGGCTGGAGCATTTGACCATAATAACCACGCTGGGCAGGCTGGTTGGTGATCGCAATAGATGGTAGTAGCACAGAGGATAGTAGAATTCTTTAATAAAAAAACTAAAAGTGTAGTAACTGGTTCCCGCGAATAGATACGCATTTTTTTTATGCCAGGTCACATTTGTTTTACTGGCATAAAATGTATTCTACGTGTATGCAAAATCAACCCAAGATTGATTTTAAGCTGTGAACCGTCTGTTTTCGTAACTGAAAAGTATCCTATGTCTGTGTTCTAGGTGCAGCTTTCTATCTATGCTAAATTTCGTTTAATTAGCCGTGAACCAATATAATGTGTATTGATAACATAAAGGCTAGTTTTATTAATACAGCGAGAAAGACTCCGGCTTTTTGGTCCCATCCCATATCCATCTCCAGGGTAAATGTGTCTCAAAAAAGACACACTTTCTCTTTTATGATATAAGTATGTATATTACTAATAATCAAATTGATTATCACTGTACGGTACGGACTTCGTATTGAATTCCAAATTATGTTTATTTACATATGTTTCTTTTACGGTGCTAATTGCTCAATTTGGACTATGTATCAAACATCAATTAGTAAATGAATTTTCTATCATCTGAGCCCCAGATCGTATCCCGCGGGTCACGTGACCGCGTAGGCAATTAAACCGTTCCCGTCAGGTATCTAGGTCACGCTATATCTAGCACTAGAATGCGTTTCATTACTGCCGCAGTTGGCAACTTTGACTTTTCAAATAACCTACATTATGTGCATGTAAGGTATATTGCCATTCCTATTGTGGGAGGAGGTGGGGACCCGTGCCATGTTGTGGCCCTGAAATGGGTTGATATGTTGGTGATGAGGAAGGTCTATTTATTTTATGCCTTCGCCAAATTAAGTTATTCCTTTCTAGATTTATCAAATGATTTAACTTAACTTATTAAAGTTTTTTCTATATTTTTGTTACAGCATTTTTACCTACAATATAGCTGAAATGTCGAAAAGGTGTTAAAATGAATGGTTTAAAGATCTGTGTGTGAAATATACGCATCCGCATTAAATATACTTCCGTAATGTATATATCGCATATGCATCGCATCCTAAACAAAGTTGGATTCGTAGCCAATAAATTTTAAATTCACCCGCTGTGGGCACGAAAAGAGAATACTTACATTTCATAGTACTTTTCAAGATAACACCCGACGTATGTATTTATATATGAGACATTTCTGAAATAGGTAAGGTAAAAATTTAAGCCAACAAAAAAAAAATATTTTTACTTTATGACATTGGTTTTCAAAAACTGAGCCGTTACGTGAGGCTATATTAAAAATCTTAACCTGAAATCAATCTGAGTTACTCCCTAGTCACACCTAAACAAGAAATATACTTATTCCTCATATGTAAGGATATAATAAAACTCTAACTAAACTTACTTGCATTTGCCTTGGGCCATTATCCAGCAGCGCTCTATAACATTCTAAACTACATTATTAAACGTAGTTTGATTAAATTACTCTACCTAGGTAACAAAGTTTACGCTGTTTTATTTTTCTTATTATTAAACGAACTTTCATTAAATTACTCGAACTAGGTAATAAACTTTACGCTGCCATAATATTTGTCGCGAGAGACTACTGTTCGTCGCTGGCCAGACAAACTTTGTCTAGAAAATATTTAACACGTTATTAAATTAATTTACTCCAGCGTTGTTTTTATTATGTAAACGAAATTAAAGTAATAAAAAAATATATGAATTTTATCTACTTTATAACTTTATTATTTGACGGCCGACTGGTGCAGTGGGCAGCGACCCTGCTTTCTGAGTCCAAGGCCGTGGGTTCGATTCCCACAACTGGAAAATGTTTGTGTGATAAACATAAGTGTTTTTAAAAAATATTCATCAGTCATCTTAGTACCCATAACACAAGCTACGCTTACTTTTGGGCTAGATGGCGATGTGTGTATTGTCGTAGTATATTTATTTATTTATTTGATTTATTCAGCTATCAAGATTGGTGTCCTAATTATTTTGACCTTATTCTAATATTACCTCGGGCCACCCAATTTTGTTCGAAGCGATTGGAATTTGATCTTTTCAAAGGTAGAGCCTTTATCCGTGATCTAGATTTTAGTGCTAATAGCTGCTAATTCAGGATAATTTATTAAGCTGTCAAATTTCCTGTCGCTCATTGATAAGACTGATGGTAGAGCAAATTCTCGACTGTTGGGTTAATAATCGGGGTCGCAGTTAGTAGAACAATTGGGGTAACATAGCTAATCGAAACATTAAAGCCTTCACGCAGCTGACTTCGCAATAACGGGCGCATTCGGAAGCCACGTTTACATCATCAACCGACATAAAAAATAGTAGGAGGTACACAATTCGACTGTATGTTTTTTTTTGTATATTTCATACTCGATTACTCCGCCAATTATAAACCGATTTTGATTAGTTACTGAAGGGATCCTGGACAATTTGAGGGAACTCTTTAAATATTATGAGCACACCTATAGCAATTTGAAGATTTTTTAAAGGATTTTTTAAAGGCATCTTCTTTTGAAATGCTCATTGTAGAAAATACAACGTACTTTTCTTGTTAGTACCTACTGTAATCTTAGTTATTTTACTTAGCACTTATTTATTTCTTGGTTTTTAGTTGTTAAAGAATGTCGTTTTTTTTTAATTTTTTTTTTATTTGACAAATATAATAACAATTAATAATCACATAATATCAATCAAAAAAACGTATGCGAATTTCAAAAATTTGCGAGCTTAAGCTACTTCATTCACAGTCCTACTCCTAAGATAATAACTTTAGCTGCTGATATATTTTTTTTCCACTACAAGTTGGCCCATGATTTCAGTTTCACCTAGTAGTAAGTGATGATGCAATCTAAGATGGTAGCGGGCTAACCTGTTAGGGGGGTATGGTAGTCATACCCATAATGAGTTTCTACGCGACTTCTTACCGGAACACTAAGTCGCGGCACGTCTTTGTCGGTATGGTGGTAACTAGCCAAGTCCAAAGCCTCGAACCAGACTAGACCAGAGAAAACTCAGATATTGTAAATTCCCAAATTGCCCCTGAAGGTTGCAGGGAATTTCATTCAGTTCAGGAACCGAACACTTTATATGCCTTTTCATCATGGTCATAAAGCTCCGAGCTTTGTTTATAACAGCTCACAGGCTCCTTGGTACATACACCACCACAATAACATTGAATGTATCACTAATACTCGATTTAGCAAAATTATTATAATTTATTGTATTTATTAATAGGCCACCTAATAAAAAAATATAGCTCTAGCTAATAATGACTTGATATAATATTTCCACGTGTGTGAGTGTGTGTCAGTATTAACGTTTAAATTGTTGCTTTCAAATTCCCTCGGACCTTCTAGCCGATAACTTTTCCCCTGCCATAGTCATATATGACCCGATATGTCCTTTTATGAAAACACTGCAGGTTGTCACTGCGTGATATTTGTGGGACTTTCCTTAAACTGACTCAAGAAAAGGTTGTTAGTATGATTTTTATTATTACACAGTTTTTTACTATTAAAAATACCGTAGTACCCCATCGGCTTATCTTTCTTATGTAATATTACGTTTGTGCGAAATGATTTGAAAAATATAAATGATTCTTTTATAGGAAAGTTATGACACGTAGAAATCGCATTGGCAACAAAAAGTACGCAAGCTGTGGTGATGTGCTCTGTCGTAACAATAGCAAGATTTTTCTCCGACCATTCGTTATTGGAACTTGTATATATGGTCCTGATTTAAGAAAGCTTTGCTAGCGCGATGCAATATATTTGTGGCGCCATCTAATTAGGTAACGTGGAGGCGGAGCTGAGCTTATACCTTTATATCTCTCTACTTACCGGATATCCACGTCCCATTCCATCGTGCAGGCACTAATTCTTCATTCAAAAGGTCTTGTATCTTCAGCCTTCTTCCTTTTACTCTCGGACCTTCATCAGGCGGAGTAAGTAGCACCACTGAGGTCACAATCAAGGCTAACACAGCCACTATCACTAGTAGAGCAATTAGGATACCCCTCCAATTGCGTTGGTTTGGACTCCCGACCACCAGCTTCTGAAACAAGGAAGATGGTTAGACCTTGGATTTGTAAGACTAGGTCTTCATCATCACCGTCATCCTCAGCCTCTTACTATACAATGCAATGCTCATAAAAGAGATGGTTTTAGACTTTTAGAGCATAAACCAACCATTTTTTTTTATGAAAATCGTCGGCAATCAAGCACATGGCCCACGTGATGGTATATGGAAAATTGTCATCTTTTTTTTATTTAAATATATAGACAAGTGCTGGACTGCAATCACACCTGATGGTAAGTGATGATGCAGCCTAAGATGAAGCGCACTTGCCTAGAAGATGCCTATTCACTGTTGATTTGAAGGTACTAAGGTTATAGGTATCGGGGTAGGCGGAAGATGGGAGGGCATTCGAGGCCTTTGCGGTGCGGATCAGAAAGGAAGAAGCAAAACGCTTCGTACGTGTTGATGGTATTTCAACCACGTAACGGTGCAGATTATTTCGGTACCTCGCAGTTCGATGGTAGAAAAGCTCCTGAGCACACTCTCCGAAATGAGCAACATTACGTGTGGCACGCAACGATCGTGTCCTACAAATTGCAGCCCTCCGTCAACCTGAGGCGCAAATTTTAAGCCTCATATGCCTTTAACTACACCGGCAATCACGCTCTTCGGACCGGAACACAGCAATGTTGGAACACAGGAAGGCTGCTATGCGGCAGAAATAAGCACGGCGATAGTACTTCCACAAAAATCTCTAGTACTACTAAGATGAATTCCAATGCCAGATGGCGTTCTTTAAAATGATATCACAGTCTAGGAGACCCGTGCTCTGTCGTCGGTCGGTAATGGATTGATGTGATTATGGCTTCTATAATTAATCTTTTTTTTTAAATCAACTAACAAATGTGTATAATATTTGTATATGGAAATTTTACTCAACAGAAAACTGCTAGTTTAAAATAATTTGAATGGGTTAATTTTACTCCAGTTGCTGTTATATGTTAATGTCAAGTCATATCAACATGTTTCAGCAAAGTTTTTTTTTTTTTTTTTTTTTTCATGCTAGTAACTGGCACTACTACTTGAGATTAATTCTAATAGTCCACCAATCTGGGCCAGCGTGATGGACTACGGCTTTAACCTATCCTCATTGTGGGAGGAGACCCGTGCTCTATAGTGGGCCGGTAATGGGTTGATGTGAATGTTAACAATCAAGAGCGACGGTATAACATGCTTTTCGAGGCACCTTGGTTAATAACGCTAATTTTCAAATTCCGGGCTGATAGAGAGTTTCTTAACAGAAAAATTCTCAGAAGTCTTGATTTAACCCGGAATCGATCCCAGTACCTCATGATTCGTAGTCTAATGTACTAACAAGCACCGACCAATCACTTGACCAACGAGATAGTTCTAGTACCAGCTTCAAGCAGACAGCAGACAACAGATTTTTAATACAAATAAAAAAAACTTCCTAATATTATAAATGCGTAAGTTTGTTAGTTTGTTGTTTGTCCTTCTTTAACTCCCTAATTAAGCAACAAATCTTGATTTTAAATTGTTGTCATATTGTTAGTTAATAATACGAAGAATAACATAGGCTAATTTTTATCCCAACAAAATAAAGGGGCTCCCACGGGATTTGTAAAAAACCATGATATACGCGAACGAAGATTGCAGGCAACAACTAGTAAAGAATTATAAACGACGTTCTTATTTTAAGCTGTTTTATTTCACTACTATATTTTACAGCTAACTTTTAAACCGATCGTTGCTTGCGAAAAAGTAGCAAAGCACTTCTCTACCTTGAAACAGTCACCAAAGTGCCTAAATTGGTTTAACTTACAAGGAGTTGGCCTATAAACGATATTGCGAAGTATCTTATAAAACTGAGAGCGCATAAAATATGCGAATATGATATCAGGTGAAAGTATAGGGTTGCTATCACACCGAGATGTTACATTTCCTTTGTTTCAAGAGAATATTCTCGAATCTTGAGGTATCGATCGATCATGATACTAGAGTAAGGCGGTTGGACTATACAAATCATAAGCAGTAATATTTTAGTGACTGAGGTAGGTACTACAACCATGTTTGAAGGGCGTGGGTTCCGGTGTAATTAATCAAAATAACAAATAATACACAGGGCGACACGTTGCAGGACGTGTTTGTTGCTCTATTTATAATCGATGGTTTACAATTCCCATCAGGTGTACTATCAGCTTGGTCCGTCAATTATTACTATAATTCTAATGCTTTATTATATTGAAGCAGTGTTAGCCCAGTGGGTAGAACTTCGACTTCAAGTTCGGGCGGCCGAGTTCGAATCGAAGTGTAAATTGCTAAAAACGCACATAACTTTTCTAAGTTATGTGCGTTTTAAGCAATTCAGACTGTGGTCTCGATTCCCGCACCTGGAAAATGATTGTTTGACGAGCATGAAAGTTTTTCAGTGTCTGGGTGTTTATCTGTAGTTTATAATTATTTATGTATTTGATTCATAAAAATATTCATCAGTCATCTTAGTACCCATAATACAAGCTACGCTTACTTTGGGGCTAGATGGCAATATGTGCATTGTCGTAGTACTTTTTTTTTTTATTTCACTAAAATATCACTTGCTTCTACGTTCAAGGAGATCATCGTGAGGAACCTGCATGCCTGAGAGTTCTCCATACTGTTCATAAAGGTGTGTGGTCCTCTAATCCTCTCTGGGCCAGCCTGGTGGCCTTAACCTATTCCCATTGTGTTAGGAGACCTGTACCCTGTAGTGGGCCGGTAATGGGTTGATATGACGATGATGATGATATTATATTAACTACGTCATAGGTCTAGTGGTTAGCATGTTTAATTGCAGATCACGAGGTCCAGATCCAGAAATTTATCAGTACCAGCCCGGAGTTAGGAAGTCGGCGGTGTAAACCCCATGCCTCGGAGAGCACGTTTAGCCAGCGGTCCTGGTTATTATCACAAAGAAACAAACACACTCTGGCATTTATAATATTAGTAATGTCCACTGCTTAATATAAAATCCAAAATTCATTTATTTCAAGTAGGCCTAATATAAGCACTTTTGAAACGTCAAGTCTGTCTGTTTGTAGTGACTCTACCACTGGTTCGGAAGGCAGATTCTACCGAGAAGAAGCCGGCAAGAAACTGAGCAGTTGCTCTTTTCCAACATCAACAATTTACATTTTACATTTTAACATTCATTTTTCTATCTAGTGAGAGATGAAAGCGGAGCCGGATGCTTCCAAGCAACCTTGTCATTAAGAAATTCATCAATTGTATAGTAACTCGCTGTAATAAATGTGTTTTAACATATTCTTTAAATTTATGCATTGGTAGGTCCCAAGTTCCCTTAGGAATCATATTATAAAAGCATATACTCAATCCCACAAATGACTTCTGTACCTTTCGCAGACGATATGCAGATGTCACTAATTTATGACCATTTCTTGTAAGTTAAGACAAACTTGAAAGTTAAGACTGTTTATATCCAGTTTTTGTTTATAAAGACTAATATGTTGTCTTACAAATACTATATTATTATAAATATAATGTAATTTTACATAGTTTTAATAGTCTAAACTTATCTTAGTGGGTTTCAGCACACATATAAACTTCAATTGAGTGCGTGAATCGTAACGATGGGAACAACCGTTACACTGGGTAATGTCTGAATTAGACGTCGAAATGGCCTCCAAGGGTGTCGTGTTCTGATAACCATGTTCCGACACGACTCCAGAAGTAATATTCCGCACGTATGAAGCTTGTTACACATCTCTGATTAGCTTCCACCACAGTTATGTTCTTAGACAATACTACGTACATTTACTACATATATTGTCACACAGAATTGAGTACACACAGAATCCTCATTCGTTGCAGTGCATTGTGACCAGAAACAGTGAAAACGACCCGCGCACGTCTTACTTCACACCGACGGAACGTTGCTAGCTCACAAACTTTTCCCATTTTCCCCGTTTTATGGTAAATTTTTAGAACATTAGAGGTACAATAGTTACTTTCAACTGCTAAATGAAATGAAGTGACCATTTCTGTGGATTGACCGACACTTAAAAATTCAATATTAGCTTTATGATATTTTAATGGCACGAAACGTTCGTTATTTTAATTAGGTTGGTATATTCTCATTTAAACATGTAAAAAAGAATATTATAATGCTACCGCATTAATCCTATGACAGCCCGTAGAAATTCAATATTATTAACAATATTTTTTACCAATATTCCAACTCTTTAATACTCACAGGCAATCTTATTGTCTATATGCAGAAATTATATCAATAATGTTGACGTGTGTGTGAGGGCCTATGTCACTATTCACGTCATACATTCATCCATGTAAACTATATTTTGTAAAAAAAATATGTTCTAAATCATTTTAGACTTGTCAGTGGTGACGCAATTTCTATGGAAATCAAACAAACATTAATGAAATCGTTCTGTACGTGATTTATTTAACATTGATAAAAATTCTGATACTGAAATCATTTAAATTGTAATTACACTCAACAGGATCAAACATTTTATATTTCCACACCCTTTATATTCTTGAACGCAAATAAATAAATCTACTAACCCTACCGAAACTTTACACTGTAAATATTCAGTAATTTTCTATTTTTGAACAGTTAAAGCTGTGTCATTCAGTAATGAAAAGACAATTGTTTCGATTTTATTATCCTAACGGTGATTCTATTTTCCTCAATATTTGGCTATCCCTTTTTTTTAGCGTAATGGATTTGCAACGTATTCAGCTACGCTTTGTTACGCCCATGATAAATTGACTACTTCCTGCCTGTCCCGGCACTCCATACTCGTGACAGATTTATCGTTTTGTAAACAAGTTTTATCAGTTACCACTTTACAAAACCTCGAAATAAATTGTGATTCAAGTCAGTACTGGCTAACTTAGATAAGCATTCTCTAATGAACAATCCGTTAGTTACATTTGAAAAATGTTTCGTGTATCTGTTTCATAATTCACTCGCAAATGAATAATATTTTTGTCTGGGAGGCTGTGACCGCGGCTAATTAACACCACACCGACGAAGAAGTGCCGCTAAGCGATTTAGTGTTCCGGTGCAATGTCGTGTAGAAACCGGTTATGACTGCCATAATTCCGAAGAGGTTAGCCCGCTTCCGAGGGCAAACTCGTAGAGGAATAAAAAAAATAAAAATAATACTGGTGAAACTGTATGGTATGCTTTGGTACCTCAGTCATCGAGTACATTGAAGCCTCGAGCGGCAGAAATCAGTGGACCTCGATTAAAAAAATCAACTAGCAACGGCTGCAGCTATTTGGAATACTCGTGAACATCCTAGCGAGAGCTACACTTCTAAATACATAAAACTGTTATTTTCCCGTACCTAATAAATTATAGTTTATCATCATCACCGATCCATTATCGGCCCACTGCAGGCAGTGGCGTGCATAGTGGGTATGCACAGGGTATGCAGATGATATAAAATGAAGAAAATCTCCAGTATGAGTAACAAAAAACTTAAGGATAGGCATTGTTAGAGTTTTAAAAAGCCTACCCTTCAGTATTTATAACTGGTACTGGAGATTTTGTTCATTTTATATAATCTGCATGCCCTGTGCATACCCTCTATGCACGCCACTGACTACAGGGTGAGGGTCTCCTCTCAGAAAGAGAAGAGGTTAGGCCGTAGTCCACCAAGGCCAAGTGCGGATTGGTAGAATCCACACTTCTTTGAGAACGTTATGGATAGCTCTCAGGTATGCAGGTTTCCTCGTGATGTTTTTTACAGCAAGTAACATTTAAACGCTTAAAAAAACACATAATCACAAAAAAAGCACATAACTCCAAAAATTTACGTTCGTGCTGGGAATCGAACTTGTTCCCTCCGAAATGGAGGACCATTTCCAACCAAAGCCCTATACACTAGTCCATCGATAAATAATAGCTGTCGAGACGTGTAAGATAGATGTACCTAATTAGAAGAAGATGAGAAACCCCAATGGAATATGTCTACAGCAATTCGCAGTGTCATGTTTGGGTAATAATCGGGTTCGCGTTTCAAATGTACGTGCATGATCAATTGCCCTAAGGGTTGTTACAGCCCCTAAATGTTTTGCGGGGTCGTAAACCGAGAACGGTAGTATATAATTTGAGCCTCAATAGCTGAATGGTTTAGAGGGCGGATACAGGTTCAAACACTATTAATTTTCTAAAAAGGTATTCTATATGTCTTAGCATTATATCACCGAATTACAGAACATACTTCTGTATGTTCTGTAGTTCCCTAATTCAGCTATAATTGTTTTTAGTGCATTGTGCCTAAAAACAGTAAAAGCGCCCCTCGCACATCTATCTTTAGGGATAGTTGCTAACTCACAAACTTTATCCCTTTTTCCTATTTTATGGTAAACGTTTAGAACATTAGAGATAAACTAATGTCAACTGCTTAATGGTTTAAAGTGACTAAACGCCTGTAAGAGAAACACTACTAAAGTGGAGTGGTTTTTGATGCTTCAATATTAGACATGTGCACGGTTTCTGTATGTTCTTTATCCTGTGCATTATATGCACTATCATATTTATCTGGCAAAACCTACCAATATTTCGTTAAGATTTCATTTGCGATAACACGCGCGGCGTGGCTTTGTATTCCTATGAAAATTAATAAAAAAAACTTTCAGCTTTCTTTCTTTCTTTTCAAAGAATTAATTTCATCTTTTTTTGGCTTAACGTGCTCTCCGATGCATAGGGGCAGATAGCACCAATTTCCCAATTCAAGGATAGTATCTGCTAAAACTAGGCAAAGAAACTATCCCGGCCCGATCCGTGAATAAAACCCACTACCCCGTGATCTGTAAAGTATCAGAGTTAATAAATTTATTTAGCGTAATATAATAATGACGTATGGTGACGGCAGAACTGAATACATTTGTCACCACCCCTTCTCTTCCAACGGGTGTAGTACGAGGCGATTAAGAGAAAAAATATAACGGAGAACGGCGTCCTCTGTCTACTTCTACCATCAACTGCGATATCCAAACTGTTTGCCAAATGTGGTGATTATAGGCAAACCATCCGTTGGGAGAGGCCTTTAGTCCAACAGTGGACTGTAATAGACTATTGATTTAAACGACTTATAAAGGAATTAGTATTAAAATTGCAGCATTATTTAATGAAAATTAGCAGCAGATAAACAGTATAGGGTATTTAATATACATGAATCTCTCGCTCCAGCTCCTACAGAACATTTCTAGACCGAGAAACTCAATACCTAACATTAGCCCGATCCAGGATTCGAACCTAGGATCTCGTGGTCTGTGGTCGTACTTGTTACCAGACTAAAGGAAAAACAGGTAAGGCTGTAAAGTAAAAACAGTCGGAGAGAGCTAACCTAACAGCAAATTACACAAATAATTATTATCCTCATCAGAGAACAACGGTTTTTGCTCAAGCGATCAATTCCAAAGCATTTTGTACGCATTAATTAATTGGGTTACGGGTTACCATAACGGCCAGAATTTATCACTTTCCACTAATACTAGTATTAAACTTGTCCGCTATTATTAATGGGCTGTGGAACCGAGTATTTTCCACAAATATTAATAATTACTATCTGAAATTATTTATTTTGGCATAAAATCTATAAACTACGAGTACTTTCACGCCCAAATGCAAGGTGGAAACCTGTCTTCTTCTTCTCTCATCATCTTGCTAAGTTTATTTAAAGAAACCTACACAGCAAGCCCGCCTACTGACACGTCATACAACAATAATTATGTATAACATGTAATTTATCAGATTGTCAATTGCCTTTATTAACAATCTCATCCATTACATTTCATCTTATTTCTAATTAGTACTACGAAAGTTTTGGTAACAAATATGTTTTATATTAAACACCGGTTTTTATATTGTTTATAAAATATTGTTGTGTAAAACTGTATTTTTCTTAATACAACTCTTCAATTTAATTTCTTGCTTATGGTTAAGATTGGATATAAATAGAAGTATATATTTAATGTGACAAATATACATTTTAATTGTGTACATTCGGAGGAGGGTTTTGCTACGTTTGTTAAGAACCATGTGATTTAGAGGGCGGATGCAGGCTCAAACACTATTAATGTCTAAAAGGACCTGATGAAATTTTCTAAAAAGGTGTTTTATATGTCTAAGCATTTTATCACAGAACTAAGAACATACAGAACTCTAATTCAGCCATTATTGCATCCAGTGCATTGACTTTAAAAACAGTAAATACACCCCATGCACATGTATCTGTAGGGATACACAAACTTTTTCCCATTCACGACAAGTCATTGCCGTCCTTCCAAACTTGTAGTGGTAAAACGATGGCATAGTCTCTAAAAACAGGTAGAGCTTTGACGTTTCAAAGTTGATGTTTGCCGATGCTTTTTGATGTTTCAAGTGCTTATAAAATTATAAGGAAGGCCTACTTGATATATACATAACTGATAACTTTAAACTATATTTGTAAATGTTTTGTGACTATTTTGAACTGTACATGAGTTAATACTGTTAAATTAAAATGTGACAAATTTTCATATAATAATAGTATCTGCTTTTTATTTGCTTATAAAATTACCCTGGAAAAATCTAACTGATGAATTTAATTGGGGTAAAATTTGCATTCGACTATAATAAATTTAAATTTAATGCATTTCACACAGTCATATAATAAATGTTTTAATTTGGTATCCCACAGAAAACGTTACTACTATTCACATAATAAGATATTAATTATATCTTTGAATGTTTTGTTTTTATTATTATTTTGAATTTGAATTTTTGGTTATTGTTATTATTGTTTTTTTTTTCAATTCTTAATGTTACGAGTATATAGCTTATTTTTATGTTTTAATTTAATTCAATTTGTTGTCATTATTACTCGTTCATACATTTTTTTAATAGTCCCGGGGAGACGAATTGGGCAACTGTAATGTCTTCACGGGGTGGGTTGTTAAATAAATAATGTATTTATTGACGTCAAATTTGATAGCTATTTATACAAGACATGTCAAGTTTTACGTTCATAAATTGTTGTTTGATATGATTTCAAAAAACCCATAACCGGCCAACAACACTGCACGGGTCACCTTCAGTGATTTCAATAGGTCATTAATACATGTATGTGTATGTGTTCTGTTCTGACTATAAGAACATAAACATAAAATATGAATAGTAATCGGTGGTAAAGCCGCGGGAACTTCTAGATTTTCATAAAGCACTTATGATATAATCTACGTTACTTTCACGCTAAGTAATCCACTAAGTGCTATATACGTTCTTGAGACATTTATTGCTTCTTGCTACTAAGAATAGGGCTGCCACCTGTTCGAACTAAATTGTGTTATTACTTTTTCTTCTTACGTCGGGTATTACTAGAGCTGCTATAGACTGATATTAGGCATAATATTAAAACTGACCGTCGTAACGGATCATCTCAAACCCTAATAGAAAAGTTAAGTAGGCATACAGTTAGTTGAAAGGACAGAGAGTAAGTAACATGGAAGTTTTATAATTTCAGGAAAAAAAATGGTTTCCACGGGATTTTTAAAATACCGTAATAAAAGCGGAAAAATAACTGATGATAAGCCCGCGATAGCAATACAAAATCATGTCTCATAGGGTCGGTCTCTACATCACCAAAGTAGCTCTCTACATCACCAAAGTACCTGGCTCCTGCTCCTACAGAGTATAACTCTGTAGGAGCAGGAGCCAGGTAGGAGCTTTATACTGTGTACTCTTTATACTCTATTTATAATCTGTTTCGTGAAAAAGGCAAAAGCTCCATAATTTGTGTGGCTCGCTTTTTTCTCGCTTGCTGTTCGAGAATAAACATATTTTTTTAATATCTCATTTAAGGCTTCCTATTATACCTTAACGTCAAATCCAAGTGCTCCCTTCTACATGGGGCGCTCTAAGCACGCCGTCCAGCCTCGATGACAAAAATCACTTCTCACAATACCACATCTCTAGATATATCTTGAGATGTAGTATTGTGAGAAGTGATGTGAGTGACTCACACCTAATCACACCAGCCGTCGAAGATAGAGACCTAGTTTTCTTACGTCGCGTCATTTGGGGGTGGCGTAGAAGCATTGTCTACCCTAAAAAAATTATATAACTCGTAAAGTAGGATGATTTTTCCATTTTCTGCCAAGTTTCTGAATTATGCCTACACTGGTCTAAGACCTTGTGCACGCCACTGAGCCTATGTAGTGCATATACTATTTATCATCCCGTCATTCTCCTCGCTCGCCTAGGCTGTTGTGCGCCTCTGGCTGGCCACCCCCTTATCGGGTACGTCATAGAGACCGAACCAGTATCCAAACAAAACAAATTATGTTGATTATATTCTTTTGTTCGGATACTTAACATTTTGGATTTCGATAATTAACAACATCCTTATTACGAGAGTCAACCTTTTCTGAAGATGTTCATCGAAGTGAAGTAGGGTGTATTTTTGAACAATAAAGATTGTCTTGTTCTCGCGAATTATATTCAAATCAGCATAAAAGCTTAGCCTTATGTATTATAGATATTTGAAAGGTATACCCTCTTCTCTCTAATCCTTAATTAAAGATCCTTCGTATCCATCCATGACTATTTTACTGGTTAAAATGCTCATAAAGGTATAGTAGTACCTTCTGCTACATATAAGTATAGCAAGAGACATAACTCTCACTCACTTAAACCGAAGAGAGGCAAGAGAAATGTGGGTATAAATTTCATTACTTCTGCAGTTTTGGTAAGTAACATTTCGTTGCATTCATTCTTCATTTATTTTGATATCCTCTCTCATTCGAGATAGTTTTAAAGCCCACTACGCAACTTCAATGCGGGTTGGTGGGCTTTAATGTTTTTTTATCACATTTTACTGATAATAACCAAGACCAAAGGCTTACAATGAATAAATAATATACCTGTAAGCATTGATATAATAGGACACATTTGTATGCTTACTGTCTAAATGTGTATATATTTACGTAATAAATAAATTTATATCAATTAAACACTTCAGTATATGTTAAATTCAATTACATACAAATACAAATTCTTAAGAGGCGTAAATACTAGGATCACATAATGTCAAAGAAGTATCATCTACGCCGAGAATCTACGCCTAGACGTTTCGATATGCGAAGACAATCATAATTGAAAGCCCTAACATTAACTATATAAGTTCCCCGCAATACCGCCACGTGCTTTCACGGGAGATTTCATGAAACGAGCGGCCATATCGCTGTTGACACAAACACTTTGAGCGCGAGCGAAAACATCCTGCGTGGAGGTAGAGCTACGAAATGTACAGATATGACAATTTCAAATTGATTTTGCAAATTAGTGATTATAATTATGTAATAAATTGCTGTATTACAATATTGATGTCCTTCTGGCGTAGCGTTGTGAAATAGCCTTCAAGACTAAATAGCAGGTTATCAGTTGACGCCTATATATATTTATAATTAACTCTCAACTTGTTAAGGAAAACCGTACTGCCAATCAGTTTAACATTCCACTACTACGTTTATAAGAAGATAAGGTTCGTGAGTATTAAAATATCAAAGGGTTTCCGTGCAGTCCAAGTTGTATGTCTGCTATCCACACTGCAATTTTTATTACCTAGTTCTTTTGAAATTAAACCGTTTCTATTCTTTTAATAAGCAATGGATCACGTCGCACCTAAAACTAAACAATAACTCTTGCTCACTCTGCACGTTAATAGCTCTGTAAGTAGGAGCGATCAGGAAACGTATACAGCCTTTGTTCGCTAAACCACACTACACATTAGAGATGTGGCGTGTTGGTTTGCTATTGGTACTGGTCGCTCAAATGCAGACTGAGGGGAAGATCGAAAGTCAAGAAGATAATGGAGAGTCAGGTAAAGTTATTGTATTATAAATAGTATTTACTAAAACTAAATACTAAAATAGGAAAAAAAAAATATCATAAATGCCTTATTACTTATATTATATGCTAAATTTAGCTTCAAAAATTATTATGTAACTAAAATGTTGATATAACCTTCTATTAAATGTAACTATTACCTGCTAGATATTACCTGCTTGCAAACTTTTTTTTTTTTGGTGAATTCAATCACTTAAAAAGTAAAAAGTTTGCATTATTTCTGTTATCATACCAGGCACAGGGCACTTAGGTCATTATAATGCAGACTGTATAATATAGAATTTAACCCAATTCCTTTATAACTATTTATACCAAAATTGTCGTCCTTGATTTTTTGAACATTTTAGCGAAACAGCTGAAAATAAAAAATGTTTCCTTTAAGTAAAATGATTTTGGAACAATTAACCCAGTTTGTTTGACAATTAAAATAGGAAGTAAGTAGGTACGTAACACAAAAGAAATGCTCTCAGTGCAAAATTAGTATTCTTTAAGTGGAGACGCTGAGTGTTTTCTTAATTTAATTATACTAAGACAAACACTTAGCCCTCTCCTTTATTTCCAATTAGACAGCTTTTCTCGCTTAAAAAGCATTTCCTTTGTCTTTAGACTTGTTTCACTCGCCATTTCTCATGGTTCGCTATCTGAAGTGCCTGAAACAGGGCTCTGTTTATTGATGTGGAAACATTCAAAACATTATTAAGTACCGTCTAGTACAAAAGAATAAACCGGTGAAGTTTGAGACAGCTTTACGCACCAAGAATTCCGTATCGTGGATGGAAACGTATCATAGTTTCTTCTTCTTGTGCCATCTCCTATCAGAGGTTGACAACCTTTAGGGCTAACTGTACTATATTAACAGCTGTTCTAAATAGTGACTTTGTATTCATGACATTAAAACACTGGTAGATTTTTCTGCCAGGAAATTGGCCTTCGAACAGGCCTACGCTTGCCTTGTATAATGAGTTGGAGCAGGTTGTACTTTGGACTGCGCATATAGTTATTCTACATAAAAAAGGTAGAATAACTACCTTTTTTAACTCAATCTCTGTCGACTTCACCATTGTCTGCAACACGGTGATATTACGAACATGATCTTTCCAGGATATTCAAAGCATCCGCCTGTACACCCAGATCTTGTAAGCTGCCAAATATTAGTGAAAGATAATAATTATCTTAAGTCATTTCTAAAATACTTTAAACGGTATTTTATAACACCAATGTTTACATAATCAAAGTAATAAAAATTATAACATTATTTTGAACTTCTTAGGTGACAAGGATGTTGGTATGGACTATACTGGCTCAAGAAATTATACGCAGAAAGACGGAGGTAGGAAAACAAACAAAATTACTTACATATGTAGTCAAGTCATCAAAATTAGTCCGACCATCGTGTAGCCATGCCATCAAGCATATCACTGTCCTACTACCGCCGAATAGCGTTAGTTTTTTATATAATATGCTTGGATTTGACGACAATCATGCCTGATGGAAAGCAAAGATCTGGTCTAAGTAGGCGCGCTTGCCTAGAATAGGCCTATTCACCCTTGCCTTGATGGATGTCAGGTGGCGGGAGACACTGATGCCGGAAGAACGTTCTAAACCTTGGTGGTACGTATCAGCAGCGAGGATGAAATGCGCTTCATACGTGTTGACTGAATGTCAACTACATAAGGAGAAGCAGAAAAATGGTGCGGGAAGAACAAGATTATGAAGTTCCTGGGCACACACGCCAAAGTATACCCTAGAAAAAACCGATAAATAGGCAACATTTGTCATTAGTCGGCATCCCCTTAAATCTATCCAATCTTAAATAGTTCCATCGGCAGTATCCATAAATGTTTTGTCTGTCTTATTTTGTTTTTAAATTGTATGTACTTTTGACAATAGAAAAATAATGTGGGCTTTTTTAACTTTTATATTTATTGTATTCAAATTATAAATAACCTTTGCAGATGACCAAATCGACGAGAGTGAGGAACGCATAGGAGCTGCAGTCACACAAGTAGTCCGGCATCCTTACGCTGCTTCCCTACTCAAGAATGATAGCTATGTGTGCAGTGCAATCATACTTAATACCCACTGGATGTTAACACTGTCTAAATGCTTTGAATCGTAAGTAACTTGACGTAACCTAAGTTAGTACTGAGCTCCAATTCCTAACTATAGTCAAGCTTAACAACTAAACTCAGAAGCGCAGTACAGAATAATTCAAGAAGTGGTGATGTAATTCATTGTTCAATTAACAAGTTCTTGCATCATTTTTAACCTTAGGAATTTAAAGCAGAAATAACCAGATTTTTGCTTCTAGAAATGGCTTAGTTTAAACACTCCTAAAGTCGAGGTCAAATATTTCCTGATTCAAATAAGAACATGGCACATTTCATGTGGACAATATATAGAGAATATGTACGTAGCTTTGAGGGTTCCAAACGTATTCCTTCACTCTAATAGCCCGATTGGCTGTCCAATCGGGCTCTGACACGACCGGAAAGAGATTAACCGTAGAACCGAACGTCCTAATAGTAGTAGTAGAGCTTTTTATTGCACAGCTTGACCGGGAAAGTACTGCCACAGTAAGCAAAAGAAGCAACATCTATGTTACGGTCTAGGGCATGGGTGCCGGCAATGGCGTGCACCTGGTTCCTTACTAGGGTATGCATTCAGCAGATCAATTGCATAAAAAGGGCAAAAATCCTCCTTCAATACGAGTTACATATAAATTTTAGGGTAGGCAGTGCTTTTGTGAATGTATGAAGTGCATATACATATATACATATAGTGCATATACCCTGGTAAGAAATTCAGTGCACGCCACTGCCTATACGTATTTATGGACCCGACCTGGGGTTCGAACCCAGGAACTCATTATCTTGAGTCGAACATGCTCACCACAAGACCGACATGGCAGTTAAAATATACCGGCGATTTAGCTCTTTATTGTTTCATTTCTAATTTGATCAAGTGAAAAAACAAATATTGCTCTCTCTATCATCCGTAAAAGCATTAAGTTAAGTAAATATTTAGAAGGTATGTACAGAAAGATGGCGTAAGTTAACAAGCAACTTCCTCCATACAATATGAAGAAAATATTTGCACAGAAAATTGAAATCTTTATAAAAGTTTACCTAAATATAAGGGTTCCCTACGAATATGCGAATAAGTATAATTTATCTCTTGCCTTATATTTTCATTTTCCAAATATTAACAGAGGAAATTTCAGAATGAATCAAAAACCCTTTGAAATGCTAACCTGAATATAAATACGCCATTTACACATTTAAGGACAAAACTCACATATACAATTTGAACATATACAATTTGAACTTTTAAATAAAACCTTCGAGCCCAAAACCCAGAAGTTTTAGCGGAAATATTTGCAAATAGCTGCGGCTAAATTAAATCCTGCGTTAAGTTATTTCAATGTTTTGTCGAAACCTAGAAAATTTCAATTAAGTTCCTCTAGAGATATTTCTCTAATTATGTACGGAGCCTTTCAAGTTGTATTTGATTTTACCTGACCCGCTATAAGTTTAAAAGTTTGCTTGCGATGGACTAATCACAACACTTAGTCATGCTTTTAAAGGCAACTACATCTTTTTTTTTCAAGAGAAACTTCTCTAGGTTCAGTAGGAAAGCTTTTTACTTGATACTGTCTACATTTTATTTATATGTGTCCATGTCTCTGGAATGATGTTTGTTATTAATCAAATTTTTGAGAAAACCGATTACTTTAAATTGTCATTGTCTGTATTAAAAGGTTGAGCTTGAGGTTAAAAATCAAGCATTATAACTTAACAATTGAACTATACTTAAAATCCTTTAAAATCAAAGCACAATGTTTATGGTTGACAGTCTTGAAAACTGAGATCACAAGAACCCATTATTATTTAAGGATAATTTCACTAGATAAAATTAAATTCATGCATTTATCATAATACTACAAAGGTTAGAGTTTCAAGTGTTTTAGCTCTTCAGAAACTAGGATTTGTAAAACAATATTAAAGTAAAATATTGCTTTTGGGTAAATAGTGAAAATCTGTAAAGGCAACATAAACTAACCAAAATAGGTGCAAAATATAGGAAATTGCGTTAAATATTCTTTAAAGGGTCCTATATGGCGATTCTGTTGAGAAGGGACCGTGGAAACGCAATAAAAACGATCTCACAGGCCAACATATGCCCTACAAATCTTAGGGAGCTTTTCTTGTCTGGGAATAAAGAGCCACATTTTGCCGACACGTATTTTTTTTTTCTCATACACACACGGAGTTGCTTTCATTCTTTCATGAGTTCTTCGTCACCGCCGCTTGGATTTGTTTATAATGTGTTGCGTCATTGACCAATATAAGATAGTCCATCATTACTTACGCCTGTGTTACTAGGACAGATTGCAATAAAGTACTAACGTGTAGTGCTATTCAAAAATATGCGTCTTATTGATAGATACAGGATTCTTTTGATACCGAGACAGGAAAAGCTTCCACGGGGCTTTTAAAAAACTGAAAAGCACAGACAAAGTTACTTTTTATTGAGACATATCTCAGTAAAAAGTTACCAAATCGGTAGTGAAATAAGGTTTTAAATTTGTACTTAAATTAATTTTTTGATACTTGTTTCTATATTAGGTCAGTTTATTCTAAACAAATAGAAATACAGCAACAGCACCTGAATCACCTCTCTTAATCCTGAAAAAATCTTACATTTTTTTCCGAGAAGCCAGAACATTCAATTTTGCATTCATAAGACGTTTTTATGCTAATCCAAGACATTATTTTTTATAAACCATTTCGCTTTGCGTGCTTCATTAGAATACGCCATTAAATCTCCATACGAAATCTCATTTTCTCCTATTCCTTTGTTTTAGACGCACGATTTGTCTTGCGCTTGTAGATTGATTGTTCCGAGTCGATTGAATCGCTTAGTATTTATATATTCAACGATTTAATGAATTTATATGAGGTATCTTTATGGTTTTTTTTATTGTAAACGTCTAGCATTATAAAAACTGAAGTCCTTCTTTTTAAGTAACTTATGATCATTTTTATACACAACATGGTAAACTGGCAATAATGTTCTGTAGTTGACGTACCTAGACTTAATTATCTTTTAGCATATATTACAAACCTAACTTTATGTAATTAACTTTACCTAAAACTTAATTTAGATATCCATTGTTTTTTAATCATTGGTGTAAAATTGGTAATAAATGAAAATATGTGTCCCTCAAGGGTCTATATTAGGACCTTTCGGGTTCCTCATTTGTATGACCTTCCTTATCTTGCTAAGAACAATCAAGGGATAGTATTGTTTGCTAATCACTGATGTTTAAAATTAAACGACGCGAAACAAATCTTGACGATGTAAACAAATGTCTCGTTAAAGAACAATGGTTTGAGGCCAATAATTTTGGTATTGACAGAAAAAAACCAAGTGTATTAAATTCACGTTACTCACGTTACTTAATTGATGTCCGTAAAAATATAACAAAATTTAAAAATCAACTGAAGGGGCGCGAACTGGACGCGTTTGGAACTCTCCTAGCTTTAGTTTTAAGTTGTAGTTATCACCATCTCTTATCATTAATGGTAAAATATTATTTGTATGATCGCTTCATAAGTGCGTGTGATAAAGTATACACGAATAAAACATTTTTGAATTGGAATTTGGAAATTGAATTTTTTATTTGAATAAGATCTGCAACGGAATTATAAGTTTATTTACAATCGTCTTCATCCTCGGCCAATTAATTCCCATTGATGGGCACATTCCTTCCCTCGCATTGAAGAGAGGGGTTTATAGCATTTTCCCATAACGCGGCTTTAACGATGATTGCTCCATAATTAACTGAAAAAATTGGGTTCCTAACTTACAATTTTTGTACCGACCGTGCTTCATAAAAAATATTAATTAAGTTATTTTTATTTCACATGAAATAGTTAGAGAGAATTATCAAAAATGATCACCAATAATAGCCATAGCCCATAGGCCCCTAAATAACCTTAAATTGTTAGCAATCCCACCACGTGTAAATCTTTTCATCTTTAATGACGAAATTGTCACAAAAATACCTTAAATTAGTCCTAGATTTCTGTAATAAAATTCCACAATCAACTTAATCCCCTCAAAGTTGCAATACCCGGTTCGGTGCAGGTTCATAAAAATTCAATTAAATTATTCTACAACTTCAATCCGTACTACCGTACTAGCATAAAAGCGTTCCAAACATTTCAGAAACTTAATTTGTTACCATTTTGTAGCAACGGGTCAGGGATTTAAATTTCCCATTTCACTGGAACTACTTCTTTGAAGAAACTCTGGTTATTTAGCTTTAATGTAACGAGTATCGGCGTGAAATAGCTCATGGGCGACTTTTATCAGTTATAAAATATATGTTCTTCTAAGTAGGCATAGGTGGGACTTCTGTAAAAAATATGTGTAACCTCATTTAAAAAAATCAGTTATTCTGAAAACACTAAATAAACGTAACATAAAGTCGAAATAGTTATGCAGTGTTCTGCCATACAGCACCGCAAGGCCTTTTCGACGGCAGATGCTCCCACCTGTCTCGGAGAGCACGTTAAGCTACATACATTCTGCACCTGATGACTTCGGTCGTGTTGGAGCTGCCGTCCGAGAGTGATGAAATAGTGTTTGTAACACACTGGTGTATTACAATATTTCCCGCGTCGTTGAAAAATCTCTCTGGAGTTTGACAACAGTGGCAGAAATCGGTCAAGATTTGGTGGAATTCAAATCATGAAGTAATTTTTAAGTGAAGAAAATATTGCATTTTTCACATTTGTTGAGCAGATTATCGAATGATTTACGCCTACCCTACCTTGTAGAATGTTTGGAGGCCATACTGGATAGCCTTTAACAGTCCACTGCTGGACTAAAGGTCTCTCCTAAAGGGAGGATTTGCCCTACCTTGGCCAGGCGGATTGGTAATCGCTGTAGATCGTAGTAGTAGCAAAAAGGAGGCGGCTTCCCGCTCCGCTCCGTTATGTTCCCCTAGTCGCCTCGTTCGCACCCGCGGGAAGAGTATGGAACTACTGTATTCTAATCACTTCACACTCGATAATTAATTTAATACTTTTTCTCATGTCGACTCATTTAAAATGCTTGAATGTTTTATCTTCATCAACAGGAACGTCATATCATCGTATGTAACTTATAGATACCTCGGCAATTACACAATTAGAATTGGCAGCTCTTACAATAACAAAGGCGGCTCAATCTTAAAGGTAAATTTACATTCACTTCTGCAAGACTTACATTTCCATCAAATTTGTAGTCCTCGGAGGGAATGTATAATGTATTTTAATAAAATTAATGTCAATGTTGCGGTTCGGCGATGTCGTGGGACTCGAGCCGTAGCCTTGCTTTTGTAATTCCCATCCACCCTCCTGTTAGCGTCAAAAGCAATTATTTTTTAAAGAAAGTGTTATTTCAAATACGAATTTCACTTTTAATTACATTTCTGAATTAAACATTATTAACTCTAGCTTTACACGTGACCGAGAGCTACGAGTATACAGTGACATTGGTTCCTCCTACTATTGAGTAACCTAATCAATCTGCACAGTGTCTACAATTCATTTGTAAGAAAAATAGTCTGAATATAAGAAGCATCCTTAATCGAGAGTGAGCAGCGCGGTGCGGCGGTGTTACAAATCAATCAATTGCGGAATTAGAAGTGCTTAAATAGTAGTGGAATACAAAAGGCGGCCTTATCGCTTCTAAGAAGTAATGACGTGTAACCGAAATCAATATTTTTCAGATTAAAATGCTTATAAATAACTTCGATCTGAAAGTGTCAGCCGCCAAATTACAAGCGCCGGTCAAGTTTACTTCTCAGATCCAATCTGTGCTTTTACCGAAACCAGATGAAGAAGCGGCTTTGGGTTACCTAGCTTCTATGATCGCTTGGACACCTACTGGGGTAAGCGAAACTATTCGTTCTTTAGCACGTAAAACTTACTAACTTGAGGCTAATACGCATTAACAAGGCTAAGTTTTTATAAACTAAGGTAATTAACGGAACTTAGTTTATACTTATTCTCGCAAAGATTAGTGGTTGAGCTTTTTCAGACAGAGCTTCCATACTTAATTCTACCGCTAAAAATCATTGCTGAGTTCCAGTCTAAAGAAGAAGAAACACTTTATTGCACGTATAACATACAGGAAAAGAAACAGTAAGGAGTATACAGTACACAATGTAGACATGCAAAGGCGGCCTTATTGCTGCAAGCAATCTTTTACAGGCAACCTTTGTAGACTTACAGCAAGAGAACGGGATAGTGCCAAGAGTGTTGATAGATAAATAAATACCAAAATGTAAAGATACAAATACATATATAATTTAAATAAATATACGTAATATATAAATATAAAATATACATAATATATATAAATATATAACAAACATAATATATATAAGTAGATTTTAACACACAGTTAAAGAGCGTAGTTGCCGGTGTAATTACAGGTACGCGAGGCTTAAACCAACGTCACAGGTTGATGCCACAGGACACATTGCGGACCTTGTGGGTTGTGTTCCTGATATGCCCTGCGAAGTATTGCAATCAGGTCTTTTTGGTCCTTTAACCTAAATAAAAAAATAAAATGAATAGATTTGTCCAATACTACAACAAGAAAAAAAAATTACTTGGGTGCATATATTTTATTAAGTAAGGTTGACACTTAAACATTTTACGATTCTACAATTTATTTACCTGATTGGTCATTATTTATTATTCCAGCATATAAGGGTGGTAAACGCACCAATCATTGATTCGTCTATATGCGAGTCGTCAACAAAATTAGAGCCAGGGCGATACATATGTGTGGGTGGCGTGCAGGATCCTAATCGTCATTTCTGTAGAGTAAGTAAAACCACATGAAATAAACTATAATGTTCTTAAACTACATCTGTGTAAGTACACAGATGTCGTTTAAGAACATTATAGTAATTTAACTTAACCTTTAATTATCGGGAATAAATAATTCCATAATTCCGAGCGCTGAAAGATGTATACTGGGTTATATATAACTGGGTTTTTGTTACGCCATAATAGATATATTATTATGTTAATTTAAAAATGTATATTTTTCTTAAAATTAAAAAATATATATATATACCATATACGTTGATCAGGATGCGATATACCTATTTATATATTTTAGTAGCTGTTAGTGAATGAAAATTTAACTCAACAAAAGAATTAAGGAAGGAAGGAATTTCTTAAAAATTTAATAAGGTTTTTTTTAATATTCAACTACAAGTAAGACCCTGCAATCTCATCCGTTGGTGTACAATCATGCAGTCTAAAATAGTAGTTCTCTAAATCGAGTATTATATATACTTTAAATATGTGGCGTTATTTCCAAATGACAAGAATAAAAATGTATTTTAATGTACAGTAATACTCGACGTTCAATGTTATAATAATATGTATTATGTCATACAAACTATTCCCTGCTCTACTTTTCAGCTTAAATAAAATGCGAAGAAACAATATTTTCTGCCATCCTACATTTTCTAGGGATTTTAAACGAACTGCGTACCCATCATGAAAGCAAACCGAGTTTCATAATGCGATATGATGTTATAAATTCATTTATCAGCATACACTAATAAATACAAATATGAGGGAAATACCATGATATATAGGTTTCATTAATATGTTTTGAACGGGGCGTTACGTTGAGCGGGGTTCGTGAAAGGTATCGTGCATTAATCAAATTTAGCAATAAATTATTTATCAATGCCTACATCTACAACATACGTGCGATATACAATATTTTGAAAGATTAAAACTTGGGTGGAACGAACTACTTAATTAAGAACTATTGCCTTTTAGTTTTAATCTTTGGTTAACTAAATCGATAAGTCGTCAGATCTCTACATTAGAAAGGATTGCATGTATACAACGTGTAACAGAATTACGAAATACAGTTGTAATTAAACTATGTTGTTGGTTGCATGGTGCAATTATATTTCATAAGAAATCTCCCTATTAAAATATTAAATCAAAAGAAGCATATTTATTTTTACATAAAAACAAATTCAGAAAATTCTAAGTTTGTACATATGACAACCCTATTGAAGATAAAAGACCGATACGTGTATACCTATGTTTACGCAACACGTTCCTAAGACAGTGACAAGAGTCACTTTATTTTACTTTTCAATGTGATGTATGCTGTATTTGATTTCTATCAGAACAAATTATGGATCTGGTTTACTCAAAAACTATTAGAGTTTCAGTTTCACAGATAACTCTCAGAGACAGTAAATAATGTACCTCTAAAGCCTCTGAAGTATTATTTCGGTTTTCATGTATACGTTGTATAACTAAGCATCAAAAGTTGCGTCTAGATATCTATTTGCAAGTTTTTATGTTCTTCTTTATGCCGTTTAGTGACACCAGACCTCTTCCCGATGATGTCATACGGGACGACTGAGGTAACATAATGGGAAACGCACAGCGTCCTCTGTGCTACTATTACGGTGTATGTTTGTTTGGTGTGTAATTACGACCCGTCTGCCCAGTCCAGCGTGGTAAATATGGGCAAAGCTTCCCTTTAGGAGACGCCTTTAGTCCAGCAGGCTGTTATAGGCTATTGATTGATTGGTGTGTTTCTTTACAGAAGGACAATGGCGGTGCGGTTATACAGAACAACACATTGATCGCTATATCATCGTTCTTACACACATGCGCTCTCTACACAAAAACGCATGCCTTCCCAAAAGTGTCCAGTTTTTCACGATGGCTGGACAGCGTTATATGGGACGAAGATAACCGTCCCACGACTATAGCAACATCTACTAGTGCAGATATCACTAAAACTACCCAACTAAATACATCGGAATCTACCAAAAGCAGCATGTTCGTTGACCCAAGAAAGTTTATGCTCACCCTTCCATTCGACCCTATAAATGTTCCACTCGAACCAGCAGAAGACAATTCAGTTATCCCCCGAATGAGCTTATACGAATCATATCTGCAGAATTTAGCGAAAGCGAAGACATCTACAACTGCCGACCCAAATGAGGTGGATGAAAAGAAAAATTGGCTTGAGATGTTTGGAAAGTCTATTTTGATGGTGCCACCTCAAATGCTAAGAAAAAAATACGACACATATAACTATAAATAAAAACTATTGGCAATTAACAAAATGTGTATTTATTAAATTTAAAATCACATAAAATCTCCCAAGGAAAATAACTCTTATTACATAGTCATAAGAATTTTAAAAGAATATGTTATTAATCAACATTTTATTCTTTCGGGAAACTTCAGCATGGCAAATTTAATGAATAACGAAGTTGATACTTCGCTTGAAAAACTCTTGACATTAAGGCGCAGGTGGTACTTGAATATGCGTACATTAAAGTAAAAAGATGTGCGTTGTTAGAAAAAAATTACGACTTTTTGTGAAGCATTTAGTATAAAAGATGTTTTATGAAACATTTACGATGGTACCTTACTGCTTTGAACTAAAATAAATCTAAATTTCCAAGGTATAAACACCACATAATTGACACTAGACGGGTTGCATTGTCAGTTTACCTACACCAAATATCTTTTATGCAATAAACATATTGCATTGTGTATTTATCTGTAGGATTGGTACAGTACCTGACGCGGAGGACTGAAAGGAGCATGTTGTACTTAGGGTCATGTAGTACTTTACAGTTTACAACCTCTTGGCGGTACATCATTGCTGATACAAACTGCAAATGAAAACGATGACATTTTAGAATTTAAATATACTCAAATTTAAGAGTTAAAGCTGATAACACAACTATATACGACCTGTAAATGGAAAGGGTAGGACGTCCTCAAAAAATGTTGTAGTTCTTCCCTGGAAGTTAATTATTGTAGGCATGTTCTGTAGAATATATATTAATATATATATATATATATATATAACTATTTCCACTATCCTATCGGTTGCTAAGTAATTGTAGACACAAACCTTCAGTTATGTAATTGCGTATCATGTGTCAAGCGCATATCAAATATTAAAACCCAATTTGCTAACGTTTGTACAACAATGACGTGTGTAACGTCGAAATATGTCCCGAGAGGATCTTATTTACAAACGGGAAAGATATTTTTAGGGTCACTTAAACACAAATGTACCTTAGTACACAAAATTGTATTGCGGTGAAGATGTATGCTTTGAATTTTCTCGGCAAAAGTATTGTATATTTTGAATTTCCGAGCTATAATCCAGGTACTATTAAGTTATATTTTTCAAGTGTATTTTTTCTATATACGACCTGTAAATGAAAATCGAAATAATACCTACTTCACAAACTTTAGAGGAACATTATATACTGTCTCTGAATCTCATCTGTATAACCTAATAGTTTTTGAGTAAACCACTGCCAAAGTTATTACTGAAAGAAATCAGATATACCCATTACATCACGTGCAAAATTAAAATCATGTTACTCTTGTGATTATTAGGTAAGCGTCGTGTAGCGTAAATTCTATGCCTGTGTCGGTCCTTTATTTTCAATAGAGTTCTCATATTTGAATTCGTTTGTATGGAAAAATAAATATACATACGAACTTCTTTTGATTTAATATTTTTACAGAGTGATCTTATGAAATGTACTTAAGCATCCTTCTACAGTATTTCGTAATTCGGTCACACGTTGTATATTTATACAACACCATATATGTCGTTCATTCCAAAAAACAAAAAGTATCCAGATCTTCTCCTATATTCTGTACACTCTAACTATAAAATTTCCTCTTGACTAACCAAAATACTACATAACAAACGGCTGTACGTAGAAATTTGAAATTTTGGGAGAATATTCTTTGAATATTTAAGAAATATTTTTTTTTAACTTTACGCTTAAATGGTTAAATTGGAGATTGAAAATCTGTCATGTTTCTAGTTATATTATAATATCATGGATAAATGGAACTTGGTTATATCCATAAATATTGTACTTTGAATTTTATTTGCTTTGCCTGTGGTTTGCTTTCTGGAGACAGGCTTAGACACTGTGGTAACATTTCTTAGTCTCATGGGATATCAGAAATGCTATGCAGATGAAGTTGCTGACATGCACCTGTATGTAATATGTCTAATAGATTATTTTATTAATATTATCAAAAACAACATTTACAGATTCCATGTTACCGATGGTACCCATCGTTTCGTGGGTAATTATATGTACACAAATAGGCTTAAATGTACGTATCCTTATGGAAAGGCATTTGTTTATATGTATTCTATTAGACATATTTCATACTATAACTGACACCGGACAACCAATAACAATCATGATTATAATCAGAGATAATCGGACGAACCTATTTTCGTCCGGTTATCTCTGATTATAGCAAACCACAAATTTACGATGGGTTCACTAAACGTTTCTGGAGCTGGCCACTTACAGCAGAAAAGTTTCAAAGTATTTATTTTATTTGAAAATGGAACTCTTTGGCTGTAGGAAACAGTTTGTTTCATATAACCATCAATTGTTATCATAAACTTTTGCAATATTTAGGTAAACTAGACCCATTCGAGGTAAGAACCTTAAAATAGATGCCTACCAACTGCAGTTTAGTATGCATCCATTAGCATAAACAAACATAAAAACACAAAATGTCAGTGCATACCCATTCTGCTCGTTAGGCAAACTGCCAATAGTTGTAAAACATGGCCTCCCTTAATTGCTCCCCAGTGCTGGTGGATAATGTATGCATCGATATATCAATATACAATACCATTATAGATAAATTGTATGTTTAGCTTAACTGGGATGTGTAGATGAGATACGTATCGGTAAACTAAATCTATGGATAATGTAAATCACAAGAAAGCTTAAATTGTTTCTAATAATTTACGAGTACATACGGTTTTTACATGATGGGCTATGACTAGTTACCACCTTACTGACAAAGACGTGCCGCAAAGAATATGGATTTAAAATAACTGTCATACTCCCTAATAAGTTAGCCCGCTACCATCTTAGATTGCATCATAACTCACCATCAGTTGAGATTGCTGGCAAGGGCGTACTTACTGATCAGGTTCGTTCATCTTTCACGCAATAATTTTTTGCATGGAGATAATGTTAAAGCTGGAAAGTAGAATTTTAACGCATCATCCCAAATAAATGTGCTGGATCTACGTGGTAGGGATATATTTAAGCACAGAAGTTACGTAATATTAAGATGCCAGGTTTGTCTTTTGTAGCGATTTTCTTATATAATCAATATTGACAGACGACATAGATGGCACGCCTGATGGTAAGTTTAAAACCATTGCATATACAGATAAACACTTCTCAGGGCATGCACAGAATATGTCCTACAAAGTGCCGCCGTGTATTTATCAACCTGAGGCGTGAGTGTAATGGCACACGTGCCTGTAAGTACACCGGCTACCGTATGCTTGCTTGTAGATCTGATGAATGTGGTTGGAGATAGAGGACAGAACTCCTGAGCGGACAACAGCAAACCCCTCATTTAATGCTTCGCAATACTGAATACTTAAATTTTTTTTAGAACTACAACTAAATTTAATGCCACATCAAAAAACAAAATCAAACGTAGACGAATTCGCGGGCAATAGCTAGTAATGTCATAAAGTAAGCATACCTAAAACAACAAAATAAAAATACAAAACCAAGTTAATTGAAATTTATGTTAATATAGTTATTTCATGATTGCCTTTTCTAACATAATCGTTAAGTAATAAAGTGTAAGGCATTTTCAGTGCATGTTTTTGTCACAAGTTTCATTAAAACACTTTAATGAAACTTGTGAGTATGCGAGCTTCGCTACAATAACAATAATTCAAATATGAAGCAAGAAATTTATTTAATGGCCAAGGCGAGGAAAAAAGCTTTGCAATTATTTATAGGCGAGGGAAAAGTGTTAAAATACACTCTCTTTTAATGATGGCGTATGCTGTAACGATCTCGTTATGATTTGGCATGATTTTTTATTCGTCTTAACTGGTGTAGAAGTAAATTTTGAATTTACAAAAACCTTATTTGAGCACGTTATTAGAATCTACATAGTAATGACTTAAATCAATAGATTTTACTTATAAAAGTTTTTGGAGCTTCATTTTCTGAATTTAAAAATAAAACAACTTTATTTAGTTTGGATAATAATGTCTTTAATCAATAATAATTTTGAAAATGTCTCTGAGTGTTTGTTTGTTTATTTGTTTGCTTGGTCACCATTATTCAGCTCAACCACTGCAACGATCATTACGAAGTTTGGCATATCGTTAACATACGTCCTGGAGACAGATGTAGGATACATTTATCCCTGAAAAGCAACGGAAATCAATGTTGAGATAAGAGATAATGTTACATATAGATAAATTGTAACCTGAATATAGACAGGATACTTTTTAGGCTGCAGCAAACGCTTACAAAGACGCGAACACAACCCCCTTTATAAATCCTTGTTTCTATCCCCAATTCCACGAATTGGTTTATTATTAAACAAATATTATTAGTACTATTTATTTTAAACAAACAATATTATCATCACGAGTTATCGCTAGCGTGCCTACGTAGCTCAGCTACGGAACGCGTAGTATTTCGTAGCAGTTTAATTTGTAGACTTGTACATGCATATGTATATACTTAGTATGAGCTTGTGTAGCATGAACGGAAATAGATTCTAGTTCAATAAAAAAAATTATAAAGCGGCTTTATAATTTTTTCGCCTCCGAAGGTCCGATATATTTGGTAATTTAGGTGTCATAATTTGTAATATAAGAATGAAAAACGAAAGTAATCAAAAAATTAGAAACGCTGTTTTATGTTACTTATGTTGAATTCTTTAAATTTAAAAATCAATTAATTAAGAAAAAAACATTAATAAAATGGATAATACATTAATATTGTGTCATGTAGATGAACATTAATGATCGATTGATCTACGGACTAATTTTTAATTACTCCGAGTTGGTACGTAAATTATATTACATAAATACCATAATTTTGGTTGGTAACTTACATAGATCGAACTAATTCTAACTTTCTTACGATTGGATATTAAAACTAAAATGGGAAGTAAAGATAATTAATATATTATATAATTATATTTCCTAGTATTTTAGTATACAAACACCGCATAGGCTGATTTTCAATGTACCGTTAGAATATCAAAGTCCTATAAGCTCAAAGCAAATTTAAGCTGAGCGAAGTTTAATATTAAAACGAGGCGCACTCTAAAGAATCTCACTAATAACGCAATATTCACATATTATTCCAACGCTCCGGTATTCAAGACTGCAATATTATAAATCGCAAATTGTCGGTCGCGCGACCTCGTTATGCAGCGGCGAAAGTTTGTAAGTAGATGATGGTGAACACACATTTTGGTGAACTACGCAAAGTTATACGACACTAGCTGTTGTCGCGTTACTTTTACATCGTTTTGTCCATCATCAATCATCAGCCGCAGCTGGAGAGACTGTTTTACAGCATCGGCCCACCACGCTGCTCCAATGCGTATTCTTTTCCTTTATTGATCAAAATATAGTTTAATACATAACCGAGTACAATACGCCATCCTTAGAAAGGAAACAGTTTATGTAAGGAATAGTGAGTTCACAAATAGTAAGTAAAATTAAAAATTCATTGGTAATCACATTGGGTGCATATTTACAACCAGATTTTAAACCGGTGATTTCATCGTGAGTCCGATCAATGACAAATTTAAGATGTGCCGAGTGGTGATGGCATATCAGAATACAGTTGTGACTACCGCTGCTCTTCCCGCGGAAGTCGTGCGATGACTAGTAACAATCTGCGACGACTAATACTCCTTAACCATTCTATATATAATTTAATAAAAAACAACTTGATTACATTTTTGATTACAAATAAATTTACAAAGGCGATTTAAAAGAAATAAGTAAATTATCATTTTCAAAGTGAAACAGACCAATGTTAATTACACAATTCATTAAAGTAATTTCACAACATCCTACAAATTTCGAAGACAAACTTGGTAAACAATCCACAAAGTTTGATTCAGACGAGCTTTAAGACATGAAACGACAGTATTGTACTGAAAAGTATTGTACGGGCGGATTAACACAAAGCTTCCTACCGTCTCATAGCCGCCTGGTACGGCACGAAACGATTCATTCCACGAACAGGAAAATGTCCGACGCCCTTTTTTATTCTGCTAAGTGCATTAAAAAAAACAAAGTTACTGGATAGCTTTTTTTATAGTAATTATTTACGTAATAAGCTTGTTGCCTACCTGATTGTTAGTAGAAACTTAGCGCCTATTAACAAAAAACACTTCGCTGGGTATGCGATGTAACGTACCCGTACCTGTAACTATGCTAGCACCCACAGCCTTCAGACCGGAACACAGCACGGCTGATTGGTGAAGGCAATGCTGCTTTGCAACGGAAATAAGCATGACTGTAGTAGGTACTATCCCGGACGAGCTCTATTTCGAAAAGCTCTACTGTGTAACTGTGACAAAGTGTCCACAGTCATAAGAATCTACCGAGTCGTGTATGCCAATTTATTATTAACTAGGAAACCCGCGCGACTTCGTCTGCGAATGAGCCGACTTAAAAAAATATTCGTATGTTGTCACGGACTGTTTTATAGAATTTTAAAGAAACAACAATTCCGACAATTCCGATATACTTACACGTTTGGCGTAACGTTTACCGTTCACGCATCGCACGCTTCAAAATCTCTCAAAAAGAATATTTTTTGCAGTTTTTGCCCGAGATTCCTATATAAATGAATCCTAGCTAGATCGATTTATCGCCCCCGAAACCGCCCGTATACTAAATTTCATGAAAATCGTTGGAGCCGATTCCGAAATTCCTACTATATATAAATAAGAATTGCTCGTTTAAAGATATAAGATAAGATATAATAATTAGCTTCTGCCAGCTTCGCTTCGCTGTTAGTGTAGATTTTTTTATTCAAGTCGGGTTTGGTTATCACTTGACCTTTTCTTCTTTGGAACACTACTTTTTTCAGTACTAAAGTTATACTTAGTACTAAAGACATTGTCCTTATCGGTACTTTTGCTATCGATGAAAAATTTTAATCAGTTGAGTAGTTCAGGTTAGTATGCAGGCTTGAACGCGTAACCAAGAAAAAATTATCTCTCATTAGCATTTATAATATTAATTAAAATTTACCCACAATAATGTTATCAAATAGTTACCGATGTTAGCCCGAGTTAACTGCTTGTATTGTTGAAATGGAAATACGATACTTTTTATAACCGAAAATCCACCAAATACCGTTCCCTTTAGATAAAAATAATTGTTTTACTTGTTTTCTTGACTTAATACGACAATCGTCTTAACGATATTTAGAAAAATAATTGCTTGCATTTTCGAGAATACTATTTAGCCCGAGAAAACAATTGGTTCCTAAGGGATTTGAATCCTAACCCAACGTAGACGTTTGCTGTTTAACTTCTTAGTAAAATATCTATAGGTGAAATTTTGATCAAAATCCATTTAATACCTGTTTCAAGCCCATCTAAAGACATAAACCGCAGAGGGACGACATTACTTTAAGATATGCTGTGATAAATAATAAAGTAACAAATTTATTTTAGCATAGTAAAATTTCATCAAGCTTAATTTTGAACAAGAAAGCTGTAAAACAATGCTGCAACAATTTTCATTTAACAACTCACCTACCATCTACCTTCAGGGCAGTGAAATAGCACATACCATGAAAATTCTACCGGCAAATTTAAACAAAGCCTCGCCCTATAATAAAAGCTAGTATCTCATAATACAAATAATATCTCATAAAATAATTCACTACTAAAAGACGTTGATGAATTGTTGAAGACTGTATATAAAACTTTTATGAAGACGTCAATATGTCTGTCAGAAAAAACAAAAGTTGTATTTAGTTTATGAAAGCAGGTGGTGGTTTATGAAACCAACTTTTTAATCAAAAAGCAATAAAATCTGGCATTATATTTGGCTTGTTGTGAAATTTTTCGAGCAAGAATGTTCTTAGTAACCAGCCCGGAAGTTAGGAAATTGGTTGGTGTTAACCTCCGTGCCTCGGAGAGCACGGTTAGCACGGTTAGTCTCTCCTAAGAGAGACGAGACCTGTGCCCTGCTGTGGAATGTCAATAGACTGCACTTGTAAATCCATATCATATACATATATGTTATTCTAATACGAGTAAGTCCTTGTCTGCAATCTCATCCAGCGATAAGAGATGATGCAGACCAAGGTTGTTGTAGTAAGTGATGATGCAAATATAATATTGAACCTATACCCCTAATCTAATTTCTACGCGACAACGCAACGCAACGATATTTGCTTGACAGCACGTCTTTGTCCCGATGGTGGTAACAAGAGATAGTCTCTTGATGCCACCAACTTGCCATTATGAAATGAACGTAAAATACAACTTTTCTAGGCAAGCGCGCCCAAACTTAGACTGCATCTTTGCTTTCCATAAGGCATGATAGTTGCCAAGCGCAAGCCTATCTAATATAAAAAATTTAACACTTTACAAACATTACAAAAAAAAAACAACATAATTGAGAATCTCCTCATTTTTGAAGTCGGTCAAAAAATACATATTTAGTGTTAGTAAATCTCCATTATTAAGGAAAACGAGGGTTGGTTTGTGTGGCCCCAAACAAAAATGCTTAGTAGCCAGACGTGGAGAACAAAGAAAACTAATCTATGAACAATTTCCTACCTATTTCCACTCCCGATACGAACTTTTGGTGTGGTCCGTCTGAACGCGTCTGCAATGCATGTGTGTCAGATGGGTTATCGATTTGTTCATCCAATTTTATTTATGTGCTTATAATTTAGTAGCGGTGGTTAGGACTTCGGCTTCACCTTCGGAGGACCGAGTTCGAATCCCAGCACGCGCCTCTAACTTTTTTAAGTTATATACGTTTTAGGCAATTCAAATATCACTTGCTTCAACCGTGAAGGAAAACATCGTGAGGAAACCTGCACGCCTGGGAATTCTGCATAATTTTCTCAAAGATGTGTAGAGTCCACCAAGCACCAGTCCAGCACGGGGCCAGCGCGGTGGTCTAGGGCCTATAGTATATATGTAGTGGGCCGGTAATAGATTGATATGATGATAACGGTGCCAATGAATTAGATAAATAAAATTGAAATACGTGTGAATTTAGAAGCTTCCAAATCTTTTTGTTAATTTTTAGCAATCGTCAATTCCATGAAATAAAAATTTAGATAAATGTGCCTAATTTAGATTCGGTCACTGCAGCTGCAACTTCTCGCGTTGCCCACAAGCATCTTATTGTGCACTAGTTGACTCGCGCAACTTTGTCTGCACCGAATCGGTTATAAGAGGTTTTAATAAAAAACCTAGAAGCGAATTGCAGCGCTACCTATCAGATCCAGTTTTATTTCCAAACTATGTTAATCGCAGCCGGGCGGCCCGCTGCATTTTTCTTACTTTTTGCGTTTCTATGCCCTTCGCAACTTCTAAGCGATAGGTTCAATTTGAACAATTTAAAAAGTAATTTGCAGGTACAGAATCAAAATTAATATTTATAAAACTATTTATTTGGATAAGTATTAATATCATGATAGGAAAAACTAAATAAAAATCTGTTTTGGAATCGGTATCGATTATAAAGTATCCCCCAATCAAAATTTTCAAATTATATTAAATGTACAGCAATCTTTCAGTTACAGTTTTATTATAAGTATAGATAGATAAATAATTGTACTATACTGCTCCAATGCGGTTTGGTGCGCTTTTACTCTCTCTGCTTTAAAACCATCTTAGGAGAGAGGAAGTCTGTGTTGGGCATTGAAACTTTATTACACTGATGACACTTACTTAGATTATCATCAAACGCTAATATTGAGGCCATCCTCCAACAATATCCACCGAATGATGGGAGCGTATAATTGCCGAAGTTGGCAAACGGAGATCAATTAATAACGCTGATTCCATACAGTTTGTTGTTTTGTTAGCGACCATACTAACCAAACATTTTATTTAGGGGTCCGTCCTAATTGTGATAGTAAATAAATATAAGTAGGTTATGCTAGATTTGTAACTGTACAAGTAAGAATTCAGCTAGAAACTAGACGTATATGTGAAAATGTGTTTGTTTATTTATTCGGCTAAAAAACTGTACGGATCTTCATTAAATTTGACACAGATACAGTTCGGATACCGGAGACGGACATAGGCTACTTATTATTGTAAATAAAGGTCGTCGGAATACTATGATATGCAAAGAAATAAGAAAGCATTTTTGGACTCTCATCATTCTAGTCGTATGTCGTTCTAATGTGATAGTGATTGGAACCCGTATTAGAGTATTGTAGTTGCTCTAAAACCTCTTTCCTGTGACATATGTGTCAGCAGTGAGATATTGATAGAACGAGTATGTAATTCTACTGAAAATAAAAATTCAAATAATGCGCTGATTCTTTATAGTTTTAGTTTTAAACTCGGGTAGCACTACCTTGCATGCAGTTTAGTAACTAATTCCGGAAACACAAATTGTAAATTCAGACACCAAGAAATTGTATTCGGAGCGCTGCCAAGAGCAGGTGCTTTTATAACGAGGGTAATTAAGCTCTTTTAAGTCTTATTTAAACTGCTGTTATATGTTTATCTACAACCAGGTGCCTTTTCCAGTAGTAGGTACTATTAAAGGCTTTGATAAACAAGATCTTGTTTTTTTAAATCTTATATGAATCAGGAAGTTATTTTTTTCCAAATATGCTTATATACTGTGTCGGATATATTAGTAGTGTATGTCATAGTTATGTAGCCCCAAAGTAAGCGTAGCTTTTGTTATGAGTACTGAGATAGCCGTAGAATATTTTTATGAATATAATACACATAAATACCTATTATATACAGATAAACACCCAGACACTGAAAACATTCATGTTCATGTAACATGGTTCTGCTGTGGGAATCGAGACCACTGCTTTGGACCCAGAAAGCAGGGTCGCTGTACATTGCGCCAATCGGCTGTCTATTGGCGCAGTGGGCAGAAATTAGACTGAGATTAGATTCCAGGTTTTTTATGGGCTTCAGGAGAGAGCAACGTCTTTAAATAGAGTAATTAAATAGTTCATCATGTTAAACAATGGATGTCCACAGCTGGACATAGGTCTTTTGCAGGAAGTTTTAAATACCATGGTCTTGTGCCGCTCGGGTCTAAAACAGATTGCCTTCTGTTATTTAATGATCTCATTGTTCCAGTGCTTTATAGACGTATAAAATAAACGCGACAATGCGACTACCATCTCTCTGAGACATTCTGAAAGTTGAGATAGCGATATTTCCTAATTTGCACCGCGTTTTAGTGGAAGATCGCTTTTTTGTACTTGCGTGTTGTATTTAGTGTTTTTTTGTTTATAATTTCATTATATTAGGTGTACAATAAAGTGTATTTTCATTTTATTTCATTTCAAGATGCCTAACCACTCCATGATTTTATTTCCCCAAATTATAGATGACAGTATAAACGAAAGCTGGAACGGCATTTAAGCGGTGTCTTCGCGGTGGGATAAGAAAAAGTTGTTTCTTTTCGTACGTGTCCTTTGAATATCAAGTAGGTTCTCACTGTGCCTTGTGGCTCGAATGTAAAAAGGTGACTGGGATCTTGGACAAATAGATGGGTAAAATAGCCGATTTTTTTTTATATAATAGGCTTTTGTGACAAAATTTACTACTACTATCACATAGGTCTGGATACAGGCGCGCTAGTCTCGAAAATGCTTATTTACTCTAGCCTTGAAAATATTCAAGTTACAAGGGGCTGGTAACACAGCTTTTTTTTATTACCGTGTTATTGATGCCGTGTGGAGAAGGTAGATTAGGATATAACTGTCGCCATCCCTACTTCATCCGCGGGTGTCGTGCGAGGCGACTATGGGAATGTAACAGAGAACGGACATCAGGGTCCATTGTTCTACTAGCACTGCAATCACCAAGCAGTTTGCCCATTGTGGTGATTATGTTTAAAGCCTACCCTTGATAGCGGCCTTTAGTCCAGCAGTGGACTTTAATAGGCTATCGATGAAGGCTAGCGCTAAGACCACAATCATGCCTGATGAAAAGGTCGAAGCACCTTGCCTACAAGCCCATTCGCTATTGCCTTGAAGGTACTCAAGTCATACGAGGCAGGTGAAAGAGATGCCAGAAGAGTCTTCCTCATCCAGTTTGTATGAGACGCGAATAAATATCGAGACATTATCCGCCGTCTTGCAACTTGCCTGTCTGTGTCCATCAACTTAAAGCGTACCTGTTAAGCCTCATGTGACTGTTTCATCACCCACGCCCTTCATACCGGAACACAGCTTTGCGACAAAGAAATAAGCATGGCAATAGTACTTCCTCGGACTAGCTCACAAAAAGCTTTTCCACTACTAAATCTTATGTTATTAATCTTACCTCATCATCAAAAGCGACGTTATCCGCCATCCTAACAGATTACAGCACTTAGTTTTGTCTGCACTTTGTCACTAAAGCACATCTAGCGTTACACTAATCCACAACCATTTTGCACTTCATTTTTTTCTCTCATAGTCCTGCAACAATAAAAATATAATTATTTTATGCATGCCCGTATTTGAGTCAATGCTTTTTAAATCCCTATGTCATCTGAGAGAAGATCAGGATTACGATGATGCATTTGTGACAAAGAAGGTTATGAAAACCTCTGTCGTAAGCTAGTTTAACTTGCCGAGTACATCCCAAAAAGCGGCAGCAGCTGCTGAATCTGCTCAAATGCTTAAGCGCTGTAAATACTCCGTTATTTGTTATGACTACGTTTTTGCGGCGCTTGCGTTTGATACTTGCGTTTGCCCATGGTCTTCGGACACGAAAAATTTTATTAACATCGTGTCTTATGGTGACCCAAGAGCTTGTTACGCCCAACGGCTGGGTTTAGCAATTCAAAGGGGCAATAGCGCCAGCATTTTGGGTCCATAAATGAACAATTAGACGGCTTATATTTATTGTAAATATTAATTTTAGTTTGTAATTATCATTTCCCTAGAAAAACATATTTTTCGTTGGTTTATTTATAAAGGATATAAGTTTAGCTATAAAAAAATATATACTTTGAATTATAAAAACACGTTTCTAGTGCAAAATTTTAATTAAAAAACAAATTGTGTGGTGTGGTGTTATGTAGCAACGTAAAAAATGAACGTAATAAACGAAGTTATGTTTCTGTGGTATTTCTTACAAATTTTGTTATAATTTATTTAATTAAATTTGATTTAAAACATCAACTAAGAATTACGAGTACGACCAAATACAATATTGCGAATTATAACACAACCCACTCAGGGTAACATGTAATCCGCGATTTTGTACTCAGGGACAGCTAAGATTTGGAATAAGTCTGTTCAGATCAATCTTTCAACACGAAGGTGCTCCTGCTGCTCAAGTTGTTGTGTACCGTTTAAAAAATACAATTTACTAAACAATTCCACAGATAGCGTGTTTAAAACGGTGGGCCGTTGAGAAATACCATCCTCTATGTTTTCAAACTTTTATAGGTAGTAGAGTAACTACACACAGACAGACTTGACGATTCAAAAGTGCTTAAATTAGCCCTACTTATAAATGAATTTTTGAATTTTGAATTTTAGAAAAGTGATGAATTATTGTAGTTTTTGTTTTTTTTTTGTAATTTATGACGGACCAAGTTGATGACTCACATGACGGTAAGTAGAAAAAGAGCAACATGTCGCAGGGCATGCCAGGGTTAAGTTTTACAAAATTGCCGCTCTGTGTCTGTTCCTGTAAATAAACTTATAGTTGTGGCATCGTTACCATGTGGCATACGATTGCAAAATTTTCAAAAAACTAGACTTTTGTAATGTGAAAACAATTAACATTCAAAACAAACAGATCTATTACACTTAAACGTACGTACTTAAAGGTCAAGCTTACATGAGCCCGATGTAATAATTTGGCACCCATATTTTGCGAAGGCAATATGTAACACCCTCTTTAAACATTTCATTTATTCGTGGAATGATTTATGACTAAAATTTGGAGAATTTACGAATTAAAATTTCACACGACGGTACGGAAACTTTATAAATTATGCCTTTGGGGTTAAAGGCTTTGAATATTTGTTTAGTCAAGTCTGTTACCATTTTTGGGAAAATAAAATGTGAGTACCGATTTTGTCCTGATTACCTATTGATATTTTCTTATGATATGGAAGCGGTGATAGCCTGGTGATAAGGGCTGTTTCACTTTCGACTTTCCACATCACTTTCTTTCTTTCCGGGTAGAGTTCGAATCCCAGCACGCGCCTCTTAGTTTTCTAAGCTATGTGCGTTTTAAGAAATTAAAATGTCACTCGCTTCAACAGTGAAGGAAAATATTGTTAGGAAACCTGCACCCCTGGAGTTCTCCATAATGTTTTCAAAGGCGTGTGGAGTCCACCAATCCACCCTGGGCTAGCGTGGTGGACTACGGTCTAAACCCTTCTCTTTGGAGGAGACCCGTGCCGGTAAAGGTGTGATGATAATGATTTTATGATGACGGATGGTCATGCATTTAAAAAATGTTGGTATGTACCTACTTACCGCGTCGTACCGTATCAATGTCTGATTATGTACCTTAACGTGAGACGCAACATTATGCAAAATGAGTCAGTTCGAATCGACCCAAGTTCAAACGAATCAGTCTATGGGTATCCAATGAAAGGGCTTGACTAGTAGAATAATGTACATAATATTGAATTTCGGGGGTTTTTTTTATTTTTTTTATTTATGATACCAGTTATACAATCTACCTACTTAAATTAAAACGTTAATGAGTTAGCAGCTTATAAGCATTTTGTTTAATTAAGAGCTTCTATATTATGTCGAAATATTATAATCTAGCCGGCTTATAATATTTCGGTATTAAAGCCCCCAAGACTATTATAAATGCCACCCTCATATAAACCTTAATTAAAAGACTCAAGGAGATGCGCCGCTAAGGCGCTTGAGGTAAGAATTTTAATAGCACGAACAAACTGTGTCTTTAGGTATCTATAGAAATTAGTTTAACGATCAAATATACTGTCAATATTCCAACGACATTATTTTGAATTTAAACAAAAAGTAAACCTAACTGTAAATCTCAGTTTCTACAGAATATTTTACAAAGTTTCAGAAGCGCGCTCGCAATTCCGAAATTTTTGAATTATACAACTACTTTTATCACAAAACGAATTGGCAACGGCCTGACTTTTGGAATAGATTGGAAACGCTGAGTATTCTGCCGCTGAAAATAACCTTCCTCAATTTAGTTTTAAAAACTGCTGAACTCTCCTTTTTATTCATTTTTTATTATGTTTTATGTACCTAGTCGATAGCTTAAGCCTAAAAGAAGAATGTCTGAACAGTTAATATGTCAATTATTACTTTTGAGTGCTTTATATGTTTTGTGTTACTTACATTATTCCCCTAGCAGTAACATAAATAAAACCAGCAGTTGCGAGTCAGACTCGCGCACCGAGGATACGTACCATGGAACTAATTATTTAATTTATTCGCATCAAGCCCACAACACTTAAAATACTAAACAAAATCAAAAAACCATTAATATAGAAAATTATTCAATAAGTACATAATCTTAAAAGGTCTACTAATTTGATTACGATAAAATAATTGCATTTTTTAATTCTAATTTATAAATTAGAGTTAATAAACTGACTATCAAAATAAATGGTTAACAATAACCCCATCAAAATTGTTGATTCTCGTGTTTGCCCTTTTATAATAAAAATAAAAATATTTTAATTTTTTTTTACTTTTAAATAACAGTTTTACAAGCACTATTATATACCCATTTAATTTTTCAAGTTTGTTTGTATCGGAACCCCAAAAAGGTAAATTACTCTTTCATTTATAATGTTAAAAAGAGAACTGCACTATACTTTAATTTGGAATTCCAGCAGTCTTTATCAGTAGAAAAGTGATATATCTAATCGTCGATTTGACGTCGACCTCGCTTCCGAACGGGGTGAACTGTAAGAACTAAGTTTGCAAAATCTGTTTCGAAAAATTTGCTATGGAAAACGAATTTTGAAGAAGGTTGTTTTTTTCTGAAAATAACGAGATTATTTAAATTTTAAGTTACTAGGTAAAGGCAACGTATTAATAAAATATAGTATATAGATGTTTGTTTTCAGCAAATAACCCTCACAATCTGACAAGGTCGGTTTATTAGCAGAGGTGAAGAAATTATTCCGCAATTCAATATCTCAATTATTGAACATTATATCGTTTTTAATAACTGGATCAATAAATTAAAACAAGAACACTTTTTTGTTTTAATTTATTTTGAGAAAAGTAAAAAAATCTAAGATCATATTGAGGTTTATGTCAATACCTTTTCTTCCAATTAATAAACAAGCGGAGCCGATGATAAGAACTCATCTCATTTTAATCAATTCCTTAAAATATAAGTAAATATATAGGTATCTATTCAATTTTCCTTATCATCAAACAACTTGGCAGCGACCGAACTTCCGAAGTGAACATAGTTTGAGCTAAGTTAGCAAACTCAGCTACCTACATTTTCGGTATGAAGCCGGAATTTTGTAGCAAAGATTTAATCAAATGCAGGTCGAATGTCAAACCACTCCAGAAAAGATTCGCTAGCCATGTCAGATAGGTTCATTTTTACAAATTGAATAAACATTTTACTTTCGTTTTTCTTTTAACCTTTCTTCCCAAGAGGGTTGTTTAAAGTTTGGCATCATAGTATTTGTCTCGAGTGTTCAAAAGGATGACCTGATCATCATTATCGTCATCAGTCTATTAACCTCCCACTCTCATTCTTAAATGACCTGTTCTATCACTGGTGAGAGGATTTTAGACAATATGCTCACCAGGCTACAATGCTGGTTGCTACGATCATTATCGCATGTAATTTTAGTGATAATAAATCAGAGCAATGGCCTAATGTGCTCTCCGAAGCTTGGAGATTGACACTGCCTTCTGAGAATTATCAACAGAAAAACCCAACAATTCTGGACCTGCCTCGGAAATCGTGATCCAAAGTTTGATCGATCAATGAGTGTTTTATTTACTACGATGATTCGTTGCTGTGTGATAAATATCTGTAAAAGCATTTGAGGACTATCAGCCCTTTTCTTAGGCGGCGAAGGGATTTCAGTCATATATTATTTTTTTTTTTATTCCACTACAAGTCAGCCTTGGCCTGCAATCTCACCTGGTAAGTGATGATGCAGGCAACTTCTCACAAACGACTTACAGAAGATGTGTTGCGTTATACATCACTGATTTTGTTTTGATGGATAAGTGTAAAGATTGCAGGTACCAGAGACAACGAGCGTCAGTAAAAGCTGTATTTAAGTTACTTTTATTACAAGTATCTTTTCTAAAAAGACTCATATCTCTGATTTTTCGCATGATTAAAATATTTCATCGTAACAAAAAGTGTATCGAGTTATTTAACTAGGAAAGATCTGTTTGCGTGCCAAAACTCATTCGAGTCTAGGCAGCCTCTCGTGCGTGGTAAGTATATGTATTGCGAATCGACACACACAAATATCTCCACAAATTTTATTCTTAAGGTTATTGAATATTGTGAATAATCGTCTTCGTCAGATCCCGCAACGTGCATTTCCACGTACATTTTCCCCTTTACGTATTCTTGGGTTGGCGGGATCCGGTCCCGTGAAGGTTTGTTCTGCTGCTGGCACCACATGAATATGTAAATAATTGATGATTGTATAATCATCTTATTGACCCATTATCGGCCCACTGCAGGGTCACTGGCACAGGTCTCCGGGGTACAGTGAGAAACCTAGAAAAATTAAGGCCGTAGCTCACGAAGCTGACCCAGTGCGGATTGGTGGTCTCCACACGCCTTTGAGAACATTAGAGAACCCTCAGGCATGCAGGATTTCTCACGATGATTGCCTTCTCCGTTGAAGTAAGTGATATTTCAATGGATTAAAACGCACATAACTTAGAAGAGTTAGAGTTGCGTCCAGGGATTAAAACTCGGCCCCCCAAAAGTTAAACCGAAGTCCCAACTACTTGGCTATCATCATTATCATAATATCAACCTAATACTAGCTTACTACAGGGCACGGGTCTCAAAATTAAAAGGGCTTAGTCCACCACGATGTCCCAGTGCAGATAAGTCGATGGATATCACCGCTAACATAATGGCAATGACAAATTTCAAACAGATATTCCATCTCCCGTTTCTCACAAACAAAACGTAAAATATGTTTGCACAAAGGATAGCGTTGCTTTTATTTTATTTTATAATGGCAAGATGTGAAGGTAATGAAACACTGATATTTCCATTCAAATAAGACTTTATTTCCAGCTTCCATTTGTGTGAACGCTATTTGCTGAACAATTCTGCGGAATATTGATAAAACGGTTATACAAATTGAGCGAAGTTAGATGGAAAACCGGTACATTACAGTTTCGATACTCGAAAACTACTCAATTTTAAGCATGATTTCAATGGGTAATCGAGTGACGTACGGCCACACCTTAATAACGCGGATGTGGCACAGAAATTTTTCATTCCAATTTAACCCGGGATTCATGCGAACAGACCTACCAATGGCGGTCATCCGCTTTAAGTATGCCATTTGACGTGTATATCATGTAAATTTTATAGAAAACTTCAGCATCTCCGCTTCGAAACAAGTATGAATTTTTGTTTTTTTGTTTATGTACTAAAATCATGGCTCTAACTTCCGAGTCTATTTTCTCATAAACTTTCTCATACATTCATGCATTACACTACTAAATTGCTGCAATACGTTACTTTTCGTACATACTATTTTATTGCAGTTTTGCCTTAAAAAGCATGCGGATCAGCATAGGTTTCTGTCTTTTTGCCTATTTTCTCTTTGGATCCATGTCTAAAATCCACGCAGACATAAATGCATCTACCAATCGCATGTAATAGATTTTTATCAATTTAGGTAGGAAGGCCTTTGATATAATGATCTTATTTAAACGAATGGACTATTATTCTTCTGATTGAAGTAATAATTAAACCCAAATTAAATGAGATGAAAATAAAACAAGGAACACTCCGTTAAAGTATGATGGTAATATATTTCACATTAATCTTTTCGTTAATATTTTCTTTTTAAACTACTACCACTTCGGAAGGGGTCATATATCATAGAGAAGAAGTGGCGAAAGAAACTCCAGAGCAACCCTTCTTTTTAAATATCACATTTACAATATTTCATTATTATTATTTCTTATATATCTTTAATTTTATAACACATATTTTATCGTATGAAAGTAATTAAATGATATAGTAATTGTGCAAAGTACTTAACTTTAGTATTTCGGCCATCGTGGTGGCCTCAGTAACCCACGTGAAGGACCAACTGTTTGCTGGCAAAAACAGAGACTGCCCTTTTTTTGACAAGGCACATTAGTTTTATACTTTTCGACATCACGTGGTTTACTAATATCCATTTCCGGAAAGCTTTAATTTTAAAGTATAGTGACACAATTGTATAATGACAATTGTATGAACAAATATTAATACTTAAAGTATAATAACATCATTGTATGATGACTTTAACAACAATGGTTTTATATTAATTTCACTTACTCTAAATATTATTTTTAAAATACAATTACAAAACTGTATAATAACAGTTGTGTATTAACAGCGGTATAGTGACACATTTATTAATTCTTCAAGTACAGTGACATCACTGAATGTTGACTAATAAAAATGATCTTTATATTTAATGTGAGGATATTAATATTAACTTGAATAATACTTTTACAATAAATCATAATAAAATATGATAATTATCAAGTTGTTATTTTATGATATTCTAACACATGCATAAACTAAAATTCAGAGTACACATGCACATAAGGTTCTAAATGCAACTAACGTATTAAAATTAATTTCAGAATTTAAAAATGCAAGCACACTTAGCTACGTATTATTCTTAAAAAGACCTTTCACAAAAACTGTTTGCCTCTAGGGTCAATTTACCCGTATCAAAGTCTAGTTAGTCGATAAAGTACAGTGCAAACTTTGCTCAGCGCCGTTATGAGGCAAACTTTCCATGTTGTACGCCAGTTATGGACTTTTGAGGGCACTAAACTTATGTACTGGGTTTGAATAGGCACTAAGAATGATTTTATGGATCAAGCCTATGTTATTACTGTAAAATTCATTGGTAAAATGTGTTTATGGCTTCTTCACTTAGCAAATATAATTTTCATCATCATCATCCATTCCTGGCCCACAGAAGGGCACGAGTCTCAGAATCTCGTCCACCACGCTGGCCCAGTGCGAGTACTTTACGCGACTCTTGCATTGTAATTGAGATCTCTCAGGCATATAGGTTCTTTCACGAAGTTTTATTCACAAATGATAATTTGATTGCTTAAATTCAAAACGCACATCCGTAAAGTAAGTGGTGGATGCCAGGGATAAAACTGTTACCACCTGCATGGGAAGCCAAATTTCTAAACATTAGACTTTGGTCGCTATTTGGCTAAGTGTCAATTATCGTGGCCAATACGTAGTAAACGGGGATTGATAGTCACTTTAGCAAATCTTGGAGTATTGGCCCACATGTTGGCAAGAGAGGTGTCGGTTTCTTGACACGAATAAATAAATAAATATAGTACGACAATACACACATCGACATCTAGCCCCAAAGTAAGCGTAGCTTGTGTTATGTTATAAATACATATAAACACCCAGACACTGAAACATTCATGCTCATCACAGAAAAAATTTCCAGCAGTGGGAATCGAACCCACAGCCTTGGGCTCAGAAAGCAGGGTCGCTGCAAACGGCGCCAATCGGCCGTCAAGAGAATCGTTCAGTTTGCGTGTATTATTTAATATAACACCTTGCAACCTTTTGAAACCTTGTGTATGCAAGTTCAGTTCACACCTAGCCGGTTTTTAAAAACTGTAACTGAAAATGTACCTATCCAATTCGAATATAACACAATATCCAATCACCTTTTCCATTTGTAGTAGTCTAGAACAAGAATACAATGACAGCGAGCAAATAAATGAAATACGAAATGACTTGAACACTGTGTTTTGGATTTTTTTTACTAATAATTATAGCTACAATTAGCTAGTCTGAGAGCCAATGGTAACTAAATATGAACGACAATTGTGCGACGTAACAAAATGTACAATTACTACATAGTTTTTTATCTTTATCTTTGTCTTTATTATATTACAAGGGGTTGCTCGTGAATTCGTCCGCGTACAAAATTTGATAGGATTTCTTTCCACACAAACCTTCATCCCCTGTTTAGCTTTTATCTTTCAGCACCTTATAACTTCGCAACGATGAGCACTTTAGTTTTAAGTGGGAGTTCGAATCCCGGTAGAGGTAATTTATAATTCTCTGGTCTGGTCTAGTGGGAGGTTTTGGCCGTGACTTGTTACCACCCTACTGACAAAGACGTCGCGTAGAAACCGATTAGGGATATGGTTTAATAGAACTCTCATACTCCCTAACAGGGTAGCCCGCTATCATCTTAGACTGCATCATCATCTACCAGCAGGTGAGATTGCAGTCGAGGACTAACTTGTAGTAAAATAAAAAAAAAGCTTCAATGATTTCTTTAAAAAAAAGTACAGTACGGGTGTTCAACTAAATGCATGCTTTGAACTTCTCCAACTTCAAAAACCTAGTCTTCTTGCATCTACCAACTTCAATCAGCAGATTAAAGTAAATCCCTCACTTAGTAGTTGCCAATACCCTAAAAGGAAACTACTTTCAAAATTTGAATATCCCCTAACTTTGTAAAAACATAGGATTTACAACCGCTTTCACTCTCATGGAAAAATCCCACACACTAATCAGAGAAATATATACTACCCTTAATCGGTTTGAATCATTTGAATCAGTTAGGAAAAGGTTTTGTTAAAATTGTGGTATAAAAAAGGGTGATACAAAGGGTGTTGTTTTTAAAGTTTTATTAATTCATTAACTACAATAGGGGATGAAAGTAGGTTTAAAGTTACGGGCAATAGCAAGTTTTTAATAAGTCATAAATTCTTATATTATTACAAAAGGGAGCAATAATCCTATACTCATTAAAAGTGGGCCGGCTGGCTTAATTTAATAAGACGAAGGCAGGACGGCCAACTTTTAAAAGTTTGAACTCATAACGTTTAACTGTGATAAATGGCGAGAGTTATACTATGAGTAAAGCGGAATGTCATTGTATTTTCACATTTTTTTTAGTTGCCCAGTCATAATAAAAATAAATACATTATTTAAGGATATATGTATATCAATAAAAACGCACAATTAAAAGAGTACAATTTAGAATCAATCTATCTATTGCTTTTAGAGTTCTGATAATTAACATATGGAAGCTGATATTTTATGTGTAAGGATGTATCAGACATATCAAACAGAAATTTTGTATTTGTTAAGTATTCAAGATGCCATATAAAAAAATCAAAAATCCTTACAAAGACTGTCAAAAATAGGATGAAGCTTCAATTATACGCTGTTAATTTTATCACATTTTCATAGCAATTTCCTAGAAATCGAGTTATTACACGTTATGATAAAACTGCTCGGGTATAAATTGTACTAAATAGACACCTAATCTGCTCATAATAATAACTGGCCTATACTAACCGGATAGTAATATAACAATAATATTTGTAGAATTAGTGTTAAACGATTTTTTTGACTAGAGAGCATTGTGACCGTAAGTTGATGAAAGAATCACTATCATCTCACAATAATGCAAAGAAAAGTTGTATGAAATAAAAACAGCAATGGAACCTAACGGACATAAGCATCGCCACTGCTATTGCAATTCATAGCAATAGCAGTGGCGATACTACCATAGAAGCCGAAAAGCCGGGCTTGCGTTACAATAAATATCTCTATTAAAACATGAGGATATAAAAATCCTCTTGTAGCTAAGTACGGATATTGGCTATGTATACTAACCAGTTTATTTCATTGGAACCGTTTGCTCGTTAACTACAGCTGCATGATCAATTATGTAAACGGTACCCAGTATACGCCCAGTATCTACACTGCACATGACTTATTGCTCACACAACCATGAATATAACTGTTGCTACTCGTTGTGCATTTTATTCGGGAACATATTCTGAGCGTTCGTTGTAAAATTGTTTCTAAATAACGAGAATACTAAAAATTGGTTAACCAAGAAAAATAGTTAATGAAAACAATATTCGACGTTATTGTGAGCGAGAGAAAATAACACAGATACTAATTGTACTTTTCTCCCGACACAAATAGCGTCAAAGGTGTCCTCTTTTTTATGACCGCACTTTATTTGAAGGTGATAAGACCCAGATTTGATCATATGATTCCGGCTTATTATACCTTTAACTTTAGAGAGCACGTTATGTCATCTGTCCTATTAATCTACCATCCACAGTGACTAAATTATGAGTCTGATAAACAAGCGGATATTAAAGAGGGTATCGATACGTGATGAAATCATAACTGAGATCTCCTCCTCCTAGAACAACCAGTCACCGATATATATATATATATAGATATATAGCTCAACGGGTTTGATGTGCTGAATGACGGACGTTGAAATCCCTATGTGCTGGAGAAGCAACTACCTTCTAGGTGTTCAAAGGATTCCAAAAACGCGAAATATAAAATATTTTGGCGATTAATTGCACAAGATCATGATAAACAAGGGACCTACGTCTAGCAATGGATGTCCAATGGTTGAGACAACAAGGATTATGAATCCAACCACAGTGACTATGAATAACTACGCTCCGTAACCACCTCTCCTACGAAAGACGTGTTCAGCGGTAGGATATTAATAAGTCCGATGATGATGATAACTTTTAATAGATTAATAAGAAATTTAATAAACAAGCGTTTTCAGTTCAATCTTAGTTGCTTTATTTTATTTTTTTCAGAAGTGGCATATTAATAAGTCTGATGATGGTAACTAGATGACTAGATTAGTTGAGAATAGTTATTTTTAGTTTTAACTAAACTTTTATGGTTATATAAGAAAGTACGATTTAACATGGTTGAAAAGGTTTTTATGAGCTATAGCTACATGAAATTAATAAGTAACATACTTTTGCCATTCAGCTCTTGGCCTATATAATAAATGTTCACTGCAGTGTAATCGTGTAGCGTGATTAATTATGTAAACGTCCCGCAGTGTCGACGTTCACTTGTTGTTGAAATAATTTGAAATGAATTATTACTATAACATTTGTTGGGATTTTATTAAAGCGCTTACAAACTCTGAATTCATTTATTTAATTCGCTAATGTCCGAATTATCCACTGCGCTGTATTAAAATGATTTGGTACCTTTTTTAGTTTACGACTTTATATCGTACCGTAACGTACGTTTTCCATATGCTTTTAATCTATCTGCAATTTGTTAATAAGTTGTTTAGAAACAGCCTAGTGCCAAAGTTGTTCTTTTTGAACCTAAGAGCTCTTATCGGTCTTTTCCAGCCTTCTCCATCCATGGCCCTGTCTTTCACCTCTTTCCCCACCCCAAACTTTTATTTGTCCCAGAAAAGCCAGTCTCGGTTGTTCTTTTCCCCTCTTTTCCTATAATTTTCCCTCAATTTTATTAACCGATTTTCAAAAAGGTTCTTAATTTAGTTGTATCTTTATTTTTTGTTTGTTAGATCACAACTCTGTCAATTATAAACCGATTTCAAAAATGATTTCAATTACTTTGCTTGCTGCTATATAAAAAAGAACACGATGTATATGATCTATACAAAGTATCTTCCTACATTTGGTATATATCTGTATATTATAAGTATGTATATTATTCATAAAAATATTCATTAGTCGTCTTAGTACACAAGCTACGCTTACTTTGGTGCTAGATGGCAATGTGTGTATTGTCGTAGTATATTTATTTATTTATTTTATTTATTTTACTTGGCACCGATTAAAAATGTTGTAGAATATATTTATTTCTTGCTGCTTTGGTGTGTTACTTTTTCAAATTGTACACCAAAGCAGGTTCTTTTTTTGACAATTTTTTTTATATATATATAATATATTTTTTAGATAAAATTCATTATATCTTAGTAGATGACCACGTTGCTTGGAAGCATCCGGCTCCGCTTTCATCTCTCACAAGATAGAAAAATGAATGTTAAAATATAAAATGTAAATTTTTGATGTTGGAAAAGAGCAACTGCTGAGTTTCTTGCCGGCTTCTTCTCGGTAGAATCTGCCTTCCGAACCGGTGGTAGAGTCACTACACACGGACAGACTTGACGTTTCAAAAGTGCTTGTATTAGGCCTACTTGAAATAAATGAATTTTGAATTTTGAATTTTGAATTTTAACCAACACCAAAGTTGTTATTTGTTTAAAATTTTATGGACATTTTTGGACAATAACTTTGAGTAATAAATCTATTGATTACGGATAGGTTGAATATAGAAAATGGGCAAAAGTGGTTAGTGGTTACAAGGTACTGATTTCAATTCCTGGGTTAGGCATTACTCTCATCGGGAAAAGGGAAATAAAAACGCCACGCTGCTTCAATGCGAGTTGGTGGGCTGCGATATATAATCTTACCAACCTCGACCAAGTTTAACGAGTCCTGCAAATCATAGGTTCAGGAAACGTTGATTTCCTTACTCCTAAAAGCTAAAAGGCTAAAAGAAAAAAATATCGTAGCCTATTTTCTGAAAGTGTAATTTTTGCTCAGTTTGTTATTATTTCCATGTTTGTATAACATTGTTTTGCTATTGGCTCCGGTGTTTTTATTTGATCATCAAATTGTCTAACCATCGGCACAACATAAATGAAACAATGTGCAAGTTAGAATAACACACTACACACACACTTTTGTTTGTGCGTTGCGCGATGTTCGGGCTTTGTTAATTAATAATTCATTTTCGAGGTTCCTAATTTCTTTCTATGACGTCAGTTATGACCTTTAGATGTTAACAACCGTTGCGTCTTTGTTATCAAACTTCAAAGTATAGCATGGTAATAATTAAGTACTTGCTGAGACAATGTAAGCTTAAAACTTCATACCCCTTACTTACTTTAAGAGACATGACGTTATTAGAGCATTACAAAAAATCGAGTGAATTCTACCCGAAGAGGCTGTATGAGCAAATCATTTTGTAAAATCGAAATCAAATTCAAAAATATTCTATTCATGTAGACCTTATTACAGGCACTTATGAAGCGTTCATACATTTACCATGTTACACTAATATTAGTGATGGTGATAACTGCATTCGTTAACTTAAAACTAAAGATAGGAGGGTTCCAAACGCTCTAAGAAGAGCCCACAACAAACTTAGCCAGGTATTTTTTTTGTTATCACCATCTTACTGCCTGGTTAATGTTGAGCTAAGAAGTTAGAGAAATTCATACCCAAATTTTTATCATAATCTTTCTATAACTACCCATCAATTTATGTATATCTAACGTTATATATCTATCGTTATCTATCGATCTATACTTATACATATCGTATGCCAGTAACTTCGCCTGCGTAGAATTGCTGACATCCCTTGAGATTAAGAAATTTCCCCGTCGGGCCTATGCAAGTTTCCGGAAAGCTAGCTAGAGGCAAATCTAAATGCAAATTAAAGTCAAAATATCAAACTTTACTAATAAAACTACTAACATAAAGTACTTTTCTACAAAAAATATCCCTTAACCTTTCGACGGTGAATTTAAACTGAGAAACACACTTCTTAGTTTGTAATCCAAAGAAAAATGGTAATTTTCATGGATACAAATTGAAAATTGATGAATTTTCATACAAACTTCAATTCCCTCAACCCGAAAACTGTGTATCTTATTTTTTAAACATAACTCCAAAAACTATTATACATTACCTCATGTATAAAACTTGTGTTTCTTCTAATAAGCATTGAATAAATAACGAGGTTGAAATATATATACCTAAGCTTAAAGCTTCGGCTCGAAAAAAATATTACTCATTCAAATACCTAACTAAGTTGACCAAGCTCAATAAACAAACAGACACACATTTACATTCAAATATTAGTATAGATATTTTATGTTAGTGATCGCTAAATCCGAATTTTTGCAATGTAATCTGGCTGCTTAGCGATTATAGCTCAGAGTGTAGGACTTCGACTTCACTTACGGAGAGCTGAGTTCGAATCCTAGCACCTCTAAATTTCTAAGTTTAAGGTATGAATTTATTAATATTATTTTTATTTCTATCATTTATTATTTTTTTTTAAATTATTAACAATGCTTAAGAAAGAATAAATTAAAAAACACTATTAAAAATTTATAGAAAAAAAAACTTCCACCCTCCGCTTGCGGGGCTTTTGAATGCCCAAGCAACCGGTGGTCAGGGCTCATAATCCTAATATTAATATTATTATTATTAGGATTATGGCCTTATCCCCCCCTCCTCCTTCTCATTGTGAGAGGAGACCCGTGCCATGTAGTGGGCCGGTAATGGGTTAATTATTTATTTATTTAAGGAATTGGTTTATCCACCCCTTGAATAACCCCAAATCGCGTTTTTGAGGGAACAAATTCGATGGGAATTTGTTTCACAGTTTGAGAAAATTAGACGGTAGTATCTACTATATTAAAATGTTTTAGTAATGTACATGTATTGTTTAGGATTAAGATAAACAGTTAAACAAAATTTAAAAGGTTTCAGTAATCATACTAGAACTCGGTAGGTAACATAGTGTTTGTAATATTTTCATTACTAACAAAGCTTGCCAAGTGCCTAGTAGGAACTGCACTCCGCGTTGACCTCTGTTTGTGAAGTCTGAGAAGAACAATGGCCGCCCGTTTCACAAAGGTCATGTGAACTTAATTGCTTCAGAGGGAACGAACAAAAATTTTTCACATGAACCGAGGGAAGTCAGAAATAAAAAAGTTACTATGTTAAAGCCTTTGAGTGCGCTGGTCTCGCAGAATTTGTAGGTGTTATACAAATTAGTTTTTTTTTTTTTTATCGGAAACACAAATTACACAAAGTTTGTATTTCTTGAATATTCATTTTGTAAGTAGAACCTCTGGATTTTGAATGATTTACCGTTGTTTGCATCCACCATTCAATCTTTTAATTCCTTGTCTTTTTCGTCACCACGACACACACCCGTTCTTGATGCCCGCGCTGACTCGAACCCCCTTTTCCTTTTTGTTTTCAACTACCCACTTTTCATTTCCTTTTAAATTATAAAATAAACGAAGGTGGATTGCTTTTAATCGCACGCAAAATAGAACCTAACAATTTTTATAAACATAATCTTTGTTTACAGTGAGAAAGTCTTACACACTTTGCAAAGCACGAGGATATGGCCTTATGAGTGAAATGTCCTACGTTCGATCATTGGCAGCGGCTATTTGTGAATTTATAATTTCTGACGTTTCTCTGTGTGTCTGAAGCAATATTTCAAAGAAAGCTATTTTTTTATATTCTACCCTGGTGTTTAAAAAGTAGACAAAAGTTTTTATGAAAGACTGTTATTGTTTTAAATAACATTGAAATCTCATCTTACACTCATGGCAGTGCTAATTACCAAAATGATAACGTTTTTCTTATTCCACAACAAGTTAGCCCTTGACTGCAATCTCACCTATCTCAATCTAAGTGATGGTGCAGTCCAAGATATTAACGGGCTAAACTCCTATAGTTTGGCAGTTTTAAATCGGTTTCTACGCGACATTGTACCGGAACTCTAAATGGCTTTGCGGCACGTCTTGGTCGGTAGGGTGGTAACTAGCCACGGCCAAAGCCCCCAGCCGGACCCGACCAGAGAAATTCAGAACCTATAAATTAACAAATAGCTCCTGCCGGGAATCGAACCTGGGACCTCCCACTTCAAAACACAAGGCTCACCGCTGCGCCACGAAGGTCGGGTTCGTTCTTGGATAATCCACGTTGACCTTAAAGCTTAAGTAAAATAATCTATATCGAAAATTCAGTCATCAGATAATTCTGGAACAGCATGACATTAGGTTGCCAAGAACAGATCAGTGTTAGTCATAAAGTTGCCTTTTACGTGGAATTTCGTTATTTAGATTTGTACGAGTACTTTTAGGTGAACTGCAGGCACTTGAATTCAAAGGTATGCATGCACACTCTAATGCCAGCATTTGAAGCAGAGATGACAACGTTTATGCATTGAATCACAACCTATGAATTATTCATGTCTCGCGTCCCTTTCCATTTCCCCCAAATCATATATCCATCTCTTTCACATTCAGAATCCACTTTTACAAGGATAAAACGTTACTCAACGGTACAGTGTCCAACATGTCGAGTTGGAAACGGACGTGATATAACGGCTTCTTGATCATTGGTGGATAAACCCTACCCTACTAATATCATAAATGTCAGTGTAAGTTTGTTTGTTACGCTTTCACGCAAAAACTGCTAAACCGATCCTCGTGAAACTTTGTACACATATTCTTGGAAGTGTTAGAAGTAATATAGAATACTTTTTATCCCGACATTAAGCTCGGTTCCTATGGGAGAGGGGATGAAAGTGTTTGACGATTTTACACCAAAACTCCGACAAATTATAACCGATTTAAATAATTATTTTTGTACTATAGAGGTTATAATATGTGTCTAATTTTGCCCAAACTGTGGTTGGAGATAGAGGACAGAACTCTTTAGCGGATAGAAGCAAACCCCTCATTTAAGGCTTAGCGATACTGAATAAGTACTTATTTTTTTTTTAGATGAACAACTAAATTTATTGCCAAACGCAGACAAAGTCGCGGGCAACAGCTAGTTAACTATAAATTTGTAAATTAAAACCCCCGGCACAAAATCCTTCCGTTTTAATATCATCATTGTCATCACCATCATCAACCTATTACCGGCCCACTACAAGGCAAGGGTCTCTTTCGAAAATGAGAAGGGGTCAAGGCCGTAGTCCACCACGCTGGCCCAGGGCGAATTTGAGGACACCTTTGCTTTGGACACATTATGTAGAACTATAAGGCATCCATGTTTTCCTTTCAACGTTGGCGCAAGTGATGTTTTAACTTCTTAAAACGCACATAACTTAGAAAAGTTAGAGGTGCGTGCTGGGATTTGAACTCGGCCATCCGAAAGTGAAGTCGAGCTCCTAATACTTACTGCGCTATCACCGTTTCAATATAGTGCACATTATCCTACTAGTCAAAACCATTGTCTTTTGATACACATATTGCGGAAGTTGAGAAAAATTACCTAATAGGATTATAAATAAATAAATATACTACGAAAACACACATATCGCCATGTAGCCCCAAAGTAAGCGTAGCTTGTGTTTTGGTTACTAAGATAGCTGTTGAATATTTTTATGAATATAATGCACATAAATTCATACAATGTACAGATAAACACCCAGTCACTGAAAAACAATCATGTTCATCACACAAACATTTTCCAGTTGTGGGAATCAAACCCACGGCCTAGGACGTAGAAATGGTCGCTGCCCACTGCGACAGTCGGTCGTCGAAGCAGGAATGGAAGCAGGGTAACGTCAGTTTAACACAGATTTTAAAATCGCAGTCGTTTCTACCCGCAGCAAAAAACGCCAACCATTAAATTGCGAGGTAGATTACGACATGTGTGCCGAAAAAGCCCGAAAACCCCACTTTTGCGAACACACCGTATTTCTTTGTTTTTTCAGTTTCGACCCGTTTTTTGTGTCGAGGTTTTTAGTAGTAAGTGCTTTTGATAAGCAAATGCATCTATTTTTAGCTTTTTAAACAATAAAGTATTATGATGCGTTCAAGAGTGATTTAAAGGATCTTTCCCAGATTAATTTGCTCGAACGATACATTAAAACGTCTCGAAAACAATCCTTGCTCGAACGATACATTAAAACGTCTCGAAAACAATCCGTACGGTTGGTTACCGCAATGTTCAGCGAGCGGTTGAATCAAGAATACTGGTTATATGTATTTATATAAAATACGAAATCTTCTTACGTTTTAATGCATGTGGGGATTACTGCGTAAGCAAATTTTGTATCATACATAAGTCTTTGTGCATTGAGTGTAACTACACAGTGTCACGCAGGCAGCGACGTTCACGGGTCGCGCGCTTAATATACGTCGCAATTAGTATTTCATTTGATTTCAACTGATCGCACATACATTTGTAGAGAAGAGCATCTACAATGCAAACAACTACAGGTCGAGAGCTCTCTGGCATTTTTTATTTAACCCAGTATTATATATACTGTGACTAAGACCGCTTCCAAAGAGATTTTAAAGATTAGCGTGCACAATCGCATAGAAATAAATAAAAAATGTTTGCTTACGATTTTATTATATGAAGGAGTAGGTTCCGTTTCTAATAACTTATTAGCCCACAAACAGACATACTTGTCGTTTCAAAAGTGCTTACATTAGGCATACTTGAAATAAATGAATTTACAATTTTAATTTAAAATTTGAGCGATTAGACGGTCGAAAAAAGACAAAGCAAACCGACGCAGTGTTTATTAGTAAGGAGAACAAATGTTTAATTTTAGACGTTTAAATACCTTAATTAGTCTAGGTTTTTAAAAAAAAGATGTTTTTTTTTCTAAAATGTATGTAGCCTGCCCAGACCTACATCAACGCAGGTTTGTTTATGTTTAAGCCAAGAGCAGATAGACTCTTATTTATAGCGGTTCAGATTTATGAGCTCTCGGGAGTTAGTGGAAGCAATTTATTGCCGATAATGCGATTAATACCACTGGGAAACAGAAAAGTATATTTCGGTAAGTTTAATTATGGAAAATGTGTTTTCCGAATGGACTATTGTTTTCAAGAGGTTTAGCAGAGAAGAGGTAGCCACGAGTTCCGCGTTTGCATTCTAAGTGTGATTTCTCTTGCAAGCTTTAGCAAGCGGCTAACAGATTAAAAACGACTACTTGTAAAATTTGATAGTAACATACCTCAAAACCACTACTACATTTAAAACAGAATTCTATATAAAAAAAATCAACCGTCTTACTTATATTATAACAAATGACTATTTTGAAAATCTGCGTGAGTGAAATTAGTATTAATATATTATTTTTATAGTAGATAATAATTTTAGGACCAAGCAGATGGTTCACCTGGTGGCCAATGGGGACACATTGCCTATTAACATAAATAAGCATGGAGGTAATAATTCGACTACGATACGAGCTTTGTTACAAAATGATCTGCCACTACTAATAAAAAAATTCGAACATCGTCATAAGATGCCGAATCGTGAGTCAACGTTCCATTTGTAAGGACGTGTCAATGATACACCAGCGTTAGGCATGTACTGACTTTATTCTTATAACTATGCACCTCATACAATATTTATTATTAACCCACCCTCACATCTTTCCCCTTAAAAATAAACTAAAAATTAACAATCACTCTCACCTTGCTCTTTCCAAAATTAATTAAATTGCAAATCAATCAAATAATCATTTCATCACAAAATGCATTTGAGATTAATTAAATCGTAAAGATTTTAAAGACAAATTTACATTACATACAAACTTTTTCAGCAAAATTCTAGTGTAAAAATACAAAATCAATAAACACATTAACCTTATTACATCAATAACCTTATTTTTTATCCATGAATTTAAACTCAATATTGAACTTATATCAAATTTACCACATATATAATAATATTTTTCTTAACTATTATATTATGCACATTTTCGCCGTAAAGCTCCTTATTCCGAGCCAGACTGGTAGTTACGTAAACCCCCATCTATCCGGAGGCCTCACTGTCCTGCCAGAACGAGACACATAATTATTCTCTATCGTACCTGTACGCATATTTTGAGTTTGGTAAGGTTCTACGTTAACATCTTTATTTAAGCCTATATCGTCATACTCAAACCCATAGTGAAGCGTGTCTTGTCTTTCCGGCCTATCTACCGTAATATGTCGCCTGTTACGAACTAATTTTTTGCCTTTTGAATTTGTAACTTCATACGATCTATTATTCAAAACGCGGGTTATTGTACCTGGTATCCATCTTTTAATATTTAAATCATAAATCCTTACTTTTTGTCCTACAATTAATTTTTTTAAGTTTTTAGCATTCCGATCATAATAAAATTTTTGTTCGTCCTGTCTAGTTAATAGTTTATGTCTTATGTTTTCGTGTACTTTTGGCTTTAACAATTTTTTTGATATGGGCAAAATGCTTCTTAACTTCCTACTCTGTAGTAACTCTGCCGGCGAAGGTAACTCTAACGATAATGGTGTATTTAAATATTCCAATATAGCTAAACGGTAATCAGACCCCGTTTCTTTAGTTTTAATCATTATATTTTTTACCGTCTGAATAGTACGTTCTACTTGTCCGTTCGATTGTGGATAGTGAGGCGAGGAAATTACATGTTTGAATCCCCATTCCATGGCAAACTCTTTAAAGAAAGTTGAGTTATATTGGGGCCCTCAATCAGAAATCACCACAGTTGGAATTCCATAATGGCAAAAAATATTTTTTAAACATGTTATTATATGCATAGAATCAGTATACTGTAGTTCCACTATTTCAAAAAATTTACTATAGTAATCTACTATAATTAAATAATTGACACCCTTTAGTTGGAACAGGTCAGTGCCAACTTTAACCCACGGACTATCTGGAATTTCATGAGGCTGCAATTTTTCTTTTTGATTCAATTTCTTATGCGCGAGACAAACATCACAATCATTTATTACATTTACTATGTCATTATTAATGCCTGGCCAAAATATAGTTTCTCTAGCCCTTAACTTAGTTTTTTCCAACCCCATATGACCAATATGTACTCTACTTAACATTTCTTTTCGTAATGATTTGGGTACCACAACCCTTTCATTTTTCCAAATAAGACCATAAGCAAACGACAAATCCTCCTTATATTTCCAATATGGTTTCACTATATCCAACACAGCATTTTTTTCGACCGGCCAACCCTTTTTAATGTACTTTGACAGCTGTTTTAATTCACTATCATTCTCAGTGGATTTTTGTAACGCAGCAAACTGTGCGTTTTCAAAATATTGCGTAAGCGCCGATGCCGCATCCCGCGTGACGGCACACACCTCGTCATAAAGACTGTCTTGACTCGAGTGAACGGTCTCGGCAGGTTCATAAGCGCGCGATAATGCGTCGGCAATATAAAGGTGCTTGCCAGGCTTGTAGACTAACTTAAATGTATAGCGTTGCAAGCGTAACAACATTCTTTGTAAACGCCCAGGAGCATCTGTAATTCGTTTCTTTATTATACTTATGAGTGGCTTATGATCGGTTTCAATAATAACATTCGTTTTCCCATAAATGTACGCATAAAACTTCTCGCATGCAAACACACAAGCAAACAGTTCTTTCTCAATTTGTGCATATCTCTGTTCAGCCTTAGTTAGCGCCTTGGACGCATAACATACCGGTAAATTATTTTGCATCAAGCACGCACCCAAGCCACTCTTACTCGCATCTACTGATATAACTATTGCTTTATTGACATCATAATATTGTAACACAGGGCGACTAGTCAAACAATGCTTAATATCCCGAAAACATTTCTCATGCCTTTCGTTCCAGTGCCAATCAGTTTCTTTTCTTAATAACTCTCGTAATGGAAGTACCTTATCCGATAGATTAGGAATAAAATTACCTATGTAATTAACTAAACCTAAAAATCTTTCCACATCCTTTTTATCATTAGGGATCGGCATTTTTGTAATCGCCGTGATATGACTGTCATCAGGATACAGGCCATTTTTTGTTATCCTGTGTCCTAAATATTTTATTTCTTCCAAACCAAACTTACATTTCTTTTCATTTAATTTTAAATTAATTTTCCTACATCTTTCTAACACTCTTCTTAACCTTTCATCATGTTCTTCTTTATTTCTACCATAAATTAGCAAGTCATCGATATACATGCACACTCCTTCTATGTCATCAAAATTTTCTATCATTTTTTTATGAAAGACTTCTGACGCTGAACAAATTCCATAAGGCATTCGCAAGAACTTGTATCTACCAAAAGGAGTGTTGAATGTGCAGTACAAACTACTCTGTGCATCTAAGGAGATATTCCAAAATCCTGAAGAAGCATCTAGCGTACTAAAATACCTAGCCCCTGATAGTCTCGATAGAATTTCATCCAAAGTCGGCAGTCTAAAATGTTCCCGTTTAATAACCATATTTAGTTCCTTGGGATCTAAGCATATACGCAGATCGCCATTAGGTTTTTTAACCACAGTAATACTGCTAACCCAGTCCGACGGCCCTTCAACCTTAGCAATAATTTTCTTAGTTTGCATTTCCTCTAACTTTTTCCTCACATCCTCCTTTAAAGCAAACGGTAATTTTCTAGGTGCATGCACCACAGGAATAGATCCCTCCTTTAAATGTATTTTATATTGACCCGGTAAGCACCCTATTCCTTGAAACACATCTTTAAAATTCGTTACAATATCCGGTTTGCAATCAACGGTTTGTATCGACATGACACGTCTCACTACGTCTAGTTCTGTGCAAGCATAACGTCCTAATATCGGTACAGACTGAACATCAGCTATCTTAAATTCGAGCATATAATTGTTTACTTTATAAATCACATTTAAATATATCTTCCCTACGACGCATATGCTTGCACCAGAATAACCATTTAATCTCGTGTGTGTTTTTAATAAACAATCCTGTGGTATTTGCAATTTTTTCAGATAATATAACGGTAAAACATTAACATCTGCCCCCGTATCTAATTTAAATTTAATCAACGTGCCACAAATATTTAAGCTAAGATTCCAATCACTGTTATTTAATGAATATATTACCTTATCATCAGAGTCCTCAATATAATTCACCCCACAAACCCGGGCAAAATGATTCATCCTTAAACACCGCGCACACTTTTGGCCATAGGCTGGGCACTCAAACTTTTTATGCACTATTCCACAATAACTACACTGATTATTCGAACCCGCAACCGAACGCCACTGGCTCGCGCCACGGCCTCTGGTCGGCAGGGGGCGCTCGCGCGGCCCAACAGCACGCTGGCAACGCGACTCCGCGCGATCGCCGCGCCCTCCACTCCATCGCTCGAACTTCGCTGCGTCGGGTACCTGGCTTCTTATTTGTCCTCGTGACGATGATATCTTCGACTTTACAAGTGCAACGTGATTTTGCATTTGTTTTACTTGATGAACATTATGCATATCTTCTCTTTCAGGCTTAATCTTCTCCGAATAGGTCCGGGATGCCACGGCAGCACGGCAAATATCCATCGCCTTTTTTAGTGACAGGTCATCCTCTCTTAATAACCGTTCACGAATGGCTGCACTTGAAACGCCACACACCAGCCGATCTTTGATCAGTTCGTCGTGCAAATCACGAAACTCACAATTTTGAGCTAATTTTCCCAACTCAAACACATACTGCTCGATAGTTTCGTTGTCACGTTGATCACGAATAAAAAATCTATGACGTTCAACCGTTACGTTTCTTTTTGTTTTGAATTGTTCATCCAACTTTTTCCATATGTTTTCAACAGTCGTGCATTTCTCTGGCAGTTGATCTAAAATTTCTCGACACTGCTCACCCACCACGTGCAATAAAATGTTCACCTATATTTCCAATGATTTTTTATTTATTTCACACGCTTTACTGTATATTTCATAACTTCTTTTCCACTTGATCCATTTGTCATGAATGTTATTTGCGTCCGATGCATTTTTGTCAAAACAAAACGAAGACGGCGGCGTCAATATACTTTCCATGTTTCCAGAGTTTTCTACTTTAATGTTAATTTCCCGACTGCGCCATGTAAGGACGTGTCAATGATACACCAGCGTTAGGCATGTACTGACTTTATTCTTATAACTATGCACCTCATACAATATTTATTATTAACCCACCCTCACACCATTTATGGATTTAAGTGAATCGATAAAACGTTAAGACTATTTTTCGGCGTGTCGTTATAAAATTAGCACGAACTGTGTATAAGTGATGCGACTGTTCAAAGCGTGGGGCAACCAATCCATACACTGACTGCTTTTGTACTGCGATGCCTGAAGAAAGCGATTTTGGATGGCTACATATAAAGCAATATTCGATATACAGCTCAAAATAGGTACAATGTATTAATTATCATCATTTAGCTTTATTTAAACGTTAACAAATGTAGTAATCACTCACAATAATGGACATATTTACGTATTGTTAGTTGTTACGTATACGTTTGAATTTTTATATATTTTAGATATATATGTCGAGTGTGAAGTTTTCATTATCATGATCCATGTTAACTTCCGTTGTACCGGGGCTATATGTTAACCGAGTATCCAATTAAATTTGAATACATTTCTTACAAAGGAATGTAGTCAAAGCTTTTACCATTGCTTCGTTATAAACGCGATATCGTAAAAAGGTTATTACGAACATTGGCGTGCGTTGTTTTCATAATGAACCTAGTCGCCAATGTTATTTGGAGGATTGCTGAAATTGTTACTATTCAGTTATGCATTGTACATACCTTATTTTATCATTATAGGTACTTTGCATATGTGGTGAAAACGAGGTACGTGGTAAAGCTAAAGGGGTATACTAAATAATTTATATTTGCTGGATTTATCCTCCTTTGAATTACATAACTGCAAAAAACCGCAGAAGTTGATTTCAGAATGTTAGTCCCAAGTCGGGCATTTTTGGCCGATTGTCCTGGATAGAAGGTAAGAACTTTTAATCCAAGATAAAACAGTCATCTATTATTGGGTCAGTAAGTAAATAAAGTAGATTTTTTATACATGCATATTAAAATATTTTAAAAGACTAGAGCTTCAAAAACTTTCGTTTTAATCGGATAACACTGAACTGATTTTGTTATATTAATAAAAATATCAACGAAGTAGATTTTCTAAGCAAAACTGATCCTTCTTGAGTATGGATTATCAAGTTTTAATAAGATAATTGAAACACAAACTATAATCAAACTTTCCTGGGGCAACTTTGTCTACTAGATTGTCCACTTTACTCGCTCTGAGCGCCTAATTTATAAGCTATCTGTAGATACATTTAATTGGATTTGTATTTATTAATAACGCCAAGATTTATAGTGCTTACTTGTATACTAGGTTTGAGTGATTTTGTCTTGCATAATTTTGAATACCGCGTAACCAATTATCCATATAATTCATATTATAATTGCGAAAGTCTGTCGGTTTGTTTATTAGTTAACTGCACAGCTCAGTCTGATCTAATCTTGTCCGGAAATCATTCACATCGGATTTAATATTAATTACCTTTGTTATTATTACCTATACGGCTTAACCGATCTTAACAAAATTTTGCATAAATATCGCGTAGCTTACTTTCTGCGTGGAGACTATATCCCCTGTTGTTTGTATGTTTGATTGTTACATTCTATGACCTACCGTGTCGCATCGCCTACCCGTTGCTCAACTTTTTAGTCTTAACGTGATGTTAACAAATGCAAAAAATATTTTTCAAATGCAATTGGTAGTTCTAGCAAATGAACCAGATTTTTTATAATTCCAGAAACTAGTATTTAACCATTCTAGTCCTTAACCTAAATAATAATTTTCCTTTCATTCAGTTTAATATAACTTTAATTCCCTATTATTCCTAAGGAGTAAAATTTAAAAAAGATGTTATACGAGTATAGCATTATATAGCCTTCCTCAAGGATTTGTTGCATTGGGCTACCAAATGCAACAAAAATATTGAATTGAAGAAAAAACAAACAAATGATGATGATGGATACATAAATATATAATAAATAAGAAGCTATTGAAGACGATACCTAAACATACTGAAAATCCTTTGTAGCTCGATGAATTTTAAATAAGCATTAATTTTAAATGATAGATTTTGTTTCAAAGTCAACCTACCAAAGAACCACTAAAACTTTAGAATGAAACTAAAATATTGAAATGAAGTCTATTCTACTTGAAACTACTGCAAAGCCTCAGACGGTAGTTGAATTAGTTTGTCGAAGTGAACTATACATTTTGCTCCTTTACTTGACTCACAATTTCTGCTCTGTTAAGCTTAGCTTAGCTCAGCTTACGTAAGCGGGAGAAAAAATAATCTGAGCATTAAACTGAAATCCGTTTTGCACCACTGCTTCAAAAGTAATTGACGGAGGGAAGCGGAGACTCTAAGCTTCCTTGGGTGAATTTGCACGTTTACATTACATCTGTGTACATCGGTGTTCATGTGATAAGAATGTTACATGACCGGATTCGTCGAGTTGACCGAAGTCGAGAACGTACCAAACGCTACATAAAATTGAAACGCTACATAGCCGTTCTGTCCACTTTTTTACAATTTTTAATTGCTTGAATAAAATTATACATGCCAAAAGAAATAACCAAGGAAATCCATAGTACAAATATACGTGGGAGGTAACTTTTTTTAGTTTTAGCTTAGTTGACAAAATGTTACTAAATAAGGTAGGGTAGGTAGATTTCTGATAGTAAAGAACTTCACCTGCAGTCTGTTCTCCTCTCCTCTTTCTAATTCTAAGGTTGCCAAAAATCCTCGCCTTTTGTATTCTACTATTTTAATGATTCGGTTGTGTACAAATAAAGAATAGTATTAATAATAATAATAAAAGCTTCATAGATTTCATAAAAGTATGTTATGGTTTTAGAAACACAGATTCGAATACTTCATAACTAAAATAAATACCTACTTAAAATTCTCATTACGAAAATTCATGATCATCAATTTCAGTTTATTACACTACTACAACGGGTAGTATATGTTAGTTATTTCAACGTCATATTCGATGTTGTACATTAAAAAGGAGGGAAGCGATGAAAGTCACTGTTTTAACTAAAAGACTATTAAAGACCTATTTTGTTAAGGGGGTCACATGTTACGTCTAAACAATTATATTTGATAACTTAAACGTATTACTTTAGTCCTATTATATTTGTGCATCAGTATCAAATATAAAAGCTACTTTCAATATAAAGTTACACTGACCTCGATTCTTTGTAAGAGTTATGGAAATAAATGAAAATAGTTTTAATATACGTCAAGTTATACTTCACTTTTATTTTCCCGCTGTGGTTTAATTGCATTTCGCTTCGAATTTATAGCGACTCGAGACCTGAGAAGCAGCAACAGGGAGGAGGTCGTTTCGCACGCCGCATTTCCTGTAGACTCTACATAGAGGAAGCAATTACGGTGCACACGAGCCCAGCTGCTTTAAGCACACATTTCTTTATGATTCCTCCTCTCCTAGTAACCTATATTTTTAGAAAGCCTTTAACTAGCTACCTTTACTTTGAACTAACCCCTCTAATACACAGAGAGCAGTGAATGTATTTTTATTAGGGTTCCAAAGGAAAACAAAATCCAGGTTTCTCAGAGACGGCATGAAGTATCAAATTTTTAACCGAATAGTTAAATAAATTACTGTGAAAATTTCAAGTCTCTAGAAAACCACAATAAAATGGTATGTCTGTTCATTAGAAAACTTATTTTTTCTAAACAGTTTCTCTTACCGATTTCGGCCTCGGTGTTCAATCTCCAGAGAGATTTTACCAACTACGCGGCAGATATAGTGCACAAGTGTGTGCGAAACCACAGGTGTCTCTATTCCCTCACTCTTATAATCCGATGGGATTGCAGATCCAGTCGATCAGGCGCAAGACCGACACCTTAACGTGCCCTGTGAGGTCAAGAATTTCTTAATAGTAAAACCCAATACAATTCATTGGGGCGACCTGTAATTCGAACCCGACCTGGGTTCGAATTACATTGATCTGCAGCCGGACATAGTCAACACTAGACCAATTAGATGGTTTTTTCTAAACATCCGGGTATTGTATGCGATTGTTCATATGCGCACACCCACAGAAAAATTCCTAATGACAATGAAAAAGCTAGGTCTTCAGATATAACAGTGATTATGGGATCTAATTCTTCTTGTTTTACTCACTTTTTACATTAAGCCTTCAAATCCATTCCATTCATCAGCAACATACTAAAAATTAGGCGTACAGACGACGTCAAACGAGTTACAGTAGACCGCTGGACGCAAGCTTTGTCCCTATATACCTCTTGTATATAGGGACAAAAGTTCTTCGATTTCTTATAATGGAAGTCAATTTTTTTAATGATGATCATACTTAAATTATTTTAGTGACTGTACCAAGTTAGTATATCGAAATGATTCAATAAAAATATAATAATATTACTTTATAATTCGGAATATATAATATTATATTCGCGTGTTTGAATATATGGGCAAAGCAACAAACAAATTAATACAAGTGCTCCAATTTATTTTAAACTTGCGACAACATAGTTTCTTTTTATCTTTTATTTAGATTGTAATCGTATATTTTGGTATCATAGTGTGATTTTGTGTTTGTTATTTAAACAGTTTTGCCTGCCTATTATTAAGGCGTAACATAAATAATTTAATATAATATTCCAAATGCCACGATATAACATTATAAAATAAGCTTATTGTCAACAAAAACTAGCCCATTATTATATAGTAATTTTTACCGGTTTGGAGTTTATTAAAAATGCCTTGTTTATTTATTTAATTTCAATTTACTTATAACAAAGCGGTGATTTTGGCGATGGAAGCTCTGATGCTATAGAGCAACATAAGATTCGTATATTTAATTTTTTAATGTAGATTTTTGGAGATGGAAGCTGCTATGGTGTTATACTTATTACGTCACTGTTTTGTAAGACAGAGATAACAAATCTGTCTGTTTGTTCAAAATAGTTATTACTTCATTATCCAATTTTAATTTCGTTATAACGGCGTTTTTTTTTAGCCTGACCTACAATAATTCAGAACAACATTACCCTCCTTCTTATACTGTAGGGTATAAAAGGATTTTGTCTACTTATTCCCTAAAGTGTATGTCAAATTGTCATTAATATCAAAATCCTTAGTATATTTCTGATATTCAATAAAACAATATCACAATTTTTTTCCAGACTGACCGTCCTGAGTCCAGACAAGGGTATTTTCAATAAAAGTATGCATTCCAATATATTGCTCAATCTACAACACTACCTGACTTTCATAATATAGCTAACAGTTTCCTAAATAGTCTAACAGGTTAACTATTATTGTCTATCATCCGACACCAATAGTTTAAACGTGGAATTTATTTAACGTGGAAAATAGCGTTCTATATTTCAACATTCAGGTCATGATTTACAGACAGGTCAAACAGGATAAGTCAACACAATAATTGAATATAACAACAATCAACAACACAAAAACAAAATGTTAGGTATACTACATTATATACCCCGTACTCACCTGTTAGCCAAAAAGCCTCAATATCAACTCTGCCGTAGTTAAAACTACACTTACACTGTACTTAAATAGTTAACGGAACATTAATGGTATTTAACTGAAAATACATCAAACCGAAATAAATTGTGTTTTTAATTGATGTTCGATTATTATTTTTATTTATATCGATATAAATTCGATTTTTAACCGTTTATTTAGATTGCTCGATTCACCCGACCAACTCGAGCTCCGGCGGCCGGCCGACTGAAGCAACTAGGTCTCATTTTCCCGGCGCTTTCCGTAGTGTTACCAGGGGTTGCGGAAGCTCCCAATATTTCGTATGAATTTTTACAGTAGTTCGTATAATATTGCGCATGTTTTTTTGAATTTGAATGCTTATACAAATTTGATTATAATTGCATTACAAACTGGAACTATTTTATGTAATTTATTAAAAATATATATGACTAGCAGTTTCTCGCGACTTGATCTGCGTTTGTTCTAGCCAAATCTTATCAAAATCTGTTAAGCACGAGTAGTTTAGGCGTTAGAAAGAGACGTAAAACAGAGTTCCATTGGAATTCATAAGATTTGTATATATTCGTAAAATTATAATTGCCGCCCGTTATAGTGATTATCAGTATTAACTTTTTGCAATTGTATTATTCTTTCGAATTCTAACCCGTAAGTCTACTGACTTACGGGTCTTACGAATTTTATTAAGTATAGCATTTTATACTAACTGGCAAGAAATAAACTTTAAACGTTTAGAAGGATTTATGTGCATTATCAGGAATATATATTTTATTTCATATTTTCTAATATAATGGACGTAATAATAAAAAGCATATGTGTATTGCATGGATAAAAAAACTCCCTGAAATGTTGTAATTTTCCTCATTGCAGCCTCGTGACCCCGAATCCTTTGTGCGGTCCACAAACTGTGAACATACCTTCACAGTTCACAGCTTCCAGCAATCTCTGTCCTTTCCGCACTTACTGATGGCTAAATACACCCATCTCGTTCTGTCTTTTAAACTTATCACAAATTAATGAACTTACCATACGTAGGTAACTATTGATGCGTCGCGTCGTTAACAACTTACAAGTGTATTGGTGTTGAATTTTGAAGATATATCACAAGAGTTTAAAAAATAATAATAACAAGTATTTCATTGTTGTAAATTTACATAATTAATAAACAGCTAGCTAGCTTAGTAATTAGGACTTCAACCTCTCTCTCAAGGGGACAGAGTTCTATCTTGGGCATGAACCTATTAACTTTTCAAAGCTCAATTAAATAGGTTCACTTGTTTTAAAGGTGCGGATAAACATCGTGACGAAAAAAAAATGTTCCTAAAATCGGCCTAAAACCATTCACATACTGAGAAGTCCGTGCCCTGTAGTGGGCAAATAATGGGATGATGATGATGATAAAATTGATGACCATGTCGTAGGACTACCTATTAAAGCAAAAACCAGACCAGTTTTAGTTGATATACAAACATAGCACAGTATCAAGCGAATGCCCGTTTGATTGAAAACTTTACAAAACGTTGGTGTAGCGCTGTTGTTGGCCGGATAACGTCAATCATACCTGTAGCCTTAGTACAAGATTTGCTAGCTCGTAATCGAAAGTATGGAAATACTTGAAAGTCGCATGCCAATGGATCTTATTTGAATGACTGTAAAGCTTAAATTTGCCTACAATTCTTTAGCTCGAACGTTTGTAAAACGAAGATCAGAAGTACTGGATTTGCGACTCTAAAACAAGTGGCATTAGATCTATTTTACTATGAGTTTGATATTCGAAACGACTTCTCGATTGCGAGTTTGTAGTTTCGTTATCACTATATATCCACCACGAGAATATAAACGGTGTTAAAATAGTGTTTTTTAGTTTGACAAGTGTTCTTTATTAGGATTAAACCAATCACTTACAAGATATTCTTAGAAAACGTCGGGAAACCAACCTTCATCTTAAAGCTTTCAGGCCGTGGATCACGGAGAGTTCTGAAATGTTTATGTGCATTTTTAAATTATATATTTCATGTTTCCTTGAAGTGTAGGTAAAATATATATAAAATTAAGCTATTTTAATTACACAATTTGCATGTTTTTAATTATTAGCATAAAGTAAGTTTGTCGTATACCATTCTAAAAGAGTCGTAACATGTTACGGTTGAGTAAACTTTAGTGCAGCAATGATCTTCGGATACCATACAATGTCAACACCCAAGTTATCATCCGTTGTAACAGATGTTAAGTTGGGTGTTACCAAATACCCCAAAGTATTAAACTATCCAAACCCCCTGAAAGACTGTGCAGTAATATTATAACTGTACAGCCAGTGGCGTGCATAGATGATAGACGGTAGGTATACTATGCATAGGGTATGCAGATGATATGAAATGAAGAAAATCTCTAGTACAAACTATAAAAAACTTTAGGATAGGCATTGTAAGAGTTATAAAAAGCCTACTTCTAAGTATTTATAACTTGTACTGGAGACTTTCTTCATTTTATATCATCTACGTACCCTGTTTATGCTGTACACAGTGGCGTGTATACCCTCTATGCACGCTACTGTGTACAGCATAAACATTATATTAGTGGACGTGAAAAGCTACTTTAAGGTTCTAATAACAGTTATAGCTGTTTCCGTAAAGAGTAATCTCTTAATTAATATAATTATTATATTTATTAACCCATCATATGATTTCATATAACGCATTTTTATATTTGTATATTTGACATTTGTATGTAGGTCATACTGACATTAATTAGTCCTGTGAACTTTAATCTGCAATGCGGAGAAATACGACGGTTTTTAACTGAAAATATAGCATTCAAAAATCGTATTTCACGTTTATTCAAAGCGTTCAGAGAAAAACATTCTGAATATTTTTTTTTAAATGCTGCTGCCACTTCATTTATAACCGACTGTTAACAGCAGATTTAATTGCAGTCAAATCATATGATAAATAAGTGATACCACACCATGTCTACCACACCATGTCAGTGAAACCTGTGACATTGTACTGTTTGCTGATGATACATCTCTAATTTTTAAAACTGATAGAGGTAGAGACAACTCTGACGATGTAAGCCGTGCTATGTCGCATGTGTCGCACTGGTTTACTGTCAATAATTTACTTTTAAATGCAAAAAAAACTAAGTGTGTGGAATTTATTTTACCAAATGTAAAGAAAGTTAATAAAAATATAATAATAAATGGAGAATCACTAAAAATGGAAGATTCCACAGTTTTTCTGGGCATGACCTTGGATTGTAAGCTTCAGTGGGGTACCCATATAGATACACTAGCAGGTAAACTAAGCTCGGCTGCCTACGCCGTCAGGAAAATTAGACAGATTACTGACGTAGAAACAGCAAGACTTGTTTACTTCGCGTACTTTCATAGTGTGATGTCTTACGGGATCTTATTATGGGGCAAAGCTGCTGATATTGAAACTATATTCATATTGCAGAAAAGAGCTGTACGGTCAATATATAAACTTAAATCACGTGAATCCCTCCGTGAAAAATTTAAAGAAATTGGTATACTTACGGTAGCCTCACAATACATTTATAACAATATAGTATTTGTAAGACAACATATTAGTCTTTATAAACAAAAAGTGGATATAAACAGTCGACTTACAAGAAATGGTCATAAATTAGTGACATCTGCATATCGTCTGCGAAAGGTGCAGAAGTCATTTGTGGGATTGAGTATACGCTTTTATAATATGATTCCTAAGGTAATTTTGGACCTACCAATCCATAAGTTTAAAGAATGTGTTAAAACACATTTATTACAGCGAGGTTATTATACAATTGATGAGTTTCTTAATGACAAGGTTGCTTGGAAGCATCCGGCTCCGCTTTCATCTCTCACAAGATAGAAAAATGAATGTTAAAATATAAAATGTAAATTTTTGATGTTGGAAAAGAGCAACTGCTGAGTTTCTTGCCGGCTTCTTCTCGGTAGAATCTGCCTTCCGAACCGGTGGTAGAGTCACTACACACGGACAGACTTGACGTTTCAAAAGTGCTTGTATTAGGCCTACTTGAAATAAATGAATTTTGAATTTTTGAATTTTTTGAATTTTGATAAATATAAATATACTATGTCAATACACACATCGCCATCTAGCCCTGAAGTAAGCGTAGCTTGTGTTATGGATACTGAAATGACTGATGAATATTCTTTATGAATAATATAAATAAATACTTATAATATACAGATAATTACCCAGACACTGAAAAACAACCATGTCATCACACAAACATTTTCCATTTGTGGGAATCGAACCCACAGCCTTGGACTTGGGAAGCAGGGTCGCTGCCCACTGCGCCAATCGGCCGTCAAATGATGATTTTGATACATTTACATTTTTATGGTGTTTAGGATTCCGAAAAAAGGGAACCCTTATTATGATTAATTAGATAATTTTAGGTTGAACGCTGTAAAAAAAGCAAAGAAACCATTTTTTCTTTTATTGAATACCGCACACACAATATAATTGCCGACGCATTGGCATGGCTAGTAACATGGGCAGGAGACAATTTTCTCCCCGGGGAAAGGATAAAAAGTCATCTTCTCCCACAGCTTTATCAACTCTCAGAGCACTGGCGCACAAGTGGAAATAATATCCAAATAGTTTTAATAAAAGGGGGTAAACTTCTCCTTTTCCCTGTTCCCGTGCTTTAGCAGGTGGACACGTTTATTATATCCCGTATCAGAGGATATAATCGTAGGATACACTTTTTGTTTTCTGTCTGAGCTAGCCCTATAGAATTCACTTTTTCACCATTCCTTCTCTTCCCTCGAGTGTCGTACGAGGCGTCCGAATCCTCTTTCCCAGGTAAAACAAATCCCAGAAAAATATATTTTCCGGTATTCGTTCTTTAAAATTGTTGGTAAAATATTAAGGACGCAAAAAACGTCTGTATCAAACTTAATCATGTATTTTGCGAGTTTTAATTTTCAAATCATTAATCAAAATGCCGAAGGCCCCCTTACCCCACTTATCATTTACCTATTTACCTAACTTCTGTTCCCACTTCCTCAATTAGTTGGTTTCAGAACCAATTTTCCTCGAAAGTAAGCACTTAAAAATCATCCGAAAACGATAACTTTTCTCAAATACTTCTTAGTAAAGTTTTATATAATACCCATTTTTTATTCAATACTAATTGGAAGTGAAATTATTGATATACGTTTTTTGTGTTTCCCTAATTGTGTTTGAAACTTCGAAATACCAACAAAACCAAGTGCCAGTAGGTATTGCACACGATGGGTTCAGTATCAAGGTGCAATATGAAAGACTAAATCGTTGGGAAAAGCCCACAAAAAATGCTTTTCTGCCTGTATTATTTACTCCACTATTAGCCTATAAAATATAAAGAAAAAAACTGGTACCCGCGGTCTTCTTCCGGGTTTATTACGTTTTTTTTTTACAAATACTGTGGGAACCGTTTCTTTTCCTGGCATAAAGAGTAGGTAGTCTATGTTACTCTACGTCCTTTTAACTAACTCTATGCCAAAAATCAAGTCAATTGGTGGCTTAGGGCGTAAAGTAAGGACAAACATAAATTCAAATTAAAATTCAAGAATGTTTTATACACACCCAAGCACTTATGAAGCGCTCATACATTTAAGATGCTACCACTAATGTTATGTGATGGTGATAACTGCATTCGTTAACTTAAAACTAAAGCTAGGAGGGTTCCAACTTCCAAACACGCCCTAGTCTAAGAAGAGCCCTCAACCAACTTAGTCAGGTTTTTTTTTGTTATTACTATCTCACAGTAGAGTTAATGTTTAGCTATGAAATTAGAAAACAATTTCGCATTTATAATATAAGTAGTCTTATTTACTACACTATTATACCTTTTGACGCCTATTACGACCTACTGTTGTACACGGCTGCGGAACGCGATGGTAACCAAATACCTATTTATAAGTTTCCTCCTTCTTAAAAAATCAGTAGATAGATAGATACCTAGATAAATAGATAGATAACTACCCACAAGTGGGTATAAATTGAGGAGTCGATTCGCATATCGAACTCTGTATCGTCAAACTAAAATGGACCTATAGGCACCAGTTTTAGAGCCGCAAATTTTGTACTTCTAATATTTGTTTTAAAAACGTTCCGTCAAAAGCCCGATCTAAAGAATTATAGACAAAAGTGAGCTTTATGGTAATGTATTAAGGTCCATTTTACTCCGGTGTTCAAGTATTCCATACTCGAAAAAGACTCCTCGTTGTGGAGCTAGGAAAGCTTTTACTAAGGTTACAAAATACAACCGTCACCATTTTACCTCTTCCAGCGGGTTTCGTACGAAGTTAGGGAGTATAACGTAAAAAATTGCAGTAGCGTTCTCTGTGCTACTACTACCATCTTCTGCGATCACCAACGTCCGCCCGGCGTGATGATTATCACCGAACCCTCCCGTTGTGAGACTGTCCAGCAGTGGACTGTTATAGGTTCTTTATAATGTACGTAGCTTTTTTTAAAACCGGGTATGGTCCAAATTATCTGCAGTCAGTTTCATAATTGGCGTAGTACACAATATATTTTGAAGACTTATCGCTGATATGAAATGTTGCCAAAATTTTCTAGTTTTGAATATAAAATATAATGCAATTGAAGTGAGATATGACCAACAATTTATTTTGTTTTCTATACATATTACGTTCTATTTGGTTTTGAAACTCCAAAAAATAGATTATAGATACTTTTAGAGGGTAGGCATGTCATCCTGATTCAAAATAAATCCCTAGAATGGGGATGGGAGGTAGGCTGGCAGTTACCTTCACCAGCATTAGTGCGAGATCCGGTATCAGAAATGTATTCCCTCATCTGTTATTTAAAAGTAATAAGAAATAATTGATAGATAATAAACACATTGACATATCGCGAATAAGTTGCCTAGACAGATCGTTAATGTTAAATAATATTTTTATTAATTAAATTTTTACTTATTACATTACTTATTTTAAAAAAACGTACACCAGTAGAGAGAACATAGCCTGCAGAGTTGAAGAAGTAAACGTTACCTTGTTCCCCCTGTGGTCAACTGTGGAGTTACAAGGTACCTATAAGCAGGTGAGTACCTAAATTTTATCCATATACTCTCATCAGTTATTTGATCATATTATATCAAATTAAAGCTAATTTGAGTCTATAATCTATATCTTACTGTTATAGGTTGCCCTATTAAAACTGAATTTTAGGTTTAAAACTCAAACGCGAGCGGCAAGAGTGCTTAAGATGCATTGCGTTAAATACACATAATTTATTATTAAAATGTTATAAAAGACCTTTTGTGCAAAAGCATGTTTTTTTTGCAATGTTAAAGCGAGATTTACTTCAACTCGAAGCATTTTCGACTTTTCTTTACAAAGCAGCTGCTAGGCACTCCTGCCTCGAAGAGAAACTGTTCCATGGTACACATGTAATATAAAGTATATATAAACTGTGGCATGGAGTCTAGACAAAGCGATTTGACTAGGCAACCTATTCGCAATATGTCAATGAGTTTATCATCTACCAATTATGTTTTATCACTTGTAAATAGCAGATGAGTATAGTAAGAAATTTCTTGGGACCTTAGAATATATATTCAACTGCCCCCATATACATACAGCAACTCATCTGACAGTTGCTGACATATTAATTACCAAGCAGCAGGTTTAAGATGAAGACCTCACGCAACTTATTACAAGCTGATTATTGAAATGAGCAATAATGTCAGAATTCTGGGCACCTTACCTTAACATAGCGGTTGGATGATTTGTTGATAATTTTAATTCATTTATTTTAACTAGTTGATCTCACACAATATGCGTACCTACTATTAACTATTTAACTCTTCTCCCACTCTAAAACTATTATTAAAATCTCTAATTCTAATATATTATTATTTAAAACTTACGCTAACTTTGAAAAGATGCTTTCGAAAGAAATAAGCAAATAGTGAATCTAAGCTTTTTATTTACAAGTGAAATGTACAATATACGAGAAATACAACGTAAAAATCTATCAAGGTCAATCAGTTGGCTACTTTTTGATTTTCTTAAAAAATATTATAATAAAGGACAAAGGAGGATCAAAATATAGATAGCACTTCACAAGGCATGCAAGTAAGGATAGCCCTCCTTGGGGTTACTTTCCTTGCATGTCGGATGGCGAGCCAATCACCACAATTAACCTCATTTCCCGTATGCTGGCAAGCGAACAGCACTGGGATGCATGAGCGGAGATTTCGCAAGATGTTGTAAAAAAAAAGGATTAACAACGAGTGGGACCGATAAAAGGGTATATAACCTAAAAGGACAGACAGCTCTCTTCCAGAAGTAATGCAACAGCGGTCCCCGGAAGATTAAGTAAGTCCAACTCACATTTAGTCATTTTATTGTTATTTTTCAGAAAACGTTACTAAAACATAAACTAGGTATATATAACTTGTCGTTCGCAGAGATGTGATTCTATCTTCTTAGTAAAATCTGTTAATAATAGTTTAGGCGTGAAAATGTAGGTGTATACGAACAGCAGGGCTAGCACGGGCAGGAGACCAAAATTATATCCACCGATTATATCCTGACAAGGGATATAATTAACGTGTCCACCTGCTAAAGCACGGGAACAGAGAATAGGAGAAGTTTAACCCTGTTTATTATTACACATATATATTATTTGGATATTATTTCCACTTATGCGCCAGTGCTCTGAGAGTTGATACAACTGTGGGAGAAGATAATTTTTTATCGTTTCCCCGGGGATATAATTGTCTAGCGGTGCTGGGTTACTTTCGAATTTATAGTATTCGTAGATACATATAACATAGAGCATGGTTAAATAAAACGTCAATCAGCTCGCAATATTTCAGCAATTCAGTAACGAAACTGAATAACGTACAATCAAACTTAAATTAAATGTTTTTGGGGCGCACGATATCTATATTTTCTAAACCTATTGCGCATTTCTTTTCATAAGTTTAATAATAACACAAGAGCGCGTTTGAATTTGCACGAACGAAAATTATTTAGCGTGGATGTTGTCAATTTTAATATGAATTAAATAATCATCTGTGGGGCTGTGGTTATTTACCACTTTACTCACAAAGATGTGCCGGCACAGTTTGGGTGAAGACACTATTAGGTGTACGGTGTTAATATAACTGTCAACTAATTTTAATTTTTGTACTGTCTTTTAAGTCAGTACCGTTTGTTTAGCAAGTTTAAGATAATTCATTTTTAAAGAATAATCAAACAATAGACAAAATTAATCAAACTCAACTCACCTCAACTCAAAATGAAACCTTATTCGGTAGGTACCTAAATAAACGCAATTATGCTATTGTACCAACATGTTTTGGCACATATGAACGCCCACCATCTATCTGCGTCAGAATGCCAGTTAATTCGTCAGCCACGCGACAGACTGATCTATTTTCTTTACTAGAAAGGCTTTACCAGATAGCTACAGACAATATTTTTGGAATCTTTTATCAATACCCTAATTTGTGTCGCCACTATTGGGCCATTTAAATCCTAATTGAAAGTTATGGCGGCCACCCAGTGTTTTTTTTTCATACTATAAAGTAGCTAGTGCCGCCGATTTCCTCCGTGTTTGTTTTATTTAAACGATTCCCGTATACTTCTTTTTATAGGCTAAAAATTGGCTCTCACTGGGTGTCTCTATGCAAAGTTTTATCAGGATCGGTTTTGTGCTATGCCGTACAGGTAGCATATTTTCTTTAAATCCCGTTACATTCATAAATGAATTTGAATAACACATTTAAACAAACGACTGAGGTATGGGCGAATAATATATCTTTTCTTTCTCTCGGAGCTTTAGTTACTCACTAAAACGTGATCGCAACCTTTAATCACGTAAACATTGCCTAACGCAAATGCCCGTCCCGAGGGCCTACTCAAGTTTTGCCTTATTTAAAATCTATTGAATATCCTGTCACAAGGACACAAATTTAATTGTACCTTTGTTGTTTTGTAACAGAAATAATGGAAAAAAAATCCCAATTGAGAACCTCTTCCTTTTTTCGTAAGTCGTTTAATACATATTGATATTGATGCCAGCTATCGATTAGTACAGGTTTTATGCATAGATATATATGCATATTGGAAAATAATATAAAAATGGCGAAAAAAACTGTTTCGGTGAATTGGTACGTAACAAACAATCCGACGCAAGCAGTTTTGTGCAGAACTTAAAAAATTGAAGATAAACGATATTTCTTTTAGCTAGGTAGTTCCTATCTGCTTCTCACTTTTTATTGGAGGAGGGTATTGTTTTTTTCTTAGCGTCGGGTATTTTTTTATTAATGACAATCATGCCTGTTAGAAAGCAATAATGAGGTCGAGGCCTTCAGCACGCTTGCCTAGAAAATTTCTATTCACTTTTGCCGTGAAGGTACTCAAGTTATACGAGGCAGGAAACACAGTTGTAAGAAGGCGTTCCACGTTCTAGCGGTACGTATCAGAAACGTGGATAAAAACGTTTCGTGCGTTTTGATTGAATATCAACCAAATAAGGATGCCAACGCTGGATGTTAGGCATAACATAATGCTTGGTAAACTCGATCCCATCTTACAAGTAGGCTCCTACCCTATTTAATACACAAGCTAACACACTCGACGCGGTTTCGCTTCGGTCGGATGACCTAATCACCTGTAACGTCTACAACTATAATTAACCTTAAAAGTTAGCGAAAGTATAATCGTTTACCTTTATCACCATTATACTTCTAGATTTTCTCCAATAGAACCTTCCTTTCCTTATTTCGTTAACTGACCGCGTAGCAGAATACCGCAGAGTTACCGTAAGCATTGATTTAGCTTTATGCAGATTATGAAGCCAATTTTCTCCCTCCCCTAATAAGCGGATCAGTTTCAAAGTTCAAAACTTGTGCAGGTCTTGTGACAATACCTTATATTGGCTTTGAGCTTTGAAGCCAACTATTCTGCCTCTAAGTTTACTAAGAGATACGAACTTGCTGCTTCTATCATCTGCATAAGTTAGTCAATAGGACTTTATGCAGATAAAATAAAATGATGAAAATGTATACGTTACGTAAAGCTTATAGGCTTATTCTGCATTATCATTTTCCTTTTTCGTCTCACTTCTGAGCAAAGGTCTCCTCTCACATAGAGAGAGGATTTTAGAGCATTATTTATGCTCACTGATCTTCCCAAGTGCAGGCTGGTGGATTTTAACATAAAAGGAAGTGATGATAACGGGGACCGAAGACTTGACGTGCTCTCCGAGGCAAGGGAGTTGATACCGCCTATTTTCTAACTCCGGGCTGGTACTGAAAAGTCTTCAACAGAAAATGCACAATATACCTTTTTTTGTGTACCCAACCCGGGATTCGAACCGAGGCTTTGTGATCCTTAGAACATGGTAACTACTAATGACTAGACCAACCATTCTCTACTTAACACAAAAAGCTCCATAACTAAAATAATACGGATAATTTCCGTTATATATAGCCATTTAGTAAAAAATCTGTTATTTTGTCTTTACCTATAAAAAAACTATATAGAGACCTAATTATACTATAGTATAATTTAGAGGCCAGTGATCTATATGGATGCGGTCTCTTTTTTTTTTTTTGTTCGTTACCTCTGGGCTCTGTCACTGTCGGTTTACTACGAAGAGGTACCTACTATTCTGCTTGTATTCATGTTATTAAAGCTATTCAAACAAGTTTGTTACATCGAGGCTACTATTTTAAACAAAAAAAAATCAGACTAATTGTTGTTAGTTGCTCTCGAATAATAGGTATAAACAGTTCCATCATAAATTCATAAAAGCTGTCTCTTGGGCTACATTAATCCACTATGTTAGCCAAGCCTGTCTTTATAAGAAGGATTAACCCTGAGAGCAATGAAAATGAATAAAGCCTCAAGTTGCTTATCTAGTAAGTACTCACACGTTTTATGTCTTCCTGTGCTCACTAATTTATAATGTGTATGACCTTTACATATAAAGAGTCCATCCACCGAGTTTGGCCATGTGTTTTTTTTTTATCCGTTTTTACTAATGGATAGCAAAAAGTTTTATAATTAGATCTTGTTTTGCATATGCAAAATATCAAAGTGTCCCATTTAGTAAGTATTTTATATTATAGGTAATTAAACACTGTTCACGAAATCTAATGCAAAGGCATTCTAAATTAAATTCTGATTCTACAAAATAATTTACGGAACCGAAAACTGTACCTACTCGTAGTAATTCAGATATTAACGGTTATGTTGAAATTGGATCTGTAGAGTTTATAAAAAAAATGTTTTAAGCCGTTGGTCACAATACACCTTCGATAGCCTGCATACAAAAAGAAGGCGATGTAGAGCCAGCACCACTTGTCTCGGCAATGATTATCAGATCGCCTACTTAGGTATTGGTTTATTGGTGAAAAAAGAGAATACTAATAAACAGATCATAATTATACGAAGAGGATCTACAAGTGCGTTATGGAGCTTGCCTACTACTTGACCAACGAGGCAGTTCCCCACTTATCAAAGTAAATAGGTGCCTTAGTTAACAACAGTGATAGTAACATATCATTAAATCAATGGTAATCAGTAATCTCAATTATAAATTTAAACAAAAACACAAACAAACGCGCTTTATGTTACTAAGCGCCATCTAGTATAGTTCTTGCGAACTAAGTTATGGGCCACGTGATAGCCACGTGAGATACGAACATTGTTTACAGATTACAGATTAAATATTAATAATAAACACAAGTATTTTAAATAAAATAAAAGCGCTAAATAAAAATATTGAATGTCTACAACAGGCAAGCTATTTTGTGATTACATTTCCATCAAATAGAAAAAAAAGATAATTCATCGGAAGTAGTGCCAACTGCTAGGATAAGCAAGTAAAGTCAAATCATTTGAACGGTTTCGTTATATTAAAAAAATAAAGTAATAGAGATTAGATTTTTTCAATCTTCAAATAAATGTAAAATTCATTTCATAAATTACTAGCATTGTAACAAACGTTTACCAGCATTTCACATTCATTATATATATTGCCATTTCGTTCACGCGCCAACCATTCAGTGACGTATATCCGCTATCCGCCTTATTATTTCTTGCTGCGTGTCTCGCCCGCCATTTTGATACGCTCTGCGCTCTGTTGTCTATAATTTCAATAGATCGTCTTTATGGCAAGGTCCGTAGATAATTTTACTCTCTGGATAGTGAATATCTACTTTATTGTGCTCGTTGTACTCTCTGATTATTGCAAAACGTCAAAACATTAAACAATGAATTCAAAAATTGATTTTATTATATTTTCAGGTTTTCCCGGAGGAATAATTATGTATAAGGTATTTTAAGATGGATTCTTGGTCGAATCTGTGTCGGTGCTGTCTATCTCCCGAATCTTATGTGTCACTTTTGAATTACGACGAACACGTTAATGAGCAGTTTTTGGAAACCACAAGTATTGAGGTAATATTGCTATTATGTTATTACTTACAAAACCACAGTCCACTCTGTCTCGTTAAAAGTTTCACCCCTATTTTAAATGCACATATTTTCACATAAACTGAATTACAATAAACCCGGTAATTTTAAGCAATGTAGCCAAGAAGCTTAAACGATATCTCTATCCTATTAGACAATCTAAAGTTTAAATGTTACTAGTTGAAGGTTATTTATAACCATTACATTATCATATTAACAAATGGACATCCACTGCTGGCCGTGGGGTTTTCCTAATTCCATGATCTTGTGTTTCTCCAGCCGCTCAGTGCAAACTATTTATATATGACGTAATTTGGGCGCCTGGTGATGATGCACGATGATGATAATGATATGCAATGGCAGATCAAAGCAAAAATCTTCCCTCTTATCTCAAGCTATGATATTTGAAAGGTCCTGTCAGTTGAAGTGTGACAAAATACTGCATAATTGTCAGGCCATGAACATCGCTGCAATCATCATAAAGGGTCTATGATTAGCAGTAATAGGAATAAGTTTTATGGGATCATTAATCACAAAAATTATAGACAAGGCTTGTTTTGCTCAAAATATATCTATATATTATCTCTTGTCTTTTGCATAATAAATAGTAACAACTATTTTAACCATCCCAAAAAATCAATTCATTTATCAGATGGTTAAAAACTTCTTATAATATTCTAAAAGCCCATACTATGTCTAATTTAGGACGATAAGTTTTGGCAGGTGCACACTTTTAAAGTTTCATATTATTTTCTGGTAAAATGTAACAGATGTTGTACTTCATTGATAGGTAGGTATCCCCCACTCAGTGAATGTTGAATTGAGTTGAATACAGAACAAACTATTGAAATCAGTTTTGAAATAAAATAAATCAAACATCAAAATGAATTAATCATACAATTTTTGCAAATATCTGTCACACAATTATTTGTTACAAAATATATACTATTAGATACTTTATCATGTGTTTGTGTGTTATCAAATAGTTTGTAATATAAATTAAATCTGACCCATATTCATCAGTTAGTGCCCATAACTTTGGGGCTAGTTGGTGATGCACTTATTTGTGTATAGTTATTCTTAAAAAAATTACATCATTTTGCAAAGAATAGTATGATGTTACAGAGAATTATAACAACAAGTAAAGATAATGTATACTCAGTGGGGTATTGAGAAGAATGTAATTAGGTCAGATAAAATTTGTTTAACCAAATTAAACTTGTAACTTCATTTTTAAAAGTGGCTGATATTCAATAAAAAAATGTTTGGCAAGTAGGTAACTCAAAATATTTAAAGCCCTTTTTCAAACTTCTTTGCTTTTCAATTGGTAAACCACATGCCAGTTACATTTTCTAAACCATATTATCTTTTTTAATTATTATAGACAAAATTTAGTTAAGAGAATTAGTTTATGTTATTAGATACAATTTTTTTTTGTCTGATAACTTTTAATGGGTTTATAATCTTTTATGGTAGTGTGACATAAAGACTTTTTGTTTCCATTTCTAATGTATTCTATTTATTTTATACATCCATAGCTTACAATAGGAGTAACAATAAAATAAATAATATGTATTCATAATTTATATAGAGATTTGTTGTTATGTTATAAAATCTGTATTATGCTAGCGTTACCTAGCCAATATTTAGTGTGGACTTAGAGAAAGCCTGTACCCAGCAGTAGGGTGTGAATTTAATTAATGATAATAAACTGAATCTTAAGTTACATCTCTGTTATAGACATTTTTAATATTAAGAAGGTCCTAAAGAGGTTGTTCTTGTGTAATTTTGATAACTTCATGTTTCCTTTTAATTTCAGGTGAAGCAAGATGATGGATTACCTCACAATCTGTGCAATAATTGTTATTCACTTATGATTTCAGCATATGAGTTTCGGTTGCAATGTACAAAAGTAGACAAAGAATTGAAACTACAGCTTGAAACAACAACATTAGATCAGAAACAAATTGAAAACTGCAGCCAAATTGAAACCCAAGTAAAATCAACTTCAAACATGACTATCGAGGACATTGCGAAGGAATCAATGAAACAACTAGAGAGTTTAATAAAACAGGAACCAAATGATGATAGTGATGATGAATTCTACTATGTGGTTGTTGTTGATGAACCAGAAGATGCAACAAATGAAGATGCTGAAACAAATAATGGAATTGCAATAGAGTCTAATACTCAAGATGTTGACAACTTTCAAGAAGGAAATATGGAAGTTGATGATGAAAACAATTTTATGCAGTACCAGAATAAGACACATAGCACTCAATTTGAAAACAATATTGAGTCATTCCTAGTTTCAAATCCAAAAGTTCCTATGAATGTACCAGCTACAATTCTCGAAAATGAAGAGGGTCAAGACATTAATGATAACTTTGATAATATTATTATGGATGTGAATGAAGTTAGTCAACCTTCCCAAGAACAAAATCTTTCAATAATTGAAGAAACAGATAGTCAATATTCAATTGCAGGGGACATAGTTAACAATTTATCAAACAAAAATTACATTAAAATCCTTACCCCATCTGGTGCTGAGAGGACAATACTTCTTAAAGGTGAAGATGGTATTAAATATGTGACAGATCCTCACATGCTGAAAATGGATGAAGATTCTGCTCCTGAAGAAGTGATATTTTATGAAGGTGATGAATCTGATCTCCAAATACTGAAATGTGATGCTTCCGAATTAATCATAGAATATGCAGATGACAGTCACATAGCCACAGTGATACAACAAGATGATGGGACATTTCTTTGTGAATGTGGTGAACAGTTTGATGACTTAGGGCAGTATCAAAATCATCAACTAAAACATACCCAAACTGAGGAATTCTTGTGCAATTTATGCGGTAAAGGGTTTGAAACATGTGAAATTCTAGCAGGACATATGATACTTCACAGCACAACAGGATTCTTTGTTACATGCCCATTCTGTGACCAAGATGTTAAAAGAAACACACTTACACAGCATATAAAATACACCCATAATAGTAAACCGCAATGTAATTTGTGTAAGAAAACTTTTGCCAACCAAAATAATCTCAAACGTCATATGATGATACATAGTGGTATTAAAGACTTTGAATGTGACATTTGCCAAAAAAGATTCCATCAAAAAATCACAATGCAAACACATAGACTAACACATGTCAATCCATTTACATGCTATCAATGTGGTATTAAGTTTGAAAGCAAACTTGCTTTAGCAACACATAAAGGAACTGAAGATTGTCAAAAATTGAGAAAATCAAAGGTCAAAGAAGAATTAATGAAGACAGTGAAGCAAGAAATACTGACTAATGCTGGCAAGTTGTTGGGTTTTGCTTGTTCATTATGCAAGAAAATGTTTTCCGTTGAGTCAGCTTTGGACCAACACGTTGAAAATAAACATCTACTTGATAGTGATGATGGGAGTGGGGAAGGAAAATTTAAAAAGAATTTAAAAAGGTTTGATTGTTTAATTTGTGGCAAGGGATGTGCTAGTCAAGCAATGTTAATTATGCATGAACGGGTCCACACAAATGAGCGCCCTTTTCCCTGCCAACTATGTTCATTAAGATTTAAGACTCGGACACATTTGAGAACACACCAGTTAACACATACTAGGGAAAAAAAGTTTGGTTGTTCAGTTTGCATGAAATTCTTTGCGCTAAAGGGTAATTTGGTTGTGCACCTAAGAACTCATACCGGGGAGAGACCATATGTTTGTACAATTTGTGGTGAAGCCTACATCGACTCAAAATATCTTAAGAAGCACAAACAAAAAAAGCATGCTATAGAAAATGTACCATGGAATAAGTATGAATAATAGCATTTACATTATTCATATATATGTAAATATTAAATACTTGTAATAATTTATCAGGCGAAATTGTAATCCTTTATGTTATGCAGTATTTTAAACAATCAAATTTTCAACTTTTATAATAAGGGAGGTGCTTGTGCACTGCATTTACTAAATTAATGTTATAAAACATTAACATCTTATTAGAATTTGTTGATATTTGTAACAGGTTTTAAAATACTTTACAGTGATAATCTAAACATTCGCAAGCATTTGTTACAACTTTTGACAAAATGTCTACTACGATTTTATAACTGTGGTGTAAAAAACACAAAACGCATAGACAGCACCATTATACACACTTTAAATTTTCATAGATATAGTACTAGGTCCTTTTAAGACCTAATTTCATGATAATATTTTCTAATTAAAGTATTTTTGAGGATTATTGAAAATACATAGTTTTTTATATAAAGACTGAAGCCTGTTGAATGGAGGTGTTTTTTATAGTTCTTCAAGCTAGATGTAGTTCATCATGTGACTATTTATTACAATAATTAGCTATAATAATGTGTTATCAGAAATATTGTAATTTTAACTGAGTGACAATGGTCAATCCAAAAGTGACAAGTTACTTATTGGACAGCGAACTAGGTAAAGACAGGTGCAGTCACATTGATTTAATTTTAATAATAAAGTAAGCATTATGATATTTTGTTTTCTTTTGTTGAAATAGGGCAAAGCCCATAAATGTTTTTTTTAATATTAAGTAATATATTGATAGGAAATAAATAAATAGTATAGCAATATTTTGAATGTTTTAATTAAAATCTATTATCATTATAATATCTCACCTTAACCATACAATTCTAAACGGTACTTCAATAATGGTCGATGAATTTACCTTGGTTAAAGCTAAGCAAGAGCTAACCTTTTGAAAGCAAATGTACCAAAATAAAGTAATAAGTAAATATAAGTACCTAATGATAATTTTCTTCTAAAATCTTCATAATAAAAAAAAAAATATCTAATTTGGTAGTTAGGTAACTAGCTATTGAACTTAGCCGTTTGTTAACAGTTAACAGCACAAAAGATCCTGGAGGGTCGAAGTGCATCCGCTGAAGCGGGCCTCATTACAAAATAGCCGTTGGTAGATGCAGGTATTCTATATTCTTTTGCCCCAGGGTCTAAGCCAAAAATGACTGTCTCACGGCTGTAGTAGTAAGTATGATCGTGCATTGTACATGACGCTACAATAATTTTCATACTTCATCCCGTAGATAATACATCATGACTTAATAGATGGCACTATGTAAAAAAATACAATTTATCTAAACAGGTTCATGTCAACAAAAAGGTGTTTACTTATTTATTCTGTAGCAAAAGGAGTGGTGGTGTAGTCATAAACAAGAAAATATAAGGACAAGGAAATATTAACTTTTATGAGAGATTAATATTACGATTTAGGTTTGCTACGATGGGTAAAGTTTTCTCTTTTTATCCACCTATATTGGGAGTACTCGGCTGTATACTAATCAGTTCTTCGACTCGACAACAGATGGCATTAATCATAAATGCAGTTTTATTTCATTTGAATTGATAGTTATAAATGTAAATCACGGGAAATATCATAACAGTGTTCCGATTTATAAATTCCTAATGTTTTAGAGATTAATCTTAATATGAAAAACCTATGGCGATGAATTTTTATGATTTTTTCCAACGAGGACCTAGTACTGCTATTGAACAACGGATGGCAGTATTCTCTACAGTATTATTCGTAGACAGACAAAATTATTTATTTTGATCATTTTGATAAAAAAAAATATGTAAAAACCAGTTCCAATTCTGTAGTACACAACATGTTGCAATCAAAAATTCTAAACCAAACAAAATGGTCCGGTCTAAAAGGAGTGCTTTTCGTCTCATAATATTCCACGCGGAACAGCACAATTTTTAGTTAGGTTTTAGGTAGGTACCTTCCTTGTGTTTAGATTAATGTACCTAGATACCTACTTAGAACAGAATTGTCTCTCCACCTTTCCTAAAATCAGTCTATAATGAATAAGGTAAGACTTCGTACGGTTACCTAGTTAAGAAACGTCTTTGGTTTCATTTGAGTCAACTTGCGCTGATTTTTGCTGTGAAAAGATGTAAGAAAAAGAAAAACGGGCGAAGTAAAAAACTTTCGGATTCAATGTAAAAAAAAAACGGTAAACTCCTTGCGTCATCTCCCACGAAACGTACCAGGGCAGCAGCATAAGCAGGCGTTGGCGTAGTAAATTAGGCGCGGGCTCGTGCCGCAGCCCGCACTCAGCGATATTGCTATCGGGCCGCCTAGACATCGACAACGACTATAATAGGGTTGTCACAATATTGTATTTAACAAAAAAATATAATTATTTAACAATGTGAAATCCCGAACCAAAAATTATAGTTGAGTTGGAAGACCATAAGTTAAATGAAAGGTCTATTATTGCATTTCATATCTTGATAAGTATTCCTCACAAAGAAAAGTTTTTATATTTAAATATTTAAACGTAAAATACAACTCACTGATAAGAACCAAGTTCTAAGAAAAGGATTATAGTGCCTTTAAAATACAACAATAATTAGCTTACCTAATTTTTTCCTATATTCCGCGGAAATCAAAATTTCAATAAATCTCACCAGGATGCAATCTCTCAAATTCCATTACGATTGAACCCCTTAGTACAAGATTCGGTTGCTCGCTATCGAGGAGTCGTTTTCGAGTATGGAATACTTGAACATCGGTGTAAAATGGAACTTGTTTGTATAGTGTTAGAGCTCAAATTTGCGTACAATTATTTAGCTTGAAATTTTGACCGAACTTTTATAAAACAAAAATCAGAAGTACAAAATTTGCGACTTGCGATTTCAAGTAAAATTAGGTCCATTTTACTTTGACGATACAAAATTTAATTCTCGAAAATGACTCCTGGATGGCGTAAAAGCAAACCTTGTACTGCCTTGTACTCTATGTTTCAATGAGATGTGATAGTGATTTGAATATGTAATTCGTTATTCAGTTAACATAATTAAACTTTACTATTTTTCTCACACTATATAAGTTAATAGATTTGGCTAAAATAAATAAATGTAGCTGAAAAAGAGATAAATACACATTTAAAAAATGTTGATGTTCATAACAAAGCACGTTGTTTTAAGGTTCTATAAGTTTGTATTATTTACGCTATTACACATCGCTACGTCTCAGTCACATATTTATTTCAGTGTAAATCAATAGTTTCTTCCTAAAACCTTAGAAAGGAGCGAAAAAAGTCTTCGTGCTCGTTTCGCTTGCGCGCTTTCTGCTGCAATTTATTTTACAGCTCTAAATTAATCCATGAGGCACTTTTACATCCAAGAACACATCCATTGATAAATTGAGGAAACTCGATAACTTTGTTTTCCAACGACGAAGAACGAAGCGATAATACACCTAATTGGTAGCTGATATTCTTACAAATATTATAAATATAAAAGAGTGTTTGCATGTTTGTCCTTCCGTCGTCCTCTAAGCGAAATATCAACTTGGATTTACTTTTTGGCATATAGTAAAAATATACTAATAATAAACGTGTAAAATAAACTATACAATAATAATAAACGTGGACGAAGAACGAAGTCTAGAACTAAGCGGTAAGATTATGTTTCATCATTGAAATGTGATTTAACAAACGCTAAAGCTATTTGCAGTCAGAGATTTACGGAGATGTTAGAAAATCGTTATCAAACTTTGTTTTCAAAGTACAAGCCTAGAACGAAGCGATAGCTAGTATGAGTAGATATAGGTTTATCAATACGTTGGAATATTATAGCTATAGGAATATGAAAAATAAATAATGGGGCGTGATTAATAAAGCGGCAGCCCTGAGCGCGGCGGCTGCCAGTGAACAAAGCAGCCGCGTCGAGCGCCACTCACCGCTCGCTCGGGTATACTGCGCTCAAATAATTTGGATACTTTAAATAACTAATTTTTAACATTCCTTTTTTTAGTCAAGCTGTCTCTATATGCGCTATTGATCACGCTTTTATCGTTTCGACTACTTGCTAATACTACAGATATTAAATTGGTTGTTTTTACTGTGAAACGTTCTGAAATAAATCGAGAGAAAGTAGATATTGTCCAAACGATTTAGTTAAGATTTGTTAACACGTTTTATGCTGATCTCATTGTAAGCTATAAAGGTTAAAAGAATTATTATGGCTTTAATCGAACTTGGAGGTTTATATAACTTAATCCCTCCTTGTAAGAAAAGAGGCTTGGAGCCCAAGTTTGTTTTTGCAATTGTTTGTCAGTCAGTGTGAAAAAAATATATAACTTATTATTATTAAAATATGATAGTCTAGTCAAAGAAGTTTATTTGAAGCATATTTTCTTAAAATTATTCGTAGCGTAAAAACCTACGCTAACCGAGCAAAAAGTAAATACAACATGAATAGTAATTGCCTACAACGACGGTTATTCTTGCTCTACGATGCACGGGGTTGACACCGCTAATTTCCTAACTCCGGGTTGCCATTAAAATTCTTTGAAAAAACACAATACCTAACAGTTTTTGGCTCTACCCTGGATTCGAACCCAGGACCTCGTGATCGTTGCTGTTAAACATTTTGTTACTCTGTTCCGTAACATCGGCAGCGCTCGGACCACGACACTATCGTTCAAAAAATTCAAAATTCAAATTCAAAATTCATTTATTTCAAGTAGGCCTAATATAAGCACTTTTGAAACGTCAAGTATGCATGTTTGTGTGACTCTACCACCGGTTCGGAAAGCAGATTCTACCGAGAAGAGCCGGCAAGAAACTCAGTAGTTGCTCTTTTCCAACATCAACATTTACAATCATTTTGCTATCTTGCGGGAGATGAGAGCGAGGCTGGCTGCTTCCATTCTACCTTGTCATTGAGGAATTCATCAAATGTATAGTAACCTCGCTGTACTAGATGCGTTTTTACACATTTTTTAAATGTATGCATTGGTAGGTCAAGAATTTCCTTAGGAATCATGTTGTAAAAGCGTATACTCAACCCCACAAAGGAGTTCTGCACCTTTCGCAGACGATATGCAGATATCACTAATTTATGACCGTTTCTGGTAAGTTGATTGTTAATTTCAGCTTTTGATTTATAAAGAGTAATATCGTGTGGCCACATTCCCGACTACGCGACGTTGACGTCGAAACTCATGTTTTTGGTTTCACGGTGTAATGTCACTTTACAGAAATAACATGATTTTTGAATTTTTTGAATGAAATAAATTAAAACTGAATTTTGAATCGCTATATTATAACGCTGTATTAGCTCACTATTGTTAAGAAAGAAATAAAGTTTATTAAAGATTTAATATTTTACTATCTGTTGTCAAGTATCAAGCGTGGTCGAATCCCTCGCGCTTCGGCAATGAATCACCGAGGCGCGCCGGGCCGACATCGCAGCGTCCCGCACAGCGCGCTATAACCTACTGCTAACTGCAAGCCGTTCCTATACAGCATATATGCCTAGGTATATGATGTACCTACAGGTTAACTTTGTGGCACCCCGCACACGTCTATATTACTGACATTGTACCTATATTGCCAATAATATTTTCTACGTGCTGTGGGGCTTTGAAGAAGTAGGTAATATTGTGAATATTTGTATCCTAAAATACAATACAATATACCTAGGTATATTATGATGAATGTTTGTTACTCTTTCAAACTAAAACGACTGGCCCTACAAGACTGAAATTAGTAATTAAGATAAACTATACTTTTTGACCAGGTAACATGTAAATACAGTTCCTGCGGAATTTATGAAATACCAAAGAAAAAGCGGATGAAGCCGCAGGCAACTAGTTGTCAATAATAACGCCTGTGTGCCGGAACCCTGTAGGTATAACTTACTAGCTCTGAGTTAGGTAGGAATTTCGTGGTGTCCCATCCGCGTGCCTCGAAGTCAAAGTTCAAGTATAACATGATAACCTGAATTCGGAGTCATAACGCACCTCACGTGATACTTGAATACGATAACAAATATTATAACCCACCAACCCACATTGGAGCAGTGTGGTGGGTTTATGCTCTGAAACCCTATTACCTATGAGAGGGAGGCCTGTACCCAGCAGTCAGGGTTGTACTAACAGAATAGTTAGGTGGGTCACCCAGCAGGCATTAGAGTTAGGAATCAGGTCGGCAATAGTAGAGCTTTTTGTGACAGAAGAAATTTACCACAAAAATAGATAATGCACGCCTACAGTTTCCGGGTGGATAAACAAAAGTATTATTTTCAAACTGCTTGGGAGCTAAACGCATTGTAAGAATTTTTACATGGATATAGCACTGGTGATAGACAATGCATAATTTTAAGCCTGCTTAAATCAACTGTTCCTACGCGATTCTTTAAAATCCTAAACAAAACGCGGACGAAGTTGCGGGCAAAAGCTAGTAATAAATAAAACACTAGTGAGTAAAAAAAGCAGACTTTAGGTTTCCTTACTTTATTTATTACTTTGAACTCTGAGCATGTGACTTCCAGAATTGTAACTGGTTACTAGGGTTACATGAAATGAAAGCGTCAGCCCGTTATACTAGCTACCGAGCTGTAAGTAAGCAACGCGTTCAGAAAAACGTGCCTGGTGGCGAAATGAAATATATCCATTCCGCGGTGGGTTTCACGGCAGATAAGCCTCGGGGCGGATGAAGTGGGAGGGGTCCCGACTAGTGAAGTAGGTGTCACTAGGGAAGTGCCATTGATTATTTTATCGATATCGATTTTTATTAATCTTATCTTACTAAATATTAATCCACAATAATATTATAGATATGCGAAAGTGTGTTGTTTTTTTGTTTGACCTGACTTTATGAACTAACTAAGTAGCCTATTGACTTTGACTAAGTGATAATTGAGTTAGTTGAAAGGGCGGAGAGTAGTATTCTTTTCAACCCCGAAAAACACACGGTTTTCACGGGATTTGTAAAAAACTGTAATAAATGTGAGCAACAGCAGTAACTTAATAAATAAGATGGACTGTTAGTGATTGTTGATGTTCGTGGCTTATATTTTATGTGGCAGAACGAATTTAAATAAAATTTGGCTCACAGTTTCTTAGAATCGTTAGACAATTTTAATTCTACTAAGTTAATAAATTAATTTATAATATAAACAAATAACAATATCTTAGGTGCGTACTACGAAATTTATTTCCAATAAACATATAACTTTCAAAAGTTCACATTGTTTTCAAAATGAATGCGCTATCATTGCCTATTCATATAGGTAATGATATCGTATATATAGCCACCGCGTTGGGTAAAATAAGTGAGTAAATTTTTGGAACACGACATTAATAAAAGTGTACGTGGTATACATAAACATTTTATCCAGTCTCAACCGCAAGTGCCGCAAAAACGTAGTCCTTACTTATAACTTAATATTTGCGGCGCTTAACCATTTGAGCAGCTTCGGCAGCTGCAACCAATTTTTTGGTGGATTGTGTGCGGTTGATTAGGTTTAATGCATACAAAGTATTCGTATATATTATGGCTATACAAAAGGCCTGCATTTGGGAAACAAGTGAGGCCATGATTCCAGGTGGCTGCCGCATGTCCAATCAAGGCTCTTCAGGCTTGCATACCTTTAACCCCAAGTGTACACACACGGGCACGTTAAGCCGTGACTACTTGGTATTACATTATATACAGGGAAAACCTATTGCCAAGTACTCTTAATCAATTTATACATATTTCCTTTTGCCGCAGCGATGGCCCTCTTAGCGTATTCAGTACTTCAATTTTAAATGCATCATCGCATAGATACAATTTACTGATAAGCTCGTAGGCGAAGATGTTTTATTCCTAACGTGTTTTATATTAATTGTTTTTTCAAAATAGGGCAATATATTTCTAAGGACCTAAAATCTTTTATCATAATATTTCCATACCTAATTCTTTAGTGCAAAATACATGTCAAATAAATAGCCTGTAAAATTAAGAACTTCGATAGATCAGTAATCTATTAAATCACTTAATTTCAAATGGCTTACATACCCTGAGACACAGGTTTTATTTTAAAACTTACTTCAGGATTCGCAAAACTATTGTAAAATGACTAATATTTTAACAATAAATTTCATTTCATGTTCTCAGATGAGATGTTACAAAAACGTTCTAAAAGCACTGAAAAACGAAAGAACTTCGACAGATCAAGTCAAGTTTAAGTAATTACATCACTAGTTTTTGGCGCGCGGCTGGAGCAAAGCGGCGACGGGACGCATTTAGTGAGCCGCTCCGTTTGATTGTATCATTGCTACGCTACATGTGTATATATAATACACATCCCTATATACAACAAACACATAAGCATCTCGCTATAGTCACGTGACGACACTCTTGGCTTCTGAAAGCTCCGTGTGTTGCCTTCTATACACATATATAACAGTAGCTATGATGCGTGCCTTGATTTGTATTATCACAGAATACGTTACAGTAGATACTTGTGAAATTATTATGATGAGTTCTCTAGGCTAAATAAGAAAACGTTATAAGAAGATTTACTTAAGTCAGCCAAAAGACTTTTGCAACTTTTGGCTTCTTGCTTCAACTTCAATCTTTTCCTCCAATTCCTAATTCGTATTTTCGATACCGCTGACGCAAGCTATGTTAACTCAGCTTAAAACCAGACAAATAAACTTGAGAGGCTCTAATATTTTAGAGCCTCATACTTGGATAACGTTTCGTAGGATGCCCTGGTCGTTTTCATCGATATGCCCTTTACTTCATTTCATAATTATTTTAAATACTACGGTTAAATAAATAAATGTATCAGTTCTGATTTTGGCTCCGATACAGTATCCCACTTAGACTGCTTTCTCTGATTTACTCTTTTTTGAATGAACGTGGTTTGCAGGATTTGTAGAGAAAGCTAATAGCAACCGTTATATCAGAGACTGAGATAACTATGATACGAAACTTGAGGCTTGATTCTTCTAATTACATTATTATACTTTTCTTACTAATTCGTGGTTTTAATTTATCAACATAAACGGCATTTTGTTCGGTTTGTTCAGGGATGATGGTGAGAGACCAGGCAGTATGACGATAGTACCGGGGTCGATGGGTCGTGCGCTGGTGTCAGATGCTACCTACGTTTATACGTTGGCAGTTTCATTCTAACCGAATACGGCTGCCGAATCTGCTCAAATGCTAAAGCGCGTAAATAATTCATTATTTGTAATGACTAAGTTTTTGCGGCCTTTTGATTCTGGGCCCATGGTTTTCAGGCACGAATTTTTTTATTTATATCTTGTTCTAAAAATTGGTCTTGACGACTGGTGACCCAGGAATTAGCGCTTATTTAGCCCAACGGCTAAGTCTAGCAATTCAAAGAGACAATTGCGCCAGCATTTTGGGTACCATGCCCATAAGTGAACAGTTATACGGTTAGTTCGTATTTTTATTATTTTATGTAACTATTTTAATTACAATTAAATATTATGCATACATAAGTTTCCAACGATTTCATTAAAGTAAAATGGCATTTTTTTAAATAATAATTTATCATGACATCTGATCATCAAACAGTAACTTATTCAAAACAACACAGATTTTAGAAATGTACTAAGGAGGTAGTAATATTTCTAAAATCTGTGACAACATGAAACTAATGTTTTGTGTAATAACTAGGTAATTGTAAGTTGATAAAGCAATAATAAAGCTATTTTAATAATTGGATTTGTGAATTTTGTTGATTTTTATCGCTATAAAGATCAAATACTGGCACGATGTTTTTGCCTGTTTTAGCCATTTAAATGGTATTTCTGTACAAATTGAGTGCAACATGATTGAAATGGGCAGCAAATACTCTTTTACAATAGTAATTTATCCAAATTTTAGTATAATTCTGACAATAACACTAAGAAATTATTCAAAAATATTAAGTCTCGAAAATATGCCGTTATCGAAATTCAAATTCCAATAACGCGAATCTAAGCTTTATTCGTAGCTAGTTAAGGTTTTCTCATAAGGATAAAGGTTTGTAATCCAATTGTTCTCGCTCGATATGTGGTCTAGATAGTTTTTATACGCATTTCCCTGAATAGTGAAGTAAACATAAAAACAAAACTTTATAATTTTGAACTAAGTAAAAAATTTTCTTCTGTCAATAGATTACTATGTAGTTGCATTTCTAATATCTGTGACAACATGGAACGAACGCTGGCCTTCTGTTAATATATGAGCTCCTAGTAAGAAAGCCACGCAACAAATTTGAAAACCGCGTATCTCCTCCTCCACAACAATTTATAAACCCACCCACTCGGGCAGGCACCGAGATGTATTACGATGAAGTGGCTGGTCGGTTAAAAGAAATATGTACTTTCAAAAACAGCCCGTATTCATTCTAGGCTTTGAATAAATATAGCATCCGTAATTATAGATTTATTTTAGGTACCTACCGCTTGAAAGGTATTTACAATGTAAGACTCTTAAACTGTCTACTTACTGTATTATTATTAAAATCTGCACTGTAAAATACTTAAAAGCTGCCAGTCTTATATGAGAAATTATATCTGCATGATAGCCCACTGGCCATTAAGAAGATCTGTATTATTTTTGACTTATTTGAACTCTTCGATCTAGATTCTAGACCGTACAGAGATTGAGAAAGCCTTATATTCTGTCCCAGCAGGATTAATGATACGAACTTGTTAAAATTATGAGTTTTCACGCCATCTATCGTTATGTTGCGGAACTTCGTAGCTAACGCGAGATCTATAGATCATCACCTAACAATGAACTTCTTATACCTCTATGGACGCCTAGTACAAATTCGACCTAATGAAGTAACATCCATGTTTCTTTTTTTTAATACTTTTTAGTTCAATGTTATTTATTATGTATGTATTTCTGTGGACTATGGAGGTACATAGCGCAGTGATAAACGCTTATCATAACAGTGCAGTGGTTAAAATTTTTATCTCGAGCAACTTAAGACTTGAAAAACATTGAATTTTGCATCAATATTATTAACAAAATTAGAATTGACTTTAGGATGAGATGTGTTTTTTTGCAAATGTTTCTCCATATCTTCGTAAAAGCTGAACTGATTTTGTTTTATTTTTCTTTTGACCTAAACATTAGGTATGTATGCTACACAAAATGTTCAGTTGCAAAAACCATAGAGAATTAATTGCAAAGACACATATGCGGCGCGCGGCGGCGGCGCGGTGGCTACTAACTTTTCATTAAGGCTAAAGCGCGATCTCCGTAAATTTTATAATTTCCTAGTAACTTGCGCACTCTTCGCGCAAGCCGGCCGCGACTCGTGCGCAACTCTCGCGTGCTGGATGCGCGCGAGCATAATTTTATTATTTGTTTACCTCGGATTCACTTTATTTGAAAATGGCGAAAGTGGGGTTTCTTACATCTGACGAAAATATACCTTATGTGAAACATTTATAAGCATCATTTTATTTTGCATCATTTAAGAAGCAAGAATAAATACCATTTGTTCTCAGATTCATACAGAGCCCTTGGAATATCTTATATATTCTTAATAATATACGTTTCTATATTCTAGTTATAAAGTACTCATAACACTTCTTAAGTATTATAAAAATAGGCAGTCCTTGTGCCTCCATATGCTTGGAAGTACATTTTAAAGAAATTGAATATCAGAGATTATCTCTTTTTTTTTCATTACGTAATATTTATAGCGGATTCCCGCGACTTCGTCTGCGTAGAATTTCTAATTTACCGAGAGATTAAGAAGTATCCAAGCTCCAGGCGTATCTACCTGTCCTTAAGAGCAGTCCTTCTTCCAGCCTAATACTATGATATCTTGTGGGGTCAGCCCAAAAAAAGTGTTTTTCGTGTCGGGACTAGATTTTGTTTTTGAATGCTCATGGCCTACACTAGCCTTTTATTTTCAAGTTTGTACATCTATATATATAAAAGAAAGTTGTGTTAGTTACACCATTTATAACTCTAGAACGGCTGGACCAATTTTATGATATTTGATTTCTCTTAGAATAGGATAATAAGTATTAGAATATAACAATCATAAAATTAAAAAAAAATCGCGGTGCGAAGTTCACCGGGACAGCTAGTGTAGTAATAAAAATGCCCCGCAACAAGTTTTATCACCCATATAAATTTAAATTTACCCATTATTTAAAACAAAGACCGAAAGTATTAATTTAAATGCAGATTTTTGTGATTTTAACTTCAAAAACATAGAGCCTTCCTACATCCTTTTAGCCTAGCCCTATTTTACCTCCTTAGAGGTTATTTTATTTCAAAAACTTTCATAGGTGTGTTCCATAGTTGCAAGACGTTAAGTCGTTTTCGAGATTTCGGGTTTTAACTTTAATGAGTCAGATCTAGGAGCTTGTAGATTTTTGTCATTTATTAAAACAAAGTTCGAAGGTTTAGTTTTCGAGGCACGGGAAGATGATAAACGCTTTTTGACCACCAAAGCTCGGTATTTTTTACATGATGCAACTTCGACTAGTATCTAATAATATCTACTACGCTGCCCATGAGTCTACTTTAGCTCAAGTAACAGAATATGCATGGAACATAAAACAAAGTGCAAGACGATACATAATCCCGCGGCAGCGCGGCGTTGTCTAGTCACCACTCAACAATGGTGTTATCGCAAGGCCGGGCATTATCGCGGCCCGGGCGATCGGGCCGATTGTTTTGCGGGCAATTAGCATGGCCCGTCCCGCACGTGCCGTTTCGTGCCGTCCCAGACGCTTACGGTCCCAACTTCCAGTAGTTTCAGTGTTCCGCGCGCGCTCCACGCGAGCGGCTGTGCAAGGGGCCGTGTGCGTGGTTATCTCCTCGATAGATATAGACGCCTGGTACTTTATTTAACGAAACTTTTTGACCTGTCAAAGTTTTTCCGGATTGTTTTCAATAAAAAAAAAGTAAAAAAGTTTGTTTACTATATTAACTTAAAAACTATGAAATACTTCAGTTGGATTTTCAGGCGTTTTTATGCAATTCATTTTATATAAATAGAAACCTAATTAATTATATAATATACTGTACACTTAATAAATAGTTACGTAAAAACATAATAATAATATATCGCATAACATCAAGCTCATGACTAAAGACATCTTTGTTTCAACATTTTTCCCGTCGTCGTCGCCCGGCAAAGTTTTCACAAAGTCCTTTCGGTCGACGATAACTTGGCATTCAAAAGTTCCCATTCTCGAAACTTTTACGCACGCGACTCTCTTAACTTTTGGAATACCTACTAAACTTTTCTTGAAAACAATCCATAGGGGAAGTATGTATTAAGAATTAATTTGCGGCAGATAAAACCGAAATAAGAAAAAGATTTTAAGCGTTAATATTTGTATTTGTGATGAACGGTTAGTATAAAAAAAATATGGATTTATAAAATTCTAACCCGTTCTAAAATTGTGTTGTGACTGCTCTGATCCAAAATGGCGGCAGCCATGATAAAGGACCGGGGACTACGAAAGAAGTTAACACAACAAGCTATACCGGAGAAAACACCAAAAAAACCTTCGAAACGTAAATCGACTCCGAGCAGTTCTAAAAACGACAAGAAGAATGAACAAAATAACAACAAAAAACCTAAAATACAGACTGGTGACCCGAAAGTGGACTTGTTTTCAACCTATCAACCATGGGTTATCCAGACGTATGGAGATTTGGCTAAAACCAAGACGATAACGTTGAAAAAGTATGCTAGAATTCTCCGCACCCTACGAGGCGAGGAATGTAACAGTTCAGATAGTTCAAAATTCCGCTTTTGGGTAAAGGCGAAAGGCTTTCATGTGGGTAGACCAACAGGATATGAAGCCAAGCCTGCCGACGGTATAATTTGCCGATATAGCGTGGCCGATGCAGAAGGATGTGCACGAGGTACAGAAGGACAGGAAGTGTACACAGGATCACAGAATGATCCCCCGTTATATATTCCAACTCCTCCTTTAAAGGTAAGAAAGCTCAAATATAATAAAAAGACACTTGGTCTGACTGTAAAAATGACATTCGGTCGCCTTTGATAAAAATGAAGATGTTCAACTATTTCTGACATCTTTATCCGAATAATGCCGAACCCAAGGTGGGTATAACCGGGATTTCTATAGGTTATCCAATCTATCTCCACTTTATTTTGTTGTATTTTATTTAGCTCATTCTATTCAACGTCAGAGAGATCAAAGAACAGGTGATGTGTGCCACCGTAGTACCAGGGTTGCATAGTGTTATCAGCGGTTATTACACTTTATACATACGTCAAGTGTTACAGCTAAGGACGGATGGTCATATCACCTATGTGAAGCGACTACTTTTACAATAATTTAACTCGTCAAACTTCTTTTGCATCAGTGAAGTTTGCCGTACTCTTTACTATAAATATTACTAATTTAATATAATATACAGATCGCAGGTACCCAGTGTTGTCCAACTATCTATTCTGCTGCGAGTAGCAACTACGATACATTTCAAATCTTTATTTTTTATGATTTAAACAACAGGATTAAATCTCTAGAGACTTTATGGCATTTTTATCGCAAAAAGCGATTTGCTCTGCGAGTTATAAACGTGTGTGTGAAAACATAATGTATGTCGTTAGTAACTAGTTACGTACTCAATATAACTATTTCTTGATATTTTACTAGGTTTTATACTAAACATATTGACAGGTCAGATGGTGTTTCCTATAAGTTAAGTTTCCCTATATAGATTATAGTTTTCTGATTTAGAACCCGTGAAAGCGCAAATAGAAAATTCCCGGATAATGTGGTCTGTGATACGAGTCTGTGCAATTGTGGAGATCTTATGAACAGACAACCCCATTTAACTCGCGCACTGTCTTATGGCTCGCTCATTTATTATTTGCGCTCATGTATATTAAAGAGGCAGCTATGCCAAGTCTCACCTGAACTGGCTAGGCTCATTATTAATATTCCGGTCGGATAGTCGACCAAGGAGATTTAAAAGCTTCTGGTCATGTTCTGATAAAGAAAGAGTGAATAAATAAAAATAATGTATCAAATAGATATAATTACACTCTCTCTAACAATTATTGCACGATATATTACTAATTTTATAAATCATAAAATTTGTAAAGTTAATAGTGAACATAAAATAAAAATAAATAAAAATTTGAGACTACCGAAAACTATTTTTGAATTGTAAAACTTCGGACCCAGCAGACCCATTTAGGGTCTGTTGAGTGGTGACCAAGACCACGGTAAGAAAGGGATTCGCGAATACTTCTGTGAGTGCTCGATCCGGTTACCATACTGTAGAAATTTGAAAACGCAATAATAACGTGCTTCCTGCGTTAGTTAATAATTAATTAGTGGCTACTATTGTAACATATAAAAAACTCAAGGCAGGAAATCTTCTCTCAAGATCGATAATTTCATCCAATCCGTCTTCACTAAAATAAATCACTTGAGTAAAAATTTCGATGCAATCGAAGCAATTTCATCGATACTTTCGATACAAATCACCAGGAGCGCAGAGCGTGGCAGGAGGTTGAATGTTTCAAACCTATGAACATCGATCGCCGCTTATCGCTCGCGGTCGCTGCGGCCGCATTGTTCGGCTCGTTTTTGCTAAAACCACGCGCCACGCTTTGGCGGCTAAATTAGGGCTACCTCTTTTTTATCTACGTCAGTGTAGCGAAATAATAGACTTTTGTTTGGAGATATTAAAACACTTCTTTGGTAAAAGGGAATAAAAACAACTTTAAAACTTTTTTTTTTATCTTAAGTTAAATACTAAGGTTACTTACCTGCCAAGGTCGGTCACTAGTTTCCATTACTATCTGTTCAACTATTAAGTATATATAATAGTACTATATTAACACAATTTGAAGTTGGGAGCTCTTTACACTTTACTTTGGCGTGTATAAAAAAAAAAATATTAATGACGTAAATACAAACTGATAAATAGTGGATAGGTTGATCAATTGAGAGATGTTTAGTTAAATAAAATATTTTTTTAAAGGTTTAGATCACCTAATTGTAGTTTACTACGGGATAAATTTGTTAGTTGCTGGGGAAAGATTTCATTCATTTCATTTTCACAACTTCAATAAACCTTGCCTTTTGAAAAATTCACCTTATAACCCATATTAAAGGTGGCAACCCTAGTGTGAATATAAATTGAAAAGCGTTTATTTAAAGTTTCACGCGCGTTGATGGCGAACGCATAGATATTGCTGTATCCCGGGGGCACCCTTTGTGACTCCCATCGCATCCAGCTTGAATTCTAGCTACATAAGTGCACCTATATATTTTATCGTAGTTTGCTCTATAGGCAGATAGAGTGGCGACAGGTTTTTTGACCCGCACGGTTAGCGTAGGCAGAAGACAAAAATTATATCTCCCATTTATACCCACCGACAAAGTATAAAATTGATATTTTCACCTGCCAAAACGGAAACCGGAAAAAGAAGAAGCTTATCCCTATTTTATATCACTCGTATATTCATCATTGAGCAGCGTCGCAGTGGGCAGCGACACTGCTTTCAGAGTCCAAGATTCGATTCGCACCACTGGAAAAATGATGGTCTGATGAACATTAATGTTTTACAGTGTCTGGGTGTTTATCTGTATGAATTAATTCAAATGAAACTTCGCTCGATTTTGGTTTGTACTACGCGGTAGGCCATAGGGTGCTTTTAATACCGAAGTTCAGTTCAGGGAGTGGCTGAAAGTTTTTGACAGCTTTACACCATAACTCCGTAAAAAGTTTACCGATTTAATATTTTTTTTTCTACTGGATAAGTTATACTATCAGTTTAGTTTTACCCAAATTTCGTGTAGATCTGATAAATATGATTGGAGATAGAGGACAGAACTCCTCAGCGGACAGCAGCAAACCCCCCTAAGCCTTAAAGGCTTAACGATACTGAATGCATGAAGTGTTGCCACATTTACGAGGACTTTACTGTTACGATCAAATAATAAATGTTAGAAATTTTCTTGGTTAACCTTTAGCATGCAAATCAACTAACACTGCGATTTCGATTCTTCCTTTAACTATTACTATACTGTGTCAGTAGAAGACGCTGAGACTGATAGATACCTAATCATCTTTCAAATTTCCAAAGACGGGCGATCATTTACTGACTTAGGTCAACGCTTGTCGAGCGTTAACGACTAATATGTATTGCTGTTGCTAAGCCACACATCATTATTGCAGTTATTTATGCATAAAACGGGAGTTCTGGACCGACATTTGCGATGGGCAATGGTTACGTGATTGAAGGTTTCAAATAGTGTGTGAATTTAAATTAGAGATCCGAGAGCAAGAGCAGATTTTTCGAACACATCTCAGTCGTTTGTTTAAATATGTTGAAATACTACCCGTACTTAATGTCATAGGTTTTTATATTTGGCACTTAATTATACTTACTTACCTTTATAATAATGTACGATTATTATATAGGTAATAAATTATGGTTACATCAGGGAACTAAGTAGGTTACATAATATACACACTTAAATAATCTCGCCTCACAGAACGCGTTTTTTTTATTCCACTACAAGTTAGCTCTAGACTGCAATCTTACCTGTTGGTAAGTGCTGGTAGCATAGTAACGGGCTAACCTGTTAGGGGTATGGCAGTTTATATTATTAAACCCAGAGGTATGCGTTCGGTATCGGTCTCCACGCTACATCGTACCGGAACGCTGAATCGCACAGCGGTGCTTCCTTTTCTGTAGCGAGGTAACAGTACCGAGCACAGGGATTTTTGATCAGGGTATGCATAATGAAGGCAAACGGCATAAAATCCTGCCTCTTTATGAGTTATATAGAAATTTTAGGGAAAGCAGTGCTTTTAGTACATGTATAAAGTGCCACTGCGTGGTAAATAGCCAAAGTCGAAGACAGACAAAAATAAATTAAAAAAAAGTGTTTATCATCCACGTTGGTACTAAGGGTTTATAAAATGGTACAGGTTCATCAGGTAATTGGTCTGACCTCATGCACTCTGATGCACCCTGATTAAAATGGACGCCGCAGAGCCCGGGGCATAACTTTTCAGCAATGACTTAAAATGCCCCGCCAGTTTTTGCGGGGCAACATTTAATGCCTACGTTTTTTTAAATAAGTAGAGGTACCTACTATCTACAGATTTTATTAGCAACTAGCGATTTCCGGCGAATTCATCCGTGTACAATTTTCCTCTTTAAATTGTCATTTCATCTTTTTTTCTTTACGTTGCTTAGAATAAAAGCTTAGGTAAAAGAAGTTTTTTAAACGAGATGAAAAGTACCCTATTTACTACATAGTTAAGTGTAAATGAGCTTTCGTGAGTTGAATATACTTATTTTCATATCGATAGGGTAAAAAATATTTGTAATAAAAGATTTTTTCGATTATTCGTTTGTCTATAAGTACCTTTTTTAAAATAAAGGTATAAGATTTTACATTTTTTCATTTGTCTTTATTTTAATATAGTCAGGCGTTAAATTTGCATCAGAATCGTACTTCAATTATTATGTGTGCAAGAAGTCTTATAACTTTCAGCCGGAACTATCAAATTAATTACCGGCAAACGTTGTGCTTATATTCACTTTTCCCGGGCATATGCAATGCAGTGGCGCGCACTTCATACATTCACAAAAGCACTGCCAACCCTAAAATTAATATATAACTAGTATAAGAGGAGGATTTTTGTGATTTACGCAATTTGCTTGTTGTATGCATACCCTGGTAAGAAACCCAGTGCACGCCACTGATGCAATGCCATACTTTGCTTTGGATTCCTGTTCATTCCTATATATAGATAAGGTAATCTTACTGTAGATTTTCATTTATCACATTCCTGAAACAAAGGACTTTCGTATAGACATCTATACCACATTTAGTTATTGTGTTGTGAAAGAGAAGGGTTTTTGTAAAACCCTATCTAAGCGAATTGGGAGAACAATTACCGTTAATTGTAATAAATAACGATATTATAATATCATGTAATACCTACTTCAGTAGCATAACCCCTAAAAGAATATTTAAAATGCCTCCACCGGCACTGGATTGCCGGCAATTAAATTATCACGCATCATCACAATGCTGATATTACACCCTTTAACTTTTACCCCCTTACCACGTAAAAATGTACACAACAAATGAAAAAGTTGATCACGCAGCTTTATTTAGCGAAAGAGATGTATAAGTATATAATCTAAATACAATCTACTTAAAGTGTATAAGTATATAATCTATATACAATCTACTTGAAAAACATCTATGCTTAATTTCTTTCTTGAATATCCGAAAGTTTGCATGCGCAATTTTCGAGAAAACTCTCCGTATTATCAATCAAACTTTATCCAGCTAAAAAAATAAGTGTTGATAGCTTATAGTGGTCAGACTTTGGCCCCCTTTAACTTTCATCGTTGCTTAATTAGAAACGCACATAACTCCGAAAAGTTAGAGGAGCGTGCCGGGATTCGAACTCGGTCCCCCCGAATGTGAAACTGAAGTGGTAACCACTAGGCTATATGTTATTGGCTGAATACAAAAAGAGTAAGGTACATAATTCTTGTTCATATTGCGAATTTTAGCCAATAGTAAGGTAGTGTAGGGTAAGTCAATACATATTAAATCCCGATCGTCATATTGTCGCTGTCACTCTACAACAGTCAACTCCCAGGGGCCAGATCTAACCTCACCTAGTGTCATCCGAAATGGTAGAGTTACATGATACTACGGGATATTTTAAACAGTTACAAAAAGAGGAAAGCAGGGCTATTCTGTACCTCAGTTAAAATTAACCCAGATAGAAAGTTAGGATTCAGAATGCAAAATACAGATTTAACAGGTTATATGTTGACAACATTCCACGGTGGCCTGCTTGGTGTCTATTTGGCGTCAACAGAGATTCAGAATCGACCTTTTGGTGCTGGAATTAGGCAAAAGCTGTGTGTCAAACCACCAGTACAGCTAGCCGGGGAGAAAAATGTGTTCTCTGCCCATGGACACATTTTTCTCCCCGTGGAAAGGACAACATTGTACCTTCTCCCACAGCTCGATTAAATCTCCGAGCATGGGCGCACATGTGAAAATGATATTCAAATATTATAAGTGTAATGATAAACGGGGGTAAACTTCTCCTATTCCCTCTTGCAGCGCATTGGCAGGTGGACACGTAAATTTTATCCCTTGTCAGGGGAAATAATCGGGGGATATTGTTTTTATCTCCTGACTATAGCAGCCGTCGGATCCAGGGCACTTCGTTAGTTAATGTTAAATAAACATTTCACACCCAGACAATGGAAAATATTCATGATATACACAAACATTTTAAACCCACAGCCTTTGGACTCAGAAAGTGACCCTGTCACTGCCCACTGCGCCAATCGGTCTCCAAACAGCATTTCGCATCCAAACTTCGCATCGCATCCAATCCAAACAGCATTCGCAAGCATCAAAGGCATTTCAAAGGAACATGTCGCTTCAGAACTTTTAATCCCGGGCCACTGCGAGCGGCCGTAGTGCTCGGCGCGGCAAGCAGGGGCCATTGTGTAATAAATCGGGCGGGCCGTTGGTCGCAGCCCGTAAATTATGGGAACGGATGGCGCGGGCGGGGACGAATGGTACGTTGCTCGCGACATCACAAAGGCGCGGCGGAAAAATATTGTTGGGCCGAACGCGCACTGCAGTTTATTTATATTTTTTTTCGCTGCGCTGTACCTTAAATGCCCGGGGCCCGGACTAGTTAGGAAATTTATAATACCTACATTTTCTCAACTGTAATAAGTATGTACCTTCTAACCTCTCTCTAATTTCACTATTAGCTATTGCTCGCGTCGCCCTCCAAATCCCGTGAGAACTATTTGTTTCGTGGAATAAAATGTAGCCTATGTTACTCCCCGTCCTATTAACTAACTTTATGGCTAGAAATCAAGTTGATTGGTTGAAAATTTAAAATGCAATATTCATAAATGTTTTATTCATTTAGACCTTATCACAGGCGCACTTATGAAGCGTTCATTCATTTGACATGTTACACTAAGGTTAGTGATGTTGATAACTGCATTCGTTAAATTAAAATTAAATTTAGGAGGGTTCCAAACGCGCCCTGGTCTAAGAAGAGCCCACAACAAACTTAGCCAGGTTCAATTCGACCCTGACTAGCAATCTAACTTGCTCAGTTAGGGCGCAAAGGAAGTACAAAAAAACAAACACACTTTATATTTATAATATTAGTAAGGATAATTTAGCCCTTGTCTGCAATCTTACTATGTGAGAAGTCTAAGTTGGTAACGGGCTAACCTGTGCCATGGCAGTTCAATCTATAAAATCAATTGTATCGTTTTCTACGCGGGATCGGACCGGAACACTAAATTACTTCTCGGCACGTCTTTGTCGGTTGGCTGGTAAGTACACTCGGCCGAAGCCTATAACTGACCAAACCAGATAAAATTCTATTTTTCTCCCGTAGAGTCCCGTAGTGCGTATAGACAAGATAGTCAGCGAGAACAAATAGCGTAGGGGGTACGGGTATAAGACCGTTTGAACGTTCACCCGAGAGTTGACAGTCGATAGGTACACTACGCCTACGCACTACCAAGTGCTCTTTACTTAGAATATGAAACACGACACTGTTACCTATCACGCTACAACTCTACAAAACCATAGACATACATGAAGTTACTGTAATAAACGCGAAACACCGGAGCTGGGGCGAAAGTATTAAAGGGCGAATTTCTGTTCATATACTGTAAATACACTGTAAGTTCGTTGTGGCAGTACAGAATCGCATTTAGTATGCGAAACGATATAAATTTAAATCATTTGAACACTAAATAAACAGAATGTGATGTGAAAATAACTGTATATTTTGTTAAACTTAGAACATCGGAGCTCTGTTCTGTACCAAGCACATTCACCCAAAAATTCGCGGTTCTTATCTCCCGATCTGATATCGGAAAGGATACTTCTGTTCCCGTAGTGCGCATACCACGTTAGGCGACATATGAAATGCATGCTGATGAGAGATGAAGGGCGCATACAAACGTTAGTCGTTATACGAAACACAGACACTGTTATTTTGCTTCAACTCTACTAGCATAACTACATAGATGTAGTTGCAGAACGAGGTAGATGTTAGGCCTAAGGTTAAATGGATGCGAAACGTTGCATAAAGTTGAATCATTTAAGCATTAAAAACCCACTGAAGCATGGGCTGGCTTCAGTTGCTTTGAAGATTCGAGAATTTCTGTGTCTAAATTCTTACAAATCATCCAAAATAACATACTGGCGCTAAACTGAAGATTCGAGAATTTCTGTGTCTAAATTCTTACAAATCATCCAAAATAACATACTGGCGCTAAACTGTAAACGTTAAAGATTTTTTCTGTAGCGTATAAATTCTAAGAAGTACGTACAAAACTTGGTCTTGTTCCCAAAGACTGCCCAACCTACGAAGCGGCCATTAATTTGAACGCCAGTGGAAGTAGCCAAAAACCACTATTACAAAAGTGTAACCGCAAAATGTCTTTAGATAACTTCGACTAGCACTAATAGTTGGCGAGAGAAAACACCCGGTAGTGGCAGCTCGCATGATTTATGTTAAGTTTACTTACATAACGAAGAAGTGTGGTCTTAAGTTTTTATAGTACCTATCTTCCTACTTGAAGTTGGAACACACGCTCTGTGAACTCTACTTACGGTTTATTATTATGTTTTTATTCCTAGTAGTAAAAACAAGTAACTTCAAACATTTTAAGATCAGTCTAAAAACGCGAAACTATATACTGATATGGTTTTGCATTTGCGTCAATCATAATTGTATAATTAGTACCAAACACAATCAAAAAAGGGTAAGGCGTACACCAAGACAGCTTATCTCTAAAGAGATTTCTTATCACAGTTTTTTGCGAGCTGTTTCCACGATTTACATGTGCGCCGCAGAAATTATCTGGTATACAACTGGTCTTAAAAGCTATATCCTATGCATACTAGGTATGCTGATTGTAAAGATGAAATTGTTTTAGGTGACGTGAGATACGATGACAGGGCAGGTGATGTGTGTCAGCACAATGGTAACGTTCTCTTTTATTTGTTGTCTTAATAATTCATCATCATCAACGTATTAGGTGATGGCCCGCTGCAGAGCACAGGTATTCTCCATCGAGCATGACAAGGGTTTAGGCCGTATTCTAACTGGTTCAGTGCGGATTGACGAACTTCACGCTCGCTCTTTAAAACATTATGGATAACTCTAAGGCATGCAGGTTTCCTAATGTTGTGATATTTAATTTCCCGAAATAAATCAGAATAACTGATAAGCTGTGCTGATAATATTAGCTAACACATTAGTCCAGGGTATAACGCATTTAGCGCCTTATTCCGACTAACTAAATCGTTTATTAAACATTCCACACGATTCGCTTTGCAACAGTGTTATCAATTTTCAATTTGGCTAACATAAATCAAAAAGGCAGAGCATTCCATTTCATGCTTGCCAAGTTGCCTTAAAAGCTTTGTGTCGAGTAAATTTCTTTGTCCTCTAAGTGGGACACTGCGTTTACCATTACCATTGTATGCTTAAGGTGCACAGCAACATGTATTAAGTAACCCTAGGTAACTTTATATTGCCGCCAAGAAAGATACGTTTCTCATGACCTTTCTACTTAAACAGTTCAAGTCAGTTCATCTAGTTTATCAGCCTTTGCATCTATTTATATGAAGAGGAGCAAATCAACAATTTGAGCGGGTGAATCTAATAACTAATTTTTATATTTGGAACCATCTTAGATACAATTCGTTTAATAGTTTCATTGGCACTTTAACTGACCGACTCAGCTGGCTAACTTTATTTAAAGGAATGTAATAAGTACGGATTGTGCCTCGTTGACAGTCTGTTTGTTCGACACAACCACACGTAGTTCCGCTCGTGTCCGCTAAAAATGCACCCTAAATCCCTGCAACTTAAAATAAGTATGACTATTGTAAAACACAGTCCGCCCGTAAGACTTGGCCTAATTGCGAAGCAGCATTTGCTGCTATGTAGTATGATCTTAAATTGATATAAGTCGAGTAAAGTATAGCTGACGTAGCTATATCACCTTCAGCTTAACTAACGACTCTCTGTTGGGCACAGTTCTCTACTATAAGAGAGGGATATATCGTTTAGTTATCTATATGGTGAAAAATGGTCATAATAAAATTATGATGAATTATTAAAAAGAAGATATTCAATCTGGCTCGTCAAGGTTATTTCAGTGGTTTATTATTGCAATTAAAGATATAATTATCTGGTAACTTTGATCTTAGAAACCTCTGACGGTTAAGTATAAGTTGTGAGAGAGTGTTTTTCCATCGGATTTTTATCTCACTTATGCTATATAGAATATTTTAAATTTAATAAAATAAACTCTGTTATCGTCATGATCCAATCCTTTTGGTATAGGTAGTTTTATCATAGATTTAATCGTTTTGGTATTTTCATTAACATTGCTCGTCTAGATTACGTAATTTCTATTGCCCAATTCAGTCATTTTTTCGAACAAGTATCCAGTTGTCTTTAAACAATACGTTTAATTTAACAGTGATAGCTGTATACGTTGTAATTAATATTATATCGAGATGACAACCTCCACCAGTTAGCAATTGTCAGGAAAGTTACTGTGAAGAAGGATTGATTAAAACTACATATGGCGTATTATCACCTCTCTTTCAGGTAATTAAGGTCACTAACCGCTACTTTGACCCCACGTTGAAGTTGAGGCGATATCGCAACCGGTGACATTCAGTTGATTAGTAATCGCAGCGAGCCCGGCTGGAAAGCTAATCTACGTGTGCAATTCCATCGGCGGCTTTGTCATTTAAATCTACTCCAGTCGGACATCGTGAGAAAAATTCACAAATGTAGATTGTCTTTCACCTAACGATATTGCTTCAACATTTTAAAGAATTTATTTATTTATTTAAGTAATAATACATATAGATGGAAATAATAATTACAAACTGAAATTAATATTTATAATAAATATAAGCCGTCTAACTGTTCACTTGTGGGCATGGTACCCAAAATGCTGGCGCTATCCCCCTTTGTATAGCTAGACTTAGCCGTTGGGCTAAATAAGCGCCAGCTCTTGGGTCACCAGACGTAAGGACCAATTTTTGTGACACTATGTTAATAAAATTTTTCATGTCCGAAGACCATGGCCCCAGAGTCTCAAACGCAAGCGCCGCAAAAACGTAGTCATTACATTTTAAAGATGAATATTGATGAGCTTGGCTCGGATTTGTAGCTCACCATCATTTTCATTTTTCAGCCTATTAATGGGCCGTTGCCGGGCAAAGGCAAAAATCATGTTCTTCTTTCATGCTAAATTTAGAGCTTGGATTCATATCTGTCTGTCTCAGTCTTTACGGTCTTCCTAACGTCGGACTGATACTGAATTTCTTTACAGAGAATTTTTGAGGTTGAATTTACTATCTCAAATGAAAGCAGGTGTGGGTACACACATAAACTTACTCGGTATAAACTCTAGTAAACTATTTTTATAAGATAACACATTTTTAGTTTAATTCTCGGCCCAGAACCGTTTATGTTGGAACTACCTACAAAATAATTATGTCCAGCAGTATCTGTTGAGGTGATGATGATAATCTGCGGAAAATAATAGTATTGTTTTTTTTATATGTGCTGGTGATATGTGCTTCGGAAATTAGTCTGGTATTTGGAAATTCCATGCAAGCTGTTACGAACGATGAAAACTTGTTATCAGTTAACAAACTAGATAAGATTCCAATATATGAGCAGCCAATATATGAATATGTAGGTGCCTAACATCACAATGATCCTTGAGATAAAAAGCGCATTTGCATTACACAGCCACTGTTAGTGGTCTCCAAAATAACATATGTATATTTAATAGTAGAGAGCACGCAGAGCTCGGCCGCAATGCTTATTTCTGCCGCTCAACCGCATTGTTCCAATCTGAAGGGCGTTTTTGCCGGTGTTATTGCAGGCGCATAAGGCTTAACACCTACGAGTACGCCTAAGGTTGATGAGGTTGATGAGGTTGATGGACACAGGGTGGCACGTTGTAGAGCGTGTTCCTTGTATGACCTGCGAAGTGTTGCTCTGTTCTAGGTTATGGTTTTCTACTTAGCAACAGGTGAGTCAACTGCTAGGTCGGTCAATTATTACTATAAAAAAAATACAGGTATGTAATGTAAGTACTTAGTATGTAATTATACTTTGAGCAGTTGAAATGTTCCAGTAAGCGTAGAGCAGACAACAGGCTATATCAAAAGCAAGGCTTTATATTCTCCAAAGCTAGAAATCTATAATCACACGTGCCATTATAACAACGAAGTACGAACTCGGAGCATGATCTCACACACGTGCAACAAAAAGCCAACGCATTCATTCGCATTGCGGGCGTTCGGCTGGCGGTATAGTACCGGGCTCTCAGAACGGGCGAGAGATAAATGTGGGGACGGGTGCCGGTAGGGGAGTGGGAGGGGGGTAAATGCCCGCGCGGCGGCGGGTAATTGGTTCGCGCCGCCCGAGGCGAGCCCGTAGTATCGCGCTTTAGCGACGGCGCCCTCCGGTGTCAGGCGTGGATAATGGGATCCATTGAGTCGAATTCCGTGCTCAAGTTTTTTTTTTGCATTTAGGTTTTGAATATAAAAGTTATGCTTGCTCGGAAACTCAGCAACATGATGTTTATGCATCATTTATGTACATGTAGATAGTAAGTTGTAACTAGTAGGTATTAACTGCAAATTCCTAAAGTTGTTATCCAAAATGATCTGACTATGAATTTTCGTTGGTTACACTATTACATACACTTTTTATTTATTAATGCTTTTTTATTTGCTAGGGAAATGAAAGAAGAAGAGAAACACAAAGATGGAAGCAGAACCAAAAGCGTAGTTGGAATTGTCTAACCTCTATACTATTCATTGTTAAAACTTTGCTTTTATAGTTATACGTTTTCATTAATCAAGTAAAATCCTTAAAAAATATCGACCAAAACTTCAGCATTTGTCCATAACATATATTTTTCTTAATCATTCAGATTTCTTGGTTCCTTAATCTTATAAATATTTACTGGTAATACATGCTGCGTGCGATCTATACAATAATAAAAATTTTGATTACGATAAATTAATTGAGTGACACGCGCGTGATGCTCGCGATTGCTACTTTATACTTACTCTATGTATGTTAATTTTTAATCTCTTTTAAACAGCTGATAGTGAACTAGTAGTAGAAGACTCTGAAGTGTCTATGTAGCTCTTGTGAGTCTACAATTACCTACTACCTTACAAACTATTTCATTCTACGTCTACCTACATTAATTTTAAATCTTGTATATAAATATTTCGCAGCCTCAGTATAGGGGTTTGTCAAACTTATGTTTACTTCGGCAAACATATGTTCATCACTGGTGATGATGATAAAAAACGGCACGAATCGTAAAACATCTTTTTTCTTAAATACCTAAGTGATGTTTATCGATCAAAATTTCAGAAAGATTTCCCTAAATGTAAACTCAAAGAACACTAATAAATAACTCACTCCTGATCAATTGTCAATTTAAAAGAAGAACAAAATAAGAAAAAAAGGAAAATGCGAACGTGTCGACTCCACGCCACCCCGGCGGCTGTTTGTCATGCTACCGCGGAGTTATAGCTATGTCATGCGGCCACCGGCGCGCCACTTTATACATCCGACGGCGCTACCGCCCGCCACGAGTCGTGCGCTTATAGCGGTATAGCTATAGCGTGCTCAAGCACCAGATTGGGAGCGTCGCTTTCGAGACCTTGCAGTGATGTTCCGTCGTTACTTTTGGATTTCGCTATCGAAGATTCGACGTGACTGACTGGAAGAAAAATTTGCCATTTACGTACATGCCCTTAGGAATGTTCTTTTTATACTGAGACCTTACATATAAACTTGCTACAACGTTGGTGGAATAGTTATAAAGTGTTTTGTCACAGTTCCACTGACAGCATTTTTCAAATGTGACAAAACACTGAATCAACTATTCCGCCCTTATTCCATGTTTATTTGTAAGGCCCTAATCAGGGGCGGAAACGGCCCTGTAGGGCTAGCTACCACGAGCAAATTTTGCCTACAACTTTCTCTAAAGCAAAAATACGAGAATGGGTCGAGATATTTAACTTGTAGTACACATACTAGCCCTACTGGTGAATGGGGGCGGCTTTTGCGGGTGTTAGGATTTCACGCAAACCGCTGGTCTTTGTTATTATCACTCACGTGTCATATTAATTTTAATTACCCACAAACCCGCATTGGAGGAGCATGGTGGGTTTATGCTCTAAAACTATCTCCCCTATAAGAGATAGGTAGAGAAGAGAGGAGAGATGAGGCCTGTGCCCAGTGAACGAGCAGATTTTCTAATAATGCAACGAGGACAGTCTCTCAGACTAGGTACCCAACTCCTCGACAACTTACAGTATACGTGTCATGTTTGGGCGCATTGTTTTAGTCTTCATTACTGACCCCTATTACCACTGGACAGCCAGCAGTCACTTTGTTTTTATCGTCATTTGATTGACGCCATTTTGGCTCTGTGAGGAATTAAAAAAAAACATAGTGAAACTATTAACATAATCCTTTTCTTTTTCCCATCTATTATAAGAAACACGGTAGGATTTTACTTTAACTAGTTTTGAATAGATTATGCATAATTTTAGTTAGAAAAAAGATCCATTAAAAAAAACGTACAGGTAGTTATTGTTAGTTCCAGCAACACTCGGCGCTTCAAATGGCGACCAAAATTTAAGCTGTCATTTGTTTAAGGACACCCAATCCCGTGTTAATAATCAGGTCAATTGTCTTTATAGATGTGTTTAAAGATTTACAGGTCTTATTAGGTTTCCGTCGAAGGCTTGAGAAACTTATACATTATTATTTTAGTTAAACTAGCTTCCCGGGAAATTCGCTTTTGCCTTTGTATTTTGTTATCTTAAAATAACTTGTTTCGTGCGGTTGGTTAATCTAGATGTTGCGGTTTGTCCTTTAACACTGTTTTCTAGTTTTAGCCGAAATTTAAATTTGCTTATTTAAGTTATTTTTTTTATTTATTTAGTGATCAGGCTTTGATTAATTATTATAAAGCTACATTAGCAGCTACGTTAGACATTTTTTTAATGCGTTTAAGGGACTTTAAAAAAGAAGGTTGCCGTTTAATTTTTAATTCTAGCAGCAATAGAGTTTTTTGTGATAGAGCTCGTATGGAAAAGTACTATGGCGGTAGCCATGTAATAATGCCGGCAACCACGCCCTTCAGACCGGAACACAGCAATGCTGCTTGGCGGCAAAAATAAGTATCGCGGTAAATAGTGCTTCCCCGGACGTGTTCTATCACAGACACTCTACTAGTACTAAAAACTTAGAAAACAAGTAAGTATACAAAATCTCGACTCGTATCATCGCGTGAACTCGGAGTCCGGTTTCCGACTCGTTATTTTTCATCCCGTCAAAGCCGCTCATTACGGCGAATTTCGAGAGGCGCTCGGCGCGGCGCGGCGGGGCGCGTGAAATACGCGCTGTCGACGACGACGTGTCACGGATACATGACCCGGGGTAGGGATGCGGCTGGTTCTTATCGACATCGATGGCTTCTTGTAAATAGCCCGTTGTATAATACATGCATACAAGAATAATACCATGTATAATAGACGGAGAACGGGTTGCAACGTCCTCTGTGCTAGTTTTACCATCTTCTGCGATCACCAAACTTTTCTGCCTAGCGTGATGATTATGGACCCTGCCGTTGGGAGAGGCCTCTGAAAAGGGATATAATTAACGTGCCCACCTGCTAAAAGCACGGGAACAGGGAACAGGAGACACAAACACATATATTATTTCCACTTGTGCGCCAGTTGCTCTGAGAGTTTGTAAAGCTACGGGAGCAGATACATTTTTATCCGTTCCCCGGGGATATAATTGTCTCCTGCCCATTAGCCGTACAGGCCGCTGAGTGCTTCAGGATAAGGATGCTAGGGAGATAAGGCAAGTTTCGTGTTTCTCAGATATTCTCCTGCATTCGAGCATTACGTGTGTCGCTGATCCAGCTAGTCAGTTGTACCTAGAATAAATAGGTGTTTGTTTTGTGGGCAGAAGACTGCCTGTAATAATTCCTAGAACTGTACTGAGTTTGTCCCGATTTCGTTGTACATAGTAGTTTTGTTGTTACTCCAGAAACTACAGCGATATCGGGGGGCCAGCTCGAGGCATCTATCTGAATTTTCTGAACCCCTTCTTAGAAATAACTATATTGGTTATATTAGTTATAATAATAAAAATTAATAATGTTGATAATAGAATATAGAATATTCTTAGGGTATATAGCGGTATAGCAATGTAATTAGATCGCGCATACGGTACGTGTTTCTGTGCAACTATATCTAGCTTAATCTGGTGGAAGGCTTCGGCCGTGGCTAGTTGTAAGAGAGAGAGAGAGTAAGCTCGTTACCATATCAGATATCATCACTTACCATCAAGTGAGATAGCAGCCAAGATTGCTTGTAGTGTAATAAAAAAAACTACAGGTGTGTACTTTGGATGTAGGCAAGGGCAGGAGACCTTTTCTCAAAAAACACACAGACAGAAATGTTATCATCTCCCACAGTTTAATCCACTCTCCGAGCATGAGCGCACTGATGTAAATAATATCCAGATAATATACGTGTAATACCAAACGGAGTTAAACTTCTCCTTTTCCCTGATACTCTACTAACTGGGATATAATGTTTTCCCCTACCTATGTTTTCCGTGATGGAAGGTGTTGTAGGATCGAGGACGTATCCATATTAGGGAAATAGCCTAAATACCTTTCAGTTGTACTGTAAAGTTTGTTTAGTTACAGTTTCGGGCAGATAGTGTATTTATATATTTATTTAACTCTTTATTTGTACACCACTCAAAAGGCGGCCTTAGCGCTTAGTAGCGATCTACCTGAAGAACCATAGGCTGTCTGGAGGAGATCGTTTCAAGCGATAAGGCCGCCTTTGCGCATATACATTTATTTACCTTTTGTTATGTTAATTTGTGTTTTTTTTTCTGTATGTGCAATAAAGACTTTCTATCTATCTATCTGATTCTACCTGAGAATTATTTTGAACCACCACTTCTCGACAATTGGCGCATGTTTTTCTTGTTATTTTTTTAATTAACAGCGCTGATAAGGTCCGTTGAACTAATGCTTGGGAAATCAGACGCGGTAATCGTTGAAAAATGTATTTATACAGCGGATAAAAAAATCTCATCAAGACTAAATATAAAGAATAAATATAGATATACAGTCTTGCAGTTTTCGTTTTTTATTAATTGCAATTAAACTACACTGAATTAATTAATCATTCGCATTCAGTGACCTACAATCGTCGATTAGATATTTTTTTTTTTAATTTAACTCAAATAATGGATTTTTTCACAAGTTTTTCGGGTTTCACACATGACGGACATTTTTTTGACCTATTTTGGTGTTTTTTTTCCAATTCTATTGCAGTAAATCAATTTTTTTAAAAGTATAGAATTAATCTCCATTAAATTATCTCGACAATAGTATGCAAAATATCTTGATTCCGTGAACTAACAAGGCTATAATAATAAATATAGCCGCCGAAATGAGGCGAAAAAAATTTTTCGATCGTAAAGCACTCTCTGATGCTTCGCATCATGAGTCGTGCAATAGTAAGAATTTGTTAAAGTCTGTTGACATATGTTCTCAACCATTAAACCGATTTTGATTAAATTTTGCACATATTTTGCTTGCATTCTAGAGACCGAAATAGAATCCTGTTTCCTCCGGGATATTAAGAGCGCAACAGGTAGTGATATGATCTGGATAATAATCGAGCCGTTCTCCGAGAAGAACAATACTGGTTATTATTCCACTACAAGTTAGCCCTTGATTGCTAGTAAGTGCCAAGATGGTAACGGGCTAACCTGTTAGAGGTATAGAAACCATATTAATAACGATAATTGGTTTCTACGCGACATCGTACTGCAACGCTAAATCGCTTAGCGTCATAATGCCTTTTGTCGATAGGGTGACTACTACTAACTAGCCACGACCGAAGCCTCCTTCCGGACCAGACTAGAGATAATTCCAATTTTCCAGGCATCCCCACCACTGCGCCACCGGGGGTATTTAACAATATTAATTCATATTATTTATAGATTGATGATATTTTTAGGGTCAGTGATGTAATTAAATCGTACATACAAGGTTTTTCTTCTCAACTTAGAATCTGACTTCTGAACTGTTTGTAGAGTCACTACAAACAGACATACTTGACGTTTTTAAAAGTGCTTATAGTTGAGGCTTGCTTGAAATAAAATAATTTTGAATTTAGAATTTTGTCTTGTGCGGGGATGGGATGTGTAGGGATGTAAGTGTGACAGCAATGTCGATTGTCGATATTGTCGGTAAATATGCGTCCCCAGCGGCATGCTACCCTTGCATGCAATCAGTCGGGGCGAGCCGCGGCGACGCCACTCGACGCGCCTCGTAAACGTTATCGGCTACATCGTAAAAATGCGACGTAAAATGGCGAGCGTGCCGGCTGCGCCCGAATCTGAGTTCTAAATATGAATTTTTAAAACTATTTTGTATATTTCAAAGAGCTCTTCATATAAAAAATATTTTATACCTATCTACATTTTTTGTACATTAAAAAGATTTATTTTTAATAATATTAAAAAAGTCAGCTATGTTATTAACGATATTACAAGTTAACTATTAATAAAACTGAAGAGATTGTTTGCCTGAACGCGGTAATCTCCGGTACTATCAGTAGTATCTATTTGAAATATTTTTTTGCATAGCTATTATATATAGAAATTCAATATTCTTGATAAAGGTTATAGGCATAGAGCATTACATGACGAACGAAGTCGCGATAAATAGTGCACACTGAAATATGCATTTCGCATATAACTCATGTAACTAAGACAAAGGAATTTCTGCTAATACAGTACTAATAATTTCCAGACAAGAATCTATGTGTCGCAGTAATTAAAAAAAAAACAGTCAATACATATATTTCCACCGGCTCTTACAATAAGAGAGTTCTTTAGTATATTAAAGTACGTAAGTACTACATACAGACCTAACTACCAAAGGTTATAATTTTGTTGTTTTAAAAATATCGTTTTAATTTAAAATTTATCACCTATTGGTCATTAAAAATTTTAAACCCACCCATTCAAGAAACCTTGCAATGCCTAGTCAGTTTCACTGTCAAGACTGTTGTCGTCTCTATCAAACACATATCTTAATTAACTTCTTAGGTTCCAAGGCTATTAAAACAACTTAATTATGTGGTTTCATAAGTATGTTCAACATTTGTAAAGATGAATGTTGTGTGAAAAGTCCCTACAACAGCGACTTCACAACAAATTGTAATGCCTTAGTGGAAACTTGGAAACTTACACGCCTGAAGAGAAAGTTGTGTTAGAGATTTCCAATTTCCATCATTTGAAATTGAAATAATATTATGTCTCTCGAACATACAATAGGTACCTGCCTACTTATATATTGTGTATTTTTGAAAATTATATTTAGATACAAATTACATATTACAAGTACCTAGATACTTTAAATAAAGCAAGTCAGAAAAGAGGAAAAAATTATTCATCTCAACTCAAATCGGATTCTGGTGCCGGGACTGCCCGATTTCCAAACTTGTAGAACTTAGAAGGTAACGAGATTTATTCTAATGATATTGCAGCAGTTTTTTATTCCCCGAACATACTTTTTAAACTATAGGATAAAATGATGTTTTCTAAAATGAGATCGATTTATGGCCCTTAAAAACCCCTGTATACTAAATTTCATGAAAATAGTTTGAGCCGTTTCCGATATTCAGATTATAGACAAGAATTGTTCGTTTAAAGGTATAAGGTAGATAGATTGATATAAGGATTTTTAGCAAGTAGGTAGGTAGGTTTATGGTTAAAAAAGGTCAAATCTACACCTGACATATCACAGCAGAAAAAACACTGCCTATACGCGCGAACGTGGAACTGTTATCATTTCATCCCGCACCGTATTACGATTTACATAAAATAATAAACGGGACAGTCGCCACTAAAAAGCAGCTTTCTTTGCGAGATAATCCCGGGGCCGGGATTGCGGGATTGCGAGATCGCGGGACTCCCGAGGGTCGGTTATCAAGTTATCAATTTGACGGCCTGGGTCGTCGTACGGTTTTATTATGCATGTGTGTGTACTGTGTACACTCTGTTAGAGCTAGCTCACATTAGGCGCTTTGTAGCGCGTGTCTAGATAACGCCTATGAAAGTAACTCTAACTACCTTCCTGAGTGGTGAGTGCTGTGGTTTATACATAAGAGGTCCCGGATTTGGTTCGTGGGACTATTTGGGAAGTTATTATTTGTGAATTTTCTCTGGTCTGGACTAGAGGGAGGCTTCGGCCGTGGCTAATTACCACCCACCCGATAAAGAGTTCGAATCCCAGCAAGCACCTATAACTTTTATAAGTTTTTTAAGTAATTCAAATATCACTTAAGTACTTGCTACCACATGCTTCGGGTTCTCCATGTTGTTCACCAAGGCGTGTGAAGTTCACCAATCCACACTGGGCCAGCGTGGTGGACTACGGCCTAAACCCGTGGTAGGAGGAGACCCGTGCCCTGTAGTGGGCCGATAATGGGATGATATGATGATGATGATATGTTCGATCCAAGATTAGTTTGTACTTCGCACAGCGCGCCAATCGCTTTGTGTGAACTAGCTCTTTAAGTACTACACTTGTGTATGTTTATATATAATAGGGGATCAGAAGTTGCTTGAGGTGACTATTCTGATGAGCAGTCTAAAGCAGATATGACTAAGAATACATATGGCGTTCTTTAAACAAAAGGTGGGTAATAGAATGAGAGAATTTGTTTGAAGTATCCTTCATACTGAGTTGGTTATTATATGTGATGAAATAACCCATTACAAGAATTCCCTAAGTCCAAATTACTTGACATTAACGGTTTTTTGCTAACTTTATAAATCATAGAAGAAAAAAAGTCACAGCCGCGACGACGCCATTTTTTTTTCTTTTGTACCTAAGATACCAACACAGGCTTAAATTTTTTGGCTCAACCTGGGAATCAAACGGAGTACCTCGCAGTCGAACAGAACATGCTAACCACCAGACCATGCAATTCTAAAATAGGCAAACAATACTAGGAGCACAGACTGATAATAAAGTAGCCAATTACCAAGCGGGCATAAAACGGTAGGAGTTGTTCGACGTAGCTGGAGGCTTCCTCGCGGAAATAGGGCTCGTTCCGGTCGGAGCTAATGGCGCATGCCTTTGCTGCTATGAACGCTGGCTGCTCACACACGATGGTCCGTAGGCGGCAGGTTATTACCGTTATTAATATTTTAGGGTCAATAAATGACACCTAAATAAATGTCACTCGTCTATTTAAATCCGACCCGCTTTTAGCAAGTTATCTGCATCAGATAACTTACTAAAAGCGGGTCGTATATATAGCTTTTTAGTAGTACCTAATCAATGAACGCAAATTGACTGAACAATTTCGTAAATATTTTTTTTATTCTCGGTTTGTATCTGAATACTAGTTGTTGCCCGCGTTCTTCGTCTGTGTTTTTCCAAATCCAGTGGGAACCGTTTGTTTTCCTGGGCTAAAAATAAGCCTATGTTATTCTCTGGACTAAGAGAACATACTCTATACAAAAAATATCAAGTTCATAAGTCTCGTAGTTAGGGAAGGTGAAACATACCAACAAACTAACGCATTTATAATATTAGTAAATGATTTTAGTATTTCTGTAAGTATAGATGAGATGAGAGGCATTAAAGTCGTCCAATTATTATTTTTGCTAATTAACCATTTTTTTTTATTTTAAAGCAAAGTTTCTTCATTATAACCCTGTATAGAAAAATAAATACAATATCTTGTAGGTATTATTGATGCGTGTTTAAGATGTGTGTGTGAACTTTTTTATCTTTATTATTTTAGATATTATCTAGTATGTAGTTATTAGGGTGTATATGTTTGTTTGTATTATTGCTATCTCCCGCCTGGAAGAAATCACTATTAATGTCGCCTATTAAGGTCGCCTTTCGCTTTTTAATTATGTTTATACGTGTACCCTTTGTACGTTTTTATGCAAGAAAGTCATTTAAGTGAAAAATAAAAACTATCATAGACTATAAAGCTTTTCATTGTTGTCATAGTATTCCGTGACAGCCTTTGACTTCAAATGTAAACACAGCTGATTTTATGGTTGTCACTGAGTATTTTTCTGACAAATAGAAATATTCTTTATAAGAAATATTTATAGAAAACCGAGGAAAAATGAACGCAGGAGACAAAAGCTGGTCATCTAAAGGATTGCAGGTGGTTATTACTGAAATAAAAGAATACAACCCAATACAAAGCTAATATAACACGACGTACAGTATGAGTCTCGTGGGAGGAAGCGGCTTCACGGAAATAGGGCCCGTTCCGAACGACGCTAATGGCCCTTACCGACGACGCCCTGCAATATAGAGAAAGCCTTCTGCTCCGACTCGTTAGTGAACGTGACAAAATGCTGCATTGCTCCTAATCTATTATTCTATATTAAATAAGAATATTTAGATTAGGAGCAAGTATTTAGGATATAATATAACAAAAATGATTGATTTAAATTAATCCCTTATCGAATAAGAGCAACGTTGCAATTCAGTTTGCAGATACCCTTGTGGGTAAGACTTCGGCTTCTCTTTAAAAATTTAAAAATTCTAAATTCATTTATTTCAAGTAGGCCTAATATAAGCACTCTTGAAACGTCAAGTCGGTCTGCTTGTAGTGACTCTACCACCGGTTCGGAAGACAGATTCTACCGAGAAGAAGCCGGCAAGAAACTCAGCAGTTGCTCTTTTCCAACATCAACAATTTTCATTTAACATTTTAACATTCATTTTTCTATCTTGTGAGAGATGAAAGTGGAGCAGGATGCTTCCAAGCAACCTTGTCATTAAGAAATTCATCAATTGTATAGTAACCTCGCTGTAACAAATGTGTTTTGACATATTCTTTAAACCTATGCATTTGTAGGTCCAAAACTACCTTAGGAATCATATTATAAAAGCGTGTACTCAATCCTACAAATGACTTCTGTACCTTTCGCAAACGACAGTTAGATACACTTTTTGTTTATATAGACTAATATGTTGTCATACAAATACTATATTAATATCAATATATTGTGAAGCTGCAGTAAGTATACCTATTTCTTTAAGCTTCCCACGGAGGGATTGGCGTGATTAAGTTTATATATTGATCGTACAGCTCTTTTCTGCAATATAAATATAGTTTAGAGGGCATTGTTCGAGCCCCGCACGCAGCTCTAATTTTTCCGAGTTATGTGCGGTTTTAATTCAAGCAATAAAATATAACTTGCTGTATCGGTAAAGGAAAACATCGTGAGGAAACCTGCATGCCTGCAAATTCTCCGTAATGCTCTCAAGGGCGCGATGTGAGTTCCAAGAATCCGCACTTGGCCAGCGCGGATAAAGGACTGAGAGAGAAGGTGGACTAAGGCCTAAACACTTCTTATTTTGAGAGGAGACTTGCGTGCCTGAAGTGGAGCATTAATTGGTTGATGATGGTGATGAACCTTGCAACTAGCACCAGACAGATTAGTCTGTTTTTTGTGGATTAACCAATTAAGCTTTGATTATGATCATCACTATCCTCAACCTATTAATGTCCTATTGTCTCATTGTTTGCATTGCATTGCACCACGCTGATTCATCATCATCAACCCAACTCATTATCGGCACACTACAGGGCACGGATCTCCTCCCACAATGAGAAGGGGTTAAGGCCGTAGTCCACCACACTGGCCCAGTGCGGATTGGTGGACACCATCACGCTGATTAGCGGGCTTGAAAGACTTAATTTAATACCACGTGCTAGTTGCATAGAAGTGGAAAACACCAATATTCTAATTCCTAGCCACGACCCCTGAATCGATATCAGTAGTCTTAGTACAAGATTCCCTTGCTCGCAATCGAGGAGTCATTTTCAAGTATGATAATTCCTGAAAATAGGAGTAACATGGGTCTTATTTGGCTTAGGTTAAAGCTCAAATTTGCCTACAATTCTCTAGCTCGGACTTTTGGCAGAACGTTTGTAAATAAAAAAAATCAGAAATTCATTACTAGCGAATCTAAATCGAGTGGTATTTGCTATATTTTACTTTGACGAGTTTAATATTCCAAAACCTCTCTTCGATTGCGAGCGAGCAAACCTTGTACTTGTACTTAGTCTACAAACACTCGCGATCCGTATAGTCGAATAATTTGCTATGCTAGTTTGTCTAATACAAACGATTAATTTTTAAATCTCACTAGTCCTATCATGATGTCAATACATCTACTGGCGTGATTTAATACAATTAATATAAAACTTTCAATGTTCAAGCTTTTTTGATGCGTTTTACTATTATAGCGCTAAACTAGCAGGATACTTGCATACCACAGTTTAGGCTTAGAATCCTTATACGGCTTCACATCGTTGCAAAGAGGCTGCTTTCAGTTACTAGATTACAGTAGGTGGATAGTTTAAAGCCGCCTGGCTTAGGCCGGCAGTTTTGGTGGCAAGAGGATTTAACGATACGCTCTTGTGTAGCTTTTAGCACGTGCTGAAGTCATTCATGTCACCCATGTTCTAGTCTTACGGACGAAATTTAAAGATGATATGGAAATATTAATTTACGTTAAGTAAGGTAGGGTAGTATATAGGAAGACTTAATGAATAAATTGAGAAAAGTTAAGAACTAAACTTAACTGTCTTGATTGAATGATCTAAGAGTAGTGATCCTTATCACATTACTTCTAGTGGAAAAGGAGAGCGCTATTTTGCGACCTGACAATTTAGTGTAGTGCAGATATTTATTATATATATCGTTTATAGAGCAATATTATTTCCCACTTACCTCTATTATTACCACTGGTATACGCCGCAGTCACTATGTTTAGTCGCCCAATCATTGGTTGACGCCATTTTGGGAGTGTAAGTATGACGCTCTATTACGACTATCCGAGGTATATCCTAAAGTAAGAATTATAAAACCACATTTGGTAGTAGTAGAACTTTTCGTGATAGAGCTCGTGCGGGGAAGTAGAACGCCAAGTAGTATTGCTACGTTCCGGCTTGGGGGGCGTGGTTGGTTGCCGGTGTAATTACAGTCGCATGAGGCTGAACACCTACGCCTCAGATTGATTGACACATTGCAGGACGTGTCCTTCCGCATATCCTGCAAAGTGTTGATCTGTTTATAGGCAATGGGTTTCCATTTACAATCATCTGCTTGGTCAATTATTACTACTACCTATATAAAAAAATTGGGGTTTTAAATCGGGACAAAATTAAATCCGTAACTTACTTGGGAACTGCATGCCGGTCCAGTTTGTCTATAATAGAGGTGTTTATATTTATGTGTTTCCTCAAAGTTTTTCCTATACCTTACGACGGTAGGTACAGTTTAAAAGTAGCCGATTACTAGGCAAACATAAAGCGGCAGGAGTAGAGAGACCGCCGCGGCGCGCGAAAGTTCCTCGCGGAAATAGAGCCCGTTCCGGTTTGAGCTAATTGCGCGGAGCTGTGCTCCTGCTAACTCGTTAGTTCTGGTGACAATATTGTGAAGCATAAGAATAGTTAGTTAGTAATAAAATAAAATAAATACATGTTTGTTCAAATTCTGTTTAACATAGTTCCCTTAAGTAAACTAAATTGACATGACTTAAAATAGTCCCATCCTTTTTCAGAGAGAGTAAAATGTCCGTGTAGCACTATATCATACCTATCCCACATCCCCCAACCTAAACATATGCATTTATACATTCTAACATTATTTAAATGTAATGTATTCACAATTTATGTGAAAGTCAATACGACAGTAGGCCCACGAAGCAAATATCAGCGAAATGGTTTTATTTTAAATTCAGAGAAGCCAGCTTCACATAGCATCAGTTGAAATTGGAATCAAGAACCATAAATTCGTAGTCGCTCGTAATTTAAACGAAAACTGCTCATTCTGCGCAAACTCTAAGAGGAGTAATAAAAAATAAACATTACTCTGGTAATATTACGTTTCGCACACGGCGCGTCCGGGCATCCCGCACTTAAAGGCAATGTCCCGGATTTCCGTCGCCAGTGTGGTCCCGCGTTACGAGTATTACTGTCGCGAAATAAAATAATGACCAAAAATCATATCAGAGGAGCGATTGTGTAAGAAAACCGTATTCATTTGGAAGCTTTTCGCACACATCGACTCGACTCAACACCGACTCGACTCAAATTGAAGCATTAGTGGTATATAATTTGTAGTCTATGCCGTGTAGGCAACGTTTGATGTCACTGTTAAGTATCATATAAAGGTTAGAATATATCAGTGCTTTAATAAGTGTCGAGTCGGTGTTGAGTTTATGAACTTTTGTTCGAAGGCCATAAAATATATTATATAAGTATTATATATATTATGTGTATTTATATTATGTATCCCGCGACTGTTTCCCCGTTCACCTTCCGATAAATCGTATACAGTCTTTCTTCTACTATTCTATGCTACGAGTATATACGCCGACCAACCGCCTCCACTCTTCGGTCGTAGCGTGACGTGATAATATAACCGTTCTCGATATCCGGGCTATCAATTAATGCAAACATATTCATAATTAGACTGTTAGTTCCAGAGATTAGCGCATTCTAACAAAACAAACCCTTCAGGTTTATTAATTAGTAAGTATAGATCTATAAATGTACGTAAAAGTCAATGCTTTCTTTCTTTATATAAAAAGGCATTTCGTATGTCAAACGGCTCATTCGAATTGCATTTGAAATGGTTTCATACAAGTTTCACTGATGCTTTACGGTTTATCTAACACCATGAGTGAAGAGGTCGCTTGTTATCTTCGTAAAATTCCATCTTAAACCTAAAAATTTTGCTCACATAATATTTAGCTTAAAAGTATGAGTGCAAAAAATATCTAGCTCTTTAAAATTCTATAAAAACTTCACTGAAAAGTGTGGTGTGGCGTTTACACGGTCCCGGAGGAGACATCTGATATTCTTTTAGCTTCTGGCGAGAGCTGAAACTTCGAATGCATGTCATGCAAGTTTCTTGGTAGATTTATACAGTTCTTGTTGAATAAAAACAAGAGTGGTCGCCAGCAACTTCGTCTCCGTAGATTTTCTGGTTAACCGTAAATAAAGAAATGTGTATATGTGTATGCCCGGATCCGAAAAGCAAGCTTTTTTATTTTATATCCGAGAGCCCAAATGCAAAGTTTATGGATGTAGCTTGAATAATGACACTCTTTTACTATTTTATCCCATTTCCTCAAACGTAGAATAAATAATAAAAAAACCCTTCTTAGGACCTTAAAAACTTTCTTAGGTCTCCAGGGTGCTTAAATAGTATTCTCTCTAGCGATTTAGCGTTCCGATACGACACCGCGTAGATACTGTAGTAGAAACTTAGTAACTAATTAATATTACTGCCATATCTCAAGCAAGTGCGAGTTACAACGCAAGTTTCGAGTGCAACGACGCTCGAAGACTGCTAAATATATCATCAGATTCTTATTTGGACCCGATAAGAATCATTTTCATCAGATATATTATGTATCATCCGATCACCGTATTCAGCTAAGTATCTGATTGCAGACGGCATTCGGTTTACTCAGTATCATATTATTTTGATCGCGTATTAAGTTGTTCAGTTGTTGATCGGACAAAAATCGTTTGGACACGGAACGGGCTGTATCGCGTATCATATTCAGAGCGGCGTATTCAGACCGTGTATGATGTCTGCGTATCATCACCCGTCCAGATAAGCGTTCTTGATATGCGTCTTCTATAGGGATATGCCGAGAGTACCGGGAAATAATAAATAACGCACTATGGAAGTACATTTGAATATTATAAATCTTTAAATCGAAAGAGTTTTTAGCATAGCTTGCTTCTTAATAATAATTATTTCGACTTCTTTGATCATGTTTTCCAGTGCGAGGTCGCCATTCCAGCACCTTGGGACTCTAAAATACATCAATCTTCAAAACTGCTTGCCCCGCTCAGTCTCACTTTAACTGTTATGTTTAACTCGTTATGGAATAGCATCGCTGAATTGCAACCTAAAGTTTTACGACTGGCGAAAATTAAAACATCTCGTATCGATATTATAAAATAAAACTAAAATCATGCAAGAAGCGTTTACTAGATATTTATAATTCCTTCCTATGTTTTTTATTGTTATTTAAGCAGACACTCGGCTGATAGAGTAACGATGTAAAAATCGCGCGCATTTTGATGACTGTGCGTGCTAAGCCTAACCCGGGCGGACACATTAATCAAAATTAAAAGTGAATTAGGCGGACGGACACGCGCGGGTCCAAACTTGCCTAAATGAGTCCTCCGTTTGCCTCTTTGTGTCCTTAGTCCCTTTCATTATTTAGTGGACCGTATTTTTAAATGTATACGCTTTAATGTATATTTCTGGTCTATTCTCCCTTATGTCCGGTTATTTCTGCAGAGATGCCAGAATTGGCGCATTGGACTGTCAGTACTCTATGAATCTATATATGTTTAGAAAGTTATACCTTTTATAGCTTATAAACTATATTAAAGCGGTTATCGTTGTTTTTTTGATTTATATTTATATTTCTCACTATTTGCTCGTTGTGTAACTTTTCCTGTATAATTGAGGAAGGCTGACTAGTTAAACACAGTTTATACTAGTTCAGTAGTCAATGAACCATTGGATTGTTTTACAATTACACATAGCTATATTGCGATGTAAATGTACCTACCTAATAACTATAACCTATTAATATTATACATCTAAATAACTCGTGAATTTTTTACAAATTTGTATTTTGTAGTTGCTATGTGTACAATAGGTAATTAATTAAATTATGTTATATTGTTTGATTACTTTTTCAGGACACAATAACACTCTCACCATTTAATGCAATTAACATTTTAAAAATATTTTTAACATTATAGACAAGTTAGTTTTCGCGATTTTTGTATAAGATGATAAGAGAGCTATTTAACGTATCTCCTAAAAATGATAAATTGGAAATATCTCCTATGACTTGCACAGTATTAATAGCTAGGCGACGATTTTTTTATATTTATATCATAATATTTCGTTAGCTTAATTAAAAGATTGAAAAGACAAAAAAGTCTCGTAAAAACGCGTTATCAACTTTTGTCATTCTTGCTCAAACAAACAATATTACCTTATGAAAAAGAATATGTTTATATTTATTTTTACTTATTTTCAGTAAACCTGCATTTTTGTTTGACAACCCTAGCTACAAGTACAAAAAGTCCCTGTAGCTGTGTAGGTAACAGCTCGTGCTATAGAACTACCACCGTGCCCCGGGCCGCGCCTCGCTACTGAGGTGCTGACGGGGCGTACTACGATCAATGCGCTTTGATACTTGAACAATATAATATCGTTTAAATGTGAATTATACAAGTCGGTTCATAAAATTACAGTTTAATCGTTACTGCGATACTAATGGTTTAGATATCTCTTCATTGTTCTGAGCTTTAATGGTTTTATACTATTATTTCAAAAAGTGTATTTGCCATGTTTAATAGTACAAGTTCCCTTTGATTAAGCGTTAACGGTTAGTTTTAATAGGAGACGGTTTTAACGGATCTTTAGGATTCCTCTCCACGTCTTTAACCGGTGAGTTTTTTACGCCATACAATTTTGATTTGATGGGCTGATTTGGTTAATATTAAGAGGGACTTATACTACGTAGTTAATAAATAAATAAGTAATCTAAATAAATTACTTTTACGTTCTACCACCTTCAATTATTGTTTTTCATTAAGAAAATATACCTGTCTGCGTTCTACGGTAGTTAATAATTAAATTTATTAAACCTACGCATATTAAAATGAAATTCCAACAATAAGTTTAACGTTTTATCTCCAACCGTTTGTTGAGTGACAAGTTTCCACCCAGATGTTCAGCTGTGTGACAGTCGGCGGGTCAGAACCCTCACGCCCCTTTATTTGATCCTAGTTACGTTTGTACTCTCCATTTATTTATCATGGCATTCATTACTAATACTTATTTTATAATATTATAAGCATACAGTTTATTAATAACGTATACTTATCATCTAGTTCTTTACTTCCCTTGGGATGTTTCCATATCTCGACAACAAAATGTATGAACTCTAATTGTCTATAATAGATATTTATCGAGCCTTTATCGCCGAGTAAGCGTAACCGACAAATCAACCTTCTTTTGGATATTCTAGGTTTTTCAGTTTTTCGGTGGTGAAAAAAAAAAAAATTAATAAATATACTACGACAATACACACATCGCCATCTAGCCCCAAAGTAAGCGTAGCTTGTGTTATGGGTACTGAGATAGCTGATGAATATTTTTATATGAGTATAATACACATAAATACTTATAATATACAGATAAACACCCAGACACTGAAAACCATTCATGTTCATCACACAAACATTTTCCAGTTGTGGAAATCGAACCCACGGCCTTGGACTCAGAAAGCAGGGTCGCTGCCCGCTGCGCCACTCGGCCGTCAAAAGCTCCTTATATTCACATAATTCTATCTGATTTTGTTATTACTTTATAATAGTTGAACGTACACCTATTTTTAATGAAGGAAGGTAAATAAGAACAGTTTCCTATATCTAATATAATATTTTAGACTATACAATATACCAGTAATCGTAAATGTCGAAATCACAAGTTTTCACCCCGTGTCCCGGCGCGACGTTAGAAGTTGTATGACAGCCGCCAGGTTAACCCCTCTACCTCACCCCAACACCCTATGCGGGTAACGTGATACATCTCACGCACTTGACGATTTGCAAGACTGTTTATTACCAGTATACGAGAAAGCAAGGGAAGGGTAATGTATTATACGGTCTATTTATATATACATATATGGCCGGCCGACTGGCGCAGTGGGCAGCTACCCTGCTTTCTCAGTCCTAGGCCGTGGGTTCGATTCCCACAACTGGAAAATGTTTGTGTGATGAACATGATTGTTTTTCAGTGTCTGGGTGTTTATCTGTATATTATAAGTATTTATATGTATTATATTCATAAAAATATTCAACAGCTATCTTAGTACCCATAACACAAGCTACGCTTACTTTGGGGCTAGATGGCGATGTGTGTATTGTCGTAGTATATTTATTTATTTATTTATTTTATATTTATATATGCGTTACAATGAAGCGTCGACAGTTTTTGGACGATTTTGTTAAATAAGGGGTCACTATAGCTTCGTATAATATTTATTCTCATAGGCTACACTACACAGTACACTATTTGTTATATTACAATACAACTATTAGGAATTCCTACTATAGTTCTGTCTATGCTTTTCTGTTTGACCTTGATAATGTTTTATAAACACAAAGTTACATTTCTTATAGATTTAGCTTATAATTAGGTAAGTAATCATTAAGCCTTCATTATCACTTCAGATTTCTTACGTGTATCTTGTTATAATAGATATGAAGAGTATTTGCACTTCGCAGGTATTTCACACAATTTACTGACTCTAGATAATGTGGATGTCAGCCCACGTTGCGTCACAGCACGCGAGAACATCTATCTACGGTGGAATATAACATTGCATTCAGATCATCGCAATGTCATCCTTATTACAAAGGAAAACAAGTTAAATTGAATGAAAATCTTCTCTAGGATTGATAGATGGCACCGAGGCCAAGAGTCAAATAAATATCGCTTTCAGTTGCGTTTATATTGCCAGATTTGTAATGTTGTTGGTATGGCGTGAAAGCTTCACCTCTCATCATCTTAGTATACTAAGTACTGCTTCTAAATAATTTATTAAAATACAAACTTAAACACAAAATAAGCAGTATGTTTATAACAGTGCGATTTCTTATTAGAAACTAAAGTACTTTTATTTTTTAACAATTACGCTTCTACATGCTAACTTCCTTTCTCTGTCTGACAGTTTAGCCTCAACGTAACTGTAAAATATCGATCGTGATTAATTCTTTCTACGTGGGATTGAGCTTGGATTGGTACTTACTCGCTTGACCAAATTTTTTTTATCTATAATTTATTAACTTTATCCATGCTCTTTTAGATAAAACTACTGCATTTTCATATTTTCATGGCATTCATTCATCTTTACTCTATTAATCATATTTGTGTCGTCCCCCTTAGCGCTTTCTGTCTATTTGTCCGAATAGTGTAGGAATTCTAACCATTCGTTTTGAAGCCATATATTTTATTGAACTTTATTTGATATAATAATTTGATGCAAACCTAGCTATGTTCAATTCAGACTTCGAACATCGAAGGTTATAAATGCTTCCGAACGCGAAGTTCGCACTCATCGCCTCTTTGGAGCTGTGCGGTCAGTAATTTCCTCGCTCTCACTGCACCTCGGTTAAGGTAGCAGCCGTAAATATTTATCACTAGCAGATGCCCGTGACTTTGTACAATATTATACGAGTATAACCTGGGTGTGCTGCATTTATACATAGGTACTTCCGTTTTCACCAAATAAGAAAATATATAATTATCTTTCAGTGACATCAATACGTAACAAATCTGATATGACATATAAATAATCCCCATAAAACATTTATAATTTTAATTATTAGCTCTAATATTATTCATATAGTAAGTAATTAAACATTAAGATAATGTTTTTTTATGTAACTAATAGTTTTTGCAATCGTATTTTTCGATAGTTTCATAGATGATGACGTATGGTCTATAAGCAGGTATTTGTTGTTGTATTGATACTCTACTCGTTTTTGTCCTACAGTCACGTAATCGACTGTACTGTGCATTGTCTCTATAAAGACATGAGCTTCATAGCCTTGAGACGAAGTGGAAGTGAATAATTTGCTTGCTAGTAGAGCTGTCGTATTATTTGAGAAATGTTTGTTTCGTTGTTTTGATAATAAAATATTAACAATAACTTCTAATGACGCTCCTACCTCCTACCTATCGAATGAAAAAAACCTCCTACCTATTAGCTACAAATAAAACGAAATGATTTCAAAGACAAACAAGCGTTTGTTTTATTTATTGATGCACTGCATAACTATTAACTACGTTATTCACGATACGCTTTCAAATCAAGACAACCCCACCACATTGTTTATTTAACGTCATTAAAACCGTTGTCAGGTCGTGAACTAGTCTACTATGCATTCACAGGTAAATCCATCTATTAACTAAACTAGTTACTTGCGTCAGGTTAAAATGTGTATATAAAAATTATAAGAAGCCTTACAATCGCAAATCAGTATCTATTGCTCCGTTTCCTTTTAAAACAAATAAATAAAGAAATATACTACGACAATACACACATCACCATCTAGCCCAAAAGTAAGTGTAGCTTGTTTTATGAGTACTAAGATAGCAGATGAATCTTTATTATGAAAATAATACACATAAATACTTATAATATACAGAAAAACACCCAGACACTGAAAAACATTCAAGTTTATTACACAATCATTTTCCAGGGAATCGATCCCACGACCTTGGACTCAGAAAACAGGGTCGCTGCCCACTGCGCCATTCGGCCGTCGATCGAAATAATATGTCGCTACGTTATATCAAAACTTTTAAAAATATTTTTTTCATTTTCGTCAATAAAAATTCAATTTTATTACCTTACCTACGGGTTAAGCTGCAATGGAATTGAATTCTTATATTATCTTTAAAAAATTAAGCGACACACGCGTATCAATTTTATAACCTTGTGTTTGCTTGTCATACGATTAAGTATGGCCCATACTTAATCGTATGACTAAGACGTCAACGACAAGCAAGCAGAAATCTCAACGCTTAACATGGACGCGGGAATCTCGTGATTATATGGATACCAGACTGGCTAGGAATTCTAGGAATCGGAGGAATTGAAGGAATCGTGCCAAGCCGCTCACGTACGTGATAATGCCACGTAATTATGGAAACGGTGGAAATGTTTTAATTGAGTGTAGATTTCTACCGTATAATGTTTCGCAACATTTGAGTTAATCAAAGCCGTACCATCTAGACCTCCATTCTTTATCACATTGAAATTTGAACACACCCTTAACTTCAATTGGTGACGTCAAACCTTAAAGTTACTGCGATGTAGTTTTTTTATATTTACAACTTTAATGAGTACACATTGAGACACAAAACCCCAAAAATAACTGCGGACTACAAATCACTAAAGTTCCTACTACTTATACATAATTTGTTTATGAATAAATACATATAAGTATAATCTGGTTTATAAGAATCAACTAATAATATAACATATTACGTAGTAGGTATAATAAATCGCTTAAAAAATTCACGAATTAAAATCACTTCATTTTACAAACTAAGTAAGCGATCTTAGCGTTGATAACTCGGAGGCTGCCTTCAAATTGCATTAACTAAGCTGAGGGTCGTTGCAGTAACAATATTTTGATGTTAATGCTTCACCACTACGTGACCTGTTTTCGCTTCTTTTGGCATATGATATTTTTTTAAAGAAAAGGATGAAGACTTATACTGGTAAAGACTGAAATTAGCAGATACACAATTCTAAATTTAAAATTTCGATTATTGAAGTGAAACTTCTTTATCGGGGTTGGAAAAAAATTTAGTGTAACATTTTTCAGTTACGCGTCACATTTTTTCGTTACGCGCCGTCTTTTTCTTGTCCCAACCACGGTTGATTCGAGTTTATTCGAACTTCAAATGCATTGCAAAATTTAAACGGCTGAAGACGTAAGCATATATCATAATACTAATGATGTTGTTAACATTGTAACTTCATCGATAGATTTTTCTGTTCTTTCTCCTGACTTATGTATGGCTCAATGCCAAATGGAAAATAGGATGAATATTTTGATTGTTGCACTTTATATATCTCCAAATCAGAAGTTGGACGATATTTTATTAATTTTTTTCTTCCTCCTCCCTCTTCGTGCCTCTTTACTCGGTTGCAATAATGATAAAAAACCGATCTGCATCAGAAAAATCTTTGAAGCTAGTTGAATTTTTGAAAGATTATTTGAATTTTTATATTTTATTAAAAAAAAGTCTTCAAACATTAACAACAAGATCCGGCACTAAAATTGCTGGAGTTTTTATGGAATGTAAACAATATTTGACGGCCGACTGGCGCAGTGGGCAGCGACCCTGCTTTCTGAGTCCAAGGCCGTGGGTTCGATTCCCACAACGGGAAAATGTTTGTGTGATAAACATAAGTGTTTTTCAGTGTCTGGGTGTTTATATGTATATTATAAGTATTTTATTTATATTACCTATTTATAAAAATATTCTTCAGGCATCTTAGTACGCATAACACAAGCTTACTTTAGGGCTAGATGGCGATGTGTGTATTGTCGTAGTATATTTATATTTCATATTTCAGTTACCATTAGCCATAATAATAATATTACAATTAAATTAAAGCTGTAATAATCTTAGTAGTAATAAAGTAAAATGACATAATTGTATTATTTGTATTCATGTCCATGATAATAAAAGCCTTTTGTTAAACTTTATCTAATTTAACTTAATTTAACCAGTTTCTGTAAAGTTGCAGTAGATCATTTTTCGAAAAATAAGGTCTTTAAGAAGTTTCACTTTTTACGTGTGTGCACTAGTACACGCACAATTTTTTTTCCCTAGGAACTTACATAAAAAATTACACTTAGAACTACATGTCTGTCTGTTCTGTAGTGAACAACGTCAAGACAAGATAAGACATGTAGTGAACAGACTACTGTCCAAGAAAGCAAAGAGAAATGATTTGACATTTACATATTTCGTGTGAAATCGCTACATTTCGAAGAAAGTTCCATGAGTTTTATCATTTATTTTCTTCATGTCTAGTCTGCGATTCCATTATAGGGTCGTATCTAGTTTGGAGCGCGGTCGTTGGCGAGCAAGCAAGAAATATGTGAAATGTGAACGCTTGGGTAGTGGGAGATTGAGGGTATAAGCTCGCATTGTGTATTCCGGTTAAGATTCAGTGATTCGCGCCAAAAGCTATATATGAGTTGAAGGAGTTATCAGATACTCCAGATAGGTACTGTTAACAGATATCAGAAATACTATTAAATCTTTTCAAATATAGGCCATATTAACCAAACCGACCAAATGATTGAATATATTTTATGTTTATAATTTTGCCAGCGGTTTATTCAGCATTAATTAAGTTCAATTGCGCTGAAATTTCATGCAAATTTGAAACACCCATTTGACAACCCGTCGCGTCGGGGAAGAATTAAAAAAAAATACAAATGCCTACGTTATAATGGGATCCGTTGTGTGGTTCGAGAGCTATTAGCCTTGACTTGTAAGTCAACGTACAAGTCAAGTTAGTCCGTAAAGTGCGTGGATAAAATCAGTCAAACTTACAATAAACTGGCTCACCAGTTTGTCGAGAAATAGTTTTAACTTATGATAACGACTAACACACCAGGAGGAATCTTTGCATCGTTCCAGTCTATTTAGGATTGAAGTTTATCGAAAATGCACCCGTATTTATATCAAAATACCCACCAACTCAGTGTCAAATATGACAAAAATAGCTAATAAAAAGTCAGAAATCAGTGAGTCAGTCTCCTTTTTTTCTAGAAAATTATTACTTAATAGATCACCGATCATAACGTAAGTGCTAATTTGTAAAAAAGATTCCCGTTTTAATTATATTTCCTACCTAGTATCAAGATTTGCTAATTATACTATAAATTGTTTAATTTAATTCATAATTAATATCAAAAACTATTGCGTAATTGTTTTTATACAAACTTTTTGTGTAGATGAATATGGACTTCCTTCAAAAGACAGCTTTTTTATTTTTGTAATATTGGAAAAATGGATTATTTTTCCACCAAATCTTAAACCGATTTTGATCAAATGAATCTTGAACTGAAAAATATGTCATTCAATTAGATTATTTCATATCATTTTAATTAGATTATTAAATATCTAATTTTTTACTTTATTTTCAATCTTAATAATATAAGCTAAAGTTTTCTGACAATACCCAATCAAACATGTCAGAATAATATCGAAATGATAAATAATCGATAAATTCGAAATGATTCCACTATCGCCAATAGATATATATTTATTGAATGGTATATTTTTGATGGAAATAAATATAACCTAAAATAAAGTAGATATGTAAAACAAAATGAAATCTAAAACGTCTTCGAAACCACCGCAGCGAGGCACAGTTCCTAAGATGCTGGCAGCATTGCCCCTTTGGATGGCTAAACTAATTCTTTGGCCAAGGTAACTGCCCGCTCTAGGATCACCGGTAGACTCGATAACCCTTTTTGATAATTCTTTAAAAAGAGCTCATGCCTCCGGATCCCACAGTCCCAAAGTATTCAATCCAAAAAGCACAAAAATGAAACTGCCGTTTTAGTTTCTGTACTAAAAATGTGTATGTCGTTTGCAAATAAACACTTTTTTCTTTTGATTGATTTAACCTTTTGGTATAATATAATTAATATAATAATAATATAATTCAGCTTTGTATAAACCATAAATTCGCCACAATTAAAGCTTTTATTGGGGTGTTATTAAACATGTCTGATGTGAAATGCGGCAGACATGACAGAGAATGGATCGCTTCCGTATCTTTCTGCAGCCCTAATGTAATTTTCCAATTAAACAAACGTCACATCGTTGTCATCAAACGTCATTTCATTTGCCGAGTCATGAAAATGAGTCACATTAACTAAACTCCGGAGTTACGTTTGTTAAAACATACCTACTAATAGCGGGAAAACTATCCTGACTACAACCAGATAATCATCTAAATAGTGAGTACTACCCCATATATTATATATAAATTATAGACTATTTATAATAAACTAGCTGTAACAATCACAAGATACATTTGACGATAAACCCTATTGCCATATTCCATGTAGGTTAGCTATAGCTACATCTAAATGTAGGTACTTATCAAAGACTTTATTTAGTCTGACACTTGAAATCCAAGCAGACGAAGCTAGTTTATATATTTAAAAAAAGACATGATTCTAGACATATATCACGCAATTTTCCAATTTCTGGAGTAAAATATTTTTTCTCATAATTTCTAGATTACAGCGAATTATCATTACTCAACACTAATATTTAAATATCATCTACTTACAGCTTTTTCAAAACATTCGAGCTAAATATTCCAATCGAAGCTACGTGTAGATAAAAGATCTACTAATAGCAGAAGTTTATAAAGAGCAAAGACGTCTGAATAAGTAGCGATGTGCAAACGTGTCCGGTCGCCGCCGGTCACAAATCTTCCATTTCACTCGGGCTCAGCCTCCGCGCGCTACGGAGAGGAAATAGCACGCTCCAAAGCACGCGGCTGCGTACGGCTACTCCCGAAATAGTCCCCCCGCGCAGGGTGCCGGCCCATCGACGTGCTTTTAGTGTGCTGCGCGCATGCGACACGCCCGCACCCTTCTGCGCTCCTAGTAGCTCGCCTCGGAAACTCGCGAATAACCAAAATAAGTCGAATAAATTAAACAAATGGTCGCTATATTAGCTAACCCGAAATGGAGCGAGGACCTCACCATCCAGATGATCATTGAATACGAAAAAAGGGAATACCTGTGGAACCCGGTGTCAGAAAACTACAAGAACAAGAAAATACGCGAACAGGGATACGTCGATATACTAAAAACTCTTAATTTAGTGGACATAACGGTTAAGGAGCTGAAAAATAAGATAAAGAATATACGATCATCGTACAGTGTCGAGTTAAAGAAAATTCGCGCGGCAAGGAAGGCCGGCGCGCATGCGTACCGGCCGAGCGTCACGTGGTTTGAGCACGCAGACAGGTTCCTTCGAGCGATCGTCACTCCGAGCTCCGTAAGTACCTTTGTTTACCTTATTTTGAACCTTACCTCTGGCATTATATGTGTAAAGAAAATCTTTCTTTGTTTTAGGTTGACAACAGCTTGCTTGAAATAGCAATGAGTGACGACAGCGATGCTGTGCAAGATTTGAGCGAGCGAAAATCACCGGAAAAGAAAAGCCCGCGCAAACGACGCAGCTCGACGCGGTCGTCAACACCGTATGTATTAAACACGCCGTCCCCGCGTCCGAGTACGCCCTTCGGGCTCAATCAAACTTCGTCCCCATTCGGGATCCTCCCGACTTCAACATCCGCTCCATTTCTTAATCCCCCCGTTGGTATAGCAACGCCGCTAACAACCTCGCTTGCAACCATTTATCCGGCGCCGATAAAACAAAAAAAGAGCAACTTCGACGACCGGAGCGACCAGTCTGAAACGCCGCAGGACTTGAGTCAGCATTCGGAGAATGGGAACGAAAACGAATTCGAAATGTTCGGCAAATTGATTGCGAGCCAGCTTCGTAAACTACCGCTCAGTTTGGCACTGGATACGCAGTTGAAGATCCAAACTCTAGTAAATGCGGCTAGAATACAAGCCGTATATCAGCAATACAGCTATGCGGGTCCATCTCAGGAGGCCTTGTCTGTGCAAGCACTTTCCAACGGCATATTAGCAAGTATGACCTCACAAAGCCCGTACACTTCGAGAGCAATAATGGATTTAAGAAATGATTCGCCTGACGAACTGAATTTGAAAACTGAATACAATTTAGATTTAGAAGACTAAAATAGTATCTAATATTAATGTTCTAACTTAATTATTTAAGTACATGTTGGAGTTGTTGCATCTTAATACTTATAGAGTCGCAACATCTCGAGTCCATTTTTTCATCTTCGTGGATAGATAAAACGTGCCAAATAGTTCTATGCACATGTTATCATTGAAGGTCACATTAAACCACTAAATGTTACATAAAGAGACGTACAATGTTCATAATGAAAATATTAACACAGAAGTTCTGTAAAGAAGGAAATGCAAAAAGAAACAACAGCTCTAACAATGGTTTGTTTTTTATATGCATATTAAAATGTCAACTTATTGTAGTCGAGGAAGTAACTGCAAAACTTAATTTTGAAACATCACCGCTCTGAAAAACATAGACTGCATGTATTGATGCAAACTCATCTTCCGTTATCGGTGACAAAACGACCCTGACATAGAAATTGACAAACCTATTGGATAGAAGCAGGCGTTACTTTGCTGAAATCCATGATTTATTATGAAAATTAAGCTTAACTTGCTATACTCCGCGAAAAGATATATGCTTTTGCTCTTCGCGGAGTATAGCAAATAAAGCTTAATTTTCATAATTTTGACATAGCTGCCACGGTCAAATCATTTGTTTGAAGATATCCGATTGCCTACCAGTCATAAAACTTGAAAAATACAGCAGGTGCCATAGTAACAATATATTTCTAGGATAAGTATATCTTGTCCAATTTGTTAAAATTTTCCAGGTCGGCATTGTATTCATGTGTTTTAGATATTTTTATTATAAATGTGATAGATGTTAAACTAAGACCGCGAATTTTATACATATTAAGCAGTGGATTATATTATGAAAATGCCAAAGTACAAATATTCGAATATAATATACAATTGAAAATTAGAGTTCAGACGGGAATGAATTTAGATCTAGCATGTAAGTGATTTTAGTTAGATTTCAACGTTTGGCTGTGTTTAGGTTATTTTGATTTTTTACAATTTTCGGCTTATTAATTACCTATTGTATTATTAAAATCTATATCTCTCGGATATAAGTTTGTATGACACATACAAACAATTAGGTGAGATTAAACAATCTTATGTTTGTAGATTAATAATCTAAATGTTCATTTCGTATATTATTTAATTTAATACTTGACTTAAACTATTTTGAAACTTGAATTAGTTTTAAAAGTGGTATATTAATGTATCCAAATGTCTGTATATTAGAAGTATATTACGAATTTATTTTGAGTGTGATAGATGTAATGTTTTATGTCATTAATAGATGTGAAAATGTGATTACCATGACAGAAAAAATTAAAAAAATACCTCATTATAGAATAGTTATAGATTTGATATTAGCGTGGAGTATATTTTACCTGTTATTTGATGTGCCACAGTTATATTAAATGGTATGCGATTTATTAAATACAAGAATTTTATAAACCTCTTTTGTTGTTTTATTTAAAAAAAAATTAAGTATTTATTTGTCAGGTAGGTTTTATAGTCATAAATCATAGATGCTTTACGATTCTCTACAGTTAACACCAGCTGTGTGCAGATATGCTTCTTTTACCCTTTCCGACCTCCCTATCCGAATCACCGTGTCATTCAAATTCAAAATTTCTTTACTCATGTAGGCCTATCACAGGTTCTTATGAAGCGTTCATACATATATGTTTACATAATTGTATGGGGATGGTAATAACTTCGTCCGACAACTTAAACCTGGTCTAAAAAGAGCTCATGACAAACTTAGCCGGGTATTTTTTTTGTTATCACCATCTCACAGTAAATTAATTTAAGCTATGAAGTTCCAAAACTCAAGCTTTTTTATCGTTTAAGTAATCTTTACTTTATAATACGATTTTTCTGTAGGCGTACGTTTTATATTAACTTTGAATTTATTGAGAGACATCTTAAAGATTTCATCGGGTAATTTGTTATAAATAAATATACAAATTGCCCTTGAACAAATTAGCAACTTTGTGTAGCCTAATATGCACAACGAGTTTGTTTTTGTTTCTAATATTTATATTTTGACACCCTTTTTTATTTTGTTATATTGTTCTGGTCATAAATTAAATTTTCAAATATGTACTGACTATCCATCATTATTTTAACTTCTTTAAATTTATCCTTTAATTAATCTCTTGGGCCCATTTTATATATTGCACGAACATCCCTCTTCTGCGAAAATAGATTCGTCAGACGCCTTCCATATTATATCATAATTGCGTTTCGAATGGTCCAGTTCTGGGTCAGCTTTTCTCAAATTATTGGGCCAAACAAAACCGTTAGAAAATTAGAAAAAGAATGCACTGAAAAATCCTAAAACAAGTAAATTAAGGGAGTTAGGAAAAACAAATTGTGAGCCGTCACGGGACGCCTGGCAGATGTCAAACATCGAAATTATTTTTTACAAGTAAAAGGCACAAAAGTACAGATTATGACAGGAACTAAATATGAATAAAGAAATGCAATATTACGAATTTAATATACATCTATTTTTTTCATATACAAATTCAAAAATTTCTTTAAAATGGTGAGAACTCAAGTATTTTTATTAACGTATTGTACATATATTCTGTCATACAGCGTGGCGAGGCCACGGCCTGTGTCGCCACGCCAAAAATCAGGTTTACCCTCCGAATATAGATGTTCCAGATCAAAAAATTGCCATTGTGTGGTGGCCATCTTGGATTTGAAATTTGTCAAAGTGCAGCTACTAGTATTCTACTCGTCAAGTCTTAATACCTACTCATATTGGTAGAGTTATGAAAAAATAATATGTGATCTGCCATTTTGTGGCGTACAAACCACAACAACATAGCTAAGGACACTCCTGACAATTTCAGTATGAAACAAATAAACCCAAATCAAAATCGTTTAATCAATAAATTCCATCGACAGCCAAACACAGAAACAAACACACATAGAAAGACACTTGAAACTTATAGCATCCCGTCATTTTTGCGTCGGAGGTTACAAAGAGACTTCACATGGAAAGGACCGTGGCACGTATGGCAATATCAGAGACCGAGATATCGAGACAGCGTAGTAACCAGCCATGTGATCACTATACGCGTCGGTGATAGAAATACGGTAATCTGATTGGACAGTTAATTACACATATTTGGACCCGGCTTAAGCGGACCAGCGAAGAGAGCGTTTGAATACAATGTTTTAAATTAAAGAGTAATTTTTATTGGTAAATATGCTAGATTATTTCAAAAGTTGCAAATTGTTTTAAAACCACCAAATACTTTTAAGTCGTCCTACATTGAACAGTAAACAGATTTTCTTTTAAAGATCCAAAAACAATGATTAAATTCAGCGATCAATAAACACCTTTGCACAATCGCTCTGCTGCTCAGATCTTAGAAAAAAGAATTCATTCGATCATCATCTAAAGAAGTGGAAACCAATTTTGATGAGTCAGCAGGTATTTTATTTTACTTTTAATGTCCCATTCTACTTGCAGCTGTCGTAACCGTAAAGCTGGAATTGTTCCGAGTCGAAAGACAATAAAAACGCTTCAGAGCCGTTTCTGTTTGTTATAACCTCTTATAATGGTAGTATATTATGATAATGTAACATTGCCTATGTTAGACGATCAAAAAGTCGCCTCTTTAATCTAATTAAAAGTAACTCTAGGCAAAAAAAAAAGTAGCTTTACACTAGAAATTACCAACAGTTCAAAACAGATTAATTATACATATTACATATTAAAATATTTTGCGCTAAAGTGACAAACCAAAACTGATATTATTTGTGACATGGCGTATAAACCGCGTCGCTCAAAGTCGGAAAAGGATTTTTCTCAAAATCAGTACGTACATATAAAATAATATTAGTTTCACTGATATAAAAGTAGATTGGGAGGGAATATCGTGATTAAATAGAATGCCAAAATTTTGTTATTTTCTTGTTCGCTCGTTCTTGTTAGGCTGGTATCTGTTGGATTTGCATAGTTTCTTGCTGTTAGTGCCGCATCGTTTATTTGCATATACTGGATTTTGTGCTGATAACTGAATCGAGATAACATTATTTGGGATCTGTATACTTAGGCAGTGGCGTGCATAGAGTGTATATAAATAATATAAAATAAAGTAAATCTCCAGTACGAGTTATAAAAAACCTTTTTTCATTTGCATCTGCATACCCTGTGCATACCCTCTATGCACGCCACTGTACGGCGGTATCTACCGCGTTTATAATATAGAATATAATTACAAAATAAGTAAATATGCAGTGGCATAGAGGGGGCATCATACCGTTTGTCGTGACAGCATACAGATGGATTGTACTGCCAAGGAGCGCCAATAAATATTACACATCTTTACATAGTATACATTATACTATGTACTCCCGCTGTTTGCACGCGTAGATACAGTTTTCACAAAATATTAAGAATAAGATTCATTTAAAAGAAATATTTATGTGTAGTACACAAACACATGCAGATTAAAATACAGAAACGCAAAGAAATTCAAAGATTTGTAATATAAAAAATTACAAACGATGGCTTGACCTTACGAAGTCACGAGATAGGTTAAATTAATGTGCTACGGAATTGTATTATCAATTACTCAAACTTTAGTAGGTATCTTCATTGCACCCGTGCGGAGCCGAAGCGGGTCGCTAGTCAATAATAAAAAAATTAAAGCCAGAGGGAAAATCAAGAATAAAGAATTTCTAAATCGAGGCTCGAAGATTAACTCGCCATTGAATTTACTGAACCTTTAAAAACTCGAATCACGTTTGTTCCCGGATGTAGAGGAAAACGATGTTATTGATTCTTGATCAGGCTCGTGTCGGAAACGGGGGAGGTTGGTCAGGCGTGCAAGGTTACGGGGCTAGGGCTGAAAAAGGCCTGGGTTGATTCTTTGTCTAGCAATACTTTGTCTATAATACTTAGTTACGAATAGACACTACTTTTTTCTCCTATTCAACAATCTTAACGTAAGAGGTTTTTAAAAAGCAGGGTTGTTTTTTAGTCTTTTTTTGTCTGCCTAGTGCATCGTGGTAATTTGTGGGGCAAAACCTTTCGTTTGTAGAGGCCTGTAGCCCACCAATGTACTGTAGACTATCAAAGTCTTTTGCATTGAAGCAGCTAGGTAGGTCTTTCTTCAATATTACTTTTAGTTATTATTACATTGATGTCTACCAATACAGAGCCGTTTAACTCTTGCTGGCGCAATTTCCAATTTTTGATCCCGAAAGACGTGTATGTACGATTTTGGGTCTAAGATTTTCCACATCTGCATCGCGGAAATTAATATATTATACTGAACTTCGTTATATAATAAGCTTCGAAAAGCTTCGACCAATATCCTTGGTTGTCGCTTGATCAAGGCCTATAGTAGAACTTGAAACACATTCACAGGCTTTAATTTTAATAATACTGTAAAATAGGCTCAGGCTTATTTTTGAGTGTTTTTTTTGTAAATTATTATTTAACATTGTTTACAATTTTAAATAAAAGGTAAATAAACGATAGTATAAAAAATAAGCTTTTTGACCACAATAATTTTTCAGCAAAATACAAACTTTTATAAAAAAGAAGAGAGGTAAAAAACCACTTAAATAATTAATTAAAATGTATGTTGCGGAAATGTTGTCAATGTGTCACTTTTTAAAGAGCTGGGTTGCTGCACCATGGTAGTAGATACCTACCTAGGAATAATGCAACGGTGATTTTTAATAGGGGATGTTCAGAATCGATAGGAAATATTTTTCCGGTCATCATCATATTATCAACCCATTACCAGCCCAATACAGGGCACGGGTCTCCTCCCACAATGGGAAGGGTTTAGGCCGTAATGTACCAAGTGCGGATTGGTGGACTTCGCATGCCTTCGATAATATTGACGGCCGATTGGCGCAGAGGGCAGCGATCCTGCTTTCTGAGTCCAAGGGCGTGGGTTCGATTCCTACAACTGGACAATATTTGTGTGATGAACATGAATGTTTTCAGTGTCTGGGTGTTTATCTATATATTATAATTGTTATGTACGATGTGAGTATTGTCGTAGTATATAAAAAAAAAATTATGGAGAAGTCTCAGGCATGCAGATTTCCTTGCAAAGCAATTGATTTTAAATTGCATAAAACGCACATAAACTTAGAGGTGCGTGCCAGCGTGCAAAGAAATGGTATCAGCGCTTAAAATTTGTTTTTCGTTCCCCATTCTTCTTTTATTTGTTATTAGTTTTCAAAAACCGATTACATTAAATGAACGATCGCGGCGAAGCAGTCTGGTTGCACGCGTCATTTCCCGCCATTACTACGCCACGCTCGAGTATCATGGATAGAATAGCATTTGCATTTCGATGAAAATGGATTTACTCGAATTTCAGGGAATAAAAATCAGTATTTTCCAGAAACATATACTTACATACCAAGTTATTTTATTATAAACAATCCGTGTTTGTTTTGGTTTCTCAACAACACTACTCTAGTGTTGGGTAGCACTCGCTAGTGTTTGTTAAACAAAAGAAAATGTCTTCTATGCGCATTTTTCCATCATCGTCACCATAATATCAACCGATTTACGCTAATCCACGGCCCTGGACTGCTTGTAGCCAGCGGCTCCCAGAGACTCGCTTTATGTCGTCTGTTAACATTTTTTAGGAGACAAGAAAATATCCACTATGTTGATATTATCTGTATTTGAGCCAAGTATCAGCAAGTTCAGCCGTTAATTATGCAAATGAATAAACACTTTCGTAATTAGTATGGACAGTATGGGTTTTAATATTATAGTCGTCTAGAATATTAATATCTCAGATCCAACATTTCTTGGCAGTTGGTAAGAGCATGGATATTTATTTTATTGTTTTTATACGGACGAATGATAGACGCAAATGATGGCGACGTTCGTTTGTTTTCGCGTCTTATAAATTAATAATAATGACTAATTTTCTCTGGTCTGGTCTGGGGCCTCTGCAGGGATAGCACCGGCAGGAGACAATAATTATGTCCCCGATTATATCCCCTGACAATGGATATAATTCATGTGTAATCCTGCTTAAGCACAGGAAAAGGGAATATGCGAAGTTTACCCCCGTTTAAAATTACATATCTTAATATATATAAAACTCCTGTCACGATGTTTGTCCGCGATGGACTCCTAAACTACTTAAACGATTTTGAATTAAATGGGCACACCGTGAGCAGTCTGGTCCAACTTAAGAGATAGGATAGCATAGATCTTTAATTATAGTCGCAATTTTATTTTATTGCAAATTATTTGTCTATAATTAATTTACAGTCACATGTTTTATATATATACTACTATACTCATTTAAGGCTTAGCGATACTGAATACTTTAAAAACAAAATCAAACGCAGACGAAGTCGCGGGTAAGAGCTAGTAATAATATATAATTATTTGGATATTATTTCCACTTGTGCGTTAGTGCTCTGGGAGTTGATAAAGCTGTGGGAGTGTGTGTATACATTTTTATCCTTTGCCCGTTTATATAAAGTCAAAGTCAAAAATATCTTTATTCAAGTAGACCCATAGGTGGCACTTTTGATGCATACATAAGAATTACACGGTAGTGAGATGATGGCGATAACCACATTCGTAAACTAATAATTATCTCCTGCCCATGCTAACCGTGCAGGTGGACATCTGCTTGAACCGTACATTAATGCGATAAAAAAAGTGTAAAAAAAATAAAATGGGTAAAAAATTATAGTAAACTTGTTTCCGTCAAATTTTCTCGAGTTTATGAAGATCTAATACGTACGTAAGTATAACGGGCAATGAAGTTCGTGGAATTATTTAACAAATTTACCTATCTTAGGAAAGTATCACCGGTCACGGAACAATAACACAATTAGCTGAAAAAAATGCTAAACCTCTACACAGCGTCCTTATTAAATTTTTATACCGCCCGCCCGTAGCTGGAATAAAATTCGTTCGCTTGGGGCTTAACTTAAGCTCTTGCATGTACGGGACGTGTCAAAGCGGGTGTTTGGTGCGAGCGAGAGGGCGTTGCTGGTGCGAAAAGGACGAAATGATTACTGCGGGACTTCGCCAACGGGCCTGCTGTGGTGGTCGACGGCTTACATAGCTTACGACCGCGTCCTGGATACCGCGATGGGGCATGTTTGATACTAGAATTGTCAATTGTCGCTACTTTTCAATTGCTCCAGAATAAAGTTTTTATAGATTTAAAAAAGAGATTTTCTTAACATGTAATAAGTTATATTTTACACGTCTCAACTCTCAAATACGATTTACTACTGGGCATTTAGAGTTACCTGAAGAGGTATGTGATTCAGATTAGCTTTATAAATAGACGTGTAAAGTTATGCACGCGAGCCGTCACGCGTCAGTTTTGTTGTATTATATTGAGTTACAACTAGAAATGAAAAAAAAAACAAAATGACAAAAAAGAACCGTCTTTTCATACATATACATATACATTTGCTCCAACATTTTTAAGTCGTAGCCAAGTAAAATGTAGAAAGTTACTATCTATAGATTATATATTTAGTATTCCTTTTTATATGGTAGCAAGGAAAACCTTTATTTCTTGCTTTATAGTTGTATAACAAAGTCGGTTCTTTTTTGTCAAAAAAATTTTTTTTACGCATTTTAGTGCGTAGTTTCCGGCCGGTAAAAATAAAACACACCGAGATTTTTAAATCACTACTTTAAGTAAATAGATATTATTTACAAATCACTACTTTAAGTAGTTAAGTAGTACTTTATTATAAGTAGTAATACTGCATAGAATGTCACTGTGAGCCTAAAATACTGCAAACCTGTATGCCAAGAAGGAGAAATGCTCATACCTACAAACGAGTAACGATATCCATCTCCAAGATGGTAACATTTTGGCACTGCATTGCGTTTGTAAGTAGCAGGTACTTTATATACAATAAATGGCATATTTTTTTCTTTTAAAGCTTGTCTTTGTTTTACTCTAAATTTTTTTCTTAAACTAGCTGTCTTCGTCCGCGTACGGTTATTTACAAATGCTGTTGGAACCGTTTGATTTCGTGGGATAAAGCGTAGGCTACTCTCAGTCATTCCGACTAACATAGAAAAAACAAACACACTTTCGCATTTATAACATTATTATGGATTGAGTCCGTATGGTCCATAGCGGTCACTCGTAGGTAGCCCAAAATATTATAAAATAATGGAAATCTCAAGTTTGTTGTATAAAAAAAAATCTCTCAAGTTTGTTGTATAAAAAACTTTTCATCATTAACAGCTTATTAATTTTTGCTGGGCACTATCCTATCTCATGGGAGAGAAGGATTTAGTGCTTTGATCAAACACGCTACTTGAGTGTATGTTATAACTTCCAAGTGATAATGTGTCGCCACGCCAACCTACGAATTCGAAATAACTACTACGATAAAGTATGTGATTTCAAAAATGTCGATCACATTTTAGTGATAGGTTATCTGTTATTAGGACTGACTGCATGACGCGCCGTGCTGACGCGTGGAACTGAGCAATGTCTATTCCCAACTCCGAAGTAAAAATTTCTACTGCAACATTTCTTAATAGAATAAAAACCCAAAGCAGGAAAAGTTGAATATGCTAACCATTGTCCATCAGTGACTTAATAACGAGTTATTTGTTAATTTATTACTATTGGATAGAAGCAAACGTAACTTTTTTTAGATCAAACGAGCAAACGTTTTTAGATCGACGAGCAACGAGCAAACGTTTTTAGATATAGATATAAAAACGTTCCGCAATATTAATTCTTATAAATAAGCCAAAACCGATTCAATTCGATTAAAAAATAAGTATTTTAGGTATAAAATATTAATCCATAGCGCCAGTTTACTATCGATACAGTTATATACCATTTATAAACCTTGTTGGTCGCACAGCTAAAGAGATATCGATAAATTAATATTACAGGATGCAGCACACGAGAACCTATACGCGTGCCCAACTTAACATCATGCTACCGCGGGAACAGCTCAGCTAGTATAACTAATATAGTTATACAACCTTCCAGGAACCAAATTCTACTAGAATTTATCTCGTTCACTTATACAGTTTAAATGCTTAATTGCAGCTTACAATAATCACAGTTGCTATTTAGGTTTTAAAGTAACGCAACACACATAGTTTACATCGGCTCTTTATAATAATTGCAGATGCGCGGTCCGCGGCACCGATAAGGGATTACACCCCTGCACTCCATGCTGGGGTGGTATAAACCCACCCCCTTGCCGTCAGTTCCAGCACTTTTCTCGAGAGTTTTTTTGCAACAGCGAGTGTTTATTGAATTATGAACTAATATGTACGCAGTACAATATACGGTATAGCTTATATGCCGTGCGCGTTTACTGTATTTTGTAATTGAATTAAAATAGGCTTCAGACTTAACATTTGTTTTATAATATAGATAAAGAAAAGAAAACTAACAATGAACATTAATACAACCTCTGCACGGCTAGCATGGGTAGGAGAAAATTATATCCCCGGAAAGGATACAAATTTATTTTCTCCCACAGCTTTATAAATTCTCCGAGCACTGGCGCACAAGTGGGAATAATATCCAAATAATATATGCGTAATAATAAACGGGGGTAAACTTCTCCTATTCCATGTTCTCGTGCTTTAGGAGGTGGACACGTTAATTATATCCCTTGTCAGGCGATACAATCGGGGGATATAATTTTTGTCTCCTGCCCGTGCTACTGCCCTGAGGTAAAAATACAAACTTAAAAGAAGGTCTCGAAACTATGTATTAATTTCATTATAATAAAACTAATAATTGTACCTTCCCAGTAATTTCGAATGATTTGATAATAGTAGATTGAGCAATCGACAACATCGCACGGGTTGCAGATACTATTTTTTATTACAAATGCGGAGATATATGTGGGCACAAAATCCCAAGTCCCAACAAACGGATGAAAAGTTAAAAAAAAGAAACAAATATACTTCAAACAATAAATACAAATTAATTAATATTAATTAACAAAATATAATAAATTTATTTGGAACAATCAATGCGTAGAATTAAATTAAACAGCTCAATATTAATTAATTTTTTTTACTTTCCTTCAAACCTACCTAGTACATACATATACTACATTTAATTGACTATGGTAAGTAGAAAGGAATATCGCTTTAAATCTATTTTATATACTTATAAAATTACTATTACTTTAAATTATTATTAAATCCCCTTTTCTGATATAGGGGCAAAATTTTCCCTTGTTTACGTCAGGTTTGCTTAATCCGCAAAACCAAAGAGTTCGTGACGGGGATTATATTTTTTGGCTTATGTATTTTGCGCCCTTTGAAACTTGACTTACGTAGGTTGGATCTCGGTTGGGTTTAACAAAAACTGATTTCTTTTGTTACCATATTTTAGGTTACCTTACTCTAAGTTTATGTCAATGACAGTTATTTTTTTTTTTAATTTCAATACTCTTTGACACAGTCATATATCTAGAATACCGTTAAGTAAGAATTTTCAATACAGTCAAATCTTTATTTCAAATCTAGATCCTAACGATGCATTTAGTACGTACCTACTCAACCAAAAATAACTTAAACCCGAAATTAATCTATCTCCAAATCTTCAGATGGCAGGTTTAGATTAGTATCTGCTTGTTACATTTTTTATGCTTTTTACATTTTTCCAAATCTTTTTTTCAACAATGGACTTAGTAGTGTCATCTGAAGGTTTTATTGGCTATGAATATCGAAGTACAAAAAAATAATCACAGACATAGACTATGGGCATGGTGACGAATGATATTGCCTGCAAAAATTCAAAGTTGGATGAAGCTTAAAAGGTTTTCTATGAATCTTAATTCGCATTCAAAACACTCGGCGAGCAATAAACCAGCCATTCTTCAATCGAGCTGCCCTACAGTCGCAGGCCGATAGAGCCATAACGAAATACAAAGCGTAGCGCGGCGCGGCGCCCCGACAGAAACCAGTCCGAGCAAATTAAATATGTAGGAGGCGAGCGCTCGCACCCACGCTATCAGGGATGTCACGTCACAGTAAAATGTTTTTTTTTCACTTCTCATTTTTTATTCCTCATCAAGTTATAATATAAGTAAAAAACCATTACCTATAAACGTAGCAATACTTCGCAAGGAACTTGCCACTCTGTGGTCGTCAACCTGAGCCGTAGATACTGCCAACCACAACTTTGGACCCCGAAATGCACACGGCATTCTAGGGGGCAGAATTAGGCATGGCGGTAGATCCTCCTCGGACGAGCTTTCCTACTTCTACTACTACTAAACTGTAATCTCACTTGGTGGTAAGCGATTATAGTCCAAGCGTTCATTGGTTTCTACACGGCAATATACGGGATGCTAAATCGTTTCGCGTCTCGTCTTTTTCGATATCTAGACACGACCGAAAATCCCATCAGCCTTGGCTAGCGAAAATGCTGAAATTATAAAATCCCAAATTGCACAATTGCCGGTAATAGAACATTGCGCCAGGGAGTTCTTTAAAAGATATTCATTTCCTTATAGTTCTTTAAGTTTGTATTTGTTTTAAACAGGCTAAAACGGTTTTTTTCTTGTTATATTTTACCACTTATTTCGGAGCTATCTTCATTTCACAATACATATAAAATTCATAATACAAAATTCAAACTTCATTTATTTCGAGTAGGTCTAATATAGGTACTTTTGAAACGTCAGGTCTGTCTGTCTGTTTGTATTCTACTACCTGTTTGGAAGGCAGATTCTATTGAGAAACTCAGCAATTGCGCTTTTCCAACATCAAGAATTTACATTTTACATCTTAACATTCATTTTTCTATCTTGTGAGAGATGAAATCGGAGCCGGATGCTTCTAAGCAACCTTGTCATATAACATCGTCACTGATTCCAGCAAGAAGAATATCTGACTTCTGACACGCATCCTCGATTGTATTTAATAAACAATGCTCGCTCGCTATATCTTTACGATAAATCTTACTCAAAAAATTATTAAATCGCCTACCTAACAAGTTTTCCGAAATTAAATTAAATATTGTCTCGCAAGTGGCAACCCTACATGGGAAACGAGCGCGGTGAGTGTGCCGTCATTAGAGGCGGCGTTAGCGACCCGCCGCCACAGGCCAGACATTTTTTATGCAACCCACAAGCCGGCTTTTTTCAACAGCATATTGCGGCGAGCGAACGCACGGTAGTATCCTTCTAATGATACCTACTCATCTTATGAGGATGATGTGCCATTGATTTATTTTTGATTACACTCAATGATTAGCATTTAAGATCTATGCTGGTACCACCAACCAAGCTCTTCCCGCAGGTTTCTTACCCGACGACTAACTGAATATAACGAAGACTAGGCTGTAGCGTCGTGTACTACCATGTCTGTGGTCAACATTTTTTATGCAACCCAAGAGCCGGCTTTTTTCAACAGCATATTGCAGCGAGCGAACGCATGTTAGTATCCGTCTAATGATACCTACTCAGCTTTGGAGGATTTGCTATTGATTTTTTTTTATCAAACTTGATGATTAGCTTTTAAGATCTATGCTGGTAGCCTGGTACCATCAACTAACTGGTACCACCAACTCACGGTACTGTGATCACCAATATGTCTGCCCAGGTGATGATTATGGCCAAACCCTCCTGTTAGGAGAGGCCTTTATTCATAGCCATGTACTAAAGGCATGTGATAGGATATAAATGTTCTATAAATGCCGAATTGTAATTACAAATCATGTTTCAAAATTGCATATCATATCTACATATTATTATAGGTACAGGTACCTACACTGCATAGTAGATGCAGTGTTTCGTTATATTTTACTTATTTTCACACTGCGGTGCCGAGTTTTGATGAAGACCTATATGACTGTAAAAGATCATAACTTTTTTAGTGTAGCTCGACTTCATTCTCGGACTGAGTTCGAATCCCAGCACGCACCTCTAACTTTTCTAAGTTATGTGCGTTTTAATTAATTAAAATATCACTTGCTTCAACGGTGAAAGAAAACATGGTGAGGATGCCTAAGAGTTCTACATAATATTCTGAAAGGTGTGTGGAGTACAGCAATCCGCACTAGGCCAGCGTAGTGGACTGCGGCCTTAACCCTTTCTCATTGTGGTAGGAGACCCGTGCTCTGTAGTGGGCCGGTAATTGGTTGATGTGATGAACTTATTTAGTCGGATGTAGTGAATCACTTCACTATTGACACATTATGGTAGATCTTTTAATATTTTTAATCTGATACTTCAATACATTGTAAATAGGAACACATATATATGCACCAGTCATAAAAGTAAATATAAATATCATAATAACGTAAAGCCTCTTTTTACGAATATGTAATCAATAAAAGTGAAATTTAAGGGCAATGTTTTATGATTTAATTGTATTTACGTATTTTTTTTTTATTCGCTAATCGCATTGTTTCGCCCGCTAGATGGCTATTTTTTTTGTCATTTAGGCCCTTTTCAATTTTTAGAACGTGTATCAAGCTTTGTTTAAAAATTACAAACAGTATTTCGTAAATAAAAGTTTTCAATAGTTAATGTCGCCCAGAAATATATTTTTAGGAATTAGGTATGAACATAGTATCAAGATTCCTTAAGCACTGTACGCGGCAGCCCATTAAAGCGCTCGGTGACAAGGTGACGTGCTCACGGCGGGGGCGCGATAACGCGGCCCGTATCCTGTCGTGATGCTCGCCTCGCTCGATATTACGTATAAAGGGGGTGACACACAGTTGAAAATGTCCTGCGGGGTGACATTGGTTGGTCAAAGGTCTTTAGCTGTTGCTGGTACAAGTACATGCTACCATTTCTATATTTGGATAAGTAAAATAATTAGATAAGATCTTTAAAAACAAGGTTTAATGCTCACTCGATTATTAAAACTGATTATTTGACAGCCAAGTACCAACCGATTTATAACTGTTTATTTATTGTTCACGAGTTCCAATTTAATTAGTTACAACCATTGCAGTTCTATAACTAAAGACTAGAACTGAGCCTTCCTCCTAATAACAATATTTTTCTTTGTTTCAGGTAAACAATCACACTTTAAAGCGGTAGAGATAGCATGATCAACCATCCACCATACATCTATCACATTTAGTATGTAAGGTAATCATTGGAATGCAGGAGTGGCTAAGCAACCTGACAAAAACTAAATATGCATTCAAATCATTATCATCGTCAGCTTCGGCTTGCTAACGTCCTAGTACTAGGTACAGGGCTCCTCAAACAGGAGTGGGAATTAGAACACAAACCCACAATGATCACATTTTTATGACAATAACGACTTAAATTGCTTTAATAATATTTATTCAAATTAGACTGATAGTTTTCCACTTAACATCGGTGGGCCATTTGCCCGTCCGGCTGGGCCGTCAATTATAACTTCAACCTGATTGGCGCAGTGGGTAGACACCCTGCTTTCCGAGTCCAAGGCGGTAGGTTCGGTTACCACAACTGGGAAATGTTTGTGTGATGAACATGAATTTATTTCAGTGCCTGAGTGTTTATATAAGTATATTATAAGTATTTATGCATATTCATTGAAATATTCATCATTCGTCTAGGTACCCATAACACAAGCTACGCTTACTTTGGGGATAGATGGCGATGTGTGTATTGTCCTAGTATATTTATTTATTTTAAAAAGAATCACTCGAACAGAACACACTAAATAAATCTATGCAGACTTATTAAATATTACAATACTCTGGTGCGTCTCGATCGCGCTACACGGCCGGTCGTTGAGCACGCGACGAAACGGGCCGACAGATCCCATGTCACGCCGCGCCCGCCACCGCGCCGCCCGACTGCGGCCCGGTGACGATAGGGTTGCGCATGACGGACTTAATATACATTTTTTTTTTCGGTTCATGTTTTTTGCCACAATGTATATTTAACTGTATTTATATAAGCGCTTTGTGTTCTTTTATTTTGTAAATATAGCCAATTTCGACTCTAGTTCCTGTATCAGCTATGACATTCAAATCGTAACATCGGCATCGCAATTAATTGTGATTTCAAAATTAGGACTTTTGAATTTTAACCGAATGCTGAGTTAATGAAGTATGACTATTAATTACAATTTATTACAATTTCGCTTTCGTCTCAAGATATTGCAGCATGTCCTGTCGAATTTCTTCTGTGTATTTTTATAATTCCATACCGTTTCAATTATAGAGGAAATTGGATCAGCCATTTCAGCATGAAGAGGTAATATACACCAAACATAATTGCACATTAGATCTATCCTGGAGACACCCTGCATTTTTCAGGAGGAAAAGTAGCTTTTGTCAACGTCCCATCTATCTATTGTTCTATTGCTGCTTGGAGGGACTTAACATATATATAACGCACATTTGCGTTTTTAATCAGTCGTACTGAAGTCGTCAGTTTGTAACGTTTTTTTTAGAGCAGCAATAATTATCGGTTTATGGATTGATTTACACTATCGTAAAATCTAGCAAAAAAAATTTTGACAGTGCAGTCAGATACAATATTGATTATTCATAATGTGATTTTCCATGGTAGCCTTCTGAGTTGTGATAACTTTTTGAAAGTCCAAACTATGTACACTTTAAAGTATTATCAAATTTTAAGTTTAATTATGTATACATACATGTTACTTTAAACCTATTTAACGTTTGTTTTATTCATAGTTTGTTAATATAAGTAATATGACGGTATAATACCATTCACTTTTACTTTGGCCGCTAAAGTATAGTTAAATCCTGGCGATGTCTTTTGTTAGAGTCAGCCCTGGGCTGAATGCACGTTTTTTAATGTCTGCAGAGACCGGCTCACACACGCGGGACGGGTCGCTTCTGGACGGTAGAGATTTTATATCATTTATTATTTATTTGCGAGCTGACAGACTGCGGCGTGCCCTCGGCACTATAACTCTGAGTTTTGAAAGAAAGAGAGACACGGGTGATGTGAAGCTACTTACGTATTTGCTTCATTTGACTTTGCAAAAGGAATAAGTCAAGTTCATATTACATTATTCTAGCTCTATATGATATACGCTAACTATTAGATTTTACATCTTGTGCATTAATAACCCCCAGTATAATTATATATATTTTGTATTTCTGCACGGCTATCCAGTGCAGGAGACTTTTTTTCCACATGATAAGGACAAAATGTTTAACAACTCCCACAGTTTTATCCACTCTTAAATATTGGATCCTTACATAGGTATGAAATTAGCGTTTTGTAAGGAACAAACATAAAGTATTTTTTTTTTAAAGTACTGTTGCTATCTATGCACTTTTACCATGTCATAGGTAGTTTATTGATCCCTTTATTAAATAAAAAAAACATTCGAACGGGAATTAAATAAAATCTTTGAAGGCTCTCTGGACTGCCACCATCGGAGTTACATGTTTTCCCTTTAAGTTATCCAAATTTCGAAAAAAATGCTTATCTGTTGGAGCTTGTTCTGCAGATCGACATTTCCAGAACGAAAACGTTGGAACCAAAACCCATTGTGTTTTCTTTTGCGACACCGCCGCCATACACAAAATGAATCCTTCGAGCCGTTTCTGCAGCACTGGTGCTGCGATGGAAATCTTACCTACCCGTATATAACGCTATATTTCAAGTTTTCCATTTGTAAACTGAGTGACGCAAAGAAAAAACCAAAAAGGAATACCTAACAAATGAATTAAGGTTTCAAAACAGAAAAGCATGAGCAAATAGGTGTATAAATTTGAAATTGGAATTCCTAACCAAAGAGAAGATATTTGAGATGAAAGTGGCCAGTACGACCAAACGCCAATTTCATAAGTAAGAAAAGACTATATTAAAAAAATATATTATGGGCTTACATGTATTTTTTTTTTTTAATAATAACAAGATGGTTTACACAAAAAACCGTGCTAGTTTTGAAGTTTTTTTTAAATACTACCACATACAGGTGAGGTACATATCTCACCTATTATTTATATTTATATTTATAATTTTTAGAAACCTACATATAATACGTTCTGAGAGCAGTTTATTGTTTCTCAGTAAACCTATGCTAGGTATTCGTATTAATTTTTAAAAATACAAACAGTCGAACATAGAACCTCTTTCCTTTGTTCTGTAAGGAAGCCATCGACATCATACAATTCTTGCAAGATTCATTCGCATACCTAGAGACCTACATACATGTTGTGTCATCACATACAAAGTACAGTTCCGTGTTCGATTCTACTACCAGGAGAACATAGCCAGCATAGAGTACAGTGTAGACATACGATACGAGTAATGACGATAGGTAACCATTAGCCGCCGCGCCGCCGTGCGTTTGATATGACGTAAAGATTTATGGAAATGCCTGGTACAAGTTGATGATTGAGTTGAGGACCATACTACGCTGATAGTACATTACAGTCGCGCGTAGCTTTAATGTTATATTTAAATATTTATAGATTTTTGAAACATTTAGCCCTACGAAGACGTGCTGAGAAGGTAATTAACTATTAACTATAATTCAATAATTTCATTAAGAAAAACTATAGTAAGTAAGTACTTCATTGAAAATATATATGATACATAGCAAAAAAACTATCGAGTGCAATGATATACACTTATATAATAAATAATCAGTTTTAACAGTTCGGGGGGATTTGTAGTATGTATGTGTGTATGCCATGTGTAGCACACAGATAGCTTACATCCCTAATAGCAAAAGAGGTCATCATAACCTGTTGTATTTTTATAGCTTGCATCTTGGAGTAAAGCAGGGGAGACTCTGTACCCCAGGTAAATTCCCGGTCTGCGGGATTATTAAAAAACTGAAACAAACTCTGATCAAACGCATGCTACAACTGGTATTGCAATAAATAGTAATCTTAATTGGTGATAAATGTTGCAATAATTAAGGCCAACCCGCTATAGAGTTGTGTGGAGCGACTAATTACAAAATAATAATAAAGGATGCATAAGGAATCACTGTGTAAAAATATTAAATCAAAAGAAGGATATTAATTTTTCAATACGAACAAATTCAAAACACTGTAAGTGTTTACTTAAGACAACCCTATTGAAGATAAACGATCGACACGCGCATAGTACCATAGCTACGCGACGCAAACCGAATACAGAGATAGGAGTTACATGCTTTAATTTGGCATGTGATGTTAGGGCTGTATCTTAGTTCTTTCATTAAAAACTATGGCAGTGTTTTACTCCAAAACTTTTAGGTTTTAGGTTTAACAGATAAGTCTCAGAGACAGTACATAATGTACCTTTAAAACCTGAGAAGTATTATTTCGGTTTTCATTTACACGTTATATATCTCGGGCTTCTGAGCCTAGAAGTGGGATTGGTAATGTTGAATTACATAAGGCTTCTAGCGTTGAAATATTCTTTATTCTATTCTGAAAAACATTTACCCCCAAGGGCAAAAAACATTTGCTTAAAAAGTTGTAAAACTTTAGCGAAAACAAGAAAAAATTTCTCAAGGGCCTTCGCGATTAGCGAGTTGACGACACTTGCTTGCAAACTTTAGGCATGTACTTATAAGTTAAAAGGGGGAGCGCATACCATAAATATTTTTATGAATACATTTTTAATAGCAATTCATCAATCGCCATATCACTAGTTGTTGTTTATTTTGGGTATTTAAAATCCCGACGGATGCCTTTATTTTCAGGGGAAAACTATTTCTACTCTTGTATGCCAACTATTTCTGTTCAAAAGTTCACCAAGACAAATTAAGCGGTCAAGCCGTGCATAGGTGCTACAAATGCTATTTTTAAACACGCGGGTAATTTTTCATCAGCAACCTTTCTTGGATAAATAGTATGCAAGCTTCAGACTACATGTGGGCCAAATTTCATAAAGCTGAGCCGAACATATGATGAAACAAAAAAAAAACAAACACATTCGCATTTTAAATATTAGTATGGATTATCATAACGTACACTGCAGCTGCTTGTAGATAGCTCTTTTGGGGTTCCACATTTCACGGTCTTGCATTCTTCGGGTAAGCCTCTTAATGAAACTAGTTAATAAACTAAACGCAATGATTGTAAACTTGACATATCGATAGAATATATCGATATTTTTTGACCCTTCGACATCCGACATCCCTATACCACACAACGCATCCTGTAATCGGCGTCGCTCGCCTAATCCCCTCCTAATTTTTCCAACCACTTATCCCCACCCCACTTTGTGTTCCAACGCTTCCTATCTAGGACATTGTTTGTTTTATAGGAGCCTCTTTGTGAGAAAACTTTTATGTTTTCCCTTATACCCATTGACGACCTCGCTGGTGCGGCGGTGAGCGCTGTGGTTTTAATTTGGAGTTCCCGGGTTCCATTCCCGCCAGGGGCAATTGAAAAATTTATATTGCCTTATTTTTCTATGGTATGGTCTGGTGCCACCCTACTGATAATGACGTGCCAGTTCCAGAACGATGTCTCAAAGAAACCGATTAGGTGGTATGGTTTAAAACTGGCATACCCCTAACAAGTTAGCCCGCTACCGAGGTATAAATAAGTATTTAACATGAATGGGTTTCCTTTCCAGCCAAGATTCTCTGTTTTTCAGAGAATCTTGGCTGGAAATCGTGAGGTATGATTTCCGAATTAACGTTGATTGTACGAGCAGGGCATTGAAACTATTGTATTTGCTTGCAAAATATAAAGTGTATAAGTTTGACCCTTTATTATTATAGACCCTTGAAAATTCATTTATTTTAAGTAGGCCTACTTTATAAGGACTTATGAAACGACAAGTATTTCGGTTTGTAGTTACTTTACCACCGGTGCGAAAGAGAGATTCTACCGAGAAGGTATCGGCATGTAGGTAACTAACTCTTTTGCTACATCATTTGACAAATTGGCAATCATTTTTCTATTTTATGATAACGGCTTAGATCCAAGCATCATTTTGAATGAATTAAGTTTATTGTAATACATTATTAAAACTTATGCGAAGGTAAATCTAATATTCCCTACGCGCCGGATTTTTGTATTTTTAAAGGCAGGTGTCATAAAGAGTAACATCCCACTTCTGCTGCCCGATTCGCTAAGCTTTCCAACTAGTTGACAACGGTTCGTGTTCATACAAAACCAGTAGTTATTCGTGGCATATATAGCCAGTAGATACTTTTCCGACGCTAAGTTTTCCGACTGTCGGATAAGTTACTGTATATTATATGGTATACAGTACACAGACGGCCGATTGGCGCAGTTTGCAGTGACCCTGCCTTCTGAGGCCCAAGGCCGTGGGTTCGATTCCCACTACTGGAAAATGTTTGTGTGACGAGCATGAAAGTTTTCCAGTGTCTGGGTGTTTATATGTATCTTCTGAGTATTTATGTATATTATTCATAAAAATATTCATCAGTCATCTTAGTACCCATAACTCAAGCTACGCTTACTTTGGGGCTTAGATGGCGCTGTGTGTATTGTCGTAGTATATTTTTATTTATATATTTATACAGGCCTTCTCTCTCAAAGGAGAATGGGTTTTTGGAGTGTAGTCTCAGACCGATGTTCTCTCCGAGGCACGGGGTTGGACACAATTTCTTAAATCCCGAACAAATGCTAATTTTTCATATCTATATGGTATGAGTTTAATCATATTAATTTACAGGGGATGAAAACAAGGGAACCATTTTCGACGCCTCTCTCATTAAACGGGGGCGGTCCAATCAGTGATTTTCAAATTAATGAGTCATTTAAATCATTAAATCTGCGTTCTACTAATAGCGCTTACATTTAATTTGAAAACATCCATGCACCTATTGCACGCCTCATAAGCGAAGCGTTGCGGTGGGTATTACTGTTAGTTTACGCACTCCGAGTGATTCTCCAACTTAAAATATCACTTTTTTTATCTTTACTGCTTTTATCAGTGAATATAAATAGACAAATGTTGAGAAAAAACACTATTTTTAACACTCATGATATTTTAAATCTCTTTTTATTATTTAAACTAATTAAAAATTGTTGAAACAAGTTCTGTCTCGGACGTCCGTGTGTCTGAATGAGCGGATTCCGTATCTTGTGGTCAAGATAGCGAAAATGCTAAAAGCGAATATAAAATTAAGTGAATACTTCACTTATCAAGTTTTTTTTTTAATAGGCTTCCGTATTTTGAGGAATAGAAGCCTATTACTTATCACGGTATAATTAGATGTAGTTTAATTATTATTTACAAATAATCTTCTATTTTATTGTGATGAATGAGATTATGGCGTGCACTTTTGGATTTTCCAGCTATTAAAGGATAATACTCACAGTCCATGGAAAAAAGAGGATAGATATCTTTATCTATATGTACGGGCTGACCATAAAATGACCGTTGAACAAACCAAATGTCACCGACTTATTGGTGCTGAAATACTTATAGAGCATCAGGTAGGCGCACGAGGCCTAGGTAACCTTGAAATGCCGAATTTAACAGAATAGAACAAGCGACCCCTTGTACCAATCTGTAGTTAATGCGTATATGGTTAAGGAAAAAGGAAATTCGAAACAAAACGTCAAAAATATCGAATTAATATTGCTTTAGGTAACGTAGTAGTTTACTCGGGCGCGTTTGAAAATCTCGAATCTTTAGTTTTCAAGTTTATGAATTTAGTTATTGCCAACATTGCTATCAAAAATGCCTGATTATAATAGTTAGAAATGCCTGATTTTTAGTTTTGATTTGATTTAAAACACTATAATTACCTACTGACATACCGTTACTACTATTTAGGATAGTAGGTATCTACACCTTAGTTGAAGTCTTCCAGACATGAAACTACAGTAAGTATCATTAGTACACAGATAACATTTGCATAAGACTCTTCCGAAATTAATCCGATATTAGAAACGAATAGGTATATCTGAAGATCCAAACGTAAGATCTAACTACCAGCAACAAAATCTACCAGCGACCGTAAAAAGACAAGTTTAAGCCCCTCAAGCTCCGATCCCAGACCAAATCACCTCCCTCATCCTCCAGTTAGCACCTCCCCTCCCTCCCCGCTCATTACCGTCACCCCCCTTGATTGATTGATTCATTCCGGGCCGCTACGATAAGTGCTCATACCTTGTTATCAAGTTAGGCTGTAATTTTGCGTTTCTATATGCTATGCCGTGTGGATAATAGGTATTATCATCTGTAACTAACGGTCTAGTTTGTTTAGTAGTTACCGTATTAACCAAAAGTAACCTCTCAACACATTTAACAAAGCGTGGTTACTACACGATTGATGAATTCCTTAACGACAAGGCTGCTTGGAAGCAGGCCAATCCGCTCTCATCTCTCACAAAACAGAAAAATTCTAAAGATTATTAAACTTTCAAATGATGTTGGAAAAGAGCAATCTGCTGAGTTTCTTGCCGGCTCTTCTCAGTGGAATCTGCCTTCCGAACCGGTGGTAGAGTCACTACAAATAGACTGACTTGACGTTTCAAAAGTGCTTTTAAATTAGGCCTACTTGAAATAAATGAATTTTGAATTTTGAATTTGAATTCAACGGACAATCATTCCAAATCACTCGTGTTGGTGTATTACGAGTAGTATTAGTAGAGTAGTTAAATATTGCAATACCTATATTAATTTTTTTATTTTTACTTTGCTCGTTCCACCATTTCTGAGAATCGTGTTCTTGCTGCTCGATTTAGTAACTTTACTAAAAATTGCTGACTTGTCAACTTTATACAAACACATAATTTGACAGCGACAGCGAGTGTACGCTGTACACTCGTAGAATATTTTGTATGGAGTTGGAGGTCGCCTCCAGTTAGCAACTGTCAGAAAAGTGAGTAAATAAGAGGCGGTAAAATTCTACGCCTTGAACGGGTACATTGTTTTATACCGACTTCTTTATAAAAGGAGGAGGGGCATAACTTTTTCATAATACACCTATAGACGTTTTGGCGTAAAAAAGTGTTTTTCCGATCTGATGAAGAACGAAACTCTTCAAATAATTACAACAAATCTACCGCGATTGCTGTTATTGCTTAATGCAATATTTACAAAATAACATCACGCGTGTGAAAATCGAATACGCTAATCTAAAAAGTATTCGAAAACGTTACGCAGATGAATTCAGTATATCGGGGTGCACCCACTTTTTCTACCAAAGTTTGTAGGAAGTAGTTACATATTTTTTCGCGAGTGGAAGCTAGTTAAGTATATCACATATTAGTAAGCTTGATCCATACAAAAAGTCATTTATTATTAAGTTTCATCATAATCTTTATTGCCCAATATACATCCACTGCGGGACATATGTCTCTTAAACGCAGCGCCAACTTTTTCTTCTCCCAGCTTTCTGCATCCAATTGCTATTTAGTTGGTAAGTATAACATTTATTAGAGATGTCGGTTATTTTTTTATTATAAAATGTTCTATCTTAACAACTATTCCTGTTGTTGGCCATTCTCTCCATGGTGTGAAATTCGTAAGAATTCGGTGAATTAAATTTAGTTTGATTATCATATAATCTTGTTATAAGTTTAATTTGAAGTTAACGTTTTTAGAAGCGCACGAAAAATTCAAGGTTAAATAGATTTACAACCACAAACCTTTTATGGAAAAACTACGATAAAGAATGTTATTCCATGAGAAAATAATATCTTTATTCACCATGTTTACGGTGTCGTTTCGCCTCGGTCTCGCTTTACGGCCCTGAATTGTGGGGCCGTTTTATAGGCACTTCCAGGCGATACCGTGATCGTCTGCAAACGTGTTTTTCAGACTTCGTAACTTTTTTCTTAGGTACAATACGCGCGTCCTATGTTGGCCAGACTTAAATAAGTCACGAGTGGCTGCGCATATATACTCTTCAGCTTTACAGGTATTAACTCTCCAAATAAATGACGTAAATGGTACAAGCGTGAACGTCTCCTAAAATATTTTCAGGCGAACAAAGTCAAATCATGCGATCTCGGGGCTTGTGAACCTAATGAATTTTGAATATTTTGAATATCGAACTTAAGTTTCTACACGAGTTTTATTTGACACTTCACAGCTTATTATTACATTCTGTTTACCAATTATTCAGATTGATTCAAGTACACCGATTTCTCGGTTATTTTTCGGGATTTTTTTTTTGCATTTTGTATAAAAGTTGGGCTATACATATTTAATTTCAGGCAGCAATGGCTTTGATAATTTGCTTTAATATAAATTTACTAAAACATAAATATACTACAAAGTAAGCGTAGCTTGTGTTAAATTATTGAATGAATAATTTTATGAATAATATACATAAATACTTATAAAATACAGATACCCAGAAACTGAAGTTCATCACAGAAACATTTTTCAGTTGTGGGAAACGAACCCACGGCCCTGGTCTCAGAAAGTAGGGTCGCTGCCCACTGTGCCAATCGACCGTCAAAAATATCGACTTCAAAAGAAAATACGGCAAAAAAAGGGGGGGGGGGGTTCATATGTGTGGGGATTTAGGAGTCAACCTTTAAAATATTTTTATAAAATTATGATTTGTGAGAAATAACAAAAACATCGCGTGAGCTAACGCGTAATCAGTAAAGTCTCCGTCCGGCGCCACTCCGCGCTTCCGTGCAATTACTGCCCGACCGCTGCCCTGAACCCTCTAATTTATGATGTCCTGGCACCACGCCCTATGTGTCGTATAAGTTATTTCAGTATTTTTCTTGTTTCTCTCTCCGTTTTTTGGTTCTTAATTTCAAAATTAGAAACGAAACTTTTATGTAGCCGTAACATAATTTCAATTCAAATTGTATGGACATAACACATAGAAATTCAGTGTAATACTTATTAAGGCATTGCCTTGTTCGTTGTTAGTGAAAACGGGCATACGGGCAATTGTCTGCTTAGCACGAGCATATTCAAGCCAAAGAAGACTCCTTTAATAGTACGGATGCTTTTACAACATAAAGCAACCAAAATAAACAAAAATCTATTTAGGTAGTTCGTTGTTAATTTTTATTTTTAAGGAGTATTATTGAATCTCATGTTAAAATTATAGAACTTATCAACATTGTATTTGAAAATAGTTTAGTCTAGAGTTTTAGCAATATATTAAAATTGAACGCGACCTACGAGTATGTCAAATTTTTCTTAAATTTTGGGATCTCCTCATGTTGTCAAATCAATTAATGTGTGCGTCTGTTGTTGCTCGGAGTTATTATAGTTATTATAATTATTATTATATTATTATTAGTTATTATAATTATTATTATATTATTTAGCATTTTTATTATTAAATTTTCATTTTTGTGTTTTTTTAAATTCCTCGACTACGCTTTGCTAAATAGACACATAGTTGTGGCATAAAATAAAATCTATGCTAAGAACGTGCTAAGGCCGCAACACTCTGTACTATGGCTAAGTTAATCCTTGGCTTAGTATTAGGTTCACTTTCAACGATAGTAGATGCTAAAGTACAGTCTATTTAAGGGAATGTAATGCTTCGAACAGATGCTAAGCATTACTTAAGACATCGCTTAGCAACTTCTTTATCTGGGCCTGAATGTAAGCAAGTACCTTCTAATCCCGCCATATTGTATATTTTTGCAATAATTGATTATTAACTATGTATTAACTATTAACTTGTCACTAAGTTACGTTTATATTTTTAAGTAATTTCAAATTTTGTTATTTGTAAAGACTTATCTACATGTTATATGATCTATTCTCTAAGACTCTATTCTAAAATATGTGTAAAATAATTTCGAAATTACACTCGGCTTTCCTTTTTTCAATGGATTCCAACAGACGTGGCGCTACACAATCGTGTGACGTGTTTGAGCGATTTACTTCAGGCTCATTACAGGCGACACTAGCCACCGCGGCAAATCAATAAAATTCCCACCCACAACGATAACAACAACTGACAACGCCTGCCAACGATAATATAGCCGGCCGGGTTAAATTTCGATTCGCTTATTGCTGCGGGATTTCGTTAAAATGACATTATTTGTAGCCGAGTTTAAAAAAAAGACGGCTGTGGTTCACAGTAACTAAGAATCGCTAAAATATTGTATTTATCTAATGATAACATCATCAACAGCCTATTACAGTCCACTGTTGGACTAAAGGCCTCTCCTAACTGGAAGATTTACCCATAATCACCACGCTGGGCAGGCGGGTTCGCGATCGCAGTAGATGGTAGTAGTACGCTACACAGAGGAGGCTGCTGTCCGCTCTTCGTTGTATTCTCCCTTAGTTGCCTCGTCATACACCCGCGGTAAGAAAAGGGGTGGTGACAACTGTATTCTGATCTGCCGTACACGGCATACTTACCTATGATATATCATTCATGTATTATAAAAAATGTATTTTTATTTATAATCGAAGGGAGATTGGTATTTATTTACAATAAATAAAACGGCAAAATCTAGAAAACCCTCATGACAGGACATAATCAAGGAGTTCTTGAAGTGCTCTTGAACTTCGATCGATATCTTTGGGTTAAATCAATTACCTATTATGTGATTTCAAACCATCATAATTTCTAAGTTTTTTGTTATCAATACCAAATGCAATAATCTTTAGCTATGTAACAAGGACTTGCTAAAGCTCTAATTTGCATAGAGCCGCCATGACAAGTAGCGAGCTTTTGCGCGGGAAATATTTTTTTTAATATAATTTGCAATTTTTATTACGAAAACCTTTAATTTCCACAAAAATATATCTTTTGTAGTAGAACTCCCGAACATCATAACGCTGTTTTTCGAAATTAGTAGTCATGCCCATCAGACGCATATTTAGAACCGCCGAATTTTTTTTCGCCGAATTGTGTGATTTTAACTTTATTTGGTAAAAAAGTAAAATCTTTAGGGCTAGATTTTTAGTCATCCTTCCTAAATAGGAATTAGTGTACAATTAATATTGTCTTAATTTGCGAATTAGGTTTACTTATAAATATGCTTAATTTATAAGATACTCATATATATAGGTTCACTTATAAATATGCTTAATTTATAAGATTTTGTTTGCTGTGGGTGTTTAAAGATTGAAAAGTTTTTATTTTTTTATAATGGGTAATAATTGTTGGACCAAGCAGATAGCCTTATGGTAACTGGAAGATCCTCGCCTATTAATAGGGCAACATTAAACGGCATGCAAAGAATACGTCCTGCAACATCTGGCGCTAAGTCCATCTACCTAAGGCGTATGTACTTATAAATACACTAGCAACCACACCCGGAACACACATGCAACAATGTTGCTTCGTGACAGTAATAATGGCGGTAGTACTGCCCCGGACGAGCACTGTCACAAAAAGTTTTACTATTTCCATAATTATTAATTGCACCATACCGATGTGCCTGGTTTTCGGAAATTTTAGCAAATTATGATTAGTGTTAATTGTATATCATGGAATTCTGCAAAGTAATGCCTGCTTCTAGCCAATAGAAACGGGAAATTTAACTTGACAGCTGGTAAAGCATAAACGAACCGGCTATACCTACCATAGAGCATAGACTTAGGATGTTATTAATCTCTGTAGGCTACGAGCTGTTAAGGGCTCTATGTTTTAATCATACATCTTTATAAGTCTTATTTATCACACATCCTTGAAACAATAGTGTTCACTACACTATATAGTATATAATAGTGTTCACATCGATATTCATAATTCCAATTAAACAAAGAAAATAACCAATGTTACTTTTCCTCCTGTGGCTCCCTCTGAGATCACCTTTGTCTGTAGATACCCATTAATGTGATTTCTTTAAATATATTGTTATAGAAAATTATCTAAATTAATTAAAACAGAAGAATAAAATGTTGTCAACCCATTCAATAGGCAAGCCACCAAAATGGCCGCACTATAATTGTAGTGACACAGACATTATCGTCATTCCAACCAATGGATGCCGTTGTACTTAGGGCTTCCGAATGGATTATTACACTCCACGGTCTTTTGTCGCTTTTTTCTACCCATTCTCTCCCATGTGTGAAATAACAGAGTAATTTTCGTTGATATAAAAAATAAATAAATTATAAATGAGTTTGTTTCTTAGCAGTATTTTTTTTTTTTTTCTGAATTCAATGACTTCTTACTAATATGGTAAGTTTTAGTTTTTGACCCATTGCAACTTCCAAAATTACACCCTATGCTTTATCTCTTTGCTCAGCTGCCCACTTGATACGAAGCCACAACAAGTCAAGCGAGGGTTACTATCGGATTTTACTTAATTTCGCTCACATCGGTCCAAAGCATATGAACCACGTAATCATGTGATTCGTAAACAGTAATAATAACAATATTACAAACATCGCGTGCCCCTAACACGTAATCAGCACGCCCTCGGCGCCAATCCGCGACTCCGTGCAATTACTGCCGACCGCTACCCTCTAATTTATGACGTCCTGGTACCGCGCTTGAGAACGTGACGTAACATTTTCTTCTTGTTAAATAAAAAATCTTTCCACTATAACAAAGTTATATGGCAAAAATCCTATACAGGGTTTCTATTTTGGTTTATACTGGGATTTTGAACACTTGTTTGCAAGTGGTAGGTACTTAGAGCTGTTTGTGACAGAACTTGTTCGGGGAAATACAATCTGTTGCTGAGTTTAGACTAGGGTACCGCGCTTGAGAACGTGACGTAACAATTTCTTGCCACCATAATCAAGTAAGATAGATACTCGTAGATGCCCCCGACTTTAAACTCCAATCATAATTATCATCATTCAAATCAACCAATTACTAGCCCGGTACACTAAACGGCACGGGTCTCCTTCATCAGTGTGAACAGTTAAGGCCCACCACACTGCCCAAGTGCGGATTAGTGGACTTCACATGGACTTAAGTACATTGAGGAGAAATCTCAGGCATTCAAGATGTTTTCCTTCACAGTTGAAGCAAGTGATATTTGATAGCTTTAAACACACATATATTACTCAACGGCTTCACTTATACTTTAGCATACATCTTTGTTAGCAGGCATACTATGGCTATCCCGTGGGTATGCCTACGTAACACTACTAAGATAGTATTTTTTAATATTATTTTACTTTTATCGTTTTTGATATTTTTGTCGTATCGTGAAAATAATAATATTGCCGCGCGCTTATTATGGCTAGATTAAATATAATTATTAAAAGTGAATAAAGTTTTAAAATTTTCTTAACTCCGTCTTCGCATAGTCAAGCTGCACGCTCGCTTATATTTTCTCCACTACCTACCAAGTATACTGTATTTCAGGACGAAATTCAAGGATTACAATTTTTTTTTAACTGGAAGTGAAGAGGGAGTAAACTAATAAAAATGTTGTATGTAGAATGTTAGTGTCCATTTGCAATTTAAATTCCCAAATCATGTAGCGGGGTCCTAGTCCTTTAAAAGTTCGTTCACTTTAGGGCGGTACAAGCTGCAACGCATTGCATTGTAAAAACCCTCCGTACCACACCGCAGGCGGTCGCACTGGGCCGCAGCGCCCTACTGAGAGATGATATTCTCACAAAATGTGTAAAAAGATTACGAGATGATTTTAGCAATGTGGCATTCTTGGTCATTTTTACTACTCAAACCCCATTTGGCTATAACTACTTACTATACCTACTTTATCATCATCACTTCAACCGATCGACGTCCACTGCTGGACATTCGTTCTTTTGTAGAGAGATTCAAAATCCACAGTCGAAGTTTGATGCCGTCTGTCCACCTCATTCGGGGCCGACCAATGCTGCTTTTACCTGTGCGGGGTCACCATTCCAGCATCTTTGCAACGTCTATCGGTTTCCCATTGCCTTGCCTTTGGTACTCCTCACATAGCCCTCTACATTGCCTGCTGAGTAACTCTGAGTGTTCTTATGAGGCCCATACCACCTAATTTATACAATGACTGTAATCCGTGTTGGTTTAAATTTTTGAGAATCCAGAATATTAGTGTGGATTGCGAACGGTTGATCCGGCGATTCACTTTCGCATCATTTATATGTATTACTGTAAAAGGATAATAGTATTGTTGGTAATAATAATTTACAGAGCGTTTTCTAGATCTAAATAAAGCCCCAACAAACTGTTCGATAGAAGCAGGCGTTAATAATCACTAAAGTGTGCAAACCATATACACTGTAAAGATTTTGTCTGGTTTTGTCTATCGTATCTAGTTGTTTTAATTCCGGGTTGGCGCCTGTAGAACAATGCGCGTCGAAGCCGAGGACTCCTCGTTCAGACGGAAGAGCAAACTCGACTTTTTCCTCCTCACTATTGTCACCATAAATAAAGCACTGTGGAAAAAACACAATTTGTTTTTTTATAACTCCCGACGCAAAAACGAGGGTTTATAAGTTTGACGTGGATGTGTATGTGTGTGTGTGTGTGTCATTGAACGAAACACACACACGTCCGAACGGATTAACCGATTTTGATATTGTTAGAAAGGTGATTTAGTCGGGAGTGTTCTTAGCTATGATTGATAAAAGTTTACCCAAGATGGCCGCCGCTACAAAATGGCAGTTTACGTATTTTTCACGAGCCTATTTATATGGGTATCAAATCGAAGGGCTTGACTAGTAAAATACTATATACACTATAACAATATCCAAATGCAAAATGGCCGCCATCACCAAATCGCGAACTGCATTTTTTTTCACAACTCCCTCAATATAGGTATCAAATGAAAGGGCTTCTTTAGCAGAAATGAAATAAAGTGATGTTTAGAAAGTGTATTATCATATCAACCCATTACCGGCCCACAGGGCACGGGTTTCCTCCTACATGAGAAGGGCCCAGTGCGGATTGGTGGACTTCATACCACTAGAACTCTCAAGCATGTAAAAGGCATATCCTTATTATCATACTGTGCGCAGTAATGTAACACATACAGATTTTATTTGGGTAGCCTGAAGATGGCTCAGAGTCTTTCGGGCATCTACCATGTACAAAATGTAACCATTGAATTTCTAAGAACGATATGGCTGACCTAGTTTTGTTCGACTTCGTGTCTTGGTATCGGTACGGGCTCATTAGTATCATCCACTAATTTTTCGAGTGATATGCCCCGCTCATTGTCTTCCAATTCTGATCACATAAAATACTTCGACTTTTTATGTGACCTTTGAATGATTCTGAGCATTCATCACAGTTAAAAAACGGAAGGTTATTATAGGTAGATAATTTGTAATTCCTAAGTGTATAAATAAAGCAGAAAGAAGTAAGTTTAGAATTTCAAAGTATAAATTTGTGGTCCCCCTATTGGGTAAAGTGATGAGAACCGCTGCAGCATTTATTATCGATGGAGCAATGCTATTGGTACATCATTGTTTATAAGTTGGTTACGCTATATCGATTAGCCACGCCTGACTACGTCAACATTATAAATGGAGTAGGGGTACTTTTTTTACCGGAAAAAAAATAAAAGACATTCGGAAGAAATCCTAAGATACAACCATTTTAAAATACATTGATTCAGCGTAATTTATTTATTATTTATCTCAAAGCTTTAGGACTGTCTTAGTAAATGTTTGGCTCAAAAAGCAAAATCCATGCAGCGAAAACTGCTGGCACAAAATATATCAAAGTACTACCACTTCCCAGACAAACAGTACTAGTACCAACTAATACTTTATTTCATATTTAATTATTTTAAATTCATTTAGATTAAATGCCTCTGGAATATTAGGTACTTCTTTATCTATTTAATTCTTTGTGAAAAACATTAGGAACTAACATAGTTGCCAAAATTAAACATACTTGTTATTACAGCGATAATATTTTTATATACATATTTATTTACATTGTATTTTAATTTTTTTGAAATAATATTACATAATATTATTTCAAAGCGTGATATTACAGCTCAACCCTTTCTGCTGCAATGTTACTTTTATATTACTCATTTAGAAAACATTCGACGTAATGGCCCGGTTCACAGTCCCACAGTCTCCCCTCGACCAAATCAGTTGCATCACTTAACAGATGATATAAACAGCCCCGGGCCACCGCGCGACGGGTAAGGGCTGACCACAGGGCCCTCCCTGTGGTCAGCCCTTACCCACGTGGTCACGTCAAACGGGTCGGGTTCACATTATCTTATCGATATCGATATGAAATGTCATGCGATTTTTCTAGATATGACAGCACTAAAACATCGAGGAAAACTACGGAGATTCCAAGATTGCGGAGTATTTACTATGTACTCTTTAAATTGCATGTATGTATTACACTTCTTGATACCTTAGTCCGGGCCTCCCCGCATTACGATTAACTACTAATGCAATTCACCAATCAATATCGTTTAGTAAAACTCAAAATGGTGAATCATAAAATGTGTTGGTCATGTGGAACTTTAAGGTAGTGTCATTAACGACACCAGGCAACAGTAAAGTCATTGTTAAAATGATAACTGGTCCTAATACCTTGCACGGACGTTGAAAGAAGACTTTCTTAAACGCCACAAGTTTTCATATAAAAAGCCGAAACAGAGGCGAAATAAAATAAAGCGAAGCTTTTATAGGTGGCGAGTCGAGACCCGGAGAGCAGAAGTTTCACAGGCACTAAGTAGGAGGCGGATGCCATATTTACCGCGGTAGGGCTGACACACACTGGAATAATATTAAACCGAAATTCTTTAAACAATTAGAAGAATTGCTATAACCGCTCCACCTATACACATTTTAATAAGTATTTAGCCAGATATATATCTCTGTACTTAGTCTTAAATAAGTTAAAAATGTAAAAGCTGCTTATAAACTGAATCAACTCATTCCAGTGGATTTAGGGGTTTTTATCATTATTCTGCCCTGAATTCAAAATTCATTTATTTAAAGTAGACCCAGTTTATAAGCACTTTTGAAACGTCAAGTCAGTCTGTTTGTAGTGACTCTACCAAAGGTTCGGAAGGCAGATTCCAGCGAGAAGAGCCGGCAAGAAACTCAGCAGATTGCTCTTTTTCAACATCATTTTACAGTTTACAATGAAAAAATATATGTATATACAATAAATTTTCTATGTTGTGAGAGATGAGAGTGGAGCCTGCTTCCAAGCAGCCTTGTCGTTGCCCTGGAATGCAATCTCACCTGGTGGATAGCGAGCTAACCTATAAGGGATTTTGGCAGTTATATTTAAACCCATACCCCCTAATCGCTTTCTACACAAAATCATACCGGAACGCTAAATCGCTTAGCGGCACGTCTTCGTCGGTAGGGTGGTAACAACGGCCGAAACCACCACTACTCTATGGGTAGTCGTAGTTAGGTAGTTACAATAAAGAAAATTTTATATTTCAAACATAATAGCACTCACTGCAGTGAGCTTGCAATTAGGCTAATAGTTTTAACTAAAGTAACTCTTTATAAGTGTTTTTTTCGAACACACGCTACCGTCCTGCAATATGCATTTTTATGTCCTTTTTTGGTATACATATATTTTATATATATATGCAGTCCACGCAAATATTACAAACGCAGTGTTGGTCAACCCCCGACGAGGTTGACGGATGTCATTAGGCGCGTCGCAGGTAGCCGCTGGATTCAAGCGGCACAAAACCGTGGAATTTGGAACGTCCTACAAAATACCTATGTCCAGCAGTGGACGTCTATCGGTTGATTTGATGATGATGATATATATTGACAGCCGAGTGGCGCAGTGGGCAGCGACCCTGCTTTCTGAGTCCAAGGCCGTGGGTTCGATTCCCACAACTGGAAAATGTTGGTGTGATGAACATGAATGTTTTTCAGTGTCTGGGTGTTTATCTGTATATTATAAGTATTTATGTGTATTATATTCATAAAAAAATATTCATCAGCTATCTCAGTACCCATAACACAAGCTACGCTTACTTTGGGGCTAGATGGCGATGTGTGTATTGTCGTAGTAGATTTATTTATTTATTTATTTATTATATTATTATATTATTATTATATATACATATATGTGGATCAGCGTTACTTGAGAGATGTATATTGAAATGGTTTTCTATACTTACATATTTGTATGGAAATCTTTTCTTTCAGAGCTAAGACCCACCTTACGACTGGGCGGGTTATAATTCATCGTCCGGTTGAAATACCACAGCGATAACCCTAAGCACATGTCAGTGAGCTATGTACGTGTGGAGTCGACGCCGACAGAATCACCTGGGCTCGCAATTTTACGAGCAGCCGCTGGCGGCTGCCGCCGTTCTAGCTATCACTAGGGTTGTGCCACTTGACGAATTATCGAGTTGTTGTTTTTGATGTGAAACATCTATAGGCGGAGGGTAAACCTGATTGTTGGCGTGGCGACACAGACCGTGGCGACGCATCGCCACGTTATATAATGGAATATATGTACTATACGTAGTCGAGTTTTGTTTTTTTTAATTTGATTTTGTTTTTAATAAAAATGTAATAAATAGTCATTTTTTTCGGAACAAATTTGTAATGCTTTATCTTTTCAGTAAGCTATATCGTAATTTATGCATATAATTTAAAAAAACAGTTTCAACATTTCACATCTGCCAGGCGTCCCGTGACGGCTCACACATTTTTTTTTAATTAATTTTAATTGAGATGAAATATTTGCTGTAAGCAAGTGTCTAAAATACGAAGATACCTAAGCGTTAAACCGCATTTATACAATAAGCAGTTGAATAAATACGTATACAATGTTTTCAATATCGATATATATGTATATAAGTAAATATTTTTTCACCGTAGAGAAGCAAAAACCAGACTATATTGCGACCGTGGGCAATACACAACGCAGACTTTTTCTGATTCTAAAGGGTTCTTAACCAAAATTAATCGATATTTTGTCTAATATAAACAGTAAATATACGTAACCACGAAGCCCGCGCGCCATCTTAAAATATAAGGATCAATGAATAACAAAAATGCATAGGAGAGAGATCGAACTCATGAAAAATATTTTAGGTTGTTAGTTAAAAATTAAATACTCACTTAAATAGTTAACTTTGTTTATTTAAGGTTAACTGCGACATGATAATTCGCTGCTAGTTAATGGCTCAAAACTAGGGCTAAGTTATCCCTGCGACAGTTCCAATGTCGTCCTTACATCAAGCGCGGGGTTTCGATGTTTGCGGCGTAAGTCATATCTTATTCAATATCGAATATCGATAAACCTCGCGGTCAAATGCGCCTCCCTACCACTCGAGTACACTCGAGCCGCCGGTCCCGGGCGAGGCGATGGAATTAAATCGCACGCACGACACTTCCGCCCCCACCTCTACCCCTCCCGTAGCTCCGATACCGGTAGGGTTGAACAACGAGCAATAAACATATAAACAATTTGATTTTTATAAAAATCATAATGATATTTAGTACAAGCTGATTATTGGTAGACTTCAGTTTCGTTAGGTCTTTGGGAACAATGTGGAGAACTCTGAAACATAACTACGGGTTTCTTCGTGATAATTTCCTTTACAGTTGTAGTAAATAATACTTAATTGCTTAAAATATCCTTCGGGGGGGATTGTCTCTGATAGAACCACCTTATAGGTTTTGCTAAGTCGGTTGTGGGCTTGTAGTCTAAGTAGAAATATCAGGACGCGTTTGGAACCCTTGTAGCTTGACTTTGACTTTGGTTGTTATATAAGGGCATTGATTTAATATGTTATGTGATACTATCGTTATAAGGGTGCCTCATGTGAGTGCTCGGACTTCTCCTTAGGTCGGCGTTTCGGACGAGTGTGGCTTTTTGGACTAGAGTTTAGTCCGAAGCCTCGTGACCGTAGTAGGACACATGTCCGGATGACGTCAGAAATCGGGGTCCAAACTTAAAACGCGCATGGTACAGAAAGGATGACAATACATATGACAGTACAGAAAAACAGAAAAATGCGGTTTTATTTACATAAGACGGTCGTCTTAATTAAATCGCTTAAATAGATATCTCTGAGAGGCAACATAAAGAATTAAACTCTAACTCTTTTTTTAAAATATTTGCATGCCATTCGTGGTCGATTGTGGCTTGGTATTAACTTTATCTTAACAAGATCAGGCAAATAAAGGAATAATAATAATTATTAATATTATTAGAAAAACATAGACTCACGATAAACAGAAAAAAATACAAATGTTTATTGACAGCCCTAAAGGTTAAAGACTGGCAACGAGACTTAACGCCGTCAGCTCTGTCTCGAGATATCATCTGTCCCACGCCTCACTTGCTCTTGGCTTTGAGTGCGATCTATATATCTGCACATACACATATTCACATTATCGCATAGAAATAAAACGGATACAGGTACATATATATCTGATAAATACCATAGTACGCACGATCTAAATTAGCTGATCTGAAACAGGATGCGTAGATATAGTTTAGGAATTCAATGTATATATTATATTGTACCTTGTTTCAGGAACGGCCGGTATGTTATTCACCCCTTTAACTGTTGTCATTATCATCAACTTCAATATCAACCCATTACCAGCTCTCAACAGGACACGGGTCTTTTAGAATGATAAAGAACCTGGCCTGTAGTCCACTACGCTATCCAGGGGTAGATTTCTATAGTTCCCACGCCTTTGAGAACATTACAGAGAACTCTGAAACATGCTTTATGAATTTTTTTCCAAATTAAAACGCACATAACTCCGAAAAGCTAGAGGGATGCGCCGGGAATGGAACTCGGTCCCCCCGTTATTATTGCTCTTTTTTAGTAAAAAAATTCTTCTTCTAATACTTATTATAAATGCGATAGTGTGTATGGGATAGATGGATGGATGGATGGATTGATGTTTGTTATACTATCACGCAAAAGTTCTGAACCAATATGAGTGAATTTTGAAATGGAGACAGTTTATACCCTGGATTAACACATTGGCTACTTTTTATCTCTGAAAAACGTACGGTTCCCGCAGTATTCATGAAAAACCAAAAAACCGCGTACGAAGGTACGGGCCACAGCTTGTATGCCATAAACGTTTCGTAGGTGCCTGTCATAATACGCCTACATGAATATAGCATTTTAGAATACGAAATACATATTCCCGCCTGTAAATTTGTATAAGGAACACTCTACGGTCAGTTATTCTCTAGACACAAGTGGCCATAGAGGCCAACCTGCTCAAGTATAGCTACAGATATACAGCACTAGCGTCAAAGCGCGTGCGGTTATGCGGTCAGTCAATACTCCATTCGGACAGCATGCGGGCATGCCACCACATTCACACGATCACCTCACTAAAATGTCATTACTTTAATGTCTAACTTAGTTGAATTTAATTTGGTATATGTTATGTACAGAACAGTGAGACGCTGTGAGCGGTGGCATCCTTATGTGGTTGATATTAAAACAACACACACGATACGATTTTTGTCTACGTTTTTGATATGTAACGCTAAGATTAGGAACGCCCTCCCGGCAATAATTTTTCCTGCAATGTTAAACTCAGTGCCTCCAAGGCAAGAATGAATGAGCATTTTCTAGACAGGTCTGCTCCAACCTAGACCTCATCATTGCTTTAAGCGTTGCCTTATCTTTAATAATAAAAAAAACCTTTCCGATTTTAGCCAAAGTGTGTTTTGGGTATTTTAAAAATCCCGGATGTACTGGAACCTTTTATATCTAACTGTCGTTACCACAATATATTTTTGGAATTATTAAACAGGTTATTTTTTAATAGGCAGTTAAGTAGCCTTTTAACAATATTTGTAGGTGGTATCACCATTTTCAATCAAAGTATTACGTACTCCACGGGGTTATCCGATCGAACAGAGTCACCATCATCATCATTCATCAATAGTTTATAACAGTCTACTGCTGGACTTAAAATCCAACGGGAGGGTTACCATAACTACCACGCTGGGCAGACGCGATGGTGAACGCAGTAGGTGGTAGTAGTGTACAGAAACGCTGCTGCCGGTGGTCCTGATGTCGATGATGACAACTGTATTCCGATATGCCGTCACCACACGGCACAGGACCTTTAATAATTGAATATTCCGGAACTTGTGCTCAGGGTATCCCGTATATAAATGGAGCACAAAATGCCTGCAGGCAATATATTCCCCTCAACGTTTAAACATCTCGGCGCCGAATGATGGAACATTCAACATTTAATAAAACGTGTCTAATATTCGGCGGCGGCGGCGTGCTAGTGTGTTAGGAGAGCAAACAGCGCGGGCGAAAATACGCGCGGATTGCAAATAACCCGCGGCGAGAGTCCGCCCCAATGTTCGCCCGCATATGCGGTCTCTGAATATCATTGCATCCTATATAAACTGCTAGCTATTGCCCACGACTGTGTTCGAAATACACTGACCTGATTATATTTAGTATATGTTACTCCCTCTTATTCTACGTCAAAAAATCACGTTGTTGTGTTGCTGTGTGAAAGATCGACATACTAAATAACAGAGTTCGCATTAACAGTTAATAATACCAACCAGTATTAGTTCAATACATATACGGCGCAAGTAAAATAAGCATAGTTTTTTGCAAGCAATTGATTTTATACAAAAATCAAATGATAAAGCTGTCTGGCTCTTTATCTACCTACCATTTTGATTTCGTGCGATATGGTAATTGGGTGTCGTTTTGGGTCCTGAAAACCTTAGTACCTACTTTGATAGAAATTATTGCAATTTTCTTAAGGATCTCCATTTTATTTTGAAAACAAATTATAGCCTATTTTACTTCGTTATACTTTAGCTTTTTTTGGCGAAGAAATTATTAAAATCGGTCCAGTAGGTACTTTCGGAGCCTAATGGGTACAAACAAACAAATAAAAATATCTTTCCTCTTTGTAATATTATAGACAAGGTATTATGGTAAAATACGCGTTCGGCGTACGTATTTCCCTGTCTTGTATTATTTCATTCCCTTATATGTCCCACCCAGTCTCCCAAACGAGCACTAATCTGGTAAATCGCCGCAATGTCATATACCTATTATTATAGTAGTACATAGATATACCTAGTTAGTAACTCGCGGGATTTACATCCAGTTCGCTAATGAGATGTCGACATGATGGCTGTTATACCCTCGAACACGGACCCCTTTAAAACCCTCTTGTTCGCGATCATAGTGCGAGATTATATGAAAATATTAAACACAATACACGATGCATTTTCCGAAATGTTTTTTGCCTGATTTTTCATTCTTTAGGTAACCTAATTCAGCTATAAAATGAAATTTTATTTCCCAGTTGAAAATATTTGGCGAACTTAAAGATTTAAAAAAAAAAATGAGAATCCATTGTTATAATATTATGTTTCCGCATGAATTCAAATTCAAAATTCAAATTTTAAAAATTTATTTCAAGTAGGTTAGGTAAGCACTTTTGGAACGTCAAGTCAGTCTGGTTGTAGTGACTCTAGTCACTACAACCAGACTGACTCGGAAGGCAGATTCTACCGAGAAGAAGCCGGCAAGAAACTCAGCAGTTGCTCTTTTCCAACATCAACATTTTACATTTTAAAATTCATTTTTCTATCTTGTGAGATTAACCTTGTAATAAAGATATTCATCAATTGTATAGTAACCTCACTGTAATAATTGTGTTTTAACATATTCTTTAAACTTATGATAGGTCCAAAATCACCTTAGAAACCATATTATAAAACCGTATAGAATATTATGAAAGCAAAGTAAGATGAAAGTATCAACTGCCGTTCACTAAAGTATGAGACTGATTGACTGGATTCAACCGGTTCGAACCTACCCGATGATAAGATCATTATGTAAAACGATTTAAGAAAATCATTTCGGATTTGAATTGAAATTTGTGAAAGTATGTAGTACAAGAATTCTAAGAAGAAGATGTTCTAAGGAAAAGTAGTTAATAATAATATACCATTTTCAATTGACTGAAAGTGGGATGTGAGCCTTTCAGTCAATTGGCAATATTAGAAATTAACATTTTTCACAGAATCGTCTATCTGCATTTACGTGCACCCTCCCTCCATACAAACATATGATGGCGTAAATAATATTAGTATCATTCGTAACTTCAATTCAGTTCACTGACGACTGACATACTAACATCCCTCACTCCCTTCCCATCATCCCTCCCTTCTATGGGATAGCCTGTGCCCAGCTGTGGGATATTAATAGACTTAAGTATAAATAAATAAATAACTAACATTATACGAAGATGTCAACTCGTATTATGACATCACCGGTCGTTGTGAAGTACTAAGGCATCATAAAGATGAGAAAGTGCGGCAGGTTTAACATTCAATCCGCTACATCGCGTGGCGGAGTTACCCTCGCATACAATACGTCACGTGTTTCAAAAAATTGGGAGCTATATTAGTGTTGTTTGACACATTGCTTCATTTTATCGATATCCCATGAAAACTGAGTGCAACTAGAAGAGATGCTTTATTTTAGATTTTTATGTCGCGATGCTTAAAAACCATTATGAATTAGTTAAATTTTCTATCTGTTTAAATGACTCTAAACAGATAGAAAATTAAATGACTCTATCTGTTTTGGTATACAAATCATATCTACTGCAATAGAGGAGAGATTAAAAGAAATTGGAACTAAGCTTATTTAAAAAATATATAAATATAGTGCGCCTCATGTTGGAAGATATAAGAGTTTATGTAGATAATATTGGGAGAGTTGACTTTAATTGTAAATAAGATCACGTAAGGCACATAATATTTTTCATAAACCCGAAATAATTTGTCGTTCACTCAATGGGAAAATCCTGCTTTTTCACTAATGATGTCGGGATCGGTCGATGGGAACTGCCGAAACGCGGGCCGTGAGGGGCACTTGTCAACGAGAAAGTTACTACTAGGGTTTCCACTTTACTAAATAAATGTTATATATACAAAACTCCCCGTCATCGCTCTTTATTGACTTAAATCAAGAAATGCAAAAATAATTTGAACCATGCAGTTGTATACGCGTATGCAATTGTATACGCGTTAGGAGTGAAACTATTAAACAAAATCCCACTTCACATCTATCTATCTATCTATCTCTACTTATCAACCGGATAATAATTAATATTGAAATATTAAAAATACAATAATAATATTTTTTTAGACCAAATATAGTTTACACAAATTGCATTATAAATAAACAGGACATAACGTTGGAATAGTTATGCAGTACTTTTTCACTAACAAACAATATTTATTTTAGTCGGTCTCTGGTGTCTAAATTAGGACAAACACTAATATCAGGTGAAACGAAAAGCAAAACATTTGAGGTAAAATATACATGCTCTAGAAATATATCGTGAAACTACTGAAGTTATAGTAATTTAGATATTTACGTAAGAATGGTAGCATTAGTTCAAAAAATGGAGTATCTTCTTTGAGTTAGCAATTTTCCTCTTAACGGTATTTTAACTTGGGATTTTTGTTTTGGGTTGATTTCAATGTATGTAATATATAATACTAGCTGTTGCCCGCGACTTCGTCTGCGTTTGATTTTGTTTTTAAAGTATTCAGTATCGCTAAGCCTAAAATGAGTATAGTAGTATATATATATATATATATATTGTGACTGTAGACAAATAATTTACAATAAAATAAAATTGCGACTATAATTAAAAGCTATCCTGTATCTTAAGTTGGACCAGACTGCTCACGGTGTGCCAATTTAATTTAAAATCGGTTAAGTAGTTTAGGAGTCCATCGCGGACAAACATCGTGACAGGAAATTTATATATATTAAGATATATACTTTATACTTAGTTGTGGCATCTGAATGTTTGTTCTAATTTTTTTAAACAAACGCTTATCATAGTGTACATACAATTATGATCGTAGTGGAAGGTCAAAACACCATTTTTGGTGTCAGCCCTAACATCAGTGGCGGGTCGGATCGCTGGCACGCGGCGAGACCAAACGACAGCTGATTAATGCGCGGCAAACGGTAATAGTGATGTTATATCGGTGTGAATAGTCGATATCGATGTAACTAACATTGATATCAACCATTTACCGTGACAATAATTTAACTTCGTAAATTTTTTATCCTGTTGAATTATTAACAATCAGTACCATAATAATTAAATGCTGTCGTACTTTTTTTGATTTAAGTTGGTATATTAAAATAAAAAAATGTAATGTTCAAAATCATTTTCAAAACAATGTACACAAAAACCTTGAGGGAATTTTTATTTTTATTCTGCTCGATAAAGTGACCATATTTCGGGTGTTTCTATAATAAATATTTATATAATAACTTAATATAGAGCATAATAGGGGAAACAGTTTTATCTATCTACGTCGTTGGTAGTTACAGTGACAGATCAGATTGCTGGCATACGGCGAAACCAAGCGACACATGATTGATGCATGGAAATCCGCCCTAGTAATGTGACACAAGAGCATCGATGTCGAGTTACAATAATTTGTAAAGCAAGAAACGATTAAAACCATACAATAAAAATATATAAATTATTGTTCAATTGTTAACGTTTACTGATATAAAAAAAAACATTCCACGGCTTCTTTTTCTTCGTCACAAATTCGATATAAATTATGTTTAAGTTCGCGCTGTTATAAATAATTAGCCTAAAACTTTTTAAATAACTCGGAAGAATCCTCTGTTTTCCCGTACTTCATACGTAACAACATATCAATCATATGTAACAACTTCCGCTACTTCATTCAAAAATAATTTAAGCTTTCTAACTAGCATACAAATTATTTTATGGATGTGAGATTAAGGATAATAATAATAACAACCTACAAGGTTTTATTGAAAATAAGACACTTTTCCGTTTGTGAACATTATAATTACCTATCGTTAATTATCTCAGTGGTGTGGCAGCCCTAATGTTGGCGGTGGATCAGCATCGTTGGCACGCGGCGAGAGCGAACGAAAGACTGATTAATGCGCGAAAAGCGGCAATAGTGACGTACCGTTTGTCGACGTTGATGTTTTCATTGTTCAATTAAATTTCAGTCAATGCAACTTGAATTAAAATTCTACTCGAGATGAAGAATGGAACTACCTTAAGTTTATATTTATTGGGAAATTAAATCAAAAACTTATTGTTATTAGATTTCTGATGGGCCTTCCATCGGGACTAGCTTCCTAATCAGCATAGTTGTAACGCCTAGTTACGAAGCATTCAGGTACTTTGTCACGCTCGAACTAGAAACCAATTAGTAACGCGCTTCCTTCATCGCTTTACTTAAGCATCTTCATATCCTATCCATAAAGCAGCCTGCGTCCGCAGTCCCGTTCGAGTTTTCGTCTTGCGTACCAATACCAATGCCAATCTTTAGACTCTTGCTCGAACGCGATTCTTGTAATTGGTCGCACGCTGAACGCTGATAAATACGTCGGATGTACACTGCTGTTTGACCTTCGCTCAACTATAGTTAACTTGTAAAATGTAAGTGTTAGTACCTGAGTAACAAAATTTCCTCAAAATCCGTTTTGGCATTTTATCGGGAAGAGGTTGTAACAGAACTGCACTGTACATGATCTTCAGCATATAAAGGGTGCATTTTTTCCAGATTAAAAATTATTCATGTAACTAACTCTTTGTGTAGCATCTTATTGCAAAAAACACGTCAGTGCTTTGTGCTAGGGCCTGTAAAAGAAGGACAAGCAAACAAACTAACTTTTCTATTAATAATATTAGTACTTAGTAAGGAAGTATAACTTATCGATACGAACAATTTTTTCCCACCTCCCAACCCTTTTCCTCAGGTGGGAGTTCCGACGCCGTGCGCCCGGCTGAACCATTATTGACGCGGCCGACCAGAAACGTCGATATTTTCCCGCCTTACAACTCTGTTTAATGACGATGCCATTATGTTCAAGAACTGATAACGTTTACCTATCCATATACTAATATTATAAATTCGGTAGTTAGGTACCTACTTTGCGTTTTACCTTTTCACTTCAAAGTCAGTAAGCAAAGTTCAGCGACAAACTTGCGCTAAGCCCCAGTATTCCAGGGCCTACGGCGGCTAAACGTGATACAAAATAACTGATCATCATCATCGTCATCATTAACCAATTACCGACCAACTGGCACGTTTCTCCTCTCGAAATGAGGAGAGATGAGGCCCTTGCCCACTAAGCTGGCCAAGTGTGGATTCGTATTCTTCACACGTCCTAGAGAAATCCCAGGCATACAAATATCCACAAGATCTTTTCCTTCACCATTAAAACAAGTGATATTTAATCGTTTGAATTAAAAACTCATTCAGGAAAATAAGGCCAGAGCCGAATCCGAAGCCTTACCCAATAGGCTATCTCTGCCTAACAAGAAATAAAAAGATCTATTATAGACTCACGCAGTATACCTACCGATTTTGTGTAAAGAAAAAATACAAGGCCTGAGGGCCGGGGCTCGGGGTAAATCAACAAACAGAGAAACGCACGTGTCATCATCATCATCATCACATCAACCCATTACTGGCCCAATACAGAGCATGGGTCTTCTCCCACAATGAGAAGGGGTTAAGTCTATTGTCCACCACGCTGGCCTTGCGCATTGGTGGACTCCACACGCGTTTGAGAACATTATGTAGAACCCTCAGGCAGGTCTCCTCACGATATTTTTCTTCGCTGTTAAAGCAAGTGATCTTTAATTACTTAAAACGCACATAACTTAGAAAAGTTAAAGGTGCGTCCTGGGATTCGAACTCGGCCCGCGAAAGGTTAATCGTTACGCTTAACCGATCATGATGTTTGCAAAAAGACACCACCATGTCGGTACTTTGCTGTGTTTTATAGTGACAAATGTCACAGAAAATCATACAGAGTGATTTTAGGGCTCATTATAGGCTCAACTGCACTCTCGGGACTATCTAAAGAAAACATCCCTTATTTGCTGTTTTTTATGGTACAACTTTGTACTTTTTTTCTTCAGTAAGAAATACTTTAATTTACAACCAAATTATTTTAGTTGTGCCACTATCAAAGAAAATTAGCGATGTAGTCTGGTGTCCCTATTGATATTTTACCGATCAATGCAAAATTTTTCTCTCACTGTAATAACTTTTATCAAAAAAACTGACTAGGGCAAAAAAATTTAACACGCGGAATTTTTAATTATTGCCGTTACAAACGCGGACGAAGTCAATGGCGAATAGCTAGTTGATATTATTAGTAGAAATGGCATTGCATCTACCTAAATTTATAGACGAATGCAGACGGAAATCGTTCCAAGTGACCGAGGTGCCACCTGTTGCGCCAATATTTGATGTTGCTCCGCACTTAGTATATACCTACCTACTGATCTTCCAACGCAGGTATATTAACTTCACTTATTTTATTCTTCTTTTTTTTTAGTTTTATTTATACGGCGGCAAAGGGGCTGTGATTCCCGCCCTGGAGATTATCTGGCCCAAATGTGTACAGCGCTAATGCGGTCAGTCAGACTTTTGGGCCGGGAGTTACCAGGGGGGCTTTTTTGACGAAGCGTCATTGTATTATTATTAAAATTGATATGATCCTTATAATAAACTGTATATTATAATTTGATGTACGGAAATTAATTTTGCAATGATAAAAGTTAATTGATATAATATATCTATTGAGTCTTATCTTGATATATGTAGGTATATCAATTGATATTCTTGTCTTCTGAACTAAATATTGTGGAGATTAATGTTTACCTTGGCAACACGTAGCGAAAAACTTAGATTGTTCTGAATAATTTAGAGTGTTTCCCAAAATGGCAACCTCTCTAAAGTTGGGGAAATCCCCTTGAACTTACTTGATTGATTAAATATTGGGTAGAAGCAGGCATTACTTCGCGGAAATCAATGATAGATATATTATGAAAATTAAGCTTAATTTGCGAAAAGCAGGAGAATCTGTATGTTTTTTATTTATAATTTCTTCAATCCTTATACTCCACACCAAACAGATCGTCGGCAATGTACGCGAATGAGCATCCTCAGGAGATGTTGGCTTTACAATGAATAGTTGTCTTAACAATTATTATTACTGCCTCGATAGCTTTCTGAAGACTGATCACGAGTGTGTTTCTTCGGTACATGGTTGAAAATGCAGTGTACTCCGGAAATTGGGCTAGCTCTACATGGGGAAGTCTCTTTGGGAAGTCGCTTATAAGAGAGGTCGGGCTTACCCTGTTAGCTTAGTGGTAGGTAGGTAGTTATGGCAGTTAAATTAAACCTATAATCTCTATGTGAAATTGTTACGCAGCACGTCTTTGACTATATTTGTGTGGTATCTTAGAATCTATAATCTCTTCTACATATCTTATAATCTCACCAATATCAAGCTTTCGAAAAAAAAACCAGAAATTACAAATTCCCAAACTGTTGTAGTGTGTTTATAAGTGCAGAGACATCACCTTAAAATCACATCATACCACTGCGCAATCGAGGTCGACAAAACATATACGTGTAAATTATAATATGTAGGTACACACAGTAATTAAAGTCCACCAGGGACATCGACGCCGTAATCATATCTCGACGAGTGCTAATTATACCGCGTCACGGTCAGCCGCCCGACCCGTCATTCGCGATCCCGTCCCGACCAGTGACCGCTGCAGATTATCGCATCCCGGGACCTTTGTGCCGCTCAAAGCGCCTCATACAAAGTATAGGTACCCTTTTTTATACGAGAGGGTGTTGAGCTATGCCCTTAATAGGTAGGTAGCAAAAAAATTTGCTGCCGATCATATACTGCACATTTTTTTTATTCCACTACAAGTTAGCACTTGAGTGCATTACACGGTGGTAAGTTACCATCAGTAACGGGCTTACCTGTTTGGGGGTTTGGCGGTTATACTAAAGTCATACCCCTAATCGGTTCTTTCACGATCGCTTGACGGCACTTCTTGGGCGGTAGGGTGGCTAACTAACTAACTAACTAGCCGGGCAGACGAATCTTTCCGCCAGGCCCAGACCGGAGAAAATTACGATATTATAAATCACTTAGTTGCCCCTGCCGGAGATTAAAAGCACTTCTGTGCTGACTGCTGTGTCTGTGTTCAGAGGTCGTCAAATTTTCACATTTGAAAATATTTATATACATACAGTTATTTACTTAATTTTATCTTGGTCGTGTTATAAAATAAAAGTTTATATACCTTATGATTTCTGCCACTAGCGGCATCTATTGTCGAATAGAGAAACTACTTAGTAAAAGTTTTAATCTACTGCATACTAGGTGGCATTGTAAAAATATTGTGTTTCAAGTTCAAGTCATTTCCGATAGCAGACATAGTATTTGAAATTTTGTTTTTATAATCTTGTTTCATTGTTTCAGAATGCGGCGAACCAGGAACCAGTGTATAGGAAAGTGGCAATTGTTGAAAACTTCTTTGATATAATTTACACTGTTCACGTTGAACTAGAAGGGAGACCCGGAAAGCATGCAGGACAAAAACGAACATACAGAACAGTAAGTACAAAATCTAATTAAACTATTATTGTATGTTGTTTAAAATGTATGCAATATCATCATGTAAATGTTTTCTTTTATATAAACATTTATATGGCTGCCATCTAGCGGTTGTCCTGGAAAGTCGATTCCTGTTACAAACTGAACCTTTTGAGTTAGCATTGCAGGACAACGCGACGCGGTGTAACATTATACTGTCGTTCTACTTCAAAGATATTCCGATAGATGGCACGAGTATGCTAAAGAAGTTGAGATAATATTAAGATAAGCTAAACTTTGTCTTGTGGATAACTTCTAAGGAACTAAGTTGATTTCGAGAGTTTTTTTGGCTTTGTTACTCAAAATCTCCCTATTACTCTTAAATATCGATATATATAATAAAAGTAGTTTTAGATAGAGGACGGACGTGGTAAATCACTTAATAAATCAAATATTATAATATTTTAGTAAACAGTTTAGTTACGTACCTATACAGTTTAGTCACCTACTTGTAATGAATTGGCAATGGCCCGGACATATAAAATATGGTTCTTGAGTCCTGCATACCATAATATAGGTAATTATGATTCTAAATACCATATTTATATTATAGGGGAAAAAATCAAAATGGGCTCCATAAGAACGATCTTTTGTAACGTCAAGTCTGCCTGTTTATCTATATCTCGCGAGATAAAAGACCGTCTGTGCCTGTAGTGGAAACCATGATGATAAATAGTACATATATAAACAGTAGTAGTACATAAATAGTAATAGTAGGATTATAGCTTTTTGTGATAGACTTCGTTCGTGCTAAGCAACGTGACTGGTTCTGTAATTACAGGCACTTGAGGCTTATCATTTGCGCCTCAGGTTAATGGTCATAGATAAATAAATAATAAATAAAATAAATAAATATACTACGACAATACACACATCGCCATCTAGCCCCAAAGTAAGCGTAGCTTGTGTTATGGGTACTAAGATGACTGATGAATATTATTATGAATAATATACATAAATACTTAGAATATAAATATGGCGATTTGTAGTCGTGTTCCTTGCCAGCCCTGCGAAGTGTTGCTCGGCTACTGTGTTGCAGGGCTAGCACGGGCGGGAGATAAAAATTATATCCCCCGATTATATCCCCCGGCAAGGGATATAATGAACGTGCCCACCTGCTAAATCACTGGAACATGGAATAGGAGAAGTTTACCCCCCGTTTATTAATACACATATGTTATTTGGATATTATTTCCACTTGTGCGCCAGTGTTTTGAGAGTTGATAAAGCTGTGGGAGAACATAAATTTAAATCCTTTCCCCGGGGATGTAATTGTCTCCTGCCCATGCTCGCCGTGCAGGTGGGCCGGGGACAATTACATTATGGCCGGGCCATCTGCTTGGTGCGTCAAGAATAACCTACCATTGGAAAAAGATGGTAGCTTACCTACCAAAGCTCAATTATAACAATGCCGCTCATTTATATTTTTTTGTCTGCAGATAACAGAAACCTACGCTTTCCTCCCTCGAGAAGCGGTCACGCGATTCCTGACCGGTTGCGCAGAATGTGCACGGCGACCGCGCAGTGCATCACCACCTCCTCTGCCGACACCCTCACCATCACCCACCAGGCACCCCACCTACCTCCCGTTTATACCCCACTGCGCTCCAGACTACAGAAATTGGGAATCAGAAATTGATGCAGCACAAAACTACTCTTACGAACCGAAATTCGACTACACCGACCTACAGCCACTCAAAAAAATTGAAAGTCCAAAACCCGTTGAAGAAGAAGAACCAACTTACATTGAACTTACGTCCAAGAATAGTTTTGACGCTACCACACTTTACAATAGAAGTTCATTAGAACCTTTCAGAGAAGAGGAACCGGTAAGAACTGATCCTGAAATAGATAAAGACGATAGTGTTATTGACGTAGAAGATGTTCAGTCGAGTCCACCTCCTTTAATTGAAAAGAAAGAAGAAGACAATACAGAGAAAAGCCCCAAACAACATAACAAAGCAAAAGAAGATGATGTTGTCGAAAAGACTGAGAGTAAACGAAATAAAAAGTACAATCCACTTGATGTTGCGAATTTGACTTCAAAAGATCCTCCAAAATCCAGATCACCCCCAAGGAAGAAGCTGTTACCTGCCAGCTTTGACTTTCCCCATTCCTATGGGAGATTACCAAAACCCTGGCGGCCTGATGGAGGTGTATTTTATGGTGATGATATTGACTTTAGTGTGCCAATTACCACGGCGTATTTGAAACATATGCGGAGCATGGGGTACCAGGATCGAGTTGATTTGGAAAATAAGGTAAGTGGAACTCCAAAAAAGTTATCTATTATTGACATAAATATTATGAGACCTGACTTTCTTCTTAAAGCAAAATGAAAATTATCGTGCAAAAACTTATTCAGTAAAATTTACCAATATCACAACCTAAATACTTACCTTACTTATATACTTATACTTACAAGAAGCCTTAGCATCCGTCAGAGAGAAAAATACCCCCCCCCCCCAGGCCCCAAGCGCAAATATTAACGAAAATAGAAATATTATACACATAGTGAAAAAAATCTGTTGGTATATTCCAAAACATTTTCATACCCTTCAAAGTTACGAGAGAGATTTTAAGTAGATTTAGATTAGAAATGGCTAGGCTAAAATGTAGACCTTATCTAGGTATTACTGAAAAATTCAAATAGTAATATGAAGGGTACCTTGCGAAATATATTTGTGGAAGCTACCAAACCTTTATTTTTATTAAACTTATCTTTGGTGAAAGAAAACACACCGCTAAGCTTGCTGTGTGATGCAAAGACAGCGAGGCAGTCGCTCGTTAAAGTAGAAGAAGAAATACTTTGCTTTTTTAACAGTAACGGCATGTCTAATATATTTCCAAACGTTGTATAAATTAACCACATACATGTTTAGTACATATATAGTATATGAATGTTAATACATATTGAAGAGAGTTTCCAAATCATAACAAGGGGTACAGAATTTCTCCACAAAGCGCGTTTGCGGGTCGAACAGACCGCCGGCTTTAGCATTAGTTCAGAAAGTTTAAGCTAGGGTTAAACCCGTCCGCGCATTATGTTTTCGTTAAATATTTGTATAGAAAAATACTTTTTGCGGTTTCTAAACTGAAAAGGGTACTGGGATTTTCTGTTGATGTTTCGAAAATCTACCTGTATTTAGAATTATTCGCTCATTCATATCTATAAACATCGAAATGTTTACATATGTACATTTTGATTTTATCCCTGAAGTTTCCATGAAGCGGCGTTTAGTCGTGATAATTTATTTGAGTATATATTTCTTGTGATAGGCTATCATTACTACTGCCAGATGTTTTATTTCTTTTAATGTTCTTGACAGATTGCTCTTCGTCACACTAAGTCAACATTGCTCGTCGTTATTCAAAAATTCCCACTTCTTTTACATTTTTTAATGGTCTCGGAGGTATATAAATGTGAAGAGTTTGATGTTTAAATGCGCTACCGCCAGGAACTACCAGTCAGATTTAAAAAAAAAAATGCATTAGATAGCTTTTTAATGGGTGAAACCAGCTTTAGATAATAAATTGTTATATTTCAAATATTTTTTTATGCAGATGATGCGTAATTTGCAGTTAAAATTTATAAGGGTTTCCTGATTTAGATTAGGTGTGTAGCTAATTGTAGAAAACTTTGATCAATTATCTAGTACTTCCTTATATCGATGGAATTATCACAATACATCTTTTATAGGTAGGTACACCGGTTCAAATTGCCGAACCAGGTTTAAATTACCCAGCCAGCAAGATGACAAATAGTCAGATTGAAAGAATGTGTAAGGATTTGGGAAAGTTTTAGAATTCATCCTACCAGGACATGAGGATTTATAGGCGGTCGTACCTGACAAGTAACCGTGCGACGTTCGCAACGGCCCTTGCGACCGATTGATTCAGAATGTGCCACACAAAGGCGCGTTACGCCATAATCGGGCGCCGCATCTTTTCTAACTCATTTTTCTCGCTCGAGGCGAGGGCGTAGGGTGGTGGGGTACGGTTTCATCAGAGGGGGCGTCACGGCATTAGACAAGACACAAAAACGATGCCCGGCGGAGAACTGAGAAAGTAGAATTTCTGATGGTTTTTTGCTGTAGGTTTTCGTTACGAATACGGTAGTGTTTATATAAAATATTGGTCCTGCAAATTATGTGAAATTATATTTTAGGAAATATTTAATATAAAATAGCTACGTAAATATTTTGTAAAATTATTATGTTGTTTGGTTAACAAACATTATTACTAGAACCTCTGTTTGGAACTGCCCAGCAATCACACTTTGCATAAAGGGTAACGAGGGAGCTTGATTTACACTTCTTATCTTTCTACAATCCTCTTTAAATTGGCATTTGTTAAATGCGATGAAGATCAAGCGGTAACCAAAGTTAAACATGATAAAATGATAAGTTCCAATAAAAACAAAAACGAGGCACATTAAACGTAGCCAAAAAATCAATAACCTAAATTCATTAAAATGTTAAAACCTCTTATAGAAACGGTACATTAATCACAAACATTAAACCCTCTACAGTAATATTGTAGAGTTTAGGTCCGACCTTTTCCGTAGAGCCGTCCCGAAGGGTCAGTCAGACCGTAAGAGGGTATGGTCCCTTCGACCCCCAAAAGTGCCTCTTCCCCCCGTCGTACTGCGACTTGTAAGATTGATTGGGGCTCCTTCAGTCCATTGCTGGCCCCCCTGTGGGATATTCGACCCTCCCTCCTTTTTTCTCGGATACGAGGACGCGGATTTAGGGAGACTGGATGGATTAAGCACTAGAGGCGTAGCCTGAAAACTTCTGTAAATACACCGATGGGGAATTGTTGTTTACAACTGAAAGTACTTTTCGATAAATAGGCTTAATAATTTACCCCAGAGAGGAATGTTAGATATCTGTCGTATCCTAAATTATATAAAAATATATATCAATTGCCGTAAGCATGCCTCACGAATCTCGTGCCTCGAAAATGGCTCGATCGATTTGAACACATTTCGTTCCTTTGCTCGCCTTGACGAAAAAGAAAACAACTAAAGGAAAAGCCGACAAATCTAAATTAGATTTAGTAATTTTGTATACGAATTGGCATCTTCAATAGATGGCGTGGCATTCTTTAGGTGGTACAAAGTTCACCAGTAGTGCTGAGTTGAGATCCCACCGCTGGAGTCCACGAAATAATTATCTCTACCCATTATTTCATCTTATCTTATAAAAATGGGACATTAAAATGGTAGTCATAATTAAAGATCGCGCATGTTAGGTATTTACTAAATATAGAAAAATCATTATTGATGCTATCATAAAGGTGACGACTACTGACAGATTATTTTATTCTTATTCAATTTTATTATTATTCAGATAAAGACAAATGCGTTATAGTGAGAAAGTTTGCAAAAAATCATTGAGTAGTTTTACTTTTGTGTCATTTAAGGACTATAACGTCTATACCACATCTAGGGGCTATATATACGCACCCACCCTCTTTTTTCCTACAGGGGCTGTTAATAACACGAGCGGCTATTTTATTCGTCCGCCAGCACTTGCGGCGTGTGACGGCTTTGATGTCAGAGATTAGAAGTTTGTTTAATTCTGGCTCAGTATGTTGTTGTACGTACAATTGGTGCGTTTGATGTGAATTGTTTCAGCTTGGAATAACGTAGGTTTTGATAATCGTTTGACAGTTTAGTCTGCATTCTGCGCCCACATAAAAGATGTTTTTTATTTGGTAAAGTTTTTACCAGATATATAATATTTTAAGGATGAAATACACATTTTCTAGTGTACATATGTAAGATAGAACTTATGTTAATCAAAATACAACTTTGGCTGTCATGCAAAATGAAAAATTTACATTAACTCAATAAACATCTCAGTTATTCAATATTAAAGTATTTTATTTGCTTGTTTAATGGTAAGTAACCTTACATCTGTTCTCGAAAAATGTTATGTTGTTAGTACGTATATAGAAAATTTTCATCCATATCTCACATAAATAGCCACCCACTTTTTCCGTACAGATTGATAGATTTATTACGCATAAATGCATCACGGCCGACCTTGAACGATGACATAATTAAGTTTAGTCCCCTAGTTCCTGCGACCGTCGCGTTTCGATAACAAGGGGGTCCCTACAAACCCCATTCGCATTTGTAGGGTTATTTGTCAAAAATGACTTATGATTTATCAAGGTATAGTTGTTAAGAGTATTTATGGAATGAAGTCGTCTCGGCATCTTTAACATGTTTTCATTCAATTAAAGAAAGGTTATGAAATCATATGTTTAGAGTGCTTACACGCGTCCTTCAAAAACTGAAATTAGATTATATCAGTTTTTTGAGTTTATCAAGTTGATTTTTAAATATTTCGGTGAACCGCGGACGCAAAAGAGGAGTGTTACCTATTTATTATATTAATGAGGGGTAATAAGTATAAGCTTTGTTGGACAGTTCGTCGTGTAGATTGTCTGTCTTGTCATATTCCAGAATGTTTCGTCCTTGTATTATTTTAACCTACAATTTATTAAATTTATGTATTTTAAAGAAAAACGGCAGATGGCAGAAAGAAAATACTTTCGAACCTCAGGACGAGTGAAAAAAATGTTTTTACATTCTGTTTAGATAAGATTCGATTTTTATTTATTTGGGACAGAATACAATTACATGTTACAACAATAACTCTAAAGAAAAAAAAATGGTGTTAATATGTAATCTATAACACTATCAACATAATATTGTAAGGAACAGTAGGGCGACACGATGTAGATACAAGTAACACTTATGACAGGAAATATTAACTTTTGGGTACCTAAAGTACCTAATCAAAAATTAAAATTAACTGTCATAGCAAGTTAATGCAAAAATCTCTAGTGCTACCTACTAAAAATAGAAACAAAAAAAATACATAACATAAGAATAGAAAAACTAATTGATTGATTGACATAAAAGAAAAGATAGAAAGAAAACACACATTTAAATTAGAAGACTAAATTACTAATCAGAGAAAATAATATTTATAAATATTGATTAAGAACTCGGCAATAATACGAATATTTCAATTAGCTTGAAGAGCTTTGTTAATAGTTCTTTTGTAGCTACCTTCAGACAGAATGAAGAAGTCAATGTTTGATTTATTTATTTTCTATTTAGGTTAGCTTAACAGTTTTCAATAGTTCAACCTCAAAATTTCTCTATGGAATCCCAATACTTAAAAGAAAATTAAAATTAGCTATGATGCTTATTGCAATAAATAAGTACACTGATTAGGATTTTTGCTAATTGATTACATATTTTATTTAAACTAGGTTAAAAACCAACTTAACGTATAACCTTAAATACCTAGAATGCAGGCAGGCATTTCCATTCCAAGCAACAAGGCAGATCTTTGCGCAAAAATCGTTTTAGCCTGGGAGGTATATACCAGATGGTGTATCGTTTTAGACTGAAATTTTCACATCTAGACCTAAAATTGTGAGTGGGTGAGTAGGGAACGAATTCGATCTACCTTAAGGACTGGGTGGATGAGTCTCTTCATTTACCCTACTTACCACTACCAGGCGAGCATAGCGTATTGAGAATTTTAACGGAATTAGTCGCGAGCCGCCTGCTAGGCGCCGCAGTTACTCACCGCACGTACAACCTTCCACCAAATGCTGTTACCCTAATGCTCTTAATTCTTATTCTACTACACATAGAGACTATTATTCTTTTTGATGTTACTGAGTACGCAAAGGAGTAGGTACGAGCAAGTGGTTGAGATGTTGCCTACTGTACTGAGAGTTGTGGGAAGGAACCACCCACCTCCACACCTAGTTTTAGCGTCTGGTGACTCGTGAGGTGTCTACACGCATCAGAATTAACCAACCGAAAGTAAGGGTAGCCTGTTTTCCCTGTTTAATAATAGCTTTAGCGTTCACTTAAATTATATTAAACAGGTTGACAAGAACATTGTAAAAGGACACTTTGCATAACCTCGGTATTAAAATTTCGTTGAGTAGAACCCAAAATATTACATAATTCAGTGGATTTATGCGTACTTATTATCACAATAAATTTGTAATTATTGGAATTGCTGTTATTGGCTGAATTGAAAATGGTACCTACATATGGTCGAAGTGCTTAACAGAACAACAGTCAGATAATAAGAAAGTCGAACGACATCGATCGTATGACGCTATTATTATCACAATCGGCCTACGGATGAAACTTGAACCTTCTCTAAAACTCATTTTACATAACAAAACACAGTAAAATTAAAAATACATGATTTGCAGTCAAATAACTAGTTGGCAACCTTTGGGCTTTTCACAAATTGTGACTTCAAAGTTAGATACATATATTTTAAGACTGGTCAAATCAACTGTTCCCACGCGATTCTTTAAAATCCTCAATAAACGCTGACGAAGTCGCGAGCACAAGTTAGTTTTTTTCACAAACTACTATACTTCTATACATAAATATGTTTCTAGTAAACGTAGGTAAAGACGACGAAAAGGGAGACGGACGGCATAAAAGATGTTTAAAACCTATTAGTAAATAGGTGGTCTTTACCTCTAATTATATCAACGAGTACGTTACCATTTGACCTACTTAGGAACCCCTCACGCATGAACCTGTGGGACTGTAGGGTAGTCATTACTATTGCTACAATACCTACTGATATCTTTTTAATACTTTCTGGTATTTACTAGAATATGGTTAGAGGTAGGTAGGTACTTGGCAATTTATAATCGAAATCCAACCGTATTTTGTAACATGATTTCGAAGGTTATTGATCTTTATTTATTTAGTTTTATTTTTTTAATTCCGCTACAAGTTAGCCCTTGACCGCAATCTTACCTGGTGGTAAGTAATGATGTCTGAGATGGTAGTGGGCTAACCTGTTAGGGAGTATATTACTAATCGTACCGGAACACTAAATCGCTTAGTGGCACGGCTTCGGGAAGTTATTGGATACTTTATTGAAAATTGATTTTGTCTGCAAATTAACAAGTTTAAGTTAATGCCCAGATTCTCCAACCATTTGGCAGTCTGAGCAGGGAGATCAAAAAGGTCGTTGGGCAATCCCAAAGTTTTAATAATGTTTTAAAACACGTTTATTATATTTTAATTTACTAAACAGTTGATTAGCTTCTTAATAAAAAGGTTACTTGGAAGTAGTCAGCTCCACTTTCATGATCAAACAAGACATAAAAATAGAAAGAAAAGAAGACAAAAAAAGAGGATTTGCCCTACAAACTACAGACAGTCAGACTACATTTCAAAAGTACCTACTAATAACTTTATAAGTAAGAACTTTTAAAACTAAATTAATAAACTATCAGTAGTACAGTAGTTAATAAACACGGAATGAGTTTGAATTTACCCGGTTATACCTAACTCCTAAACGGTGAGTAGCGACATATTAAATGAAAGCTCCTAAATAGTTTAAATATTTTGAATTTACGCGCACGAAAGCAGCTTTGTTTTTCTTTACCAATGGCTCAATGTCGTTAGAATTTGTTTAAGTTATGTAAGTTATTTTTTCATAAAAAACTTATCAGAGAATGCTTTTTTTTATTCCACTACAAGTGATGATGCAGTCTAGGATGGCAGCAGGCTAACATGTTACTTGTTAGGGGGTATGCCAGTTATACAACACCATGAGAAGCGGTGATAGCGCAGTGGGTTCAGCTCGACATCCCTTTCGGGGGCCGAGTTCGAATTTCGCACGCACCTCTAACTTTTCGATGTGCGTTTTAAGTAATTAAAAACATCACTTGCTTCGACGTTGAAGAAAAATATTTTTAGGAAACCTGTATGTCTGAGAGTCTACATTATGTTCTCAAAGGTATGTGGTGTCCACCAATCCGCACTGGGCCAGCGTGGTGGACTACGGCCTTAAACCCTTCTCATTGTGAAAGATGACTTAATGACACTTAATCCCCCACCTTAACGGTATGTATGTGTCGGTAGGGTGGTAACGAGCCTCGGCAGAAGCCTACCACAAGACTAATCCAGAATTTTGATCCCCTGCCGGGAATCGAATCCTTGACCTCCAAATTAACGCAACGCAAGGGACGTCGTCAAAAGATTGAAGGGCTAAGAGCACAAATTAGTGCCTTAAAGCTTATATAGTTTATTGATTTGAGTTAATGTTGTAGTGTGACCGGTAGAATAACTTGTGTACCTACGTGTGGAACAGGCATTAGTCCTAAAGAAAAATATTTTTTAAGTCACGTTAAAACCGCTCCGTGATTAGGTCGACATGTCACGAAGGGCGATTTCTATGCTTATGGTTGCATGGGGCTTATTTACTGTATAACTAGCCCTAATGTACTCTGACCTAGTTAGCTTTGAGACCGTTTAGATTTTTTTGTTGTTGACTCATTCGTTTCCCTTTTACATTTATATGTTTTATGCGACTAAAGTAAGTAAGCTATATACTTTTTATTTTTTGTTAAATTTTCAACAAGGTGTTAAAGCAATTTCTTACGTTACGGGTGCCGGGATGAATCCCAAGCAAACGAGGAATTTTAGAGAAACTCACGAGCGTAGCAAGGGTGTTGCATTCAGAACCCTGAGTGAAACGAGGGTTTTAGGGGCGCCCAAAACGACGGCAGTTTTAACCCTGAGTTGAATCCGCTACTTTTTAAACTTCGCGAGGCAATTAAATCAAGTTTTGGGTAATTTTTACGATATATGTTTCGCATCTTACAGGTTATGGTGAATGACAGGAACGCCATCATACGTTAGAGCGAGATAGCAATAGTATAATGAACAGATTTTATACAGTTACGTCGTGCGCGATGTTCCCATTCAAATAATAAAAGCCCCTAGGGACTCCTGTACAACATTACGTACCCGCGAAGCTTATAGGATGTACTGACATACTTGACCTTTCAATACTAGGCCATTTAATGAGGCATTGTCGAGCGAGTGGTGTGAAAAACTCTTTACGTTATCAAGATAATAGACAGAACCGTTACTGACCACCACCACCAGCAAAACGTCATTTAACTATATGAACTTTTGCTGGTGGTGGTGAAGCATAAGTGGTCATTCGTGGGACATATAATTCATGGATAGATCATAGCGTTGGACATTGAGGTTTAAGGTTTTGGAGTGGTGACTGCGTGAGCACCAGAAAACGAAGCATTGGTAGACCTACCAGTAAGCTTATGGAAGGAAAACATAAAATGAGTCGCAGGGAGCCGCAACAATATGAAACTTAAAAAAACCTTGCAAAAAAAACCTATATCCAGCAATGGAGTCCGGCGGGGTCCACCTCCTTGGGGGCCGACCTACGTTGCAGCTTATATCCCCCGAATAAGCAAAGCAAAGTTACCTCCACCATGCAGTAAACTTCATAAAATAATCACTTAATATTTAAAGGCCTTAAAAGTTAATTAAACGGTACGACCTGAACCTACGTCGCGCATAGTGAATTTTATAAGTCGAGGTAACAAGCGCGCATAAAGTACGGGGAGTACTTATTTGCCAGAACAAATAGCACCGCACTACGCCGGGTCCGAACTGATTATTTAATAGCAACCCTCCCTAGCCCTTAGCCCCACAGGCCGCAAGGGGAGTAAGACCCTAGAAAAAGTTCCGCCGCCGCACCGTGTCTATCAAACTAAAAGGCCATTCATACGAATATTATGTCCTTAATTCGTCGTTTGATTTCAAAACGGTACTTTCGCTTTTAATTTCATGAAGTTAAGATTGTTGCCTCTTCAGCATTAGATTAAATTTCTTACAACATAATAGTGTTTTACCACAGGTGACAAAAAATAACACCATCCAAATTTCGTTATAATATTTGTTAATTAATAAATCTAAGTTATTTAACACGATGTTGTATGTTAGGTCTTCATTGTCATAACATTAACAACAGAACATAACGATATTCCATTCACATTTGTGTTTGGGGACCGGGGCAGACAAAAATCGGGCTCGAATGAGTTTCCCGAACCTCAATAAATGTTTTAAGGGTGCGTAAATCATTACGACGCGCACCCGAGCCACACGCCTAACTTCGGCAGAGCAGTATACGTGACAATATAAGGATATGGTATAATTGTTTTCTTCGATTTTCGATGTTGGAAAAGAACAACTGCTGAGTTTCTTGCCGGCTTCTTCTCAGTAGAATCTGCCTTCCGAACCGGTGGTAGAGTCACTACAAACAGACAGACTTGACGTTTCAAAAGTGCTTATATCAGGCCTACTTGAAATAAATGAATTTTGAATTTTTTGTAGTGTGTGATTGTAATTAACACTTGTTTTGGTCGGTGCAAGTCCAACTGGGTAATAAAAACCATATACTATATATAGCTTCAATTTTAAAATATGTTTTTACCATTATTATGTTTATATAAAACATTATCATGAACCTCCCATGTTCAACATTTCTTATGTACCTAAACATAATAATGATAAAATTAGATGCGTTTTTACCAGAGTCGATCAATAAGGTAATTGAGAGATAAAGCGCTTCATCTCTAAAAGTTATACCAGTTAATTTTTCTCAAAATTGGTTTTGTTGCTTTAAAAAAACAAAACTTCTTTTTAATCATCCGGAAATACCCCCGTGCATTTTCGAAATGCAAAGTGGATACTTCATATCTTTACCCTATCTTTGAGCCAAATTTTGTCAAATTCGGCGAAGGTTGAGCCAAACATAGATAATAAATAACTTCACAATGACAATTTACTGCTAATAATTATTCGAAGGAGTTCGAAGTAACACCAAAAATAGCTCTATCTGATTAGTCTATTAATTCATCGTATCTTTAGTCCGCTTCTATTGTCTAAGCTTCGTAACTCAAGCTTTACGTTTAAGCCTGTTTTCTGTCGCGTCTATTTTTGAAACTGGTCTGATATACACCCACCGAAAATTATCATATAGTCGTTTTATTAAAAATATTAACCATAACTGTTGGTATTTTAAGTGGAAGATCATTTGCAGAAATCTTTAGTAACTATGTCCCATTTTTTTATTGTAATGTAATTTTAAATTATTAAACCAAAAAATTTATCTGGATCACCTCCCTAAACTGTACTGTCTAGTACACTGTCTACTACTGTTCTGTCTAGTAACTGTCCTAGTACTTGGACATCACTGTGCTACGCACGGTATATTGAAAATAAAAGTGCTGAATAAATTTCGATTACGGTAAATTATCATAGGTTCTTACGTACAGTAACATTCCGTCATACCTTACATAATAAGTTTCCGAAGGAAAAGTGTGTAACTAGATCACAAACAAGCCAACCAGCTAACATAGCAATGTTGCATATTATCATGCCGCATCCAATTTCTCTTTGGCACTTCTGTTGTCTTGGTAGTTTGCGAAGGCCTCACCCGGGAGCCCTTGGTACAACTCAACCCCATATAATCTGCACTGACAGCGTCGTGCCGACCCGCCCGCCTTTGCTAATGTAGCGGTATATCTTGTAGCTTATGTTGTTTAGGTATGTATGTACTAAATATAAAGCTTATTTACGCATGAATCATCTTTGTTACGCTAGACATATATTGCTTTTACCCCCCGATAAATGTAATTTAATTGATTTACGCCTGAAATTGATAATTAATATATGCCAAATGCCAGATTTAAATATACGTCGATGGTAACAAATTAAATCAATGATGCAAATCGTAAGGTCGTCATACATTCTATGCCATTTCCATGGGTTAATTTTTGACATGGTTACGTTTGAGTTTCTCAATGACCCTATTGAGGCTGACCTACCGAACCGATATGTGTAATGTAAATATTGATCAATAATAAAAAAAATAGAACAACTATTGTTCAATTTGTAGTTTTTTTACTGACCAAGTGATGCGTCGTAAAAATAAGACGGTCTTTCTACGTTAGTGGGTTTAAAACTAAAGCCGTACGGTTTGGTCAAAATATTGTTTTCTCGGGCAATTATTAGTTGAACCACCAAGTTGTTCTACTCCGGTCACCCAGTGTAAAGCCTGCAATACAATGTCAATGGAATATGTCAATTGCATAACAGCGTACTAATTCTACTTTAATATTTTCTGGGGTACGTTCGTTTTTACTGGTGAGAGGTGTTTATGGTCATTTATTTAATAAACCGACGTCAAGAGAGATGTTTTGTCCGTTAGTTTGAGTCATCAGGGGCCAAACATTACTTAACGTTACGTTACTTTGTCATACAAGTGGCCTTTTTGTTATGTTCTCGTGTTAAATTACTTAAATTTTGTACACCAAAGAATCAATAGAAAGCTGCAATATTATCATCATCATCATCATCATTTCAACCAATTCAAATTCAAATTCAAAATTCAAATTCAAAATGGTCGTCCACTTCTGGCATAGGTCTTTTGTAGGGAGTTCCACAATCCACGGTCCTGGGCAGCTTGCCTCCAGCGGTGCAATATTATAGGAACATTAATATTATGCTGAAACCAGATTGCTATTGTTCAACTCTTGGGCAACTACTGCAGCGGATGTGACGAGACGAGACTCGTGTAGGCATTGACTTAATATGGTAATTCTGAACAAATCTGATTTGGTCTTGTTATATTTTGACACAACTATTTCGGCGCTGCCCTGACATGCTCCCAATATGACTCTTAATTAGTCTTACCAATCTTTTGTTGTCACGTGTTTTTCAGAATTTACACAGAAGTCAATCATCAGCTACTGTAATCAATTGTACCATTAAATGTCTCATAACAGTATTGTTGGTCTGCATTTAAATAAATATAACGCTACGGGAACTAGCAATTTACCTTTCAATAAATATACACATATTGCCAAGGACTAAATATAATCTCTTATGAGGAATTCACCCACGTTTATGAGGAAACGGGCTCCCTGTACCCCTGGAGGCGGTGGGAGGGACGGAAACCTCTTAATTATTGTCACATGTGAATTATTTTGTTATTGACGCCCTTTCTTCAACGCTCTCGTTAGTCTCCCTTCCAGATTCTTTTTTCAGTTGATATTTAACGCAACCATTATCATGAAACCTTGTTATTCCGTCATTTTTGCACTATTTACGTTTATAAACGAAGTTTATAATTTATTTTGATCCAATTATCAAATTTTATGCCTACGGCAAGCTTCACAATACCGCTGAGGAAAAATATTTTAGGTTTTGTATTCTTTTATAAACTGCAAAATTAATTCATTTCATGAAATTCGCAGATTTTTCCATCAATATACATAAATATTTTTAAGGGAAATATATTCTGTTCAGACAATTCTAAATATAAAGCTAATTTTAACAACACTCTAATACAAATAAAATAAGTTTTTAATGATAAAAACTTTTAACTTAATGGTTTGATCACCAGTCAAGCAATTACGCCGTATCCGACCCAACGAACGCGATAATCCCAGTGGCCACTTCGACAAACCTTGATAGTGTACCAACTTTAATTTTCCAAATTCACCTGCCGTTTATGTAATTCGCCTCCACCATACATGTGGCGCCCCCTAGCGGCCGGGGTGTCTAATGTAAGGCCGGGGGAGGTACAGGCGACGCTCACGAAAAGGAAAGGGTGGGTACCGAGCAATTTTTTTCTGATTTTTCCCCTCCGCCCTTTTTACCCCGATAATACCCTAATGGTCGCTCGCTTCCTTTTCGGCGGATTTTTTTCGCCGGCGAAGATCGAGACGTATTTTTTACCCGCTCGTAATTTCCTCGTTTCCCACTGAAATGAAAAATAAACGGCCGATTCTTCTATTGACGCGTGATTCCGTGCTCGGACGTTCTACGGAGATTGCCACTTGTTTTTTGCGATCATTAAAACACAATGATCGCAAGGACACGCGACTGTGAAAATTATTTTATTTTTCCTTTTAGCTCGCGGTTCCTTAGCCAAGTTTATATTTTTATTTGCATGTACTTGGAAATTAAATCTATATTATCTGTAAAAATAATTATTTGGTGCGTATTTTAAAGCATTATGGTATAAGTATAATAGTTAAAGATATGGACTGTGATATTAGGCAGGTGTCCTAGTTGCCTTCGATAAACTTCGAAATCGTGCATGCATAATGCAGAGAAAAAGGGGAAAAAGCGGATAACCAGGGAAATTTCTCCCCCTCTACGGGGTTTCTTCGAGGTGCCTACTAGGCTAGCAGGGGCGTGCAGGAGGTTGCGTCCTTTGCTAAGATTAATACGGCACCGTTCGCCCGTCTGACGCCACAGCTTTCATTAAAAATACTGCGGACCACGGTAGGTTAGCTAGCGTATACAGCATACTTATGCTTAACTTGATGTATAGCAATGGCCCTATTTAAAACATGCATCTAACTAAAGCTACCATTGCTATTGCTTTATTTTTTTTCAATGAGTACTAGGTACGGTAAACTTGTGTGTATTATTTATGCTTTTTAATGATGATATATTTCGTTTGAGTGATTTCGATGATTGATGTTTTTAACTATTATTATGAATGCATTTGATTTACTTTGCCCATGTATTTGATTTGCTTTTCTTTCACGCAGCAACTTTCGAACTCTGCAACTACGATTACTTTTTCATTCAAATTAAAAACAAATCGTAACCTGACATTACGAGTATTACGAGTAATGCATTGTAAACAGAGGGGGTCAACAATTCAACGCTCCGCCTGATTTATTTGTATCGACGACGCGACGGCCCCGACAGGGCAGCTTGTGAAAACCGGTCAAGTGTTAGCCATACCTTCGCAATTAGCGATAATTATTTATTAACAATATGTAGCTGTAAATATTTATATGTAATTTAAATCTGTTTGATATTTTTATCTTTTTTAGGGATATTTGAATCCCAAGAACAATAAGTTTATAAAATACTTCTTTGTGTTCTAAGTAAGGTATTGTATCTATATATAGTACCTCAGCGTTAATGTATCAAAAGGTGTTGTTAATATACATTTTATAAGAGGGTAGGTATTAGGTAAAATCCGAACCGGCGCCAGCTTTTCTATCGCCAATATTGTCAATAAAAGTTAAGGTGTTGGGTGGGTGAGCACTGAGCAGTGCCGTGTTAATCTTAGCATTGGACGGTATCTTCTGTGCACCCCTGCGAGCCTGGTAGGTGGTATGGAGTATGTTCACAGTGGGGGACCATTTTTGATTTTAATGGAAACAAGTTTGGCCTAAATTATTATTATATTGATATAAGATGCTTCTTTTTGATTTTTGTAATTTAGCCGCCTGTAATTTAAATAAGCATGCGATAAAACGATCTGAACTTTTTCTATAACGAGTAGTTATTTTATATGCCTAACGGGCGTATTAATAGAATAAGATTCATTTTACATAAACACATCGCACATTTCTTATTAATAATAACATCAAACTACTAATATTTCGTTATACAATAATAGTTTTGTGAGTTTAAAACATAACACAATACCATTCAGTGAGTTACGAGCAACACTTATAATTTGGCAGCCTTGGGCAGACTTGGGTTGGCAGCGCAGAATCCTCCAGAGTACTCAGTATTTTTAAAGCTGCGGTGCAGGGCGGGATGTATTAACGGGTGAAACTTACCAGGGTATACGCGGCTTTGGGAGTCGAACGTTTTGTTCAAAGAAATGCTTACAAAGTTATTTCCTCTCACCGTTCTCTGTATAAACACTATTATATTTTTATTCACCACTAATTGTCCTCAACTCAGTAGCCAATGTCTAAAATGTAAGTTATCTAGCTATCCCAAAGTGCGCCAAGATCGGTGCAGTTGTTGAACCAAAAATAAGTATCCATCAACCTAACAAATTTTCGCAATTATAACATTAGTATGCATAATCCAACTGTGAGTAAGGGGGGCAAAATATAAAGTGGGTAGACGTTCTAAATTTTGGACGGCCGATGGCGTAGTGGGCAGTGACCCCGCTTTCTGAGTCTAAGGCCGTGGTTTCGATTCCCATAATTGGAAAATGTGTTCGTGATGAACATGATGATGATGTTTTTTAGTGTCTGCGTAGTTATCTATATATTATAATTACATATAAATATTTTTCCTAAATATTCATCAGTTATCTTAGTACCCATTACACAAGCTACTCTTACTTTGGGGCCAGATGGCGATGTGTGTATTGCCGCAATATATTATTTATTCTAGTTCGTACTCGGCGTTAAGATTAGCTACGCCAGTCTAAATCTATCTATCTCTCAATCTACCATTATCTATATCTATCTAGCTTTATCTTAACTAATAACGCCCTAAAATTTTTTCGATGTTTGAACACGCTAATCTCTGGAACCGCTAGTTATAGGTTACTTAACAGCGCGCTCTACGAACATTAGGCGCGGAGTAAACGTGTGAAGGCGGTTGAGTCGACGCGATGGGTGTATGTTTTGTAAGATAACGGAAGAAAGTTTGCATGTGTAACTTTTAGGAAATACTCGGACGAAGTTGCGGGGGACCGTTACTCTTAATAAATATATGTGTGTATATTTCAATGTATTCCTGGATGGTTTAAAAAAGCAATGATTAAATGGTAGTTGGCCCTGCTTAATCGGGCAGTATGACGTCTGTCATGTATTTATTACCAATTGAGTAGGTAAATATACAAGTATAACATTATCGGTTTTCAAAAATTCTCTAGGAACTCAGGATTTGAACTTCATATTATTACGTGACTATCAAAACTAAATGGTACCTCATACCACATCAAAGCTTTTTTTCTTAATTAATTAAGTCGCAAATTGATTACTTTCGACGGCAGGAAGGAATAAAAAGCGGGGGTAGGTACTGGGTACTAGGAGCGCAGCGGGTGGGTGGGGGTGCCGCCTTGCGAGTGGGTAATGTGAAAGCAGACACACGAACCCTGCTGCTGGCCCGGTACAGGCGCCAAAAAAGTCAATCTGAATCTTTTAAATGAATTTAATCTTTCTAAGAAAGAAAAAAAAGATATTAGAATAAGGGTTGTTAGTTCCTTAGATACTGGAAAAACTGCATTAACTCGATCTATTCGAATAGAATTTATAATCAATCACACACATATTAGTATATAAATATATTAGATACAAAAAAAACAAATAAAATCTTTTTTCTACCTTGTATTGAAGTCTGTTCAGATACACCATGATACGTATATACCTCTTGACACTATACATTTGCATAAATATGGCCATTATATATTTTTACGAAACGTACTAATTGGTTCTTAGACCAGAACTACTTTCGGAAGCTTGATTTAATTGCACCCTTACAAGTTTATGCCTATTCTTGTATAACTTTTTAGTTATACCTACTCTAACTGCACTTTATGTGGGTTTTGTCAGGTATCCTTGTTTATACCTTTAATCTATGACATACACATTACGTGAAAACTTGTTATTAGTTAAAATTTTGTTTGTCTAATAAAACAAATATAATATACCTAACATTTGATGTCTAGAGTGATTCCTGCTTAATTGACAGCTAAACTCCTAATGATTTAATTCGATCTCTCTTCGATGATAGTTTTATGCCCAGCAGTGGACGATGTAGGTTGAGAATAACGATAACATCTTAAGAATACCTTTAATCTATGACATTCATATTACTTGAAAACTTGTTATTAGTTAAAATTTTGTTTGTCTAATAAACAAATATAATATACCTAACATTTGATGTCTAGAGTGATTCCTGCTTAATTGACAGCTAAACTTCTAATGATTTAATTCGATCTCTCTTCGATGATAGTTTTATGCCCAGCAGTTGACGATGAAGGTTGAGAATAATGATAACATCTTATGAATTTATGATAGACTAGCTGTTGCCCGTAACTTAGTTTTAGTTTTTTTGGTTTTTAATAAAACCGTGGGAATCGTGAGTTTTAACAACTATCCCTTGTCAGTCTCCAGGACGCAATATAACTCTATACAAACTATCACCTGTATCAGTTTAGCTGTGAATCCGTGCATAGGTAACAAGTGATAGATTTTTGATTCTCCAGGCAACGTTACCCAGCTTAAAGGATGAGCTAAAATATATTTCCGGGATAAAACATATTTTTAGTTCATCCCAAAAATGCTACATATATATATGATTTCATATATCAATACCGGAACAGTTGCTGATCTGAACATTGTTAATAAGCAAACGAATAAATTAACAGACACATTTATATTATGGATTGTTTTATATGATATCTATGAAAAAAGTTGTTTATTTTTGTGTAAGAAAAGAACAAAGAAAACTATCAATACTAAGCAATTTTGTTCTGCTGACTCTACGTTTAGACGGCCGGCGTGCCCGGCGTATAGCAGTTATTATTTACCGGCTTTATCATTTCGAAAATTTCATATTCCCCGTACTTGGACGCTTGAGGTTTAAAAGCGTAAGCGTAGGGGGGTGTACTTTTTGCCTACAACTCGGTAGTTTGCTCGCACGGGGGTCATGGGGTGTTCGAGCTAAGGAATAATAAACCGCACTTGCTTAGGACTGCCGTTCGATGTAGACTACTATATTATGTCACGCTGGTATTCGGGGAACATGTTCAGGTCTGAAAAAATGCTAAATACGTAGGCTTGCGTAGAAAACATTCGGCTTATAACATACAGTCTATATAAAATAATATTCACGTATATAAATTCTAAGCCTAAGGTGATATTTATTTGATTGTTAGCGATTGATATCGTCACTGTTAAACAAAATTCAGAACCTTCTTAAATATGTAATAGTTGTTTCGAATCTCTTAGGAAAGGCTAAAGTAAAAGTCAGACTAAACACACACACAGCTGTTTCATAGAAACATACAATATACCAATCAAACGGCTAATCGAATTAAGTGTCTACTTATTCTCTGTTTTTTTTTTGCTTGAGGCAATGACCTGAATAGTGATTGCTTGCATTTGCTATATATTTTTTTGTACTAGAATGAAATTGGTCCTAATCCGTTGTGAGACGAAAATAAATTCTCCGTATATAAAAATATAATGACAAAATGTATTACGTTTAATTAACATCAGCATCAGGGCCTTATTATCATCGCTTAAAGCAGTATTTTTAAATTGTTAATTAAAATCCTTATCCTTATTTGTATTAAACAAACTCATAAAACTTTTATGATAAAATAATTTTGTTGTAAGCGCAAAATAACGCAATCGTTACATATTGTCAACTAGTTGTTATAAACTATTTACCCTAAGCACTTGCCAATCTGAAACTGACTAGTTTTCTACATTTAATATATCTGTAATCTCTTGATAATTAGCTTAGCAAAGTTGTTGTTAGTTAGAAATTGTATGGCAATAAATAAATCGATCGAGATTTCGGATAGATTGAATACCGAAAACGGTTTCAATGATTTGAAATGTTTTGCTGAACCACAAGAACACGCGCCATGGCAATGAAAGCTGAATAATTGGCAAATATTATCTTTACGTCCAAACATCATACACGTTAATTCATACATATATGACCCAATTGTATAATGCCGACTACAAATACTTTTCCCGTAGTTTCGTTCCGCCGCTATCGTTGTTATCTTGTTAGAGACGAGGGTACGAAGGGTCCAGTGCCAGCACAAAGACGGTGCGTGCCCCAAGCACTATTTATAACTGTTCACGGTAAACCATCAGTCTTATACGTAACGATATTATTCAGCGTATTTGAATGTTTTTTTTGGAAAAGCGATGTTGAGATATTTCTGGTGATACGGCACGATATAATAATAGTTATCTATCTAAAATATTGGTCTCTTGATAAGTAAAGCTCCTTGCTAAACCAATAGTTTAAAAAAATGCACATATCTTAGACGTGTAGAAATCGTTTGGAAAAGTTCTTCTCACTCCTTACTTCATTGTTACCTGCGTTTTAAATTTATAGAATTAAATATCTCTTCCTTTACCGTTCAAGGGCAACACCGTGAGAATGCTGAACGTCTGAGAGATCTCCATAATGTACTCAAAGGCGTGTGAAGTTTACCAATCCGCATTTGGCCAGCGTGGTGATCAAATTTTCACTCTGACAGGAGAGCCGTGCGCTGGAGATAATTATGACGATGATAAAATTATAAACTGAATATCAATTTTTTGGACTTTGACTAGGTATATATCGTAAAGTCGCTTAGTATAAGTCAAGGAACCATAGCCTAATCAACATCGGTAGGTAGGTTATACGTAATGCGAATGAGGGATTGTATCCTCGCACGCTGTAACCAATTAGGCCGTATATGATCTTTGTAATGAGTTTTTTTCTTAATATTTCTTTTCTCGCCGATTTCGTAGCGTTGTTTGTGTGCCTTGTTATTATTTCAAGAAGATTAGACTATGTTATTGCACTAGCTCTGCATGCGTCTTCACCTGTGTTTTCTGTATCCCTACTTACTGCAAAGTTTCAAATCGCATTTTTAAAATATTGCTAGATTATTCGGGATAGATTGGTCAATATTTAATTATTAACTTGCAAAGGCGACCTTATCACTAAAGTTATGGGATAGATCTGATCTATCATAACTTTAGTGATAAGACCGCCTTTGCACGCAAAACACTTTCGTATTTATAATGTGAACAATACAAAAGTTATTTTTACAGGTTATTTTCGGGATCGCGTAAACATAGTTGAAATGGTTTTAATTTTCATAAGCTTGTTTGTGTGGTTTCGTATAAAGCTTTATATCTACTCGGTTTAGTTTTTTTCGTCTTCCTAATAAATTAAAATTCAAATTAAAAATGTTTTGTTCGTGTAGTCCTATCACAGGCAACGCTTCTAGCGTTTATATTATATTATATGCTACCATTATTCCGAGGTGACGATGATAACTATGAGGGGTCCAAACGTGGTGCTTGCGTGAAGAGCCCACAAAAAACATAGCTAGTTTTTTTTTTGTTATCACCTTCTCATAGTCTATTAATATAGAACAATAAGCTATGAAGTTTCACAATTCAAAAGTAAAATTCTATACTATTATAGGATTTTTCTTGCTTTCTTTTGAATATATATTTTATCATATGTTATTTTTTGTCACGCTCAGCTGCAGGGGAACCCAATAAATGGATGTATGTATTATAAAATTGGGATATAATTTCGTGTGACTGACATGTTTATCGTACCAGGACGGCATAACGTCGAGGCAACAAACTTCTTTGTTTACTGGGTTCTCTTAGGCATGTTTAGAGCCCGAGGGTCGGATCCATATTGGACATTTTGTATAAGTGTGGGTCCGATCCCAGGGTAAATCCCTTTCGGACCCTTCCGAAGGACCGGCCTGTATTTGCGGATTTTTAAGGTAAAATTTATATGTGGGACTATTGGTAGCTTTAATAGTGTTACATTTTTAATGGGTTCTACCTTGGAAATCCGATTTAGATTATATAAATTTGTAAATACTTTGTAATAGTAGTTGGTAGGTACACGTTTATGAAGACAACATTTCATAAAACAGGACAAGATAAAAATTAGCTGTTGGTTTTTCACAATAAATAAAGAAATTATATACAGGATTTATTCGGCATAACATTTTTACCAACGTTATATCTGTCTGTTAGTACGTTAAGCTATCAAAGGTAAAATTTTACTTGCCTATTGAGTTGAGTTAGTGTGTATTTGATTCGGTTTATACTTATGACATAATTAGAGAATGAGAAAACTCTATCGCAAATTTTGAGAATTTATTTTTCCGACAGAACCTTTTCTTTTGGTTTATATTTTATTCCACTACAAGTTAGCCCTTGACTGCAATCTCACCATGATGATGCAGTCTAAGATGGTAGCGGGCTAACCTGTTAGGAGTTATGGTAGTCATGCCCCTAATCGGTTTATACGCGACATCGCGCCGGAACACTAAATCGCTTAGCGGCACGTCTTTGTCGGTAGGGTGGTGACTAGCCACGGCCAAAGCCTCCCTGCAGGTCAAACCTCAAAGACGTACATCGCCTTAATTAAAAAAAAATATGTTAATATACTACAGGTCAGTGGTAACGAGGTTTTCTTACACAAAAACAGCGCTTATAAAACAAATTTGTGTTTATAACTGATTTCCATAAAATTTGCATATCTCTGCTAATATTTAGCACATAATATTTAACAACAGTAAACGATTCAACCCTTTTTACTTTCCGCCTAAAAGCCCGTTAACCCTAAAACGTTACCACTCGATAAGCATTCATAATGACAATGAGCGTTAATAATGAAATGGTCGAAAGTACCGGCCGGTGCGCTCGTGTGAACGTGTCCTATGCAAACAGCTTAGAACAGAAACTATTATGTATATTCCAAAGCAGCAGTAAAGGGTTAACTTATACTGGTCCGCCGCTATTCAGTAGGTAATACTTATGAATGTATCTGCTACTATTGGTTCCCTTAATACGATATCGCACATCTCGCAAGTATTGAAACTTCTCTGCTATCGATTTATTATCCAAATTTTATCTGTATTTATCAGTCGACCGTTTTACATAAAACACGTGTATAAGGGTCAAAACAATATATTTCACTCGGTATGATGTAAGGATCCCAAACCTAATTCTATGGTGGAATAAAGAAAGTTTTACACATCCATTTATACCATGAATCTTGAAAACATTACAATTCGATATGCGATTCTTAGTATGCATATTATAGACCTTTAATACGAAAAATTAGAAAATAAGGCCGACATTAATTTTATTAGAATTTTTGATTTTGTAATTTTTTTAATTGAATTAACTGTTCATATTGTTATTATTTGTTTGATGGATATTATTATTGTATAAAAATGAGACCAAGGACAACGAAACGGCGAATAAAATGAAGGTATTAGGCTGTTGTACCACTATATTAGTTATAACGCCAATTGTAACTCCAAAATCTGTGCAAATAAATGAAAAGAATTTTATGTTTTAATATCCTATTTAGAAAGTAATTTAAAATAGTTGCAAAAAAATTTTAATTTTGTAGAAATTTGATCGATGCAACAACTCAGTAAGAATTTTTTTGCAATTATGACATTTATTAGGTCCATTACACTTTGTCGTTATAGTTTTCGATACACGAAGAGTAGGTATAGACGACGAGATGTGCGATTTCGTAGTAAGGGTATGCAACATAGTCAAAGTATCGAAAGTTAGGTTAAGTACACAAGCGTCTTTAACATCTTTGATATTCTTATAGATTAGACTTATGAGTTATTCTCTTTTACCCAAATACACACATAAACACATAGCAAAAGTAGAGCGAGAATTTAATGACTTATGTAGCTGAAATTATTTGTCACAATGAAATTTCAATTTCATTCAATTTATTATCTGATAAATGTATGCGTAAAAAAAAAAACAATAATCACCAATTAAAAAAAAATCCCAAATTATTTCGAACATTTTCTCAACATCAATGCTCTTGTATTCCAAAAATTACATTAGTCCGTACATACATCTAAGATGTTAGTCATTTAGGTTTAACCAGCAAAGAGCAACATTCATTTAACGACGGCACACATGTACGGACCCTAGAAAAAGTTATAATAACATAAATGTAGGTTCTTTTGACAGCTCTCCGCTCGTCGTTAGCAGCCCTGTTTTGTATCTTGTCATAATCTCTAGGAACGCGTCGTTCTTTTTTTATCGATAAAATCTTTAAAAAGAACCTCTATTACATTTTTAATAATCATTATTACTTATTACTAATTAAATTGATAAACATTATATAAAGTTAATCTTGTGTTTTCTATAATTGTGTAATTATTAGGTTGTAAGATGTCATGTCCAAGTCCCAAGAATAGGCCCGTATCGTAGGCCATCTTTCTTAAACCGCTAGAGTATTTAACCAAATGTTTAAGCCACAGTGGATTGGTGTGTGCTAAAGGCAGTTTTCCTGCTTCACAGGTAGTCAAAAGATGAATATTTCAAACTTTGTCGCACTCACCGATTGTATGTAAATCACTTATAACTAATCTATAATCATAAAATTCGCTTTGTGCACATGCTCTTTGCCTCTCAATTTTATGCAAATAATTGCAAAAAACTTCATTCCATCTAGCGTGAAATTGTGAATATGATATTAATTCCGTTACTTTGAACTTATTTATTAGCGCTTCAGATTATGCATTAACTATTTATTAATATTGTCTAAAGACTAGTTAATATATAAATATGAAAATGACCATGTAATATACGTACTGACCGACCCTATTACTAAGACTGTCCGACTGTCTGTTTGTCGGTATGTCCGTGTCTCATTAACCGTGGTAGTTAGACAGCTGAAGTTTTCACAGATGATGTATTAATACAGAAAAAAAATTTAAGGGGAAAGAAATGTGATTTTTTTGCTAAGTTTTGCTAATGCCATTAATAATGGTAACGGGTTCGAATTCACAGAATATTTAGTTTAACATAATTATTCTTATTTTTCAGCTATTGAGTTTATTATTTCATGTTGTAAGTTAATAACAAATATTCCAGTAAACAGTTGTATACTATTAGAAGTTACACTAAAATAATTAAAGTAGCAAAAATATCGACAAAAATTATCGACTTTTACCCATCTCACCGCATCACTAATTACGCAGACGGCAGCGGGTCGTACCAAGGGTACACGGTCGTCTGAATTTTTTTCCTTAACACCCTGCCACCCTCCGGAAGGGGGAGTCAACCCTCCCAGACCCTTCTTAACATTTCCCTGCTCGGAGGCACAAGACGCCTGATACGGACCCGTGGTACCTTCGGGTTATATACTTTTTTGGGTCCACAAGACCCTTGGAGGGCTCGTGTTGGGCCTATATATCCCATTTTCAGCGTTTTGACCTTTATGTAGGTTTAGGGTTATATAAAAGTTTGTGGATTAGGCGCGGTGCGTGTGAATAGATCTCTGGGGATTTATATTTTGTTGTTATAATTGTTGTTTTATCGCTTGATAGTCCATCAGAATACTTTTACTCAGAGTTTGTAAAAGTATGATATTATATGCTGATCGGGAGAGGTATAAATAGAGTTCGATCCCACCACGCTGATCCAATGCGAGTTGGCGGATTTTTTAGCACTTAGGTTAAATGGTGACGACGTTGACGGCTTTATATTATATATATAAAGGGTTTTCATATACTATAGGGTTCGGTATCCGTTTGTAGGCATATTATACTAACCAAAAAAAAAGGTCAGTAATGCTGTCGTAAATTTGTACCTATTTGAGTGATGCTACGACAGAATGTAAGGGTGATAGCTGAATATTGAAATTCCAAAATACTAGAATTACCAGAAGCACTCCATAAAACACGACCCTCTAATTTAACCAAATGCTTATTGTATTATTATTGTGATGGTTACTTTGTACTTGACAACGATTTAGCCGACAGATAAAAAACAGATTTTAATGCGCTGACCTAGTATGTGTGACGTACCGTCGTATAGTATGTGTTTCCTTAACTGGATAAAAAGATTGTCATGTCGTAGGTTTTTCTGGTAAAAACGTGCTAAGAACGTGCTTTCGTTGCGCTTAACGAGCTCGATGCAAACTAGTAATGAAACTCTTATAACTTATTACTACTAGTGGCGTAACATTCTTAATTAGTTTCTACACGCAATTTAAAGGTAACATATCTGATATTAATATATAACATAAAGCATGTATGACACCAAGCATTTTCTTAATAGAATCAGCTGATATGAGTAGAGCTTATATAACGGCCCACCTACACACGGGTCTCCTCTCCGAATGAGAAGGGGTTAAGGCCGTAGTCCACCACGCTGGCCCAGTACTATTTGATGGACTCCACACTCCTTAGAGAACATCATGTAGAACTGTCAGGCATGCAGGTTTCCTCACAATATTTTATTTCACAGTTGAAGCTAGTATTATTCTAATAACTTAAAACGCAAATAACTTTAGAGGTCGGTTAGAGGTGCGTGCTAGGATTCGAACTCGGCCACACGAAACTGAAGTCAAGCTCCTACCCACTTTTGAGCTTATTTTATGAGAGTCTAAATTCTAAATTCGGTTTTGGCATATTTTAATTGCGACGCGGGCGGATGTTTGCATTGCATTGCAGTGTTATTTAATTGTATTCATTTAAAAATCAAGTTTCTTAATGTCGTGTCACAAAATTATTCTCGCGTTAGCTGACCCAAGGGGCTATCAACTCGATCGGGATGAACTAAATGGATGGAATATATTTTTTGTTTATGCTCTCGTAACCTTTATTTGTAGGTTCATAAATAGCAAACTAATTAAAAAAAATCGTATCTCTCAGTTACTTAAAGATTTGCAAATATGAGAGGCGGAAATAATCGAGGTTTTTGTGCAGTTGTTAGTAGTGTGTTAGCATTTTGTCATCAATATAATATCAGCCCTTGTATTAAACATAAATATTATAGTTCCTTACTATTTGTTTGATGCCTATAGCTAACTTGTTGTTTTCAGCATAAAACGATTCACTAGTAAAGAGAGCAAGCGATGCAGGTATTATAAACATTACCATATGACTACCCACTAAACACGGTGGAAAGTTGGCGCGTATAACGCCACTTTAACATTACGGTGGCCTCGTGTGCACGTCCCTTAAGTGCCGCTGTCACGCGGCAAAAGGCGAACAAAGTAGCAAGCCTTCCCGCCTACACTTCTGCTACGAATAGCCACCGAGGCAGGCAAACTTTGATACCCCGTAACCTCCACCCAGCTCCTGCCACCCTAGTACCCGAGCCACCCACTTCGGGCTTTGAGGACGTCTTTGAGCGAACTTTAGCGGGAAAACCCCAAAATTCAAGTCCGTCCCGATTAGTTGGCGATATCTTTGAAATTTCAGCGTGCCTTGATGATTTAGGTTAAAGCTATGTGGGGGAACATTTTAAGACACAGCGTCAGTTTTAATTTTGTTCATTTCATCGTGTTTCTCTTTCCTAACCAGCAGAGTCAGCGATGATCCAAAATGGGCACGGGTCGGACTTAGTAGTGTTAGACGCACCTTGAATAACTATGAGTTGATAGAAGTTTTTTTCTACAATGATGACGAAGAAAAAAATCTTCCTTCGCAATTAGACAAACTTTTTTAGATTAAATTACTTCGTTATTGTTCCTCAACGAAGCCATCCCATGTCGGCAATATCACTAATGCCTCAAATTAGTAAAATGTACTAAAAATGAATTATTTAGTAAAATAATTAATAAAATAATAATCATACTACAACTTCATTATTTTTATTTTATTAAGTATTTTACTATCCTCTAAACCTTCACAACAACTCTGCTGTTGTTACTATCCCTTTGCGTCTCCTGTCCTCTTACGCATGTTTAGAGTCTCGAATAACAGCGTCTCTTGATTTTTATTAAATACATAATAATAATAAATATATTAGGACAATACAAACATCGTCATCTAGCCCCAAAGTAAGCGTAGCTTTAGCATTTATCACAAATGACTATTTTTACACATTCACTGAACTAAACATTACAAAAAAAACTTAAAATAGCATTTGTAATCAAACACCTTTGTTTATACATTTGTGCGCGCAGTTTTTTCACCCTGCGCTAATCTGCATGCGTTACATTCTGAAAACACTTACTTCTGTTGCTTTTATTCCTACTATGAGATAGGTATTCGCGAATGTCGGGAGGTTCGAGCGAGCGGGTTCGATTTCTGGTTGGGAATCTATAACTTCAGATTCTGATATTCCATTAGTTGTGACAACTCAAATCTATTGATTTCCGGTGGACAAAGTTTATAACTGGATGACTTGAGAGATTCCTTTACTTGCTCCGGTCCTCAGGAAGTTCGGTCATTATCACTACAGACCTGATAAGAATTATTGTAAACGGTTGCAGTACGTTACTTACACTTAACCTGCATTTCATGAGAGAAGAAGCCTTTTAAGGGTGGGACTTGTTGATGAGATAGGCTAAGATTTTGACTATAGCAGCTACCCGTACTGACGAAGAATTATCCCAAGATAGTCTTGGTGGACTGCATCATCCTTCACAACAATCCTATGCGAACTTTTTATCCAATAAATGAAATCTGTAACGCTTTGTGCAGAAGGTTCAGATCATTTTCTTTTTTTCTTCATCGACTACAAAAAACAAGTTTCACGTTCGGCTGTATTCTTCATCATGTTTGATTAGCATTTTCTCAATCAATTGTAAACATTTTAACATTTTTTATTGTGTTTATTCTCAAAATGGCCGGTCCTATTGCCATCAATAAGGAAGGGATCCCGTGTAAATCGAAGGAAATCCCCAAACTACATAGCTTTCATAACAAAACAAAAAAATGGTTTGTATATTACCGTATAATGAGCTTATTTAATAAAATGTAAATAAATAAGCACGGTGCAATAACCGTTTTATTTAGTTACCATGTCATTTTTAACAACTCAAACACGAACATCTCTATATTTTAAGCAACACGTTGATGTCTTTTCTTTGACAGAGTATTTTAAACTTTTATTTCTAACGTACTATTAGAAAACAAACAATTCAAGTATGTTAAAAAATATAATATGTTAATTCTTGAATTGTTTTAAGTAGAGCACGTGTGTACGGAAACTGTTTTTCCCACCAGGATCGCATAAACTTTCTGTATGAGTGTAATTTTTGTAATAATCATCAGCAAGTAACGACCTTAAGAAAAAGATTATTCTACTAGGAGTGTACAATTTAAAAGCTGCTTCCAAAACTTTTAGTTGACTGTTCAAAATCCGCGCCATAAGTGCACAATTGTGATTAGAATAATAAACTTTAGAGGATGCAAAAATACAATTGATTTCCATAATATTGCTTCATTTGGGATTAAGATGAGATGGGATCTTGATTTCACACCAAAAAAGTTAACTAAAAGTCTCGTTTGTGAAGAAAATCCGTTTTAAAGCGTTGCCTATGAAAGGGTCTCACAGATATATAAAGCAAATGGGGGTCTGTAGATGAAAATCAATTTTAATTAATTTTAACTACAATATAAAGGAAAGTACTATTATAGTTGCGATGTCCATTAGTACAAGAAAGACATATGTGTTGTGTAAGCAAGATTATGATTGTTCTAAGAAAATAATTGTGTACTTACTCACAGTTTTTCCATGTTAAAGCATAAAACTTGTCTTTAACACGTCCGTATACCCTAGCCTTAATTAAAAAGGCGCCCGTATGTGCCAATACACGGCGGGAGGTGCGAGCAAGTTCGCGTAAATAAGCAAAGTATACTTAGAAGAGGAATTACCGCCTGCCCGCTGCTGCCCGGGTAAGCAACCGGATATTTCTTTTAGCTGTCCAAAGAACCCCCCCCCGGTCATAATGTGGGGCCGCAGGGGGGGCAGATATAAAGATACAGACCCCCACTTATCCGGAACCATACCCGGTCCTTTTGCTTTTATAGGGGGTGTGTATAAAACCGAATCGCTCGGTTTTAGCTGCGCTAGACTGTTACGAGCGGGCCCGACGGCGGTCGCATTATGCTATGAACGACGCTATATCTGATGTGCTTATGCCGCCTTGGTACTTTGGTACAATGTTTCGGCGATGGCTTTGTGTTTATTTTATTAGTTAGTTGTGCCAAATAATACAAAATGGCAGCTTGTTACAATATTTAAAAAAAAATCTTTGTCTGTAATCATGTGACACCCCCGTGACATCTGTGCGACCTACAGGATGTCCTTGATTAGTTGATTTAAACCCCTATGAAAATCGAGACACATTATAGCTTACGTAGCTATAATTTGTATATTCTTGAAGCTCGATATTTAAGTTTTGGCAAAATTTAATACAATAACATTTTCATTTCCATAGGTTTCGGCTTATTTAGCAAGGTCATCAATACACAAGGAAATACAGACTATAGGCGGTACTAACATTAGAGGATACCATTAGCCTCATTCGTACAATGGGTAATAGTGAGAAAACCTGCAGAAAACCAAGCGTTAATATTCTTTATATTCTGGGGCGTAAGTATCAAAATAGCGAGATTAAGTTTTCGGCTTTTCCGGCTGCGTATCGTTATGGTTTATGCTAGCCCTTTTTGATAGTCAGCCGTATACCCAAATGGTCGGGCTGAGATATTAATTTCTGTTTATTACCCAGAGCGACATGTGTTTATAAGACGTCTAACTATGTTGTTTCATTATTCGAATGTTCGCTGGGGGGAGGCCGTATAAAAACGACAATTTCCTCTAAACGCCGCGCCCGCGCTGCGCCTCGCCGCGCCCTCTTACTAATTAACTGCCGCAGCGTTATGTCACCCTGGTACCCCTGTGAGGGTGGTGCTTATTTTTTAAATTGAAAATGTAGAAAAAAATCTGTTTTATTTTATCGTAGAGCTTCTATGACTTAACAACTAACGAAACAGAAACCAACAAACCACTTATAAGTTAGACACCGTCGGAGGTGGTATACATAATTTAACCACCAGGTTAGATTACAGTCAATAATAAAAATAAGGTAGCCCACCTTATAATGGAACTCTACGAGTAGTAATCTTTTAAAATACAACATTTATCCAACTTTTTTTCCGTTGCGTATTTTTGTTTGTTTTTCCGCCATATTGGATATATCCTTATAGCATGACACATGGAACGCGAAGATAAAGCCAATGACGATATCAAATTTATTAACATGTAGAGACTTTGGATATATTAGTGTAATAGTTGAAACGAAAATGAAAACTGACATTATACTGGCTGCTTAATTTATTCTTTTCCGAGTTGGGTGGTAAAACAATTTCCTACTAAGTGAGAAACTAGAAAAAGCGACTCTGTGAGGGATCAGAAAACATGCATTTATAATATAACCTTTTTCTTTGTTATGAGAGTGAACATCGGGAATATGTAAAAGATTTTTGACAACTTTCCTGGCGCAGTGGTGCGTTCTCACTCATTGCGATTTGCGCCAGGAATTATATGTGGAGTTCCCGGGATAAATTCCCGGCGGGGAAAATTTTGGAATTAAAATTTTCTGAATGTTCTCCTGTCGGGTCTGGTGGAAGATTTCGGCCGTGGCTATTTCCCACCCTACCGACAAAGACGTGCCACCAAGCGATTTAGCGTTACGGTACGATGTCGCTTAAAAACTGATTAGGGATATAGGTTTATAAACTGTCATAACCTATGCTGGCGAGATGCTAGTTGATATAATGACAGACATCCACGTGGTATTTTTGGTTTTCCAAAGAGCTTTGATAGTTCCCTGGGAAGAAATTAGCTTAGAGTCAGGTTGTTTTTACAAAATTGAAAGTTCGTAAACCTCAATACCAAACTTTGTACTTGAAATAACAGTGCCTCTCAAGAAACTTTCATCCCTTGTTTTAGCTTGTTAGAACGCTGGGAAATGATTTTTAGAAATCGGTTTAAATGTTAAAGGAACTCTTTATCGAAGACTTCTGCTCAATAGGGCTACTAACATGCTTCATCTTCATGACCATAGACCCGTTACCAGCCCAATATGGGTTTAGGCCGTAGCCCACCGGGCTGACCAAGTGCGGATTGGCTATAGACTTCACAAGCCTTTAAGGACACACACGAGTTTAAACTCAACTTAGTTATATCTCCCGAAAGTGAAGTCGAGCTCCTATCTACTGGGCTATCACCGCGTCAAACCGTACCCTGTAGTGCGTAGCGTACCCACGTTTATTAGCCCTAGTGTCTATGCTGAAGATTTGCCTTAACTAAATAAATAAATATACTACGACAAAACACACATCGCCATCTAGCCCCAAAGTATGTGTAGCTTGTGTTATGGGTACTAGGGTGACTGATGATTATTTTTATGAATAATATACATAAATACTTATAATATACATATAAACACCCAGATACTGAAAAACATTCATGGGCATCACACAAACATTTTCCAGTTGTGGGAATCGAACCCATGGCGTCAAACGTCAAAATATTTGCGAAAGCGCTCTGGCATACAGGTTTTTCACGATTTTTTTATTTAAACTAAGTTATAATAAAATGTTAAAAAGCACAAGCTCCGAAAAGTTTGCGGTGCGTGTTGGTAATCGAAATCGGTACCCTCAAAAGGAAGCCGAAGTCTTACTTGGCTATCGCCCTCTCAACTGCACGTACGTGCTCTTAGCGAGACAATTATGTCTACCAATTCTCTTGTCTAGCCTTGTATAAATAGGAAGAGAAACTGTAGACATTATTATCTCGTCGAACGCATTTTAACCCTACCGGTTTAAATTAGGAAGAGATATTTTTTCTAACGCCATTCAGCGAAATCATCGGATCGTGTTGGTTAACATATATCCCATATCCCACATAATCAAAGTAATTAACATAATATACGCATGCTCTAGTATATCTACTGTAAATACTTAAGTATTATATATGATACTCCACACTACAAACCCGAAACCCGGGCATTATAAATTGACATATTATATATTGGAATATATACCTTATCTTATTGGATATAAAGATTGCATTTGCAATTTGAGCGATCACGCATGTCTTGAATAAGCCACCTTAGCAGTAATTATTATAATCTGCTGCGTATGTGTAGTGTATGCTACTAGCATTGCTGAGCTTTTCGATAATTCTCCTATTGCCCACATTGTGATGGAAATTCAATACAATCCTAATAACGAAGCATTACCACAAATACTGTCATATGACGATGGGTTATGAAATAATAATAGTATTCTTACCATGAATACGACGTTTTATTTCAGATTTTTTTAACGAATTTAGTTTTAAATTGACGAATTTAGTTATCGCTATCAACTCACTTCTACGTTATATTTTACATGTAATGTACACATCAAAAGTGCTATATTTGTGCCTATTTGAATAAAGAAATATTTGACTTTGAATTTGAATTATATTCCTTATTATAAGAACATCAAGGTATATCAAATAAACTGTACCCAATTTTAAAATGATACGGCTTTAAGCGTTTGTACTAAGCATATTATGTATGGAGGGTAGTATACTCTGTACAGTTTGCATAAACAATATGCAGAAATATCAATAAGCCATGTTTAAACTCAAGTCTTGGATAACTGAGGCAGTAGAAAAAAGATTAACATCCTAGATCCCTTAGTATAAGGATCTCCCTGGTGCAGTGGTTTTAAAAGTCTTATGAGTACTTTAAATTTTAGTGTAATAGATTATAAAGATTGCTAAATTTATTCCTTTCCGAGCTGGGTGGTAAAACAATTTCCTTTAAAGGAGAGTACGAAGTTAGCTCTAAAAGAAATTAAAAAAAGCGCATTTATTAGGAAGTGTGACCTTTTCCATTGTTATGAAAATGAACATCGGGTATATGTTAAAGAATTCTGAGGACCTCCCAAGCGCAAAGATGAATGCTGTCATCTTATAAGTGTAGGTCCAGGATTCGATCCTCGAAGGGGAAAATTTTGGAATTTATAATTTCTGAATTTCTCCGGTCTTGTCTATTACTTACTACTACTTTGACCGTTGCTAGATAACACCCTGGTGAGAAAGAGATATCGCCAAGAGATTAAGCTGACCAAAACGATGCCACGAAGAAACCGATTGGGGTATGGGTTTTTTATAACTGCCAGACACGATCAACCCATTGCCGGCCCACTACAGGGCACGGGTCTCCTCTCTATACTCGTATAGGTCATAGTCCACTACGCTGGCCAAGTGTGAATTGGTAGACTTCACACACCTTTGAGAACGTTACGGAGAACTGTTATGAAAATTAATCTTAATTTGCTATACTCCGCGAAAAGCAGGAGAATCTGTATGGTGTAATTTATAATAATTTTTATACTCCACACCAAAATGACAAGAAAAAAAAATTATATTCATGACTTTACAATGATAATTGTTAAGTCATTGTAAAGTCAACATCTCATGATGATCTCGGTTTCGGAGCGAAACGTGCGTAGAGGGTACATTGCTGAAGATCTGTTTAGTGTGGAGTATAAGGATTGAAGAAATTATAAATAACACCCCACAGATTCTCCTGCTTTTCGTGGAGTAAAGCGAATTAAGCTTAATTTTCATAATATAGGTATCATGGATTTCCGCAAAGTGGCGTTACTTCGCTTCTATCCAATATGTTACCGAGAACTCTTGGGCATTCAGGTTTCCTCACGATGTTTTCTTTTACCGCTAACGCATTTAAGTAGTATTCAACAGTGCACTGCTTTTCTTGTGTTTAACTAATTAGGCGGTTTAGGGAAAATACATGTGTTCCCGCGTTACTTCCTCTATACCTCACTTCTTTCACAAATAAACTGATTCAATAAAAAAAAAATCTAAATACCTAATTAGTGTTTTACTCCCTGCAACATTGATACATTCTATACTTTATACCTTTATATATACTGATGCCTGAGTGTCGTCTTCGTCCCCGTAACAAACATTCTATAGCTCACCAAACGCCGTATTCTATATTATATACTAGCTGTTGCCCGCGACTTCGTCTGCGTTTGATATTGTTTTTAAAGTATTCAGTATCGCTAAGCCTTAAATGAGTATAGTAGTATATATATAACATGTGACTGTCAATTAATTATAGACAAATAATTTGCAATAAAATAAAATTGCGACTATAATTAAAGATCTAAGCTATCCTATCTCTTAAGTTGGACCAGACTGCTCACGGTGTGTCAATTTAATTTAAAATCGGTTAAGTAGTTTAGGAGTCCATCGCGGACAAACATCGTGACTGGAGATTTATATATATTAAGATAGGCACGTGTACTGATACATTTCTGTTATCTAGGTATGTTTGTGCATATCATATCTACACATGCGTCTTATTATCACTCGACCTTAAGACCTAACAGTTGATATTTAGGCAGAACTAAAATCAAAGGAAACTGCCACACTGGGTTCGATTTCCGGTTAGAGTAAAGAATGACAGTCAGTAACCACTTGCATTTCGTAAATTGAAAATTAAAGGTCCAATATTTTCATAGGAAATAGTGTTTACGTATAACAAACCTTGAAGTAGTTCAAATACAAAAAACAATGAGGGGTTAATGTCACCATTTTTCTAATTTCGTGCTGGCACGATTTTTCCAGAGTCTGATTGACCCATTAGGGAATCAGATCCTAGACCTCACGATGCCTTTAACCACTAAACCTAGTTATACTGCGGAATTAAAATTCCATAAGTATTTTTTTATTACTGTAGTTTCTCCGAGGTTGCTTTGCTTTCAGAGATTCATTTTTCATTCATTAGGGAAAGCTCTCGAATTACATTTTCGTTAAGCTTGGTTAAGACACTTTTTCAAAAACATGCTCATGTAATAAAAACATATTTAAACAATGTGTTATTGATAAAATGTTTCCCAAAAATGTAAGTGATAAAATGTTTGTAATATAAAATTAAACTGAATTTAGACTTTGTTAACTAACTTACTTTTAGACTAGCTATTATTTGAAAGTTTCCACTAAATTGATATTTAGAACTAAAAACAAAAGACACTGCCCCATTTTGATCTGGATATTTGTGTTAAGTTTAGATTTTTTAACATTATCTTAAGTCGTCCATTTAGGCTTTAGGGAGCTCTCTAAGATCCAAAGATAGCTTTGTACCTAAATAACGCATTTGTCCTAACAGTATTAGATCTTTTTGTGACATAGCTGGTCCGAGGTGATACTGCCATGCTTATTTCTGCCACCAAGAAGCATTACTGTGTTCTGGTCTGAAGGGCGCGGTTGCCGGTGTAATTACAGTCACATGCAGCTTAACACCTAGGCCTCAGGTTAATGGACACAAGACGGCAGTTTGTAGGACGTGTTTTTGCATGACCTGCGAAGAAGAAGAAGTTGCTTTGTTTAAAGGCTATGGGTTTCCATTTACAATTAGATGGAGGATCTAATTCAATTCAGAACGTTACAAATTAAAAAGCGACCTAAGCGTGGTCGCTCTTTACGTGTGTACTTGCCCTTTGCCACTTTTGATGCAATGCTTACTATTTTTAATTTTATCTAAAATTTTTCATAAATAATTAAGTAATGCAAGTTTTCTGTTAAGAAGATTTTATTTAATCGTGTAAAGCGTTCAGCCATAATATGCCTAAAGCATGGTTAAGTATAACATATATTTTTTGCGCTCTGATGAACTAAATAGATTTGATATTATTATATGTTTTTGAAAAACGTTTTGAAATATTAAACAAATTAAACAAGCTTTCAAGTTCTCAGCATATGCTACAAAACCTAGGAGCTGAATTGCTTTGGTAAAGATCATGCCCTAAGTTGAGCCATCGCCGCGTACAAGGGCTCCGTACCATATTGATATAAGCAATGTGCTTAGGGAGGTGGGTATGTACCTATAGGTGTTATTGCCTGACATCTCCCTGTACGCTATATTCTACATGTCGTATATAGTGATCGATAAGCTTCAGTTGTGTGTGTTCGTACACCTGTGTGTGTGGTACATCTGTTAAAGCGTTCGGTGCTCCCTAATCTTCAAATGATGTAGGTACAATTGCTAGGTAGGTTACATAGTATAAGTAGGGTGATGACTTCGTCGAAGCCTCCCATTAAACTTACCAGACCAAGGGTAATTTGAGTAATTTTTGCTGTTGCACACCGTATGGAGGAACCCATGCTCTCTCATCATCATCCGAACCGATGGATAGCTACTGCTGGATTTAAATCCATAGTTTAAGGCATTGGGGGATTGATATGTAAGACCTATGTCTGTACCAATTTCCATAGGTCATAGCCTTCTGCGGCTGGTTGGATATTGTCTTTTCACGAGCTCTACCTAGTGAAGGGTTGCCACTGCAGCTCTTTGGGACCCCATCTGTCCTTCGAACTATCTTCCTTCCATCGTCACTTTAGTACCGAAACTCACTGACCGGTCTCAGTGACAATTGTATTCAACGGATCTTATGATATCATGTCAGTAGTAATACTCCAAAAGTACTTCTATTCAGCGCCTGCTGAGTAGGAAGGCGAGTACGCCTAGTAGAGTAGGCTTACTATCATCGCTTAAATCAGTATTATTTTAATATTGATGACGCTCTTGTTCAATAATTACAATGACAGTTTTATATCAAATACCTTGGCATGTTTTTAAAAGGTTTTGTTATTCTTAAACAAGAGTGTCAGTAATACTGCTGTAAGAGATTGTAGTAAGGTCTCTGTTATTATTGTCTGATTTTTTATTGCGTATTATAGCCAATAGGAGAAAACGAGTCAGCCATTCAAAATGCATTGCGTTGGTCACACTGGCGATGTTTTTCAACTATCGACCCACTGATGTTCACATGCCGACTGACAATATATATGCTGCCGAGATTGTTGATTGTAATTATGAATTTCTCCTCAGGGATTACAACTGAACTAGTACGATGAATTAACTATATTAGTTTAAACTCCCTTAAAGCAATATAAAGGCTGGAATGTTCTTTTATAGTTTTTTAGTCAGCGCTATCGCTAATATACTACACTCAAAATAGTGTATCTTGTAGAAGTAGAAGTATATCTTTAAGTCAACAAATCCAAATGTTTAAATGCAGAAGTCAATGTTTCATTTTATAAACATTGCTTAGAGTTCCAGTAAATCGAAGAGATTAAAGGCGCTGCACGATAGTGGACGGTAAAAAAGTTGCTAGGTATATTGCTACATAGGCTTCTCTCGAATAGGAGACAAGGAATTAGATCTTAGACTAAGAACGCTTCTCCGTGATGATTGTTAAAACGTCCCAGGGACATAGTTGGACGACAGCTTCTGTGCATGTACTCAGAATTTCTAATAAGTAAATTTTAGGCTCTACCCGGGAATCAAACCTAGAACCACGTAGCCGCAGGTACACATGCCAACCATTATAATAACGAGGCAGCTGCCTTATAGTCTTTAGACTTTATAGGTTTGAGTAGAGGTTAAAATGAAGTAATTCGAGAATTAGCTTCAGAGTCACTTCGCACAGATGCCCTGTCATCTTGTAGTAAGGCACGCTGCTATTGATGTTGATCTCGAGGGAGCAATCGGTAATTAACACGCGGCATGTTGTCTCAGGCGATTTGAACATACATGCGGGGTACATATAGAGTGAGTAGGTACAAATAGGCGTATACACAATGGAATAGGTTTGATTCAGTCGCGTGATCTTAAGAAACTCTCTTTAGACAACTGCCATCTTGGTAAGTCTAAGCTCTGAATCCCTCTCTCCTATGTGGAAGGAGAAATGTGCCCAGTAAGAAATTAATGAGACTGAGAATGATGATGATTTAACTCTACTCATGCTTATTTAAGACTTTACTTATATTCGTTAGGCCTTATTAATAAAGGTGACACATTTTTGGAATCTTTATGCAGTATTTTGTCCCACTTCAACTAATAGCACCGATCAAATGTCCGAGCGTAAAAAAACACTGCATTAGTATTCCGACGCTATGTATATATATATTCCCCTTTTTTAATAAAACCCGTAGAGTTATTTACTTCATTATTATACGAGTACATACATACATAATATACCTTTAGGTTTTTATAAATGTTACGAAAATCTAAGAAAATTATCTGCTTTGTCGGACTATAATGGAAACTTCGTATGCGTAGTCTTAGCTAAGCTCAATATCTGAAACAATCGAAATATTGCATTCTAAGCTTAAAAACTATTACTACCAAATTATTGTTGTACTCGTATATGTAAAAAAGAGTGTCTATATTATCTCTATTTTTTACAGTGCTTTTAACTGTGTGCTGGTAACGCATACATTAATTCAAGTATTAATTGGTGTATTCGCACATACCTGACAATACATATAGTTGTTACACATAGCCCACTCGCGCTATGTACCGACAACGTGATAGTGTGTGTAATTACGTCATTATCAGTCCGTAATCATGCGTGCATCGGAAATTGATTTTCCCTAATTGGTATAATTCTGCTGGCACATGAGAATCGGAGTTGCTTTAATACCATTTTATCCTACGAAAGATTAATTAAATTACTTACTGTATCTATTAATAAAAGTCTTCATTACTTCCATCCATCCTATGAATTTAAGCTAAACGTTCATAGCTAGGTACTGAAGTATTTTCAAGTTATATTCTTTATAAATCTGAATAATGGTTATTTTTTTCTAAATCAACGTTTTACACAAAACTGCTTACGGAAAATCTGTAGTCACAAAACACATTTTACAAAATAATACCCGGTATGTTTTCTGCGGAGATTTTCTTAGCTGAGGGTTTATGAGGAATTAATTCTATTCACATCATCTCATTACAGTAGAAAAATCTACCTACACATGAAAGTGTCTTCTTTAGCTGTATTTGTTCAATAAAAGAATCCACTTTGAGTGTCGGTGTAGATTGTTATTGAGTAATCTATGAAAAGTTTTCTCATTGTTTTTTGCAATTATTTTCTTAGGCTAGATTTCGTTAGGAATACTGTGTAACATCAACTCGCTACAATGGAAAAAGCTTGCATATATACATATGAAAAGTACCTTCTTGAATAAAGAAAGTTTTTACTTTGAGCGTCAATAAAAAATATAATTAAGTTACCCATGAAAAGTTTTCTTTATAACACTTCTAAGATGACAGTTAGTTTGTAGAGAGGTTGGGTAATATAATGCAATACAACCTTTATTCATAGTTTTTTTTTTTGTTTCCATTTTAAATTTTGCAGTCATTGCGTCTAAATAGCCGGGAGTCATCATCCTAGCGCAAGTGTATTTATTACAGGTACATTTTTTTTTCATCGATTGTCCGCGAACCAATGTGCGTGTTTCGAGTGTCATTGATGCATTTCGGAATGGGGCCGGGGGGATGGAGGCAGGCCGGACAAGTATTACCGAACGCACTAACCATTGGATCAGTGTGCGTTTCATAGCTGTACGGTGTGGACGTACGTCGCGTTCCGAGAACTTATACGCGAAACCCGATCCCTGAAAAGAAAAAACGCATTAAAAAAGTGAATTTAAGGTTTGTTGTAGTGCTTCGTTTGCATTTTTGAATCGATAATATTCTTAAAAGTTACGATAGAGCCACTTTTAGTGTTGTTGTCAGGAATGGACTTAGCGATGGTTGAGTGAGCCTTGACATTAGTTGTGCGTGGTGATTGCAAAAAATGCAATTAGCCCATCGATGAGGTTGTCTTAGCTAAGTTTCCTTTGTCACGCTAGGAAAGAGGCATTGTTTATAAAATTGGCCTTACTTGGGCCTTACCTGGTACCTACTTTGTATTCTCCACGAGTTTCCTGGTACTTTTAAATATTCAACTTGATAGTTGTTGATACCTACTAGGTAAACTCTACAATGTCCAACTAATAATTAAACGCTAGGTTAACCTTTCATTTCTCTTTATGCTGACGAACCTTTGCTCTGGCTTTGTCGGTATGTAGGTTAATTACTTAAACAAAGTTTCAGGGCGCCTAAAAATGTTTTCACGATCTACTCATTGAACTTTCAAGTTCTGTATTTCCTGTAAACAGTTTTTTCATATTCTTTGCTCATATCTACAGTAATTAATAAAGTAAATTAAATGTGCCCACCAACCTTTTTCAGCATTCAGTAAAAAGTTTGAATTTACTTGTTTGTGCTTAAGAAAAACGGGATAATCTTCTTGTTCTCTGGATTACCCATTATGTCTTAGGGTTACGGGATTAAGGTTTACATAGTGTTATCAGGCTTGCAGAAGTGGGCAGAACTTTAGTATATCGATGCAGTCAAGTTTGAAAGTAATTTCGAAGTGCAAGCGCGCGTCGAACTAATCAAATCGTTCACGGTCTTTACAGTGCTGATAACCGGGTACTAGGCGATGTTGTTCAGGTAACTAAAAAAAACATCTATTTCCAACTACTTGTATTGAACGGAAAAAATGTCCTTTTGATTGTCCCAGACCTATTTACATGGTTATCTAGTAGTGTTCCATTTATTCTGAATTCAGCATTGACATTAATTTGCATCAATTTACAATTTTCTGAATATTGCTATTGTTTTAAACCAACAATAAAACGGAGATGGTCCTAGTATGTGTTATATATTAGGGGTTATGTGTGCGTGTGTGTATATATGTATCGGTGTGTATGTTTGGTTGTTGTTTGTCTGATTGCGTATACAAAATCCCCTGAAATAATTCCGAATTCTGTGCGGTGTTTTTCGGTTACAAATTTATCACTTTTGCTCTAGTTCTAAGATATGCTTAACGACTATGAGCCACATAGTGGATTCAGTGCGTTTTAACTCTGTATTAAGACACCATTTCCTTGGATAGCTTCTCATGAGAGCAGGCATCATGTGTAATTAAAAAAAACTTATCTCGTAACTGACAACTCGTACTGATATCAATTGAATCCACCATCAATTGGCTATACATTATTTCACCTGAGCATTTCAAATTCAGCAGGAATTCCACTGATTTCTATTTCATTAGATGAGCATGAATTTATAACGCCATTGAGCTTATCTACTGTTGAAAGTTTGTCATCACGTGTTTTGTAAACATTAGACCTTTTTATTACAAATTATGGCAAAGATAGTGTTAGTGTTGTTGTTGGCATATTGTGGTATTACAGTAGGAGTCACTCAATTGCGAGTTACAACCCATTTGTTTGATTGTCATGAGTACTATTCACAAGTTAATGAGCTATTGATTATTAGAAGCTCGTTTATAAAAAGTTTTTATATCTTTATACATATGTGTGCAATGTGCATAACATTACTGCATCAAACTGACATATTGGTCTATAAGTTAGCCTATTGCAACAACTGATCCCGAAATCCTTGGTTCCATTCCCGGGTCGGGGAAAGAATTTTAAGCATTGGGTTTTTACTATAAACTCGGTACCAACACGGAGTAAGGTATTGTCTAGCTTCGTGCCTCGCAAAGTATGTACGTTAAACTGTAGGACCCTGTTATCAGTATTATATGATATTGGTCTTTGAAGTCCGACAACCTCACACGTGGGCTCACGCTCCAAAACCCTCTCTTATTTGAGTGAAGACGTGTGCTCACCAGCGTGATATTAATATGATGATGATAAAAACCTCAAGTACAGACAAAAGCCTTGTCTGCAATAGGAGAAAAGGAGATTGAGGTTTGGAACATAGAACCTCCACGCTACCTCAATGCAAGTTGCTGGTTTAAACGGTTTATTATTAAATGTTTGTGATCATATCCTGAACAGTAAACCTTTTTACTGAATAACATAGTTAAGTGTTTCAAAACAGGCTTGTTTCGATAAAGAATTTTTGACTTTACTCCTCAGTTATCATTGGTAGTTAAATTGTCACTTAGTGCTCCTATGTTTATAAAGCTTCACGCCCAACGTTTCTTGTATTTTCTTTTATTAATATTAATAATTATTAGCTGTATAACAGATGCGTTTTAGTATTAGTCATTTAATCTAGATATGTTTCAATTACTTTTTCTAATACTTTCTAGAACTTCAATTAGAGAAAGACAGTTCTAATCAAATAAAAAAATATATAGTGTTTGTTCTCTTGAAACCTATTAAAACTTATACGTAATTGTGTTTAAAAAACATAGTAAAATATGTTGATAGGTTGGTAGGTGCCTACGTTATTTCCGGTAATTAAGGTTGTTCTTGCAGCTCTATTTATGATCCATATGATTTTTTTATGATCGGTTCGTTAGCATATGACATGTATGAATATAATCATTAGACTACTAAATTGCCCACTGCTGGGCATAAAATATGACCTCGTATATAAGGATATAGAGCTCACACCTCGCTGCTCCAATGCGGGCGGGTGGGCTTAAATAACATACTGCGGCTAGTTAACGATTATTATGAAATAGCAGTTAAAAATTTACCTCAAAGTTATAAAAGCTAATGTGAGTGTTTTTTTTGTTACGCTTTCACGCCTTAACTTTTCAACACATTATCATGATATTTAGTATCGTTGACCCACCTTTATACTTCCTAGAACTTCAAATAGAGAAAGACAGTTCTAATCAAATAAAAAAATATAGTGTTTGCCCTCTTGAAACCTATTAAAACTAATATGTAAATATATATAAGAATACGTAATAAAAGTACTTACTCGTTATTAATATGTTATTTGCGTGGAGAAAAGCCCGAAGAGTGGTAAACCTAAAGTACTTTTTAAACCAAGTTCTTGCTTATCCAGCTATGCTTATTTCTACCTTCTTTCGGTCAGCGTTGTGGGCCTAAAGACCCCTTTCTCCCTTGTGAGAGGAAGCCTGTGCACAACAGTGGTTCGTTAATATCGCATGCTGCTGATGAAGAGAAGTCAAACTATAGAGATAGTAAATAAGTAAAGATTCCTAAATCTTTACTTATTTACTATCGAAGAAAAATATCTCTTAATATTTTTTGTTATGTTTTTACTATTTAAAAATACTGTCTCCGAAACTAGTTGTTAAACTTCCATAAAAATCATTGGTTTTGTCGGCATAAAAAACATGCTAATTATATATTCAGAATGCAAGCTATCTCTTCTATTTTAAAACCTAAGACGTCCATAACAAACATTATTTTTAAGTTACGCGGGAACGGTTCCCGATCGATTTCAAGAAATAAAAAGTATCCTGTATCCATCTCCAGAATGCTAGGCTATATATTCCTATTATATCTGCCAAAGTTCAGTAAAACTGTTTTAACAATGAATTTGCAACAATAAATATAAACTTTTAGTGAATTTAAATGCAGTCTTCCCACCGTGTTCGTAACTGGAAAGCAATTTGGTCGTAACGTAGTTCTTGGTCATCATAAAATACTAGTAAGGTTTCATTAACAGTATAAGTATCTACTCTTTAAGTGGAACATCGCCATTTAAAACATAAATACATGAACATCGCAATTGACATTAACGTGTCAAGAACGAAATGTCACACACACCTGAGAACTATTTAAGTCCGTTTTAGTAAATTCAAATTAGATTACAAAACTAAAAGTAAAAAAAACACTGATAAATATGCGAAAATCGCAACAGTAATAAACATATCAAAAATGAATTGAAAACGCGATTTTTTTACTAGATGAAGAATTAACTCAATGGACTCTAAGGCCATTGCCATTTCATTAAATAGTAAAAAAAAGTAGAAGAAAAATAACAGTTCACAAATTTAAATAAAGAACTGAGTTAAATTCTACGAATACACATTGGCTTTTTCGATTATCGTTTGGGGGTTTATTTAGTTTTTTTATTTACACCACATTGTATAAAGCCTAACAAATTAAATAGGACCAGCCATTTTCTAGTTTTTCAAAAACACGCATGACAATAGATAATTAATATAAAGATAGATAAATGTTATTCATTTTAGTAAACAGTAATACTTTCCATCACATTAAAGTTGGTTTGTTTTTCTTAATCCCATTATTATTAGTCAAGTTAATATGAAGATACAGTGGCAGCTGGGTCGGTTGCAGGAATGCAATTCGGTCAGTGCACTAGGTACTTGGCTTGGCGATATCAGCAAGGCCACGTAATAGCTTTGGGCACGGTGCACGGTGTTCTTATAACCGTTGGCGTGCACGCCATCAAAGAAAATTGGTCCTTTAAATTCAACCGGCGTTTTTTGAGTTCTTTTTAGTTATTGCGGAGCCACTGGGTTAAACAAAGACGATATACTTACCCGTAGGTAGAACTTGACTATTGCTGATAATTTTTGGTTAGGAAATCAGAAGAACGAATCATTTTGTTTTTAGTTATTCAAAATAGAACCTACACCACTTATACTATGCGGTAATCTACCCAAGAGAGTTTTTTCTTATATTATAATAGTACAAGTAGCACTTGGCAATAATCTCTAGTCTAATGGAGTGATGCAATCTAGGATGGCAGCGGTTTCGTACCGGAACGCTAAATCGTTTTGTAGCACGTCTTTGACGGCACTAATCATACCACAACGCAATACATAGCAACCGAAAGATCACTAATCACTAATCACGTCATCAGATTTACTGACCTATGAATAGTTGATGAGCTTGGTGGGGTGAAAACTACAAAGTGTAACAGAATTACGAAATAATATTGAAGGATGCATAAGTACATTTCATAAGGAATCACTGTGTAAAAATATTAAAGACCGAGACGTGGTACGTAGGTACTATGACCAACGCTAATCGACGCGTACCTAATAGAATGACAGGAGTCAGGAGGAGATTTAATTTTGCATGTGATTTTGGGGTTTTATCTGATTTCTTTTAGTGGCAGTTATGGCAGTGGTTTTTCTCAAAAAATTAGGGTTAATTAGGTTTTCGATTTCACAGATCAGAGACAGTAGGTACATTATGTACCTCTAAATCCTGAGAAGTACTGTTTCGATTTTGATTTTCACCTTGTATATTACTGTTGCGAGAATTCTGGTTTCATTTCAATGTTTATATATATGTATATATATAAACATTGAAAATGCGACGAACCCTCAAAAGTAGGTGCATAGCTGTAGTTAACCAAACGCGTTAAGTTTACTAAATCGCTGTAAAAAGTCGCAGGCGTAAGGCATTTAAATCTATGAGTAATTTAAAAAATGTTTTCTTATGAAACTCTATGAAGGTGCCGAAATTTCAGAGATATAACTTCAGAACCTTAAATGAAAAACCACGCTTGTGAAGTTATAATGTTATTCAAACACGTCTTCATAGTTATGTTAAAATAATCGCACAGTCTTTATTATTTTGAAAAACATAATAACAAGTTCATAGCCTAATTTAATACAGTCACACCTCAGCACAAATAATTGTAACAACAGTTACATTATTTTAATTTTAAGTTTTAAATCCATTTTGGCGAGGTGTGATTGTACTCAATCGTGCTAATTAATTGTTATAATGAACCTTTATAATAATAAATACTAGTTACGTATGCATTTTATTACCATGTTAACTTCAATAATATGTAGGCACCTACATAAGTATCCGATTTAGAAAACTACGCTGAAACAATTCAGCTGATAAAGCGAAATAACAAAACACATTTTTGCGATTTCTGCTAAACAAGCTAAATTGCATAGACTTGCATAATTGGAAGTTTTAGATACAAACGAATACAAGGCGTTATGTTAAACTAGTAGAACTTAGCTTTGCGGATTTATTTGTTTAATTATACCACAAACGCGACGTGGCAACTCTTGAGTTGGCATATAAGCGGACAAGTAACTTAAATCTCTTTACTTACTTTACTTTACATTGAATTTTGAAATAGGTTTTTCACAGACAACGTTTGTTGCGTACAATGTTGCCACGTGATGGCAATATTGGGTATCTTAATTACGAACAGAAAATCTGGTATTCTTCTTGTATTTATTGTTCCACACATTTGTAAAGTGTGTTTAAAAAAACAACTGTGTTTAAAAATAAAATGAACTATGTATCTGTAGGAAGACGATACACGATTAATTTTTAAATATGATAACATAAAAAAAAAACTGCGCTATTTTCGAAATAGGGTAGGTACATTCGAACGAGACACTTGTTTTTTTTTATGTAATCACCATAGAAATATTTTCTGTGTTGAAAGAAAAACATAACAATTTGGTAAGTATTATGCTTGTGACCGACTAGAAAAATAGGAAAGACTATTTTTTACCAGTAATGTAAAATTTTTAAAGCAAAACGGTTGAACCCGGTCTTAATGAACTTGTCATAAAAACTGCATTCGAGATAAAATGTCAGTGAAATGCTGTTATCCCGAATCGCAAGAAAACGACAGAGAGATCTCTAAAATGTAATCTGCTCGGACCTCTGCAATTTTATAGCGACCATAGATAGCTATTTTTCTTAGAATGTAAATGCGCGTGGAATTTCAATAAATAAATCTCATAAATAAAGTATACCTTACCTAGCCCATAATCTTCATTCTAGAATGTTCTAAAGCATGTGCTTATTGACCGGCCACATTTTTGATGCTTGAATGTCCCGCGTGTTGTGTCAAATTAAATTGTATAGAAACTCTGCTACTAATAGGTTATCTAGCTAGTTGCTACAAAAAAGTATACACAAATCGGTCCAGCAACTTTCGAATTTTTTCGCGAGACATGCGAACATTTTTATAAAAGTCAATAGAAAGATAGAACCAATAGGTAATAAATCTAATAAATCCACCGGACACCACCAGATTCCTTTGATTGTCGCAGAAAACAAATTATGATTATTGCGTACACTAGTTGATGCTCGCAAATTTGTCTGCGTGGAATTGTTGATAACCCTTGATGTTACGCCTTTCTGTGCCCGTCTTTAGAAAGCAATCTGCAAGAAAAGCTATAAGCAAATTAAAAATATTTGAAAAACAGAGAACATTATTTCACCTCTTTGTAGGTAATATTTTCCGAAAACTGTAAAAAACCTTTTTCTTACATTTAGTATCCAATAGTCGAAATACAAAGTTGATATAACTTGACTTACAGAATTCCATACAACCGTTTTTACACTGTTTAACCGCCTTAGGAGTAGAATTTTAACAATTCCTTACTTAGGTTATTTTGGGATACTATAAATATTCTCGCAAAATTTCGTATTTCTACATTCAGCCGTTTGGGCTCTAGGTGGTCTGTCAGTCAGTCAGAACAAAGCCTTTTGTAGTTATAAATTGTAAACCAATGCACGCTAAAGATTTTCAGAACGAAAAGTAATCAGTCAAAACAATTGGTCGGAACAAGCAGGCAGTAATCACCCCACTGCCGACAAATAGATAGTTGTGTATTTAACGGTAGCAAACAATGATCATTGGAAAGTATTGCGCAAATAGGGGCGCTACGCAACCCCTGCTGAAGTTTCCGGCACGAAAATAAGGTGTAAGGATGCCGACTGGTTCTGCACATCCCTACTTCGTTTTTCCCTACTAGGTTAATGTTATGAACGCCGAAAATTGCAGTGCAAAACATACAACAAACCTGCATCATTGGTCTAATTGAGGATCGAGAGCCCTCACACAATTCCCGTCCACAAAGTTCACGCAGTTTTCTGCCAATAAATTCTCAGTAGAAATTCGAAATTTGAAAATTTGTGTTGCTACGTTAAGCAGTCGGTCCCGCTACACACATATAATAAAACCATCATTATCAACCCTTTACCGGTCCACTTAAAGGCAAAGCCTAAACCCTTCTCAGAATGAGAAGGTTTAGGCCGTATACCACACTGACCAAGTGCGGTTCGGAACGCCGTTCAGAACGTTACGAAAACTCTCACGGATGCAGGTTTCCTCACCGTTGAAGCAAGTGATAATTGCTTAAATTAAAAACGTATATAACTCTGAAAAGTTAGACGTGCGGCCAGGGATAGAAGTCGGCCCCTCTAACTAGGCTATCAGCGCTTCAGTAACTAATATATTATAATGATAAATATTAATTTTCGTTTTATGCCTACCAACATTGTAAATAGCAGCGTCGTGGGTTTATGAGTACATTATTGAACCCTCTCACCTGTTAGAAAGGAAACCTGCAAAGCAGTGGCAAATAAAAAAGTTGAACAGGAATTGATGGACACTGTAGTTATCGAAGTGAAACGTATAAAAACAAACCTCCTCGCCCCGTTTTTAAAAAGTACAACCTATTTCTTTGATGCCTCGTGGCGGTTTTCAGTGTTTTACAAAAGAACCCTTACGCTGTGACTGACCTGCGCAACTCGGTGCAAAGACGGTCCCCTCGTGCGAATCCGCGATATTTATGAGTTTTAGTATGAACCAGACGCTTGTTTTGCATTAACAATTTATGATATCCGTATCGATAAGGGTGATGATGCGCGACCGGCGTATAACCATACTAATATTATAAAAGTGGAAGTGTCTGTTTGTCTTGATAATATTTAGCACATATATAGCTTGCATCCAACAGAATAGGATATTTTTTAACCTGGAAAAGCATCAGGGAAATGTTCTTGGAACATTTAAAAGAAAAAAACTTCGATATCTATGTAAGGCATTATTACCGACCTTCTTAAAATTTTGGATATATAGATAGCTTGCTCGCATCCTGGAGACTGACATGAGTATTCCATATACCTTGAAAATTGATGGTGTCCGCGGGAGGAAAAGCACGAACGGAAAGACACTTCGATTACAGCGATATAAAACAGCGGTTTTAAAAGAAAATGCGCAATTACGCAACATCGTACTGGTATGCTTAATCGTTCGGCGATACCACATTTACTATACAGTTTTCCTTATCGATTTTCTTACGGCATCAAGGATGGTCTAAATTAATTGGCGGTGTGGCTATAACGGTTGTGCGCGGCAGAAGCTTCCCAAAAACGAACAAAATCCAATATAGCAATTAAACATTTTCATTATTTATTATTTATTATAATCATTGTCAGATTTCTTACTTATTAGGGCCGTTGCACTAGATCTTGATTTTTTTTTAAAGTGTTGATAGAACTGAAGGCTGAATACTGTTGTGTGTGTAACTCGAGCATGATATTCGATATACAAGAATGTTTGGTAATTTTTCACAAGAATTTTTTTAAACGGCTTAAATATAGAAAATCCAGGATTGTCATTAAATCTCGAATTTAGATTAATGCACGCAACGAAGCACTGCAACAAACTTTCATATTTCTAGAACCTAAGCATAAAATGGGGTCAGAATATTAAATAAACAAAACGAGTGACCACCTTACCATAGACAAAACTAGACTTTGTTAAAAAATAAAACCTCAAGATGGCCGCCAAAAGAAAAGCTGGCGCACTGCTGCAACACGTTCTGCCAAAGGTAAGTTTTTACACATCCTCAATAGTTGTAAGTCTAGCCAAACAAATTTGATCCATCAATTCGCTTGAAATATTACGGCGCAGAGGTCGAGCTCGATGGTCAAGTTAAACATGCCAAGGCTCCACGACGGGACTCGTCATTTGTAATGTGACCAGGTTCCTTTAGCGAGATACTATAAACTGGAGTTAAAATAATTAAAGGAATTTATTAACATGGTAGTCCGATGGAATTAAAAATGGGTGTCAATGTAGACAAGAGGCCTTGAAACTTGTCGCCGTCCGAATGCGGTCGGATAGCAAACGTTGCCGCATCGAAATTGGCGCCAAAGTCAGTTTTCCCGCCGCGGGCGGTTCGCCTTGCAAAATGGCGGAGTCTCGAATGTCACGCAGCGAGCGACTACATTAGTATGGACAAGACTTCACAATATTACCAGTATGAACTTACATTCTTTGTTAAATTTGAATTCAAGTTATCTGTATATATTATACAAATATTATAAAGCAAAAACATTTAATTTTTGATTTTAAATACTCTGAAATCACAACATAATTGAACAAAGAAGTTCACTTATAGAAAGCTATCGTTTCAGAATGAAATAAGGGTATTTGTAAAGGCAGAAGAAAAACTGCAAAAGCCTCGTGCGATGTAAATAAGCCACAATCGCATTAAATGTCGCAAATAATAAAAAAAACATCATTAACATTATCATTACAAACCCATTATCGTCCATCTAGAGCGGGTCTCTTCTCAGAATAAGAAGAATATCCTAGAGAAGTGTAAATAAATATCCACATTATTCCAACTAGGAGTGACCAATGAGGCGCCGGTCGACCTTGCAGCCTACCCTACGTCTAAACTTAGCATATGTATACCTATACCTTAATACAGCTAACGTAATGTTATGGCTTCTAGAGTTTGTCTATATGTACATACAGATACAAGTAACGTTTGAGTGGGATGACACATGTACTTGAAGAATTAATGAACGAATTACACTTAGTAATTGTGCTCTACAAAAAGTATAGGCGTATACAATTTTTTCGGGCTTATCGCTACATAGCGATCTCTTCCAGACAACCGAAGTGATGAAGATACACCTACAGAAAGACAAAGCAGCAGTGTTCCAATAAAAAATGGTTTTCGTTTAGAGTTGAGACGTATTTGGAGTTATTTGCTAAACAATGCCTATTTTCGAGAGACGCGTATTGTGTAAAAAGTTCTGAACCACACAATAAAATCCTTACTTATATTACAAATACGGAAGTGTGTTTGTTTGCCTGTCCTTCCTTAGCTTCCTAATTAAGCAACCAATCAACTTGATTTTTAGCAAAGTTAGTTGAAAGAACGGAAATGAACATAAGCTACTTTTTATCCCAGGAAAACAAACAGTCAGTGGCGTGCGCTTCATACATGCACAAAAGCACTGCCTACCCTAAAATTTCTTAAAACTCATAAAGGACAGTGGCGTGAACAGAGTGTGTGCAAAGGGTATGGAAGTTGATATAAAATTAAGAAATTCTCCAGTACGTGTTAAAAATACTTAAGGGTAGGTTTTTTATAACTCTTACAACGCCTATACCTACTTATGTTTTTTATTACTCGTACGGGAGATTTTCTTTCATCTGCATGTCATCTGCATACCCTATGCACGCCACTGATAAATAGGAAGGATTTTTCAATTTTATGCCATCTTACTTCTTTATGCATACCCTGGTCAAAAACCCTGTGCACGCCACTGCAAACAGTTCCCAAGAGATTTGTTTAAAAAATCGTATCAAATGCGGACGAAGAACGCTGGCAACAGCTAGTTACAGATAAATTATGAATAGTTGATTCAAATTTTTATAAATTCAAGCCAATTCATCTTTTCTAAAGCCATGCAGGGTTTATGTGCCGAGCACAGAATTAAGAATATACAGAAGCCTCATTCAGGCATTATTGCATGCAGTGCATTGTGTACAAGAACAGAAAAGACCTTCCAAATACTACACACCTGCGGAATGTTGCTAGCTCACAAAGTTTTTCCATTTTAGTTATTTTATGGTAAACGTTTAAAACATTACAAGTTAAATAATTACTGTCAACTACTAAATGAATGAAGTGTCTAACCGCCTAGCCTGTTCGATAAACACTACTAAAGTGGAGTGGTTTTTGATGCTTCGACATTAATCGTGTACACATTCTGTATGTTCTTAATTCTGGGGTGCATATATATAACACTTCGGTACTTTTTATCCAGGGTAAGCATTACTATAATAAAATAATAATACTAAATATTATTATCATATTAATAATACTTAATATTATTATCATATTAATATAATTATTTAAGCAACGATCACTTATAAAAAGGATCAATGGATTCAAGCAATTAAAATATCACTTGCTTCAACGGTGAAGGAAAACATCGTGAGGAAACCTGCAACTTGAGAGCTCTTTACAATGTTCTCAAAAGTGTTTGGAGTCCACCAGTCCACACTGGGCCAGCGTGGTTGACTACGGCCTAAGCCGCTTCTCATCGTGTGAGGAAACCTGTGCCGTGTGGGCTGTTATGGGTTTAAATGACGATGGTGAATAATAAATATAGCAGCTCTAGCCATTGTAAGATACCAAAACAACTTTAGGGGTAATTTATATGCAAACCATTATATTTGAGACTGCTCTAATTTTCTTGATATTCCACATAATACAAACAAAAAAAAAAAGTTGAACGCAAAAATTTACGCCCGACAATTAGTGTCTCATTCAAATTGTTTAACACTCGTAAGTTCTACTTTATGACGTGAATGTTGAGAGTTCTTGTATTATAAAATATCAAAGTGACGATGTCATTGATATTTTTTTACTTAGAGTTAACTTCAGTAAAAACAATAATAGGACAGTATTATAGTACCTTAAAGTACACACTTAATATTAATACTACCTTAAAAACGGAAGTATAAAAACGTACTTCGCATCGGCATCGCCATGTTCATACTTTCGTGCATAGCCTCCGAGTCACTAAGACGTAAGTCTAATCTCACATCGAGGTCTAGGATTATGTTATTAGGTCTGCCACCTGTCAAGTGTCTAGTGCACTAAGTCTAGACTCCAGATGAATATAGCGAGCTTTGATATACACCTAACTATAAACAGTTTAGAAGTGTAAGTATCTACTGTTTTATTTGATACATAATTAAGGAGAATGAAGTAACGATATAGATTATGGAACCGTTAATATTTGGCGATTTTCAACCGACTTTAAAAATGAGGAGTTTCTTAATTCAACTGTATGTTTTTTAAATATTTGGATATAAGCAGGCGTTATTTTGCGGAAATCCATGATATTTTAAGAAAATTAAGCTTAATTTGCTATACTCCGCGGAGAGCAGGAGAATCTACATGGTGTAATAATAAATGACTAGAAACACTTATTAACCGGATTTTGATGATTCTTTTTTTGTTTTCTTTCGAAAAGCTATACCATCTGGTCAAGTTAAACTGTCGATGAAGACCAAAGATAGCAAGCGGAACTATACTATAAGTATAAAATATAGAAAAAAACGGGTTGCGCTTACTTTGTGGTATATAAAGTACGTAAGCAAGTTTAGCTCTTTTCAATAAAAGAGCTGATTTTGAAGTTCCGGGAATCAGAACTCCTCTACCATTAACGCGAGAAAAGCAATATTTTGTAAAATGTTTTTATGGAAGAGTTTTCCACTCTTTTTAGTAGTAAACCTCTCCATTTTTTTGTCACTATTTTTATAATTATAATTAAAATACAATATTTAGATTTATGCAAATAGAAAGTTTGGGTTAAGAAAGCCTTTGGCTATAAATAAGGCTAGTAAGACATAATAAATAATGTATTTTTATTTGCTTTGACGCTAATTGCGTGCGTTATGTCTGCCACTGCTGAAATGCCGGGAATCGAACCGGGACCTCCCACTTTAAACCACAGTGCTCACCTGTGGGTATGTCTTCACATTTAGTATTTCTGTTCTTCTCTCTCGCACTATTCACTTATGTCGTAGTTAGCACTCGCTATTTATCTCGTCTCACTGGCCTTACTTTAGCTTTATGCAATGTATCGCGTATATTATACGCAAAGGATTTGCATTAGCAGAAATTTCACACTTATTTTGCAACTTTTGGCAGTCTCGGGCATGTTTCAATTAAAAAGACTCACCCAGATTCAAATTAGTGTGCAAAATAGGCCAAGAGTATGCGAGTACGCGTAAAGCCTTCATATTCACGCTAGTCACATGTATAGCAGCATTGAATAGGCGGCTTTTCTAGAACTTAGTTACTAGTTTTATCACATCTACGTTTGACTCCTGGCTAGCGAAAGGTTGTCCTATGGATAATCTAAAATTCTAAATTAAATTATTTTAAGTAGCTCTCTTTATAGGCACTTTTTGAAGAGGTGTAGTTAGAACCGATTTGATGGATAGGAATAGGAACATTAAAAAAACTATTGCCGTCCTGTCTGATCTGATCCTGTCTTCCCCCTTGGAGTCCGATAGATACAGATGTACTCAAACCGATTTTACCTATTTTAATTTCATGATATAGACGTTTCGTATTCCCCTGCTTTCTCATCCAAAACTGAGCCGATTCAATTATTTTTGGCTTAAAAATTTTAAGAAAGATGACGACTAGGTTTTGCTTTCTTTCTTTCATGATATTTTTTTTCCACATTTGTCTTTCAGTCCTCTGAACTTGGCGATAAAATGTAAATTATACTATGGATAATCTTTAATTCAAAATACATTCATTTAAAATACTCATAAATTTTGCTTGCTGTATGTTGGCACCCTATTGAGAATTCCACCCTTTTTTTCGGCTTCGGCTTTGACTGGTTTTCACCCTACCGACAAAGACATGTCGCCAAGCGGCTTATCATTCTGAGAAGATGACGTGTAGAGATCGACAAGAGGTTGCCAGACCCCCGAACAGCTTCGCACGTTAATATTTTAGACTGCATCATTACTTACCACCCGGTGAGATTGTAGTCGAGGGTTTTAGTGGAATAAATAAAAAAGGCCTACGTCCAGCTGTGTACACCCGCAGACTGAAATAATCATAATATCAATTTAAAGCCTTGGTTTTACTGTAGTTTTAGCATACTGGCACACCCAGGCGAATGATCATGTGCGACCCGCAGTATGCTTACAATTCAGGCGTTTTGCATACCCATTTGATCTTGGCCTATTTGGTAGGTACTACGAACATTTTGTATGGTTATCTACTTGAGTTGATTTAAATCATCTCTCTATTCAAACTAGCTTCATAAATTGAAGAGCGAACAACTTATGTCTTGTGAACCGGTAGGAGAGTCACTACCAACAGACATTTGATGAAGTTTAACAACTTGTTTTGTATGTGAAACTTCTTTAGAATCAACTTTAATTTTAAACTCGATGACAGTAAAATGCGTCACGATAAAGAAATAAACTCATGAATGTATGGAACAGTGATATAGAATACATAAAACATTTCCTTTCATATTTTGGCTACCATGGAAACTGAATATTATGCAGATAAAGGTACGAGCACACAAATGTATACGAGAGAGTCTAGATAATTTGTTGTTTAATAATTTACATTTAAAAAATATTAATTAATTAATTTATTTATTTTATGTTAAACTTTTCATTTATTCTAATACTCCTGATACTCTGTACTAGTGATTGAGATGGATATACATCTCAATCACTCTCACTAACATTCTCATCACTCGGAAGCTAATTTTTGGAAGATTCACTTTGCACTTTTTGTTTTTTTAAATTAACTGCACAGGATTTAATATTATACAGCGATATTATGCAATTCAGTTAAGTTCATAATAAATCAAAAAATCATGAAAAACTAGCAGTAATCATTAATTAAATATCTTTAGTGCAGGGTAATAAAGTTCGCGAAAGTCATGAATATAAAAACAGGAAATTTGTCTTCATTACGACAAAAGTCTGCATTATGTAGGATTTATGTGACCTAAATTCGTCAAAGATTTGACACTGACAGTAAAAATGCTGTCATTGGAACCGAGCTAGCACGGTCGCAGAGAAATAACCTCATCCCGCGAGCGAACGAATGAATGAATGAATGCAGTGCTATTCAGCCTGACGAATAGGACGGTGTATGAGAGTCGACGAAATGACGCGCTGACAAATCTGAGGTCACTGGGGCGATTAGAGTGACTTCATTAGTGAGGCGAAACTCTTTACATCATTTTTATTTTGTATTAATTTATATCTTGTAATATTATATATTATAACTAGCTACGCTACACCTGGCCGCGTTTCGCTATAGTTTAGATATTGATTCTCGTTTCCGGGGTAATATTTTTTTAAATAGAAATACTACGTCCTCAAACAATTTTAGTCAACCTATACATTTTTTAAATTTACCAACATTCTAAGCGGAATTTTTATAAAAAAAAAAGCCAAATTGTAACAAAATTATTTAATTAACCTACTTTTTATAAAACTAGATGTACCTCGCGGCTTCCCCTGCCTTGCCTTACATATTTATATCACAGGGTAATGTAAGGGTACAAGGTATATATATAAATTCCAACTGGATTCTAGTTCAAACCGCGTTCAAGCAAATAACGCAAACATTTAGATTTATAGGAATGAATTATTATTATTTAGTAGTTATTTTTAAAATCTCCGCTTCTTTAAAAGGAATTTTTTTTTAGGGCGAAATTCTATTCCAATCACCTATAAATTATTATGAATGTGTCGTTGATGAAGTTGTTAAAGTGCATCCAACAAACCACGAAGTTGTTTTCACAAACATGGTGATAATAATTCATAAAGCCCACCAATGCGCATTGGTGCAGCGCGGTGGGCCTTATCCTCTTTCGTATGACAGGTTCGCCCGCTACATCTTATACTGCAACACCAGAATATACAAAACCACACGTAGTTGTGGGTTACTCCAGATTTTATTACCTTATTACGTGTTTATGTGCACTGTGCACTTAGTTATTTATTATTTTTCTGTCTAATCTGTTACTTGGGAAAGAATTGCCTTGCCGTCATGAACGTTTTAAATTTAATCTAGACGCAGAGAGAGAGATGGTGTCTAAGTATATAGAAAAAGAATCATTTCTTTAGTTATTAGCCATGGAATTAAGTACATTGGTGTAGTAACCTCATATCGTGAGCAAGTGAGTGAATGTATGAATGCAACTCTTCTTGTCGAATTGAATGGTATATAACTTGCAAAATTATATGAAGGGACTGCATTAGGGACACGATATTGAGAAATTTCTGGATTAGTGTGATTTTTTTTATAGTTCGTAAGTTTGCAGTATACCCATATCCTACTTCAGAAACTTGAAAGATAAATTAGTCGATACATTATTTAGCACCTCATTTTGTCTTTGATTCAACGGAAAATCAAAATACTGAATTAGCCATCCTCCGAATCTTTGTAGTAGCAGTAACTTTTTCAGCGTGTTTATTTTTCTAGTGTTACGTTATCAGAATAGTAAAAACGAATCCGAACAAATTGGCTTCAACTTTAAGCAGGTGTCACAACGATTTACAGAGATCATTTTCAATTTTCGAAAGAATTGAAATTTAAATATGCAACCAGATCAAGTTGGCACTTTAATTGGCCTAAACTATCATACTTAGTTATAATACTAGTATTCGGACAAAGCATCTGCTTTGTTGTTGTAAGGCAAGACGAAACGGTACATACATCATTCAACGCTTGTTACATTCCTCTGGCAACTTTGCATATGTCACCTGATCGAAAAACTGTTTCTGAGGACTTCGTAGGCAGTGTGTTCCATATATTGAGATACACCTGCAGGAATATCGATAAACGTGAAAAAAATAAAACATTAACGCGCAAGAAGGGGCGTTTTGATGATAGTGATAACAAAAGTAACACATCGTTTAGTTTGTTGAGGGCTTTATCGATGACTAGAAAGGATAACATGCGCGCCACGTTAAAATTATTACTACACGTTTCTCGTCTTATTTTTATAAAGATGGACGCGATAATGGGTAGGCATAAATATCTTTCGGTACGCTAGTCCTGGGCCCATTCAGAACCTTAGTACTATTAGTTTTAAGTTAACTAATGTAGACATCAACATCAACACCCGAAAAAGAACCAAGGTGCCTTCGGTTGGCCTATTTGAGAAAGAAAGCACGTAACTTCTAATCTAATTCGTATATAAATCCGTGATAAGTCTTTTTTTAAGACATTTTTGAAACCAATCATAATTTCGACACCTTACCTACCTCACACCTACTTTGCTATAGAGCTTAGAGCAAGGCAGATAAAAAAGGGTGTTAGGCATAAAAGGGCAGGCTTGAAATAATTTTCTGCGAAATGAAAAAAGTCAAATATGTAGCATCGTTTCGGAATATTACAACGCAAAACCTATAACTTTATTAAAGTGAACACATACCGCAAATAAGAGATCCCAAGCGGTACGCATCGGATTAAGAAAAATTCTTTCGCGTCACCTACAAAAACGAGGCAACCACGAAGCCCGTTAGGAACCCCTGTGGGCCGACGGCGTCTGCTTCAAGTAATTACACCCCAACCCTCCCCTAACCCTCCGCCTCGTATCCACCTCTCCGGGATAAGTAAAAACAATATTTTTACGCCAAGGCAATAGAATAGAAGAGATAGATCAAGGTAATCGGAATGGGTACTTATTTCATCGGCCATTAGACGATACATTTGACAGCGATTCAATTCGTGACCATCAATTTAATGAGATTTAGAACATTCAGATATTATCTTCTAAGAATCATCAAGAATGTTAAGCGGTAAATTTAAGCACGACGCTACTTCCCCGGACGAGCTATGCCACAGAAAGCTAAGCTACTTGTTCTAAAAAGTTTGATAATCGCCAAACCTAGATAACATTAATCAATCATGAATAGCCTATTACAGTCCACTTCTGGACAAAAGGCCTCTTCTAACGGGTGGGATAGAACACATTATGTTACGTTAAATCAAGCAAATCGAGATACGCGACGATACTTGAACTTGTCGCCAATTTTGTTGCAAATATACCCACCTCAAGGTCAATTGAACGAATCTACTGCCATGCGAAAGATTACGTAATGCATCTTCCTGCTTACAAAATCTACAGCTGTAGTTAACGTGTTTTGAATGCATTGGTTGAAGATGCGTTGCATTATAATCATTGGGTGGGATCTAAAATAAATTCCAGTAACTATACGTACATGTTTGACGACCGTCCCGGCGCAGCGGTGAGTGCTCCGGTTATAAGCGGGAGGACCCGGATTCGATCCGCGGCAGTGGCAATTTGGGAATGCATAATTTCTGAATTTTCTCTGCTGTGGTCTGGTGAAGAGGCTTCAGCCGTGGCTATTTACCACCCTACCAACTTTCATAAAAATCCTTTTAACATTTTGTGTTTTTCTTTCTCCTTTCCGCACGATGTTTTCCTTCACCGTTGAAGCAAGTGGTATTTTAATTGCTTAAATGATGCATAAGTATATTTCATAAGGAATCATCCTGTAAAAATATTCAATCAAAAGAATCATATTTATTTTTCCATACAAACGAATTCAAAACATTCTTAGTGTTTACTTATGACAATATGTATTATTGAAGAATATAAAAGGAGATTTATTGAAGATAAGAGACCGACACGGGCATAGTACCTACGTTACGCGTTGCGTATCTAATAAAGTGACAGGAGTCACATGATTTTAACAGTAATAATTATGCAGTGGCAGTGGTTTACTCAAAAACTATTTTTACTGTTTTCGGGTTTACAGATAAGTCTCAGAGACAGTCCATAATGTACTTCTAATAAAGCCTGTGAAGTACTATTTCGGTTTTCATTTACACGTTGTAGAAGGGTTGCAAAGGGGTAAGTTTTACATATTTTGTAAGGATTTGTGTTTATTTGGTTGCTTATTGATAGTGATTATGCAACTGTCGTGGATTAAAGGACAATATCAGCGTATGTACCTACCGTGAACTAACCTTGTGAATCGGATCGGTTCAGATCGATTTCAATGTGCTACTTTATTTTATCGTTAGTCCTCGGTGTTTGTTTTGTACTTAGACTTAGTACATTTCTGTTTTATGAAATATTATAGCTAATACTTGCAAACCAATCCCCTTTTATTGGGTTGTTTCTTCTTATTTTATACTTTCTTATTTCTAGGGTTCTGACGCTTATAACGGCAAAACGAAACTCTTTTAGCATCAGTTAGTTGTCTATATGTCTGCCTGTTTTACTGCCGTTTGTCAAATTCTTATTTGCTCAATCATGGCTTGATATTTATAAAACTGAAAGTATGTATACATACATGAAATGATATGAAGGTTTAGTTTTACAGTAAATAAAACAGATTCCTAGTAATATGCAATAAAATGAAACAGACAAGAGCGTGTTATCAAATACTAAATGTCCCACTTACTGACTTCAATTAAAAGCACTCTACTTTTCTGTAACCAACCATTTTTAAAACTTTAGTCTTTTGGCATAAGCGAAGGAAGGGATAAATTTTGAAATAAATGACTTCAACTTTTTGAATTATTGCCAGAAATGGAGGGTTGAAATTTTAAAGTAAGGGCACGAGGTCAAGTGCAGAATTTTGTTTAAGGGCTTTAATCGTATATTCAGAATCAGGTGCTCTTTAGACAGCCTAGTTTTCAAAAAAAAAAATAATAAATGTATATGTTTACTCCCAAATATTCGTATCTCCGACTTTGCTCAGTGAAAAATCTTAAACAATCTCGAATGAAATGAATTAGGAAAAGAACAGAACTTAAAAATTTAATCTGCCTGAAAATCCTGGTTTTGGATTAGAATGATTGTTAATTTCGGGCGTATATAGATTTGATAAAACGGATTGAGGGTAAAGCAATTAGGTTAGCACTAAAGATTTATTCTTTATGTGCGTGGTTAAAAAATTTAACAAAATGATAAAAAATTTTGTTGTTTAAACTAAAGGTACCTAGGTATATCAGTGCTCATATTTGTCTCGTAACTGGACAGCTCTTTAAATAACCCCATGGTCATCGACTCTATAACCCTAGTTAGCACTGCATGTTACTGCTAATGTGTAAATTCGTTTTGTCTCTATACAGCCCTAACGGATTATGTTGACCTTGGTTACACACCAAGTTACTAGAGTGCCACGTTGATCTAGTGCTAAACATGTTTAAATCGACGAATCGCGAGATCCTAGTTTTGAATCCCGAGTTGGACCAAGGACTACTCGGTATGGAGTCTTCTTCTTCTTCTTTCTCTGGGCTTGTCTCCGTACTTGGTCGGTCGGAAACTTCCGTTGTACGTAGTGCTACTGGTACAGCTCACCGCTGGGTTAGTCCAGCCAGCCGAGCTCACTCAAGAAGCTTAGCAGGCCGCCCAGGTCGCCAAGTGCTTCAGGTATCGGTATGGGGTTTTTGGGGTTAAAAGTTCTTCGTAAGGGTTAGGAAATTAATTGTACTGCCTCCTTGCCTCGGAGAGAATGTTTATCTTTCAAGCGCATTTAAAATCACTAACTTGTGCTTGATAACAATCCGTGAACCCTATTAACCCGCATTAGAGCAGTGTCTTATATACTGCTCTAATGCGGGTCTAAACTATAGAATCCTCTTTGATTATTAATCTCTCCTATTAGAGAGAAGTCTCGTGCCAATAACGCTGATCATGTAAGCTGAACCACCAAGTGACAAAGCTCTAACTTAAAGCTTAAATTGCATTAGTGTATCCTATCTTAAAAAACTGTCGTCGTAACATCTGTCATATTATGCAGTTATATTGTTTGAGTTTCCTTTGTGAATAAGATGGGTTTAGGCCGTATTCCGCCACGCTGACTTCGGCTTCACACGCATTTTGAGATATTTACGGAGACCATTCAGACAGATTTCCTCACAATGTTTTCCTTGACAGTTAAAGCAAGTTATATTTAATTGATTAAAACGCACATAACTCCCAAAAGATAGAGGTGCGTTCCAGAGGACAAACTCATTCTAATAGAGAAATCGAAGTCTATGACCGAATAAAACATGATTAACGGAAGTAGCAAGGAACCGCTAGAATGATGACATGAAAATTCATGTAAAATACTTGTCGGCCTGGGTGACGTTGATCACATTCAGAAGCGGTAACCGCGTCTTTGCCGCATCGCGCAAGTAACTAGGAAGCTTTCAGAAATTCGCCGCCGCTCCACGCTTCTAAAACCCCGTTATGGTTTTTCGAGGCCGCGTTTCTCCCTGTAAAGGAGTGGGCAGGATCGCTACAATATAACTACTACACGTTTACTTTTTGTTTGTGTATTCTTTTGCATATAAATAAAAAGTATTGAAATGAACTTATGATTCTCTTTTTTTTGCAACTGCAATTCGCACATTTTACTTGTTCGAAATTTGAAAACTCGAGAAAGTGGACATTGGCAGCTACTAACGCGTGGATGCCAATATTGACTGGACTGCCCCATACTATATGTGGTTTTAATAAAAAAAATATGCATAAATACCTGTTCCGTTCGATTTCACTTAACTACTCACTGAACTTACGTGGGAGAGCCTCGTTAAAAAAGTATTTCGCGGTTGGCACAATATTTTCTACTTACTTCTTGAAGTAAGATTTGTTTTTTCGGTTTTCGTCAGGTATATATACCTTGGGAACGATATCCTTCTTTTTCTTCTTCTTCTTTGAGTTAATGGACGATATCCTTAACTGTACCTATGCTTCCAAATAACATGCTGTTAGGGGCAAGGTTTATTAACATAAGATTAACTTGATAATGAAATTGTCCTTTTTTAATAAGGATTAATATTCCATTACTAATACTCATCATTATTGAAAATCCCTTTTTTTTTAATCGTCATGGCATTTTACGTACAGGATATATTTGTTTTCTTGGGTATTTTTTTGATGTACTGAAAACCAGTACTTTATAGTAAAAATAAAGGTTTTAAAGGTATCGTGTATGCTCCTTTACAAAACATTTCGCCGCGTGTGAGCGTGATTCTTAGTCGCGAGCGCCCTGAGCGTTTCAATTATTTATTAATTTGCCACCATGTCGCGAATCGCGCGTTTGATACACTAAACAGCCCTTATGGGTTTAATTAATGCTAGTTATGCCGTTGTGTGCACCACCTCATAAGGGTCGGGGTGAGTATTTTACGAGAAATAAACCTACCAAGATAAATTTTCTAGGACTAAGTAATTTCCTAATAACTGATAAGAAAGTACATGCGTAATATAACAAACCAATTCTTATAGCAAGGTTTTTTAAAAATAATTTTAAAATCTTTAGCAATTAAATTTAACTGTATCTTAGTAGAAGGTACTAATGGAGGTACTAACTATGCTAGGTAGACACCTTAATAGACGCAGGGCCCAAATTATAATTATAACTTAAAGATGTTTTACAAATTGAGGCTCAACGAGTTGCCAAGCGATAACTTGGAGGGCGTACCGACGATGCTGGAGTATCCCAGATTGGAAAACGTAGCGTTGGTCGTCGTACTACGTAGGCAAACAACATAAAAAAAATCGAGAGAGTTGGTGTTCGAGACTGTGTTACTGTACAATCCACTTAAAAGACATGACTATAGCAGTCTATCGGTCGACATGATGATAATTAAGTTATTCTACTCGTAATCTAATCTAAAAAATCTTTGAGAATTTTCTGCTTAAAGGTGTGTAATAGGACGGTTAATAAAAATATATTGCTTCAGTAGACAGGCATAAGAGCTAGCTTGACAACCCACCTGGATAAAGTATCTTGCAGTGAAATGCCGATTTAACTGCCCATTATGCTGCACTTGGGGTTCGCGAATCATAAAAATAATTTCCCAAATATTTAACATTACGCCCTTCAGTTTATTTTGTTCCGTAATCCCTTACATCTTTTACAATAGAAATACTAAGTGATAAAATATAGACAAAGAATTCCGAACCGCGTTGTTGGCTCCCACTGAGCTTCAGTGTGATTCGTTGACGAAGTATTTTGTTCTAAATAAGTAGGTTGTTACTTGTTAGTATTAATGTCAGTATTGAATGTAATCAGTAACTAGGCTACTGTGATTAAGCTAGTGTGATTAATTTTTGCTTAATACCTTGTAATTGTCATCGCACCGATGACAGCCCGCGTCCGGCCCAGTAAATCAATGCTGCTATGTACACAAGTCATCGCTTATGTACCTATGTACTACTGGTATATAGCCAGCGTTTGTATGGGTATATACGCGTACGTAGATAATCTCGTCATAGCTCGCACCCGTTATGGTATTACTGTGTGTGGGTGGTGGAGTGAGGAACGGAGGGGTGTATGGGGGTGAAAATAGTCCCCGCGTGTGCCGCAGGGGGGCCGCTGTCCGCTTTAAAAATACTGGAGCGAACGAAACTACCGAGCCAGCAGAATGTTAAAGGAAGCCGTTTATTTTGAAAGACCGCGAAGACTCTCTCGCCCGATGCTGCACTCCTGGTCGAGACGGGTAAAAAGTTGGAAAATGGCAAATAAAAAAGCAAGCACCCGTTCGAGCTATTAGCGTGGTGCAGGCGAAAAATACGCTTTTTTGCTCGAACTCGTGTTCCAAAAAGACTCCTGAAAGTTATCTCGCAATTTGTAAATTTTCTGTATAAAAATATATATCCCCTAAATTGCTCTGCTGTATTATAAAACCCTTAGTACTTATACATTTAAAGTACCTCGGGTATTCCACAGTAATAAAAAACATGCTTTGGCATCGGAAATAAAAACATGGTGTGTTTTTTTTCGATGACAAGTTTACGCATAGCTACCCGTTTCACCTATAGATAGACGTGACAAACTGGAAAACAACCCCTAATTGGCGGTACCGATACTATATAGCTATAATAATAAAACAAGGATACGAATTTGGATGAACTATAAAGGGTTTCTGTGTATAATAGTTGTAATTGGTATTCAGACTACGAGTGTGCTCTGAAGTATCTGATATGATCTGTATATGATAGAGGAGTTCCGAGAACTCCTCTATCATCATCATCATCATTCTAGCTTTTGATTTTCATCACAAAACCACTGGTAGGATTTGAACTGGAAATGAAGAAAGCATTGTTAGCTAAATATACTGAACATCTAAAAAATATGTATACTAGTAGAAAAGTAAGATATTATTTTCCTATAAGAGAGAAGTTAAACCTACACGTTTAGTTCAGTTCTTTTAATAAGAATGATCAATATACTGAATACCTACGCATGTTAAAAGGTTAGAGGGTTTATGTAAAGAGGACTCTGCATTTTAATTGACTTGCCTGGAACACTGGAATGTGTAAATTTTTTACAACAAATTCCAGAAAACCAATAAAATTTTGTATATACTTTAAGATGGCTTAATATCCTTTTTGATAGATCTAAGAAGACAACTTAAAGATTTCATCAACATTTATTCGTTATTTATTCATTCATAATACTTAATTATGAAGGAATAAATAACGAATAAATTAATTAACGACTTTTAGATCAAAACTAGTATTTTTGACAGAGCACCTACAATATTCACGTGAATAGGTATTATTGCAGAAAAATCAATTGACAACACGAAACTTATTTATGGCTGTACTAGAGACTCAGTAAAAGCCTACTACGGTGAGCATGTTTTTGAAGATCCTTTTAGATATTAAAAACACTCGAACCTTGTTTTATCACTCCCTTGAATATGTAATTAAAAAATACAAAATCCAAGCTCATAGATAGAACGGCTCCTACAACTAGTTAAGGTTATTAGCAAAAGTCACAAAATAATATTTTGTCAGTAATTAAGAAATGGTATGGAATTATCGCTGTTTGTTAACAAACAAAGAATAAGGATGCGACAAAGGACAATGGCCATATTATCGATATATTTTGCGATCGATAATCGAAGCATCCTTCGTTGAAATTTAAATGTATTTTGTTCGTATTTTCATAATTGGGCGCGGGTGGAGGGTGGCGCCGCGGGCGTCATCACCCCCGCGTGGGTATTTAATGATTATACGCTGACTGCCACCTGATTGCCGTACCATGCGATGATTACTGTTATCGATAAAACTAATTGATGTGGGAAGTGTTTATTTTAGTATTTAGACTTTTAGGTGAGAACTGAGTATTAGTGGAACAGATGATACCTACAGACTGATTTTTTCTTGAATTTTCTTTTATATTTGCAAAGTTCAATTTTTTGCTTCTGATTTTTTCTTGAATTTTCTTTTATTTTTGCAAAGTTCAATTTTTTGCTTCTGATAAAAATGTCGTAAAAAGAGACACGCATTTTACATGAAGACTTGCATATTGGCATTCTTTAAAACAATTAGGAATAAAAATAATCTTCTATGTTATAAATATTATCAGACCAATTCTTTCAAAAATCAACTAGGAACTAAGTAGAGATATAAATTGCATGTATTTGTATACGTGCAATTTATACACACATATATCTACCATTTCAATACTAGATGTATTGTGCATGTAATGGTTCGAATGCATTTATAATTATTACTATCTCATTAAACAGCAGGGGAAATAAAATTTGTAAAACATCCATCATGTGATGAAAACGAAACATTTTGCCTACGAGACAGCTGCTTAATGAAAATGTCAATTATATTGTTTAAACTGTTGCGCGTATTCGTATTACAACATGTAACAAAGTTTCACGTTTTTTTATCCCACATCACTATTATGAAAGTCCCCTGTGTTATATTTTTGTATAATATTAAGTTACAGCATTTAACTTCCAGATTGATTAAATTAGCAACCCTACTCCAATCAGTCTTTGCAACGCTATCGACTATCGAGCATCGATACATTCATCATCGCACCACTATTCGCGGGGTGGCACTACACGGGGGGTCCACGAGGGGGTGACGCGGTACATAGGCCATGTATCAGTACATAGTCAGCAGGTACATAAGCTGTGGATGCCGAATTTTGCAGTTATTTTGTATCGGAAACTAGGTTATTTCACAATTTATTTCCCGCCGACAGATGACCTGCAGCAGGTTTATTCGCGGGCTAGCGGTTCGCGCGGATCCGCATGAATTACTTTGGCACTAGCTAATAACGGCTATATAGCGAAAATACTGCAGTCACCTCATTGCCTGATTTCCAAAAGAGCACGGGGATGCGATTTTTTTAAAACACGAGAATATTGGAGCTTTTTATGTAAAAGCTCACCACCATACATATTTTTTCATAAACCGAATCGTACTTTTAACCCCCCCAACGCAAAAACGACGGGAGGGTGAAGTTTAAGATATGAGCTTGATGATTTTGATTCGGTATTTTTGAATGATAGGTGAATTAGTCAGAGGTGCTTTTAGCTATGTCTGATGAATCTCGATGAGATGGCCGCCGCCACAAAATGGCACAAAAAAAAATTCTCATTTTTTCCCAACTCCCTCATTATGGGTTTTAAATGAAAGGGCTCGACTAGTTGTATACTATACATCATATTGAAAGTTGGAAGTTTCAATTTTTAGTTATTAGATTTGGTGGGGTATATTTCAGTTTAAAGCAACAATGAAACAATTCAATGAATTTAGTCGTCGATTTACTAAAGGTATAAAATACTTTGCTGTGTGCTCATCACTTCTGCCTGATCCTTTAGAACCGAGCGTTGCAAGGGTTCCCGCCCTTGTGTGATTGACATTTCACCATTACACAAAGCGTTTTGTTTTTTCGTTTGTAACGGGTAACAGTAGGGTGTATAGTTGAAAAGCCCCTTGGGTTTACTGTTCTCTTAGATTAAGAGAAAAGTCTCGATGTGTTTATGCGTAAATAAACTTCGCTCACTATTTATTTTTTATCATGACTTTAAAGATTCTTGGGCGTGTACGCTATACAAATTGTAAGATAACACCTAGATGCACGAGTTCAAGTTTTTTAACAAAAACCTGTGAGGAGGTTTTTGATGACCTCCCGGCGCAGCAGTGAGCGCTGTGGTTTTAGGTTGGAGGTACCGGGTCCGATTAGCGGTAGGAGTCGGGTACACTGGTCTGGTCTGGTGAGAGGCTTTGGCCGCGGCTAGTTACCGCCCTACCGAGAAAGAAGTGCTGCAAAGCGATTTAGCGATTTGGTAAGATGTCACGGTTTCATTTAACTCCCATACCCCTTAATCGGTTAGCCCGTTACCATCCCCCACTCCAGCATCACTTACCTAGATTGTAATGTAAAACAAAATAGAAAATTGAGACAATAAAATATACCTTATCTTAATATGCAAGTTACCTAAGGACGATAAGAGGGCAGGACATCAGTTTCGTCGATACACTTAACCGTGCTATTATCATATTCAGTTAGAACTTATGTAGAGGCTATTTTCGACCTGCGTTCACGGCAATTTTGCCGCCGGATATGGCACAAAAAAAGCAATAATTACATATCAATGGTACCTAACTATCGATATACCTACACGTACGCGGTAATTATGTATTCCCGTTTATGTATTCACGCATCGCTGAACCTTATCTGTCATTGAGGTGTAATTAATTACGGCTAAATTGCAGCGGACATACCGCGCTAGGTATACGTAAGTAGGGAAGGGTCAACGGATATTTAGTGTCCGCATAGCAGATGCGGTCCTTGGCCACCGCCCTAAGACGGTCGATACCACCCCACCTAACTCCTAACTGTCTATGTGCACCTGGTACTTAGGGTAGGTGACACGATTACGTTTCAAGTGTTTACTAGGTAAGGCACTAGTTTTCAACCGCAATTACGCTCGCCCCTCTTAAAACTACTAAATTAGAGTATTAGGGCAAATAGCCTATTTAATAATGTCCAGTAGTTTTTAATTAAACTACGTTGTACGCAATGGTATTTAAATTACTTTGGTACAAAAAATATTCACGTTAATATGTCGATGGCTTCTGCAAATTCTTTCTGCACAAATATAGTACTTAAATTTCAACAACCATGTGGGTAGGTCATTCTTTTAAATGAAAATTAGCTTTTTGCGGCTTTGCTGTCTGTCGTTAATGTAGATTTGCTTCAACATGCGCTACCCTTTTCTAAAAGCCTTCGGGTACATTATTCTTTTTCTGGATGAAATGACCCTTTCTTTTTGTATACCCTTGATTTGTCAAAAATTTCCTAGTAATCGGATGAGTAGTTAAATTTATAATGGCATTGATAATGACCAACAAATTAAACAAATTACATAATATTAGTAGAGTTAATAATTTATTTACTACAGCTTTTTAGTAAATATCGAATATGCGGAAAACAAGGAAAATCTATCCCCTACATTAGAATTGAGGAGTTGGTAAAGAGGCACAACAGCTAGTGTACACTGAAAACAAATGAATATAAGTTAAATTAGCCTTTATTCCTGTGTGCTAAATGTCAAAATTCCACGGCGAAGTTCTTATCATTCATACAACGTAGAATCGAGTACAACGGCCACTTGTTGAATGAAATCTTCGTCACATCGTGTGTTTTGTGTTTTCGTAAGTTGACGCCAACCGTGAAATAGGAGCGGCTAAAATGCCGCAATTTTAAACGTATTTTTTTATAATAACTTTAATGACATATCTGTTACGGCGCGTTCTTAGATGGCAGCTGTAATATAATAATTAATTACTTTATAGGTTTAACTGAAATAAAACATTATTACACATTTAAATGATATACTTACATAATACGGTATTTGGTATATTGTACCAGTTTTAAAAGTAAAAATACATGTTTTTATTTTCATTTAGTATGGGAAAACCGATTGATGATAAGTACACAACATTAATATTCATTATATAACTTAAAAAATAAGGAAACATGACGCTTTCCAAACTTTTGGGCTTTTACATAACACTTTTTTGGCGTATGCGCTGTTTTGTGAAAAAATTTAAATAGCGGTAAGTATAACCTTTTTTCCCCCACATTTCTTATTACGTAGAAAATATTTTGGTTTTTTGTATTTAGCTAAAATATCTAATAAAAAAAACCTATTTGTATTTTATTAAATTCAACGTGCTTGTTTCCTTTTTATTTTTAAAATATACTTTACACTAGAAAATAATGAAAAGATTGTTTACTTTATAAGACAGCCAAGAAAAAAAATAGTTTAGGCAAAAATACATTTTCAAAATATAATTTAATATATAAACTTCTTTTGTTAACTTTGAGTCCCACAATAAGGTTTATTAAAGAAATAGTTTCTTAAAGGTAAAAAACCACAAGTTTTAATCCATTGCCTAAACTTTACCTTCATCAACCTAACTAAAACAGTATCATTGTTACAGTTGAAACTATCAAAGCGATATCTTATCACCTCTGAACAGAATTACCGTGCGTATGTAATCAGTGCTCCACACGGTATACAGAGGTGAGACATTATCCGACGGGAATCGGGATTTACCAGTGTCCATTCGCACTACAGTCAATTTAAAGCTATATCTTTACTAACATCTCCTCGCGTAATATGTCCTACTTGCATGGCTAGCATAAAATAAATAAATGAATATACTACGATAGTACACACATAGCCATCTAGCCCCAAAGTAACCGTAGTTTGTGTTACGGGTACTAAGATGACTGACGAATATTTTTATGAATAATATACAAAAATAATTATTTATCTATATATTATAAGTATTTATGTATATTATTCCTAAAAGTTATTCATCAGTTATCTTAGTACCCATAACATAAGCTACGCTTACTTTGGGACTAGATGGCGATGTGTGTATTGTCGTAGTATATTTATTTATTTATTTATATACATAAACACCCAGACACAGAAAGACATTCATGTTCATCACACGAACATCTTCCAGTTGTGGGAATCGAACCCGCAGCCTTGAACTCAGAAAGCAGAGTCGCTGCGCACTGCGCCAATCGGCCGTCAAAACATAGCCAGCACAGGCAGGGCTAGGATAGGCAGGAGATAAAAATTATATCCCCCGATTTTATCCCCTGACAGGGGATATATTTAACGTTCCACCAGCTAAAGTGTTAGAACATGGAATAGAAGTTTACCGCCGTTTATAATTACATATATATATTATTTGGGTATTATTTATTCTTGTGCGCCAATATGAGAAGATACTTTTTATCCTTTCCCCGGGGAGACAATTGTTTGAAATAAAAGTTATATTATCTAATTATACCTCCTGACAAAGAATAAAACTCACGTGTTCACCTGCCAATGCACGGCAATAGGTTAATATGAACTTTAACCCCGTGGCCCGTTTATTATTACACATATCTATAAATTATTTTGATATTATTACCAACTATGCGCCAATGCTCAGAGAGTTGATAAAACTGTTGGAAAATATACAATTATGTGCTTTCGCGGGGAGAAAATGTTTCCAGCAATGCCCGTGCTGAAGTTTAAAGGCCTCCTCTTAAATACGAGAGTGGCTTTTAGAGCCCACCCCCCACGCATTGATGACCTCCCTCCCGCGCGCTGTGGTGAGCGCTGTGGTCTTTGGAGTGGGAGGTCCCAATTTCCATCTCCAGCAGGCGGAATTGGGAATTTATAATTTGCTCTGGTCTGGTCGAGTGGGAGGCTCTATCTGGCTGCGTTCCAGTACGACGCTGCGTCAACTAAATAGGAGTATGGGTTTAATATTAAACTGACATACCCTTACAAGGTTAGCCCGCAACCATCTAGACTGCATCATCACTAATCATGCCTTGATTTTTCAGTCAAAGGCTAACTACTTCTAATATTTAAAAAAATAGCTGCTCGTGTGGTTGGAGGGGTTTAGCAAATTCTATGACATGTTTGTTATAATAATCAAGACCAATAAGAGCTCCCTTTGAGACACGGCTAGGGCCGCTAGTAACCTCCATGCTTTTACTAAAAATATATTTGTTAACAGAAAACCCCAATACATAACAATTCAACCAGGAATCGCCCTAGGGACCTGCGAGCCGAATAGTAAGGTACCGAATTATGCTGGCAAGGAATTCACAGTATCACTCTTATTAAGTTAGTCTATTGGCTTTATCTTGGAGAGCATGTGAAGCTGTTGATCCGGTTATTATCACTCACACGTGACTATAATCGCTTAAGCCCGCAAACCCGTATTGAAGCAGCGTTGAGGATCTAAGCCAGTCCTCCCCTTTTGTATATGATAGGAGACCTCCTCCAGTGGGTCATTTACATGGGCGTACCCAGCTTCTGTTTTAGTTGGGGGGCAGTAAGATTTTTTTGGGTAAGATCGTCCGTTGCTGTGTCGAGTGGAGGATCGTCTATAATCGATAGTGAAGCCAAAACGGTTTTTATTTTTCACTTCTGTCTATCTGTCTGTATCTTGGCCACCATACATTTTTTAATAGAGTTGATACATTTTCTACGAGATTTACACTTAACAGCTGTGAGTGGGGTTTTGAAGCATCGACTCACCACGCCGCGCCGATAATTTTAACGATAATTATCACATGTTTTACAAAATTTTTAGAGGATCTTAAACAAGCTTTTATTAACAATTTTTTGGTTGGCCCCGGAATCGAACCCTGGACCTGGTGACCCAGAGTTGAGCTTGCTTACAACTAGATCAACGTGGCAAATAGGTATTTAACATACTAAAATGTAATCGCTCTTCTACATACATTTAACTTGAACCTTTGAGGGTCCGAGGAATTCCACAGAAACCCCAGAAGCTAAGAATGAAAAACAATTTTTGCTTGGGATTAAACTATAACTGCAGCTTGCGGGTTTTTCTATCAAAGGAGCATTAAATGTTATTTAAATTACATTAAATGCTTTGTGAATAAAATTAGCGCTCGCAAAAAAAAAGAACGTACAACAAAGTTTCCAATACTCATAATAATTTATTTCAAGAGACAGAACAATAAGTAAATCCAAAATATCGGTCGGTCATCGGTTTTTAATTGTGTCTTATAACAAGCCATAATAATTATCCTATGATAATCTGTGTTCACTAGTAAGCAAAATAAAATATCTATAGAATATTTTAGTTGGTAAGGGTAACTATTTTGCAATCACCGCCTAAGGTTTGTGCGTGCTTTTCCGGGATAAAAAAAAGTCCTCAAGATCGGTGTAGTAGTGGAGCCGAATCCAGTTAAAAACAAATAACAAATAAACAAACAAACAGTAATCATCGCCATCATAAGCGTTTTTGGTCTCTTAACGCTGTGACTGTTAGTTAGTCTTCTGTATGCAAGTTATATCGAACCAACAGTCGGTTAAGCTGTGAAAACTTTTCATTAAAATCATCCGGAAACGTTACTCGCATGTATTCCGGGATAAAAAGTACCCTATATCCATCTCCAGGATGTAAGCTATGTTTGAACTTCATTTCATTAATGCAGTTATTGTCCCAAAAAAGTTTTTAAAGTAACAAATAAGTAAACAGACACATTTTCGCATTACTATGGATCTTTAGGAATAAATGGTGCAAAATTACCTTTACTAAAAACTATAAAAATTATGGGATGGACAGGTATGGCGTGCGAGCTAAAAAACAAGTCCGCCTCGAGGCCCCGAATAGACCTCTAAATGTCAACTGCACCAGGGGCTCAGCACACACGTAAAGCTATATTTAGTGGCATGTCCATTTGAAGCACTATCGATTCGCGTTGGCGGCCTGGAGCGATGACCCGGCCCGCCGACCGTTTCGCTAATTTATTAATTATTTAACTCTAACCGACTCACGCTTCTGCTTACGTACGTACGCTAACGTATCCGGACGGTCCAAAAAAAATCTACATCTAAATCTACAGGCTTCTTTTGTGACCATCTCCATTCACCATAGCCCCTCTGCTAGTTTTAGACCCCTTGCGTAGAAAGGCACTCATGGCTTGAACTTAATAGCTCAAAGTACTCTTAACCAGCCAGTTTAACGTGCTTTTCCTACGTGAATTTCCTAATTCTGGTAGATGCTATGAATTTCTTGAGAAGGAAATATTTTTTTGGCTGATCCAAAAATCTAATCTAGTACGCTGTGATCAATTAACAAGTTAGCTTCTAGGCATTTTACCTTTACCGATACAAAGTTATGTTGGCAAAAATACTTTAAGTTTTTTCTGTACAATATATATATTTATATAGTATTATTAAAAGCTGACACGTGGTAAGGTAGTAAACCTTAACTTACACTACCAAGTTTACATCCCTATTGTCCACATAAGTGTGGGCATAAGATTGCATATAAATGTAAATTGTTGCTGTAATTTTTTAAACTTATAACGTTACGTCACTGTAACTTCTGAACTATACGACCAAATAGAATGCAATTAATTTTATTCATTTTTGTTACAGGATAACTTAACACCAGAACCAGCCGACATGAATGATGACGACAATTTTTCAAGTAAGTTTAAAGAGAATTATTTACTAACAGTAAACGAAATCGATCACAATATAACAATAACATTCTTGCTAGTTTTAACTAAATAGTTATGCGATAAAACTTGGATCTAAGGTATACAATGAATATTAAACATTAAGTCTTAAAGGTTGATATGAAACCTTTCGAATTTTTAAAAAGCAATTTATAATTACTTTACTTACTTTATTTATACCACAATGATCACTAAGTAATGCTAAGGCTTTATCTTAAAAGCATGCTAAGTCTTTCCTCAGACTTAAGAAAGAGTTAAATCGGAACACTGCTATGGCTCTGACAAATAAATAATTTGTCTCCTTTTAGCACTAACTTTGTCTAAGTAAAATCTACAGGATTAGTCTTCGCAATTGTGTTTTGCGAAGCCAACATCTTGGTTATAAATAAACAAAGCATACGTAGAAAACGAATTTTGGAAGATCCGCGTGGTTTTTTGTAGTATTACTCTAGCTTTTGGTGGAAGTTTATGTCCGAGGAATAACAACCACCATGCCTATAAGTGCCGCCAACAGCATTATTGTGTTCCGGTATAAAGAGCGTGGTTGCCAGTGCAATTTCAGGCACATGACCTACGCCTAAGGTTGATAGGCACTGGGTGACAACTTTTAAATAAGTTATGTTCTTTAAAAAATAAAAAATTTTGTTTTAATTGCACTGTGTGATTTTTTTGTTAGTTGTTGCAAAAACATTATTCGCGACAATATCATTGTATATCATGGATTTCCGCAAAGTAACACGTGTTTTCCAATATTTGTGTATAAGAAATTTTATTGAGATCGATTTTCCTCTATTAACATGCAACCACTTGCATCAAATCAATCGGGTGTTTTACGAGGTACAGACATAAAATGAATGTTTACCCTAATTAATGTATCTCGTAACAATGCATACATTGGCTCTTAAGTTTAATAAGAAAGATTATATCGTATTCCAAATTTGAAAATTGATTGGCGTATGTGATTGGGTGCAGGTCATGGCTACGCGAAAGACGCTGAGAAGTTGAAAATGATGTTGCTGGCATGGAATTATCACAGCCAGACACAAGGTAATTAGATAGTGTTTGTTGGAAGAGAACTTAGATATATTAGTAATTGAAAATATCAGAGGCTCAAAATGTTATCTAAGTATCGAAATAGATTTCAATTATAGTCTGTATTTTAAAGTGAGGCAATCTTCCGATATAGCGTTTTTAGTATCTATACCGGATTTTATAGTTAAGAGTACGTTAACTTGCAAAATTAGTACAAAGTTTTTTATTTTTGGCTTCCTACAAGTGTCGGAGTATGAGAGAGGAGGCTAGCAGTGGCACCTGACGAAGACAAGAAAAAATTTATGAAATTGTTCTAAAACTATTTTCGTCCAAACTTTACACAATACAGATCACAAGTTAAGAACATTTGAATGTTCTACCAAACGAAAATAGAATGAGGCAAAGAAACTTCAAATAAATTGGCGTACATACACAAACAAGTTTTCTCTGAAAATGATCAGATAGCCACTGATTCAAGGAAAGTTTTCTGCGGAATTGTTATATTATTAGTTATTTTTCCATAAACTATGTATTTAATCTTAGAGCACTATGTGGTGTGAGCCCCAGATAGTTAATTAAATTAAGCCAGCGCAATTGGGTTTCACGTGAAACAGGTTTTATTTAGCAACGCTGGAATAGTTTTTTCCATGGCAAAACCGTCTGGCTATTTTTACAAAGCGAAGCCATATGAAGGGAGATACTAGGGGCGAAACGTTCCGAGGCACCTAAAATTTTATTTATAAGCGTGAACTTGTTTGACTTGACATTTAGCTAGCAGATGCACTAGTCCCTGGAGCGCCTTCTGTACACCATCATTAATTTCTGCCGCCTTGGTAAACGACTTCGAATATGTAATAGGCACGAGTACATACGAAAATTACCGCTTTTTCTGACCGGTCGTTCTGTCTTACTAAAACGAGTTAAGTAACGGTCATAGTATATATTTTAGTATTTCTTGTGGGAATAAACATTTTCTACGAACAACCTGTTTGAAGTTCACAACTTCCATGAAGGAGTTTTAAAGTAGGTACGAGCATGTAATTGGTATAGGTACATATGTGCACTATAAACCGAACACAATCAATAGGAATCACACTAACAAGGGAATTATTTAGATTATGGTTTCATTGTAATTTAGTAGAAACTCTTCTTAACTTCTGAGATCTTGGTACTTGCAGGCCGCAACGGTGACATAACAGAGAGCGGGGCGGACAGCATGGCAGATCTCTGGGCTTCTTACCACAGTGCACTTGGTCTTGGAAGCAAACCTCCGAAAACCCCCACCCCTATGGCTACCGGACACTCGGTGAGTTTTAAGGTTGAGCAGCGTTTCATATATTTCTTTACTTTAAAAATAGACTATGACGCAGAATTTTGAACATTGATTTAAGCGTTTATTCGTAACTCCCAAGTCTATAAGAAGATGGATAACTTGCCAAAGACAGACGTATTTAAATAAACTGTCATATTTATTTTTTATAATTAAGAAGGTACAGAATATTTTTAGCCACTTAAAAGTTCTTTGTTGCTGAAATCAAAAATGGTACATCTTCGTACATATCTATTATAACTTGCAGTGACGTACAAACTTAAATTAATCGGGACATCATAGATTAATTGGGATAGTAGATAATAACAAATTTAAAAAGCAATTTTTCATAATAATGATTCTTCATCCACAGAGTCCCATCCACGTTGGATCAGGTACTCCTGTAGAACCAGCGTCGACACATGATGAGACTTCCTCGTCGGATCGGACGAAGGATGATGACGACGGTGGCGCGTCCGACGACGATAGCGATGACCGCGTAGATCCGCAGCATCATGATCCTGAACGGCTGAAAGCTTTTAACGTAAGTAATATTGCATCTACACAACTGAGGAGAAAGCATCCCACTTTTTTCTCTTTTCAGTGGACTGCTTCCGTTAGTTGTTGTTGGTTGAAGATTATTAAATAATAAATATCAAATTTTAGTGACAATAACCGAGACCGACCGACGGTCGGCTTAACGTGCTCTTCTACGGAGGTGAACACTACCAATTTCCAAACACTGTGCTGGTTTTTGAGACTGAACTGTGAATTTTTGTAGTAAATAAACAACAATTCTTTCCTGTACATAATTTTTTTTTTTTTTTAATAAATATACTACGACTATACTCTAACGCCGTCTAGCACCAAAGCGTAATAGACAAGCCTATGTAAGCGTATTATAAACGAACTAGCTTTTTTTGTCTAGCGTTCTTCGTGCACGTTTGGGTACTACGTTTTTTTTACAAATCCCGTAGGATCCGTTAGTTTTACTGGGATTAAAAGTAGCCTGTGTTACTCCCCGTCCTTTCAAATAACTCTATGCCAAAAATCAAGTTAATTGGTTGCTTGGTTAGGGTGTAAAGTAAGGTGAAACATACAACCAAACGAACAAACAAATAAACTTGGGCATTTATAACATTGGTATAGATGAACACTTACGTCATTGTTCTATTCCGTTCACAGATGTTCGTCCGTCTCTTTGTCGACGAGAACCTCGACAGGATAGTTCCTATTTCAAAACAACCGAAAGAGAAGATTCAAGCTATAATCGACTCCTGCACCAGACAGTTCCCGGAGTTTGCCGAGCGAGCACGCAAGAGGATTCGAACTTATTTGAAGAGTTGTAGGCGGAATAAGAAAGTTCGAGGTGAAGCCGGTCCGACTAGTGGGAACGGAGGCAGCACACCGTCGGGCAATGCCTGGGATACCGCGGTGAGGGTCTGATCTTCGATTTTGTATTACTAAACCTTAGTTTTTAAAGTTGTCTTATTATAAAAATATTAACATTTGTTTTTGACGGACTGGGTGGTCCTAAACAGAGCAGCAGTTCGCAGGGCGTGCAAGAAACACGTCATACAAAGTGCAGCCGTGTATCTTTTATTTGCCTATAATTGCACCGGCGGCCACTTCAGACCGGAACATCTCATCATCTAAGAAACTTCTTAGAAAATGATATTTTGTGGAAATATAAAAATTTTTATACACTGTGACTTTGTCAACTAACTTGTTGACAAATAGTCAATGTATATTAAAAAAAAAACTAAACTTTGGTAAAAAAAAAAAAGAAAAAATTATTAAGAAAAAATAAAGTTTATTGTATTAGAAGCAAATTGAGTGTATAAGGTGTAAGTTTTATGTGGGTTTCTCCTTAGAGCAGACGTCGTCAACATTATTTTTCTTTTAAATTTCCACAAAATATCTATTTCTAAGAATATAGTATATGAAAAAAAAAACTAAACTATAATACAACTTAGTTACCAATACTACCACCTATTCAACTAATTCAACCACTCAAATCAACAGAAATAAAAAAAATATTCTATATTATTCTCAGGTCCGCCCAACGCCCGCGCACCTAACCTCAGTACAAGCTGAACACATTCTGGCGCAGGCATGCGAGAACGAGAGCCTGAATGCAAAACGCATGCGACTCGGACTTGACCCTGTAAGCCAGCCCATGCCCACTGTGCCCACGCCCATGGTCAGTTTTATTATGTGAATAACAAGCGGCTATTGGGAACGTTTTGATAAAAAAAATTGTATTTAATCTGGCCATACACCATCAAGTTTATTGTCAAGTTGCAATTGCAGCGGACTTGAAGCGTTTCCAGTAAACTTGATGATGTATATCTAAGTGAGCATGACAAGTTTACTTGAAGCAAAAATAGAATTTCAATTTTGTCGATGTGATCAAGTTTGCAGCGTCTGTAGGGTTCAAGTATGCATGACTATAGTCGGCATAAGCATGCACGTGATATGCGCAATGTCGCAGAACACTACACGCTATAGAGAAGTTCTCAGCGTCTTTATAAATGTACACAGAAGTACACCTTGGCAAATAAAAATGTATTCTATTACAACACGTAATAGAATACATTTCATTTCGTCATTAATATGTAGTACTTGTGCACATTATTAAAGATTGAAGAATACTTTTAGATAATCTGCAATCCTGCTATGGGGTTTTATTGGCAAAAATGGGTTCGCCTAGAACTACCTATAACTTAAGCCACGCTCCGAAATAATAAAATGCAGTTATAAATTTTAGACAAAAAAAGGTGGCAATTCTAGGCAATAAGCCTAGGATGCCTAACGCGTTGTCGTCCGTCACTGGTGTCGCCATGATTTCAACCGGTGCGGCATAATGCAAACTTGACGCCGCTTCAAGTCCGCTGCAAACTAGACGGTAAACTTGATCGTGTATGGCCAATTTAAAGCAACTTATGCCCGTTTTCACTAAAACTAGGAAACGGTTAAATCGGATTATTTAAGATTAAGGTGATGCCCAGAGAAAAAAATGAGTTTCAACAGCTCTTAGATGATGTTGGTAAAGTGACGAAACCGAACCGAATCGGTAATGTTTCGGGAAGTATCTTTACATAGTAAGAAAAATTAATTGATTTGAAATAAAAAACAAGATGGTCGGTTAAACGTCAGAACAATATCATACACAACATATGAGAACTTGTGACACAATGTCATAGACAAGTAAGTCAGTTCAAAGCTTATGAATTGCCTAGTGAAAATCGATTGGTAAAAGGGAGGTGAAAAGTAAATTTATGCCTATGATCTCTTTAGATTAAACTTTACTTATCTAAGCAGAGCCTTGTTCGACGTTAGTGAAAACGGGCAATAACTTATTTTATGTACAACTTAGAGTACTCTTTGCTCTGGCTTATAAAAAAATGCTAAGCGAAAACTAAATAAATAGAACAGAATAATCTGATGTCCACCAATACACAATAAAACAGTTATTATCTATTGCTGTATTGGAATAGCACCTAAGTGAAGTGTGTAAGGTCCGTATAAATAAACCGACATCGGGCTTAAAAACATGTTCAAATTCAAATTTCATTTATTTCAAGTAGGCTTACACTACTATAAGCACTTTTGAAACGTCAAGTCTGTCTGTATGTAGTGACTCTGCCACCGGTTCGGAAGAAGTCGGAAAGAAACTCAGTATTTGCTTTTTTTTATTAACAATTTACAGATTCTTTCGACAAGAAGCCGGCAAGAAACTCAGCAGTTGCCTTTTTCAACATTAACAATATACAATTTATTTAACATCATTTTTGTCACAAGATGTAACACTATAATTGATATCCTATATTCCCTTTTATTAAACGTTATTTTATAAACTATAGTATATTAAAATAATTAATAATGACACTAATTATTATTTATATGTGGTTTGGCTTTTCTTGTTTATTGATTATTGAAATGTTGTATTGTTTGTATACAGCGCTTAAGCGCCATTAGGTGTTTTTTTGCAAGAAAAACCTGCCTTCTAATTTTTAGGCATTGGAGGCATTGTACTAATGCTCCAAGAGCCGACTTCAAAAATCGTCTCTAAAAAAGAAAATTCTGTTGTTCAACATGGAAATGGATTAAAGTCCTATATAAAAAGAACAAAACTTCCGCACCGCGGTGAATTTTAAAGGATAAAAAATCCGAAAACTATATGATTCTTCTTCAACAGGCCATAGACACAACCGCAACATCAGCAGTGGCCTCTTCATTCCTAAGCCTGTACAGTGGCGCTATGAGTAGCTCCTGTACCTCAGTCAGCAGCACAGCAAGCACAAGCCTCGCTTCAGCAGCACACAGCAAGGCAGCGGCAGACACCACGCGGCCTGCCACTAGCCCTGCACTGGATAACCCACTGCTCAACAACAATAGCTTGAAGCTTGATAACGCTAATGGGAGTACTGGAAGCAAGACTGCAAGGTTAGATTAAGATTAAATAAATAATAAATATACTACGACAATACACACATCGCCATCTAGTCCCCAAAGTAAGCGTAGCTTGTGTTATGGGTACTAAGATAACTGATGAATAATTTTATGAATAATATACATAAATACTTATAAACACCCAGACACTGAAAACATTCATGATCATCACACAAACATTTTTCAGTTGTGGGAATCGAACCCACGGCCTTGGACTCAGAAAGCAGGGTCGCTTTCCGATTATTCAATGTTAAGCCTGGCAAAAACAAGGGTTAGCCTAAATGAAGCAATCCCAAGCCAATACCTCTTCAGCCCTACACCGGTCAACTGCTAAACAGCTTCAAGCTTGAAAACACAATAGTTTTATATTTATTACTATATCGACCTATCCAACTATATTTGTTGCAGTATTACGCAATACATAGTAAAAGCTCAATAATAACGATAATTTATAGTTAATGAAATTTACTTTATAACATTGTTGGCGCCGGCACCACTTTCAACCATTTCTTAACGTCTGGTTAAAAACTTGTTCGGAGTCCGGAGAGCGCCGTAATGCTCATTGATTTTTGTCAGCTTAAGTTTGTATACTCGTTGGATCCTACTGTCAACTCGCGTATCTATAACTTATAAAAACTTATGTCAGTAAATAAGTAATAAATAACGAAAAGCCATAAATCAAAAGAAGAAGAAGAAGTAATAAATAAATAAATAAACATACTATGACAAAACACACATCGCCATCTAACCCCAAAGTAAGCGTAGTTTGTGTTATGGTCAGTGATTTATTATAGCAATTTCACGCACGAAAAAACGTGTTTTAATTTCTGATATTGAAAAACGTTATACGCACAATAAGTAAATCAACGAAAATACATCCCCTACACAAAATGCACTTTTCTAATCTCACGCAACTTATTAAATGCTATAGGCAAGGTAAGACTTCCCTTCGCTTCTGAGCATTTTGATATTATCTACTGACTACTTTTCAAACCCTAGCCAGCTTTATTTTTGCATAAGAAATAGTGAAAATTTGAGTATAGTACGACTATAGTCGATAGTATTATATTGAGCAGGTAGAGGCTACGATTCACTTCAGCGAATTTTAAAAGAAGTCGCGAAAAATACAAGGATTTGTAAATGATTGTATATTTTAGGATGATAATTTTGACAGCTCGCGGTAGGTATGAGGTATGATGATAACCAAATCGATAAAAGAATATGTTGCGTGGAATTGAAATCGTTAATGAACCTATTCAATTATCGTTTATTCTCATCATAGAACTTGGAATTGATAATTGTGGTCATATTATATTTTATAAAACAAAAAAATATATATTTAATTTTATAAATATTTATGCCATGAATATCTGTAGCCACTGTATGTATGGCAGTAGTTTTATCTCAGCGCCATGCAGCATCTTGTAGCAGAACTTTAGTCTAGTGTGTTTTTTTTTTAAATTCAAGTTGTTTGTTTCAGTCCAGCGTCATCACCTGCACCTTTGTTTAGACCATCGTTTCCCAATACATTTGGGAACCCACCAACATTTGGAAGACAAAGGTAAATATTATAATAGAATAAAATAAGATGACTGTAAAATTATAAAGGGATAAAGTAATTTAAGATTTTGTACCATGTCAAGTGAGCAATAGATTTTCTTTAATATTAATGTTATTAAAATTAATGTTAATCTTGCCGGCTCTTCTCGGTAGAATCTGCTTTCCGAACCGGTGGTAGAGTCACACAAACATGCATACTTGACGTTTCAAAAGTGCTTATAAAGTAGGCCTACTTGAAATAAATGAATTTGAATTTGAATTTGAATTTGAATATTTTCAGCTCAAACACCAATCCGACATCAGCTTTATCAAGCAATGCACTTTTGTCGAGTCTGACCGCAATTCCTCCTACAGGTAAATAATAATAAACTAAGTATATTAGTTTGTACAAAGTTACAAAAGTAAAGTAGTAAAATAGTATATTAATTTTTTATCCGATATTTCAGGTGTTGGAGTGAATGCAGCCATGGCTGCATACCAAAGCGCTTTATTATCTGCAATGGCTGCTCATACGCACACATTTCCAAATATTACAGGTATCTAGTTATACTACTACTTAGAGATCCTATTCTCTTAAATCTATCTAGCTAGTATTTAAAAACATAACAGCAGAAGGAAATATCAATAAATGAATCCATTATTATAGAACATAATTTGTAAATTCGGTGCAAGAAACTCCATTTATCAAGTACAAAAGACGTGGTGCAGCGGCGTTATATGTCTGGGTTATAAGTTTTAGTAAAAAATACTCGAATATGTAAAATAGTAGAAATAATCTTATAATAAAAATCTTCTTCTTCTTCTTCTGTTCCTGGGCCTTTTCCGCACTTGGTTGGTCTAGGACCGTCCGTTGTACGTTATAATAAATATGTAGAAATACTCGAATAAGATCAGCTGTTTTACAACTGCATTACATTTTAATTTTTAGTCACAAGTCTAGTAAACTGCTCTCATTATAGGTATGTAGGTACTAAGTAGATTTAGGTACTTTAACAGGATAGCTCAAATGTACAACGATAAAAAGTGCCATGGTTGGGCTGTTAACTAATCAAACTTTCTTTTCTTCAGCCCCAACAGATTTATCGCTCAAAACGTCAGTTTCCACACCACTGCACGCAACTTCTACATCATCGTCTCTCTCGGGTACAGGCCAGAAGTCGCTTCTCTCACACAAGTTGTCTGGCGCAGAAGTTGGCGCAGTCAGGCAGCTCATCACAGGATACCGCGAGTCGGCAGCTTTCCTCCTGCGATCCGCTGACGAGTTAGAGGCGTTGCTCCTAAACCAACCCTAGGACACACCCAAAACCTTTCCAGATGTATTCGGATTCAAGTTCGGGTACTTCTGAATGGACAATTACGTGCAATTCTTCAAAAATTAGTGTTAAAAATGTTTATTTAAACGAAGTTCGAGTACCTATTTCGCGATCTTGATGTGGCCACAAGTTGGTGTCAAAAGTTTAAAGTGTTTATTGAATGTTTTTTTGTGGTATCGTTGTAATATTCTATATAGCGTTGAAATACGATCAGTGTTGAATGAACATTGTAGAGAGAGAGAGGCGGGAAATATGGTACATTCGTTACACAAACATGGTGAATGGTTTTTGTAAATAGATCTCTGCAATTTAACGCGTGATCGTAAGCTGATGGTAGATTAACATGTTGGGAGCGTGAAACTGTAAAAGTCCAAGAGTTAAGGCAAGTTAAGCCAGTTGCGCAAAATATCTTACTTGCGACCAAAAGAAGACTCTATTGACAAGAGCGTTTTATGATTGGCCATAAATTGCCACGCCACCACAGATGCGGGATGACCGCCCTTGTTCGACTTTGGATTTAAGTTCTAAATGCGTTATAATTGGACGTACTTTAGCAAAAAAGAAGGGCTGTACCGATGAACTATGAAATCCCGTTGTATGTAGGTACTAACTAAACTAGAAGGCTTTGAGCTCTGAGCGGCAAAGTTCGCAGTCTTACTTCTGCACGGCTAGCATGGGCGGGAGACAATTATCTCCCCGGGGAAAGGATAAAAATGTATCTTCTCCCACAGCTTTATCAACTCTCAGAGCACTGGCGCACAAGTGGAAATAATATCAATATAAAATATGTATAATATTAAACGATGGTAACCTTCTCCTATTCCATGTGCCCGTACTTTAGCAGGTGGACACGTTAATTATAATCGGGGGATATAATTTCTGTCTCCTGCCTTTGCTAGCCCTGCTGGTGGATGTAAAATTCATTCCCTTACTTGATTTCAAAAGATGAAGTTTGAGGTTCGCATCTGCTTACCTGTAGCAAATTTATGTGTAGGGTATATTGGCGTATTGTTGTTTATATAGGTTTTGAGGAGGGAGAACGTAAGTACTTAAAATACGAAGTACACATAAATATACGCCTACAATTTTATTACGGTTTATTTACTTATCCAATAACCCAAATAAGAAAATAAGAAAGATACATAATTTGGAAATTGCTGGCTAAATTGCTTAGCATTGCCGTACAGTTTTTACGGATACTTTAGTTTTAGCGGACTTAAAGGTAAATCTTCGCTTTATTTTTTTAAATAAAACCTCAAATTTTAAATGTTTGGCAGATAACATAAAGTCCACTCAAAAATAAAATTATCCACGTCCTCAAAATTCTGTCGTATTTTATTGTTATTATATAATTGTAATATGGCCTAACGAAAGGTAAATCGTAACATATGAACTGAAATTAATAGTATGATAACATTTTTTCAGTTCAATTTTATGAAGTACCGTTACGGGTTTAACGAAAACAGTTTGGTGACTCATGTAAACATCACGTGACCTTTCATAATTTTTCATCCACCGATCAGATTACTATATTGAAAGATCACGTGATGTTTACTGTAACTCTATAGACATATTGTTTGAGAATACAAATGTGTGTATTTTACATACTTACCTGTATTGTTATTTATTTATTAGCTACGCCTCGATTTAAAATAGTCCAAGATATCGGGTCAATTTTGATTCAACAAATGGCAAAATAAAATTACTTTGTAAATTTTTAGTTCGTGGTATTTGAGTTAGAGGTAAACTGCCAAAAATTCGGTTTATTTTGGCACCCAATTTAAGATTTCGAAAACTTTTATATATATATTCACGTCCTATTCGCGACCTGATTCAGGTCTAAAAATATAAATTAATACTATGGAATTTTAATTTATTGTCCAAAAACCACTTGAATGCTTAACAAGCATTATTATAAGATCTTGTTAAATATATCTAAATCTAAATTAATATAGGAAAATCATTTTTGTCATTCATTAAGATTTACGAGTTTCGACAAAAATATGTATTCGGCGTACGTACAAAGCTGCCATATTGTAAAAAAGTGTTGCCATTCTAAACTCGTCGAAGAGTACAAAATTATTTTGTGTATAATTAGAAGTAAGAAAAAAATCAGGGAGTTTTTAGTGTAAGGTCAAAAAAAATTCTTGCCTGGTGCGATAGATTAGTAACTAAAATTTAGCGGCAGCTGATTATATATGGAAATTATAATTTTGGTGATCCAAATATATTATTTGTCTTTGTAAGTTTTAGCATAACAGAGTCTAAAATTAGATTTTAAAATGGCATTCTAGACATAAGAAGCACGAATTTATTTGTTGTTTTGTATCATACTAATAGTTCTGTAGTTGTATTTACAAACGATTAATATATTTCTAATATGTCAATATTAATTCAAAATATCCACTACGGTATCGTGATTGGCTCCATCCAAATTTTTTCAGTTGGTAAGTTTTCTTTACAATTGCAACACTGATATTTATTTTATTAAAGCTTTTCTTGTGTATATTTTGAAAATGGAACGTTTTAGTTTTTTTTTCTATTTTTAATTATCATAAGTGACGGTGTTGCTAGTTATAATAATATAGAAGTACGTCAATAATTTCGCTTTGCTCAGTACAATAAACATCCGATTTTCGTGTATTTACTTGTTACCATAGATTTTATGGCCAGGTACTATAGTTAGTGTTAATGTTAGGGAATGCTTACACTGTAAAAATTAAGGTTCAATTTATTGGAAGCAAACAACATAATATATTCGACCCTTCTTGGAAAAAGTTTCTAATTTGGGCCTAATTTTTTTTTAAATTCAAGATACCTTTTAATGTTGTTTATATTCCGTTGTTACTTAACATAAGTTATTTTTTTGATAATATTATTGTACTCTACAATTACCTATACTTTTCGGCCAGTTATAGTTGTTTTCTTCATGCAATAGTATAATAGACAATAGTTTTCTTTTAGAAATAATTTAACACATACATAAATACAAATAGATGATAATTCAAATAACCGCTTATTTCTTTGCCACTCAACGACTGCAAATTTCTGACTAATAAAACGTGTATGTAACCTTAGTATAATATTTCTGTGCCAAAAAATGGCTGATTTTTTTTAAATTATATAAACTATATTGCGGCTATATTTATAAATAAATAAGGAATAATTTAGGGTTTCTATGGAATTCTATGGAGTAAGAATAATTCCGTACCCGCCCGGTTAAAATCTATCGCATTCGGATATTTGTACCTTAATCTTTTCAGTCTGAGATTTGATCTGAATATAAAAATATGGGTACTTATTGCAGTCACATTCTGAAATTTCTATGTGACCTAAAATAAGGTTTTGGTGTTTTAAATCAAAAATTAAGTGAAAAAATGTAGCTACGTCATCTAACTATGATGTTAAAAGTTGTATGCACAAATCATAAGTGATTGGCTGATTGATTGAGTTTGTTTTGTATCTTCTTGTAATTTAAATCAATTGTCTTTGCGGTTGTAATGGTGAAATAGCGAATATATTATCACCGTACATTCAGTTCGCAGTAAGATTATCATATTTTTTTCTTCGTAGAAATATTTCACATTATAGTTATATTGGTCATAAATTGTGCAGTCCTACACAGAATGTAAGTACAATAGTTTTTCCACTTTGCCAATTTTTCTCAATAGTATAAAAGCTTGTGCCAGTTTTTAAAAAATTGTAAATTCACTTTTGAATATGAAAAATTGCCAAAGAATCGAATTGATTATTCTAATTCTTTATTATTATGTATTTTATATTGAATTAAGTTATAATTAATAAGGTTTTGGTTTACAATTATTTGCGCGCATGACTACCTACATTACAATATTTCTACCCATATTAACCCTTTAGTTATACACAATTGTCTCAGTATAACTCGTTACACGTAAAAAGAGCATTTGGCGGCCAGTTATCATATAATATACACTATGGGAATAAATGTGCGAATGTATTCAATATATTGATATTGAATTCATTGTTTACGTCGTCATAGCTTAAATATAAATCGTACATATAAACCAGCATTCCCATTCCCGACGTACAATTTTAAAGCCGTTATTTTGGCTCACTCTCGTGACGTAGACACGCAGAATTTAACACGCAGATACTGATTGGCTTCGTTTACATATATGTAGACAACACATTTTTATTTAAACGAATAAGAAGAGTTTTTTGCTGTTTTGAAAATCCCGCGTAATATTTGTACTTTTTATCGTTAAATTACGTATGAATAAAGTAAGTAAGTAAATAAAGAAACGAACCCAGCGCATAAATGGAGGTCATCCCTTAACACTCTGTTTTTTCGTGAAGGAACGTCACTTTTGCGTCTGATAAAGTAAATCCTATAAGTGACACATGTAATTACTTATCACTCATTTGTGTTGGGAAGTGATAGAAATCGCCTTTACATAAATTGTAATTAGGTCATGCGCGCGAAAATTCGTTAAAGTAGGTTTTTGGGTTAATTTTCAAATCATTCCAATATTTTTCTAAAATTTATGTCATTCGGTGCATTAGAAAGAAGACAGTAGTCCTTGTAATGGAGATTTGTAAAAAGTATGTTTAGAGTATTATAAAAAAAAGTTCGTTAGAAATATGAGAAAGTTGATGTTGGGATAACGAAAAATAACGAAAATCGTGGTAAAAAGTTGAGATGAATTTGTTAGACATTAAAATATATTATTATTAGAGATGTATAAATGGTTTACGATTATTATTAATTTTGAGAGTAATACAGAAATGAAGTAAACACATGGCGATTGTTACTATAAACGATATGAGAATTTAGTTTTAATTTTTGCAATTTCAAAATGTGAGTTTTACAATTTTGAAAAAGAAAATATTAAATATGCTCATATACAATACATGTTTGTTTTAATTCTTAGATATAATTTGCATGTGCTCTTTTTACATGTCACCTATATTAAATCGACTAAAATAAGTTGCTAGAAGCAGCCGTTGAGGTGGTCACTGTCTGGCGGAGGACAAAACGATCGCCGTATGGATAAAACCGTTGGTCAGACATCAGGTAATGAGTAGCATTGGTGATGAAGTCTAGATTTGAACTCGATGCTAAATATGAGAACATTGCTGGATAGCGTTCAGTGCCACATCTGGAACAAAAAACAAAAATAGCTTGGTATATTACAGCGTATATAGCTTGCTTTAGTCTGACTACCTCGTAGTACCTTTATAGTTAGATCTGCCTTCCGAACCAATGGTACAGACACAGAATACAGAGAGAATTGAAGTTTCAAGAGTGCCTAATTTAAGCCTACAAAAACAAATGAAATTTAAATTTGACTGTACAGTTTTCTTTTTAGGTTCTTATAGTTTTCGCAGTAACATTGCGTTTTAGGTACCGAAGTATCATAATAATTTCTGCTATTTTGCTTGGCAGACGACCATTATTGGTAGTCATATTTTTGTGTACTTTGTAGGTATGTTACTTCTATTGATAAATACTTCGTCGTTCTGACAATAAGTGTATCTTATTAAAATTCTAAAAAAGCGGGTATGTACATAAAAAAAGTATAACAACTGACTCAACGGCGTAGAAACACGCAGAATTTTTCTGAAGAGAGAACTAATAGTGCTATGATGTGCCGGTGCGTTATTGGAAATTAGTTTTGGTGTTAGACTAAAGTAAAACGGTACCATAATATAAAATAGTGAATAACATGGAATATATTAGTCGGTTCTTCGAGCTATCTTGGGTTGTCAACATCATCAGCATCGGTAAGCGCAGCGTTATTCGACCCCAAAGAGGGGGACGGACGGCATCAATCCAGTTGCTGGGAGCCGATATAATCAAGCGGCCTAGGACCGGTGGATTTTGAAACTTTCCACACAATTTCCACAATACCTGTACCAATGTCCAGCAGTAAAAGTCAGTCTGTTGAAATGATGATGATGATTATGGTATAATAAGTATAAAACCTTACTGGTTCTATACACTATTATTTATTAATATTATAAGTATAGATTACTATTATTATATAGTACTCGTATATAACACAATTTTTTCAATTTATCTATTATGTCTACAATGTTTTCATTACTTTATAATGTAAAGTATGTTTTAAATATAGAGGAAAAACAAATGTTGAAATAAATAAAAACCAAATAAAGTAAAACGAGATATTCTTTAAGAATGTAAGAATACTTTAAATTATAGATTAAGGTTAAAGTATAAGATCAATTTAAAGATAGTTTACATAAAAATGCCTAAAGACGAAAGTCTTAAAGGAGTGTGTCCTGCCTGTAATGGCATATGGAGCGGAGACGTGGACACTGGCAGTCGACCTGATCCACAAATTTAAAGTCGCGCAACGCGTTATTGAGCGAGCTATGTTGGGAATCTCTCTTCGGGATAGAATTCGCAACGACGAAATCCGTAGAAGAACCAAGGTCACCGACATAGCTCAAAGGATAAGCAAGTTGAAGTGGCAGTGGGCGAGTCATGTGTGTCGTAGGACCGATGGCCTTTGGGGCAGACGTGTTCTGGAGTGGCGACCGCGAATCGATAAGCGCAGTGTGGGACGACCTCCAGCCCGCTGGACAGATGACCTTAAAAAGGTGGCTGGGTGCGGCTGGATGAGAAAGGCGGAGGCCGTGTTTGGTGGCGCGCTCTTGGAAAGGCCGATGTTCAACAGTGGACGCTTGTTGGCTGTTGATGATGATGATGATTACATAAAAAGACATTTGTAAGGAAAATGGAGTGTGGATACTAATACTTCTACTTAATTTGTAAATTTCATTTGTTATTCCAGAAAAAAATGCGGTTAAGAAAGAAATGATACTCACAGTTTCCGAATACCCCACGAGGCAACGCCCCATAATATTCCGTCGCTCACCGCTGGGGCGCCTGTGTCACGCTGCAAAACAAAAACTTTATAGGAAAGCAAATTATACGTTCGTTGCCAAATCAAATTGAATTCCCGCACCCTCAATGTTATCCCTAACTATGCAACCAATCAACTCGATTTTTGTCATAGAGTTAATTGAAAGCATTGGTTGGAATTGGAAACGCGGACGAAGAACGCGGGCACGAGCTAGTACCTAGCAGATAAATGTGATTTGTATTGTTGCCCTCTGACTTCTGAGTGAATTCTCAATGATCACAATGAGTGTTATTTGTTTCCTACGGGAATAGGTAATATTAAAGGATGGAACAATAATGAGAACTATAAGTACATTTAGATTATTTACAAGATACCTTCAATTTAATGATTTGTGCTAGAATTACAATCCTGTGTTCATTGTTCACTTATCGGTAAAATAATAAATAATGTACTGACGGAATGGTTCCTCTTCAAGAGTTCTACAAAAATAGTCCGTGAAAGCATACGTCTATGTATCTTTTAAGGTTAAGTGATAAGCAGACGAAGTACGGAGCGCTGGTGAATAAATAAATTTTATACAACCGTCCAAAGCACAAAGTAAATCGTGCTATTATAGTAGGTAACTTTGCATTATATCTTACAGTGCACGGAGCTCTTCTCCCAGTCTGCGCGATGCAAATAAAGTTGCGTGACACAGCCACACCGAAGCGCATTGTGACGTTGTTGCACTTCTCATGGTCCAATAGCATCGCGTGGTATACTTGCAGCGTCACACCCATTGGTTGGAATATCCCGTCGCGCTATGTAACGAAATAAACTTCAGGCAAAAAGAGCCTTCACAAAGAAAGATATTTTCGCGTAATAAATGTTTCAAATTAGATCAACAAATTAATAAGTGACATGATAATCGGAATTTTGAATTGAAGATACTCTTCGGTTTCTAGCACCATAGTAGCGATTACCCACCGGAATACGCGCAACTGCACAAGATCGTGAAATTTGAATTTTTGTTTCCGGTTTTTCTCCACCAATTCAAAGCAATACGTGCTACATTTCCATCCGCCGAGAATTAATTAGCAAACGGAGCCGGAAGTGAAGACTTCTGTTGGACCTTTCAGGCTGCTTCTACGTACGTTTTTTGTTGATTTTCCCATGATAAGTACTCAGCAGTGGACGCGTATCAATGGATAATAATATGTTGATGGTAGCTGTACAGTTAAGAGGTCAGGCAATATCCATTATTTCTTATTTTTGTAATTTGTGATGTAGGATCCGTGGCTCCTTTGTTCGTATAATGAGTTGCTTCATTTTTAAGATGGTCTTTTACTGATTATTTTGCCTACTAGCATAACCGCGAAATATAGGTTTCCCCCATACAAATGGCTGTATAACGTAAAGGATCATCATAGTTATACACGCAACTATAAATAAGATGGAACTCTTACCCTTTCAGCTCCCCAACTGGTAACCCAAACATCTTCGAACGCAGGCCACATAGCACGATTGGGAAGATCTATAGCGTGAACTGTATCTGAAAATCTATGAAGATAACTTTTCACACACCTAGTCATGCATTCATACATATTTCAACTGATACAGTAATTTTGTAAAGTGAGCTAATAATAATTAAACACCGGTGCATTAGCGATTCACTTCAGTCTTGATGAGAGACTAAGAAGGCGCTAAGATATCCTCCTGCTATTTTGGTCGTAATCACAACAAAAATACCGCCCTTTATAATTGAATACGATTTGAATGTTCTCGTTACTAAAAAAATAAACACTCTGTGTTTTTTAATAATTTTAATATTAATTGTATGAAAGTAAGAATTTCATTAAATAAATTCAACGTTCCCCTTTTGCAGATGTTTTACAAGGTGGGCTTATTTAAATTACTTACTGGATATTCTTATTCAGCAGCAACAAAGCAACATCGTTATCTGGTAGAGTGCGGATACTCCAACTAGGATGTTTCACCACCTCCTGGATCTTGACGAGCTGACCACCTCTATCCATATGCCTGCTACCGGCTCTAACTCGCATACGACTTATTCGCTTTGCTCTAAAATGTTTATTTCAACAAAGTTACTAGTGCAATTACTAATTGATTTACGATCAGATTAGAATCTACGTCGGTATTGGACTAAAGTAAACAAATTTGAGCACAGCACGCTTCGCTAGGTTGAAAAAGGATAGAGAAATAGTTAGATAGTCACGAAACTTTAATACTTATCAGAATTCAAGAAAACATATACCTAGGTAGGTACTACTACTTATTGTTGAAAAGTGAAAAGTCGTGTTTGATTAATGAACTCCTCCTTTTTCAGTTAGTTTAAAGTATACTTGGTAGTTAAGGTTTATTCAAATACAGCGAAGTTTTTGGGTAATATGAAATGCCATTTACAGTTGATACATTAAATTACATGAGACAACTAATACTGGTACGCGCATTTTCTATTTGAATTTTAATAATCAATGTTTCGGTTTTATGAGTGACATTCAATATTTAATACAAGTCTGTTTAAAAAAATATATTTAAAGTACTAAAATTTGAAAAACCTTTCCATTATCAGCGGAACATTTTCATATTGGCTTTGGTTTCCTCGTGTTTCCTACCAATTTCATGCAAACACATAAACTACATAAGTATAAGTACATAGGTATAAGATAAAAATGCTTACTTCCAAACACAATTGGCTGTAGTAATAACAAGACGGGGGTTAAGCAATGCACCCGCGCACCAGTGCTGATTGTCTTTTTGAATGGACACCACATACGGGTAATCTTGTATCATAGCATCCCTTCCGGCTACCAATCGTCTATTCATAACTATAAAACATATAAGAACAAAACATCATTTAGTTTTTTTATTGAATTTTAAGACTAATAAATGTAATAGTCTATCTAATGTCTGGTTTAATTAATGGTGACCATTTATAAAAAGCAAATTAGAAAATAAATAACTTATCATGCCATTACAAAGCTCACCTAACTAGGAAATATACAAACAAAATCTATGATTATTGCACAAAAATAACAAAATATAAATGGGCATCGACTTTAGAACTTCCAATTTATTTGATATCTGGTCGGTAAATAAGGATTTCTGATGTTGAAAATAAACTCGCATAAATGGCTGTTAAATCTTTATTTTAATTTACAACATAACATCAACATTACCTTTTTTTTCGTGTTCCACTTTTTTTGTTACCTCTTGTTTTTCCCGTTTTTGTTTTCTTGCTTCCTGCTTCTTGGAAAGTATATCTGCTCGACCAGATGGTGAATTTTTAGATTCGTTTTTGAGATTCTTGTTATGTTTAAAGTTAATAGACGGTCTTTTATTACCACGTCTAACTTTCCGTATCTTCTTTGGAGGTTCTGTGGAGTTGTTTCTTTTTTTTGCTTTGTTTAATTTAACTTTTACTTTTGCAGCTTTTGGTCTATTTCGTGCTATAATTTTTTTTAAAGTTGAGCTGCTTTTTTTTTTGTTTGTACCTTTACGTTTTATTCGTTTTTTATTATTTTTCTTTCGCCTTAGGTTTTTTTTCTTTTCTACAACGTTTACAAAACCTGTATTATTGACTTGAACAGCAGCAGATCTTTTCTTTCGTATGAATAAAGCATGTCCATAATCGGGCAACACTTTTTTGACACGTTTTCGGTTTATATGAGCCTGTTGTATTTCTGGTATATCATGTATTTTATGAACAGTGATAGGTGCGAAAACAGTGTATGTCTTTTTGTTTACAAGCAATTTCTTATAGTTTTCCTCTTGACTTTTTAATGTGCTTAACTTCTCAAATTTCCTTGAGTTAATTATATGGATACTCTTCTTGAGCGGAGTTTTGACTTTTTTCGGATATGTATTGACAAATATTCTTGCATCATGTAATCCATCAGCACTCTCTATAGTTATACATAGTGAGCATACGAAAAGTATTGCCAATAGCTCCTTCATGATTCCATTGAGTATTGGTTTAATTTCAGACGTACACAATAAAGTATTTACGACATTTTTATGCATTTCTCGGTTATATTCGCCAGTCAAGCGATTACTTTTCAATTTCATAGTGTTGGCAATGTCAATAACAACTATGATTTAATTAAAACGACTAATAGTTACGAAAAACTGTTTTCTTATTTGGTTCTGAGCTAATATTTCAATAAAATTCGAATAAATAATGTATATTTTATTGAAAACATTAATAGATTACAATATTATCACTTAAAATTACATCAAGGAGAATATGATTCTTCTTAGTTTGGTCACACACGTTACTATGAGAGATGACGAGAGCATGTGCGTGTAGATGCACTTGGGATATAATAATGTGTGTGGTTTAACATGTAAGTACTTATACTTAGCAGGACTCCATGGAAAAAGAGGTCGTAGTTAGGTCAGTTACAATTAGTTCCAGATTTGTTCTACTGACTATAACTTGAATCAAAATTTGTTCCGTTGTATTTAATGAACTAAATGTTGACTAAAAATAAAAATAAAAATTGCATTTAAGTAACCTATTGCTAACGGGATTTAATATAATGCTAAGATACTCCAGATTTATTTCAAACTTAATTTGTTCTATGATATACAACAAAGTTTAGCTCAGTTCTGCTAAAACTGAACGCGAAATCTCTTATTTCTTCAATCTTTGCATCCCACACATAAAAGATCTTCCTGGTTTTCACAGATTATAGCAAATAAAGCTTTATTTTCACAGTTCAATTGTACATATTTGTTAGTTAGCTAGTAGTTAGTAGTAGTCTTCTATACCGTACGGTGTTAGTATATTTGAAATTATTTAATCTCTTGGTGCGATCTTCTTGAACGTCGCAAGCTGTACTGCAAGCTGGTGAAGGATATGCTTGCCGGCGGGCGCATCATCTGTGGATATCGCCCGAGACAGTCTTACAGCCCGGCCGCATTCGCGCACAAAATATTCCAATTCGTTCTCTAGTTGCCTGCCGTCACCTGTAACGATACTCGGTATTACTCTAAATAATAGAACTTATTTAATTTTGCTTATAAATTAGATAAATATCTTCATTATTACATTAAGAAGTTTAGATATCAGTGATAGAAATGATTGCGATCTTTTATACATGTTTTTCGAAATACCCACTTTAAGCTTCGTATATCTACTTAAAAAGTGCAAGAAAATTATGATCCAGACATGAATTTTGAAACGCTGCTCTTTTCAATATTTTAAATTAATGAATAGGAAGAAAGTTGCTTGCTTAATTACAATCAAAGTAGCAAAAATGCCATTAAAATCTTCTTTTCGTTCTTTCAAAAATGGAGGTACGATTAAATAGCCTGCCTTTAGTATATCCTAAGGGCCTGTGATAGACCTAGGTGAAAAATAATTTTCTAATATGAATGTATTTGAATTTAGTCATACAAAGTTTCCTTGAAACCATTAAATACCTTGTCCCATTCTAGCGTTAAGAGGCTGCAGGCATTTGTTAGCTAGTCTTGCGAGCTGAGACCGCTCGGAACTGAACGCTTCATCCAGGTCGAACAGCTCTAATGGCGGGGGAGGGGGCTCTCGGAACGTTGGTGCAAACACCTGACAAAAACATTAGAAACCATAAAAAAAATATCGCGGATAAAATTGTCTCCAATGCAAATGCGCATAGTAGAAAAGTACAAAATAGCTCACAGCTAATTGAAGTGGTGGAAATGGTGTTTCGAACTGCGGAGCTATAAGTCTCAACGGCTCATGTTTAATGCCAAGCTCTTCATGTAGTCCCAGCACTTCAGGCACTGAAAACAAAACAAGTATTTAGAAGTTGAGAAATTTTCGAGTTATAAACTTAGTTATGAAACAGACAAAATACTATTTGAATTATTTATTAAATAACAACTTTTAAAAAGGGTTTCGCGTCTCTTGGTAACGTATTGTGTAACGCCGCACAATTCAGTATAGTTATATTCATCGTTGCTTTATATTCAGTTTAGTATGACTGATGACAGTTAATAACTGGCCATGACCTTCTCCAGGAAAAATTTGCGAAGAGTATAAAAACTCTGCGCCTTAATGAGATGAAGATTTAAGTGAACTCATAGACGAAGGCAATACTTACGATGCGAGAGGTTTAGTGAGAATAGTGTCCAGGTGAAAAGTGCATGAGGATGTAAAGGTGCGAGACGCGGGGGCGGAGCGCTGGCAGGCTCTGGTAGTGGTACCGAGCTTAGCCACATAGTGTCTCCTAAAGTTCTATATTCATTGATCTGAAACAATTAAATCATTTGACGAATTGAAGAATGGCATGGGCAGGAGACATTTTATTTACGGGGAAAGGACATAATGATAATCTTCTTGCAAAGTTTTATGAACTCTCCGATATAATCGGCGGTTATAAATGTTTGTCTCTTGCCTGTGGTAGCGGTACTGGTTGGTATATGATGGCATGCATTGCAAGTTTGATCAATCATTTGAGTGTGGTCGCTTCACTCAAAAGATGTTGGTCAAATTCTCTCACGGCAATTATGTTGGTCGTTTCGCGTGAAAAGTTTAGGAATATCGGAAGGAGTTATCGGTGACGGAGTTATCCATAACTGGTAGTTATATTATTCAAATTCAAAACAAGAATATAATCTGGGAAACATTTTTTTTTAATTTTGCACTTTCACTTTTTTCGAGAAGCATAAAATAGGAATACGTGGAGAGATCAAAGGCAGACTTTAGCCAACTGTTAACTTGACTTGTTATGTTAGCTGAAGGGGATTTGTTCAATCGAAAATATATATATGTCGATCTTACCTATTTTAGGTCGGTTATCTTGAAACATACAACATATAAGTAGACTAGATTAATTGGAACAATAAGATCACGAAAAACGGAATAGAGCAGGAGATAATTAAAAACAATATATTTCATATAGACCTCGACTCCATTTTACTTTCTTTAATTGACGGATCAAGTAAATTATAAATAATGGTAGGCTTATGTGGTAGGTGCGGTCTAGCTTTTTGCCCTAATTTACTATAATCTTTAAATTTTGTAACTTACATCAGGATCCTCAACGTCTACAGCGTTGAGGTGAATATCGGTGACACCTCCCAGATTGTTGAAAATCATCTCCCTAATGTGGTCGTTGCATTCACTATCTAAATACTGGTCTGCGAAGAAATGCCCGGAACCGATGACGAAAAGCTTTCCTAAAAAGTAGTAATCATGATAAAAAAAGATAAGGTAAGACCTACAGAAGGTAAGTACGAATTAAGACGAATATTCCAAAAATTCCATAAAGTAATGGCAAACAATCAATTTTATTTTTCTAGATTTAGATAGTAATAATTGACGGACCAACCAGATGGGAATTAATGGTCTGGTAAGTGGAACTCATCGCCTTTAAACAGAGCAACACTTGCTAGGAACACATCCTGCAGCTTGCCATCATGTGCTCATCAACCTGAGATGGAGATGTGCCTGTAATTAAACCGGCAACCACACCCTTCAGACCGTAAGACAGCATTGCAACAATGATACTTGGCGCAGAAATAAGCATGGCGATAGTAGTTTCACGGACGAGTTCTGTCACAAACAGTTCTACTACTTGCTACTAAAAACTCAACTTAACTTTATCTTACTTTTGCTTATACAATAATTCTATCATCACTTAAGAAATCGAAAAATTATATTTCATATGGAGATCTCTACCCAATTTTAGTTTCTTTACAGATGGCCAACAGATGGCAGTAGTATGGTAAGTGGAAAAGTATCACGTACAAGCAGAATAAAAATTCGCAGGGCATGGCAAGAACGTCCTGCAAAGTACCGCCCTGAGTCCATCAATCTGAGACGTAGGACGTAAACAAACGTAAACCTACCCCCACTCTTCTCCGAGATGTACATTGCAGCTACTGGTCTTTTCACAGGATAACATACATCGCTGCTGGATAGGATTGCGGCTGAGGGCTTCTTGACCGTTAATGTTGCACCGTATGGATAAACAAAATTTGGTGTTGGTGGGTCTTCCCTAGGTGGAAAATAAAAAATCATTATAGGCTAGCAAAGCCTTGACAATTCGAAAAGGTAGGTAACAATTAACACTGTAAACAACATTTTATGTTCTCTCACAGCTTAATTCTCCAACCATAGGCGCACGTGTGGAAATATTAACCAAATATTAATATAAATAGGGGATCTCCTATTCCATGTAGCCGCATATGGACACATAAAATTTTATCCCCGCTCAAGGGATATCATTGGGGGATATATTTAATTTTTATCTGCGCCGTGCCGTTGAGTCGACTTTCCAATGTAGGTAAGCCAGATAGTTTAGCGTTGTTTTTTGTATTTTTATCGAAAGTAAGATATGTTAGGTTGTTATAATGATATGATAATATGTTCATCTATTGATTGGTTTCAGACACAAACCTCTGATAAAAAAGTATCAAGTGACTATGGTAAGTAAGTTACCTATCCTAACATCAAAAATAATGAAGGATATTAAGATGTATTTTATGGCCTAGGTAAGGCCCAAGCCGAATTGGAATATATTTATACCTGAATTACCTCATAGGCTTTATTGGGTAATAAAGCCTATGTGTGGTAATTTAGGGTATAAGTTTTCGAGTGAAAACTTATAACAAAAAGAAATATTAAAAAAGTCGAGGGCACAAACAAAATTTTAATATGTAAGTAAATGCTGACTGGGCGGAACTTACAGAAAATCATCAGGCTCGCTAATATAATTCGGCATTTTCATAATGTGCTTCAACACTGCTCGATTTAGAATACCATTGGATATGTGACACTCCTTAGGATGGTAGAACTTGTGATACTTTGCGCGGACAACGCAATCTGAAATTTCGGAAGGCAACAATATCTTATTAATCTCTTTAGGAATATCGCATCAGAATAAATGCTTTAAACAAGGACCGTCGTAGAATATAACCATAAAAAATATGGTATCTAAAAAGCAAATTAAGAATCATTTAAACGTTGCATGCAACCAAAACGACAAGACTTATTTACGTATCCGGTCTAAGCGACCTTCACAATCAAGGTGGAATAAGACGTGTAACCTGTTACCTACCATTGTTGACAACAATTCCATACTCCTCAAGAAAGAAGTTTATATTAGTGTTCATTCGTTCCTCTCCTCCATCTGTCATCATCACCAACACGGAGTCTCCTCTCTCTACCACACTTTTGAGCGCTGCCAGTTCGTCATCTGTAAACGCGTTCTGTGGTCCTGGTATCACCAATATCTTTACATCCTGGAGTATGTAAGGAGATATTTCTTCGCGATTTCTGAAATGCACCACGTGAGTAGATACAGGTATCGTTTCAGGTGGTAAAGGTAATAATTTAGAAGGCAGGTTTACATTTAGGCACATAAGTGGTTAATTATAAATAAATAATTACATAGTTCTAAATCGTTATAAACTAATTTAAAAACTGAACTACAAAGGTGAAATCGAATTGTTTTTGCCTTTGTAAGTTTGTTGGTACGATAGCAAAAGTATAATATTAAGAAGCTGTTATTAAATAGGTCATTATCTATTCAGCAATTGCTTTTAAGCTAAGTCAGAATAATTCACCAAGCTTCATTAATTTTCATAGGTGGTATAGATAGTAATTACCTTGATTCCTCTATTATAAATTTAGTAGGCAGTTATTTAAGTTTTGTGCGTGTTGAAAAAACCAAATAAATTTAAAGAAAAATTAAGGTAAGTGCATATTCGATTAATAATTTAGCGTGATAGAAAATCGATGCCTAGAAAAGCACGTTTAACCCTAGATTTCAGATATTACACCTAACTTGTGAAAATAATTAATTCTATCATCATTTGACCCGACCGCAACAGCGTGGTGGGCTTAAGCTCTAAATCCACTCCTATAAGAGGCCTGTGCCCAGCAATGGGATAGGCTGACTATGGTGATGCCTCGAAGCCTTGTAAAATAACAACCAATGGTACCACAAACTCACATCATAACCTTCCAAGCACTCTTCAACTTCCGATGGAGCATCTTAAAGTTTTCATTGATCTTGAAGAGTTCATTTTTGGAAATATCGAACAGTATCGTGTCTATTGCTTTCATTCTAATTCCTGTGATCTATTTAATGTAATTTGCAACACGAACAACTAAATATTCTACTTTTCTCATATTATTAAATTATTATTTTGACGTATCGTTGTTGTCTATTCTATTACCATGGTAACGAGGTAGGTATAGGTAACACTGTCCTCTATATATGTACTATAGGTACGCCCTTTGTTTATGTCATACGGCTGTATCGCGGCTTGAGAACCTATGAGGATTTAATCACTATGTTTATATACAATTTAAAAAAAAGCGGTGATCACCTAGTGGTGAGGACTTTCGCTTACCTTTTGGGGGGGCCGAGATTGGACCTTGGCACGCACCTCTAACTTTTCTAAATGATGTCCGCTAAAGCTATATATATACTTATTACTATAAATATTACTTGCTTTAACGTTGAAGGAAAACATAGTAAGATAATCTGCATGTCTGAGAGTTCTCCATAATGTTCTATAAGGCGTGTCAAGTCCACCAATCCGCACTTGGCCAGCGTGTTGGACTAAGGCCTACACCTTTCTCATTGCATAAGGAGACCCGTGCCCTGTATAGGGCCGGTAATGGGTTGATATGATGATGACGATACAACCATATTCTCTAAAGAGCATACAAGCCGCCGTATTGTATTTATATGCTGTGTTGTGCGTTTTTTCTGTACCTACTTTTGTTTTGTGTGGAATAAAAGCTGCATTCAATAAAGCCTTATGGTGCTGGGTAATATTTATTCTAAAATCCCTGCTGCGCTGTAAAGATGCGCAATAGCTTAGCTTGTGTCGTCTGCTACACTTGATCATCTGGTAGTCTTGTGTGTAATAGCATATATTGTAACCGAATTACAAAATACTGTTGCACCGTTTATAAGTATATTGAAAAGTATATTTGAAAAAAACCCTGCAAAAATATTAAATCAAAAGAAGCATATTTATTTTACGATACAAACTAATTCAAACCATTATAAGTGTGTACATATGACAACCCTATTGAAAACAAAAGGCCGACACGTGCATAGTATCTAAAATAAGTGACGCGTAGGTACCTCATAAAATGACACTAGTCACATGATTTTAATTTTGCTTTGATCTTAGGGCCGACGGCTGTATCTGATTTCATTCAGTAAATTCTATGGCAGTGGTCTAATCAAAAACTATTAGCGTTTCGGTTTCACAGATAAGTCTCACAGGCAGAAAATAATGTAGGTACCTCTAAAGTCAATAAAAGAATATCCTAGTTGACATGCAAAAACAATAAATATGGCCGTCACGATAGACCGGCAGGGGTATAATTCTCGCTGTCTCGCTTTTGACAGCAGTGATTGCAAGATTTACTATTGTGTATATAGTGATTGGGGATCAGTTGCAGTTTCCTCCTTGGAGTAATATTGTTCTGTGGCTGAGTATCGGCAGCGGTAGAAGCAATACGTAGTGGATATATTAGCTTTGTGTGTTTACAATAAAACGTCATAAATGTAATATTTATGACTATAGTGAGTGAGTACATTAAATTGGCGACGAGCGAAACAAACGGAAAACTGTAAGTAGTTTTGTATCTATTTTTATTTAATATTATTTTTATTTTAGCTTTTTGAAAAAACGAGAGTGTATTAAGTTGAGTTTCAAAGTTATTCTTTTGGCATGTGACCATAAATAAAATATACATATACTATATGTATACATGAGTGTGATCTGTTCAGCGGAAGTGCAATTTACACGCTGAAAGTGGCAATAAGCCAACAAAATACCATTTTGAAACTACCTCAAATAAAAATTACAAGTTGATAGTGAATTTTAATTTATTTATCTTCACATAGGCTATTTTAGAACATGTGAAGTAAAGTTTAACCACCAATTGGAAAGATTAACCTAAATTGTAATTCTTAGGGCCGACTTTACCAACGAATGTTTGATAATTTAGAGAGCGCGTGCTAAGTGTTTTACGGACTGTTGGTCTAAACGAGTTTTCCACCCCCAGCAACAAGTGGTTATCCCACCTGACGGGCCGCTAAAGTTAATTGCTGGTATAAAGGTCCGTTAAATATATAACAGACTATTAGGTACTGTCGGTTCATAAAGTTAGACATCGTTATTTGAAATTCAGTATTTGGAAAATTACTTCAGTGGTACTATAGCAAAATATCGAGATAGCGTTGTGTAAAAATTTCTTATGAATCCAACGACTACTATCTGAGTTTTTTGAACCTACCAATAAAATAGCTGGCCTTTATTATTAAAATTAAAAGCAAACAAATCTACTATTCTTTATTTTTGCCACCGTCTTTGTAGATATTATATTAAAAAAAAAAAAACTTTTCATCGTATTAATACCTTTTTCGTTCACCTTTTTTTCTAAATACTTCTGGAGGACTAGCGTAATAAAAAACAAACCTATTTTTTGGTCTTTTCAACCATACAGTAATGCGAGTCTTTCGCCTGACGCTTTATTTATTGATGGTCTGTCAAATGAATGTCATAAAACGTAAATTATGATAACATTCCTGTTGTTTTTGATGCCCCACTGGCTGACGCCTTGTTGCGACTTTATTGGTGAAATTGGCCCTTAATTCGATGAAAATATAGCCTCTACACGTTGTGTAAACTAAAACGAAAGTAGCAAGTAGCAAGACGTTCTTAATGGATAAATTAGCTTTGTCTGTTTAATTATTACCTGTGTTTACAATAAATAGCGTTTTACGTACGATTGTGTTTAAATTATACTAATATATTTACGACTATAGTGTGTAGGTACACTATAAGTTATATAATACCAAGTAAACGTCTTTGTATACTTATTCATGGAAAGTACCAGTGCGGAAGCAAAGGTACTTTCAATGTCCACACGTGCGGTTTTATAGTTACGGTGTTTAAGTCGTTTTGAGCTTATAGATTATTTATTTTTCTATACTCTTTATTTGCGCACAAAAAATACAGAAGAATAAAAAAAATTAGGATTATGTCTTTATAAGTTTTAAGATTAGAGACCACCAGGTTGTGCAGAAAGAGAATGTTATGAAATAAAAGTTTCTAATGTGGCGCTAGCTTTTTATCGGAATGTTTCCAACTCCATCATAATAGTTTTTTCATAAGTTCCATAGTCCTCCTTCCGAGAAAGTTTGGAAGACCAACGTAGTTATAGAAAAGGAAGTAAAACAATCAAAAATAATCATCAAATAATATATTTTTATTTACAACTCGATTAATCATAACTTTTTAATCAAATTTTATATCACTAGCATATTAGCTATATTTCTTTTAAATCTAATATTTGAACTGTATTTACATTTTTTGAAATTTCTTTTGTAACTTTAGGATATGACAAATAAAATTACATAGCATAAAATTATAATTATTTTATATATTTATGCACTTTCAGTGCAAAAAGTACTAAACAAAAATAATAGTTTAATACTTACTTAGATCTGCGTGCTTATGAAATTGTACGTACAGTTAGCATTGCGAGCGAAAGGTAAAAACAAAGCCATCCAAATTTTAAACTAATCTGAAAATAAAATGTGTGCGACACAATATGTGCGAATGGTCAAACTGTATCTACCTAGGCTTCTATGTTAACTTAGCTGTAGATAAAATCAAGACCCTTAGGTATTAGGATTTGGTATTGGAAAACTATGTTCGATGTCGATTTCTTCTAAACTATTACAACTGGCGAAATAAAAAGTTATCTATCAATAATAATACAATGATCTGGAGATAAGTTTTGCAACGAGGCAGTCCAGCCAGGGCCATTTCAGGGGCTTCATGAAACTGAGGCGTATCCTACACGGAACGCGACAAGCAAATATTCGCTGTCTAAGCGAGACAGCGAATTGCTATTGAATTTCAAACTGACGCAATTTCACATGCGCGAATTGAACATGTGTCTTAATTTAAGTAGAAGTTTTAACTGTGAACGTTCTGTATCTAACAATGATTTGAAAGTTGACTGCTCGAGTCCCGTGCGTTTCTCACCCCAATTTTAAAAGACCCTTAAGCCACAAACACAAGTGTACAATCCAAATTACAAAGATACATATTTCAGATACATCAGAATGATGTTAAACACAAAACATATTACAGCTGTCGAAAGTATGACTACAAAATAACATCTGTACATTGAAAAAACATCAAAAAGCATTAATATAGTAGTGTTTAACGTAGAATAACATTTTTTAAATATTGCAGTATATTGTCAGCTATTTGGCAGTAAATATTTAGCTTAATTTAAATTAACATAATATATGTAATATAAAATGAGATAGGGTTTTTTTTACAAAGCGACTTTGTTTAGAAGTCTGTACGTAATAATTGAGTCGCTGTTACTAAAATTACACACATACAGTACATAAAGTTTCTAGTTTCTCAAATCAGTTTTTTTAACATAGGCCAACGAACCGAAAAAAAATCAACTTTATTTGCGTATCTACGAAAGAACTCAAATACTAACTGTCTCTTTTTTCTCTAACGCAAATAACGTAAAGATAATTTAAATTTGTTTTCGTACGCAAAGAAGGGTTACAATTAGTTAGTTTGAACATAATGTAAAGTAGAAAACAAATACATATCAGATAATTATAAAAAAACAGAAAAAGAAGCACGAAGTAGCATCTTATACGTTACGAACTGTAGTGCGAGTGAGATAGCAACAGGTTTTCCCTGCACTCCCTCTAGTTACTGCTTCATATAACAACCGATTTTGATGCTATTTTTTGAGAAAAGTTTTCTAAACTTGTATTCTGATAATTTATTGTGCATTATAGAAATACTATTTAATAACATGAATGAATGATGGTGATTAGATCAGTGGCTGGCACATGGTTTTGCGCGGAATAGGTAGTATCAAAAATTTGGCCAGCATTCTGTGGGTAAAATATTATAAGTGCCTGTTAAATAGGCATAATTTTTATTTTCTTTTCTTGTACGCAATCACACCTCGTGGTAAGCGATGTGCAATCCTACACACTGTCGTACCACGCGGCACGTATTTGTCGGAATCCCGGGGATCGAATCCGGGAGTTACCACAGTGCTCACGACTACGCCAGTGAGGTCGTCGGTTGGGATGGGGAAATTCGGGCCATTTAAGGTAGCCACTGCGTTTATGCATGTATGAAATGCATCTTCACACGTTTACAACTCAATCCCAAAGCAAATATTATAAATATAAGTTAAAGTGTAAATGTTTTAACTGTTTAAGGTTGAGAATCGATTAAATCAATTTCATCAGCAAAAGACTAAAAAGCAAAAAGTTTCCTGGAATCTAAATGTCTGTACTTTAAATTTTAGTTACTAAAAAATAAAAATAATCTGTACATTGTATAGAATTTATAAAAACTTACGTAGTAGGAATGGAATTAGAATAATCCTAACGTATTTTTTATTGAACTACAATTGAATAAATATTTACAAAAAATATCTAGAAACGTTCGCCGTCGCATGTTTTGAGCTGACTTTGAGCTTTAAACTAAATCATAAGTTATCATTGCAGAGAAATGTGAAAGCTCAAAAACTTACAAAACGAATACAAAAATGTACTTAATAGTAAAAATGTACTCACTGTAGCTTTAGTACAAGATTTTCTCGCTAATCGAGGAATCGTTTCCTAGTATGTACATACTCGAACATCGGAGTAAAATGGGTCTTATTTGAATAAATTTAAAGCTCAAATATGCCTACAATTTTTCATCTCTTACTTTTGATAGAACGTTTGTAAAAAACTTCAGTAGTACAGGATTGGCGACTCTAAAACGAGTGTTATTAAGTCCATTTTACTTTGACGATACAGTTTTTAAAACTACCACGACTCCTCGATTGCGAGCGAGCATATGTACTACTAAGGCTATAGTATATAGGTTATTGATATGGTTTAATCGTCAAAATGCCACCACTATCGGAAATCTTTAGTCATTTAATATACCAGCAGTCGGAGGCCAAAGTCTGCTATTGTAATATATCCGACGATCTCGATCAATGACATAAAATAGAAACGCAAATACTGAATGAAAAAATTACCGTATTAAAATACTAATAAGTACTTAAATCATGCATTACATAACTTTTATGTACTATTAATAGGTGTCACATTATTGCAATTTCTTAAGGATATTAAATTTTTTTGAAAAAAATTATAGACCTTGTTACTTTGTGAAAAATTTAGCTTTCTAAAGGAAATGTCAAAATCGGTTTTATATTTGTAGCAAGCAAACAAAAAAATATTTCCTCTTTATAATATTAGAAAAGATTATGTGAAACAAACAGTCAAAGAAGTTTGTGGCGGTATATTTCTGATCAGCAATGCACTCTTTTAATTAACGGTCTAAGCAGATGGCCCACCTGATGCTAAGAAGATAACAATTTCCTATACTTGAATAAAGATATTTTTGACTTTGATTTTGAGTAATAGCAGACTTGGAGCCTTTATGGGATGTTACCACAAAGGGCATTTTAAGATGCACTGCATTGCAAGATGCAATGCCACCGCCACACAGAAGTAGAATAAAAATGAGTATGACCACAGAATTACTACATATTATAGTTTGTTCCAAAATGTTCAAAAGGACCTTCAATATGATAAGTAATTTCTGAAATTAGCCTCGATGTTGTATAGTCTAAATAAACGAAAAAGTCCATAAAGTCTATACTTATCAGGATCAGGGTCAATTCCGTCGGGGACAAGAATATCGCGAGTAAATTTGTATGACTTTAATTGACCAGGGATATGTACTGACGTATGCATGGTTTGTCGATTTTGGCATCACCTGCCAAAATTGTGAAACCAAATGTGAAACCTTTGATATAAAAGTAAACAGCGCATCTCGTCAAAAGAGCTCTGACGGTCTTTCTTTTACTCAATTTATACATACTACATTTTTCATTTTACTATAGGTATAATGTAAGTTTATTGTTTATTACACAGAATAGAGCTGGAGGTAGAAGAGAGGTAGAGGTAGAGCTAGATAAGGTTTTTTTTGTAAAGATTAGAATATACGCAAAGGTAAGAAATATACTGAATGCCCAATGATACTTTAATAGGTATGCGTGATAAATGATACGTGATGTGACACGTCAACCTTGACGGACTACTCGGTTCCGGAGACTAGAATACCCTGACCCTGATATGTTTATGGCTAATACAGGTTTTCATTCTTAATTTCCATATAAATTCTCTAAAAATTTCAAGTCTAAGAGAACCGAAGTACCAGGGTAGCAGCAAATCATAAGAAGCCCATGTCGAGAGCGTTATAGAGCGCAGCGATGTCCGAATGGCCCGATATCCTCCAGAAGGGGTAATTCTTTTTCTTAGCGGCGTCTTCTTCGTCGGGACCATCGCCAATTGCCACGTATGTACACCGATCGCCGAACCGCTGCTTAATCTTTTCAAAACAAGTTTCTTTACCTGCAATATAAATTAACAAAATTATTGCAGCTAACAATTTATTATTGAAATAAGTTATAAATATAATATAGCAAAATTTAATATTTAAAATTTTCTTAAAACTTTTATTGTTTTTTTATAATATTATGTTATTTTAAATTCCTTTACAAATTAAATATTACTTTGTATTAAGGTGAAGGAAAACGTTAGGAACCAGCATGTCTGATAATTCACCATAATGTTCTCAAAGGCATAAGTTCGGAATCCGCACTTAGCCAGCGTAACGGTCTACAACCTAAACCCTTCTCTTTGCGAGAGATGTTGGCCAATATTTATCATTATTTAGGGACCAAAATTTTACAACTCTTTACAAAGAGAGATTGTGCTATTTTGAATAGAGCTTGCTTATTTTTTTTGTACATTGACCAAATGGACGTGTTGCTTAGTACTTTTAAGAGTATTTTTTATGTCCTCACTCTCTTAGCAAAATAAACTTCAGTAATATGCACTAGAATCGTGGCATGTAGATTGACCATAGACAATTGACAAGACAGACAACCTTGACATAAAAACATAAATATATTTAAAAAATTACTTTTTCATTAAGATTTCGTACTATCGTTACTTTAAAAAAAATTTAGTCTTTATTTAGATGAAGATTTTTGGTAATAATGTCGTTAGTGTACAGTGAATAACTAAAATGCCCCAATCTGCCTCATCTCCTTTGACAAATTTATTGTTAAGTATTATTGTTAAATTGTTTGTTAACACGATATTTTACACTGGAGGAACTAATGAGTTGATAAATCATAAATTTACCTGTTTTCGTAGCGGAATAGATGTTTTCAATCGGGAAAACTCCGCCGAGGCCAAAGAGCAATACCTTAGCGAGCGCCGGCACTAGCTGTGTGTTCGTAACTAGCACGTTCACGCAATTTTCCCTGTGGATTGAATTAAAAACCATTGTAATTAGTAGCCCGCTAACAGGGGAACTACTAACACCATGCTTATTTCTGCCATTAAGCGGCATGTGTTCAATGCTGCTTAACGGCAGATATAAGCATGGGGGAATTTGTGGATTGAATTAAAAACCATTGTAATTAATAGCCAGCTAACAGGGGTAGTAGTACTAAAGCCATGTTTATTTCTGCCGCTAAGCAGCATTTTTTCAATGCTGTGTTCCGGTCTGAAGGGTGTGGTTACCGGTGTAATTACAGACACGTGAGGGTAACATCTACGCTTCAGGTTGAAGGACACAGGGCGTCACTGTTTTTATGCGATGGTTGTCACTTACCATCAGGTGGGCCATCTGCTTGGTGCGTATGTCTGTCTGTCTGACTGCGTCAATTACTTATAATAAAACTTTGCTATTTGGAAATGGATCGTGATGTTTAAAAGACTCTATAAAATACCTTGAGTTGATCATGTTGAGACATTTGCAAGCAAGAGTAAGCCAATTGTCCGTTGCCTGTTCTAGCTCCGCTCGCAGTTGTAACCACTGTTCTCTTTTTGCTGGCCCTAAGAGACCTCCAACACTGTAACAAAAGTTTTTAACTTAACAATAATTAATCTAATGTATATATGAAATGAAACGTCTTAGGCAGCCATTGGATAATTTCTTAGCCAAGAATTAGGAGTGGAATAAGAAGTGTCACGTTTGGGCCCATTTCGTTACAAGAGAGAGATAAAAGATATAACTTAGACTTTTACTCCGACGCACATCCGTTGTGATCACACACCTATCTACACACACAGCATGTACACTCAACTCAAAGGTATGGAATACGATAGACGCTTAAATTAAAAGAAAAACAGAATTCATTTATTTGAAATATAAGTTTATAAGCACTTTTGAAACGTCAAGTCAGTCTGTTTGTAGTGACTACCAACAGACTGACTTGGCGTTTCAAAATACATGCACCACTCAGGTACCACGCAATGTATGATTAATATTTTCTTACGATGATAATAAGTTTTACTTCATTTCATGTTTTGTATTTATATAACTTGTTGAATGAAATTAACTAGAAAATCTACCCTAATATTATTGCAAGGTTTATATGGATTTTGGTTACGGAAACGCGCTAAAACGTATAAACGGTTTTTAATTTAGCACAGAGATAGATTTATAGTCTGGAAAAGCATAACGCTTTTTTCTATCCCTGAATAATGTACCAAGGGATAAAATTGTTTTTGTTTTTCATGGACCAAGAGATCAATATGTTTTTTCGCATAGGGGTAGATCAGGGGTCAGGGAAAAACTTATGCATACAAATCAAAACGAAGTCGCGGACAGCAACTGGTTATACATATAACCTAAACGTACCTATTCCTATAATTATTGTAGGTATCCTTAATTTTTCTGTATCTGAATGCTAATTTTCTCATCCAGTCCACTCCGCCTCGTACACCAGGCGCACATAACCCGGTGTTGGGTGCGGCGCCCGCGTGGAAACCGTCAGAGGCGAAATTGTATGCGGAAAGGTCCTGTCCGTTGTCATCTGCCGCCACTGCATCTATGTGTTCCTGGTCACAGTCCTAGAAATAAAGAATAAATGCATTAATTAAACAAGGGGGGGGGATGCGGTTTGGGATGTGAACAGTCTGTGGTGTACATAAGACAATTCAGCGGCGATAGAATACACATTTGGTTCTGTATAAAATTTGAAGAAGCAGTGATGTCCTAAGTTTAAAACTTTGCCATACATCCATGCATCTACAACTTCTCTGAGTTATGAGCATTTACAATTTAAGCAATTATATATCACTCGCCTTAACCATAAAGGAAAGCATGCCTGAGAGTTCTCCATTAAGTTTTCAAACACGTTTGAAATCAACCAATCTGCTAATGGCCAGCGTGGTGGGTTACTAGCATTCTGGGATGGAGCCCCCTCGTGGGCCAGTAATTGTAATGGTGATTTATGATGAATATTTATAATGCACCTCTCTAAGATAAGGTAAGGTTTCCAAGTAACTATCTAGCCAACCTGAGCGTTTGCAAAAAAACTTGGCAGCTGACCTACATTAACAGTACAATGTCCATAGTATAAGAAATCAACCTTAAAAATTTTAATCTTACAAATGGAGTGTATAAATGTTATGTTCCTTTCATTAGTATGAAATTTTAACTCTATAATAAAAAAAATAAACACAAACTCAAGTGTAACACTTCATACTTATAATTCTGTGCACAGATACATTATTCTTTATTAATGACAAAAAAGAAAATTACCTCAACATCATTGAAGAAGAAATGCATGTCACATAAGCTGTATATTAGTTCCTCCATTCTAAAACCTAATTGCACTATCTGTTGGGTATCCTGAAACAATGATAACATTAATTATGAACTTAAGCTATAAAACAACATAACTAGCACAAAGAATTGTATAGAGGCTAGATGTTCATGTGTGTATTGTCGTAGTATATTTATCATGAGTAAAAAATTGTATAATGATTAACGCCTGCAATTGATATACCCTAAAAAATCGTCAATCAGCTAATAGTAGTTTAACACTGCATGCATGTTGGGTTAAGTATTTTAAAGGGACCACCTTTACCTACAAGCCTTTCTTGCTTAGTTAAAAAAAATTATCAATTACTAACAAAACAAATTTTTTCGTTTTTTTAGTTTAATTCAAATCTCTGCTCTGTCTTTGTGTGGTGGAAGTCCAACTAATGTTAAAAATGCAAAAGAGTTGTTGAGTTTTTTTGTTTGTTTTTCCTGTTTTTCCTTGCTTAACACCCTAAATAAGCAACCAGTACTTGAAAAGACAACAACATAGGCTATATTTTACCACAGGAAGACAAACGGTTACCACAGAATTTGTGCGCTAGGTGAAATGACCCACACTATACAGTACATTATGTTTTTGTTGGATTAAGTTAAGCCTGGAGTAAATAGAATAATTTACACCATGCAACTATCAGAATGTAGAAGACTTACTTTATTATATTTAGTTGCATATGTGCCTGTGAGTAGAGTGTGGAAGATGATTATTGTTTCATCAAGATCCCATATAAAAACTCTATCTGTAGCTGGTTCAGGGACATGTTGCGCTGGTGATGAAGATGTGTTACGTCTACCTCTGCCTCTTGATCTGCTTACTGTGCTTTCACTGAAAAAAAAAATTACATATTATAAGACATTTGTCAGGTTTTTATATATCATAACGAAGAAGGTGAACAACTGATATATAAGTTTAATTTTAACTCTCATAATTTGTGTTTATAGGTAGCCAGGAAATAATTTAACCTTGAGCAACAATTGATTCCTAAGCATTTTAGGTTTTAATTAAGTAAGGGGAACAATGAAGCTGCATAAATAAGAACTAATAGCGTACCCAGCCCGCTTCGCCGGGATATATTTTGCTTTATTGTATTTAAACAATAAACTTACATCATAAAATTTTTAATTTAAGTCTCATAATATATTAAAGCATTTTTTTCTCTCCGTATTCATTCTCTTCTATTCTCTTCTTGAGCGGGTGAAGATCATTATCTACACCCATGTACACCCAACAATAGAATATCATCATAGTGAAAAAAGCTGTATTTGACAGTTCAAAAATAGGAGTGATCCGATTGTCACCAAACTTTACAGGATTCACCAGGTCAATCCGGAGATTCCCTGAAAGTTTCATTGAAATTGGTCCAGCCGTTTCGGAGCCTATACTGAACATACCCACACACTTTCTCTTTTATATATAATATGTCCATGTGTAACTATACCAGTAAAATATGTACAGTTCATATGCATCTTAAAAAATCATACAGTTAAAAATACTAATGAGAAATTCAAACTATATACTTCAAACTAATATTGCAATAAATATTTTACTGTTGGTTCAGTTAGAATATATAACTCCTTTTGCGCAACCTAAACTTATTTCAAGTTATACACACTTGTTTCATAGGGAACTATTGATAATTAATGTATGTTCATCATCATTCATAGCCTATAACAGTCCACTGCTGGTTAAAGGTGTCTCTCCCAATTTGCCCAAAATCACCACACTGGGCAGGATGGGTGATCTCAGTAGATGGTAATAGTAGAACGAAAGGGTGCCTCTCGTTTTTGCAGCCATTATCCATTATATTCCCTTAGTTGCCTTGTAGAAAACCCCGGGAAAAGGAGAGGTGGTGACAAATGTATTCTAATCATTGGTCAGTTATGATATTTATCTTACCCAGAATTTTCTCTACATCTCCTACTTGCAGCATGGACTTCATTTTTGATTGGAGAAAGCGGAGTGTCAGTTAAAGTTGGCAGCATTGACGATGGAGACTCTGTAACAAGAATAGTTTTTTTTTAACCTGCATTTCTGAGAGTTCTTATATTGTTCTCGAAGGCATCTGAACTCTAGCAATCTGCACTTGGCTAGCATGGTGGCCTTCGCCTTAGCCTCTCCTAATACTGATAGGAAACCTGTGCCCTGTAGTAGGTCAGTTATAGGTTTCGAATGATGATGATTATGTTTATTTTAAGCATCATCTATATTTTTACCACTTAGCAGGAGATGCTTTTAACATCTGGAGGGCTTCTACGACGCAGCGTTTAAGCGAAGTTTGTCACCAATTTTTATTAATCCTAAAAATTTTAAAACCTTTGATGCCAGGGAATTTTAATACAAGAGAACTGTTCACGAGGGCAAAAACTAACTTTATTGGGGAATTCACAAACATATGTAGTTGCTTCTCTTTTTTTTTAAAGAGAAGCAACTACATATGTTTATTTAAAAATAATTAATTTTGAAATTTTGAAAAAAAAAATAGTTAATTTTGACACCTAAAGTTTCATCAGGAATGTTGTGTTAGAGAAATTGATACAATAAATTAAATTAACAAGAAACAAAAAAATTGGTGCGAAACTTTTGCTCACAGCGTAATGCCCATAAATGGTAAGAATATATCAAGTTACCACTTAGGTTTTGGGAGTTAATCATAGGTTACACCAGTCTACAACATAGGTTATGTTTACCAAAGTAACTATATATGAATATTACTCATAAATTACCGTTATCACTCTCAGAGTCAGGCCAATAGTCAGAGTTATCATTATAAAATCCTTGTATATTATCATTTTCGATGTCTTCTTGCTTGATGACATCAACATTTTGATTTTCCTTATTCATATTACGTACACGACCGCAAAACAAAACTAACTGAACGGAATTTCGAATCTAATTTCTATTAATTGCGTTTAATAATGGTTAATGGTTCTATTTGAAGTAATTAAATTATCTAAAACCAGTAACAAGTCATCACAGTAAACAAAGAAATGTCAAATCCCAATGCCAAGCTTGTCAAATTGACAAACCGACTTTCAATGACGCAGATGTCATTTGAATATATTAGGACGCGTTCAAGATATTCTCTTATGACATACTAATCATATTATTTAAATAATTCACTTATTGTGTGCCTACGCCAAAATACTTTACACTAGGGATGTGAAAGAAAGAAAAATATCGATAATTTGTGAAACATAATCGATTAAATTAAAATCAACAATATTCCTCGATACTGGTGAAGTGTATTGGATTAGTTTGAAGCAGAAGTAACTTGTGTAGATACAAAATTCAAATTCAAAAATTCATTTAGGCCTATCAATAGTGATAACTTCGTTCGGCAATTTAAACCTAAAGCTATGAGGGTTCCAAACGCGCCCTGGTCTAAGAAGTGCCTACAACAAACTTAGCCGGGTAATTTTGTTATCACCATCTCAAAGAAAATAATATTAAGCTATTTTTTAGCACTTTATTAGCACTATACAGCACTATAAACAGTGTCTGAAATATATTCAATACTAAAAAAATACCTGATAAAGTGCCACCTAGATGATATGAAGTATGGCCAGCACTTCCACTGCTACTTGGTGAGCTTACATAGGGCGAGTAACTAGGAGTGGCGTAGTAACCGCCATATTGTGCTACACTGTGGTCCGCATATCCCGCCGCGTAACTGCTGTATTCCTGCCCAACAAAGTACATTTCTTTACATGACTCAAATAATTGTTAGTTGTATTTAAAAAAAAATATATCAAATTATAGATCGTTATAGATATCTATACTTATATTATAAATCTGAAGAGTTTGTTTGGTTGAATTGGAAAAGTTAAGCGGAGAATAAATGAAAAATTATGATCCACTTGAGATCTTCCGATGCGGAACTGACTAAAGTTACGCCAAAGTAAGTATCATGGAATTTTCCTCTTTAAAAATTAAAAAAAAAGACACCATGCGTCTATATAACATAATAAACGAAAATGTATTGTAAATTATTAATACGTTACATTGTCAGTTAACATCTCTGTTTTTTGGTAGATTCAATAAAATGTTATTCATAAATAATTTGTAAAATATAATAAATGCTGTAAATATTAAGTTAGGTACCTGTTGACTGTTAGGAAAGGATTGCGTCAAACCACCATTGTATGAAGGGTAGGCGTATGGTGAAGGTTGCGTGGCGAAGTTACCAGGCACGGTACCCATGCTGCCAACGCCATAGCTCAGATAGGTGGGCGTCGCTTTGCACGACGACCTGTAAAACCGACAGGAAAATAAAAATTAGCGACTGTTTCTTAATTATTGAAGTTATACTTCTTTTGGCGCGTTAGGAAAAAAGTGAGAGTAAATTTTTAAGATGCGCGCGCACACCGTCACAATAAACCGACACAATGAAGTTAGCTATAGTCAACATTGTAGTTTTTCTAAAAAAGGTTTGACAGTTGACTTTCAATCATTCAAACAATACCATTTTTCTATTATGAGTGTTGTTTTTTCTACAAAGGCAAGAATAACACGAAAGATAAATTTTTCGAAAAGATTTTTATCTTGTTTCGCCAAAGAAGTACGTACAACTTCTAACTTCTTACTTAGTAACACACACGTTCTTTATGTATTTTCCCCAAATCCTGTTTTAGAAATATTAAGTAAATATGATTTAGTACTACAATAAACATGAGCTAGGATCTTGCCACTCTGATTTGTTTCATAAAACAAAGCTTAATGTTCATTGTACGTCATGTATTTCCACAAAGTCATGGCTGATTCCATTTAATATAAATAACAGTTTTTCTAAAAATATTTACCTGTTATTAGAGTTGTGCGCTGGCGGGTACGCAGCGTAGGGTTGGTTGTACAGAGTCGACCCAACGTATGACGACGCTGTTCCACCGCCCCCATACTGTTGCATACTGGGGAATTAGAAGCTTTTTTATGCAAAGCTTACATCGATAAAATTTCATCCATTAATATTTATAAATGTTAAATTACTGGTGGCAGTATATCACTGATGACATACTATTTTTAAAGGTACTAGAGTCCTTTAGCCCAGATAAGTAAATACGTTCTATAAGACCAGACAAGACCAGAGAAAATTCAGAAATTATAAATTCCCAAATTGCCTCTGCCCGTCATCGAAATCTACTCGTCAAACTACTCGTATGTACTATTTAAATACACATCAACCTCAACACAACATTTGAACCTGTGCCGGTAAATTTTTTTATCATTAATGTTGGTAAAAAAATATAGGTACTTTTAAAATTATCCCAACAAGATACAGAAATTTTCCAATTTGAAGCAGTTTTTAATTTTGCGTATCAACTACTAATCAAAGTTTTATTATTAATTAAAGTTATTTCTATGTGGCTCATCATTAATTTTCGATAAACCGTCTTTTTAGGCTTCCGTCAAATCCTATAACGTTCGTTAACCTCTTTTATTATTGGATTGCGGTACACATTAACGGTGGCCCAATAGAAACATTTAGTCAATCTTATTAGGCCCAACAACCTAAAAACTTAAACTGATTTCGTGAACGTTCCGTTCGTTTTTACAGATTTATTATATTAAATTGTGAGTCATAGAAAATTTTATGATGATATTTTTTTATTAAAAAATTATACGAAAGTCCAAATATGATGATAATGAGACGAAAATCAAACGGCTAACTAATATGGAAGACGAAATCTTACCTATTATAATACTGGTAGGGTAATGTGGACTGGTCGTAGGGTAAGGTTTCTCCGTATAACGCCACGTCTGCTTCGCAAAGCCCTGGGCTTCGGACCTCGCTCTTAACACCACCTCCTAAAACAAATAAAAATTGGGCTAGCTATGTGATTATTTACGAGCATGTCTCAAGAATCTACTGGTATTTAAATTAATATACTGAAACACTGAATGAAAATTGTTGATAGCTCTTGTCAGTTATATTGGTACACTTATCTTCCGATAGCAGCTTTCGCTAAACTAACTAATATGTATTAGGTATTCATTCATTTGTTTGTGAATCTTTAAAAATTGACAGTTACGGCGACTGTTATAAATGAATCTTATATTTTTAAACGAGCAATTCTTGTATATTTATAATTGGAATCTCGAAATCGGCTCCAACGATTTTCATGAAATTTAGTATACAGGGGGTTTCGGGGGCGATAAATCGATCTAGCTAGGATTCATTTTTAGAAAATGTCATTTTATTTGTGTTTTCCGGTAATAATCGATTTGGTGCAGACGAAATTGCACGGGTCAGCTAGTAAATAATAATATAAAATAAATGTACTACGACAATACACACATCGCCATCTAGCCGCAAAGTAGAGCTTGTGTTATGGGTACTAAGATGACTTATGAATATTTTTATGAATAATATACATAAATACTTATAATATATAAAGATAAACACCCAGACACTGAAAAACATTCATGTTCATCACACAAACCTTTTCCAGTTGTGGGAATCGAACCCACGGCCTTGGACTCAGAATGCAAGGTTGCTGCCTACTGCGCCAGTCGGCCGTCAGAATATTACACATAATTCCTTATAATAGACCGCTGGTGTAAAAAAATATGAGCAAGGTTTTATATTTTACTTACCCGTGCTATCCTCATTCATCAACCAGGCAACTGCTGACGATGATGTTGTTGAACACAATCCGCCAGTTGACGTTAAGGGCAAAGCCAGACCGGCTAGTGAAGAGCTCGTCACGCATCCGTTCGGTAAACTACAACTTTCTACTTCTGAGTTTGCTAAGCCAAGATTGTCTACAGACGTCAGACTTAATGCAGTATTTGTTGAAGTATTTGTATTTTGAAACAATGTTGTAGCTCCCGATACTAAAAGAGCTGGTAGTGATGCATCCTGCAGCAATGAAGGTGGAGAGTCAGACGTTGATTCCGATTCGCAAGGACTTGTGTTGACTTCGCCTGATAACCTAGAAACGAAACGAATACAAATTTAAAAGAGCAGTCCATTCTAAACTCAGTTATCGGTAAAGCTGCGTAAACTAAACACCCTAAGTTAAACGCGGCATAGGAAAATAAAAAATCCATTAACCGCCTCCGTCGTTTACGAAAATGCATCGTTTTCTAAACAATCACTTATTCTTAATGTCTTCATTTCGGAAGGAGGCGGAAAAAAAGCAAACAAACAACTTTTAGAGCGTTTGTAAAATACGTTATGACGTACCATCGCTAAGAATTATAAATGTCTCTATTTAAACGTTTTATAGGGCTATGTTCCGTGATACTAATAAAAAAGATTGGACCAATTAAGATACGATTTCCAACTGTAAATCATGGGTTGTTTATTTTAAATTATAAACCATAAAACTAATCACCAAAATCACACAGCAGATGCCTCTATAGCAGACCCCTCATATCTCATGTACTGACTGGATTTATCTAACAAACTGTTTACACGTGTTCTGATTAATTTAGCTTGTTATCAACGGCTGTGAATGTGCTCACGCCATTTAATCAACTCCCTTTCTATCACACATGACAGCTGAATATGACGTCACGACGTCAGGAACTGAAGTGGGACACACTTGTTCATATGCAAAATGAAGAAGTGCTGCTGTAATTAATTAATTTATACCTACTTGTTTTTCTCAGTGTCATCCTATTGTTATATGGCATGTATTCCATTTTTTGAGCATATATTTTAATAGACTATAAATAGTAGCAATTGTCTGATCAAACCATTATAATTTTTAATAAAAAAAAAATCGCCGCACCTAAATATGTGTACGTAATAATTTACGTAATAGAATTTATGCAAATGTATACTAATAGCTCGATATGACAACTTTTTTATCTTATGCCAACTGTTTTATTGCGAATTACGATCATGATTTATAGTCATCAATTATTCATTTGACTATATTGTTATAAAATGCGGCGACGTAATTATTAAATATAGTTTTATCATTTATTTTCAAGTTTTGAGAGAGGAAACAGACTGTTTCGTGGTTATCATAAATAATAATGCGTATTTAAAAATATGCTTCAGATGGGCACGAGGTCGAACACTATGGTCTTTGTCTAGAAAAAAGAACCCTTGTTTATATTAGTTCGCGCCTTTTTCGAGTGTCACTTTGCTTTTTGCCGCCACTTCAAGAGTTGCCTTCAAACAACACTATCGTATATCAAAAGAACGCTCCGGAGCGGAATCGCTGTTAATGTTGGCAGCATTGTCACTATCTTTTTAATTGAAAGCTTTTTTTAATGTTTCGGCTCTTTTCAGTGAGTCTTTTTACTTGCAGTAGTCATCGTAAAACTGTTTTTAAAATTGTCTTACAAAAGACTTCAAAGGTTTTGATAGTTGGCCGGTTTAAAGTAAAGAATGACAATCCATATGGTGCGATGATTTAGTTGTCACCTATTTAGTTTTATGTTCTGCGCTATGTATTTTGATGTCTGTTCAAAATACCTTTGAATGTATGTAGGTAAAACGTTTTAGAATCTTAACTGTCCTTTATATAAACATTTAAGACAACTTGAATATAGGTGTTGCATGTATAACACAATTTAATGATTTAAATAAAAACAATACCTAAGAATTAAAAAAATACTTGTCTTGAATTTAATGCAAGCTATCATATTTTCAACTAATCCAGAACGCACATGTACCTAAGGAACACAATAAACTCTCTCACTGCCCTCTGACAAGGGCACAATGCCCGGCACACTTCAGCCGTAAAGAAAAAATAATAAGAGCATATTGTTGCCACTGTACAGTCGTAAGGTTCTGTAGCAATTGACTGTAGACTATTTGAAAGTATAGTTTCACGTTTACTGTAGGTGTCAGGCAAATATTTCTGCCATAATATCAAAATACTCATAGAGATAGCAGTAGGTACTTACTTAAATTCTAATTGGATCTTAAATGAACATGGATAACTTTATAAATAATGTTGGGTAATAGGTATGTAAAATAGCATCGTTCTTTTGATTAAGACCAGGAATTACTGCAATGATTTAGTTTAACTGTCAGCTTGATTTGCAAGAAAATTTATTTAGTCACAAATCAAAAATCTACCTTTTAAAATCTTTTGAGTTATATTTTGGAAAATATAAAAGTGGGAAAGAACCTAAAATATTTTATTCTTTCCCACCAGGTCCCCAAATATATTTATGTTATAAGGACTTTTATCATAATTTACTAATTTTTTAAAACTCTTTTATGTTATGGATCCCTAAAATTTACTGGGCCGGGGGACCCTTTTGTAACCGCCATTTGGCTTCCACGTGTCAACCGTTCGGGTTGGACATTTAAGTTTTTCTATAAATTGCATATTTTTTGTAAGATGTGAAAACTACGAAATCCAAAGTATCTCGTGAAGAGTTGAAATATAATATGAATTTCTACAACAGCAGCTTTTGTAGTTGTGGACTTAATGTCTAGTCATAATAAAATTCGATCTCAAATACATTCCTTTTCTTAATAATTATTCCTTCTTCGATAAGAATAAATTTTACTACTACGAAACTTGTCATAGATCACGAGATGAAAAATAAAAATAGACTACACTGAACATCTAACATCGCGTCATACGATATCTAAAATCCTGTCTGTCAAAACATAAAAAATCATAACACGTAACGGAACGGAATTGCGTAAAAAATGATTTATTATTATACAGACTAACATCTTACTGCCGTTTTAAATGAATCGCTTTTGAATCCTTAAAAACTTGTGGAATGTCATGTTAACCACTAATTAACCCAACAAATGTGTCATCTAAATTGGAATGCATCTCGTTAAAAGCTCGAAACTATTTTTCTTTTTTTTCATCACTTTGTAATGTTAAATTTATTATTTGTCATTATTAACCTTTATTTTTATATTCTCAATCATGGCTATAAGTTTCACTTTAAAATAAAGAAACGGATGAGTGTTTAATTGTTTATCCACTTATATAAATTTAAAATATTTATCGGCATCAAAACACTAAATAAAATAGCTACTATGTTGATTCTTTGTTTGATGCTGCTAATTTTAAATTTAGCAAGTTGCAAGCTAGATATTTATATAACGATATAAAATAAAGAAGTAAACGTTAATGTAGGTACCTAGTTTGTATTTGGAACATCTTCAAAATGAGTTCCAAAATTGACACGCTGTAACACAAAACCCATTGTACGTTTGAATCACTTCCTTTGATCGGGGCGTGATAATTTGTGAAGCTCTTGATAAAGGGAGTGTCCCATTCGGGAATTCACTAAGTAGCTCTTTTCACGGCAATTGTGTATCGACAATACAAGGATTACATGGAGATTAAAGACCCTTTTTATTGTGATACGAAAGAAGCTGGGCACTATTTTGGAGCAAAGTTTTATTATGAGCTGATAAAGTGGAAATGTTAAGTATAGGTAGGTACATAATATTTACTTTTATGAAAGTTAAGTAGTTTTTTTTAAATTTAAAAGTATTACCGTTAAGAATTAGTTAGTACTCGTATAAATGAACTCTAAATACTGGACTAGACTTTTTAATAGATCATCAATACAATTTGTATGTATATGCGAAAGTGTTTGTTGGTTTGTACTTTAGTCACGCAACTGCGCAACGGATTTACGCCATTTTTCGATGGAGAGAATTCAACTGTAGTATTCGGGTAGTAAAATCGTACTTAAGGTTATTTAAATATTTAAAAAAAATACACGATTTCTATGGGATACATTATCATGTTGCTATAAATAAAGACGCGATACGACGCAAGAGAGAGACGCAGACAATCAAAATTGCCAACATTACGGACATGCAATTCCAGAGATATTATTTAACTGGGAACGGACGTTCAATATTTAAAATAATGAATTTGAATGTGCGTACCAATGCAATTATGCAATATTCGATTCTGGTGAAAAAAAGTATTTAATTGCTTTTTTAACTATGCAAAGAACGCACGGGGTGATTTTGTTCGGCATACAAGTTTACTTTAGTCAATCTCAATGGGATGGTTTTTATAACTAATTAGATAGGTATATAATATGTACCGTACGCATGAAAACCATAGGTTGTTCCTATGTTACTGTTAAACCTATCCTATTTATTAGAGATGCTAGTTAGATAGTAAGGTACTTACCGTACATCAGTGCCCGCGTCCGGCCGGGATCGCTTTGCCTGTAACAATATTAAAATTTTACTAACTTTTCCACGTTTTTAAAATCCTTGTACGATCGAAGATCATAGCATGTAGGTAGGTACGCAATTAATTTAAAAAATATTAAAACACTACGAATAAACCATAATGCACAATGCACATACTTTCCTAGGCAGTTTTGCGCCACAGAATCGAGACCATACAGAAACTAATATTAAATAATTATCACCTTAGTAGTGTTTCCCGAACAGGCTGTTAGTTACTTCATACCATTTAGCATTTAGTTGAATATAATTATTTAATGTCCTCTGATGTCCTACACTTTTACCATAAAACTTAGTAGTGTTTCCCGAACAGGCGGTTAGTTACTTCATACCATTTAGCATTTAGTTGAATATAATTATTTAATGTCCTCTGATGTCCTAAACTTTTACCATAAAACTTAGTAGTGTTTCCCGAACAGGCGGTTAGTTACTTCATACCATTTAGCATTTAGTTGAATATAATTATTTAATGTCCTCTGATGTCCTAAACTTTTACCATAAAACTTAGTAGTGTTTCCCGAACAGGCGGTTAGTTACTTCATACCATTTAGCATTTAGTTGACAGTAATTATTTAATGTCATCTAATGTCCTAAACGTTAAACATAAAATTGGGAAATGGGGAAAAAAAATAGCTAGCAACATTCCGCGGGTTTGGAGAGAGAGACGTGCGTTGGAAAACGAACACCGCATTAAATGATGGCCGAATGAGGGTTTTGGACGTTCTTAATTCTGTGCTTTGAGCTTTGATGTGTCAAGAACATGCCACTAATCTAGATCTACCTTCGATCAAATACAAATGTTCAGGTCATCGATTTATATTTGATCGAAGGTACCTTCTAGATTTTTTATAGGTATATACGGACATGGAAGATGGCTCACCTGATGGTATGTGGAAAACCATCGTCTATAAACAGAGCAGCAATGAATGTATGAATGAATGAATACACTTTTACTGTATATCACATAATGGGTAGAAGCAGGCGTTACTTTGCGGAAATCCATGATATATTATAAAAATTAAGAAAAATTGGCTTTACTCTGCAAAAAGCAGGAGAATCTGTATGTTGTAATTTATAATTTCTTCAATCCTTATACTCTCTTACTTTTACGCTCCGTAACCGGAGAATCCTCAGGAGATGTTGACTTTACAATTAATAATTGTTAAGTTTGTTAAGTTTAAACGTGCGTAGAGGGTACATTGCCGAATGTCTGTTTGGTGTGGAGTATAAGGACTGAAGAAATTATAAATTACAACATAAAATTCTCCTGCTTTTCGCAGAGTACTTATAGCAAATTAAGCTTAATTTTCATAATGTGCATCACATAAACATATTTATGCCCCATTGCTGGGTACATAGCCCTTTGTTACAGGTGATACAGTTTAGACCCTCCATGCTGCCTAAATCCGAGTTCCAGGGCTTTAAGGTACCGAGTGGTGCTACATGAGGTTAAAAGAACTGAAACTACTCCATCATATCACACTTTCCCTCCAGCCGTGCCAGTGTTGACTGGAGAACTTTACACGCCTTTGAGAACTTTATGGAGAACACTCACTAAAAGCTCTCGCTTTCTCACTACGAAAAATCTTTTCAGACCAGGTCAAAGCACCTCTCTTGCATCAAACTTTTCTTTCAAGGAAATTTTACTCCATCGCGTTAGGCGGACAGCTTAAGTCAGAAATATGTCAAGAATAACATAATACTGTATTTCGTTGAAAAGAATTACATAGATAAATTTAATAAATCATCTGAGGAGACCGGCATGTTTTAGAGTTCTCCATAATGTTCTCAAAGGCGAGTGGAGCCCACCAATCCGCACTGGGCCGGCGTAGTGGACTACGGCCTAAACTCTTCTCAAACTGAGAGGAGACCCTTGCCCTTGTAGTGGGACGTTAAGCCCTCTTTTCCGGTTATAAACTCTTACTTGTGATGATAGTCGTTAAAGCCCACCAAACCACATAGGAGAAGCGTGGTGGGTCTATCTGTGCTCTTAATTCGTCTCTCCTATTACATGCCCTGCAGTGAGACGTTAATAGGCTACGGATTATGATGATGATGATGACCAAGTTCTAAAACGTACTGACTGAAGTATTAACACAATAGTTGTTGTAATCTGGAAAGTAATAATTATCCCAGTTCCAATAAGATAAATTTCTTACAAGTTAACTCGGGTAACGGTTTACATGATCAACTTTTCTAACCTACGACAGATCTAAGATAAATTCGAATAATAAATAATAAAACTTCTAAATGTCTACCTCAGATCAAGATTAGGGTAACAACATTAATAAAATCAAGCTTAATTTATTTTACAGCCGCGAGGGCGCCACCGTGTCTCTTTTAATCTTTTGATAAACGAATGTCACAATAATTAAACAAAAATAAACCTTATTTTAATAGCAGTAGGCATCAGTTTACAATAAACGCCTGTCAACTAAATTTTTGTCGATCATTTGTAACGCCATCACGTCTTTACAAGCTATGTAGCTCTGGTACTTTTGGACCAACATCGGTTGAAAGACTGGTTGAAAAAAAAACTGTGTCGCTTTCCCATACTTAATTAATTAGTTATAAACAGACTCTTTTAGTAGGTATATAACGTTTGCGGCCTAGAAGCTATTTTTAACAAGATTAAATAATGCACTTAAAAGTTACGTATATTTCCGATATTCAAAATAATTATGGTAACATGACTACGACGCATTTTTGCTCATTAATTTAGATTGAAAGTTGTTGCATCCAAGTAATTGAAAGTACTAGGACATGTTGAAAACCAACAAGTGCCTACAATTACTAACCTAGCATGCTATCAGAATAAAATTAATGCCTATTTGTTACGTGACGCATTTATTAATATTTCTCGATTGAATCGTTAATTTTGACGTAAGGAGGCCGTCTATTGATTCTCAATAAAAGTAAAGTCGTCATTGATGATTGACGAAGGACATTAATTATTAACAACGTCATCGAAACTAAGCACTATGCTATCTTTGTATTTTAGTGCTCCTTCAATATTTTGGTAGGTATCGGAATCTAGTTTTACTTTCTAGTTTTTTATTTGTGTAAATTTCAGATTATTTCGACATCAATAAAAATGGGCTGTTAAAAAGTTGCAAACATGATTTTTATAGTCAGGATACTTCGATAAGCTACTACTAGGATTGTTAGAATTGCAAAATAGTTTAAACCTAGATGCGATTAAATTAAGTTTCGTTACTAGGATAACATAACTTCAAGGAGATGTTGTGTGAGAAAACGTAAATCACCCTCGCATAACGCGCGAGGTGTGAGGCCGGCCGATCTTGAGATAGTGGGTTTAATTTATACGTTTTACGCGGCGACAACGCGCGCTTCGTGATCATTTGTTACACAGGCTGCTCCATACATTCCGTTTAAATTTTATGCTTCGACGTCATGTTCAACTTTGACAATCGGATATTGTGCTTAAATTCGACAAGTATTTCTCAGCGATTCGTTGTAAACCGAATTATTTATATGAGTATTTAATAAAATTGAAAGCGTAATTTCGTTTGTTTGCACGATTTTATTCATAATGGCTGAAGTTATATGGTTTTTCGTATAAAGTCGCGGTCACAGCCAATACCTTACCACGGATAAATTGTAAGTCAACTGTAGAAAGGATTTTTAAAGCAGATAATTTTGAGATGACCGATGAGAGGAAAATTTTAAAACGAACAAGTGAGAACGTGATTTTATTTAAACCATTGCGATATAAAGCGTTGAAAAAGAAATCTCAAAACGAATTTTAATAACTTCGCAGTTTAGACACTGAAAACCGTCCAGTTTTTCTGTTGCTTTTAATCAGAGATTAAGACTACGAACATCGGTCGAACGTTGGTCGGTCGGTGGTCATACTATCAACGACAAAATATTTATTAACTCCTATGTAAATATTTATTGGACCCGCCAGTCTCAGTCTAAAATACATCTTTTCGTAAAAAAAAGCATCAATATGATCGATTAAAAACATGCCAGTTGTGTCGACCGATGACACGCACATAAAACACACCAAGGGTCATAAAAGAAAATATTAAATCCAATTAATCTCGGAGCAGCCTGTAACCTAAACAAGCGACGAACAAAACTGTTATTTATTTATACGTAATTCGTTTATTGTTTTATCTCGTTTTATTTACGATTTGGGACTCCTCGTCTCGTCCCGTCGCGCTCCCGAGTCCTCGAGAAATAAATTTTCAAATTTATCGTCCGCCATATTTATGTTCGGTTATCGTTGATAATTCGAGAGATACTTATTGGTGTTATATTAATTCGATTGGTGTATGGTTATTCTTTTAAATCGTGTGAAATGTCAGTTTTAATAGTGATTTATTTTAAGGGCACCTTTCAGGTGTACCTACCTATTTTTTTATATTTTTTAGAGCTCTCAGAGCTTGATAGGCGTACTAACTTATGTAAGTGTCCAATTAGGTATACCTAAGTATTTTATACGAGTAAGTGTAACGAAGTTAATCACGATGGGTACACTTTCAACCTATTTTTTTCTTGAAATAGAGGACAAAAATTAGGACCCATTTTTCATAATTTTATAAGTTTTTTAGTCTTTTAAAATAGTTTGAAGATCTAAAATCGTAATCTTTTCTAACCTAAAAGGGACTCTAAGTTGGCAGGAAAGAAGAAGTAGGGAGCCGCTACCATCTTAGACTGCATCCTCTGTACACTTCAACCAGGTGTCAGTTAGTTCATTACTTCATCTTCTTCTTAGTGGTTACAGTCTTGACTGACTGGTCGTGGTCATCATTTGGGTGTTGTGGCTCGTTTAACAATCCGTCGCCACTCTTCCCTAACGGTTGCTTTTCTTGCGTATTAATGTTATCTTAGTTCTTTCATCTCATCGGTAATCAACCGCGTGCTCTGACACCTTCGACTTTCCCTATAACCACAAGGCGCTCAATGGACACATTACGTCTGAAACTGAGAGTTCTTGCTTGAAATCCAGAATATAGGCGCTGTTTGATGCTGAGTTAGTGGAGAATCGATTTATTCGTACGGAACATATTCAAGGTCATTACAGTCAAGGGCAAACTTGAATAGGCAAAGAAAACTCGTAAATGGTAGGTTCATCCCTACATGCATGATACGAGAACAACTCCAGACCTCGTTTTAGTTTCGCCAAGGTCGCGCTCTATGATTTCCCATATACAGTCCATTTAAAAAAATGTTTTTTATTGTGAAAACGTTTATACTGCCATATTAAGAAATGTGTGAGTTAGGTCATTTCGGAATTTGGTCGAATATGTTAACAATTTAAGGAGTACCTACTATCAAGAGAGACATCTCGCTCGATAAATCGCCCCGCGCGCGGCTATCAACTTGTACAAATTTGTTTTTATTGGTGTTATCTCTGGGTGGCTTTGTGTATCGATGCTCTGTGGTTTTTTTTATTTGTTGTTTGGTACATTGTTTTTACCGGGAATTGGAATTTCTTACTCGGACTTTAAACTGCGATGCTGTAAATTGTTAAGATGTTCTAACGTTATCTTATTTCCCAAATTTTATGACAATTCATTTGAACTTTATTTTTTGCTAGGTATATATTTATTAGAAAAGTAGGGAAATTAAACAAAGTTATATATATGCACGAAATCTACGGTAACTTTGTATTAAAGTCGTGAAAGTTACATAACTTTCACTATATAATATTCCCATAGGATCACTTGCAAATTAAAGTATTTTTCCGTTACTGGCAACATTTGTCTAATTACTGTACCAGTAATTAAAATACCACTGTAATTATTCATAAGAAATTATCAGACGGATGATAAAAAAAATTATTCGCACTTGACCTCGTTATTATCTGCCATCCCGCATTCCAAATTCAAATGATCAAGTGTCATTTGTCTGAAAACTAACTCTACGCGGTCATAATCGCCTGGTATCGAGTGGCTAACGACGCACTGTCCCGTAGGTACGCCAGCGACACCACAGACGCATTACGACTTTTTAATGGCCTTTAAAGATTAACGTATGAATGGGTAACATGAGATCTGACGCCGTTCAACTTGGAAAACATAAACAGTTTGTCCGTACTTATGTTTGTGTGTATGCGGACGATAAAATTCGGTGTTACTTACGATAAACCACCTACAACCTACTCGTACTTCAATTAATATTGTTACGTCGATATATTTCGTTAGTCGTTTAACTTTTTAACTGAGAGAGCATTTGTACACCATTTCCGACGTGAGCCCGGGCACCTGGAGATCGATCGTAAAAACTCGGAATTAATACGGAAATTCAGAAAACGGAACTCGGAGGTAGTACCTACACAACCACTTTTAAGAATACTTACTATTATAGAATATATATAGAATAATAGTATATATATAAAGAGCAAAATAAATGTTCTTTGTTATTATATGTAAGATTTCGATCAATAATGTACAAGGTATGGAGTCCCAAATAAAATAAAAGCAACAAAATGTCCGGTTTTTGTGTTAAACCTAACGGTAGTTATCTGTAAACTGTTAAAAATTATTGATTATAACTAAAAAGGGTCTTAAATGAGAACTCGAACTCATTGATTTTTCATTAGAAAACTTACAAAAATATGAGAGGCAACTTATTTATCACGGACATTTTTTGACGAATAGCGCATATTTAGTATATTATTTATCGAAAACTTTGGATTATTAATACTTAAAAAGCACTCATGCAATTTGTTGTAAGCAAAGTAAGTAAGTAGTAACTTATTTATTTAGAATTTAACATGCAGTGACGTTCATCTACCATGCAAACAATATAGGGTAATCATCCCGATAAATATTATTATTCACACTAAAAATCATTTAAGAAGGGAAAAGTACATAAAAATGCTTGCTATTTCGGATAACGTTGAATATTTATATTATAGTATTTAATAACACAGCAACGAATAGACGTGTTTTTTTATTTGATTATGCCATTTTTTTCGAAAGCTTTACTTTACCCCGAAATACACGGTTCCTATGGTATGGATCTACTCAAATCATATTCTGTTAATAACGCTTAGTGCTAAAATGGCTAGCTGAATTAAGATGACATTTGCTATTTTCTCTGGCCTTTTTTAATACACGTGGCGTAACGTCAGAATTCAACGTTTTGTCTCGGTTCAACTGACAGCTCTTTTCAAATGTCTGAACAAGACAAGATTCTGAAGTTCTCCTATGCTACACCACGTTTATTAAATAAGATTAAAAATACGTATTCAAAAAATCTACTTATATTAAAAATGGGAAGGTTTGTTGATTTATCCATATTTCGCGCAGCAACTTTTCCAATAAAAATAAGTAACAAAATATGGATACAATAAATGCCAACGGTGACGGGCGTATATTAATAGAAATATGTTCTTGTAGCCTGTAAAAAGTCCCAACTCAAGGAAGTGCAGTCTATTGTATATTTTAAATATGGTGCAACATATATTAATGAAAAAATCAGAACGTTCAGAAATGGTGCAATAAGTTATTTTGCATCAGCTGACCTTAGGCTCGTGATCCAGATTGCAGCGCGGTGAGGCGCCGCCGAGGTACCCACAGGGCATCAGTGTCACCATGTTCCCGAACCGTTCATTACGTTCGTTCGAGATTCGATCACTCACACATCACTGACAGAACGGGAAAGTTTAATGTCATTTTGATTTTAGGCACACAATGTCTTTGTGTTTCGTTTGGGCGTTTGGTCCATTATCCATAGCACAGTACCTACGAAAGATTTTTTTGTTAGAAAAAAATTATTTTTGTGTCGCGCGTTTCTTTTTTTATCAATACAATAATTTAGAATATATACGCAATTAAGTTTTCTCTACTGTTTTATGTATTAGTAAATAAATAAAGAAAAAAGAAGCATAAAGATAAAAATAAATAGAGTAGTTTGATGGATTAACTATATATTATAGAGGTGAAAAAACATCTATACTACGCATTAAAGATCAATAAATCATATTTATGATTCGACTTTACATTTATGATCTACATAATAACTTTATCATCATCATATTCCTCAGGATATTCTTGTTGTTAAATTTTCCAACTTCAAAGGATGTCTCGAAGAGCTCGCTTTAGAGATAAGACCGCCTTTGCATGCCCTCTTTTTTATTCTAAGTTTCTTCTGTATATGTGTTAACTTTGTATGAAATTTGTGTGCAATAAAGTTTTCAAACAAACAAACAAAAGGGGGGCATTTAAAGCTGGCTTGAAGTACTCGCCGAGGTAGGTATATGAGACTGGATAACATTAAATTATTAACTGGTACTGAGACTTTTCGGACATATAAACCTTGCTTAATAACTTTTGGAGTTGAGTCAAGGATATCGTGATTTTAACTTGAACTCGCTAACCACTAGACGTTAGCATCATCTCTATCGTATTGCAGACCCATATATAATAAATAACATACTGTTTGACACCTTTTTGTTCCTATTATTATAGATAAAACCACAAGCGGCTAAATGTATAAAAAACTTGATTCGTTTTGATGAAACGATTGATATTCGGCATCCGTTACGAATTTCACGCCAAAATGATCAATCATTACGCCACGCCGGCGGCTAGCTATCGAAAGGCTTAGTCATCGCCCTACATCAAAGAAAAAATTAAAACAAAAGAAAAAAAATGTATAGAAAAAATCTACACGCCCGGACCACCCACACGGTTTTCAAATTTCAAACGTCGATGGAACGTGTTCATCAAGTTGTCAAATCGAGTTTGACGTAATCGAGAACGGTTTTTATTGTTTTTTTCATATATGTAGGTGGGTACTAGCTTCTGTTGCATACAAGTTTCAATTATATCGAAGTATTATGGTCCACAGACCTAACCTATATCCGAGGGTATGTATAAATTATTGTATTAAATGTTTCATAGCATGAGGTAGGACACAGGTATACAGTAGATGACAAAAAAAGGTTTAAATATGTTCAATTATTTTATATTAGGACAACTAAGTTGGTTTTCTGCAGCACATGGGTATTTTAGAAAATACAAAAATCTCTATAGGTATTAATGTTATTTTCTAATAAAAATTGTGGTTTACATAAAATAAAATAAAGTGTGGTGTAAGTATAGCTCAACCTGCAAAGAGCACATAATGTTTGGAACCGTTTCTGTAAAAATCGCGGAAATTGGTGCGTTTACCCCAATTAATTCAATTGCAATAAAGTATGCCATTGCTACAGTAATTCGAGATAAGAAATCATAACATTTTAGCTAATATAGATTTGTAGGTAGTTTTACATTTACCTGCTTAAATATATACAAACTACATTTCAGTCCTGAAGAAGAACTTTCAAGATAGTTTCTGGCCCTGGATTCTTATATATAACTTTCTAATCGCACTACATATCGAGCTTTTACGGCCGAATACTAATAATATAATAAAACACTTCAAATTTACACAAAAATAAACTTTATTCAGTTTTACAAAGAAACCTTTTTTTGTAAAAATTTTGATTTGTCGGATACGCTTATTCGGCGATTAAGGCTAAACATAATGTGCCTTCGATTGTAACTAACCTAGGGGTAGGTGGGGCAGTGGAAAATACGTTGATACATAACGATGTTTCTAATAATTAAACATCTTAATATTGCCTGAACTTTATAACTTTCACTTTTTATCGTCGACGTTACAATAAAAAAATAGGCGAGACCGCAAACTGTAGTTTATTAAACACATATTTTAATCGAAGTCATAAGTGTTGTTCTTGTAAATAAAAATATTATAGTTAAATTAATGGAAGTGTACGGCACGCCATGCGAGGTATCTACTATATATATATAATCGGAAAGCCCTACATTGTTATCTAAGCTCTACCCATATTTCTAGTGAGATACTAAAGGATGCTATGCTGAGGATAGTTAAGGAATTTTATATATCTACATACTAAGTACTCGTAATCTATTCGGTATACTTTTAGACTTTCATGAATAGATGAATTCTAAGTTTTTTATCGAAACATATTCCGGAGGCTCTACATTCTAAAAAACATGACGATTTAAATAATAATAAAACTCCTGGTTTTGAAATTTGAAAAAAGAACACGTCAGACCCAATTACTGTCTCGGTAGAAAATTTAAATTTGGAAATAGAGAATTACTTAAATGTCTATAACGTTCCATTCCGAGCTTCTTCGTATAAAATAGGCTGGTTTAGAACAGGTGAGTTCGAAGTGGCGGGGGGTTACAGTAGCGTACACAACGCTGCGTGACGCGGAATTTATGTCAGGGTGACCACTGACCATGGTATTATGAGGACGTAGGGTATATATATTTTTTTATTTATAATTTTAATTATGAAAAGGGTTTATAGTTTAAGAGTCTTAGGACTTACAAAAAAATTAATTTACAATTCACAATCTAAATGATTTAAACCAGATTTTGAAAGAAAGTTGTGTTATGACCAATGTCAATACATTATACATGGTGAGTATTAGAGACTGTCAACGTACAGCATCTACCATAACCGTTTAGTACAGGCAGAATAGTTTTTAGATTGTTGCAAAATTGAAGATAGATTTAACTGTATTATATATAATTATGCCCTTCATTTTCACACGCGATATGGGCCTACCATGTTAATAATGAAATAAAAAAAACCCTAATGAACGAGAGCAACAGCTAGGTTTTTTTTAATATTAGTTTTATGTAAAGATGTCTGATGTATTACAACTCTATACTAAACTAGTAGGCCTAATTTATCGTTTATCTATTTTTTGTTTGCAAACAGCCCGTTCAATAATATTTATTTAATACTATATGTCTACTATATCACTGGCTGTCCACTTACAAATTACAGCTTGATTTTGACGTAGTATATTTATTTATTTATTATTTATTTAATTTTAGTTCCTCGGCCGTTTTACAAACGTCAGTACAGGAGAAAAACGGTGGAAATCAATTGTAGACAAAAACAAGCTGACAGCAAGTTGTAATAATACAGGTGAATTGTGGTAACCCTACCGCCGCCATATTGGAACACACCTGACCCGCGACGGGGGGCCGACGCTAGCACGTCACATCTCTAAAACAAGCACTTAATATAACTCATTTATAATTTATTAAAATCTCGCGAGGCATTAATTGACAAATAATTTCTTGTTATGTGAGAAAAAAAGGTTCGAACCTTTCGAAAAATCGCAGCGAAACAACAAACTGTTCCAAAGGCTCCGTGAAACTAGCTCGTGAAGGGTGTTGTTACCTAACATGGGTCAAGGGTATCGAAAATTAAAAAAAATAGAATATGCTAAGTTTGTGGATTGTAAGTGCTGAATCGTCTTCTGCTTAATCCCTTCCACGTTATGTGGGGTCGGCGCAACATTTCTTCATCAAAGTTGAAGAAAGACTTCTTTTGGAAGTGCATCATAAAGTAGATAATAATTAATACCGTTAAGCTGACTCACTCCTTATATTATTCTAGGCTTAACTATAAACCGATTTCTAGTTAGTTATACTTATTTATTCTTCCCTCCGATAATAGAGCAGTCCTCTTTTTTAGATTGGATAGAATTTTTGTGATCTTAGTAGAACTTTCACTCGGATTTGAAAAAGCTGTTTTCAATCCTTGAGGAAGGTTCTCATTGCTTGTTTATTTTTCTATTTACCACGCCTATGACTAGAGCAACTGGAATAGAGCAACTTTGGCTTATTGTCGTTGCTTATTGTTTGTCCCGAATCAAACTCAGAACCTCTTGACCCGTATTTGAACATGCTTAATGTTACGAGTCAGTCAAAAGCTTAAGAACTTTACCTATTTTGAAAATGGAACCCTATGCGGATTGGCAGCGTTCGGGAAACTTCGCGACATCTTTCTTTCGTCCGAAAATTCCAACAGAAATCCAATCCAATTTAAAATATCATCCTAATATGCAGAATGCGTTTAGGATTTACGCGTATATCGTAAATAATCGTATTTATTATGTGAAGTCTAGACCATGGGTAATATTGAAAACAACATAGGTGGCATTCCGTAGGACTTGTTCTTATAGAAGGGATTGTCATGAGCCAAGTGGAAATTATTTTATGGAGACGCGTCCCATTATGGCTACAACCGGTTTTACGTAGCAATGTTTTAGTAAGTTTGATCGTAAGCGATATAATCGACGTTATTTTTGAATTTTCATTATTTTTAGGCTGAGTATACATTCTGAGTACTACACAGGTTTAGTCCCTAGTTTTTGAGATCGGACTGAAGCAGCCCCTACCTTATGACCTTTCATACGTTTTCTACAGCCATTCATAGATCCTGAAAAATAACTGTTATAAATAAAATAACAATAGAACCCTTGACCAAATACGGCGTAGAAAATGTAACTGGATGGCTCATGCTTTACGCCGAACATCCGGTGTCCAACAAGAAGCATTTCAATGGCAGCCTGAGGGGGCAAGCGAAAACATGGAAGGCCAAAGTCAACATGGAAGTGGACTCTGGAAGCGGAAATGAAGGCTTCTAGCTTATCTTGGACCACGATTAAGCCTGCAGCTCGGTATAGGTCTGGATGGAAAAAAGTGGTCTTTGCTCTATGCATCACCAGGTGTTTAAGGACTCAAAGAAAAAGAAGAACAATAGTTAAAATAAAATTATTGTAAAAATATGGTAGATAATGGTTTAAGATGGTAGATAAAGAAAAAAGGTACGCAGCCCACAAGTATATTTAAGGCCAATTTAAAAGTTCTGTATTTTTTAAATTTAGAATTCGTTCAATTTATTTTAATTTAAATAAAATACAAGGTAGTTGTTGCCAGTATGTCACTTCGGTTGTGGGAATCGATAAGGTAATAGTGTTTACGATGGAATTAAAATCGATTGCTCGGATGGAGGCCCGTTTGCATCAATACAATGGAGACAAATCTGTGTTGTATGCGATAATTTTGGAAAACACCTACTATTGGTATTTAAATAGATGGTTATTTTACCACGTAGGTCTATCATCTATGTACCCCATAAAATTGAATTTGGTCGACATCGTCTTCACCAACGCACTTCGCCACTGCTTGACTTATGCCAAAGAGACCACGGATTTTGCCACTCGTGTCCAGCAGCTCCCTGCGAATCTCGTCACCTAGACAGTCTATCAGCACTACGTTTTCCTTGTTAACAAAACCATAGCGTAACCATATCTTTTTATATTATTGAAAGTAAGTATTATTGATGAACACCTTACCAGTTTCCACCCTTGACTTCGTTTACATAATACATATTTCTGTTGGTCCGCAGGAATAAAGCATTTTAACGCCCCACAAACAAACATCTTAATTATATTTAGTAATTTTCTGTAGATAACCAATAAAATTAATCCGTGTAATCAAAGTTACAAACACAAACTTGGACATATAAAGTAATAGTATTAGATATAAGATAAACGATATGCAACATAATAAAGATGTACAGCTGATAATAGTAATCCATCATTTAAAGTAAACGAGGCATAGCGTAGGTATGGGATGTGATGACAAAGTCGACTAAACGCTACAAGATAACACGATGAACGAGGCATAAATTAACATTAATTAGATGCAATTTCACGGAGTTGTTATTCGTCTGACATTGTTGTTTTTGTGGTGTAATCATTTATTTTATTACGTTACTTTTTATCTACTTTTTTTTTTCTTTTTTTTCTATTAAGAGGACCTACAAGCTGTCCAAAAATGCAATGAAAATAATGAAACATATTTTTTTGCAGTTTTTGAAAATTCTACTCTCCTAAAGGGGGTGAAATTGGGGATGAAAATTTGTACGAAGCATTTTTGAAGTTATATCTACGAAACTTGATGTTTTGGATTTCGGTTAAAAACAAGGATTAGGTGTTTAAAGGTTTTTTCTGAAATGGAAAATTAGTTGTAGTTTTAACTATCAATGCCAAATTGCAATTTCGCTAAAAATTAAAAATTCATAGAAAATCCACTCCCAAAAGGGTTTAATAGGAAATATAGGTAAGTTTATTGTTCGGATCATCATTATCATCAGTCGGATATGTAAAGCCGTATTTGTAGAATTCTTGTGGAAGGTGTAAGACTATTACTAAATTTAAAAATTAAAATTAAGATCATGCTACATCCATAGGAACCAAGCAAACGAATTTGTAGGGAAGTTGGCGACGCGATGCGGTGAGTATATTGTATGGAATAGCGGATGAATGTTTGAGAAACTTAGCAATAATTTTATGCAAGTAGTGCTAATAAAGTCACGGGGATTCGTTATTGTGAATAAAATTAAAGAATTCGAGAAAAAATACAATGCTCCTGCCAGCAATTGCGTAGAGAAACAATTTATGTGTCTAATTTAATACTCTAATAACCGGTCTAAGACTTATATCATTAAATGGGTAAATAGCAACTATAGGCATCGTCCATACCTAGTGCTTGCCTCTTTGATTTGAATATGAAGGATTTGCACAATGTGGTTTTTTGACGAATAAGACGTTTTTTTGCGTGTGTATCGGAAGTGTCAATCTTACGTGTCTGAGATATCTCGATTGATCTAGTTTGGTAATTTTCAAATTCCAATGTCACATACCATAAGACCACTTTTATTTGAGAGTGTAAAAATGTAGGTAGATAAACCACATTAAAGTTACCTAACCCGTGAAACGTTGTATATGAAAACATAGGTATATAACATGATCTAAGTAATTAAAAACCACTGTATTAAATTAGATAAAAATGCGAGTATACTTATAGAGTTATTCAGCGAGGAATTGCGTGCATGCGTAGGTACTCTAAGCAGTAGCCTTAGCACGAACGTTCTATCAAAATTCCGATATAAAAGCTTATGGACAAATTTTGAGCTTTAATGCTATGCAAATAAGAACCATTTTGCTCCTGCCAGGGGTATATGGCAGTTATATGAAACCCACACCCCGAATCAGTTTATATGCGCCATCGTACTGGAACGCTAAATCGTTTGGAGGCACGGGTTTCGGTAACTAGCCACGGCCGAAGCTTCAAACCAGATAACCATACATACGAAGTATCGTGCTAAAGCAACAAAGTTGGGGAAAAAATGTAATTCACCATTTTGAGGTGTCAGCCATTTTGAATTTTAATTTTATCATAGTGAAAGACAGAAAAATATCTTTATTGATACATTATGCCACAAATTACAGTTTCAACACGTGCTCATTAGTTGGTAACTTTAGGTGCTACCAGACGATTATATTACATAGATAAAAGATGCGCCTGCTAGACATAAAAGCATGCGGCGCTGATTTCCAGCTGAAACCCTAGTTCAGGTGACTCCGGGGAAATAACTACTGCAGAGTACAGCTGCCTATTCCAATAAATTAAATTTAATGCTCATTTAAATTAAAAGTACATTTTTTTTTTTATATTGAAACTATAAAACCTTTTACACTTCATAAAATGCTATAACAATGCAATATTTCAATTAGGTATAACAAATATTTACGGGCAAATTTGATGTAACTTACACGCCTAGACACAGAAAATAATAAAAAAAAACACCCCTAGTATTCTTCCGATTTTCATTGCACACATACACACACACACACACACACACACACACACACACACACACACACATACGCGCACAAGCACAAGCACACACACACGCACACACACACACACACACACACACACACACAAATACCTACGTCAAACACCCCGTAGTTTTTGTGTCGGAAGTTTAAAATACTTAGTGAAAACACGGTTGTCTACTCGTAAGTTTAATATTATAAATTTATTCAATGTAAACGAAGCATAATGGTTGGCGACAAAACGGTACAAGATAAAATCTCGGGACGTTAGGCATAAATTAATCGATTTTAATCCGATGCAACTCGCCAAATTACTCGTTATCGGACATAGTTGATGATTCAGATCAAAGAGGTCTTATATTTTTCTTTTTACTCTGTGCATAATATAATGAGGTTTTAAATGGTAAATGCGTAACAATTTTATGTTCATACTATTTTGTTGTGTAGGTACTATCAAATAGTTCTAGGAATTATTTCAGCAGTACAGTAGCCTGTAACTTCCTCTAAAAGTACTTACAAGAGTCATACATACGTTAAAGAACAGTTCCACCAATGAGAAGCGCACCTAGTAGATAGTTTGCGGACAGCAATTTTTAGGGGACAGCATGGCATTTCGGAAAACAAAATTCAGCGATACGAAACACTTTAAAGCTCGGAATATCTTAGACAATTATAAAAAACGTTGATTTTTTGTACCTACTCTCTTCAGCCGCAACCCTTCATTTTACATCTTCTATTAATATATACATATATACAGTGTAGCGCATAGGTACATACAAATAAAATAAAAACAAGACAACACACGGTTTTTTTGTTTTCATTTATACCTACTTTAAAGAACATTCAAAAAATCAATAAATAACTTTCGAAATTCTTTTTTTTTTTTTTAAGTATTGACGGACCAAGCAGATTATATATGAAAAAAATCGTCTATGAACATAGCAACACTTCATGGGGCATACAAAAAACATGTCCTAAAAATTGGCGCCCTGTGTCCCGTCAACCTGAGGCGTATTTAGGTGTTAATTTGTCTGTAGTTAGTTAAATTGGCAACCACACCCTTAAGCGTGCTGGTAATTGGAATACAGCAACGCTTTGGGGCAGAAATGAGCATCAGAAAGGCGTCCGTGGTAGTACGTACTACCTCAGTACTACCCCGGACGACTTTCATTATCACTATCATATAGTGGTGTGCACTTCATACACGCACAAAAGCACTGCCTAGCCTGAAAAATATTTAACTCTATGAGGAGAATTTTCCATTTCATCCCAATATTCATATCCTGGTCAAAAACCCCGTGAACGCCTCTGCTAACACATGATCTATCTAACCTACTAATATTATAAGGAGAAAAGTTTTTTTGTCTGTTTTCTACCTACCCAATATGCTCCGAAATTACTTATTATAAATTACCGATTGTAATCATTGTACCGAATAGAAGGTTAAATTATCACGAAGTAGCATAAGTAGGTTATAAATTATGTTCAAAAAAATACCTAAGAGATCGTTAAGAAAATTACTAAGTATAATGTTACCTTTTTTTTCCTACAAACACGGTTCTTGCGAGATTTGTAATAAACTGTAAATAACGCGGACCCAGTCGCGGGCAACAGCTAGTAATTTATATAAAGACGATCGGTTGTTGAGAAAGTTACTGAAATGAGCAGCAAGGCAGCAAAAACTCACGCTACGTCACTGCAATGAGTTCGGTTAAAACAAGACCAGTTTTGTTTTTGTTCCGAAAAGTGCCCGTTCGACTGTGTTCTGCTATAAAAGCGGAGTCATATACATTTTGTTTGCTATTAACGATGTCGGCACGACCTTGTCGAGGTCATTGTTATACCTTCATATCGATAATGGGGCCAATTTTGTTGTACACAAATCTTCAAACGAAACTTACCTAACTGGCAGATGGAAAAAAGCTATCGATAATAATCGGAACAAATTAAAAAAGTATAGATCCAGCCAGCCTCAAACCAATTAGATATATTCAAAATATTGTTTGAGTATTGTAGTATTAATTAACTAGCTGTGCCCTGCTTCGCCCACGCAAATTACGGGTAAATTTAATACTTGTGATGAATAAAGAAATTATTTGGATGAGGATTAAATAAAACCATGTTTATTTACCTTAAAATAATGTATTATTAATTTAGAACATAATATTTGATTAGCATAAAAATGGTTAAAGTGAGCCAACCATTAAATATATCTTATAGGTACTCTTTAATGGTTATTAAACGAGCAATTCTTATGTGTATATATATATATATATATATACACATAAGAATTGTGTATATATATATATATACACATAAGAATTGCTGCTGAATTGTGTATGTGTATATATATATATATATATATATACACATAATTGGAATCTCGGAATCGGCTCCAACGATTTTCATGAAATTTAGTATACAGGGTTAGGATTCATTTTTAGAAAATGTCATTTTATTCGTGTTTTCCGGTAATAACCGATTTGGTGCAGACGAAGTTGCACGGGTCAGCTAGCAAGACATTCTATGCAGTCGCAGACTTTTTTTAGAACATTTAAAGCTCAACAATTTTATCTTTACATGATTTATGCGAATTTTTATTAATCGTTTCATTAATCGCCGTACGCGGCGGAAGCACTCAAAAGGAAAAAAGAGAAACCATGATTTAGTAACATTCTTCATTGGTGCTATGCTCCTATTGGTCTAAGCGTGATGATAGCCTGTAGTCCTCCTCGATAAATGGCCTACCTAACACTGAAAGAATTTTACAAATCGTAGCAGTAGTTCCTGAGATTAGCGCGTTCAAACAAGCAAACTCTTCAGCTTTAATATGCTAGTATAACATTTTAATGCTTACTTTGTTTTATTATTTTACTAGCTGTTGCCCGCGACTTCGTCTGTGTTTGATTTTGTTGTTTGATGTGCCATTAAATTTAGTTGTTGATCTAAAATAAATTGAAGTATTCAGTATCGCTAAGCCTTAAATAAGGGGTTCGCTGCTGTCCGCTGAGGAGTTCTGTCCTCTATCTCCAACCACAGTTTGGGCAAAATTAAACACATATTATAACCTCTTTAGTACAAAAATAATTATTTAAATCGGTTATAATTGGTCGGAGCTATGGTGTAAAATCGTCAGCACTTTCATCCCCTCTCCCAAAGGAACCGAGCTTAATGTCGGAATAAAAAGTATCCTATTTTACTTCTAACACTTCCAAGAATATGTGTAAAAATTTTTATGAGGATCGGTTTAGTAGTTTTTGCGTGAAAGCGTAACAAACAAACTAACATTGACATTTATAATATTAGTATGGATAGGGATTAAGTATTCGTTATATAATTTGAAGTTAAATTTGAATAGAAAAATCGTTTAAACTTCGGTTTATTTGTTATTTCACATAGAATTCCAAAAACTAAAATATACCCTTTGTTGACCACTAGGCTCCAGTTGTTGACCGTATTTGTGACAGAGGTTGACCAATTTCTGTTTCTGAGACTCTGTTTCTAAAGAAGACGCAAATGCAATGGCATTACACGATCTGTGTGTATTTTTTCACGTTTCATGTTACAGACTTTTTGGATAAACCTGGTTCAGGTATTTTTGCTTAAGGATTGTTTGTGCCATGTAAATTACAAAAGCCTTGTAATGTTGACCAATTGGTCAGCCATAAGATCACCTAGTTAGATAAGATCTTTTTGTTGACCAGTTAAAAAACCGTGCAATATAGTGATTGCGCTTTAAATTGTTTAAAAATCCTTTAAATAAACATTACATCATTTCAAAAACCATTTGTTACTTACTTATAAGTAAGTATATTGAGTTTATGCATAAAGTTTCAAATTGAAAATAATACTATTACACGTATTTGTGTTATTATCATGGTGGCCAAACGGCTAGTAACACTGACAAACCGCAGTAAAACGCATTTGTAACCTATATTTTTAGTATTTTTCTAGCGGTGGTGCGATTGGTTGGTTTGACTTTGCTGGCAAAATATAGTAATATAAAAAGTAATAGATAGTGGCGGGAAATCTTAATACTTACATTTATTGCTGCGAGTGGTCAATAACCGGTGGCTGGTCAACTAGGTGTCAATCTTCCTATTTATTTACTGTTAGATCTACTAATTTCAATTTTAGATATTTGTGTAGGAATTACAGAACCAGGCATCATTAACTACGTATGATAATTCGGTTTTATGTAGCTTTTAAAGTCCCGTCAATTATAAAGAACTGTTTTTATACGTTAGAAGGTATAAGAAAAGTTCTTTGAAATTTTTCAGCGTAATTTGGATTAACGATAACTAAGTATTTTCATAATCAAGGCCTTAGGCAGCAAGCGCTTTCGGATTAAAACTAGGAAAATGCATTTCTACGAAAGAGTTTAGTGATTCATTAAATTCGTTAACAATTAATTATCATTATATGCAGTTATCACCATCACTAATATTTGTGTAACATGTTAAATGTATGAACGCTTCATAAGTGCCTGTAAGGTCTACATGAATAAAATATTTTTGAATTTGAATTTGAATTTTAGGTACATTTTTTATTTCTCTCTAAAAACGTGGATTCCAATTATAGTTAAACAGATTCATTGAAAATGAAAGTTTGAATGTCCTACTATTTTTAAGTCGGAAATTTATTAGCTACTTATACCGCTATCCGTTTTTTTTTTAAATCAATCCTTTAGGGTTAGTACCATTATGACATTACGGCGTAAGCTAGCCCGATGAATATTCAAAATCCACTGGATAAAATCCAGGGCATTATGTGGGCATAACTCATCAACTTGTGTTATAAAATCGTTATTTAACACAAGTTGAACCGTTGTGTTATGTTTTAATAAAATCTGTAATAAGCTGCGGTAAGCTGGTACCTACATAGGTACGCTGTCTTTGGAGCCTTTGCACTTTGAGAGCCTTTATTCGCTATTGGGAAAATTCTATTTACAACGTAGGCTTTTTTTACCTATACCTAGGTGTTGTTCACTCATAGTGTCTACGTATGGTTTGTTTTTACCAACGGGAAAAAAATATAGTTTCCGCTACCCCTCAAACAATATACATAGATAATAATTTAAAAGACTAGGGCATATTATTGCGCAACTAAACATACGTATATATTCCATAGACAAACAAAAGAAAGAATACAATCCGGCAATATAGACAACTCACGCCAAAAAGGCCTTTATTTTCTTACTAATAGAGGTTATATTACAGGAGTTATCCTAGTCAATTGTTCGAAATTCAATTTAGTTTGGGTGGGGCGTGGCCGGGGCTGGGCGGTACGAGAAGAAGATAGGACGTCGGATGTTCGTAATTCAAATTTCGCAGCTGTCTACAGATTATCCGATGTTATAATGGAAGGAATTGAAACTTTTCAAATGTTCCGTTGTTGAATTGTGAGTTTTTTCGGATTCCACGACGCGGTTTATATACTTTCCGTAATTTGTATTTCAGTTAGATGGCAATCTACAGTCAATGCTTTGATTCAGCTGTAGTGAAGTTTAGAATTTTCCGGAAAATATAATATATGTACCTAGCTAAAATTGCCATACGTTCCGCATAAACGGTACCTACTGTCACCGTATTCGACGATCTCGTCCCGTAAACTAGCTTTTATCGCGCGGCGATAAACGCTAGTTGCGTAAACGCCCGTTGTGTAATTAATTTCATTTCATTTAATTTCAATATATCATGATGACGACCGATTGGCGCAGTTTGCAGCGATCCTGCTTTCTGAGCCCAAGCCCTTGGGTTCGATTCCCACTGCTGGAAAATGTTTGTGGATTGAAGAAATTGTAAATTACACCATACAGATTCTCCTGCTTATCGCGGAGTATAGAAAATTAGGCTTAATTTTCATGATATATCACGGATTTCCGCAACGTTACGCCTGCTTCTATCCAACAAGTCATTTTAAATTTTTAGGGTAGCCCAGATCTTTTATGTATGTATGAAGTAAATGCCATTGATGTTGAACGTACACTCACATAATTGTGTTTGTCCAGTTTACACTAAGTCTAAGTTGTAAGTTATTCGTAATAATAATATGAAGAGAAAATTCAATTTTTAGGGTAGGCAGAGCTTTTATGCATGTAGATACCTATGAAGTGCATGCCATTGATGTTGAGCATAGGTACACCTAACTGTGTTTGTCCAGTTTACACTAAGTCTAAGTTGAAAGTTATTCATAATAATAATATGTAGAGAAGATAGGTATGCTGATTTTATCTTCATATGCATTAAGAAAAGATAGAATCGAAACGGCTTCGGTGATAGTAACCACCGTGACTAGTAATTGGCGATAAATAATTTTACAGTAGATAACAGTAAAAAATATCAAATAACATGTCTCACTTGTTTTTTTATTGATTCGGTACCTATACCTACTAATGAAAACTAAGCTTAATTTTCTATTCTCCATGAAAAGCAGGAGAATTTATACGGCGTCATTTAGGTATAATTTCTTCAATCTTTATACTCCACAGCAAACACATAAAACTGTAACTGGAAGATTTCTGTATTTTTCATTTAATATATTTTGAAAATTTTGCCCGGGGGATGCTTTATAATCGATACTGAGTCCAAAACAGATTTTTATTTAATTTTTGTCTGTCTTTTTGTCTGTCTGTCTGGGAATCACGTGAAAACTACTGAACGGATTCAAATAAAACTTGGTATAGTGGTAGTTGATATTCCGGGTCAACGTATAGGCTACTTTTTATCCCGATAAACAATAAGTTTCCTCCGGGAAATGTAACGAAATTTTTTTTCAATTTTAATTCATAGCTCCGTTAAATTTGAACCGATTTTAATAATTCTTTTTTATATTTGAAAGTGTATACGGTCTTATTTTAATAAGGATCTGACAAATATTGTCGGAGATAAAAAACTTAACTCTTCACAAATAACTTTTAGTCACAAGGCATAAGGGACAACGATCGAAGGATGGATTCCTACTAATATTAAAAATGCGAAAGTTTGTGAGTATGGATGTATGTATGTATCAACTAAAATACCATGTAAAATAATAATAGGGACCCACGATGATTATGATATATATTCTAGCTTCTCGTTTGATTCATACGCGGACGAAGTCGCGGGGGTCCGCTAGCATATAGTAAAGTGCCTTTCGGCTTTCCTAATTAAATACCTAGGACAGTTATATTTATATAGTACCTTAAATTATGTATGTAGGTACGAAATACAGATACCAGGGAGCAAGAACATTCTAGGCATTATAATGTTTATTATAGACGATCACAATTTGCTAGGCGTTGCACTTCTGCTGTTTATACACAGCCCATATCAGGAGTACACCTTACGCTATGCTCGCCTGGTGGTCGCGATATGCCAGATCGAATGATGTCATATATTTTACAATGGATAAACAATAACTAGAAATCAAACATTGTATTGAAATGCTCTTTATACATTGCAAAGGAAAGTAGGTAACAATTTAGCTAAATATATAGCTGGCTAATAAATATCTTTAAGTGGGCGATATAGAGAGAGACAGAGAGTAGGTATATCTGTTTATATCTGTTTGAAGAAATGCTAAATACGGACTAGAGTAACCAACATAGTTCCAAGATTTGTAAAGCTACTATAGTGGCAGTTCTGGGGTACATAGATCGGAAGACTGGTAGATAAGGAGCCCCTAAATGTTGGAGTAGTAAGTAAGTAAATGCATCGAAGATTGTGGTTGTCTCTACATAATGACAATGTCCAGCAGACGAGACCAGAGCGTTCCAGGGCGATGAATACTGCTAGTTCTTAGTACCTACTAGTTGAATTTTGGGGTAAGGTTGCAATAAACTATTTTTAAATGTACTTAGGTTATTGCGTTGCTTCCAATAAAAACATTACAAAACTGGTACATAATTTATATTGTAAGTTTATTATACGTATATATTATATATGCATATGTAGTAATATATACATATATAATATAATATATAAATATATATTATGATTATTTATATGCACCACCTACCTCTCTTCTTGAGCTGTGTTTTTACTGGGTGACATACTTTTTGTAAAATTTTTGTTTACATGTTTTCTATATGTTTATGTGGAGCACAATAAAAGTGTATTGATTCATCCATTCATACATCCCTTAAAGTGATTCGATGACATACTTACAGACAGTCAAGCATAGCGGTCGGTTATCTACTTATATTATAAAGAGTAAAGATTTTTTTTGTTTTACCATCACCTAGAATAGCCAGCTATGACAGAAATATCTTATAGCAAGAAGTAACAGGTATATTTTATTTCAGTTATAATAAGATTTCAGTCTGAAATAATAGTGCCTATTTATAAAGCAGGAAAACTCGCTAACGTGCTCTTTATTTCGCGTAAGTTGACAATATGAGCTTATAATCCAGTTAAGTAAATCTGCACACTTCTTAATAAACATTGTAAAATAATAAGGAATTGTTTACCCATTTAAGTTGTCTATATTGTAAACTAAGTGAAATACAATCGTCATAGGTCGGCGCTTTGATATCTACACCTTTGGCAACTTTGCATCAGTTCCATTAGCATGCGTCATTGTAGATTCTTTCTAAGTATTAAAATATTTAAGAACTTTTCTTATACATAATACACACTGATATATATAACTCCGTCATCATATCAACCCATTACCGGCCCACTACAGGGCACGGGTCTCCTCCCACAATGAGAAGGGTTTAAGGCCCACAATGTTGGCCCAGTGCGGATTGGTGGGCTCCACACACCTTTGAAAATATTACCGAGATCTCTCAGGCATGCAGGTTTCCTCACGATGTTTTTTTTTCCGTTAAAACAAGTGATATTTTAATTACTTAAAACGCACATAACATAGAAATGTTAGAGGTGCGTGCTGGGACTCAAACTCGGCCCTCCGAAAGTAAAGTCGAGCTCCTACCCACTAGGCTAAAACGGCTTCAAGGGTATAATAAATGCGGGGATACGTCCAAGTCGGGCGTCAACAGCTATCTTAAAAATGAGGGCTTAATGTCATTCCCAATTTTTTTACATGACCTTTGAATGGCTCGTGAACGGCGTCAAAGTTTATTTTTGCGACTTGCTTCCTTACATTTACAAGTTAACGTGCAAATACGTGGATATCGGAACGCCAGATTACGATACCTTCTTACCTTTCCTGTACGAAATGCAAACCACCACGCATGTTTAAGGAACAGAAAGATTTTAAAGCTACTGTGCTTTGAATTTAGAAGTAACTTCACAACTAAGTAAATTTGTGTGTTTTTCCAATGTTATAATAAACTTGGGCTGTAAGGAAAAGCGCGGGTACAAAAGATTTACAGAAGATACCGGTCCCGCCAAAAATAATCTACAATTGCCAATCATAAATGAATAAGCCATATGCAAGTAAATGCGGAATTTCTCTAACAGAATTTGAGGATGCATGAAAAAATTATGCTTAAGTTAATTATTTAAATATGATCTAACAATGGAACTTATTAAAAAATTAAATTCAAGAACTTGCATATCTCAAATATTGTAATATTAACAGCTTAATTAATTTTATTGATCATATTAAGCTCTCCCTTGAAGCGGAATCTTACGACTTGATTTTGTTTACACAGGAACATAGTGAAAGTGAGACTTGTGGTACCGTTGAATGCACTTTCAGAGTTGTATAAATCAGATGAGTACATTATCACAACGAAAATGTTTCAAATTCATCTGCCTAATTCCAACACAATCCATATCAAATCTAGACGGTTTTTATGAATAGATCGTGATAAAAGTTGGGTGAACAAAAATTCATCGCCCAAAGATACGTGAGATAAGGGACGTTGAAAGGACCGAGATGGTTATCACAGTGGTCTCTTACACATTCCTGAGTTCCTGGTACAACGTATGAATTTATAATTTAACTGTATCTTTTTATCCTTTAGAAAGGGAAGAAAGATTAAATAAAGATTTGTCCGCTTTTAAATATGTATAATTCACGTGCGATGAAATGTACGTTACCAAAATTTATTTTGACTGAATCCCAAGTTTAGGAAATATAAGAAATATTTAACTGCATAGTATAATCGACCTTACTTTAGCTTCGCAACTCTCTTTTTTTTGTATTAATAATGACGAAATCGGCTATAAATAGAGCTACATACAGTTCACAGGGCATGCAAGGACTAAGGAGCACGTTCTGCAACATGCCGTCCGGTGTCCATCAATTTGAGGCGTAGGTGTTAAGCCTGTGTACCTGTAATTACACCACGCAACGAGGCCCTTCAGATCGGAACACAGCATTGCAACAATGCTTAGCTGCAGAAATAAGCATGGCGATAGTATAGTTACTTCCCCGGACGAGCTCTGTCACAAAAAGCTACTAAACTAGCTCGGTTCTATCGATGACTCTGGTTTTTACTTTTAGTTTGAAGTGTTATTCTATTTTAGACTCAAAACGGATAAAATTGAACGTAGCAATCCAAATAAAACCAGCTCAATGTAGGATAGAATCTGCTACTAGGTCCAATTTCTGTAAATCTAAATTACATGGAAGTTCGTAGAAACTTAACACAACTATTAGTTTTAACTAAATAATCTGAATTATAGCAATATTAACTCGTTACTCAAGGTTTCGCTGATGATATCCTAAGTGTCGAACAGTATGGACCTTTATGCGTTGGGTCTTAAACGGATGTATTGTTTAAGCCCACTCGGTATTTTCGGCCATTTATTTCGTGAGTAATCACTGTAAACATTATTTTTAATATGCCGGTTCCGGTCGTTCACGTATGCTCAAATCTAACCATTGAGATTTGTTGATTCGTATTCTTAAACAATGGTACAAGACTTACGAATTAGGAGTACCAAGTGTGTACAAAGATATTAAGATATAAAAGGAATAAATAATATCATTGATATTATTAAATGATTAATGCATTTTAAGCTTTATTCAAATACACGTTAATATTCTTGAGTCGTTAACTGATAACGAAATTTGATTCTTGGAGATGGTGGAGTTAATTAGATCAATTTAATGTAGCATAGATCTAGGTTTGTAAGGCCCTCCATACTATTTTAATGTCTGTGGTCAGCATCTTCCTACAACTCAGTTTATATTGTCTGTCAACTTTTCAACGAAGTATCTAATATTTGTTAGTGAATGGGTAATTAGTGCTTAACCAATATTAAATCATCAACTCGAGTCAACAAATATTAAAGGTACCTAAGACAAAGTTGTTAGTTAACTAGCTGCATCACCCTCCAAATAAATCTCATATCTAAAACGCCACCATCAGAACATCAAAATTGACACAAAATCCCCAAGTAGGAAACGTATTAATTAAAATAACACCAAAGTTCAGTAACCATGCCCTAAAAACGCGGGACAAAATAAACGAGACAACAAATGACCATAAGGTCCAAGAACAATCGCCACATGTGGTCACAGATTAACGAAAAGAAAACAAAATTAATATCCAGTGCCTATCCCTTTCTTACCCCATCAGATTAAATATATCCATCCCGTTTTAACGAAATCATTCTTGGAAGTGCCGGGGCAGCGCGCGCGCACAATGCGGGTGTTGTAGCAACGAATTCCAAATTTAAAAAATAAAAAAAGATTTGCTCGCCGGTTCGCTTGTGCTAAATAGCATTTCGTTTCTTAGATCAATTGCATTTTAATGTAGGATAGGAAGTGTTGCTGAGAATACAGATTTCTTCTTTCATTATAATCTTCTAACTAGACTTTAGTGTTGTAACTTTGAGTACATATCTTCCTTATATCTCATCATCGTCATATCAACCTACTGCAGGGTCCTGGTCTCCTCCAATGAGAAGGGCTTACTCCCGTGTCCATCACGCCGGCCCATTGCGGATTGGTGGACTCCACACACCTTTGAGTACATGGAGAACTTTCAGGCATGCAGGTTTTCTCACGATGTTTTCCTTCATCATAGAAGCAAGTGATATTTTAATTGCTTATAACGCGCATAACTTAGAAAAGTGAGAAGTGCGTGCTGGGATTTTACTTCGGCTTCCCGAAAGTGAAGCAACCACTAGGCTTCAAACCTGAATCCTTATATTCCTGCCTGCTCCATATTTTCAAAAATTACTATGATATCTCATAGAAGTAAAACATCCTAAGTTCTAACACACAATTGTATGATGATGTTATATAATTAAACATATAGTTAGGCATCTAACGCAAGCGCGTTTGGACTTTGGATACCTACTCAGACTTAAACGCGTCAGACTTCGTGGATTCTAAGACTAATCTAGTCTATATTTTCTGTAAAAGTTTCTTGAGCGTATGAAAAAATACTGCTAGAAAAGTCTGTCTGTATAGGTTATCAATTCAGTGTTTGATGTACATCCGGGCACAACTCGACGGTTTTACAAAATTCTTCTTTTGTTCGAAAGGATAATACATATTTCGAAACGGTCTCATTTAAATTTCATACAAATCTGATGAACAGATGCAGTTCTATCAAAGTTAAAGCTTGTTGTAGCACATGGTTTTTAGCTTGTTTTATATAAAACAATATTTAATTTTTAGTTGATTTATTTCAGATTTTTTTTAATCCACTTTGTACCAGTCCGACCACAGTTACCACCTTCTCCAATGCTATTTTACAGAAATACTTTTTTAAACTTTAAACAGCATTAAATATTTTACTTTCTTTCTTCAATTCAATTCTTGTTTATGGCTTTTGTCTGTGCAAGTTGCAACCATTGACACTGATAGTTGACTGGTGACTGTTGATAGTGTGGACTAGCTATGTTGCTATGCTAATGAACAAGATTGTGTAAAGAGGGCCATAGCGTATTAATCTATTATATCTATGGTTAAAACTTGAGATATCCAAAATTTAAATAAATTCGGTTACTCCGCTGCAAGATTATTTATCTCCGTACTCCCAATAATTTTCGAAGTCATGCTGATCGGTTTCTAATAACTAAAAACTAAAAAAATGCAGTTCTCAATTTTAAATTCTATAAGGATTAGGATGGTTCTAACATTTTATCGAAAGAATTCGTGAACCGTGTGAACCGTGGCTAACTTTTGCAAATTTTAAAACTCGTAGTGCTCTATCGGAGATGAAATTTTATCTGGAGAGAACGGAGCCAATATGACGTCTTCGACATTATTTAACCTTTTATTAATGAAGTGTGCGCTGTCCTCTTTTTACAGGCGCAGGCACGAGCTGGCTAGTGGTGGAAAGTGTTGTTGACTATCGATATTTTCTAGAATAAAATTGCGATGAATGTGTTTTTTTCCACAGATTGAAATTTTATAAATTTTGTTGTTACTTACTCTTGGGAAAATAGATAATCCCAGTCCTATTTAAATTAATCGCGGGTTTAAAGTAGGCCGAAAATTAATCTGTCGTGTGGATTTAATAATGGAATCTTATTCTTTCATCTGTTATTAGATGCACCGAACGATAAATAAACAGACGATGTCAATAAATCCCAAACCCAAGCAGTAAACAGAAAAACGTACACTAACATCTAGATAATTAAGGCTTGTATTTTAGGTGTCTTATGTAATAAAAATAAGTAACTTTATCTTTCCACCGAAATTATACTTATTTTAGTATTAGGTGTTTATCAAGAAAAGGAATAAATAGGATATGAAAAGGAAAAAAATATCGTATGGCATTATTATTACTTTCCTTTGCAGTATGCATCTACCTGTTTTTATAATATCGTATAAAATTAGTTAAAGACTTAAAATTGTCAAAATGAACACTGCCTGCGGATTCAGCTGGGATTGTCTAATCTGAAAAAATCTTTCCGTGGTAAAAATTTTAATAAAACCTACTACGGTTCCTACATTTTGCAAAGTCGTGCAAGGATGGCTAGACTGAATTATTGATTGAAATTGTCGATACCTTTTATCTATCCCATCGACCATCACTATTCCACTGGAGCACGCTTGACCAAGCTAAGTAATCCCGACGCGTCTGGTTTTAAAAGTACAAGAGATTCGCAGAACCGCCACCAAGCCACGCTTCGGTAGGCAAAGACTTAGTGCGCCTTTGTATTTTTTACTTTTTGCCTATCTTTGTTTAATTAGGCCCGGGTATTTGCAGATGGCACCAAGTGCGACACACTACTAACATTTCCTCACAAACCATTGTAGATCTTATTGTTAACGCAAGAAGTGTTTCTATGGTTTAAAGTGTTATGTCGTATCGCTCAAGTGGTGCCTACTGTATGTGTATTTCATGCGTCGACGGTAGCTTTGTGAATTTTGAAAGTTATTGTTTTATTATCGCTAGGGCTTAACGTTCGTGATTTTAAATTCGTTTGCGTTTTCTTAGTAAACTAACTTCCACATACCTTCGTTACTATATAGAATATTGAATTTTGTGACTTATGGTTCTTAAACTAAATAAAGCACTGAGTAACTTAGAGGGCGACAAAGAGAGCTCTTCCATACTCAAAGTGTCTCTACTTAAACAAATAGTACATACCTACTCAGTTAAAAAAAAATACTAAACATTTAAAAAAAAAATTGTATTACTGTTTACCTAATATTTTAAATAAGTCCTGTACTTTTTTCATAATGTTACATAACATTAGTCTTTTATCAATACATTATAAAAAAAAATCTTTTTAATTTGAGAACAGTTTTTAACCGTTTGTTAAGTAGGTAACTACCTACAACGCCGGGTGACGGTAGCTGGAAACTCTTTTTCGTTTTCCAAGGAATTATACGGATTGAACTTAAGATCTCATTACAAACAATACGCAATTTTAGTATCTAAAGTTATACGCATTACGGTTTTATTTGTTAAAGCAATCGGTTGATGCGCTTTAGACAATCTTGTGAGGTTGACACCAGCTTATGTCAGATTGCTTTAATTTCCATTATCGTCTTTAAATAAAAAGGTTTGAGGAATGTGAATTTTTAAATGATCTTTTGGAATTCAATTAAAACATTATTCTATAAACATAAATATACAACGACAATATACAAATCATAATCCAGCCACAAAGTAAGCGTAAAGTGTTTGTGGGTACTAAGATGACTGATGAATTACTTATAAACACCCAGACACTGAAAAAAAATTTACGTTTGTCACAGAATCATTTTTCAGTTGTGGGTATCGAACCCACAGCCTTGGACTCACAGAGCAGGATCGCTGCCCACTGCGCCAATCGGCCGTCAAATCTTTTTTTGTTTGTCCGACCTTCTTGGCGCAGTTATTAGCGCTGTGGTATTATAAGTCGGGTTCAATACCCGGCAGAGGTCAATTCGGAATTTTAATTTTCTAAATTTTCTCTCGTCTACATTCTAGTCAGGGTTGGGGAAGGCTTCGGCTATGCCTAGTTACCAGCCCGCTTACTAAGTAAGTGCCTCGAGCCATTGCAATGTTAATATGCTTATAAACTACGTTTATCTTTGTGTGGATTTTATTCCAACTCTTGAGGAAGGATATCTATCATCGTGCTACAAGCATTAAAAAATTACAAATGAACGATAAGCGAAAAAGGGGGGAAAAGGGTAGCCAGGCGATGCCACGCGGTAGATCGGGGGTATACCTACAGTAGAAAATAACAGATGAAAGATAGTATGGGAAAAATTTGCTAGGACTAGCATGGTAGAGTTTTTTCTATAAACTTCTATCGGATAGCGGATTGAATTTTGTTAGTGATATCATTTTCCTTCTCTTTCCTGCAGATAATACTCGATCTACTAATAATATGTGATACCAACCGTTAGTTAGCAACACCGTGCGTTCTATGGCAGCCTATCTTGTGTGAAAAACTAAGCGTCACGTCATCGGAGGGCGGTCTTTTGGGGCGTAAGGGAATATTGGTCTTCTCCGCCCGGATCCCGAGCCGATCAGACCATTCCAGACTTTGCTAAATCTATTGTATCTATAATATACGGATTCTTTAATAGGTACCACGGACTTTGATTTAACACGTTAAAGCCCGCCATCTCCCGTTGGGGCAGCGTGGTGGGTCAGTGTAACAAATCCTTCACTCTATAAATGAGCCAGCACTGAGCTTTGGAGTTTTATTGCAGGATGGTGATAATATTAACTAAAATAATCATTTATACTTTATTATCTGACTGTCTATTTGACAATCACGTTTCCAATATAAATCCCCTGTCATATAAATTCCACATTGACCGTTAACAAGTACCCACCTACTTATTTACAACTCAGCCAAATCATTAGTTACCATCGGGACAACATTCATGTAAGTTATAAACATAAACTTCGTTAGGCTATTTAAACATTAACGTCCGTTTTGATTTACTGTCAGAAGTTGCTGTCTTAATGTCGCCATAGAACTGGAAATTTTACTCTCGGAGCTTACTATCATCGCTTTAAGCAGGATAATTTTAGTATTGTCGACGCTCTTGTTTCAGAATTATAATCCTTACTTTAGATATCTAGATAAGTCGTATAAAACTGTAATTTTAAAATAATACAACCGTAAGCGAATTTTGTAATACGTTTTTTGTGACATTTTGCTAAAAGTGAGATATACCCCTTCAATCCTCTGTACGCCCCTCTGACGTCACGGAGTTAAGTGCGTTTTAATTTGAGCAATTAAAATATCACTTGCTGAAACGGTGAAGGAAAAACATCGTTAGGAAACTTGCATGCCTGAGAGTTCCCTATAACATGCAAAGGTGTGAAAAGTCTACCAATCCTTACTTGGTCCGCTGACTACGTTGTTAATCTTTCTCATTAATATTGTACATTGAAGGCAGATTACAATACAACTATCACCACCCGTTCTCCTTCGCGGGTGTTGTACGAGGCGACTTAGGGAATATAACAGAGAACGGGAAGCGCTGTCGTCCGTGTTACTACTACCATATACTGCGATCACCAACCCGCCTGCTCAGTGTGATGGTTATGGACCAAACACCCCCCCCCCCCTGATAAAGGCTTTATTCCAGCTGTGTTACTGTTAGAGGCTATTGATGCATTTCAGACCTGTCCTGCATCTGTAAGAGGAGCTTTTGCTTGCCACACGGGTTTCCGTTTCCGGTTTGGGAAATGACAGAAAAGATACATATGTGGAGCTCCTACTGTTGGCTGACGGATTTTCATTGCAAAGCCGAGTTGATGCATCAGGAAATAATATTACTATACAATATAATAAATACGTAATTGTGTTGGTCAATGTAATGTAAAAGCGGTGGCAGCCTAGTGATTACGGCTTCGGTTTTCCTATCGGGGGTACCGAGTTCGGCACCTATAACTTTTCGAAGTTACGTGCATAATTATTTTTAAGCATTACGTTGTGACAGGCGTGAGAAGTCTACCGATACGCACTTGGTCAGCGTGGTGGACTACGACCTTAACCCTTCTCATTCTGAGAGGAGCCCACGTTCTCTGTAGTGGGCCGGTCATCAACAAACATCAGCACCAGGTGAAATGGCAGTCAAGCTCTAACTTCTAGTGGAAGCAAAAAAAAAAAGCGGGCAGCACTAGACAGTAATAATTTCCACAGTTTTAATAACTGTTTAACAAATGTTATCGTATGTGTGAAAAACGCGTTCGTACTATAACCGTAATAAACGCAAAAACTAAAGCAAACCATACGTAAAATTCATAAACATCGCTCATAAATTCATTACAAACAATTTAACCCTACTATCTACTCGGACTTCTTTATAACAAAATTTTTATAGCCGTCCTGATTTTTCACTCGTGATATCTAATTATTATAAGGGTTCTTAAAAAAATAGTGTTTTTTCATATTATCTTTACTTATAATCGATACTTTAGCCAAAACTTTTTTATTTCCATTTGTCTGTATCATGGCAGCACATCAGTGCTAGGACTAAATAAAAAGTGTCAAAATTTTCGTGGTTATCCTTTAGCATACGGATGAACCAACAATGCGATTTCAATTCTTCCTTTAATGATTGCTATTCTTTGTTAGCAATAGCTGAGACTGATGGATACCAAACTATCTTTCAAACTTCCAAAAACTGGCACCATCCATTTACTGACTTGGTCAACATTGCTTACCGTTGCTCCACATTATATACTACACATTGTTAATGCATTAACAATGTGTAGTATATAATGTGGAGGTTATAGGGAATTCAAACTATTTTTAAAAATGACAAAACGGGAGGGCCTCGGGACGGCCGTTTGCGATTGGTAATGTTTAGGTTTCAAACAGTTGGTGCTTAAAGCTCCAAGAGCAAGAACAGATATATTTTTCGCCCACCCCTCCGTCGTTTGTTTATCTAAATACGTTGAAACACTATCCTTTGTTAATATCATAGGTTTGTATATTTGGCTGTTGGCACTTCCAGTACGATTGAAAAACCAGGAAAGGGCGTTAAGGAAGGACCAAACACACTTTCCCATTAATAAATTAGTTTATAATAGCCCTACTATTAATATAACTTGTGTATAATTATTAATCTAGAAAATTCCTTGAGTGGGACCTAGTTGGGTCGCTATTTTATTGAGCTTGAGATATAGATTTACAAAAATACTGTTTAAACCTTATTAGTGAATTGTTCTCTAATGGCGTGTATTAAACTGTTTCATAAAATAACGTAAAAACGTTACAACCTATTCATAAAATTGTAGGTTTAAATGAGTACTTTATTAATGTTGTACACACACTTCATCACCTACCTACTTGCCTCATTAAATATTTTATGTAGGATCGTAAAAAGTGTTGCGCCGTGTAAAGTATTTTTCTTGAAGGATAATCCTCAAGACGAAACTCTAGATTCGAAGTAATATTTAGCTAGCGAAGAAGACAAAGTGAAATAGTACTCTTCTACTATTTAACTAATCATATAAAAGGCAGTGGACAATGGACGAAACTGCAAACAGTTTAGGAAAATAAATGAAAACTATTTACGTAATCGATTTTCTGACTTATGCTTTTTAAAAGCACAATATCCCTGCAGATTTTATAACGTATAATCTTCTTGTAATAAACACAACAACGCTAAAGAACGAGATAAAATAAATAGTAAAGAAGTAGCTTATTACACAGATCATTATTGTATTGGTGGTCGACCCTCCTACCGTAGAGTCTTAGAATACTGTATTAAGAGATGGGGAAGATACCCACTACATATATGGCTTGACTACCTCGTTAGTCTAGTGGCTAAGGTTTTCGGTTTTTACTCCCGAGTCGGGTTTAAAACTGTAAGGTATAACGTTATTCTGTCAAGATAATTCTGAGTACCAGATCGGAATTAGAATATCACTGTTGTCCATTTCCTTGCCTCGGAGACCAGCCGTCGGTTACTTTCATGTTACGTGTGATATTAGTCGTTGAAAACCCACCAACCTGCAATGGAGCAGTGTGGCGGGACAAAGCCTAGACATAGGCTAGACATAGGCGTAGACTTAGTACGAATCCGACGGCAAAGATAAAGATAGATTTAGTACGGCACCTTTGGAGGAGGTGCTATTACAGAGATTGAAACTTAAATAATCTCCCTAATAAAATTAAAATTGAGAATTGAATTCATTTATATAAAGTACTCAGGTTAATTTTTTAAGCAGTTTTGAAACGTAAGGTCTGTCTTGTGATTCTACTGGATTAGTTCAAAATGCAGAAGGAAGAAGCCAGAATTCTGGTTTAAGATATATACATAAATAGTTTTACTTAAAAAGCTTATTTGCATGTCATTAATTGTAAAAATTTTGCACTACGCAGGACCATAGCTTCATTTTTACGTTAGTTTCTGTAACGCGAAGTGCACGGCTTACGTAGTTTACGACTTACATAAGGTAAATTATTATTATTTAAGTTCAATAAGTATTTAAAATTAATGAGTAATAAAATAGTAGCATTAGGTTAGACATAAATACATAATGCGAAGTGACCTACACATTTTATCATTTAAAATTTTAACAGTTTTTATTTTCCCACGTTTCCTATTGGTAAAGAATATGTATTTAAATACAATGGCGCAAATACGTATCTTCTTTAATGTATTAAGAAATTAAAAAATACTTGGTCCAAAATATTTTTCTTTTATCTTTTGTTTGTGACAAATTATAAATAAAATTATCATTTAAATTTTAAGCATAGAGAAATTTAATTCTGGGTTTATAATAAGAAATGTAATAATTAGTTGCAGCAGCAAACTCCAATTGGATAAGAAGTATATATTATTTTAAAACAGAATTAATTTTTAGTCATATAAAAAAACCATTTAAAAAAAACGGCAAATTACCTCCAGCCTTATTGTCTGCATTCCCGCTACATTTGGAATTTTAACTTTGTTTTTGCATGCGCTTTAGCTACGAATTAAACCATGCCATCGTTTAACCACACCACCACAGTTTCCAAACCGTATCACCTCACTTACCCGAATTAATAAATTCAGCAAACATTTCACGTAAATAACACAGGCACAACACTAAAAAATACACTACGGTTTTACTTAACCGTAATATAATACAAAATTTACTTATGTTTGCTTCTTACTTTAAAGACGGGTTTGTCAAAAGATCCGGTTTGTATTTTATCCGCAGATAATAACCCCGTAGGATGTTAAAAAAAAAATCGTCTCGATAAACAATTCGTGTTGAACAAAAGCAGTGCTTCGCGGCTATCCGAAGCTGTACTGAAATTCTAAACCCCGACTTCGGTGTCTGTGTCGAGCACCCCCCATTACTAAATTTCCAAGCGGACTTAATACGTCTGAACGTCCAACTAACATTCATCTAAAATAAACCCTATAAATCTATCCTAAAGTTGAAAATGCTGTAGCACGTAGCGTCGATTGAGGCGCTCATCCAAACGCCCGGTTCGCTACAAGGCTATGAGAACGTATAATTTAAAGACGGTTCAGATAAAGGCACAGCGTGAATATGCCGGTCTCGCTCACTCATGTCCAAAAGGCGGGTACAGCTTTCCTCTTTATGATGTCCCATTGCTCATTTTTTGCTATTCTGTATTAAATTACGTATTATTTTGTGAATTAGATTGTGCTGCGGTATCATATTTTTGCTTACTACTACCTACCTGGTGCTTTTTCACGGGATCGATAGGGAGGCAGGTTGTTGGTATTTTAGGCCATTTATGTCATACAGGTTGTTTATTTTATTATTTAACATTTAAACATGAGAAAACTTTAAAGCTCAAACTACGACTTTTTACCAGTGAAGTAACTTTTCCTTCACGCATAAATATACTGTTCGTTTTTCAAAAATCTAATTTGAATGGACTAATATTTATGTGTTTTATTAATGTTATTTATCACTTCATCTGATTGACGTCCACTGCTGGACATAGGACTGTTGTAGAGCGTTCCAAAATCCACGATCCTGGGGCGCCTGTTTCCAGCAGCTCCCGGCGATTCGTTTGTATCTGTCGGAGTCGTATGGCCTCATCGTTGGTGGTCGATCAACGCTGCGTCAAACGGAGCAGGTTCGCCATTCCAACACCTTGGGACCCCAAAGCCCATCGGCTCTCCGAGCTTTGTGCCCCGCCCATACCACTTCAGCTTCGCGACTCGGTGAGCTATGTCGTTAACTCTAGTATAAATGTGATTAATTTTATATAAGTAATACAAACTATTACTTTTTCCCTTTTGGTACAACGAAACATCTTATTCTGAAATGATCGCACATTTGTCGCACCTGTAAAAAAATATTTAAAAATATTCACGGGAAGTTAAAACGAAGCAGCGAAACTACTTGCCAATGAATCTAATTTCTGAATAGTTACTGAAAAGTAGATAAAAATAATCGTTTTGCAGATTAATACCGCTCAGTTCTTTGTACCTAAATTGACTGGAAGCAAAAGCTCTCTCATTTGAGTTTTAGTCAGTACACTGTTTCAAATGCATACTACCTAAATTTTGGCCATTTTGTACTAGGGATAATGTACAATTTTTCGTCACAAATTATGCTTCGGTGTGTAAAGATTGACGTACATCGCTTAAAGCATCTCTTATTTTTTAACCTAAAATTCATCGTCTAAATCGAATGCCTAATGATTTAGGCGATACCTATCTATAAAAAAAAACAACCCCAACCGAAAGGTTGGGGCATCAAAGCTCTTTGTGACAAAGCCCGTCCTAGGAAGAAGAATCGTCATGCTTCTTTCCCGGTCTGAAGGGCGTGGTTACCAGTTTAATTACAGGCGCATGAGGTTTAACACCTAAGTCTCAGATTGGTGGACATAGGGCAGCAATTTGTAGAACATGGTCCTTGCTTGAGCTACAAAGTGTTGCTTTGTTTATAGGCGACGGTCTTCCTTTTACCATCAGGTTGGCCATTTGCTTGATCCGCCAATCCTTACTTGCATACTAATATATATAAACGTGAAAGTGCAACAGCTAGTATCCTATAAAAGTGAAAGTGTGTTCGTTTGTATGTCTGTACTTCATGCCCTGACTTAGCGACCAAATTCAATCCACTTTATTTTTGGCATACTTAGAGTTCGTTAGAAGGACGGGAAGTAACATAGGGTACCTACTGTTTGTTCCAGGAAAACATACGATAAGTTAAAAACCATAAAACATACGGACAAGAACGCACATAAAAATAGCTATCCTATCCTATCCTATCCTACTAATATTATAAATGTCAATGTAAGTTTGTTTGTTACGCTTTCACGCAAAAACTACTAAACCGATCCTCATGAAACTTTGTACACATATTCTTGGAAGTGTTAGAAGTAATATAGAATACTTTTTATCCCGACATTAAGCTCGGTTCCTTTGGGAGTGGAGATGAAAGTGTTTGACGATTTTACACCATAACTCCGACAAATTATAACCGATTTAAATAATTATTTTGTACTATAGAGGTTAATATGTATCTTATTTTGCCCAAACTTTGTTTAGATCTGATGAATGTGGTTATAGATAGAGGACATAACTCCTCAGCGGACAGCAGAAAACCCCTCATTTAAGGCTTAGCGATACTGAATACTTTAAATTTTTTTAGAACTACAACTGTATAAATTGAATGCCACAGTTGTAGTTCTAAAAAAATTTAGATACAGGAAGGAGATGTAAAATGGGAAAATTCTTACCATACACGCTCCATAATGACATCTCGTTCACAAAGAGCGAATAAAAGGAAGATGTATAACGCAGACAGTTCTAACCAGGGCTGGGTTAACACCAGAGGTGTGTTGATCCAAAGGACGCTGTCACATCGTTTCCACTACCATGAGGCGACTCTACAAAAATAAAAAAATAAATTGAAAAGGTAAATGGTGGGGCATCTGCGTAGTTGATATTCCCTATCAAATTATTTACATTTCAGAATAAATATTCGACTTCATTAGATAGCGGTGGGTAAGCGTTCGCCGTTCAGAGACGACTTAATTGGATCCCCGACACGTACCTCCAGTTTTGGGCGTTATATCCGTTTTGTCTAAAAGTTCTCCATAATGTTCTCGAGGGCGTGTGAAGTCTACCAATCCGCACTTGGCCATTCCAATACTTAACAACTTTTGGCTCTATTTTGCTGGGAATCGAACCTAGGACCTCATGATTCGTTATTGAAAATGGCGACCACTAAATCAACGAGGGCAACGAGACAGTTATAAATATCATGCATCGTTGAAGCAAGTGATATTTTAATTACTTAAAACGATACATAAAGGTGGAACAGACTTAGAGGTGGTAACGATAAAAAGTTAGAGGTGCGTGCTGGGGATTCGAACCCCGAAGCCGAAGTACTAACCACTAGGCTATCACCGCTTTATTAATCAACTTATCTCAATAAAATATCTTAAGCACAATTACTCACATACTAAGGTCGTATCCCCGAGGTAAACACAAGGCTCCTGTGTCATATTTCTCCCAGTGACTCACATAGAAGTTCACTACAATACTTATCAAGTAGGCTCTGAAATTATAATAATTCTATCATTTATTCTTTTTTTTTTTAATGTTTAACAATGCTTAAAAAAAATAAAAAATACTATTAAAAATTTATAAAAAAAACATCCACCCTCCGCTTGCGCTGGGCTTTTGAATGCCCAAGCAACCGGCGGTCAGGGCTCCAGAGTGAGGAACCTCCTCACAATACGCGCCGTTTCAAGGACTACTGCCTTCTGTATCCGACCCTTAATCCAACAACCAAGCGAAAGCTTCTTAAGATGTTGGTCGAAGCTTTTCGCGAGAAGACCGCTTTTGACCGAAGAAGCGCTTGAAACGACGATCGGAACAATTACGGTCGACTCAACATCCCACATGGCGGTAATCTCGTGAGCAAGGTCCAAATATTTAGTAATTATTATTATAATACTGAAAATTAACGTGTGTTTTTTTAAACGAGAATGCTCAAGAATAAAATTTTTTTTGTGACAAAAGATATCCCTACACTTTTAAAAGCACAAACTTTTCTTCCTTCTTCTGTTGCATATCTACTACAGTTACCAAATTTGAGTTCTTTATCACACCTTTGTAATATAAGTTCATAGAAAACACCGTCACACCTTTTAAAAGTTGATCTATATATCTAGTGGCAATAGTCTTCAAACAAAATGGCTGTGACATACGGATAAATAAGTCGAGATTTTAAAGATTGCGTATCAAAATCGACTGTGTTTTTTCAACAAAAAGATGTTCGAGAGAAATTTGAGAGACTGATGGAAAAAGAATATAACCTAGCTGGAAATTTGGGGGAAGTGCTTCTCGTCTAATAAACGGCAAATCAAAATGAACGAACCAACTGAACACAAGAATTGAGAATTCATCCCTCCCAAACACGAAAATCAAACTGTAGAGTATAAAGAAGACGACGTATGGAGTCTAGGCCGTGGTGGACTATTGCACCCAACGGGCTAGAGACTCCAATCCTCCTTGTAGCGGTCTCTACATTACATAACTAGATGGCGCTACAAAAATCCTGCATCGTGCTAGCGAAGTGTTCACGAAGAATACCTATATATACAACTTCCAAAAAGGAATGTTCGGACCTCGGTCCCCGAGCACGATCACCCCGCTCGGAGGAAAATCTTCCTATTGTTACGGTCGAGCGTATCACCATAGCTCCCGTACACTCCTTGATGATTTACCGTCGTTTCTGTCTGTCTGTAATGTACATTTAGTCCAATGGCCATGACCCGATTTCATCGTTTATACTAAACACGATCAAGCTAAAATCAGAAACTGGGTGCAGCTTGAACATTTGAACGTGTACCAAAACATGATTTTATTAGCTTGATAAAGCAAACGGTGTTATCAGCCCTCAACTAGATTCTGTTTCCGAAGACACATTATAAAAAACTGTTTAAGTTCTGACACTATAAGAAATATATCTTATTAGCATTATTAATTACTAATAATATTTATCAAGATAAATCTACATGTATGAAGTCATGTATGTAATTTGATATGAATATATTGAGCGATTGATGTGACTGATTTGGATGAATCATTACCGCAACCTTGATTAATCAAGGGAGAAATATATTAGTTTTTACGTTGTTGTGTGTGGAAGTTGGAACGTCTCTGGCAAAGTAGAATATTTGCCAAGGAGTAGAAGTAGTAGGTACGTGTGTTCCGGGTACCTCTATGATCAATTTATAAGCAAAGATTTTTATGTGTTCTAGACTAGCTAGTAGATTATTCAAAGTAACTATTGAGAGTCTTAAAGCTAATAGGAAACACTCTTTGACGTTAAATAAAAAAAAACATCTATGTCGCACACTTAACACGTCAAAAACTTCTTGTCATCCCGAACACCTGTGTGTCTAATTTTAATCGCAAGAAAATATCTGAGTTCCTAGATTTTTTTTTTATATTAACGATAGGCCAGCGCTTGACGACAATCATGCCCATTAGAAAGCAATGATGAGGTCTAGGTTAGAGCACGCTTGCCTAGAAAAAAGCCTATTCACTCTAGCCTTGAAGGTACTCAAATTATACGTAGCAGGAAACACAGTTGCCGGGAGGGCGTTCCACATCTTAGCGGCACATATCAGAAACGTGGATAAAACAAATATAATTAATATTATATCACCAAAGAAATCAGTGGGTTAAATCTACCTATATATCTAGTAATATATTTTATTTATTGTTAGGACCAAAATTACATTGCCGTTAGACCATGCCTGATGCCTATGAGCATGAGGAAACTGTTATCAGTGATGGCTAATGGCTCTTAAATGTTTGAGATGTGGATGTACATGTCATGTCAGGATGTCCATCGACTGATAATGCATGTAGTCCTAGTAGTTACATAGTTGGCAGCGCATGTTATATAGGTGTAGTTCTTTGATTAATAACAGCGGCACCTTCTGAGACCGTTTGGTTCACGTGTTCTTACGTAATTCATCAAACTAACGTACCTAAATTATCTCCGTTCCGTATTATATCCGTTCTCTTGCTGTAAGTCCTATCTACAAAGGTTGCCTGTAAGAGATTGCTTGCAGCAATAAGGCCGCCTTTGCATGTCTACATTGTTGACTGTATACTCCTTACTGTTTCTTTTCCTGTATGTTATACGTGCAATAAAGTGTTCTTCTTCTTCTTTTTCTAAATTATACGCAAAAACATAAAAACAGCACGCGCAGTGCACACCCCATTATGTATGCTTTCGAACTTAAATTGTTATCTAAATTATTGATCACGTAGTGTATATGATGAAAGTGGCAACTCATCATCGTCTCCATAAGGCTGGGTATAGGGTAGGCCCACGATAGTAGGAGATAGGGTATTAGCATAGGCCCACCACGCTACTCCAAGTGAACCTCTAACATCGTGAAATTATAAAACTACAACTAAATGGATTAAATTTCGCAATTTACCTACACATGGGTTATGTTTATTGCAATATCTTTTACTTTACTATTCTGTATACTACGTGTAACAGAACTATGAATATATAAGTATATTTCATACGGAAACACCCTGTAAAAATATTAAATCAAAAGAAGCATTTTTCCATACAAACGAATTCAAATCATGTTTACTTATGACAACCCTATTGAGGAAAAAAGACCGACACGCGCATAGTACCTACGCTACGCGACGCGTACTTTCAAAGTGACAGGACTGGAGTCATATTATTTAAATTTTGCATGTGATGTTCGGGCTGTATCTGATTTCTTTCAGTAAAAACTATGGCAGTGGTTTAATCAAAAACTATTAGGTTTTACTGTTTCACACATAAGTCTCAGAGACAGTACATAATTTACCTATAAAGCCTGTGAAGTATTATCCTCTTAGGTTTTGTTATACAAATAGGGACTAAGTTATACTTACTTAGTCGAACATTTCACCAGTTAATTTTTAACAACACCACACTGTCCGTAGTGTACTTAGACATAAACAGTTATAACTAGCATAGTTACCGCAAATGTTTATAGAACATTAAACTCATCGTTTTATGCAAAATGAGCCGTTTTATGGCATAAAATTAAAATAAGCCCTATGATAGAAACGATTAGGTATTTTATATTTAATTAATATTACAACCTAATGAGATTTTGCTCATCAAATACCTATACCTATCAAATGCCTATCAATTAATTTCTGTTAATGATAACTGATATGGTACAGAGAATTTCAAAAAGCACTGTAGGTACCTATAGATGACTATTAATTAAACATTATAACATTGTTCACAGTAAAAATGGGCGTTTTCCGTCATAGGTTTTAAGTTGTTCATTGGAACTTTGAACTGTGGACACACTTAACATAACCTGTGTACATACAGGTAAATAGGCTTTCTGTTAGAAGAGGACAATGAACTATCTATTAAATTTTCATATCGTGTGTCTAATGTGCAGAAATCTTTTGTGGGAGTATACCCAATACTTACTTAGGTATGCCTTTATACAATTTTGCAAGTTTAAGCGATATGCTAAAACACATTAATACCTCCTGTAAGTTTATCTTACAGAGATTAATTTCTTAGTTTTTTAGTTTATGCATCTCTCACAATGTAACACAAAGTCACAAGAAACGAATATTTAATTGTAAATTGTTAATGTTAGATACAAGCAAATGCTACTGCAAATGGAGAATCCGCCTTCCGAACTGGTGGTAGTGTCACTACTACTGGTTACTCTACCACCAGTTCTACTATGTAATAGTTGAAATACAATTAAGATTTATGCGATGATAAATAGTAGTTAAAACCCATCTGCTATATAATAGGTTAAAAAGGCTGACGTTCGCTCTTTTATTTTAAACTAGGCGTGCCCTACGGCTTCGCCCGCGCAATTTTGGGAGGCAGCGTACTGCTACATAGTCTACACCTATATATGAAATTTTGAGATTTTTTCAGAAACTTTTTTTTATCTTTCGTAATTTTTTTCAATGAAAAGTATACTATATTATTTCTAATACCTTCAAGAATATGTATTAAAAGTTTCATGAAGATCGGTTCAGTAGTTTTCGCGTGAAAGCGTAACAAACAAACTTACATTCACATTTTTAATATTAGATTAGATATTAGAAGGGAAGAAGGGATTAAAGGGTGCCTATTTCTTAAATTTACAGTTTTATCGTCTCTAACTTGAAACGTATGAGATTTCGTAATGAGTCAGCCAGATTGTGATTGGTATTTCACTCCCAATTGAGATCAGCCTAAACCTAAGTCAAATTAAAAACAAACCTAGCGTAAATCCAAAAGCTCATAATTTTAAGGCCACACACTGCACACCGCTAAGCTACAGAGCTACTCACATAAATTGTAATAAAACATTGCCTAGCAAAAATCAAACCCACGAGTGAGGGTCAGCATTTAAACGCGACAAAAAAGCCTATTAAAAATAATTCTGTGCAGTGGACAGTGGTGTAGTTTTTAATTAACCACAGTGACAAATGCCGTTCCGATAGCTGTTAATTCGATGCACTGCGTTAAAAAGTATAAGCCCCCAGCTGGGAATCCATTCTATGGCAACCAATTTTAACACCGCTCAGTCCACCCTTTGACAACTGATTGGCGCAGTTTGCAGCAACCCTGCTTTCTGAGCAAAAAAATTTTGATGTTGGAAAAGAGCAACTGCTGAGTTTCTTGCCGGCTTCTTCTCGGTAGAATCTGCCTTCCGAACCGGTGGTAGAGTCACTACACACGGACAGACTTGACGTTTCAAAAGTGCTTGTATTAGGAATACTTGAAATAAATGAATTTTGAATTTTGAATTTTGAATTTTGAATTTTGAATTTTGAGCCCAGGGCCGTGAGCTTGATTCCCAGAATTGGAAAATATTTGTGTGAGGAGCATGCATGTTTGTCAGTGCCTGGGTGTTTATATGTATATTCTAAGTATTTATTTATATTATTCATAAAAATATTCACCAGTCGTCTTAGTACCCATAACACAAGCTACGCTTACTTTGGGGCTAGATGGCGGTGTGTGTATTGTAAAATAAATATATATATATATATATATGTTTGCGCTGGTACAGATAACGTCTACGGCCCCAATGGTATGGTATGGTAGTTTTTGTGCACAGCGTAAACATACGCCTCTTGTTCAAATTTCACTACTGGTTTTCGGATTTACTTATAGATATATTATATATATTTTTTTATACTTAATTATCATTGACGGAGCATAATGTCGTCCACCGGTAAGGGAAAAACAAGCGCCTTCTCCTTCTCTCTCTGGGCTTGTCTCCGTACTTGGTCGGCCGGAACCTCCCGTTGTACGTAGTGCCACTGGTACTGCTCCCCGCTGGGTCACTCCAGCTAGCAGAGCTCACTCCGGAAGCTTAGCAGGCCGCCCAGGTCGCCAACAAGCGCCTATAAGCAAAGCAAAACTTCGCAAGGCATCCAAGGAACACGTCCTGCAACCTGCTGTCCTGTGTCCATCTACTTGAGCTGTAGGTGATAAGCCTCATATGCCTGTAATTAAACCGGCACCCAGGCCTTTCAGAGTGCCGACTGCTTAGCGGCAGAAAAAATCACGGTGATAGTCCTTCCCCGTACGTGCTCGAGAAGGGGTTACCACCACGCTGGCCCAGTGCGGATTAGTAAACTCCTCATACCTTTGAGGACATTATGTAGAATTGTCAGGCATGCAGGTTTCCTCACGATGTTTTCCTTCACCGTCGAAGCAAGTGATATTTTTAATCACTTAAAAACGCACATAACTTAGAAAAGTTAGAGGTGCGTGCTGGGATTCGAACTCGGCCCTCCGAAAGTGCAGTCGAGCTTCAACCCATTTCGCTATCACCGCCTTGTCACAGTTATATAGTAATCGCAAAGTGAGTAGTCCAATCTGAAGTTGTTACATACGGTACGTTGTTACATGTGCACAGTCTATGACATATAATGTTCCTGTACACTCCTCTTCTTCAGATTAAACTACTTGTTAATCAGATACATATACTAACCTTATTTATAACAAAACGTTGCCCAACAAAAATCAAACCGATAAATGAGGGTGAGCATATAAAACGCGACAATATGGCCAAGTATTAATTGAGTGCAGTGGTGCAGTGTGCAATTAACCGAGTTAATTGTGGTCCCGTGCGAGTTGCAGTGACAAACTGCGGCCCCGACATCTGTTAATTTGATGCACTGCGTATTGGGCATAGAGCAGGAATGCACAGAGAACAGTTGAATTTGTCTTTTTTTTTTATTCCACTACAAGTTAGTCCATGACTGCAATGGTAGCGGTCTAGCCTGTTAGAGAGTATGGTAGTCATATATATCCCTTTCGATTTCTACGCGATATCGCACCGGAACGTTAAAACGCACGCGGCAATTTAGCGGCACGTCTTTGTCGGTAGGGTCTTAATTAGCCACGGCCGAAGCCTCCGACTAGACCAGACCAGAGAAACCGGGTATCGATTCCGGGACCTCCTACTTAAATTCACAGCGCTCACCGTTGCGCTAGGGAGGTTGTCTGTTTAATTTGAGCAGCGGTTAAGAAGTGGGAATAGTCTAGTGGTTAGTCTTTCGGGGGGGCCGAATTCGATTCTCGGCAAAGCAACTTTGACTTTTCGAAGTTATGTTAAATTCTGAATGCCTGCGTGTTTTCTTTAACGTTCTCAAGGCCTGTAAGTCAATCAATTCGCATTGGGTTGATAATTATGAATTAAAAAAAAATGTAAAGGTCATCTGCATCATCGTTCTTGGTGCATAAACCTCTCGGCAGAGGAGGCTCTGTCATAATAGAAAATGGTTTCGCTTTAACGATTTTCAAGACAATATGTCAGTGATAGCACGTTTTGCTGTTTATCCCGGTTACTATCACTAAATTGTGTTAATACTAGTTAACACACACAAATCCGCATTGGAACAGTGTGGCGGGCCTATTGTCGAAAACAATCTCGCTTATAAGTGGAACGTTAAAAGGAGAGGATATAACCGTTGCTGTCAAATTACGCGTTATTTTATCATGTTGCCAACCGATTGGCAAACTGTCAGAACTATTAAGTAGCACCTAAAAAAACAATGAGTACTAATTAGTTTCATATATGAATACATGGCAAACAAACATACATTTTTAAAGTGACAACTTTTTATGGAAGGGTAAACCGCTTCGTTACGTCACGCGTTACGGTGCCAGTCTGTCTGGCTTCCCTTTCTCTCTACGGCAGCGGTAGGCACGGTCCTTCTCGCTCACTCGTGATAATGTAATTAATAATCATTTAACATTGTAAACATTGTTCAATTTAGATTCGTTTAAGTTATCACTTCCGTCGGGCGTACCCGAGACGCACACGTTTTTTTAATGAGTTTCCTTCAAAAGCTTCAGAGTTTGTGCTTTTGAAGCTCTATCACTGAAAAGATAGTACTCTATGCTAGGGAGTCACATTTTTGCTCAATTGAACTGCCTGTTTGTATGTAGATAGGTAAGCAAGTACATAACATATTGGTGCATAAATTAATGAATATTATTTTACAACTACGCTTCTCTGCTTACAGAAGTTGTTCATTAAAATTCCCAATTAATAGGTCTGGAAGACCGTAAAATATGCATTATTATTTTAAACGCATTAATTTTAATACATGTAAACTGTATATTCAGGCTATGTTGTCATCTCATCTTCTCGTGGTCAATCTGTGTCGTACGAGGCGATTAAGGGAATGCAACAGAGAACGGGTAGTAGCGTCCTCTGTGCTACTACTACTAACATCTCCCATTGTGGTTATAAGCAAACCCCCTTTCCCCCCATTCTAAGAAGGCCTTCAGTCCAGCTGTGGACTACAGGCTACTGACGTTTTATAAAACTGTATAGTCTAATAAATCGATTTTATTGGTAATGAAAGTACATTTAGTTAATTTTTCTCTCGAATTAATAAAAAGCACAAGCGATTCTTTTCACTCAAACTGTCAAGGATTCAAAAGCCCATCGAGATAACGAAAAAAAGCTAAAAGGCTTTAGATTAATTGTGGATTGGTTTTTTTCCGACATTATATTCAGTCTATTTATGAATTCCCATTGCTGATAAAGGCAATCATCAGTGGATAGAGTGATTTAAAGCTTAGAGGCTACTACGAGTTTCCAAATTCCAATATAAGTAGGCACGCATCACCCATACACAGTATTTTGACTACCAGAAATGGCTATTTAACACTCAAACGTGTTCGTTGACGCTGCTACCTTCCGCCATCCTCAAATCCCTCCCGCAAAATTGTTCAGCGTTACTTGTTAAAACTTAATAAAGTGATGCTTGAATAAATCCGATATTCATTAAAACTTTTACCACATAGTTACGAACAATACGAATAACGGAACAATGCTAATTAAATGCAAGCCCGAACTACCAAAATAACATGAAAAGGCGCATCCCTACGAAATTACGGATAATTCGGGATCAGGCAACTGGCAACACAGACATTATCGGCCTGGTTCAAATTTCAAATTACGCGCCGGTGTCGGATAGCTCCCTCCGCGTCGCGTGGCAACGCAGGTGTATCGATCTTCCATGAAGTTATGTTTATCTGGTACTCTCGTCTTTTGAACCTACCTACTTCAACCCTTATGATTCTTGTTTGATTTGATATCCGTAGATCTCTTTGATAGTGGATTGCGGGATCCTTTATTTATCTCAGCTAAACATAAGAATACATTACTTATCACAAGTCTCTTTAAGACTGTCTAGACATATCACAGTTCTGTTACAAGCTGCAAAAGTCTAGAGTCTATTCTTCCATAGTTGGATAAAACAATAATTGACAAGTCGTACTTTTTTTTTTTGTAAAAGCGCGTCAACACCGAGATTTTTATTGTTACTGCACTTGTTACTGCAAACAATTCTTTCTACAATGTATGATGTTTGGTATAGTATTTTTCATTTATAAAAGAGCTGAACTACAGAGTTGCAGACTTTTTTTTCCATATTTAAAAGTAAAAGGATAACTCAGAATAAAGAATTCAAAAAACTCTTGTGTGTGAGATGTACACAGTACGCACGTAAGAAGATATAAGCACTGGCACTTTTGGCGTTTATTATTTTTTTTCCATTTTAGCCTCTAAAGTTAAGTAAAGTAAGTATTAGTAAAGAAAAAAATGCTACAAATAACATCACACTTATCACTCTTTTTTCCTTTTCATATCTGCAATGGAACTATTGTTTAATTCGGAAAAGTTTACTCTCATATGTTTTTCATAATACGCCAAAATAACAAGGCAAGTTAAAATCAAACTCAGGACGTCATTACGCTCAGCAATACATTATAACATATTCACCACATGACTACAGTAGTGTGACCGATCCGTATTTAAATGATGACGTTTATGAAAGAGCAGCTGGGTTGTATAATTGGACATTTCATGAAGAGTCTAGGCAGTTCGTATGGTAATGATGGAAAGACGAAACAAGTTAGAGAAATAAAAAATGATAATTCAATACTTATACATGAATCTATCATATTATTATCTCTTATTAAAATCTTACATTAAGTCTTACTTATCGTTATCTATCTATCGCTATCTCTCTCTGAGCTAATATTTATGCCGAATCCCGGGTTCAAACCCTTTAGCCGTGGCCAGTTTCAGCCTAAAGGCTTAGAGATATCAAGGATCTCCATTTTTTCGGTACTTGTAACTTCGTAATAGTTTTACTTTCTTTGGGCGAAGAAATTGTTAAAATTGGTCCAGCAATTTCGGAGGCAATTGGGTACATACAAACAAAATAATCTTTCCTTTTTATAGTATACTAGCGTACCCAGCCCGCTTCGCCGGGCTAGATTTTGCTTTATTTTATTTAAACAATAAACTTACATCATTAAATTTTTAATTAACGTCTCATAATATATTAAATCATTTATTTCTCTCCGTATTCATTCTCTTCTCGAGTGGGTGAAGATCATTATCTACACCCATGTACACCCAACAATAGAATATCATCATAGTAAATAAAAGCTGTATTTGACAGTTTGTCAGTTCAAAAATAGGAGTGCTCCGATCGTCACCAAACTTTACAGGATTACTCGTCAGGTCAATTTAGAGATTCCCTGAAAATTTCATTGAAATCAGTCCAGCCGTTTTGGGGCCTTTACGGAACAGATCCACATACTTTCTCTTTTATATATATATAGATAGATGATAGAAGTATAAAAATAAATATATTGTAGTTAAACCAGTTGTATGACAGAATGGCAGACTTCATAATCTAGCTGCAAATCTTTGTATTGTATGAAAGACGTTCTACATCACAGACCCGTGGTTAACTGCGATCTAACAAGTTAACATTAGTTTAAATTAAAACAACTAAGGCCGTTTCCATTTGCATCGCACGTGATCGTCTGTCACCGCGTCTAGCCGGCTCATCATGTGCCGAGCGATTAATTCGAATATTCTTGCCGTACAAGGCACACACTGAAGCGACAAGAACTGATAACGTGCATGTAACATTTACATCGTATCGTTTTAACTGTCTTTATAATCACACGATTATGGTGAGCTTACCAGTCATTTGGATACCTAAGACAAATAATAAGGTTTTGAAATTATCGGATGACATTTAATCATCGAATGATATTAGGAGTAAAAAATCTTATTCTTTTTTCTAATAAAACAATATAGAAGATTTATTTTTCATTACGAAAAAGTAAAAGGTCTTCAACAATAGGCCGCAATCCTTTACTTAGGGCGTAACTTTTCTCTTAAGAGATGCTCTTTAAAATTACGTAAATAAGAAACGTCAGAACTGAGTCAACAATATTACACTAGATATTAAACACTAAAACTGGGTGGAACGTAACTAAAAATAGTTATTTAATTACATATTTTTCGAATATGTCAAATTATTAGCGACATAACACTTTCAACTATCAAAATCCAGGAGACCAACAATTGCAATATAATTTCTTTAATTTGGTAATATTTGATGTAATAATAAACAACAATCAATCATGTTTGATAGTGTTCTGTGAATTTGTTATTCGCTTATTTCTTGGGCCACCGGCTTATCATTAGCCAATCGGGCCGGATGGTCTCAGTCTCACACCTATTTACGCTTCCTCTTATGTCTGCCTGGTCTCCTGGTAACTCATGCTCCTGTTTATTTGTAACTAAATTATAATAATCCTTGTATACTAAACTAACTGTTTATTCATAATGCCTTTGATTAATTAATGAGTTTCAAAATATATTGAATTCCAATGTTATTATGACATTTTAGTCTAGTGACTAACTCCAGAGGCATGAGTTAGAACCTTAACTTGCCTCGGTTTTCAGAGAGCTGTTATATCGGTAATTATCACTAACACCTGAGAATGATCGATACCTAGATAAAGTTAGGCGGTGGACTATCTTTCTAGAGCCTGCTCAGTCGCAAAAGCTACATTATACATAGAAGGTCTTTTATGAGAAATGGAGAGGAGAACTTTAATCAGACATTCATTAGTCTGAAAAATTATGATGGTTCGAACGGATTGGTGTAAATATACACTTCAAAATATGTAAATGCTGCTAAAGCCCTTTTCACAGAGCAAAATACAATGCGCAATATTTAGTGTGTGCAGAGCGAAAGTCAAGTCGGCAGCTCCAGCGATTTTCCTGCCAACGCCAAAAAGTCAAACCCTGTCAACCCAAATTGGAGTAGCGTGGAGAGTTTTAGTTATGTAATGATGGACTAATCATTCCTTTAAAATAAACCGGTGCACATCATTAGGATATTAATGACTGATGGAGGTTCATACATAGGTATAGACCAATGACTACAGCTCGGTAGTAACTACAGATGCTTTAGGCGCATTTATAATTACGTTGCTTTAAAAAAGTAAACAGGTATATACTACAACTACTCGTTACTAAATCGATTAGTTCATCTTTAAGATTTAGAATCAATTACGATCGAAGGGTGGGTAATTTATTTTCTACCTCCTTTGTTGCCTAGTAAATATATGCCTTTATACATCGCAGGGATCTTATATTATTACGCTCTTCTTGTTTATTGAAGAGTGTTCTTAAATACTTAACATTACATAGTTACTTAGGTACTTACATTCTTGACTAAGTGTTTGAGCTTATTAGTTTCGTACATTCCAGTGAATTGTTTGTTAATGTACCTAGATTCAGTTTCAAACAGTTTATCCTGTTTTCGAGCTATAAAGTCTTACAATCAAATTCACATCTACCCGTATTGTGTCTAAGTCTGGACTGAAAATAACGTCGATAACACGTACATTTCTAGGGCTGTCACCACTACAACTTTCAAAACGTGTGTTAATAATATTTTTGTATAGGTACATCATCAACAGCCAATAACGTTCCACGGAGGGTTCACCCATAATCACCACGCCGGGCAGACAGGTTTGTGATCGGAGTAGATGGTATTAATAGCACAGAGGAAGCTGCTGCCCGTTATCAGGTAAATTCTTTTAGTCGCCACGTACGACGACCGCTGAATGTGGAGCGGTGGTGATAACTATTCTGATCGGCCGTCACCACACACACACATACACACACAAATACACAAAAACACACACACACGCACACACATTCACACACACACAAACACACACAGGTGTAAATATTTACTTAGTTCATTGATAATCTTTGTTAAAGGTTGTGATTGAGTGTAGAGTACCTACTCGCTATTAGTATATAAGGGACCTTCAATGTTTGGGAACCTTAATTAAGTTATTATCTTCGGTCAACTTGTCAATCACTGTCAATCAATTTAATAAAGTATGTGTCCGTAGCGAGGTTCAGAATAAAATGTTTGCCAATGGTAACATAAGTGTGTCAAAACCCTACTCTGAGGCCGCGAAATATTTATGTAAGATTTTTAATTAGTTTAAATAGAGATTTAAAAATATCATGAGTGTTAAAAATTGTTTTTTTTCTCAACATTTGGCTATTTATATTCACTCATAAAAGAAATAAAGAATACAAAAAAGTGACATTTTAAGTTGGAGAATCACTTTCTGTTCGTAAATTGACAGTAATACCCACCTAAACGCTTCGCTTATGAGGCGTGCAAAAAAAAAGTATGCTTTTGTGTATGTTTGAAGTGCACGCCAGTGTCGCCAAACCTTTCTTTTAATTTTTGTAGTGGTTGAAAAGCTTAATAGCATTAAGCGAGAATGGTACCCTGGCGAGGACGGAGGAAATCTTGGTCTAAAAACCACCACGGCATGTAACTATCGTGGGCTTTGTTAGACGCTTGGGGAACAACCCTAGGTTACATTGTCGACCAATTACTCGCTAAGCTAACAAATTAACATTCAATAACAAAACAGTCTGTTTGTCTTTTTGCCCGCTCCAGCTCGATAATTATTTAGCGGAACCGTGATTGTTTTCAATTCGTCTAAATTTACCGGCCCTTGGCACCGTGTTTATTGTTTTAATTTTTACTAATTAAAGCTTCATTGGAAGTAACGGGATATCCTATAAAATGGCTTTCTTGTTTTGTAAACGTGTTTCGATTAATGTATTTCTGAACGGACGATTCGATAATGGTTTTCCGTAAGTATTGTCTATACATTATTATCAAAAGATCGTTGTATCTGTTGATTGCAAAACCTGTGTTGAGTCTATGATCTGTATTACCTACCGTATGAAGAATTACCGTCTAATAGATATAGTTAGAGATGAGCTAACCTGAAAAACAATCGTCTCTTTCCGATATGAGTTCACTGCTACAACTATTCAGGAACGAGTTTATATAGCTAATGAAGAAGATAATATTTTATAAAGACAGGCTTTACTTTACGCTAATAATAGGTACATTCTCATCATCATCAACATTATCAACCTACACGGCACGGGCTCCTCTCAGAATGAGTAGGGTTTAGGCCTTAGTCCACCACCTTAGTCTAGTACTGATTGCTAGACTTCACAAACCTTTAAAATCGTAATGGAAACTCTCAATCATTCAGGTTTCTTCACGATGTTTTCCTTAATCGCTAAAGCGTTTCACCGATCTTGATGATCGGAGTTTGGTAAAGAGATATCTGCTTGACGGCCGAATAGCGCAGTGGGCAGCGACCCTGCTTTCTGAGTCCAAGGACTCAGAAAGCAGGGTCGCCGTGGGTTCGATTCCCACAACTGGACAATATTTGTGTGATGAACATGAATGTTTTCAGTGTCTGAATGTTTATCTATATATTATAAGTATTTATGTAGGTATATTATTCATAAAAATATTCAACAGCTAACTTAGTACCCATAACACAAGCTACGCTTACTTTTGGGTCAGGTGGCGATGTGTGTATTGTCGTAGTATATTTATTTATTTATTTATTTACTATAGCTGGCAACCTGGAAAAGGACATAGGGAATTTCACGTTTTCCGCAGGATTTTTAAAAATTCCGAAACAACTGTGGAACTTCTAGTAATACATTCAATATTACGCCTAATTTGTCTAATTCGCCTAATAAAATCTCTTTGGTGAAGCCAATATCTCCAGAGGATGCTCCGGTACCGGAGAAAAACAAGCGTACATAGTACTACTTTAAGATCCACCCACAGAATTAAGATTATACAGAAACCGTGTACACGACTAATATAATATACCAATACCAATGGTGAGTGGTTTTTGATGCTTCAACATCAAAAACCACTCCACTTCAGATTGGTTTCTCGAGCCAACTGTTAGTTACTTCTTACCATTTAGCAGTTGACAATAATTATTTTGCCTCCAATGCTCGTTAAGCATAAAATGGGAAAATGGGAAAAAGTTGTGACCTAACAACATTCCACGGATGTAAAGCGAGACGTGCGCGGGGCGTTTTCACTGTTTAGGACACAATGCACTGTATACAATATAATAATGGCTAAAAGGATTCTGTATGGTCTTAATTCAATGGATCCACGATTGTGTAATAAAAATTGCGTAGGTATTTCTTTCTATTTTCTAACTCTCTGTCTCTTTGCACGAGTGTCTGTCTGGCAAATGAAGCTCATCGTAGATGATGATCATTTTAAATTAAATTTCATGAGATGTCACAATGACTCATGACAGATGGATATTTACATCATAGCGTCCGATGACCATCACTCATAAGTGCGAAACCGTGAAGTCATTTTTTTCGTTATAATATTCTTTTCTCAAATATGCGCAGCGTCCGCTATCTGCTATAAAAGACCAATACAAAATTCAATTAATTAATGTTTATTAATATAACAATTATTAATGTCTATTGAACCTGAATAAAGGCGAAAGAGACGAAATAAGCAATAAGTATATTTATAAGTTGTTTTTGCCTTTTTGCGTTTTTTCAAATTTTGTAAAATGCCATGAATGAGTAACATTTTTTTTTTAAATCCCGCTGCAGTATCTAACTTTTCTGGGATACGGAACACCGATAAATATTATCCTATATTCATGACCAGGATGAAAGCTTCACGTTTGCTAAATTTCATCAAGCTCGCTTCAATGGTTGCAGATACACTTTCGCATTAATGATATTGAAATTCTGTAACTTTCAGATTGCAATTTTTCAATATAATATTACACTAACTTTTCTATTACAGGTATAGAGTGCGATTCTAGCGTTCTAAATTCGAATGTCCGCTCCGTGTGACAGCTGTCACAACGGCGTCACGGCGACGCAACATGGCGTCCGGTTACAGTTGCCCGCGCGCGCACCGTGAAGAGCAAAGAGACTGGCAAAAAGATCATTTCCGATATTGGAATAGCGTTACCACTTCTATTTAAATAGCTAATTAATAATTTTTAAATATAGTTCCCTCTTTGGTAGATTCATGTACCTATTCTGCATATACCTAATGTCTAATTTTCCTTAGTTGGCTAAAATGATTGACGAGTAAGAAATAACGTACAGCGAATGTAAGTACGGTGTGGCGGCGGTCTTCACCCTCAAGTCACTATTTCTTTCATTCGTTCTACCGAACAAAACTCGCGATTTAAAACTCAAATGGTACAGCTACATTTAGAAATTACCAACACAACATTAGGTATCTCTAGGTAAATTAAACTATAAATAATCCTAAGAATAGTGCCATGCCTTTTATTGAGTTCTTTGTTGAACAGAACAGCACGATTTTTAGACTGATCAATTTTATTTTAGTTAAAAGATTTGTATAGTAATCTACATCATACTTATTATTGGCAACAGTGTAAAGTAAAATGTTGTGTTTTCCAATCTCATTGAATGAAGAATATAAATCCGAAGATAATGAAAACGTCCGCCAAAGTAGATCTACAAATATTTAAAGTAGAATTTATTTATTCAAGATCAGAGTTTACCAATTTAATTTATCGCTCCAATCCACTCCGTCCCGCTCCGCTTCACTAGACTGTCACTCTCTCGCTGTATACGCTACAATTCGATTCGCACATCGGAAGCATCGTTCTCATTCATTTTGTTGGTTTTCCCTCACATTAGCGCGACTCGACACGCAAACGTTGAGCGTATGTGACTGCCGCTTAAACTTTACAACTTAACATCAATTTTAATTAAACTTAAGTGTTCTCTATTTTCCTGGTGTGTAAGCAGGTTTACTAATTATTTTAAGTTAGATTGAATGGAATTCGAGCGAGCTTATTTTATTGTAGGTTAAAACAGTTTTGTCGAGATATTATGCTTAGGTGTCTTTTATTTAAAGATAAATTTGACCCTCACTTAAACCTTTTTGTATATTTTCAGGTTAAAATGTAACGATGATTTCACCTGTGTAATACACGCTAAGATCGAAACATTGCAAGACCTGTTAAAGAAGCGGGCTCTACCTCCCTTTTCTGAAAGCGTTTAACAGATTTTTGAACCGTAATAGCTTCGATCCGGATAATGCTAAATAGCTATAGGTTTCAAAATAAGATGATCGAAGACTTAATGAAACACACTAAGTATCAACTAAGTTACCCAGCTTTGGTCTCAGATTTATTTCCCATGTCTGAAATTCATTGTTATTGATTCATGCACTCACAATTGATCATTTAAACCTGTAAGTTTTACCTGTTTGTTGTTTTTTTAACCTGTCTCTGAAGTCCTAGAAGATTCAAATTTGTTACATTTACCTGAGCTAGGCCGTTTAATGTGTTGAAACTATTACATTCGTGGCATAAAATTTACCTAAAGTACAATAACTCGCGCAACCATTACATAGGCATATTTGGCATATTTGTTACCAAGAATCTTGGTAACAAATAAGGCTTAATGGCAATCTTGGTCCAAGATGTAGAGACATCTTACGTTAAGAAAGAAAAAACGCTACGTTACGTAAGATTTCATTATAGTGCATGGTGTCAAAGCAGAATAAAGGAGCTAAAGTACGGCGTACTCTGATTGAGAGTCATTTCAAGTAAGCAAGTGGAACGGATACATTTTCAAGCATCCGTAGTCTGAAGACAAACCTGCCCAAGTAAATTTTGAGGAATTATAAATCTGATAAACATAAAAACATTTTTAAAAAAACACCTCTTTTATTTTTCCATTCGGTCAATAATCTCTCACTCCCTAAATCTCCGATGAAATAACACTACCAAATTATATCTAACACACGTTACCAGGCAATGGGCATCACCCCATATCCCATAACAACCCGTCCCTTGAGGTCACTTCATTACATCGACGCGACGTTGGGGTTGCTTATTAAATTCGCCAGATATTATGGTTTATAAGTTTAGAAAATGTGACACTAATTCTTGAGTGCCGTCTGTTACGATTATTTTTATTAGGTAAGTTGCAAAAAAAAGAAATACTTTACAACCTAAAAGTCCTAAAGCACTTATTATTTAATTAAGAATTAACTCCATATTGTGCTTGTTAAATTAAAACAATGTTAAAATTTCTTCGAAGATATATCTATAATTGAAGTCGTTGTATCTACTTATTTAACGCTATATAGAAATCAGAGATCTATTTTTAATACAATTTATCCTTTAAAATAAGTGTTTTATTAAAAATGGTTCTATCCGTAATATTTTTATCGTTTATTGTTTAACTACGGCCGAAGCGCTATTTATATGTTTTATTCTAAAAATGTATGCTCTTGAATATTTAAAAGAATATTTCCACCACAAAATCATATTATACTTGAGTTGTTGTTCTCTTTATCTATTGTTCCATCCACTCAATTACGCTTCTAGTTATAATTTACAATTTAACGCGATTTGTCCGATGCCTATCTCCCCTCGGATATGAGTTATTTGTCATTCGCACCTCTTTTAGGGTGGCATGGCTATGAATAATAACGCGGTATGTGACATTATTGTTTAATTTTGTGGACAATGTGGATATTTCGGAAGTTGGAAAAAGGTATAACCTTTAATTACCATGGTTCCCGATCCTCCATATTAGATGAGCTAGCCCATGGCTTCATAATTTTTTTTGACCACTACAAGTTAGCTCTTGACTGCAGTCTCACCTGGTGTTAAGTGATGATGCTGTGTAAGATGGTAGCGGGCTAACCTGTAAGGGAGTATAGTAGTCATACCCCTAATCGGTTTCCTCGCGACATCGCACCGGAACACTAAATCGCTTAGCGGCACGTTTTTATCGGTAGGGTGGTAACTAGACACGGCCAAAGCCTCCCACCAGACCGAACCAAAATTTTCATTCACAAATTATAAATTCTCCAATTGCCCTTGCCGGGAATCGAACCCGGGACCTCCTTCTTAAATTCACAGCGCACACCGTTGCGCCAAGGAAGTCGTCTATTCAATACAAAAAAACTCTCCATCTCTCAATACGTTGCTTAAAAAAGGACAATTCAACAACTATACTGTTGTAACATTAAATATGATAGTACGATGAACTCTCTTTATCTTTTATGCCTTAACTACTGATCGGATTGCGATAAAAATTGGTAAGATGGTCCTGTGGGAAGGAGACAATTATTCGGAGCGTACGGGCTCGGAAATTTACGTAAATACATACTTCTAAAATTATATTAGAACACGTTCGCCCTTTTTGGTAGTCAATATAAAATGTCTGTTACAGTCGGTTACAGTCCTCAGTAGAGCCTACTCCCATGGGTGTAAACGTACGATCCGATTTGTAGGACATTTTCAATTTTATCCCTTGTAACCTCACACCGGGGCCCGAGTGTATAAATTAAACTTTTACTTCACCCGTGTTGGTGGTAAGACGTCGGTCGTGCTTAAATTATCTATACCTTCATGTTAAGATCTTATATTGTTTATAGTTCGGCATTTGATTACATTTTTACTAACCTATTTAATGTTTATGTTAACTTATGTAACTGGATTCTTAACTTCGATCTAGGAATTAAATCTTACGTTTTTCGATTACCAAAATTATTTTTTTACTATTACTCACATTTATGTTATCCTTTTAACAGTTTCTAACTTTATTTTTATAATTTTTATTAGTGTTTTTACCTATACTTGGAGGAATTATCAATTTTATAAATTTAAAATGCATATAAAAATTTTGAACCTGCGATTGCATATGCATTTTAAATTTATAAAAAGTTTCTAACTGTTCTCAAAGATTCATAAATAAACACACCAGATTAAGAACCTTATCTTGATAACCAAGTTTTAAGAAGCAAAATTTAACTTGGTTAGTCATGCAATCAAAACCCAAAAATAGAAAACGTGGGAGGCTTCGGCCGTGGCTAGAGTGAGGTTTGTCGTAAAGCTTTTTGTGACAGAGCTCGTCCGGGGAAGTACTATCGCCATCCTTATTTCTGCCGCTAAGCAGCATTGTTGCAATGTTGTGTTCCGGTCTGAAGGGTGCGGTTGCCGGTGTAATTACAGGCACATGGGGCTTAGCACCGAGCCGGTGATAGCGCAGTGGGTAGGAGCTAAACTTCACTTTTGAGGAACCGAGTGCGAATCCCAGCACGCACCCCTAACTTTTCTAAGTTAAATTCTAAGTCTAAATTCTAAGTTAAAAATATCACTTGCTTCGACCGTGAGGGAAAACATCGTGAGGAAACCTGCATACCTGAGAGCAGTGGCGTGCACTTCATACATGCATAAAAGCACTGCATACCCAAATTATTTTATATAACTAGTATTGGCGGGGAATTTTTCCATTTTATGTCATCTTCCTGCTTTATGCATTCCCTGGTCGAAAACCCTGTGCACCCCACTGCCTGAGAGTTCTACAGAATGTTCTCAAAGGCATGTGGAGTCCACCAATCCGCCTTGCCTTAACCCCTACTCATTGTGGCAGGAGACCCGTGCTCTGTTGTGGGCCCGAATGGGTCGATATGATGGGGTTTAACGCCTGCGCCTCAAATTGATGGACACAGGGCGGCATGTTGCAGGTCCTTGCATGCCCTGTGAAGTGTTGCTATGTTTACAGGCGATTCTTTCCCACTTACCAACAGGTGGGCCGTCTGCTGTCCGTCAATTATAAGTATTTAAAAAAACACGGAAAAAGACCCAGCGATTTAGCGTTCCGACTTCCGATAGGAAGTTGCGTAGAAACCGATTAGGTTTCTTTACATAACTGCCATACAACTTGCAGGTTAACCTGTTTCGATTTTAAGCTTGATCATCATTTACCAGGAGGTAAGGACAGTCAAGGGCTGTAATTACTGAAGTATAAAAATGTCACTGTTTTATAGTAAGGAGGCACCTATCAAGTTTTTTATTGTAAGTCGGAAGCTCAAAAAGGCAACAATTTAACCATTTTATTCACACGTCAGACCAATGTAAGCTTTACTCCGTCACTTACTGAAGTGGAAGTGACGGAATCCGTACAAGGGACAGTTGTGGAGATTCTGTTCAACAAATAAACGGACTTCCGTAGGTCGGCACGAGGTTGAGGGTACCTCATGTTATATTATTACGTAATAGGTGATTTTTTTTTTGTGTGGATTAATAGTGACGAATTCTAGGCCCAATAGTTATATTATAATTATATCTAAAATATGTTGTAGAAATAATTGTATGTGGGTTGTGGCTTAGGTATACACCTATCATTATTTCAATCTAAAGTCTTATAACCATTCAAATTAAAAATAGCCATTGTTACTTCTGAATAATAGGAAGCTATTTCTAAAAACGAACAAATCCAGTATTAAAATTCGGTTCAGTAGTTTAAAATCTATCGATTACAAATAAACGAACAAACAAAGAAGAAAGTATGAAAGAAAATTGTAATTTTAGTATAGATAGTAGATATGTAATATATTATTGAGGTTGTAAAAAGTAGTCGGTATAACATATTTAAGAATAGATACATATTTATATGTATCTATTCTTAAATATCTTTAATGAATGAATTAAAGATATTTAAAGATATTATTATATTTTCCTGACCGATTTCAGCCATAGTGGTCAATCGCCAGAGAGATTTCCCAATCACGCAGGAGCTATTATAATTTACTTATAGTGCAAAAGTTTGTGCACAATCCTAGCTAGTTAGCTACACCCTCTATTCCCTCACTCTAATAGTCCCATGGTTCAATGTGCTCTCAGAGGCACGGGGTAACTCCGCTGGTACTAAGAATTTAGGTTACTATTTTTTGGCACGACCAGGGAATCGAACCTAGGGCTTCAATCTGAAGAACATGCAAACCACGAAAGACGACAGACGACATGCTCTAAATTAGATATTCTGCAGCTCTAGTTTATAAAATATAGTATTTTTTACTTTAACAATGATAACAATAAAAAGTAGAATAGGCTATTACAAACATTTAACAACATTTCAGATCAAATCCAGTTGACCCAAGTAGGTACATGAGGATAAATGTTCTTGAAATACACGTTGCACTAAAAAAAATATAAATTCCTAATTACAAAGATGGAAGCAAATGGCTACGTTTTCCTCTACGCACAAGATTAGAAATGTTGCGAAAGACCAGCTGCTGAGTTGACTTGTCGGCTTATTCCCAGTACAATCTGGCATCTGCGATTGTGAGTGACTATGTAAAAGGCAGATTTGACTTTTCAAATGAACATGTAAGGTAGGCCTCCCGAACAGTAGCGTGCACAGAATTTTTGTCCAGGGTATGCATAAAGCAGGTACATGGCATAAAATGGAAACTTTTCCCTCCAATACGGCTTATATAAAATACTTTGGGTATGCAGTGCTTTTGCGCATGTATGAAATGCACGCCACTGCTCCCGAATGGAAATAAAGAATCATCAGCATCGTTATCAACCCATTACCGGTCCTTACAGGTAATGGGTTGATAACGCCTTTAGAACATTATGAGGAACTCTCAGGCGTGTAGGTTTCCCCACGATGTTCTCCTTACCGTTTAATTTTATTGCTTAAAATAAAAACGCACATTACTAATTCCCTAAAGTTTTTGGTGTGTGCCAGGGATTAAACTCCTAAGGTTGCTTAGACTTAGCGATAAGGCCGCCTTTTGTATCCTGCTTCATTCTTGAAGTGTTTGTCCTTTTTTTTCTTCTGAGTGATAAGAAGAGTATAAATAAATAAATAAACTGGGTCCCCTCAAAAGGGAAGCCAAGGTATAAACCACTAGGCTATCAGCGCTCACGCGAAATAAAGAAAACGTATTTGAAAAGGTCATTTGATCTTTTCAAATACGTATTCTTTAGAAATATCATGGTGATCTTCGGGTTAGTACCTCGAAATCAAGGAATATGTGCTTGGGAGAATTTTTCTTTCTGCTAAAACTATTTTACAATAGATATAAAGTGGCATAAACGTGCACCGATAAAGAACAATGTGGCACACATTCCCACGCTGAGTGCTGACTCGTCTGTTTCATTAGCAATGGCCGAGTTGGCGAATATGTGTCAAAGACTAGAAACAAATACAGACCTGCAGGACAGTAGTGTAACTATTTGGTCTTCATGTGTCCGGTCCACTAACATTTTCAAAAGTTATTCTTATAGAAACTATAAGATGATATAACAACGGTTGCTATCGAATTATGCGTTTTAAATGAAGACTAGTAGAAATATTTTTTGGAAAAGTTGCCACCTGTTATCCCCAAACAAAATATGCAATGAATTGACAACTTACTTTTATTCGGAGAATCACTCTGCATCTCTCGCGCAATCACTCTTTATTTCTCAGTCTACATTCTACTGTAGAGTCATCTAAATAGGAAACATTGTAGTTTCGACCGGCTTTTCTATTGTCCAATTAGGATTGCTGGTGAGTAAAGTTTCAAATGTACCAGTTTTGATTTTTTTATATAATAATAAAAAATAATGAATAGCATGATGTACACAATACGCTGGAGATGATGATGATGTGTAAATGATTAAAAGGTTTCATTCTTTTTTCTTCGTTATTTCTTTTTATTGCATAGTACCTCATCTTTTTGCTTAAAATTATTTTCCTACTTCGGGAACAGTGTTTTTTTTTCTGCATGAAAGGCGTTTATGTCCTTTTCTGCAACTCTGTCAAAAAATATATACATTATTGCATTTACAGTTTTAGTAAGATTAGGTATGCAAGAGTATTTATCCCATTACTCTATTACATATTCTATGTCCAATCGTGTCACCATTGCCAAGGTTACGTTATTTTTTCGCTCTTACACATAAGGCACCTATTGCGAAACTTTCGGTGCATAAAAGAACTATTTACGTATTCAATAACAATTCTTAGTATCAACAGAATCATATTACAATAACGTCCTACTTTTATTTACAGATAACAAAGGCGACTGGACTGTTTTATCTTTTAATTTTATATTAAAAAATAAACATCATTTTGTTAATCAAAGCCCTACCAGTTTTTGAATTCAGAAATATCATCTGTTGGACAGAGGTATTGTGTAGAGATTACCGCACTCCAAAGTCTTGTACAATCTTACCTTACCCTTAAGTATTTATCACTTGTACTGGAGATTTTCTTCATTTTATATCATCTGCATACCCTGTGCATACCCTCTATTCACGCCACTGGTTGGCAGTGATAGCTTAGTTGCTAGGACTCTGGCCTCACTTTCGGTGGGGCCGAGTTTGATTCCTGGCATTTACCTCTAACTTTGCAGAGTTATATGCATTTTCAATTTGAGCTATTATACAATTCGCTTTAACGATAAAGGAAAACGTCGTTGCATGCAAACATCGGACCTGCATGTCTAAGAGCTCTCAAAGGTGTGTGAAGTCTGCCAAACCTTACTGAGTCAGCGTGGTGCTAGCCCTTTACTTCGGCCTAAGCCCTTTTCATTATTAGAGAAGACCTGTGCCCCGTAGTCGGCCTGTAATGGATTGATAATGAAAGTGCTTAATTTTTATTTTAAATACGAACGAATTCTGATATACGAAAAGATCGGTATTGATGCTCGGTAAGCTATCAAATCCATGTTACTGGCCTCAAGATCTATCCCTCAAAACGACTTCTGCCCAAAAGTATACGTATAGGTACTTCTGTTATAAAGCGATAAATATTAGTATAATATCGCAAAAGGATCAAAACCACTCACAAGGTCATAAATAACAAGGTCTTAATTTCGGGCGAACCACTAGTTAATACAATGATTTGGTACCCAATGACAACTACAGGAGATAAACTTCAAAAGAGCTAAAGCAACGTTCGTGGGCTTGCATTGCAATGTGTGTTAACTGCCTTAAACATTAATTATTCGGCAATGATAAATTTACCAATCACATTACCGTATCTTGTTTGTTTGTTATCGTTGTGATAATATTGAAATAATTATTATCTTATTAATTTTTAATTAACAATTTATTTACATAAAATTATTAATAATTATAATAATATAACACCAGGTCGACATAAACGATTGCAACTATCACGGCGGACAGGCGCCACGTTACGTCAACGATGTTGGTGCTGACTCGCTGTTATCGGAAACGTACCCACAGTAATACCTACGCGGCACTCATGCTCGCCTGGTAAGCGAAAGTCAAGAGAATATTTATAAAACAAATTACTATGGTAACCAGATTGTGTAACCAGTTTTACTCCAAATTGATGAAGTCCGGTCCCAATCCGTACTTTTTTATCAGATATAATTATTATGTTGAGATAGTACGATAAGAATATTGTATAGCTTCTTTCTACTATTCGATTTATTATCCACATTTTTAAAATGATGGTAATAATAGGTAATTTTACTACATTTAGATTTTTTTTTATTACAGTACAAGTAAGCCCTTGACTGCAATCTCACCTGGTGGTAAGTGATGATGCAGTCCAAGATGGTAGCGGTTAGTTCGATTAGGGGTATATTTAACGCATACCCCTAATCGAACGCTAAATCCCTTTAGCGGCACGTTTAGTAAAACTGTAATACCTATACTCAATTTTTGAAATTTTATTATTCCTACGTTGGCCTAATATTCTAAAAAGTTACACAATTTTAAAACCGAACCAATAAAATTTACTTTCCTACAATTTATCTCAATAATGAAAATTATAATTTTTTACGTCACCGAACAAAAGTAAAGCCATCAGTCGAGTGAGCCGTACGTAACCCAATACTTCGGAAATCGGATAGCAGACAGTGTGGCGCGGCCTTAAGTTTTCTTTTTAATTTTTCCTTTTTTTTTAGAAAAAAAGTCAAAGGACTTTTATCTTCCAGCCCGGTTATTGTTTTTTGTTAAACCTTTTTTGTATCGTGTGTGATCCGCCCGTTGATGAACGAATTGTTTTGGTGGTAGTTTGTGTATGGGTTGTGTTTTTTTTTATTAAGAATATAAAAGTTGGTTGAGCGTGTGCGTTTGTCAACTCCATGAGGGCTCGGTAAACTAAACAAAATGGTTTATGTACCATTTGTGGATAGCCTTCCGTTAAGAATTTTTACTGAAACAATATTTTAAAGGGCTGCGCATTATTGCAGACGACGTTGAAAAGAATTAAAAAGCTCCTCTGCCAATCTTTTTTGTATGGGCCTCATTTTTTGATAAGCCTCCGCGTATCAAAAAAGTTATATCAGAATTGCAGGAATATAAGAACCAAGAGAGAGACAACTTAACGTGTTCTGGGAGGCACATCTCCAATAGTTGTAACAGTCCTCATGAGCTAAAGGTCTCTCCAAACGGAAGGGTTCGCCCATAATCATCACGCTGGGCAGATGGTGTCGCAGTAGAAGGTAGTTGTAGCACAGAGGACCTGCTGCCTTTTCTTCGTTATATTCCCTTAGTTGCCTCGTACGACACCCGCGGGTAGAGGAGGTATTCTGAGGCACCCTTCATGGCACGGGCATTTTGAGGCACAATTTCCTAACTCTGAGCAGGCAGGTACTTACTGAGAAATTCGTTACAGAAACGTAACAATACTTTGTCCCCATCCAGGGATTCGAACTGGTGATTCAAAAACGAAAATGCTAACCATCAGATCAATGACGCAGTTGTCAAATACAAAGAGGATACAATTTGAATTTTTTTAAGTAAAACTTCTTTAGGCGCGCCTAGGGAGTAACTAAGATTTTTTTCTGACGGAAGTAATGCTTACGTCAGATGTCTGTGTACTTTCCGCTATTTAAAAATAATAATTGGATTGGTGGTAAGTAATATCATAATCAATTAGGATTATTTATTTCCAATATTTTTAACGGTATTTATTACTTTTGTAATGAATAAATTATTAATAAATATTCTGACGATTGCAACATTCTATTATATTCAATGACAAGTTTTATATTGACATGAGCTGATCTAACCTTTTCTACTCTCAATTATTCTATTTAACAAATGAAAATATTCATAAAATGTGAAAGTGATATTAGTGAATTTTAAATAGAATCCCTACTAATATTATAAATGTGAATGTAAGTTTGTTTGTTACGCTTTAACGCAAAAACTACTTAAACAATCCTCATGAAACTTTGTACACATATTCTTGGAAGTGTTAGAAGTAATATAGAGAATATTTTTTATCTCGACATTAAGCTCGGTTCCTTTGGGAGAGAGGATGAGTGTTTGACGATTTTACACCATAACTCCGACAAATTATAACCCATTTAAATAATTATTTTTGTACTCTATGGTATAAAAATAATTATTTTAAGGTTATAATATGTGTTTAATTTTGCCCAAACTGTGGTTGGAGATAGAGGACAGCACTCCTCAGCGGACAGAAGCAAACCTCTCATTTAAGGTTTAGCGATACTGAATGCTTTATTTTTTTTAGATCTACAACTAAATTTAATGACACATTTAAAAACAAAATCAAACGCAGACGAAGTCGCGGACAACAGCTATTATAAAATAAAATAGTTAATATTAAATGAAATGGCGGAGTCCCAGGATCATGTTACTCATTCATCAATAAATAATAATAAAAGTTTTAATTCAATCGCGCGTAAAGGTTACACGCACACACTTTTTTTTTATAAAAAGAACATCACTAATTATCTTAATTACTTGATAAGTAAGTGTGACTAAGAGATGACTGCACGTCCTACAATATGGCCAGTAAATCATAATTACGAAGACTGATATGACCTAAACCTACCTACTTATATCACAATAGGCAATAAACCTGACTACTCTGGCATAGTGATGCTGTGGATTTAAATCGAGAGGTACTCGGTTCTATTTTGGCTTGGTTAAATTTGGGATCAAATATTTTCAAATTGTCTTATTAATGGATGGAGGCTTAAAGGCGCAGCTTATGACTACTTTACCGGAAAAGCCTATGGCCTTTAAGTATAGGGTTTTATTTATACCTAATTATTCTTTTTATTGGATACCATAGATCCATTAATTATAGTTAAATTTTTTATGTATGAGGACCATCCATCCTAGTTGCTATAATACAATCTATATGTGCTTTTAAATACTTAATAACAATCAACTTATCTTAATAAAGTGTAGATAAAATAATTAGGTACTGTCTAAAATCAAAATAAAGCAAACACGCCCCATTGCCATTCGACAACTGAAAGAAACCAAACCCTTTACTGACATGATAAATATTTTTGCTATTCGACACCTCGAGTTCATTTAAAAACACGTTAAGCCATGTTAGGACACTTCTGCGTATCCATTTTAATGAGCGTTTTAAATTTAGAACGTTTACTTTTTAAATTGACGTAATGGCTGTGGTTTCATAAATAGTGCTGTGATTTTATTTTAATGTGTTTACTTACTTTTTTTAAAGAATAAAATCAGAATAAGTAAGTTCGTAATTGAATATAAAATCTAGGCAAGTAGGTAGGCAGTGCGGTGAATACGCAAGTGAACCCCGTGCTCTCACTTATTGGGCTATCGAGGGACACACAGAGTTTTTAGTGGGTGCAAGTCCCACATAACTACTCCGTTTCCCCCAACGGAGTGGTATGCGTCAGGCATTTTCTCTGTATAAAAAAAAAGGCAAGTAGGTAGGTACTCATTGAAAAGCTTACATTTTCCACCATTCACCATTTTCCTTAGTGCACTAAGTGTACTTACCTTGCAGGTAACAGAGGTTTAGCTAATGAATACTAGATTTTATCTGTCACTATCCTATACTTATTACTGTCCCAATGCTGGGCACAGACTCCCGTTCCCATGGTTGAGCTTGGGGTTTCCAGACGTTTATTGCAAAAAAACTTGAATTTGAATTTGAATTTAAATTATCGGAAGTATACATAAAGACTTACGAGCTTCTACCTAGATACCTAACTACCCACTCTAACGTGACCTTCGTGTAAACATTTTTTTTCATTTATTGCCGCGCCTAGGCAGAAACAGCCCGTATGCCGTCACGGCAAATGGCATGGAAACCCCATAACTACACCACTGCATATTATGTACTTAGTCAATATTATAATTTAAATTATGAACTTTGATGTAACTACCTAACTACCTACCTTCTTTAAATCTCATCATAACTTTCCAAGAGGCATGATAGTCGGCCAATATAAGTTAATCTAAAATAAAAATAAAAATAATTCTCCATGTTTAAATGATAGATTTTTTTATATGTTGCGGTCTGCCTGTTTTGTAAGTGTGTGTTTCTAGTGCCAAAAAACAAGATGTCCTTCCGACCGACTTTTATTCGAAATTCTTGTATTCTCAAAACCTTTATCAGAAACACATGCTCAAGATTGGAGTTCGTCAACCGAAAAATAAATTTCAGAGCTGAATAGACAAGTAATACGATATTTTTGCACGAAATTAGGGAATATTGTAAAAATGTGTATTTTTCTTAGACCCATTGGCGCATGTGCTTGCGGTATAAAGTTACGTTCAAATACTATATATTTTTTATTGCGCATCCCTTCTCGTAAAATTTTGACAATAGATTGTAGAAAGGGTCAATTACTTTTTACTTTTTTTTTTCGTAAAAAGGTCATATTTTTTTCATTTCACACAAATATCAAAAATTATGACCCCTTTGTGAATTGTAAAGGTATCGATGACCTTTTCGAAAGTAACAATCGGTTCATTTATAATTTTGTTAAAATAGTTACCACAATATGGTACCTATGATTTTGTAGCGCTACAGCGAGAATGTATTTATATGTAGGTACGTAATGTTTTAACGAGAATATTTTTTTTTTTATAAAAAATGGTCCAGAAAATTCTCTGATCTGCGAACAATCACTTTATTATTTTTGATTCAACTAGGTACAATATTTATGTTTTTTTTTGCTTCTCAGAATTTCTACATTAAAATTCAGGCGACACCTGCATAATTGTACATTTGAAACATCGCCACGTCAACGTGTTCAATTAGAACCCATTTAGAATTAAAACTAAAGCGAGCCACCGGACACAGCTGTTATGTTTCTAGATTATTTACTTTAGTTCTGTCTTGTTAGTCATTCATACATTAGTAATGTTCTACAACCAAACCAAATCCATTAGCAAAGTGAATCACCATTCAAATTTTGACTCTGTCACGACAACACAAGTGCTACAAAAACTTTAGATGTCGGTAAAGTTATTTGGTGGCATGAAATGAGATAAACATGGCTGCAGTCGGAGTGAGACGTCAATCAGCTGTCAACGACTTTCCGCTACGCCATGCTCTCCTAGTACTGTATCTCATAATATACTGGGATTTGGACGAATTTGGTCTAATCAGTTAGTTAGTTAGAAAACGCGAAATAAAAGAACGTTAAGATTTATGAAATACTTGTCCTTGAGTAGTTAATATCTAGGGATAATCTTTTATCTGAAACTAAAAGTCCAATAACCAGTCATGCCGCTATGTTCAGTAAACCGTGGCATGTATTTGATTTCAGAAAAATTAAATTGCAACGCAATATTTATTAATTTTTTTTTGCATATATTTATGTTTTCTAAAACTTCATTCTTTAATGATTTATTGAGGAAGTTGGTAGGTACTTGTAGATACTGCTAGTATTAAAATAATATCTTTCTAGTAAGACTCCCATATCTTCTTTTCATGCCCTTATGTCGCGTTATATGAGGTCAACATGTCTTCTTCATACTTGAAGCGCAGATTTGTTGTTTTGGTTTTGGCAAAATTTCAATGTTCGACCGCTTGCGTTCTTTACTGGTTTTTCTTTGTTTGTGGAATAACCACCGCCATTTAATTGAATGGGATAAGGTTGTGATCCCCTTTAAATGGCACTCTTTCTGAGCATCAGTATTATGTCTTTCCGGACCCTTTCAGAGAAATTCCTCATCGCATCAGACGTTTTCATCATCATCGTCATCATATCAAACCATTACCGGCCCGCTGCAATTACTTAGAATTGCGTTGCGTTACATGTGCGTGCTGGGATTCGAACTCGGCCCCGAATGTGAAGTCGAAGTTCTACCCACTGAGCTATCAAAGCTTCATACTGGAAATTCAGTCGCATTGTAACTATAAAATTTTTATTAGTTATCTGTATAGAATATTTTAACACTGATATAATTATAATAAATGATTATTATAGTAGGCAAAACCGCAGCTTGAATACTAGCAGAAAATCTATCTAGACCGTTTCACCAACCTAGGCAATACGCTGTATCTATACCACGTCGCGGTTCACCACACTGTTGCAGTCCCACGAATATCGCCCGCTTTCTAGCGAGCTTAACGCTTCAATAAATATAATTATTTTAATACCTGTACTGATTTATAAGTCTTAGCTGGCAAAGCGTATACAAATGATTCTAAAAGAAACAATACTTACTATTTTGGATAACAAGAAACAGATATAAAATTGATTTAATAATACGTATATACATAAAGCTGAAGAGTTTATTTGTGTGTTTACTTGGACGCGATTGTGTATCTTTTAAGATTGACTATTACGCGGACGAAGTCGCGAGGGACCGCTAGTATTACTTACATATAACAATATTCAGTTTTCATGGTACGTTACTAAAATAGGAAATAAAATGTGTAATGTTTTCTATCTCATTCTCTCACGTACATTTATGTTTTTGTAACGCAGTTTTATGGAGTTTCAAATCACCACGATTCCAAAGAAGTCTTTTTCAAAAAACAGCTTTACAGTGGTACTGTTAGGGGTCATTTGGAATGTTGCCTTAACCTGCTAAATATATTTTGTGGGAGGCTTCGGCCATGCCTAGAAACCGACAAAGATATGCTGCTTAGCATATATAGCGTCTCTGTCGGTGCCTCATCTAAACCGGTTAAGGGTTACAATAAGGGTATGCTAAGGGTTAGTTTAAATAAACCTGCCATAACAGGTTAGCCCTCTACCACCAGGTGAATTAGCAGTCTAGGGCTAAATAGCTATAGGAATCAAAAAAATACCCATATAAACATCATGCGTGTTTTTTTTAAAGATTGGATTTAGTGGTTTCGCGAAATTTTTAGTATACACAATAGTTATTTATAGTCTTTTGTTAACGTAAAATGAATACGTTTTTATATGTTCAACTTAGTTTTCATAACGCGCCTAAGAAAGTTTTTAACTTAAAAAAACCCTGTAAGATTATATTATATGCCACGTATAAATAAAACCACAATTTCGCAATACCCTCCCAGGTCACAAATTAGTTTTGAAAGTACTTTTGTATCCGATCTTTTAACAATTTTAGGGTAACCCTTTACAACCTTTTTTCTGTGAGAAATGTAAATGATTGATTAAAAATAGACCTTTTACTTTAAGAAACACATTTAAGTTTGAAAAAACGGAGTGTTCCCTAAAAGTCGTTCAATTAAGTCAATTGTTGTTTGCGAATAGGTCACACTTTTTCCCAAGGGTCACTTAAATGTGGCCTTTTAACCCTTTTAGAAGTAAAGAAAGATTGCTTTATTATACTGTTATTTATTACATTTTTATTTTACGTAGGTTCTTCTAAACATGTCGTGATAAAATAAAATAGAATAGCTTTTCTCAAATAATCTTTTAAAGATAATTATGAGTTATTATTTATTACTAGCTGACCCGCGCAACTTCGTCTGTACCAAATCGGTTATTATAGGTTTTACAATCTTAAAAAAAACATATGAAATGAAATGAAATGAAATGAAAATACACTTTATTGTACACCTAACAGAAATTAAATTATAAACAAAAACAACACAATAAAACACAGGTACAATGGGCGGCCTTATCGCTAAAAAGCGATCTCTGCCAGACATAGAAACTAATTGCAGTGCCGCCAGCTCCAGTTTTATTTCCAAACTATATTTTTCGCTTATGTCCTTTATCTCTGACAATATTTTTCAAATCTTAATTAAAATTAGACATTACATGCTTGATAGTATACACTTTCAAATAATAAATAATAAAAATCGATTCAAATTTAACGGAGCGGAGCTATGAAGTAAAATTGATAAAAAAATTCATCCCATTTCCCTGTCTGTCTGTTGTATGAAATTATTAAAATTATTTACGCCAAGGTCTGCTACCTAGTGTCTGACGTGGATTTTTATTTATTTTTTTATTTATAGACTTTATTTGTACACCACAAATAGGAAAAAAAAACAATGGACACAACAAAAATAATGGACGTTTTTGTAACATTAAAAAAATTCAACGCTCAGGCAGAGATGAGTGGTATTTAATATGCGGGGCCCACTTTCTACTGCTAAGCAGCATTATATGATATGCTCTGTGACGTTGCTCTGCTTATAGTCGATGGTTTTCCACTTACTATCAAGTTGACCATATGCTTGGTCCGTAAATTATTACAGAATTGGTCCGTAATTTTTTTTATCGCAACAATATAGTTCTTGGTTATTCACGTATGGAACCCCAAAAATCAAAATCTGTCAGCTTGGGCAGGTGCTCACGTCGGACCGGCGCCGGTTGTTTGCCGACCACTCCCGACCGCCCCCGCTTTCTGCCGCCCTAGTACTTTAGCCAGAGCAAACAATATGGATTGGCGAAAAAATTCAAAGGTCATTTTTTCGTATTTGTCCTCCTACTTTATACACATTTTTCTTATAATCAGTAATCAGAGTAAATGTTGAGACCACCTAAATCGACCTCAGATTTAAGAATCTAGCTGTTGCCCGCGACTTCATCTGCGTTTGATTTTGTTTTTTGATATGGCATTCAATTTAGTTTTAGATCTAATAAAATTTCAAGTATTCATTATCGCTAAGCCTTAAATGAGGGGTTTGCTGCTGTCCGCTGAGGAGTTCTGCCCTCTATCTCCAACGACATTCATCAGATCTAAGTACACAAAGTTTGGGCAAAATTGAAAACATATTATAACCTCTATAGTACAAAAATAATTATTTAAATCGGTTATAAATTGTCGGAGTTATGGTGTAAAATCATCGAACACTCATCCTCTCTTCCATTGAAACAGAGCTTAATATCGGGATAAAAAGTATCCTATATTACTTCTAACACTTCCAAGAATATGTGTGTTTTATGAGGATCGGTTAAGTAGTTTTTGCGTGAAAACGTAACAAACAAACTTACATTGACATTTAAAATATTAATAGGGATGTATTCCCAAACCAGGAAAGCAGCAGAACCTCATTAGGAATTAGTATATAGATAAACCAGTGGTAGGTACATTATTCAGTTATTTTATCAGGATCAACGAAAATAACAAAGCTAAAAGTTAAAGCTTCAATCCCTTTGAAAAACGATGAAGCTCACCTTTAAGATCTTTAGTTTCGAGAACCTACAACATAATTACCACCAATTTATCAAGTCTGAACTCAGCCTAGACATGCCTGGCACTCAACAACTAAGTAGGTACGTGTTGCAGAAACACTCCACAACAATTATTGCTTGGGTAATAATTATTTTATGGTATCTATCCATGGAGCACCACCATAAACGTTTAATCGCACCTATGCTTACTCGAATCCCAAAGAAGCAGCCCAAAGTCCAGTATCCGCAGTTTTACAGTAGATTAAATTCTTAGTTGAACTTTAAGTTCCTCTAAAACTGACTTAAGTTCAAGGGATCTTAAATACGTCTTCAAAACCAAATCATTTTATTTTTCTCAGATGAGTATTCACTGTAAAAGTTAAACAATAACAAAAACGTTATTATAATAACCACGAATATGGCGGGGGCTATTAAATTTCGTTAATGGATGATCAAATTAAAAACCGAATCATACCCCAAAAATGGCGGCGAACGACCATTATACTGTTTGTTCTATTAAAAGGGGCAATGGAAACAAACAAGGACCCTTCCTCACTGTTTGGGGAGTACTCGATTGGGACTTGGGAGGCGATTCACGAAAAATAACGAGCATATTGCATTAGCCTATCTTCATGTTACTAACCGTAGATGACATACGAACCTGTCTGGTGCAGTAGTGAACTAAGGTAACCTATTAATGAGAGATTACACGTTCGATCAAAATTTTGAGGAATAATTAATTCTTATTGAAATTTTAGTTCCTGGAATTAGTACGTTAAAATATATATAAACAACCTATTGTTTATAAACTCTTCCTTTTTTATGTAAAGTTTGCTAATAGATACGTTTATGTATTTAATATATAGTCGGACGTTACTGTGCCTATGCCAATTCTACCAGTTTTTTTTTTAGATCTTAGTTCTGAATAAATTTTATATCCAACCAACTAAAAGCAGAAACCTACCTACATTTTTTTAAATTGAGCTTCCGCAGAGTTCTCCATAATGTTCTGTGGAGTCCACCAATCCACACTGGGATAGCGTGGCGTTTCTGTGGCCTAAAACCCTTTTCATTGTGGGAGGAGACCCATGCCCTGTAGTTGGCCGGTAATGGATTGATATGATGATGAAGCTTGATGAATCAAGCTTGAATAATTGGTGTTACAGTTAGCTTCCAGTAGCGAAATAATATGCAACTACTAATAGGTACAGACTACTATTTTTGATAGAAACTGTCTAGAACATCTGCGAAGCCTTTTTGAGTGTACAGGCGCTATTTTATGTTGTGAGATTATTACACGTTAACAATGCTTCTTTATGCGATATAAGTAAACGTAAACGCGGTTGATGTATTGTAATTTTTTGAAGAATTCTGTAGTCTGTCTCCAATACTCTTCATCCGATCTATATGGAATTTAAATGGGACAATTTCGAAACAAACTAATTTCAAACAAAAAAAAAGAGTTTTGCCAACGCTTCTGTGTATGACCGACACATTGATATTCTCACATGACGTCCGAATAGATAATCCTTCCCTTGTGAGTATGTCAGGTATAAATAAAAAAATGTAGTTACTACAAAAATAAGAACGTACCAAATGATGTTATTATCCTAACATGGGTAGATAGAGCTACACGTAAAAGGGGCAAATCGGATCGCATAATTAATTCCACTGCGAGACACGTGGCGCGTAATTTCGTTTATTAGAGGTACGCACCTCTATTATACCAACCTAATGGTTTGAGTTGTTCTTTACAAAACTAGTCCTAGTGACAAATCAATCTTAGAATAATAAAAATACATCTACTATCCTTAGATCTACTAATATTATAAAGAGGAAATATTTTTTGTTTGTTTATACCCAATAGACTCAGAAAGTACTTGACTGATTTTAACTATTTCTTCGCAAAAAGAAAGCTAAACTATCACAAAGTAACATAGGCTATAATTTATTTAAAAGAAATTGTAGTTTTGACTAAATTACAATAATGCAACCCAAAGTAGCAAAATATTTGTCGTGCGCTGAGAAAAATATCGCTGAGTATCATGAAAATATCGTGAAAAATTATGTATTAAAAAATTAAAGGACTTTTTGTTAGGTTAGGTAACGTGTAACTATCATAGTAAAGTCACAAAGCAACTGTGTTCCAAAATTTTATTAGATTGGTTAACCATCAGAGTTATTTAAATAGTAGTTAATTTTTTTTTAGTCGCAGGTTCAAATCCTACCGGTTCCGACATTTTGATATGCATTAAAAAAAATTATAAATTTAATATTTCATCCACATAACATTATAAAATTAAAATATCACTTTTGGGGTTGATAATGGTGATTATAAAGGTATCAACCTTTTAAGTTTTTTACAATAAAATAGGCAATTTCCGTCAACTTAAAAACAGGTACACGTACAGGTTATTTTAGAATCGGAGGTTAAAAACGTTCACGTGATAATCAGTAAGAATTATTATTTCTGGCTTTTTGGTGATAGTTCACATAAATATATTTGTTTATATTCAATGTACTTGGACAACGATTATGTTTTACAACTAATTCGATTACATTATTTAGAAATAACCCCCCCAAAATAAATTATGACCGATGGATGGGTTAATTATTTCCATAGGGTACGTTCTCATTCTCTCCCGAACTATCGATAGCTGATGCTTGGGTATATTAATATTGGGAGTAAAGTATTTTCTTTCGAGGGAGATCACAAATCTGCCTATTAAAGTATCATAAAAATGAACACCTTAAAACTGGAGAAACAACTGTTACAACAAAATAAAGACCTTGTTATGTATGAGTTAGAGTACAAAATCGGAAGCTTAATTACGAAGACTAAATATATACACAGGATGTTCTAAGTTACGCAGGCTCACCGCCACCGCAAATGCGACCACAGTAGGCCGTCACACGGCTTATTCAATGTAAGGAAGGAAACAAAAAAGTATAAAAAGGGATCTATTCAATGTTGGTTAAATAAATAATTAAGTTGAAAGAGGTTTTTAAACACAAAACAGCGGCTTATTGTTAAAGAAGTAGTTTCTATCTGCGGAATATATTTGTCATTTTGGCAGTTGTATGGGAAACCTGAAGTATTATTCCTGTTAGGTTATTTAACAGTTGAAACATCAAACAAAAGTTAACTTGGTAAATTAAAATGTCGTTGGTTTTTTCTTCTTCAAATCTAAGCCAAGTTTTAGTCGAAGAAAGTCTTCAGATATTTTAGTTTTCAGATAACACTTAATTATAACATCTTATCTGATATTGTATTAATTAATGTGATGATAATTGATTACTACTTAGTAGTGTTTTACTTCCTTTTCGATCTATAGATACCTAATGTAACGGACGCGGTCAGGGGACGCTAGCGGGAGGCTGAAATCGATACCATCTAGTGGTTGAGGCTCATACGGTTTCCGGGGTAGGCATCTTCTCTTAACATAAAACAAATGTACTTGTATATTTTTATTATCTTTAGTATTTTATATTTTTTACCCACGTTATTATTGTATGCTCCTTAAGATCGAAATGGATAATTTACTTTAAAGAATTCATTTCATAGTTTTTACAATGAAAATATATATAATAAAAAAACGTTTACGGTTTTTTATTATAATATATGGGTCAGGTCCAAATTTTTGACGGATAGTAACAGGCACACACCGTCTGCCTGCCTGCTGTCCTCACTGCTGCAGTGTGTCGACTCATAGGTGACAAAACATTGCGTACTTTAAAGATTTTGCAATATAAATAAATATATATATATATATATATATATTGCAAAATCTTACAGTAAGTATTTTCAGGCACATATTTTTATGTTTATTCACGTAAAATATTCATTAACCTCAAACAAAGTAAACTTAAGGTAAAAGTTTCGTCGAAAAAATTCCCCGAGAGCGGAAGCGTACGAAAATACACGTAAAAAACGCAGCCTGTATATCAAATTACCGTGCATCTGGTTTTAGTGGAAATTGGAGCAGTTTTTAAACGAGTGTTTTATTTTAATCGCCTTGTCGCTTATGAGCGCCCGGTACAAAATGATCATAATTGTTATTTATAATTATATTTTTTACCATATAAAGCAGTTAATATTTTTTTTTTTATAAAATGATGTAAGTATTTAATCTAATTAACTTACTCCCACTACATTTGTGTCATGACTCATGCGAGAAGGGATTTTACTCTGTACTTACTTTTACTGTGTAAGTATTTAGTAGGTACCAGGATCAACTTAAAAATGCAACTAAAACGGTAAACGTGTTTCTTGAAAGTGATATCTTTATGTATATATTTATTGTGTGCGTGTGTATGTCACTGAACTCCTCCTTAACGGCTGGACCGATTTGAATGAATTTTTTGGTATGCTTTTGGGTGGCACCCTGGATGGTTTAGATTCACAAATCAGCCCGACAGATGGCGCTGGGGTCCACTAGTGTAATATAAATGTTGAATACATTTGGTGTTTTTGATTTGAATATATTATACTATTGTGGATTAAACTAATAATTGCATGAATTTCAGTCGATGATAAGGTCTATGAACGAGTTATGCGGTCTACATTATATATGAGTTATACTGAATTAAGTATTGTCCGCGTATAATTTTGTTTTTTTTTAAATCTCGCAGGAGCCCTTTGTTTTCCCGGTATAAATGAAAGTGTCCTGTTTTACTAACTTCTATGCAAAATTTTTCCCAGACAAATTAAGCAGTCAAGTCATGCATAGGATTCAAATGCATTATTTTTTATCCCTTGGTGTCGTTGTGATGTGTGATGTGTGTGATATGTGTGATGAGCATGAATGTTTTTCAGTGTCTGGGTGTTTATATGTATATTATAAGTATTTATGTATATCATTCATAAAAATATTCATCATCAGTAGTATATAAAGTATATATGTATATAAAATCGTTTATTCAACCACCTCCCTTGCGCAGCGATGAGTGTTATGGTTTTAAGTCGGAGGTCTCTGGTTCGAACCCCCTGCAGTGGAAATTTGGGCATTTATAATTTGGCCGTGACTAGTAACACCCTACCGACAAAGACGTGCCGCTAAGCGATCAAGCGTTACGGTACGATGTCCCGAATAAAACTGATTAATGGGTTTAATATGCTGCCATAACCCTAACAGGGAAGTCCGGTACCATCTTAAACATCATCATCACTTACATCAGGTGAGATTGAAATCAAGAGGTTACTAGTGTTTGTCGGCTGTTTGGAGCACTTTGCAGCGACTGTGCTTTCTGATTCCAAGGCCGTGGGTTCGATTCTCACAACTGGAAAATATTTGTGTGAAGAACATGATTTTTTTTCAGTGCTGGGTGTTTATATGTATATCATAAGTATTTATGCATATTGTATAAAAATATTCATCAGTCATCTTAGTACACAAAACAAGCTACGCTTACTTTGGGGCTAAATGGCGATATTGTCATAGTACTTTTTTTTTATGTTTATAGACGAGCGTTTGACTGCAATCACACCTGATGGAAAGCGATGATGCAGCCTAAGGTGGAGCGCGCTTGCCTAGAAAATGCTTATTCACTCTTGATTTGAAGGTACTCATATTGTAGGCACTGGGGCCAATGGAAGCTGGAAGGGCATTCCATATCCTAGCAGTGCTGATCAGAAACGAAGATGCGAAGCGCTTCGTACGCGTCCTAGGTATATCGACCACGGAGGGATGCAGATCCTTACGGTACCTCGCGGTTCAATGGTAAAAAGGCGTGGGGGAACTAGATCAAATAGTTCTTGAGCACACTCAAGTACCTATATTTAAATTTATTTAAACAAAAATCCCTATTTAACCCCCCTTTACTCCTTCTTAGCAGGTGCCAAAAAGCTAAAAGGAAGAGACCTATTTATATAATGACTATACCTTTGAATCTGTTTTCAAAGAAGAAAATCTTCAAACTCACAATTTCACCCCTTTAAGGGGGAAGTTCCAAACTAAAAGCTCGGTATACGTCAACCTGTCTGTAAAAGTTGCGAGGTAGATAGAGTTCCTCTGCCATATAAATAAGTAAAATAATATGACATATTATACAAAATGGCGGGGCTATTGTTTGCTAACAACAAAGGAGGTGTGTTAAGAGGCACGTGACTTGCCATTATTCGATGAAAAGACCATAATTAATGGGAAAATACACCACGGGTATAACACACGGGAGGTTAGGGGACTGTTGATGTCTAATTAACCGTATTTGGATGGTTATTTAGAGTGCTAAAGAGATTTATGCCCGTTAACACGAAACCTAGGTAACGAGTAAATCAAATGCCTAATTATTTAGGCGATGCATAAAAAAAAAAAAAAATCATCAACTTAAGAGTTGTTGTAGGTAGGTATACCTATAACAACTAATACCTACAAAAACTAAACGTATATATGTAAATATACGCCTAGGAAGCTCATTAGATTAGGCGCTACTTATTTTGGTTAGAGAAAAGCGGCATTTAAGTGTTATCAGTGCCCACTTTTCGAGAGGCTGCCTTACTAGGTATAATCATATTTGTAACTTAGAAGTGTAGAATCATAGAAAAAAATATAGAAATAAATAAAAAGACTTGTGAAACGAAATTGAAACATCTTTTGATATTATGAAAATTAAGCTTAATTTGCTAAATTTATAGTACGCGAAAAGCAGGAAAATCTGTATGGTGTAATTTATAACTTCTTCAATCCTTATACTCCACACCAGATATTCGGCAATGTACCCTACTACCTAGGGCCTACGGCTTTTTACCCTACTTAAGCTTAATTTAAATAATATATCATGGATTTCCGCAAAGTAACGCCTGCTTCTACTGAGTTACATCTATTGAGTTATTTTCTATTTAGATAACTTGTATTAAATTTAATTCCGAAGTCATGTCTTTTTTCATTTATGGCAATCTCACACCGCTAAACTTAGCGTTGGTAGACCCTTTTTAATTATATTTTTAGTGTTCCGACTGTGCCCCCAACGAGGTAGACAGATGACATACAGTGAACATAAGTAATATAAGTTCAAACGAGTCGCAGTGAACCGTGGTCGCAGGTCTCCTTCTGTAAGGAAGTGATGACGCAGAAGGAGGCGACGGAGCGGTTGAGAGAGGATGCCGTGGACTCTCAGCCGATACGTCGCAGGAGAGTTGGGCAAAGACGGCTTGCACAAGACCACCGCCTACCCCCTTAAGGAGGACCTCAGGGCGATAGATGCTACCACATTTAACGCCTGTGGGAGATAGGTCGTCGGGCTGGAAGGCGCATCTGTGATCTAGAAGTGCGCCTTTGGCGAATGAGTGGCATGAAATCTTTTGCCCCGAAGAAGAGCCTCCACCGACGTCGCTGGCTCGATTGCGCATGTCTGCGAAAGTGTTTCCGTGACCCAGTAACCACGCGACGAGTTGGAACACCTTGGGGTTTAGTCCGTGAAGACATAAACACTGCACTTTTAAGCAAGTGATATTTTAATTACTTAAAATGCACATAACTTACAAAAGTTAGAGGTTCGAACTCGGCCCCCCGAAAGGGTAGTCGAGCTCCTGCCCAATGCGCTATCACCGCTTTTAAACATATAAGCTTGTTTAAATAGGTACTATCTGCCCTTTAAAAATTCATTTAATATAATATTTACAAAATATACATACTTAATTATATTCAATGTAGACATGACCTTAGGCCTACGGCTTTTAAAAGAAAACCACCCGCAAATAAGTTCTCTTTGCATGCGGAACACCCAGTAGGCACAACACATTAAATCCTCATTAGTAATGTACTTAAACTTCCTTTTTTAGAGATCTTTACTGAAATCCTTAACAATATTCGTAATTATATTTTTCCGTCATTTACCTTGATGGGCGAATTATTTTCACAACATATTGAATCTGTCTCGTTGGCCTTTAACATTTTCACAACGATCCAACTACGGATCACATGTTAGGTTCGATTCGCGGATAGCGTCAAATATTTTGTGATAAAAACCGGCACTGGCGGCCTAACATGCTCTCCAAACAAACGCAAAATTTCTAACTGCGGCCTTGTATCCTTCTTAAAACAGATTACAATCTCAATTTAACGTGTTTTCTTAAGTATTCTTTATTTTGTTTCTTTTTTTATTCCAATACTACGGTATGGTAATCCATATTGCAGTCTAAGATGGTAGCGGGCTTACCTGTCAGGGGAATGACAATTATAATCAGTTTCTACGTGGCATCCTATTAGAATTCTATATCGCTTGTCGGCACGGCTTTACCCAAATTGCGCCCGCCCCAGTATCGAGACCTAGGGAGGTCTCGATACTGGGGCGGGCGCAATTTGGGTATTATGATTACAGCACTCACAACTACGCCAGGGAAGTCAGGCAGGTAAGGCTCTATTATGTATATCAATAAGCATATTGTATTTAATCCATCAATCCGCCCTGGGCCAGCGTGGTAGACTACGGCCGAAACTCTTTTCATTGTAGGAGTTGACCCGTGCCCAGTAGTGGGTTCACATGATGATTCTTTATGCAATTAAATACATTAGGTACGTTGTGAATTTCATGAGGATGAAAATTGTTCATTACGTCATAACATTAAAATGAATATCTTAATAGTTAATCAGCAATTTTGTGTTACTTTAGGTTCGGATGAATACGGAACCTCAGAACTTTTAAGCTCGGTCCAAGAACTCCGCGATGGCATTTGCATAAATTATTTGCGCTTTGGCCAAAGACAACTTACGACGTTTTTCATTTAAATCTACCTGTTTTTTTTTGGTAAATATTGCATATAATTTGACATACGCAAACCGTAAATCGCCGTTTAGCCGGCAAATATTTAAGCCAATAAAGAGTTTATACGGTAATACTTCCAGTAAGTGTGACCTGCTTTGCGTTTATTGCCGGATTAACTAACTAGATTGTGTATCACCAGTCATAGGGATGTCCTTTCTATGCTTAGTTTATTTTTTCTGTCTCCGATAATGTAAACGTCTTGTTATTTTTTAGTGCTTTGTGCGAAAGGGTTTAAGTAATTCTTTATTTATTTGGTAGAGTAAAAAAAGAGGATGTTCTCATTTCGACTGTTTATTTTATATTTATTATTACATCGTTACCAACACATTACCGGCCCGCTATAGATCTCCTGACTCCTCTCTCATAATGAGACGGGTTTATAAGTACATTACCGGGAACTCCAAAGATTTCTTTCACAGTTATAGTTAGATTAGTTTAGTTTCGGTCGTCAGTTTTAGAAAGGGAGGCTGTAGTCCTAACCACTATCACCTCTTTGTCTTTGAATATTTCCATTAAATTCGTATTTTATTCGTTAGCTGATAGTTGTTAGCATGTGCGACTAGGGATCACGAGTTTGTGCGTTGGTGGGCTGGGCAAAAAGTTGTAGGCTTTGTTCTTTAATGACAGGCCGTGATAATGATATCGTTCGTACTCCGTGTGACAAGCGGTGCACATGATCAATATCTGCGTTTGCTTATGTGGGTATTCAATCTAACACTGTGATATAGAGTCAGTATTACTTGACGTTTCAAATGTACTGATATTGTACATAGCTAACTAGACGAAATTTTTTTTTTGCAACTTATATATCCCGATGTCACTATATCAAGCTTTCGATCAAGTAATATTTAATCGAAGGGCCAAGCTATAGCTATTTGTTAAAGTAAAGTTATAAAAAATACAGAGATCTTATTGGAGGGCTCCGCACGCACCTTTGAACATATTTTGTGTAATGGCAGTCTAACTCTTAGTATTCATCATCATTCCAACCGATTGCAGTCCACTGCTGGACAAAGGTCATTTGTTGGGAGTTCAAAAATTCACGGTTCCGGGCAGCTTGTTTCCAGCGGCTCCCAGCGACTCGTCGTCACGTCGTCGTCGTCGTCGTGATGCCGTCTGGTGTCGGACCATGTCGTTGGACGCCGACCAACAAGAAGTATTATCCAACATACGCGAATTAGTAGGTACAAGTGGGTTGTGCTGATTAGGTACTCCTAAAATTTGTCATTGCCAACACGTAGTTTCATCCAAAAGTGCGTGTTTTTACAGAACGTTATACCCATTACAGTTAAACTCACTACCACTTGAAATAATACAATGCCGATCCAATACAAACACCATCGATCGGTTCGGACGCTGCTGACAAACAAAACATAAGGTACACGCACTTAAAGTACCTAATCTTTGCGGGCGACTAAAACGACGCGACGTGGCTAAATCCAGAAAGAAAGAATAGAGAGAACATTTGTGACAGAGAACACAGATGCTGCAGCGAGACCATACATATTTTACAAGTTCCTAGGTACATAATAAAACGTACCTAGGTAACATAGTAGGTAGGTACTTCGCGAATTTTCACAAATTTAATTGACTTGTACCTTTGTTCTCTTTTATTTTTTCTTCTTGTGTGCATAAAGTATTTTTGATTGATTGATTAAATTAAACCAAAAATACTTTTCTTTACTAATATTGCCAGCATCACATACCTAACGCCGGAACAGATTGTGATGTATAATTGTGATGTATAATTGTGATGTATAATCACAATCTGTTTAGATAATATGGTTTAGAAATAAAGAAACTCACATATCTTGAAAATAACCTATTTGATTTTACACAGTAGCTACATTGTCTTTTTTATTTGTTTGTGAGTCTAAGGCAAAATAACCAGACATTTTGTCTTATACAGTACCTACCAATCTTAGGCATAATATAGGTACTTAGATCATTTTATTAGGATGCGTACCTGGTCGCTTATCCTATGCACTGTTTTTTTTTCATTCGCTGCGTGCATGCCAATGTTTGAAGTTTTGACAAAAAATATATGAAGGTATACACTTCAAATACATACTATATAAGTACTACAAAGATAACTAAACCAGCGAACTATATATATGTATACACTTGAAGTCGTTGATCCAAACGCTCTCTTCACTCATTTATTAGTTAACGACCCAAATCGTGAAGAATAAAAAATATGATCTTCAAATACTTACAATTCCAATTAGCTGATATTAAACATCCTATAGGTACATTTGATATACTTTGACAATAATTGTACATTGATGTATATAGTAGATGGCATTTTAGGTGCCCAAATTGGGTAAGAACCGGAACACAGACGAATAAACACAGGGTGTTATAATATTGACCGAGCCTCGAACCTGCGACCACAAACACGGAGGCAAACAGATTAACTATAAAACAATGGAGCAGCGGCGGCGGCAAAATGACGTATTCTTTTAAGTAGATTTATTCTTCAAAAATAAAATATAAAGGTCGTAATCAAATATTATAAAAGAAGATTTTTTTTTTTATTGAAATTCTAGGTAGGTAGGAAAAGGCTCAGATTTTTCTCACCCTCTGAAGGGACTGAAAATTAACACAAAAACTCTTGGTACTTATATATACGCGGACCAAAGTTCATCAAACAAATGAAAGTTCGCTCGCTTAGTGTAACAAACTAAAACTACGTAGTACCTAATATGTTATAACATTTTAGCCTTCTATAAAAATGTAAATACATTTTAATTTTAGACGTCAGTAAATATTTAAAGAAGAAACCCTAAAATAATGAAATAACCCGACCTAACGAAATTTAACTGTTAACTGTCATTCGTTTGTTTACTTTTTTTGGTCTGCGGGTAAATTGGCCGCTCGTTAGTCCCTTTTGACCTAACCCAGGAATCGAACCATGAACTTGTGTGATTCGAAGTTCCGTTAATGCTAACGAGAAGACCAACAAGGCAGTATACTGAGAACATCTACCTACCTACTGGAAATAGGTTAGTTAGACAAAATGGCGCTGTAGTGAATTTTTAGTGTAATATTATTAAATTTACTTTTCAAGTATTGATTTCAGAAATCATAAATGGCATAACGGCATCGATTTCTAATTTAAATGTGATTTTTTAAAGCTTTTTTCTCATATTTACAGTGTCATAATATTGTTAGGTTACATTCGTAAACAAAGCGAGGCTATGTTTTTGTAGCTTCTTGTTTTTTTTTATTTAAACGTCAAAAGAGTGAATTAATCAAGAAGAGGTTAAGGAGAGGAGAAGGGAGAGAAGGGGAGAGACCTTACGCTGCTATGCATCTTTTGTTTCTTTCTTTCTTTGAATATTTAATAATAATAAATCTGAAAAGTTTGTCTTTATCTCTGGAACTACCAAACGATTTAAAAATAATCCTGTAAAATAAATTTAGATTTGACAGTCCGGCTCTTAAGGAAGATAATTTATGGAAGAATCGGCAAATGTGTCCCAATACGTTGTGTGATAGCTAGCCACTGCCGAACCCTCCCACTCAATTTAGTAGATAATAAAATTAAAAAGTACTAATAGGTAAATAGTGAACTTGTCATGAGAGCTCGCAAAGTAGCATCAAAGCAGCACTTACTGACGTAGTGTTCCCTGTTTATAGTTTTTAAAGGATATACCTACTTCGGCACTAAGTGTGCTTATGAACTTCACAATTGTTTTCCTTTGTCACCGTTCTACCATAGATCAGCGAGAACGGTACGGTACGATGAACGGTGGCATCTTTATGCGGTTGACATACAGTCAACACGTAAGTACGAAATGCTTAGGTTAATTATCAGGGTTACTAGCCTATTTTATAGTTAAGCTTTGGTTACTTATTTACATTGTTTTTTGAAAAATAAATGATTAATATTATTATTATATTATTATAATTACTAAGCCTCATTTTGTAGGACGTATTTCTTGCTTGCCCTGCAAAATCTGGCTCATTTTTTAGACGATCGTTTTCTTCCTACCATCACTGCATCAGGCGAGCCAACTGCTTATTCCTTCAATTATTTTCATAAAATAATAAAATTCTGGAGAGCATTGAATAGGTCCTATAGCATAGCTTCAGAATTCAGACAGCAGACCCACTTCCCCGGTCGCAGCCTGCCGAGACGTACAGTCTATCATATTACAAGTCGGTAAAACGACATTGAGCCACGCGGCGTGACGATTCGGACACGCTTCGAAATTCTGTTTACCTACAAACCTGTTTAATTTGATGGTACTGTTAGCGATCGCACTGTATACGATGCCTATTTATATTTATTTTTTAGTTTGGAAAACATGTCTATTGATTCTTTGTCATTACCAAGACAGGCTAGCGTTTCACTGCGATCTCAATGGCCTCAGTAACTTATTTATGTATTTTTATATAACTGTATATTAAAAAAGTTAAACAAAGCAAAAGCACAAGGACACGTGGCAAAAGGGCGCATAGCTCACATAGAAAACTCCAAAGAAAAGTGTGAAAAGTGAAAACCACTGTGATTTATTTCACCATTTTGAATTTATTTCAGAAAATTTATTGAAGAAGTCATAGGCTAAACCGGATAAATTAAAAGTAAATTGGGATAAAACCGCTGGGCAGCGCTAGTATCCGCTGAAATCAGTAGATATTCAATATGTTTTACTTGTCTTCGGACACGAAAAATTTTATTAACATCGTGTCCCAAAAATTGGTCCTTTTAGTTTGTAATTATTATTTCCCTAGAAAAATATATTTTTCGTTGATTCAGAAATAAAAATAAAATCATTTGTTTTACGTATTTATATTTTAAAAAAACAACTTGAATAAAACTCAGCAAGACGAAGCCGCAAAAAAAAAAAAACAAATACAAAATGCCTTAACTTCCAAACCGAGCGATCCTTAACTTAAAAACAAAGCCACAATTTGTTTGGCTTCGCAACCCTTCTGAGGGAAAACAGTGGAAATGTATACCGACAGAAGCCTTGTGTTGTAGGAAGCGCCTCCCCTAGTTTTGTGTAAATTAAAAGCTTAAAATATGTTTTCTTTTAACGTTGGAAAACATTTTATGAGGAAGTACAGACTTTTATTTTATTTTAAAACCAATACGCTTTTATGCGATCTCACCTGCTGAATAAATGAATGTATAAAAATGAGTAGGTATACCTATTTAATAATAAATTTTTTTCGAGCTCTATTGAACAGTGGTAAGCACTGTTTCAGACAAAAATACCCCAATAGATAAACCCATTGAATTAAGAACTTTATTAAAATGAGGCTTAATTTGCTATACTACGCGAAAAGGAGGAGAATTTGTGGGGTGTAATTTATAATTTCGTCAATCCTTATACTCCACACCAAACCGATCTTCGGAAATGTACCCTCTCGTAGGCACGTTTCGCCCCGAAACCATTGTTAATTGCCGAAGATCTGTTTGAAGTGGAGTATTGAAGAAATTATACATTGCACCACACAGATTCTCCTGCTTTTCGCGGAGTATAGCAAATTAAGCTTAATTTTCATAATATATCATGGATTTTCGCAAAGTAATACCTGCTTCTATACAAGAATTAAGAACATAAGATTTCTCATTGAGCCAATATTGTATACAGTGCATTGTGTCCAAAAACAGTGAAAACGCCCGCGCACGTCTCATTTTACTTTTGGGGAATGTTGTTAGCTGACAATTTATTTGACGGCCGATTGGCGCAGCATGCAGCGACCCTGCTTTCTGAGTCCAAAGCCGTGGGTTCGATTCCCACAACTGGAAAAATGTTCGAATGAATTTATGGATATTATTCATAAAAATATTCATCAGTCATCTCAGTACCCATAACTCAAGCTACGCTTACTTTGGGGCTAGATGGCAATGTGTGTATTGTCGTAGTATATTTATACAATTATTCCCATTTTCCCATTTTATGGTGAACGCTTAGAACATTAAAGGTAAAATAATTACTGTCAACTGTTAAATGGTATGAGGTGACTAACCGTTTGTTCGAGAAACCATTCTAAATTGGAGTGGTTTTTGATGCTTCAATATAAGTCGTGTACACGGTTTCTGTATGTTCTTAATTCTGTGTCCAACACTTACTATTCTTGGCAAGAACCGGGAATCGAACGCAGTACCTGGAAATCAGTGGCGTACATAGAGGGTATGCACAGGGTATGCAGATGATATAAAACTAAGGAATACTCCAGTAGGTACGAGTTATAAATACTAAAGGGTAGGCTTTTTATAACTCTTACAATGCCTATCTTTAAGTTATTTAAAACTAGTACTGGAGACTTTCTTCATAATAAATCATCTGCATACCCTGTGCATACCCTCTATGCAGGACACTGCAGTGGCAATGCGTAGTTAAACATAAACCTCGAAGCAGTGCAGAGGCACACCTATGCCTATTACCTAAGTACATTTGTAATAAAAAAAGTAAGGAATCGCATTCCAAATTGCCCTATTATCCGTATTGCAAGAACCTTTACAATAAAAACGGACAATGCATCAACAGGACACTTTCATCATCTCTAACCGCCCGTGTCCTCTTGACTGAGTAAAAGTGATTTTCAAGTAGACACTTATGTGCCCATTTACGGGAAAAGTAAGCTTTGGAAAAAAAAATACACAAAGGAAGCTTTTATTAGGGACTTTCATACTATAGTGAATACTAACTAAATATAAATATAGGTACTACGACTCTACATATAGAGACTATGTATTTGTACATATAGAGACAGGTTAGGTTACAGGCTTGGTAAAGATGTAAGTTTTGTTTTATAATTTATTTTTGTCGTTCATTCGTTGTGTAATTTAGCGTATGTGTATGTGTATTTTAGAGTACCTATTAAGGAATTATATGCGGCCCTGAAAAGGGCCTTTTTTCGTTAGATTTAACATCGCCCTCTAATCCCAAAGTAAGCGTAGCTTGTGGTATGGGTACTAAGATGACTTATGAATAATTTATTTATAGCAAGCCGTTGCCCGCGACTTCGTCTGCGTTTGATTTTGTTTTCTGATGTGGCATTCAATCCAACCACATTTAGATCTACACAAGTTTGGGGAAATAAAAAACACATATTATACATATATACACACCTTTATAGTACAAAAGTAATTATCTAAATCTGTTATAATTTGTCGGAGTTATGGTGTAAAATCGCCCGAGCTTAATGACGGGATAAAAAGTATCCTATATTACTTCTAACACTTCCAAGAATATGTGTACAAAGTTTCATGAGGATCAGTTAAGTAGTTTTTGCGTGAAAGCGTAACAAACAAACTTACATTCACATTTATAATATTAGTAGGGATAGGGATTTACACAAGAGCGAACGACAGCATTGTTGAAAACCACTTGGCACCGGTCTCGGTATATACATAAATACTTATAATATACAGATAAATACGCAGATATGGAAAAGCACATACATTTTCCAGTTGTGGTAATCGAACCACAGCATTGAAGCCACTCAGAAAGCAGGGTCGCTGCCCATCATTAAATCATATAAGCTTCATGTAAACACGTAGGTATGTATGTATAATATTTAAATTAAGTTTTCTATCGTAAGACAACAGTCAAAATTCTTCCAAAAAGATAGATTTATATAACTAGGTACCTGCGGTATGGCGAAGTTATAGAACGTTTTATGTGAATTTGTGGATATAAAAATTTTAACGAAATACTTATTTTTACAACTTATTTACCAACATTAAGTAATCGCCTTAATTTATACTTTATTTACACAAGAGCGAACGACAGCATTGTTGAAAACCACGGGTGGGCACCTGCGTCTCCTGTCCTAGAAGAGAGAGATGATCAACACGCTGTTCAAATGCAAGCTGGCGGGCTATTATTACCACACACAGCATACTAAGACCAGTTTCCTAATTCTGGCCTGATAACGAAAATTCTTAGAAAGAAAAGTATCGAACCCAGACCCTAGTGATTTAAAATAGGAAATAATAACCACTATACCAACGAGCCTGTAAAAACAAACTTAAATAGATGAAGTATATTTTTTTTTAATTTTTTTTAAGACTTCTTTAGACGCTTTTACAAACCACTACGTTTGGTTGACTACAAAGAGTTCAGTTGTCCGTGGAATTCGATAATTATGCAATTCAAGATGGCTACATTGTTGGTTGGCGCCAAATTTTGCGTCACTGTCGCACACGCATACTTTATTCGTTTAATTATGATCCTCTCTGAAGGATTGTTCTTTTATTTGATTTTGAAGTAGGTAGATTGGTACTTAACATTATTTCGTATTTTTCTAAGAATTCACCTTCTCACTTAGGTACTCGTAGCTACTTATTATATTTTGGTTGTGGTATATCTTTAATAATATGTCCTGTATTTTTTTTCGGTTTTGGGTGTGCCACTCCAGCACTTTGGGACCCCAAAGTCCATCGGTCGATTGAGTTATATGCTTGCCTAATGCCACTCGATCTGACATCTCGGGAGCTTTCTTCTATGAGGGAGATCTGTAAAATAACATTTTGTTCTTTTTTATATAGTAGTCCATAGTCACTTATGTATTTATAAATATTAATATTGTACGTCACTACATATTTGACGTGACCTGAAGCTTAGGCGAAAACCATCGGCTATAAACAGACCTCGGCTCGGCCTGTGTCCATCAACCTTAGGCGCAGGTCTTAAACCTCATTATATCTACCCATTACCGGCCCACTACAAGGCACGGGTCTCCTCCCACAATGAAAAGGGGTTAAGCCCGTAGTACACCACGCTGGCCCAGTGCGGATTGGTGGACTTCATATACCTTTCAGAACATTAAGAAGAACTCTTAGGCATGATGGTTCCTCACGTTTTCCTTCAAGTTCGAAGCAAGTGATATTTTTAATTACTTTAAACGCTTATGTGCGTGCGTTATGTTGCGCAAGTAAAGTTAGAGGTGCGTTCTGGGTTTCGAACTCGGTCCCCGAAAGTGAAGTTGAGCTCCTACACACTTCGCTACCACCGCTTCGTGGTAAGCCTCATGTCATAAACCGTGCCCTTCAGACTGGAAAACACAGCATAGCTAAAATGCAGCAGAAACAAGCATGGCACATGACGAGCTGTCACAAAAGCTTTACTTACTTACTAAAATCAAGATCCCTTAGATAAACAGTGAGTTAATAACCTTTGCTAAAACACTTTGCACGCCAGTCTGCAAATAAAAAAAAGAGACGTCTAGGCTCAAGGTTTAGTTGTACTGCTGCCGACACTTCGAATCCATTTCCTATCTAAACTAATACGAACATCCCCCGTTTCGTGAATCTAAAATTATACAAACTAGAGCCGACGGGGGTAACCTGATACCTCTGCCCCCTCTAGGGGTAACGCGGAACGTATGCCGCTCAATACTGAATAGCGGATCAGTTTATGCGAGACAGTGAACTTTGGAATTAAATTCAAAATTCAAAATTTATTTATTCATGTAGGCCTATCACAGGCACTTATGAAGCGTTCATAGATATATGTTTACATAATTGAAAGGGGATGGTGATAACTTCGTTCGCCAACTTAAACCTAAAGCTACGAGGGTTCCAAACGCGCCCTGGTCTAAGAAGAGCCCACAACAAACTTAGCCGGGTAATTTTTTTTTGGTTGGTTGTGGGTTTCTTCTTAGACCAGGGTGCGTTTGGAACCCTCGTAGCTTTAGTTTTGAGTTGAAGAATTTAGTTATCACCACCAACTCACTGCTATGTCATATTTTACATGTACCTAAGCATCAAAAGTGACATCTATGTATTTGAATAAAGACTATTTGACTTTGAATTTGACTCAATTGCATTAAAAGGAAGAATTCTAAATACTGCATGGCGATAAATTATTAGTAACCTCTGACTCTGGAGTGTTAAAGGCTACTTTTTATCCCAGGAAAACTAATGATAATATACGCGGACAAATAAAGCAGGATAACAACAGGATAACAGCTAGTTTTATAATAATAACAAAAATAGTTCCCTCCGGCATACCGCCATCCCAGCAAGGTGCAAGCCTCAGTACAATCACTTACGCAATTGTTTAAACAATGCAGTAATAAAATATCAGATTACGAATAAATGCGCATCCCACAGCCATTGTGCGCATAGGGGCAGAATCCGATGCTCTTTTAGAACTGGGTAATTATACACATGCTGGTACATAGGACGTTTTTTTTTTACAGATACTTAGTTGGCACTTTCTGCAAGACATCGTTGCCACGCCACGTGGTTCTATATAATTTTTTAATACACTATGTTAGTCTTTGACTGCAATCTCACCTTCTGTGGCGTTACGTCATACAATCAATGAAGCACTGCCTATTTAATAATTTGTATGTAGCTCGTATTACAGGACAATTTCTAAATTTTAATTGTTATGCGTTATGTCTACCCTGGTTTAAACCGCACTTGATGTTAAGTCATTACTAAATACCATTCTAGATACTATATCATCTGCATCATCGATATATAATCGATACAAAAATTACCTTGATTATCCTAAATACGTTCTTTACGCACTTTTCGCTCCGACACCGGAGAAACCGCAAGAGTTGTTTACTTCGCCATTCACGCACCTTAGGACGCCAACGTCCATCGTTTCTCCGAACTTTGTGCCCCGCCCATTGCCACTTGAGCTGCGCGACTCGCTAAGCTATGTCGGTAACTCTAGTTCTTCTACGGATCTCCTCATTTCTGTCGACAAACGTATCAGAAACGTGGTCGTTTACTATGGGCGTCATAAGAAGATCAGAGTCACTCAGCGCGATGGAGAGAGCTATGCTTGGAGTATCTCTATTCTCTACGTGATTATAACAGAAATGAGGAGATACGTAGAAAAACTGTACCTATTATAAGTAAAAATATCTAAAAGATGATAATTGATTGCAAAAGATTTACCCTGGCAACTTATTATTTATATTTTCAAAAAGTTTTATCATCCCCGATCGAAATCCAAAGATTACGGGCCACACGCATTTTCACACATCGCTAGTTAATAATAAACCATTAAATTGGATTTCGGTTAATTTATAACCGCCGTGTGGTCGGTGTTGCCAGCTACTTGCATTACGTCAAACCTCTTCACAACTCAAATCAGCCGGAATGGATGAAAAAAGTAGGTTCGATTTTTGCGTTGCATTATCTTGGCTGTTTTATAATCCTATAGGTAGATCGATGTGCTGATTATTTCTTCCCAAATAAGCTTATAAAAGCTCACGTATAATAATATCTAATATTTACATACTATTGAGTATTGATTACCTACTGGTACCGATAGTCTGTGGCAGTACCATATAGTAAGAAGTTAGATAGTGGGTAAGTTATCTGTGGGATAGGTAAGTATTAAGCCGAGTAGGTATTACAATAATATTCTTTATGAAAACGTTGAGTCTAACAACTTTTTTCAAAATTTGGATTTCATAGAGAAATAAATGTAAGTATAAAGTTGTAAGCAAAATAGGTGCGCAGTGTCAACCATAACATCCGCTGTATTGTGTTTATATACTAAATAATTAACATTAAAATGGGACTACAGACTAATAAGCCAACAGCAGAATTCACCTATTAAATGGACGATAAGAAAGAAGTATATATATATATATATAAATAACTTCGCTGTTAATTATCTAAGTATCCATTGCCGTAGTTGGCATTTATTAAAAAAAAAATAAGGAATACCATGAAGGTTACACAAAAATACGTCATTCGAATTTCGAATCAAGTAAAGTGAAAGTAAACTTTTAGGCTGAATAGTTGCTAACGGCGGCGTCGCTTCGGCGCCAACGTCATCGTCTAGGGATAATCCCTATTTGTTGTCTGTGCAAGGATTTATTTATATTATTTATTTTTGCGCTCTTCACGCGCGTTTGGGCGGATTATTTTAATTTACGCCGAAGGTTGCGAGATAAACAAATTGTTTATGCTGATTTGGTTAGGCATATTCTTTGTTTTCGATTATTTATTTTATACATATTGGAAGATAGGTTTTGAGTAACCCAGAGTTGTGCATACATAGTTTGTACATGGTAAGCACTAACCCGGCATATGATATAAAATAGAAGTAATCTCAAGTAGGTACGTGCTATGGAACTGAATGGTAGTTTCGCATTGTACGAATTATAGAAAGCCTATCTTTAAACACGTACTGGATTTTTTTTCCATTTTATACCATCTGTCACCTTTAGTGCATACCTACCTCGCTACCCTGTGCATAGGTGTCCTTAATGCACGCTACTGCCTAGTTAAAACCATGTAAATCTACACGGTGTCCTTTATAATACCTACAATTGATGAATTGCTTGATGAAAAAAGTTCCTTAGGCTTCATCCGGCTCCACCTTCATCCCTAACAAGATAGAAAAGTGAATGAAATTGCTTATACATGTTTACTTTATGAATTTTGAATTTTAGAATTTTACCTACTTTGACGTAGGTAAATAAGGTATCAACTTACAAAGATTGCATCCATTTCACTATCTTTCTGATCTAAGTATTTTTGCGCTACAATACATATCTGTGGACAGACTCATCTATAAAAATAACAATGGGATTAAGAGTGAAAATGTCCCTGTCAGTTTGTTTGTTGTCGCCGGGGGCAGTGGATATGGGCGGGGAAGCGAAAAATCGTTTTAAAGACAACCAAATAAATGCAAAGAGATCGGGATACTTGATAAAACGTATCGAACTAACGTCGCTTTTTAGGGCTTCGTACCCATAAAGACAAAACGAACGCTTATGTAAATTGCGCAGTGCAATTTTTATTATTACGATATGTGCCATGAAATTTAGCTCAACATTAACTAGACTGTGATATGGTAATAACAAAAAAAAACTGAAGTTTGTTGTGGGCTCTTCTTAGACCAGGGCGGGTTTGGAACCCTCCTAGCTTTAGTTTTAAGTTAGCATGCAGTCATCACCATCACTAACATTAGTGTAACATGTTAAATGTGTGAACGCTTCATAAGTGCCTGTAATAAGGTTTACATGAATAAAATATTTTTGAATTTGAATTTGAAATAACAGTATGTATTACCTAAGTAGTTTTATAAAGTGTCCACCAATCCGCACTGGGCCAGCGTGGTGGACTACGGCCTTAACCCCTTCTCATTGTGCGAGGAGACCCGTGCCCTGTAGTGGACCGGTAATGAGTTGATATGATGATGATAAAGTATCTTCCTAGCTCAATTTTCCTATTCTTATAAATAAGTATTTTTATTCAATTTCACCATGAGTAGGTATGGAAGTTTACGCCAAATTGAATAAAAATGTTTTTTTAGTTTCAAGTTAGTAAGTGAAATAGCTTATACCTAGGTATAGTTTTAACCAGTCATATAAAAAAGAAGATGCAATGATTTTTTTTTATTTAAGAGGTATTTAGTGCCTTTGTGCATGTATGAAGTGCGCGCCACTGTAGGTTGAAGTTAGGAACAATGTTCTGCTCTTATGTTTCGTCTGCATTGTTTTTTATATTTTGCGTTATACAAATGTTTACCTTGTTACATTATTACCTACATACATACATAACAAGATATAGGTAAAACATAGATATTAGGTCCAACTTAACAGAAAAATAATTATAGATAAAATAAAAAAGTTAACGTAACTAGGTACCTACTTGGTAGATATTAACTATCTGTAGGTATTTATATAGGTAGTCCCTATCTACTAATATAAGAAATAGGAAAGATTATTTTATTTGTTTGTACCCAATAGGCTCCGAAACTACAGGACTGATTTTAACCATTCTAATACCAACAAAAAGCTAAATAAGGCTAGGCTATAGAATTTTTTTTTTTAATTTACGTGATTTGTAAATACCCTAATCAACGCTGACGCAGTTGATTACCACTGCTTTTATTATAAAAGTGACTGTAAAAGTTTAATTTAGCTTTGCCCTTTTCGTGCTAAGTTTAGGTAGGATCCTTATGCAGGAAAAAGGGCAAGCTTTTGCAAGCAATGTAAACTACAACGTGGCGCCGGACATGACAAATAAAACCTAAAATAATATTGGCCATTCTTTCTGTATCTATCTATGTATGTGTGTGTGTGTGTATTTGAAGTGTTAGTAGCTGGGAATCTAGCTGGTTTCTTTAGCGTCACTGGGGGGTACCGTTCTGAGACATGAGCGATACCAACTGCTCCAGCTCATAATGATAGGCAAAGTAGAGGGCAAACGACGTGTTGGAAGGAGGATGACGTCATGGTTTCGCAACATCCGTGAAAGGACCAATAATGTAAGCGTGGAAACATTGTTTCGCTTGGCGCAAGACCGCGAGAAGTTCGCTTAGTGGAGTAGGCACAAAAAGAGAGAGACTGGGGGGTATTGGCTTCGGATACGGATCGAGGAATATCCGGCGGACATCCTCCTAGGGGCGTCTGCTGGAGACTCAGACGGCTTAGCCACCTACGTCGGAATAGGTATGGCGACTAATTTTGTAAAACTGCCCTAAGATGTTCGGAAGTATCTGCTATATCGAATAAATATCTTATGTTTGCAGAAATTAAAGGTTTCGTTTTTTAAATTGCAAATTATATTTAAAAAAAATATTTGCCTCGAAAACGATCGCCGGGTGTGATGGCCGTGCTCGTGACCTCATAGGCAAATTGTTACTTTATTATTTCCTTGTTCCCTTGCTAAAGGTTATTGATTGCGGTATTGATAAAAAAAAAACTTAACAACTGATAGCGACTGATTTTCGACTCTAAAATTAGTAGTTTTTAAGTCCATTTTTCTTTGTTTTTTCAGAGTTTATTACTCTAAAATGACTCCTCGATTGCGGTCGACGAAATCATGTTGGTACTAAGACTACAGCGTTTGGCGGTAGACTTAAAAAAAACCTCTACCGCTCGCGTATCTCATCACCTACTTTTAATGTATCTAATGAGATAAATCGATGCTGGGTGGGTGGTTTCAACCGCGTTTAATAAGGGTTGTAACCGTTTATGCAAATGATATAGCCATGGCGCAGCGGTGAGCGCTGTGATTTTAAGCGGGAGGTCCCGCGTTTTTTGTTTTTTGGGAATTTGGGAATTTTTATTTCTGAATTTTCTTTGACGGCCGAGTGGCGCAATGGGCAGCGACCCTGCTTTCTGAGTCCAAAGCCGTGGGTTCGATTCCCACTACTGGAAATTTTTTGTGTGATGGCATGAATGTTTTTCAGTGTCTGGGTGCTTATATGTATATTCAAGTGTTTATGTATATTCCTCATAAAATATTCACCAGTCGGCTTAATACCCATGACAAAAGCTACGCTCACTTTGGGGCTTATGTATAGATATAACTGATAAAACATTCATCAGTCGGCTTAGATGGCGATGTGTGTATTGTCCTAGTATATTTATTTATTATTATTATTATTATTAATTATTTTACCACTAATACTCTAAAAATACCTCAGAAAATGTGGTAAGTAGATACCTTAATGGAAAAAGTTTGTGAGCTAGCAGCATTCCGCGGGCGTGAAGGGAGAGTTTTCACTGTTTTTGGACACAATACACTGCATACAATAATTGCTGAATGAGGGTTCTGTACGTTCTGTTTAAAACCATTTAAATAATTGCGGTTCTAAATGTTTAAATAATGTTGTAAGCGTTTTTTTATTTTTACATAGTCACCTACCTAGTTTTCAAAATAGCATCTTTTTTTTTTTTTTTTTTTTTTTTTTTTATTAACGATAGGCCAGCGTTTGACGACAATCATGCCCGTTAGAAAGCAATGATGAGGTCTAGGTTGGAGCACGCTTGCCTAGAAAAAGCCTATTCAGTATCTTGCAGTTGGCTGTTGGAGTAGGTACGCAAACTATGTGAAATAACGTCACGTAGGTACGTTAGACAGGTGGGTACCTAGCATAAAAATATTTTAGTGTAAAATGTCAAGACCAGAAAAGAAAAGTCCTTGCTTATGAAGGAAGCTTATAGATTCCTTGGATCTAGCTTCTTCATCTATTTTTAACCTGGTTATTAGTTTTTTATAGTTTTTTAAAATTTACCTCAGTAGGTATACAATAAAAACAAAATAGAACGGCGAATAAATTTCTTTCGTTGGCGTAAAGCTTTTATCGCGGCCACAAAATAAATCATTCCAAATACAAAATCCCTATTTATCTGTTCCGCCTAACAATCTCCCTTCGAAATTCAAATGACATTCATACAGAGGCGTGCCTCGGGCGTTATCTCTTCCCACCAATCAGAATCCAAGGATCACCCTCGCAGGATAATATTACCCTCCGATTGGACCATCCATTCACAACTAAACCATCCTTTGATCCTAGTATACTCGTCTCTTTCATTTATGTTTATCCTTGTATCCTGAAATGGATATCCATCTCGTTTTTAAGTGTCTCCTCTGTGCAGATATCTCTTTCATTTTTATAGGAGTACATTGGTTTTCTCTTTTTATTATATTCTCCGCAATAATTCACCTTTGTTTTATTAACTACACCGTTGTATAACTTATTACCTATGTAGGTTGGTTGGCTGTTATACCTACAATGGCCGATTTTTATTACCCACCATTTGCTCAAATAATCTCAATTGTTACCTTTCTAGGTAGGTACCTCGGTACTTAAATAGACATTGTGGAACAATACCTACCTACCCTTTGAACACGTACAAATTAACTTGAAGATCTGCTCGCTAAATCAAAAATAATATACCTTACTAATAAGTCCCTGATGGAATTATAAACATAGGTACCCAAAAAATTACTATGTTCACCTACTTGAATCACCATTACCTAAACATCAAGCTAATTGCAATTACTTAGATCGGCACTGGGAGAAGTTATATAAAACCTCACTCAGAAACACATACTCTGGTATCGAACTTAGGATCTTGACGTATTAATTGCCATCAATGTTTTTGTAATCTTCCACCTATATCCATTTTTCCGCCGGCGAAATTTTCAAAATGTTTTTAATATTTTTATTTTAGCGACATCTAGTATAATTTTATGGTAATATTTGTAATGTGACTGATTGCCATCTTTTGGAGAACTTACCAACTAAAGTATTATGCGTACGTTGGTTAGGCTACTGTTTGAAAGATGGCGCTGCTGTAAAATATGTACTTGCTTTGCATATACTTTACCGGTTTTACCACGGAGTTTTAGAAAACTTCCTTGCCTTACCTTACGTAAAATAGTTATAAATTATTACAGCTTTTTAAAAACAATATTTTATTTGATTTTTTTTAATTTCATAGACAAGTATAAAACAGGGCAATTTTAAATAATAGCAATAATCTCAGTTGAAAAATGACGCGTGTCAACTTTTGTATATGACGTTTAGGCGCGACGTGTTGACGTTTCGTTTTGTAATTTTCTGTAATTTTGCTTCGTGGTTTCACTTTTAAATACGTGTCAAGTGAGTTTGAGCGTGTTTGGCTTTTAGGGCCTTTAATTTTAAGATAACTGTAAGTATTATTTGTGAAATCATCATCACCAATCTTGCCTATCCCATATTATTGAGTTAGTGTAGTGCCGTGCTTGGAATTTATTATCTAGATAATTTGCGTGAAAAATTAGAACGTTTTCTCCCTATCTTTAGATGATAAATTTACCGTAAAATCAACGTTAATTCCATTAAAAAAAACAATAGTTCGTACATAATTTCACTGTACATCAGGTATGTGACCTTTAATTATGCTTTCGACAATTTATAGAAATGTTTTCGTACTATCATGTATCAACAGCTGTCTCAGTACACTTTTTCCTCAATTGTATTGGATATTGTTTACCTTGCAACCAATTATTGTGCGTAGTTGCAGAAAAACTGATAACTATGCATTTGACGGTTGTGCCAAAATTTGGTTATCATTTACTTATATTTTTTATTTGGATTTTGTGCTATGACCACGTCATATGAAGAAATATTTCACCTTTTTAGTGTACAAAATTTTTCGTATTTGATATTAAATTGTCTGTAGTGTTTGTTTTTAGGAACTACCATTACTTAAAACAGTATCATTTTAATTTTGTTGATTCTCTTGTTTAGAGTCTTTTCTTAGTTAAGTGGTGGTGGATGTAGGACACTATGAATTCGGATTACTTTGTTTTCCTAATACACTAATTTTAAAGGACCTGGCTAGTAAAGCTGTTCTACAAAATATTACCCACTGGATCATTAATTTTAGAATAACAACAGCAATATTCAAAGATTCTGAAAAGAAACCTCTTTTAATACAGAAAGAGACTTAGACTTAATAATTTTTAGGTTTGATATATATTATATATTGGTGTAGCAGTTGAGCTAAACATAGGTAACAAACAAACAAAGAAACAATTAAACACACCTTCACATTTATAACATTAGTATAGATTTATCTTTCTTGTGCTAAAGAGACATAAATAATATAATTTTATTGGCTGTGCAGAAAAACAAAAAAAACATCCTATCATCCCTGAAAACATTTTCAGTTGTATAATATTATTCAAAGTAGATTATGTGAAGTGCAAATTGAAATACCACACAATTATATTTTCAGAATAGTTAAGTCACAATTGTTGAAAATTCCGAACATATTAGGATGAAAAAGAATAGATTTATAATCTGTGCACATTTTTAATTAGAGCATGTATTATTTCCAGGACAGATATAACTATTGATCAAACAAAATGGCTCCCAAACAGAGGATGCGCATTGCCAATGAGATTGCCAGCAAAAACATCACACAGCGAGGGAATGTACCCAAATCTACTAAGGTAGGTAACAGTTGTAATTCTCCAATCTGTGTTATGACAGATTAGTGCTATGTCAACACAAACTTAGTATCGCAATTGACTCCCAAGCCTAGCCTTGCTGATAGCAAGCCTAGACTATTCTGTGCAAGCACATCAAATCTTTTGGCACTTCTACACTTTCTATTTATTATTAACTTCTTTGTTTATAGTGGTAAAGTGTGAGCTGATATTAAATTTTATAAAAACTTTGCGGTAGGTCACCCAGCAGGGAACAGAGAGTGGTGGTGTTGACAGGTCATAAGTTGTAGGCCACTTCTTAGGCCAGGGTGCATTATATGTAGTATTAGTTGTTTCATGTCACATACAAATTATATTGTTTGTATACATAAGTTGCAAGTCTATTGTGTGCCCCTAAACTATTTATATACTTAGATGCTATATAAACTGAGCTACCAGAATGATTTGAATGTGGATAATTAATTATGTCTTAAAGTATCTCCCACCAAATGTAATCAAATATTAATATATTTTCAGTACTGGACACAGGCAGAGCACAGTTTAAACAGTTGTTTTTAAAATAACCTATGTTGTGTTCAGAGTAACAAGCCAAAAATGTTAGCTAAGGGTTTAAGAATTTGTATCAAGCTCAGTTGTGTCAATAACAAAAATAAAACCATAACATATTTCAATAAACTGCTATTAAATAACCATATCATTATAAATCCTTGTCAAGTTTCATATTATGTCCAATTGAATTGTATATTAATAAACTTATTTTCTAATCAGGTTGAGACTACTACAAATGATTTCCTAACTGGCTTTTATCCAGTTTTTATTCTTTCACATTGTATTTGTTAACACAAAAGTCTCAAACTTTCAGCTTTTTATTTTCAAATTCAGTTTTTTCAGTTTTAATCTATTTAGGAATGTACCGTGATGTGACGTGATTAATAAATTATTCATTATGTCATTAATTGGTTTCCAAACCAAGTTTATCTAATCATTGGATCCACATATTTTTTGTAGATATTAATTAGTGTTTTTCTCTATGGAGAAATCTTATTATTAGTGGTCCTAATGTGAGGATCAGAAATAATTAAACATTTTCTAATAATTCATTACATTAATCATTCATTAAAGTTTTTAGATATTGAGTGGTTATTACTCAGAACTTTATTAACAGCTTGTCTTGAATATCTCTTTGCAAGAATAGGCGAAAGTTGTGACGCAATTATAAGTTAACTATTAAAGGTGAACTGTACATCTTACAGCACACAATCTCTGCAAAGTCGCTATCCGCGCTTGCCTGTTATCCGCTATGCCCTTCTAAATTACGCATCGTATTTATATGCTGTTTTCACCATCGTTTAGATAATTTCACAAAGATGGTTTTTAATATTTTTTCAGAGATCTAATAAAGTCTAATTAAGTAGCAAAATAGAGATTTTTTATCCGTCACTGAAAAATTGATTTATACCCGTGCAAAGACGGGATGGGTATGATCTACTTTAGCCGGACTCTTTAAAAGACTGAAAGCCAGTTTAGACCGGCTAATTAAAATCGCGCAATCTGTACCAACATGATTATAAAATATTAGTATCATCATTGTGACATCCTAACAAACAAACGGAAAAATTCCAGAATATTGTAAGTAGCCAATGAAATCCTAAACGAAAGTCGCCATTTCAGCACCTTGAATTTGAGACCCACATCCCATTAGTTCTCCGAGCTATGTCACCTGCCCATTGTCATTTCAGAGATATACTCACTTGTTGAGCTTTGTTCGTATTTATACAATATGAATCTAATGCCTAATTTTCTCATTACAGGAAAAGGATGACCAATATCCGGTAGCTCCCTGGCTTATTGGACTGTTCATCTTCGTAGTATGCGGCTCTGCTGTATTCCAAATCATCCAGTCTATTAGGTTGGCCTAAATCCCCCTGTGATCCCCGACTGATAATTTTAGAAACCAGTTGCAACCTGTGGCATGGGTTTTTCTCCTTATTTCATCATCTAATTTGTTAAATAAAGTTATAAATATGTATGATACACTTTTGTGCTCTCTTATTTTATACATATTAATGCATTTGTCAATTTAATTTCTGAAGTGTATTTTCCTTTTCTTGTGAAGTAATTTGTGTATGTAAAACATTTCCAAAGATCTTCGTAAACTTTATTACATATTTCAATTTGTATTGATTGATTTTTCATCACTTGTGCCACAATGTCATAAAAAACCTACACCACCTTGTATCTATTAAATATTTTGTACTATTATTTATGTTATAAAGTATTTCATACCTACAAGGTTTAGCGGCATATTTCTTACTGCTTATCATAGTTGCATACAATTGGTTTAGTGTAAGTGCAGTTTAATTATAATCTCAAAAAACTTGTATGTACTATATTCTTGTATATTGTAAATTTAAATCTAGGCTAGGGATGCACTTTTCAACTTTGATAATGTATGGCTACTGATTTCTTTTTAAATTTAGTTCCAAGAACATTTGTCTCAAGAAATAATTAAAAATTTTAATATTATTTTTTTTGAGCGAACATTTTTGCCACCTTGCTTTTGATGGTATCTTGTCAGTGCAGTGATATAATGTATAGTTTTATAAAACCAAGTTATTTAGTGGATTCCTAGCCTCAAAATAAAGTAGGATTTTCACTATTGTTGAACGAATCGATTGTCATATTAAAAATGATTATTAAGAAATAATGATAAAATCAAGATTGCATTTTTACACCATCTCTACAATAGTGAAACTCCGCCTTACATAATCAAAGCATTTTAATGTTGTTGATTAATTGAATTTATTTTCCATTCCTAATTAATTATTTTATGACCAAGCTATGAAAGACGCACAAGTAAATAACTTTGTGCAGCGAAGTTATTTTTTAAAATGGTGGATGTATTTTAATGATTATAGTCCAATTTTAATTGTTTTAATATTTTATCCTCGCCACACGTGAAATTATTTGTCGGTTCTATTTTTTATTTTAACTATAATTTATTTGATTAAATACAGTATATTTGTCGACATTTTTCTTTCATTTACTATACTTACCTTTGAATTATAATACCTAAATAAATAATAAACTAATATACTACGACAATACACACATCGCCATCTAGCCCCAAAGTAAGCGTAGCTTGTCTTATGGGTACTAAGATGCCTGATGAATATTTTTATGAATTATATACATAAATACTTAGAATATATATATAAACACCCAGACACTGAAAAACATTCATGCAAATCACACAAACATTTTCCAGTAGTGGGAATCGAACCCACGGCTTGGGCTCAGAAAGCAGGGTCGCTGCAAACTGCGCCAATCGGCCGTCAATATGAAATAAAAAAAGGAAAGCTTAGGTAGTTTGTACTTTAAATAGAAAATTCCTACTAATATTATAAATGTGAAAATGTGGATGTTTGTTACTCAATCACGCACAAACGGCTGAACAGATTTGGATGAAATTTAGTATGCATGTAGCCTTTGACATGGAAAAGAATATAGGCTACCTTTAATCCCGATTCCTTAAGTAATTCCCGAGGGAAAATAGAAAATTGTTTAAGAGCTAAGCCGCGGGCAGACAACTTTAAAAATTTTGTATGCATGTCACTTATGCTGTGGAAAAGGACATGTACTTTCTATACCGATCTCTTAAATAGTTCTCGTGGTAGGATTAAAAATTGTTAACGAACAAATCTTTGAACCCAATTCGTAAGTCCACGCAGACGAAGTCACGGGCTAGTAAGTAAATAAATTATTGTGGGTCTGTCGACTCTCATAGAGACGGTCTAAATTTATACAACTGAATAAATGGCGGTAGTGCTTCCCTGGACTGAGCTGTTACAAAAACCTCTACTACAACTTTTTTATGTTTAAGTATAGAATTTATGAAGAGGTGAGAGCGCGTTGGGTTCGAGCTCTTCACTTTCGGGGGGCCGAGTTTGAATCAAAGCACGCACCTCTAACTTTTCTGAGTTATGTGCGTTTTAAATAATTAAAAGAGCACTAGCTTCAACGGTGAAGGAAACCTGCATGCCTGAGAGTTCAATAACGCTCAATAAACTTGCCGAGGGTTCATGCTCTTTTTTCCCAGCAGTTCTGTTAACAGAACTAAGCAATCTCAGCTACTTTGTCGCGGTATCAATTTTAAATATGAATTTATAGAATCCCCCCTTTATGGGCATAATTGCATGCACAAATAAAAGAAATTCCGTTGTCGGAAAAAATGGTAGCTGGTTTTCCGCGCCTCGAAATGAACGATCCGCCAAAAAAGCTTCCTTTCTTTATCGGAACCGTACTTAGTACGGTTCCGATAAAGAAATGAACCTACTGCCGGTACTAAAAAACCTTTTTTTTTATTAACGATAGGCCAGCGCTTGACGAAAATCATGCCCGTAAGAAAGCAATGATGAGGTCTAGGTTGGAGCACGCTTGCCTAGAAGAAGCCTATTCACTCTAGCCTTGAAGGTACCCAAATTATACGTATATACTGAGGGAAAGTTTATTTATTTAGATACAATTCGTAATAATGTTTGTATAAGGTTGTATGAAAACGAAGTTATAGTTAACCCCTATCTAGTGATGTTCTACCACTTCTGTATATTTATAAAATGAACCTTAAAATATTCACGTCAAAAGTCTATGAATCAGCTAGTAGCAAGTAAAAGAAACAAATTTTTCAGTATTCGTTTATTCGTATCTTGAAAGCGTCTCTTTGAAACAATATTTTTACATTTCGTTTTCGAGAGCATCAGACTTAATCGTTAAAAATATTACACTATATCTAGGTATTTAAAACTATATAATACAAAAATTTACAATAGTATAATTGTCATGTGATATGTGATACTTAGAAATAGAGCCCGATTGTTATAAAAAAATAAGAATTACATGTGTAACTTTTATTATCTTTTCATGAATGCCAATAGAAAATTGGTCACAGTTCTCTCAAACTCTTAAACGTAATTGACAAGGAACCGATTTGGTTTTCACTTCTCTTATATAGGGCTATATTTCTACATAGTGTGGCCTTAATATAATTAAATTACAATTTATTTGAGCACCTATTAGCACCGATTTTGGCCATCTTTAGAATGGAGATCTTGCATTTTAAAAAGAAGCATCTTATGTTTATTATTTTTTAAATGTTGAGATATTTACTATTAAAATATATTACAGGTGCCAATATTTGATGACATGGTTCCATATTTTTACTAAAATATTGTATATAAGTATAAGATTGTAGGTAATCTTTAGTCGTCCTTAAATAATTTCGTCGCCTTCTTTTAGAATATCTAGGTACCCGGCTTTACCTACATTCTTACTATTTTTCTACCGAGGTACCTCCTTTATTGTATAATACTGAATAGTTTACTGTACCAATTCTATCAGGAAAAATAATGTCGCATTTCAAATAATTTCTTCTACTTTCAACCTCTGGTTTGAGCGTACGTATTATCATAATTATATGAATGTGGGTATTCTAAAAAAGTAAGATTTTAATAAAATGATGTGCAGGCGACATTTTAATACCATTCTAAGAATGTGTCTACTTACCTATACATTTTGTGACTCTTATGTGTGCTAAATTTGCAATAATATAATACAACTATTCTATTTTAAAGTATCATAGATGGCCTCGTTGGGATATGTACCATTCAAATGGATACTATTGCTAAAACTTAAAGAATTATCTTTACTAAGGTGAACCTCTGTCGTTTCTAATGTTTGATTCTCAACTGGGTAATCGTCCATATTGCTAGTTATTTCTAATCTAATAGCGTGTAGTTTTGGTTCTGAGGTCTTACTTTTATCGCGTTCCCAAGAATCTATCGCTATAGATACATCATTTTTACTTCCCGTTTCATCAAATTCACTGGACGCAACACTCGAATTATCCAACTCGAAATCTGTTGTTTTCTCTATAACCACCACTTCTATGTGCCTAAAAGGATTATCCAGATTCTGGTTAACACTCAACTGCCTTGCTCTTTCATCGTTTCGATTAATAATTTCTTTTTTTACATTGCAAATCACAGGATCAGTTGCAAGCACATCTACATTGTAGTCATAATTATCTTCTTCACTGGTTTTATTACCATTGGGAGTACAAATTTCAGCATATATATTATCAGAGCTTGAATCTGTATCAATTTTTTCCTCTTCCAAGTGAACAGCATCAGCTACTTGACCGTACGGTAAATCTTCTATAACCGGTAACTTTCGCTTTTGAATGGAGGATATAGACCGTCTTAGCTTCTTTTGTATTTGAGGTTCTTCTTCTGATATATCCACAGGAACGGAGTCTTCTACATCAGATTTGGGCGTAGGAGCCCTGGGTTTGTCAATTTTTTTTCTAAAGTTAACCAGTTTGTCACTTTCGTTCGAGGTTTTAGTTGGCATACTGTTACTGTTATTAGTTTCTTTTTTGTCGCTCGCTTTTTTAGGGTGTAGTAAATTAGAGGTGGACTTGCTTAATACCCTTTTTGTCTTTACATGAAATTCTGAACACAATTTTTCCGTAATGAAAGAGTGTTGCTTATAATTAATTTCGAAGTCATTGTCATTATAAAGTGAGCCAGCTCCAAACATATTGATTTCTTCACAGCTTTGTATTTGATTATAAGACTCCGACTTGACCATAGCTTTTTCGGGTATTAAATCTGGTTGTATCCTTTGTCGTCTCTCAAGGTTTGTTGAAGATTTTGTTGCTGATGATTTCTTTAGCATATTTTCATCTAGAGATTTTAATTTTCTTCCAGAACTTGAATCACTTTCCATAGAACCACAGTAATTTATTTGATCTACACTTAGGTTCTTACGACCATGCTTCATATTGATACCACTGTCTTCCTCTTCTGTGAAGGAGCCGTCTGGCATACCTGTCTGAACCGACACTGATTTAGTCAGTACTGGTTTTTTATGACTGGAACTACATTGGCTTGTACCCATTTCAGATGAAGACGTTGTAAGACTTTTATAGGAATGACTCTTTTCAGCTGTCCCATCATTCTTTCTAAACGCTCCAAAACGATCTTCAATAAGCTTAGCCATATCTTGATATCGTTCAATGGAACTATGTTTTTCGGCCAAAGGATCAAACGGGTCTTTAATGTCTCTATACTTTTCACCGTTTTCGATAGCTGTTATTTTGTCGTTTAACTTTTCTGTGCTTTTTAATAGTTTCAAATTTTTGAACCAATTTCCTTTTTTCTTTTCCGTGTCCTCTCTAAACACGTGCATTTTTTCACTAGCAAAGTGTTCTGACTCTGCTTTTTCCTCGCTTTTGTCATCCTTACCTTCATCATCACTATAAACATCATAGTTCATATGCTCGAGTTCGTTTTTACTTAAAAATATTATGGAACCCTCTGTTTCATCAGGGATTTCTTTTAATACTTTATCACTTTTACCGAACAGCCGGGTTGGATCTAGTTTCAAGCCTTGTAGGGTGAATTTCTTTTCTTTTTCAAATTTTACGGGTTCGTGGTCTTCTTTGATAAGGTCCTCTGCTGTTTTTGCTTTGCTTACGACAGTAGAGTTTGCGTACGAGATCTGCCTGATCCAGTTGTCAACGTTCAATTGACAGAAGGTTAGTGCTTTCTGGAGACGAGCGGAGAGAAACATTCTCTTTTCATTTTCGAATCCGAGCTGTGTTCGGCGAACTTTGATATTACTATTTAGCGGAAGTAGTTGTAGCGTCTCCTTCGCGTGGTACCGCGGGTCCACCTGCTTGCTCGGACTGGACGGCAACGAATTATATTCTGGCAGAGTACACATAACCAATACTGGCTCTGTGATTGCCGCTCGCAGTAGTAGATCGTCTGGAATTTAAATATGCAAATTAAGTCATGTATTTCTACGCATAGGCATTCACAGGAACTGTCTGGATATTAAAATATTTATTCATATAAAGAGATTACAATCATGTAAGTATGATTTATCGGTGTGTACAGGCATGACAAAAGACTAAATTTAATAAAACAAGTTAAACTGGTCAGCGAACCTAGCATTGCTAGTTTATTTATAGGATCATCTCTCAACGCGGTGCTGGCAATAGCGATTATTATCGTTATTTTATCGACCATATCGGTAAATTACGTGGTGCAATTATGATATCAACGAAGGATTTTGTAACTTCGCAGTTAAAAAGTATGAAGATTGCATTTCAATGGCTATTATAGTTAAAGAACCGGATCTAAAATAATAAGTACAAAAAGGGGATACCGATTATAAGAGTCGTTACAAACCAAGCGGAGCGCATCATCTCCAGAATATTTTATGGCCAATCTTATCTAATTAAAACTTAATTTGTATAATAATATATATAATTTGATACAATGTTGGGAATACAAGTGATTCTAAAGTTATCGAGATATTTTTTTTAATTTGACTAATCCTAAAATATAGGTAGGTAGGTACATCATTTAGTCTCATTCAATTTATCTTAATACTTGTATTCAAGTTGGCTCGAATATTATACTCACTGACTGTATTACTAAGTAACTATGAAAAGCGTTTTCCTGTAACTTTTTGTGTAGAAGGGTGCATAATGGATAAAGAATTTAGTTTTGTTCGCTTTTAATGTGTTAGCATTAGGTATCTAGGCAACATTATCTTATAGCTAGAGCTTTTAACCGTTACTTAAGTCTTTAAGCCCCGGCAAAAAATTGGGAATTAAATAATTAATCATCATCAGAAATAGGTACTAGCAGAATAAATAATTAATCATTCTCTCTCATAGACAAGATGGATTCACCCAGCTAAATCTTTCTCTCGCGAAGGACGGAAAGATTTATCTAGGTTCTTAGCTCTATGGCTGCGAATGATGCTGCACCAATACGATATCTGTTACGCTAATGATAATAATTCTTACGTAACATGTAATGCAGTCTAAGATTGTAGCGGGCCCGGGACCTCGACTCATAAGATCAAAGCGCTCACCACTGCGCCAGGTCTGCTCGACCGGAGATGGTTATATAGAAGAGATAACATTATTTACCTCCAACATCATGCGCCATTTCAATAGGTACAGTGCCGGCCAGCAACCTGACTCGAGTCGGAAGTCTCCACAGGCTTAACAGATGGGGTAGGCGATGAGCTCTCTGCGCTATCTCAGGGGGCACGGGGGCAGTGGACGGGGTCTCTTCCCATTCCGTAGGCGATAGCTCTTCCGGACAAACCTCGTACATCTCTCCCTTAGTGTTGATAGGCACGAAGAGCTCCTGAAAAATATAAAAATTATAATCTTTAAGTCAGAATAAATTCCATAATTTCTTAGTAACCATATTATAAAACTGTCTTAAAAAACTAATTGCGCCCCCTAACGCATACATGAGCAACGTTCCAAGTTCTCCAGAGAGGACTGTCTGCAAGCTAATCTGCTGAGGAGGGCGTTAGTGCTACTCGCGAGTCTACAGTTCATGGACGCAGCGCGTTTACGCATAATCGCGTAGAAATCGTCTACACGCACGTATAAGAGGATTGGCAGTATGCTCTTAACAAACTTTATTTTTGCCTACGCAGTAGGTACGTATTGCAAATCTGTGAGCCAGCATGTTACCTGGGACTGACAGCGCCCAGAGCCTGTGACCAGCGCTTCTGGTCACAGGCCTCGAGAGCTTGGCGCTACAACGTTGCTCTAATACGGGTTGGAATACCCAATGAAACTTGATTAGGTATTTAATGGGATTTTGCTAAGTATGTTTGTTAGAAACCTATTATACTATCCAATTAGAAATTAATGTTTCGTTATCAATTTATCCGTCGTTTGCCTCCGGCATCACTAGGTAGGTACAAAGGTATTCTATTGCTAATTATACCAGTAGGCAGGTAACATAATGGTAATAAAGAATTTTGTTTCGTTCGCTTTGAATGTGTAAGCATTAGGTATCTACGCACCTATTTCTTATAGCTAGAGCTTTTAAGATGTACTTAAGTCTTGAGGCCCGGTAAAAAATTGGGAAATTAATCATCATGAGAAATACAAGAAAAATAAATGATTAATCATTTTCTCTCACAGAAACAGTAATTTACCTAGCTAAATTTTTCTCTCGCGAAGGATAGAAAGATATATAGGATATTAGCTCTAGAGCTACGAAAGATGCTGCACAAATGGTTGTTACGTATTTACGATAATTGTCACGCTAATGATAATAATTCACATGTAACAAGTTATGCTGCCTAAGATGGTAGCGGATTTAACAAGTTTGGCATCCCAATCAGTTATCGCACCGTATCGATAAATATCTGGCACGCCTTTGGCGTTAGACCCAAATTTAGAAATTACTTGAATTTCCAAATTTCTCCCATCGGGAACCGAACCTCCTACTTAAATTCAAAGCGCTCACCGCTGCGCAAGGGAAGTCGAGTGTCGACATATGTTTTTATAATTCCGCGACACTTTGGGAATTTATAATTTCTGAATTTTCTTTGGTCTGGTCTGGTGGGAGGCTTTAGCCGTGGCTAGTTACCACCATACCGACCAAGTAGTGCCGCTAAGCGATTTAGTCTTCCGGTGCGATGACTCGTAGATGCCATTATGACGCTTATTAGGGGTATGACTACCATACTCCATAGCAGGTTAGCCCGCTACCATCTTAGACTGCATCATCATTTACCACCACGAGATTGCAGTCAAGGGCTAACTTGTAGTGGAATAAAATAAATTAAAACCCAGTGGGTAGGATTACGATTTACTTTCCGGGGGCCGCGCCTCTAGCTTTTCTTAAGTTATGTGCGTTTTATGCAATTCAAATATCACTTGCTTCAAGGTACAGGAAAACATTGTGAGGCATGCTGCTTGCATGACTGCATGCCTGAGAGTTATCTACTACGTGGAGTCCACCAATCCGCACTAGGCCAGCGTGGCGGACTATGGCCTTAACCCCTTCTCATTGCGGGAGGAGACCCGTCCATGTAGAGGGCCGATAATGGGTTAATATGATGACGATGATGATCCTCCTTTGTGTCCTGAATCGGTAATCGAACCCTGGTCCTCGTCATCCGTAAAGTAACATGCTTACCACTTGACCGAAGCACTAACACGGGTGCAACTGTCCAACGTAACCCACTCCTCATGATAGTGGTATATCATGAGGAGTGGGTTACGTTTTTCTTCGCATCGCCCGAGGTTCTAGGTGTTACAACGTCAAAATAGATAATTTGCCTCCAAGTAAAATAACGGGAAAGATTAATCCGTTCTGTCCTTGTAGAATAGCTCGCAGCGAAACGTGTCATGAGCTGATTACAAGGTGATATAACTACCTGCTAATGGTAAGATATATCATATGGCTGCATTTGCGACACCTTACTAAGAGAACACATTAATAAATAGTCAAGTAGGTGGGTACCTCTTCCTTCTGATACTTCGATAAAACTTTGTTTTTTAAGCTACTTCGAGAAAGGAGAAGGTATTCAAGCCGGTTTTATTTTATTTCAGTTTTGGAACCTCAGAATTTCGTCATCTATAAAAGGCAAAGATGGTGATGAGTTATTACAACGTAGGCATCCGATTTAGGATTTTTGAAAATTCTAACCCTAAGAGGGTTAAATGGGGGTTGAAAGTTGGTATAATATTCTTCATTTATCAATTTATTTTTCAAGTTACATCCATGAAACTTTGATTTTAGGTTTTCAATTAAAAATAAAGAAAATGTGTTTCACAAATTTTAAAATTCCAACTCCAATGGCATCAAATAGGGAATGAAAATTTATATGGAGGTTCCTGATATTATTAGTAATTTACCGTCATATTTATTAGCAGCAAGATATTTTTTTTAACCATAAAATTTATCAAATCAAATATTGAACTTAACGTGAACGGAGCCGAGGGCAAAAGCTAGTATTTTATAAGTAAGTAAACCTAACTAACTATGTGGATATTTAGATTTCACCAATCTGGCCACAGTGTGTAATAAATTCGTGCTAGATTAAATGATCTGAATGATTCGCAAACTTACCTAAATCATGTTTTGTCTAGTGGTTAGCGTATAACTTATATTCAACTACGAATCGCGACTCGCGAGGGCCTGGAATCGATTCGCGGATTGGATTTTTAATAAACTATCAACTTAGCTTGGGGTTGGGAGAAATGGGGTTTTCAATTAAGTAATATTCAGTACGACTTCCCGGAGGTAAGGGTCTGCCAAATTTTCATCCCGTGCCTCGGAGAGCCGTCGGCCCCGATTATTATCAATAAAAGCCCACAAAACTGCATGGTGGGTAAAAGCACTGAAGATACCTTTCCAATGAGAGAGGACGCCCGTCTTATCTGTAGGATATTAGATGTGAAGGTTTTGACGATGATGAGGTAGGTAGAACCCTTTGTATTAAAATAAAATCTATCAGGCTTTAAGGTGTCTAAGCAACACTTGCGCACTTATACAGCAACAATACACAGCTTACAGCAAGTTTGATATTAACCTAAATAAAGTTTCGTACAATGGTGTAACTGCTTATCTGATGCGAATACAAGTTCATTACTTCATCGATCTTATGAAGCTAGGGCTGTTACACGCACATTTTAGCATTATACAACGTGTAAATGAAAAACGAAAAAATACTTCACAGGCTTTAGAGGTACATAATTTACCTACTGTCTTCGAGACTTATGTGTGAACCCGAAACGCTAATAGTTTTTAAGTGAACCACTGTTATTACTGAAAGAAATCGTATACAGCCCTAACATAACATGCAAGAAACAAACTGATTCCTGCCATTTTATTAGGTACGCGTCGCGTAGCGTAGATACTATGCGCGTACCGGTCTTTTAATTTCAATAGGGTTGCCATAGGAAAACATAAATAAAAAAACATAAAACTTTAAAGATCTTATCGTACTTTTATTTAGCCATAATAATTTTCCTAAAAGTGCCAATTTTGACTTGAAAAACGTCCCTCTCAATATATTTGCTGTAAGGAGTATTGCTGTCATTTTAAAATTACATTTAATATAATATCATTTTATATAAAAAAATAATCGCGACAACCCTAACTCAGCTGCCATGTAACAAAAAAAGGTTATAAATGTAGAGCTTGTATGCAAAACAGTTTAGGTTTAACTTCACGCCTATTTATCACCCAGTTTGTCACTTAAATGTTATGAATACTTGCTAATCGACGTCGCCCTTTTAGTTACTGTCACTGCGGTTTCGTTAAGATTCCTATCTCTGCATATGACACTATCAATAACTGTATATTATCATATCATAATGTTTTCTATATTAACTAAACAATATTATTCTTTGAAAAAAATCTGTGAATCTCTTTATATTATGACCATTGGGTACCTACTTGCGTATATTAACTTACTACTTAGCTTAGTTAAGTTCCTAATATGATTTAAAGCTTGCAAGTTATTGTATCTCTGATACTCTCTCTCTCTTGTTCTGATTTCAGAACAAGAGAGAGAGAGATTAACATTTGTTAATTAATTAAATTTAATTTTAATTGTATTTATTTGACATTAAAACTTAGAATTGTGATTAAATAACAAATACAATGATCTAATATGACACTATAAATCTCAGAACATTATTTTATATAATTGATAACAAGTAATATTATTATTAATATGACTTAATGTCTAAATTTTGCATGTTGATGTATTAACAGAATATGTTGGAACTTTATATCCAAAACACCAATAATTAACCCATATTTAGCAAAATAAATATTTCATTTCATTTCATTTCATTTCATCATCGCTGTCTAATTAAATTACTTTGGCCTCAATGAAGGGCCCTTGTTGGACCATTTTTTAAAGACTAAACTATCCACGAAAGGGAAACTATAATAATATCAGAGTACCAGTAGCCAGTAGTAACATATTAAATCAATGCATAGAACACATAAGAATTATAGAGTAAATTCCTTGAAACTGTCATTTCACTGACTGATAGGCATGTAATTTTGTCAACTGCGAATTTGCATAGTGCTGAACAATTAATGTCAAAAACTAATGATATTTTATAATATTTCTAAACGCCACAAATATTAAATAATATTTCGTTTCAAAATTCGTACAAGTGAATCACATTTTTATCTTATCTATAAAATGGAATCAACCGATTATGCTTTCAAGCCTTACAACTGGCTTAACGAAGCTGCGATTTTCAACAAAAACAAGGAGCGAATACCATTCGAATGGCTCGAGGCGAACGCAGATATTATTGTCCTACTTTTCTCAGCCGGCATAACCGACAAGGATGGGATAATCGAGAAATTCTACGATATTTATGAAAACGTTAAATTCGTCAACGTACCTATCGAAGTTATTTATATACCTCTGGACGAAGATGAAGAGGAAATGTCTAAGGCTTACGAAAAACAAGCTAATTGGTTCACTCTTAATTTTGCGTGCCCCTTAATACCTGTGCTTAAATATATGTATGGAATTACATGCATTCCACACTTGTTAGTGATTAGAGTTGATGGGACAATAATTTCTAGCCATGCAATATTAGATTTGGAGGAATATGGTAAGAATGCGGTCATAACTTGGCTATCCAAGTCATCTTCCACTAAAATACATAGGCGATTCAGCAAAGAACTGTCAATGTATGGAAAAAACTGGCATCACATTAATGCAGATCCAAATAAAATATCAAAGGCACATTACAGTAGAAAATTCTCTAATTATTTACCCGGGAGTAGTTTAAAATTCCCAGCAGCATCAAATTTATCTAGCTCTATCTAGGCAAGATTTTTTTGCATAAATGGGGCAACATTCTGAATAAATGTTTTTATAATGGAAGATTGCTTTTATTTATGTAGTTTTTGCAAGAATATTAAGCCATCACACATGTGAAATAATGAGATTTTCCATAGAATAATAGTTCACATACATAACGGAACAGTAATAAAGTGCCGGCACCCTGTGAATATCAGCCATCCTAATATGGTTCAAAGTTGACCGAAACAATGGCAGAGGCCATTATAATTGTTTGCAGTACCGAAAATGATGTTAGCATTCCTATTTCCAGGAAATAAGGACGAATATATAATGACATTTATTAGTTGTAACTGCAAATAAATGTCGGTCACAAACGAGTTCAGAACATTATCTTTGCGGATCCTGTAAGAGGAGTTAACCCTTGTGTTTTGATGTTAAGGTTTGAATTTGAATAACTTGTTTACGTTGTGGGTGCAAGTGTATGTTTGTACGTATATTCGTGCGATGCTTATAAAATATCGAATGCTCCAACTGTACCAGACTGACCGTGGTCGAAACGTGACCATAAAAACTGTCACAGAATATAAATGCCCCATCTATTGTTTCACTATTTTGAACTCAAGCATTTCTACTAATTAGATTGTAAATCGTATTTCCTTTTATAATCAGATGGTATTGTTTATGATCCTAGCAAGTACATTTCTTCTTATTTTATTAATGAGCACGCATTTCTTAATACTAATATAATATCATCGGTCACGACTCACGACTATAGACCTTAGTTTTACATTATACATGCCCAGATAGTTCCTCTTTCTGCGAAGACTTCAGACTAGCGGTTCAGCAGTTCATTGCTATAAAGCTTAACGAGTAACTAAAATTTTTTCTTAGTTTTTTATAACTTTTACACCTTCTGCGTTTAACTGCACTGGTCACTCTCTGTGCGTGGCAGTGAGTGCTGCGGCAATTGGGAGGTCACAGGCTTGAATCCATAAGGTGGCTAATAAAGGTTTTTTTAATGGTTTCTAACTTGACCTAATAACTTTACCATAAAAATACGGTAATTTAGATAGTTATTTTTCGTATAATTTCTCTTCACCTGCGCTTTGTGTAAACTGCAAGATCCTAGTCACCAGGAAGTTTTCTAGGTTTAAATGGAGCCAGTCAGCGAGACTTTAAGAATGAAAGCTTTGATTGACTATTGGCTGTGTAACGTAACTATAAACTTCATAGCTTAAGCCTAACTTAGAAAAAAGTATATCAGACACATACAGGCAAACAATAAAGAAATCTCATGATTCCATCAGGATATTCGGAACGCTAAAAAATATTAAATCTATAATAGAACCCAGCCGTTTCAATAGACAGTATTGTTTCACGTACTTTATCTTTTTCTAAAAGTATTAAAAATAGCGGAGCATGCGCATGTCAGTTAGTAATGAACTACTTTTTCTACCAGCTCTATAATTAAAGGGGCATGATGGGATGTAATTACGTTGTGTGCGAGCATTAAGTAATTTGTTACTGTAATGTCTTTATAATTTACTTTACAATGTTGCGACCTACTAAAAAAATATTATAAAGTATATCCCCTAAATCAAACTCATACTCCCACATATATGTATAGCTTATAAGCTTTAATATCCCTAGGAACAATCGTCGTTTTGCGTTAATATTAAGTACTTTTATCTGAAAACTGCTTTGAACTTTGACTCGCGTTCGTTTAGTTTCTGTTTTCTCGCAGAACTAAAATAACTTCTCGGTATCAAAAGGCTCCTTTACAAGACCCTGGCCTCCATCTTTCTATGGAATAACAATTATATTAGTTCAACCGTTTGAGTGATTGAGTATCAAACATCTACACATCTTGAAACTTTAAATAATATTTTATAATAATTACAGGCATATATACAGGATGTGTAGTAATATTGGATAAAAATCCGCCTACAAATACTGCACCAAGTTGTAGAAAAGTTTGGAGATTTTGCTACTGCATAGATTTAAAAAAAATGCTACCTTTACTTAACGATTAAATATGAGAGCCTGGGTTTACAAAGTGAATGTAAATAAAAAAAATGTTATAAATAACGCAAGCAAGGAATATGATGATAATATTGCACAATCCGCGTTCAATGCACATGTTTCTTAACTTAAAAACAAGTCTTCTATACTTTTTTCATGACACCTACAATTAAAGATACTAATTGAAGACCGCATAAAAAAAATATACATGTAAGAAATAACGAAGTATAATGCACATTCGATACCACATCTGTATATATATTATGATTTATACTAAGTAAGCACACGCTGTATATATTTTATACTAAACTTCAACTTGATAATAATTATGTTATTCTCAGAATTTCTTCATTATAATTTGTGGGATGGACCGTTCCTTTGACCCAATCCTAACCTGCTAAAATTTACCTAAGTGACCTTCCAAGGGCGGGTAGAAATACTTCGAAATTTGAAAGATATCGAATCAGGATCTCGTTTTGAAAAATTATAGCACGAAACAAGCCCGCGCAGATTTTTTAATAGTGTTTGGTTAGATTTTTTTATTTGAAACTAGTTGTTCTCGGCCACTAGCAGTTCTGGCTCAATTAATTCAAAAAATTGCGCTCCCGTTGCTGTGAAGTATTAACTTTATCGTGTGTTGCTTTTATCTTAATAGATGACTAGGTTGCTTGGAAGCATGTGGTTCCGCTTTCATCTCTCACAATAAAGAAAAATTAATTTTAAAATTTAAATTTAATTGTTGATGTTGGAAAAGAGCAACTGCTGAGTTTCTTGCCGGCTTCTTCTCGGTTGAATCTGTCTTCCGGACCGGTGGTAGAGTCACTAAAAACAGATAGACTTGACGTTTCAAAAGTGCTTATATTAGGCCTACTTGAAACAAATGAATTTTGAATTTTGATGGTGGTGATTGTTTCGCTGTATAAAAATCACGCGATTATTCAAATGCAGCGTGTTGTAAAAAAATTCAAACTTATCAGCCGAAATTCCGTAGATTACTGGTGATTTTTAATAAGCAAACATTTTCATGTGTTACTGATGTACCATTTAGATTACTTCTTGTCACAATTATCAGCCCGTTATTGATCACAGGTCTCCTCCCAGTACAGAACACTAAAAAGATCTCTTAGACATGCACGTTGCCTCTCGATGTTTACCTTCACCTTTTAAATGCTTAAAAAACGTAAATAGTATCGAGAAGTTGGAGATAAACGCTTTAATTTCATATATACCCACATAATTCTGAAAAGTTAGAGGTGTCTACTGTCTATATATAATTTCATGTATATGTAAAGAAAACTTAGCATTCTTACACCAAAGAATGTAACAAGAAAGAGATAATTCAACACGAGTCACTTACACTCCATTACCATTTCTTACCATTCGTCTTGGAGTCGTGCGCTTTGGGAATAGCTCGCGGCTATCGGATAAGCTCTTACATAATTAAGCTCATTATGCCGTAAACAAAATGGAGTGCATCATTTTTCGCATGCGTTTCGTTGTAATAGGGCTGGATGAAGTATCGAGCAATTAGGTTGTTGGTATGGAGGTTTCTTTGTTAGATAGAGAATGAGATTGTATCGATCTAGGTTATTGGTGCTCTTTGTAATTTTCTATGATATTTTGGTGAACTCTGCAAAAGCTGTATAGCTCTAAGAAGGATGGTCTAAATTCCATTTCTGAAATCTAGAACGAGAATTCCAATGATAGTCTATTTCCAAATTGGCTAAGGTTTCTCCTCTTGAGGGGAAGTTTCGGCCGCGGTCCGTCAACATTATACCGCAAAATTCCTTAGCAGATTTAAGGTAGGCAGTGCTCTGATGCTGTATGCTCACCTCTAGAGTTACATGAATGATAAATTTGGATATTCAAACATGCATAAAGAAAGACTGTTTTGTCTCAAAAAAACTCTTATTGGAGTAGGCTTTTACCATTTTATATTATCATCTTCCAGCTTAAGCTTGCTTGTAAAAACCGATGAGCTTACACATCTTTCATCACATATTGTCATAAATTAAAATATTTACATAATTATATTATAAAAATTTAAATTAAAACAATACAAATTTAAATAAAAATATATACGTGCAAACTACTACAAATTATCAATCACTTCATCTAAGAACGCATTATCTTTTTCTCCTAGGGGCCGTAATTATCTGTGGCATTACTATGTGGTGACCTAAAAACAGACGTAAATGAAAAGAAACGAAACAAAAGTCAAAATTTTCGTCACAACACAAATTTCGTGAAATTAAAGTTTTTTACAAATGAGATTTTTCCGAAATACTTCTAGAGGCCCTACGAAATAAAACAATGACTCCAAAGATTTAAAATTTATATTTTTTACTTGTGTTAAATCTACTTCGCTTCGTTATTGTCATAGGGAAGCAGGTTCATAGGTAAAGATGATCAATAAGATAATCTGACATTTATCACTTGATTAAAATATATCGAATCACACACACACACACCCACATCATGCTTTGGAAACACGGCTCTTGAAGTTTGTCTTGTCTTAAGTCACACCAACTACTTACCTGTATTTAATTAAAAAAAATGGATGCCACGAAATAAGGTGTTATTTTAAGACAGTTTAGGATACCTTGTCCTAGATAAAATTGTCTCAAAGTGTCTGTACTTTGAGACATTAAAGAAAATATTGAATTGAATTATAATAAAATATAGCATGGAAAACTCAATCAACGTTTTCTCAAAGCTCTTAGGTTCCTAAACGTCCACATATTTTCTGTTAAACGAGAAAAAAAAGTAAGAATCGTGACAGCCCTATTCCGTCGTCCTAGCAACACGGTTCACCGAGGACACTGCCCTCACATTGCAGAAATGTACAAAAGGACTCTCCGTGCGTTTTCTATACACCCTATGACAAGGCAATAAAGTCGACCTTTCTATTTCCAATTGGAAAAATAGCTTTGCATTGCAATAGAATTCTTAACTTAATTTTGCGTTCTGTTTGAACGTTATCCTGTTGAAATACGGTTTGTTTTCGTTTGTTTGGATTGTTTGTTTTATTTTGCTAGATCTTTACTGTCGAGATCCTGCTGTGCGTTACTATGGGTTGTCGAAGCAAAATAGACAAAGAGTACTTAATGTTCTTTCGAGTGTAAGGACGTACTTCTTTTTAATTTCATTGCAAATGGCGGCTGGTGCGGGGAATTGCGATTTTATATAATGAAGCCTTTACTTTAAACATCTTAGAATACAATAAAGTACGAAGACGTTTTCTATGGGGATTTAAATTGGAAAATACCTCGGCTCTACCATGGAAACTCATATTAGTGTAACTTTTTTATGATGAGACCTACTACCTTCTATGGAATACAAAATCATACATAGGTACGTACGTGAACGGGAGTTTCATAAACAAAATGAATAATGCGATAGAAAAAAAAAACATACTGAAATTAACGTCAATTAACGTTTGTTCTAGTGTTAGAACAATTTCAGAAGGGAAGGGAGTAGGCACCTAGCTCTAATCCCTAGGGTTTTCATATGCTTATATTTATATAACTTTTATAACTATGAGAACTACCACCTTTCGCATTCAAAATATTAGTGAGTATTACTTCAAGGCTCAATAACAATGCGTGAAGTATTATGTGGTGTTAAATTTGATAACTCTATTCTCTTCATACAGTACATATCTTACTTTGAAGATTGGTGTAAAAATGCAATTAACTAACGAAAAATATATAGATATTATATGCTTCATTAAGATATTCATATATGAATATAAGAATATCTTAATGAAGCAGAACCTAGCGGGCTCACTACCATGATTTAAAGCAGTATCATTTTAATATTGTTGACTCCCTTGTTTAAGAATTTACAATCCTAATTTTAGAGACGCCGTGTTTATGTATGTCGTAGTGTAGTGAATCAATGAATAGTTTTTTGTACACCACATACAAGTACAGGAAAATTGTAATAAAAAAAATCACTCAATGTAAACAATTTGGCGGCCTTATACATACATACATAGCGATCTCTTCCAGGTAACCAATAGCGCAAAACAAAGCTGAAGATGAGAGGTATATTTATATTTAATTGTATTTATAAAAATGTTATTTCAAAATAATACTACTGTGTTATTAGTAAAACTTGTTCTTATTCGACAACCAGTCGAATTAAAATCGAGAACCATTATTACGGGTGGATCGATTTTTTCGCTTTGCATTGTTCGATTCTCTCGTGATGGAGTTGATTAATCGATATTAGTTCAGTAATAAAGTTCAGCTCGCGTGTTTCCATCCCGGCGTTTATACTTAATAGAAACACAATTTTACTCTGCCTTTTTTGTGATAAAAAACACTGCGCTTCTATAAAACCGAGCGATCGTGCTAGATAGAATACCATAGGAAAATAATGGATCCAAGGCATATACACCTAATAATATTTTTTTGTAAATTATTCTGGTTTTTAAATCAATTGTCTTTAAATAAAAATTTGGTAAATCATCAAAATATCAACATAATATCATACGATTAAAGGACACGGGTCGCCTCCCATAATGAGAAGGGGTTAAGGCAGTAGTCCACCACGCTGGCCCAGTGCGGATTGGTCATTGGTATTTTCCTTGTTAGTACGTTAATAATACATAGATAGTTATATTATAAAAAGGATTTTTTTCTTTGCTTGTTTGTACCGAATAGGCTCCGAAACTGTTGAACAATTAATAAACCAATAATTTCATGAAGTTCATCGGGTTATTTGTTAATAAATGATATAAGAGATTCTTAAGAAAATTTTAATAATGTAATCCAAAATGTTGCATAGGTAAAATTAATTTTTTAACGCGAGGGAAACGTCAGTATTCCCGGAATAAAATGTATCTAGTTTGGAAATAATCTCTGTTTAAAATGTATCTAAGATCGTCTCAAATTTACGGGAATTTATATTACGAGTCGTACGGAAGGGTTTACATCAATGAATAAAGTATCCGCGTGGTTAATTTAACATTACATTACGACCATTAGTTAACGAGGGTGAAACCGCGGGGATCAGCTAGTATCAGTATAAAACTTATTTAAGTGCAATTAATTCGAGTGCCCAGCGGGCATACGGGTGCCTACTCAAAGTCACTACCTCTTTAGCATACCTCTGCTACACAGCTGCGTGCTTGAAAAGCCCAAGTAATCTTATTTAGTACGTGGGTATAGTTAGTCGACTTAAATAGTTTGCAGTAGACCGATAGGCTACGTAAGAAACTATGGAAAAATAAATAAAAACAAGATTCGATATATTTTAATCAATTAGGTAGCATTACTTTTTTATTTCCGTTTCCGTAACGTGGGGTCTTAAGGTGCTGTAATGGCGATCCCGCACCGGTAAGCTCAGCGTAAGTCGGCCCCCAACGAGGTGGACAGATGACACCAGGCGAGTCGCTGGGAGCCGCTGGAGGCAAGCGGCCCAAGACCGTGTATTGTGGAACTCCCTACAAATGACCTATGTCCAGCAGTGGATGTCGATCGGTTGACATGGCGATGATGATGATGAGAACGATAGGTTAAGTTAGAAATTGTGTAAAAATAATATACACTTGATTCGATATATTTTAATCAATTAAGCATTACTTTTTATTTTGTATTACAATAGTGTAACCACGGAAAATCTATTGCGGAATAAGTCGAAAAGCTGTGGTCACTAGCGTGCACATCACAAAAGTACAAAGCACTGCCTGCCCCAAAATTTTCAGGTTACTCAAATAGGGGTGGGATATTTTCATTTTACGCAATTTCTCTACTTTATGCATTGATTTAATATGTTACTATCGACTACCCTGGTCAAAAACCATGTCACGCCACTGGCCGCTGTCAAAATGCGAACCGCACGACATTTTAAGGGCAACTAACTAGGAGTATATTTTTACACGGGTTTAATTTTGGTTGGAATCGAAAAGTACAAAAACAAGAACCTAACAACATTAATATCTTGTAAACTGTGAAAGCATTGTACAAATTTCCCGGACATAAAACTTTTCACAAAGTAAGTATTTTTTCTCAGAATGTCATTATTCTCTATGCCTTTTTTAAAGCTCTTTGAGGCTCTGTGTGACATCCGCCATTTTGAATTTTCACTTAGTCTATGACACGCCGAATCACCGTTGCGCCACGGAGGTTGTTGCTTTTATTTAAATACATTATGTTTGTTATATATATTATGTTTGTTATATATTTATATCTATTATCTATATTTATATATTACGTATATTTATTTAAAATATCTATGTATTTGTATCTTTACATTTTGGTATTTATGTATATATATCAACACACTTGGCACTATCCCGTTCTCTTGCTGTAAGTTCTGTTTACAAAGGTTGCCTGTAAGAGATTGCTTGCAGCAATAAGGCCGCGTCTACATTGTGTACTGTATACTCCTTACTGTTTCTTTTCCTGTATGTTGTACGTGCTAAAAAGTGTTTCTTCTTCTCCTTCTTCTTAAAACATATATTAGAGTTGTCTAAAACATTGGTCGCCTCTTTCCGCGGGTGTCATTCAAGGCGACTAAGAGAATATAACGTGCAACGCGCAGCAGCGCCCTCTGTGCTTCTACTACTATCATCTACTGCGATCACCAAACTGTCGGCCCTTGGTGATTATAGCAAACCCTTGCGTTGGAAAGGCCTTCAGTCCTGAAGCGGCATCTGTTATAGACTGTTGATGATGATGATGATTAGAGTTAATGCTGTACAAAACCTTTTTAATTCAATTCGTCTATCAGTCAGTCTGTCTGCTTCCTCCGGCTCATCTCCAAAATGGCTGAAAAATGGGGATCGCTACTAAACGATAAGGCCGCCTTTTGTATTCTACTTCTGTCTTTGTATTTCTATTGTTCTTCTATTTTCCTAACTTAAGAGTTAAATAAATAAATAAAATAAATAAATGGGTGACCCGATTTAGCTGGGCTATTCAGCACATGCGACTAATCACAAGAAAAGCTCGATTGATCAAGAGTGCTGTGATTGGTGGATCGTGGTACACAGGACGCCGCTGATCGTGCGGATTGGCCACCTCGGTGTTGCGTTCGTTCGTTTACGTTTTTTGTAATTTTGCGCGGTTCACGGGTTAAATAGAACTAAAAATTAAACTTACATTTCCTTGCGGATCGATGAGCTGGGCATACTTCGGCGCTTTCGCTTTGCTGCCGTCCGCGAACACACCTGCCAGCCGCAACGGCGTCCCCGGTCTTGCGGCTGCTCTTTCGTACTGCGCACCTACTCTACCACTTTCTGGAACAAATTTTGAATTTAGAAAAATTATAATAAAAAATGAAAGTCCAAGTTCAACTCCAGCACACTTCTAACTTTTCTAAATTATATGCGTTTTAAGCAATTAAATAACTATCACTTGCTTTAACGGCGAAGAATAACATCGTGAGGAAACCTGCATGTCTGAGAATTCTCCATAGTGGTCTCAAATTTGTGTGAAGTCCACCAAACCTTACTTTACCCGCGTGGTGGACTAACGCCTAAACCATTCTCACTGTGGGAGTAGACCCATGCCCTGTAGGCGGATGATAAGGGGTTTATTATTTTATTGGCAGTTGAAGCGGTGTGGGCTGTTAAATTTTAAAAGGAGTTCCCACCAGGCTGCTCTAAATTAGTTTTAAATACTGCTCTTCTATAAGAGACAATTAAAGTTAACGTTTGCCCAGCAGTGGGACATTGATAGATTAGGATAATGATTAAGAAAATGAGCTCCAAATAAATACCATAGGGGCAAAAGAATTCGTGCTAGTTATTTTGGCCCTGTCATATCAGCTTTATTCGGCACTTTTCGTCAAAATTAGTTATTTTAAGCACAAAGATAGTAAAAGAGCGTACAAGATTGTATCATAGATTGTACCGGCCCGCTACAGGGCACGGGTCTCCTCCCACTATGAAAAGGGGTTAAAAGCCGTAGTCCACCACGCTGGCCCAATGCGGATTGGTGGACTCCACACATTTTTGAGAACATTATGCCGTGCTCCGTAGTGGGCCGGTAATGGGTTGACGTAATGATGATGATGACTTATTCTTTATAAACTGTTGCCCGCGAATTCATCCACTTTTTTTTTCAATTATTTGCAAAGGCGCAAGTACCTACTTACCGTTAGATTTCCAATCCACATCAAAAAAATCCAATTGGTTAAAGTTAGGAGCAAAAGCTAATGTTAAAGGACTTAATAAGCTTACGTTTAATGAGAACTGTCATTACTACAGAACATGGGTCTCCGATTAGAATGGAAAGAGTTGAGGCCCTAGTTCACTATGCTGGCCTAATAGACTTCAGAAGCCTTTCAAAACGTTATAGAGAACTCTGAGGCATGCAGGTTTCCTTACGACGTTTACCAATGACAATAAATTTTATTAATAACATGGAAGTTTTAAACATAATATTTTGTACTTTACGCTAAGCACACTTCTTATCTAAGTATCTAACGTTATGAGCTTGTTCAGAGTCTGTATTTTATAAGTTTTACGATTATCTCAATGTCGTAAAACGCGTTCGTAAAATTTTACTTATCTACTCGACTCTACAATACATTGTCTGTTTTGTATGACGCTCCTTAAATTGTTTTATCCATTCTTAGGTACAGTTTAGATTAGGTATAGAACTAACTTACTAAATATGAAGCTTATATAAGCTTAAGAATATGAAGCTTCGTTTTCTAAAAGCAGACAAAACTAGATACATAATGTAGGTATGTGTATTTCATACTAAACTTTTAAAAATAAAATCCCCTGTTAATTCATCGTCTAACGCCAAAAGTAAATAATATTAAATCTAATTTAAAATCTTCAGATGAATTGGATTAAATTAAGTAGTGCTATCTGCCTTTAGTTGTATTTTAATCTACTTAATGTGATCTTCTCCAGATTTATACATGGCAAGCTAAATAAAATGCTTTGTGGTGACGACAGATCAGAATACAGATGTCGCGACTCCTCCTCTACTAGGTGAATTACGGACAACAGGAAGCAGCCTCCTGAGTCCGTGCTACTACTGAAGTTGTTGAACCTTAAAATAAAACCATCTAAAAATACACTTTAGCATTGAGAATATCAGTAGAGAAGTAGGGATATTACCAGAAGTGGGCCTCGCTCTATAGGCGGATATCGCACGTGGCGACACGAGAGCGAAGGCCCTACTCCGTAGCAGTGCTGCGATGGAGCCCCGGGCCGTCGCGAGAGACCCGCCACGACACCCACACGCCGAAAACCAGCCTGCCAACAAATAAACGTATTAAAATAACTTTAGAAAAATCCTATTATAATATTAAGGATTACATGTATATTAAAAAAGCTTGGGTACGAATTGTTCTAACTTCATAGCTCAACATTAACTAGACTTTGAGATGGTGATAACAAAAAAAAACCTGGCTAAGTTTGTTGTGGGCTCTTCTTAGACCGGCTTTAGTTTAAGGTTAACGAATGCATTTATCACCATCACTAACATTAGTGTAACATGTTAAACTCTGCATAAGTGACTGAAATAAGGTTTGCGTGCATAAAATATTTTTGAAATTGAATTTTAATTTGGTTTTTATTCATCTCTCTACCATTGCACTGGCGGCATTTATTTATTTATTATATAGATATATTAAAGATATATCTAGGTATCATATAGTTTATTAGTAGGTATACTTTACTTCTATTAATCACGATATGTAAATAAAAACCATTCTATTACTGATTGACTATTTACAAATTGCAGAACTCATCGATCATTTGGACTTAGATCAATGCCCAACTGACTATTTGATCTCTACATCAATTATGTTGTTCTCTTTAGTAAAGGTGTGATAGATTGTTGTGCAAGCTACCTTTGCAATAATGAAAATAATATCAAATACCTAGTTAATTATCTTAGCTAATATGTTATGAAGGGAGCACTTTTTGTATAAACCGTTTGTCATAAATATATTATTATTCTTAACAATAAGTAATCTAGTCTTGTTAAAAACAAAACATAATATCCATTTTCTTGCAAAAACTTAGGTTAGGGGAAATGTTAAGGTTTTTTTCCGTAATTCTTAAATTCATTTATATCAAGTAGGCCTTATATCATTGGTCTATAGATGTATGCTGATATCCGTAATAATATTTGAATTATTCAGTATACATAGAAAGTTGGATTTGTTACTAATGAACAGCTAAGACGCTGAACCAATTCTGACTAAGTTCACAAAATAGTCACATCTTAGGGTGGCTGGATCCTTTTAAGGTACCTTTACTCTCAGTTTCGTTTATATATTATATATTTGTTATTACAGCTGTTATTAGCAGCATGGCATGCAGGAAATATTTAATTCACAGGGAAGGGACAAAATGTTTATTTTTCAAGTTCTATTCACTTTTCGAGCATGGACGGACGGTATTTTTGTCTTCTGCCCATTCTTTACTAGAGAAGTAAGAATGATAAAAAAATATATAATTTTATTTATAAATAAGCTACCTTATTACTATTCAGAGCTCGTCTAGTTTCAATTCAAATAAAATTATAGATTTCAATGTCATAGGGTCAATTTTTATATAATCGGAGCCGACATTTGGAACATGTCTTATGTGCACGGAAGAAAAAGCATGGTTACGTACCCTTACAATCATAACAACTAACGGTCTAGTAACTTCAAAATAAATTAACAAATACCAACATATAATAAGCTATTTAATTTCAAAGTGCGAGTCAAATACCATTCATTCAAGCAAACAACGAGCAATCAAAATAATCAACAGCAACTTTCTCTTACAAAAACTGTAATAATATGTGTCCTTATAAAGTTCAGACAATGGGTCGTTACATAATGCATGTGCTGTAGATAGGGGGGAAAGGTCAGAACTATTAAATTATACAGAGAATTATTTAATACTTCTCCTATCGATTAACAAGGACTGTAAACGTACTGAATATAACCTATCTAGAGAAGGATTGACCTTGTAATCCATGAAGTTCCTTTTTTTCGGTCTGTGCGTAGTTTTCTCTATTCTGAGAAAGCTTGAGTATCTGGGACATAACCATTGGCGTGCATAGAGGGTATACACAGGGTATGCAGATGATATAAAATGAAGAAAATCTCGAGTACGAATTATAAAAAACGTTAAGGATAGGCATTGTGAGAGTTATAAAAAGCCTACCCATAATTATTTATAACTCCTACTGGAGATTTTATTCTTTTTATATCATCTGCATACCCTCTATGCACGCCAATGGACATAAACTAATGCGCAATCCAAAGCACGAACTGCTCCGACTCATTATTCAAGGCCAGATATAGGACAAGCGTAAGCCTGGTCGAATGCGAATTTTCTGGCAAAAATTTACGCTAGTGGCTTAAACATAGTCATTGTACAGACAAGCTGTTAATAAAGTTCAGTTAGCCCTATTGATTGCCAACCTCTGATAAGAGACACTAGAAGAAGAAGTGTGTAGATGACCTCATGATCTATAGCTAAAAGTCAGCCCTCGTGGAAGTAAAACAGGGTTTCTTTGTCTAAGAACCATCCTCCTGTTGACTTTGACGACTGCAAAATCTTTGCTGGTAAACACAGCGTGTTGAGATATTAGGTGTGCTCAGTTCATCCTTCAAGTCCTTTTTTGCACAGTGCCCTAGTGGATACATCCGCGTAATCTTCTGGTGTGGCGAGATTTGAAAGCTCAGCTATATGCTCGCCCGAGAGCATCATGTGGCTTGTGGTGACGGCTGATCAGACTACAGTTGTAAGCATCCCTGATGCCTTTCCACCAACTTCATGCGATCATCAACCCGACCTTCAACGCAGCTTTAGAACGTGTGAACTGAATAGGCTGGTATGGTATGGTCGACGGGTGTCGTACGAGGCAACTAAGGAAATATAACAATATAACGGAGAACGGACAAAAGCGTTCGGTTAGTCCAGCAGTGAACTGTTATAGGCTATTGATGAAAGGGCAAGAAAAAGCGTGAAATGGTATGGTCGACGGACTTCGTACGAGGCAACTAAGGGAATATAACAATATAACGGAGAACGAAAAGCAGCGTTCGGTTAGTCCAGCAGTGAACTGTTATAGACTATTGAAGAAAGGGCTAGAAGAAGCGTGAAATGGTATGGTTGACGGGTATCGTACGAAGCAATTAAGGAAATATAACAATATAACGGAGAACGGACAGCAGCGTTCGGTTAGTCCAGCAGTGGACTGTTATAGGCTATTGAAGAAAGGGCTAGAACAAGCGTGAAATGGTATGGTCAACGGGTATCGTACGAGGCAACTAAGGGAATATAACAATAGGTATAGAGGAGAAAGGGCAGCAGCGTTCGGTTAGTCCAGCAGTGAACTGTTATAGGCTATTGGTCATATACACAGAGGGCTTATAACGGCCTACGTATATATTACAATAATGACTTAAGAGTATTGTTGGGGCTGCCGCGCTTCTGCAGTGCATCAAAAATGCTTGCGGAGAATCACGCTGATGACTTCTAAGCAATCATGAGAAAAAGATCTGCATCAATGATGAGCAGAATGCGCGGAAGCTCCAACAATATTTTGAAAATATTAAGCAATCAATGGGAAAACCCCTGCTTCATAAAGTGTGTACCAACCCAGTGCTTCATAAAGATGAAGCACTGGGTTGGTACACACTCACACACCAAGTGCTCAAGAGGGTACTTACCTTAGTTAGAAGATTCCTAATTATTTATTATTTATAGGTTCGGCCAATTTTAATTTATAATACAGTAAATAAGATAATTGTTATTGTTGTAGCTTTGGATTTTTATCTGAATTAAACGTTATTATTATTATTGATGTGACATGTTAGGTCGAACGCTAAGACGACGATTGGAAGTATATTTAAAGAGTGGAGCTCGGTAAACAAGTTATCGAAAACGATATCGTAATACAGTCTCTCCTTAAGGAGATAGATAACAATCAACCCTAAAACGCGCTATTCAAAAAGCCCCTGTTAACCCTACAGTGTTTTATTGCATTCCCGTATTCTTTTTCCTGTTGCACCCGAGCACAGAATGCTAATGGCTACGTGTAAACTTGTTAACTGATGAAATGCTGGCGATTTTGAATTTCAAATTTACATTGTCTTTAAATCGCACAAGTTTTATTTATTTTTTCTAAACAATGGTGAAATGGAAAAGAGTTTGAATAAAAAAAAGGATTAGTCAATGAGTTATTGCTTATCAAGTAAGTACAACCGCACATTCCCCTATGAAGCGACATGACACCAGACAGCTGCAATCTAGAAGCTACAAATTTTTCAGTATTTCTATAGAAGTGATCCCCATATCATTAAACACTGTAAAAATAAAGTGATACTTAACCGAATTTAAAGAATTCTAGGAAATAATACCGAATTTGTTACGATTTTGAAGGTTTTTTGCCGACATAGGTGTTTTTCTTTGTAAATGTTATCTATCTCTTAGTCTATCTTACTAAATCTATACTATACTTAATCGATTTTTAATGGTCGGAATTTGTGATTTGACTTTCCCTAATTTCAACCGAGACCAAGCTAAAAAAAATCATGTTTTGCGAATTGAAAAATGGAATAATCTTTTTTTACTGTCATCGGTCGGATATATCTACAAAGTTTAAACGAAATCAAACCGTTTGAAATACGTCAGAATCAAGTCTAAAGCAGTCGGTTATAAACATACAAACAAACATGCTGCTGAATTTAATATAAAGTGTGTAAAAATTCCGAGACTGAAACTTATTTCGGCTACTATTATAAAATATTACAAAACTTGCTTTTGTGGCTTTACAAATTAATCAATACATCAAATTCTCTTATACTCTCATCTCAAAACGCATCTAGACCTTTATCGCTGTTCGGGCCAACGAGGGCGTGTCTAAGGGCTGCGCTGAAATCATGCAGACGCATAAAACGGTTGTTACCCCGCGCGAGCTGTTCGCTTTGCGCGGCAACAAGTTCACTCCATACAACGTAGAATATGACAGACTAAAAATTAATAGAGGGTCACATTAAAGACGCTCTTACAAATAAGGTTTTACTTAAAATTATAAATGCGAAAGTGTGTTTGTTGGTTCCATCGTCACGCCCTAACGAAGTGACCAATCAACTTCATTTGTGGCAAAGAGTTAGTTGAAAGGATGGAGAGTAACGTGGGCTATTTAAAAAAAAAGACGCTTCCCACGGGACGTGTTTTAAAACCGTAAGCTATTATTACATACCATAAATATATAAAACCCGGCAAATGCGAGATTGGGGTATTTGCGTCTTGGACGGAAAAGTAGTTATTTATCTCTATCTATTATTTATCTATCTGTCTATTCTTATATCTTATATTAAAGAGTTAAAGAATTTGTTAATTTTTTTTATGAACTTGCTAATCTCTGAAGAAACTATTTTGCAGTTGTAAGTCAAATTCTTAAGGAAGGTTAGGTTAGGTTAGAGTCATGGAAGAGTCTAAAATTACGCTATTACTCTAACGAGCAAATAATAAAGCCATCAACAAGAATGTATAAAAGTGCTGTTTTTTAAATAAGCGACCTTGGTATCTGCAATTACAATAATTATTTTTATTAAAATAACTTGAAAAAGAGCGCTAATTCACTTATAAAATAATATAGATGCTTCATTTCATACTATATGAAGATGACTTACGAATAAAATCTATAAACAAAGTACAAAGTATAAAATTCGATTCTTAGCTAAGTTATGTAAACTATATGTAAAAAGTTAGTAATCTCTACATATTTATTGGTCTGCGTATTAAATGGCCTGACGTTTTATGGTTAAGATCGTCCGTAACAAATGCAGGCTGCGCATCCGACCTTCAAGGACAACCGCTTCGTAGGGGCGGCTTGCCAGTTACCGTTTGTTATAAGTATTACCATACAATTGCATTTTATATTACAGCGTGCTTAATTAAGCAATCGCGTTTTTTAAAATTCTTTTATCAAAAGCCTATAACAGTCCACTGCTGAACTGATACTGAAACCCCTCCCAATGAAAGAGGTTGCCTATATTCTCCAATGGAAGTAGAGGCCCAGAGGACGCAACTGCCCGTTCTCCGTTATTTCAATTAATCTTTATTTCCTACGAATTAAAAAAAACTTTGCTATTTTTTACTTTTAACTTAAAACATTTTTAAATAGTATCTTCTGCACCACATATACATGTATTTAAAATAAAATAAAAAATTGGAATCATCATGTCCTTCATTACTCTGTACAATTGAATACTTCGTGGTAATATTTTATGGTTTGAAACCCATAGAACCTGCGCGGGCGACCTTCAAGGACAACTACTTCACAAGGACGTTTTTCGTGCTTTCGTTTGTTATATTACGTTTAAGTTTTTTTGTTTGAGTCAATACTTTACGAGAACTTTCTTAGAGGTTTAATTATTAAACCTTTTTAGGAAGAGGAGAATGCATATATTTTTTAAAAGTTACCTTCATTATCTTAGACGTTTCTTATTACTATATAATATTTATAGATACTGTGTAGATACCTATATGATTTTGTTTAAACGGAACTGCTATTATTTAAAATTATTATCACGAAAACGGTTTCGTGTTTTGTTTCAATTTTGAATGTACTGTATTCGTTAGTTAGCATGCTCAACTACGCATTGCGAAATCCGTCGGAGTTTAATTTTCGGCTTGTACTAAAATATTCGGTAATGGGTTGTTTAATACTTAAAGCATATTGAGCCTTTATCACTAACATTTAAAATCGTTAAAAGCCAACCTGCATTCGAGTTATGAAGTGGGCTTAAGCTCTAAATCCCTCTTATGAAATGAAAGGTCATTGCCCAGCAGTGGGACTTATATGCCTGAGGATGAATATTAATAAAGCCTTTAGATAAAAATTGCGTAAAAAGTACAAAGAACGTGGAAAAAATGAAAAAATACTCAACATGTTTCGAGCACGTAACTTGGTTTATGATAGAACACCTGACAGATCACTGACAGATGATTATTTTCAACGCAATACTTATGCAAGCCACGGTGAATGTCAGATTGCTATGACGATTTGCTTACATATTGCGATGCGACAAACCGTATCTACATGAAGCTTTACAAAAACCGGAACATACATATCATCTATGTTGAAATATATAATACAGTATAATTCATAACTAAAAATTATTTTTGGGAAAAATGGTGAGAGTGAAGTTTTACGATGCGCGCGCACACCGTCAGAAAAAACCGACACCATGAACTATAGTCGACATTTTACTTTTTCTAAAAAACGTTTGACAGTTGACTTTCAATAATTCAATCAATACCTTTTTTCTATTGTTAGTGTAGTTTTTTTTACAAACGTAGAAAGAAAGAAATAAAGATAAAATTTTTAAAAAGATTTTTATCTTGTTAAGCTAAAGAAGTATAACTTCTAGCGCGTGTACATAAGTACACACACATTTTTTACTTGCTCTGTGATTTCATTTGCATAATTATTTCTATTATTTGGACAGCATGTTATATCCGACAATACTAACTATAATTAAGGAAGATAATTTCTTTTTTGTATTTTCTTTTGCCTCGCCAGTTAGCTCGGTCTTTTTCGTGATATATCTTAGTATATCTGTTCGACAAGTCGTCCAATATAAAGCGTCTGAAGCACACCGTTTCGCATAACTGCTAAGTGAGACAAGTTTGTCAGGTTATTTATTGTACTGGATTTTGCGTGATCCCCATAGATTAGGATTATTTGCGGTCGTTACTCTTTAAGACAAATAATAGGAGTAGCACGTACCTACGCTGTTAAGTAATTTCAGGAAATAGAATATATATAATAAACTTCAATATAAATATTGAAGTTTCTAATACTCTACTAGTCAAGCCCTTAAATTTTATACCAATATAAAGGGAGTTTTGAAAAAATATGGAATGTGTCAGTTTGTGGCGGCGGCCATCTTGGAGCGATTGTAATCTTAACTAAGAAACTTCCCGACTAATTCAGTTTTCTAAATAAACTAAATCCAAATATTTATTTGGATTTAGTTTATTTTTTAGTTTTTTATTTAGCGTAAGCGATGTTACAGACAGACGGACACACACACACACACAACACAACACACGCACACGTCTTTCTTACGACGGGGGGGATGTGTGTGTGTGTGTGTGTGTGTGTGAAGGAATGGTATGGATCAACTAAGATCCGGCGTACCTATGCCAGTCGGTTTTCCAGAAAAGATAAGACGAGGCTCCACCAATTATTAAGACGTATTCATCATATTATTATATATATACACTGGCTTCCTTTCTCACAGTACAGATCAGTTACCTAGATCTTAAGCCCACCACGCTGCTCCAGTGCGCGGTGGGCTTGGTTAATGAAATCTGACTCTTAAGTAATGACAATTATCAAGTGATAATGTGAATAAGGGGAAATAAAGCGTTAATATTGGAATGGATAAGTTATTTTGCGCCCAATATGGTATAGAATTATGAGGTAGGTAATATGTTAATACAGAGATTTATGCATACCCACTGTGCTAAATTCTTTAAGACTCAAGTAACTATCGACTAATAACATGTAAACCTTGACTCTCGCTTAAACGGAATCCTGAACATGCTCCAAATAGTAATTAGCCCAGTTAAATTTAACTGTACTATATCTTAAATACGGATCTTCGGCTTAAATCAGCTCTCTCGCTGATAAACGCGTACCGGGCACGCGGTGCGACTGTGTGCCAATCGGGATCGATAAGGGACCGAATTGAAAACTGTGAAGTTGGGAATTTTCCAATAAAAGTAAATAATTTAGTTTTTTATAAGAGTAGTTGTAGGTGATAGGACTGTGGGCAGGACTCCGGCTTAACTTTCAGAGTGCCGAGTTCGAATCCCAGCCCAGCAAGCACCTTTAACTATTCTAAGATATGTGTGTTTTAAGTAATTTAAATATTACTTGCTTTAACGGCGAAGGAAAACGTCGTAAGGAAACCTGCATACCTGAGAATTCTCCATAATGTTCTCAAAGGAATGTGAAGTCCTCCAATCCGCACAATGCCAGCGTGGTGGCATACGGTGTAAAACCTTCCCAATGTGACGGCCGATTGGCGCAGTAGGCAGCGACCCTGCTTTCTGAGTCCAAGGCCGTGGGTTCGATTCCCACAAGTGGAAAATGTTTGTTTGCTGATCATTAATGTTTTTTAGTAGTCAACTTAGTACCCATAACACAATCTACGCTTTCTTTGGTACTAGATGGCGATGTGTGTATTGTCGTAGTATATTTATGAATGAATGAATGAATGAATGAATACTCTTTTATTGTACACCACAGAGAAAATTTACAGAGATACAAATACAACAGCACAATAAGGTAGAACGTACAATTTGGCGGCCTTATCGCTAAATAGCGATCTCTTCCAGGCAACCAAAGGCATACAAGAAAATGTTATAAGAAATAAGTAGGTGGTACAACAAACATAATTAAATATTAGGATTTAAAACTAAATTAACATAAAAAAAACATAAAACATTATATATACATATACATATTTATTTATTTATTTAATGTGGGAGAAGACAGAAGTCTATCAACAAAGGTCTGCAACTGATCCTCGAAAAACAGGCCATCTTGTGCCTTAGCTGAATCCTCTTCATCCCATGAGTTCAGCAACTTTTCTTTTTTGCCACCCTTCAACTGTTTGGCTATGTCAAATAATGTATAATATGACCCGAACAAGATCATTGCTTGATCATTTCTACCAAAGCTCTATCCAAAGTTTTGGCATTGTAACAATACTAAACTAACCTAAAGAGTTAGCACAAACAAAAGCTAAAACCAGTAGTCGGAATCTTAAGCTTAAGCCACCATGTTGAAAACCATTCCACCATATTAAAACCACGCGAATGAACTCTTGTTTTCAAAAATATTTTTTTTCTTCAATGAATCCAACAACAAATCAAACTTAATTAGCAGAAGATTACTAACTTACGATCACTGTGGACTAGAGAAACACATATTAAATAAAAACTTGTGCAAAACTTTAGTCTACTGATTCTGCAAAAAGAGGAAATTCTCTTAAGTAAGTAAGAAATTCTTTCTCTGAAATTTCCGTTTTCTTTTATTGGGAGATCATTTGATGACCCTCTGTGATTGTGTCACTCACCTCATGCGAGATCCTAGTTTATGACCTAAATAGCATAAGTTGCGATCCAAGTTTTGCAAGCTGGAGAAGTTACAATCGATCTCATCGATGATTCCTGTTCATCAAATATTAATAGTGGGCTTATTAAAACCACTATTAATACGCGAAAGATAATATTTAAATTTCGTACAGAGTAATACGGTAAACCTATATTATACAGATACTAAGACAGACCTAACTATATTCGCTACTTAGCTTACCTATGGTTTTTTTAATTCCTCTAAAAAGATTTGCAAACAAACCAGGTTTTAATCCGATCTCTATCGTTCAATCACAATCGCGCTGGTACAAAAGAAGGTCATTGACCAGTGAAAACCGGATATCTTTCCGTGCTTTACTAGATTTTGTAAATCTGACCGTAGCAGCTGACACCACATACTCGTTACAAGTAAATTTGTATACATTAATGAATGAGTACACTTTTATTACAGGCTCACTACAGAGTTCATTACAGAGACTACAAAGAATTTAAATTTAAATTACAGACTAGAAATCTTAAAACTTTTAATGAAACTGATTCTAACATGTATAATTCTGTACACATGAAGTTTTAATATTTTAAGCAACCAATGAGTTAAGAAACGCTTTAAGTAAGGCATGGAATGTATATTTATTTATCCTATTCTTTACATAGAGACTACCAAGTCAGGCAAAAAAATAAAGAATAGAAACAACACAAAGATGAAAGTAGAATACAAAAGGCAGCTTTATCACTTAGCCGGATTTCGGCCAGATTGTTTAGTACCTATGTATCACACAAATATACTTCAATCAGTCGCGCACTGCGTTGGAGTTATTTACTGATCTCCAAAAGAGTTCCTTCATGTCTCGAAATCTACAAGATCTTTACCAAATTTTAAATCAGTCTTACTGTACCTACTGTTTAATTTATGCTCTACAAATTAAAAAGAATCGCTGTGCCAATTAAAAGTAATGCAAGAAAATCGGCGAAACTTAAAAAAAACTATCAAGGAATCTGAAATCCTTCTTCAAATCATGTGTAAAGCAATAAAGAGATCCGGGTTTATTGTTCTGATCAGCAAAATTATAGCTAGAAGCGGAAATAGGAGGTGTGTTATAAGTTATTCCTTACTGGCCATATAGTTTATGTTATTTCCAGTGCCTTATAACTTACATGTTAATATATTGGCCATATAATTCTAGTTATTTATGAACACACAACACTCATAAATTCTGGTAACTTTTATGGTTAAAAATTAAATTCACGGTTTGTTTGCAATTATTGCGTTCCATTCTCAGCTAGTTCTAAGGTGATGGACATTTCCTTTGCACATGAATCTAATATAATACGTCATTAAATATAACAATAAAAATTATGAATATTATTGGTAGAAATTCGATTTTATAGCAATTTGTATATCGTCGAGCATCGACTCGATCGTCGAATCTATAGATTTATTACTTATAGCAACGTTGTTATTGTCAAAAAATGTCCATAAAATTTTAAAAATAAACAACAACTAGCAACTTATCAACATGATAATTTGAATAGAGAATAGAATATCAAAACTTTATTGCAACACAATAAAATAGGGAAAACACAAGGTAAACAGTAATAGTACTTAGTGCTAGGGTGCAAAGGCGGCCTTATCACTAAAAGTGATCTTTTAAAGGCAAACTGAGCGTGCGAACCCGATAAGAAAGTCGAAAGCGGACGGTTATGGTTAAATATAGAAAACGGACGTTAATTTATCCGATCTGCAGTTAGTAAGCAATATTCAAAATAAATGAAGCTTACTACACCAGTGTAATTGTGTAGTTTAATACAAAAGAAATTTGGTAGCAGCTGATCATAGTTAGTGGGGTAAAATGGGATACAAAGTTTTCTCTTTACGTATTAATTTATATGGATAGAACGTGTATAAGTACCTAATAGAAATACCTAATAGTGTAAGTAACACAGTGGCAATTCCCTTGAAAAATATCAATTTCGATTTTTTTTTGTCTCTTGCACTGGGAGTAATTGTAGACACCCATTAAGGCGTAAACAATTAAGTATTTAAGAGTTTTTACGAAACACAAAGTAGCGTAGGTACGGCCAATCATTTATTTTAAAGCGTAAGTAAGACACACGAGATGTGATGTCTTTCTCTATCGCCACCGGATCGTGTTTTGTCAACAAAAGCAGTATCATTTTATTGAATTAACACTACGCGGCCTACGCATTCCTAAAGCTAGTGCGTGGGTTCCATGCGTTTCTCAATGTTGATATATCTATTATCATATGGACACTTCTCTATTTATGCTTTTTAGAAAGACAAGTGTGTTTATGGTTTTTAGATACGCTTTGAGTACATATTTCTATGATCAGCGATTGTGTAATATTTATTTTGGTCTTCTTTTGTGAGACTTAGCTATTGTGTATTTTTTTAGAAAAGGAAGGTACCTACCTAATTTGTCTCAATAGTTACTTTTTCATAGTAAATTTTAATAAGCCTATGCGAACATACCCGCGGTTCTTGGACTGTTTTGCTTGATTTATATATCATTCGATTAGGAATCCCAATCTTATTAAAGTTTCCTACTTTTTTTGTATCGTCAAAGTGCCTAAATATTTTCTATTTCTATTTCTATTTCCTCGAAATGCCTCGAAGCCAAGAATTAAATCAATTTATTTAAAGACAACCACGGCATACTCCTTAGTAATCGAAAAAGTGGAATTTAGTTTTACCAAATCCACTTATCGTAGAATACCTCTTCTATCATGATAGGTTGTAAATCCAGGAATCGATCCTATAATTTATGCCCACGATCTCGAACGATACTCCCTATAAATAACGATTATACAATTGACAACGCCCACTAAAGTCAGGTCAGAATAGTGATAATAATTTGCATTGCTCCAAACTGGGAAGTATACTTATCAAAGCTTCGGACTGTACATCAGTCTGGCTTTCTCTGCACTAGAACACACATCACGGGAATTTGATCCTAAGCGAACCAGTTTATAGGGTAAAAATCGCGTAAATTTAAATATAAATTCCTAAGCATTATTCTCTATGGAGGCAAGCAAGGAGGTTGTGAACGCGCACTGGCCACAGACAAGGCCTCTGATAAAACGTTCCAATTTTGATATTTGTAATCTCACGAATCTTGTAGGACGTGCTTCTTGCATGCTATGCGAAGGGTAGCTCTTTTTATAGGCTATGGTGTTAACATCAAGTGAGCCATTTGCTTGGTGCGCCAAAAAAGTAATACGATACAAACACTTATACTCTAGCATAATATAGCTCCTTACAAAATAGTACAAAAAAAAAAAAAGGATTTCCTATTATCTCATTATAATAAATATAAAAAATAAAATAATTTTATTTCAGGTCCGGGACCCATACACAAAATATAAAGAATAAAATAAAGTGAATATTAAAGACACTCGGATTAAAAAAAACAATTAATAATTAATATTAAAATTACATTAAATTAAATTACAATTAAAATTCAACTATTTTATATTATTTCTGGCAATGTTTAAAAAATACGTTTTTATATGTATAAATTATAACTTTTCTAATGAGCTAACTTGCGGTAATTTTTGTCTGTATCTGCAGAAGAGGTAGGTACGAAGATTTAAATACGCTCTCTCTACGTTTACTAAAACTTTCGTACATTTATATTGTAATACATTGTTACCCAACACTTGGCTAGGTTGAAGCTTATAAAACAGTAATGTATAACAATTTCATAACTCTGTTTCACGATCCGTCGACGGCGGGTGCTCGTGCGTGTAAATCTCTTACATTATACACATCATTATGGAAAATAGCCAATGTCTGCGCTTTGAAAACTTTGTAAATTGAAATGCATAATTTAGGCTTTACATGGTTATGCAGAACAAATCTTTTGATAAGTAGGTACTGTATTATAGGGATGTCGGTACTGCCAAAAAGTATCGATCATCATCATTTCAGTCCGCTACTGGGCTTTCAGTCAAGAAATCCTCTAAGGCCTTTAAGATCTTTAAAGCTCTAAGGCATTTTCATTAGCACGCCATCTTGCTCTTCTGCTAATGAGCTGCATCCAGTTCTTCCTCGCTGCCTTGACAGTATCATCCCGCCATCGAGCTGGTGGTCAGCCAATGCTTCTGTGTCCAATGCTCGGTTGCCAATCCAGAATCAACTCGGCTTAACCGCCCATTTCCCCTACGACATATGTAATCCGCCCAGCTCCATTTAAGGGCCGTTGCTCTTTGAACGAAGTCAGTAATTCCAGTTCGATTTCTGATCTCTACGTTTGGAACCCTATCTAATAGAGACAGACAATCCTAAAATCGCTATTTTAATTACTCCGCACCAAACAGATCTTCGGCAATGGGTACACAACCGATTGTGCTGATTGTGAGTGACTTAAGAATTATTCATTGTAAAGTCAACGTCTCCTGAGGTTGTTCCGGCTTCGGAGCGAAACGTGCGTAGAGGGATACATTGCCGAAAATCTGTTTGGTGTGGAGTATAAAGCTTAATTTTCCTAATAATAAAAAGAGTGATCGAAGATTCAAACTATTTCGTTATAATAATATACAACACTAACTAGACCTGCTAATATTATCTCACAGTAAACATCTCAATAACATTTAACGGACTGTTATGTAAACTCAAAACGCAAATATTTATGCAGATGGCTATCGATGTTTGACAATGAGATAACTTAATAACACGATATTTATCAAACTATTTGACACGAACAAACAAATACGCCTGTATCTACCTTTAGCAGGTATATGAGTTGTAAGCCCCATCATAATAAAGAGTAGGTATGGCTACAGTAAGTTGACTCACAATATGCTTATAACACATAATATTAGATATGCTCACAATCATACATTCGACTTCGAGTATCGAAACATCGTAACGACTGAGAACCTCTCACCGAAGACAAATTAATTCTAGATAGAAGCAATGACAGCCTATTGGTTAGGACATCGGCTTCACACGCGGAGAGCCCAGTTCGTATCCCAACACGCTTCTCTAACTTTTTTAAGCTATATGCGTTTTCAATTTAAATAACTCGTGCTTTAACGGTAATGGAAACGTCGTGAGGAAACCTTCATCACTGAAAGTTTTCCATAATGTTCTTAAAAGCGTGTGAAGTCCACCAATCCATACTGGGCCCACGGCTTCTCACTGTGGAAGGTGACCCGTGCCCTGTAGTGTGCTGGTAACGGGGTAATTTACAATTAGGATTTTTTAGCATTTTAATAATTGTTGTTACATTAAAAACTTGTCGCTCATTTCATAAACAATAAACATTTATAGTTCTATGTACAGTGGCAAAAAACAATAGGTTTAAACAAACGTAACGCGCGCGCGCTTTTGACAGATAATCGAACATGGCGGCTGACAGATCCATTTGTCTTTACGCTACTCTATGAAGCTGAACCAAGACTGATGATCTTATTGTTTGGGTTCTAAATATAGTACATGGCTAGTACAGGTATACAAAACTGAGAGAAAGTTGTATTATGAGTAGGTAAGGTTTAGGTAATATTTTATATTGTTTTATTAATTTAAAATGGTCAAATAAGTTTGTAATTTAATATTAGGTGGATTTAGTATGATTTATTACTACGTTATAAACAGGTAGCTTTAAATACCTTTGACGTCATCCGCGTGGCTTTAAGTTTTAAGTTGTTATTAAAACCAGTGGAAACTCATATATGAGTCTGTCTTCAAGAAAATATATCGCTGTGCCACGTCTTGTTAAGCGTTTCAAACGTAAATCAGTTACACATTCAAAGAATTCAAATTTCATTTATTTAAACTGGGCATAACATAAGCTTTTTGAGAATTCAAGTCTATCTGTAGGTGCTCTACCAACGCGACGGTTCGGTTAGTCATTCAGTGAGTTACGTACCTTTATCTAGGCCATAGGTCTCTTGTGGGATTCTTTATACACGTTCATATGAGCTGAGTTCTCCCAGCTTGTCATTTAAGAAAATAATAATGTTATAAACCATACCACGCTGCAATATAAAACACTACATAATATTAACTTTATTATGTGTTAATTCGAGCACAACAGCCAAAAATTAAAAGTTCTTTGCAAAATTTCATTTTATATTTTTATTATTTCTTGTAATAACGACAATATATAACCACCCCCACCACCACCACCCCCACCACCACCACCACCACCACTAGTAACCACCCCCAGCGCCATATGTCGGCCTGATTTGTGAATCGAAACCATCCAGACCAACCACCAAAACGGATACCAAAAAAATCATTCAAATCGGTTCAGTCGTTTTGGAGGAGTTCAGTGACATACACACGCACACAAGAAATATATATATATATAATATAAAGATAACTACTGGTGAAACTTCAATGGTGTATGGAAATACCCCAAAGCTATTTATTTTTTATGAACTAAAGAGCTTACTTTAAATAGGCTAGGCAAGTTGCATAACCCATACGACATCAGTAATTATACATGTGTAAGCATGGTATGAACGCATTACTGCTTAATAGATTATAATTACTATGTGCAACTTAGGTTTTCAAAGTAAGCTGTAATTCAAAAATTGCAACACATTTTATTTGTAATAATTTACATAGCATGAGTATGAAGAAAATTTACTAATCCATCTATACTTATAACAAAACTGTAACTGGAAGATTTCTGTACATTTAATATATTTAGAAAATTTTTACCGGGGGATGCTTTATAATCGATACTGAGTCCAAAACAGATTTTTATTTAATTTTGGTCTGTCTGTCTGTCCGGGCATCACGCAAAAACTGCTGAACGGATTTAATTAAAATTTGGTATAGTGGTAGCTGATACTTTTTATCCCAATAAACAATAAGTTTCCTCGGGGAAATAGGATGAAAAATTTTATTAATTTTACTTCATAGCTCCGTTAAATTTGAACCGATTTTAATAATTATTTTTTAATTTTAAAGTGTTATACTATAAAACATGTAGTGTAATTTTAATGAATAACTGATAAATATTGTCGGAGATAAAGGACGTAACTTTTAACAAATAACAGCAAGTAGAAAGGCGTATGGGACAACGATCGAATACTTGCGTACCACACTACTTAATATTATAGATAGGGTTGGATGGAGATGTATAATAAATAAATAATAAATAAATAAATAAATACACTACGACAATACACACATCGCCATCTAGCCCCAAAGTAAGCGTAGCTTGTGTTATGGGTACTAAGATGACTGATGAATATTTTTATGAATTATATATACATAAATACTTAGAAAATACATATAAACACCCAGACACTGAAAAACACTTAATGCTCATCACACAAACATTTTCCAGTTGTGGGAATCGAACCCACGGCCTTGGACTCAGAAAGCAGGGTCGCTGCCTACTGCGCCAGTCGGCCGTCATGTATGTATGTATCAACTAAACTAATGACAACTTACTAACTCAGCATACCACGTAAAATAATAGTAGGTACATAGCTAGCCACGATGATCATGATGTTAGCATCACATCTATTCTAGCTTCTCGATTGACTCATACGCGGACGAAGTCGCGAGGGTCCGCTAGTTAATAAGTAAATAAATAAATATACCACGACAATACACACATCGCCATCTAGTCCCAAAGTAAGCGTAGCTTGTGTTATGGGTACTAAGATGACTGATGAATATTTTTATTAATACTTATAATATATAAATAAACACCCAGACACTGAAAAACATTCATGTTCATCACACAAATATTGTCCAGTTGTGGGAATCGAACCCACGGCCTTTTACTCAGAAAGCAGGGTCGCTGCCCACTGCGCCAATCGGCCGTCTTAATGCCCGTTTAAGCCCGTTTTCACTAAACCTAGGCATCGCCTAAATCGAATGCCTAATGAGGCGATGTCTAAAGCAAAAAAACGTTTCACCAACTTTTAGATATTAACTATTGGTTAACGGTTGATGTATGCCTAGGAATCTCCTTAGATTAGACGTTACTTATTTAAGCATTGCCTTGTTTGTCGTTTCTGAAAAATATCACTTGCTTCGATAGAAAAGGAAAAGATCATGAGGAAACCTGCATGCCTGAGAGTTCTACATAGTGCTCTCAAAAGTATGTGGAGTCCACCAAACTGCAATGGGTCAGCGTTGTGGACTACATCCTTAAACCCTTCTCATTGCGGGAGGAGACCCGTTGCTTGTAGTGGGCCGGTAATGGTTCGTAATGATGATGATCTTATTTATGTCCTACACCCAGATGTGGGAAATGAGTAGTCTGAGGTCGGTGGTGTCGGTGATAACCTTTTGGGTAAAATTTCGGCTTCCCTTTCGAAGATACGGAGTTCGATCCTCAGTACGTACCTCTAACAAGACGCGCATCAGTTTGTTTAACTAGAGCGTAAATTTGCAGCACAGCTGGGATGCTCCTCGACGCGTTGTTTTGCTCTTATTTAGAATGTTATCATACGGGTAATTAAATTATTGTCGGGCAAAACAAATTCGTCCCAATGTATCTGGAAGGGGGTCTTAATATGACAAGTTATAAGGCTTCGAATACTAAGTACCATGCCCGGCACGCATTTATTACTTTTCGGGGTTATGTGCGTTTTATGAAATGAAATATCAATTTATTAACGATAAAGTAAAACATCGTGAGTAAACCAACATGCCTGAGAATTTTTCATAATGTACTTAAAGGCGTGTGGAGTTACCTATATGCACATGGCGTGGTGGAACCTCCTCATTATAAAATGGGGTGGTCTGTGCCCTGTTGTGGTGTTAGGGCCGGCAATGGGTTGATAATAATGGAGACACCTATATCTTTCTCCCAACTTACAAGCTTCCGAGACCTTAAAAAAAATAACAAACCGTTGGCTTGGTTACAAAATGTGTCCGACACAACCTACATCAGTGTTTTGGTAAAGGCTATCTGTGTCAGAGGCACGTCCGCGTTATGCAACTAGTATATTAATAACCATAGCACACCCACCCACGCTGATTGCACTATTGTTTTGTTTACTGTTATGCTTAGCGTGACCTAGTGGTTAGGACTTGATAGAGTCGTAGGTTCGAAATCATGACGTCATTTTGTAGTATCTAATAATTGTCGGACCAAGCAGATGGCAGTGAAAAACCATCACATAAAAACAGGGCCACACTTCGCAGGGCATGCAAGGAACCCGTCCTACACGTCCTCCAACGTGTGACACGGTGCCCAACCAACCATAAGGCGTAGGTGTTAAACCTCATGTGAATGTAACTGCATCCCGAAATACAGCAGTGCAACAATGCCGCTGAAAAGCAGAGATATGGTGGTAGTACTTTCCCGGAAAATTTCATCTTGAAATCTTGACTTTGTCAAACCAAGTCAAGATTTCAAGATGTGTATAAACGACCCTGCTTTCTGAGTCCAAGGCCGTGGGTTCGATTCCCACAACTGGAAAATGTTTGTGTGATGAACATTAATGTTTTTTAGTGTCTGGGTGTTTATATGTAGACTATAAGTATTCATGTATATTATTCATAAAAATATTCATCAGTTATCTTAGTATCCATAACACAAGCTACGCTTACTTTGGGAATAGATGGCGGTGTGTGTATTGTCGTAGTATATTTATTTATTTATTTATACTAGTAAAATAATATACAACATAAATGCATATTTTAATAAGATAACTAAATGCTTGAGTATTTATTTGTTTGAATGAATGAATATACTTTTACACACAAAACACACACAGCACACCTCAAAAAGTACATAGAAAAAGAAAAGTATATCAAAACAACTTATACTATTTGTTTCACAATTAATCATCATCATCATCATATCAACCATTACCGGCCCACTACAGAGCACGGGTAGAAGACGCGTGCTCTGTAGTGAACCCCACAATGAGAACGGGTTAAGGCCGTAGTCCAGTCGCTGGTGTAGTGCCGATTGGTGGACTCCACACACCTTTGAAAACGTTATGGAGAACTCCGTTGAAGCAAGTAATATTTTAACTGTCAAAACGCACTGAACTCAGAAAAGTTAGAGCTGGTTTAGTGCGTGCTGGGATTTTAACTCTCCCCCACCCCAAAATTGTAGTCCAAGTCCTACCCACTGGGCTACTGCTTCAAAATTAAACATTTGTAGTGTAATCCCTATCCATATCCCTACTTCCTCCTTCCTCCTTATATCCTCCTTCCTCCTAATATTGTAAATGTGAATGTAAGTTTGTTTGTTACGATTTCGCGCAAAAACTTCTTAACCGATCATCGTGAAACTTTGTACACGTTTTCTTGTTAGAAGTAATATAAGCTCGGTTCCTTTGGGAGAGGGGATGAAAGTGTTTGACGATTTTACACCATAGCTTGTACTATAGAAGTTATAATATGTGTTTAATTTTGCCCAAACTGTGGTTGGAGATAGAGGACAGAACTCTTCAGCGGACAGAAGCAAACCCGTCATTTAAGGCTTAGCGATACTGAATACTTTAAATTTCTTTAGAACTACAATTATATTTAATGCCACATAAAAAAACAAAATCAAACGCAGAAGAAGTCGCGGGCAACAGCTAGTAATAATATGAGGACCTTAAAATAAGTTTATTAAATTTGATCGAATTTTATTAGTATAATAATATATCATAACATTACATCCAAAGCACTGAAACGAAACGTAAGTACCTACTTATTTGAAAATTTTATTTGTACTTACTTTCCATTTTTTTGCTTCTACGTAATTTATTATTACCATAAATTCTCGTATCTTGCGCAACTAATTTTTAGAGCGTTAAATTCTACTTTATTTTATAACATTAAACACGAATAGAAAACTGAATTAAAAAGTAAATCATTTAAACACATAGGTAATACGGCACTCACATATACTTGATCTAGTGCCGATACTTTCACTGTGTGTGCTCTGAATATTTTTACATTTCAAATGCGTAATGGCGGAATCTTACTACTATTATTAATGCGAGAGCTTGGATGAATGTCTGTCACTCAATTACGCTAGGACGGTTGAAAAAATCTAGATGAATTTTGAACCTTTATTTCACTGCCCGCAATCGTACTTTACCGCATTACTACTGACAGGCTTTACCCCAAAAACAAGACTCTGGGGATGGAATATATACCTACTACGTAATATCCTTATGGTCATTGATTTAAGTTGCCCCTATTTTTATGGCCTGCAGCCCAGTAGTTCCCCCTTGCTTTATGGAAGGTAAAACGCAATCTAACATCGTGCAATATACCATGGAGCAATGGGGAGCGAATTGCCGCGCAGAGGTCTACATGGCGCAAACTGATAATCGACAAATGTAAAACCTTCGAAAATAAACGTCTAGAACACCTTGTCTCAAAGCGCTACAACAAAAAAAATTGGTTGTCTGTAAAGTCTGACTGACGATAGTTGAACGTGACAACGTCGTAAGAAAATACTGATGGAATGGTTGCATTTTTCAAAAGAAAATTATAAATTTTATTTGTTTGATAGATATTATCATTGCTATAAACAATTGACACCACATTCAATTTTCACTGCACTTCATCCTTGCCTAAAACATGTAAATGTATTATTGTATAGAAGCTGTCCACGCGGACGCATCGCTCTCTCAAGTAGGAGAGAGACAGATGTCGAACGCGGAGGCCGACTGTGCCTCTTTGTCGCTCGTTCCGCGCTCTCGCTTGCACTTCAAGCCTTGAATGGAACGCCTCAGAGCGAGGTAACGGCGCATACGTCATGTTTTTTCGTGCGTGCAGCCGGCTCCATCGAATTAAAGGACGTTGTCACGTCAAAAATAAGCCTAAGTCTTCCTTTGCATATAATTATAATAACAGCGGTCAACTTTACTGCGGGTCGTGCAATCGAATGTTTAAAACTAAATTTGGCTACGCTAGTATATCCGTGCACACTCAAGACGATAAAGCCAAGGTGTCGCCGTTGACGGATACTTCATGGAGGACATCATCATCATCATCGTCATGGAAGGTAGACAGTTAATAATCCCGTTTAAGGTTAATTATAAAATAATAATATTAAGTATAGAGTATTTATTTATCCTTTATAGTTTGTTATATAAACAATTAACCCTTTTTTTAACGTGTCACGTCGCCTCGCCACGTTAAAAAAAGCGGTCACCACCTCAAATCTAAATGCATCCTACCATTAGGCAAATGTCTTATCACTACTTCAAGCCCATTAAACGGTAATAGCATAGTCAGTAGTCTGTACTCAGTACCACTCATTTGGCCCCGATTTTCACTGAACAAACCCCGGATATTTGCTACATCATTTGTAGTACTGAAAGTCACAGTAAGAATGCAGCTTAATAATACCTTCGCTGGTGATATTACATCATCATCATCATCCTATTACTGCCTACTGCTGGACTACTCCCTCAACCACGCGTTGAGATGTAGTATCCAATAAGATGTAGTATCACCTGCTGATACCAACTTGTAAAATATAAAATTGTAATACAAAGTATATATAGGATAAGGTATGCTTATCCTATATATCTATATATCAACGCTAAACCAAAGAACCACTGCCACATCGTTAATTTATTCTAAAAATTAATAAATAATCAATTAATTAAGTTTAATAATAATAAAAATAAGGAATTAAAAAAGTGAATAAGTTTTACATTTAGCCTGACAAGTGAGTCTAATTTAGCTAAATGTAAAAAAATAAATAATACTCGATACTAATATTATTTGAAATGCGAAAGTTGTTGGGTGTTTGGTACTCTGTAACGTCAGAACAATTTAACGAATCTGGACGAAATTTCGCCCAGGGACAGATTATAGTCTGAAAATGCACATGGGTAACTTTTAATCCCGGAAAAATTGAAGGTTCGACATGTTTTTTGCATAGTGGTAGTTCAGGGGACAAAAAAAAATCCACGCCACAGTAGTCCCGAGCATCAACTTATTTTGTATGAATAAAAGTTTAATAAGTATACCAAAAATATTATCCAAAGCGCTCTAACGAAGCAAGGTGCTCAGTATGCTAATAGCATTATCCTTTCGAATGACCACGTATATTATGCTTGGCAAGGTAACTGCCAGCCTGTTTGTTACCTTTGGACCAGATTAGATAGGATGACAGATGTAGCATTCTCGCCCCACGATACCACATCGCGGTTTCAACTTCTATACTGAACCTATTATTATATATTAAATGGCTGGGTACAGGCAAGAACTATCATAGGGTAAAGACATTTAGAGCTTACTAACATCACGCTGCTCACATATTGGAATTCAACTATTATTATGGCAGTTTAGTGGCAATAGCCGGAAATGAAACATTTCTTCCGAAACATGGAATCTAATATCGAACATATTTTTGCCCGAATTGTTACTGTCAGAGCTTAGACAGTACAGACAGTAGCTGCACTAATTCAGTATTAATGATAATGTCATCTTCGATTAATACGAACCTTTGCATGTGTCATTATTAATACATTGTTAATATTTATTTTCAATGTATACAGGGAAATTACCGCTCTAATACATAGGTAATTATGGCTACCATTTTTTCGTTATTTCTTCGAGATAAGACAAGAAATAGGTAGATATAGTTTTCTCGTTGCGCCCTCTTAGCCCCACTAAGGAGATCGATATAATATGAAAAGTGTAACTAATTGTATTGTTGATTTTCCGCACGAATAAATATATTTATGCAACTTAAGTAGAGTAATTATCCAATAAACCACATGACATATACGGTATTACGACTCACGGCATTCAACCTACAGCGGTTCCATTTTTGTAACCAAGTCGTTAGGAGCGCCGGTGTTAGTCTGTTTTCCCTTTTACATGTACCATGTGATAAGACAAACTTTCACTTCCTATGGAGATTTTAAATGGATTTAAAGTACATGATGACTCTAAACCAAATCCGAAGCTAAATATGCAATATAATTCATTACGTGGTAGCGTGTGATCACTTTGTTTTACATTTTTTATCTTGACAAATTGCCAATCAGCAAATTTTTGAACACACCATTTATCGATCCAAATCTAGTATCTAAAAAATAACAGACAAATCGTTAACTATCCCTAATATATTAGGTACATAATACAACGAAGGTAGTACCTAACGACTCGTGTACTACGATTGTTTATTACCAAATAAACAAAAGAAACGTCATTGGTTCATTATTTTTAATGCGCATAATTAATTGAAAAGTCATAGAAAGTGTTTCACACATGTACCTACCAGGAAAACATAATACAGTGGGACGTTCACACGTTGATAGTAATTGTTCGTTCCTTGCCAAGTGAAAACGCCCGGATGCTATGTTGATTAGTTTTTATCTAGTTCACTTGCGTTTGTGTTACACTTAGATACATTGTCAATACTAAGTAGGTAAGTATTGAAAAAGTGCCATGGCGTTAGGTTGTAAGAACATTGGTTATTTCCGCTAAAAATAAACTTAGGTCGTCGACGTAAAAAATCATGTACAAAGCACCGACCTTAAAACACCTGAAATGACGCAGCCTTGTAGTTTTAGGCCTTTACCTTGCTTTAAATTGCGGCCTCAGTTTCAAAGCAAAAGATCATCAATGAAAAATCGCATGACGGCGTCGGATTCTTGAATCAAATAAAAAAAATATAAGAAAAAAAAGAGTGAGTTTAAACTGCGTCGTCAACTTTTTATATCCGTCGAATGTCAATTACAGGCCTTGTCTTTTTCATCTGGCAAGACTTGAGTGGAGACTATTGTTGGATGACAGCGCTATTCTATCCTTCATTTCAATCAACTGGCATAGACCCGTGGCATCTTCTCTACATTAAAAAATATATATAGAAAAATATTTATTTTACCTTCTCAGGCTCTTAAAGTTCTTTTTTATGTAAAGTATGCGGATCAAAACTGACTTTTATATCATGCGCACACAGTGTTTAAAAAAATGGCGTTACAGTGGGACACGTGGCAGATGTTAAAATCGAAAGCATTTTATAAAGATATATTCATGAAACTTTGGTTAACAAAAACATTAATTCTATTTACAACGCAATATTCTTTACCTATTATTTATAAGCTTAATTATTCGCCCATTGTCTGTCGTCAGCCTAAACTATGTAGTAGTAAAACCGCCATGTTATATTTTAATATATTCATATTAAAATAGAAAAAACACACATTAAAAATTCATATTAATTAGAAACCTTAATAAAATTTTATTCGTACGAAATTTTCAGTAACATTTTTCATGAAACGTATACACTTCTTAGGCAGCGTAGGTCTCATTATACGAAATAAGTCGTCACAAATTCAAATAAATACTGTAAATAATTTAATAAAGAGTGTAGATGGAATGTAGATGGAAATATCACTCAGTCATCTTAGGCCTATATTTGCTATGATATGCGAGTTGAGCTCATTACCACAATTATTGGTAAAGTAAAAGTATGACATGTTTTTAAAAGAAATGTCAAATTCTCTAAATGAATTTCGTACTCTGTTTCAATATCGATATCATAGAGATTCAGGTTAAGTTACCTACTTTTGTACCCACATAGTGAGTTGCGTATAGAGAAACGTGTATTCAAGTAAGTAGCTTATTTTAATTTAAGGTCGCTTTTTTAAATAAAGAATTTGTTGTTCGTTATACATACATTTAGAGCGTAAAATAATATTTTATTTTAAATCTCACTACCATGTACAAATTTTTAATGTAACGTAACTAACTACTCATTAAAAATGGATTTATTAGAAGAAAGAATTAGACTTACTTAGAATTACAAGACACCAGTCCAACACCACCATTTTCAACCTACTGTAGGGCACAGATCTCCAGTTGAGCGAGAATGGTTTTTTTATGCTGTCGTTCACCACCCTGGCGAAGTAAGGATTGGTACAGTTCACTCGCGTTTGAGAAAATTATGGAGTTTGTCAAGCTTCCTGGAGGTAAAGAAACCCGTATGGTTTCCTCATTTGTTGTTTAAATTGATAACGCACTTATTTCCAAAAAGTTATAGGTGTCAGATCCAAAACATCTAACTTGGTCACCCGGAAATGCGTCCATGACAAAATCGTAATTCAATCAGTGTGTAAAATATTTAGCAGACAAGCCCGAAAAATCAAAACGCATATGTTGCGTTAGTGAAACTGGATGGTTTTAACATGCCCTAAGAATTATTATGAGTATTACAGTGAATGAACAAATACTCTCCAGACTCGTTCAAGGCACAATTAGAATAACGCGAACGAGCCGATCTGATGGCCCTTTGCACTTGTTGGCAGATTGTTAAATAGAAATAAGTATTTACTGGAATGGACTACAAATCTTTTAAATAAAATAATTGCATTATGATACCTGATACCTTAATGTAGTTACCTACTAAAAAGAGCATTACGTTAACTTAACGTACCTACTCAAAGAAAAATGAATGAAGGAATTATGAATGTTATAGTCGAAATGAAGATATTTAAGGGAAGGAAATATTAGTATCTACTCGACCGGTAAAGTGGTTTAACGTGTATAGTATTACAACTTTATAATAGTAGACATTTCCGTATCAACATCCGCTTCTAATATTAAGAAAACATGTAAGAAATCATACATAGGAAATTTCTCATGGCTTAACATGAACTACTAATACGTTCGATAGACGCTAGGTAAAGTATAAGTTTGAAAAATCGTTGTTGGTAGATACATTTTTTATAGTTGGGCGAGTATTTTTAAATGCACGGTTAGATTTATGGCTTAGTACTAGATTTGTAGCTTAATCTGTTATATCTAACCCTCTCAGGCTAAAATAACGAAGCAGCTTTTGATGAAATTAGATATTACAAACGTTTAAGTTATCCTTAGTCTATCTTGGCTTGGAAAATACAACAGGTAATTTAAGATTTTCTTTTTTTAACTTCTTGGCGCAGTGATAAGCGCTGTGGTAACGAGTGGGAGGTCCCCGATTTGATCCCTGGCAGGGTTTAATTTGAAAATTACTATTTTATTTTCCCTGGCTTTATGTGGTGGGAAGATTTGACCATGGCTAGTTACCACCCTTCCGACAAAAACGAGCCACTAATTTAAAAAAAAGTTGATATTGCAGTCCAAGGCTAACGTGGCTTAACGAGGCTTTGAAAACATCATGCAGAACTCTTAGGTTCTCTAGGTACTCTTAGGAACATGCAGGTTTTCTCACAATATTCTCCTTGGCCGTTAAAGCAGGTGATATTTAATTGATTACACATAACTTTGAAAAGTTAGAGGTTCGTGTTGGGATTCGAACTTGGCCCCCTGAAAGTGAAGCTAAACTCCTATCCACTGGGCTATCACCGCTCCTAGTGCTTGATACTTTATCCTTCTTTTACGCAGTTAACTGTCGCAGTTATTCAATTCATAGGGATACTACAAGAAAATAACACGCGGTTGAAGCTCTGTGTCTGAGTAATTGATAACCTAAACTTGTGCCACATCTAGTTCTCCAATTCCTTTCGACAAAGACAGCAGTCTTAGTACAAGTTTTGCTCGCTCAGAATTTAGGAGTCATTTTCTCATATCAAACTCTGTATCATTAAAGTGTACCTAATTTTACTCGTTTTAAGAGTCGCAAATCCTGTACTTCTGATTTTTGTTGTCAAAAGAATTGTGAGCAAATTTTAGCTTAAAACGAATGCAAATAAGATCCATTTTACTCAGATGTTCTAGGATTTCCGTACTCGAAAACGATTCCTCTATTGAGAGCGAGCAGATCTCGTACTAAGAGAACAGGTCGTTTTACCTATCATTGTTGTCGTTATCAAGATGCAGTATGTAGGTTCGATGTCCGATCACGTCAGTCCGTCGTCAGTTCTACAACCATGTACACCTCCAAAGCGTTGATTTTTCCTTGTTTTAAGAGCTTCTCCATGGCTCTGTTGATTCTTATTATCGACATAGAGATATTTTACCGTTTTCAACTACGATAGCTTGATAATGGAAAATAACTTTACTATTTTAAATGTCCGAAATTCTGATATTCTGATATTCGGTAGTAACACAATAGCCTATAACAGTTCACTACTGGATTAAAGGCTTTTTCAACGTGAGGGCTTATCCATAATCATGGGTTATGACCATGATAGATGGTAGTAATAGCACAGAGGTTATATGTATTAAGTCACCTCGTACGACATCAAATGGAAGCAGTGGCGTGCATAGATGGTATGCACAGGGTATGCAGATTATATAAAATGAAGAAAATCTCCGATAAGAGTTATGAAAAACTTAATTGTAAGAGTTACAGAAAGCCTACCCTATTATAGCTATTACTGGGGATTTTCTTCATTTTATGTCATCTGCATACCCTGTGCATACGGGCCATACCCTCTATGCACGTCACTGGCTGGAAGAACTGTATTCTGATCTGCCACACCACGTGGCATACAAACATACATTGTATTGTCAAAGGGCTAGGCTAGCGGAGATAAAAGTTATTTGTGCAAATAGTCTTCCGTTTAATCAGTCCCATAGGTTTTTCATTATAGCTACAAACAAATTATTGCAATTTCATAATGATTAGGTAAACGTTTAAAATAACTAATCCAAAGAAACTGAAATGCAATATCAGTGTAGGCAAACACTAAGCCTAATTAACCACTAAACCAGTGCTTTATTTTATGGATCTTACCATGACCTATATCGGTTTTCAAACTTTTTTAAATTTCTGTTTCATTTTACAAAATGTCACATGCAACCGTTATGATTCCTTAATTCTTATTTCACAAACTTACTAAATAAATCATTTTTTTTTACGGACAGACGAAAAAAAGTAGATTCCTTTTATCCGAGCCTCATCTAGCGTTCTATTAATTCCTTTTAAAACAAAGACGCGCATAGTCTTGATTCAATTGTAGTTGTTCTGCTATCAAGATGGAGACGCTCGGAGTTCGATGCCCGAACGCGGATATCGGAACTGAGATCGGCATTGACTAAACCGCGATACTTTTTCTATGCCGCCGACTTGTTCTTGTCTTAGCAGGCAACCAATGGTAGGTAAGCGTTCAGCAAATATCCTGTATCATGCGAGATTTTATTTTTTTAGTCTTATCAGCTATCTGGATCTACACAGATTTATTAAATACATACATTCATACATATATATATTACGACAATACACACGTCGCCATCTAGTCTCAAAGTAAGCGTAGCTTGTGTGATGGGTACTAAGATAACTTATGAATAATATACAAAAATACTTATAATATATAGATAAACACCCAGCCACTGAAAACATTCTTGTTCACCACACAAACATTGTCCAGTTGTGGGAATCGAACCCACGGCCTTGGAATCAGAAAGCAGGGTCGCAGCCCACAGCCAATCGGCTGTCAATGATACAACGGTACAAACTTTATTATACGGTCATTGGTCAGGACTTCAGTGTCCATTTCGGGGAGACCGATTCAATCTACGCACGTACCTGGAACTTTATATACCACTAACTTTTCTAGGTTATATGCGTTTTAAGGAATTAAAATATCACTTTCTATAACGGTGGAGGAAAACATCGTGAGGAAACCTGCATGCCTGAGAGTTCTCTATAATGTTCTTAAAAAAAGGCTTGTGGAGTCCAACAATACGCAATGGGCCAGCGGTGGGTGGCTGGGTGAGATTTTATGATGATGATGATAAAACCTACGACTTTATCCCATACACAACTTGTGTGGGGTGGCGTGTTAAAAGTTCGAACCACACAATATATACACTAAAAAAAATTATAAACGCACATAAGTCAGCACGACGCAGTTTGATCAACAAAGACGTGCCGCCGAGCGATTTAGCGTTCCGGTACGACACAGCTTAGAAAACGATTAGTGGTAGGTACAGGCCACATGTTTATGTCTTACCCCTAAAAGGTTAACCCGCTACGGAAGACCACCAGAGCTAGCATTCGCGCGACGAGAGATTTAAGTCTACCCATTATCTCGTCTATCTCTATAGAAAAAAATACGAGTAACGATTATTATCTCGTGAAACGCATCCTAGCCTTACAGGTCATCGAAGAACAAAAAATAAAATCACCTTAACAACAAACAGAGACCAAAGATTTCAATAAATGTTGAAGATAAACGCAACGCACAAAAAAATGTATCGTAAAATCTATTTACACATTATAATGTTATCAATATCCGTTGATCACAATAATAAAGGGTATTTCCATGTTCCGTAGATAGTGAGAACGGATGCTGAGACAAGAACTAAAAGTGTTGAATTTATTCAGCTATTCTATTCAAAAGCTTTATTGGATCTAGCGGGTGCCCGCGATCTCGTGTTAGAACAATTTTTGTTATGTAAATTGATCGCATACGAACGATCGCTTACAAATATTTTTAATGGTCTCTAAGGCGTATCGAGTCCACCAATCCACACTGGGCGAGCGTGTTGGAAACTCGTCCCATTGTGGAAGGAGACCTGTGCCCTGCAGTGGTCTGGTAATGACATGATGATAGCTTATAACAAAGACCTTTATTAGCAACATGTTTATTTCGTGTTTAGATAAGCATTTAAACTACAGAAAAATCCAATTATAATAATAAGGATTACTTAAACGATAAAAAAGCTTGGGTGTGAATTGCTCTAGCTTCATAGCTTTATATATATATTTACTGTGAGATGGTGATAACAAAAAAAATTTACCCGGCTAAGTTTGTTGTGGACTCTTCTTAGACCAGGGCGCGTTTGGAACCCCCGTAGCTTTAGGTTTAAGTTGGCGAACGAAGTTATCACCATCCCTTTACAATTATGTAAACATATATGTATGAACGCTTCATAAATGCCTGTGAGAGGCCTACATGAATAAAGAAATTTTTAATTTGAATTTGAATTGACTATTTAAGAAGTTGAACAAAAATATTTTAACTATCCGGTAGCAATACAATAACCGCACCCTATTGTAATGTTCCTCTTCCTCAGACCTCGACAGTAATCGAATTTTAAAACATCAATAATCGTTAATGGCTGTTCAACATCGATTTTAATAAATTGCGAATCAAGTTCGTTCTATAAATCGACCTCAATATTTACGGGTCTTCAATTAATGTTGAGCCATTTGTGAGCATATAATTGTAGCAATTTAATTTTACTATTTCCTAATGGATTTTTAATTTGAATTCTACATTTAAATTGATTTATATAATATTTACCATGTGTGTACATGGTAGCAAGGATTATCTCAAGGGGTTTGTACCTCGAGCCGTGACCAGGGTAAAATGCGAGTGGACTCGCGTTTGAAGGCTTCCGTACCATTATCTATAAAAACGGCAAAAATATTATAAAAAAAAATGAAAATATTATGACTTTTATTTTATTCTGCTCTTAGTATTCGGCAATATAAATCCATCATGTGTGGAAATTTTTAGCTTCTACATGATAGTTAGAGATACAGCCTGGTGACCGACGGATAGACAGACAGACCGGCAGACAGCCTTAGTAATAGGGTCCTGCTTTAACCTAGAGCACCCAAGCAATATTTTACGGAATAACTGTTCCTACACACAATTGTTATCATGAAAATTAAGCTTAATTTGCTATCCTCCGCGACTTATATACTTTAAACCGATAAGGGGTGTGGGTTTAATATAACTGCATCATCTCTTATCACAAGATAAACAAAATAAGATCGCAGTCAAAGGTTAATGTGTAGTAGAATTAAAAAAAAACGCTCCTGCTTTTATGTAAGTAGGTAAGTAAGTATAAGTTATTGGTGTAGGCCCACCACGTTGCTACTCATTTGCGAGGTAATTAATATAATATGATTTATTTATATTTTTAAAAAGATAATTTCCGTTTGTTTATTTAAACCGACTTCCGATGGGAGATTTGCTTTGTGGTTATTTAGGTCACCTTATGCGTGTTAAAAACGAATTTAATCGTTCGAGAAGTAGTATAAACTAAATTAGCGTAAACGCACGAATATTTTTTTTTATCTACATACGTTTATTTTTATAATCTACATACGTGTGATTGGGAATCTTTATGCTCTTTGTTAATTTGAATAAAAAGGTTATATTGTTTATGGACGTGTTTCTGTCTATATTTTATTTTTTGTACTTATTTAATTGTTCTATTGTAGCGATCTAGATACGGAACGTGAGTAACGATTTCAATGATTTCTATATTAATAGACTAACTGCTGCCCATGTAATTTTCTTCCGGAAACCGTTTGTTTATGGGATAAAGAATTTCCGAAAATCAATTCCAAGACGCAGGTTACCTTTCTTCGGGCTTCGGCCTTCGCTAGTTAGCCTTACCAAGAAAGTCGTGCAGTCAAGAGATTTAGCGATCCGTTACGAAGCCGCGTAGTAAACGAATATGGGTTCAAAATACCTGCCATATTAGTAAAAGTTTAGCTATACGGTTAATTCTGCTCTAGAACATCCCTGACTTGTACATACGCCCCTGTTTTCCCCATAATCTTTCCAATGTCACTACACTGATCCTCATTATAAAGCAACTAAGGATATTAAATTCACAATAATAATTCTCTGCCAACAATTATTCATTAACATAGAATGGTGACAGGCTCTTACTGTTGTTACCACTGTGGTATGCGGAGACGGTTACGAAAGTGCATTAGGTACCTACTCCAGCCTTTATGGTGCCTTAGTACAATAAATAAATCATAAATCTAAATGATGAACAGAAATGCTTTTAAACAGACCGACTTTATAAGTTTATTTAGTTTATACACGTATACGAAGTCGAGCGGGCATAAGAAATGATGGAACGGAAGTCGATTTATTGATTGAATTTTTATTAAATTTTTTGTACAAATTTACATCTTCATTCTTGTATTTCATTTCTTTAAACCTTCTCAAATAATCAAATGTTGGTAGGTATTCTAAGAAATGAAAATGCTTCCTATAAAATACAAAATTGTCACCAAAGAACTATAACTCATACTTAACCCTATCTTTTTTTTTAGAAAAATAATTCATACCTGAATTCAGACACATTCAATTTAGTAACATCCTCCATTTTTCATCAGTTAGTAAAGAAACTTTCAAAATTTATGTTTTCTTTCCGCGGCATAAGGTTAAACAAACCCTCGCACGTATGGCTAATTTTAAAAAACTGAAACTTTTAAAAACTACAAACTACAAAATTTTTTACAAACTGCTATTGTCTATATTTCTAAAACACAAAGACTCAAATCATTATCATTATCATAATCGTCAAATCAACCCGTTACCGGCCCACCACAGGGCACGGGTCTCCTGCCGTAACGAGAAGGCGTTAACGCCGTAGCCCACCATGCTGGCCCTGTACGGATTGGTGGATCCACTCATCTTTGAGAATATTATGGCTCAGGCATGCAGGTTTCCTCACGTTCCTCACGATGTTTTCGTTCACCGTTCAAGCAAGTGATATTTTAATTCCTTAAACACATATAACTTAGAAAAGTTAAGAGGTGCTTGCTGAGATTCGAACTCGGCTACTCGGCACTGGGCTAAGACACTAATTGTTTTAATTTGTATTATTGTGGTAGAAGATTTATGAATTACGCATTTCGGTGGCTTAGTCTAGAATCTGGACCATAGAAAGAAAGTTTGCTATCAAAGGACTAGATATTTTCTTTGTGCAAGAAAATCCGTTGATTTGCATAAAAACATACTAACACAAATGCTTGTTAGTAGAGAAAGCTATGCGGCAGCTACGACAGTGATAGACATAATATACGGGTATGAAAGTAGATCACTTTAATAATATGTTCGTCATCATTATTCTCAACCTATTTAAATCCCACGGCTGGGCATGGGCGTCTTCTCTAATGCGTGATGATGTTCATCATATCAGCGTGAGCGGTGTGTGACGTCAAATGTTGCTTGTTTTTATATAGTTATAATTTACGATCACATATAATGGTGGAAAACTAACGCCTACAAAAAGAGCATGCAAGGAACACGTCCTGCTTAATGCCGCCTGTGCACATAAACCTTAGGCGTAGCTCTTAGGCCTCATTTCAAGACTTCTATCTTCTGCTAGCATGAAAATGGACAACGAGACAGTTGAGCCATCATTAAACGGTAAAGCTAACAAGTCAGCGACTTTTCTCATGTATAAAACCTCACTGTGGAAGGGGTTACGTCGGACTTCTACAGTCTAAAACCCTATGGTGTTCTGACTCGCAAACAGATGACAGACGAAGCCGAGTCACGAGCTTCGTGCCTCTAAAGCAAGCAAAATAACTCGAACACCATGCCCTGGCTTACTGAACGCCCCATTTACATCACTACTTCTTCAAAACACTAGAAGCAAGAGAGACCCCAGCGTTCTACATAGTTAACACATAACAGTAATTCATAAATCACAGTGGTGCCATTAGATTCGATCCAATGACTTTTCGCCTATTACAAGCTGCTACAAGCTGTTACATTGCAGGATACCCCAACGTAACACCACGTAACCTCTGATCCATAGTTTTTACGAGGCTTGTGTAATCAGAATAATGTAGCATCGGGAACCAGTTCGAAAACAAGCTCTGATTTACTAAGTGCAATGGATGCGGTAATTCTTGTTCACTCGGAATTATGATATCAGGTTACCGATAATTCTTCAGTTGCGGTTGTAACTTTATCTATCGAAGAATTTTATATATTACTCGATGTATGTAACGAAGTACATATATAAAAACTAAGTAATTCCGAAGTAAAATAATTTATTCTTACTCTTTTCGCATTCAAGATCCGAATCAATCAATCGTTCTCACTGGCTTTTGTTGATGACAATTTTTTCGATTGTGTTTTTTGATTTATCCGAAATAAGACGGCGACAATTAGAAGTATAATAAGTAAAACTCGCACTGGAAAACGTATAACCAACCTACTAGAACAACAAACGATATCAAACAAGTCGCACAAGAACGTGGAATTTGGAAATCCCTTCAGAAAATCTGTATCTAGCAGTGACCGATGTACTCGTACTCCGGTTGATTAAATTACGTTTTATACTAAACTGTTAAATGTATTCAGTGTCATATTGAAATCTATATTTACGATAGGAACTGTTTAGTATCCATAATACAATATCCTAGGTAAGCTCATCCTTTATCTCTAGAGAGGCTTTGTTTCTTTAAACAAGTAACAATGTGACTCTAGAGATTCCATCTAGGTCCTAGTAATTTAGCACATACGATTTGTAAAGGGGGCCATTTTATTATGAGGCCTTCGATTTTCTTATTGTGCTACTTACGATATTTATTATCCTACATTGTATATCCTATCATTTCTTTCGTATATTCCATTGTAAAAATTCCGTTTCTTAAAAAATCCATTTCTTAAGTGCGCCTAATTTGTAAAAGTCTTTGTTGGTTTGTCCTTCGCGCATAAAGATACTTTCCAAAGAGTTAAATGCATAGGCTTACTTACTTACTATGTTGAAAAAATCACAGTTTCCATTGAATAGATAATTAAGCGATAATTGGTATTAAGTTATCAAGGTATTAAGGTCCTTTTTACTTCATCAATGTGTATTATTTTTGCAACAATACTCATCGACGGGTGCGAACTAAAAATGCTTTAACCACTTTGCAGCCGTCGACATGATATAAATTTATATATCAATTTTCGCATTAATTAGAATGGAAGTGGGGATAAGAAAATGGTATAGCGTCAGTAAGAATATAGTTTAACACTGAATATTATGAAAAATACATGTATGATATATTATGAAATATTAATATGTTAAAGCTATGTTTTATCTTGATCTATTGCGAACCCCGATTCTAGTATTTCCCATATCCCCATATTGCTGATCACATTTCCATATTTCTGACCAGCAATGATTTTTGCCTTATCCATATTAACCATTTCGTTGTCGGTTTTCGCTTAACGGGTCTCTGCCACTGATTCGATAACGCCGCAGTAGGGCGTTGGATTTATAGTCGAAACCAATAACCCATACTGACCCAAATAATTCATGCGCTTCCTACATTACAATACTTTGCAGTGTAGAGATTTGGTACGTTATCATCATCATCCGCAGCATAACGTCCCTCTACAGATCACGGGTCTCCTACAAAAATGAGAAGGGGTTAACCCATTACCGAGGGTTGATATGATAATGATGTAAGTAGTTACGACAGTAGTAAACTCTATAACTAATAGACATCAATACCTTCTGAAGGAGCTAAACCAAATATCAAAGGCAAAACGAAGGTCAAACGTTTATTAATTTTCTAAAAAAGTTTCTTCAAAAATTGGAACAATATTTATTTTTAACCAGCAACACCTATTATGTGGTGGCAGTTGCAACACCATAGACAATGGTCCATGGTCTATGGGACAGTTATGAAACAGCTAACAATAGTAAATGGGAAAAACTCTCATGAGGACATGGCCTGATGTGAAGACAATGCAAGTATTAATAACAAATTGACTTTAGGGCTGACTGTAATCTTATAGATCGTAAATTTATTATGATACTCACCAATATTTAACTGATAGCATATAATAGTTAATTAGAGACTAATTGCAAGCAATGCAAAAAGAAAAAAATATATCCCTCCGATCCCGCAATGTGCAATTTTATGTACAACTTGCCATAATTGACGAGATCAATGTTTCAATTTTGTGTAAATGTTTTCTTTATAGGCAAAACACCGAGGTTCTAAGTTTCATAAATGGTTCTGTGATTCGAAAGGAAGTAAACACCCAAATATATATGGCCCATTAAAATCGCGTTTATTTCTTTTCTTCTTCGTATGATGGATTGTGTCAAGAAAAATAAAGTTTTTTGTTTTGTTCATTTACGTACCTAGGAGACCACATTCAGCTAAGTATTCCGGGTTATTTATTTTATTATATTTGACACCAATGACCCACCTAACCTCTTAAAGCCCTCTCTCCTGAGAAGGAATATGTTAATGCCCAGCTGTGGGATATTAAAATACGCTGAGGATGGTGGTAACGATGTACCCATATAGAACTGTTGTAGACGTCTTCATAGTGCCTTATAGTACGTGTATTACCGTCCTTATACAAAAGGTATTGTTAGTACTTAGTACTTATCCTGATTTCGTAAAAACTGTGGCTCGGGTCTCCTCACAGAAAGAGAAGGGTTTAGGCCGTAGTTCACCACGCTGGCCAAGTGGGGATTGGTAGACTTCGCACACCTTTGAAAACATTATGGAGAATTCTCTTGCATGTAGGTTTCCTCACGATGTATTATTTGACCGCTAAAGCAAGTGATATTTTATCAGCGTGTTATTTAAAAAGCACATAGCTTCGAAAGGTTAGAGGTGCATGATGGGGATCGAGCTCGGTCTCACCGAAAGGGAGGCAGAAGCTCTAAACACTAGACTATCACCGAGATAATTGCTTATGTATATATAATACCTATCAGTTAAGAATGTGTCATATTATATGTTTAGAAGCTTATATGGCACGCAAAGATAGCAAACATAAAAATAACATTAAAACAATTATTCACGGAACGGATCGGCTTTTCAATCGGCCACTTTCCATTTTACGGTGCGCAAGCGCAACTAATGCAGTACGTATTTAATGTGATGCGCGTGAACGTATTGTTATTTCTATGTATTATATTAAACGAGCCATAATATTATTGTATCACGTATTATAAATGTGTTTTTTTTGACACAGTAACTGTTTTTTTATTTGCACTCTAGAGAGTGACAAGTTGTTGTCTTGATCTGAACTTGTTAAATTCTTCGCTATTTATAATATTAGTTGAGACACAGCGCATTGTTTAAAAAAACTAACAAAAAACATAGTTTTCGCAATGTTCGGAGAATTTCTTGAGGTTCTTGAATAGTAAATACTTATCTAATAGCAGAAACGTCAACTGTATTGACATGTCATCGAGAAAATGCTACTACATTTAAATGAGAATAAAGCTGATTATACTAAGTAATAGTGTCAACGGCTTCATGTAAAGTTAAATTGCAACGTTTAAAATGTGTGTACATGAAGCAAAATACCAAACGTACTTGCAATAGGGTGGGCACACATGTGCTAATAATTACTGCTGAATGGGGTAGTGAAAAGCTAATTTCACTTTCACACATTCAGAAGTTAGGGTAGGGTATACTCATACTATACCAAAGAATAGCTATATAATACTCACAATTACGGCGGACTCAATAGCATTCCGCCACTGAAAAAAAGGTCGACTCTAGCCTCTTTTCGTATCTTTATCTGCATCTCGGCTGATATAAAATTAGGTTTGAAACTATGGTAACTTCCTAAACACCTTTATTGTGCACTATGTATCTCAAACAATATTTAAATCAAAGTTCAGTACCCAGTACCTGCCATTTGACTTGCATGACGTCAACACTGATAGGTATTTAAAATGATGTAAAATGATGTTCCGCCAGTTATTTTTTAATATAATTAATGTGATTTTGTATCCATCGAGATACATAATAAGCTACTACCAAACAATGTGAGTCACAAGACAGCACCGTGGCTATCTACCGTACGAGGTTTACAACTCGAATGCAATGTCTGAGGTCTGACTTTTACAAACACATGTTCAGTTAAGTAAAACTGAATCTCTACTGATGATTAATCTTAAATTGTCGACTATATAATCTAGCGTCATATAATCATTATGTTGAATTCTCGCATTCTCTTCTTAGATGTTTTATTGCAAAAATCACAAGATCCACCGATATCAGTCCAACTGTATATTGCTTTTCGTCGAAGCCACAAGCGGCCTGTGTGCGCCGAGCCTTACTATCACATGACATAAAGTTTAGAAATAAATTGAAGAGAGCCGTACCGCGGTCGATCGTAAAACTGGACAGCACATAAAACAAATCGAAACAGAGGTGAGAAACAACTAAGTGATACATAAATTGATTGAAACAAATCAACTTATTTATAGTTATCCAATCGTTAAACTTTATGCTATACTAGCTGTGTTTTTTTTGCGTTTAATTACTTACTACGATTCCAACCTACGGGATCGCATTCCCCGCCCGAGCTATTAATTTGTAATGTTGGTGCCTAAGGGTCGTAGAATGACGTTAAATAGCCTAACGTAGATTAAATTCTGACTGGAGATTACAGAGGTTAGCACTAACAAAATAATGAACAAAAAAATCCTGTGCAATTTATTCACACACGGCAGAAGTGTAACTTCTGAAAAGTAGCCTACGAGAGATTGAGGTAGATGTAGAGTATCAGAACTATTAGGATAAATGTAATGTTTATTTTTTAGTTTCCATGGTAACTAGAATAGGTAAAAAAAACTATAATGTTTTCTATCTCACTCTGTGCTATACATTTATGTGTTTGTGTCTCTATGGACTTATTTTTTCGTTTCTAATATTATATAAAGGAAAGATTTTTTTGTTTGTTTCTGTGTTAGTTTGTTTGTACCGAATAGGCTCCGAATGTACTGGACCGATACAAAACATTTTTTCCAAAATGTAGCTAAATTATCAGGTGGTGGCACAAGTTATAATTTATTTGAAAAAAAATTGGAAATCCTTAAGAAAATTGCAATAATGTAACCCAAAGTAGCAAAATTTTGCGAATCACATTCAATACTTAACGTGCGCTGAGAAAACTAGTGGTACAGTCGCTATAAGACCGATGTAAAAAGGCATATTCAAATTTCGGCATCGATTCTCATTATTACCTAAAAAAAAAAACTTCGAGCGCGAATATGTTACTACCATAGTTAAATTACAATAGCCGCTTTTCTGTTCTCAAATTTAATTAGATCGGCAGTAGAAACAAGAGTGGTTGACATATGTATTGCAGTATCAATTCTGATTCAAATAAATAGTTTTATCATGAAGGGTATTTATATAGCAGTACCTAAGATACTTCTTAATTCATTTTAATCGGACATTTAATTTAAAGGTTAAGGGATATCGTCAGTAGAAAGTTTTAACTTTAGGAAAACGGTATCTGCGGGATTTTTAGCAACAAAAAGTAAACGCGGAACAAATCGCGTGCATTAGCTAGTGTGAGATATTTAATAGCTGCACATTAGGTCTAATGAAAGACAATGCTAGACTTAAATACAAAACCTAGATAACTCATTGAGCTGTTATACGCCATGCGAGATATTTAAACAGCTGCACATTAGACCTAATGCAAGAAAATGCTAGACCTCAGAAGAGCTTATTTCCCGTGTATCAACATTACAGACAAAATAAACAAACCGATCCTCGATGCGGTCGATCGAACATAAAGGCGCGCCTACACTTCGTACAAATTACGAGTACCTTCACTATCAGAACTGAAATGCCAAGAATATTATACAAATTCGTCCTCTGCACTACTACCATATACTGCGAACACCAAACCTTTCGATCAACGGTTTCTTACCGAAATAATATATATATTTTTTTATAACTGGGTTTAAGTTTTTTGGACTGCAGTGGACTGTTATAGACATACATGATACAGTGGACTGTTATTATTGATTTGTAACTAGCCGAAGCTTAAACCTTTTTACTTTGTTCCTTAGGCGTTAAAAGGTAACAGACAAACAAACTACTATAGATTTATATATTTGTATGGATATAGCAGGCGTTGCGGTTGAAGCGGTAAAAGCCCGGTGAGTAGGACTTCCAATTCACTTTCGGAGGGGCAATTTCGAATCCCAGCACGCACCTCTAACTTTTTTAAGTAACGGGCGTTTTAACCAATTAAAATGTCACTTCAACGGTGAAGGAAAACATTTGAGGTAACCTGCATACCTGAGAGTTCTCCATAATGTTCTCAAAGGTGTGTGAAGTCCACCAATCCGCACTAGGCTAGCGTGGTGGAGTACAGCCTCAACCCCGTTTCATTGTGGGAAGAGACCCGTGTCCTGTATGTACATAATAGGCCAGTAATGGGTTGATGTGATGATGATGATAGATTTATAAAGTTTCACATCCACAAAACAAACAAAAAACCTACTTTTTTTTTAAATCTCGAAGGAGTCTATTTTGGTGCCTAAACTAATTTCTAATTAGGCTTTTTGACATAAATGCTAAATATTCCTTTGCCAGCTGTTAAAAATCTGATCTTGAGTGTACGTAACTGTACTTTATTGCTATCATTAGACGATGAACACATGATGCGTTGTACGTGATGATGTTTATACGATCGTGAAATGATCTTCCTATCTTTAAGAAGAGAATATTATTTGCACGGGATTTTTAAGGAATCTTTCCAAGATTGACTACATAGCTAAAGGCCGCATAACTTTGAAATTACAGTTTTGTGTGATATACCTTGACATAATTAACATATTTAAATCATTGCCTTTACGTTCCCAAAATGAGGATTATATTTTTGTTTCTGAAAACAAAAGCGCCAGGACTAGGTAATAAGCACCCAAAATCTGTGCAGCATAAAGCATTATTATACCTAAGCTGACTGCAATCGTATCGTAATAAAATTCTTGCTATATACTTCCAACATATGTAATAAAGTCTCATATAAAAATAGAAATAGCCAAGATAAATACACTAAAACTTTACAGAGTAACGGCGCAGTTATTTCATAAATAATTACTTATTTTTTTGTATTGTCCATTTTTTATTTTTATCGTGTACAAATAAAGTTTATTAATTAAAAATAAATAAAAACTTATCAACATTAGATCGAAAATTAAAAAAAAAGTAGACAACTTCGATATGACGATAAATGTACCTGTCTTATGTTAATTATTTCTTCGATAGAATTGTTATAATCACTAAACTATATTTTGTCGTAATATTACTTCAGTGGATGGGAACTTTCGTTTGTAGCTAGTTAGTAGTTACCATCCTACCCGCAAAGACGTGCCGCAAAGTAATTTAGCGTTCCGGTACGATGACGTGTAGAAACCGATTTGGGGTGCGGGCTTATTATAACTGCTTTCCTATTAAATGCATCATCACTTAGCACTAGGTGAGATTGTGGTATAAGAAAGTTATCAATAAAACAAAATGTGTATTAACCGGTTCTGAACATATTAAATAAAAAGCTTCTGCTCGCGACTTTGTCTGCCTGAACTTCAGAATTGGGTCTAAAGCTTCGCTCGTTTCAATTTTTAAATTTTACCATGGGAACTATTTGAGAGTTCGGTTAAGAAAGTGCATGTCATTTTCCATAGCATAGGTGACATGCATACAAAATTTCAAAACTGTCGGCCCGCGGCTTAGCTCGTAAACAATTTTCAATTTTCCCTCGGGAACTTCTTAAGTAATCGGAATAAAAGGTAGCTTATGTTCCGTGTCAAAGTTTAGCAAAATACATGCCAAATTTCATTGTAATCCTTTCAGCTGTTTTTGCGTGATTGATTAACAAACACCAAACATCCAAGCATCCACTCTTTCACATTTATAATATTAAGTAGGATATCATCATTAAGAAATATAAACCAAAATAATGAACGTAATTTTGAAAATGTCCACGCTCATTCTCTTCACAAGAAGTGTTAAAGGCGTGAGAAGGACGTTAAATATTCTTGTTCCCGCCATTCCCTTTCGTCGGCAGAACAATAGCATTCTACTTCTATCTTTATATAATCACGATCACGCACGTCCACACCAAGCTTTAGCTATCTATTCAACTGAAAATCGGGCAAAAATGTTCCCTGCTACATACGAAATAGGCGTCACGTAGTTTTTGTATAAGAAAATGAACCTTCCTTTGTGTCAAATTAAAAACATATAAAAATATGCTTTAACACCAATGTAATAAACATTAAATTCAGTAATTTGCGGAAAACTTTATATGCTTTGGCACGTATTTGGCCCTCCCATGAAGGTAGCTGATAAGATCTCCAAATAAACTTAACTAAGTCTGAGTCCGAGAAAAGTTTAGGAAAATCTATCGTTCTTTAAATTATAAATAATAATCAATTTCCGCTTCAACTAATCACCAATCAAAATGACTCTCTTTTAATGTGGAACTTTATAATATTAATATTAATATTGTGTTTAACAAAATGAGGACTTTTAATTCAGATTAAATGTGTTTGAGGCAATTATTTGATGAAGGTTCTTTCACCTAAAGAGGAAGGCAGAGTTTTTTTTCTTAGTTTATTTTGAAACGCTACATAGCTAATTTTTTTAATGAACCGTGAATCTGAAATTAAAATGGCGGGATATATGCTCGTAAAAAGCCTATTAAGAAACAATGAAAAGCATATTTCCGAAGTTAGGTAAGTTTATGTAAGAAATTTTTAACAACCGTAAACCGTTTACGACTTCATTTAGAATTTCCTGGCTTTCTAAATGTATACAAATAAGCATTATAAATTATCACATTTCTGAGACTCAAGCCGATATTAAAGGTAACCTAAATGATAAATATAAATAAATAAATAAATAATAAATATACTACGACACTACACACATCGCCACCTAGCCCCAAAGTAAGCGTAGCTTGTGTAATGGGTACTAAGATGACTGATGAATATTTTTAGGAATAATATGCATTATACAAAAAATACTTATAATACACAGATAAACATCCAGACACTGAAAAACATTTATGTTCATCACACAAACATTTTTCAGTTGTAGGAATCGAACCCACGGCCTTGGGCTCAGAAAGCAGGGTCGCTGCCCACTGCGCCAACCGGCCGTTATAAACCACTCTTCTGCCCCAAACTTATCTCTGTGCATAAAATCACGTCAATTTGTTCCTACGTAAAATACAGACAAAGCAATAAACACAATGAACAAACATTTAAGAGTTACCAAATCAATTATTATATGTGGCAAGTAACTAGTAAAAGTGAACTTACTTAAGTAACTACTGACAACAAGTTGCTATAATGAGATAGTTTTTAGAGATGAATTTAATCTTTGAGATGTCTCTCAATAAGTTCAAAGTTTATATAAAACGTAAGCTTACAGAAAAATCCTATTATAATATTAAGGATTATTTAAACGATAAAAAAGCTTGGGTGTGAATTGCTAAAGCTTCATAGCTTAATTTAAATTTACTGGAAGATGGTGATAACAAAAAAATAAATTTACCCGGCTAAGTTTGTTGTGGGCTCTTCTTAGACCAGGGCGCGTTTGGAACCCTCGTAGCTTTAGATTTAAGTTGGCGAACGAAGTTATCACCATCCCGTTACAATTATATAAACAAATATGTATGAACGCTTCATAAGTGCCTGTGATAGGCCTACATGAATAAAGAAATTTTGAATTTTGAATTTAATTTGAATGCTTTTAAGACAACGTCCTTGGGATCGGAAGGTGTAGCGGTGAATCTCTACGGACGGTTGGTCAAGTACTATATTCTACTACGGATCACCAGGGTTCGAATCTCGGTTCGGGCCGGTAATTCTAAGTTATTGAGTTTTCTGTCTAGAAATGTTTAGTTCCAGTCCGGAGTAAGAAATATAAAGGAGGCCGATCTCGGACGGAACGTCAAGCCGTAGGTCAAGACTCCCGGTTATCATAATTTTAATTAATAATCCATAAAGCCCGCTAACTAGCATTGAAGCAGCTAGCATTGGGTCAATGCGCTGCTATGATAGAGTAAGGTGCCTTCTTCTTCTGCTTGCGGCTCAGGTTCGCCTGGTCCCTGGTGTCACGTCGACCGTCTACGATCTATCGTGACGGTGCCTTACGCGAGGGACGTTTATAAGATAAGGATGATGATGATCGACGATCTATAAGATCAAGGTACAAAACGCGACTAAAAAAAGTCTACCATATTTCCTTGATACTGAACTTCACTTACTCTAACGGAAATGCTATCGGTTCTTTACAAAAATTGATTCATTCCATTGCCATTCCGCGCACGTTTGTTTACAATGTGTAGGTCATTTGAAACCATTGTGGAGTGCAAATGGTCTGTGTTGTGAATCACTTTAAAAGTATTGATGGTATGTAAAGCGGACTTGAGCTGCGCTGTTAGGGTTGTCGCGAAAATGATGAAGTTCGAATTGCAGTTTTTGGATGATCAGATCGTTAGTGCATGTCTATATACACTGACACAATTCCTAAAAACTATATCTGCGCAGTCACTCGTGACATATTTTAGTCTGGCCAACTTAAAACACACGTACTAATGTAATGCACGTGCGATTACGTGAAAATATTGTTGTTATTTTTAAGTGTGTTATTTTTAATTTATCCTCGGATTCTTTAGGTCCAGTGGCTTCAGCCTCCATAAACGACGTTCGAAAAATTTATAATTTCCTTAACTTTTTGCCCCTGAGCAAATAACCTCGAACGGCTCGAGCTTAAAACACAATAATATGATGTTGTTTTTTGCCGTTAGATTATTTGATTATCGTCATCACCAGTCATCATCAGCTTGTTAGCCATCAGTCCCAATCAACATTGCACTTAACCTCTTCTCCTCAGAGTGCCCTAACGTGGTAAATGAAGTAAGGAGGTACAAGGATTTCTATTGAGAAGTTCTTACCTGAAAACCCCATTAAGTACCTAACAATCTATGGCCATTAAGTACCTAACAATTTATAAATGCCACAAAAATGCTTCGTATTTGCTTTACCGGTATAAAAATATGTGTACGTATTTGTTATGGGTATATTAGTGTGTGTTAAAATTGCATCAAGATCGGTGCAGTGGTTGAGCTGAACACAAGTAACACTAACATACACACTGCGTTATAATATTAGTAAAGATGGCAACCCTATAGCATATGCGTCTTAGAGTATTCAAGTAGTTACCTATACTACATGAATATGCAAAATGCTTACTTGTGACAATATCGTTTTATGCTATTATTTATGACAGACATATCTACCTAAGGAAATGGAAAAATTAATACAAATGGACTAAGACCTAAGATCATAAACATTCCGTAGTCTAGACGTTCAAAATGTACGGCGCCCACGGGATTTTTTTTAATGATGTTGATGGCAACTAGGCCCTTAGAAAAATACGTTAGAATACCGTAGATACAAAATAAGACCGTAGATAACGTACCGTAGATATTAAAATATGTGAATTACTGTAGTCGGTTAAAAAAGTCTTTTATGGGAAAAATTGAATGGGAATACTAATTTGTAGTTCCGCTTTTGGAAACACGGTTTAATAATGGTAGAGTCAAAGCTGATAGGACATAAATCACATAAAAATGCATTGATGTTATCTAAACAGCCTGTAGTTCCTAAGGCCTCACCAAGTATAGAGTTCGCAGTAATAGGACCTCCCACGCTTGTACCAAGGTTTTAAAACTCAAACAGTGACTGGGTATTGGGCTTAAGATTTATTACGCCCAAAGTGGATTGAATCATATTTATTTTAGTAAACAAGTTTTAATTGGGGTGAATGTAAGAGAAATAGTTAAGTCAGGCATTCTTTATTTGATTTATAATAGAGTCGAGGTTAGAAATATGTATCATATTTCAATCAATTAACAGTCAACTTCTGGGCGCTGGAAGATCTTATGCTTTTCTGCGAGATATCAACCATGCGAGATTCTTTGCCATTCTCTTCCAACCCTCCCACATTGAATTTTGGGACTTCACTAAACCAATACAACAATTAAATAAATAAACACATAACCCTTACCCAAAATCATAACCCGTATACGGCTGGGTTATAAGAAAGCCTTTTCTCATTTCGAACTTCATAAGCAGATGAATAAAAATCACTCAACAAGAAAATGCTACGATGGAGGTGATGTAAAGTTAGTTATATTTTGTGTAATAACTAGTATAGTTTATAACGGATATTGGACTCGTCTGGCTCGAAGTGAACCCTATTAGAAGTTAATTTTATGCCATGTTTCTCAGGGACGACATCCCATTAGGTTGAGCCAAATAAGGTATGAGATGTGAAGGGTCTTTGGACTCGAGTTCAGTTATAGGTATACTTGTACGTATAAAATCTACATCAATCAAACTAATATAAATCAAACCCTTATCCTTCCTTCTATTAGGGCAGAGGGTTAAAACTTAAAAGATAAAAAAGCTTTTTTTTAGCATCTTAAGTTACCTTATCAACACCTGTTTTATGTCAGCCTTCATCTCATCCAGACATTCTTTCTCGGAAATGGTTTATGCATGATATTACTCTCACCACAGTTTGGTTGATTTAGATCATGAACTCAGATTCTAAAGTTACGTTTATATTCGTATTGTACTCTCAAGCAATGTACCTGTAAAACGGATCCCTTTATAGCTTGCGTGGGGGCATGAGTCCAACACGTAGATGCTTCGTGAGAGAATCCATCTAAACTGTGGGATGGATGCAAAAACTGAATCTTGTCATATAGTTATTACTGCATCTATGAGTTGCACTGATGATAATCCACGATGGGAGCAGTACCTTCTATTACAAGAAATGGGTCCTAACCCCCTTATTATTAATAAACGTGTTGGTGTTGGAATAGTTACACAGGGTTTTGTCACGTTCTTGACATCTGAAAGGTGCTGTTCTGACGTTAGGTCACGTTTATAAATAAGGGTTATTAGTAGAATTTTTAATAACACATGACATGGGTGCTGTGGACCAGTGTGGAGTGGGTATTTGGGTTATGGGTCAAGATGGCGGACACCTGACATTACAATACGATTGTATATATATTGACTTAATTTTTTGACAAGCTTTATAAATTTTATCAGGTTTTAGTGATACTAGAGGCACAGCGGAAAGGTATGTTGCAATTCCATATCCAGTTACCCATTTGAGTCCAAGTTGCTTACCATTTTCGTACCCTCCCCTGTAGATAAGAATAGCAGTACATAATTAAATCGGCAATCTGGAGATTTTGGATTTGATTGTAATTGATTACTCATCAATTACACATCGGGTGCTAGGCTGTCGCAATGGAAGAAGAAGAAGAAGAAGAAGAAAAAGTCTTTATTGCACATACAAATATAAAATCAGGTTAACAAAAAAAATAAAAAATAAAAACTATACATATGCACAAAGGCGGTCTTATCGCTTGGAGCGATCTCCTCCAGACAACCTTTGGTTGAAGAAACATATGAGAGAAAACGGGATAGTGCAATAATTAAATTGTGCTAATTATAACATTACATACTAATACTACATATATATAGTAAAACATATATTTATATATTTGTATATAAATATCAATATATATATATATATATATCAATATATAAACTTAAATACATATTACTATTTAAACATACACATAAAATACATAGATATTTTGCTACATACTAGACAGGAAATAGTCTTTTAACCGTGATTTAAAGATGTTTAATGATTTGGACTGTCTTATGTCCCTTGGCAGCTCATTCCATAAATTAACCACCTTTACCGTAAAAGAATTGCCATACGCCAATGAACGACTAGCAGGAACGTGTAACAAGCTGTCGTTATTAGCTCGCAGATTTAAGTGAACATTGCTACCAAGAAAGGTGAATCGCTCTTTCAAATATGGTGGAGTTTGTGGATAATATAAAATGGAGTAAAGGAGAGAAAGAGCGTGTAAGTTTCTACGAGAACGAATTGGTAGCCACATCAATTGAGCACGATACTGAGACACATGATCAAATTTACGTATGCCGAAAATGAACCGTATACACAAGTTTTGCAGCCTCTCAAGTTTGTTTAGCATGGTCTCAGATAAATCCAAATAGCAGACATCTGCATAATCCAAAATAGGCAGTAATAATGTATTAGCTATAAGAATTTTAGTTTTAATAGGTAAAAAGTTTTTCCACCGCCCCAAACACCGAACAGCACCAAAAATTTTGCGACTCATTTGAGAAACGTGTGGTACCCAAGACATAGTATTATCTATAATGAGTCCAAGATTCCTGACCGAAGTACTAATCGGAATAGCCGTACCATCAAAGAGAACTGGCGGTAAACTATTATACAATATGGAAGAAAGGAAATAACTACTGCCTATAATAGTTACTTGAGATTTATCTGCATTTACCCGAAGACCAAAGGATCGACACCAAGCCGTTATATTATTCAAATCAGTATTGAGAGATTCAATCGCATATGCAAGATCATCAATGGTCGGCGAAACATAAATCTGCAAGTCATCAGCGTATAAATGATAGGACGAAGATATAACAGAGGAAATCGAATTTATATAGATAGAAAAAAGAAGAGGAGAGAGAACACCGCCTTGAGGCACTCCAGAAGTAAGAGAAATGAAGGAAGATAATTTATGATCCAACCGTACACACTGTTGTCGATTACGTACATATCCCTGAAACCAGTTGACAACAAGTGGTGACAAATTTATCATCCTCAAGACAGCCAAAAGCAAGTCAAAATCGACAGTGTTAAATGCGTTACTAAAATCTAAGAGAGCTATAACTGTAAGGAGTTTATTGTCAACAGCGTACCGAATATCATCACATACCTTAATTAAGGTCGTAGCTGTGCTATGCCCACGCCGAAATCCTGACTGTAATGGGCTTAAGACCTCATACCTTGTTAAGTAGAGGCTAAGTTGTTGATGAACAACACGCTCAAGAACCTTAGACAAAAAGGGAAGAATGGAGATAGGTCGATAGTTTGAAGGAGTTAAAGGGTTGAGAACTTTAGGTATTGGTATGATATAAGCTTTACACCATGCACTGGGAAACGAAGCAGAAGTAAGAGAAAAGTTAAGTATATGACATAGTATTGGCAGAATGTAATCAAGTGCAGCAATTAACATTTTCCTACTTATGCCATCACAACCAATTGCATCCGATTTAATAGCAAAAATATGACTCTTTATCTCAGCTGCGGTAGCGGTGCGAAACTGGAATTCAGGGGCCCCATGTACAGGCAAAGATCTTAGATGGTTAAGTGTACTTTGCTTAATTAACGAATCAAATGAGAATGTAGTGGCAAAATGCTTATTAAGACCATCCAAATCAGTGGCATGCGAGACGTGTTGGCGTTGACGGCCAACACCAAGAGAGGCTAGAAATTGCCATGTTTTACCGGTGTTCTTTTGGTCCACAGAGGAGTGAATATATTTGCGCTGAGCATCTCGACAAAGTCTACTACATTGATTCCGAAGTTTTTTATACTTAATAAGGTTAGCGGCGGATGGGTTTAACTTATATTTACCCTTAGCTGCATTGCGTTTGGACATAAGTGCTTTGATATCATTAGTCAGCCATGGTGCAGGAAGATGCTTAATTTTAATAGGTCGTAGTGGAGCATGTATATCGTAAAGGCCGATCAAAATAGAGTTAAAAATATTAAGTTTGTCATCTATTGAATTAGCAGCAAAGACAGTCTCCCAATCAATGTCACTAAGATCTTCCATAAATTTATCATTGTCAAAGTTTCGAAAGCTGCGTCGCATAACTATAGTTGGCTTTGCTTTAGGAGGACGAATTTTAAAAGACAAGTAGACCAAGTCATGATAGGAGAAAGCCTCTGCAGGTAGCTGTCCATGACTGTCAACAAGATTCAGCGAAGATACCATCATCAGATCCAATTGAGAAGGCATACAGTTCGGAAAGAAATGAGTTGCATGCGTGGGTAGTAACATAAGATTGGAACTGTTAATAATATTCATTAAATTTTTAGAACGGTGGTCGTTTTTTATAAGGCACGTGTTAAAGTCACCCATAATAATGGTATGATCAACTGTGGATGAGTATTGTTCGAGTAAAGTTTCAAATGTTCCAAAATAATTAATATGAAGTGAAGGACAGTAAAAGACACCAAGAAGAAGTTTATTCTGACCACTCTGAACCTCAATAAATAAGTGTTCAGACGATTCAGAATACGTTGATGGAGACTTAGTTAAAATACGGAAGGGGATGTGACTCCGTAAATAAATTGCAACACCTCCGCCACCTTTACCCGTTCTGTCGTTTCTAATGAGATGGAAGCCAGGCAAACAGTAGGACGTGGAAGGGAGACAAGGTTTAAGAAACGTCTCCGACACAAGAATTGCATGAATGCTTTTTGTATCAAAAGAAGTCAGAAAATCGGAATAGTGCGAAGGAATGCTCTGTGCATTAATATGTACAGCATTAAAATTTTTAGAATATGGTGAAAATGTACTATCAAGCGCAGAGTTAAGCGGTATAACTGTACTATGGAAGCTGTCATTGGACGAAGACGAGCCTGTACAATAAACATCTTCAATATCTGAATTAGTTTCGCTGCAATTGCTATTAAATGAAGTCATTATATAATAAGTAGCAATAATTAGCAATTAAATATATATATATATATATATAAATGTAAATAAATAAATATAGTCAATAAGTTACGATAAAATTATATTCACTATTATATTTAAACTATTTATCAATGTAGCAATATTCTTCTTCGTACCAGCAAGTCCTGTAGAAAATCACTTCAAATGTACAATACATATCCAATAAATACAAGGAAAACAGTTAAACATTGTAAAAATAAAAATAATAATAAAAAAAAAGAAAAACAAGTTAGACTTGTAAAACAACTCTAAAGAAAAATTAAAAAAAAAAAAAAAAAAAACTCCCTTAAAATCATAACTCTAACTTGAACGTTGAGATTTAGGTACCTAGGCAGCTAAATAAAGGTCCAGTATGAAATCCTGTAATCTGCGCAGGCCCAAACTAATAAACAAACAAATCAAAATAATAATTATTTACAAAATTTGATAAATAACAAATATCACAATTTTAAAAGCCAAACTCAGTACACAATATACATAACTAATAATTGTATACGTATAAAAAAAAAAAAAAAAAACAAAATATTTGGGAATTTCTCAAAGAGGATATAAACATTAAAAACTGGTAATATTGACTTCACGCTTACAAAGCTTGTCTATGGTCGAAAAATGACAAGTGACATTAATGATCTAATGACAACTACAATTGACAATTCGAAAAGTTAATAAATGTTTGTCTCTTTCAAATAAATCACTTGTGGGTATTTTAGTTATTAGCATAGGATTACGTTTATCAATAACACCAAAGTAAAAATCTAAAAATCATCATCACACAAGTTTTAGCTAAACTATACCTACAACATATTAGGACAAAATTAAAAATTTAAAAGGGAATTGTACAGTAAAAGAATGTCCAGGCATTACTTCCTAACAGCTCTCCTAGCTTTCTCTGCCTGTGGCCTTGTGCTCCTCGGCGCAGGAACTGCAGAATTTGAGTGCACAACACTAGAGTGACCAGCCACAGCACTTGCTTGATCCGCAGTGGCAGAAGTGGTAGGCATCGAGACATTATCTAGTTTTGATATGATCACTTTGACATCTGCAACTGTGAAGACCCTATGACGTTTACCATCAGAACCAAGAACTATAATGGTTCCATCCCTTGTCCAACATTGAGAAACACCAAACTTTTGCCTTGCAGCCTGAAATGCATCGTGTCGCTCCTTTGTCAAGAACTCAGATATAGTGACCCCGGTGCCTTTTAACCGAGTTTTCAAGGACCAGACTTCATTTCTAACTGATAAGTCACTGAATTTTATCAATATGGCCCGAGCCTTGCCATCCTTAGGCTGACCCAAGCGCTTACAATAACTGAGCTTGGATACTGTGAGTTCTGGCAGGCCAAGATGACTGGACAATACTTTCATAACTGCAGAGGACACATTTTCTTTCTGCACCTCGGACACACCGTGAACCAACAGCATTTTCCTTCTACTCCGTGTCTCCATTATGTCATACTGTTTTGACAGTACCTGGACTTGTAGTTGCAGACTCTCAAGCGATGTCAGAACAAACACTCTAAATGCAGCAAACTGTGCAGCAACATTTGAAGATGGACTTGTGGCAGGAATTGATGTCTGAATTATTCGTTGAAAGTCAGCCATACGCGCATTAAAGTGTTCTGTTAGTGCAGAAATTGAGTGTTCAATAGAATGTAGATTATCCATGTTGTTGTTATAAATTAAAAGATTAAGTATTATGTATTTAATGGTTTGGATTACTTGCTGGTATGTAGAAGATTCACTATTAAAACATTTCACAGTTTAAAATGCATTTAATTATATTTTAAATATATTTAAACTCAAGAGCACTTCAAAAACACATGTGACGTTTTAAGCACCTACCCGCGAAAAGAGTGGAATGGAGTGAGTGTGTAAATTCTTTATCATTACCATTATCAAACAATTACCGGTTCTCTACAGGACACAGGTTTCCTTTTAAAACGAAAACGTAGCTTAGGTTTGGGCCGTAGTTCTCCACGCTGGCCAAGTGCGGATTGGAAGACTTCTCTCGCCTATGAGAACGTTATGGAGAACTCTTAAGCATGAAGGTTTCCTTAAAATGTTTTCCTTTACCGGCAAAGCAATTCGTTTTTTATTTGTTCAAACTAAAAGCGAAAATAGCTCTGAACAGCAAGAGATGCGTGCTGGGGATCGACTTGGACCCCCGAAAGGGAGCCGAGTCCCTCTAACCAAAGGCTATCACCGTTTGATCATTTAATTATATACGAGTAATATGTCAACTTTATAGGGTCTTAAAAATACAGAAAGGCATGCGTTCGGCAATTTGTCCGAATTACGAAAAAATGTTGAAGTGTGCATATGTATATTTCATAAGGAATCACCCTGTAAAAATATTAAATCGAAAGAAGAATATTTATTTAGTATAATACAAACGAATTCAAAACATTCTAAGTGTTCACTTATGACAGCCCTATTGAAGATAAACGACCTACACGCGCATAGTACGACGCGATGCGTACCTTATAAAGTGACCAGGACTCACATGATTTTAATTATGCATGTGATGTGGGGATGTATCTGATTTTTTTCAGTAAAAACTATGGCAGTAGTTTACTCAATAACTATCAGGTTTACGGTTTAAGTATACTTACATGCCTTGTACTAATAATAAGTTCTAAATAAGTACCTGTCAGGAGTTAAACATTGTGTGTGAAATTATACCCCCGTATAATCAATACACTGTTTTAAGATATATAAAAGGTATTACGCCCTATTACGGCGTTGCAACTCTAATAATAATACAAGATATGAGTTTTGTTCTGTACGGCTGAACAGAAAACAGCAGCAGTCAATTCAGATAGAATAGATTGAAACAAATTAAAATGAAATCACACGGCAATCGTAATCCATAGGTGGAAATTGTGCCGATCAGATGACAATCGCTCTGTGTTTGAAAAAACTGGAAGGCAAAGCTTATAAGGATTATTAAATTACGTAAGTATAGGCATGGGCGTACCCAGCTTCTGGTCTGGGGAAGGGCAAGTGTGATTTTTTAGGTCAGATCGTCCGCGGCTGTTTTGTGAAAAATTTTTTAGAGAGCCCTCTGTAATCGATACTATTTTTTGCCCCATGTGTATTTGTCATATATTTTCTGCGAGATTACCAGGGAGTGCAGCTGCCCTCCCCTGCCCCCGCTGGGAACGCCCATGAGTATGGGCTTACGCTTATATACGGAAACCAAAGATAGAGGGAGAGCTGATCCGACTCGGAGACGGCTGAGACGAGGTAATGGCAATTACCGCCCAACTCCGACTGTTTAATAGTCCCAGATGAAGGGGCATCGGGTCGTGACGGCCAGAGTGGGAGCTCTTGCCGTTTACTATAAATTTATATGACGCCGAGAAGGCAGCGAGATACATGAGGTCGGGGGAATATCTTCTCCCGAGTCCCGAGACGAGCTCTACCACGAGCGATTTTGAGGGAAATATTTTTTTAAAAACATAATTTGAAATATATGACAAAAAAAATTAATTTCAGCAAAAATAAGATATTTTTTGGATATAGTAGATACTTTCAAATATTATAGGGCGGTTCTAAATTAGTCATTATGCCTATTGCGTGTGATTTTGGAGTGTATAATCTAGTATAGAATAGCCTAGTAGTAGTTTTATAGTCTGGTAATGCATTGTATATTGATGACTATTAGTTCAGATATTCGCCGGCTTAGTATATCAATACGTCTGCTTTAATTTTGAAGGTGCCCGGTATGCTTTTATTTATTATCAGTTCAGATAATTTTTTTCCCTCTAGTAGCATTAGTTTTATGTTTATTTTTACTGAACAATTATTTTGAATGCTTTAGTAAATTTTTCGCAAACTATTTCTGCTTATTTGGTCTTGGTTTCTGTATATTTTTTATCCACTTAACTTTTTAGGCGGTTAGTTTGTTAGTTATCTACGTAGTGCCAACCCCTGCACCGATCTTAATAAAATTTGGCACATACGTACACTTGGCCCTTGAAGATGGATAAAAAATACTTTTCATCCAGGGAAAACTAAAAAAAAATTAAAAAAAACATTCGAAGTCGCGGACAAAAGCTAGTTTTAGCATAAATAGGCATGCGTTCGGCAATTTGTCTCGACATGCAACCGTTTATCATCCAACGTCGTCATACCTACCCATTATTATTGTTAGGATCAAATTTGCATGAACCTTTTTCGAACGTACACATCCACCCGTACAAATTACGCCGAAATCAGATAAGCTATTTTCATCTTTATTCTGTAAACAGTAAGTGATGAAATCGTTTAAAATGATAATAATGACTACAACGCTGTTTCCGACCGTTTAAGCATTTAGGTCAGAGATTATGCATTGTTGTTCTTAGGTAATACCCTAATGGCTAGGTGCATATTGTCACGAGGTTACATAAAGGAAAACATTAAAATTTTGCTTGCAAAGGGTCATGCGCTAATATCTAATGATATAGTAAGGCAACATTAAATATAGTTCAAGAGTATCGTAACAAACTGCTTTTATAAAAGCAATGGCATTTTATGTTTCTAAGCCTTTATCAACCTTCCTAGAGTATTGGTGAGATCTTTGGCCTAGGAGGAAAGGAATAACTTCTTTATTGCCTATGATCTAGTGATAGACTTCCGGCATGCCTAGTTACTATCCTACGACAACGACATGCTGCCTAGCGTCTTAGCGCTCTGGTATACGATTCCACGAAGAAACCGATTGGGGGTTAAGGTTTAAGGCCGAGGGTATAATTCCCACAACTTGGAAATGCTTGTGTGATGGAAATTAACGTTTTTAAGTGTCTGGGTGTTTATTTATAGAACGTGTAACCGAATTACGAAAAAATGTTTAGGGGTGCATATGTATATTTCATAAGGAATCACCCTGTAAAAATATTAAATCGAAAGAAGAATATTTATTTAGTATAATACAAACGAATTCAAAACATTCTAAGTGTTCACTTATGACAGCCCTATTGAAGATAAACGACCTACACGCGCATAGTACGACGCGATGCGTACCTAATAAAGTGACCAGGACTCACATGATTTTAATTATGCATGTGATGTGGGGATGTATCTGATTTTTTTCAGTAAAAACTATGGCAGTGGTTTACTCAATAACTATTAGGTTTACGGTTTCACAGATAAGTCTCAGAGGCAGTACATACTGTTCCTCTAAAGCCCGTGAAGTATTAATTTGGTTTTCATTTGCAGGTACAGGTTTTATATTATAAGTATTTATGTTTATTATTCATAAATATTCATCAGTTATCTTAGCGCGCATAACACACACGCTTATTTGGAGCTAGATGGCAATGTTTGTACTGTCTTAATATCTATATTTATTTAGGTATTTATAACTGCCATACGCTGTACAGGTTAGTCAACAAACATCTTAGGCTGCATCATCACTTAGGTGACATTGGTATCGAGTAAAGAGGTTGTCTCGTGCCAGTACTTGCCAAAAATGATACCTAATAGGTACTAAGTGAATCTGCTACCCGATAATATTAAAAGGGCTCAAGATTTTAGTTTCCGGGATACAATTTAAATTCTTGGACCCTGGCTCATAATAGTTTTCAACTACGTGTTCCTTTAACCTAACCTAACCAAAATGAAACCTTAGGCGTGCGTAGAATGTTCGTTAATATTCAAACGCCTATTCCTATTATTTAATATGCTCAAAACAGTACTATTAGTACTTCGACAAATGACTTGTCATCAATAACAAATGCCCATGTCAAATCAAGAGCACGAGTTTTACATAAGTCCATGTTATTATAGAAACGGTCACGCTTTCATCGTAACGATGATATAAACTTATTTTTGAAGTGGCAATTTGATCATTATATTTAAAAAAAAAATTAAATCCAATAAAAAACGACCGGTAATAAGCAAGATATAAATATTTTCTACAATGCCGGTTAAAGAAAATACAAAAAAATTGAGAACCTACTCTTATTTAAAAAAAACCAAGTTAATCTTAAGACCAATGAAAAAGTGTCCGCGTAGAATAAGATTTTGCCCACGCGTCACCGATGACGCGCTTATAGACGCATAATATATTGCCCTCGACAGTATTCGTGTATTTTGATAAACTAAACTCACCATCATAGGAATCAGGGATGTAGAGCGGCTTCCCAACAAGCTTTCCTTTCTTCCCCGACAACGGCACAGCCTCGACCCGCCTATGCGCTTCTAACACACGATATAACAGCACAGCCCTATCTTCTCCTTCAAACCTCACGACACGAGGCAAGGAAAACTTATCAACAAACTCTTTTAACGTCATCACATCACTGTTTTCGTCTTCCGGCTCGGCGGAACCGTTCCGTCGCCCGAGAAGGAAATTGTCCGCCCATTCGGGTGCGTTCGGCCGACGCTCCAAGAAGTCCGGCCTCCGCTCGCTACTCCTAGGCTTGTACCTCGGCGGTCGGTCCCGTCGGACCAGCGCTTCGTTGGCTTCAGCCAGCCATCTTGTGACGAGCCTTTCTCTCTCCACATCGAGGTATCTAGGTTTGGAAGCGTCGCAAGCGAAGCGGGCGGCATCGAAGCAGTACTGGGGTGGCGGCGGGCGGATTCGAGGCGGAAAGAAGCGAGGTGGGACGTAAGGAGGATGCGGGGCGTAGGCGGGCGGCGTCCTCGGCCCGGAGCCCTCAGCTGACGCCGTGCGGAACATGGCTCAAGCCATTGATGATACTCCCGCCTGAAACAAAAAAGTCCGTTTAAATTAAGAACATAAAACAAGTTGGAGTCAGTATACGTAGGAACAGCGTGAAAGCTCTAAATCCTTCTGCCTTATAAGAGACTCAAAAAAGTTTATATTTGGAGTTAGCAAATTAGGGTTTTCCAGCCTCGTGGTTCCTTAAGTACGTTAAGACGTACGCTCGCGACCTCAAAAGAGAGATGGAGAATGTCGATGGAGCATTAGAACTTATCCGTTATTTCATGCGGTACAGTTAAAGTTGGTAAGGAGGTTCATACGTATAAATTATACCTCTGATTTATTCTTAGTACACACTAGATATGTACTTCATTTTCGACTAAAAGCTTCTTAGTGCGTACAGTAAATATTTTATGAGTAGTTGATCCATTTTTTTACAAAATAATTCGTATCATAATAATAACCCACAAATGACTCGACAAAATTGCTTACAGTTTTTGTCCGCTTCTTCTACTTATTTTGCGTTACTGAGAATTATTAGATTAAAATCTATTATTTATAAATTACTATTAAAGGAAGTCAATAAACCCCAAGTCATATATTATTATAGAGCCGCCCTACTGTTAACAGTGGCTATTTTATAGCGATAAGTGCTTGGTTCTTTCCGCGGGTGTCGTACGAGGCGACATAGGAAATATAACGGAGAACTCGCGGCAGCGTCGTCTGTGATATTACCACCAGCTACTGCACTACTGTCTGCCCAGCATGGTGACTATGGGCAAAACCCCCTAGTAGGAGAGGCCAGTAGTGGAATGTTGTAGGCTATTGATGATTGACGAAGTGCTTCTAAACGTACGTTTTGATAAATGTACCGTCATACTGATTACCTGAGGAATTCATCATCATAATCCTATTATCCCTTTACTGGCCCACTACAGAGCACGGGTCTCCTCTCGCAATGAGAAGAATTTAGACCGCAGTCCTACATAACCTTAAAATATTGTTTTATATACCATTTTTAAAGAAAGGAGTTGGATATTGGAGTTATCAACCCTGTGCCTCCGTCAGTGCCTCATTTGTGAAACCAATATACAGAAATGTTCCGGAATGAGTGGTTTCGGGGTGTGATTCCGTAATGACCTTGTCCACGAATTATTAACACTCGAAGGACCTTGTGCTTAATGTTTTACCGTTATATAATCAAGTATTTAAATTGCATCTACATTATCAATCTTCTTTATCATAAAACTTCATAAAAAATATCATATACAATTAAGGTTTATCTACCAAACAATCGCTTTATTTGAATTTTAAAAGGCTGTAACTGCCAATTTTATTCAAACAAACACGAAGAAAAGTACGAGGTAGCTATTTAAGGTTCAAATGATTTTGAACTTTATGAACAAGTGAGAAGTAAGTATCGTAGTGTCTTTATATTACATCATCCCTAAACATTTGTACATAAGAACTAATATTGCGATTTAAGAACTTTTGCATAGAGGACACATAACTTACGATTTTCTCACACAGATAAATAAGTGTATTATCTAGCTAAGGCGGTAATAAGTGACGTTGGTTAAAGTGTTTCCAATTCTATAGAATTCTTGGGATATTTCTTTTCTGCAATAAGCTCTGGACTATTAAGTACCTACGTTATAAAAAAACTCATATAGGTGCGGTTTATTTATAACGTAAAGACCAGTGAGTAATTGCCTATATATTTGAATTTATACCACTAATATTAGGAGGATTGAATTTTGTAAAATAGATCTTGGTAATTAAAAGTATCCGGTTTTTAAGATGATTTTTGTCAAGGCAAAGACATTTTATATTATTTTTACGCGACTAAGGGCATGTGTTTTCGTTTCTATATATCACAGACTCGTGAATTATATGTTTTTTTTTTAACGTAAGTTCTCGTAGTTTACTTGTAAACGTCTTTACATTGGGAATCTCCAAAGCGAAATAAAGTAAATGTTAGTATATCGTTATACATACAGTTTCGTTACATGGTCATGCGTCGTTATAATTAAAAAAAAATGTGTTTCAATGTAAGTTCAATGAAGAAGTGACCAGCGGTTTAAAAGTAAAAATTTAACAACTTTCCAGGCTAAATTATTAATTACAGCGAAAACTGACAATTTTACACATTGAATTGTGCCGAAATTATCCACAAAAAAGGACCGCTTACGTTCAACTGTCGAATTGAGCTTCTGATCAGTTTGTCGTCGTAATCTGTTTAACAATGGAGAATTGGGGATACCTTACAGTTGCCCAATTCATCGGCGAATGACAAATAATTGTATAAATGATGTAATTAGGTATACAGTGTTAATAAGTATAAAAATATTAATAATTGACTTAAAAATAACCAAAAAAACACACATAAATTATATCACAGATTACCTACTCTGGTAGTAAATTCTGGGCATAAGACCAATCAACCGTTGAGCAGATATTTTTCCTCCACCTCAGTTATTCTTCAACTTTAATTGATATAAAAATAGTTCGAATCTAATCAACGTCCTTATTAAACGTTTTATAGGTTGAAAGTAACATATTACTTGCACTTATTAAACCTTAACTATTTAAACGTCACGATACGATACGAATATTGGGTATCGATTTTCTATATTACATAATTTTTATACATTTATTCCATGCATTGCACTGATGCATTGTTTATGATAAGATTTCGACCCAGTAGTATGGATCGTGGTCTCGACGGGACTCCAAAAATGAAATGGAAATGTTGATTAACCACGAAAATCTTACTTTAAAATCTTTAATTATCTGTTATAACTATTAGTTTTTTCTTCATTTTTCCCTTGAGCATAGTATTTACCTAGGTTTCATAATTTTAAATAAATTGAGAGAATTAAAACGACAAAGCACATGCTTTTTGTTTACGTATTTTCGAGTGAAATAAAACACCAAATTTGAACCTTATATTTTGCAAAACTATAATTAGAGGCCCTATTAATAAAATTTATATCATGCAAAATTCGATCTCAAGCAAAAAACTTTTATTACGGCTAGATTTTAACTATACGTATTATTTCGTGCTTTATATGTCTTGTTACCATAAACTGTCTTCTTGGTTTACTTACTGTATCACGAGGTCCTGGGCTCGAATCCCGGGTCGGGTATAAAATTGTAAGATATTATATTAAGTATTTTCTGATTGACATTGCGAATGTCAACCAGAAAGTACTCAATAAAACCCAGAAAATTTGTTCAGCTGTCAGTCCCGGTTAATATTGTGATAATAGTTTAAGCCTGCCCAACTCTCATTGGAGCAGGTTGGTGTGTTTATAAGAACGTAAATAGATAACGTATAATAAGATTTTACCATGAGACGACTTATCGCATGCAATAAACGTTCCAGCAATATCAGGTTCACTCCCTCACATAATCCCACGATTCACAATTATGCTAATGAGCCCGTATCCACTTTAATTTGTTGGCATTAATACTTATTTGTTTACAAACCTAGCCAGGCGCATAATTTGCATACGTGTAATTAAAATCTTCGAGCTGGATACAGGATTAACCCGTTTTAGTTCATTAATTATATTCTGGAAGAAATGTTAAACGGACTCTGTCAGATGGGAACTGTCCGCTACGATTTTATTACACCTATAGCTCACTACTGATTTTTTTTACCTCGGATTACCTTGTTAGAAGGAATATAACAAAAGCATCTGGCTTTAATTAAAAAAAAAAATCTTACATTTTAAAAGAGATCCAGTTGAAACCTTATAAATAGGATACATTTTTATGTATTCCACTACAAGTTTGCCCATGACTGCAATCTCACCTAATGCAATGTTACGTGGCAGTATAAGATGGTGACGGGCTAACCTGTTAGGGGTATGGCAGTTAAGTTAATCCCGTACCCCAGATCGGTTTTGCAACATCATACCGGAACGCCAAAGCACACACTTATCACTTTTTTGATTATAACCTTATATAAGTCTCTGCAGCTCTAGTTTATTGAATTAAAGGTACAATTATAGAAGCAGTATTCCAGAAAGTCGTGCAATACGCAACAAATTCAAGGCAATACTGGTCCACTATAGGGCACGTGTGATATAAGAATGAAAAGGATTTAGGCCGCATTCAACCATGCTGGCCAAATGCGGCCTACATCTTTGGTAGGTAGACTTCAAACGCGTTGGAGAACAGTGCGGAGAACTCTCGGGCTATCAGATTTCCTCGCTATATTACTATTACCATTTTACCGGTTAGAAGTTCGGCATTTCTTTTGCTCTAACCGAGATCGATCCCCGGCACGCACCTCGTAAAGATTTTGAAGTTAAATGCGTTATACGAAATTAAATATTTATCATAAAAAAATAAAGTTAATTATTTCAGATATATACATGTGCGGTAGTAAGCCATTTTATAAGGGGAAGTTCATAGTAGCCAGAGCGCTGGTGACAGAAAAGATGAGGAATAATACTCATGGTATGCCAATGAAATGTGGAGACAAGAAGAATCTTAAATATGTATTTGAAAGCCAACAAGTCGTGTAAGCAAAAATTTGTTGGATGGACAAAGGAGTGGAGAGTGTTGACGGTTGAAATAAGTCAGTGGGAGAAAATATATTGTTGTGCAGAGTGCCAACACCACTTCGAGTGGGATGAGCGCTAAACGGAGAACGAGTATCCAATAAACCCACCTCATATATTTTTTTGCCATACTCTTTTGTCTATGAAGTTATCACATATAAACTGTGGTTACCTATGTTACACAATACTGCAAGTAAAAGTTAATCAATGTTATCATAATAAAGATCAAAAACGCTCATTAAAAAGAATCAGACCATTTCAGGTACACCTCAGTAACATCTATGCTCTTGATAAATGTTCTGCCAACGATCAATCAATCAATTGACGCTTCGTTAGAAGCTAGTGACTGCAAGAAACTCAAGTCGATAGCAAAATACAAATAGATAGATAGACAAAAGATGTAACAAGCAAAAACTCAATATAATAGTTTGAATTATACTACTAATACTATAGAATGGTAACATCAAAGTGTTAAGCAATACTTATGTTATTCAATTTTAATTACCTAGCAAGTTATATTTAAAAAGTAGTTATGCAATTATTTCACATAAAATAAACTATAACAGCAAACAACTAATAATCAAAATTACTTTTTACGTTTCAGTAATTTTTGTGTGACTTTTGCTTCAAAATGTATTAAAAAAAACGTACAGATTATTACCTATTTCACATGCAGGTTACTACCCATATATAAATTAAAATTATCGCCTAGACCTTACTTGGGTTTTAACTAACATACGTAAATTATACATTGTATTTACCATGTTTGAATGTTTATTCAATTGATGAATTTATAAAAATCTTACCAGATCGTTCTCAATTTCATATTTGAATGTCATCAAAAGCAGTTCCGTGCGTATCCATTAAACCTCCTTTATGCCTATGCAAGTATTTATATACAAAGAGATTAATCATAATATCACACTATGGATAGTTTGATATAGCTTATAATAACAACTTGTGCAATTTAAAAGTATATTTATAGACAATTTGTTATGCATGCAAGGTTTGGATTGTTTTTGTTGTAATAAACACCTTTTAGAATTACATTACCAGTTGCATTCATGTAACATACGTGATAAATGTTCTGCCCGCGATCAATCAATACGTAATCGACGGCTCATTACTAGAAGCTGGTAACTGCACGCAACGGATGAGCGTATTTTAAATAGTTAAGAGCAATTACGTTTACCTCGGGGAGGATGTTACGGTAAAACGAACAAGATTTCATATGAAAATTGGTAGAAACTGAATCATAACGAATTTATTATACCAATTATTATTAGGAATAAAGTTTTTTATCCTTTTAAACTACAACTAAATAACAAAAATAAGTTATCTACTAAATCATGATTGATATCAGGATTGCATTTTTGATTCAATTCACAGCGCTTCAATACTAAAATTGCAGTCCAAATGACTATATTGCCACGTCGTAGATAACATTGAAAACTTACAAAAGTAGATTCCATATTCAATAAGGCAATAATCGGTAGATAATTATCCTATCTTACAGCTTTTACCTTTCTATTTATCAATAGGTAAAGATTTATGTGATCATATATATATAAAAAAAAAGATATTAGAAAAGTTTGCAGTCTGTACAACCTGGTATTCTGGTTACAAATACTTCCGGCGTAGGCTTCTGTTTGAAACCCTCGTAGCTTTAGACTTAAGTTTGCGAATTTAAGTTGTGGCCATCACTACATTCCACACATTTTCAATGTACTTTACGCATCATAAGTGCAATATATGGGGCCTACTTAAATAAAGAAATTTTTGACTTTGACTTTGACTTTATTAAATAATAGACGAGCACTGTGACTTCGCCCGCGTAAATTACGGAACGCAGCGTACTGCTACATGTCTACACTTACTACAATAAATCAGATACCAAGCGTAAAGTATATTTAATCGTACCCGAAATGCAGATAATACCGATTAAGTTCACATAGTATTTCAACATATACAAACAAAGGAATGAGGTGTGGCTGAATATTATATCTGATCTTGCTTTTGGAGCTTTAACACCCACTATTTGAATCCTTCAATAACGTAAAAATTGCCAATCGCAAATGCCCGCCAGAGGACCTACTCCCGTTTTGCTTTATAATAAATACTTTGAATTCCCTATAACCAATAAATACATTATTAATGTGTAGCTCAACAGCAGCACTACATATAACTTGATAGCGCTGCGTTGGCAACGTTGACCCAAGTCAGTAAATGGATGCGTGCCCCACTTCGGAAGTTTCAAAGTCCATCAGCCCTATCACTAAGTAAGAAACAAAATTTTTAATTGATTCGTTTTCAATTTCAATTATATTTAGTCCTAACAACAAGTATATTATATTAATCATAAATTTGAGAACAGTTTATGCATTTAGTATCGTTAAGCCTTATGTGAGGGGTTTGCTGCTGTCTGCTGAGGAGTGCTGTCTTCAATCTCCAATCATATTTAACAGATCTACACGAAGTTTGGGCAAAACTAAACTGATAGTATAAGTAAGTCAGTAAGTAAGTACCTTAGTAGAACCTATACAAAAACAATTATTTAAGTAGGTTATCCGGATAACATTTTCCGGAGTTATGGTGTAAAATTGTCAAATATTCCTCTTCCAAAGGAATTGAGCAGAATTTTGGGATAAAAGGTATCCTTTTACCTACTTAGTATTATCAACTCCAATCGTGCAAAGTTTCAATAGAATCCTTTCAAAAGTTTTAGCGTGATACGCGGTCATGATACCGACCGACAGACAAACAGACGGACAAAAATGAAAAGAATTACAGTTTTGGCTTCAGTATCAATTATAGAGAGCCCACATATTTTTTTAAAAATATCTTTAATGTACAGAATTCGACCCGTTACTCTTTTATTATAATTATAGATAAAAAATAAACATACTCGTAGTTATTGCATTTACTGTAAGGAGGCCGGAATACGGCACTGCTTATTCATAATCAGTAACATATTCGTGTAACTTACTAAGGCTCCGTGAGTTACATAGATTGATGGCTTCTTAGCTTCAGTAAAATGAGAATAGTACAAAATTAATTACGCGACGGCTCCCCGATGGGGCTAGTTGCAGGAGTTATTACAATAAAGAATAGGATGGAATTATGGGAAAACCGTTTCACATTACTTTGCAGTCTGTGAATTTATACTTCTGATTATATGATGTGCGAATAAAGCAGCCGAGCTTGTTGAAAGTTTTCCGAAAATTATTAGCATCCACCGATATTGGCAGTGACATCAGGGCCAGGGTTTTTCTATCAGTGTAACATAAAACAGGTGATGGTATAAACTACCTCCTCATAATGTTTATTAACCACGAAAATCTTAGTTTAAAATCTTTAATTACCTCCTCATAAACCAACCGACGACTTTTGATGGCCGATTGGCGCAGTTGGCAGAGACCCTGCTTTCTGAGTCCAAGGCTGTGGGCTCGACAAAGACAAAAATGACAAAGTTACCTTTAAAGAAAATTTGAAGTATATACGTTTACCTTAATTATTTATTAAAATCTTGGAATAAAATAAAAATTACTATAAACTTAGGTATATATATATTACTGAGTATTTTATTTGTTTAAATTTTTTTTAATCACTTATTTATACGGACATTTTCTCCTAGTATCGGTGAAAACATATAATATTTAATATACGATACGATACACTCGACGACTTCTAGAAAGCATCAAAAATTGCAAAAAAATTGCAATGTCGCACACTAAAAACGAATCCGGTCATGTCACGATCTTAAAACGATCAACGTTGAGATAAAAACTCACGATTCATTCATTATATGGTTTTTCAAGAGTGAAAATTACACGATATAAAGAACTCACGATTGCTATTTAGCATTTTTTGCTACACAGACACTTCCATCCCATTAATAAACAAACAAGCAATTAATATCCAATGTAAATTTATTCAATGTGTTACTTACGCAACTTTCTAAGCAGAACACTGCAAAATTAATTACGTTATAGACAAGGTCAAATTTTGAAGCTTTCTTACATTGCACATTTGAGTGTTCTCCTTTTTTCGAATCTTTCTGTATAAATTAATGTGAATATTTTTCTCTCTCAAATGTGGCTATCCAAGACTCGGAAAAAGACCTATTAATATGATAAACGCGTAAGTGACGGTTTTATTTTTCACTATCCCATTTACTATCTCGGTGCAAAATATCACATCAATCCATGCAAATAAATATGAGTTATCTTCGCAAGAATTGTTATTTCAGACATTTGAAAGGTGCTATTAGTTGAAGCGTGACGAAGCAATGCGAAACTATTCCAACGTTATGCTTCGTATATTTTAAGGGCCCTTAAATTATTTGCAACGATTGTAACAATAATTTAATATTTAATAATTGATTAATTTAACAAATAAGTCAAGCAACAATCATTTTGTTACATTAATTCATCCTGTCAAAATACAGATAAAAAAAACCTAATTTGCGCTCATTGATATACCTGCATATCAATGAGCGCAAATTTTTTAAACGGTATATTTTATACACTGTCGCGTAAATTAATAAACCAACCAACGTTATTGCGGACCTCCCTCGCGCGTAATGGCTTTGGTTTTATAAGCGTTCGGCCCGGGTTAAATCCCCAGCAGGGGCAATTTTTAAATTTATAATTACTTAATTTTTTGTGATCTGTACTGGTGGAAGGCTTCAGTTGTAGCTAGTTACCACCTAACCGACAAATAAGAGCCGCCAAGCTTTTGAGCCTTACCAATGCCTCGTAGAAACCGTATAGGTATGTTATGGTATTTAATATAACCGCTATAACCCTAACTAAACGTTAGAATGATCATCACTCAACATAAGACGAGATAGCAGTCAACTGCTAAATTGTAGTGAAATAAAAAACAACCGATATTATAATGCGAAAGTTTGTTTGTTTGTTTGTCCCTCCTTCACTCCTTAATTAAACAACCAATCGACTTGATTTAGGACTTGTCATTTGAAAAGTCGGAGAGTAACTGGGACCATGGGACTTCTAAAAAATTGTTATACACGCGGAGGAAAAACGCTGGCAATGCCAGTAAAAAAAAATTGATAAGAAAAAAGATGAATCCTATTTGCTGTCATCTTAAAGTAATGAGAATAAGTCAAGCAAAAAAATCAATTTGTAAAATAAATTCATCTTGTTTAAATACAGATAAAAAGGCAACTTTTAAAAGAGATTGACTTAAATACCTGCATATCAATGAGCATTGCTTTTTTGCAACGGTCGTATACCTTTCGATACTTATTAATTATTTTTATCTACAGTGATACAGAATTAATTTTTTTCAAGTTCATTTAGTGTTACGATCGATATAAAGTTGAAATTAAGGGGCCTTTAAAATAAACCTAGCATAACGTTGGAATAGTCATGCATTGTTTTGTCATGCTTCAACTGATAGCACCTTACAAATGTATGAGGGTGAAAAAACAAAGCCATTCCGATCTTTACTCATATATATTTGTATGGCTCTAAGAATAGAAACAATACCTAGCTACTTTTTTTGAAGTAAAAATGGGAAATCGCCTAATGGTAGAAATCCATCGCCTCTGAACAGAGCAAGACTTCGCCGGGTGTAAGACTAGAGACACATCATACATCACGCCCCCTGTGTCCATCAATTTGAGGCGTAGATGTTAAGCCTCATTTGCCTGTAGTGACACCGGCAACCACGCCGCTTAGATCAGAACACAGCTTTGCGAGCTCTATCGGAAAAACCATACTACTACTACTTTATTATGAAACTACAAAGCAAACCCGCTATAAGAAATTACGTGCTATTGTGTACGGCTCAATATCCTTTATAATGGAATACTGTACGAGTATTTCCCATTCTACGGATCGAGATATTGAATTTCATTAAACGGTACGAACACGTGTTCTCTTTGTTAAATGTTACCTCAAAGATATTTAACTGGTGCTCATAGGAGAATTAACCAAACAAGTTATGAATATAATAAAGATTTTACGGTCACAACTGGTTTATTGGCGTTAACGAAGAAGCAAATAAAGGTCAATTGTATTATTGCAAAGTAAGAACTATGTATTGTTTCGCAATGAGGACTTCAACGATCACGCAGCTCGCTTTTTTCTAAATATATTTAAAAAAAATGCTTCGAATAACAATAGCTATATTTTATTGTTGTAGGTGATATAAGTATAAAATTACATAAATTATATATTGGAACGGTGTTATACATCTTAATTTCCTCTTAAACAATAAGCTCTATAAAAAAAAAATATAAAAACGTACCAAAAAAAATATCGTCAAGAGACATGAACAAGAAATCTTAGAAGGATTAAAAGCCGCGTTTTTTCTGTAGGTAAGTTGGTTATTATAATATCCTACAGAATAAAACATCTCATGAATATCAAGAGCAACCACGTGTTGTAATATGATATATTTTTTCTTACAATGAACTCTCAAGCGGATTATTTTATTAGTTCCTACTATACTCGTATTGAATTAAAACGTAACAAAGCTAACCATAATTATACTAGTTATTCCAACACTTAAATAAAGTGTTATATACTCAGGCATTGTCTTAAAACATTATATTTATAATAACAGTGCATAACCAAAACATTTTATACAAATGACATAAGCCTATTTTATTAAACGTTACGTACAAAATACGTAAGATTTTCTTTTTAACAAATATGAGTTGATAAAATAAACAATAACAGTAAACTGGTAGAGCTTACCATTTTTGTTTGCTCGGCTTTGTTTAGTTTGAAAAATAAATTGCTAAAAGTATTCATTGTATTTATTTATTTTTATTTCACCCATCATCAGGCGCTCACTGTAAACCAGCGCTGCAGCTGAGTGGGCGACCATTATTTGGTCAATTTCGTTGCTGTAATAAATAAATAAATAATAAATATACTACGACAATACACACATCGCCATCTAGCCCCAAAGTAAGCGTAGCTTGTGTTATGGGAACTAAGATGACAGATGAATATTTATATGAATAATATACATAAATACTTAGAATAAACATATAAACACCCAGACGCTGAAAAACATTCATAATCATAACACAAACATTTTTCAGTTGTGGGAATCGAACCCACGACCTTGGACTCAGAAAGCAGGGTCGCTGCAAACTGCGCCAAAATAATACGAAAAATAAGTGATAATGCGTCAAAATAAGAAATACAGTTCAGTTGACCACCCTGGTGCAGTGGTAAGCGTTGTGGCATTAAAAGTGAGAGCTCCTGCAGTACATACCCGGCAGTTTGCGAATTTATAAATTCGAATCGAATTTTCTCTGGCCTGCTCTGGTAGAAGGCTTCTGCCGTGGCTAGTTACCATCCTAACGACAAAGACGTGCCTTCAAGTGATTTAGCGTTTCAATTCGATGACAAGTTACAAACTAATTAAGATTATGGGTATAATATAGGCCATGCCCTTAATATTTTTGCCCGCTTCCATCTTAGACTGCATCACCACTAGTATAGGTTCAAGGGAGTGAAGGACCGACTTGTATTGGAATCAGAATTAATGTGGACAATAAGCGTCCACTGCTGGACATAGGTATTTTGTAAGGAGTTCTCGATACCACGGTATTTTGCCTCTTGGGTCCAGCGGCTCGCTTCGCGTCGGGGTCTACCAAGTCTGGTTACCAATGCAGCACTTTGGTACCCCAACGTCCTTCTGTTCTTTTTGCCATTGGAATAAGAAATGAAATTGAAAAATGTTGCAAAGGAACTCAAAAGATATAAAACAACTAGTGAACACGCCTCGTACATGTTATGCGTACGGAAGTCGTATAAACCAGAGCAGTGACTCATTCCAGACCTCATTCAAGTTGACATTGAATTTCATATTAGTTTTTTTTGCCTCGAGATATTACAATATTCATTCGTAGAATTTTTTCTCATCGGTGTTTATGATTTTTTGCCAGATCGCGTGGCAATCTGAGATATAAATTTTATTCAACAGGTGCTATCGATAATTTGAATAGATTTTTTCGAGGCACTACTTTAGGTCCATACGATACATAAAATAATATTTGAATCTTTTTATATAAGTAAAAAAAATGTGGCACATCATCATGATAAGCCTATAATAAATAGTCCACAGCTGGATTAAAGGCCTCTCCCAACGGGAGGGTTTGCCAATAATCACCACGCTCGAGAGACAGGTTGTTCAGATGGAAGTAGTAGTGCAGAGGACGCTGCTGCCTATTTTCCGTTAAATTTCCTAAATCGCCTCGTACGACTCCCGCGTAAGAGAAGGGGTGGTAACAGAACACAGTATTCTGATCTGTGGTCACCACCACTGGCGTGCACAGGGTCTTCGACCAGGGTATGCATAAAGCAGGTACATGGCATAAAATAGAAAAGTTCCCCTCCATTACGAAATAATTGGGGTAGGCAGTGCTTTTGTGAATATATGAAGTGCAATCATCACAAAGAATAAGGTTAGTAAAATAAGAAACATAGAGCCATCCACGTTAGAGCACACATACGCACACATATGTGAGGTAGGTATATAAATTGTCTATAACTATAATATATGTATATACAAACAATCAAATTCAATTCAAATTCAAAATTCATTTATTTCAAGTAGGCCTAATATAAGCACTTTTGAAACGTCAAGTCTGTCTGTTTGTAGTGATTCTACCACCGGTTCGGAAGGCAGATTCTACCGAGAAGAAGCCGGCAAGAAACTCAGCAGTTGCTCTTTTCCAACATCAACAATTTACATTTTGTATTTTAACATTCATTTTTCTATCTTGTGAGAGCTGAAAGCGGAGCCGGATGCTTCCAAGCAACCTTGTCATTAAAAAATTCATCAATTGTATAGTTATCTCGCTCTAATAAATGTGTTTTAACAAATTCTTTAAACTTGTGCATTGGCAGGTCCAAAATCACCTTAGGAATCATATTATAAAAGCGTATACTCAATCCCACAAATGATCCCTGTACCTTACGCAGACAATATGCAGATGACACTAATTTATGACCATTTCTTGTAAGTCGACTGTTTATGTCCACTTTTTGTTTATAAAGACTAATATGTTGTCTTACAAATACTATATTGTTACAATGTATAGACAATGTATATGTCTTACAAATACTAATCGTAACAATGTATAGACAATTCATAGACAATTTATATACAATATTCAATATCTTCTATACATAGTATAGCATTATTTCCAATAGGCTAGGTTATTAGACCGATATTCCTATGGCGATTGTTCTAATGTCGGCCGGCAGTAAAAAGTTTATTTATCTTCGACCTTGGATCTACCCAACCTCAGCTTTGATCTACGTGGGAGTAACAAAAAACATCGGCTAACTCTGATAAATTGTATTATGGCATCTTTTATCTTAACTGGTTGCCAGTCGACGCCAATACTCGTATACTTTAGATCGAAGGTAACAAATGTCTTCTCTTCCACATAAAAAAACAAAAAATGTTTAAAAAAAACTTACTTTCTATGAATTTATTTATATAGTTGAAATGTAGTACAAAATATATTCCCAATTTCAGTAATTACTAAAAAAATAGGTATGATATAGGAATGAATATAGTATCACACTTAAAAGTAAAGATATATTATTATTTCCTCTAGATATGGCGGTGTATAAATAATTGTGAAATATAGGCTTTCCTACTTATAAATTAGGCATGTTAGTAGCAAACGGGTCATAATAAAAAATCAATACCATCAAATACAAAGTAGGCCCTTACCAAGTTGAATACAAAGTGGATACGTCAGAATTAATATAAAGCACACGCCGTATCAAATGCATGCCTAACTGGCTAGTAAAAACATGCAATTAACTTACCTGGGTTATTAGTAGTAAGGTTTATAGTTGAATGCGCTTATTTAAAATGTACTCAAACATGAAGCCTCTATAAGGTACAAGCTGCAAGTGTCATCGTTGACGAATATGGTAGCCCGAGGTGGAAAATATGTGTGGGGTTAGTTACGAGTTCAAGCGGACTCTACAATTTGTTACTCATGTATAATTTACTGAGTTCAGAGTCAACTAGCGGATGATGGAAATGCCTATGATCGGAGTATCTTCATGTTATGAAGATACTATCAGAAATGAGGAGATTCACAGGAGAAAATAACAACATAGGGCAACGTGTTAGAACGAGTGCCGACCCCGGAAATGCAGGGAGTTACTGGTCACAGGCGGCACAAGTTCGTGGAATTTGAAAACCCCCTTAAAATACCGGCAGGGGACGTTAATCGGTCGGCATAATAATGATATCATCATCTATTAATAGTGAAATATAATATAAATGGCAAAAAGCGTCCAATATTTGTAAGTAAAAGAACTGTTTATTTTTTTTTATAATATGGAAGTCTATTCAATGACGGAGGTACCTTGGGAGATGTTGGGTTAACAACTTACAAATTCAGATAAAATTCCAATTAAGTTAGGAAGGGCCTGAAGCAAATAGCTAAGCTTCATTCATAACATCCTTTCATAACAAAAATATTTTCTTTCTTTCGAAGTCAGTTTGCAAACTCAGATTGCAACGCATAAGATGATTAAAACTGAAACTAAAATCGCTATTCGCTTGTAACTCCATGCAGACCTTGCCCGAGGTCACCTCAGCCATTCGACTTCAAGTTGAGACGCTAACATGGCCAGTTGCGAGCCCTGAGGGCGGCTAATGGACGTATTGAGATACCGCAAAGCCTGAACGTAGAACAAACGTTGTTCTGTGAAAATGTATTCAAGAATTTAAATGTTGCTACATGCACCAATGTATTTTTAAAGACTGCAATTTGTTTGCATTTCGCTCACGTTTAACTAAGATCCACTTATTTACATTTGGCATGGCATTCAATAGGTGATAAATGTCTAAGGATTTTATTGCTGCGTTTACAAGACTACATTGCCAGTTTAACTATGTGATTAAAAGGTTGACTTACTTTGCAAATTATTTGACCCACCTATTTAGATGTTTAACATCTATAAATTTATTTATGTTGCTGTCTATACATAAGATATAAATTAATTACAAAGAAAAAATAAGTTAGGTACTATTTGGTACTATTTATACTGTTGGAAAAATGTCTAATCTATTGAACCTACAGAAGTTACGGCTTGAATGCTGAGAAAATATAAGGTTTAAGAAGAAATAAGTCAATACACCGCCAATTTCTCGTCACTTAGACACCCTTCCCCGAGGTTAATTCAGCCCATTTGACGTCAGTTGAGACGGTAACATAACGAGCTGTTAGCTAAAGGGCTGTAAGTGGAGCTTTGGATATATTTAATAACATAAAGGGATTTTAAGTTACAAGCGATTAAGCCAACTGGCAACAACTTGTTAAATAACATAGTTTTTAATTTGTGCCAAAAAAATATTTCATAATAATAATAAACTTTATTCAGCTTCCACACATAAGTAAACTAATGAAAAATTACATTAAAACTAATTATACACTATATTACAAACTAAATGCCTTATAGAAAGTGCTTCAGCTGAAAAGGCTGCTACCTCAGCATGCTGCTGAAGTATTTGACAACTGCAGCGCTGATTTTCAGGTATAGCCTTAAAAATTATATTAATTATATAATAATAAATATAAAACCTTAAATTTCATTAATTTCACCCCTTTACGTTACAATTGTATCTTTTAAAGGTATGTCTACCTTCAAAAAGAGGAACTGGTAAATTTCAGATTCTTTTCAGAACAACATTTGCATCAAATCCGCTGGTAGAGTCAAGAAGAAAAAGCCGGCGATGTTTTTTCTGAGCTTGGGGACCATGGCACATTTAGAAAACCAAGAAGCTTTCTTTTGTGAGTTAACGAAAGTAGTAACCACAGTCATAATCATAGATGAAAATGTAAGAACGCTTCTAAGGTTTTTTTCATTTGACACTTCAAAAGGGCTCCTTAATTTATTTTATTTATACACTTTATTTGTAAACCACAAATAGTAAAAAAAAAAACAATGGACACAACAAAAATAAACTTAAAAAGTAGGATACAAAGGGCGGCCTTATCGCTTAGTAGCGATCTCTTCCAGGCAACCTTAGGATTAGGAAAACCAAGGGAAACCGATTGGTGGGGTGTATTATTATTATATACATACTTATGAACAATTACACACTAATACTTATCAAGATTACACACATAAAATATTAATAATAATAAATATAAAAAATAATAAACTAATATATACTAAAACATACTTAAATATGAGTAAGAGTTAATCACTGTCGTCTTTATTGTTCAAGATAATGGGCTTTAACAGCATTTTTGAATATGTCTAGTGACCTTGACTGTCGTATGCTTATTGGGAGTGCATTCCACAGTTCAGTAGCTTGAACAATGAATGAGTGCTTATAAAACTTAGTTTTATGAAACGGCATTAGATATTAGTTTTATAAGATTAGATGATCAATATTAGCATAGATTATAACGCAAAGCTTCTTAATTTTTAATATCACCTCTTTAAATGAAATTTAACTTAATATTATAATAACACGGTCGGCCGGTCACGAGTTCAAACATTTCAACATCCATTCCATTCTACTACAGATTGCCAGTCTAGGCTAGCTTCATGCAACACATATTTACATAACACACCTTAAAATTGCACACAGTAGTTTTAATTTACTAATAAGTAATGAAATTCACATAAGAGCAACGCATAGCATGTTGTGTCGTGATGCATCAAAAGACCTGTCGTGATAAAGCTGCTTGCACAATCTCTGTGTAAGTTAGTGTCGAATTATTACAATAAGAAAACAAATAGGTATCGTTATCAAATTATGCGTTTACAAGACTACCAAAGAAATTGGCTAGAAGATATCAGTACCTTCGGGTAGATGGTTATTCAATCAGCTAAAATCATTCTTTTTTTCCATTAAAAAAAAACTTTATGTCGCGCAGTCATTTTATGCACGTAAACATATATAGTATAGTAAACGTAGCTGGGAAGTATGGGTATGCGGTAATTCGGTTAGCATTATAACGAACTACTTTTGTTCAAAAACTTTTTCCTAATCTATACTTTTAAAGAAATAACTGAACCTAATTTGATAAAAATCCTCGGTGACAACAATAACATAAGTTGTGTTTTCATTAAAGAGCTTAGAAAAAAAACACGCACACACACACACCATGTGATGTTAAGTCATTACAATTTTAGACAGGATTGGCACACTTATAATAATATATTTTCACATTAAAGTAACTGAATGACATTGAACTTCAAGATTAGAAATGATTTCCTAAATGTCATGTTGTACTTTTCAACGTGTTGTCCTTGTACCGATAAATGTCCTTGTACAGTTTAACTCTTAACTGCTGCGTTGGTCAATACTATATATAATAACCTGACAGACAACGGATCACGAGGTTCTGACTTCGATTACCGGGTTGATATTGGGTCAAAATAATGAATGCATCATAAATGTGATAGGTCTAAATGAGTGAGGTTTTTGTTGAGTTTGAATTGAATATCATTCATTTATTTATTGCTTTTATGTATACACTAGCCGTTTCCCGCCCGCTACGCTGGGCGAATTGAAAAAGGAAATAAATTACATTTTATGTTTCATTTTTATTTATTTTTTTCATATTTTTATTATTCTCCTTTTTTTTTATTTTTGTATGAACATAAATAGGCCCCGCGGATAGAACTGTAAGCATCGATATTGTTTAGACTAACTCAAATTCCAAATTCCATCGATTTAGCCTGTATCTTTCATCCAGGTGATTTTTCTCACTAATATTCATTGTAACTTTCAATGTGCAATCATTATAACATTTCCGTGCCTTTCTTCTAAAAATTAATAATAATTGACATGAAGAAAAAAATTTGAAATGAGCATTGAAAGTTTAAGTTAAAGTCATTGCAAGTCTCATATGTGAAGTTGAAATCTGTCTAGGTTCAAGTGCGACGAATTTTCTGTTAACTAAAATTTTCTCCGTGACATCAATTTTTTATAGAAAATTAATTGTGCATGTTTTTTATGAATTCTATTGGAATAAGTAACTTAATTTCTTTTTCACATCTCATGTGCTTGGAAAATGCATTCATTTTAATCTGTTACATTTCCGCGATCCCGCAATAAAAGAATTCGTCGGTTATGTAGTCTGCAAAAGTAAAATGAATGTAAAATTCTTAGTCCGTTGATTGGATAGCTACATGTAAAGTTAAGTTTTTGAAACCTCTCAATGACTTTTTCTCCGCTGCCAAAAAGACGATTGTTGTAAGGAAATACACGAATATCCCTACATACACGAAGATCCCCACCAAATTTGGAGTCTGTAGAAGTTACAGGTTAGAAATAAAAATTTTAGATTTTAACACCCACCCCCGCAATTCCTGTCGGAAGTAGACTTTATTGAAATCCATTTTGAGATGTTCTTTATGTGAATAATAAAAGATTCCTACCATATTTAGAATTTTTAGAAGCTATATTTCGAAATTGAAATTTTTTATTGTTAACACCCACCCCCGCGAACCTTATTGGAGGTGATTCATTGTAAAATCCGCTCGAAGATCATTTTTATATTACATATAGAACACTCTCACTAAATTTGGAGTCTATAGGAGCTATCGCTTGGAAATTGAAAATTTTCATTGTTAACGCCCCCGCAATCTTCTTTGGGGTGGGATATCGTAAAATTTGTTCATAAATCATTTTTACATCACTTATAGAAAATTCCTACAAAATTTGGAGCTTGTAGGAGCTTTAGCTGGAAAATTAAAAATATTAATTGTTAATACCCACCCCCGCAACCCCCTATGGGGTGAGCTATCGTAAAATTCGTTCATAGCCTATTTCTACACCTCTTACAGAAGATTCCTACCAAATTTGAAGTCTATAGGAGCTATAGTTTAAAAACGGGAATTGTTCATTGTTAACGCCCCCGCAATCCCCTTTGGTGAATGAATTTCTTAAAATCTATTCATAGCTGACCTCTACATAGCAAAAGTAATATTCCTACCAAGTTTCACGTTTCTAAGACTTATGGTTCCCGAGATTTCGTGGTGAGTGACTATATAGATGGGAATTCTTCGATTATCATCGAAATTGTTAACTTTTTATCGGGCTTTTTTAAAATTTTCTTACATACAAAACTTTATCCTGACAATTCTGAAGATAAAAAAAAAGCCCAATTGGTCCAGCCGTTCTCCACTACCGTGAGTAGATTCTTAGCTGAATGTAAAAAACCATAATCCGTTTAATACACTCTGTTGAAATCCATGAAAACAAAAGAATCAAGAGAAAATGCTTATCTTTTGTTTTTATTAGCGGGATAAATGTTCATAAAAGTAAAACAGCGATAAAAAAATGAAGGAATGTTGGAATTCAAAAAATAGATAGCCATAAACCATCTAGGAAAAATTTCGCATCGAATGGTGGTAGTTTCATGTCGATACGATCAGTGGTTTAGGCGTGATTGAGCCTCAAACGAAGACCATTTTCATTATATATATATAGATATAATACATAACATAATTCTATATGTACTAATAGCATATTAACATGAAGCCCCGTCAGGACATTGAAATATGGTCAAAATTATTTTCTAAAACTGGTTTTTTTAATTATAAATCTTTTTGTGTTCGTCAGAAAAAAAACCTTTTAAGAAGGAGCATAAAATAATTTTGACGTACCCTTTTTTTTTGTCAAGTTAACGCTAGTAAATTATTTTATATAATCACTAAGAAATTTATTTATCGCTTATCGCTCTACATTTAAACACGCCAAGCTTGAATCGTTGTCAGTTGCGACGCGAACATTGCAGTGGTTAGCCCAGAGGACTGCTAGTGGCCTGCGCAACGTATTTCAACTCGCGCTTCAATTGCGCACAATTGCCATGTAATTTCTGAGGGAATTTATAATTTTTCATAAGTGGTTATATAACGCTTTTTTTAACGCACTGCAACTAAGCCCTTGACAGGATTTACCTGGTGGTAAATGATGATACAGTTTGGTATGGTAGCACGGTAAGGTGTCAGGGGTGTAGAAGTTATATTAAACCCGTAACCATTATCCGTTAACAAGCGAAGTCGTACCGGAACGCGAAATCACTTGGTGGAACAACTATGTCGGTAGGGTGGTCACTAGCCACTGAAGACATAGACCAGACCAGAGAAAATTGGGAAATTACAAATAACCAACCACTGTGTTAGGCAGTGGCGTGCATACAGGGTATGCACAGGATATGCAGATGATATAAAGTGAAATAAAAACCCCCTTACGAGTTATAAAACCTAAAGGGTAGGCTTTTTATAACTCTTGCAAAGCATATCCAAAAGTTTTTTATAACTCGTACTGGAAATTTTTCCATTTTATATCATCTGCCCGCTTAGTGCATACCCTGTGTGCACGCCACTAGTGTCAGGTAGGTTGCTTTTTTCGAGTCTAAGATGGAAGCGGCCTGTCGTGTTAGGGGCAGTTGTAAACCATAACTCTAATTGGTTTCTACGCTGACACAACGGGTTTAATTTTTTTTTATCATACAGCTAAGTTTATTTGTTTGACAATATAATATTTTTTGATAATGTAGTTTATCATCGAAAAATATTTGGCCCAAATGTTTTATCCTGGTAAAAAAATAATACGGTTATAAGTAACGCATATATAAATTATTGTGGTTAACATATCTCTTGTAATCTGATAAATAATTATTCCATTTGGGCTTCTTTCAGTGCTGATCACGTTTCCTTTATAATAACATTGTTATGTATTTACTTTGTAGGTATTTTATTAGACTGTATAACCATGAAGGATAAATGTTCTAGAAGTGGTTATTCATATTTACGAGTATATACAGTTTTAAATTTATTTCACAACCGGAAAACTGCCAGTGAATACGATGTACACGTAACAGTTTGATTTCTAAATTACACACAAATATACTAAAGTAGGTTATTTTACAAAGTACATTATCATCATCATATCAACCCATTACCGACCCACTATACGGCACGGATCTGCTCACACAATGAGAAGGGATTAAGGCCGTAGCCAACCACGCTGGCCCAGTGCGAATTGGTGGACTCCACACACCTTTGGGAACATTAAACAACTACCAAACATGCAGGTTTTCTCACGATTTTTTCCTTTACCGTTGAAGCAAATGATATTTAATAATTAATTGGTTACAACGCACATAACTTAGAAGTATAAGAGGCGCACGATTCGAACTCGGCCCCCCGAAAGTCAAGTCGAAGTCTTACGAACTGGGCTATGACCGCTTCTGACCCTTCTGCCCAGCTAGCTCTCACATAGAATGACACTCTTAATGGGTTTGACTAAATACGCTCTCATTCAAATATAATAATTGAATTTAAGTTTTTTTTTTAATTTATTTATTTAACGCAGTCATAATTGTATCATTGGCGTCTTTTATAACACCACTAGATGTATCAGGTATATATAAGGAATAAAAGTATACAAACATTTCTTACATAAACTAACTGTGGATTTAGCGAACAAAACAAGCGGGTTATTTTATTTATTGAATTTAAGAAAGTAGTATTTATTATATGCGCATTTGATGAAAGAAGGGAAGATGAAAGTTTTATTTATATACATTGCGCCACACATAACAATTTTAACGAAACCACTAATGCTAATAAGCTGTAAAACAGCTTTAGGTATGTAGTTGTAGTTTGTACCGTAATTATATTCTAAAAGAATAAAGCTATAAAGTTATTTTGATTGTTTGTTTTGTTGAACGCACTAATCTCAGGAGCTACCGATTAAAAAAAAAAAATAAAAAAAAAAAAAATGAAAAATGATGCAAAAACGGATGATGAATGAATACACTTTTATTGTACACCAAAGAAACAAAAAGTAGTTACAAAGATATAAATACAATCAAGAGAGTACAATTTGGTGGCCTTATCGCTACATAGCGATTTCTTCTAGGCAACCAATGGCGTAAAAGGAAAAAACGTAGAAAAGAGGTAGGTGGTGCAATAAATAAGATTTAAAAATTATACAAATATATTAATATAAATAAAATATATATATATAAATATAACTATAATATATATATAAATATATTATATATAAATACAAATAAAATATATAACATAAATATCTATATAAATATATTACATATAACATCCCCAATTAGTATGAAATACATAAATAATTGATGATGATGATGATGTCATAATAAATATATTACGGCAATTCACACATTGCCACCTAGCCCCAAAGTAAGCGTAGCCTGTGTTATGGGTATATGATAGCTGATGAATATTTTTATGAATATAATACACATAAATACTAATAATATACAGATAAACACACAGACACTGAAAAAACATTTATGTTCATCACACAAACATTTTTCAAGAACGAACGAAAGAAGGAAAGAAGGGAATCGAACCTACGGCCTTTCACACAGAGATCAGGGTCGCTGCCCACTGCGCCAACCGGCCGTTAGAATCATTTAAAAGTACACGATTCGTTTTGAAAAAATCTTTTATGACGGAATTATTTTCGTTCTATAAAAAGTCACCGATAGCATATGTGATATACATATGCTATCGGTTTTCAGATTAACTCACGGTAACCTTTTTTATGGTCATACAATTATTGCTTTATTTGCGTAGGTGTTTTACAAAATGATGTTAATGTGTATCCAAGTAAATACGAAGATTTAAAAAAAAAACTAAAACAAACGCTTACGAAGTCGCGGGCAAAAGCTAGTAACTACTCGTACATAGGTTCCATATTAATTCCCTACAAACGTCCCGAGTTCCGACTAATGGTAGCACAAATTTCATTACACCGTATCGGATCTGCTAATAAACGCAAATCATTTCCGCGCTCCTGGATACATTACTATTAATTACGCCCATCTATTATAACTCTGCTATCTACACTCTACATGTAGAGTTACATCGAAGGCATAGGGCTAGTAATCTGCAATATGCACGGGATACTTTTATTTTGAATTAGATTGCACGTTTGCTCTTGACTGAAATCTCATACTTTGGTTACTCATACAATACTTGGTTGTAAGTTATGATTCAGTTAAAATGGCACAGATGGCACAGTTATATTAAACCCATACTTCTAGTCCGTACCGGGACGCTTAATCGCTTGACGGCACCGTCTTTGTCGGTAGGACGGTAATTAGTCACAGTCTTTCACCAGATATGACCAGAGATAATTTATCAAAAAAAATTATAAAGAGAAGAGGTCTTCCCACTGAAAATCATTCCCAAAGCGTCAGGGAGTACTTGACATTTGTGCGCCATCTTGTACACTTAAGCGGGAAATACCTTGGAGAGCACATTAAGCCGTTGGTCCAGCGGGTATGAGATAATAATCGTATCTATACCTCCTTCTCCTCATTTTCTTAGACTCAGCAGTGGGACATCGATAGGTTCAGGGTGATGAACGTCTTCAGTTTATAAACCATAAATAGCAATAGCAATGTTAAGTAGTTTTTAAAGTAGGTATTACATCTAGGTTTAAAGCAAAATTAAAATTTTAGTTTGTGTTTTTGTAGTGTTTATTTTAATTTCATTTGACATTTAATTAAGGTTGATTTTTAAATTTTTTTAATATCCATGTACCAAATTTGCACACTATTAATTTAGTAGAATGTTTATACCCTTTAAACTGACTGTATTGTTTACAAACATCTTGATCTTGTACAAACATTCTTGCAAATAAATGATTATTATTATTAAATACACCGTTTGCAAGCCCTAGCTTCCCGTCAAGCTGTAATCTATCACAAGGTGGGTTTTACTTGTCGGGCAAGGAAGCGTTTTCGTGTACCCTCTCGAGTGCATAATGTTACGTTGAAGCGGTTTGAATAATAGAGGCGCTTACGTGCATGATACGTACGTTTTATTTATGTACGTGTATACAACCATCTTAATATATAGACTCATTTAACAATTGTTTTATAATGCTGTGCACCCCACTTAAAGGCTAACCCAGCATGGATAACTCAAAATACACTCTTTGTTTACCACTAAATTTTGTGATATTTAGCCGCTAAACAATAGAAATTTAAAATGAAAAAGAGAAAAAAAGAACCCTAAAATAGGTACTTACATAACCAAGAAAGAAAAAAACTTAATTTAATAAATAACTGACGAACTATCATGCCGTACTTTTACGTTTGTGCATTGAGGCTAACATTTTTGCTAATACTGGTTGTTTGTTAGTCTCTATTTGGTAATATAAATCACATTAATAACAGAAATTTGACGACCTCCTGGCGCAGGGTTGAGCGTTACGGTCGTATGAGTGGGAGGTCCCGAATTTTTCCCGGTGGTTTATTGAGTATTTTTATATTAATTATAATTTCAGATTTTTTTCTGGTATGCTCTAGTGGGAGGTTCGGTCGCAGCTAACAGATACTGCATCATTCTATACCATAGACAACTTTTCAGCTTTATAATAATTTCATCGTATAGTATTCACTATACGTCTACGTACGTATATAAATATGTTTTTCTTAAACACATTCACGCTATGAGATGTGCTTAAGGCATAAAAATATAGAAAATCTCATATAAATATGATTGAGAAGTCGTCATTTACAAATATTCCCTTATTTCCCACTCATAAAGATTTCGTTAACGCCATTATAAATAGTATGACCGATGACAACAGTAATTCCCAAAACCTACGCAACCTTAAGATCGGTATCAACAGCCTCAGCGCGTAAAAACCAAGGATTTTCATACAATTAAAACACGTGGGAACGTGGCTATATTGTTTATTGTTGCTACAGCAATTGTATTGCTAAGTAGGAAACAATTCTAGAGATGTGGCTATGAGGTCAAAATGTACTATGCAATTTGTCTTGACTCTAAAAGGCTTTGCTTTTGTCATTGAGTATATCTTTTAGAATAACAAGCATGTTGTAGGCGTTTTGATACTCAGTTCGTTATAAAATAATTAGTAGTGCATGCATATTGCGATTTCTGTGACATGTTTCACACAAACTATTTTAAAAAATTCCGACCCATGTTTGTTAATGCAATAACACTAGCTAAATGTTCGTCTTATGAGGAAAATTAATTGATTTATTCGTCGTATTTGGTAAGAAGAAAAGTAGTTGCTATAATTACAAATCATTTAAAACTGCAACTCCCAAATAAGTTATCGTAGCCTGGTTATTACACCTTAATATATAATGCTACATTTCTTCAATTTCTAAATATCTACAGTATAGTAAAAGACAAGTATACATTTTTTTAAAACTACTCGCAAAAATTGATACGCCGCCACACTGCTCGTTTTTGACATATTCCGTTTGAATTAGGTACTTAAAACCCAGGCAAAGTTTTCCTCTCCCCATGGTCCAACTAATTCATGTTTCTAATCGAATTACTTAACCAAAGCAAAAGCATGTGAAAAACCAGCATCTTAAGACATATGCATCGCCATTGAAATGACGAAAATTATTATCAATTGTTTGCATTCGACCTTCAACTCGGCGCTATTTCAGATGACAAAAATGAAACAATAGCCAATTAGACCCCAGTAGTGACGTAAATACATCCAAAAACATTATATTAACTGGGTGGACAGGAACCCATTTGTTTTCTTCGGTGACCCATTTGTTTGACGGTCGAGTGGCGCAGTGGGCAGCGACCCTGCTTTCTGAGTCCAAGGCCATGGGTTCGATTCCCACAGCTGGAAAAATTTTGTGTGATGGGCATGAATGTTCTTCAGTGGCTGGGTGTTTATATGTATTTTATAAGTATTTATGTTTATTATTCATGAAAATATTCATCAGTCATCTTAGAACTCATAAAACAAGCTACGCTTACTTTGGGGCTAGATGGCGATGTGTGCATTGTCGTAGTATATTTATTTATTTATTTATTCTTCAGTGACTAAAATATATAGGGCAAAGAAATAAAAAACGAGAGATGGAAAGAGGAAATTCGCCGAAGACTAATGGAAGAGAGTAGAAGGAGAAGACAAGACAAGTGAAGTGGTTTGCAAATAGCTTGTACAATAATCGCAACTACAAATAGTAGTAACGATTATAAGTACAAACAATGTAGAGGACTAGAGGTTCCATTTACATTTTATGTGTACAGTTTATGTGTAATAGAGAAGTGTGATATTTTATTTATACATAATATGGATAATGCTATGAGACACACCATATCATGTTCTAAGTGGCTAAAGATATTTACATCAATATCGAATTAAAAAGATAAAACGGAAATTCTGTAGAAATACCACTAAGAGAAAACAGGTAATCATATCTAATAAATATTTATGTAGGTAATAAATGTATAATTAGATTTGGTATAGGACTTTTTGGAATCTTATTTTAAGTTTGATCGTCACCTCTATATTGATTTGTAATAAATTAATCATTCACACTTGCCTAAAGACGCAAGTGAAGACGAAGCCTGGGCCTTCAGATTTATAAGAGTCTGCGTTGTCAGCTGAATCCCATCCCAGCCGTAGTCGATCAGGTCTTGCTGATATATTTGTTGGGTAAGTCAATTCTTACCGTTTTAATTATTTCATAAATATATTGCCCCATAAATACATCGAAACTGTTTAACAGAGCTATTAAAACCTTCAATAAAAATAGTTGCCATCAGAAAGTAAGCCTACGTACATCTATCAATAATGTACGATTTCCTTGTATCCAAAAGCCCGCTCTAAGAAGCCGTAGGAGGGCAAAGGCCTGGTAAGTAATTGCCTATTAATGTTCCTCTTTAGGGCAAAGTTCCCTCTAATTAGACTTAATTTCACCATACTTTAGTCACTCGTGAATTATTCAAATGAAAACAGCAAATATAACGGTTTTGAGTTCGGCTAACTTCCTTATTTTGATTATAATGGGTAATATTATCTTCTACCAGCGGCTTCTGTATTCTATTAAGTAAATTCAGCATTAATGCTTTACCATTACAAACATATTCCATTAAGATTGGTTTTTATATAAGTATTTTAAATTGCAAATATTTATTATTTACTACGACTAGCATTAAAGGGGGTTCCCTAATTCAGTAGCGCAGTTTAACTTATATCTCATTATACAAAATAATTTGCCATATATTTCTTCATGTCATCCCCCACAAAATTTAAGAATGTATGAAATAACTTTAATTTGCTATAATCAAAGATAACGGTCTTAACGAATTTGTTTTCCGCAGATTCTTACAAACTGTCTGTTTGACGTCTATGATGGATGGGCACAATCAAACATTTAGTGGTACTAACGTAGCACTATTATTTTTCCAACACGTGTTTTTTTTAAATCTCTTTCTAGTTCTGATTTTATTATACAGTAATTTATGAAAGACTAATTTAATTTTTGTCAAAAGTGCAACCAGTTTTTACCTTTGCCGTACCTCTTCTTCTCCGCCTAGATTAGCTGATGATTACCAAAAGGGACCACTTCATGGAAATGATTTAACTGATCTGATCTTTATTTGGATAATTTTTCACACAAAAGAGAAACAAGTGCTCTGCACATATATATATGAGGTATTTAAAAAAAAACTGAATCGAATTCAAACGTTCTACTGTTTCTATTAAAAAGTTACTCAATTTATATCAGATCAATATATATCTGAAAGCTCAAAATGAATATGATATAACATAGACAAGATCAGTAGTTTGCTGATACTATCGACAATAGACTTTGATGCTATCGATAATTACATACAATCCAGATGCACCTCACTATGACACAACCTCGCCGATGGTGCAATTGATTTCCCAACCGGAGTCGGGGTTCATAATTCCAGACATTAATAGAGATACAGATTCTTCATAAGCGATAATATAACTTCGATTCATCTTTATTAACCCATCGCAGGCCAGAGTACGTGTCTCTTCCCAGATTTAGAAGGGCAGTAGTCCACCACGCTGGCCAAATTCGTATTGGTGGACTTCATATGCGTTGGAGAACATTGTGCAGAACTCTCAGGCATGCAGATTCCCTCACTTCTTTCACCAGTAAAGCAAGTGATTGCTTAAAACGCACAGTGTGTTAGAATTTAGAAGTGCGTTGCGGAGATCGAACTCGGCCCACCCGAAAATAAAGCCGAAGCCCCAACCACTACACTATAACCGCTTTAATCAATAAAATACTACAATAGCGTTTGCTTGCTGTTTCATCCGCGTCTTCTACACATTTTACCGCAACCTACCGCGACGCATATCCCGCCCGCGCTATTACTTCTCCGGTTAGCTGCTAACGGTGGTGAGTTAAACAGCTGATTTGATCACGACTCAGTATTAGTAGCAATACTCCAAGGCCGAGCTCTCTCCATCGCCCGTCGAGTGGCTCTGAGGCCTTCTAACGAGGTCCATTGTCAGACACCATTTTTTACCAATCCTACTTATATTATAAATGCGAAAGTTTATAAGTATGGTAGTATAGGTATTTGTTACTCTTTCACGAAAAAAACTTTTAATGCAATTTCACTGAAATTTGGAATGTATATAGATTATAATCTGGATAAAATAGGCTTCTTTTTATACCGGTACGGTTCCCCAGAAATTTATGAAATAACAAAAAACGCGGCCAAAGCCGCTGCCAGCAGCTAGTTAGTAATATATTCTAATTCCATGACAATAAAACAGTAGGTAATAGGTACACGATCTCGGTCTGTCAAGCACAATCGCAATCATTGCATGATTCGCCATACATCTAGATTATCTTGAATCCCACGTTTTGTATCGCGACCTGATTAAGGGTTTTTGCGAATCACTTATTGTTGACTCGTAATCAACTCGTTATATAACATGTTGTTTTTAACTATCAGTATTGTATAATGTTACTCATCGTGATACATAGATAGGTACATGTGTAATTATTATGGCTAAGCTATGTAGAGCATGGGAGTGAAAAATCCATGGTGCTTATAAGCAATTGTTGTGGAACAAAAACATGATAGATATAGGAGATTAGTTACGAATGCTTGTGAAATGTTGAAATAAACTACCGGTTATAAATAAAAACAGTAAGTGCTTCCCAAGTATACGGCGTCATTACCTACTAATAAAATGTTAATAAAGGCGTAAAAGCACTCATCTGCGTTCCTCTACATAAGGCTGTGTGACCCAGGACAAGCGATTGCGTGCTTTAGAAGCTAGCTAGCGAAGTTAATTTATTTCCGAAATCCCCTGGCCTAAGTATCATTTATAATTATACCTAGAATTTCTATTACTAAGCCTTTTTTGTCTGAATTGCGTGATGATAATTGGTTCAACTATATTAACTTTGTTTAACCGCCCTTAATAATGTGAAGTTGTGGCAAAATACGCCTGTCTAATTTCAATCCTACTTAAGAATTAATTATTCTTTATTTTTTTTTATTTTTCTTTAATTGGAAAACCAACAGTTGTAAATACTAAATAGTTAACAAATTGGTTGACTTTAAACTAATAACAGGTTTCCACACAAAAGTTTTGTACAAGGGTACCTGGTAGAACCGAAAAAAATGCAGCAAACTATAACTAAAAATTAAGTTTACCTAGCATGCAACAGTTTATCTACCAAGTTGCGACGTACAGTATTCATATTACCATAAAATAAATCAATTTCGGGGTCGGACACGGATTACAAAATAATTTAATCTGTTCTTAATGATAGTAATAGTTACAGTTCAATAAACATCTTAGCTACTTACTTGTGTTATTGTTACTTTGTCAACTACGACGTTATAGTCTCGTGCGTGTGAAACGCCAAAAGCTCCTAAGAAGTAGGTATATACTACGTAAACTTTGTTCCTAACATACAATACTTAACCATATAAGAATTTAATTGACTTTGCACAAAAGTATTGTCTTATCAAAGCAATCTTCCAACCCAAACAATTCAATGCGTGCCTTTAAATCAATTGTTGCTTCGACAATGCATAATATTAGGTAACAATAAACAATTACCTAACGTAACTCCGTGGGCGGGACTGAGGTACGTACTTTATGTCCTAGAGCAGGAATAAATTCAAGCTAAACCTTACCGTATTCGGAAAATAAAAACCATAGCTATCTCTATATACCTAAATAATCCTAACGAATCATGCTAAAGTTTCCAATCAGACATACATTTCATTGTATATATTTTCCATTTAATTTATCTTAATTAGTAGGTACTAAACTTAATTGAACTGGACATACCTTGTCATTTATTATTATTGACTTAAATGTATTTAAAATAAGTTTTAAAAAATATTTACTATTATTAAATGAAAAAATAGGCACAGAGTTCTCCAATACTTAAGTGAATATTATGCAATTTTTCCATCTTTCCGTCATTCAGTCTGTTTTATAACTTCCATCATAACACCATGCGATACCTGTATATAAGAATAATAATTCTACATAATACCTGCCTACTTACCCGAGAAAAATCATTTCAAATTTCTTGCAAAAATTCTCAAATTATGCAAAAAAAAATGTTTTAAAGCTAAGATTTTGAAATTTGGTGAAAAATTACTACTATACAGGTCGTTTATAATTACTATAAGGTTTGCTGCCGATTATGCAAACAACGCTTATAAGGGAAAAAAGGATTTTTATTAAAACCCGTAGTCTAAGTTCAGGTCGAACAACTAGTTCATATACAGACGATACACAATTACCTAACGTCAGTGCGTGGGTAGATCTCGGGTAGGTACATTGTTTATGTCCTAGAGCATGAATAAATTCAGTCTAAATCTTGCTTTATTCGCTGAATCAAGTGATCAAGGTAAAACATGGAATGAGAAACTGAATACAGTGACATATTTATTGCAAAAATATGTTCCCGCGTTGGTATAAATTTCAGTGGAAAAGTATTTTACGAAATTTAACAGAACCTAGCATAACTTAGACAAGCATTCCTTTACAGTTGCTTAGTCAAATATAGATATACTATACCTATAACTACTCTGTCTCGCAAACCAAGTAATCATGATTTTGTTTTCTGTGTCAGTTTGCTTGCTGGCTGTAGCCAATTATTAATAACGAACGGCGTTTTATGAATGAACTCGAGCGAAATTGCAATTGGTCCGTCTAGCCGTCCGTCAGAGGCCGATAATTTCCAGATTGGGGACCAAAGTATCTCCAGATTGGGGACCAAAGTATCTCCAAACTATGTTTTTTGTCTGGTGAAAGACTTCGACCGAGGCTGGTTACAACCCTAGCGACAACGACGTGCCGGTACTTAGAAACTGGTAAGCCCGCTACCATCTCAGACGGTTTTCTCACTTACCAAGTGGGCATGGTGTTACCAGAAGATATTGCAAGTCAAATCTAGTTGGTATTTAAAAAAAAAAAAAGTAAATCCCCAAAGCCATAAACTAAGTTACCTATAATAAAACAAATATTAAACATTTTTATGCTTAAAAAAATGGGGTAATTATCCTATTTATTTATTTAGGGGTAGTTAAGTCTATACACTAGAGTCTAGACACTCCAAATGCCAACCTCACCTGCTCGTGGTACCACCTGCTGACTGACGAACGAGGCTCTGGCGGCCGACTAGTGGCGGGATAACCATTAAACTAAACTAGCTAGACTTGAAAAAATGACAGTTGCCGATGTCGGGCAGCAGCGATATCAGCGCAATCAAGTCTAGTGCTGCGATCACCAACCCGCCTGCCCAGCGTGGTGATTAGGGCATTATCCTTATGAGTAGCACAACAAAAAATAGGCCCCTAGTTCCCGGCGGCCCCACTTCTTCCGACTCTGGTAGCGGTCGAGGGGATGGTGGGGCAGGGGGTGCTAAGAATCTCCGGGTAAAAGCCGGCTACCAAAAACAACTGACCTTGGCGACGTACAACGGAAGGACACTAAGGCTCGATGAAAGCATCGCAGAACTCGAGGAAGAACTGAAAAATGTAAGATGGCATATTCTGGGGTTAAGTGAAGTCCGTAGAGAGGGGGAGGATACTACAACTCTAGAATCAGGACACGTGTTCTACTATCGACAAGGAGACAGCCCATCTCATGGTGGCGTCGGATTCCTCGTCAATAAGGTCCTCATTGATAACGTTGTAGAGATATCCAGTGTATCGTCAAGGGTAGCGTATCTTATAATTAGACTCACCAAAAGATACTCTTTGAAGGTTGTACAAGTGTACGCTCCAACTTCATCACACTCGGATACCGAAGTCGAAATTATGTACGATGATATTTATAAAGCCTTAAACCACACCACTAAGGCCCACTTCAGCGTTATAATGGGAGACTTTAATGCAAAAGTCGGCACACAGAGCGGTCCCGAATTTGTTTTGGGTCAGCATGGGTATGGGAGCAGAAACCACAGGGGCCAGATGCTGGTAAATTTTCTTGAGATGAACAGTTTGTTCTTGATGAACTCGTTTTTCAAGAAAAGGCCACACAGAAAGTGGACTTGGAAAAGCCCGGATAACATAACCAAAAATGAAATAGACTTCATTATAACGGATAAACGCTATATATTTAGAGATGTTTCTGTGATCAGTAGGTTTAATACAGGAAGCGATCACCGACTTGTTCGAGGCACTCTAAATATCGATTATAAGCTGGAAAGGAAACGTTTGATGAAGTCTTCACTCCGGCCTACAATGTTTCAGACCCAGGCTGGCTCAGATCGCTTTCAGATGGAACTAACAAACAGATTTCAAGCTCTGGAACCTTTAAGCAATATTGACGAGGATTTTGAAACAGTTGCAAATATCATACGGGAAGAAGGCTATAAGTTCTGTGGTACAAGGCGTATGGGCAAAAAGTCTAAGCTCTCAGATGAGACTCTTCAGCTTATGAAAGAGAGGCGTGGAAATGTATTTAAAAGTCAGGCAGAACAACGAGCCATTAATAGAAAAACAAAAAAATCTATACGTAGAGATCTCCGGTGCCTAAATACTCAAAACATACAAAAAGCTATAGAGGAAAACAGGGGGTCCAAGGTATTTACACAAAGTCTTGGAAGAAGCCAAATGACTAAGCTGAAGACTTCAAGTAGTAGAATTGTTAGCACTAAGCCAGATATACTTGCTGAGATAGAAGACTTTTACGGTCGACTATATGAGTCCCAAGTTCCTCAGCCAGAGGAATGCAACCAAGATCCCAGAGCCAAGCTAACCCGCCACTTTACTGACGATCTTCCCGAGGTAAGTTTGGATGAGATCGTTTTGGCCCTGAAACAACAAAAAAATGGAAAAGCCCCAGGTGAAGATGGAATCACCTCAGAGCTAATAAAAGCTGGAGGTACGCCATTACTTAAGGAGCTACAGAGGCTTTTTGATTCTGTTATTCAGAATGGGAGAACTCCGAAGGCGTGGAATAGGAGCATAGTAGTTTTGTTTTTTAAAAAGGGTGACAAAACACTCCTCAAGAACTACCGTCCTATCTCGCTCCTAAGCCACATCTATAAGTTGTTTTCAAGGGTCATCACGAACCGGTTGTCACGTAGGCTCGATGATTTCCAGCCGCCGGAGCAGGCAGGGTTTCGGAGTGGATACAGTACTCTAGACCACATACACACGTTGAGGCAAATTCTACAGAAGTCCAACGAGTACAACCAGCCTCTGTGTCTTGCATTCGTGGATTATGAGAAAGCGTTTGACTCAATCGAAACCTGGGCAATTGTGGAATCCCTGCAGCGATCCCAAGTAGACTGGCGTTACATCGAGGTGCTGAAATGCTTGTATAGCGCAGCTGTTATGTCTGTCCAAGTACAAGGCGCGTTTACAAGACCTATCCAATTGCATCGCGGGGTGAGACAAGGAGATATCCTGTCTCCTAAGCTATTTTCAAATGCTTTGGAAGATGTCTTCAAAACGCTAGATTGGAAAGGACATGGCATAAATATAAATGGTGAGCTTATTTCACATCTTCGATTTGCAGATGATATCGTTATCATCGCGGGTTCGCTGCAGGAGCTTCAACAAATGATCGATGGCCTTCATGCTGCCTCGCAAAATGTCGGCCTCCGGATGAACTTGGACAAGACCAAGATTATGCTTAATAATCTGATCGTTCCGGGGCATGTCACTGTCGATGGGTCTATTCTCGAAACTGTTAAAGAATATACATATCTTGGACAAATCGTTCAGTTGGATAGAAACAGTTTCGAGAAGGAGATCGATAGAAGAATACAGCTGGGCTGGGGAGCGTTCGGCAAACTCCGCCGAGTCTTCTCGTCACCCATACCGCAATGCCTGAAGACAAAAGTTTTCGATCAGTGCGTCCTGCCGGTCATGACTTACGGTGCCGAAACGTGGACACTGACAGCGAGGCTAATTCACAAACTTCAAGTCGCTCAGCGTGCTATGGAAAGAGCTATGCTTGGTATTTCTTTGAGGGATAAGATCCGTAACGAAGTGATTCGCCAAAGAACTAAAGTAACTGACATAGCCTTTCGTGTTAGCGTACTAAAGTGGCAGTGGGCTGGTCACGTTTGTCGGAGGACCGATGGACGTTGGAGTCGAAAGGTTCTCGAGTGGAGACCGCGTGTCGGTAAACGGAGTGTCGGACGCCCCCCTACTAGATGGAGCGACGACCTCCGAAAAGTGGCAGGCATCGACTGGATGAGGAAAGCCGAAAATAGGAAAAGTTGGCGCTGCTTGAAAGAGGCCTATGTTCAGCAGTGGACGCACAATGGCTGATGATGATGATGATGATGAAGTCTATACAAACTTGTGGGTTGTCCATGATCTAAGTTTTAATGCGGATTGAATCACTATCGTTATTAAAGAAGAAGAAGAAGAGTGGTCATTTTTAATACAGCGTCTCATTAGAGCACCAATCCTACCGTGCTTATGAAAAGGTAACTTTTTAACATTTTGCTGAAACTAAGTTACAGACTCGGCCTGAATCTGCAAAAGGAGCTCTCCCTATGTATCTGACTTGTGTCTTAATGTATCTACGTATCTATATAAAAAAACGATTAAGATACGTAGGGAGAAGAAGCTCATTTTGCAAATACTGAACCAGCCTGGTACTCAATTTAAGCAGAATAACTAAGTATCATTTCATTAGAACGGCAAAGATGGTCTCAATTAATTGGGGACGCAAACAAAGTTACAGCAGGAAAGGAACAACTATGGTAGAATAGTAGAGTAGTTATAATAGAGGTCACTGCGTAATAAATAGCATAGGTATCTGGCCAAAGAATCAAGTAGCCGACGACCTCTAGTAATCTATACGTCTATGGTATTAAAGTTGCTCAGACATTTCCATAAATCGTAGAACAATAAGCCACGGCACGGTTTCCACGTTGACGTTACGTAACAATGGAGGCGACGATTGAAAGTGTTGTTCTAACATCCACAGTATCACAGCGTTTTGAATAAAAGCTACTTTGTAATGGTAGTGACCTGCTTTAATGTGGGTGGATTTAATAGCTAAAACCAGCGAGATCTTATTTCATCTAGAGATGTAAACCATATACATCTGGTGCCAAAAATTCAAACCAACGTATACTTATAACATTAAAAAAAAAAAAAAATATATATATATATATATATACTTATACTACGACAATACACACATCGCCATCTAGCCCCAAAGTAAGCGTAGCTTGTGTTATGGGTACTAAGCTAGCTAGCTGATGAATATTTTTTAAAGAATATAATACATAGAAATACTTATAATATACAGACACAGACTAACCCCCAGACACTGAAAAACATTCATGTTCATCACATAAACATTTTTTTCCAGTTGTGGGAATCGAACCCACGGCCTTGGACGCAGAAAGCAGGGTCGCTGTCGACTGCGCCAACCGGCTGTCCAAACCACATTATTAAATAACTAGCAACTTTTTTGGCTACAACAAACTCAACTCAAACTGGTCATTCTAAGACCCACCGCTTTGCATCACCTGACGTCATCCGTCTCCTAAAGGCTACGTCCTTTAGGTTGGTAACCATGAGATTTAATAACTTACAGGGTAGGGTAGCTTATAAGCTATCCTAAACTATTTAACATCACGCAATACACAATATTTTGATAGTAGGGCTATAAAATGCAAAAAAACAAATAAATTTACCTCTTTGAGATGATTTTTTTATAAATCCTGATAAATTTATTTAATAATTTCAAATCATTATTGATTAAACATGAAAATACGGAGTTTGATACGAACTTTATTTCCCTAATTACCCCTATTTTAGAGGTGAACTTTATACTGTTACCGCCTATAGCATTCCTAAGAAATTAGTATATCAAACGCAAGAAAACATTTTAAATCCGATTGGGATAACTTTGCTCTACGTAGAATTAAACCTATTATTTAGGCCAGGTTCAAATTCAAGTTTCTAACCTTTACATCACATCCATCTCCAAATAAAAATGACAAAAAATCGAACAGAGAACCGATAGTTCAACATGCAAAACAACCTAATACAAGTAGGTAACCGAATGCAAAGTCACGTCTATTGACTTATATCTCTACATATCTACAGACCCGGTTTATCTAATCTACCATTTAGTCACAGTACTTTGTAAACCTCCATATGCATGATGGCTTATAGATTCGAAATACGTTTAAATTGTTACTAAACTAGCGGGGGTCTCGTATACAAATAATAGTATCTTTCACAATCAATTAAATAATTACGAAGAAGTAACCTTAAAAATTAAGAATATGCGCGTGCTTAACGGCTAGCGTTAACGGCTAGTTAAAAGAAGGCGCTTCGGAATTGCACAATATACTCTAGGTTCGCACATTTATTCTTGTAATATACAAAGGTTTTTTGTGCGTTTTTATGTGATGGAATAACGAAAAAACCGATAACCGATTTTAAAGATTCTTCCAATCTAAGATAAGTTCAACCGTTATTAGACAGAATATTGATCCCTACCTACACAATTATTTTTTATCAAGCTAGACGTGTGTAACCTTGCCAATTAAAGCATAATTTTAACAAACACTAAGAATTTTGCCTTGCCTTATTGCCATAGTCTTAGTCGAAGCGGCTGAAACCGTTGTAAAAAACTAGTTACTAATAGGCAGTAAGCTTCGTGGGATATTAAAAAGTGCATCAAGTTATAATGCTTAATTGTAACCAAGATTTTTTTTTTTTTTTTTTCGCTTTAAATAGATAAATTCTCTATTTGATTGACTTATTCCACTTTAATATAAAACGTAGTTACAGCTCAATAGCTCAGCTGAAGTTATTTTTTTAAGTTACCTAACGTCACATACACGTAAGCGTAAATCTGTCATTTTATATGGAGTACCAAACGTCAAAATTCGATAGATTCACTTTACTACACAGTTTAGTTTCTTATCTTGATAAGTTACACTCATGGCACTGAAAACGAATTAGCTTATAAATGAGATTGAAATAATGTATACAAATGAGCGTTATGATAATAAACGTAGCTATTATGTTAATTATTTTTAAAAAGTCTTTACGGTCTAAAAATATAATAAATTATGATTCATGAAGCCAGTGCGAGTTACGAGTACCATTATTATTACGTGTAATTTATTACTAGAGCAACCTTCACGTGTTGCAAGGATAAATATGTACCCACCCAATCAATCTATCCGGACATCAATAGGCCATCAATCCTATATTCGAAATATTAATGGCTTCTAGTTGATTAAGGTCGACCTAAGGCTAAATTGAGGTTGTATTATGTTGGTGAAATTTGAAGCGAATTGGTCACTAGCGAACTTAATCAGCATTAATGTCCCCACTGCTGTACAAGAGACCACCACGCTGCTCTTATGCAGGTTGGCGGGCTTTAAAGATTTTAGTATTACATTTGATAATAGCTTAACTTACTCTACAAGGAAGGGTATTTCAATATCGTACACTGAACAGCGAATAATTACTGGTCCAATCCGGGTAATGGAATCAGAAATACGTGATCTATAGCCGACATGCTAACCACTAGACCATGTGAACGAAAGAATTTTTTTTTATTCTATTACAAGTTAGCCCTTAACCGCAAACTCCCCTGATGGTAGGTAGGGGGGATTATGACAGTTACAAGCTACATCGGTTTCTAAGCGACATCGTACCGGAACGCTAAATCGCTTGGCGGAACTTCTTTGTCGGTAGTATGTTAAGTAACCGCGGCCTAAGAGCCTCCCACCATACCATACCAGACCAAAGGAAATTCAGAAATTATGAATTCACGAATTACCCTTCGCACCCGGTAATTCCTAAACAGAAGACCACAAACCGAATTATCTTATATTTGCGTTTTACCTGTCTGAATATCCAATATAAAAAATAGAAACCTTAACTACATATTTTTTCATTAAGGTCGATAGTGTTCCAAAAGGCAAAAAATATACCAAAAATACTTAAGTATACTTACATGTGAAGAATAAAGATCCTTATTTATGATAACTCGCAACAGATAAGTGGTTATCCGTTACAATAATACGCATACATGACTCAATAAAACTACGAGTAAACCAAGGCGAAAGAAACCGACTGGTTTCTAGACTTCCGGAGTACTTTTCGAAAGGAAACGGATAATCGAGTTATAACAGTATTTGTTATAAACAGCTAACGTTCAAATTGTACCGTAACACGGCGGACATGATTTCGGGATGATACCGCGGATTTGTGTTTACTTTGATGATGCACTGTGAACACCCATTAGTGATTACCTTCTATGATATATATTAGCTGTAATAGCTCAGTGGGTAAGGGCCGGCACGCACCTTTAACTTTTCGGAGCAGGAGGAGTAATATCACTTGATTTAAAGGGGAAGGAAAATACCGTACCTGTATGCCTGAGCGTTCTCCATTCTGTTCTCAAGGGTGTGAGGAGTCTACCTATCGCACTTGACCAGTGTGGTCGATTACCGCCTAACCCCTTTTAGTTCTCAGAGGAGACCTGTGGCCAGTAGTGCGCCACTAATATGATACATACAAAACTTAAGAGGCTCGGTCTACCTTCTAGTGCATTCTGTATGTTCTGAAGATCGCACTGCAAGGCACCGGGCGGGTTTTCACCCTTATGTTGTTAATATACCAAAAATTCGCACGAAGCGATTTGCATCTTCGTGGGTTGGACCGAGTTCTATGTTTCCTAATTCTTACAACCTGGGTATCATTGAGACAAGAGTGAATAGGCATCTTCTAGTTTTAGTACACATCTGCACTTTCCATCAGGTGAGATTGTAGTCTAGCGATAGTAAAAAAATTATATATAAATTATAGTTAAAAAAAACTGAATAAACTAAAGAGTTCAACGTCTTATCATTGTTTCTTTCAATACCAATATAAACGTCCACCCGCAAAAGGGTCTTATATCATACAAGTTCTATAAGATCTATCTCTTAACCCATGTATGCCTAATCATTTCCTCGTGCCTTCCCTTTTAGGAACCTTTGCATCGAGCTAGCTGAGATAAAATTATCTAACATCCAATCCGTGCCAAGGTACCGTTTTTTTCACTCTTGCATCCGATCGCTCGCACCAATTTATTTACTTAACCATTCATTCGGTTCGTTGAACTCGACGACGTTAATCTTCGTCCGAACAGAGGAATGACAGCCTTACTACTTTGTTTTATGTGCTGTTATAACCGAATGAACTATTCGTGTCTGGTTAGTGCATGCAACTTTACATTTTCACTCAATTGACTCCCATAAGTATCGGAATTTAAACTTTTGTGTCAAGTAATAATGACGATTATCGCTTAGTTTTTTTTGTTTTATCAACGTTAATAAAGTAGGTAAATATTGTACCTACATGTATGTTTTAACATACGTGACGATACGATGAATAAGTTCTAACGTACGTTAATTTCATTCATAAAAAGTGCATCTATTTGATTTGACACTTTCGCCCTTTTAAGTTAGCAAATACTTTGAATAAACGTGCGTACTACAAGACTATTGGGTCATTTGATTGAATTATAAACTGTGAAACAAATAAGAATGTATATTGTATATAATAAGAAAAATGTATATATCGATTTCTTACTCATAAACACTACCCAGTACCCTAGCAATGTATTTTGTGATTATCGATATTAATGAAATAATGGTACGAGGTTTTGCGAATGTGGATCTTCAATAATGGCAATATTTTGATTATTATATGATATTATCACGGCGCATTTAAAGGTCCTGTGAGATACCATAGTAACGTTTCCAATTTATTTTTTTATTTTTATTAGCATTTGAAGGCCGCCGGCGGCCATTTAATTTATCAATCATAAACGATTAGTCTTTTATTTTTAGCTCATTTCGCAAAATTGTAACGTTAATGGATTCGAAGTGTTTCTTTTTAAATGTCGAAGTTAAGATTTTAGTTTGTGTAACTAATATAGATTGAGATATTTTGTCAGTCACGCACGTTTTACCAGCGTTGACAGACAGGTCTATGTACAAACATATTTAAAGTTTTTTAAAGCTCTTGCAATTTTACATTTTCTCTTAATTTATTTCCATGCGAACTTACCACCAAAGAACTCCCCAGACCGGACCAGAGAAAATTCGGAAATTATAAATTTTTAATTTTAACTTTTATACGTATCTATTCAAAAACGTACGCTATAATGACGACTGATTAGCACAGTGGGAAGCGACCCGGCTTTTCGATTTCCAAAATTGGAAAACCTTTGTGTGATGAACATCAATGTTTTTCAGTGTCTGTGTGTTTTCTGTATATTCTATGAATAATATACATAAATACTTAATTTATGTATATTATTCATAGAAGTAGTCATCAGTCAGTACTACACTTAGTACCCATAACACAAGCTACGCTTACTTTGGGGCTAGATGGCGATGTGGGTCGTAGTATATATTTTTTTATTTTTTTTTACAAAAGTTGTGCCTATTTAATTTGATACTTTCGACTTTTGGATCTCTCGTAAGGATTTCGATCCTCTAGCAAGTAAGTTGTAGGGATTTCTGGGATTATAATATTGTTGGCGTATGTCCATTGAGAGGGAGTCGACAAACACTTCGCCTTTAAAATCAAACTTCTAACTCATTCATATCTTAAAGTCAATCGGCTTTATTAGCTATGTGGCCCACTCATGTCCACTGTAGCTTGACAAAATATTTATATCGATTTCTTTGGTTCTTTTACAGATTTTTCTGATTTGTTGTTGAAGTTGAACTACTGCAAGTATTGCTCCACGTGTATTAAACTAAATAATCTGTTTTTTTCGTAAAAACACTAAGCAATGATACTTTTCGAAAATAGATATTCAAGAAAAAACTAACCATATGACACTAAAGCTCTCATCTCAGACCCATAGCAGCTACATAGGTCAGGTCAGTTGCCTTTTATTTTGCAAACAGCTGTATTTTTTCATACAGACTAAATTAAACTTTAAATAAATTGTAATAAAGGTTAGTTAATAACTCTACATTGCTGTAGCAGATGTGCGTGCTACCACGTGCCATAGACAAAAAAAATACAATAGACGTGAAGCAACAATGGAGTACACCGATTTGATACGTCAAGCTGAAACCATTAAAAGTCGCACGCGTATATATATTTTTTTAACCGACTTCCAAAAAAACCCGACTTATTATTTTGTCGCCTGGGCCCACTTCTAAACGATTCGTAGACTTTTTAACATTTTTTTTTTTATTTATTGCGGATTCATATTTGCAAAATACGTTTTGAGCAGCACGTAAAAAATTAAGGCCAGTTTAGCCTTAAATTCTAAATAAGTAGTTTTTAGTAGTAGTACCCACAACTTTTTGTGACACGAGCTCGTCCGGTAAAGTACTATCGCCATACTTATTACACTACTTAGTATACCTACTGACCATTATACTGTCTTAAAATAAATATTTACTCAACAATCTTACTACTTATTCAGTTTTCTTCTACATAAATAAAGTCCCAACTTAGTGTAATACCTCCTTAGCTACTTGTTATATAAAGTGAACCTTTCTGATGAGCCATCAAAGAACAAGTTTTTGGTTAATTGGTAATATGGGATGGTGATTAACAAATTACGATCTCGCTATATCCAGTTACATTGCGGCCCGTTATATTTTAGAGTTTACTACAGTTATTTAATTGAACACATCCTGATGATCACCGACAACGTCACCTACCGTGGGAATACGTAAATGATACTGATAATGGAAACCTTAGAATCGCCTAGGAAGACGTTTTATTAATCGATATACGCCTCCTCTGTTTCTCTTTGAATTAAATTGTGTATGATTATTCTTATTCTCTAACTTATTCTGAAACCCTTACTAATAAACGTTGTAAGTATATTGACTAGTAACGCAACGCAACTGCTGACCGATAGAGGGAAAAAAATATAACTTAACTAATCGTTTATAAGCAAGGCCAGACTCGTCCGCAGTATACTCTTTCAGGGATGGTGATAAAATATACATGCTGACAATAATTTGTATAAACTCCTTTTTTGATTGTAAAAGTCCAAGACCATGATTTTTTAATTTTCACCCCTAAGGGGATTATAATAGTGGGTTAATTTTGTATTAAATTGCGTAATTTTTAAAGTTACTCCGATTATAATGTGTATTTAGGTTGACAATCAAAATGTTAGTCCGATTTTAAAAATATTTGTTTGAATTGAATATGAATTAAAAGCGGAAAAGTTTGTTTGGGAATTTTATCAGAAGCTATGCGGACGAAGTCGCGGAGGACCGCTAGTTTATAACATCAGTTCGTTTTACCGATCTAATGGTATTGCGAAGAAATAACAGTCTTCCTCTATAGTGGTGCAATTAATAGACAGGTGTGGCGATAGGCTCGAGTATTTCCAAAGTTCTGTTAGGCGGGCTTTGTTGCTGATATCTACCAGTGCTAAATAACAGCCTATTAAGTCCCGTGCTAGAACAAAGATCATCTCTCCCGGCGAGAGGGTTCCGTATTGACCTCTCACGCGATTTGCTCCGTTAACGGGCTGGCATACTCGTATGCAAAGATCGTAAAACAACCAGAGTGGGAGTGAATGCGATGTTCAAACGTTGGAATACATTTCAAAGAAGAAACCATCGAATTTGATAGTAGATATATCGGAAATCTAACCATCGTTACCTTTTATTATTTTAGAATTGCGAGTTTCTGGGAAATTGTCGTAAATTCCAATAATAAGCTCCTTAGAGTCGTCGCTAAGGCATCCCCTGACAGTGTATTTATTAAACATTGGCGAAAAGTGCACCAGATTCCAAACATGAAATAATATAAAATAGTTGGATTTTAATTTTAATTGAAATTGAATTTATTCTTTAATTGAAATTTAATTTATTCTAATTTTAAGTCTCCATTTTAATTAATAACTGTTTTCTTTCTTTATTTATTTATTTTCAAAATCTGTCTTTTATATTTATTTTGTGTTAACCTCTCAATTTTGTATATGGGACCCCGACCTGAAATAAAATTATTTTAGTTTATTTTATTTTATTTTATCGGGCATGCTAAATTAGAATGATGGGACTTAAAAAGTTATAATAACAACGTTAGTTTGTTACCAGTTCCGGATTATCCCTTAAGCATTTTGAGCAATTTCTTAGGGCATCTTATCTCGTGGGGTATCGTAAACAGCAATAAAAAAATATTATCTAATACGTGAAAGCAAAGTGAAAACCCATTTTTGAAAAGTCATATTCCGTTAAATAAATAAATGTACGCTTTAGTTTTAATTTTTAATTCTTACATAATATACTCTCCTATATATACCATGATAATCTCATTGTATCAATACGATAAAAAATGCTAAGCCGATTTTGTAGAAACTTTGCAAAGGCATGGGACTTTTTTTACCACAAACACAATAGACACGTTTTTAAATAACCGAAACAGAAAACGGATATAGTCGCAGGAAGCAGCTAGTGTCCTATATACGTTACCTATGTACAGTTGCGTGATCGCGTGCAGTCCCTGAGGTGCCTTTGATGTGTATCTTTGATGACTATGCTCGTTTTTAATTGAATCTTTGCTCTAGACGCTTGTTTGCTTGTCTATGCTTATATTATAAAGTAAAGATAAGTTCGTTTGTTTGTTTATATGTAATCGATATGAAAATGTTGAACGAATTTGAATACTAATTCCGATTCTTTTATCATTACAAAGTGATTTTATCCAGAAGTAACACGGGCACATTTCACAACATTTATTCATTATCAGGTCCTCAGCTCCTGAGGATGCTCCGGAGCGAAACGTGCGTAGAGGTTACATTGCCAAAGATCTGTTTGGCGTGGAGTATAAGGATTGAATGAAATGGATGAAATTATAAATTACACATTACAGATTCTCAACTAGTACATTATAGCAAGATAACTTGCTATAACAGTGGGGGAAAACATCGTGAGGAAACCTGTATGCCTGAAAGTTCTCGATAACGTTTTGAAAGCTGTGTAGTATATTGTACTTTTATTTGACCTATACCACAATTAAATCATCTTACTCACATCCTGGGGTAGCTGGAAGAGATCTCTTATAGAGATAAACTTTCCTTTGTACACGTCATGTATCTTATGTTCACAATAACAATTTATGGTACATAAGTAATAAATAAATAAATAAAGTCTACAAATCCACACTTGGATGGCCTAAACCTATCCTCATTCTGAGAGGAGACCCGTGCCCTTTAGTGGGCCTCCAATAGATTGATGATGATGATGATGATAAAGATTTTGGTTACTTTACTAAAATTTTTCTTCTAGAAGAGCCCCGACTCAGTCGATAGACCAGGGATGGCATTTTAATGAAAAATGGCACCCGTTGATTACATTTCATTGCATTTTTCTGTATTTTATAAACTAAATTAATGGCTTAAGAGTAGCTGGTAGTCCAGATCGCAAAACGGTTAAAGGCAAAAATACGAAGCATTATCAACATCTGCGCGGCGGAATGTCGCACCGCCCCAAGCGACCATCACTCAGCCGCCACTTATGTTGCTATATAAAGTGCAAATATATAAACGTACAGTAACAGATCCAGCGGGTGGGCTAACCCCTTCTCAAGAACACCAGAGTCTACCTCAGACAAATCTCAAATTAAATTGATATTATCCAACTTTCATCGTTTTTCAGTTAAATCACAACAGAGGTCTGCTGAAATTAATATCCTTAATATTATAATAAATAAATACATTTACACAAAATACATGCTAATAAACACAATTAAATAAATATGATTAAATAGGAATACATATTATTTTATACAAATAATATATACTTAATCATTATAATATTAAATAAAAGAGAAGTGAGCTACTGGTCCACAGACAACTCAGATAAAAAGTGATTTTTAGTAGTCTTCTAAAAATGTTACCGGATTTTGACTAGAAATTACAGACTAAAGATAGTAAAAAATACGGAAAAATAATTTTTTGCGTCTTTTTTCACCTTACCAAAACTTTTGGGAGATATTTCTTTAAACATTGGCAAAAAGTGCGCCAGATTCCGAACCTTAGTTAATTGATTATGAAATAGTTGGATTTGAATTATAATTTGCTTAAATCTAATTTAATTTTAATTTTTGATTTTAATAAATTATTGTTTTTTTTTTACATCTGATTGTCTTTTATATTCATTTTATGTTAATCTCTCAATTTTTAATATGGGTGGGGACCCACCTGAAATAAAATTATTTTATTTTTTATTTATTAAACCTTAGATCAAGCCCCTCCCAAACCAAACCCTGGATCCGCCACTGCATACATATGTGCTCTCTATTAATAGCAATAGAGAAGAACGTTTATCGTTTGCTTTAACCTATACTCTACAGGCTGCTGGCAGATGCAACTGACGTTGGCGGCGATTTCTTGAATACCCTAGGTAACTACTTGTAACCTGATATTGAATTCTGCAGGAATCTCAATATATTAATTGTATTCAAATGCACAGATATTGTATGGCAATTTATTTTTAAAAATAAAATATATCAATGTTTATGAGACCTGTAATGACCGAAAAATTGTAAACTCTAAACCAGCTAACTGGTTCATTTCTCTTTTAGTCGGTATTAAGGAATTAAAAAAAAAAACACATTTTTGTACACCTAACAAAATTATAAACAAGAACAAAAAACACTAGTGTTTTATAGCACACAGGCACAATTGGCGGCCTTATCAGCGAAAAACGATCTCTGCCAGGCAACCCAACAAAGGAAAGGGATAAAAAAAATAAAAACAGACTATAGGGTTAGGTTGTACCTACACAAGAAGAAGTGGTATAATATACACAAATAACAAATGTAACCAAATTAAAAAAATACTAATCATTTATCATGTAAGTATAAGCCATATAACACAAAGGAAAATAACTCAGAAGTAAAAAAATGAACAACTTAGGGTGACATAAAATGCTCGCCTCTCTCAAAGGAAGTCTTTTGAAAATCGAAATATAAGAAGTCCGACAAGGAAATAGCCAAACACAAATTTATGTTACTTAGATTAGACTAAGAACTAAATAATGATTGTAAATAATTACCATAACCAATCAAAATTATCGTGACATTTGTAAACAAACATTTTTATCCTCAGAAGTTCATCGACCATATAATTTCGAATGATTTGTATAAAATATGTTCATCGATTTACATAATAGCGGACCTAGTGTTTAAAAATAAAAGCACATTTATTTGTATTAATGATTAAAATAAAAGTCCCGCATTGTTTGGCTTCGTGAATAAATTAATTTCAATAGGTACATAAATTATTATTGATACGAGTATAATAATATTGATAAAAATCTCAATCGATAACAAATATTTTTTAATGGTTTTCTTTTTTTATTGCTTTGTCTTTGGTGTACAATAAAGTGTATTTGATTTGAATTATATCGAAGAGAATAAATAAGACAAGAGTGATGAAATATTTGCATTTTTACCTACCTACCTATAAACCTTTCGCTACGCATCTTGGTGATCAGGCCCCGCATATTTTGTTGAATAGGTACAACGTAATGTCACGATTATTACCTGTCATCGACAAATTTCACAATACCTATTTCTTCCTGTCTTTATGACTCTTTGCTATGTTCACATTTTTTTTTGTTTTTGTGAATGTCATGGCCACTTTTATCAATATTCTTATAAGTAAAAGTGTATAAAATTGTACAAGTTTATGACTGTACCTATACGGTATATACGAGTATGTATATTGCTAGTGCCCTTAATAAATAAATAAAATAAAATGACCTGTCCTGTTACAACTTTTATCGCATTTAGAGATGTACAGTAAAAACGTCTTTCGCACTTTTCAGCCAAGTTTTTGAAAAGATTATACAAAGAGTATTTAACATGGCTACTTTTTATGCCGGAAAGAAGTTAGCCCTTGACTGCAATCTCACATGACGGTAAGTGTTGTTGCAGTCTAAGATCGTAGCGGGTTAACCTATTTGTGGTCGGTTTCTGTAATGGTTTACGCGGCATCGTACCCGAACGCTTTATCGCTTAGCGGCACGTCTTTGTCAGTAGGGCGGTAATTGGCTAAGGCCGAAGCCTCCCACCAGAATAAATCTATAGCTAGCCTTAAATTAGTTAGTATTAGAAATTAAACGCGTGCCAGTATTAAAAAAAAATAACTGGTTTATTCTTGAGAAGTTTTAGAAGTTCGCTGATTTGCATGCTCTATACATAAATACTATTCATTGCACGCATAACATTATGCAATGAAATCTTGAAATGCTGTCAGCCATCTGGATGCCGTCCCACCTGCTACCGGTTTGATTTTTCGATACACTTTTTATGGGTTCAGTACTACATACCTACTTAAGAGTTTTTGCGTGAAATCTTGTTTTACAGTTTTTAAAGTAAGTACATATGCAAAAGTGTGTCTGTTTGTTGCCCATCTCGACGAAAACAGTCGTGCAAAATCCTGAAAATGGACTCAGGATACTTTTTGTCCGAGAGAACATTCGTTCCTATATATTACGTTCGGCTCAACCTCTAAACCCAATTTGACAAAATTTTGACCAAAGATAGCTTTCCCGCTGGAGATATAAGAACAAAGGATACGTACTTCAGATTCTTTGTTTGTTCTTTTTCGCTTTGATAAATTAAACAATTTACTTAGCTCTTTTAAAAAAACACCGCGGAGCCGATTGTTTTTTTTAAATCATTGTGCATGTTTGTTTACAAGCTATATCTTAGCAAAATATTATTAATTCCGTTTTTTCATTAAACCATTCATACTAACGCTTTGCTTTCTGGGAAGGTTCGATCTCCAGAAAACAAGCTATCTCTGTGCCCAAATTCATTATGATCAGTGCAATAGTTCGCCAATCATAGCGAGCGAACAAAATAACACCTTTTTGCATTTATTATGTTTAAAAAGTTTAGTAGAACGTAAAAGAAGCGGGCAGAGCCATTTAAAATATAATATGCCTAGGTATGATATACCTACATGTGTTTTACACGGAAGAGGTTATATATCTATACGAACTAGATATGTACGAACTTCTATATAGATGCCAAAGCATTGTGTGTTCTATTACGTATTAAATGGTTTACGACTTGTGAACCGTTAAGTGATAAAAGTTGTACGGGCGATCGATGTTATGGTATTATTAACAGTGATCGGAAAAGGTATAGTCTTAATACTATAAGTTGGCGTGCAAGTACCTATACTATGGAGTTGATAACACCACCAAATAATTTCATTTATACTATGATATTGTACCTAATCGTGTGGTAACGGTCGATCGTAATAGGTACACCACAACACCTGTTCCCGCGGGTGTCGTACAAGGCGACTAAGGGAATATTACAGGAAACGGGCAGCAGCCTCCTCTGTGCTACTACTACGGACTACCATATACATACTGCGATCACCAATCAAAATGGAGAGCCCTTTAGTAAAGCATTAGACTGTTATTTACTATTGATGATTATAGGTACATATTACTGCAGCTGGAAGAGGTAGAGTCGAAATAAATAATGCTGGTGCCAAGATATATGCCATGGAGTTGCGTAAACCACCAAATACAGATACAATTATTATCAATTTATTATTATTGAATCTTTTACTTCTGAGAATTGGTACCAGGCAATATTACTCGATTTTTTATGCAAGGCATTGCGTTTTATTAGTTAACAGGCTGTGAACAGTTAAGTTGTAAAGTTATACGGGCGATCCATATGATAGTGTTAATGTCAGTGATCGGAATCTGTGCAGTCTTAATAATTACACTTGAAGTAATTAAAACAACCAAATACTTATATTCATTTATTTATGAGTCCCATAATGTACTTGTAAATTGTAGTATTACGTTCTTGTTACGTTACTTGCTAGGAAGCAGAACAATTTCCTAATATTTAAGTACAATTATTATTAATTGTATTACTTAAGTAGGTAGGTACTTATATACCTACTGGTTTCTAGTAGGTATATAAATACCTACGTACTTAACTGTTTTCGGTTTTACGTGTATAATAACGTCCTCAGAGAGAGATCAAATCCTCAGATATGAGATATATGAATATATATAAAAGGTATTTTAAACCTAAATGTTCGAACACCTATGCATGCTACTGATTTCCATTATATCCCATGTTTTCCATTACTTCCATTATGTAACGTCCGTGATGATATTTCTGCCCTTGACACGTACAGTCTATGTGCAACAAACTCGAAATCGCTATTATTTCGTAACTTTAATTCAAAGCAGTAAACTAAACGAATACTATTTTTTAATCGATTAAAAATAAAAAAAAAAAACGTAATTAAATAATAAAAGACGTAATCCCTGGTTAGTCATAAATTACGTAAATAAATAAATAATAAATATACTACGACAATACACACATCGCCATCTAGCCCCAAAGTAAGCGTAGCTTGTGTTATGGGTACTGAGATAGCTGATGAATATAATACAAATAAATACTTATAATATACAGATAAACACCCAGACACTGAAAAACATTCATGTTCATCACACAAACACTCTCCAGTTGTGGGAATCGAACCCACGGCCTTGGACTCAGAAAGCAGGGTCGCTGCCCACTGCGCCACTCGGCCCAAAAAAAAGTTAAGAAATTACCTATCAATATTGGGACAATATTTGATTACATAGAGTTAAAGTATAGCCTAGGTAAAATTCACCCGTCGAAAGAATGCGTTCCTAACACCTTTCAGTTGGTCATATAAAGCAAATAAAACAAAATTAAACAGTTGCCAACAGCATCAAAAAGTGCAATTTTTTAAAAAGATTTGGTTATGGCTTTAATTAATTTATAGCAATAATCTTAAAAAAAAAAAAAATCTAAATTGACATAATAATATAGGTAGGTTTTAATTATATGATTAATTGGTAGGGCAAATGAACAATAAAAATGCTCCGTTCGTGAAGAAAATTCGTGTATGCCAAACCTTTGTAATAGTTGTCCAGACATTTCAATAAATGTCTGATTTCTGTATTAGCAATGACTTTACTCACCTGTCACATGAGGTCAACAAACTATAAAAAACCTGACTCAATAAATAAGATTATACGATGCTATGAAAAAAATACTCCTTTTGTTATACGCTACGAATATTTTAATAGGATGCGACAAATAAACAAAATGATATTTTATTTTCATATCAAAAAATATACTTAGAGACTTTATAAACATTTAAATACATCATATTACAACATTTTTTTTATGTTACAACATCGTGCTCTCATTGACTCTTGAATCAGCTTTACCTCTCCTGACTCCTAACTTAAGCTAACCTAACCAGTCTCTGATAAGTTTAGGATTTATTCATTCATTAATCACGAGTCTTCTCTCACATTGGGCAGGCTTTTGGCCTTAGTTTACGGCTTTGAAAGTGCTGATTTTTGGGCTAGCTAATAGCTATCTATATAGGATATCGGTGTTTGAACTGTGACTAGCCTCTTCACTGGCGAAGACGCAGCCAATGACATCTGACTCTTTTAAGCCTTAAGGCTCAACCTAGTGCTAGGTTCTGCTCTCGCGCGACCTTCTAGTGACACTGCAGCAGCCATTCTAGGTTAAATAGTAACACACAAGCGGATAAGTAGAACAACGCACTCGTTTTGTTCTCACTGTCGCAACTAGGCCACTCTACCCTCCAAAAAACAGACATCTATAGATGAAATCTAAGATTTTGTGTGCCGTAACGTTACGGTCGGACATTGCGCTCATCCTGGAAGTTTTAACGCGTTCCGACCTTACGTACTTCCTCCTAAACCAGTTTTATTCTAGGCCAAAATTATTTGATTTATTGCATAATCATATTACCATTCCATTAAGTATTATTGTGCTAATAGAAAATATATCCCAGCTATCCATCAACAGGGCTTCACATTTTGTCCGGTGGGAAGTTTAGCAGCGGCTAGCCGTAAAGACATAACAACGGTATAATTTTGATTAGGGAATTAAATTAATTATCGCATACCGCAACTATGTGTGATTTAGCGACATTTAACAAACTTACCGACATACCAAGGTTACAGTGGCCCTTCTGTGGATGTATTATTGAATTAATAACTAAATATTCACACACAAAAGGAAGATAAAATTAAAAAATACCGGTGTATGTCAAATAGATAATAGATAGCTCCTTTAAAACTAGACATATCTTTTTAGACTCTACCAAATAATAATCATTTAAAAACAAAATTATAATTATATCATAGAAGCTAAATAATTAAAACCGCGTGTAAATCATAGCCATGACTGCGCTCAGCTAACCAGCACCGATTGAGATGCTCATATTCATAACGATTGCATCACTGTATATATTATATACACACACTGTATAACAACCACAAATATTGATTTTTGGTTTGTACATTTTGAGAGGAAAAATTTAATAAGTGGCGTGAAAGCCAAAGTCTTGTACAGAGTGCGTTTCTATTAATAATGACTTTTGGCAACACTTTGGTCGCTAAACATGGACCTCGTCTGTAAATTCAGACTCATGGTATCTCATGAATCAAATGGAGAGGGCTAAGGTAGGGAGTATTATTACTTTATCAAACTAACCAGAAATGAGTAGTTCCTAAAATATGCAAAGAAGGCGAACATAGGCTGCATAACGGCAGACAAACAGGAAATTTCAGTTAAAGAAGAATAATTAATATTAACGATAGTGGAAGTGGTGTTATATATTATAAAACACAGTAGAAGAACGAAAAATTGATGAAGTGGTAACCATAATCTAATAACCATAACCTAAAACCATTCTTCTAAATGTGGCCTGCGCTAACAATAAAAGAAACAACAACCAAATTCAAATAAAAACTAGATCATGTAACATACACCATTATTTGTACCAAACATGTTCTAAAATCTAATAAAACAATACAATCAAACCAACACGCAACACCTGGTACCAAATTTCATACAAACCAGTTTAGTGCTTGAATAATTGTTATGAAACGCATAGCTAACATTTTAGTTACAGAGTCCGGCTGAATTGATTAGCTCTAGCCTCTAATCCAATGCTATGCCAATTGTTTAATATTTTGTGATTGTTGTAAAATTTTTGCACCTTCGGGGTCAACTGTATTAAATGTCGAGTACAGAAAATAATCCCAAGAAAATAAACATTAAATGGAATCTGTAGAACAAGATGATGTAAATTAATTTAATTCTCAACTATAGACAGTACGTTTTACTGGTTTTATTCAGAAAATTGTGGACGAACACGTGGTTGTATCACATGAAGAAATAGAATAGAATTAGTATACGTCATAAATCATGGTTTAGCATACTGTTTATTTTTATTTTTGCTATTACAGTCTTATCTTTAAATTCTTTGGAGGTCGGGGCTGCTTTGAAGTGTCCGTCAAACTCTGCTTGACTAAAACTTTCATCTTTACTATTTTCTACTTGTCGTTGTGCGACAGCTATCTGGCAAATCAGATCAGAACAACAATAGTTGATTGATCGCGTAATCTTTTATCTCTTCTTAGCTTAACGTGACCTGCTGTGTAGGGTTATAACGTTTCTTACATACTACATGTCTTTATTCTGACGCCATACCTACTACGTATTTACATAAAACTGTGTCAAGTGTTATCAGATGCAAGACCTTGACTTTATCAGCAATAGAAACTGTTCCTACGGAGTGTTCCTACTTACCTAGCTACCTGTCATTATCATCCAAATGCATGTCCAGCCCACATGTATGAAAAAAGCATGATATTAGGAATTTTAATGCAGCTTTGGAGATTTCTATTACTCGTAATTTAGTCGTTTGTTGCTGGCGAAGATTGGGACCCTGATAACTGACGTCATCCGGATGTGGGTCCTAACCTCGGTAGCATAGGCGTTCGGACTAGCATCTAGTTCAAAAAGCCTTACTTATACAAACGTCGACCCTAATGGTTTCCAAGTCATCACATGAGGCACCCCTAGTTTGACAAAACCCCCACCGATCTCGTCTAGCCCTGGGGTTAAACTCGAAGAGCCTTCGCGCTCGCCCCCATTCCCCAGTGACGCTATTACAACCCGTCAGTGACGATCAACCCGAAATTATCGTAATTTTTTTCATGCTCCTGCCTCAGTTCTAACCTCAAAACTACATAGGTTTGCAGGTTTACTGGTGTTAGTGATGGCAAAGCCTGGAAAAGATGGCATAACGCAATATCCGAGGAACTTAGAAAATTTTAGGGCTAAAATTCAAATCCTCAATGTCGGCAATCCGTTCAACGTTGTAGTACGAATGCAATTAAAGTAACCAACCCAATTCATATAGAGTGTATCACCTGTAGCAGAATCAAATATCTATCTATGGAACCAATATGAAGAAGAAATACGAAAGTGACTTTGCAAACCAGTTCAGCATGGATTAAAAGATTAGAATCTATATTTAACTTACTATAGAGCGATTTCCATCTGACCTTAGCAGTCCGTCAAGGATTAACGATGTACCCTACCTAATTTAAGATTGTCTGATAAAGTGATTCCATCAAGGCCATATTACATCGAGGGATCCCGAAACCTTAGTTTTCCTGAAATATTTTATACTCAGTCATTTTCAAGTTGCGCGCAGGGTTTTTCTCAGCAATAAACAGTGGCAAGGAAATGCAGATGACGTCATCAGCAAGAGCATACAGTACTGAAAACGCATTGTATGCTATTCGTCGTGTAGTATGCTATCGGCAGCCATTAATATTGCTAGCTACCTATTGCCTCTATTTCTTTTTTGTTAGAGCAAACACGATTCCTCTTCGTCAAGGCAGAAGATTTTTTCGCATGATTTTTGTAAGACATCATCATCTACTTCAACAACCCATTAGCGGCCCTGGGCAGTGGTTGAATGAGGTGTGTTTAGGCCGCCACAATTCTGGCCAAGTGCGGATTGGTGGACTTCTAACGCCTTTGAGAACATAATGGAAAACTCTTCGTTACAGAAAGTGGTATTTAATTGCTTTAAAAGCTAAATAACTTGAAAAGTTAGAGGTGCCTCGGCCCCCATGAAAGTGAAGCCGAAGTCCTAACTACTAGGACATCACCGCTTCATTCATTTTAAGACATGAATTTTTACAAGCGTCTACTGTAGTAGTTATTAACCTACCTACCTAATATCTATATAAATTATTTATTATTAGGATTCATATAAATAGCAATTTTGTGAAGGATGCGAATGAAACCTGATCTGGAAGATAGAAAATACGAATCAATCAATTTCCACCCTTGGATAGGTATCACGATCTTTAAAATACTTATATCATGTTGTAATTGCCATACTATAAGTAATTATTAATTTCGAATAAAGCTGCAACAAAATCGGTACCTACTTACGAAGCTCAAACAAAAATACCTAACACCATTAGATGTACGCACATTTAATTTTTAAGTACTATTTATAAAAACAATACATATTTGCAAGGATAACTTAGGTAAAAAGGATAACTATGTACCTACCTCTAGAATATAACCTACCTATCAAATAATAATTATTATAGAAAGGAAAATAGTAATTATTGATGAAAATTTTGCTAATCGAAAATTGGGTTAAGTACAGTCATTAAAGTTGCAATTCAAACAAAATATGTAGAGTTAAACTCGGCGAGCTTTATAGTAAGTAGGTAATTGTAGTAAAGGTTGTAGTGTATGTACACAGATATACATATACCGGATCTAAGCAACGCCAAAACGACGTTCACATTTTCTTCGTCCGCTTAACATTCCAGTGTTACAAGGTCGGAGAGATTCGACCACCATAACAAAAACTTACAAAACTAGTGTCTCAATAATAAAAAAGTAACGTTTCACAATTTATTCAGTTCATAAATACACCGTAACATGTTTAGAATGCGAATTGCCTTGCAAAAGTTGAACCTACTAGTAAACTATTAAATCGTGAAGCTCCAAAAAAAAGCTTACCGATATAAAGTGAGCCGCCACTAGATTATCCATCCATTGTGATCACTGGATAGAACTTTTTGTGTCACGTAAATAATGTTTGGATTTTGAGCACTACAACATCGGCACGGATATTCTGTCACTGAGAAAGAAACGCACGCTCATTCGGGTAGACGACTCGCGCATAACTGAAGCCTGGCGGCTGGCAAAACCGCGGCACCGTCAGAAACTTGCCTGGTCGGTCCGCGGCCTGCGCCTGCGCACCCAACGGATGGTCCGGTTTGGGTTGATTCGACTTCGCCTTTTGTCATACGAATATCGTCTTACAAAAATTACGCAATGAAATATTTGGATTAGTAGCTCAGTTAAAGCTGTTTTGAGTAAAAAAAAGGTTCCATTTATTACTTGCAATTGAGCAGCGTGATGGGTCATTGCACTAAAACCTTCTCCCCTATGAGAGAAGAAGAGTCTGTGCTCAGTGGGCCGCTATCAAGTTGATGATGATGACGACAATGTTGATATACTTTTTCCCATACAAACTATCTTTCCCCATTTGAAAAATAAGGGGAGTTTTTTTTAATCAAATGTTATTTAACTAACTTGCACCTACTTTAGAAAGCTACTTATTTGGCCTTAAAACTCTCCTTCGTGCCTCATAAAACACGTTAAGCCATCGGCATCTGACCCATTTATAATACCATACACTTGATAAACATTGCAACATTTCCTACGTATGAGTTCCATAAATAGGCCCACAAAGCCCCCTCTGTATACCTCTTCTGTAAGACAAAATACTTGTGCCCAGCAGTCTTAACATTGATGAAGAAAAATTTCACATTGCAATTTCAAATGCACATTTTAGTAATGTAATAAGGCACTAAGTAGGTTACATTACGATACTAAAATTACGTGAAACGAACTATAATTCATTGAAAACGATTTTAATAGGCCAGGCAATTACCTACATAGGGAGCGTTATTTAACTATTGGCTTGTTATGCGTGCGTTACTACACCGAGGAAAATGTTTTTTCAGATCAAATACATTTATCATTTCTTTCCTTAATATGCAAATTGTAGGTAAATTAAATCACTTATTGTCTAATGACGCAATATTGCGTTAACTTCCTTTAATAACGAAGTGCCTAATAATTCTTTATTCAAATTGAAATAAGTACGTATTATTAAGGTTTCTAAAAAAAGAACTAAATTCAGTCATCTAATTTAAAGTTCGTAGTGTTCCTTTATAAGCCCAGAGGGAAGGCAAGGCAAGAACTTCAGTAGTTTACTTCGTTTAGTTTTTAACATCAAATGTAACTTCACTACTCTATAGGTTCTGTTTACTTTGCTTCAATACCTATTAAGGATTTTAGTTCAGCCCGTCAGCCATTAAACTATATTAATTGAACAAATTTTTGTTATTTTATATTTTAACTCATAAGTAAAAATGAAGAGCTATCGAATTTCACTTAGAAAACAGAATGTGGTGACAAGTTGTATGAAAGTTTGAATTAAACCACAAGAAAGACAACAAATCTGTGCAAGATAAGAATCTTAGTAAATATAACGTAAAATGGATATGCCTTTCGGTACCAAATCCATGTTTTTTATTTCTTTTTTTTTTCATAGTCATAATAATATACGGACCCAGCAGTGTAAAACCATTGCCTATAAACAAAGCAACACTTCCATACTCCAGCGGGGCTAGTACAGGCAGGAGACAAAAAATATATCCCCCGATTATATCCCCAGACAAGGGATATAATTAGCGTGTCCACCTGCTAAAGCACGGGAACATGGAATTGGAGTAGTTTACCCCTGTTTATAAATAAATTATTTTGATATTATTTCCACGTGTGCGCCAATGCTCTGAGAAATGATAAAGCTGTAGGAGAATATACATTTTTATCCTTTCCCAGGGGAGATAATTGTCTCCTGCCCAAGCTGAGGTGTGTGCCTGTCATTACATCGGATGCCACTCCCGTCAGATCGGAACACAGCAGGGCGGCTTTTCGGCAGAAATAAGCAGGGCGGTAGTACTTCTGAGTTCTGTCACATAATACTTTACTGCTACCTGTATGACGTCAAGTATAGTCAGTACCGTCAACTCTTACGTTTCGGCTATGAGCAATTTTTGGATAACAACGAGATAGAGAAGCTACTAGTTCTTATGAGGAGCGATTGCCATCTGAACTCCAAACTGGGATACGCAACGTAAATAATACCTACTTAAGTGATTATTTCCATTTTTTAATACTTTTTAAAACTGCGACCGATAGCTTAACGTGCCACGGAGCCACGGAGAGTAGGGACAACAAAGTTTAGACTCCCTTCCATCTACCGACTTGGGTCAACGTAGAAACGCTCTCGTAAGAGTAAGATACTTGTTCCAAACATGTACGCTATGTACAGGGATGTGTTCGGACTTGCTCGACACGAAAAGTCGTTCGAAAAACGTTTGTTGTTGGTGAGAAGTTGTGGAACATGAAAATCAAAGATTGTTTAAAAAAACAGGGTGTGCCTTATTCTTAGGTACACCCCGAAACGGTTATAGCCCAGTGGGTAGGACTTCGACGTAACTTTCGGGGGACAGAGTTCGTATCCTAGCACGCACCTCTATCTTTTCTAAGTAATGTGCGTTTTAAACATTTAAAATATCACTTGCTTTAACGGTAATGGAAAACATCGTGAGGAAACGTCTTTGCCTGAAAGTTCTGCATTATGTTCCCAAAAGTGCGTAAAGTTCACCAATCCGCAGTCCACCAAAAGTGCGTGGTGGACTAAACCCGTCTCATTGTGGGAGCCGAGCCCTGCAGTGGGCCGGTAATGAGTTGATATAATGACTGACAGCCTACTCTGCTGCAAGAAAGAGAGCACAAACACAACGGGCACTGGGCTATATGGACTTTTAGACTGTCTTTAACCTTTATACTGTTATTGCAGTGTTAATTATACTGTTATTTGTAAGATCGTAAACATTTTCGCACCTAGTTATAAGTACTTAACCGCTTAGTACCTCGCACCTACATCTTAAGCCAATATTATATGAGTAACGCGTGTGGTCGAAATTCTACTGGTAATTATTATGTTTGTAATAGTAAAGAAATGCATCTATTAAACTGGATATGGAAAAATTATCGTCAGTGATTTTATAGCACCATTTACAGTTATCTTCTTTGACAATACGAAGGCCTTCGACCGAGTATAGCATAAGCCACTTATATCGAAGCCACAAGTCAATGGGTTATTTGTATTGGCTTGGGATGCTCAACAGAGTTAAGCGCGATTAAATGACAGCTGTATGAATAAAAAATGACAGCTGTGCAGCTGTATACAGTGTAAGTTTTGCCTCGGGCTAGGGCATCCTTACCCGACCAAACAACTCCATCTATGAGGACAAATTTGTATCCGAGCGGGCAGTTAACCTGGTCTATCCCAAATTGACATTTGGCTACCCTTAAGCACCGAAGAGAGTTTAGCTCCCTTCCTGGAGGAATGTTTAGAAGATTTATTAACATAAATTAACCTATCCTATCCTCTTCACATAATTGTACATCACTTTATAGAAACCAATTTCATCCATACCATCTGGATGCTTAGTATTCTCCTAACATCCGTCTCTTTTGCCGCGAACTTGCAAATTATTGTGGAACGGTCTTCCATGTACCTATCTGTGTTCTTCAATCACTTAATATCAGACTTAACTAGCTTGTAATAAAAACGCTTCTTTGATCTTTGCGCTAGGTTCTTTAGAGAACAACCTTCCATTTTAAGGTAAGGGAGTACTTCGTAGATTAATTCTACAGGTTAACATATTCTATGATGTGTTGCAAACAACCATACGGTAGGGTTTCCATAGGGTACTATAATTATTGACGAGTTAAATAATATATTTCCAACAATTTAACGTTAATAGGCAGTGTAAGTCTAGCCATAGGCACTGTTAAAACTTCCGGATGCCGTATTTTATTGATAGTGTAGGTGGATACCTACTTGGTAAGTTACTACTTTCCACAAATACAAATCCTGGCAATATGTTTCTAATTCATCACTTATCATGTAGGAAGACCCTAGTAACATAATAAATGAATGGTTAGACCTATAAACTTAATTCACACCTAGCTATCATCCTGTGGTTAAAGAGGCAGATGAAAGGTATTTACTAACTTTCTTATTAAAGAGCTGTTCTCTTTCATTATTCAAAATAAACAGATTTAAAAATCAAATTGTAAAGTTGGTGGTGATAAAATAGGGTTCCATCTATTTGAACCATACATTGGAGTTATTAACTGCAACACACTAATAAAATTATTTTAGGAAGAGAGGGTTTTGTTTTAATCAACGAATTTAAATACCCTATTTAGAATCATCATCATCATATCAACCCATTATCGGCCCACTATAGGGCAAGGGTCTCTTCCCACAATGAGAAGGGTATAAGTATTTGTATAATTTGGTACTATACACCACCGATATTATTCTTGATGCATATATAGAATTTAGAATATACTACTAAATCTCTTTACATTTAACTATTAATTTAAAACATAAAAAGAAAAGTAGTCCTGTTCCCTATTACGTATAAAAATCCTAATTAACATCGTAAATTGGAACGTTCAAAGAAACTGTAAACGTCAGAAGTAAACGTCATTCAAAATTGTTTGTTTTGCTGTTCAATGTTGATGTTAGGGCCGGAGTTCTAATTCAGTTTAGGAAATCGAGATCCTTTCTATAGTAATAATTTTAGTAATTAAAAATGTCTAATAAAGAAAACAAAAGTGTGGAAACTATTACTAATGATACACCTGTTGAAAATAATCTAGTGACAGATGCAAAACAGAAAAAAGTTAACGAAATGCTGAAGAACCGTTTAAGAAAATATATCAAAAAGTTAGACGGTAAGTAGATAGAATTAGGCTAGCTGGCGGTGGTGGCTGGTGGAAGATTATGGACTATATACATAATAATGCAATAAGAATTAATATTACGTTTGTTAGGAGTTTGTTTTAAACAACAATTGAATTGAATTGAATAAGTCTTCTACCATAACTCATTTGTGTGTTGAATACTATAGAAAAATTGCTTTTAAAATACTTGCTTACGATACAATTATTTATTCTTATGTTCTAAGGAAAACTAAAGATACTGGCTCTTCAATGATTGTTTGGGCCGAACTGTATAAACTAAAACACTAAAACTTTATATATATACCAGATCTTGTCCTGCTATCAATAAATTGTGGTTTTATATGTATAAAGGGCAAAATTTACATGAAAATGCAAATTGCAGTTTCCGATAAATTAAAAAGTATCACCTTTTCATAAAACTATTTAGGTGCAGAGTTTTATAGACTATTATAATTTTTTATTAGCATTATAATAGTTATGTATTTATACATTTACATTATTATAATAAGTAAAATATGCAAGAACTAAAAATGAAGGCCTTAATATTCATTACTTAAAATAAATGTTTAAACAAGATATTTGCTGAAAATGTTTCCTGAATAGCCCTGTTATATGATGGTTTGTAAGTTTACATGATTAAAATATATTTACTCCAAGCAATATTTATGTTTCAGTAACAAACACAAGTATAACTAAAGAGGAGAGTGAAAAGGTGGAACTAGAAACATTCAAACAACTTTATAAACCAAAACTAGATGGAGAAGAAGAAACATACAAAAAGATTCCTAAGTTTTATTTCAAACTCCCTAATCGTGATGACATTCTTGCCCAGAAGTTAAGAGAAGAGACTAGAGCTCAATTCTTGCAGAAGAAAAGCAAAGAGCTTTTGGACAATAGTGAGCTGAAACATCTTTGGAGTTTGTTAGAAAAGTCAAATGGTAGTTACAGTATGGCTAATAGTGATGAACTGACAATTGATTACCTACAGTTCAAAAAATTAAAAGATGAATCAGGACCTAAGTATAGGTATATTTTTATTTACATTCATAAAACTAGATGTTGTTCGCAACTGTGTATGTTATTACTCTTTTGCTGGTTAAAAGCTATCATTAACTATGGGTTGATATTGTATATTTGACTATCCACCAAGTGCACGCTTAATTTGTGTTAAATCAAGTCTAGTTTAGTGCAGAAATTGTGCCAAACATAATAAAAAAAACAAATAGACACTTTTTTATTATATGTAAATCAGCAATATATTTCCATCTTTGTCCCAGATGTGCGACAAATAATGTAGTATATTAGCATGATGCAGCATAAAAATTTATTCAATTATGGGTATGTGTATAGTATTCTGCCATGTGAAATTAAAATTCAACTTGCTTGTATCAATTAAAAATTGGTTTGGTTGAAATGCACAAGAGTCCTGAGAGCATATTTAGATGCAAACTACTTTTAAATTCAAAATTCCTTTTTATCAAGCGTTTTTGATATTTATTATTTTGCTTTTGAATTAGTTATTTTGTTTATTTCCACTGTATATTCTCAACTATCCATAGTAATATAACTTTACTGGAATTATTGTTATTATGACAGTATGTTAAAAATCCCTTTTATATTTTGTAGACCATATTTTACCGCAGAAGTTTTTGGGCGCCTTCAAGCAGCCGAAGGTGGTATAGGTCGCGTACGTGGAGTATCACTGTTCAATTACGTAATGCGTCGAGTCTGGCTACAACAGACAACAATAGGACTTTCACTGTATGATGTCACTGGACAAGGATACCTCACTGAACATGTATGAAATTTTTTTTTAATTACTATCCCTTCACTGCAATCTCATCTGGTAAGTAATAGTGCAGTCTAGGATGGTAAAGGGCTAAACTTTTAGGAGTATGAGAGTTAAATTAAATTCGTACCCCTCATTGCACAACGCTTTGCAGCACGTCTTTGTTAGTAAACTAGCAACGGCCAAGGCCTCTCACCAGACCATCTTCCACTGGCAATCGAACTTTAGATGTCCCACACACACAACTTATAAGACCACTGCACCAGGTGTGTGGTAAAAATTATGCAATCAACAAGCGGTGCTATCAGGCAGCTACTAAGCAGACAAGAGCATAGAATACGCCTTACGCCATGTAGTTACCTGCCTTTACTTGCATATCTTACTAACTTTTATCCTAATTAATTAGATACTGTAAAGGACAAAATTTATCTACTTTAAATAACATAAGTATTTATTGTGACAAGAAGTTTACTTTTTTTGGCTTTAAGGGAGTCCTCATAGAAGGTATACAATATAGTCTATGTATGCTGTCGCGAACTTTTTTTTATAACGAGTTGAGAGTCTATTAAGATAAGAAGCGTTGATAGCACATTGGGTAGAAGCTCGACTGCACTTTCGGGGGGCCGAGTTCGAATCCCAGCACGCACCTCTAACTTTTCAAAGTTACGTGCGTTTTAAGTAATTAAAATATCACCTGCTTCAACGGTGAAAGGAAACATCGTGTGGAAACCTGCATGCCTGAGTGTTCTACATAATGTTCTCAAATGTGTGTGGAGTCAACCAATCCACACTGGGCCAGCGTAGTGGACTACAGATGTGATGATGATGATAAAGAGTTTATTACTATTTCAAATACCAAACTCCATTTGGTTATACCTCTTTCTTCCTCCTACCTCTGACTTCTTACATCGCCTGTTACATAAAATGCAACGTATAAAATTGTCTATTAAGTTACTGCTAGCTAGCGGTTAGCCGCGACTTTGTCCGCTTACATATTCTGATAAGGTTTCCATACGAACTTCCATGTGCTATTCAACAAAATATACTCCGACACACCTCAACTCGTCGCCCACGCTTTATATAACTTCGTCAACAACAAAAAAACAAACTCTTCGTTTTCATTATTAATAGAATTAATAGAAAATTGTCAAATAAGTTTAATACAAAACGTCGTTAATAGGTATAATAATAATAATAAATAAATAAATATACTACGACAATACACACATCGCCATTGAGCCCCAAAGTAAGCGTAGCTTGTGTTATGGGTACTACGATAGCTGTTGAATATTTTTATGAATATAATACACATAAATACTTAGAATACACAGATAAACACCCAGACACTGAAAAACAATCATGCTCATCACACAAATATTTTCCAGTTGTGGGAATCGAACCCACGGCCTAGGACTTAGAAAGCAGGGTCGCTGCCAACTGCGCCAGTCGGCCGTCAAGTATCTTAGTATACCTATTTATTGGGATTGATATAATCCATTTATTTTCAGGATTTAGGAAGCTACATAGCTGAACTGGTGCCGTCACTTGCCGCATTAGATGGTTTGGATTCCTCGTTCACCCCATTTTATGTGTGTACAGCTGCAAGGAAATTCCTCTTTTTCTTGGACCCACTACGAGCGAGGCGAGTGAGGATCCGCGATGTGCTATCTTGTTCATTTCTTGATGATTTATTAGAGGTAAGACTACAGTACGAAGTAGGAAAAGCTTAAGAGCTTATTTAAGTTGGTAGACCAGAAGTGAGTCACTTGTCTGATAGGTGTTTCACTTTTTAGGAATCTTGTTAAGATCGTACAATATTAAATATACATTGTACATGCCCGATCGTGTCTTAAATATTGCGATATAATTTACTTAGGTTCTTTAAATAAAAGCTAGCGCATGTTTAATTCCAAACTCTTTCTTCCCTTCGGGATTAAAGTCCAAAAATCCCAACTTCATTTCACCATTCAGAGAACATTTAAGAACATTTCTCACCCATTTTTGCTTAGGTGGAGGTATATTCACATTATAATTATTAATAATATATATATATATTTTAAAATGTGACCGGAGATAACAAAGATAATGCTGTATACACCTATAATTGACTAGACATAATTTGTAATGCTAACACATGATTTTTTTATGAATGTAGTTACAATTAATTGCTGGCGTGCATGAATAAATAAATAAATAAATATTATATAGGTACTCAGCTATATTGTCGGTATATTCGACTTAACAAGAAAGTCAAAATAGTATGGAGTCTATATCATCGTAATCATTAGCTTATAACAGTGTACTGCTGGACTAAAGGCCTCCCACCATGTCCCCAATAAACCCACTGGGTTGGTGGTCGCAGTAAATGGTAATAGAAGGGGTGATGGCAACCGCATTCGCTGTGTTGTAGGTATTTGTTTATATTGTTTTTAGCTACGAGAAGAAGATCTACCAATGGACCTTCAAGAACAGAATTGGTTCAGCGCCGCATCAGCTCTACGTGTATATGGACAGTACCTTAATCTGGACAGAGACCAAAATGGCATGCTGAGCATCAACGATCTTGCCGGGTATGTAGCAAGATTTTCTGAAGAAATCATTGCTCGTTTCACCATACCAGGTGTAAATAAATTTCTAGAGCAGTACGTAATTTATTTTTAAAAGTATACCTATCACTAAAACACCACATAACTCCTGAAAGTGCTCTTTTGTATAAGGGAATTGGACTATCGTTGCGGTAGAATATGATGGGAGCGTGGTATTTATATTCTTCATAAAAGATTATATATATTTTTTTAATAATAATAGCAGACACGGACTAAGCAGATGGTAAGTTAAAACCTTAAACAGCAACCCTTCGCAGGGTGTGCGAGGGGCACGCCCTTCAAAGCGCTGCCCTGTGTCCGTCCATCTTAGGTGTAGATATTAAGCCTCATGCGGCTGTAATTATGTCGCTAAAATATACTACCTTCCTAGGATAACAGACCACATCTGGCTACTGAGTGATGTCTACAAGTTGTTCTCAAGATAAATTAGTCATTATGAATTGTCAATAAAGACAGCGCAGCGAAGTGGCAAAGTGTGGAGTGCGTAACTCAGAAAACCGATGAGCGTTGGGGTCCCAGGGTGCTTGAGTGATTACCTCGGACCGTAAAGCGCAGGGTTGGGACATAAGCCACTAGGTATACAGACAATATCAAGAGTTACCGGGGGTCACGGTAAACAAGCGACACAGTATCATGGAGTATATCCAGCCAATGATGTATATCCAGCGCTGGCCGTAATTCGGGTGAATAGGATCAGAAGTTAAATTATTTTACCTTAAGTACGTACTATAGAAAGCGATGATAGCGGTGGTGTTCCGCTTCACTTTCGGGGGGCCGGAGTCGCAGCACGCACCTGCAACTATTCAAAGTTATGTGTGTTTTAACTAAATAAATATCACACTTCAACGTTGAAGGAAAAAATTGTGAGGAAACCCGCACGCCTGAGAGTTCTTCGTAATGTTCCTAAAGGTGTGACCACCAAACTTCACTAGGCCAGCGTGGAAGAGTAGGGTCTTAACCCCTCCTCATTGTGGAAGGAAACACGTGCTCTCTAGTGGGCCGTTATTGGGTTTATATAATGATGTAGTACAGTTAGAAGCTAACAGTACTTCATTAACTGGCCAAGTGCGGATACAGAATAGGTATCCGCACTTGGCCAGCGGGGTGGACTACGGCCCGTGCCTTACTGAGCCGGGTGTTACTGATGATGATGATGATTAAACCTTTCAGTTATGGCTCAGGGACACTTACTCGGGCATTCCTCCAGCGAGTAATTCAACAGTGCATGACTTACGACGGTGAAATGGACTACAAGAGTTATCTAGACCTGGTCCTAGCGCTAGAGAATAGGCGTGAGCCGGCGGCTCTCGCATATCTGTTCAGAGTCCTAGATATCAACTCGCAGGGATACTTGGACGCTTTCACGTTGAATTATTTCTTCAAGGTATTTAAAATACTTTAATAATTCCTCATTTTGTAAATGTCCTTGTATAATATCCACAATAAACATATTTTGTCTAAATAAATAATCATGTAGGTAAGTACAAAATTTTAAGATAATTGTAATCGAACAGTTCTCTTACGATTAAAATCTTGGAGAAATCTATAACACTAGTGAAACGAATCGGAATAAAATTTATTCAATGTCATAATATAAGTACAACTGCCTTAAATAAAATGTTTAAAAAAGATCTAAATCAAAGTAATACAATGGTGACCCTGCACCGATAAACGCAGCGTAGGTCGGCCTCCAAGGAGGTGGACAGACATCAGGCGAGTCGCTGGAGGCAAGTGGCCCAGGACCGTGCATTGTGGAACTCCCGTCAAAAGAGATATGTACAGCAGTGGACGTCAATTGGTTTATGAAAAATATTTAACAAAATTTGATAAAGAAACCGTATATAAAGTTTCGCACTGCACCATATAAGTTTAGTTCGGGACAACCTGACTTGTACATTTAAAAAAGATTAATATTTTGGCGTACCAATTGGTACCAAAGCTGAAGTAGGCATTGCGCAAGAAGGGGTTTCCGTACCATTATCAGTTAAAATGACAAAAAAATCATTTCTGTTGTATTCCCATACAAAGCTCTGCCTGTTTCTTTAGTATTTGTTGTTATAGCGGCTACAGAAATACATCATGTGTGGAAATTTCAACTGTCTAACTATTGCGGTTCATGATCAGCCTGGTGACAGATGGACAGACCGCGTAGTCTTAGTAATAGGGTCTCGTTTCATCCTTTGGGTACGGAACACTAAAAATTTTTTTTTTTCTGTCACAGGCAATACAGGAACAAATGGTGGCACACGGTGCGGAGCCTGTAAACTTCGACGATGTGAAAGACGAAATATTCGACATGATACGTCCCGAGCATCCCTCCCGGATCACCCTCCAAGATTTGATCCGCAGTGGACACGGTCACACGGCTGTATCGATTTTGTTGGAATTGCACGGCTTTTGGGCGTACGAGAATAGAGAAGCTCTGGCCGCGGCTGGAGATCATGCTTGACAAGAGAAGATGGAGTTCAGGAAGAAGATTGATATCACTATGTGACAGTGTTGCCACTTGTGAGTCAATTTATAGTGACTTTAAAACTCACGAAACATGATGAAACCAAGGTAAAAAACCAAGGTGAAAAAAGATAAAAAAGACAATTTTAGAGAAAGTGTTAGTTATTAATTTAAGGTTGATTATTCAATTGTTAGAATTATTTAGTGAAAATTATTTGTCAATTTCAATTTCGCCACTGTAATTATTCCTTATTAGGATTAGGGTAGAACTATATAATGAAAAAAAAAACAACTAATTCTAGTATTAACATTTAATAATATAATTATGTGGTAATATATAACCAAAAAAAATTAGAAAAATATAAACATTGCAAAATCAACAAAGAAATATAATATTTAATATAACAATTATAAATATAATAACAATATTGGTGCACACCAATTTCTTAACTAAATTGACAGGTGACCATCCTTTTCACAATGTTCTTTACAGAAAAGGAAAGAACTATTTTTTGACCTGTCAATTTAGTGAGATTTCTGTACAACAGAATTTTCTTGTATATTTTTATATCGCTTACTATATAATAAAATATTCAAACACTGTATTTGATTGTGCATCATTTAAAAACTTCGTAACACCATCACCCAAATATGACTTCAATATAAAATATTTCTTATACATTTGCTCGAAAATAGCTTGTTGTCAAAACTATAAATTTGGCTTGCACTGGACTTGACAATAAAAGTTTTACCAAATAGTGAAGTAAATACTGTATTTTTTGTAATGCACTTTCTGCCTAAGAACAAGAAACTTCTACTAATATATTTTTAAGGATAAAATGATTTATATTATTGTATTTATGTTTTTACTATACTTGTTTATTTTTATTTTTATTATTTATTAATATTATATTGTATTCTACAAATTTCATATTTCTCATGCATTATTATTTTTTTATTTTATTTTGCCTTTAGTACATTGTATTTTTTCTTATACAATAAAGTTTATAAAAAAGAATATTCGGAGAGGTGGTTACTTAGTTTCGAGTTGTATATAAAATAATATTAAATGTATTGACAAAAACGTAGAATGATTTAAACACAGCCTTTTATTTCTGCGAAATGATAAAATAAATCTTAAAGCTCTTAAACCCTATGGGTCGGGCTTTAAAATCATACGCATTTGTAATCATTAATAACTATTTCTTAATATGCATAATATTATAATACATAATATTGTAATAAATATATTCACTAAGTTGCCACACTGTAAGACCATGGCACTAAAGTTGACTTCTACAAAGCGTGCTTTACCTTCAGTACAAAGTACGTCTTACTTTATTACATAAGCCTTGCTTTATTCTCAAAAAAAAGTTAAAACGTGGCAAAAACTGTCTTCGCTTAATACTAACTTTGGGAAACCAAGTAAAAGCTAAATGAATCTCAGACTAAATAACTATTGTCATACATTTATCTGTGAACTTTGTACTTTGTTTAAACTACTTGTGATATTATATATAATGATGTGATGTGATATAATATTACTTGTGAATATTGTAGATGTATACAGAGATTCAGTATTAGTTGAGAATATATAATCTGGACACTGAATGCTGGACTTCTGTCTTCGGTGATATAAAACAGTGATTAAAAGAGGTGGAGATAAACCTTGTAACAGCACAGTATGAATTCATAAATAATTCTCTTATATCTTTCACATTAAATTAAGCACAAAATTGTTACTATTTTTTTATAGTAAAGCCACCTCAAAGTTACGACGTCCATATAATTACTACCTGCCAGAGACACGTTCCTTCAGTTATATAACAAGTTATCGAACACTGAAATTATCTATTTATATTATATGATATTTAAAGATAACGCTAATCAATAAACTGATAATATTTTGTAGGTTCTATCAGAACCTACAAAATATAATCAAATTAGATTAAGGAATTTTTGCGATTATAATGTAAATATGACTACCAAAAAGCTAAAAATGCACTTTACGGAATCTACTTCTATAAGAATACCGATCAAATATGTAAATACCATTTCCATCAAATTACACAGATTCCTGGGCACTCCTGTATTCGTAAACGCTTCCCCTCTCCAAAAACTCGCTGTACAGTTTCTCAGTCTGCTTGCTAGGTTCATTTACGTCTGATGGACGTCCATAACCTCCTCCGCCGGGTGAATTCATTATGTATTTATCCTGTAATTTGATACAGCTTAGACAAATAGGGTAAGCGTTGGTCGACCCCAAAACGAGGTGGACAGACGACATCAAGCGCGTCGCGGGGATCCGCTGGACACAAGCGGCACAAAACCATGGAATTTAGAACTCCCACCAAAAGACCCTATGTCCAGCAGTGGACGTCCATCGGTTGACAATGATGATAGACAAATATATATATATAAAAGCTTATAGAATTTTATATAGTTAAGGGTTATAGAGCTAAGTCAACTACCAAGACGATTATTAATTAGTTAATGATAGTTAAATCGAAAGCTGCGGTAGCCTAGTGGTTAGGACTTCGGCTTAACTACCCCGTTACTTAATTTACCTCTAACTTTCCTATGTTAAGTGCGTTTTCATCAATTAAATATCATTTGCTTTAACGGTGAATGAAAATATCGTGAGGAAACCTGCATGCCTGAGAGTCAAGATGTCGTCCTAACCCCTACTCATTCCGGAAGGAGACTCCTACCCTGTAGTGGGTAGTCTAAACTGATTCCTGTTGCTAAAATCTCATGGAAATAGATTTGCAGAAAATATTAATAACACACAACCTCCCCTTAAATAATCCTTACTATAAATGCGAAAGTGTGTGTTTTTAGTTTGTCCTTCCTTCACGCCCTAACTAAGCAAACAATCAACTATTTTATATTATATCCGAAGAAAATATATGGTTCCCACGGGTTTTGTAAAAATCGTAATAAAAACGTAATAATTGAGTAGATGAAATAACGCGTAAGAAATAATGTACTATAGTTCTGTATTAAAACACTCGAGCGTATGTTTATCGAAACTATCAAAGTTAAACTAATAAGTTGAATAAGTTTATGGGAATTGTTCGCATGGTCACAATTACACAATTTAAACTTACCCCAGGATAAGCTACAACAGAAGCCTTCCCTCCGAGGTTGATAACCCTCCCGTTGACACGCTCCAGTAAATTCAAACCTCTTGCCCCTGGCTCACCTCCTGGTATCAAATTTTATTTCATTAAGTCAAAATAACTACGCTTAGAATTGAGAATCTCTTTAATTTTGAAAATAGTAGCGACCCTAGCACAGTTTGTGCACCTCAAAAAAGTTCATGGTTTTCAGTAGAACCCTCTGTATAAATTCGAAGGAAAATGGAACAAAAGTTATACAGAATAACTTCTTAAAGCAGTTTTAAGAGAACACAAATTTCTATGGACGACCTGTGATGAACACATTCTTTAACAGGAGTGCAGTTCGTAACGCAAGAATGTGTGAAAAAAAATCGTGTAGTAATGTCTACGTACAGACACCTGTATTAATTATAATGCTTACAACAGTTTAACGATTTATTAATGTTTACTATCAAAGAATATAATACCATTCATCCCATAAGGCTGGAAGGCTCTTCGCTCCGTCAGTACGGAGAGCTGCACCGTTCTTCTAAACACTAATTCGCGTGTCACGCCATCACCACCATTCCATTGACCTAAGGAAATTGACACATCATGATGCTATCGCAAAAGATTACAGGTATTTAAACAAGGTCTGAAAAGATATGGTGTTTCTAGAATCTCGCTACATGGTAGGTTACACCTAGGTTACTACTTAGGTGTAGAAAACTTGCCCAGAAGATTTTTTCTTTACTCTGGTTTTCAAGGTTTATGTTTTAGGTAGCGGATTGTATAATAAACGTGGATACACGTTTAAAAAAAATAGTTTGATTAACTGGAATTCAATCACATTTTTCTCAGTTTTTATTGGTATTTTCCTACTTTCTACGGGCTGTGGTTTATTTGACTATGATGTATAATTTAATTAAGGAACAGATGTTAGCAATATAACAATAATACAAGTGAATTTCATTATTGCCAAAATCATGTTTAGTAATATACCTTGACGGCCGATTGGCGCAGTGCTCTCAAAGTCTGAAATCTGAGTCAAAGGCCGTGGGTTCGATTCCCACAACTGGAAAATGTTTGTGTAATGAACAGGAATGCTTTTCAGTGTCTGGGTGTTTATATGTATTTTATCAGTATTTATGTATATTATTCATTGAAAAAATATTTACAGTCATCTTAGCACCCATAACACAAGCTACGCTTACTTTGGGGCTAGATGGCGGTGTGTGTATTGTCGTAGTATATTTATTTATTATTTATACCTCTTCCACCGGATCCCTCTCGAAGGGAGAAATGGGTCACTAGTATGGGGTATCTGATCTCCACTATCTCGACATCAGTAATGCGTGTGTTGGTCATATGCGTGTGCACACCGCCAGTCCCGTGCCAGCCGGGACCCTGAGAATATCGGAAAAACAAAGCAAGTTTAAATCTTTAATTCACTACTAGTGCCAATTCTGTTCTACACAAACCTTTTAACTATTTTTGGTAGTAGTACTACCGCCAAGCAGCGTTGCAGTATTGCGGACTAAAGGGCATTTTAATTACAAGTATCAGGTTGATGGATACAGGCACTTTATAGGACGCGTTTCTCGCATGCTATGCGAAATGTTGCTCTGTTTATGCTCTTCCACTGTCTTTCTTCATTTTAGTTTTTTTTTTCACCCTGTCTTCAAGTCTTTCATTCATTTTATAATTTTTATGAGTGTTTTTACCTACACTTGGAGGAATTATCAATTTTTATAAACTTAAAAGCATATAAAAATTTTCGGAACCGACAGGATTTGAACCTGCGACTCTGGCAATCGCGGCCTGAGCGCTTTTTCCAATTAAGCTACGGCTCTCCTACCATCGATGCCGAAATTAGTATATGCCTTTTTACATCAGTCTTATAGTAGTCTAGTCGACAAGTTGAAAATGGTACAAAATAGAGATACTGCTCTTAAAATTACGTGCGATAGCTCATTGGATCCGGAATGACGTCTAGAAAAATGTGCTAAAAGCGTGTATTAGCACATATAAAATTGCAAAAGTTATAAACAATTAAAGATGAAAATAAAATGGCATTTCGTTTTTTGCCAATATTTCATAAACTATTAATATTTAAGAAATTTCAAAAAAAGATTCTGAAAGAGGAGGAAATTTCCAATAAAAAACTCCTAACTCCCGGAACTCTATCTCCATTATTTATAATTTTAATTTAACGCTGAAGATAGGTCCGCGCGCGACATTTTTAGGTTGCGCGCGCGGCGTCAAAAGCGAGTACGGCACATTAATTAATTTATTTAAGGTATTGAATATTTTTTTTTTAATTTGAAAAAATTATGGTGTGTTCTGAACACTATAAATAATTCATTCCCGTTGGAAATTTTACTTAAAGTTAATTTTTCAACAAGTTAAACAATTGTTAACTAAAGAAATTTTCTCGAAATTTTGTCTTAATTGTAAGTGAAAAAAAATGTTTAAATAATGGTTGTAAAAAATTTTCGCTTCGTAGAGCCTTTCTTACATACATACTTAACAAGATCGTGCCATAAAAGTTAAAAAAATATTTATACTTTGTTTATAACAATTTTTTTACTTGAACAAAAACTTAAAAATCCAAGTAATGTTGTTAAAAAAATTTTTTTTTTTCTATATCATCATATTATCGTTTTTTTATTAATACAAGATATTAATTTATTTGCAAAAAAAAATTTTCCCGCCATTTGTTGATAAATTTTTTATAAACAAATTGATTAAATCAATATTTTTAAAAAATTTTTTTTCACAACTTTATTACATTATAAATATTATGATTTTTAAAAAAAAAAATTTTCCTTAATAACAATTTTTAATTGTTTATAATCGTTTTTTTTATATTTCTATTGTTTAAATAATTCGTTAAGAAATTTTTTTTTTTCTAAAAATCAGTCAATTGACAGTCCTCTATAAAGTAACAAAAAAAAAATTTTTTTTTATTAACAATTCTATTGTTTATTAACTTACCAATTTGTTATAAACAAATTTTCAACTTTTTTTTATTTTTTTTCTAAAACTTCTAAAATTAACAAAAACAACCATATATAACAAAGTATAAAAAAAAAATTTTTTCAATTTTTTTTTGTACTTTTAAAAAACACGTGTTACAAAAGTTGTAGCGGCTGCTTCGTTTGTCTACTAAAAAACTGAAATAACTTTTAAACTATTAGAGATACAAAAATAAACATTCTAGTCGATTTTATAAACAGTTAAACGATCTTTTAAATGAATTATTCAAAAAAATTTTAGTTATTACTAATTTATTGTTACGCGCATTTGTTTATAAAAACTTATATTTTTTTCGATGTTTTTCGAACTTTCGTGACTCCTAACTTTTTAAATAATGCAGATACGGTTACAGACCTTCAAGACTATTTTGTTAAGTAATAAAATATATAAACGTTGTAGTTATTTATTTATAAATCATGTCATTTTTTAATTAATTATTGGCATTTTTTCTCTTTTACGGTTCTCTCGCTTCTCACAGTTATTATTTTTCTTGTAATATTCATCATTTATTTCGAGTTCTGTACTTAACAATGAACAGCTGCTTCTTTTAGAGCCCATTTTTTCTGTCCGACCTTTGAATCTTGTCCCTTCTGTTACCGGCTTTCTTTGCTGACGTGGCTTATGTGGAATTAAAAAATGACATGATTTATAAATAAATAACTACAACGTTTATATATTTTATTACTTAACAAAATAGTCTTGAAGGTCTGTAACCGTATCTGCATTATTTAAAAAGTTAGGAGTCACGAAAGTTCGAAAAACATCGAAAAAAATATAAGTTTTTATAAACAAATGCGCGTAACAATAAATTAGTAATAACTAAAATTTTTTTGAATAATTCATTTAAAAGATCGTTTAACTGTTTATAAAATCGACTAGAATGTTTATTTTTGTATCTCTAATAGTTTAAAAGTTATTTCAGTTTTTTAGTAGACAAACGAAGCAGCCGCTGCAACTTTTGTAACACGTGTTTTTTAAAAGTACAAATAAAAATTGAAAAAAATTTTTTTTTATACTTTGTTATATATGGTTGTTTTTGTTAATTTTAGAAGTTTTAGAAAAAAAATAAAAAAAAGTTGAAAATTTGTTTATAACAAATTGGTAAGTTAATAAACAATAGAATTGTTAATAAATAAAATTTTTTTTTTGTTACTTTATAGAGGACTGTCAATTATGATTTTTAGAAAAAAAAAAATTTCTTAACGAATTATTTAAACAATAGAAATATAAAAAAAACGATTATAAACAATTAAAAATTGTTATTAAGGAAAATTTTTTTTTTTTAAAATCATAATATTTATAATGTAATAAAGTTGTGAAAAAAATTTTTTTAAAAATATTGATTTAATCAATTTGTTTATAAAAAATTTATCAACAAATGGCGGGAAAATTTTTTTTTGCAAATAAATTAATATCTTGTATTAATAAAAAAACGATAATATGATGATATAGAAAAAAAAAAATTTTTTTAACAACATTACTTGGATTTTTAAGTTTTTGTTCAAGTAAAAAAATTGTTATAAACAAAGTATAAATATTTTTTTAACTTTTATGGCACGATCTTGTTAAGTATGTATGTAAGAAAGGCTCTACGAAGCGAAAATTTTTTACAACCATTATTTAAACATTTTTTTTCACTTACAATTAAGACAAAATTTCGAGAAAATTTCTTTAGTTAACAATTGTTTAACTTGTTGAAAAATTAACTTTAAGTAAAATTTCCAACGGGAATGAATTATTTATAGTGTTCAGAACACACCATAATTTTTTCAAAAAAATATTCAATACCTTAAATAAATTAATTAATGTGCCGTACTCGCTTTTGACGCCGCGCGCGCAACCTAAAAATGTCGCGCGCGGACCTATCTTCAGCGTTAAATTAAAATTATAAATAATGGAGATAGAGTTCCGGGAGTTAGGAGTTTTTTATTGGAAATTTCCTCCTCTTTCAGAATCTTTTTTTGAAATTTCTTAAATATTAATAGTTTATGAAATATTGGCAAAAAACGAAATGCCATTTTATTTTCATCTTTAATTGTTTATAACTTTTGCAATTTTTTATGTGCTAATACACGCTTTTAGCACATTTTTCTAGACGTCATTCCGGATCCAATGAGCTATCGCACGTAATTTTAAGAGCAGTATCTCTATTTTGTACCATTTTCAACTTGTCGACTAGACTAATAGCGACTTTAGCGTCATCTAGTAGGAAACGTTGCAGTTTCGATCTACGTTTTCAAATTACAATGAGACACGTTTGAAACAAGAGACAAACAAGGCACATTGCTTTTTTATAATTTTTATTAGTGTTTTTACCTATACTTGTTTTCTTTCATTCATGTTTGTATTGTCTTTTATTTGTGGAAAAAAACATCACCCTTTAAGACCTGTCAATTTAGTTTAATTCAGATGATTGTGAACAACAGAATCGGCCCCAAGGAAAACACAGAAGTAAGTAAATTAAATTCAAGGTCAATACATTTGAAGTAGGTATTTGTTTTTTCTTTGGCTGAAATTTATTTTTTTATATCAAGACATATTCCATGCAACGTTAGAAGTTATGTAGCGTAAAAAGTCTTTTTAGTTTAGTAGTTTTCTAGTCAAGCTTGTTCAATTATTCACTACATCGCACATGGTACAACGATTGTCAAATGTGTATTTTATAATGATTTTTCCATGGCTAGTTACTTTTCTTAATAGAAAAACAAAGATGAAATCTTCACTTACAGCTCCACTACCTCCGGCCACAGTTTCATAGTATCCCCAGCTGGTTTCACCTAAAGTCAGATTGTTCATGCAACCTTGGGATGCGGCGCATACCTGTAAAAGAGAATAAGTCACGTAAGTTCGTTTATTCGATGTTCTAGCATAACTCTTTATTCATTTGGATGATGGGACAGTTTTTGTAAAAAGCGTTTTATTTAATAAAAATTTGATTATTAAAATAGTACTTCAAAATTCTAGTTTGATGTGATATTTGAAGTTCTATGTTTGATGTATTTTTCAAATCTTTGTTCACCGATCTGTCAATTTGTGATATTGTTTGAAAGGACAGTTTCTCACCTGGAAAGCTTTGAAAACAACGTCAACAATGCGTTGCGATGTTAGAACATTTCCTCCCACTACAGCGGCATCTTCGGAAGGATCCAATATAGAACCGACTGGAATTATTACCTTCACAGGGTTTAGACAGCCCTAAAAGAGAAAAAGATTTTTTAACAAATCCCAACATAAGGCAATAATGATAAAATATGACTCTATATAACATCATGATAATATCTATGAACTAATTGAACACATAATTTAATTATTAAATAATAATCATCAAAGCCCAAAGTGGTTGCCTGCTGCTGGGCATTGGCCTCTCTCATTGGAGAGGGATTAAAACTCTAACCCCCCTCTACGCTCCAATGCGGGTAGGAGAGCTATTTATTGATCACTCCACTAGGTACTTTTAATTAATAATTCAATTGTTTTTATTCATTAAAATTTATCTTAATAAAAAATTGTTAAGGAATTACTGAAAAATATCTGTACATCGAACTAACCTGGTTCAAAGGTACGTCGTGTCCCACCATGCATCTTAGACAATATATCAATGCTGATAGAGTGATCGCACGCGGGGCGTTCAAATTACCCCAAACCTCTATGCCTGTACGTCTGTCAAAATAAAATCATCTTATTTATTACTTTTAACATCAATTTGAAATTAACAATACCATTTTTGTTTAGTCCTTCATTTGATACTACAGAACATTTTTTTTCTACGGCAATGGATTCAAGTCCTTTAAGGATTTTCAAAAAATATTACAATTTAGCTTAAATCTAAGATAAGATAATATTTGGAACGGAACATTACAAAGATAAATCTACACACGCGAATTACATCCCATACTACTTTACTCAAAAACAGCTCTAACTTTTTGGTTATTTAATAAAAAAAATACAGCTCAAGTATACAGGGCTAGGTTTAGAAAAATGAAAGCGGAGAAAGAGTGCAACAGCATTTGTAAAGCCATAACATCCAAATTTGTTTCAAAGGTAAAATTTCCCAACGAGCCTTGACAAGTAAAACTGGTATGAGTATGAAGAAGCAATATAAAAAAAAATGCTCACGTGAAATCACAAACGGCACTGCCCAGGTCTTTGTCCAGGGTAATCGTAAGAGTAATTGGGGTACCACTGTCCAAATACTCGGTAGCTTCTAAAACTGTTGAACCAGTTTTGGCTATTGTATTCTTGGCAATTTCCTGAGAGCCAAACGTACTTTTATAAATTTTAATGAAGGCAATGATTTAGTCTATTTTAAATAAGTTAAGATTTCTTAGATAATTAAAAAGATGTGATCTAAAATAGAAAATAAGCAATAGACGATTTCAAGGAATCATTTGATGGGCTCTTCAAGAGCAAACTCCATCTTTTTTTATAACTCTAAAGACTGTTTTCAAAAATGTGAAAACCTATACAATGTTTTCTTTGTACTATACAAATCGATATTTCACTTGTAATCTTACCTTCAACATGTCCCTGACTGCTAACTCTGCGTTCTGCTGAATATGCGCCATATATCCTTGTACGACGTCTAAACCATATTGATTTATCAGTTCATTGACGAGTTGGATACCCTGCAAGTAATAATGATTACAGGATTAAAATAAGATTGTCTCATCCGTTTTATCGTCAGTATTACAATAATGACCTAAGGCTAGGCAATCGTTTTCTATCTCATGTAAATAAAGACTTTTTTTAAAGGGTTTCCAACATAAAGTAATGTACTCCGAGATGATAATTCCTACTGTTAGGTGGTGATTATTTTTTGGCATTAGTGATAATGACCAGGGCCTGAAAAAAGTAAAGCTATTACTTTTTTTCGGCGGCCTGGTTACAAGAGCATACCCGTTGGTTCGCTGCGACTTGTGCTTTCAGATCAGACAAGTTGTCAGATAGGTTCCTCGTGCCGGAACAACCTTCCACTTCACCCGGCTTCATCAGTTCTGAAATTATTGTAATAATCTTACATATGTATCTAGAAAGCACGACATTTTTTCATCGATAGCCATTTTTAAATTATTATTTTAATAAAACAAGGTTCCTTGAATTCCAAAATAAAGGTTCCTACTCAAAATTAATCGACTAGTTTTTATTTTGGGTTAATGTTTGTTCATGCAAAAAGGGTCGACTGCTTTCAATCGAATTTGAAAGGAATGAAAGAAAAGCCTTTGGCAAGTTTAACTTTTGGTATTCTTTGGGTAAACATTTTGATTACCTTGTACAAGAAGTTCTTCATTTAACAGTCCACCATCAACGAGTAGCATAGATTTAAAAGCAGCGCCCTCTTGCGCAAGGCTGGTAGAATGCGGCGGCATTGAACCGGGAGTCAGACCGCCTATATCAGCATGATGACCGCGGGATGCCACAAAGAATATCGGCAGATTGCTAGATCTGAAAATGTTTTGTAGGTTGTGCCAAAAGTTGACTTCAATTTCTCCGCATGTTCGAACAAAATTTTCCTTCCATTAAAGGATAATTCAATATCATCATCTCAGCTGATGAACAATTGTTGCTTTCTATTCCCGAAGTAACTTTTCTGATAGTTAGGACGAATAGTATTCGACTCGTTGTTGTGTAGAAAAACATTGAGATGATCTTTAGAAAAGTTCTTTATATTCTTGTCATCATAGAAAATAATATCACACAGACACGATCGTGTGAACAGGCCGCCCACGAGCGTTAAGTCCAGCATTATGAAAAATAAAAAAGCAAGATGGCCTGTTAAACGTCAAAAAAAAGACAAAGTATGTCAGAATCACACATAAAATTTTACACACATTGAATTGATTGAAATTTGTAGCTTAAGTGTTACTCAGATAATTGGTGAAACGTAAATGCATGCCTAAGAATCTCCTTAGACGAGGCGTGGATAGCATTAATCGGACAAATGGGCAGAAAAATTTAGGCTCTGAAGGTAGGCTATTTTATAACAGAATTCCAGCTCCACAATAATTATATGACTCACTTGTGAAACACCGGCGTTATGACGGTTAAATCGGGAAGATGCGAGCCACCTGCTTTAGGATGATTTGCCAGTAGCACATCACCGGGTTTCAAGGAGTCTCCTCTCACTTTCATCTATTAACGTGAAAAGGAACATTCATAAATTAGTGAAACTTTATTACGATTTATCTTCTGGTAACCCAAAAAAACTCTGTTAGATATAAAACAACCTTGAGAATTTGGTGATGTATGAACGTTGCACCGATGTGTATATACGCAGAAGCTAGGTCTTAATTAAAAATCCAAAATGGACAGTGCGCTAGTAAAAAAAAAATTCTTAAAATTAGAGTGTGTAATTTGATTCCTTAGGCCAGTAGAGCAAAGTAATACGTACCTGGTACTGGACAGTTTCCTGCATAGCGCCCAAATGAACGGGAATATGCGGAGCGTTAGATACAAGTCCACCATCTGGTCCGAACAAAGCGCAAGAGAAGTCCAGGCGCTCCTTGATGTTCACAGATATTGATGTGCGTTGTAATACCCTGTAAATAATAACCTGATCATCGTCATCATCCTCAACATATTTATGTCCAATCGCATGGCAAAGACATTGTCTAATGAAGAGAGAAATTAAAAGCTTAAGCCCCTACTCACCCCTACTGCTCAAATTAGTGGCTTTCAAGATTATTCATCAATAACCGGTAACAGTCCTAGTAGTAGCTAGACTAAAAGCCTCGCCCAAGAGTTTGAACATAATAACCACTCTGGGGGAATGGTTCGTGATCGCAGTAGATTGTTGTAGTAGAACAGAGGACGCTACTGCCCGTTCTCCATTATATTCCCTTAGTCACCTGGTACGACTGCCGCGGGAAGAAGAGAAGGTTGTAACAACTATTCTGATCTGCCGTTACCACACGGCATACTTAAGATTATTATTGCTTGTAAATGGTAATATAAAATTGGGCAACGATATTTTTTCCTAACCTGACAGCCCAGAGTTAAGAAATTGGGTTTGTTTAGGAACTTTGTTGTGAGAAAAACTCAATACGTAACCGAACCCGGATATCAAAACCAGGGATTCGGGCTTCGATGTAAAAACTTTCGATGTAACCACTACAAAAACGAGGTATTTAATATTGGGCAAATCATATTTGATAAACATTGCACTGACAACCATTTAGGCACATTGTGACAATCAGTTTAAACAGTATAAATAAAATAAGTATTTTAAAGCAATCTTAGATTTTAAATCTTTACTGTTTAATATACAAAATAAGTAGACCCTACAAAATCTAACAGAAAAATGTCCGATAGGAATAGACAATTAATTTTTAAGCACAGTGACCTTGAAGCAAAAATCGTTTATTTACCTGCCCATTTGCTCTGCAATAGACATAAATCTATGTGAGAAAATGCTCAGCTGCACTGAATCCAATTCAGCTGTTACAGTCTTCGATTGACTTGCGCCCACAGTTATACGGATGTCACCGAATTTTGTTATGTCAGCATGACTGCCTAAAAAGGTGCAAACAATTAGTAGTTGCAAAGTTAGTGTATAAAGGAGACATTCCGAGGTTGTATGGAGCGTCCGTCTGGACATTAAACTATGTACGTATATGTATGTAAACATTAATTCAAATCAATAAATACAACACAAACATAGCGGATAATAATAGCATATTTATCTCTTTTTGACGTTTCTGCCAACTGTTTCTATATCACCATTTAATATCTGAAGTCCACTACGGAGCCGTTGGCGGAAAGGGCCATATTGAAAGAAAGAAAATGAATATCTGAAGTGTCTTTAATTTTTACATACTTTTATAAATTAAAAACACAAAAGAAAACTTAAATATCCACAGTGTATGCGTAGCAACTACCGAAGCTCTTTGTCAGACATAATATTTAGTGAAAGGGCGTTTCAATCACATTGAAAACTTGGAATTGTACATTTTTGGCACGTTATTTACTTTTTTTTTTCTATAATGATATTTTACGTTATTTACGTTGGGAACACGACTTATTACCGAAAATGGCACGTATCCTTTGTGTCTTAAAACCGCATCCGCATTTAACTTCGGTAATTAATTGTAATTTCGATTGTGTCATTTTGTGTCCAATTGAGCCTGGCAATGGAAATTTGAACTTACCTGGTTCAACCAGTATAGTGGAAAGGCTATCCATTATTATAGCGGGGCCGGGAATCTCTTGTTCAGGATGCAGTTTCTCCAACAAATATATAGCGGTGTCTTGGTAACCACCCTCGAAGTATACTTGGACGATCTGCAAAAATTAAACGTGCAACTCGAGTTCCGTAAGAAAAAAATAAAGTCATGAGAAATTATCGTTTCTTTACCTTTTCTACGGGTGGTTCTATCCCTTTACCACTCTGTGGTGCGAAATATTCTGTTGCGTCACTCGTACCGATGCCTCGAATCCTCACATCGTCTACTAAAACGTCACGCTCGGCGAGTGTAAAGCCAAATTCATTTTTGTACCTGACAACATCGAAAATAATATTGCTCATATAATCTATAAAAGAGACAATTTTTTTTTAATGCGCTAATCTCTAGATCTACTAGTGAAATTTGAATAATAAGTTTTACATAAGATTAAGAATAAGAGTATTCTAGCTACGACACTAAACAAGCAAACGAAGTAATTGTGCTGAAATCTAAAGGCGGGCACGCGACGCAGTGTGTCGGGGTATATTGTGAAAAATACAATGTTTTTACTAATCAGTAGTTGTATGCGGACGAGTAAGCCAGGATCCGCTTGAAAAGGAATTGGGTCCACCTGAAAATATTCTTGTATATTCTAAACAAAAATATAAATGTGTGCAGATGACCAAATAATTTTCCTGCATATAAATTGAACTCGTTTTGCCTCCGATTCGGAGTACCCAGTTCTATCACCGGCACGTACTATTTACCAACTGTACGAAGGTATGTGTGTTCATATGAATTAAATATCATATGCTTTAACGGTGAAGAAAACATCGCGAGGAAACAGCAAGAAAACATCGCAAGTCTGAGAGTTCTACATAATGTCGTGTGAAGTCACCAATCCGCACTTACACAGAGTGGTGGACGGCTCGTCACGTCATTTAGAGAGAAGAGCCCTGTTGTACGCCGGTAATGGGTTGATAATAATAATAATGAAATGAGTGACTAATTAAACTACGCACCTATTGACAAAAGCAGTGTAATAGTCGCCATGCCGTGTAGAGTGAGCAGAATCTTCAAACGATGGTGCCACCATTAGTGAGCAATCAGTGCCCGCATAACGCAGGTGAAGATACGGTTCTAGCACTATTTGTGACTCCATGAAACCCTGTTCATGAAAAAACATTTAAAGTCTATATAATATTTATTAAAAATATTATATAGACTTTAAACGTTTAATTGACGTTTTCGGGATATTAATCCATCAGATCGAAATCCCAAAAACTCTATAGAATCGATCTGTCTGTATTGATCTAGTATTCTAATTTCTTTAGTGCAAAAATATTCACTGCTCCCATTTAAAGGAAAATATGTGTTTCATGAATCGTGAATGCTTATTGCTCTTGATTGACAAACTTCTTCGTTACCTAAGTTTATATTTTAAACAATCGTGCACTTAAACGTGAAAAATTTTCTAACACATTTGGGAGCCCCTCTAGGATCTGCCAAGCTGAGATTGGATTCTAACATTGGTCCCGTTTCTTTAGTACATTAATCTCTTGACTAGATAAACTAAATTGGCGGCTCCAAAAGTTTTGGTAGTAGTAGAGGTGTCTGTGACAGAGCTCGTCCGGAAAAATATTACCACCATGCTTCAAAAGCAGTATTGTTGCAATACTGTGTTCCCGTCAAAAAAGTTTGTAATTCAACAGGCTTAACGCGCGTCTCGTTGATGGACACAGGTCAGCACATTGCAAGGCGTGTTCATCGCATATCTGTAGTGTTACTCTCTTTATAGGAGAACTTACTGTTAGGTGGGCAATCTACTTGGTCCGTCAATTAATACTTTAAAAAAATAAAACATAAACGAAAGTATTGCCTTCTCTTCATTACGTTCTTTATGGAAAAGGACACGACTATTTAGGACCTGTCAACATTTACTTCCTTAAGTATCTTAACGATATATCGCTGAAACAAAGACGGTTAGTACCTGACTTTTTAATTTGTCTTTACAGATTGCAGATAGCGCGTTGAATCTCATGTCGATTTCGGCGAAACTATTCCGGCAATACACCAAAGCGCAAGGCTCTTGTGTTTCTTGTACCACATCTGCCAGAGCGATGCCGTAAGCCGAGAGTATGCCTGCGCAATAAAGACATGTTTTTATCGCGGAATTTTACGGAGACAGTCGTGCGGGCTCGTCCATCTTGTAAAATATGTATGTGTACAACCAGACCAATGTTATAAATGTTGTTTGTGACCTATGTACGACTCAATCAGCGCACCAATCTTGATGAAAGTTTTTAGTCGTAGTGCATCTTGACGACTAAGATAAAACCCCGGAAAAGCACCCGGCGCACCCACATGCGGGATGGAATGAATAAAAAAACTTTATTACCTACGAGTATATACATCATAACTGAATTGACAAAATTTTGCACAGTTGTAGCTCTCATCCTAGAGATAGACTAGGGACACATTTTAGCTCGAGAACATTCAAGATATCTGCAAGATTAAAAAAGGTAGACGCAAGCTCCATATTTAACTTACCAGCGTACTTATGCACGAACACAGTTCCGATACCTAGTCGCTCAGCCACTTGGCAGGCATGCTGACCGCCCGCACCTCCGAAACAAGCCAGGGCATGTGTGCGGGCATCGTACCCACGAGCTGTTGTTAACGCCCTATGCAACAAAATAAATGTGACTTTTCAGTGATCCAGCTGAGAAGAAGCAGGCAAGTAATACAGCAGGAGTAGCCTGGTTTACGATACAAGGTTGAAAACTTGGGCCTTATTAGTTCATCAACATCATCATTTTACAATTTAAAAACTATTATTTTATCTTGTGAGAGAAGAAAGCTTCTACGTTAAAACGTGTTATTAGAAAGTACTAACTTTTTTAATCACTTTAATATTCCGAAACATGAAGTTAACATCTATGGATGATATAAGAAAGTTCAATATGTGAAAACACATTTATTACTGCTAGTGATACTAATAATATGAATTGAACTATACCAAGTGTCTTAGTATTTATTTGTATATTATAAGTATGTACATAACATTATTCATAAAAATATTCATCGGTTATCAATACACATATAATACACATAACACAACATAGGTTTTCTTTTGGGCTAGATAGCGATGTGTGTATTGTCGCAGTATATTATTATAATAGATAATGAACGATAAAATTTTAATTGTTGATGTGTTAAAAGATGCGCAGTTCTTCTCGCTAGAATCTGCCATCTTAACCAGTGGTAAAATGAATCACTAAAAACTGATAGATTCGATAAAGTAAGCCTACTTGATAAAAATGAAATTTAAAATAAATAAATATACTACGACAATACACACATCGCCACCTAGCCCCAAAGTAAGCGTAGCTTGTGTTATGGGTACTAAGATGACTGATGAATATTTTTATGAATTATATATACATAAATACTTAGAAAATACATATAAACACCCAGACACTGAAAAACACTTAATGCTCATCACACAAATATTTTCCAGTTGTGGGAATCGAACCCACGGCCTTGGACTCAGAAAGCAGGGTCGCTGCCCACTGCGCCAGTCGGCCGTCAAAAGACTTAGCCGGCGATGGAAGGACCTATCCACGAAGTTTTTCTAGGTGAGAAAATCCAAAATGAGACGATCCTTACGAAAACGGTTATTACCTTATTGGACGACACATAGTTTCGTTGGCAACATTAATGAAGCCCATTGCAACCTCTTCCATCGTCATCTAAAAAATATAAAATAGAATTAACGACATTCAAACACCCTGTAAAAGGAAAATTTATATCCAAACATTCACTACCTACTCATTTAAAAACTTTTTATTTGAGAGCAATTTTTAATTTGTTTTTCTTTTTGTTTAACTATTGAGTTAAACAAAAAAAAAAACAAACTAATATACATGAATTGTTATAGGCTATATGTATAAAAAAGTATAAGTATAAGTGTTTAAAAAATTATAAGTACCGTTTTTCCGTCACTTTGTTTCAAGAAGGTATTTATTTGATCAGTTAATATCTTGAAGGCGCTGATCGTTGCATTCAAATCCAGCCCCTCGTTTTCATTTGGCCCAAATATGTTTGGGAAATATTCTGGTATGAGGCGTCCTAACGAATAACACTTTTATATGAGAAACACACATAAACACATGCGAAACATTAATACAAAAACTATTATAAACTTTTAGTACCCCGTAGTCGGGCGAAAGAAAACCCACCTGAACAAGAGTCAATAACTGAAATAGTGATAGTGGATAGATCGTTTTGACCAGCGGAAGGAAGGTAATAAAGAGGAAATTAGGAAGGTGATATAATATCGGTAGTGGTGAGGTAAAAAAAGATGAGGATAAATATAAAAATTTGATTTACAATACCTCTTTCCACCTTATATAAACTTAGGTAAGCCATGTAAAGGAAGCAATTATAAGCGAAGCAATCTCACACACAATATTAACTCAAAACGGGCTTTATTCAAATTAAATTATCGAATTATGAACTTTATATCCTTTGCAATAAAGTACATTACAATTATAGCAAGTGTCAGGCTTTCAATTGGCAGGCGTCCCCATATAAACCCGGATACACACCTAATAACAAATTCGCATCGGTAACGGTAAGAGGGCCTCCTTTCCTATAACAAGCGGGCCCGGGCTCCGCCCCCGCAGACTCCGGCCCAGCTACGAAGAGGCCTGAACGGAACATTAGCATAGAACCACCGCCGGCCGCTACTGTATTTATATCTAAGAAAAAAAAAACTTAACCTATTAATTATTCATTTTTTATTGACGAAAAGAAGTTTGATATACGTGCAATATTTCACAGACAATAAGTTGGCTGTAGGCTTCGATCAATAATATACAAGATACGATGACAGGTATTTTTTTTTATTCCTAAGATGGTAGCGGGCTAACCTGTTCGGGAGTATGGCAGTTATATTTAACCCATACTTCTAATCGTTTAACGATAAATCGATGAGTGGCACGTCTTTAAACCTAGCCACGGCACAAGTCTCCAACAAGAAATTAAAAAGCGTTATTGAAAATTTAGTTTTTAAATAAATATTCGTTAAGTCTATTTTCCACCAATTTTTCGGCTATGTTTAATGGGATACCATATCTAGTACATTATTAATAGATAGTAGTAAGTTTTAAATGTTTGGAATCTATTTAGTATAATGATTTAAGCATAATATTTGTCATAAAAATCAATAAAATGACAAATTTATTGCCTTGTTATGTTAGTAATTAATTGAATTCATGATTTAGTAGTGTTTTACTGAACCCGTAATTTAGTACTTACCCAGCTGTGGCGCTTGTATGGTAACTCCAGCAGTGGTCGCCTCGTGAACGTGCTCTAAAGCTCCAGCATATCTTGACACATCAGTTGAGGTGCCACCCATATCGAATCCTACAAATTTAACTAATTAAAAACGAAAAATAACTTTCGCATATATTAGTAGGATCACCGTTATTAAAAGCATCTCATTCGAAGGTCGTCCACAGCTAGATACAAGTTAGCCTTTGACTGCAATATCAATAAACCCAAAACCCTTATCGATTACGACGCGATATTGTACTGGAATGCTAAATTACTTAGCGGCACGTCTATGTCAGTAGGGTGGTAATTAGGATCGGCAGAAGCATACCGGACCGGAGAAAATTCAGAAATTACATTAAATAGACAGCGCTCACCAACTGTCTCTCTCTGCAGCGTTTACCTGCGACCTTTTATGTCGCCTGTCCACCTTGTGAGAGGCCTATCAACTCGTGCGTTTTCTGATCACAACGAGAAAAAGGTGGTCCAGCACCTTGAGAAACATACCTCCATCTGTCCTCCGAACTCCAAAATGTATATAACAATCAAGTCGAGATAACAGTCAAGTAATGGAGCGCAAACGTACCTATAACAGGTAATCCAGTCTCCTTTTCATAGGAAGTGAGAGCATAACCAACTACTCCTCCAGCAGGGCCCGACAGTATCGCGCGTGATCCGTTGAATCTAAGAAATAAAAAACTTCTATGTGGCTTAAATTTTCTTACACTTCAACAAGCCTATCCTCACCAAGCCTATTTTTTTTTAACCTATAGACTAGCGCTTGACTACTTGAATCACACCCGAAAATAAGTGAAGATGTGGCCTATTTAGGTTTATTTTATTTATTTATTTTTATTTATACACTTTATTTGTACACCACAAATAGTAAAAAAAAACAATGGACACAACAAAAATAAACTTAAAAAGTAGGATACAAAGGGCGGCCTTATCGCTTAGTAGCGATCTCTTCCAGGCAACCTAATAAACGTTATGAAAACTTTCGCTCAATTGGAATCCTAACCATAGCATAGCATTTCAGTTCGTTCGATAATTTAACCGGTACACATTTTCCACCAAAATTTTCGGGAATTGAAACCGGTTGCGAGCCCTGCTAGTTGCTGCTATAGAACTCGTAGCTATATTATTCGCCCACACATCTGTCGTTTGTTTAAATATGTTGCAAGAAGTTTCATCGCTATCTTTTATATCTGCACTTAATATCAAAGATATGTATATCTGGAATGAAAAAATCTGTGTATATGATTTATTGACGAAATTTCTAGACCATGTAACCGTACGCTGCGTGCCGTACTTTGAGCGGGCGAAGCTGCAGAGCATAGCTAGTTTTTAATAAGATTGTAAATGCTGCAATAATTGGCTTAATACTCACAAATTCATTGGAGTCAATCCTCCATCAGACTGCATGAACAGTACATTGGAGTACTTTAAACCATCGGTGAAACCCTCTGAGAATCCTTTGACATACTCCTTAATATGTGGTGTCAAATATGCATCAGCCGACGCTGTGAACCCTCGCGGAACCATTCTCACCATGGATGTGACCGAATGGGACAGAGATACTTGGTTAAAACCTGTGCAAGTGATATGGAGTCAGTTAAAAGATAAAAGAGTTCAAAATCTATTTAATAATAGGTGAAGATATTTATCTCTCCCATTTTTTAAGAATATTGAGCGAACGGAACATATAGTTGCACGACTTCAACCAAGCCCAAAACGGTATTCGTGAGATGGATAGAAGGACATTACTGACTGTTCACTTAATTACTAACTAAGCAAGTTGTTTTAAGCTGAATTTAAAGCAAATAAAGAACACGCACAGTATTTTAATTTCGTCGCAAGCACTGACGTAATAAGAAATGGACGTCGGGTCCCATACAAAAATTACGCAAAAAGTTTCCCAAATTAACCTATATATGAAATTTAAATAATTTAAAACATTTCAATTTGATTCATATAATTCATAGCATAATCATATACGGTTAATTTTTGCTTGCAACAATCTATCACCTTGAGCAGCTTCGACTGGGAGTAGTTCTATAAAATACGCAGTTTCGACCATATCGAGCGAAAAGTCAAAATAATTAGGAGTAAGGGAGTACTTAACTGTTGTTTTGTGTTTTTTTGCTTATGGAAAGAAATATATCAATATCTAAAATCTTGATCAATTGTATGTACTAATTTTAGGACAACATAACGCGTTTTACTAAATGCTTATAAAAGTATAATAAACAGTACTTGTATAACTATATTACGGCTAATCTCCAAAACAGCTGGACTGATTTTGGCAAGACTTTTACTGGCAAAATGCTGATGTTAAAATATATGGCCTATGCATTTTGATTTTTACTAAACTAATACAAACGACGGGCGAATGTGTCTGTATTAGTAAGGGGTCTTAGAGAAGAAGTGGCGCAAGAAACTCCAGAGCAATTATCTTTTAAATCTCATGTTACCAACATGTTATTACAAATATTATTTTATATTCGTCATATCAACCCATCACCGGCCCTCTACAGGGCACGGGTCTCCTCCCACATTGAGAAAGGGTTAAGGCCGTAGTCCACCACGCTGGTGTTCCACCCATGCACCCAGTGCGGATTGGTGGACCCCACACACTTTTGAGAACATTATCGAGATCTCTCAGGCATGCAGGTTTCCTCACGATTTTCCTTCACCGCTGAAGCAAGTGATATTGTAATTACTTAAAACGCACGTAACATAGTAAAGTTAGAGTTGCGTGCGGGGATTCGAACTCGGCCCCCCGAATATGAAGTCGAGCTCCTACCCACTGGGCTATCACCGCTTCTAAATTTATATAAAACAGTTGTTCTTCCTGGACAAAAATATGTCACCATCTTTTCATACTGAAGTTGAGTTATTTTTGCATGTTTTTAACATTCTCATATTGTAATTTGTAAGTATCTGTTAGTCGAACAAATGAAGACTGGCGTGAAATTCATACCTTTTTGAGTTTTCATACCCTTTTAGTTCGGATGTTTTGAGCGCTGACCCTAGTCTATTTCTTATTACGTCAGTGATCGCAGTAGATAAATTAGTTATCAATATAATCAATTTTAATTATCAAATAGTTGTTTTACGAATTAAATTATCATGGTTCTGTGGCCAACTTAAACTTACCTAACTCCTTAGCAATCTTTCCAATTTTAAATTCATGATCTCTGTAAGTATAACTATGAGCAAGAACCACCGCGATACTGTCTATCCCTTTCTCCCTCAATGCTTTTAAATCTTTCCGCACCGCTTCCTCATCAACATCTTTAACAACTAGAATCTTTTGACCAGTAGTGCCGTAAGTTTCTTTCCATTTTAATTTGGACTTGTCGATCTGACAATGATCCAGCCCAGGTATGACGCGGCAGTCTACTTCCACCACCTCTTTATATAACACGTCAGGACGTTTTATGTTCTAAGAAAGAAGAGATATCTTATAAGAAATGTATGCATGCCTCCTTTCATTGAAAAAAAACAGGCCTACTTGCTTTCTCGGCGAGAGAAAGGAGATCATCCGCACAAATGGTACAACAAAAAAGGCTGTAGGTTTAAAGGTAAAACAATTATAAGCCATCGGAATTCTGGATATTCCGCGATATTGTTTTTTTTTCCCGCAATACCTGTGCCCGTCTACAGAAAGCAAGCTTGGGCAACCTTTTACCAAGTACAACTTTAATAATTTCTAGAGCAATAAACTTCAACTTCAATTCCCATTTCACCTGTTTGTCGTCAAAAAATTTATTTCCTGGTGTAACCCCTCCTTAAATCCTTTCTTAGCCTACACCTTCGGGGTACTCCACGTACTTAGTAGTTTGTCAGTCAGTCAGGCAAAAGCCTTTTATAAATAGCTTTTTAGAAAAAAAAATGTAAGGATTTTATTTGTTTTTCCGTAAAGATTCTCCTGCTTTTCCGGTAGGATAGCAAATTATGCTTAATTAAAGAAAAAAAAACGTAAAAAAATTAAATAAATTACCAGTTGGAAAATGTTAGGTCTGGCCTGATTTCCAATATGCAGAAGATCTTTGAAGCCTTTATTGATAACAAGTGCCATTTTAGCACCCTTCCTTTCAAGTAGAGCATTTGTTGCAACTGTAGTGCCCATGCGGATTGACTCTATAAGCGATGAATTGACTTTGCCATCTTCATCTAAGGCATTCCCAGTTTCCTGAAATTGATTTTTGTTTATTTTATTTTAATGATTACCAAAAGATAATAATCACTTTATTTTAACTGACCCTCAAGTTATATTTATTGATGACTAGTATTTCTAGTCTAACTAAGGAACCCAAAACTATACCTAAGAAGCTTTCGGTTTTTATATTATACTAGCTGTTGCCCACATACTTCTTCCAAAAATCAAATTTATTGGCTGCTTAGTTAGTGTGTGAAGGAAGGACAAACAAACAAACTAACTTTCGCATTTATATGATAAAGGATGATGACTAATACTCACCAAAAAAACCTATATTTTAAATTAATGTCTTGTGACATTTTATAATCATCCTACCAAAAGCACTAAGATCCTGTTCATCTTAGTTAAAGATGTCATTAGCTATTAAGTTAAATTAAATAATACAATGATAATAATACCTCTTGTAAAATCCTGCGTATTGCTTCCCTTGGAGCATCATCATAGTTCTGTGGATCCACTGATAGTAATTTCATTACCCGTATTTTGCCATCGGGACAAGTGGCAAAAACATCTGTAAAAGTGCCCCCTCTATCGATTGCAAACTGGAAACCCTTCTGATCCATTTCCACCTATAAAAAAATTCATTTATAATTATTAATTCACAAGAGTCAATTTTAAAAAAGCATGTGTTAACAGTTACATAGTTTATTCACTAATAAATACAATGAGGTACCAAGCTCACAGAAAAACGTATGTTTACGTATGTTAACGTGTGTTAAGAGTATGTATTGCCTGACTGGTGTATTTAAAATTATCAAAATTTAAATTTATAATTACCCCCTTTTAATACAAAACTGTGCACACAATAACTTCACTGTAGATACTCTTTTTATGTTAAAGCAACTTAAGATGTAACTACTGTATTGTACAGGTTCAAATCATAATCTTATCAAAACTAAATGTTGTAATATTATATTATCTTATATATTATTTATTATAATAAACGCAGTTAAACAATAGATAATTATTTCTTATTGGAATAAAAAAATTCTTGTAATGCTTGTATCAATAACAATGACAGATAAGACTTGTTTAAACTAGTTTCTACTATCTGGTGCCTCCGTTTTCTATGGTTTTATATAGATCCCACGGGAACCATTTTTTTTCCTGGGATAAAAATTAGACCCTTTTTCCCTCCGTTGTTAGTTGAAAGGATGGAGAGTAGCACAGGTTAGTTATTCAATTTGTTGCTTAGTTAAATTAGGACAAACAAACACACTGGCTTTTATAATAATTGTATGAATTAACATGTAAAGAATTTCTACCTCCATGTTCAACTTATTAATTGATTTACTATTCAAAGTTACTATGCAAAAAAAATATGAAATATGTACGAGACAAAATCGGTAAGGTTTCCAAAAAATAAATTATTAATATGTAGTACTACTGGTGTTGCCATTGTAGAGTGTAGTGAATATTTAAAACTAAAATCAAAGAAATTGGCTCTTAAGTAGGTTATGTTCTTCGTTTTCATTTGGTTTCAACATCTTCATTTTACACCCATTACCGGCCCACTACTGGATCTTTTCTCTAAATAAGAAGGTTTATGGCTGCAGTGTACCATGCACCATTGAGGATATTATATTGTCCACCAGTAAAACATTGATGACTTGCCAACATCATGCCAACAATGAATTATTTTAAACAATTATTGTTTGTATTATTTACTATCTCAGTCAAAAATCTGATTCTGTTTTGTATGCTAATATGTGTGTGTGTATGTACGTGCAAGAATTAAATAAGAAAATATGTAAACCAAATCAAAATTCATACAGATATACTTACTTGTTTGGTGTTTTTTTCTTTTTTATTACAACAGCTACTTACGACTTAAAAAAATATATAGACCTGAGATGTACCTTACACTTTTCCGAATAAAATAATATATCTTAAATAATTAAAGATAATTTATTTATTTATTTTTTTGGTTCGTAAAGTACACACAATGTAGTATCAACTTAATAATAAAAAATCACGAAGCACATATTTACAAAGAATCGCCTACCTTTGCTTATACAAATAACTTGTTCATGAAACACCAAACCAAACTGGGAAATATTCGTAACTCTTAGATTTTCGATTTAGGTTATCTAAAGTTGTCAAATTTCTTATCGCCTGTATGATAACAATGTACTAAAAAGTACAATCAACCTAATCTTCACCAAGTAAGGTTGAATTTAGATCAATTTTTTTTAAACTTAAAATCCGAGGATGTAAACCTAGAAGACCAAAATCACAGAACTATCTTAATCCAAGGAGACAAAAATCAATAAGAGCGCAACTGCGAACACTTTTACACTATGCCGCGGTAGATGGGTAAAAGTCATAAAATAATAATACTTATTATTCGGATCCCTCTCTTTCTGTTGCCTCTTAATTTTACTTTCTAGCAATCCAAGAGAAATGTATGGAAATATTAAGTTTGGCTTATTATTAATGCTTAAACTATAAAAACTATTTTTATGTTACCGAACGTGTTGTTTGATTCAAAACATAACCTTAAAAATGTAATGTCAATGTCATACCTCTTCGTCAACATTATTTGCGGTAATAACCTTTTTTTGCATGTTTTTCTGTAATTTTTCACAGAAAAGATTTGTAACTCTTGCCGAATATTTGAGGAGAATGGGTCGTCGAAGCCGCAACGTTAATAAGTTTGCTCAAAGAAAGAGGGATCGAAAAGAACAGGTAATTAAATGAATGTATTAAATCTTAAAATATACCGTAAATAAAATACATAGAGTTAAAAAGCATATTTTTGTGTATCCTATAGGAAAAAAACCGGCAAGAAAATCCAGCGCCTGACATTCGTAAACACTACGAAGATATAGTACGCGAAAATGCGGCTTTTGAGGAGTATTATAAGGTAAACAAAAAATGAGGTTAACCTAATAAAAATTAAAAATTCAAATTCAAATTTTAAAATGTTTTATTCAAGACCTTATAACAGGCACTTATGAAGCGTTTATACATTTATCATGTTAACACTAATGTTAGGTGATGGTAATAACTGCATTCGTTAACTTAAAACTATAGCTAGGAGGGTTCCAAACGCACCCTGGTCTAAGAAGAGCCCAAAACAAACTTAGCCAGGTTTTTTTTTGTTACCAACGTCTCACAGTCAAGTTAATGTTTAGCTATGAAGTTAGAGCACTTCATACCCAATCTTTTTTTATCATACATAACAAGCTTATGTTTTATATAAACTTTGAACTTATTGAGGATTCAATCTGGTAAGTTGTTATAAAATGATATACAATTAGCTTTAAATGAATTACTAATTTTATGCAGCCTTGTAAACTGCACTACAAGTTTATTTTTACTTCTAATATTGATATCTCTTCTTTTTAAATTTTGTTATATTTTTTGTACCTACATAAAATAGATATATACATATTAAATTGAAGAGTTTGTTAGTTGTATTGTTTGTCAATATGTTGTTTAATTATAAAGGTTATACTATATGTATAATCACCCAATAATCCAAGTAAACAACTGCCAAAGCTGCTAATTTTATTAAGAGTGTTTGTTTTGACACATGTAAAGTAAAACTTTCAACAATAAATAACCAACAATTGTTACCCAGAATATTTTTTATTTCTTGATTTTATGTTGCACAATTTTTTGGCTTTAGTGGGCTTTACTGGCTTTGGACTAAGTTTCTAGAATAGCTTTAATTCGTAAATATATTTTCTTTCACATGTCTTTTTCCACTATAGGTTCAAAAAGTATGCCCTGAAGATCAATGGGAAGACTTTATGAAAAGTATAAAGGATAACCTGCCAACTGCATTTAGGATAACAGGTTCTAAATGTGAGGCAAATGCTCTATTGAAAATAGTAACCAGTCAATATTTCTCTGAGATTCTCAATATGAAGTTAAAAGTAGAAGGAAAAGATGAAGAAGAGGAAATTAAGCCTATTAATTTGCCCTGGTAAGCCAATGAAAGAACAATGTAAAGAATTCGAAAAGTGCTATGCTCTCTATCACATATGCTCTCAGGATATGTTTGGAACTCATGTAGTTGTGTAGTCTAAATATATGATGGATTTGTTATTTAGTTGAAATTAATTATTGTTATATAATCTAAATTTAAAATATATAAACCTAAACCTATTTCTAATAATAAAAAAGAATAATAAAATATGAGACTGGCCTCTTACTCATATTCAAATATATTCAAAGAATTTGGAAGCAAAAAGTAATTCAAAAACACTCACTGAATTCTGAATTTCCACACCAATGAAATAAGCGAGTTTTTCTTAGAGCTCTTATAATATTAGCTTTAATTAAGGAGACAATACAGAACAATAAAGCTTAGGTATATTATCAGTGGGTGTATAGACTACTTTAGCCTAACAAGCGTGCAACACAGATGTGTTATCTATTTATCACCACTATTTTTTATAAATTTTCTTTAAATGTATGCTACTCAGGTATCCAGGAGGCCTAGCTTGGCAACTCAGACTATCCCGTTCTGATATCCGTCGCAATGAGGCACTATACCGCCTTCACAACTTCCTTGTAGCAGAAACTGCTGCTGGTGGGGTGTCAAGACAGGAAGCAGTTTCAATGATACCCCCTGTTGTTCTACAAGTAGAACCACACCATAAAGTAAGTATAGAACATGTAACGGAATTTAAAAATACTGTTGAAGGGTGCATAAGTCTAGTTCATAAGGAATCACCCTGTAAAAATATTAAATCGAAAGAAGCATATTTATTTTTCGATAAAAACTAATTCAAAACAATCAAGATGTTTACTTATGACATAAATCTATAAAATATAAAATGATAGTGACGCCGAGGGCCGTGACTGTATGGCTTCATCTCCCACACCAGTACTCTTTCGTGTCGTATATTTTGATTTTCTAGAAAAAATCAATGCAGATTCTTATGTATCCTAGTCTATTCTTTAGTCTTCTTCTATTCTTCTTCTCTCTGGGCAGTTTCCGCACGTAAGTAAGCGCTTCGCTTGTACGTAGAAATTATTCTTTAGTCTTTTAGCTACAACTAAATTAGCGGGTCTCAAAGTTAGCTCCTGAAAGAGGATAGCACTATTATTACTATTATATTATGTTTGTAAAACAGGATACCAAAGTATTTTTGTTTTATTTTAGGTATTAGATATGTGTGCAGCACCAGGGTCAAAAACAGCACAGCTTATAGAATTCTTGCATTCGGATGAAGACAAAACTCCTACTGGTAAATATTAACTGAATGAACTAAAATTGCTCACTAAAATGTCTGACTAAAATTGCTTAAAGCAGTATAGCTTTATTAAAGTTCTGTTTCATAAATATAATTCTTATTTTTAGGATGCCAAGGTATGCCTAATGCAAATGCTAATGCTGCTTTAAGCGACGACGGTTGAAAGCCATGATTGATTCATTTTTATGATATCTTTGAACTTATCTTTTAATATCTTATCTATTTTATCGAAAATTGATTCTATTTCATCCAAGATAATATTTCGAGCGGGATGGCGTTACTAAAAGAAGCATTTTATAACTTTTGCGTTAATAGCCAAAATAAAAGTAACTAAAAGTTAATTTTTATTTAAATTCAAAATTCGGGGAAGGAAATCCTGATGCAAGAAGCAAGAAGCTAATACTCGTAAATGATTTATAATTTGTTAACTCGTTAATTGAAATAATATTTTGCTAACCATAGGAAAGTTCAATTTCTAGTGAATATGTATAAATTCTAATGCTACCGATTTTGATGATTTTGTTATGTACGGTTTTACTAATTATATTTAACACACCACACAGCACTGGACTGGACTGTTGTTGATGAATTATCTTTAAATAGTCCAAGCTTTTAGTTAGTTATGTAGCACATGCTGTAATATACCTATTACAATATTATGTATCATTTTTGACAGGCCTTGTGATGGCAAACGACGTAGATAACAGTCGTTGTTACATGTTAGTGCATCAGGCAAAGCGGCTCAACTCTCCATGTATTGTGATAACGAATCATGATTCAGCTGTAATGCCTTCATTGGTCATCACTGATGAACAGGTAATGAATCAGCATCTTTATTCAATTGTTATTGTTACGCAAAGGGTGCCAACGGTAGACTATTAGTAAGCCTCCGCAGTCCGCTGCCTGTCCGTCCATTTGTCCGTCCGTCCGTTTGTCAGCGAGCGCTATATCATGAATTGTAAGACGAGCGCGAAGCAAACACTATTAGAGATATGGTAATGCCCCCTTCTACTATTGGTAAATAAATAAATCGACTGTCGTTGCAAAAACCCAGCGTACATCTTCATCTTCATACATACATCTTCTAATCTAATTTAATCTAGCCTATAGCGTCCCACTGCTGGGGGAATGCCTCCCCTTCTGCTTTGAATACGCATATAAATAAAATTAGAGGAAAATTCTGGAAAGGACTAGACTGGCTTTTATACTTATACTTACAAGTTTGTCAGAAGAAATAGTCGAACGATTGACTTTATATATGCCCCCGTTTCTACAAAAAGAAGTAAAATCCCACTAAAAACATTCGGTAAAAAACTAGCCAAGTCTCGATGGAGCTGCTTGTTATTTCTAAAAAGTATTGAAATGTAGGTAAAGACATAACAAGTCTGAGGTTCCTTACTGCGATTTTTTATAGCAGGCAGATATCACACGACATTAGCTATAATAATAAAGAAATCGCAGTAAGGAACCTTAGACTTGGCACGACTTTACCTTTATTTTTCATTACTTTTTAGAAATAAACAAGCAGCTCCATCGAGACTTGGCTTGTTCTTTACAGAATGTTTTTAGTGGGATTTATACTACCACTTTAACATCAAATAATAAATTAAAAACATGAAGGGAACGAGAGAAGTGTTTGTAAGTGAAGATAAAAAGTTGTGAAAGAGTCGGTATGAATTAATACAAAAAAGGCATCTGCGATGTCTGCGTCAGGCGCAGAATTGTAAAGTGATTTTAAATCGAGCTATTTAAGAAGTTTTCTTCCATCGATTAGATGTCTTCACTCGTATTTATCTTTAACAGAATCCTGAACAAACGAAGCCATTAAAATTCGATCGTATACTGTGCGATGTACCTTGTTCTGGCGACGCGACCTTGAGGAAAAATCCTGACATATGGCTGAAATGGTCGACAGGCAATGGAAACAATTTACATGGGTAAGATAACATTTTATTGTGCATAGTTGTAAACTTACACGTACACAAACTACACCATCTGTCACCATCAAATAAACTCATTACCGGCCCACTACAGGGCACGAATCTCCTTCCATAATTGCTAAGCGTGGTGGACTTCACACGGCCTCGAGAATAGGAAAATGAAAAGTCAAAAGTCAAAAATATTTTTATTCAAGTATGGCCCATAGATGGCACTTATGAGGCGTACATAACATAATAAATGTGTACACGGTAGTGATATTATAGCGATAACCATATTCCACCCTATTTATAATTAAGAACCGTTCTCTTTGGTATGCAGGCCTCGTTGCATTGGTTTAGTTTTTTACTGGTTACGGTTCTCAGTTCGGTTGTCGATTGTAAATTTTTTTTAGTATTAATAACTGGGTATTAGCAAAGAGTTAAAGTGCTGTGTTAAGCACATTAGTTTGAACAACCTTTGAAGCCGTGCTGGTAGTGATGTATTGTCATAATAACCCAAAAACTAATAAATTGTATAAGGGAACCTGGGACCTATTGGAATCTAGAGACATATGAGACAGAACGCCGCACCTTGCCGTTCCATGAGATGAGAGAAGGTCTGCCTTCTACAGCAAGGCAATAGTAGACTGTGATATACTTTATTTTCCACCAGCATTCAATACCGTATACTTCGACGAGGCGTTGAATTGCTATCGATCGGCGGTAGACTGGTCTATTCGACCTGCTCCTTCAATCCGATAGAGAACGAGGCAGTCATACATCGTCTGCTACAAGAAGTCGGAGAATCTATTAAATTAGTGGACGTTACTGATCTACTGCCTGGATTGAAGTTCCATAAAGGTAAGTTAGTATAAGGGCCTAATCGTTTTGTTGGTGTAGGCGTGCGAATTTTCTGTGCAGGTGACCAATAAATTGGATATTTTTTGACATCAACATTCGTTAATGGTTTCTTGTTAACAGTACTTGAACATTCAGGCGAAGTGTCTTTCTGATATTTCTTGTTTAAACATCCTTCGAAGAGCCACACCTCTAATTTTTGCATCTATCGTACAACATTCCTTTCTCTTTATTTATGTGTATCAAACACTAAAAAATATTTTTTTTATATAATTAAAGGCATGACACACTGGCGTCCTGCATCCAAGGATATGGTATTCTACGATAAGTTCGAAGATGTGCCTGAGAAATGGCAAACTGTTGTGAGACCACAAATGTTCCCGCCCAAATCTGAAGACTTAGACAAATTTCATCTGGACAGATGGTGAGTCTGTGTGGATGGCGTTATAGTTTTTTAACCTCAAAAGGTATTGCAAATATCAGGAAAAGTATAATTATCGTTGATAAACAATAATTAAAACATTAAACAGATAACATATCTTTTATGGTTTTTTTATATTAATTGAATGTAGTCAAAAAAAATAAAGTAAAATTCTTTAAAGGACGCAACCTAAATAGTGGTAATTTTGAGCCTTATGTTTAAATGTAGTAGGTATAACATCACAATTTTTATGCAATGTTTTTTGCACCTTGACAAGAAAAATGTTGTCAGTTGAAGTATTACAAACTAATTCAATATGTAATGCTTTTTGCTGAACGGCGTCAAAAATTCGAATTCAAAAATTGAAAAAATTTATTTGATTTGACAGACATTTTTTTTTTGTTTGAAAATTCAATCATTTGTCCTTACGTTTTTAGCATCAGAATCCTACCCCACCATCAAGACACCGGTGGATTTTTTGTCGCCGTTTTTGAAAAAACTGCTCCCTTACCTTGGGAGAAGGATCAAACTAAGCCCGAAGCCACAGAACCTTTAGAGGAAAAAGAGAAAAAAGAACCCCCGAAAAAGAGAAGAAGACTGGGGGGTTATAGGGAAGATCCATTCGTATTCTTCTCTGGTGACCAAGAAGATGTATTCCCTTCGATAAAAGACTTCTATGACCTTAATGATAAATTCGACCCTACATGTCTACTGACTCGGTGTCACATTGGAAAGAAGAAGAACATATACTTGGTATCTCCAACTGTAAAAGATGTTGTGCAGAAGAATGAGAATAATATAAAAATTATTAATACTGGCGTTAAGACGTTTGTGAGGTGTGATAACAAAAATATGACTTGTCCATTTAGGTGAGTTGTTTATAGAACCTGGTTTAAGCTACAAAATGTTATTTCATAATATTCACTACTTTGTTATAATCTCTAGGTATTCTTGTTGATTCTAGCTATTTCGATTGTGTATTATGGTTTTGCCATTTGGTGATGGCAGAATATAAAATAGAGATCAGTATACCATTGTCACCACACCTCCTCTTCCCGTCGTTGTAGATAGCGACCATCTACTGCGATCACCTACCCGTCTGCCCAAGAGGGCTAACAGTTCAGTTGGGAGAGGCGTTTAGTCCAGCAGTGGACTTTTATAGGCTATTGGGGATTTTGAACTATTTTAAAATAACTCTTTCTTCTATTCAGCGTTTTATTAATAGCCCATCAACGATTTGTATCTTACGCCGGCCAAGATCACAGCATGATGAAAATTTATGAAACTGAACCTGTACTTTTAAGAATAATATAATTAACACTCCTAGTTCAATGAATACAAGTATACATCAATTTGAGAACATACTGATTTATTTGAAGCACGGGAAAAATAAAAATATTTTCTTTCTCAGATTATCCCAGGAGGGTCTTCAGAGCGTATCCGAGCATATAGGGGCGAAACGACGCTTGAATATATTGAAGGAAGATTTGATATTGGTGTTACAGAACGACAATCCAAGCAATCCGCCAGATGTTAAACTGTTCTCTAAGCATACACAGAACTTGGTTAAGGACTTTGGTAAGGTCATTTACTTGAGAAATTGAATTATATGCTCGTTTTTTCACCCTTCAGCCAAAGTTATTGAACAGTGTTGCCAGTAATTACTTGGTAGCTAAAGAAGAGTCTAATGAAGCCTATAATTATGAGCTTCATTACCATTAGCGTCTCCTACATACTGAAGTCTGACAAACACAATGTATCTAAGTTAGAATTAGGGATGACAAAAACCGTAGAAAACCCCGATTCTCCGTCATAGCTTAAAGAGTTTGGATGCTAGTAGCTAGAAAGAATTCTAACTCAATTCTAGAAAACTCGGGAAGAACACCGAAATCATCGCGTAATAAGGCGAAAAAGAAGTAAAGAAAAAAGGCTCGAGCTATATTCATCCATTGGTTGTAACGAGGCGAGGTCGACATTGTTGTTTGACTGAATTCTCTACTTGAAATTTTGTTAAGAAAAAATGTTCGTTATTTAAATATTCTGACTTTTTAATCTTGCGTAAGGAAGTCTCTTGAAGATCGTCCTCATCTTTACCCATTTTAATATTGTGATTTGTAGTAGTAGAACTTTTTGTGACAGAGCTCGTCCGGGGAAGTACTACCGCTATGCTTATTTCTGCCGCCAAGCAGTATTGTTGCAATGCTATGTTCCGGTCTTAAGGGCGCGGTGGCCGGTGTAATTACAGACACATGATGCTTAACACCTACGCCTGAAATTGATGGAAACAATGCGGCATGTCGCAGGACGAGTCCATTGCGTGCCCCGTGAAGTGTTGCTCTTTATAGGCGGTGGTTTTCCACTTAACATCAGGTGGGCCATTTGCTTGGTCCGCTAATCAATTTTTAGTGTAGAAAAAAAATGAGAAAGTTTAGTCTATTCCACCACTGGCCACACTCTACAGTTCACACGCCTTCAGAATATCATAGAGAACTCTCAGACATGCAGGTTTCTTATCGATGTTTTCCTTCACCCTTAAAGCAAGCTATAAATAAATAAATATATTACGACAATACACACATCACCACCTAGCCCCAAAGTAAGCGTAGCTTGTGTTATGGGTACTAAGATGACTGATGAAAATTTTCTATGAATAATATACACAAACTCATTACACAAACATTTTCCAGTTGTGGAAATCGAACCCAAGGCCTTGGACTCAGAAAGCAGGGTCGCTAAAAATGCGCCAATCAGCCGTCAAAATTATCTATATTTAATTGCCTTAATTTGAAAAACCCGCATTCCGGTAGAACAAAGTGAAAAGCTAAGTCTGATAATTTGTTTCACAGCTACAGGCAGCTGTGTCCTGGAATACAAAGACACGGAGTCGAACCTGGAGTTGACATTAGTGGGGTGGAGGGGCGTGCACTCGTTGCGAGCGTACACCGCCACTTCGGACACCGTACACTACTTGAGATTGTTGGGAGCCGACTTTAGCAAATACGGTATGTTTTTAATGATATTTACTCTACAAAGTAGCTCATGACGGCATTCTCAAGTGGTGCTATATCCGTAGCGTGCACAGGGTTTTTGACCAGGGTATGTTATGCATACCCTGGTCAAAAACCCTGTTAAGAAAAGAAAGATGCCATTAAATGGAAAAATCCTTTGCATTTATGAGTTGTAAAAAAACTTTAGGGTAGGCAGTGCTTTAGTGCATGGATGAAGGGCACGCCACTGTCAGCTATATATATTTTATGTGAACGCCATAGCACTCATCCACTTGCTATGAAACCGCTCTGCTTGCTATCGCAAGTGCAAGCAATAAGTTGACACTCAACTTATTATCCTTTCTAATATTATAAACGGGAAAGTTTGCTTTTTATGTTTCTCCTACCTTCACGCCTTAATCATATAACCAATCAACTTGATTTTGCATAAGACACATACTTGTAATGTACAGATGAACACCCAGACTCTGAAAAATATTCATGTTTATCACGCAAACATTTTCCAGTTGTGGGAATCGAGCCCACAGCCAAGTGCGTATTGTAATACTATCACTTAAATATAAATGATGCCTTTTGAATTGATCCTTCGTTTTAAAACATACTATACGAGCACGTATAATTATTTCAGATGTTAATAAGTTCAAGAAGGCGTCTGAAGTAACTGAAGTTGAAGCTGACTCTTCTGTGGTCGCAGAGACCATCTCCACCAGTGAAAACGACCCTGAAGACTCTGAGGCGAGTGAAGCTAATATTAAAGATAAAATTGACTGTACGTAATAATTTTATTATTAAATTAAATAATTAATATTTTATAAACTCTCATTTTTCTTAGTATATACCCCTTTCGAAATTGTACGCATTTAGTATTCTATCATCGTTAATACCAAATAATCCGGGAAGGTTGCATTGCGAATTTATGGGTAGTAGTTAAAGAAAGACTGCCATCCTTGCCTTGCTATAACTTGAGAGGATAAAATAAGAAAATAAAATAAGTTAAGAAACCATTTATTAATACCACCACGAATCGCTTGTGAGAGATAACAATCCTTACAGCCTATGGCTTAAAGGTGAAAGTGCTAAATTAACATACACTGCTATCGAAATCACGGATACAACGTATCATGTATCACGGATACAGTACACCATGAATCAAGAATACAATGAACCGCGTTATGTTGCGATACTAGTTATCATATCGCTGCAGTGACGTCATCGTACTTATAGATGAGGATAAAATAAAAACAAACAAAGTATGTTAAGAAACCCTTTATTCACACCACCACTCTAACTCGCTTGTGAGCGATAACAATCTTTACAACCTCAGGCTTAAAGGCGAAAGTGCTACATTAACGAAGAATGCTATTAGAGTCACAGATATAATGAATACGAATTTCATACAAAATCGCATGATCTCAAAATTATAATTCTGCATGAAGTTTCCAAAAACTTTGTTAGCAAAATATATCTACAGACTCGTTTAATTTTTTCATTGATTTCTGAATTAAATAATAAAATAAATAAATAAATAAATAAATATACTACGACAATACACACATCGCCACCTTGCCCCAAAGTAAGCGTAGCTTGTGTTATGGGTACTAAGATGACTGATGAATATTTTTATGAATTATATATACATAAATACTTAGAAAATACATATAAACACCCAGACACTGAAAAACACTTAATGCTCATCACACAAACATTTTCCAGTTGTGGGAATCGAACCCACAGCCTTGGACTCAGAAAGCAGGGTCGCTGCCCACTGCGCCAGTCGGCCGTCTAATTATTTTTAAAACACGCTCATTTTTTTAAATTACATATCTCTTGAAGGAAATAGGTTTCTTAATAATCAATGAACATTTTTGTTACATAGTTAGGTACTGAATACACTTTTATTTTATAAATTTTTGAATACATTCGAATATCGTATGTCGAATTTTTTTTTTGGCAATAATTTCAATTGTAATTTGAGCTTGAAATAATATAAACAAAAGTAAAATAGTAATAAAGGTTTTAAAAATCTTTCTATGAAATCACAGTATAAATTCTACGCAAATTTCTTTTTCCAAGTACTAGTATGATACCTTAATTATTATTATTAAAAAAAACAGTCCATGAAATTTCAATAATACTTGGATTTATGACCAGTAGTACAGTATACCATGTATTTGTATGGAAATATTATAACGACGGGGTAAAATTGATCTAACCGTTTTAAAATTCTGCACTACTGATTTTTATTTTACAATCGTTTTACTAAGAGAGCTTGCTGTACTGTCAGCAAAAAGTCGACATGGCAATGGCAAAAAATTGAATGCGTCCTAGAAAAGCGCAATGCCTGTCTTTTTTAATTTAATTTGGCTTTATGTTGTTGTCACCAAAATTGATCTGGATTATTCTGGCTGAAATTGCTATATCGACTTGCTGCTGACTATAGAAGTGTAGGTAAGTTAGGTGCATTTTACTTTGATACTTATATGTTTTTAAACTTTAAAAGAACTAAAATTGCAAATGAGTAAAACTCACAGCAAAGGGTGGGACTTACATAAGTAGTTTATAAATGGAAATATTAACATTTTCCTGCATTGTCTTGAATATAAAACTATTGTAAATACAAGTTAGGCTTTTTCCTATACCAAAGAAGTTTTGAATTATAACTAAAAATTGAATATTAAAGTAGTAGTATTTAGGTAATAGAACAAAATTGGACCCTATTTATTTTACGTTATCAGTCGAATGGATTAACTAGACGTACAAAAATAAATGTCTAAAGTTTAAATAGTTATTTACTGTTTTAACACATTGCACTGTTTAGAGCTCCTTATATACTGCGAAAATTCAAATCTTATTTTACAAAGTACTTATTTACAGCTCTACGTTTAATATACATAGTTATTCATGGATCTTTACAGCAAGATGAGTATTGCGTTTGAAATTATAATTAAGTGAGGAACTAAAACTACTGGTTATTTTACAACAAAAGTAATGCAACTCTAAAACATTAAATTCCACCCAAAATGCATTGTTATGCAGCTTCTTATATCTTGTATGAACTCAAACACAATCCAAACTAGCTGTCCGACATACCATACGTTTAAGCTGTCAAACGAATACCATTTTCTCGCGACTATTATAAGCATTTAGATTTTATTTTCTATTATATAAATATTGCAAAACCGGCCGGATTTATTATAACCACTACGGTGCTTAAGGCGACGTCTTATATACTAATTTAGGTACTCCTGAGACTCCATAAACTTAAGTACTATAATAAGTATGTAGATCATGTCAACACTATCTAATTTACACTCAAGATAATAAAGTAAAGATAAAGGTCAATATCAGTTAGGAAAAAATGCAGTTATTTACTTATTTTAGAAATGGCAAAGTTTGTGAAGATGATACTCGAACATACCTTTGACTTTTCATACACCATTCATACAATGTTCATAAAATTTAGCGTTTTTTTTAAATAATAGTTAACCTTAAAGAATTAAGGTTAATGCAAATTCGTGTCATGAAATTGACAGAAATAAGAACATTTAGATATTCTGTGAAAGGTCCAACAATAAAAAAAACTATTAATGCGTGCACAATGGTCAATATCGAAAAATGAGTGTTCTACACCTTAACCTAGTTTACCTATAATAATTTAATATCTATACCATCAACTGAAGAATCTCGCTCAAAATCCTGTTTCACTGTAGCCAACCCAATATCACAGTGGGTGATGTGGTTCGTTAATCGAATTATACTAAGTTATAGTTAAAATACGACTAAGTAGTGATGTTCTATTTTAAGTTACCAATGGACTATTCATAAATTCAGTCAGTTTTGTTTCTAGACTCTTTCTAGAAAGAGATCATAATAATTGATTCGTATGCCGGTTTATGGTAACAATATTTTTATATACGTATATAACTTAATAGTCCTGAAACATTTTAAGTTAAGTGTAATAAATAAATACGTAAAAACTTAATCAAATAAACATTTCATACTTCTAAATGTATTATCACCTCAGAACACGAAAATATTGTTAACGATTCAAAAGTAAAGGCGTATTTCAGTTATGAAATTTGGATTGAATTGTTATTTATGAATAGCCCTATTATTATTATTATTATCTACTAACACAAAGCGTTCTATCAATAGGTATGGAATGAGCTAAATCGTTCATTCATTATTATTTACAGATTATTTTATTGGTAATTAAGAGTTAGTATTTTAATATCAAATTGAAAATAAAATCTATCTTTCTAATGTCTATATTTTCTAATTACAATTCACTACATTATTACCGAGTAAGATAATCTATTATGAAATACTTCTACTTTCCCATTTAACATTTTTTATAAATTAAAATCTCAAATTCACTATGTCCGAAACTCTAAAGTTCGTCTTTTGGAAATCCATTTGACTGATACTAAAATATAAAGGGACAATAATTTTGCTGTGCTAATTTAAGTTTCATTCTACTGATAACATTACTAGGGAAATTAAAATCTTACTTACTTTAAATAATTCACTACGGACGATATCAATTGAAGCCTGCCCAAGAAAATAAAAATTTCGCCATATTGCGAATAGAAATCGAACTAAGTGTTTTTTTTCTATACCCTAAATGCCTAAATTTTGATGACATTAAAATTTGGCGCTTCCAGATCTGGTTTTTAATATCCGTGGTCAGGCTTTATGTTAAACAATACGTAAGACCTTCATTATAACAAACTTTTTTCTGAGTGTTATTTTGTGTGTCATAATTTAATTTGTCATGACGCCAATATTGTAAAACGCTTACATCTAGTATATTAATGAGTATCTACGTAACTACTTCAGAAACACTAGAGAGCACCAAACAAAAATAAAAAGGCATAACCGTTCTGGAGTAGTAGAAAAAATGAGAAAAATGTTAATTTCTATTCATAAACTACATTAAAAAATGTTACAATTAAACAAAATATGTCATTAGGTTATATTCTACGTTTAAGATAGTTACAACGAAGTTAGACCATGTAGGTATGAGGGCCTTCCGACCCAATCTGATTTTATCTGATTTAAAGTTGGAAGGCGTAGGTAACTGAGTTACTGTAGTGTAGTCCAATGCCGTTATCAACTTTTTTTAACGGATGTGAAATTGGCTCTTCAAAATCTATTTTCGATATCAAAAAGCCGCATTTTTTTGGTTTATTCCCACTAGACTCAAAATATAAATTTGTTGGATAACGGCATTATATCATAAAGGACGGCAGCTAGGTACTTCTATGTTTATACTGCGTTTAACATATAATAATATAAACCAAGGATGTCAAATTGTTTTTGATAGTAAGGTAAGTATGCTATTTTAGGCATTATCAAATCTTGGAATGAATTACTGAGTTTTACATTCATTTTTCAATTTATTAAAACATATGTGAAGTTTTTTTAAAAACATCAAAGAGTCTCGAATTAATATCACCACCAGCGAGATGGCATAACTACCATGACAAATCTTAAAACAAAATATCCACCTTTTTCACTTGAGACATTAGACATCATGAGAGCAATGTACCTATACAAAATTATTATTTGGTCTTATTTATGTATAATTAGTAATTTTGCATTTTTATAACTTAGGTACTTAAAATGTAAAATATTTAAAGAAAATGTGATGCACACTTGAAAACATAAACGTGTTATATGAGCATTCGATAAGACGGAATTCATGAACCTGGACGGTAGAAAAATGGACAAGGAAGCTAAGACAGATCTAGTCAAATACGACACACTTATTCATAAAGGACGTGCATAATATTATAAAAAAAATTAAAAATATAATATAATTATAAAATTTACCTTTTTATATTGAATATAAGCTAATCCGCCCGGGCGTACGGCCCGCCACGTACGAAAAATAAGTACAGTTGGTATTATCTTTGCAAAAGTTGCATGTTTTTTTATAAATGTCTTAGAACAATAAAATGTATTGTGTTTCATTCTTAACTGAAATCCAAATAAACTGCCATAAAGTGCAATTTACAATATTCTTTACACAACTGACAGAAGTTCTATATCTATTGGCAAAAACTCCACCAAAATCTTTAAGTTTACAGAGAACATTTAACAGCGATTTCGAAGAGAAACGAGAAGTGACTTTATTTTATACTACGTTAATGTGTTGTTACTTGTGTGTGATAAAAAGTGTATAAATAAAAAATAAAAAAATATGTAAAAACGGAGCTATTTACTTTCACACGGTGACTTGCACGCTATATGGTGTTTCTGATTCCTTTTAATGCGAATAGCAAAGATTGGAAATAATATCTGGGACGCCGTTTAAGACGAAACAAGTCACAAGTCACCATGTATATAATATCCATTTCCTACTTGTACTAATAATATATGCACACCTGGGTGCTAAATAAGAGTTCTAAAAACTAGTCAACCACAAACAATTATGTAGGAAACTTACTAAAATATTACAAAAAACTGTAATAAATAAATATTGCACTCTTTTTCCCCACAAGGTGATTTGGATTGAAGCTACAGCTACACTAGAAAGTATCAATGTAAGATTGATGAATAAATCATTATCCATACAGGAGACATGGTGAATTTTTGAAGGGCATCGTACGAAAACTACCTTTAATGCCATCTCTGTTAAACATAAATCTGTTTATTAAACTAAATCTACAGGTGTAAAAGTAGGGAGCCTTTTCACAAAGCACCATCCATGTATATAAGGATAACAATACTTAAGACCTATCAAATTATTTAAACGATGTCAACAGAAGTCAGTGAGCTTATAAAACAGTAACATATTAGATTAATGTCTTAAGTAAACTAAACTGAGGTGCCTAAATATAGAACCATTGTTTTCCAGAAGACACAGTTTTTAAAGATGGAGCACTATTTTTTTTTCATATTAATTCAGTTTAAGAGATTTATGTTTAATAGAATCGGCACCAATAACTATATTATATATCTAACGAGTTATTAGTAACCCATGTAAAGTTTTTGAATCGTATTAAATTAGGATGAAATAGGTAACAGTTGCATTATGGGACTAAGTTTTTTGTTTAAATAATAATACCAATAAATGTTTGAAAACAATAACATCTTTTTCGCATTAAATTGAAGGAGCTTTTGAAAAATGTGTCCAAATGACTTTTGTCTATACCAGTAGGTAAGTTAGACACCAACGCTAATAAAATTGTATTTTAAGAGTGCGAGTAATGGCTTCATAATACTAGTATGATCTCCAAAACTTCTTATGTCGATTGAGGTAGCTGGCCTGCGGTGCCCGTATCAAAAAAACACTATGTGCAAGCCGAAGATATCATGATCAGAGGATCAGAAAGGGTGATTTAAGTCAATAACAATATAGGTACAAAACAACATTAAAATATATACACTTAAACTTTCTAAGTTAAGAAAATTCTAAATATATATAACGAATTGAACGTATATGTATTTAGGAAACTGTTTATTTTAACCCACGAACGTAAAAAGATAGGTGTTATTCGACTGTTTTAGTAAAAGCCTTTTCATTTTAACCAACTAACCAAAAAAACTAACAGCAGACGTAGTTAGTTGCAGTCATTATTTAGGTCTTGAAAAAAATAAATGGTCTCATGATGAACAAAAAAGGATGTTATGGATTGTTTACAGTTTACGTCGTGGGCTATTTTTCCTACTAATTATTAGAGCATCAATCTTTAATTGAGAAAAATTAAAGAATATATGAAATTATAACAAACAAAAGAGGTTGTGCATGAGCGATTTATAAATCCGGTGATACCTCTGAAACCATTGGCAGTCAGCAGGTTTGGTCTTGTTTATGGCCTTTAAGTTAGCAATATGCGTGGTCATCACGTTAATAGTTTTCTAATGCGTTAAAAATTATAAAGAGTCAGTTTGGTTAAATTTGCTGCTAATATAATAATCTGTCCTGTGATTATTACTAAAAAATACTTAATTAGAGGCTCTTGTACTAAATACCATGATTCTCAAATCGACCATGCATGATCCATAAAAAATTCAACATATACCCGTAAATCAAGTATAGATTACACGATCACACTTGGCCGACCCAAAATTTGTTTTTGAAGGCGTTCGCATTTGAAGGTACATCTACAATTTACAATGACACCAAGTCATCTGTATGTCACTATTGAATTCCTAAAAACTATATCTGCGCAGCGACTTATGGCCCATCTTAGTCCAGCCCACTTAGTTCGTGCTTACTGCACCCACAGATCGCACAATCTTTCTTAATCGGCCTAACGTTGGCACACGAAAAGGTGTACAACGTTTCCATTTAATTCCTAAAAACTGTTACTAGCCACCATCGAGAACTAATAAAAAAGTTATTTTTATTTATTGATTCACTTTTTATTAGTGATCAATCCACTTATTTCAGGCCGGCCATGGACCTCTGTTATTTCCACTGGACAGGCTGTTTTACGCTGTTAAAACTATAAGGGTAAATCGAAAAAAAAAAATGTTGTTGTCACTTTGTTTCTGTTTCCAACAAACTGTTGATTAATTGATGTAATTTTGGCGCTGTAAGTTGTTAAGCTGCAATACGGAACTAAATGTTTAAATTACTTAACAAATGTGGCGCTTTAAATGGTGCCAACATTTCAGCTGTCAGTTGTATATTGACAGCCAGTCCAGGGTAATAAGTAATTATAAAATAGAAGCAGTGATTCCGATCAGCTTAGGTGTTTTGTCTACTAGCCATTAGTTTTGCTGCGTCAGTCGAGGGTTGCGAGGACATTGCATAAGATGTCTCTGCCAAGGAAGGTCCCTTGCTAGTACGTTGGTAAGACAGTATGGGCACTTCCATTCATCGAGGCTGAGAGCTGTAACCAAAACACACATTTGATTTCGACCTCGAAACATGATGAATACCTATAAAATTTGATTATGAAGTTGGACAAAGAATTGCTAATATTCTTCTCTTATCTTTCTCTCTTTTTTAAATAAATTAGTACCAGACCGGAGTTATGTATTCGTCAGTGTCTAAGCCGTGCGCCGTTCCCTGTTATAAAAATGAATTCGTGGGGTTTGCGCTTTCTTCCCCCCTCGCTTCCTACAACTTACTCTAACTTGCTTAGTTACTATCCTCGCGTGCTTTTCGCAGTAGATTCGCACTAGATTCTAACGTCGTCATGGCAACACGAAAAGAACTGATTTTTTTAAGTATAAATATGCCAGCATTTTCATAATACAGTTCTTTAAATAAGTACGTCTTTTAGTAATTTTATCCTAAGTTTGCGCCTTACATCCTCTGCGCCGCTCATGATTTGGCATACAGACCTATTCGAATAGTTTGCATCCTGTAGGTAAATAGAGGTAGGAAAGGTGCTTTTAAGCCAAGGAAAATAAATAGCTACGCGTTTAGGTTTAGCCTGCGTGCACTATTCCTTTCGAAGGTAACTGGTTTGATAGCCTAGCCAGTGCCTGATTATCCACGTAGCAAGAGTAGCAATTGCTACGGGCCCCGCCCTATAAAAAGACAGACACGCACGCGCACGCATACAAAACTGTAACCTGTAGATAGCAAAGAAACGTATTCAGTATTGAATTGTATTTTTACCACTTTATACTTATAAACCCACACTCAAGGGCTGTAATGAAAGAATTTGTTACAGGCCCCGCGCTTGTTTAATCCGGCACTGAGCCTGTATGTGTCCTTTATGCCATAATATATTAAATTTAAAACATTACAACACATAAACATTAAAATCCCACCTAGGTAACAGCTATTGAAGCATGGAGAGGTAAAAATTAACAATACAGCTATGCAAAAAAACACGTCACTCCATTGCTCCGTTGCTGCGGGAATGAAGGACGATCTAGAAATTTCGTACTAGAAACTTTCGCTTATATAATAGTAGGTACGGATTTAAATTTTAAATGTAAAAATATGACACTTACGTATACAATTGACGTGGTATTCGCTTTCATCTGTCCGTAGGGCGGCTCCACATTTGTGGCACGCTTTCCAGAGGCCTTCGCTGAGCGAGCATTCCTCTGTAACAAAAAAAAAAATTATAAATTATTATCAAAAATAAGAATATTTCAACTTAAAGGATTTTTTACCCGACTGCGAAAGAAGACGAATTTTTTTTTCGAGTGAATGTATAATAATAATAATAACAATAATAATTTTTTTTTGATCAAAAGTACAATTTTCTCTTCAATCAATTACTATGTATCATGTATGCGTGTATTTTTCTTTGGCACGCCCTAGAGCCTAAACGGCTTGGCGTATTTTTATGTGAACTCGTGTCCAAATCGTGAACCAACCTAAATTATAGTATGTATAGACACCCAGTCTATATCATATGTATTAGGTAAGTACCTATACCAATTTAAAAACGTACCCACACACAAAAATATATATTTTTTTAATAAATGTAATTAAAAGTAATTTAAATTGGATGACGACAATCATTTAAAAAACAATAATTCCCAAATTGCCCGAACTTGTAAATTTATAATTTGTGAATTAAGTTGGTTTGGTGGGATATAAAGGTGTGCCAAGCGGATGAATAGAATAGAAACGGATGCCTTTAGTACCTTAACTGCATCACGCGCGTTGCATTAGATTGCAGTCTAGGGTTAACTTGGGGTTAAAAAAAACTAAGTATCCGAAAAAGAAAAGTAAGTAAACTAGTTGCAGTACCGGGAAACCTGTTACTAGTGTCACTAGTCTAGTAGTGCTCTTTCGATACCATATAAATTGTAGTTAACCTTCACGCGATCGAATTTTTAAACATACGTATAAATTCTCACACTTGGTAATCTGATGTCTCACCCAAAAGATGTGCATGAAGAGCTCGAGCTTCTAGTGCAAAGTGGCAATGCGGGCAGCGTGCAAGAAGCACGCAGCGACGCCAGTAGTGGGCCTCTAAGGCTGCTGCACGCACCCGTCGTCCGCACCACGTGCACGATGTGCTAGAACAATCAGATGGTTGATAAAAATAAGTATCTGCAAAATCTAACTACGGGTTAGTAAAAATTAAGGCAGCCATAAGGACTGCTGACGAAAGTAAAAACTGCAAATTATGAAATAACAGTAAGTTTTACAGTAAATACTTTTTCTTTACATGATAATTAAGCTTAATTTTCATAATATATCATGGAATTCCGCAAAGTAACGCCTGCTTCTATCCAATAATAAATACTTTATTTTCGTCATTTAATTTTCTTCAATAAGTCTAAATTCAAAATTGAAAATTGTACTGCACGTTGATTTTAAAATTCAAATGAATTCAAATAATAGTATCGTAAACACAACTACTATAAAACTCTTCAAGTGGCATAACTTCACTTACTGCTATGAAAGTATGTCGTTGACGCGAAATCACAAGATTAATAATAAAATAGTTATTTTATTTTTAATCTTGTGATTAAGCGTTTACAGTGTTTACTATATGCATACCTGTATAGCCAGACCATACCTACAAGTAAAGAATATATGGCGAACTCATAAGTATTTCTTGTACCAAAAATTTAGCTCAGCGCGGCTGCAAAAAAATTTCACTTAAAAGTTATGATTGATAAGTTAAAAATTTTCATACATTAACATAGACTGGAGAAAGGACCTCGTGATTCATAAGTAAGTTTTTATTTTATAAGTCTGCTATTTATTGGTATAGATAATAAAAAAATAACTAATCAACACATACTTGCAAACAGGTTCTGGAGTAGTTTCACTGCTCGCATCAGCTCCAACCGCTTCATAAGTTTCATACTGTTGTTCATTATTTAATACCTGTCTTCTACCTGCAACATTTGACAATAACATTTGAGTCATTAGGTACTTACCTAGTCCCATCATTTAGGAATTCAAATTTAATCGTTATATTTTACCTGGACTATAATACCCGCTCTCATCCATTTGACTATGTTCATCTAAATGCAAATTCCTAACCCCAGCTACAAGTTTTGGAGATTCCAAGCCAACATCTCGAAAATAATCAGCCTTAAGTTTAGGGGAATCCAAACTTCGGCTATCTAAATCACACCTTAAATCATTTTTGGACATTTGTGGAGAATCCATTGGTAGAGAGTCCATACTTCGGACATCATTTTTCGAGGTTTTTGGAGATCCTATCGTTGGTGAATCTCTGTATTCTAAGTGCAAAGGTTCATAAACTGTGGCTGGTCGTTCTTTAAGTTGAGGATAAGATGGATCGTGATCATAATGTATCATGGAATGACGGTTTTCTGGATTACGATTAGTACGACGGTATATTACTTCATCTGTTTGACTTTCTTCAAAGTGCACCTGAAATTTAAAACCCATGCATTGAAAAATACTCTAACGTTAGTCATGTAAACAATTTAAAAAATGTATTGATACGTTTTTTTAAACGTACGTAAATAAGTTCTCTACCTTTTCATTCCCAAGAACTGAAGAACGTGGTGAATGTTTTGGGCTTATAGCACTATCTAATCTCAATTTATTATAACCAGGATAGCCTGTAGGGTCTTTTGGTGATCGAGTTGGCGTATACTTTTTTGTGGGCGATTTCTTTAGGCTGCTTTTTGTTCTTGAAGTTGTAAAGCTTCCACTTAAACTGGAAGGAGCTAATGTGGCTCCACTTGCGCTCGATTTTAAACTATATGAGGATGTTGCGTCCATTGAAGAAGACATCCCAAGCGATGTGGTCATACCACTGACTGTTGTGCCACTTCGGGTAGATTGAGTAACGCTTGCTTCTAAAGTTGAATCCAGAGTTGATTGGTCTCCACCGTTGAGTAGTTGTTCTTCAGTTGGTGCCTGGTTCAGCATTTTCTGTAAAGAAAGCAAAATCTTCGTTTAAAAGATTTATATGGATTTGTAAAGCAAGCCAAAAGAAAAAAACGCACTGATAGAGCAAAACTTTTAGCTTTATTCGTGCGTGTGTGCACTAACAAACTACGTAAATACTTTTACTTACAAAAACAATGATAAATAGGTAGATCACAGAAAGCAAGTCGAAGAGCCTAAGCCCAACTCTTTAAAGGAAGCCACATAACGCATTTTAGGTCAAAAATCATTCAAAATGTAATTTTCCGTCGTCAGTGTTTGGCGTAAAACAGACAACCTCATGCAACCTAGCCTTATAATTCAAGTGCGTTAGTAACTTATGCCAGTTTTCACTAACGAGGAACAAGACAATGCCTAAATAAGTAACGTTTAATCTAAGGAAATTCATAGACGTACATGAACCGTTTACCATTAGTTATCACCTAAGAGTTAGTGATACATTTTCTTTGTATAGACATCGATTGAAATATTAGGGATTTGAGTGAAAACCGGATTATTCTAGGAAACATGTTAAATTAAGTGTCGCCTATCGGTGCGGCAGGGCAAGTTACGTCTATGAGTAAAGTACGTTTTTACCATTAAATAAATGAAGTACTTAGTTGAACCCTCAAAACATAACTATGTAATTACCTGCATATCTATTCTATCGAATTGTTGGAATAGGTGCCTATAGATGAGATTGCGTCGTGTAACAGCATCGTCTGGCGGTAATTGTGCTCTGACAACTCTGGGTGACCTTGCATATGCAGTCAGGAGAATCCTCTCAGCTGCAGCTCTTACAGATCCTGCTGCGTGCTGAGCACCAGCCGCACCGCATTCAGCTAATCGACGGACTGTTAGGCCACTGTTGATTGGTTTACTTTATTAAAATTATTACAATTTCCGACGAAAAGCCAAGTCGACTAAAAAACAGTAAAAATGAACTGTACGCACGATAGTTTAAATGAAAGATTTTATTAAAACTTCGACAATCTCGTTTTCTAGTAGTTAGCATCAACTACGAGTCACGAGTACATATGTTCGAATCCGGGGTCGGGCCAAAAGTTTTATGATATTGAGTGCTACCAGCTTGAGGTTAGGAAATTGGCGGTGTCAACACAAATGCTTCAAAGAGCACGTTGAGCCGTCGGTCCCAATTATTATCACTTGCTTGTGATAATAGTCGTTGAAGCCGATCCGCATCCCGCATTGGAGCGGCGTGGTGGGTCTATACTCTAAAACCGTCTCTCGTAAGAGAGACAAGGACTATGCCCAGCAATGGGACGTTAATAGGCTACGGATGATGATGGTCAAAATTAATAATTAATGGAATTATAATACCGAATCAAAGAGTATGGCATCCAATTCAATTGACAATGAATTAGTTACCTGTGCTTGTCAGTCAGTATACCGTGACTCAGGATGAGTTGTTCGAGCATCTGAAGACGAGACAAAGCGAGACGTGGATGCATAGAGGCGGGGACGGGACGCACCAGTTGTTGTGGTATTATGTGTAGGCTCCTGAAAATAAAAAATCGGATAACAATCAAAACACACTAATGTTTCTTTGTATGTTGCTGTTTTAGCTGTCATCCTACAGATCGTATTATAAGGTATGTAAACATTGGTAGCGTTTTTTATTTCGTCGGGAAATCCTCATGGATAACGTCGAACCACGGGGAGGTGGTTATGTCGGACTCGTACCGGTAAAACCACCAAGGGGTTGCAACCAGTCGCCTGGTGGCCGGGCCACCGGAAAAACATTGGTAACCTAGTATAATCACTCAGCTAAGCAAATACTACCCGTATGTGCTTAGCCGTATACCCTAGTGGCTACATCTACGGTTTCGCCTTCGGGGGTACCAAGGTCGATCCCCGGAATGCACCTAACCTTTGTATTCCAGGATACAGCTGTTTTTGTTAGGTCGACCGGAGTATCCTCAGGAGTGACCCTGAGTAGTAGTGGTTAAGAATTTAGCCTACTATTTAAGGTGACCAAATTTGATCCTCGGCACGCAGTATAAACTCTTCGGGGTAGGTTTTATAATTTATGGAGTTAAATATTATTTCTTTTAACGGTGAAGAAGAAACATCTGGTGGAAACCTGCGTGCCTGAGAGTTTGCCTTAACGTCCTTAAAGGTGCGTTAAAACTACTAAACGTTCTTGGGCAGCACGGTGGACTACGGCCTCCTTCTTCTTAGAGGAGACCCGGGTTATGTGTGCGGTCGGGTGGGCCGGTAATGGGTTGATAACTACGATGATAAAGCACTTACCTCACCATTGGACAGTCGGCCACTGTAAGCACGGTATGTTGAGCGGTTGAATGGATTCGTGGAGCAGGATCACCGCAAGCCCGAAGTAATTCCGGTAACAATTTTTCTAAACAACGACCAACTTCGGCAGCGCATACTCTGTAAAAAAAAAATTCAACGCTGAATATTGTAAAAGCGTAAAAGTTTCACACAGCCTTAGTCACTAAATGTGTGCATTTCGTCAGTAAGGCAGTGATAAAATTTGACATTTATGTATAGTAATAAGTAACGGACAAAGCAAATTGCACTTCGCAGGGCATGCAAAGGAAACATCCTGCAACATGCCGCTCTGTGTCCATCAACTTGAGGCGAAGGTGCTAAGACACCGTTTATGTAATTACACCGACATCCACGCCCTTCAGACTAGAACACAGCATTGCACAATGCTGCTTAGCGGCAGAAATAAGCAGGGCGGTAGTACTTCCCCGGACGAGCTCTGTCACAAAAAGCTCTGCTACTACTAGTAACTTACTTCTTAGTAGTAAAGGACCAAATTCGTAATTATTTACAAAACTGCGAATATTAATCTAATAAGCTACACTTCAATAAACTGTGTTATTTTAAGTCCTGAAGACCCCCGCAATTTTTCCAGCATTATGCCAATCTTCGTGCTACTCGATTTATTATACTTATTATACTAGGTACTTTTTTCCTAAAAATAAACTAAACAGAATAATTAAATGCTTTATTAAATAGGTACTAACCTGTCAGGCACAAATTCCTTAAACAAAACCCTGACGACTTCGTTAGCCTGACTATAAACTGAGAACACTTTATCCCTTAAAGCTCTCTGCAGTAACGTAGCAGCTGCCCTTGCAGTCTTATTAGGAGAAGTCTTCGTACTTCCATTGGATGGAGAAGTCAGCTCCGCTCGTAGACGAGCAAGTCCTTCTTCCTTGTCCAAGTAGTTTTTGGAGAAAAACTTTTCAACCTAAATATAGTACAGTTGCGTTAACTATTGTTCTTATATACAAACAAAATTTTAGACCAGGTCAAATTTTTAAAGGATTTACATACTAAAGGATATCCGAAAATAAGTATGGGTAAAGCGGCTTGTTTTCTCTCTCTTTCGTTGAGTTTATGCGGGGCGCGGGGATGAGACGAAGCACTTCCACCACTGCACTCTTCTTCACGAGCCTCTCGTAAATACTCGTTGGTATGAGAACTGTATATAATTAAACAAAAACCAGAGATAACATTTTCAGATTAATAGTTTAAAAGTATAGTGTTAATTGTAATCATATTATACCATTTGTCTTATAAGCTTATAGTTCGTCCGTAAATTAAAAAACTATTGAATCATGTAAGGCCACAAAAACTTAAAAACCAAGTCAAGTTGATGTTTGCTATAATGAAAAATAAATACAATGCATGATTAAAAAAAGTATAAACCATAAATATCGTAGAGGAAATCCTTAAATTGCTTGTCGCAATGATTCAAAATTATTGAAATCCCTTATATTCTAAGTTCGTCTACTAGAACCTTGGAAGCTATTTGTTTTACTACTCAATTTAAGCAATACTTACTGCCTTAAAGCCGGTAAGAGCCGTTCTTCATAGGCTTCGAATGTAGATCTTGGACCAGCACTCTTATTTCTACGCCTTACTAAGGTACCTGAAAAATAGGACGAAATAATTACAATCGAAGTGTAAAGGTATTCTTGTTTTACAATTAATCATGTGCAGTGTTTTTATGCACAATAGTTAGTACTGTCATAATTTACCGTTGGCAGCATTAGGAGTTATACTTCTACGTGGACTATCAGTTTCTTTTCTTAATTCTTCTTCCTCTTTCTTCTGTATTTCTGGTTTCAATTCTTGGATGGGTTCAATTTGTTCGGCCGGTTGTACTTGTACTTCTATTTCATCTTCCAGTGTTTGGACGGGTGACTGGGAAACATGAAAATATTATTTTGTACCTCTTTTGCTATTTTCCTCTCTGATTAATAATTAATAACAAAAATGTATAGGCACCCACCTATAGCGCAAGTTTTATCATGACTAGGTATATTATTTGTAAAATTGAGATATAAAATAAAGGTATTACCGTAGGTATATGATGGCTATTTATATCATGTATTTCATTAAATTCTTCCTGTGGTTCCGGGATATTTTCTATGGGTGGAACAGGTGAAGGTATATCAATACTTTGGGTACCAGCTGCGACGGATGGTGAGAGATGATGAGAGAAGTCGTATGCTTGCGGCATCGAGGAATCGTTACGCGGATCAGGCTGAAAGAATTAGATGTTATAAGTATTATGTTGCGCAATTTTACATAACTTATATTCCTTTTCTTATTTTCGGCCAAACCTGCTCGGTACATCAAATTTTGGTTTTCAGTTTTAAGGGGCTAGGCATTTATACGACTTAAGTCTTCGAAGGCAATTTTAAGATTTGTCCAACTTACTCCTTCCTCTTCAAACAGTCTTCGCAACTCGGGATCTTCTTTTACACCTATAAGAGCATCAGTTATTCTGTCTCTCATTCGTCTGGCTAGCTCAAAGTCGTCTCTAGCTGCTGCTGTTCTTTTGCGAAGTCTCCACCTGCCGATTCTTATGCCCGCAGCCGCTAAGGCAGAGCCTGCGGACTTAAGCCGCCTGGCGTATTCGAAGCGCTCCTCTGTAAATGGGGAGTTATTAAGGAATTTGCAATAAATTCAAACGAAAATTTCAGAAACGGTTGGAACCCGTATCTCTTCGGTTATTGCGGCCTGGGGCATTGCCGATTAAGATACTGTACCTACTCCTGCAGCTGGTGCTGAAATTGATGATCTGAATGTTTGTCAGACTTTGAGCATTTGAGAGCTTTGAGCAAAGAGACATTTTATAATAAGACACACTAAAACGAGAAAAAAATTAAAGGTTAATTAAAATTCTGGACCACACTAAATCTTTTGAATTAGCTTAATATCACTAAATGCTAAATTGCAATATTTTTAATACAGTAAAGATTTAGGTTTATACCGGTGTATATACTCAATTCCTTTCTACTTTTACTTTGAAAGTCCCAAAGTGGATATTTAAGCATCTTTAGAGACACTTAAATATCCACATTGGGGCTTGATCATGGTAGTAACAACGCTGGTGCTATTGTCTCTTTGAATTGTTGGACTTGCTATTAGACTAAAAAGACGCCAGCTCTTGGATCACTAGAAAGGTGGATCACGTCATTACAGAAAGCATATGTATGTAATAACCATGGGCATTGACAAAAGCAAGAACTGCAAAAATATAGTCCTTATATAATTGATTATCTAAAGAGCTTAAGGGTTTGATACGTTTTTTGTCGAATTATATTTACCTGTCACAGCAGCTTTTTTCTTTCGATCTAAATTTCGCACCAGATCAGCAATTTCGTTATCCACATACATAACAAAGGCCAAATCGTCATATGGAGAAAAGAAGACTTCGGCTTTTGTAGTAGCACTCGATTTACTCGCTTCCTCGACTTCTTCACCAAGGACGTTTACTGCCATTAACGCAACCTAGAATTGGAAATAAGGTAATAAATAGCGAATGGGTTTCAGCCTCCCAAATGACAAACCTCTACGGACCATGTACTCGTGGTCCTATATCTTTAGTATGCTACCCTTAGACAAGACACGTGACATTATAACTACTTCTTTAGACGTCTTGCATTGGAAAATGAAAAAGTTAGTACCCTCTACACTTAAGAAAACCTAACCTCTTTTTCCCTTTTTTATAATGAGGCTTGTGTGGATGTGAACAGCAGTACGATATTGATGGCTGGGGATGATGATAAAATTTCTTGCTCGGTTATAATATCTTCATGTGATATCCCGTGTTATAACTGTTACCTGATCGTCATCTTTTGCTGGTGGATGTGGCCCGGATAGTCTGAGCTTTACGAATCGCGCTACAGTTGGTTCTGGGAGAGCTGCAGATCTGTAAATACAAAAAAAAACGTATTAAGCCCATGCCTCTTTTATTTATTACACTATTAAATCGGAATCTGTTTTCTTTGTGGTGTATCTCAAACGCATATATTAATTAATTTGAGGGTAGATAAATAACTAACAGATATTTGACGTCTCACAGTCTGTCTTTGTGAATCTGTTTTCTCTCAAATTAGCATTCGCTTCTTTTCTCTCCTACATATGTTCAATCATACCTATCATACATAGTATATCATTCCCTCACTCTCCTCTACGCACAACATTTTCTAACCTAGTCTCCATTCAAAACCCAAGCAAGGTGAACCCTGTGTTTATTATTTTTAAGTGAAAGACGTTTTACATATCGAAGTATAATCCGAATTAATCATTCGTTAATAAACTCTTAAATACAATAAGGACATTAAATAGATCTCGGCAGAGTTCCAGGTCAAGTTTAAAGGTGATATTTTGTGTCTCCGTGTTGGTGTAAAGGAACTGCATCATAAAATAACTTTTGAGAGCTGTGGCAGGTTGGTCTTTTCTCCATTTTCCTTTTCATCTTATTCTCAACAGAATACTAATTCGCATTTTGGGACGGATAATAATATCAAATTATTTACAAAACGGATTACGAAACATGATTTATTTCTGAAGTCCAGACAGTTATATCTACTACTTTGTGTGATTCTCCTTGTAAATAAGCTTAAGGCAATGTTTACCGTTATCTTAATACAGTGCTTTACGTATAATTTTGGTTCGTTAAATATATTCATAAGCCATCAGTAACAACAACAGCATTTGGTCAAAACTTTTACATTCCATCCCATCAGCAAATTTTTCAATATCCTTTTTGACTTTTACAAAACGTTTATTGTGCTCAATTTTATTTCTTAGACATTATTGTATAGTTTTTAAAGGAGGTAGAATGTACCTACCTTAGTTCTCTAGTGCGCGCTTGGGATGCGGGCTTTGCCAGGGTGACGCGTCCAACGCTGGTGTACGTGGCTCCACATGGAGTTGCGGCTCCTTCTGATACCAGTCCACCCGAGACCAACACTTCCACGCAGGCAGCTGAACGGGAACAATCAGTTTGTGGTTAGCAATAGAAAGTTCTATAGATCCCCAGGTTCTAAGTTGAACGGACGTATGATCAAAAACTATTGTTGAGGTATTGAGTATTCTTGTACAGAAATTCCTATTACTAGCCTGGTGTTAGGAAATTGTCGCAGATCATCTTCATCCGTTGGTAAAATAATCGTTCCAGCGCACATTCCCAGTAGTTATTAGGTATCTTTGCGCCAAACAGAACAACTGCAACCGAGCACTGGTCTCAGAAGCATCGGCAGACCACCATCTCGATGTCACTATAATATCATCTACCTAAAAGCAGCAGGTAAGAACTGAACGCCGATAACCAGCATAGCAAAACATAGCGTGCTACAGACAAGTCCTTAATCCAGCAGAAAAGGGGCTGTAATTGAGGATAATGAGTTCCTATGCCAAACCGATAAACAACACATTTGCATTGATAAATAAAAAATAAGATTTAGATTCAGTAGTACGGGACCTTTGAACCATTGTTACATCGTCTAGACAGTGTCGCGACAGTTTATAGGATCGTTGCTAGAAAACCTAACCCGGGTGTTGTGCGGAGCGAGCGCCTTCGTCTGCGGTATGAGGTCAGTAGGTCAGTATAGTGGACGTTTGATTACTACTCACGTATAAGCTGATGGTGTGCGAGCAGCTGTAGCTTGTGTATGTTCGTGACCGCAGTCAGGCGCAGCAGAAGTTCGTGGGGCGGTGTGCCCGAACTCCGCCAGCCACGTGCCGCTGGCCCTTGGGCGTTTAGCTCGCATGCTGGATAGGAGCTGTCCTCGCCTGTTTACAATAATGGTGTTGATTCAGTCGTATGTCCAAACTGCCGATGATATGACAGCAATCTCACCCGCTTGCAAGTGATGATGCTGTCTATGATGGTAACGGGCTAACCTGTTAGGGGTATAGCAGTTGTATTAAAACCATACATCGTTTTTACGCGGAATGCTAAATCGCTTAGCTGAACGTCTGTGTCGGTAGGGTGGTAACTAGCCACGGCCTACCAGACCAGACCAGGCCCGGCCAAAAAGAAAAAACTCCTAAATTGCCCCTGCCCGTTTAAAACCACAGCGCTCATTGCTACGCAATGGAGGTTGTCCAAAGGTCTAAAAATTTAGCTATCCTTTTCACAATTTTTACCGAATAAATAAAGATTTTAATTCTATTGACTCCGAAGTTGCAGCGTTTCGATTCAAAAGCCCATCTACGGTTACTTTCTATGAAAATATATTAATCTTCTTTAATAATTTCTAATCTGGCGTCACCAAAAGGCACTCGTCACCACACGGCATCAAAATCACTTTTATACAACTTTTTTTTTAAGTTCAAGTTCGACCTTGACTGCAAACTCTCCTATCGGTAACGTATATGGTAGCGGGCTATCCTGTTGGGGAGTATACTATACATATACTATATAAACTGTTCTAATTTTCAGAAAATATATGAAAGTATAACAAATACCCAAATGGAATGATTCTATATTTTTACTATAATCCTTATAAAATTTAAGTACCTCGTACTACTTTTGCGTTCATCAATAATTCTAACACAAATGCCATTGTTACAATAGCGAAGTCATGATGTGAAATGCGGGCACAAGTACTTTCTTATCGATCTTATATTCGAGTTGAATATTATAACAGTCAAAGTATCGTTCGCTATTAGTTTTAGGTGTCAGTTAAAAACACTATAAAGGTTCCCCTATGAAATCTACTTGAAATCTTTGACTATTATCATAATTGATGATGAAGATTTGCACACTGTCGTTAATAAATTATAATAATAATTATTATAAAAAAATGGCGGTAATCTTGTGAGCAGGATCCAAGTATTTTAAAACTTTTCCTTTTCAGCTTTCACCAGATTATCATCATGTGGAATAGTAATGTCAACAATGGTTGCACGGCGCACTGATAAATCGACTAGCACTATATCAGGTCTGTTAGCTGTAATATACCTGTCACTTGTCAGTGATAATCGTTCGATCCCAGTAGAGCAATGCAATACTATTTTTAAGAACTGACTCCGGGTCGGTCGGATAATAAGGCATCTAAAAATCGATGAGCAAGTTGTTGATGAATTACCCTAGCTACTTGATTATGTTTGTGCAAGCATTCGCCGTTAGCAGAATGAGAACACCCGGAAACTATAAGCGTTAGGGACTCCCCAGGGCGATGACACGCTCGACATATGTCTAGAGTGCCATTTTTCATAATGTGTTTCCGGTAGTTTCTCGTCGTGGTGACTTTGTCCATAATTGCACAGACAAAACCCTCGGTTTCCCCAAACTGCTGGCATATAGAAGTGTCAATGAGGAGGAGTTCCTTTGTACCACGAGACCTTACATTCTTATTATTATTATTATGGTGCTCCTATATCCGTCTGTCACAACTTTATATTTCTTAAACCACTGAATGAAATGGAACGTTTTTTGGTCATTTCAAATTAAACATGCGGTTTATGAACCTATATTTTTTTTTATAATAATACAAAATGTTAAAAAATTTATCAGTCTGAACCCCGGAGTAAGTCAAATAAAAAATCTAAGAGTTGAGAGATTTTTATGTTGAAAGCCCTACGAAATACCTACAGAAAAAAATCTTTTTCGCCTATCAGCATAGATTTTAATTTATGCATTAGGGGTAACAGCCGACTGGCGCAGTTTGCAGCGACCCTGCTTTCTGAGTCCAAGGCCGTGGGTTCGATTTCCACTACTGGAAAATGTTTGTGTGATGAGCATGAATGTTTTTCGGTGTCTATTTATATTCTAAGTATTTATGTATAATGTTCATAATAATATTCATCAGTCATAGCTTGTGTTATGAGTACTACGATAGTACTCATAACACAAGCTACGCTTACTTTGGGGCTAGATGGCGATGTGTGTTTGTCGTAGTATATTTATTTTTAACAGTAGGTAGGATAAACATCCTTTACATTTAATTTTACCACCTGTTTTAAATCTTATGTATCTAAACCAACTTCAACAATATTTTCATTACTATTTACTGTTAATAATTTAAAATTGAATTAAAACAAATAAAAAAAAAATTCTTATGAAAGTAGCTACGTTTTCATTAAATTCTATTATTTTTAAAACATAGTAGTTTGACTATAACTACAAATGGCCTTCCGGTACTTTCGTAGTGGCCAAACAATGAATATTTATTTATGTATGAGAGTACGAAACCTTTTTTGATGATAAGTTCTAATTATATAGTATTGATTATCATCATGGCTTAGCGATGAGCACTGTTTTTTTATAACTGAGAGGTCTCGAGGTTCGTGGCCGACAATTTGGGCAATTTTAATTTATTAATTATCTCTAGTCTGTGAGGCTTCTACCTCGGCTAATGTAGAAGGTACAACCCTACCGGCAAAGAGCGAATTAGCGATGTGGTGTAGAAACCGATAAGGTATGGGTTAGAATAGAACTGTCATGCCTAACAGGAAAGTCCGATATCATATTAGATTATCTCATCACTTACCACCAGGTGAGATTGCAGTCAAGGCTGAACTGCGAGAATAATTGGGTTTTATAGTTCACAATAAATCAAATAGAGCAATATATTTCTTCATCGTCATTTATATTTCTTTTCATAGGTAATTTTAAAAAAGAACAAGACGTTACGTGGCATAATTCGCGCGATCTAAAGTTAGTTATGTATTGTAGACGTTACAATATTTCGCTATAGATTTGATTTTAGACACTTTCGTAAGCTTATTTTTATCTGTTTCACCAAAAACTATTTTTCAGTCGACAAAAAGTAGCGACTGCTAATCTTAATAGAATAAGTAGTAGACTTGCACGCAATCGCATTGCAATCGTGAATTTATAAGGCACAAATAAAACGAAGTTTTCAGTATTCATTGCCTACATTTACATTTCATTAGCTGGTGATACTAGTAAGTTTGAAGGGATTAAAAGAAGCATATGTTATTCTCCGTTCTTTTAGTTAAATCTATGCCAAAAATCAAGTTCATTGGTTGCTTAATTGGGGCGTGAAGGAACGGCAAACAAACGAACGGACCAATACACTTTTGATACGGTTTGTCCTGATTTAATTCGTCAAGTGTTTGATATTACAAACCTACATGATCCAAACCGTTCCCTATCTAACTTTATTCCTTACCTACTGTCCTCATTACCGGCCCACTACAGGGCACAGGTCTAGTCCCACTCCCACAATGAGAAGGGGTTAAGGCCGTAGTCCACCATGCTGGCCCAATGTGGATTGCTGGACTTTACACACCTTGAGAACATTATGGAGAACTCTCATGGATGCAGGTTTCCTTACGATTTTGTCCTTTACCGTTGAAGCAAGTGGTATTTTAATCGCTTAAAACTCACATAACTTAGAGGTGCGTGCTGAGATTCGAACTCGCTCTCCGAAAGTGAATTCGAAGTCCTACACACTGCGCTATCAGCGCTTCTTAACTAGCTTAAAACTCCCTAAATTGGGGCAGTACCACTTTAGCCAAGTATTTTACGGGGCGCGGCGGTGGATTTTTCGTGGATATAGACATTATTTAGACTTCACAGAAGTTTCAATTTTAATTTTCGAAATTGGTTAATGGGCACAGCTCAACAGGTCTCGAAGTTTAAGTGGCATAAGCGGGGTAAATACCTAGCTCGGAGAACCGGTGGACGTTGGGGTCCCTAGATTTTGGAATGGCGACCTCGCCCCGGTATTGGTAGAACCCTAGGTTAGGTGGACAGACGACATCTATACCTAAGTCACTGGGAGCCGCTGTACTGAAGTGGTACAAGAACATCCAATTTGGATCTCTCTATAAAATACCTATCAGCCAAACGTCCATAAATGACACGATGATAATGATGATGTAGGGTGCGCAAAAAACACAACTTTTTGAGTTACGATTAACAAATGTAATATAAGTGTTATGTAAGTCCTTAGGGTACACGGTATTGTAAGTCTCTGAACCCTGATATGAGCCAAAGCCCAAAGTATTTAAATAAACCAAAATCACCACTGAGATTTGATTTGCATGGCGAATGGGGGAAACATTCAAAACTACGATCAAAGATTCGACTGACATTAATTATAATTGATAACACGTGCAAAAACTTATAATCTTCATAATATATGAAATTAAAGTATATTCCTATAATACCCAAATACTAAAGACCTAATCTCTGCATTTTATTGCTATCGTAAACACGTAAAACCAATTGAATAGCCATTTTAGGCTGTCGTAATATATCAAATCAATGATTTTAGGTGTCTAAAACTGAAATTGAATGAAGGTACAATACCTAAGTCTATTACATTTTTATAGGTTCAATATTAATAATCGTGTAACTAAACTTTTTTTTTAAATCATTATCGTTCTTAATATAACGTACAAATTTCTCTGACTAAACATTTTAAGTAAAAATGTTAAATACAAATTCATATAATGACTTACTTGTGGCATATACGACGTGGAAGGGTATTCGTTTCGGCATGCTGCCTAGGCTACCTGCACACTCTCATTAAAATTATATTAGTTTCCATCGCTACCTATTTCTTTTCACTTATTTCGGTAAAAAAAATAGCACACAATAAAACTCCATTACTACTGAAAAATGTAAGCTTTAACTAAAACTACCAACTACATTGCCTAATCTGTAAATAATTCTTTGCTACAAACAATACTTGTGTGAACGCTTGCGAATCCTAAAACAAGAATGGATGGCTGTGGGAGAACGAAGTTGGCGCGGAATGAACGGGGAAAAATCAATAATGCGGTTAGGAAACGTTATTACCGGGGTCTTGTGATTAACGCCATCTACCGAGGGGTTGAAGCAGATATTTTTAAATATGCCGACGCAATACTTTTTGTGTTGAAGATAGTATTTAACAGGAGAGAAAAAAATAACTCGTCAAGCCTATTCGTGTTATAATTGCGAAAATATTATGTTGGTTGGTTTGTGCTTTCAGGAAGCATCGAGTACTGAAATGATTGATGAGCCGGAGAGTAAGTTAGGCTTCCTTTTTAAACCGGAAAACTGTACGCAAAAATGCTTCTGTGGGATAGACCTAAAGTTTTATATTGTTATTTGTTAATGCCTCTTCATGCTAGAATTATAGAACTTGATATGTTACTGTCGCTTTTAGTCAGGGCTAAGGTAAGATAGAGATTGGATAATTATTACACGTGACTTATATTGTAACGTGATTATAAAGTTCTGTTAATCTTTGTAGACAGCCATTAAACTAAGTATTCTACGACTACAGCGCATCCTTTGACCGCCATAAGTCCACCGCCACGGTTTCGTAATTTTATAGTCTATATTGTTTCTTTTTAAAATTAACCTACGCGCTACCGTGACGACGCCATAAGTTGAAGTGTTATGGCAGACACCTTTTCATACCCAGATATGGTGCATTACCTCTACTCCATGAATGTTTCCTACAAGTTGACGCAAACAGTTGTTATAAGTTTGAAAAACAGACATATAACAATTTCGGGATCTACGAGAACCGTCGCGGATTATTGTAGGGTTAATATGCAAATTTTTTCGTCACACGTACGACACGGACGGGAAAATTGTATGAAGACAATAAATATATAGGCGATGATACACCCCCGGGCCTTGGAGAGCACGGTAAGCTGTCGATGTCGGTAATGCGCCTGGTCTTTATCCATATTTTTATCTTCTTAGCGCGAAGAGGTAAAAATCCTGTCGCTTCTTAAATTTTTATATATCTACATAAATCTTGTAATCAAACACAAATGAAAACATATATTATAAAGGTTCGATTTTGACACTGGATGCTGCGGGCGGTTTTCTAACTAACAAGTTTCAATGACCGATTACGGCGGTGGTTTCATTTTCATTCATGCTTATCACACAAACATTTTCCAGTTGTGGGAATCGAACCCACGGCCCTGGACTCAGAAAGCAGGGTCGCTGCAAACTGCGCCAATCGGCCGTCAGAGTGTGTGCACAAACACCGATCAATCAATCGATCAAAAATACTTTATTGCACCCAAGAAAAAAAAAAAAAGAGACAAAAACAACAAAGGTACAATTAAATTTGTGTAACAAAGGCGGCCTTATCACTTATAGTGATTTCTTCCAGGCAACCATTATGAGGAATTGACTCACATATAAATAACCGATGTTCTCTCTATTCCCTTCTGTGACGGCAGTTCCGACACGACCAGAAAGAGATCAGGCGAAGGACCGCAGCTAAGACCGTGCTCTCCGAAGCATTCTCCAAACTCCGAGCTGATACTATAAATTTGTTGATAGGAAAACCCAATACTTTTCACTGGCCCGACCCGACAATCGCAAAACACAGGACTTGGTGATCTGCAGCCGAATATGATAACCACTAGACCAAACGAAGCAGTTAAGAACTAGACCGCGGGCGGCACCATGGTATCTACTAAGTAGGTGCACATTACATTTATTTTAATTTTTTTATTTATACACTTTATTTGCACATCACCAAAAGGAAAAGACAATGGACAGGAAAAGAAGAAAAGCACAAAATTTTGATGCACACAGTATTTCGTAATTACGTTACAAGTTGTATAACATGCCGTGTAGTGACAGCAGATCAGAAACAAAACAGTGGTCACCACCCCTCCTCTTCCCGTGAATCTCGTACGAGGCGACTAAGGGAATATAACGGAGAACGGGCAGCAGCATCATCGAGCGAGTCGCAAGGAGCCGCTGGACCCAAGCGCAAAAGACAGTGGCATTTCAAAATTCAAATTCAATTCAAATTCAAACGTCAAGTCCGTGTGTTTTTATTGACTCTACCACAGAAAAAGAAGCCGGCAATAAACTCAGCAGTTGCTCTTTTCCAACATCAACTATTTACATTTTACATTATTTATAACATTCATTTTTCTATCTTGTGAGAGATGAAAGCGGAGCCGGATGCTTCCAAGCAACCTTGTTATTTGGAAATCTACAAAATATAGTTATTTTGTAGATTTCCAAATGTTCTCGAGTGGACGTCTGTTTCTAGGCATAATGATGATTATTTACTAGCGGTTGCCATAAGGCTTTGATGATGACACCATATTACTATAACATTAGGACTTTATAAAATCGTAACAAAGTAAGGAAATTTCGAATAGGAATGTTCAAAATAAAAATCTGCAGCTACATTATTCCCAATGTATTTATTTCCTGCAGTAATTAGCCGGGGCGCTCTCCACAATCCAATTGAGCACAGACGTAATTCTCGTGTTCTTAGCCGGCTCGTTTGATGCGCAGAACGTTCCTGAACTGATAATTCCAGTTATAAACATGGAGCCGGTGTCCGGATCTGGATACAGGAGTGGTCCACCGGAGTCGTCCTATAAACCAAAATTATTGTTAAAAGTTAAAATACCTTTTACCCAAGCTCCAAATTCAGCTTCAATTATAAAATAAAATATAAGGATATGATGTTTCAAGGCACGGGTCCCACAATGAGAAGGGGGTAAGACCGTAGTCCACCTCGCTGGGCCAATGGGGATTGGAGAACTCTCAGGTGTGCAGGTTTCCTCAAGATGTTTTCCTTTACCGTTGAACATGTAAAGGTTAATCGTGAGGAAACCTGAAGGGTAGTGATATTTTAATTGCTTAAAACGCACATAACTTAGAAAAGTTAGAAGTGCGTGCTGCGATTTTACTGGACCCTCCCTGAAAGTGGAGTCGAAATCCTACCCACTGGGCTATCAAAATGAGATCGCGTGGAGATAAAACTAACCTATTTTTTTAGTTTTAAAGCACTTGCGACTCTTGGTCTTCTCGCACTTCGATCATCATATCAAGAATACCTCACAAGAATCTTTTTCTCTAGTAAAGGAAAACTCGCGGAGTACCCATCGCCTCCACATACCTGGCAAGAATCTTTTCCTTTAGTAAAGGTGCAAATTTGTTGCGGCGTCACCGATGGCAAGCGGCTTCGGCAGGCGGACTGGCTTATCACGTCAACATCCACCTTCCTAAGCGCCGGTGCTTTATTACCCCCGAAGAATAAAGTTCCCCAACCTATAATAATAACAAAATATGTTAAACGTAACTATAATAATAACAAAATATGTTAAACGTAAGTTTAAATGTCAATGTGAGATGGTGATAACAAAAAAGAACACCCGGCTAAGTTTTAAGTGGACTTCACCAGGTTTTGACCAGGGCGCGTTCTGAACCTTTAAATATACGAATATGGTTATCGCCATCATCTCGCTACCATGTACCTACACATTTCTCATGTAATCTAGGTACGCATAATAAGTGCCGTACCATCCATGGGCCTACTCGAATAAAGATATTTTTGACGTTATTTTCTTATTACAAGACTATATTTACTTATAATTAAGGATCAAGAGATATTTTTAACTTGTCAGTGCACAGTGCAAACCGCATTACGCTCTCTCATGCCATCATGCCACAATACACAACTGCATATTTGTCGTAATTATATTTTATTATGCATTATATACCTATCTAAGAACCCATAACACAAGCTCCGCTTAATTTGGGACTAGACGTCGGTGTGTGTATTTCGTGATACATTTATTTATTATTTCGTAAAATTTTAAGCAAAGTAAAGTTTTAAGAAAAATATATTTTACTTACGAAGCTCTATTTTATTTGTTATTTTACACTCTATTACATTATGTATAATGAAAAGGAATATTGTGTAAAATAGCTTTATTGCCAATATTTTACATGTACCGGGCGTCTCTTGATGACCAACTTTTTTTTCGGATGCACGGATTTCAATGTACTTTTTTCCAACCAAACTAAACCAAAACCAACCAACCAAAAACCAACTCAGCTCCACGAAAGGGAGACTGTAGCTCTAACCACTAGGCTATTACCACTTCAATGAATTCTTATTCCTTGTGGCTCTCCGCCAATCCACCATCAAAACTACTAGGTATTAGGTATTAGACAATAGACATATGTAGCCGGAAATTCTCTACCATATTTTGTCGACGAAAAGAGATTAAAAAAAATATTACAAAGAAATAAAAAATGTACTAAGTACATACCCAACAACGTTACTTGGGCCCCAGTAAAGTCTTTGTTCAAGAACTTAAAGGGCAAACACACGGGACCAACCATTTCATTAAACTGAATTGGTTTATTTAAACCTAGTACTGCGACGTCGTAATCGTAGTTATTTCTGAAAAAAAAAAAAATACATAAGTAGATATTCTATTAAAACAAAATAAAAGTTCAAATCTGAAATCCGACAACGGGGAAATTAAAATTTTATAGAAACGTAAAACTGGGTCACATAAAATCTTAAAACAAGTAAGTAGCAACAACCTTTAAAAAGCGTCAAACCCTAATTTAAGCTAGCGGTGTTGATCATACTAGGAGTAAGTGACGACCTTCGTGGCGCAGTGGTCAGGGCTGTGATTTTAGCGGGAGTCTTGGGTTTGAACCCCGGCAAAAGAGATTTGGGAAGTATAACTTTTGAATTTTCTCTGGTATGGTCAGATGAAAGCCTGCTGCCGTGGCTGCTTTACCGCCCTGCCGACAAAGATGTGCCGCTAAGCGATTTAGCGTTCCGGTACGACATCGAATGGGTTTAATATAACTGCCATACCCTAAATAGGTTAACCCGTTACTATCTTGGAGATGCTTTGTAGGAAAAATAATAGGATTTAATTTCTAGAACTTTTATTTTATTTATTATTTTTTTAAAGCTTCCGCTCAGCAATAATCATGGTAAGTTATGTTGAATATGATACTTACTTCTCTCTTGCGTTAAGTTTAAAATGTCTTTCGTGTTTTATAACTTACTAGCTGTTGCCCGCGACTTCGTCTGCGTTTGATTTTGTTTTTAAAGTATTCAGTATCGTTAAGCCTTAAATGAGTATAGTAGTATATATATGTATAACATGTGACTGTCAATTAATTAAAGACAAATAATTTGCAATAAAATAAAATTGCGACTATAATTAAAGATCTAAGCTATCCTATCTCTTAAGTTGGAGCAGACTGCTCACGGTGTGCCAATTTAATTTAAAATCGGTTAAGTAGTTTAGGAGTCCATCGCGGACAAACATCGTGACAGGAGATTTATATATATTAAGATTATAATATAGCGAAATTTTATTATAGTATTAACTATTATGTAAAACTTGTGAATATGCTATTCCTATATAATATGCTATTTAAAGTACCTACCTACCTAGATTCTTCGGTAATTTACGCATTAAGGCGTTTTATTTGATATTAAACTAGAAACGTTTATTTTAAATATAATATACATAATTAATTGCGTGTTTTATCTGGCATATTCACCATATCTACTAGTTTATCGTGATGTCAAATAGACATTCGTGATGCAGATATCGCTAACCTAAGAACAATTTTGGAAGCGTAGGTAGAAAATCTCACAGATAGCTTACAGAAGCGGGCACAGTAGCATTAGTACACGATTTGATAGGAATCGAGGATTAAATGGATCTTAAAATAACTGCTTTAAAATTCAAATTTGACTACAATTCTTTAGATTGGGCTTTTGACAGCAAAATCAGAAATACAGGATTTGCGACTCTAAAACGTGTGTCCTCTAACTTTGACGATAGAGAGTTTCATACTTAAAAACTAATGTTCGATGGCGAGCAAGCCAAGGATAAGGGGCGCGTGCCGCAACTACTAGCCCGTATTTAGCCTCATGCAATCTATTTCACTCATTTCCAAACACAACTTTAAGTATATAATGAACAGTGACGGCCCACAAGAGGAGAATTAAATTTACTTGTGAAAAATATAATAAATACCGAAATATTATGTTACTGTTAAGCAAATAACTTAGCAATAGCAATTAGCGTGACAAATCACATCCCAATGAAATCAAAATGAATTACCATCGTTATTTTATAGGCTACTTACAGTTCCTTCACTGGTTACTTACGAATTGTATTGCGGATGTATGCGGATTGTAGAGACTTGGAAGACCTGTTGTGCTGTATCTGCAAAATAGAATTGATCTTAACGAATTACATAACTATTTTCTTCAAAGAATCCTGGCTTTTTTTTTACTATCTAGGTATGTTAATAATTAACTAGAGCAGTCGTGACTGAAAAAAAATATCATCGCTACCAATATAATAGGCATAGTGAATAACAAACAATCGCTAAAATGTCTAATAGTTTTTTTTTTTTTTTTCCACTGTTAAACTTTTTATTTTATATAATATACAAAATTATAAATATAACCTAAAATAAACTATTTAAAAACTAAATAAAATCTAAAACGTCCTCGAAACCACCGCAGCGAGGCACAGTTCCCAAGATGCTGGCAGCATTTCCCCTTTGGATGGCCAAACTAATTCGTTGGCCAAGGTAACTGCCCGCTCTAGGATCACCGGTAGAATTGCAATTAAATTCGCTAAAATTGTATTTATTTATCCATGTACATGTTGATACATGTATCTATTCTGACAGGTGAAACCTATAAAAATAATTTTATACCGCTTGAACTTCGGAAATTTCAGCGTATATCCAGTATTTTGTGATTTTAAAATATCATTGTTATCAATTCCAAAATCAGTAATCTTTAGGTATGGTACAACTTACAAGTACTTACAAAAGCTCTAATTTGCCTATGATGCCAAGAGTATAAAGGGAAATATTTTTTTCGAATATACATATTTGCATTCTATATTGCATTGCATATATATTGATTTCTGCAAAAATAAGATTTTTGGATAGTATTCAAAGGTTTTGTTGAGTACGCACGTTGTAGTAAGTACTTCCAAACATCATAGGGCAGTTTTCAAAATTAGTCATCATGCCTACTTATCTTGTCAGTTAATAAAAAGTTCAAATGTATCTCTGAATATAAAATTTAAAGATATGACCGACTGAGTAATCAACGCACAGTCTAAACCGCTGGCACTTAAACTTAAACGCTCTAAGACATTAATTTTGGAGGGTGTATCTTTATAAAGTGTGTGTCTCAGACAGGATATTTTGAAATTCCACCCCTTAGAGAATTGAGGATGGTAGAGATATTGGGGGTTGAATACTTGTTATAAGTCCGTCCTACATTTCAAAATAACTTATTTTTCTTTAGCATATTTTAATCATTTCGGCTACACCGTCGCAATCATCTATGATTTATGGGTACTAGAATTTTTATTAGAATCAAACATAAAATACCTTAACATTTTACAGGTTAAAGCCATTTTTGTATTTTATTTTTACAAACTTATTTTTGTAATACTTAGACTAAATATTCGCCATCAATGAGTTCCCTATTGCTTCCCAAAAGAAGATATTCACCAAATTTTAATTGGTCCTTTCAAGTGTTATAAGAATTATACTTATCGAAATGTCTTGAAACTTATCATCACCAAAAAAGTTTCGCCTCCTTATTTTAGGAGGCTAGTTGATAAGTAAACGACACGTGCAAAACTTCGATTCAAGTTGCTTTGAGATTTTTTACCTTTTCGATCGCGTTAAAGTTAACTATGGAATGGAATCGAAAGAGAGAGTTAAATTCCAGGCGATAGACAAAATAGAAAATCTTTAACACGGCACTCAGGTATGCCGGCATTAGTTTACATCGAAATATGCAGGGTTAAATAAAAAAACCCAGAACGATCTCGGTCTTGTAGTTTCTATCATTAAAACTAACACATTTGTTCTACAAGTGTTCAAAAATCAGTAGTTTATTTCATATAAAAAAAATTATAAATCATGTTATATCTGTAAAGTAACATTACACTGTGAAACCAAATACATGTCTCTGTTGCCAAACAACTGCGAGCACGCACGATAGAGTCGTGGTTCGCGCTGTTGCCGATTTTACAAGTAGAGTATCTCCGCAAAATATTTTCGAGTTAAAACAAAGTTGTTGAACAAAAGTTGTCAGTTTTAATGTATACAACTGTATCGTTTTTTTTTTAAACCTTGTATACTCATATATATACCTATATATATTTTGAAAATAACTTACCTCTGTTATGAACTCCAGCCACAACTATTAGCTCAGATAATTGCTTGCCTGCTACGCAATGTGCTGCGGTTACCACGTAGTATTGGGAAATGATCGTAGCACCACATTTGATATCTTCAGCGCTGGCATATACTATTCCAGCCATCATAGGGTATTCGTAGGGAGAAGTTTCTTGTCCGCCAACAATACGGTTCTGTTGACAATTGTTACAGTAATTTTATAAAGTGGGTAATTAACCAAACTTTTGATAACTATTCAGATATTTTATTATTTTGATTAGGATTTTACAAATAGAAACGGAAACGGACATAAAATAGTGATATCTGCATATCGTCTGAGAAAAGTACACAAATCCTTTGTGGGGATGGGTATATGCTTTTATAACATGTTACCGAAGGTAATATTAGATCTACCTTTACCTTTTTTTAAGTTTAAACAATATATTAAAACACATTTAATAAATCGTGGTTACTACACGATTGATGAATTCCTAAACGAAAAGGCTGCTTGGAAGCAGGCCACTCCGCTCTCATCTCTCACAAAACAGAAAAATTCTAAAGATTGTTAAAGTTTAAAATGATGTTGGAAAAGAGCAATCTGCTGAGTTTCATGCCGGCTCTTCTCAGTGGAATCTGCCTTTCGAACCGATACCGGTAGAGTCACTACAAACAGACTTGACGTTTCATAAGTGCTTATTAATTAGGACTAATTGAAATAAATGAATTTTGAATTTTGAATTCTTTTTTTAAATACTGTAATAATTATTAATTAGTTAATAGATAGTTTTCAAGAAACAATTAAAATAATATTTGATTAATAACCAGCCCTGGGCCTCTTCTCATGGCGAGCTTTCGCGCTCGCCCCACTCCCCCGGTGACGCCGTAGCAACCCCTCAGGTGGTTATCGGCAAATGTCCATCCGAAAAATGATACCCTTCGGTCCTACATGGACTCGAACGATGTAAATATACCTCCTGGGGTCTTAGTCGTTAATCATAATACAACGGTCAGATGCATTTTGGGACTTCAATCCTAACTATACAATATTATAAGAGCGAAAGTATGTTTGTTTGCCCTTCCTACAATTCCTAACTAAGCAACCGATAGACTTAATTTTTGACATAGAGTCAGTTAAAAAGATATAAATAAATAAATATACTACGACAATACACACATCGCCATCTAGCCCCAAAGTAAGCGTAGCTTTATTATGGGTACTGAGATAACTGAAGAATAATGTTACAGTAAATTTATAAAGTGGGTAAATAATTAAACTTTTGATAACTATAAAATGTTCATGACATTGAATTGGTGGGTATTTTGATATAAATAGGACTGCTGATTATCGATGCACCTCAGTCCTACATGGACTCGAACGATGTAAAGATACCTCGCGGTGTCTTAGTCGTTTATCAATATGTTATGAATAATATACATAAATACTTATAATACAGATAAACAGACAAGCCCTGAAAAACACTCATGTTCATCACACAAACATTTTGTAGTTGTGGGAATTGAGCCTTGGACTCAGAAAGCAGGGTCGCTGCCCACTGCGCCAGTCGTTCCTTACTAAGGCTAGGAAAGTAAAATAGGCTTACTATTGGTACTGAAAGAACATCAAATTCCCAAAAACTAAATGCGCGTATCACGCAAATAACGTATAAAAAATTTACGTTTTTTATTCGTTATTTGCGTGATACGCGCATAAAACAAAATACATAACGGCAAACAGACACACAGACAAATAGACAATAAGTTTGACTCAATGGAGTTTCAGGACATCAAGTCACTTATGATTGAAAATAAATAAATAAATAAAAGTTCGAAAATTTCATTTTATAACGTCTCCCATTTCTTTTTTTTTGCAAAAATCTTTAATATTCAGACACAGCTGGTATATGATATTATTCTCTTACCGTCTTCTTATATCCACAGCTACAAGTTGGAGCACTGCTCTGAGCATACAGGTCACATCTAAACCTGCCTTGGCCACTTTGCGATCTAAGACCTGTAATAACTTGCTTTGTATAAAACCGTTTAAATCCCGTTCTCATCCGACTAATTAAGTGGTAGAATACTTCAGCATTACTAATTCCATCAATCTGTTGTTGCAAGAACGATTAAAATTGGTTTACGTATCCGTGGTTATATCTGCTGCCAAGCAACATTCAGGTTGATACACATGACGACAGTTTGTCGGAGGTGTTCCTTGCATGCCATGAAAAGTGGTGTTTATAGGCGACGGTTTTCCACTTACCATCAGGTGGGCAATCTGCTTGGTCCGTCAATTATTACGATAGACCTATGACTATGACCTGATTGAATGAATATGGATGGATTTAAAAGACTTATTTAGTCGCGGTTTTTTTCGCTCTTCTACATATCCGTGCAAGATTTATTATGATAGTATTTTTTTTTTGTTATCCACTCATTCTCACTTGGGTTGTAAGTGTTGACGCAATCTATGATGGCATCGGGCTAACCTGTTAGAAAGTAGATATTGCAGTTGTAGTGGCGTGCGTTTCATACATGCACAAAAGCACTGTATACCCTAAAATTGATATGTAGCTCGTATAGAAGAATTATATGCCTTTTTATGTAATTTTCCATACCTTGGTAAGAAACCCAGTGCACGCCACCGGGCAGTTGTTTTAAACCCATACAGTTGTTTTAAACCCATTTCCCTAATCATATTCTACGCGACATCGTAACGGAACGCTAAATCGCTTAGCTTAGCGGCACTTAGTCGTGGTGGTATCTAGCCACGACGGAAACCTGACCAGACCAGAGAAAATTCATAAATTATAAATTCCCAAATTGCCAATCGGATTTGAACCCGGGACCTCCAATGTAAACCACAGCCCCACAGAATAAAGAAAATACAGAGAAACAGTGAAACTGCCCCGCGCACGTCAAACTTCACATCCGCGGAATGTTGCTAGCTTACAATTTTTTCCCATTTTCCCCATTTTATAGCAAACGTTTAGAACATTAAAGGTAAAATAATTACTGCCAACTGTTCGACGTTCAACGGTATTCGAGAATCACTAAAGTGGAGTGGTTTCAGTGGCGTGCACTTCATACATGCACAAAACCACTGCCTACCCTAAAATTTATATATAACACGTATAGAAGGAGAACTTTTGCCCTTTTCATGCAATTGACCTGCTGAATGCATACCCTGGTAAGGAACCCGGTGCACGCCACTGAGTGGTTTATGATTCTTCAATATTAGTCGGTACACGGTTTCTGTATCTTCATTCTGTGCACAGAGCATACCACTGAGCTGGGAGGTCAAAAAATTAGTAGCAGTTACTTATTTAAAAAAAAAAACTAACCTGCAACTATCTCTACGCCAGTTGAAACTGCGCTGACCGTTCCTGAGCCACAATAGTAATCTGCTGCTTGCAGCGTCCGATCTCCGCTTGACGAAATCAAGAAGCGATCTACGCTACATGATGAGCTCTGCAGATTATGTTTTGTTTTATAAATGAGACTTTATTAAATTATAAAATAAAATTTAAAATTTCCTGACTTGCAATACAGTATATATTATTCCACTAGTTATAAGAGATGCCCTTTGAAATTTATAACCATATTGAGGGAAAAATTCGCAATTTTGTGATGACAGCCATCTTGGAATTGAAATTTGTTACAGTGTATATAGTATGCTTCTAGTCAAGCTCTTTCATTTGATACCCACAGAAAGCGAGTTGTGAACAAAAAACCGTAATTGGCCATTTTGCGGCGGCGGCCATCTTGGATTAAAATCTATCTTCATTTGATTTCCACATTTAGTGAGTTGTGAAAATATATGTAAAACTCAATTTTGTAGAGGCGGCCATTTGGACCGATTTTCATCAAACATAGCTAACAACACTCCGAGCTAATTCACCGTTCAAACAAAAAAAAAAAAATTCATTCATACACACACACACACACACGCGCGCGCGTTAAATTAATAACACCCCGTCGCGCGTCGTCGGATTTGCGTCGGGGGTTAAAAATAATATAAGGTAGTTGTAGTTGTCCTTTTATGATTCATATTACCCCTAATCAGATGTTTACCTGTGGTAGACCGATTTCACAGTCTAGTCTGCAGTTGTATCCAGAGGGACAAGTTCCTATCCATCGGCATATTGATCCAGATGGGTAGTAATTGGGGTAGTTTGGACTCGAAATTTGGTATAAAACACCCGGTCGCACCTGTAAAAAAACATGGTCTTGAATAGATGTTTTAACATTCTTTTCATGATTATCAGCCGTGGATAACATTTTTGAATCGTGCACCTTGAAATGGGGGGCGGAAGGAAGTGGTAGTGGTAGTAAAGAGGCAGTGTCCCCCGTCCTCTGTGTAATTTAAAAAAATATATAGTTTACCTTTATTATATTTTCATTACAGGTTCAGAGTACACACAGATGACAGTCGGTAAAAGCAGTCACAAAAGTTCAAAAGAATAAATACGCAAGAGCGGCGTAATACAGAGTCCTTCTGAATTATCAAAATACTATTTTTTGATAATCTACAATAGTAACGGAACTAATGACACTTAGTTTAAGATGGCGACATATAGTAATCTCGATATTACACAAAAATAATAATTTCACTAAATTGTAATTAAAATCATTTTTTTTATCAATTTTCTTCATAGCTCCATAAAATCGAACCGTTTTAATAATTATTTCATATTAAAACCTCTAATAACCGATTCGGTGCAGACGAAGTTGCGCGGGTCAGCTAGTCGTAAATAAAACACAAATGTAGTAATGTTAAATAAAACACGCGTATCTAATATCGATAAGAGCCTTTTGTCGATTTACTCGAAATAAGGTCTACATTACGCGTGTGTGATGAAAATGTAATTACCTACTACCATTCTGCTAACAGGTGAGGCCGCTGCCATCTTAGACTGTTTGCATCATTAGTTTATTACCAGATAAGTTAAGAATATAAAAAGAAACCTATTCAAAGTCAAAGTCAAATATTTCTTTCTTCAAATAGGCACATAGATGGCACTTTTGATGCGTTATTATATACAAAATGTGTACATAGCAGTGAGTAGTGATGGCGATAACTACAATCGTAAACTTAAAACTAAAGCTACGAGGGTTCCGATTGCGCCCTGGTCTAAGAAGAAGCCCACAAAAAACTTAGCCGGGTGTTCTTTTTGTTATCACCATCTCACATTGTCATTAGAAAGTATTTAAGAAGCAACCTGGTTAGAGCAATTGTTGACACCCAAACTTTTTTATCGTTTACGTAATCCTTTATACTATAATAGGACTTTTCTATAAGCTTTCGCTTAATACAAACTTTGAACTTCTTTAGTGACATCTCCAAGAAAATCAACCGGTAATTTATTGTAAAATTGTATACAATTTCCTTTAAATGAATTGCTTATTTTGTGTAGTGTAGTGTACTGCACTGCAAGTTTATTTTTGCTTCTAACGTTCAAATTATTGCAGTCACATTTTCTTTTAAATTTTGATATATTTTTTTTAATTATTTTGACCCGATCTGGGAATCGAACCTAGGCCACAGGACCAACAAGGCAGTTCATTTTCATTTTCCATTTTCATTTCGTAAAAAATACTTTATATCTTGCGTCATGCGTAGAAAATCGTTTCACAGCTGATCATAAAGAAAAAAATTTAAAACGCTTGGACACACTAAAAGCTAAAAAGTGGAACACCCACTGACTGGCTTATGACGAAATCTCAGGAACTATAAGGCCTCCGTAATTAAAATTTAGAAGGCTTAATAAGGCCTTTGATTTGATTGAATCTTAACAATGAATAATTGTTAAGATTCTTTACAATGAATAATTTTTACTTAAAAATTATTCATTGTAAAGTCAACAGCTCCTGAGGATGCTCCGGTTTCGGAGCGAAACTTGCGTAATGTACCCTACATTGCCGAAGATCTGTTTGGTGTAGAATATAAGGTTTGAAGAAATTATAAATTACACCATACAGATTCTCCTGTATTTCACGCAGTATAGCAAATTAAGCTTAATTTTAGTAGCTTAGTTTTAGTTTAAGTAACGCCTGCTTCTATCCAATTAAATTGAAGCAGTTTAAGGAACTACTATTTGCATTAAGTACTTTATAATTGGAATGTACGTACATTTGTGCTGAAATCGCAGTTGGTGTTTTGTGTATGCGACCAATGGAACAGCAAAACTATAACGAATATGCTTTGATACATCTGAAAAATTACGAAAATAATTAAAAAACTCAAACATTCACGGGAAGCTGGGAAAAACCTCTATTATAAGGATAATCTTTTAAAAATATATAAAGGATAGTTTATATCTATAAATAATAATAAATATTTTTATTCAACAAGAGAAAAGAGAAAAAAAATTGAATAAATAAATAAATACAATAATTTAGGAGTATGTTTGCTTCGTTGCGGTCAACGTGTCACCTACTCAGCAGCCGCAGCACCATGGCAGTAAGCAACTGCAAAGGAATACTACACCGCTGATTTTCTGTAGGGACCCAAATCTCAATAATTTATGATTACAATAATTAATATATAATATATAATAATTAATTCTTGCTAATTATTGCGAAAACCACAGCATCACGTGGCGCGTCTTCTATTATTATATATAATAATACTATGAGTACATATTCTTATAAATTTTAAGATATCAAAGCGGACATTTTACTTGTGAGAAAGCAGTGCTGATCACCACTCGTATAAAAAATACGGGGGAAAATTTGGTAACTTATAATTATTTCCAAATTTTTCTCTGGTCTGGTGGCAGGCCTTAACTAGTTACTACCGTAGGCTTGTGAACAAAGATATGTCGCGAAGCGATTTGCGTGCGTACTATCAGGTTAGCCCACTACCATCTTCAACTGCAATATTACCTTTTTTTTTTTATTTTTTGTTTTTTTTCCTTACATTATACATTAAGTAATATATAATAATCAATATATATTTGTGCAACCCTCTCAAGCGCAAAAATCTTCCATAATGAAGATTAGCGTAATGTAATTGAGATCTAAACAACCATGTATTTTTTATTTATAATAAACAGATTTAAATTTTTTTTTTTTTTTTTTTATTTACCACCAGATAATATTGCAAAGGTTAACTTGTAGTGCATTAAAGATATATATCAACCATCTATATACTATGCCACAGCCTACGGCGATTCGCTTTTCAGTCGCTTTTAAACCGGCGACATTTTTAATTTATAGTGATAATTAACGGAGGCAGCAGGTGGCCACTTGCCGGTGACTTCGTCCGCGTTTGTACAACATTCAATAAATAATGTCTTTACCGTCTTCTTACGAACAAGTGTGTGAACAACAAGTTCTTGTTGAAAAACAATAAAAACAGGTGCAAGATATGCACTAAACATTAAATACTTTAAGTAACTTTTACAACTAAGAATATTCTTCATCGTGACTCTACTGCTACGCTACAAGTTGGTATTTTAAAGTCGATCTTCAACGGCGTCGTTAGTTTTTTTAAGTTTTTGTGTGTTTCCCCCACAACTACAAAATACAACACACCAAACTTTTATTGGTTTCTTTGCATTGTATGTGGGGTTTGATGCCCATTTTTTTAATAATTAATGAAATCAAGCTTTTGAAAACTATTTCTTTGCACGATTCCTGTATTGAATACTCACCCTGTATTCTTAGAGTAGGTAGTTATTATTATTTTACAATGTCAGTAGTTATTACTATTTTACAATAGTCATTTCACTTCACTTCCACTTGAATTGCCAACTATGTACCCAGTGTCTAATTGAAGTTTAATCCAGCTACTATCAAATCCATTTTATCAAGATTAGTTAGTATCTACTGATGAATTTAAATTTATCAATGATGTCATCTTGATTATTTTGGCAAATTTATCAAGAAAGTAAACAAAAATACCTAAAGCGCCGTTTTGTTCCGAAGTCTAACAACCTTTTGTTTACGAAGTGTCTCTTCATTACGGCAGTCTTTTCTCAGGTTCCTAGTGTAGGTTCACATAGAGAAGCTATCATCAGTATCAACATCTCTAACATTGGAGGATGGGAGAGCAAACGCGGGAAATTATTACATAGATGGAAAAGTAACTATTATCTGCAGCAGGAAATCCCAATCTGGGCGCCACAGTGCCCTGGGGCTCCGTAGGAAGTACAGAGATACACAGCAAGGTGTACTACTTAACTTTTAAGTTAAACGTTTTGAATCCCTGATCTACAGTACAAAAAAACGGGGCAAATTCATTATGAACTTCCAATTTCATTCAGTTAAGTCAAATATTGTTGTTTGAGAAATATTCGTAGTCATGTTTTGTTTACCATGGCAAGTTAGGCCTTGACTGTCATTTCACCAAGTTAATATTATGCTATCCTAGATTCTGTTACAGGTATGGCATATACCTACCTATAATAAATTCATTCCCCTAATCAGCTTCTACGCGGCATCGTACCGAAACGCTATATCTCTTGGCGGCACGTCTTTGTCATTAACTTTATGATTAAGTTTATTTATATTCGATAACGGTAAGCAAATCATAAATCGGTTCTTGATAATAATATTTAATCTATAGAACAATAATGCCAAAGTGACTAGATAAGTTCTACTCGGGAGAAATAAAAGGAACCTTATCCATAAAGAACCAAGTATAAAAATTATTAAGGCACGGCAACAAAAATCATCAATGTCGATGAAGTTGCTATAGCAGATAGAATCGAAATCTGCCATAATTATTAATCGAATTGCGCCAGGTGAAAATCCCAACCTACCCTACGATAATATAATGTCAACAAATATTTAAATAAATAAAAATAAAATTACAATTTAATTTATAAGTATTTATACTAAATAAAAAAATGCAGTTGACTTACAATTTTTGCCGTATAGTTCGCCTTCCAGACAAGACAAGAATGTATAACAATTAAATGATGGAAGCAGCTAATAAAGGCAAACTACGTAAACATCAAACCTACAAATTGCTACACTTGTGCAAATGTACTTCAAAAAGTATATTTATTATTGCTAACCGTGAAAAGATACTGTCTATTTAGTCATTGTATTCAATATATATCTTTAAGTATACCTGTGGAGTCATGAAAACTTTATCATATTCACTCACAATAAAACATAGTTTTAACTACTCATTTAATAGTAAGAATGAGTAGGTATTCTTTTTATGTTTGTTCAAAATGATAACAACGATAACACGGACAAAATTATTACATCCATCGACTCGGCAGCTCTTACTAGATTCTATCCCGACACAGTTTAATTACACTTAGTTATTAAAAAATAAAAAGTTATATTTCTTGTCACTGTTACCATTAAATACGAGTATGTCGTGCGGATGGAGATGTGCGTAATAAATTGCTTCAAATGTCTCATTACCACAACAAGTGATATAAAACAGTAGGACGGTACAAATCGCTGCAATACTTTGCATAGATAACAGCATTTTCATTGTCGACATATTAGCTGTTATATATTTCAGGAAAAGTGTCCTCGACATTTAAGACGCGACGTTAAATTGAACCTTAACTTTTCAGGAATAATAATTTCATCAATTTACACCCAGATACATACACCGTCCTTAAATGAAAATAATATTTTTGTTTTTTTGCAATATTACCACCATAAAATCTGAAGATAATTTTCGGAGACGAAGCACTATACACGGAGATTAGTTGATCGCTCGCGATCAGTATAGATACTCTTAAGAATTCATGTGAAAAGTGAGTGGAAAGTAGGTAGTCTATTTTCCTAATAAACCCTTAAGTTGGAATTTATTTAAATACTTTCATGAATTTATTTTATCAATCATTTTACGTGTAGATTAATGACGTGAACTAGGTTTATGTCACTTATTCTGTTATGTACTTACTTACTTTTCAATATAAAGGTGTGCCTCGTTGTCGTATTCATTTACGATAACGACTTTATTTCTACCTTCTTAATAAACTAGAGCCTATGAGCCATGCTTGATGCAATAATATTATATCCATCTATTGTATCTCTGACTCGTTGCTTTAGTGGTGAGCATGTTCCTAAATTCGAATCCCGCGTCGAGAAATGTAAGGTACCTATTGTGTACTCCCTATTAAAGAATTTTCAGTACCAGCTCGAAGTTAAGAAATTGGCTGAGTTAACCACCGCGCCTCGTAAAACATGTAAAACTGTCAGTCCCGGTTACTATCACTTTGGTAGGTATATAAGGTAATAGTCGTTAAAGCCCACCACCCACATTGTAGCAGCGTTGTGGGTCTATGCTTTAAAACCGTGTCTTCTATGAAAGGCGAGGCCTTTTTTTTTTTTTTTTTTTTTTGTCGTGGTGGAAAAGCTTTATGGCTACCTCTGTCCTTTTGGGCAGGACAAAGGTTATGTGGGACTCGTTTACCCGAACTAAAAACCACCACGGCATGTCCCTCTCGTTGGATTTATTGGACGTCCGGGGAACCCGTTGTACACTTCCCAGACGTCTACCAACAACCCCAGCTGATTGCCAGGGCTACTAAGCAAAGGAGGAGGTGATCAGGACAGCTTGACCCCCCTCAGACAGCAGGGAGACTCGTATAGGGACGGGTAGCTAGCCCAATAACTACCCGCCGCCTCCCAGGGCAAGCAGACGTGCGGCATATTCCCGCCGTCTCCTTCCCCCCCGTCTACGCCGGAGCGGATGTGCGTTTACAGCTTCTTCACGCATCCGCTCCGCGGCCTCCTTCTGCGAGATAACTTCTTCGCAAAAGTCAACCACAGCTTCCCAAGACCTCTCGCTGCTCAGCATGGCAAATACAACGCTGGACAGCGAGAGGTCCCATGAAAGGCGAGGCCTGTGCCCAACAGCGGGACTTTAATAGTCTGCTGGATAATAACTCTATCTTTTCTTTATACTAGGCCTACTAGAAATACCTAAATAATTTAGTAAGAACGATGTTTTTGACGACCTCACTGGCGCAACGGTGAGCGCTGTGATTTTAAGTAGTATTTCGATTCCCGGCATTTGGGAATTTATAATTTCTGAATTTTATCTGGTCTGGTCTGGTGGGGGATTTTGGCCGTGGCTAGTTACCACCCTACCCAAAAAGACGTGCCGCTAAGCGATTTAGTGTTCCGGTGCGATATTTATCGAAACCGATTAGGGGTATGACTACCATTATACTCCTCAACAGGTTAGCTTGCCGCTAACATCTTAGACTGCATCATCACTAACTACCAGGTGAGATTGCAGTCTAGGGCTAACTTATTGTAGAAAAAAATTAAATCGTAGAGTCATTAATTCTTAACCTATGTTGATTAAGGTTTTTCTATGAAGATATTAAGAATCAGCTATCCCGGCTAATATAGGCAGGAGACAAATATTTTATCCCTTTTTCAAGGGATAAAATTTACGTGTCCACCTGCCAAAGCACGGCAACCGGGTATAGGATAAGTGTACCCCTGTTTATTATCATATTTCACTAGCGCCAATGCTCAGAGAGTTGATAAAACTGTGGGAGAAGATACAATTTCTACTGGACTGTGTTGTCCATTCCCGTAGGTATCTCAGAGCCGTTTAAACCTTCGGTTCGGTTATTACCACTAACATGACATCAGCCCTTCACAACGTATTAGAGTACCCTCCACGCTGGTCCATAATATTCTAAATAAAAATACTGCTCAGACTGAATCTCTGTATCCTTCCGTCTAGTGGGAGGCTACAGCCACTTTCCGTTAACATGCCGAGTAGAAACCAACTAAACTCTATTTTATCTTACTTGTTTACCAACTGTAAACAAACTTTTTGTTACTTTTTAGTGTAAAGTTTATTTTGAAGTTGTTAAGAAAATAATGAAAACACACTTACATAAAGAAAATCTTGATTTATTACGTTTGTTTCTTAATAACATATGTACTTTACACTAAAAAGTTCTGAATTTAAACAATAAAATTAAAGGACAAGTTAGATAAAATGGAGTTTATTGGAGAGTTTACAACAACTGCCATACCCCTGACAGATTAGCCCACTACTTACTATAAATCTAGTCTGTATCAGGTGAGATTGCAGTCAAGGGATAACTTGTAGTTGAATAAAAACAAAGTTAATAGACTACGGATAAGGTATAAGTCAAATATGACTTCCTTTCCTGTAAAGCGTTTTTATGCATATTATGATCATTTCGAGTATGACCTTTTGTTCTAGGAAGTAAATACATAGCACGTAACTTAATTTAAAGTCTGCACGGCTACATAAGTAGTTCGAATATTTTCTCCGACACGTACGAAGCTGTGAAGATTTTAGGTCAACGAGAAGTTACCTATAGTGTGTTGGATGAAAACACTGACGTAATTCCATTGTTGTTATTGGATGTTGGTGGTTTTTTTTTTAATAATAACCAAAAGAATCTGGATCTCCGAAGAACTCATTTTATTTAGGCAATACATTTTTTTTTAATTAATTCAAATGTTAATAATTAATTATAACATAGATAATAAGTGGAATAAACTTATTCTTGACGTCGATGCACGATGGGTGGATAAAATAAGTATAATATAGTTGACGTCATGCAGGTAATATTAATTTCAATTTAAGTCAAAGCGCGTGCCGAAGCACATCTCACACTACCTACCTAATAGGTAAAATTAAAAAAAATTTAAACGTGCCAGATCAGGATGCAAGAAGTGGCAAAAAGCACCTATCGATAAAAATAATTTGGGATATTTTCGAAACAACATTAATATATCGATATAATATCAGTAACTTATGTTACTTTATTTAGAAATTCAGGTATCCTCTTTCTAAATAGCTTTGTTTTAATTTTCTCAACGTTTCTCTTGGATGAATTCCAGGTATGGCGTTACATACTTTTAATTTAATTCTGAACGTTTCTTTTGGATTTTCGCACGTTTAATAAACGTAACATAATGTCTGAATAGATCAGCAGTGGGTCTTTAAATGTCTTTAAAGAAATCGCGACCTGTTTAATGGCGAATTATCACAATTCCCTCAATATGATTATCAAATGAATACTGGCCAAACGGCTAGTAGCATTTTATACTATATATTAAAAATTCGGAGGCTTTTAAATTTTACATTTATAAATTGATTATCCACGTGTGCTGCCTAAGAGGCCAGTCATACACAATATTCTTCCAAAATACCGATATTTAGTTGATTATAAAAAAATAATAATAATAAATAAATATACTAAAACAATGCACACATCGCCATCTAGCCTCAAAGTAAGCGTAGCTTGTGTTAAGGCTACTGAGATCACTGATGAATATTTTTATGAATAATATGCATATAAACACCCATACACTGAAAAACATTCATGCTCATCACACAAACATTTTCCAGTTGTAGGAATCGAACCCACAGCCTTGGACTCGGAAAGCAGGGTCGCTGCAAACTGTGCCAATCGCTCGTCAAAAAATGCGTCTAGGAGTAAGATTTCCACGTAGCCAGTTTTACATTATGTTACATTTAATTAACGACGATAAAACCGCGGTGAACAGCTAGATGTACCTAACCAATCTTGTGTACCCAGAATTCTGCATAGGTACATAGTAAATGTGCATAGCTCTCATAACAAAAAAACTGTCATGTTTATGGAACCGATAAAGAAGGTAGAGGACGGTAGCATGCGGGACAAGGATTTTAATTACGTGAATATCTATACTTTTTCGACGACCTGATTTTTGTTACGTGGATAGGGTAATTAATAAAATCTAAACAATGAAAAAAAATTGAGTGTTTATTTTTACATACAGTACCAGAATATAACAGAATTACGAAATAATATTTCAGTAGGTTTATAATTTTCATAAGGAATCACCCCGTAAAAATATTAAATTAAAAGAAGCATATTTATTTACGATTAGATATTTGTCGGCGGCCGACTGTCGCCGGGGGCAGCAACCCTGCTCCCTTTTGAGTCCTAGGCCGTGGGTTCGATTCCCACAACTGGAAAATGTTTGTGTGATGAGCATGAATGTTTTTCAGTGACTGGGTGTTTATCTGTTTATTAGAAGTATTTACGTGTATTATATTCATAAAAATATTCAACAGCTATCTTAGTACCCATAACACAAGCTACGCTTACTTTGGGGCTAGATGGTGATCTGTGTATTGTTATCGTGTACTTATTTATTTATATTTAGTACATTTATTTTACCAAAAAAACGAATTCAAATCATTCTAAGTGTTTACTTATGACAACCCTATTGAAGATAAAAGACTGACACGCGCATAGTACCTACGCTACGCGACGCGTATTTTATAAAATGACAGAACTCCCATGATTTTAATTTTGCATGTGATGCTAGGGCTGTATCTGATAACTTTCAGTATGTTTCTTTCAACTTTCAATATGTCGCTCAATCGTGTAGTTTATAGCTCCGTTGTTTGAAACAAGACACTGAATCGACTGGGTTTATTCATTTTAACATCAACAAATTGTTTATGAAAGCATGTCGCGTGCTTGTCTTGACTATAACGTACTTATTATCTTGTGCTATAAAGAACTCGTGATTTGTACCAATAAGAATAACAAGAGAAAATAACAAAACTTCATGAGGTAAATATGACGTCAAGATGTTAGGATAAACTGACAAAAGCCCATTTATGCATAGTTCACCCATGTTATTCTTGTAGATAGTATATTTTTTAATATACTGATTCATCACGAAACAACCGTACAATGTGTTCAACCACAGTCACACCATCATAGTATCTATTTAGACAAGTAGACTGATGATATATAAGAGAAAAAAACGTTACCAATACTATTTTAAAAAAACTTTGATGAACCGTAGGGTGTTTCGAAATCCGACAAGGACTGCTCCGAGGGCATGAAAATGTTATATGTATGTTTATTATAAGTTTGAATATTTCCACTATTGCAATAATACAATGTTTTAAAGACTTCAGCTTTAAACCGCCGGCTCCATTTTGCCGGTGTCTAAGATTTCAGGGCTATTTTGTTTGGACTACTTATCTTACGAGTAGGTACTCTCTACTGTACTTTACTACCTCGGTACATTGTGTTTGTATTTCTAATGTACTAAAGGAATGGCGATGATCGGATCATCATCCTATAAAATTTACAATAGGTAGGTATTTATAAGTATTATATTGTGGCGGTTTGTGATATTGTTATTGTCTCCCGATTTACCTAAACTTTGTCACAGCAATTAACACCTGTACAAATCTTGGAAAATATTTAAAATTTGTGTTTACCTTAGTATAAGGCTATAACCTACGTGCTTTACTGAAACTATTTTAGTTGAAAACCATTTTTCCTGTAAGATAACGCACCCTTGACTCATTAAAAAAGATTCAGCCTTACCAGAGGTTACGCGGTTATTTATTTAACTGATAAAAGCTATTTAAGGCACAGAACAGATAATTTTTTTTTTACCACCATGTAGTATTTTACCTATTTAGTACCCCGCCCGCAAACTTTGGACTGTAAAGCAATATTATATTGCTCATAGACGTAAACTCCCCTCACACGCGTACCGCATAGATGGCCGATCGCAAATTTGCCATGGCAAATTTTATTATCTCCAAAACTGTGCCCAAATAACATGCTGTAATGGCCAAGGATTAACTTTTTTATTTACCTAGTTATCCTTAAAAAAAACCTTTTTGATCATCTTCTAAATATTACTGCAATAGGAGGGTAAGAGGGTAAGTGTGTAAATCTTTATTAAAACACATCGAGTAATGTGGTAGATATATCGTTTTTTTATTTAAATCTACACCGTGATTGAGAACAAGGCATAAAGTTATAACAAATCTATAATTTAATATAATCAAAACAAGGTTTTATTAATTGGTACAATATGGGAAAAATTAGCCCAAGTTCAGATGGTATGGTGGATGGTGGTTCACGTTTGTCGCGCGTTAGTGCGTTCTGAGCCCCTATATAATATCAGATAGTAAATTTTAGTTTGTATGGAGCTGTAACATCATGACGTTTGGTCATTCGTTTCATGAGATTATTGATTTGGGGCGGTCACCCACGGCGACTTATTGCAGCGAAGCAGTAGCGCGATTCTACTTTTGTATGTTCTTCGATTTTGCAACGCGACACACCAGGGGTTCAGTAGCGATGCAATCGCATGCTATCAATTCAGCTACGCTTCTGATTCGATGCAAACAAACGGTTGTTTTGGCAACTCCGGTGAAAGTGTCCTCTCACGCGGGCCACTGGCTACAAACAACCTGCATATATTCTGTAGAGAGCAGCGTCGAAAATTTGTAAAGTGGCGGCCACCGACGTAAACCGTGTTCGGCGTCCATATAAAATGTATGAAAACTAAAGAAAATATTCAGGGGGCGGCTTTTGTGGTTCTAGCCAGTGGCCTGTTTGCGGGGACACTAAGGAGAATAGAAGAGCGGGGTATCGAACGACTATATTGATGTCGCATCGCGACATGGTATGGTATGTATCGATATGGATCGCGGTTATGGAAAATAAAGCGACAATATCGCGGTCTTTAAAAAAGGTGATCTAAGTGGCCCTTATATTAAAGCCGATATGACGTTTACTAACTGAGAAACTTACCGGTGAAGGAAAACACCTCGTGTAAGCCCGCATATCTGAGAGTTATCCATAATGTTATCAAGGGCGAAGAGTCTACCGATCCGCACTTGGCCAGCGTGGTTGACTACGGCCTATACTCTTATAGTTCTGAGAGGGCGACCCGTGCCCTGTAGTGGGCCGTAATGGGTTGACGATGATGAAGATGAAGAACTTAGAAACGTTCACTACAGGCTCGGATGACGACCGGCGAAGCACGGAGCGTATAAGTTTACTAACGTACTGATCATCTGAATAGTAAGTCCCTACACTGTCTTTGACTGTTGCTAAACGAGCCTTATTACGCGTTTTGATTTTATTTTCAAGCTAAACGTAACTGTGCCATGTTAACGCGTGCTGATGTGTATATTTGTATGTAAAACGTGAGAATGTCTACATTTCGCTCAGCAAAATATAAATAGGCTGCCTTTTATTTCACTGTGTTAGACAATAAGAGTCGTACGTAGGTCAGCCGCAACATGTTTTAACGAAGAAACTACAGACATGCGATATGAAAACGCGCGACAATTGCGTTACCGTGTGAACTAAGCCTTAATTAAAGAAGATACAAACAAATATCTTAGGTGATCTTTGTTCAATGTTATGAGATAAACACATGACAATGACATTTCTTTTTATCATATGTTATGTTATAGTCCCCTACATATATGATATAGGAGACAAGTTATAGTGAATGGACAGTAACTACTTAAAACACTTCTATACATTATATAGGTCAATTCACGAGATTGCTACGCCGACTGGTAGCCGCGCGAACCATCGAACTTCTAACGATGCATTATAGTTTTACAGATAAAGTTTAAAATTCTGCGAACATTTTGACACTAAAATCGCTCGCTTAACAGTCGACCGATGCAATCTCAGTATGAATTGAGCCTTAATTCGAGCGCAATGTTTTCATGTGATAAAACACTACTTTTTCTTCCGTTCCTTTTCCTGGTAATAACCGCCCGGCCCGGGTACTAGTTTAACGTTGGACCTCTCCTTCTTCTCTTGATTCTTCAGGGAAGACCGTTCAGATGAGTCGGATACGATGCCCTGCAGGCGATGCGCATTGGTTTGGCTTAACCTGTGATTACCAAATATAACTGGTTACATGCACATCCACATTAGAAGTACTTAGTAGAGCTTTTTGTCACAGACAGAGCTCGTCCGGGGAAGTACTTATGCTTGTTTCTGCCCCTAAACACCATTGCCGTGTTCCCGTCTGAAGGGCATTGTTGCCAGGGTAATAACAGGCACGCAAGGCTTAATACTCGGGTTGCTGGGCACAGTGCGGAAAGTTCCGGGACGTTTACCTGCACGGCATGCGATTGTTGCTCTGTTTATACGCTGTGATTTTCCACTTACCGACAGGTTACCATCGTGTCTTCTCTCAGAATGAGAAGGCTTCAGACCTTATTCTAACACGCTAACCTAGTGCAAATTTGTCGACTTCACACGCCTTTGAGAACAGTATGAAGAATTCTCAAAATTTACTTTTTTAAATTATTAAAAAAAAAAATATGCTGGTTTCCTCTTGATGTTTTCTTTCACCGAAATAGCCAGAATTTTAATTACTATAAAAGCAGCTAACTTCGAAAACTTGAGAATCCGCGACCTCCATTTATAAAAAAACAATGTTAACCTTGTGCCAGGGACGTTTAAAAGGATTGAAGAGTACTTACACCCCACTCTTTTGCATTTTATGATCTAAACTATTACGTAGTTATTACCTGACTTCCTCGACATCTGCCACTTTGTCGATCAGACTCCTGATGATGCCTTCTTTATGTTCTAAAGCCAAAGAAGCCCTTTCAAGCTCCCGCCTGTATTCGGACTGGGCATGCGCGGCACGCCTCTCCTGTTCCATTATCCGGCGCTCCAGCTCCTCCAATGATGTGTGCGCTCTGGATTTCACAGCCTGAGACGGATAAAGTTTATTTAGGGAAATGAAACGAAAATAGATAGTTGGTAGGACTCCGGCTTCCCTTTCTGGAGGCAGAGTTCGAATCCCAGCACGCCACTCTGTCTTTCCTAAGCAATGTTCGCTTAAGCAATTGAAATATCACTTGCTTCAACGGTGAAGGAAAACATCGTGGGTAAGCCTGCGTGCCTGAGAGTTCTGCATAATGTTCTCTAATGCGTTAGTCACCAATCCGCACTGGGCCAGCGTGGTGGACTACGGTCTTAACCCCTTCCCATTATGGGAGGAGACCCGTGCCCTTTAGTGGGCCGTTAATGGGTTCATATGATAATGATGATAATGATTTTTACATGTCATTAATAGAAGCACTCGACTACGGATCACGAGGTCCTGGATTCCGGGATTCGAATCCGGGCCAAATTATATATGCTGTTGTGTATTTTCTCGTGACTTGCATTGGAACACGCTCACCTCTAGACCAAGCAATAAAAGATGTAGAAAACAATGACCCTATCCCACCCAATAATATGAGACCTAATTTTGTTCCGTTTCGTTATTTGACCGCTGATTGGCGCCGTGGGCAGCGACTCTGCTTTCTAGTCCAAGGCTATGGTACGATTCCCACAACTGGAAAATGTTTGTGTGATAAACATGAATGTATTTAAGTGTGTGGTGTTTTATCTGTATATTTTAAATATTTGTGTATATTACGTATAAAAATATACATCAGTCATCGTTGTATCCATAAAACCAGCAACGCTTACTTTGGGGCTAGGTGGCGATGTGTGGACTGTTGTAGTATATTTATTATTATCACAATTCTCCATTAACATTACTAAAAATACCTTAATTTACAAAGAATCGTGTTCATGAGGCCCATAATTACTAAACCTGATTTTACCTTAATCTCCAATTTGATCCTCTCTAACGCTTCCAAAGCTTTGCACAAAGGTTCACTGTTTTGAATTCTCTTACTTCTTCGTGCGCGAGTTGCTCTGGCAGACGCGGCACGCGCTCGATGGCGGAAGACTACTGCTGCTTTACGGTATAGCCTATATTTACAATGAAAGTTCAATCATAATGGTCATCATCATTTTTACTATCATCATAATCATAGGCCAACTTGAAATAAATGAATTTTGAATTTAGTTTTTTTTTTGAACAGCACAAGATTTTAGAGCACAACTCTACCACGGTGCTCCAAAGAGCGGGCAATACAAAATTACATTTGACGTACACTTCGAGATACATCAGTTAAAAGTCAAAGTCAAAGTCAAAGACAAAAATATCTTAATTCAAGTATCTATAGAATTCTATCTATGTATCTATAAGAATTACACGGTAGTGAGATATGCTATGCCAAATTCCTAACTCGTTAGTGGCGTGCATAGAGGGTATGCACAGGGTATGCAGATAATATATAATGAAGAAAATCCCCAGTACGAGTTGTAAATTCTCAAAGGTAGGCTGTTTATAAATCCTACAACGCCAATCCTTAAGTTTTTTGTAACTCCTACTGGAGATTTTTTTCATTTTATATCATCTGCATACCCTTACATACTCTCTATGCACGCCACTGGTTACTGGTTGTCAGAATAACAGAAAACTAAATATCTACCATGCAAGGGCATTACACCAGCAGATGGGTAGATGATCAAAAACTTCCTAACTCCTCAATATTTCACCTACTCACCGAACATTTTTTAGCGCGGCTTGTAATTCTTCCTTGGCAGCTTCGTTTTCTTGGCAGATCTTGTTATATTTATCTTCTGTTTTATGCAATTCTTCTTCTAGTTTTTTAATTTGTTCGCTCTTTCTTTCAGACTCCATTCCGTACTGATGTTTTAGTTCGTCCAGCAATCTAAAGTATATAAAATCGAATTGTTTTAAATCGAAGCCCACATAAATATTCCTATCAGCCTATTCCCAGCCTTGCTTCTTACCAGCCACTGTTGGATTGAAGCCTTAACTTTTTTGGAAATGAGAAATTCAGAGCTCCAACCCTTTTATTCGGATTGTGTTTAGCTGATTAACCCTAATGTTTTAAGCAGCGTAACGCGCGTTTGTTGGCTTGCCTCGGAATGGGGCTCTGTCAGGAAGAGTTTGAACCCTAGGGCTCGCAGAAGCGTCATCGGCCTTAGATCGCCTCATTTGAGGCCGACAATTGGCTAAGGCGACGAATGGAGTTAGAAAGGGTTACGGTCGGTGATATTAGTCCGCACGGCTCCAAGGCCGGGGTGTGACCGAATGACGTCAGAAGTCGGGTACCTCGTCTTCGCCGACGAAAACGCTGTGTAGAGGTTGATTGCGTGTCCTGATAGGGAGCATTGTCAGTGGTAATCTGATCGTCAGGGTCGTGAAGGATATGTTTAGGCCTCCTCTTGTTGAGAGTGGAGCTAAGGTTGAGTGAGTAAAAAGTAAAGGCTTCAACTTTTAGTGATAGTAACTGGGAACGACTGCTGAACGTGCAAGGCAGAAGACCGTACCAATTTCCTAACTGTAGGCTAGTGCTAAGAATTTCTGGCTAGAAAAATCAAAAAATCCAATACATTAAAATCAAAAATCTAATACAAACCAATACCGGGAGTATTCAGTGTCAGTTATCCGTAGTCGAACTTGCTAACCTCTATCTACTTTTTCTATTCTCTTAGATACATTATGCAATATAGTGTTTTTCAATATTTTAGAAATATTACCGTTTACAATCATCCAACCTCCGCTCATGCAAATCTGCGGGCACAGTTTTAGTTCTCATAGCGTCGAAATGCGCCATCTTGCCAGCGGAAGCTTCTAGAGCGGTCTTCACTGAATAGTATTCCCGATGGACCGTTTCGTAGTCTCGCATCATTGCCGCCACTAAAAACAAGGCACCCATGATTTTTGGTAACCCTTCCACAAAAAGAAACACTGGAGTCGAGAAATCCTTCATCTTTTGCTAAACATAGAATGGCATTAAGCACGACTAGCAGAGGCAGGAGACAAAAATGTAATTCTCTGTGGATACATATTAACAAGGGATAGAATGTGCCAAAGCATGGAAAAGGAGTAGTTTTCCCCCGTTTAATATTAAGCTCCGAGAGTTAAAAAACTGTGGGAAAAATCAATATTTTGTCCTTTCCCCCTGGAGATAACGTCTCATCCCAGCTAGCACATAGCTGTGATGCACCAGGAAACACATGATATAGTAAATGTTAAATAAAGTTTTTATAACAAAGTAAAAAAAACTTACTCTTCCCTTCATACAGTTCATAAACTTCCTTTAACTTAGACTCCGCTCTTTCTGCTCTTTCTAATATCGTAGTTTTTTCAATATCCCCTGTCTCTTTTTCGACCAGGAGTTTTTTGTAGTTCTGTCTCACTTGCACCAACTCCTGTTCTAACGTGTTACCTTTTTGGATTAAAGCTTTGTTTTCTGTGACGATTTGTTTCGATGTCTTGTTCAGGTTCTCGAATTGTTTCTCGTAGTCCAGTATAAGGTTGTCCTTTTCTTGTAAATTTTCTTGGAAGGCATCAAACAATGGCGCTGTAAAAGGATTTTAAAAATAAATTCTCCAATAATATACATCAAATATATAATTTAAATGGTTAATTTAATATAAATACCTAATGCTTGTGCACTCAATAGTCCAGATAAATCTACGACTCTTTCTAAACGAAGTGCCCCATCTCCAGAAGTGGGATTAGTATGAGTTTCTTCGTTATCGGCTTCTGCAGGAATTTTCATACTTTAAGATTATAATGCTCGTTTTCACTAACGAACAAGACAAAGCCTTGCTTCGTAGAGCCTAATCTAAGGAAATAAATTCCTAGGCATGCATACACTTTTCAACAATAGTTGTTACTTTAGAGTTGCTAAAACTTTTTTTTTCTACATTCATTACCTAGATAGGGTGAAACCCATTCGAACCCTAGGAATCGCCTAGATTTAGTGAAAACGGGCATTAGTAATATTATAGACAAAAATATAAATGTGTTTATAAAATCAGCTGCCCGATTAAGTAGCCTTTTCATCCAGTTGCCATCTTCCTATAAAACGCATAATTTTGTATGGAATATGACAGTTTACCAGCCACTAGTTAATAACTTTCAGAATAGAGAGGCGGCAAAATATTTAAATACGTAAGCTATAGATTATAATTGTTAGACATGACTTCGACTTTTTTGTCAGTAAATAATCAGTACTATAAACATGTAAGTAGGTAGTGCATTATTTTATATAACACTAGCGTACCCAGCCCGCTTCGCCGGGCTAGATTTTGCTTTATTTAAACAATAAACTTACATCATTAAATTTTTAATTTAAGTCTCTTAATATATTAAATCATTTATTTCTCTCCGTTTTCATTCACTTTTATTCACTTCTCAAGCGGATTACAGGATTACTCGCCAGGTCAATCCGGAGATACCCTGAAAGTTTCATTGAAATCGGTCCAGCCGTTTCGGAGCCTATACGGAACATACCCACACACTTTCTCTTTTATATATATAGATATAAGATAGGAAATTATGTTTCTTAACGCACGCTAATAATACTCCAAGTCGGCATAATTTTGTCCGGCATCTTTAACAATCGTCAACATATTTCAACCTTAGAAAGTTTTTATTGTATAATTAATTCATTTACAAAAAATTAATGAATTATGCAATAAAACCTTTTTCATGAAGAACTCTGTCAATTGGCAAAAAAATCCTATCGATAGTTCTTGAGTCAGAAATGGTCAGACGGACAGACGAGTGGAAAGGGACTTAGTTTTATAATAATACAGTGATCCATTTACCTTGTCTCTGTCCTAAGCTAGCTGTGATTAGCGAATCAAAACCTTCGTACTTTCCGCACGGTTTGAACGCATCATTAGCACCCGTGTTCAATGTATGGACATTGTTCCGTAAGCGTTCTTGATACCGAGAAAGTTGGACGTTCAGTCTGAAATGCGGTGAACAGATATTTTATAGGGGTATTTTGAGCGGAGGCTGGGGGGATTACTTCCATCTCGCCAATGAACTCTCTCTGTCTCTCTTATATACTTAGCTAACCAACTAACCTATACAATACATCTTTCATAGCCTGCATGTCTTTTTGTAGTCGTGAATTTTGTTCTCTCGCCTGATTAAGTAATATTTGCCGACTGCTGCAGTTCATACAAACTTCTACTAAAGGAATTGCTGTAGAATGCTCTGTAAAAACAGAAGGAGAAGAAATACTTTATGCACACAAACAATATAGAAATTCAGACCATAAGAAGTTTACAGTAAACATTGTAGGACATTGTAGGCACTCAAAGACAGTCTTATTGCTGCAATAAATCTCTTACAGGCAACCCTTGTGTTTAAACATATAAGTTTAACTGTTTAAACTCTTAAATCCTTCTTTTTTCCGATAAAACAAAAAAAAGGAATATTTTCTACAATGTTCTACAATGTTTTTTCTACAATATTGATGCCAAGTTAAATGTAGAAAATAACTGGTACTTTCCTTGCTTCCATAAAAAGGAATACTGCATATATGATCTATACATAGTAATATCCCACATTTTACTTGGCACTGACTTAAAAATATTGTGGAAAATATTCATTTCTAGCAAAGTTGGGTATTATTTATTACAAAGTTGGTTGTTTTTTGTTAAGAGAAATTTTATATTGTTAATGTGAGAATATTTTTCATAAATTACACCAAATAGGTTTGTCTGCATGAAGCAGATTTGCTCAAAATTATTTGAATGTGTATTATATATACATACCTTTATCGGGCAACTCATAGTGCTTAGCTTTCTCTTCCAACTTCTTATATTTCTTCTCCAACTCCTCGTTTCTCTCCCTTTCCTCTTGTATAGCAACCTTACACTCTTCAACATAGTTCGCTAGTGTAGTATATTCGCCTTTAAGACGGTCATTCTCACTGGCAAATAGTCTGTTGTAATCTAGCACAGTTTTGAGCTTCTCCCTCAGTTTACTTATTTGAGATTCTTTTTCAGATATCTAGAAAGCAAAATATAGAGTCAGTTTCTCTGTAAAATATTGGGTATGTGTGTTTGTGTAGCTGTGTGCGGTGTGAGTGTGTATAAGTGCAAGAAACATTTTCTGTTGTTTTATTTCAATTTTATTTCATTTAATTTAAAATAGATGAGAGAAGATATCTAATTCAAATTAAACCAAAATAAATATTCACAGTTTTAATCTTTTAGCAAAGATTGTAAGTCTTTATTTCTCTATTAGTTATGTCTTTCAAGGTACGTTTTTAAGGTAAGGTACATACCATAATAACATTTTCCTCACACCTATCCATAAGAGCAGTGACTAAACTCTCATATTTCTTGGTAAGTTTTCGCTTTTGCTCTCTAAGCAAAGCCCTTCCCTCTTTGCTGCCTCTTGGAGAAATAACTGCAATACCTTGAATGTTTCTTTTTCGTGGGGGTTTGGCTGGCTTGACTACTGAAATTTTATAAATTTATATTGATAAAGAATATGTAATCAAAAAAATATTTGCTGTACCTTATCTAAGTATAATTTAAAACAATGAAATTGAGACTAAATGGTCTAAATTATGCAGAAGTGATCTAATATTTTTAGACTTTATAAATTTTTATAATTGAATGCACTATCAGTTTCAACAGTTTTTATTGACATTAAGCTACCAATTTTAGGCTTTTAATGGTTAAAAAAAATATTACCAACATCCCTTGGATCCTCATACATTGGATTACAGTCATTTTCATTGTGCTCCAGCATTATAGACTCAGTTCTCTGCCTCACAGTATTGAGAATGTCTTGCCGCATAGAATCCCTTAATTCCAGAGAGCTTATGTCGAAGAGCTTATGACACGGAGTGAAGTTTCCGGTAAAAGTTAACTTATGCTGGCCAAAATTAGGTGTGTCCTTACTGACTCCACTGTATTTACGCTGGAATTAACAAAAGGAGAATATATAACTTTTTGTAAATTACATTTTTTTTTATATTAAAAATTGAGCAACCAAGCAGGTGGCCAACCAAACAAAGCAACCACATCCTCTGGAGAGGAATGCATAGCAATTGCTTGCAACAGAACATTATTTAGTTCATTTTTATCTATATGTTCTTAAGTATTTATGTATGATTGAGTATGTATTAGTTTATTATTTTCTATTTATTTATCATTTTTTCTTATTTGTGCAATTTTGTTTATATATTTGTATTTAGCTATTTAAATGTAAGTTTATAATAACTTTACACCAACTGTGCGCTCTCCCTAATCTTGTCCTAGTCCTAAGGTTGCCTGGAAGAGATCGCTACTGAGCAATAAGGGTGCCTTTTGTATTCTACTTCCATCTTTGATTTATATTCTTTTTTTATTTTCCTAATTTCATAGTTCTGTACAAATAAAGAGTTAAATAATAAATAATGATAAACAGCTCTATTAATACTAATCTAGTTTAATACTATATCTGTATAAGTAGTAGGTCATTTAGCCATGAGCCTTTTGCCCACTAATGCCAAAATGATGATATGCTATTTTTGAACAGCCTTTACCTAGTAGCTTAATATGGGTAAGAACATTTTAGATTTAGCTTTCACAGCCCTTGACTGTAATGAACATTAGATTGCTTGTTAGCTAGACTTTGTCTAAAATGGAAACTAGAGGAGAGATGGTCAAAATCTCACAAAAAACCAGGGCCCGAAATAAACCACATATGATAAATTTTCAAATTTCTAAATCACAGAAACCAGCAACACATATTCCTTAACCAGGCATGAAATTTTCGATTTGTTCCAGGAATCAAACTCCTTCTGATACTTGCTGCTAACCACTAAACTAGTGTGGTAGTAAACTATAATAATAACCACAGATAGTGAAATGTAAGAAAGGTTGCCCTTATGATAATGGCACTAAAGCCTTATAATTTTTACTCATTGTTGAATTAAAGTTATGCTGTTGTGTAATAGTGTCCTATTGTTTAAATATTATAGGTTAAGTTCAATAATAAAGCTTATCTCACTTACCATGAAAAATTTATTCCCAGAATACATAGTCAACTCCCATTACAAATTAAAAAGTTACAAATCAACATTTTTATAAAAATCGTTATTTTCTACTATGTATTTTAAATAAAAAAGTCAAGCAAGAATCGACAATGTTAGCGTCGACTAAACACAATGTTCCTACTATGGAATTAAGCCAATGCGCTTTAGTATAACAAAAAAGGAAAATGGCAATATAGGTCACCAGTATTGTACTGTAATAAGATTATTGACAAAACAGCACGAATTTGGGACACGTGAACTTTACCGATCTAGTAAAGTAAGGCTCCTTTTCTACAAAAGTAATGATTGTTTAAACTTGACTTTTCCAAGTTTTAATCGTCTTTTTTATAGCCATAATATAAATTTAAAGTGAAATTGTATTTCATTTTCGATCACCATGAGTTCAAAAACGTAAACAAACAATTCTGTCACATTACTGTCAATTTGACACTGATGTTACCATGGTAACGTTCTAAGAATACCAGGCCTTAAAAATATTTTTGTTTTGGTATATTTAAAACCAAGTTTTAAGAAAATAAATTAATACGTTCTGGTTTTAAAATATATCTAAAGCAATAATTTAATTTCATCATTTCGTTATCTTAATAAAGTTAATATAGCTATGTAATTACTTAACTGCTGTAGTTGTACCTACCTTATTTGTATGACATTGTAATTACTATTGCATAATTAATTGAAATAGTTTTTTTATGACTGAGACAAAATGCAAAAGATTGGTTCTGGAAGAAACGAAAAAATGATAACGGTGTATTTTTTCATCATCATTTCATCATGTTCTAAACTTTCAACTGACTCCTATCATCATTACTAACAAAGTGTGTTCGGGCAACAGCTTTTAATATGTAGATAAAAGTTGAAATCTATGATAATGTTATAAAGAAAAATATTTTTTCAGTTTGTTTGTTTGTGCCAAATACGCTCCTAAAATTTTGGACCAATTTTAATCATTTCCTCACCAGAAGAAAGCTTAATCACCAGGAGGTAACAAAGGCTATAATGAATTTCCAAAAAATGGGAGATTTTTAAGAATATTGCTATAATGAAACTCACAGTAGCAAAATTGTATCTAGAAAAAGAGTTGTGTACTCTTAACCGCTTAAAAATAACTGGAGATATCCACCTAAATTAAATGTTTTTTACAGAATATGAAGATCAGTACTCTAATCAGTAATTAATGATAAAAGCTGAAACCGACCCACACTAAATTTTCCTACAAACATCCATAGTGGGTCTAATCCAATTACCTACTAATTCCAGAACCTACCATACCTACCAACTCAGAACAAAATTTACTCTCTTGTTTCTGATTCTGCCACATCTCTAAAATTAACTGTTCCTACGGGATGCTTTAAAAACAAAATCAAACGCGGAGGAAGTCGCTGGAAACAGCTAGTATATCATAATGGTAATCTTTTATAAATCCTTTCTGGCCACACTGACACCTGTATGATTACGTAATGCGTTAGATGCTTTATAGATGGCGGCACTTGCTCAGGAGAAAATAAATATTCGCTCAAATGAAAAGCATTTCAAATACACAAGGCTACGATACAGATTATGACTTTCTCATTTTCCCGCATAATATACAGCGTGAGCGTGCGCGGAAACAGCTGAGCGCTAGTGGCGACATTTTGGTGTCATTGAGTATTAAACAGTCGCATCATGTCTGCCCGCCGGCTCGGTGTATGACGATCGGTAATTACTTATAACCTAAAAAAACATAAGTTGTTCCGTCCGTTTGGATTTGGATGATTTTTTTTAGTTAAATTTACACAATTTAGTTTTTGTGTTAAGTTAAAGTGTTGCTAGTGAATATCCAGAGTAAACAAATTCGAGATACGCTACGCCGTATCTTTACTGAGTTTTGTACTGCCTTTATCGATTTTCATTTTACAATGAGCGTTACGTTTTGTTTACTTTATAATCGTGTGTAACGTTGTCTCTAAAGTTTTTTATAATGTGGGCTATTCAACCCTAGTGGTGTGCCGTGGGATTCATTCAATTATGTGCGAGAGTTCGGGCGAAGCTGCGTGTTTTGGATGACAAAAACATGGAATTCGAGAACGATTTCAGCTTGAAAGAATGGGCAAAGGACAAGCCTTTGTCCATTCTGCAGCTGGACCCGGCAGATCGAGCAGTTTTAAGGATAGCAGGTATGTTTAAAAAAAGTACTTGCCTACCTAAAACAGTGGTTTTAAAACTTCACCAAATACCTACCCGAAAATACCCAATCCTTGCGGATGTCATAGATTCCGCGTACCTATATTAATCATGAATGTTATCATTATGATATTGAGGACAGTTTTTATTGTATTTCCAGGGAAATACGATAAAACTGAAAAATACAGGCCTCTTAAGTACCTACTAACAACGGTCTTTTGTGAGTGCTGTGAATTAGCGTGATTAATTGACTTGCGACCTCGCGAAGTTTTCGCTTTCTAGTGATAATGAGTGCTGATAATGAGACTAGACTAGGTACATAGATACTGTCTATGCTAAACTGTTAAGTTAGTGTAAATATACTTCTCCACGTATTTTTGTACATGGACTACACATCTACATTATTTACCCTGAACAGTTTAATTTGCGTTACCATTTACGAATAAATATATAAAAAGGATTTTACCAAAAATTTTTACTGGTTACTTTATCAAACTACCTACTAATCGTTATCTAATTAAAGCAGAATTTGGGCAGTTTTACGTAATTTTGAATTATCTTGTTAAAACAGGTTGTTAACGTTAAGTACCTACATGCATACCTTCAATGCCGAAGTGACTTTGTTAATTAATTAATCTATTAAACGTAAAAATTAATTATTTTTAGTAATTGTTACAGTAATTTTCGTGAAGTGAACCGTGTTTTTCGTGAACCTTAATTATGAAACTTTATAATAAAGCTTGTTATTAGTTAGATACTCACCTATTTTATTAAATTGATTAGTATCACTCATGCCGTGATAATATTTCGGATTGAACTTATTTAATAGATAACAAGAAATAATTATATTTTAATCATCATACCTAAATGTTTATTGACAAGTTGTCACACTTTAGTTTTATTGCGACTGCGAAGATACTTTCTGGTCGTTTCATAACACAAAACATACCTTGACTAATGTTATTATACCTAGGTAGGTCAGCTATACTCTTTAGTAGATAGGTCTTTACTAGAAGCACTTTCAAACTTTTCAGTTTTTATATTATGGGTATACCTATATACATTCGATAAGTAATATTACTACTAGCTGCCAGACATCCTGCCCGGCAAACCGGCTCCAATTGTGTTTTTTAACTAACCAGGAACCGATTGAAATATACACACAAAATTTCATAAAAAACGCTCCAGCTGTTTAGGAGAAGTTATGTGACCAACACGCACAGAGGAATAACATATATTACCGACATTTTTAAGTATTTTCCTTGTAATTTTTTTTTATATTTTCTCTTTTATATTTTCTGACTGCTCAAACGTCCTCAAGAATTCCACCACATATTTCCACATAATAAATATTTCAAGACCAAAATTAGACAAATCGGGCTAGCCGTTCTCGAGTTTCAGTGAAACTAACGAACAGCATATCATTTGTATAATAGGTAGGTATAGACTTTGACTGGAAAAGTGGCCGGTTATTGTATTCTATATTTTATGGTCATATTCTGTTGACTATTGCTTTTTGGGTTGAGTTTAGCATATTCAAAGGCCTGTGATGTCGCCAATCAGCACTCGACCAGTGCGGTTTACAATCTGAACCCCTGTAGTGGAATGGTAATGGGTTGAAAATAATGATAGTGGGAATTAATTTCTTCCTATTAGGTATACAGTTCGTGTGATACTGTCAACTAATAGATAAACGGACCGACAGAAATACAGCGGAGGCATTCACTAGACTTACGCTATACTTATCTTCCTATCTACTTAATGTCTACGTACCTATTTACATTGTAGAATGAACCGAAATACCTGCATACCCACCTAAATTGGATTATGTTATTATGGTTAACGAACTATAATAATACGTTATCCTATTATTTTTTTAAATAAGTAATATATTATCAGCGAACTTACCTATTGGGTAGGTATGATTTTTATTCTAAAATAAATATGCTGTCCTAGTCTTCTTCTTCGACTTCAAGCGCTCGTCTATAAACATAAAAAAACAACATTTTTTAAGTCTATTGGTTCTCAGATCTGCATTCACGATGTCTAGTTCTTGGGTGACTGCAATGTAAACGCATCGATCACCAACGTAACTTTGGAATCTCTGCAACTTATCTACAATGTCACGGACACTGAGCCTACTGCGGATGTGATCGTTACGTAGGCGCTCATTTCGTGTGACGTTGACACATGCATGTTGACGTGCCGTCCTAGTCCCATCTACAAATTCAAACTTTTCACACATTATTGATTTCGCATTGGGTAGAACGTTGATACCCGTACCGTGACTTTAACGTCTATTATAACGTCAAACTACTTGCCGTGTGTTGAGCCAAATCAATCTGCAAAAATGCAAGAAAAACGCAAGCTTGTTAGATTCACTATATTAAATACATCAGGAGTATGGGTTTTATATAACTGCCACATTTCTAACAGATGAGCCCGCTATTATCGTAGACTGCATCATCACTTGAGCCTGGGGTGCAATAATACCACCAGGTACAAGAGCTAACTTTTAGTGTAATAAAAAAAAACTTTTTTTTAACATTCTTACCAGCGCCTGACTGCATTGGTGCCTGCAGATAAGTTTTATAATGGTGGTAATGCAGCGTAACGTAGAGCGCACATGCTAATAAGGTGATTTCAAGAAGCCTTAATTACAGGTGGTGGGTAAACTGAAGCCCGAAGCAGTGCGTATAATATAATACCGATACACAGGCGACCTTAGTACGATGTTTCTTTATGAATCTAGCATTGAAGGTCGTGTCGTCTTCGACGGTATCTAAATGTAACCAATCATGTTAAACGGACATAAAACTAACCTAAAGGTTTGTATTTCAAAATTCCCACCCCGTGTCTACTGTCTATGTGTACCAGTGAGATTTTATGACCTGTAGTACCAAATTAACCTTATTTTTTATTATCTAGTGTTGCAATAATTTGTGAGGTGGGTATATATGATATGTGAAAGATATTTTTAAAATTTATTAGCAGTTTAAAAAAAAATCTTATCAAACCTACCAATATAATAGATAATAGACGCAACTTCTTGGTAATAATAGGTATGATGATTTTTTTTAAGTAAACAAACTTTCACTAATGCTACATTACCGAGTTGGGTTATTTGGAAAAAAAAACATTCTACACTCTCTTGTTTCACCCTTAAAATCATGTTATGGGTATGCAAAGCTCTCAACATGCTCAAGCAGATTGCGCGTGGATGGATATAGCGAGACCTTTGAACTACCATGGGCATAGCTTACGAGTCAGTGCGGCTCTAGTGGTAATTATATCTCGCTGATGCTAACCCCTCCGGTCTTTCCCATTTTGTAGAACAGGTTATCCAAGTTCAACGCAAATCGATTGTCGTTGGGGTTTTTCGAGTAAACGACAATGCTGTGTCAATGGTCACATCTAGAGTTACGAAAAGTAATGTAAGTTTGTTGATGCATGAAAACATTTAAATATTACATTTAGCGGATAGCTTTAAACGTTCAGCTTTTCCCGCGTGAAATTCTGGCTTCGAAATTAGAGCTTTGACCTTTCACGCTGCTGCAATGCCGGTTGTGGGGCTCTAACTATTATTATAACATTTGAGTGATAATAAACAAGTCTGACGATGGTTTACTAGATATCCAGGGCATGCTGGTGGCCGGTATCAATTTCCCACCTATCTAACTGTCTAGTATTGTAATTTTTTTTAAAGCCTGTATCTTTCCCCACATGTGGTTCATAATAACTGCATAAACGGAACTACACAGCAAACCCGACGTCATCTCAATCGAAGACAGTCCACTTCTGAACATAGGCCCCTAACTTTTGTAGAGATATATAATACCCTTTCTACTTCCATTCAGGTGCTCAATAATTATGACTTGTTTAATATTGTAAATTTGTGCCGTTCTAGAAAAGGACCCAAAGGACCCCCAAGTCTGTTCTCCAAACTAAGTGTCACACGTCAATTTCACAAATCGCTGAGCTATGTCAGTAAACGCGGAACACCTCATCTCTGATTTAATCACTTATAGATTCCGGTTATAACATAAAGGATTAATGAAACGCTTGGGTATGAATTGCCCTTATAGCTACTTATTATATTTGACTGTAAGAAAAAAAAATACCAAGCTAAGTTTGTTTAGGGCTCTTAGACCAGGACGCGTTTGGAACCCTCCTAGCTTCAGTTTTAAGTTAACGAATGGGGTGCGGTTATGATCACAATAATGGAAATGAATGAAGTACAGGTCCTGTTATAGGCCTACGTGAATATAGTACTTTTGAATTTGTATACCAATAGAACTTTCCTTTTCATAACGTTTCGCGAGAATTCCTTTGCTAAATAAATACCCGCTTTATTGTGGTAGTGTGCGTCACACCATTGCATTGATTTTACTCCCACGCATCGCACGCTCTCACGTCGTTGTGAACCTACCTATTAATATGACCACTCCACTTATCTGCAATATAGTTGTTATGGTAATAAAATTATAATTAATAATAACTTTCTACAAGACTATCACTTTCCGGAAATCCATGACATGCCAGGAATATTGACGACTGTCAACGCGTATGGTGCTGACTGCTGAACGTGTCACGTCCCGTTACGCGCTAGCTAAAAATATAGATATGGAAAGGCCCAGGTATTCACTTATTCACTATAATAATACCCACAATGTTCAGGATGGCACTTAGATCTTTCATTAATTAACAGAATTATTGAAGCTAAATACCTAGTTTCTCATATTAAAGTATTAATTTTATAAAAGACATCATTAAAGCCCACCAACCTGCTTTAGAGCAGTGTTGTGGGTCTGTACTCTATAAACCTGACTTCCCAAGGAGTGAAATAAAACAACTAGACTGACTCTAATACTGTATATTAGGCTTCTCTATAATTCATATTACTTATTACCTTCAAATGACTCTACTACCAGTTCGGAATGCTGTCTTCGGCAGAGAAGACCACTGGCAAGAAACTCTACCGTTGCTCTTTTATTCAATCAATTAAAACAAGACTTATAAACACAATTACAACATTATCATATGTTATAACGCTAGGCCCTTTGATACAAGACATATAAGACAGGTCAAACATAACTACTATTATCACTTATAACATCAGGACTTTTGAAACAAATTGTTTGTATAGAGCAACGTATGCTACATAAGCTATCTGTATGAAATAATGCTAGGGCCCCATATATGATACCTGAATAACCCAAAGGATATAAGAGATATACTTATCTGATGCTACATCAGGTACAACCATAGTACCGACAACTTTTAACAACTTATCTCAACTCCATCACCAGTATATACGACTCTTGTTTTGCCACAACAATATTTCGTTAAGTATGTCGTTTCCATTATAAATCATCTATTCCCAATTTGTAACGTTCTATCCACAATACTTTACTTAATCTTCTATTCTCAATTCATTAATTTAAATCCGTCCTCACTTTTCTTTTGCCGCCAATCTATATTGTCAAACTCGCGTCTCCCGCCATAGATCCTATACTTTTATTTGACAGTCTACTAAAAGTCCATTATTCTATTTTCAATACATTATCAATGAGTATACAAACTATGATTTGTTGATATATTTAATATAATCATCGTGTTTATCATAGATAAAGTGCTGTAATTCCCTATTTCCTAACACGGCCATTCTGACAAGTACTTCGTTCTCGAAGTACATAGGGTTATTCTTTTTAGGTATATGTATTGTATCATAAGTCTTTAGGTTCAAAGAACATCCTTATAAGTACATCATCTTATGTACACCTCTATAAAATTAGTTCATGGTATATAAGCATAAAAAATCATCAAATCAGTTACATTCTGTATACACTTTTATCAATAAACTGTAAACAATATTTTATCAAAAGATAGGCATAATCATAACATTTTATAATTAAAGTGAAAGAGACCAAAAAAAAATTTTCATCAAAATTCCACACCATTTAACAAATTATAACAATGTAATACTTCTATCAAAGTAAAAAAAAAAAAAGATTAATTTTCAACAATGTAAATCAAAAATACTCATTTTCATTTATCTTGTACATTTTAACATGTACAATCACAATCCAAATATTTCCATCTCAATATAAATCTCAAACAATTTATCCATTTGCCTCCAGTCAAACTTTATCAAAATATACACATAATTGTATTTCTCCTCAATTCTGTTATTTGCATTGTTAGTCTCATTTAGTCACAGATGCAATAGGTACAGTCTAAATATGCCAAGGCAATTCGAACAATGTGCAATACAAGTCTCAACAGCTCCTTACTCACAAACACTGAAGCTTAATCAGCTGTGGGCAAGAACCTGACGCATGACTTACTTAGCCAATACCAAAACACCAACTCCTACTGATGATATCAACATAATCATCACCCACTGGTGATATTCATATTCTTTTCACTGTCCAAGTCAAGTAATATATAAGATAAATATAAATAAATTGATATAAAAACGCTAAGATGGAATTATTTCTATTATGGAGGGTTTACCTCTTTTTTTTTTATCATATCATCAAAAAAGCCAAGGTTTATGTTTAATTGTTATTTCTATTATTCAAAGATTATTTCAATCTAAACATCAATAAAATCACCCGTTTAACAGAATCATTTATCATACAAGGACTATTAAAATTTCAAAATAGAATTTGAAAATTTAAACAACTGTAGACCTAAGTATAATATAATTATTTATAATGCAACTAATATATTTTCCTTTGCAGCAGCAACATTAATTTAGTTTATAATTGTATTTTATTTATATCATTTTTAAGAACTTCTCTCAACATCATACTGAAAGATCTCTAACCTAACCTAACCCACAACATTTAAGCTGACTCCTAATTCTTTTCTTCACACAACCCAACATATAAACTATTTCATTTAGCTATTCAGTAGTAATTTTCCCTATATGTATTGTTCTGATACATAATCATATTCTATTCTATTCTACCAACAAAATTTTTTTTTTTGTTTTGTTTTGTTTTGTTTTATGTGTATTCTTTTATATGTTCTGAATAATTTACATAATCTCTCCTATCTCGGCTTTCCTGACAAGTACTTCGATCTCGAAGTACATAGAAAAGTTCCTTAATAAAAGTTAACAGCTCGGCTAACCTGACTAGGTAATTATTGAAAACTGAGCACACAAACATAAATTAAAAATTAACACACATTCAATTTGGCTAACCTGACTAGTTGCTTAATTTAAACTTGAAAGCTTGTATGTAATAAATAAGAATTATAAGAAAAATCTATTACACATTACGTTCGGCTAACCTGACCAGTTAATTTATTTTAACCTGGACAGACTAATAAAATAAAACCTAACATAAATTCTATTTGTCTAACCAGACTGGTTAAATAAAACTTGATAATTCAAATTTATCAAACTTATTACACATTCTGTTTGGCCAACTTGACTTGTTGGTTTTCACAAACAAACTTAAATCAATTATATTTTGGACTTAATCATTTCAGCAAAATATACAAAGAGCCACTAGTCCATATCAGTTTCAGGTAATAAGTACTATCTTTCAAAAGTAGAAATCACAAAAAGATAAAATAAATAAAAATATCACATCAATTGGTTCCCCAAACCACATATCCTTCAATGGAATTTTACCAAGTCTGGTGCTCTGTCTCCAGAGTGTTTCTGTTTTAGCACATACCAGCTATTAGTTAGACATCATCAAAAACATCAAACCATGTACTATATCCACATTTGCCGGGATGGTTATTAATTGGTTCCCCGGACCACATATCCTTAAATAGAATTTCAACAAGCATGGTGCTTTGTCTCCAGAGTGTTTCTGTTTTAGCACATAGCAGCAAAAAGTTGAGGCATCATCAAAAACATCAAATTCTTTATTATGTCCACATTTGACGGGATGGTTCTAAAAAAAGTAAATCTGCATTAGAGAAAGGCATAAATTGGACATGAATAGGATCCCACTTCTGAAGCTAAAAATATAGATATGGAAAGGCCCAGGTATTCACTTATTCACTATAATAATACCCACAATGTTCAGGATGGCACTTAGATCTTTCATTAATTAACAGAATTATTGAAGCTAAATACCTAGTTTCTCATATTAAAGTATTAATTTTATAAAAGACATCATTAAAGCCCACCAACCTGCTTTAGAGCAGTGTTGTGGGTCTGTACTCTATAAACCTGACTTCCCAAGGAGTGAAATAAAACAACTAGACTGACTCTAATACTGTATATTAGGCTTCTCTATAATTCATATTACTTATTACCTTCAAATGACTCTACTACCAGTTCGGAATGCTGTCTTCGGCAGAGAAGACCACTGGCAAGAAACTCTACCGTTGCTCTTTTATTCAATCAATTAAAACAAGACTTATAAACACAATTACAACATTATCATATGTTATAACGCTAGGCCCTTTGATACAAGACATATAAGACAGGTCAAACATAACTACTATTATCACTTATAACATCAGGACTTTTGAAACAAATTGTTTGTATAGAGCAACGTATGCTACATAAGCTATCTGTATGAAATAATGCTAGGGCCCCATATATGATACCTGAATAACCCAAAGGATATAAGAGATATACTTATCTGATGCTACATCAGGTACAACCATAGTACCGACAACTTTTAACAACTTATCTCAACTCCATCACCAGTATATACGACTCTTGTTTTGCCACAACAATATTTCGTTAAGTATGTCGTTTCCATTATAAATCATCTATTCCCAATTTGTAACGTTCTATCCACAATACTTTACTTAATCTTCTATTCTCAATTCATTAATTTAAATCCGTCCTCACTTTTCTTTTGCCGCCAATCTATATTGTCAAACTCGCGTCTCCCGCCATAGATCCTATACTTTTATTTGACAGTCTACTAAAAGTCCATTATTCTATTTTCAATACATTATCAATGAGTATACAAACTATGATTTGTTGATATATTTAATATAATCATCGTGTTTATCATAGATAAAGTGCTGTAATTCCCTATTTCCTAACACGCTCATGATTAGAAATTGTGAATAGGTTCTAAACAAGCCTCTGTTAATCGCTAGCTCTGAACTCGCTAGTTTCGCCCGCGAGGACTATGCAAGTGACTGTATATCTGTAGAAAAGCGGGGCTACAGCAAGCATATTGTATATATAATATTAATAAAAAAGGAGTTTGTTTACACGCGCTTAACTCTAGAACTACCACTTTGCATATTGCATTTCATAGCCCGATTCTTGATGATTATTAAATGCTATTTAACATTATTCTATCTACTTCGTTAAGTAGAAGATTAATGGGCGAGCGATGCAATGCGGTGGGTTGTAGAATGAAAGTTAGTATGGGACAAATTTACTTTACAGAAGATGTACGCTGATGAAGTATTGGTAAACCGCTAGTGATACGTACTCTTAATGCGGAAGTTGCAAGAATGATTCACAATACACGCAGCAATGTAGTATAGAAATAACATAATTTTTGAATAGATGTTTAGCCTAAAAAATGCACTGCCATGGACAAAGAGGGAGCAAAAGATACAATATATAATATAGTAAAGTGTTACTTTTTGTAATGTATTTATTTGCCATTTCTTTAGAAGTTAAAACTAATCTAAAGAACTTATAAATATCGACATAGAAAGTAGATTGACCAATTTAATTCCAAAAAATAAGATACAAATCAAACCAGAGTATTGTTTACACAGATTATAAATTCAGATAGCAAGTAAAGTAAAGGGCCAACCATGAAATGCGATGTTGTTCAATCTTCACAGTAAAAGCGAGCACCTTTCTCATTGTAAATAGTTATGGAGTTAAAAGTATAACGTTAAAATTGACTATTCTGTGGGGACCTAAAAGAACGGTCATAGCAGCACAGCTCTAATCCTTGAAGCCAACATTGGGTACCCGATTTTTGCTGTCTGTTTCGAATGTGGTTTAGTAGCTGATGACCGGGACTTCATTTGCGAATTTTTCGGATTTTTGTTTTGTGATTTTTCGAGACTTGCAGGAGCCTTTTGTTTACGCATGTGTTTTGTTATTATATCTTGGTAGTTCTCTTCAAATTTTGTCCCATGCTGTGGCTTCTAGAAAAAAATCTCTTTAGAGATGAATCTTGCCCTTGTGTACTTTCTAACGTTTTTTACGTTATTTTAATTCTGTTTTGGGACTAAATAAATAAATCGTTCTAGTGAACATCGGATTAAATATGGGATAATTCATAACAGCCAGTATGGGATAATTCAAATCTTGTCGAAAAAGAGAGAACATATTAATTATTAGAGCAGTAGAAATTTTGTTGGGTGTTTTTATATTCAATGTTATATATTAAAGAGAGCGTTAGTAGGTAGAAACCTAAGTAATTAAGGTTCAATAATTTCTAATAAAAAAATATACAATCAATTGATGAATCTATCACTCGCCAATCGATTGTATCGGACACTGAATGCGGATGTTGTTTTAAAAAGAGATAGATTGGCTATTAAGAGTGCTTTTGTGGAAGGGTCGCCGGTGCTGTGGTTTTCGCTATAAAATGTTATGACACTGATAAATGGTAGGTGTAGCTTTATAATAAATTCATGATAAAACGGAAATGAAAAGCAGTTAATAATTTTGTCTTTTATAATTATCATTATAATATCGAAGCTTATCAATTATTTGAAGAACTTCTATGTAAGGAATTTTTGGTTGAGGTTTAGCCCCAGTAAATATAACCGTTTTAAATTATTTAACTAAAAATACAATAATAAACAATTCGCATATATGTATATAATACGGGAGGTTATAACAATAGACGTAATTGATCTTGTTAACAAAGTACTAAAACTGGCTTGTGGTGACGGCAGAACAGAATACAGTTGTCCAAGTCTCGCGGGTATCGTACGAGGCGACTAAGGGAACATAACAGAGAATGGGCAGCAGCGTCCTGCCCGAGTCTGTGCTACAATAATAAGCATATGCTGCCAACCTGTCTGCCTGGAGTGGTGATTATGGGCAAAAACTCTCATTGGAAGTATAAATTAAAAACGCACATAACTCTAGAACGATTATAGGTGCGGTGCGTCCAGCACGCATCTAATCGAACTCGGATCCCCCGAAATGGAAGCCGTAGCCCTAACCACAGGCTATCACCGCTTCGGTCCATCCGTATATATTTTTAGAAACTCTAGTACGTAGGTAGGTATCTGCGTAGAAGCCAACAATGGAAGTAGGATTGTATTGTTGCATTATGCAGCGAGCTCGTACAACTGCAATCTTACTCGACTATTCACGACGGTGGTAATAGCCCCGCATCTTCCAGGTAAACTACTTTTCATCTTTGAATAGTTATTTGTTACATCGCTGGGTATATGCTAAATTTTTTCATGCTATCTCAGCTGCTCTGCTTTATCGAACGACTGTTTATCAGTAGATACTGTCCCTACTTTCCTATTTAAACGAACTAACGATTGATTTCTACCCTTGTCTAATGATTTGTTACGTCAATGGTTAAACTTTGTGCTGCATTTGATGAAATCTGGGATGCATTAACGAAAGACAGTTTAGCCATATTATGAACTATCCTTACCTGAATATTTATATATACTTAAATGATAATAATTCAAGTCTGAGGAAGATAATCAAGATTTGCGTTGCATTTGTTAAAGAGATCTGTGATGCTTTCACTACTTAAATAATATACCTAAATGCACTGCCTAAATCTTATATCTTTATTTAAACGATAATTGGAACCTCAGAATCGGCTCTAAGGATTTTCATGAAATTTAGTATACAGGGGGTTTCGTGGGCGATAAATCGATTAAGCAAGGATTCATTTTTAGAAAAAGTTGCACGGCCAGCTATTGACTAATAATGACGGAAGCGCACATGCCAATATTAATGACAATATTCATTCTGTATATTGTCAATAACATTGCCTTTGTGCGGGGCGGATTAACCAATGCCCTTGTGTACTATGGTGTTCCTAACCTTCCTAATGGATCCTAGTCCAAGTCCTGAGGTCAAAAATTTAAATATTATTACTAGTGAAGACTAGGTTAAGTAAATGATACTAAATAGAAACTTCTGTAAACCATCTTTAAGAAGTTTTATAACAAATATGTACTTTTGTTTTAGTGCTCTCATGGAGTCAGTTCCGTTAGAAGCCATAGCAACTGCACATTACGTTGGTCGGTTATGAGTTAATTGCCCCCTCGATAGTTGAGAACATTTTGTTTATAATTATGTACTTACCCGTTTGCTACTAGAATTGTTCGTATTTCTTTTAAATTTAGAAATAAAAATTACAATTCATCTATAACATTGCAATTGTCTTAAGGATCTGCCACTCATTTTTCAAACAAAGTATAGCCTATTTTACTTCCTGAGAACTTATCTTTCTTTTAGCAGAGAACGTACAGGTCAATGTACTTTCGGAGCCTATTCAGTACAAACTAACACAGAAACAAAAAAAATCTTTTCTCTTTATAATATTAATATTAGTAGAGATTAGGATGTTTTCTCTGGCGTGTGGTAGAGCACTATAAGATTTAACTCCTAAAATAAGATCACTTCTTTGACTACGGAACCCCGAAAAGGTATAAATATTTCAGGATCTTTTCTCTGGCGTGTGCTCCATTAGTTTAATCGTTTTGTCGTATAAAATAATCGACAGGTTAGTACGACGGCGTCTATTTTTAGCTTATTCAACACCGCAGTAGCGCGTTGTTGAGATACTTAAGAGAAATTAGCAGCCACTTGTCTTAATTTCTATAGGGAAGTATGTTGTATACATATGTAATACATATATTATATATATATATATATTATGCATGGCATCGAGATGTCTCTGTAGATACATCTACAAAGACATCGCGATGCCAATTTACATTAATAACATTACTCAACAGTGTGAGCTTAATAACTTGCTTAGGTGAAGTTATTAAAATAGCCATACGTAATTTTTTTTTGATTGTTCTCCATGTCCCCCTTAAAACTGTACAGATGACCATGATTGTTTTCATTTTAAAGGATGTACCTACCTAATTTGCCTCGCCAAAAACGCCTCAATAATATTACTTGTTACTAGGTTTCTTTTTTTGATGTATCTACATATAATTCGACTTAGAAAACACATTATAATAATTACAAACTAACATTAATATATATTTATTAATAAATATAAGCCGTCTGACTGTTCATTTATGGGCAAGGTACCCAAAATGCTGGCAATACCACTTTCAATTGCTAGACTTAGCCGTTGGGCTTAATAAGCGCCAGCTCTTGGGTCACCAGACGTCAAGAACACGATGTTAATAAAATTTTTCGTGTCCGAAGACCTTGGGCCCAAAGTCTCCAACGCAAGCGCCGCCGTAAACGTTGTTGAATCTTAAATTCCGTGAATTCTTATATTGCGTATGTGAAGTAACGAAAGCGTGGTGGGTGCTGTTAAACCCTCTGTCCTATTAGAGGAAGGAGCCCTGCTCCCAGCAGAGGGCTTGTGATGATGAATATACGCATTACACCTGAGTAGTAAATTGTTCGGTTGTCGTGTAATAACAACTTCACTACAACAATATTTCGTTCTAGTTATTACAATAACACTTAATTTATTATCTTGTTCATAAAGTCAACCGAGACGGAGCCATCCATGTAGAACCGCTTTCATATTCTCGTATATCAAGGCTATTGTAACTCTAGTAGGCTACTTTACCTTAATATAATACTATATGTTATGGTAGGGCTTGAGATCACACCCGTGTGTGTATGAATTGGCGCCAGTCACATTGAGCATATTATTTCCCCATTCAGTCTTCTTGCACATTCTATGCACAATATAAAAGAATATATCATCATTATCAACCCATTTCAGACCCTCTACAGGGCACGGGTCTCCTCTTAGAATGAGGAGGGTTCGGGCCGTAGTCCACCACGATAATTAAGTGCGGATTGGTAGCCTTCACAATCCTTTGAAAACGTTATGGAGAACTGCAGGCAGGCATGCAGTTTTCTTTCACCTTTTAATCAATTGATATATATATTTTCAATTCCTTAAATTCAAAACGCACGTAACTCCGAAAAGTTATAGGCACGTGCCGGGGATCGAACTCGGTCACCCCGAAAGTTATGCAGAAGTTCTAACCACTATGGCTATGAACGCCTATAACAGAATAGTAATAAAAATATTAAAATGTACGTAGTGTCAAACATGTTATAAGCCTTCCGTACCTAGACCATAAGTATCTGTCGCTTAAAAGTAGGTACAATAATATTTAATTAATATTTTAGTAGTAGTAGTAGAGCTTTTATTGATGGAGCTCGTCCGTCGTAAAAAGATGTACTAACGCTTGTTTTTTCAAGCCGGTTGCCGGTGTAATTACAGGCACATGAGCCTTAACACCTACGCCACAGGGCGCCGATTTGTAGAGCGTAGTTCTTGCATCCTCTGCGAACCGTTGCGTTTCTAGGTGATGGGTTTCCACGTATCATCAGGTGGGCATCTGCTCGGTCCGTCTATTGTACTATAAAAAAAAGAAATCCAACCTACATTGGCGCGGTGTGGAGCATCGAAGCTATTAGTATCTGATGATAGAGCTGATAGTTGCCCTGCGATGATAACAATATTAATAATTTAGTTTTCCTTAACTGTCTAAGCTGGTCAGTTTACCTTTTAATCCTATGCATATGATAAGAACAAAGGGCCTTACAAATAAACGTGACATAACGTCGGATTATTTATTCTGTGTTTCTGTCACGCTCTAACATTTGAATGGTGCTCTCAGGTGAAGTGTGACAAAACACTGCATTCTTGCGTGACTTCACGTTTATTTGCAAGGAACATAGACAATAGAATATGTGTAGACATATAAATGTTAATTTATACGTTATATCTATATTATTTGATACCCACCAACCACATTGTAATGGTCGCGTCACAGCGTGGTCGGTTTATGCTCTAAGACAGTCTCTCCTGTCTGTCTGTCTGTCTGTCTGTCTGTCTGTCTGTCTGTCCGTCCCGACCGTCGTCCGAGACGAGACCGGTGCCCAGCAGTGGGACGTTTATAGGCTGCGGATGATAATTTGATACTAGCCATAATATCATGTTATCAACAATACCAGTTATTCACTCACAACGTTAACGACCTGTAGAGGAAGTTTTAATAAGTTCGTTGGCATTTATAATTTGTTGGCATTTTGCTACGCAAGCTTTGTTGACGTAGTATGTGACAACTTTTAAACCATCTTAGTAGGTACATATATATATTCTAGAAAAATATAAGGCAAGTTAGGAAAATATAAAAACAAGAAAGGTTGAAATTATAAAATGGAAAACTATTTTTGAACCATATAACCCGTGAAATGAACCGTTATATGGTTCAAAAATAGAATATATAATAATGAATAGAATCGAATATAAACCATGTAAATACTCATATATGATTTATAATTCTGTATGATTTTTTTTTGGGATAAGGTTTCCTTTTAAATATATATCTCATAATACAAATTTGTTGGATTAATATTATAATAATATCATTGCCAAATTCCGTGATCGCTTAGCGAGAGGGCCTTGCACTGCTACAACTTTATTATATGGTTATGGATTATAATCAAAGACTGTATACCTACCTATTATTATCCTACTCTCAGGATCTGTTATCTAAGGTAAAGAACGTCATTACATTCGACTTAGCGGCGTTGTAATGTACTGTGTAACCAAATACCCCTATCCTATGCGATGTAAAATAACACAAAATATTAAAACTATTTTCACTGTAGCTATTGTTTACCGAATTGTTAATTATATTGCTGCGGACCTTGCTAAAACTTGATTAGACCCAATAGTTAGAGAATAAGTGAAAATTTCTTGATAAGTGTTTCATAATGCTTGATTACGTTTTACAAATTTGTTCCGTGTCAGTGTTCCGCTACGCTATGATTATAAATCTTAAATGAACTCAATAGTTTGATAATATTTCGTAATGCCCAAAGTATTTCCTATGTCACTAAAATAGGGTAAGTGAATTTATACTTCATTCTTCATGTTCCGCACCTCATTTATTCGCTAACGCTGAGACGTTAAGGTACTTGTTTTTGATTTATAATCCAAAAATTAATATAAAATATCGCAAAGCGAAAAAACACAAGCGGCATGTCCTGTTGCCAGTAGCTTTTCGTAAACATTTATAACTACTATAATTGACTGTTTATAGAACGTGTAAATGAAAACCGAACTAATACTTCAGAGGGTTTTGAGATATAATATATATATTATTCACTGTCTCTGAGACTTCCCTATCTATGAAACCAAAACTCTGATAGTTTTTGAGTAAACCATTTCCATCAGATACAGCCCTAACATCACATGTTAAAGTAAAATCCAGTGAATCCTGTCACTTCATTAGGTACGCGTCGCGTAGCGTAGGTACTATGCGCGCGTCGGTCTTGTATATTTAATATATAAACAATTAAATTGTTTTGAATTAGTTTGTACGTAGAGATAAATATGCTTCTTCAGATTTAATATTTTTACAGGGTGATTCCTTATGAATTATACTCATGCACCCTTCAACAGTATTGCATAATTCGGTTACACGTTGTATTACGAATTTGGGGCCACCCTAAATAAAATGGAAAACTATTATATTTTTTACTCAGTACACACAGCCCGGAATTAGATATTTGTTTTGTCCACCCCTGTGCCTCGAAAACATGTCAAGCCACCTATCCCGCTTATATCACAAATATGAATAATTTAAGTCCGCAAACAATAATTAAATCGAGGTGGTGAGATTAACCTCCTAATTCCTCTATCCTGGGAGAGAGAGAGAGAGGTGGCCTGAGCCAAGCAGTGGGACATAATAGCTTGAGGATGATGGTGGCTTCTTCTCAGTAGAATCTGTCCTCCGAAACTATCATAGACTTAGTTTGTTTTACGTTTCTAGTGCTTTAATAAAGTACGATGTTTAATAAATGGTCTTTGTTATCTTCAACTATCATATCAATCCCTAGTAAGTGACAGATTGCTTTTCCATTATTTTAATGCTCTCTGATATTGAAGAAAGAAACACTAGATCATTGTACTACGCCCACATACTTACATTTCTTTCTCAGGAGCAATGGCATTTTATAATGGGTCTCCGGTCCATTATTCTTGTTTCAAGTTTACTTCAACCTTAATGGACAGGAAAGATCGTAATAAAAACAAGTGGGCAACTTGTTCTATGGAAACTGATACTCAAGAAAACAAAACATAGTAAAGTTATATAAGTAGGTACCTGTACACATTATCTTGCTTAAAAGTCTCGAACGTCCAAAAGTAAGTGGTTATCCAGACCATTCCTACAAATTCCATTAATTAACACTATAGAAATATTTCTTTTGTTTTTTTTACTTACATTAAACATAAATTAATATATAATAATTAATATATATTTGTGCAACCCTCTCGAGAGCAAAAATCTTCCATAATGAAGATTAGCGTAATGTAATTGAGATTTAAATAACAATGTATTTTTTATTTATAGTATTAACAGATTTAAACTTAATTTTTTTTTTAATTTTGTTAGAACATGGCTCACGAAGTCCTAAGTAATTTTTTTTTTATATTTCTCTGTCAACAAATTTAACTTTCAGTTTCAGCCTGCAGGTAAGAAACTAGCGGTACCAGTTTCCATTGGTGGTCCTGATATAATACGCGTCATTTGACAGCAACAGTTACTTGTCGCAAATTTTGTACATGTAGATGACAGTACAGGTCTCCACCGGTGGGAAACGAAAACTCAAAAAAGGATAGTTGACGGTCGATTGGCTCAGTTTGCAGCGACCCTGATTTCTGAGCCCAAGGCCGTGGGTTCGATTCCCACCACTGGAAGATGGTTGTGAGATGAGCATGACTGTTTTTCAGTGTCTGGGTGTTTATATGTATATTATTCATATACATATTCATCAGTCAGCTTAGTACCCATAATACAAGCTACGCTTACTTTGGGGCTAAATGGCGATGTGTGTATTGTCGTAGTATATTTATATTTATAGTTTATCAATGCGTAATATATGTAAAGTACTTAAATGTAGTATTTTAAAACAGTTAGGTACCTACTCACCTAACTTTAACACCTATTTTGTGTTCAGTTATCTATCTATTCACAAAAAGGTAAAACAAAAAAACTCCATTATCTTAAAAGGTAAAAGGTGTGAATCTTAATTGTTTTCTTTCACTTAGTCGTTATTTCTCTTGTCTGTCGGGCGTACGCACTCGGAATAATTTAAAGCGGCTTACATTCCCCAATTAGTTATTCTGCGACAATGGTTTTTCTTTTACATCTTTTACTCATTATTCCTTTTAATATGTGCCTACCTACTTACTCGAAGCTCAGGTAAGTCAGGTAGAAAAGCAAGAATAAAGTGTTTCTGTAAATAACCCTGTTCACTTTTTCTGAGAGGGTTTCTCGGTACAAGCTTAAAAGAGTGGCTCCAATGAGGGTTTTGGTAAACCTATTGATAAAATCAAGTTTTAACATTTTTATTATAAAAGGAGGGCGCTAGTAAGACAAACTATAACATCACTTGTTCTCATAAAGGAAGGTTTTAAATTTTTTTGACTTTGTTTTAATTTGTAAATGTGGCACACAACATATTTACTCTTTGTCCTAGATGGGGTACATTTTATTCCGGAAGGTTAGTTTCGTTTTGTTTGTAGTTCCACGAAAAAAACAGAAAATCCCCGCCGATAATAAACGGAAGCGTATAGAGAGAAAAAAAAGGAAGTTCGTTAAAAAATATAAACGAGAATTGTCGTGTTAACTGTGAGGTGAGAAATTAAATTGCTTTACTTTTATCGTAATTTCTTTTGCAAATACGTCTTGTTGGTAGGTACGTACTTGAAATAAAGTGGCTTACATTTAATAATACTTTTGTTCGAGAGTGAAACCGGCCTTGAATCGCACGCAGTGGAACAAAGACGTTCCGTAAATGGCTTTACATCTTTTCCTTTCTGAATGTCTTCACTAACAAGTATGCTTTCTGAGTTTACGAAAATAGAGAATACAATAATCGTTTATTCCAAGTTTATATACCTACTGGCATAATATTTGAAGTATCATGTCTGATTTTTTGTTATAGTGAGTCTAAACAGCTTTTATTCACTATCTGTAGGTATGTAAAGAAGATCTTGCCTTGCCTTGCTCTTTAAAAACTTTAAAAAAGCACCTAACCATATTTTTAATTTGCATATCTATATCATTATTTTTCCTAAGCGTAACCGAAAGCTTCCATGCATCATTTCATTAAAAGTTGTCAATTGCAAAGAAGTGACCTCAACGTCATTATGCTTTAACATGACTACAACTGTTTCACCGTTGTCTACGGAACACTAAAACCTAAGAACATTTATTGGCTAGCTGATTCAATGATTGAAATTAAAGCAAACACGTACCAGTTTTTTGCGCAACATATTAAACTTCATGCTTGCTTAATCAAATCCACTCATGCTTCATCATGCTGACGGGGATAATTTTCCAATTGTACGAAAGGGTAATGTAGAGTAGGTAGATAAGTGCTTGGAAAAATTTCTTACCGTGCGTTAAATGCAAGAGGATTGGCTTTAAACAGCATACATTTTTACAGAAATCATCAATCCAGTACAAACAAAATTAGTAATGCACTTGTACAATGGTAATGTACGTCGAATAAATTGTTATTTTCTTTTCAAGGCACAGTACCCTTGATCCAAGGATGTGAGTCGAACTTGCTGTTTTTTTGTCACTTTCTATAGTTTTTATTCCATTCTGTAACAAGCGTGAAGTAAACATTATACGTACATATAATATAGTTAAACAATTATGCTCTCCCCGGAATACAAATATATCTAACTTTCTAAACTTATGTAGATTCTCATATGAAGTTGAATCGTTTCATTATGCAATTTCCATTAAAGAGACCACCAGCTTCAATTGCATGCCATTTTCCCCTGTGTGTCAGAGCTGCCGTCTCTGAAATGATTACAAGACAGCCGATGTCGATAATAAAACTATGTCAGTTCTAAAGTTCAACGCACCTTCTAACTTGTCTCACAATAACGGCGAAGTGCGTAAAACTTCAACCACTTCCGCTCGGTGCTCATTGTTCTTGTATTTACTGCTTCCGCACCACTGACACGCTGCAGTCCTAGTCGGGTGACAGTGACATTAATTGCTTTGTTTCTATAATTAGCTTTTGTTGTCCATTGATTAAAATTGAAAAGCATTATTTCACCTTAAGTGGTCTTTTGATGACTACAATAGTAAATTTCAGACTAATAATATAAAAAAGCGTTTTGAAAAATGCCCATTGCGCCACCTGTCTGCGCATTCTTTGTTGACTGTAAACAGGAAACATCTGTTATTCCTTGCCAGTTTGGTAGCATGATCATCTTCATTATTCCTTAAAATTCTAAAAAACCTAACATAGTTTCTGACGTAAAATTCAAATGACCTACAACACTATTTCCGCCTTGTCTCCAAAGATTTTAAATAATGGGAGTTTACATATATAAATATTACAGGAAATTAAAACAAATTCTTTAATAAGTTACGATACAGTTTCTATCCCAAAAGACCTAAACGACAGGGGAATGGAGGTACTTTAAATTGAGATAAGCATTACGAGAAAGTACTTCATTCACACATTCTCAAATGTAAGAATTAAATAAGAATCCTAACATTTAACACGAACATTTACATAATATTTAGAATTACATAATTTCGAATAACTTGTAACTAAGTCAAAATAGATTGTTTTCTCTAGTTTCTCAAAGCTTTTGATGGATATCACAATTGATATAAAGATACGCGGTTTTAAATCCATAACGTATGTAATTAAAGGAAAACATGCAGAAAACCAAGAAAACTATTCAGGCATGAGTCACCGTAACTTAGTAACCAAGATCAATAGCGCCGTCGACCAGAACTCGCCCACTCACCAAAACCTAAGGTTCTTATCGCCTTGTGATAAGATCTAAAATACCTTTCGTATACAGCCGCAAAAGCCGTCTCGTCTGCGTCTGTCTAGACTCGCAGTAACACAGGCAAGTAAATGTTTAACATGATAAGGTATGTTGTTTAATATTTATTCAGACCAAACTGAAGTAGGTACGGCCACCTTTATTACTGCAGGTAAACTCTCGTAAAGTCAATACATTAAATACAGTTTCATGTTTGCTCTTCCTAACAATTACTGGTCAATAATGAAGAATATTATACAATAAATTATATTTATTTCTATTTTAAATATGTATATATATTTTTAAGCCATATTACTTCTTGGATATTATTTAAAAGAAGAAAACACGATATCAATAATTAGTTATGTATGAACATAGTCTGTATGTTTGATCGCTGATGACGTTAAACTTTTATTAGGTTCATCTTATAGGTTTTAAATCGTTTGTTCTCCAAGGCACAGTGTCGGTTTCTCTCTAGGATGCTAGCTATGCTATTTTTTTTTTTAAGGATGCAAGCTTTCAATGTGTCATATATTATCAAGATAACAGTGGTTGGGCTTGAACATGGAAACAAACAGACACATTTTTGCATTTATAATATTACCAGTAAGTTGTCCGAGACTCTCCGCCGAAAAAATTTGATTTGTATGCCTATGTTACTACTTGAACCCTAAGCTACTACAATGCAATATATCTTGTTATGTAATAAACAAAAAAAAAACTATTTCACGAGAACCGTACAGTTTTCCTGGATAAAAAGTAGCCTATGTGCTTTTCCAGAGTATCTATAGGTTATCTATCTCTGTGATAAATTCATCCAGATCCATTCAGCCGTTCTGCCCTTACTGAGTAATCCATCCAAACTGTACATTTATATTATTAGCATAGATTATGGATGTCCTAAGGGTTGTCCCATGTAAATGTGGGTACAACATGCTGAAATCTTAAGAGATTGTGAGCAAATCCTGCAATGAATACCATAACGGGCAAATGCAAATCAATTGCATATTTTTTTTTATTATTCCACTACAAGTTAATCCTTGACTGCAATCTTACATGGTAGTAAGTGATGATGCAGTCTAAGATGATAGCCATACCTCTAATCGGTTTCTACGCGACAACGCACCGGAATACTAAATCGCTTAGCCGCACTTCTTTGTAGGGTGAATGAATGAATACACTTTATTGTACACCAAAAAAAAAAGTAGTTACAGAGATATAAATACATATCAAGGGAGTACAATTAAAGGTAAAAGTAAAAGGGTGGTGTAGCCACATCGAAAATCTCCCCACCAGACCAGCGAAAATTGAGAAATTATAAAATCCCAAATTGCCCCTGTCGGGAATCAAACCCGGGACCTTCTACTTACATTCACAGCGCTCACTGTGGTGCCAGGGAGGTCGGAGGGATTTGATACCGTTTTCATTACACGTACAATACACGTTGGGACGATAAATTTAAATACCTACATAGTTATTTAAGACTTGATTAAAAAGAAAGGTGCAGGCCCTCAATCTTGACACAATCAATGCAATCTCAACGATCTGCGTGAGTCAGATCAATCTTGTGGTCGTGGGTTCAAGGCCGACGATGTGCGTGCTCAAAACGATAGGCTTGTATTTTTTGATGGACTAACCAAATCCGTGGCGTGACATGGAACCATTATTCCGTCCGTATTAACGCGGAAATGGCGGATGATCGCGACTTAATATGTGAGGGTTGAAAAATTGTTTAACACATTCCTTAATTTCGTGTCATTCCTTAAATGTTCAATGTTGGTACCTTCTTGTTACCTGTACATCTTAGGTACTTCAAAAATTCTACTACTATAGGATTAGTTAATACTATGCTGAATAATTATAAGCTATGAAAATTTCGATTATAAAAGTTCTTTAGAAAGCGTTCTCGAGTAACATTACATCAGGCTATATTTTTTTCAGGAATGATAAATAAAACAAATAAATATAATACAAAAATACACACATCGCCATCTAGCTCCAAAGTTAGCGTAGCTTGTGTTATGGGAACTAAGATCACTGATGATTTTAATGAATATTATATACATTAATACTTATAATATACATATAAACACCCAGACACTGAAAAACAGTCATGTTCATCACACAAACATTTTCCAGTTGTGGGAATCGAACCCAAAGTTATCTTCATTTTTATGCCTTGGACTCAGAAAGCAGGGTCGCTGCCCATTGCGCCAATCAGCCGTCAATAATAAAATTAAAGCCTGAAATAATGGTACTTTTGATGTCAGACTGTAGAAAAAGCACTACCAAGCTATAAAAATAAGCTGCTAAGCGCGCGCGCTGACTGAATATAAATAACTTCCTTCTATAAATATCGCCTTATATCTTCTATGAATTAGCTACAATAACGCGTTTTATGTTGATTATTTTTCCGACCCAAATATCGACCAATAGAATTGCACCATTCGACGTCACGTGGTACAACCTACATGGTATTATACTGATAATTTTTTGAAAATTTTCTCTGGTAGTTGCTATATATATTTTGCTATATTTATTCATTATGAAATTCTTATTTGTTAACTGTACATTTCGTCTCATGGTGCAATTCTATTGGCCGACATTTGGGACGGAAAAATAATCCCCCGAATACCACACGAGCTTCAAAATTATCTGGCATTTCCCTCAAGGTTCCCTGCAAACAACGAACCTATCAGGAAATACCCGATAATTTTGAAGCTCTTGTGGTATTATAAGTGAAAATTTTTAAAATAAAATATTAGTACCAACTTACAAAATAAATATCAAGATAACCTTATGAAGATAAACCTTGCACTTAATAGAATTTTATTTGGCAGCATACTATAGGATTAGGATATAATGTTAAGTTAAAGTATCACAAGATCATGCCGTTAAGGGAAGGGAGTTTACGTATACTAGTATGCGGCTCATTCACTAATAATACAACTCTGTATTATGAAAACACCTATAGTTACCGAGTGTAGAAATCGCGAGGCACAGCTAGATAGAGATAAAACCAACGAATCTCTATTATTATTTTTATTATATTATTATTACTTGCGTAACAGGAAATAATGTATCCTCTTATTGGAAGGGGAACGAGAAAATGGTAGACATAATTATCTTTTGGCGCGCTTGGTAGCCCTACCGGTTGGCATTTGATATTAAGTCCATTAGTTTTGCTTTAGGGCCTTGTACCGTATAACTTAATATTCAATGGATACCGGAAACTTCAAGGAATTAAATGTTGGAGTGACAACTTTAAAGCGTATCCTATTATTGTCCAATATAAGATTCGAAAGGCGTAGTGAGACCTTTATAATTAATAAATCTCTTACAATTTAACTTTTCGCATATCTGATAAGGTAACTTTGAATTCTGTTTGGTTATCTTTATTTGAATTGACATAGACAGATAACAGAAAATTAAATATTTTAATCCCTTGTAATATCTTAGATCCCTTAGCTTGTAAGAAATATAATTTTCTTCGAATAGACAAAACATTGTGATTAGAGGTTTTCAAGTTCTCTATTTGTTCGTCATTACATAATTGTTCAGATTCAAATCTGTTTTTATTATTGAATACGTAGTTGCATTTATTTTATGATAATGCCTACTATTGTAAGTTAAGTTAATAATTTAAATCGCAGTTTCCTGCTTTATTTCCACAAATGATGATACAATAATGCATGTTTAATAATCAAATAATTATGAGCAATACATCAAGTGCACTTTGTACTCTGTCGTTTACTGATTGTATAAAGATGACTGAAAGTTTATAGGTACCAAATAAAGTTTGAAGTGTAACTAGAACCTACCTCCTCAGGCAAGCTTACCGAGCGGTTAGTAGCTATCGATTTTTCAAGGAGTCTAGTCTAGTTCAGAGCGATTAATGGAAATCTAGAGAACCGTTGTCATTGAGGACTATCTGTTCTGCTGTATACTTTATCTTGTGTCTTCAATTCCTTATCTCTTCTCTCTTTCACTTGGCAATATTTGAACCAACCCTTTAATAATGTGAAGATGAAAGGTGCCAAGCTGAAAAAGAGAAATCAATTGCCACTACCTAATCAATCTAGTCTAGTTCAGAGCGATTAATGGAAATCTACAGAACCGTTGTCATTAAGGACTATCTCGTCTGCAGTATACTTTATCTTGTGTCTTCAATTCCTTATCTCTTCTCTCTTTCACTTGGCAATATTTGAACCAACCCTTTAATAATGTGAAGTTGAAAGGTGCCAAGCTGAAAAAGAGAAATCAATTGCCACTATCTAATGTTTTTTTCAGATTAAAGCAGAGATATTATGTCAGTAGATCAATTGGAGGCAAGAGGCCCAGGACCGTGTTTTGTGGACAAAAGACCTATGTCCAGCAGTGGAAGTCAACTGGTTGAATAGATGGTGATGATGATGAGATCAATTTTGCTATCACGATTCCTTAAATATTCATATTAGCTACAGGGTTGCGGACGAACATGTATCTTCTTATGTATGTTTTCATTTATCCTTCTAGCGAAGAACTCATTCTTATTTTAATTCCAGTACTGCATATGGTCTTAATTTTTCTAGAGTATTTTTTATTTTTTATTTTGGCATAAGTATAGGTATAAACCAACAAAAGATTTATGAAGTGCTACTTGAAAAGCGTTAATTTAACTCACTTTGCAGTCGATTAATCTCATAAATGAAAAGAGACTCTAATAGACTTATAGATAGAAATATATAGCATAACTTTACTGTAAAAAAACACACAAAAAAACAAAGACAAAAGTACATAATGTTAGGGTGAAAGGCGGCCTCAACACATAAATTTCTATTTTACTTGTAGAAGGACTACTTTGCTTATAAAAGTTACAGAGATGTCATGATGAAATGAAATGAAAATGAAAATACAGTTTATTTTATTCCTAACAGAATTAAATTATAAACAATAACACACAGGTTCAATCTGCCCGCCTTATCGCTAAAAAGCGATCTCTGCCCAACTAAGGAGTAGGACAAAAACACTTAGTCTATACCTATTCGATTTAAAGTATCTAAAATAATTACATAACTTTTAATAACAATTTCTCAAACATTGACATCTTCATTCTGTCTGAAGGTAGCTACAAAAGAACTATTAAAAAAGCTCTTCAAGCTAATTGAAATATTCGTATTATTTTCGAGAACTTAATCAATATTTATTAATATTATTTTCTCTGATTAGTCATTTAGTCTTCTAAGTTAAATGTGTGTTCTCTTTCTTTCCTTTCTTTTATATGAATCAATCAATTCGTTTTTCTATTCTTTTGTTGTTTTTTTGTTTTGTATCTTTTTTAGTAGCACTAGAGATTTTTTATTTATATACTTATTTTTTTATTTTTTGCATTAAGTTAATGCTAATAGCTATGACAGCTAATTTTATTTTTTGATTAGGTACTTTAGGTACCTACAATTAATATTATCTGTCATAGTAAGTGTTACCTGTATCTACATGGTATCGCTCTACTTACAATATTATTTGGATAGTGTTGTGGATTACATATTAACCCCATTTTTTTTTCTTTTTGTTAATTTTAAGAGCTATTGTTGTAATATGTAATTGTTTTCTGTCCCAAATAAATAAAAAATAAAAATACATAAATCGAGAGGACTGGACTGCATGAAAACTTATTTCGGTAAAGTTACTTGTGAAAAACTTAATGTACAGGATATTGTAGATTAATATAAGTACCTATATTAATAAATTGAGCTTAATTTAAGTGGAAAATGGTCTGCGACGCTCTTTTTAAAATTATCTTTCGAACAGGTTTTTGTGGAATGTAGCACTTTGTTGACCACACAGGCTAGACTTATGATTTTTTATCATCTTTTTTCTCTATATTGAATAATAAATTCTATGCTTATTATATTTACTAGCTGTGCTCTGTGTTTGCGCTCGCCTAAACTATTGGACGAAGGACTGCTACATAGTCTCAATATCAACTAACCTAACGTTTCGATTTTTTTTATATCGTACTTGTAATTCTAAATACAAACATACTTTTACAAAAGATGCTACTAACTTATGTCCATTTCGTATCAATAGGTATGTCCCGTAAGTCAATAGGTACACTATGAAAATAGGTAATCTGTCTCATTTCTTTGACTGCGTAACTCGTAGGCAGCCGAACTTAGTTTACCCGCTAGGTATATCTATATGGGTACCTCATTGAAGCCCACAATCCAAAGTCACGCCCAAAAAAACTTTGACATTCTCCATTTTTAGTTATAAATTGCACACACTTAGTTTGTTTTGCATATAAAAGTAAATTATTTAACCTGTACGACACATGCATCATAGCACGGCTTACATCGTCAGAGTTACCCCTACATCTATCAGTCTTATAAATTAGAGATGCATCATCTGCAAACAGTGGGTACAATGTTGCAAGTTTCCCTGACATGCTGTGGTAGATCGCTCATTCATATACACCAAAAATAGAAATGACCCAAAATTTCTTAGGGGTTGGAATACTGCAAGATAGTATTTTCTATTTAAAGGTAGGGACAGTAAAGAAAAACGTGTGTACCACACACACAAAAACTATATAATATGCTTTTGTTTAAATACTAATGTTCTTTTAAAAATGAAGACAACTTTGTATTTATTATGGTTATCACCCAATCATAAATACATACTACCAAAAGTTCTGGTATATTGCCAGTAAAGCAATATTCTGCTAGCCCCGTGTCCTAGATTTGCAGGCGTCAGGGAGGCTGGCGCCTGATGTGAGGGGGGTTTGGGATGCAACTCGGTATTACGTAATGAACTGGCAAAGGTTGTCTGGAACAGTTTTTGCACGGACTAAATGATTCTTAAATTTTAAAATGTTATTAAATTCAAAGTTCAGGCTTAGAGATGTTCTTGTTGGGATTCTGTTTTTTGTTGTTAACTAAGAAGTGTACTCGACGTCAAAACGTCAAACTAACGCAGTATGGTTTTCTATGTCTGGGGTTTGTTGATTGAGTTTCATTAATTAAAGCAACTAATAACTAACTGCAAATATAAGTGAAAATAATAAATGCACGGGGCAGAGCGGCCACCGATTTATAAAATGGCAATAACACGATATGCCTGGATTCGACTTCAGTCAAATCCAGCCATATCATATTATTTACGCGTATTTAAGAGTAAGTATGTGACTTATAGACTATACGAATGTAGTTGTTTACATATTTTACGCAAAACACCTACATGTTCACGGACAATTAGTCAGATGATAAATCTAGAGAGTGAAGTGTTATTCTTGATCGGTGCGATCGTTTATTACACATGCAAGATTACGTTCCATGCGACGATTTGTTGCGATGATTTTAGGAGTAAGCAGACCCATTGTTTTCGCAAAATCCTTTTTTAAACCCCGACGCAAAAACCACGGCGCTTTATAAAGGACGGATCACTATTTTTTTCACAACTTTGTCAATATGGGTATCAAATGAAAGCACACGACTGGAACTGGACAGAATAATAAATAAATAATAAATAAAATATACTACGACAATACACACATCGCCACCTATCCCCAAAGTAAGCGTAGCTTGTGTTATGGGTACTAAGATGACTGATGAATATTTTTATGAATAATATATACATAAATACTTAGAAAATACATATAAACACCCAGACACTGAAAAACACTAATGCTCATCACACAAACATTTTCCAGTTGTGGGAATCGAACCCACGGCCTTGGACTCAGAAAGCAGGGTCGCTGCCCACTGCGCCAGTCGGCGCATCATAGTAGAATACTATACTCTAAGACAAATTTCAAATCCAAGATGGCTGCGACAACTAATTGGAGGATGACTTTTTTTTTACAACCCTATAATATGGGTATATAATGATAGACTTGAAGGGTAAATTAATGTGCACTATATTATGTATAATATTCAAACTTGGAGCTTTTTAAATTTTTACCTTTTTATAGTTAAGTTTGAGATGTTTGTAGATTTACTGTGATCTCAACTGATAGTAAGCGCCCTCAGCCTACCTTTGTGAGCTAATGCAGTTTATGGAACCCATTAATATCCATAACACCTCGCCATAAAATTATACCATCGTAAAGATAAGCCTAGGGGATAATATAAGGCACATTTAAACAGGCCATTATAAAAGAGCTGAGAAATTAAACACGAAGGTATCTTCTTGTATCGCGTCTTGCACAAATTACCAGAAGGAAGGTTATTCTTGATGTTGTGATTCAATTTGGTTAAGATTTATCGTTGTCGTAGTTACGGGAGTGGTACTAGATTTATGACGTCATAGAAAAGCGACGACCGTGTTAAACACCCACCCATCGTAATCTGCTATTACTTAGATAAAACCTAAGTACAGCTTTAACAGATTGATTCATTTTGAAAAATGTGTTATTGCTACATTTGTCATACAGTTATAGGCGATTGCTAAACATGTAAACTTACCTTTGACAGTTAGCTTAGCTCACTAGCCCTCAAATTAATTGTTACTTATGTGGTAAGTATAATTTGCATATATTAAGTAGGTATAAGCTATTTCAGGTTAGCCTGCTTTTGCGTTAAACTAAGTTAAACTTAAAAATGAATACCAAAAAATGGCACTGGTGGTAATTTCATCTGCTAGATGAGAAATTACTGTGTATTTTATAATATAAAATTTTCGTGTCACGACGTTTGTGATCGCATTCCTCCTATTTTAATGATTTTTTGATGTATATTTGGTAGGTATGAAGGAAAGGTCATTAAGTATATTTCATACAGCGTGGTAAATAGGGTATTCCTATCCAGAATATTGGAATCTTTTTATTTCACATTAAATACCCATTAGGTACTGCTTAATGCACCTGACAGGTGGAGCTGCCATCGGTATGTTACTATAGATCGCTGCTATTCGGGTAGAAAGTCTTCTTCGGGGCCGCTAGTAAATTTATAAAAGTCCTACTCGTTAAAAAGTCGTAAAAGTTTTCAATGTACAGAACCTTTCATATGCAAATTAATGATTTTTTTGCGCCACTTCGAGTAATGTATCCAGCATGTATCTGTAGTAACACAGTAACGAAAGAAAGCATTGAGGTTCGTTCACACGACAGCTTTCTATGACAATGTATTCGTGATGCAATCCAGTGGTTCTATCTGGTTCATTATTCTTACCCGATCAACCGTGATTGTATTTTTTCTTTATAAAATGTTATTGACATTGGATTTTCGTAATTGATTTTCTTTTCTCTAACACGCAATTAGAAATTCATCTATTTGTTAGCATTCACGCCGTTAGATAAAAAATCTTTTGTAAGTGCTTTATTGACATCAAATGAGGCAGAAAAGAAACAACATCTCACAGCTTCTAAACACCCTAAAATAATCAAAACTCTTTTAAAACTGCAAACTTTAGAGGTTATTTTTTCATTATAGGATTTTTATCCAATTGTAAATATATGTTATAATATATGTATATATAGATGTAGCGGCTTCTCCCGAATAAACAACGGGTCGCAGCGTACTGGTATATACTCCTGGTCTTCCTCAATAAATCGTAATTTTTTTTCAATAGTGCTGGAAGTACCGATTATACAAATCTATGATATTAAGTACAGATAGTATTTTAACATATTTAAACAAACGACTGAGGGGTGGGCAAAAATACATCTGTTCTTGCTCTTGGAGCTTTAATCATCCACTATGTGAAATCTTCAATCACGTAAACATTGTCAATCGCAAATACCCGTGCCGACGACCTACTACCGTTTTGCCTTGTTTAAAATACTTGAAATTCCCTATAACAAATGACTGCATTAATAATGTGTGACTTAGCAGCAGCGCTACATATTAGTCGATGGCGCTTGGTAAGCAACGTTGACCAAAGTCATAAATGGATGGGTGTCCGTCTTTGGAAGTTTTAAAGGTATTTTGGTATCCATCAGTCTCAGATCCTATCATTAACAAAAAATAGTAATCGATAAAGGAAGAATCGAAATCGCATCGTTACTTGATTCGTACCTATGCTAAAGGTTAACCAAGGTAATTTCCAACATTGTTTATTTTGCCCTACCACTGAATTCTTCTTAAATGGGGCAACACTTTGTGTATTCAGTATCGTTAAGCCTTAAATTAGGGTTTGCTGGTGTCCCCTGAGGAGTTCTCTCCAATTATATTCATCATATCTGCACAGAATTTGGGCAAAACTAAACTGATAGTATAATCTATAAAACAGAATCATTAGAATCTGTTAACATTCGACGGTGGTGGTCGACATTATGGTGTAAAATTGAAAAACATTTTCGGGGTAAAAAGTATCTTACGTCCTACCTCGTTGTATGAACTCAAATCGTTAAAAAGTTTAATTTCAATTCTTTCAGTAGTTTAAGCGTGGTGCACGGCCATGATATAGACCGACAGACAAAACTACGCCATACCAACTAATTCCTTGATATGAAACTCAAGTCCGCTGGTGCATATAATACCTCCATAAGTTGATGTTTAATTTTGAAATATTTTTTAATTTTTAATAGCCTATTACTATATATATATTTATAATATATATAATCTTCCACAAAAAGGCTATTATCTATTTATCTAAATCATGCATAGAAATAAATATTAAATATATATATTATTAAATATTATATTGGGTGGGTAAAATATTATATTATATATAAATATATTATTACATAACTATAACCTAAAATAAACTATTTAAAAACTAAATAAAATTTAAAACGTCCTCGAAACCACCGCAGCGAGGCACAGTTCCTAAGATGCTGGCAGCATTGCCCCTCTGGATGGCCAAACTAATTCGTTGGCCAAGGTAACTGCCCGCTCTAGGATCACCGGTAGAATCGATAACCCTTTTCGATAATTCTTTGAAAAGGGCTCTTGCCTCCGGACCCCACGGTCCCAAAGTCTCTACTCCAAAAGGCACAAAAATGAAGCTGCTATCCAGGTTTTCATATTTACGCCTCTTGGCCTGCTCGGCACTGGAAGCAGCCGCACCTACCATTGACGAAGTGGCCTGGATGTGTGATGCAGCTAGGGTATCAACACAAGTTGCATCACACAGAAGTGACCTTCCAAGCCTCCAAGGTATGAGCGTCATACCATCAGGTCTCTTGCCATCGCTCCGCGCCAAACCAATAGGTTCTAATACAGCTGGTACGTGAGCGGTAGCTAGAGAACGTCGGAAAAAAATGAAATTTAATATATTTATATATTTAATATATTATTAAATATATAAATATATTATTAAATATTATATTGGGTGGGTTGAGTTAAAATTAAGATTTAAAGGTACAGTAAAAAGTAATAAATCCCAAAAAAAAATATGTTTTCTCTGAAAACATAGCGTTCTTATAGAGGTCAGTTGCTCGGAGCCCCGTTAAAGTAGGCCGGGTTAAAAGGCGGTAACTAGCACGAGAGCGTTTCATCATCAAAGAAAGATTTGCCTTTCCGCTATGATATTTTTATAAAATATAGTATATATAAAACATTCATAACTGCATAGTTTAAACTTAAAACGCGATACTTGCAGGCAATTTGATATTACCTTTATGGTTATACACTAAATGATAACAAGCCTATCCTCTAGATTAAAACTAAACCGAATCCTTTCACTATCCATAGGCTCGAACGCAATTTTTGTTTTAAATAGGACTTTTATTACTTACTGAAGTTAGTGCGATTAATTTCTTAAACTACATGAAGTTACATAGATTAATCGACGTATATTGTTATTGCTCAATCATATAATAAGTTGATAAATGAACTTTATACACTATAAAGGATTTCGGCTTCATTTTCGGGTGGGCCAAGTTCGAATTCTGGCACGCTCCTCTAACTTTTCTAACTTATGTTCATTTTAAGCAATCGTGATGAAACCTTCAAGTTCTCCATAATGTTCTTTAAGGCATGTGAAGCCCGATCCGCACTAGGCCAGCGTGGAGACCTTGGAAAACCTTTCCATTGGGGGAGGTGACCCGTGCCCTTTAGTGGGCCGGTAATGTGTTGTTAAAATTATGATGATGAACATTAAAAGTGTCACTGTTATTTGAATGCTATAAAATTTAAGTACGTGCCTTTATGTATCTCACAACAAACTGTCAGACATTAATTCCCTCACAATCCATTAGGTAGACACACCTTGTTTTACTTACCTGACCCTGGTAATAAATTAAAACATAATTACATAATAAACGTATACGCGCCGTTAATGACATCTGAAAAGGTCGCCCCTCAAAGCTCGATTATATATTTTTTTTAAAAGCGATACATCTGTTATTGTAAAATGCCCAAAAAGACAAAAAGAAAACGTTAGCGACCTCTGGCTAAGGTCTTATTCTTAAAGAGATATTAGGCAGCAAATCATGGGTTTACGATGTCCCTCAGTCATCATACAGAACTCGTACATAAGCTTACCCAACCATCTTGAGGTATAAAAATAGATCTTGACAGCTACTATTTATACTGTTGCAAAACATTTTTTGTATCGCTCCATTAAGCAATTACTGTACGACAAGTTAAACACCATTGTCAACATGACACGCTAATAGCATTGCAAAAGGATCAAATCTACATTTTCATAATACCTTCTCTAGTGTCCTAACTCACCGCTTTTTTGTTCCAGTATAAGTTAACCCTTGATTGCAATCTTACATGCTGGTTAGCGATGATGCAGTCTAAGATGGAAACTGGCTTACCTTAGGGGTACGGCAGTTTTATCAAACCCACTCGCGTTGTTGAGCAACATCGTTCAGGAACGATAAATCGCTTAGCGGCACGTCTTTGTCGGTAGGGTGCTTACTAACTACGGCCGAAGCCTCCCATCAGAAATAACTTATATTATTATGTGAGCCGATTCTCTGAAATTTCAGAGTGATCGTTGCTTCATTGCGGGTTGGGCCTTTAATGATAATAATTATCACATACTTAAGGCTAAGTCTTCACATGCTCTCTGGGGCACGAGAGTCTTATATTTTTGTGAAGAGGAAGAGTTTTTTGAGATGGAGGAATAAGTTCGTTAAGTTATCCGCAACGGAATAACGTTTAACAGCAGTATTACAATATCTAAGGGTTATTTATTTTTTTGAAATCCAATTCTAGTGTATCGATCGATTTAAATATAGTTTGACATTTGAGCAATGCCGAGTCGGGACCCTGACCGGACATCGGTCACTTAGCCAAACGGCCGTTGAACCGCAGATTACGAATGAGAAGCGTGGATTACGCGCATGCGTCGCAATAAAGGCGAAAACTGGTTTTGAATTCATTTCTACATGAATTCTCTTTTTATAATATTTTATTTACTTTCAGAAAGTTAGGAAATTATAAAATTTCGCAACAATAGTTAAATTATAATAAGGATTTTACATAGATTCTCATCATAATCACCTTCTCTCAGTGGCTGTAGCGGTGGCCTTTACCGTAGCCGTTTACGTGGTGAACTTCATCTACTAAGGGATCGTTTTCGCTTTACTTCTGACTCTACTTCTCATTCCAACCTTCGATCCCGCTTTGATAACCGTCTTGTTCCTACTCCCATTTTGTAAAACAAATTTCTTCGGTAGTTCTTTCTCCTTTAAGGCAATTATGCTCGGGAACAATTTGCCTGCTGAAATCCGTGGAAGTAATTCCCTTCCTATATTTAAGATTCGTCTGAAGGACTACTACCTTTCTTTGAGTGATGGCATTTGAAGTTGTTGTTTTATTATTGTTTGTTACTGATGTATTAACATCTACTTATAAATATTTTGTATATTTTATATTTATATATTACGTATATTTATTTAAATTATCTATGTATTAGTATCTATACATTTTGGTATTTATATAAATAATACATATATATTACAACACTCTTGGTACTATCCCGTTCTCTTGATGTAAGGCCTGTTTACAAAGGTTGCCTGTGAGAGATTGCTTACTCCTTACTGTTTTTATTCCTATATGTTATACGTGCAATAAAGTGTTTCTTCTTCTTCTTCTCTCAACATGAATTATTTACCTTTTTTTAATTAAGAGTCAGGGAGCATGTGTCGAATCAGACGATGAAACTGGTTTCGATTTAAATTGTTCAGTCATGTTTTATTTTTGATAATTTTTAGTGTCCTTCAGAAAGAGCTTCTGTTAGAAACTTTAGCAAGTTTATAAGTACCTTTGTTATGAATACTCATCATGATCTACTTTTTGTTAATTATTTGAAATAAAAACTTCTTATCAGACTTCTTGTTAGAAAAGTTAAAGATACAAGTAACATTCTCACTCTGATTATTCGAAACATTTTTTGTTATTTAAAATTCGTTTAGGTATATATACTCAGTTCAAAAACCTCAACCGGTTCTTTGCCTTCTTCCGATAAAACCACACATTTTATAAAAGTAAATTCGAGTCGCTAAAATATTTAAAACTAGATCGTAGAATTCATTAACATACGACGAGAAGAACCTCATCGGCAAAATTAAAAAAAGTCAGTTTAGTTTTGTTTAAAAAAAAACACCAAGAAAGAGTGAAGTTGAACGAGGTTCATTTACATGTAAATTAAGCAGTTATCTATACCACGCTTATCAGTGAATTCTAAAAAGTTACATCGCTATACAACCTTGTGAATACACGAACGCCGTAATGCGTGAAGCGTGTTGATTTGTTTTCAGAACGCTGACTTAAATTGTTTAATGTGCGTGGAAGAGCTATATCGAGGTTAATAATATTTACCTCTTACTGGGGGAATTTTTTTTTAGGTTTTATACATTCAAGTATCTTTAAAACTAGACAAAAAAAGAAGCAATGAAGCTTGACTTCGTTAGTGTAGTGTTTGTGATTTCCCGTTTCCTTCAAAATAGTCTAGAACACGCAATTGCAATTTTCTCTTCCTACCTAACTGAAAAAGTTCCATTGGAATCAGTTAAGCCATCCGTCTGTTAAAAGTCCAATCACCCTTTCATTTAAAGTTTTGCAGTGTATTTTACACTACAAGTATTCCAACCTACAAATCTTACCAGAGAACGAGTAAGTTAACACAATATTTACCCATTTAATTGTATGCATTACTATCTAATTCTAGGGCAGGCCTTTGCGTTAACGCAAGACAGTCTTAAAACCGGTGTCAATTAAATTATTTAATATTTAAGTTTATTATTAAGTAACTTTAAGATTAGGATAACTTTCGTTTAATATATAAGATTAAGATTGTTTAAGTGAGTATATTAATAATAAAGGCTTTTATTATTAATATACTCACTAATTCCTGGGAATCAACATGTAATTAATATAACAATGCTCGAAGAAACAATAACCATGTGTTATATTTTCATTCATAATTCGCCAACTGCCCCCGATTTACGATAATTTCCGTTAGACATTTATAATGATAAAGTTACACGGTTTCTCCATTCCATAGACGGCCATTGTTGAAGTATATCCACAAGGAGACTCACGGATTTGCAATATCATACCGAAGTTAGGAAATTGGTATTGTCACACCTCAGTGAGAACGTGAAACCGTGGTCCCGGGTTATGACAAAGGATTAGGTACAGGATTTTGGATATTCTGACAAAAATACAAATTGTTTGGTAATAATAATCGTGGACGCCTGCCCTAATTGGAACAGCTGCAGGGCTAGCACTGGCAGGGACAAAAATTATACCTACCACCCTATTATTATACCTAAGGGGATATTATTAAATTGTCCACCTGCTAAAGTACGGGAACATGGAATAGGAAAATATATTGTTTGGATATTATTCTCACTTGGGCGCAATGCTTGAAAGTTCATAAAGCTGTGGGAGAAGATACTTTTAATCCTTTCCCTGGGGAGATAATTGATACCAATCTTAGCCGTGGTGGTCGGTGTAAGCTGGTGGGCTAAATCTCTCTCTCTTTTGATAAAGAAGGCTTGTGCCCAGCACTTAATAAGGCTGACACACGCCGAGTATTTTCTTTGTCTGGTTTGTGTTTGTTCCCTAACTACCAATCTAACCTACTGTTAAAGTTCTTTTGGCGTTAGCTGATTTTTTTACACCAATCGATCGACACTGCGTTATTATAATACCTGTTATCTATTGATAAATAATGCCATAATATGCATAAGACTTAGCGGGGTTGTAAGTTGGTTGCAATTAAGAAACATCCCACTTCTGAAGAAAGTACTGTTCGATTTCATATCGCATATACCTTTATATATATTCTTATCGCTTCGACGAATGATGGGGGCAAAATTATTCAAAACCTCTCTCTTGTATTTTACTCGACTCTATCGCAGTGCTATGCGTTATTTATAAGGGGTAGGCCACACGTACGATTACCGGCAGTGCAATTTGAGAATTTATGATGAATTTTCTTTGTTTTGGTCTCGCTTCAGCCGCATCTAGTTACCGCACTATTGACAAAAACGTTCCGCAAAGTAATTTAGCGTTCCGGTACATTTATATAACTGCCATATCCGTCCTAACAGGTTAGCCCGTTGCCATCTTAGACTACCGGATAAGATTTCAGTCATTATAATATATAATTTATACACTATTGGCATCAGGTTCACAACTACAATAATTACAAAGAGTAGGTGATGATGTCACCGGGCGGCACCTGCACTGCAAATAGGTTAGGTCGATACCGTGAACTGGCTTCAATAGTTCTTATTGCCACTATTGATCCATTTTATGATGCAATTCGATCAGGGATAAAGATTTCAATCATGATTCTACGTAATTGTGCAGCTCTAATTTAAATACTATCTTTTTAATCTATCCATATATAATCCATATAATAGATACAAAGTGAGATTGTTTCAATTCTCTACCGATATTTTTGCTATAATTTTTTTTTTCATACACTATGATTTTTTATTTATTTATTTATTTATTCATAAGACACACCAGCAATTAAGTGGAACTACATCCATAAAAAAAAAATATTATCTCTCCGATGTACTTACGATTAATGCTTTTAAGTTGTTTTTAAAATAATGAATGCAATTTATAGCAACTGATAGCAGGTACATACATAGTCTAGCTAGCGTGGTGGATTATAATACACGTTATCTGTAAATAAATGTTTGTATGCACATTTTCACGCCTAGTGTAGGCGAGAAAATAAGCCATTGTGCTATTCCAGACAATAGATCTGAGTGCTAAATATCGCCCCGATCCGTTCAGCCTTTCTGGCGTATTTTCATCATCAAGAGCCAGTTTTACTGGTCTAAAAGGCTTGTCCCAACGGGATTTTTTGCCCATAAACACCAAACACCTGGCAGATGCTGCCACCCGTAGATACTACACCCATTACCCGCGGGGACATCAGTATTTTTATCTGCAGTCACCACAAGGTACATTTTGTAACTAGCATGTACCCAAACCTTCGCATTCATAATATTACTAGGGATTCAAAATAATTTATACTTGGGATATTTTTATCTTGATAGGCAAAAACACTCGACAGAAGGAATTAAATATAGGTATTAGTCAATTCCTTCACGGTTCTTTGTGCCCTTCGGACTAACTGCAACACGATATTCCTGTTTTGAATAGGGCTTGCAGCTGGACTGATGCGTGATATTTATTAAAAACATAAGCCCTCCATTTAAGGGGTGCCCATCAAGTAAGCACTAAAATCGTATGACCTTTGTATTAATAAAGTAGTGTTAAAAATGTGTCTAGCGATAGAGTCTAAACCTTTTATGCAGCTAAATACGTACCGACACCACATTATATATAAATTATACATATAATATTATCGCAGGATTTTAGCCGGGGGTTCTAGCTTTGGGCTCGTCGGTTTTTGCATCTGTATGAGTGTGCTGTTTTGAGAGTTTGTTCGTAGTTTCCATACTGATTTTAATATATTGACAGTGCCATTTAGAATCATTAAAAAGACCTTTTGAAATTAATCGAATCTTGTATTTGGACTTCCAAGTTCTAATAAGAATACAATCTACGATTAATATATTAAAAATAAAAGGCTGGGCACTTTTATCTACGTTTTCCGTATACAATAGATAAACATAGTTTGAAAGCAATGTACCTATATATAGGAGATATTTATCGCTGAATAATTTCTGATAACCTTGTAAGATGTTAGTTTAACTTAGGAGCCCTATGCAACAGCGCCTATTCCATTTTATTGTGCCCTCATTTTCTCCCAAGCTTTGTATACCTAAGCACTTACAAAAGTAATTGCGTTGGTTAATAAAACTAAATATAAGCTTACTTAAATACATAAATCCCGTATACTGCAGGCGAACCATTACGCACAGTAACACAGAGGAGTTTGTTACATTTAATTGCTACATGGCTGTTTAATCTCAGGAGTTTGACTTGCCCACTAATTCGCGAGAAAATATCACATCGTAGATATCTCCGTGTTTATCTGAGTGAGATAATGTACTACTTACGATTGAACCACATATAAACAAACTCGAGCTGCTATTAAAACGCACATACCTCCGAAAAGCTAGGGTTGTGAGCTGAGGATCGAACTTAATTCCCATGAAAGGAAGGCACGACTCGTATCCACTTGGCTATCACCGCTTTTTCTAATGCTACTGTATATTTATGATACAACTGTATACCTACCACAAGCCGTCTCTGAGAGTAAAAGGGGTGACCCATAGACTTAAAGGGCGGGCACACAAAAAGAAAATAGAGTGATCGAATAAATGGAATGATTTAAAAATAAAAATTAAATTAAAGACAAGGCCAAACCTTAACGTCGAACAGTGCGTTCTTAGCGGCGCTTAAGTTATCGTTCTGTCTGTGGCCAATAACAAGACTGCTCAAATGGGCGTGTCTTGAGATTGGTCGCACGAGGGCTGCTAATATGAACGCCACTGTGGACGCAGGAGAGACATCCACGGTTTGACCTTGCCTTAGGGGTCGATTTTTATTCGGAACTCTAGAAACGAATGCGTTGGTTGAATAATCAATTAAACCTCCGCAGATTGACATATTTGTTTGTTGTTAATTAGCTATAAAATATTTTTGACGATAATAACGATAGATTAGACAGATACGATTATTAATTAACAGCGTATTTAAGTATACGTTCTTTATTTGTAAGAATTTATTAACAACAACGAATTGCTAATAAATATCGTTGTAATAACGTATGACATTTTGGGATATATAGGTTTTTTTTTTATTTAGCCTCAAGTTAGTTGCCTTGTCGCTTAGCATTGTAAAAATCCTGCACCTTATAAGACTTAGAACCTTTTATCACTTAAACCGGTTGATATTACAGAACGGTTTTACGGATCGCTTATAATAAAAAAAAAAATATTGACCACTTGTGTAAGCGCACCACGTTGTGGGGGGTCTGCATGCAAGTTTCCTAGACTGTACGGGGTACAAGAGCAAAAATAAATAGCGGTTTGATGTATGATGCTCCCATTTTTTTCGACCGAAACCGCTTAAACCTAAATAACTATCAGTTTTTACAAAACCAGCTTAAAACTCTGCTTAAAAGATTGCACTAGGACGCAACGCAAAAATTAAATAAGAGGATAATACATGCGCTGCGCTACGGCTCATGCGGAACGTTTTAAAAGTAAGAATATAGGCACGAGAATTTAGTGCGAACGCTTTACTTAGCTTCATGGAATGTGGTAATTATAGTACGTCAATTCATTATAAGTATACTGAAAAAAAAACGAATGCAGAAAGTAAAAGCTACTTGCAAAAGTATGTACAGAAAACGAAAGTGTATCCAGAGGAGCGTCACCGTCATTGATATGTAATATCAAATGGTCTTATAGAACTTGTTGCAGTCTCAAGTTACCGTGTTACCTGTTTAGAGACGTAATGTTTCACTGACCACTACATATTGCATTATCATTTTGGAATCATATAATATTACTAGTGCTGGATTAAAAGTACTTGATGCCCTATGCAATTCACGCAAGTAGGGGGCTATCTATCCAGTAGGGAACTAGTAAGTCTATTCGATCGTAAACGTCGAGTTCTATTTTAGAATGCACTTTTTTTGCACCAAGATTTCATTAATAACTAAGGCCCGCTTCTGGCTACCAGGGTTATTTTCTTTTACTCAGAGTTAACATTAAATTACAACTATGCCTTGGGACTAACCTTGGATTGGAATTTCGGCATCACTGAATAGTATGACCACAGAGTATGGAGAGAGTCTTTGTGACAAGTTGAAATATAGTCAATTTGGCGTCATTGCATTTTCAACTAACAAATACTGAAAAACAGAATGAAATAAATATTTAAGGGGGCTCAAATGGTACGGAACCCTTCGTAGGCGAGTACGACTAACACTTGACCGGTTTTTTTATTTATTGAAATGCGACTGTTCAGAAGCATCTTTCCAAACAGACGTTTTAGCTTCCGTGACAAGACACCCTAAGAAATTACTTAATTTGCTTTTCGACTAATGTGGAACAGGTTATGACATATTATGATGTTATAACAATAACAATATATTCTAAAATTGTAGAAAAAAAAATGTGCTTTTTCGAGTTCTACGACAACGTCATAAAAATGTGTATAGGTAGCCGATACTAGGTGTGTTATTTTTAGGTAGAATAAAAGAAATGAATCAAAGAAAGAAGCGATCTTTTTATGGGCACATAAAACTTTGTCTTTTCTTTTTATGTCAAGATAGATTTTAACGTAATTGCCACCGCCCGCGAAGTCATGTTTAAAAATAAAATACTTAGAACGAAACACTTTAAAAAATGCCTTTGTGGTTTTCTATTGGATGTATCAATTGTAGGTAACTCAAATACGCGTACTAGCTACAAAGTATACGACAAAAAAAATCGGTCGTGACAAAATGTCAGTTCGGAAATATTTTACAAACTGTACTTATAGAAACTAAGGAGTAAGGTTTTCAAGTTTTTAGTAGTTGGTAGTAGTGGAGCTTTTTGTAACTGAACTCGTCCGGGATTCACAACCGCAATGCCTATTGCTGTCGCCAAGTAGCAAGTGGGGGTTGATTGATTGACGTCACATGCCTTTGAAAACGTCATGGAGAACTCGGGCGCGTAAGTATCATGACGACTTTTTCTTTTACCGTATACCATCATTCATCATCATCATCATCATCATATCAACTCATTACCGGCCCACTGCATGTCTCCTCCCACAATAAGAAAGGGCTAAGGCCGTTATCCACCAAGCTGGCCCAGTGTGGATTGGTGGACTCTACACACTTTTTGAGAACATTATGGAGATCTCTCAGGTATACCAGTTCGATGTTTTCCTTCACGTTAAAGCAAGTTGACGTTTAATTGCTTAAAATGCACATAACTTATAAAGTTACAGTTGCGTGCTGGGATGCGAATTCAGCCGTACATATAGCTCCGTAATGTGGTCTCCGCAAATGGGAGGCCGGAGACCATACCACTAGGTTATCACCGCTAATTTAGACATCACGACCCGTTCCATTTTAAAAAAGTAACCGTTACCTAAGTAAGCATACCTTAAGTCGGCTTTTAAATCACAATCAGGGTGGATGTCGTTGAAATTAACTCAACTAACTAATATGTCTTTATTGTAATAAATTATATAAAAATGTTATCAATTAACTCATTTTATCAACTAAATGCTAATGCTAAACAGACCTACTCAGGTCAAGACTAAAGAGCTTAATTAACTTGCTTGCCTATATAAACTACATGACCTAAAAAAACAGCCAAACCCTGCCTAGGTCGAGCCAAAAATTGTTATTAGGTAAGTGGGTAGGTTTCATCATATCAACTGATTACCGGCCCATACGCTCGGGAGCCGTGCCCACAATGAAAAGGGGCCGTAGCCTACCGCCCTGGCCAAGTGCAGATTGGTGGACTCCACACACCTTAAGAGAACTTTATCGAGTACTCTCAGGCATGCAGGTTTCTTCACTATGTTTACCTTCACCGTTGAAGCAAATAAATTGTATTGCTTAAAACGCTCATAGCTTACAACGCTAACAAAAGTAACAAAATAGCTCACAAAAGATGGAGGTCTGGGATTCGAACTCGCCACCCCGACAGTGAAGTCCAAGTCCTACCCACTCGTCTATCACGGCTTCCGCAAGTAGGTTTATCACGAGAAGTTCTCAGTTTTTTTTAATCCACTACAAGGACTGCAATCACAGCTGGTGCATGATACAGTCTTAAGATTAAATCGATGATTGACAACATTCTTTTATGCAATGTCATTCAGTAGTATTATTTAAATATCTTCCTTCGGGTTTTACTAGGAGCGTTAATATAAGTTGGAAACATTATGACTTTTACCATTCACCTTTTTAAAATTGTTGGTAGTCTAAACGTTTATCTAGTACTTAATTGCGTTTAACTTAAGTACCCTACCTATTTAGCAAATTAACTTTGTAATTAATGAGTCTTAATGTTATCAATATATATCTGCATTATATTGCATGTGTTTTGGCTAGTGTCACATTATAATTATATTCCAATTCTCTCTAACTGGGCTTGTCACTAATCGACCTTCCAATTATTCATTCCTATACATATACTCCTAGATCGATAGTAATGAGTCGTATTTCGCAGGTGCTTGGCGTCACCTGCTTTGTTTTAAGTCACTCATGCGCATCTAATGTACGAGAACTTTAGACTATGTATACAAAGCTATTGCAAGGAAGGCTTATATTAGTTACTCTGAGCTAAACCTAGGACAATATGAATTTAATCGGGCGCTATTGATGTATACACAACACAACCTATATAATACCAAAGCATACAATAGTTTTTCGACTGTCTTGATGCGTGTCGAGTCTCTTGATAGTACAAATGGAAAACTGAGAGAAGAAGAGTATCTTGGTTAATAAAATGTTTTTAGCGCACCGCAAGGGTTATGACCAAATACTCACAATAATTCACAGACTATTGTTACACTAATTTTGTAAAGTTGGTTAGTAATAAAACTTTTGATGACTATAACTTGATATGTGCCAGATATTTTATTAAATTGATTAGCATTTCAACCAAAGATTTAATTAGTGATTAGTTTTAAACAAGAAGTTGTGTGGCCCACCCACACAACTTCTTGTTTAAAACTAATTTATATATGATAAATACGGGTGCATTTTCGATAAACTTCGGTCTTGTATGAAACTCAGACGATGCAACCATACCTCACAGTGTCTCAGTCGTAACACTAGTAGACTTGAAAAAAACTTATTTAACACAACAATAAAAAAGCATATTCATACAAGATAGCTAACTCACGAATTATTTACTGATCAAGTGGTTATTAAATAAATACGCCTTTATTTTCTTTAAGTAGGTATATGTTTATAAAGGTACATTTCTCACATCTTAATTATTTCCTTCTTGATGAAACCTACAACCTTTTTGTCATTTTTGAATAGCTGTCATGTAATTAGAGATACGAGCAACTGATAAAAAAACCTCAATTACAGGTTTTGCGAGTAGCTGCAATAAAACATTATTATAGTCTCTAGCGTACGAAATGGTAGTGTTTGTTTTTAGGGTTCCACATAATGGCAACAGTACTGCGTAAAAATAAACCTATAGAATAATTTATAATGCATTATAGCTAAAAAAAACTTTATCGTTAAGAAAATACTAATGCCATTACCACCAACTCTTCTGATAACTATTGGTAAATGGTTGTTGTACGCTTAGGAATCTTCTTAGATGAGATTAAGACGTTACTTATTTAGCTATTGCCTTGGTCGTCGTTACTGAAAATGGGAATTATTTTCTCGAATTGTTGTCACATAGTCACCGACTGGTCGTCAGAACGTATTACCCCTAAAATACAAAACACAGAAATACCGATTTGATTTTCGATTTTCGGATGGACACTTGCCGATAACCACCTGAGGGGTTGCTACGGCGTCACCGGGGGAGTGGGGCGAGCGCGAAAGCTCGCCGTGAGAAGAGCCCCAGGGCTCGACGACATCGGGGGGAAGGAAATACCTCAACCTCTTCCTGATATTAGGTGTGCAATTGGTCACAGCTGAAGGGATAACTAAGATAAGACAAAAATTGCTCATTTCTAATTCGGTGTGGATTTTTTTTATTTGCTGTTTATGTCATGAACACTGGCCACTACCGCTTAAACGATACCAATTTTGTCGATTCCGTTAGGTATACCGTAATAGTACGAATCCCTCTCAATGCGTGTAACTAAGTGCAAACCAAATGCATTCTGTTGTCTATAAATCGTACCTCATCCATGCAAAGACTGCATATTGTCACTAACACCGATTAGTATTCCCGTCGTTCGGCTAACGGGGACTACTCTCGGGCACGTGAACCGCATTCCGTGCTAACTGTCAACTGGATAGGGTTCTTTGAGATCATATAGAAAACCTCTTCATACATTTATGAACCTAAATGAATGCGCTGTACTTCGGTTACCATGTGGTGAAGGCCGATCAGAATAAGTACATTTTTCACCACCCTTCCACTTCCCCCGGGAATTTACGAGGCGACTGAGGGAATATAACGGGAGAACGGGTAGCAGCGTCCTCGTATTACTACCAGCATCTACACAAACCCTCGTGCCCAGCGTGTTGATCATGGGCAACACCCTCATTGGGAGGAATTTCGTCCAGCAGTGGACTGTTATAGACTATATATTGATTGATTTGAATAGAGGTACTAAATCAGATGGCCGCCCTGATTTTAAGTGGAAACTGATCTATAAACAGCAGAACTCTGCAGTTCTGCTTTGTTTATAGGTAATAAGCGACCAACGCGTCCTGCAAAGTGTCGCCCTGTGACCTGTGTCCATCAATTTGAGGCGTAGATGTTAAGCCTCATGTGCCTGTAATTTAAACGGCAGCTACCGTTTCGGACCAGAACACGTCAATACTGCTTAGCGACAGTTATGCTGCTTGGCGGAAGAAATAAACATGATATTAGTACTACTTCCCCGGACCAGCTCTGTCACAAAGAGCTCTACTCCCTACTACTATAACAGTTTCCGGGGTGATATCCATTTCAATACCATAAGTGTGAAAGTGTGTCTGTTGAGTTGTTTGTTTGTTCTTTTACTCGATTTTGATAAGATTCGGCACATAGATGGCTTGCATCTTGGATATGGACAAAGGAAGTTCCCGCGGTATTTAAAAACAGGATTTGTTAACTTCACAGCAAAGCCGTTCTTTTGAAAGTTTGCATAGAGATAGTTTCCTGGAAAGCTTCCGAAAGCGGACGATGTCGCGAGCAAAAACCGTAACGTACCTACTATTAATATCAATTTTGGGAGGAGACCCGAGCCTTGTAGTTTGCGGTAATTGGTTTATAATGATAATGATATTGATCGAAGGGCACCATAGATTTTCATCCTGAGTATGCATTCTGCTACTAGTCTAATTGCAACTATGCTAATAATCTGTTCTACCTAATAATATCGGTTAGTTATCTCTTAGTTGGCTATCGAGGAATGTTTTAGGCTCGTAGACATGCATTCCTCGTAAACTGTATACTGACTAAAGTTCCATGGACCACGGAATGTAGACTACGGAACTCAATTCGGAATTTATTGAATAGATACTTTGCCATCGCCTTCCTGCAGCTATATATTTTTATCACGATCCTAAACAGTGTTTTTTTTTTACCTTTGTTAAACTCTATTGCCTTATATTTTTATAATCAGGTGTAAATTTAAGTTTTCTAGTGCTGAAAGAAAGGGTCGCTTTAACAATAGAAACTCAGAAAAATCGACACCATCCAGTCACACCCACAATAGAATTATTAAAATACCGTAAGACTAGAAGTTACTATTGATTAGATAAAAGAGTTAATGTTTAAGAAATTATTTATAAAACTAGGATATTTTTCCTTCATAGGAGCACTTTATATCTTAAATAGATGCAACGAGTTCATAAAAGTTTAACTAGTAAGTTATTGTTGAACGGAACCCTAGAGCCTAGTATAAGGTTTCACGTAAGCAACATGTTAATCCTATTTTTTGTTGTTACAGGTAAAGTGTCGCGGAATAACACGAGTGTATTTAAATTGTAGAGCATCGTCGGTGAATGTTAAACAAGTAAGGCCTCATACAGATTGTATAACACATTTCCTTATATCTAGGAATGGCGGCGTCACGGTAATGGATTACGTTTAGTGATAAATTAAGTTGTTTTCGTCTTGTTAGCTTTTAAATGTAGACCAGGTTGGCATTTCTTCATTCAGACTTCTCGTTAAGGGCTAAAATAAAATAGCAATAACAATGATATATACCTAATATACTAGCGTACCCCAGCGCCATCTGTCGGGCTCATTTATGAATCTAAACCATCCAAGGTGCCACCCAAAAGTATAACAAAAAATTAATTCATATATAAAAATGAATAACCACAAAAGTAGTCCTTCAACTAACTGTGTGCCAAAAATGAAGTTGATTGGTTGCTCATTTAGGGCGTAAAGGATGGACAAACACAGCTTTGTATAATAATATTAGTATATATATAATATTAGTAAGGACAATCCGCGAAAGCCAGGCAAATCTACACGGTGCAGTTTGTAATTTCTTTAATTTATACATCACACTCTGTACGCATTCATTCTAAAACCGAAGCATCATCGGGAAATAATTATTATTGCCTGTGTTACTACTGGTAGTACAGCTGGTTGTAACACGGGCAACAAACGATCAGATGTTGACTATAACATGAAATTTGCAACGTAACGCATGCTTCTATCCAATTCCATCCAATTTAAACCCATAATAATTTAAAAAGGCACTATTACTATTACCTTATCCCGCGAATGTTATGGTATTGTTTTCCGGAAGCGAATGGCAGCAAATTTCTGAGAAACCTCGCACGAGTTACCCTATAAATGCAATAATGTGATGGCCCAATAAAATCTACCGTATTATCTGACATTACTGACTGCTCAGTGCTTTCCATATTAATATTAAATTTATAATGTAACCTGGTCTGGTCATATCGACCCATTGCAGTTTTTTTTTTGTTTTGGTTATAAGTCCTTTTTTTACAGAGAAAATGTCTGTAGAATAGGGCTTGAACCGACTTAAAACTATAGGCGAGGCCTTGATACTTTTAAGTTTAAATTTACGATTTTCGCCTTTATAATAATGTAATAGTAGTTCCTAGCGACTTCGTTCGAGTTCAATTTCTAATAAGTGAATTGGTCCCACATGAAAGTTTGCATTCATTCTGCGACCCACCGCATCGCATCACCCGCCCGTTACGCTGCTCCGTCGTAGCGTGATGTTAAATAGCCTATGACCATCACCAAGAGCTGGGATATCAAATGCAAAAAGATTTTTAAATACGTAAGAGTATGTATATTGAAAGTAACTACTAAGGTCTAATTTTCTAAGCACATGATTCAGACGATTCTGAATCTTGTAATTAAACTCTAATATTGGCTAATTGACCGACTGGCTAATCCAAAACAGAACCATAAGTTAGTAGTATGTTTATCCATAGCTATTGATTAAAAGATCGAGTATAAGACGCTAGCTTTTTTTTTTTAGAAAAATAAGTACTTAGTTGCTAAAGCTATTCAAGACTCTTGCGATGTTTTTTGTATGTTTTTTTTACAATGAATATTAAAAAAAAAAAAACTACCTAGTAACTTGAAAAACAAACTGAGACAAGAAATGACGGTAATAGGATGTATCGCCATTTATGTAACACAAAATTTATGAAGACCACAGTGAAAAAAATTATTCGGCAACATTGGATAGAAGCAGGCGTAACTTTGCGGAAATCCATGATATATTTTGAAAATTGAGCTTAATTTGCTATACTCCGCGAAAATCAGGTGTATGGTGTTATTTATAATTTCTTCAATCCTTATACTCCACACAAAACAGATCTTATATATATATATATAGCAAATTAAGCTTAATTTTTCAGGCCAAGATGGCAGGCCTTAGCTATAAATCTTAAAGTCCAACGCCAAGAAAGTAATCTTATATGTGAGTATTAGCCCAGGTAAGGTGGACAAAACTCGAGGGCCCTCACCCGGACAGACTTCGGCCTGCCGAGAGGATTCCACAACAACAAAACATTGACGAACAGCCCGATCAGTGATCGATAAAAGTCAATGTTATAGGTACTCTTGACCATCGCTAATCTGACCATAAAAAATAATCACGTCATAAACCAGCTGCCGTTACATGATGTATAATTCATTCAATTACTATAAACAGTGTCTTGAACCTTTAATGAGAATTAGCGGTCAATAGCTTTTAATTGAAGTCAGTTTATATGATACATCGGTTTTATTGTAGTATATTTATTGATTTTTTTAACGCTTAACTTTTTGGGTGAGATTTAAAAAGACTTAAGACTTGTATAGTGGCTAATATTATGACGTTAGTAGGAAGTTCAAAAACGTACAAATAGACACACAAATACTTATACTACCAATACTAATAGGAAATTTGGTATACTATATATTTGGTAATCGATCGATGATCAATTTTTTAAACAATTGAATATAAACGGCTGGTAAAAATAAAGATATAAACAATTAACTCAAAAGGCAATTATTGGCTCTGAACTTGTTTTGATTTACCCGGAAAATCAATTGGAACATTGCAATGCAAACAGGTTATGTGTTAAACAAAAAGCGTGCCATGTCGCCCACATACTCGTACGCCGTGTCACTGACCTATCCCAACGTGATGTGGGAAACAGAACCGACATCTGTTTCACGACGATAAGATCTACGCACGATTTTATAGATATATTATAATTATATAATTATTGTTGATTTAGATTGAAATAATACCATCCATCCAATGCGGGAGGGTGATGTTTCCGATGCTACAATTAAAAAAAAGGGTGGATGATAGTGATAGTTAGTACGATTTTAAATATTATAAATGCGAGTGCACTCTGTCCGTCCACTGCATCGACCTTGAGGGAGTTATTAAATATCCTATAGATGGACTAAGGATACTTATTGACAAGATAAAAGAAGAAAATATCCGAAGCAAACTTATAAATTAACAAAATTGTTCATAAAAAAAGCTTACATATTGGAGATGCACAGCGGATACTTTTTAAAGAGGTATTTTGTTTTTAAAACAAACGCTGGTGAAGTCGCCGGTGACAGCTAGTGTACGGCCTCTGATGCAAAACGACTACCCAAGGTTATTATCACAGCGACAAAGACAATGTAGTAGTAAACCACGCAGGCCAAGTGCGGATTAGTAGACAGCCTTAAAGCACCTTTGAGTACATTTTGGAAAACTCTCAGACTAGCAGGTTTACTCACGAGGTTTTCCTTCAAAGTGAAATTAAGTGATATTTAATAGCGTGAGTCGCATATAGCTTCCAAAAGTTAAAAGCGTAGCGGAGATCGAGCTTAGTCCCTTTGAATGTGTGTCCACGGTCCTAACCACAAGGACGCTATCGCTGTTTTTAAAAGAATACTACACGATAAAAAAAAAAACTCCGAAATTGACTAACTGACGTCAGGTCAGTGAACACTCTAAATAAATATGCGCCATAGTGTGGGTACGATATGCAAGAGAATTTGTATTCTACTTGTTTTGAGCACGGAAGCACTTTAAAGCTTTTGGTCCTTCGTACACGACAACGGGCAATATCACCAAACAGGTTTTTAGCATGTACAGGCCGAGGTCAAAGGTCCAGTCCTTAAAGCATCTCTGGAACGCGATCTTAAATTGTCACGCATTTGTCTTATATGGACACCATAAAGGACTTAAGCCGTTGATCCTCTAGCTTTATCTCGTTACAGAGACGCTTTAAAACTATACGAATAACTAAAAGTCGTACGCCTGAGGCCACCGGAATTGATTCATGGTCTCCTGCAAGTTTCTGATGGGATTATTTTATGGAATCGACTTTTTATCAACAAGTCCAATCAAGGAAAAGTAGAAGTCGAGTCTAAACTATGCAAACTAAACATAATCTTGGTGCCCATTTAATAAAATTTACCATTATTATCTTTATCCAAAGAGGTTTTCGAACTGTCTTACCTACTTTCGGAAATTTTACTTAATTTTTAAAAGCGCAGTAGGTATGTCGCGACTCCTTGGCGACTAAATTCAATTTGCTTAAGTTCGAATAGAAATTCAAATAACGTATTCCTACTGTTTTAGCATAATTATATTACATATACTTAACGTCACTCTAGGGTTTCGGTTGAAAATCGGGGTTGAGGCAGCGATTATCTCTTTTGTGGTCGCACATAGTAGCGTATATGTACCTACATCACAATATACTCAACTGTGCTTTCAGCTTGATTACTGTTAGATGCAGACCAAATGTTTCTGTACTAACAACAAAACACGTGTACTGTATGTCATTCAAGACTATAACAAATTTATTCTGTATTTCTTTCTTACTTCTTTACTAATAAATAGAAAACCTCAAATCGTCCTCAGTAAAATCCTTATCATCATTAACATATCAACCAATTACCGGCCCTGTACAGGGCATGGATCTCCTCCCACAATGAGAAGGGGTTAAGGCCCTAGTCCACCACGCTGTCCCAGTGCGGATTGGTGGACTGCTTTTAGTAATAAATAATAATGACATAGGCCTCAGTTAAAAAAACAACAAATGTCTTATTATATCATATTTAAAAAATATTTTAATTGACTCTACAAAAAAAACCTAGCTACTTGTGTACCTATGTTTAAAAGCTGTTAGGTTAGGCACATACCGATATAACGCTGATAGTTTAACTAATCTTTGCCCACTCATGGTTGTCGTAGGTCGGAACTAAATATATCGTAACGTAATACATGGTACGACCGTCTGTCACATTCGCTGTTCGTTTAATTGACAGCTGAAGTTTTACGCTTCTATTCTAAGTGACAGACAATATGGCACTCTTCGTCGGCTCGTACACTGAATAGGTTTCCATGGCGCATCCGCCCTTCAGCTGTTTAAAGCGTGCAGCGGTCGGCCACCTTCTGGCAGTCAGGGCCATAAAGTGAAAAATTTAATTGAGGCTGACTTAATTTATTTTAATAATATTAATAGATAGTAAGAAAGCATACATGCATGTACATGCATGTTTATTACACACAAGAAACTTGTAAATAATATTTTTAAAAGTCACTTAACAAAGAGTAACGTGTACATAAACGTTCTATGATCCATGAAGCCAAATACAAATATTGGTTTTGAGCAATCGGATTCTTTATAGTCTACAAAAAGTTTGTTCAATTAAATATGACAAAATTATAAAAAATCTTCAACCAATTTGAATAACAGTAGCGTCTTTCATCATTTGTATTATCACGAAATTATGCAATAAGAAACAGTAGTTGCGAGAGAAAACAATACGTATGCACTTAATAACTAAACAAGGAATTATTCATGAACGTACGGATCAGATGGGAGGATTTGTATAGTACAAGCCATAAGAGGTAGCGATCTATATGTGAATTAGAACCAGTTATGCTGAAATGCTTTAAGGATATAATTAATTATCTACTATATGCTGTGATGCATATTAGCTAAACAAGATTTTCTACATTAATTACACAAAAAATACAGACGATTACAATATTGTTGATTACATTACATTTTTCATTGACCTTGCTCACTCCTGCATTATTTTTTAATAATTCCTATAACCTGTATACATTATGTAATACTGACATATATGTACGCTTCCGCTGTACACAAAGTCTAAAGTTGATTTCAAATTGTAATGAAAAGGAAAACTTACAAATCTTTTCGCCTTCTAACTAAAGCATTCTGTTGTTCTAGGGCTGTAACTCTATCAGAAATGATTTTGCGTAAGAGCAATAAGCAGCGTACCGTAACGATTATTCTCAGCAATTACCTAAACATGAATGTTATAGTTATATTTTGCGAGTTGCAATGGATTCACGAAAACTTAGTTTTATCCGTTAACCGTGAAAAAGTATGACTTTACATGATATTGCTTAAGAAACAACATTTTAAAGAAGTTGCGTAAGTGCCATCTTCGTGTATTGAAAAGAGCTTTAACAGCCTGGCTGCCCACAATAAAAAAAGTTTATTCAACTTTTGTTCTGTGTTTTTGAACATTACATTAGCCCATCACGCGCCAATGGATTAAAGAGTCCCTGCGCTAAGCCAAGTTTTTAATAGATTTGCAATCTGGTAGGTACTGTATAGCCTTGCTGTATAGCCTTAGTAGTTTTATTTTCCTACAAAAATCAATAATATTTTGAGCTTGTATACACAATACCATTATGGTAATATAATGGTTAATATTCAATTTATACGAGATATTATCAGAAACATTGTTTGTTAAAAAACGCTGCAACCTGTACGCTCGTACTACACGTGCTATTGCGTAAAATCATCAGCCAGCGTAGCATGACGGGCACTTTCTCAGCGAAACCAGCCCGCTCATTTACGACATGCAAATAGGGTTTAATAATCTGATTGACAATAAACGTAACGTAATAATTAGCGTTTCTTATTATATAGTTCACTACCCTCAACCTACGAATAACTTTTAAGTTTTACTCGTTATTTTTAGGCGTGTATTTCAGGATTAATACAGTTGTGCCGAGTGTAAGATTTTGTGTTTCCCAGTATTCCAACTAAGTTGTTTTTATATAAGAAGTTTGTATGTAGCAGGAAACACCGATCCCTGAACTTCGTTCCAAACCTTAGCGGTAGGTATCAGAAACGAGGATAAAAAACGCTTGGTACATGTTGAATGAATGAATGTCAACCACATTAAGATGAACTACCGTTCACGCCGTAAGATGGCGCTCTTCCGATTCCATACGAATCGTAGTTAACTTTCAGGCGATCGAATAGGGTAGACTTAAGTAGACAATCTGACACCACTCTGTGTAGCCTCAGTATGAAATTGTTATAGGCTCGCTCGATCGATGAGTGGTTTTGATTATTGACTGAAATTAACGGACTTGCGGTCTTACATTATGTTCTACTGTTTGTGGATTAAAAATCAGTAGTACATAATGTAAGACAAACATGTTTGTAAATTAAAAAGGCAGGCTGTAGATGTGAGGGCGAGCCTAAGCTTTAAGCTGACCTTAATAAGATCAGTTTTCTTTGAAGTTACCATGTTTCTACACTCGACTCCGAACTCTTCGATTGCGAGTCTTCAAATCACATGCTAACGGTACAGTTTTTAACCTTCAACGTCACATAATAATGGCGGTAAGTAATTTTGAATGTGATAATATCTCTACGTGTAGAAGTTCGTAATAATATATCATAGCAAATGGTGGTCGTCCGGACAAAGGGTCACGGTTAACAATGACATATATATATACGAGCAAGGTGATCCAAAGTGTCATTAGTTAAGACCTTGGGAAATAAATAAAATAACGTAGGATTTTTAAAAACTTACTGACTTCCTTGTTGTTATTAGGTTTGTATTACTTAATAACTACTACAAACACGTTTTACCATTTATCTTTTAAAATTAAAATAAACATGCTAAATTATAGATGCAACAAAGTGCTAAAAACTATCCCTTATTCTGCAGAAGTGACTTAGACTTTTACGGCTTTATTTTTATTTACAAAACTAGAAAAATATTTAAGTAACCAAGACCAATTTTTGTACAATCGAAGTAATTTTTCGGTGGACCAAATTAAATAGCGATTTTAACGTTGCCATCCAAGACACGGCACATTCAGTGACTTTTTAATTTTTAAAACAATTACAACAAGTTGTTTGTTTACTTGCTTAAGTTGTAGCCGAATATGATCTCAATACATTATTAAAAACAATATCCAAATGGTCCATCCATTGCGGAATTTAGGATGCACAGTCCAACAGAGAATCTGTTTACTATTTTATTTACCAAGCTTCCGGGCTTCAGGACTTGGTTTCGAAAATTTTTAAGACTTACTCGTAGAAACATTAATAATAGTTGTTAAGTTCAATGAAGTAATTATACCTTTTTTATATGATTTTTATTTCATCCTTGCGTTCGCATAGCAAGTTAAACTTTTCCACACAAACGTTGCTCCCCTATTCAAGTAAATATTAGCGGTTGTTTGGAAAACAAAAATGTTTTTATACTAATATCAAAATAAGAAATCTACAGATGCCCATTTCGCCCATTTAGGGGTTCCTGTCCAGCCATAGATAAATATATCACGCCTATATTATCCTCTATGCGCCTGTAAAAACCCTATCAAATTCGACTCTGTCGTTCCGAAATTTAGCCCAGCGTTTAAAAACGTGTTTTTTATTCCCTTTTAGAGCTTCCGCTGCCTGCGCTGCGTAAACGGTTAAAGTTTCGATAAAATCAAGTACAACATGACAAAGTTGTTCCCCTTTAAAAGTTATAATAAAGCAAAGCATTTCTATCTTCTTAGCTTGACTTATACGCGGACGACGTCGCGAGGGACCGCTAGTTATTTATAAACGTTGTACCTTATAATAAATTTATCATTCATATAAACTGTAGCATAGACTGGTATTAAAAGATAACCCATATATGACTTGAGAATGAAATCAGTCTAACGATAAAATCACAAAGGCATACGTTGCATTAAACATAACAATAACATACAATAAGAGCGCTATAGCAAAATCTCGTTTTGTTAATAAGTGACCGCCCACGATGTCGTTATCTGCGTATCAGTTTGTGGTGCAAGTTACGAAAAATAAGCGGAGTAACCGATTGAACATTGAATATATAAAATTGCAGATTGCCATTGTACGTTATGAATAGTAAACCATTGAGAATAATATTAATTTGAAAAAAATGGTTAATTTATTCTGAAGTCATCTTGTATTACTATGAACTTCTAGAGCAGACATCATATTTAACTGTGCAAAAACATAACCGTTTCAAAAATCACAAATAGCAAGGCCGTGCCCCTGGTAACTCGGGACCTTTGCATCTCCATACATATTTTAGAAATCACTACGCCTGGTAAGTCCAGCGTCTCGGTTTGCCCGCTTGCCATCAATTCAAATTCAAATTCAAATTCAAATCTTTATTTGCGTGATTGCAGGTTAACAAATTTGATCTTATACTAAAACATAATAAGTTACGTGCTACAATCTGCCATTCTATGGCATGCAAATTATAATAACACCTTAATTATAAAATTATTTTTCCAATTTATACAAAATGTCAGAATATTAAGGTATCAAAAATTATGAAATTAAATTACAATGTCAACTTAAAATTAATTAATGTAAAGTAAACCAAAATATAAACCTAGAAATACAATAATTTAAGCCTTTGATTTTAGATATTCGTCTACTGAATAAAATTGATGAAGCATAAGCCATTCAATAATTTTAATCTTAAATTTAGGCAGAGGTATGTCAATTAAAGTATTTGGTAATTTGTTATAAATTGTTATTGCCATACAATAAACATTTCTTTTATATAAAGTGAGGTTTACTTTGGGCCATACTAATTTATTACCCCGCCTACAATCCTTCGCCTGCTGTACTTTTTTAGTTATAAAGTAATGTCCATACTTTTTTACAAATAGGCACATTTCCTTAATATACATGCAGGGTAAGGGTAAAATATTAAGTCTTTGAAAGATTGGTTTTGCACTATCCAAAAAATGTGCCCCAGTTATTGCCCTGACACATTTTTTTTGAGCTCTGAATGCTCTCTCGAAATCTGTTGAGTTACCCCACAAAATTAGACCATAATTAAGGATAGGTGACACATACCCATGGTAGGCACTCAAGGAAGCCTGTATGGAGGAAATTTGACTTATTCTTCGTAAAGCGAATACAAATTTGTTAATTTTTTTGCAAGTAGTGTCTATGTGAGATTTCCAATTAAGTTTTTTATCTATTGTTATACCTAAGAATTTTATAGTTTCTACGTTTTCTATTGGCTCTTGGTCATAATGTATGTTTAGTAACGGCTGATATGAATTAGTTGTTTCAAATTGAATAAATTTGGTTTTGTCAATATTAATATTTAAATTATTTTCATCTAACCATTGAATTATATTATAAATTGAATTATTAATGTCATTTTCAAAGTCATTTACGTCTTTGCCCTTAATTGTAATAGTTGTATCGTCAGCGAATAATATACAATTTTGGGATATAATGCTTGTTATGTCATTTATATATAACAAAAAGAGCAACGGACCTAATATACTTCCTTGCGGAACACCACTATTGATAATCCTCCAGGATGATCTAAAGGTACGTTTTTCAAAGTTTAGTATTTTTGTGACTTCTGTGCATTGTTTTCTGTTGCACAAATAACTTGACAACCAGTCAAAGACTTTACCCCTCATGCCATATCTTTCGAGTTTTGCTAGAAGTCTCTCATGATGCACGAAGTCGAAGGCCTTGCTCATGTCTAAAAAGACAGATACTACTCGTTTTTTTTTATTAAGACATTCTGTCACATCCTTAATAAGGTTAAAGCAAGCTAACGAAGTAGAGCTCCCTTTTCTAAAACCAAACTGTTCTTTGCATAAAATATCATGTGTAGTTATAAAATTTAGGATTCTTGATTGCATTGCTTTTTCAAATATTTTATCAAATACAGGAACTAATGTAATTGGTCTATAATTAGTTAGTAACGTTCTGTCCCCTTTCTTGTATAGAGGCTTAACAATAGACATTTTTAATTTACTTGGAAAACAGCCTTGCAAGAACGATAAATTTATAATATAGCTTAAGATGTCCGATATATATGGAGCTACTCTTTTTATTATCTTAGTAGTAACAGAATCATAACCTGCTGAGTACGTATTATTAAGTGTCATGATTATTTTATAAATCTCATAAGGACTAGTTGGTGATAAAAACATAGAATGTGTGTTATTTTTTAAAAAATTTACAACCGTTTTTGTTTCTTTCCTGTTTTTAGTACAAATATCAATAAAATGATCATTAAATAACTCACAAATTTTTGTTGGATCAGTATATTCCATACCTGATACAGCAATTTTATCAAATTCAGGCTTAGTGTTATTGCAAGATGTCTCATCCTTTATGACTTCCCATCCTGCTTTGCATTTATTTTTGCTATTAATAATAAATCGATTATTACTGATTGCTCTAGCTTTAAGAATACAGGATTTCAAAATTTTTTTATAAGTCTCATATTTTTTTTTATTGAGTTTTTTGTTAGAACTTGATTTAAGATAGTGTAAGTATAGTTTTCGTTTTAGAGTACAAGATCTTTTTATACCCTTGGTTAACCAATAGATTTTCTTACGTTTATTGTTGATTTTAATTTTAACAATAGGAAATGAAAGCTCATAAAACATAACAATTATATGATGGAAATCATTAAATGCACCTTCAAGGTCGCTTTTGTGATAAATATCAGAAAAAGAAATAGAAGATATACAAGTAAGAAACTTAGAAATATTATCTTCACAATAATCTCTTCTGTATTCAAATCTATAAGGAGTACAAAATTCCTGATTAATTTTAATTTTCAGTGTCTGCCCAGTTTCATGGTCGGAAAGAGCAAGGTAATGGACTTCGCCTATAGCATTGTGAACGTTACTAATGAAAAGATCTAAACATGATTTTTGTCTAGTGGGAGTATTAATGTGTATATTCATATTATGGTTTCTAAGAATAGCGTGTAATTCATCTATTTGTTTTGTAGGTTTTAAAAGATTCAAATTCCAATCACCACAGAGAATAATTTTACTTTTCTTTTTTTTATTAGATAGATAATGTAAAAGACGCTTTAATTGAAAAAAGAAATCATTTATATTACTATTTTTTGGTACCCTATATATGCATATAATTATTAATTCGAGTGCTGTAATTTCAATGCCGCAACATTCAAAACTTTTGATACAAGCAATCTTTTGTATTTCATCTATACATTATCAATGGATATAAGGTAAGGGTTCAGTTGTTACTGTACATTTAAGTTTTTCGGTCTCAACAACTTCAGACATATTCGACAGGGTGCACAACGCTGGTAATGTTGTATTTCTACACTTATTATAAAATTTAACTACATTTCAGTATAATGAATAAATATTTTTTTAATAAAACGTATGTGATTTGTGTAAACACAGACAGTCTAATTATCATTACTAAACTGTAAGAGATCCTTCTTTCTCAAACAAGGACTGCCTAAGAACCAAAATGTAATATTAAATATATATATATAAGTTTGCAGCGATCCTGCTTTCTGAGTCCAAGGCCGTGGGTTCGATTCCCACAACTGGAAAAATGTTCGTGTGATGAGCATGAATGATTTCAGTGTCTGGGTGTTTATATGTATATTCTAAGTATTTATGTATATTTTTTATAAAAATATTCAACAGTCATCTTAGTACCCATAACACAAGCTACGCTTACTTTGGGGCTAGATGGCGATGTGTGTATTGTCGTAGTATATTTATTTATTTATTTATATTTATATATGCAAGAGGTACCGTATTATTATATAGTTTTAATATTTTGGATATTGACGCTACCAACCAAATCTGTCCTCACGTTTGAAATGAAAAGGGCAAGAAGAAATTCATAGTAACAAGTTTTCAGAAATTTGCAGAATATAATTTTACTAATAATTGATTTTGAATAACATTCATCTACCATGCAGACTGCCAAACGTACGTGACAAGTTTCTTTCTCGCAACAGCAAAGAGGGAATCCTTATGCGGCTGTCAGCAGCCGCATAAGGATTCCCTCTTTGCTGTTTCTACTCTAAAACACCAGATTATAACATAAAAAAAAAGTTAGTAGTAGTAGCTTAAACCGCTTACGCATATCAGTTGTACCGACTCAAATGTCTTAATCGAATCAGCGCAGGGTCAATTGATTCTTTCATTTGCATTTTGCCGTCGGAAGCCGGACAGATCTTCAAATTGCTTGTGCAAATAACGGTATACACTTAAATATTTAAAAAAAATTGTACAACCATTTTATTATTGTAGTAAGAGTGGCGAGACTGCCATGACGTTACACTCCCTTCGATTGTAATTACCTGTGATGATCAAATTAATACAAAGAAAACTGATGGAATAATTTCCGCAATTACAATTTTTCACCGTAGGCTACAAGCTATAATAAACACTAAACAAAAGTTCAGTGTTTAATATAGTTTATTATATATAAAATTCAGTCGGGTATCGCAATGCATGTGAGGTTTATCTGATAAACCCAGTTGATAGGCTTCGTTAGATTTACAAATCTTATCGGTCATGTATGCTTGACTTTACTTTGATGTTTACAAACTTAGATTTAGCTTTTGTCTATTATAAGCTGAGTGGGTTTTGTCACCACTCCTTCCCTTCTCACGGGAGTTATACGAGGCGACTAAGGGAATATAACGGGCATCAGCGTCTTCTGTACTTATACTACGAGTACTACCATACTTGGACCACCAACCCATCTGCCCAGTGTCAATTGGTAATTATGGCTAAGCCCCTCCTTAGTCAAGCTGCGGTCTGTTATAGGTATTTGAAGAGTGGATTTTCTGTAATTTAATACTCAGTTAATGCTAAAACCCACCAAAAATCTCTCACAATGAATCTTAAAATTACAAAACAACAACATCATAAATCATAATCTGTAAATATTTGTGTTAATAAAACACATACTTTCCGTACAAAATCTACGTTCGAGCGTCGTTAAGTGTAGTCTCTGTATTTATATTGTATAAAGCATGTCTACAATTTTTAAACATCATTATTAGACATCTATTTAGAGCTCAGTGTTGTGTTAAAAATTGTTAAATCTGTTGTGGTCGATATGGATGTCTTATGCTACGTTATATGTATATATACTCTGCTTCAGCTTAAAATTAATTGTATTTTTCTTCTTAGGTTAAACTATGGGTTTTTATTTCCATCCCACTATTAATGGCGTGATAATATTGTTCATTTGTAAGCCCAACAGGGAAAGCTTTTCTTATGAAAAGAAACCCTTATTGAAAGCCCTTAGTGAAACCCAAACACTTATTTTTTAAACGCTCGGTCCGACCAAGTGTTTGTTCATGCACTTAAGCTAAATACCCTTTGTCTCGTTATGAACTCTACGTGTTTTAAGAGGATGTATAGATAGATACCTGGATAAGAAGTGAACTTGTTGTACTATTTCATTCTCTCTCAACCTGCGACATAGAAGAGGAATTAAAATATTTGCCAAGTTAAATTAGTCGTCATTGTTTACTTTATAGAATAAAATGAAGGAAATAGTTTATCGAACATATTTAAAGGAGTCGAATAAAAATACCAATATTTTCTTAGCTAATTGGCTTTGACAGGTGGCAATTGAATGGCCATCAGATTACAGACGGGTGCCGTCATCATAGGATGTAAGCTCAGGTCATTAAATGACATCATAATTCTTCAAGCACACGAATCAATCACTGTCATCATGCAATGATTGCATGTGGACTAAGTATGTTCAGTACACATGCATGTAAAATTAAAATTAATAATTAAAGAATGTTTACGACTTCTATGGAAATCATTTTTAGATTTTGTTATTGAAATTGTGTAATCCTCCGTTCAAATTTGAGTAATCCAACCATGTTTTTCAATTTAAGACATCCGTTTTGGTAATGATTTAATAAAAACAACGCTGCTATAACAACCACGAGTGGCATAAACGTGTACCTTAATGGCACCCGTCATTTTGTCTAAATTGGTCTAATTTTGACTAATTTAGCAGCTGTATAAATCACATTAAACATCATGACAGTTTTAGTTTTGGAATAGTTAGTTCTTGTTAGTTGATTATTTATTAAAATTGATTTACTGAAGAATGTCGACCGCCTTGTGTTTTTTCAAGGCTCTACCTATTGATTTTATAAGGTTTGTGTAAACAGTAGAGGTCTTTATAAAACGAAATACTGAACAACATTTAAACGATTTGAAGAACTTCAAGTAGGTACCTACTTGAGGTTGAAAAATTGCTTATGTTTAGACAATCAGAATTTGTGACTTCTACCGAGAAGAAGCCGGCGCGAAACTTAGCAGTTACTCTTTTCACACATCAACAATTAACACTTTACATTTTACTCGTAACATTCATTTTTCTATCTAGTGAGAGATGAAAGCGGAGCCAGAGGCTTCCAAGCAACCATGTCATTAAGAAATTCATCAATTCTATAGTAAATATATATAAATTTAACTTATTATTGACTAGCTGTTGCCCGCGACTTCGTCTGCGGTTGATTTTTTTTTTTTATTTCATGCATTCAATTTAGTTGTAAGTCTAAAAAAAAATTTGAGTATTCAGTATCACTAAGCCCTAAATGAGGGGTTTGCTGCTGTCCGATGAGGAGTTCTGTCCTGCAACCACATTCAGATCTACACAAAGTTTGGGCAAGTTTTAACACATATTATAACCTCTATAGTACAAAAATAATTATTTAAATCGGTTATAATTTGTCGGAGTTATGGTGTAAAATCGTCAAACACTTTCATCCCCTATCCCAAAGGAACCGAGCTTAATGTCGGGATAAAAAGAATCCTATAATACATCTAACACTTTCAAAAATATGTGTACAAAGATTCATGAGGATCGGTTAAGTAGTTTTTGCGTGAAAGCGTAACAAACAAACTTACATTGACATTTATAATATTAGTAGGGATAGGGAATTACACCTATGCATTGAAAGGTCCAAAAAATACCTTAGGAACTCCAAAGCGTATAAATCAATCCCACAAATAACCTCTGTACCTTTCGCAGACGATATGTAGATGTCTTTAATTTATATAAAGCCCATTTCTTGTAATTATATTGCCACTTTTATCCACTTATTTTTTGTCCACTAATACGTACCTACTATAGTATTATAAATATATTGTGAAGCTACAGTAATTAACATTAAGTATACGTACCTACTTCTTTAAATTTGTTACAGAGGGATTCGCGTGATTTAAGTTTAAAGTATTGATCGCAGAGCCTAGCTCTGTTCTGCAATAAAATTATAATTTTTATCACCATCTACGCGTATGTTCTTAGTCACTTTTTGCATTTATAGCATACGAGGGGATTTATTATGTGTATTTACTATTTAGTACATATCTATAGTATTCTATATTGTATACAAAAGTTTAATCTAATAATCAATCAGCTTATATTTATATAATGTTCTATTATTATTAAGCAGCATTCATTTAATTAGCATGTTTACTATGTTACAACATTAAAACTACATCCACTTGAAACGCTGATAGCTCCAAATTGCATCCACGTTAGTACATCAGAGTAGTGTTAAGAGCAAACAACGTGAGAGGATGTTATCTATTTTGATCCTCATATCTCGCCTCGTTGGGATGGGGGTCATTATACGCGCTGAGAGAATGGTAATAAATTAGTCAATTGTATCGTGACTTGTACCGGAATTTTTAACTAAGATTCCTAGAACTCGTTCAGCATAGCAATGTTACGTAAAATTATTTTAAATTCTGAATATTGTAATGTGCAGTTTAATATCGTTCTCCAAAATGAGATTTCTTGTTATCCTATATATTATTTCCGACTGGCGCAGTGGGCAGCGACCCGGCTTTCTGAGTCCAAGGCCGTGGGTTCGATTCCCACAACTGGAAAATGTTTGTGTGATGAGCATTAAGTTAAATCAGTGTCTGGGTGTTTATATGTATTTTCTATGTATTTATGTATATATAATTCATAAAAATATTCATCAGTCATCTTAGTAGCCATAACACAAGCTACGCTTACTTTGGGGCTAGGTGGCGATGTGTGTAATGTCGTAGTATATTTATTTATTTAGTTTTCTTTAGTTCAGAATATCAGTTATCTGAGCCATTTTTGTAAGTATTGAACTTTATACTAAGTCTCTATTGAAATAAACTAACGTCACATAGGCGTTAGCGTAAAACTAAAAGACATTTAATCTAGGGCCTTACTACCAACGCTTTAAACAGTATTATCTTAAAATTCATGATAGTTTATTTGTCATTCTCAACATGTCATGATTTGACAACAACTTTGACCAATTTAACATAACTTACCTACACACGCGCGCAACCACGCGCGCCTTCACTCACAAATACGAACACACACACACACACACACACACACACACACACACACACACACTGGCACTATATTGGTCCGTAAAAAATCAACAAACAATTAATGATGATTTAATTCATTGGTTTGATTTTATCGTGTTGATGGGAATTGGTTCGATAATTGCACTAATTAAAACAATTTTTTGTACCTACCTACCCAGTCAATTGGTTCAAAGCAATAACAAAAGTAGCATCGGAGTTTTATTAAAACTACATAGATATTAGTGCCAATTCGGTTGTACACATCTTTATACTAAACTAAATTGATAGGTTATAATGGAGTGCTTTCTTTTTCATTGAAAAGTATAGTAGGTACTATTTTTAAACTTGTTTAGAGTTAAGTTTAGAGGTGTAGAAAACAATCAGCACCATGCCTTTTATTTAATCAGTGTCACAACTGCGAACAAAAGAATCAATTGGTAGGTGACTAGGTAGGTAGTAAGATGTGCGTAATTTTCTTTCTTCCTGTCGATTCGTTTCAAATTGTCGACATCCTACGTTTTATGTGCAACGTATGTTATATGTATATGCAAGCACGCCGTAAGTAGGTATATGTTAAAGGGTTTTTTATGACTTATGAGTCATGGTACGTGTATTTATTAATGATATATATATAATATATTTTGGTCTGAAACTTAGTCTTGCAAATCAGAGCAGAAAAAGCAGTCACTGGAAGTAGGTACCGCGTCGGTCTAGCTGTTAGCATTTTCCATTGTGGATTACGAGTTCCTGGGTTCAATTCCCGGATATACATTTTAAGTTTTTCAGCAAAGAAATTCCTTGTACTGGCCTGGAGTTAGGAAATTTTCGATGTCCATTGTCCATCCTTTGCTCCTTAGAGAGCATGTTGATTCGTCTACGGTATTATCATCTGAGTTAAGAGCACAGTAGAGATTCTTAGCTCAACTGTGGGGCATAAGTAGACTATAGATGATGACGACGATGGTATAAGTTTGCCTATTTCTTAACTTCTAGTTTTAGCTATTAGCTACGCATATATGAAAACAAATTTATTTGACTCCGATACGCTATCGCGGCAGGCTTTTATTACGTCAAACTCAATTAAACTTTAATAATAACCACGATAGCACGCCCCAAAAAGCAAATAGTTTATTAATTCTGATACAAATCAAAATCCGTTTCATAAAATGATTAGCAAACAAAAATAGACAAGTGTGAAAAAATCTCTATGATTCTGAGCAACACGTAAAAGGTACAATGCGTTATGTCGGAAGTATTTTGTAAGATTTGAAGTAATTGTATCATCAAATTAATGACTTCCTGTCGGTCATTATCTGAGCCCTGTCAAGAATATTTTTGCTGTGAGAGAATACATGCTAAAAAGTATCAGACATCCTTTAGTTGGATTCGTTATAATACAATCAATCGAATATTTTTTTTGTTTATGTACTCTTTTTTTTAGAGAGGACGATAAGAATCCCACCCCAATAAAAGTTTGGCTAAGGCTAACAAGTTACTTGTACATATCGCCATTATTTTCGGCATTTCAAATGATATATAATTTAATTTAACCTAAATGAACGAACGATACGAAAATCTTTTTTTTATTGTGTAAACAAATTTACTGTTCCTCTTAGCACTGCTTCTTTATATCAGTATATAGCTATCGGGAGCCTTACTATGATCGCTAAAAGAAGTATAATTACAATATGGATAGCGCTTTATTACAGAATTAAAATCCATAGTTCAAGGTATGCCATATAAACTATAACTTGGTTCATAAAAGAATTGTAATTCTGGTACACAACGTCAACAAAATCAAAATAATATTCCTTTTAGTTCAGAGTATTACTTTTTTGATAACTAAAAGTGGTAACAACAACCTAAGCCAGTCTGAAAGATTAAAGTCGGCTTACCATTTGCTGATACTGTACTCATCAATAGGAAATACACAAATATTCACACAGTAGTTTTACCGATTAGCGTCCTACTGTGATTTCCGGTAACCAAAATGTTACGTTACTAGCATACCCGCTACAATCATTAAAACAAACACGGCATGACCTTCGATCATGAATGAGTGTGGTGGCAAATATTTTCTCGAATTATTATATCAATAAGTAACACAGATATTCACATCATGATTGGCCTATATTTTTTATTATCAACAGCCTAAATCAGTCTATTGCTGGACTCAAAGCCTCTATCAACGAGCCTCTAAATTTACTTATTCGATCGCGTGAAATTCAACTACGAGTATCATTTATATGGAATCGAAAGGGCGCTCTAGTGACAAAACTGTAGCGCAGTTTTATAATTAGATGGACCTCTAATCTTATGTAGAAAATCTCAAACTCAGTTATGTAATTTATCCAGTTAAACCCTGATTTTTTAACAAAAATGAGAATTACATTTGATACCAAATCCGGTAAATCACATACTCTATCTTGTAATATATTCTTGGCGTATTTTTTGGTAGCATATCCTTATTCATTTCCTTATCCATATTCTATTATGTGATAGTGGAGATGGATCGTAGTTACCCAATAAAAATAAATAAATAAATAAAAAATAAAATATCCGCCACGTAAATTGTGTCATGCAGTCATATAGCCTTTGATACTTTTGTAATAAAGACGAATCGATGATTGATGGCCTTAAATTACCAAAATGTTCGTCCTTATTATGATTAATTTACATATTTTACTTCATAGTCGATTGAAATAAAAATAGGTTGAAATAATTATTATAAAACTACTTCGCGAGATACTAACAATATGGCAAAAACAATCGTTATAACAGTAATTTACTATTACAATGATTGTCATTATATAATTATGTTAATTTGTGTTAATTCTGCGTAACCATTCATTTCTGTGCACGCAATTGCTCTTAAAGAATTCGTAATGAAGAAACTTTAATAAAGTTAGTCATCTATTAATAGTAAAGTATTATATAAATAAAAACTAAATGACTCTAAAATGTTTGTCTTCATTTTGCCACTACGATTGATATTATTATATGTATGATACATATTTTGGTATTTAATGTAAATTTATTGTCACTAATATCGTTAAAGCCCTCATCGTAGCAGCATGTAGGGTCTAAATCTCAATTGTTAATCTTAACCATCTCGATATTCCTGGCTCAGTTACTAGCGCTTTGGTCTTATTAGTGGAACCTGTGTGCCCTGGCGCGCGGCGGGGAAAATCTGGGAATTTATGATTCCCGCATTTTCTCTGGTCTGGTCTGGTTGGAGGTTTTGGTCATGGCTAACACTCTACCGACAAAGACGTGCCGCAAAGCGATTCAGAGCTCCGGTACGATGCTGCGTAGAAACCGATTGGTGCCGCTATTACATTCATACGGACTACGGACGGACGGACTGGTTCATGTTTTACCATCAGGTGAAATTGCAGTCAATTGCAAACTTGTAGTGTGAAAAATATAAATACTACCTAGAACAAACTACCTAGGCACCAGCGAAATCCTTGCACGGGTAGGTAAATATCTTTTTCTTTTTATAAAAAAATATAAGGCTTTATTTTATATAAACTGTATATATGACCAACTATCTAAACGAATGTGAAAACCGCACCAAAATCCTTTGCTTGCTTAAGGAGGAATAAGCTAAAAAACAAGCAGACGCGTAAATTGGCTTTTTTATACTTTGCAGAGATAGCCTAGATTTGTACTGCATATTCTAATTTCGGCCTGTAAACAACAAGGAAAAAAATATTCAATTCGCTGCAAACATAACATACGTGCACGGTAATTTTTAAACTTCGTTTGGCCATGAAATATCCGCAGTCGCGTGTGTTAGGAAATAGGGAATTACAGCACTTTATCTATGATAAACACGATGATTATATTAAATATATCAACAAATCATAGTTTGTATACTCATTGATAATGTATTGAAAATAGAATAATGGACTTTAGTAGACTGTCAAATAAAAGTATAGGATCTATGGCGGGAGACGCGAGTTTGACAAGGTAGATTGGCGGGAAAGAAAAGTGAGGACGGATTTAAAGTAATGAATTGAGAAAAGGAGATTAAGTAAAGTATTGTGGATAGAACGTTACAAATTGGGAATAGATGATTTATAATGGAAACGATAAACGTAACGAAATACTGTTGTGGCGGAACAAGAGTTGTATATACTGGTGATGGAGTTGAGATAAGTTGTTAAAAGTTGTTGGTACTATGGTTGTACCTGATGTTGCATCAGATAAGTATATCTCATCCTTTGGGTTATTTATTGGTATCATATATGGAGCCCTAGCATTATTTTACACACACAGTTTATGTAGCAGAGGTTGCTCTATACAAACAACTTGTTCCAAAAGTCCTGATGTTATAAGTGATCATAGTAGTTATGTTTTAACTGTCTTAAAATATGTCTTGTATCAAAGGGCCTAGCGTTATTACATATGACAATGTTGTAATTGTGTTTATAAGTTGTTTTAATTGATTGAATAAAAGAGCAACGGTAGAGTTTCTTGCCAGTGGTCTTCTCTGCCGAAGACAGCATTACGAACTGGTAGTAGAGTCATTTGAAGGTAACAAGTAATATGAATTATAGAGAAGCCTAATATACAGTATTAGAGTCAGTCTAGTTGTTTTATTTCACTCCTTGGGAAGTCAGGTTTATAGAGTACCGACCCACAACACTGCTCTAAAGCAGGTTGGTGGGCTTTAATGATGTCTTTTATAAAATGAATACTTTAATATGAGAAACTAGGTATTTAGCTTCAATAATACTGTTAATTAACGAAAGATCTAAGTGCCATCCTGAACATTGTTGGTATTGAAGTGAATATCTGAATACCTGGCCCTTCCAATCCTCTATATTTTTTTTAGCATCAGAAGTGGGATCCTATTCATGTCCAATTTATGCCTTTCTCTAATGCAGATTTACTTTTTTTAGAACCGTCCCGTCAAATGTGGACATAATAAAGAATTTTATGTTTTTGATGATGCCTCCACTTTTTGCTGCTATGTGCTAAAACAGAAACACTCTGGAGACAAAGCACCATGGTTGTTGAAATTCTATTTAAGGATATGTGGTCCGGGGAACCAATTAATAACCATCCCGGCAAATGTGGACATAGTAGATGGTTTGATGTTTATGATGATGTCTCAACTATTAGCTGGTATGTGCTAAAACAGAAACACTCTGGAGACAGAGCACCAGAATTGGTAAAATTCCATTGAAGGATATGTGGTCCGGGGAACCAATTGATGTGATATTTTTATTTATCTTTTCTTTTTGTGGTTTCTACTTTTGAAAGATAGTACTTATTACCTGAAACTGATATGGCCTAGTGGCTCTTTGTTTATTTTGCTGAAATGATTAAGTCCAAAATAGAATTGATTAAAGTTTGTTTGTGAAAACCAACTAGTCAAGTTGGCCAAACAGAATGTGTCATGAGTTTGATAAATTTGAATTATCAAGTTTTATTTAATTAGTCAGGTTAGCCAAATGGAATTTGTGCTAAGTTTTATTTTATTAGCCTGTCCAGGCTAAAATAATTTAACTGGTCAGGTTAGCCGAACGGAATGTGTAATAGATTTTTCTTTTGATTCTTATTTATTACATACAAGATTTCAAGTTTATATTGAGCAACTAGTCAAGTTAGCCGAGCTGTTAACTTTTATTTAGGAACTTTTCTATGTACTTCGAGATCGAAGTACTTGTCAGGAAAGCCGAGATAGGAGAGATTATGTAAATTATTCAGAAAATATAAAAGAATACACATAAAACAAAACAAAAAAAAAAAAAAAAATTTTTGTTGGTAGAATAGAATAGAATATGATTATGTATCAGAACAATACATATAGGGAAAATTACTACTGAATAGCTAAATGAAATAGTTTAGTGTCTATGTTGGATTGTGCGAAGAAAATAATTGGGAGTCAGCTTAAATGTTATGGGTTAGGTTAGTAATCTTTCAGTATGATGGTTAGAGAAGTTCTTAAAATTATCCAAGAATAAATACAAATATAAACTAAATTAATGTTGCTGCTGCAAAGGAAAATATATTAGTTACATTATAAATAATTATATTATACTTAGGTCTACAGTTGTTTAAATTTTCAATTTCTATTTGAAATTTTAATAGTCCTTGTATGATAAATGATTCTGTTAAACGGGTGATTTTATTGATGTTTAGATTGAAATAATCTTTGAATATTAGAAATAACAATTAAACATAAACCTTGGCTTTTTTGATGATATGATAAAAAAAAAAGAGGTAAACCCTCCATAATAGAAATAATTCCATCTTAGCGTTTTTATTTTAATTTATTTATATTTATCTTATATATTACTTGACTTGGACAGTGAAAAGAATATGAATATCACCAATGGGTGATGATTATGTTGATATCATCAGTAGGAGTTGGTGTTTTGGTATTGGCTAAGTAAGTCATGCGTCAGGTTCTTGCCCACAGCTGATTAAGCTTCAGTGTTTGTGAGTAAGGAGCTGTTGAGACTTGTATTGCACATTGTTCGAATTGCCTTGGCATATTTAGACTGTACCTATTGCATCTGTGACTAAATGAGACTAACAATGCAAATAACAGAATTGAGGAGAAATATAATTATGTGTATATTTTGATAAAGTTGGACTGGAGGCAAATGGATAAATTGTTTGAGATTTATATTGAGATGGAAATATTTGGATTGTGATTGTACATGTTAAAATGTACAAGATAAATGAAAATGAGTATTTTTGATTTACATTGTTGAAAATTAATCATTTTACTTTATTAGAAGTATTATATTGTTGTAATATGTTAAATGGTGTGGAATTGTAATGAAAATTTTTTTTTGGTCTCTTTCACTTTAATTATAAAATGATTATGCCTATCTTTTGATAAAATATTGTTTACAGTTTATTGATAAAAGTGTATACAGAATGTAACTGATTTGATGATTTTTTATGCTTATATACCATTTGAACTAATTTTATAGAGGTGTACATAAGATGATGTACTTATAAGAATGTTCTTTGAACCTAAAGACTTATGATACAATACATATACCTAAAAAGAATAACCCTATGTACTTCGAGAACGAAGTACTTGTCAGAATGGCCGTGTTAGGAAATAGGGAATTACAGCACTTTATCTATGATAAACACGATGATTATATTAAATATATCAACAAATCATAGTTTGTATACTCATTGATAATGTATTGAAAATAGAATAATGGACTTTAGTAGACTGTCAAATAAAAGTATAGGATCTATGGCGGGAGACGCGAGTTTGACAAGGTAGATTGGCGGGAAAGAAAAGTGAGGACGGATTTAAAGTAATGAATTGAGAAAAGGAGATTAAGTAAAGTATTGTGGATAGAACGTTACAAATTGGGAATAGATGATTTATAATGGAAACGATAAACGTAACGAAATACTGTTGTGGCGGAACAAGAGTTGTATATACTGGTGATGGAGTTGAGATAAGTTGTTAAAAGTTGTTGGTACTATGGTTGTACCTGATGTTGCATCAGATAAGTATATCTCATCCTTTGGGTTATTTATTGGTATCATATATGGAGCCCTAGCATTATTTTACACACACAGTTTATGTAGCAGAGGTTGCTCTATACAAACAACTTGTTCCAAAAGTCCTGATGTTATAAGTGATCATAGTAGTTATGTTTTAACTGTCTTAAAATATGTCTTGTATCAAAGGGCCTAGCGTTATTACATATGACAATGTTGTAATTGTGTTTATAAGTTGTTTTAATTGATTGAATAAAAGAGCAACGGTAGAGTTTCTTGCCAGTGGTCTTCTCTGCCGAAGACAGCATTACGAACTGGTAGTAGAGTCATTTGAAGGTAACAAGTAATATGAATTATAGAGAAGCCTAATATACAGTATTAGAGTCAGTCTAGTTGTTTTATTTCACTCCTTGGGAAGTCAGGTTTATAGAGTACCGACCCACAACACTGGTCTAAAGCAGGTTGGTGGGCTTTAATGATGTCTTTTATAAAATGAATACTTTAATATGAGAAACTAGGTATTTAGCTTCAATAATACTGTTAATTAACGAAAGATCTAAGTGCCATCCTGAACATTGTTGGTATTGAAGTGAATATCTGAATACCTGGCCCTTCCAATCCTCTATATTTTTTTAGCACGTGCATAAGTCATTATCGCAACTAAATCACTTCTCTAACAAAAACATAGCGAACTATGAGAGAATACAAATAGCTTACGTTTACAGTTTTAAGATCATCATCATCACTTTAACCGATTGCCGTGTACTGGACATGGCTCTTTTGTTGAGAGTTCCAAATTCCAGGGTCCTTTGTTTCAAACGGCTCCCAGGGACAGACTTGGTGTCGCCGGTCCAACTCGTTGTGGGTCGACCAACGCAGCGTTCACCGGTTCGAGATCGCCATTCTAGCACATTGGCTTGGAGTCACTCAGCGGGCTATGCAGAGCTGGGAGTATCTCCACGTGATCAAATAAGCAGTCCGTAGAAGAACCAGAGCTGACTTACTTTTAAGATACTTTCGATTCTTTTTTCCCAATTGGATAATACGTCTATTATCCATTTGAACACCAAGTTGTCTTAGTCACAACCTATTATTATTATGAGTATCAATCCCAATGTTGGGCACAAAACGCACAGGGTAGAAGGATTGACTTCACGTCGTTACTCCAATGTGCTATCAAACATTACTAATGCATAACCTAGGGAACGTAACCATACTACGTGACCCATTTTTTTCCATTTTTATCCAATTCCTCCCTCCGGGTGGTCACCCCTAGAATATGCCACGAACCCCACTCCCACTCCTCTTGTTTTCACGTAGTAATTAATAAATATGGTTGTAAATAATTTTTTGCAGCCTAAAGTTAAAAATAATGCTCTTTGTTGTCCTTATATTAATGTTGCGTTTGTCGCATACCTATACCTATAATTACAAGTGATAAAATAAGAAATATTATCATGCAAATGAAACTTTTGTAAAGACATATTAAAAATATTTTTTTATTAGGTAACTATGACTAATTCTACACTTTTATATAACAGAATAATTAAAAACTAAACTAAATAAAAAAGTTACAAATAACAATTTCTGCCTACGTAGAGTTTAATATATAGCTTGTTAATTGTAGAGTCTCGTATCTACTTATTAATGCTTTCAGAATGCCGTTACTGCTTACCCAGGCTCTTTTCATCAATGATGCTGTTCGTTTTCTTCTGATTGCAAAAAAGTCATCAGCATGAGCCCTCGCGTACATATTGTAGCAGCAACTTAATTTATTAACCTTTTTTCTTGACTACGTGCGGAAAACCTAAGACCTTGGGTTCCCCTGTGACCTAGCTTTTCGGCTTTTAGTTTTGGTGGTTTTGGCTTTTTTAAATTAGAAAAATTGAATTTGTATTGAAAGTTCATATTATTATTTGTTTATCGAAAATGGAAAATTATTGTTTTTGTTGGGTGGATAAATGTCGCGTAACCTAGGAGCTATAAACTATTATAATCTTATCAAGTTAGGGCCATAGCACAGGCTATAGGGCATTAGTTCGATATATATAGTAAATTTGATAGCGTTTCTAAGTTTAGCTATGAGAATAAACTTTAATGTTGGGAAAGGTCAAAGAAAAAAACATAACTATCGCCATTTTCACAGCCTCATAATTACGTGACAAGGGTTACAAATTACATCGGTAAGTCTGTAGCGAACAGTTCTCACGGATACATTGCGGGCATATAAATTGCCTTATTTATTACGTAGGTCACGGATTTTGGCCTTTCTGCCAAGTGCCTACGTTATTTAGAACGGGAAAAGTACTGGCGCCCGGGTCGATAAAAGGCTGATTCTCTACTCAGTAGATCGCTTATGGCGTTTTTTTTGTACCATGGCGAGTAAGTTTTTAGAACAATTGCAGACATCATGGGTCTATAAATGTCTTACTGCATCGGCACCGCCCTGCTCTATAATATGCCATAGGAATGTTGTGTTCAGACCCATCGCGCGCCTTTTAGATTCCAAAATGGATTGGCGGGCTATAACTACAGTGTTCATATAATTGTAGCAATGATAACCAATTGATGTACCTTCCCAGCTAAAATTAGGTGGGTAATTTATTTTAAGATGCCTATTCTTAACAAATTGGTAATTGTAAAGTCAAAATCTCCCGAGGATGCTCCGGTGTCGTAGCGAAACGTGCCTAGAAGGTGCATTGCCGAGGAGCTGTTGCTGTGCTGTTGTGTTGGGTATAAAGATTGAAGGAATTATAAATTACACCGTACAGTTTCTTCAGCATTTCGCGGAGTGTAATAAATTAAACTTAATGTATATTATATGATATGCCGCAACTTGTTGAACCCATGCTATTATCCCACTGCTGGGCAAATACCTCGTCCCATTAGATGGCAGAAACTAATTTAGTTTTTTATTTTCATTTTAATGGCATACGCTACCTACGTTTCCTAGGACCCGGACAGAAAACTGACTTCCAAACTCATTACTTCCTGCCCATGCTTATCAGCATACGTAGCATACATATCTTCAATTCGATGTACAAACTCTACCGGAAATAGGTTTATTTTGTAGGGTCATTATCCACGATCTTGTGCCGCTTGTATCCAGCGGCTCCCTGCGACTCGTGTACCACAGCTGCGTTGCTGGGTGCCCATTTCTGCACCAGGATACCACAGCGTTCTTTTTTACTTCTAGCCATGTTCTCAGCTTACTCTTACTTAACTTAGTGACTCCTTGAGCTATGTTGGTAACTCAAGTTCTTCTACGGATCTCATTTCAGATTTGATCACGTAGCATAGCTCAGAGAAAGCTCTCCATCACCCGCTGAATGCAGAAACTTATAAGAAGGCACAGCGACTCAGTCTCTGAGCTTTCTTATGTATTGTATCGTACCCATAAGCCATGACTGGCAACAGTAAATGTTCGAAGACTTGTCTGCCGATTCATACTATTCTAATTTACATGTGTTTACACTTTATATATATTTATCGTATTAAGAAAATTGTTAAATCCTGTCAAGTTTAACTCTGAATTCATAAAGACTGCTCTCGCCCTCTATCGTCATTTTTTCGCGGCTGGTGATCGTGAACCAATATCTCGTGGAGCGCGCGATCTCGCCGTGTATTATGAATTAGTTCCTAGCCTTTGTTATAGATGGCGCTACAGTAATGTTCTAATTCGACGTTTCATATTTTCAGGTAAACATATTATTATAGTATACTTAAAACGAGGAACGCCTTTACAAGTAAGTCTATTAAATGTAATCGTAAATCCGATGAAAATGCACCCTTTGAATGTTTTTGAGAACAAAAATAGACATCAAATAGAGCTTAATTGATAAAAAAAAAAAAATTGCGATAATTTAAAAGAAAGTTTAATGCATTCCCGAAAAAAAGGGACGAAATGGATAGACAGAAGAGGCAAACTGACAACGAAGTTTCTTATAATAAGTGCGGGCACAGATTAATTTAAAGCAAATATTCGGGTCTCAAAATACCCTTTTTATCATTATCATCATCATGGGCGAATGCTGGGCACAAGTATATCGTAAGATATAGTTTGGTGCCGCTTTGACCCAGCGGTCGTTTGTCCACTTTCTGGACACCTCTATCATCTATCAACGCTGCGTTCACCTATGCGAGATGTTGACCAAGAAAGTTTTAAGCCCTCCCTTTTTTTTATGTTATCTGTATTATATAAATGTTGCTTTTCAATCTATTAAACTGTTATAATATGTATAAAGCTCCCTTTTAAAACTCCCAATATTTTTGCTTGAAGATTATGGCGCGTTTGTTAATTAGATCCTTCCTACTACCTATCAAAACATTTTAATAACTGTATACTTCAATGAATTGATTATTTCCTTCATATTATTTATTCAATAATTTTTTGCTTGTCTATAAAATCCATTTAGTTTAAATATTTAATCTCAGGAATTAAGTACATACAAGGTCGATTTGGAAATAAACGTATCTTGGGTACAAATATAGTGCTTCGATTTCCGGCATATATTTGTGCGTTTTCAATCCAAATAATTAAAACATCGCTTACTTTAACGGTGCAGAATGAAAACATCGTGAGGAAACCTGCATGCCTGTGAGTACTCCATAATATTCTCGAATGATATGAATTCTACCAATCAGCACTAAGCCAGCGTGGTGGACTACGGTCTAAACCCTTCTCATTTCGAGAGGAGATCCATGCTTGGTAGTGGGTTGTTGGGTTGATTATTATTATGATATTTTTAGTTAATTAAATACTCAATCAAATAAGATGTTACTCTTAGCATTTCTTATGGAAGTGTTCAATCAACTTTATCATTCGCTAAATATATGTACTGATGTAAAATCAAAACAGACACTCTAAGTAGGTTGGTATGTATGGTGTCATTGTTCAAATATTACACAAACCTTCGTAGGCCTACACACGGTTTTTGGCAATGGAGGATTATCTTCCGGAAACAGCACGTGTTTCCACTGCTTCCGAACGATCCGTCTTACAGAAACGATTTTTGGAAATGGAAACAATATTTCAGCAACAACAACAACACATTTTGTTTATTAATCGTTCCAGCATACAAAAGAAGCCGTAATATAGTATCAGGTAAAACTATATATACTAACTAAAACGGTTGAACGTTTGTTACTGATTTGCATAAATAATACATTTTATAAATAATTGTAAAGGTTTTGGCAATGGAAAATTAACTTCCGGAACTAAAACACGTTTTCATCGTTTCCAAATGTATCGAAATAAAAAGATTTTTGGTGAAGGTTCTAAATTATCAACTGCATAGTTTGTTTCCGAACATTCAGTCTTGCCTTATCTAGAATTAACTAAAAGTAGGTACCTATTTATGTAACAAACATGAACGGTTTTTAATGCGCTTTTTTATATTTTTTATTGCCTTGAATTCTGGTTATAAATATACTTTATTTCATACTATACCTACACTGGAAAATACTGGAAAAAAGAAAATTTGCAATTCGACGCATTCGTCTTTCTTTTAAAACGTAAATTTTTAAATGTGTGTCGCGCCCTTGTTTTTTGACCATGGTAGACATAATGCAGAAAGGTCGCATTGGCAATGGGCAAATCGTCCTCCTATACGAGTATACAGAAGTTTTTGAGTAGGCCGTGCTTTTGTGGATATATGAAGTGCACAATACTATACATATGTTAATATTCTTCTCTGAAACGATGGGAGGGTACCTAATATCCAGCAGTGGAATATTAATGATGATGATAACTTACAAACCATTTTCTTGTTATTCCACTACAAGTTAGCCTTTGACAGCAATGTGTATAATATGTGTGTTAACTTAAGGTGGGGTGAGTGGTGATGTGATCTAAGATCGCCATTACCATCTAATCTGTAAAAAATATGGCATTGGTATATATTACACACATATCCCAAAACGATATTCGCGGCATCTTATAAGAACGGTGAAACGCTTGGCGGCACTTGTATTCGGTAGCTAGCTAACTGAAGCCTCCCACCAAACCAGGCCAGAGAATTATACTTGCGGATCCCCCGCAATCAGTGCCGGATTAACCACGTAGCAAGAGTAGCAATTGCTATAGGCCCCGCGCGAAAGGGGGTCCCGCATATTTAAACCCATTCCGTCTGCCTGAGCGTAATTTTTTGAGTGAAACTGATTAAGGTGTGGTATTTTGAATTTTTTTTCATGTCACAAAAACGTAAAACTTTACAACATTTCCTACTAAGACAATGCACGTAACACACTCGATTTCCTTGGCGTAAATCCCTACTAATATTATAAATGTGAATGTAAGTTTGTTTGTTACACTTTCACGAAAAAACTACTTAACCGATCATCACGAAACTTTGTACACATATTCCTAAAGGATGCTTTTTATCCCGAAATTAAGGGGATGAAAGTGTTTGACGATTTTAAATTTTATCCTAAATACATAAAGTGCTGCCACATTTATGAGGCACATGTCATTCGAAAAACAAAAACAAAAGCAGACGAAGTCGCGGGCAACAGCTAGTAATTTAAATAATTTCATTCGGTAAACGCACAAGTTCATCAAAAAAATGCTTGTATAAACGTGTAGAATTTCAGTTGGCCCGATAATCAGCTTCACAATAAGTCTGCCGTATATACTAGCACTCTTACCTAACACCCATAGCAGATCAAGGGTTCTTCGAAAGATTTGCTACGGGCCCCGCGCTTGCTTAATCCGGCACTGCCCGGAATCTCATTGATAACCTCAGCGCTCACCTCTGCGTAAGTGTATAAAATCAACTTGATATTTGCTTTAACAATAAAGTGAGTGTATAGGAACTGTTTGTGCTCATACATTACATAAAGATCCATTTTAAGAGGATCATAGCTTTTAATTGACTCGATGATATCCGTTGACTCGATGATATTCATCATCTTCATCTCTTACTATTTTTTTTTCTTTTTCGCTACAAGTTAGTTACTGACTGTATCTCATCTAGAGGCAAACTGTTACGATGCAGTCTTAAGGTTATAACGGGCGGATACCTAGGGGAAAGCGTATTAAACCCACACCTAATGGGTGTACTGGACATCTTACCGGACCTCCTAATTCGGGATAATTCGAGAAATTCCTTAGAACCCCCAATAACAACTAAAGCCTGTCCTGGAAAATCACTCAAGGATTTCGCGATTCGTAAAGAGACATGTTTACCGCTAGACCGACCGATTTTAAATATAGGTGCAATTATTTCCAGAAATTCAAAATAACTATTTTTTTTTATTTCACCCTTAACTGCAATCTCACCTTCTGCTGAGTGACGATCGATGATTGTGATTGCCTTATCTGTTAGGGGTATGGTAGTTATAATAAAGTCATACGCCTAATCGGTGTTTTACGTGACATCGTACCGGAACGCTACATCGTTTAGCGGCACCTGTTTGTCGGTAGTCTGGCAACTAGCCACCGCAGAAGCGTCCCACCAGACTATGGCTTCTTGCAAGTTTTGACATACAGATTACTTACTATATCTAACACACGGGAAAGGGAAATAACATCTTAATAAAGTAGTAGATAATTAAATTGTTTACCAACCTTAAATAACTACTTATTTACGGGTACATTACGAAGATAAACCAATCCATCGCCATAAACGTTTATCAACTGCATGAGGTATGCAGACTCCCGGATTTAGCCAAGCAGGCCGGGCCAGATTTAGTGTGTGACAGATGTTAAACTGTCACACCATTTGCCAGTCGGTGGCTCAACGGACATACCGACACCGAAACATTCAGACTAGCAGTTTGTAACTTCAGTAAGAAATTCTCAAGATACTCGTATGCTAAGGTATTACAAAAGTCGCACGTTAGTCATATTTGGTAAGTGGCGATAGCCAACTGGGTAGTACCGAATTCGATCCTAGGCAACCTCAAACTAAATCAAAGTCATAATACAAAATTTTATGGACATGAAAAATGAAATACTTTTCTGCAAACGTTACATAGGGGTGACACTTGGTGGTTGCAGTTTTTAAAAACTCGCAAACATACTTTTTAATATATTTTTTATTATTTTTTGTGGATATAGATTAAGAAATGGGGTAGTATTTTTAAAACCTGTGAAACACGTGTTACATTTTAACCAAAAGCTCAAATTCCAAAATTTTTAAGAAAAATTACAGAACTTTCTGGCCGTTATATTCTCTATACGCTTCATACGACAGCTGCGGGAGGGGGAGGGGTAACTGTATTCTGATCGGCTGAGCTATTATTTGATGATTGAATAGCAATTATAATAATATATAAAAAGCGGTGATATTTAAGGCTCCGGCTTCCCTTTCGGGAGAACGAGTTTGATCCCCGGCATGCACGTGCGTTTTCAATTTGAGCAATTAAAATATCACTTGCTATAAACGGTGAACGAAAACATCGTGAATAATCCTGCATGCCTGAGAGTTTTCATAACGTTCTCAAAGGCTTGTGACGACTAAACCCTCATTCTGAGAAGTGGCGTGTCCCATAGTGGGCCGGTAATGGGTTGAGTTAAGTGACAGTGTTTTTATAGCAGAGCTCGTCCGGGTAAGACCTGCCATGCTTATTTTGGTCGCCAGGCAGTATTGCTGTGTTTCGGTCTAAAGGGCGTGCCGTTGGTACTCGTTGCTTAACACAACAGAAAGGCTTCGACATTCTCCGAACGATATAAACGACCTCTATGGAAAATCTGATATCCGTCCTTTTATATGTTGCTGCGTGAAAGATGGCCGATAAACAAACGCAGTTTCACATTTATAGTTTTAGTAGGTAAGTGGAGATACCAGCGTAATGGAACACCTTTCCAGGCATTGAATAAGCTAATTTTGAACTCAATACATCAGAACAAAATGGCCATAAACTAGCATAGTAATTGTGTACTTGATCGAAGTGAAATATGGCAAACGTAAAATAAATAAGACACGACTTTTGCACATATAACTCTAATGCTTTTAAGTGTAAGAATCAAATTCGCTAACATCACAAGCAAAGTAGAAACTCTTCAGTCTTCATTGATTCACGAGATAATGTTTCGTAGGAGATCCTAATGGCCCATTTAGAAAACTGCTCAATAACTATCCAAGTGACATGGTTTCTTTTGCTTTTTTTTTATACCTGATTTATATAATCCTTTAATGGTCTTCCAGTATATTCTGTTAAAGAGTTAGCGAAAGCAATTACATACAATGTTAACGCATCTGTACCGGGAACTCGGCGTTGTTCACAATTAGATATCGAAAAAAAATTTTTAATCGTTGCGGTAGACGCTGTTTAAAATACATTGAAGAAATTTCTTTGGGTTGCTAATTACTTTATTGTGTATAGCGAGCATGAGAATTAACAGTCCATTTTCGAAAAGATTCTGGGGTCGAGGCTACGATATAAATATGTATATTTTTTTTTAATTCATTTAATACCCAAAACAGATCATGCCATAACATAAACCAGCTACTCTCCACCACATGCGTGTATAAATGCCGCCAATAGATGTGACGGATTTACGTTCTAGAATATTTTCATATCATATAAAAAACAATTTACATATAATATAAAAGAATACTATTCGGATACAAAATTAATATAATACGTGTCCATATGTAAATTGTCCCAGAATTGCTGATATTATTTTTTCTTATTGTGGATTTTTACAAACTGATCTGAATTACGATTACGACCACCTAGCTAGATTTATACGAATCAAAAAGGAATTCGAAAGGCGAAGTGACGTCATGCGATGGACTGTAGGTGTGTTCCATGTTCACGTTCGTTTTTACAATGACTCTATTGATTCTTTATCACGATATACACGAGACATTGATGCATTCGCTGGTGGCCATTATTGTATCACGTTGTAGCTGCCCATATAGGTACAACAAATTGTGTACTTACATGATACACCATTATGAAATCAACCAGCGGCTTCGGCGCGTACCAACTCGGCGACCTGCACGCCTAGCATGGGCAGTGACATTTTCTCCCCGGGGAAAGGGCAAAATATATGTGCCTAACCACAGTTTTATCCACTCCTAGCATTGACGCAATCAATGGACTTATGACAAACGGGTGTAAAGTAGGTACTTTCCCCTGTTGCCGTGCTTTAGCAGGTAGACAAGTAATGATTTTTATTTCTGCACGGCTAGCACGGGCGGGAGATAAAAATTATATCCCCCGATTATATCCTCTGACAAGGGATATATATTAACGTGCCCACCTGCTAAATCACTGGAACATGGAATAGGAGAAGTTTACCCCCGTTTATTAATACACATATATTATTTTGATATTATTTCCACTTGTGCGCCAGTGCTCTGAGAGTTAATAAAGCTGTGGGAGAAGATAAATTTATATCCTTTCCCCGGGGATATAATTGTCTCCTGCCCATGCTAGCCGTGCTGGTGGGAATTAATGTTTGTCTCCCGGCTTTACTTATACTAAGTAATAATTGACGGACCAAGCAGATGGCCCTGGTAACTGACAACCATCGCCTATAAACAGAGCAACACTTCATCTGGCATGCAAGGAGCACTTCCTGCAACATGCCGCCCTGTGTCCTATCAATTTGAGACGTATGTGTTAAGCCTTATGTGCCTGTAACAACACCGACAACCTTGCCTTTCAGACCGCAACGCAGCATCGCAACAATGCTGCTTAGCGGCAGAAATACGCATGGCAATAGTAGCAATAGTACCTACTTCCTCGGACGAGCTCTGTCACAAAAAACTCTACTACTTACTACTAATACTGCATATGCTAGACGTGCTGAGCGGCTTGTTTAGCTTCTGGACTGAGTTCGGCTGACTGCACTGACCCAGCGGTAAGCCGCCTCAGAGACCCTTAGGGCAACAGACGTTTCTGGCCAGCTAAGTACGGGGACAAAAGCCCAGGAACAGAAGACGTTCAACTATCAAAAGCTTGAAGCCCTTTTATTTCGGTTCGGTTTGTTCAGATTATCAAATTAAAAATAAACACCATATCTGATTTTCTTTATAACAGATAATATCTATCAATAACAACGTATATTGGAAATAATTGATTTTGCATGTAAATCAGACATAAATTGATATCATTAATCAAGGAACTAATTTAGATCGCGAAGAGCGTGCTGCGCAGTCAAAATATTCCCTTTTTCACCATAAGATCAATGCGACACAGTCACGATTTTCTGTACAATATAAGGTATTTCAGTGTCGTTTCGCTGTCGAAATGTAAAAAAATTCTTTGCAGATTTCGTCTTAGGTCAATGACTTCAATTTACCTTTTATTGCAATATGCTCGGATTCTCAGTCTATTTTACCCACGTCTTCGTACAATCTTATTTTGGTTGCTTAGCCACTACGAGCTGAAAGATTTGATGATTCAAAACTTCCTGAAAAAAAAGGTCTTCACTTACTTGAAATCAAGGACTCTCGATCTATTTGTATTTGATGTACCCGTTTTAATAAGAAATAAATGATTTTAAAAGTTACGTACGGACTCTAAATACAAACTTTTCATCCTAAGCTTGTTAATTTCCTACTACTACACGTTCTTATCCCGAGAGGCCTAAGCGGCTTCTTTTACAGGAGAACTTATGAGGACCTTCAGCGGTACTCCATGTTGGCAGGCTGAACGGGTTTACTGATCGCATGCTAGTAACAGTGACAGCGAACGATGGCGTACTAATAGAAACATAAGTGTAAACAATACCAATTACTGGCCTGGCTGTTACTGAGAATTTATTGAACAAAATACTTATTAAAGTTAATGCCTACCTACTAAACCCCGGGTTGGTTCAGAACCGATCATGAAACTTCTTGTCTCACGAGGCAGTTACTTATTAACACTTAACCTTAGCTTCACTTATGCCACGATCGATACTGCACAATATTTCTCACTGCGAACTAAGCTCCTAGCACAGGTCAAGTTCGGTCAAGGCCCGGTGGCAAAGTGAAATGCATACAAATGAGACTACCAACGTAGTTAGTTCCGGCAATACTGACCATTGTCCCATATCTGTATCAGGAATCACAAAGACGTTAGCTGAAAGATACAATGTTACACCTACAAGCAGTATTAACGAGGTTTGTAAAAGGCCAGTTGAATTAATGCGTAGGAACCTTTTGTGCACACGACATGTAACAACTACGAGTAAAACCTCGTATACGAGGTAAAGATTTGATTTTCTAAACAGATGTAGATTCCTGTAAATTTAAACTTCACGTTGAGTAACAGTTAATGACCGATGAAGTTACCTCACTTTTTTAAACAGAATACATACCTTAGTAGCTCTAGAAATTAGCGCATTTCAACAAACAAACTCTGCCGCTTTATTATTAGTACCTATAGATGTCGAGGAACCACAAGTAAATAATGATTGACTTAATTAAATAGCTGCATCCTGTATCATTTTTCATTTCATTTGAAGTACTCTCAACGAGTGTCAATTGAAAGAATGTTATGTTAAACACATTGCGCCAATTACTTCTTGCATACAATGGGATCCAATCAATTTGTAATTCCACTTTATTAGAAGCTTTTGTATGTTTACATTCATTATGCGTGCATTACTTTAGTAGTAAGGCCCCTCCAACCAAAAGGGGTTACAAAAAATGGGAATAGTGTTCATTTGATATTTACTTGATGGATTGAAAGTTGAAACTGATCTTAAACAGCGACAATATCATATTCGGAATGTTTACTGTTTGGTTAAGTGACATTAATAAACTAGTATAAACCAACAGACTGCCGAGTCATTAGTAATATTGTCACGATTATTTTTACAAAGAAGTTGATTTCTAAGTGAGTGATTTTGTACACATACTCTATAGATATGAAAAATAATTCAGATTTCTTTCAAAAGAGACTCGAAGAATTATATACTCAAAATAAGGTTGTGTTTTTGGTTAGCGGTTATTGCAATTGCGCCCAAACAAATAAATATCACCTAGGTTTAGATTATAATAAGAAGCGTTCGTTGTATTAGTAACGAAAGTTTCGGTTATTACTAAAAAAAACATCCTTCTAAAATGCCCAGCAGCGAGATATTTTTTAGACTTATGAGGATGATGCTAGTTGCTGTAGTGATATTCTTTATTGTCACAATTAAACAAGGGTAAAAGCTTCGGTTCGATAGTGCCAATAGATGAATTTTCGTTTTTTTTTCCATATAACATATTTGTCACCGTGACTGGAGTTTTCTGCGATGACATCAGAGAAATCAAACCTACATGTTTATTTGGTCTTCGCCTCCGCTGCGCCTACACGGAGAATATTAAATTACAACGAGAATAAATTAAAGGGCGGTAATATAAGGACAGAAATATCCTAAGAAATTTCGTGAACTGCTATTTTGCGGAAGTCGACGATTAACGTTAGGCTTTATTTGCTATAAACCTCAAAAACCAAGCAAATCTTTACTTAACCACGTCAAATGAGAGATGATATAGATTCTCTTTACCCTCTTCACCAACTTGGATTACCAAGGGTGAAAAACAATTTTTTTACTGAGATCCTGAAAATATTTTAACGCTTTTTCTTTCTGTCTTTCTACTTTGTCGTATGTCGCAAATAGGTCCGACCGCACTACGCATACCGCACGTTTGAACGCTATGCCGATAAAACCTTTACCCACATAGGACTAGGCCTACATATAAAAACTCTTTAGGTACACCGTCTTTGTCGGCGAAGACGAGTAATTTCGAACGTCAACCACCCGTTCTACTCTTACCTAGTTTTCTTCATTTAATTTTCGTTAAAAAACGTGCTTACCAACTTTCAACTAACTTTAAAGTTACCTCGTTAAAGGCTATGGAACCTAGATTAACGTGAGCGTTGCATAAACATCATTAAAATATTTTAAAAGTCAAATATAGGCATAGTTAAAATTGCTTATAAATTATGCCTATATTCGTAAAGTAATATTTTTTACCTGAATCGTTGTTTTGAAACTTATTCAACTTAATCGTTTTAGCAACTTTCAAGATAATTGTTAGCCATTAGTTTGTAAGAACGTCTTAGTGCCGTGCATAGGACATGGCTTTAGATTCTTCTTAATTACCTTGCTTAATGTAGGATTCGTTTTGATTTTGCTTATTCACTTCAGTTGCTTTAAATTACTATTACTAATATACATGAAACATTTAACACTTCCTTCATTAATACAAATATTTCCTAGCATTACCATCGATGCAACTGCCGGGTTCCTGTAATCTCCATACATAGCGCTCTCCAAGCTGTCTTACTCACGACCTTATGATTATATCATGAGCGACAATTAACCACAGTATATATAAACACACACACACACAAACACATACACACAGTAGAAAAAACAGTAGTTCGAAGCTTTTGATATTGTGGTAAATGCCGACATCGTCTAAACCATGTCACGACTGTGTGTAGAGGCTAGGGTTGCCTATAAAACGGTGTATTATTTTGTAAAAACATTGTAAATATTAGGAAAAGTAGTAAAAGATTGACCTTTATAAAAAGAGAACTATTTTTTATTGTAGGCTTCTCATCAGTAGAATCAGCTTCAGAACTGTCGGTGGAGTACAAGTAAAATAAAGGCTTGACTTTACAAAGAGTCTGTGTGGTAGGCCTACTTGAATTAAACAATATTAGTATACTAACACTTTCAAATTTAATTAAATGTCCTGAGTAAATGAAACCTCAACGTCCGGATAAAGATCATTATTTGATGTTTGTCACATATCTTATTATAAAATCGCTATAGATATTGTGTTTTCGGTGCACGTTAATGTCCTCAAACCTTTTGTTCCTACACAGGAAAGTGAATAGATATCCTTTCATATATCCTGCAAAACTAGCCCCAATAAGTAACAGGTTGGTTTGAAGAATACACAGGAGGAGATGCAAGGTGTGTGACTGTGTTATGGAATTGAAATTAGTCTCATTATTGATAAGCTTGTTGAACTATGGCTGGTAATACATAAGACCGAATATTATAACTAGCCACTTTGCTTAACGTATCTGAAGTATAAGATTTATTTCAATTCGATTCAGTATGGATTAGATGGAAGACGACATAAAGAGAGAAGCTGGGAGTGTTTAGTCAAAATTGTCACAAGACCTTGGAATTTGAAACTTCTTACTAAAGATAACCGATGGACGTGCAGCAGAGGTCGTCCATCGGTTGATATGATGATATGATAAGTTAGCAAACGAAATATTCGTTACATATTCGTTTGCTACCATAAAAAACAAAAGTTCGACTGTGGGTAGCACTGAACACCTAAGTTTTATTATATTGATTTACAAAATTAAAATAAAGTAATAAATGTCAAAAACAAAATTAATCAATCTTGTATTTCACAGTCGTTGTGAAATGTTAAACTGATTCATCCCATCTTCATGTGGGTTTTAAACCTCCCCAGTGTTAGTTAATTCACAATAACGTTTTATGTACAAGATACAGAATTGTATGAAAATGTATTTATTAAACTTGATTTTTGCACTGCATGACAATATAACCTTTGTTTGCAAAATCAATATTCATAAATCAACAAGTTCCTAAATTGTTATGGTATTTGTTTAATATTTTTGTTGGTCTAATTCGACATATATTGTTATAACATACCATCACCATCATTCTTACCTAGGTACTACCACCACTGGACACTACTGTGATTTGGAGGGATTACCAAAATCCGCCTTTGTGCCCTGCATATTTTAAAAATTCATCTGTTTACTGTAAATAGCCTAAGTACCATTACTGTGATACTTCAAGCCATCAAATAGTATATTTGACTTTCTTATCGCCGCCTCGATGACACAATCCGTATAAATCACTAGATAATGCTATATTTAGCCTTGGACGGTACCAATAAGGTTCCTTGTTTTCGATAACGCCTCATTAAGTACTAACCACTATTTCTGTCCGGCGTTAGATCACTGCATGTCGCCTACGATCAAACCTACGCGGTCGCTGTAAATAGTGATATGGTGTTGACAACATTCCTGGGTTAAGTATTGTTGCCAAGTTGGTATATAAATGGCGCTTAGTACGGAAATGGTATATCGGATAGCTACATCCATGAAGTTTAGCGTCACTCGCATGGTTTATATCACTGTCTAGTCTTGCAACTGCACTATATAAATTAGCTCTCTACCATCTACGTAATAAAAATTTAAAACTGACTAGTAGTAGATTATAAGGTGATATTTTGCCTTAAAGGCATATAAATAGTTAGTCTAGTTCTAAAGTAGATAACATGTTATATCATAAACATAGTCTTGACAGTACATGGTCCCAGATCCTATCATTATTTAAAGTTGAACAAACACTGAGTTTTTTTGTTATTTACGAGCAAAGATGTGCCTGATTATTAGATGACTTAAAAAAATCCAAAATTAAAAGTGCAATTATTTTAAAAATTAAATCGGTGGCGCTAATTTCGGCGCCCCGCACGGTCATTCATTGTTATAAAATACCAGATTTAGCCCGCGTTTCGTAAAAATAATCAAATCACTACCAAAAATCCGCTTGTAAATAATCATATTCTTAGCGGACGCAAAATTATAATAAACTAGCTGTTGCCCGCGACTTCGTCTGCGTTTGATTTTGTTTTTAAAGTATTCAGTATCGCTAAGCCTTAAATGAGTATAGTTGTATATACATATAACATGTGACTGTTAATTAATTATAGACAAATAATTTGCAATAAAATAAAATTGTGACTTTACTTAAAGATCTAAGCTATCCTATCTCTTAAGTTGGACCAGACTGCTCACGGTGTGCCAATTTAATTTAAAATCGGTTCAGTAGTTTAGGAGTCCATCGCGGACAAACATCGTGACAGGAGATTTATATATATTAAGATAAATAAATAAATATACTACGACAATACACACATCGCCATCTAGCCCCAATTTAAGCGTAGCTTGTGTTATGGGTACTAAGATGACTGATGAATATTTTTTATTAATAATATACATAAATACTTATAATATACATATAAACACCCAGACACTGAAAAACATTCATGCTCATCACACAAACATTTTCCAGTTGTGGGAATCGAACCCACGGCCTTGGACTCAGAAAGCAGGATCACTGCAAACTGCGCCAATCGGCCGTCAAAAAAATTAAAAATAGTTATTCCTTTCCGCAAAATCTGACCGGAGGTTTCAAGCTGTGAGTTGATAGATAAGTCAGTCAGTCTAGGAAAAGGTGATGGACTGACGGATTCAAAATAATATAGGTAGATTACAAGTATACGAGAACCTATGTATCTTCATATCTCTATGTTTGTATTTTCAGCCGTCACCTCGCTACTCTTAATCATAATTCACAAAGCAAAAGGAAATACCAAATACCAATACCTATATCAGTCGCTTCCGGAATATTATTTCCTAGGTCCAATTAGCAAGTTATTCTAGCCCTTAGACGCTTAAACTTAAGGATCAGGTAATCCAGTCTATTTTAGTGTTTCTTGCGAATCGTAAACCGAATCTTGCGAAACGTATATTTTACGGGGACCGTAAATAGAAGTGTGAACGACTTTACCTATAAGACGAATTTATAGTTTTAGCAATTATAACATTTCATGCAAATCATACTATTTCAATTGGAGATTAAGCGCTGTAAGCTATGTAGGTTATATTATGGCATACCTAGTTTAATCTTTCACATTGAATACTATTACTTAAGGTTTTAATTTATCAGATTTAAAAGTACTTTTCCGTTTCCAGGCGGCGAACTATTTCTGAGCCAAATTTTATGAAGATCGTAACAAAAATAATAAATTATTTACTGTTCATCAAAACATAGCTACAAGTTACATTACATCTGAGTAATATGTATTAACTTTAATTATTATTATTAATTACGTGGATATACGGATATCAACTGTCCACTGTGTTTTTTTTTTTTAATAATAGTATGGCTTACTGTGCCACTGCTGGGCAGACCTCTTCTCTCATAGGTGCCCTAAATTTATTTTCATACAAAGCTTAAGCCCACCGCGCTTCTCCAAAGTTGATGGTTTCGCTCAAGAAACCATATATATCTTATACTAAAGTATACATGGATACAATATCTAAACAAATTGTAATAATCTGAATAATTTAAACTATCGTATCCGGTACACATAGAGTTTTAACTGTTTGCCTTTTTCTCAGCACAAAACTCATTACTTTCGTTGGGCCATTCACCTGATTAAAGCCAGCCTGATAAGACGAAGGCGGCACTTTGATCAAACCATCGATACTAATCGTGTGGTTTGCTTATAGTACAGGAGATGAGGTAAGGATTTATGCTAAATAAGGAAATCTTGGTTTTACCCGCGGTGAATAAGACTGAACGCATTATTGCAAAAAAAAAATCGAGTTAGTAGAAGAGACTAATTCATCACAGCATGGAGAAAAGGACGATTTTTCTTTTAAAAATACGAATGTTTCCCTTTGTATTTTTTTTTTGTTCGTGCAATAAAGAATTTAATAATAATTATGTTTCTGTAAAACTTCCTTTGAGAATTAATGCTTTAAAAGAAGCCATTGTAATTTCCCATCCTTTTAAATATACATATGCCAAAAATAAAGTCGATGGTTGCGAAATTAGGCTTGAGGGAAAGACAGACAAGCAAACTTTAACGCATTTATAATATTAGTAAAAGTTAAATATTCACAAGCAACATTTAAGAATTTAAAAAATCGCAGAACTTCTGTATTTATGAGCTACTCACGTACAAAATGGTATCATCAGTATATTGCAAGCCGTAAGGTGCTAAATCTGATATATATTTATTTAATTTGTACGTTGTTAGGTCAACATCTCGTGAGACTGAGGGATTGGGAGAATATGTGTGTATTGTAAAATAATACACCGTAAGTAGATACAGATGTCTGGTTATGACAGATTATAGCCCAAGATTCATACTTCTGGGATACGCTGGACGTAATTAAAGCCATGTATTTTATGGTATAAAGGTTCAAAAATAAAATTGAACATCCATACAAACATTTCTCTTGAAAGATGGAGTTTCAAAAAGCGCTAAGATACTTTTATCTGGTGGGAGCTTCGTCCGTGGCAACTATTCTGCCGATCTAGATCGCCATAAGCGATTTAGCGTTCCCGTATGCCGTATGAAAACCTGTAAGTAGTATGTATTAAATATAGATGCCACGACCCTAACACATTAGCCCGCTATCATAATGAACTGCATCAATTTGTAGTGAAATAAAAACATAACACCTCTAGTATAATAACAAAACGAAATTACCAGTTATTGTAACACTTGTTTTTAGTGTGCGCCATGAAGACTCTATTTTTCTTGTGTTCAATGGAAATTGGTAAAGCAACCCGAGGTCTAATCAATGGAATGATTTAGTTCACTGACTCTTCTTTTAAGTTACTTATCATATGATTAGCTTATTTATTTATCGATTATGGCTTGTCTATCTGTTTTGCTAGATATTATATTATATGGTATTGTTTCGTCTATATAGTACCATAAAGAACAGTCACTAATTCTTTTCTGTACACAATACTATACGAGTACAATGTGGTCAGTGATATTAAGATATACATATTTACTTTATTTAGACAGGGTTTTCTTCCAGTAGAAACCACATTTCTAAAAGCGGTGATAGCCTGGTGATTGGGACTTTGGCCCCCTTTTAGGGAGCACATGTAACTTTCAGAATTACGTGGTATTTCATGTTTCCAATGAAATATCACTTGCTTTAACAGTGAAGGTAAACAACAAGAAATAACCTGCATGCAGTGGCGTGCACAGGGTTTTTGACCAGGGTATGCATAAAGCAGGTACATGGCATAAAATGGAAAAACTCCCCTACAATACTAGTTATATAAAATAATTTGGGTATGCAGTGCTTTTGTGCATGTATGAAGTGCACGCCACTGCCTGCATGCCGAAGAGATCTTCGTAATGTTCTCAACGCGAATGCGTATAAAGTCTACCAATTCGCACTTAGCCAGCTTGAGTCAGTAGTGGACCTGTAATGGTTTGATAATGATGATGATGATGATGAACTCTATATATATGCTTGTATGAGAGTAAGAAGTCAAAGAAATTCTCTATTTTCTTTATTTAAACTACCTAGTTAAACTAGGAGAATATAATAAAGAAAATAGAGAAGTTCTGACTGATGGACAAAATGGAATTCCACCCGATTTGAGACTCCTTGATCCGTCATCCGCCAAGGAGTCGAGGCGGATTGATGAGTGATCAAGCGAGCCTCAACACCTAAGTGACGACTACACCTAGTCTTTCAAAACTGGAGCGACTAAGAAGAAGATATTCTCCAAAAAGGAATATAAAGTACGTTAAGTTTCTCACACTTATCATGCATACGTATACTGTCGTTCGTTGTCATCTCTAAGTTCTTCAATGTTGTAACTTAGCATTTATGTACGTACGTTGGCGTTGACTTAAGGTGATGCAAGTTGATTTAAAAATATAATGCACTTCGTATATCCTGTGCCAAACGTGATAAAATTGTAAAAAAACAAATCGCCTTCTATCTGATGCGCCGACAAGGCTACCGATCCTATTTGCAACAATCATAGGAAATCCAACTAGCATAGTTTTTAGACTGTATCAGATAATGGATATAGCGCGGAAACGAGGTATATTGTACAGCCTATACCTTTATACAGCTATAATAAATAGCACTTTAACTCTTATCAAAACTACGTGCCTTGGTTGTAGTATTTATTAGATTTTTAATTACTGTTATAGTAATTTTACAAAGTGGGTAAATATTTAAACTTTTGAGAACTATAAATTCATATTGGCCAGATATCTTATTAAATTGATTAGGATTATTACAAATACGCTTATAATTATTATTTAATATATAAAAAGTTTTCAAAAGACAATTAAAATTATATTTGATGTTTAACCCGTGTTCATGACATTGAGTTGATTGGTATTTTGATATACTCGTAAGTACGACTGCATTATCGATACATTTCAGTTTCAAGTCCGATCAACGTCGAATAGAACCGAGGACCCTCTCCCCGTGACGCTATAGCAACCCCTCAGCACGGTTAGCATGGACACTATGTCGCCAATTGTCTCACCGGGGAAAGGATAAAATTGCATCTTCTCCCACAGCATTATCAACTCTCAGAGCACTGGCGCACAAGTGGAAATAATATCCAAATAATATATGTGTAATAATAAACGGGGGTCAACTTCTCCTGTTCCAAGTTCACCTGCTTCAGCCGGTGGACATATTAATTATATCCCTTGTCAAAGGATATAATCGGGGGACATAATTTTTGTCTCCTGCCTATGCTAGCTCTGCAGGTGGTTATCGGCAAGTGTCCTTCCGATAAGGAAATAAGAACGATACACTCCAGTTCTTTATGGACTGGAACGATGCGAAGATACCTCCCGGGATCTAAGTGGTTATTAATACCCTGTTATTGTTTAAAGTTGAATATTTTTTAATCATCAGATATACTATGAAACAACGGCAGATTTCCTGTGCAAAAACTGTCATATTTTCAACAAATTTATTTCTCAGATGAATTTGATTTGGCAATGAGATTAAGTCTTAACTTAAAATACGCGGAGGTATTTTTTTATAAATGTACACAGATTTTTCAAAGTTTATTGGCGGTTTTTTTTAAAGAATGCTACAATTCAAGAAGAAGGAATCTTTATGTTTTCAGAGTTATTTATTTATTTATTTCAAACAAACACATAAAAAGTAAGCCAAAGAATACAGATAAAGTCTGTGATTACCACACTAGGATTCCCTGTGTCGTGGAAACCACTTCCTTCCAGGTTGAATACAATAAAGATAAATAAAGGTAACTTAATAAATTAAGTAAGTTAATTAAACGACGTAATTCTACTGATGATTAGTCCAGTCTTTCCACTGGAAGGTTTGCACATAATCGCCTCGATGGAAAGACGGGTTGGTTTGGTCGCAGTAGATGGTATTACTTGCACAGAGGACGCGCTGCTGCCCGTTCTCCTTTACATTCCCTTATATGCCTCGTATGACACCCCTGGGGAGAGGACATAGCTGTATTCTGATCTGCCGTTAGCACACTGCACAATAATAACATTACTGCAAAGTAAAATAAACACGTAGTCCGCTAACTAGGTCGTAGGTCTATACTCCGAAACCATCACTCCCATAAGAAAGGAGGCCTTTGCCCAGACGTTAATAGGCTAAGAATCAAATGAAGAATATTGCAGTCTGGCAATCTGCCGTTGCGACACTCCCCATGCCCGCCCCATACCGATGTAGTTTATTTTTATGTAGTTAATTTTCGTTTGAGATTTTTCCAATTAATTCGTATTGGGTTTCCGTGTTTCCCACGCAATGCGCCGATAGTTAACTTTCGTTCATTAAATATCTTGAAATAAGTGCTTACAAAACAAGATCTAGTGTCAACACCGCGAGAATAACTTTACATTTTCAGTACCTAGGTAGTGTAGGTACTCTCAACAAATCTGACGCGATCTCAATATAAATCATTCGCATTAGCATAAGCAAGCCTACGCTGTTTAGTTTAGAGTTAATCTTAAAGGGTTTTCGCTACATTATTAACGTTTAGTCTAGTCACTAGTGTGCTTTTCTATCGCTGCTTTATTTCTTTGAATTGAAAAGAACGCTTTTTTCCTACAATCTGCCATATTAACGATATTTGTAAAGAACGGAATTTTTAAAATTGACTTCTGTCCCTGAACTTATTAATTTTCGCAAATACAAATGTGATTGACAGTTTTATTACCCACCTTTAACATTTGGTCACCATTCAGAATTCAGAATAGCCTGAATAGATTACCAAATTAATAAAATATTGACTTTCAAAATTTGCAGATTGCTATTATATCATATAACTTACTCCGCAAAATAGTCAGAACCCCAGCAAGTTTTTGTTTTTAATCCTAATTTTAAGAGATGATTCGCTGGGCGAATATGCCTCTCTGTAGTGTTACATTACGTATAACTAAATACAGTACTAGTACTACATACAGCAGTAGCCAGGACTGTTATCGATAGAGGAATTGGAACCCCAGCAAGATCTGGACTCTTATTTCAATGTTCTTCAGTTCATCCAGTTTGTGCTAACTAAGTAAGACAGAAATCTTTTTGATATACGCTATCGCCACTAGGCTATGAAATTGATAGTATTGGTTTCCTTTTTTTTATCATTTACTTTTGCAATCGAAGAATATTTTATTTTATTTCTAATCGTGATATTGGCAATACAATTTCGATTACTCCCACGGTCGTCTGCACTTTTACATAGTTATCATCTGTACATGACGACATTATCGCCTGTCATAATATCATTTGCTGCTGTGTTTATAGATAAGTGTTTTGTTAGGCGACTACGAGATCTTCCTTTTGGGCCAACCATATTGAGACACCTCTGATAATATGCCTCCTGAATTACATGGCCACATATTTCGCCCACTTTAATGTTAGACAATAAGAGCCGTCATCGAACAGTACCATATAAGAACCCCTACAACACATTCGACGCACACCTACGACCGACCGATCGACTAGTGGTTTTCGAGTATGGAAATGCGGGGTAAAATGGATCTTACCAGCACGGCTAGCATGGGCAGGAGACAATTATCTCAGCGCTTTATCAACTCTCAGAGCATTGGCGCACAAGTGGTAATAAAATCCAAATAATATATATATATATATATATATATATATATATATATATATATATATATATATATGTGTGTGTAATAATAAACGGTTGTTAACTTCTCCTATTCCATATTCCCCTGCTTTCGCTGGATACGTTAATTATATCCCATATCTCTTGCTGAACCGCATTAAAATTCTGTCTATTATAAAAGGGGCCTGTGATATTTTTTATTTTTCTTCAAATGTTGATAATATTTGAAGAAAAATAAAAAAATATCAAATTAATTGAACCTATGTATTATTATTAATAGACACGAAAACCAGTCACTTGATTATTACAGCTGAACAAAACCTGTTATTAAATTTTCGTCCCATTTCTGATGTTGCGACACTGACTAAGCCAGTAATCGCCATAGTGACTAAGACGCGTAGGTCGTAGGTACTAATCATTCTGACTATTAATCCATCGATTATTTGCGTAACCCAAAGGCTTTAAACGAGAGTGCGTGTCTTTTTTTTTTTGTGTACTGTTCTTTGAATATAGAAAAGAACACCAACTACTCTAACGATTTTTAAATCTTCATAAAGCAAAATATGTAAATTGAATAATATTTAGGTACATTCAATTGTGTAATAACACAAAGTATAGAACATCTGCATTGTGCAGTTTGCGCTATTAACATAACGCAGACTTTGCCGTATCGGAATATCTTCATAGACTGAAGACGTACGAGTAGGTATTCAAAACGGTAACACTGCTATTTTAGATAAAACTATATCTAGTTTTTATGGTTCCATAATGAAAATAGTTTTCTGATAATAATGACAATTTTATTTTACTAAATAACAACCTCAATGATGTAACAAAACATTTTTTTTTAATGGCAGAAGTGAGCTAAAGTGAGAAAAGTTGAACTTACAACCAGATGTTTTCAGTACTTTCATGACTACGACACCCTACCTTATACGTCGTTTTCTAATAGATTTTAATCGAACTTGCATATGGATTTATAAAACCATTCAGAAGATCAGATTTGAAGAAGGTTTTTTTCTAAACCTACTAATAATGTACATAATTACAATGATACCAATACAGATAGATTACCTTTTCTGGTCTATGCTATGTGTGTAGGAAGACAAACGTCTAACTATAATAAGTAAGGCTGCAGCGCTGGCGCATAAATTTTTACTTGCTAATTGCTACCTACGAGTCTAGGCGCTCATTGATATTAAATTATGCAGAAAAAGGGCAATATAGCAATTGCAATAATAAAATATATTCTAGAAACATTTGTTTGTAGGTATAATGTAAATTATTGTTTTCTATACCAGTTAGTATATTAATTAAAGTGTATATGACTGATCCTCTTGCAGCGGAAGAGTGATATTCTGGATACATATTTTTTATTTAGGATTTATTATTCTTTAAGCAATAGATAGTACGTTAGCTATAAAAGCTGTTTCAAATTCCAGGTACGTATTTAATATTCTTAGAAAACAATTAATATTATGAATTAAAAATTCTAATATTTATCTACACAAGTTCACGGTGCGTTGTTAGTATAAACAGAACATTTTACTATCAGGTAAACGACTTATGTGCGAGGGATTAAAATCACCATATAAAACAATCTCATTGGATTTAGATTCTGGGTCGCATAGCATTACCATATCTAGTGTTGCAAGGATCAGCTATATATGTTTTTATTGTTTAGTATTCAATTTTTACTTCAATAGTGAAAAATTCTTATGGTTAAAAGGTTAACTGATATATTTGCAAGTAATAATAAAGTAATTCTAAGAATTTCCATAGCATTTTTGTCCGCAACATTAAATATACTTTTATGGTTATTTTCAAATCCATGCGTTACGGAAATCGATCTATTGCATTCTACTTTACCTGAATGTCAGTCCCTGTCTTGTTTGTTATATGTAAAATTTTGAAAAATGACTAATTTGCAGGGTTGCTAGAGGTTAACACGCTTCTTTTATATAGAGAGAACATAAATTATTACAATGTACAGTCTCTTTAACATCTGGTCTAAAATCTTATTAACTCTTCTGTGTACTTTAAATACACATAATAAAATCAAGAAAGAAAAAATTGAATGAACTGGTGAAAATTATTGAAATTTTGGTATTTGTAAACTTTGATACCAAGATATTACTTTAAAGATCAGTCAACAAGCCGATGACGTAAATAATTCTTGATATTTTATTTATGTACCGCATGATATGACTGACTTCTGAGTCTTACTTGCCTAAACTTGTATGTTAAATTATTCTGACTCAACTTCTGCAAGAACATCTGTTTTCTTCGTAATTCAATGACATCACTTCATGGTCATATATTCCATTAATAATAACAGTGGTGGAGGAAAAATGTTATTCAGAACATGACCTAGTTGTATGTTTTTCCAGGATTAAACTGCAAAGGAAAATGAGACTTAATTTTATACTGACCTTTGTGGTTATTAGGAATATTTTTATCAATTCTATATCTACATAAGTAGGTATCTAACAATAATTTATTTAATGCTGACCTGAATGTTTTCCTATGCACATTATAACAAATTATTGGACTTTTGGTTAGTTGTTATTTTTTGCCATCTATCATGAAAACGACATATTTTTAAAGACGGTCGATTGGCGCAGTTTGCAGTGACCCTGCTTTCTGAGCCCGGGGCCGTGGGTTCGATTCCCCCTACTGGAAAATGTTTGATGAGCATAAATGTTTTTCAGTGTCTGGGTGTTGTATGTATATTCAAAGTATTTATAAAAATATTCATCAGTCATTTTAGTACCCATAACACAAGCTACGCTTACTTCGGGGCTAGATGGCATTGTTTGTATTGTTGTAGTATATTTATTTATTTATTTTAAAAGGAATCCTAGTTTTAAAAGGTTTCAGGATCACAAAATATAATCAATCGCCTATAACAGTCCACTACTGGACTAAAGGCCTCTCCCAACGGGAGGGTTTGCCATTAATCACGATGCTGGGCAGAAGTGTTGGTGATCGCAGTAAATGGTAGTAATCGCAGTAGTAGCACAGAACACGCTGCTTTCCGTTCTCCGTTGTATTCCCTTAGTTGCCTCGCACGACAATCGCGTGAAATGGAGGGGTGGAGACAACGGTATTCTGATCTGCAGTCAAACTGATGAAAGAAAACTGATTTTTATTTTTGAGGTCATCATATAACCATTCTAAGTTAATTTCAATTCAATATACTCGTACCTATTAACTTCAAAGACATATTCGTCATGGCATTGAGTAGAAGGCACCTTAATGATAGTCTATAGATTAAAAAGCAATTAGAAATTGTTATTATGATTACACTAGCTATATGAGCCCCTCAACTAAACTCTAATTTGACATATTTATATGTACCCTTTACAGGATAATGTTTTTAATAAATATGCTTCTGTATTGTATCATTTCTTACATAATCCTATATCTATAGGACATCCCACCAAAATTATAAGGTCTTTCTATTCAACGCAACTTTGAAAGTTTGGACTTTTATACCTTGCTATTAATTATTGTTTTCGTGCAAACAGGTTTAAGTATATCTATATATACCTACCTATGGGAGGATCACGGAAAGCCAGTGCCACGGTCGTCATACATTGATCGGTTAGATATAGTATGTAACCGATAAAACCTAAGCTAGGTGAAAGGTTCAGTTGAAAGGATGTTATAGTGCAGTATCACTATTATATCTCTGATTTAACTAAAACAATAATTGGAAGGCATACCCACTTAACAACTTCTACACTGGAATCCGTCGCGGAACTTAAAAGTAAATACTTTTTCCACCTACTGGCTATTGAGTCACCGGCATACAGCCACGATCACCTTTATCCATTGAAGCCTCTATCGCAAAACACACAAGCGCGCGTGTACGCAAACGCGCACACAGATAGCTGTTCAAGCCAGTTTGACATTTCTCGTCCCAGTCAGTTGGCCGAAGCACGGCGTCGCGGTACGATCGCCCGCCATTTTGTTAACGAAATTCCGTGCATTTAATTAAAAATAAACCGTACGTGACTAGTGATGTGTTTGTGTTTTTAACGTTTTATGGAGGTCCGAAGATTGCTTAAATAATATCATAAACGAAGGATGAGGATTTGGGTATTTCCAACGGTTTTTTCGTAAAGTAATAATATTGTATTCGCGGTCATTTGTTTTTCTCCTAACCTGCCATGCCGAAGGCGGCTCAATGTACCACAAATGATGCAAATTACAAAATGATAATGAGGGTTTTGAAGAAGTCTTCTTTTAAGATACTATATGGATACCTCGTTAAAGTTAAACCCACAAAATAATTAGACTCGTAAAATGTAAATAACAGTGAGGTATGTAGGTTACGGTCAACGTTCCAGACGGGATCGGGGTTAACTAAAGACATCAACGAAACTCTAGACGCTCGGAGATATTTTGGTTAAAATCTTAACTTAAGTAGTTAGGTACTTAGAATAGATCTTACCGAACTGAATGCATTTTTAATGACGTAAAGTTGATAATATCTGATCATGAAACTATAACTAAATGATCTTTAGTTATAGTTTAATAATAAAATTAGCGCGAGGGAAATAACGAATTATATATACCTAAGTAGTCAAGTATTTCACACGTTCGAATATATTTATAGGTGTGACATAATGAAACTGATGAGTTACAAGAGGTAAATAAGTACTTGCAAATGTGTGTGGTTGTTAATATTGTTGCAAATTAAAAAAAAAACCTTATTATGTATGGCATTTTACGTACGCTTCTCAAACATAGTATTATGTTTATCAATAGATTGCCATTTACAATCTGTAAGATAATACAGGTCCTTAAGACGATTCTGCTTTTAGTAATATATTTCCAAACACAAATAATTAAACTAAATAAATCTACATTCAATATTATTCACTGTAAATTAATAAAATGATATCGTCAATTGCTTACATATAATAATACTTTTGGATTATAATAAAGGCCGTAAAGGTAGGAATAATAATGACGATATTGATCAGCTTATTTTAATTGTCACCATTATAGTATTTATTATATAAGTACTAGTTGTACTAGTAGTTTTAATTGTGTATAAAAATGAGTTCGAGATTTATCTGAACAGAGTTACGTTATTCCGGCGAAGCAAAGTATTCTTAAGTACATTTGACAGTTGCTTGTGTCCATGCATCATAAGTTGGACCTCAAAGGATAAAATGAAATAAATTTGGTGATTAGATTTGATGGATATCTTTTTTATAATATAATACATTCATCGAAACTATTCTAGAGCGAACACATGAAAACAATATACTGTTGACCAGTAAAGTTCGTATACTTAATTTAGCCACAGTATGCTTCAGTTCAATACAATAGGTATAAACATCAAAATATGTAGTTAGTTTTCTGACTCACTGATAACCTCATAACAATTTTACGTGCATCTACTGTTTCCACCACTCTAGACTTTATTGCTATTTAAAATATGATTATGCTATTTTATATGTATTTTATATGTCTTGATCATAATCTTAGCTGGTTCAGTAGTATAGGAAAGATCAGGAAAGATAGAGATTAAAGGGGTAAATTATTGATTTTTTGATACGTTGCAATATATTTATGAAGTACCTACCTATGACTATATGCCTCATAGCTTAGATGCCAACTTATTAATTTGAATTGACAATTCAAAAAATGATTTGAAAAAAGAAACGATTGTCGCTATAAAATATATCTACAAGTTGTTTAATTTATGACAGTGATGTAATGATTCCCTCTTCGTTAGTCTTACTCTTGATTTGACGTTATCTTTCACTTCACTTAGGTTTATGTATGTAACCGACTAAAAACTAAATGTATCACGACCTGACTTTGTTTGACCCTCAAATAAACTACAGTAAAAAAGACAATTAAACTTTTTGCTTAGTTTGATCTGTAACTTTTTCTTCCTATTGACAAAACTACCGTCTGTGTTCCGATGTCATACCAGATTTAATTCGAGATGCGTACTTGTATAACGCAGAGTTGGTGACTTATTTATCTTGGATGTACTGTATCTGAATACATTTACCGGGTTATTAATTTCCATCTTAAAGTGCATCATCACCATAACCATCTAGAACCCCAGGTAAAAAAACCGGTTTATGTTTCGTACTACATTCCCTTGATGTAGCTACATGTACTAACTTTTGTACCTCAAATGGACAACCATTACGTGAAGAGTTCTTTTATAAATTTCCTCCCTCAATGCATTCTCACTTATTTGTCATATCATCCCATGCCTTATTTGATTTGTATTTTACTTCTCACGATATTAAACCCACTAAGTTAAATTCGATGACAGTCTTTGTCCCATTTTTTCTCTCTTATATAATAGACAAACACTTTAAATTAATATTATTATTACCTTTTTACATATCGAAATGGATAACCTTCTCCAAGATAATTAGTAGACAGTATAATGCAAGGAAAGTAAGAACAGCCAGAACGTGAATGAGTAATACCAAGTACATGATTGTTTCATTCATGTCCTTAACCGGATATTTTGTAACCTACGTTAAGCAAATCATATATACGAAAAAATATTTAATTTTTATTATAACACATATATACTGCCCTCGCAACGTTGCCATTCGTTCACATATTTAAGTCATAAAACTGTGCGGTTTTGCATCAAATGTTGTAGAGCCTTTAATATATTTTTATGTATTAATGAGCTTTAAGAAATAATATTTAATTAATTATGATAGTCAATTTAAAAAATAAAATGTGGTATTTTGATATAGTTGTTTTTATGTACCTAACTAATGTGATATAATGCTCAAGTCAACTTTACTTTCTTTTTTTCTGTTACCTACTGTCTTACACCTGATGGTAATAATTAATCTAATCCAAAATCTTCAAAAGACTGATTTATTTAGTAAAGATTTCCTTCTCATACCTGAAGACAAAGATAGCAGTACTGTATCTCTTCTACGTTATTAATTTCCGGCGTAAGATGAAAAGAGTAAAGATATTTAACGTTGTTCTGTAATAAAATACTTGACCAGGCCAAGGTTCGCACGCGGTTGTACAGCCTATGATGACCATGTCCTGCTTATTTGTTTCCTTGTTTACTAATAATGAGGACTAAAACACTAACAATTTAAGTCTTAAACTGTAAGATTACACATTGCACTGAAACCGTTTATACATATAAGTAGTACTAAAAGCTTGCTTAATTAAAGAAGTCGTATAAGACATATCAAACCATGATGTTTCAATAAATGGCCTAAAATAATGCATAAAGACGGACAAATACGCAATACAGTTAATGTTTAATGTAGCTATTACTCATCCGATAAGAAAACATAAACTTAACGTAAATCGGTAATTAATTAATATTGCTTCTGGTCAGATACATTAATCTAAATAATTATTATAATTATTTAAAGATTAAAGTACCCTATGATCATTTTAAGGTTTGTTGTTACGGAATCATTATTTATGCTTGCATGTTAAGAGAATATTTACATTCTTGAATAGTTCGTAGTAGCATCTCAGTTGTTAACTCAGCAGATAAAAACTAGATGTCTATGTAATTTAAAAGCATTAAAATATCTGCAACAACAATGTCACATCCAACCGTCTCAGTCTGCACCTCTAAAACTTTAAAAGCAGTAGGTTAATTGTTTTTACTACATGCAAAATATGACAGCGACATTCCGCAAAGGTAATAAATTTCTAATGAATCGTTATACTAACTGATTTTAATAACAATCTACCATAGAGTCAGCATCAATAATAAAGAAACATGAACAGTGCGGCAAGAAATGGGAGCAATACTTGATAATATTAAACAGTGTGACATCAATACAGCTGTTTGTATTAGTACTTTCATAGCTGGAGGCTCCTAAGCCGGCAATGGTGATCTACAGATGCTTGAGGTGAAAGGCGTAATTGAACAAAACGTTAAAAGATACAAAGCTTCCTTCGTAAATTCCTCTTTAAAATAGTCTCAGAAATTCGTTAATGTTTTCAAGGCCTTCATTTTAGTCATAATTTGCTAACTACACTAGGCAATTTCATAATGGGAGTTGGTCAATCACTTAATTTTAAGTTTAAAATTATTGATAATTTTGCTTCCTTTAATGTGATTTGATGATGAGATAAAATAGATCGCGTTTCAATAGGCCTAATTTGGTTTATTCAAATAGGCTTATATCACTTTTGATGCTTGATGATTGAGATAATTTTTTTCGTCTCCAGGATTCTTCGACAGCAGTATTGATTTCCTACTTTTCCATGGATAGTAATTGGTATACATGATTGATGAAAATTGTGCTTTCGTATTAAAAGACACAATTTTATGCAGTTGTACTAGCATCTTCTTTCGTTATTGTCTATTTACTTTCACTAAATGGAACTTCTGACCGACAATTTACTACATTTTCATGACTTTATATGCTTAATGTAAATCAACATGTATATGCTGATACAGCTACACTTGTCTACTTCTTACGAACTCAATTATAACAATAACCACTGTGGCATCGATTACTAAAAAGTGTTACCTTACATCCGAATTACAGTGAAAACAAAGCCGTATGTTATTGTCAGCCATACAAATGTAAACAAAGTTAAACTGTAAAATGAACTTAGCTATCGAATAGGGGTCTAATTACTTTGCTTTTCAATTACTGTTTACGACATCGAAACAGTAAATTTAAATAAAAAATGCACTAAGTTGACGAGAATTATAAGGTGGAAGTGACATGATATTTCCGGCCTAAACGTACGTGAGTAGCCACTGATGATGCTCTTATTGCGCGTGCTAGTAACTTCCAACATATTATGTTATTGGAAGATAAAACAGTTATGTACTTTCGTCGATGTTTTAGGAGAAATAACCAAAAGCGCTAATCTTATGTTGTCTTGACTAATGTTACAGTTGTGTATATAAATTGTGTATAATCCTTACAAGTGACTTTAAAGTTACGCCTTGAATTCAGTTTAACTAAATAAAAAACATTCCCCACCATTCTTCAAGGCACCAAGTAGGGTAATAAAGTAAACGAACATTCTAAATTATCTGTGCATTACGCAAATGTTAATTTATAAATTCCGTCTAGTATTTGAAAAAAAAAATATCTTTAGTTTAATAATGCTGCATTGGAATTATGAGGTATGAAGACATGTTAAAAACTTCAACGTACGTGTTGTTTAGATATAAAAATATTTAGTGCGTGAAATCTGACAAAAAACTTATAGAAAATTGTGAGCAGTTACTTTCGGACCGAATCGAATATCGAAAACGCTTCATGGGTTATGGTGTTCCGTTACACGCATTCGTTATTCAGATTGATCTCTCTTTTTAACCGACAGTGAACCGTAAAGGTTATAATTGGATGCACTTATTCATGTACAGTTTAATGATGACCTTTGATGCAGCAGTAATGGTAATCAGAGTAAAACCAACTTAACCGAAATTTGTTCGAGATAAGATATATTTTTTTGATTCAAGGCTAAATTTGTAACAATTGAACTTTAAAGATCGATAATAAAATCGTGTAACAAACAACCAACCTATGTACGTCGTATTTTAATTCGCCGTGTCAAATCGTCTATTGGTCGATCTGTGCGTACTTAGATTATTCTGCGTGTTTATCCCGTTAAGAACCGGTCTACGTCGTGAATGCTTGGCGTGCCTGGCATCAGTTGCCATTTATTTGCTCCCCGTACCCTATTCCATTATAATATTTTGCATAATAGATTCCAACAAAAGGGTAGTAGATGTTTTTTATTGTTAGATAAATTTATCTGATGATATGATAAATCCGCCGTAAGTTAAATAAGAAGTATTAATTTTATTTCTGAAGGGCAATTTCTAATCGATTTATTTGTGGCATCGTACCGGTTCGCCAAATTTCTGGCAAGAATTTCAAATCTCGTAACTGAAAAAAAGTAAAAAGAATGCATGGCGTATGCAATGCCGTAACCAACATTCGGTGTGCGTGAAGAATGAAAAGGAGGAAAAAATAATTTTAAATGTCAATTGGTGCCTCTACTTTTAAGACACTAGCTATCCATTCTACGACAGCGTTGATGAAGTTTCGACAGAACAAATTGCATTCATGATAGCTCATAATATTTTGCTGTTCCTTATAAAATATTGTACAAAATTAATACAGAAATCTCGTCATTGTTCATTTTTTTCCTTTCTTTTCGTGTTACATTTTACGCCTGTTCGCATATCATCTTGCTTTGTGATCTTTAAAACTTGTACCTACTTGTTTTTTTTACAAGACAAATTAAACTTTAGTAAAGTCGCATCAATTACTCAACCTGCTTTCTATTTCACGTTTATATACCTACTCAAAATTTTAGGTAACATATTTTTTTTTCCCTGGATTTACGATACAAAGAAACTTAAAACAAAACTTGTTTTGTAACACCTATTGTATTAAAAATAAATAATATATTCAACGAGGTCTGCTCGTCATTTCAAAAGTTTTAGGTAGATTTGGTAAGATTTTGTATGCATTTTAGAAAACATTTCAAATTTTCTGCAGTTACCTAAAAAAAAAAAAAATACCTTGACAATTTCCAATGATTGTTAAACAAATTGTATTTTTGATAACTAAGCCTAAATATTGTTGGGCATTGAGAGATTTCACAGCATGTCAAATAACGGTAACCCCGGTCAATGTTCAAATAAATAGGATTACGGTTCATACACCCGAGCTTCTTCGTCATGGGCCACAATGGCCCATCTGTCTTGAGAAATTAAAATCATTCGCACGATATTTTCTTTATTGTTTTAAGCTATAACAAATTAAGGATGGGGAGTTGAATCTAGTCTTATTTTAATGAATGACATGGTTTTCTTTTTAACTCTTTTTGCGTCTGTTTTTGGTAATGACACCAGCAGGCTGTGTTTGGTTTGTTTGAATTAGGCATATTAAAATCTATTATCTAATAGCTTTCCTGAAAAAGCTGTTTTGCTTCAAAGTATCCTATTAATAAGAACATTTAGGGAACCTTTGAAGGAAATTTTAAGGATTAATATTGACCTCGGGATTAAATATTTTTTTCGTTTCAGTGCAGTTAGTTTCAGTGCAGTTAGTTTTGTAAAAATTATGCGTTAAATTACACTTAAAAATAAATTCATTGTCTCTATTTAAGTTTTCTAAATTAAATAGATTCTTCTTGTAATAGGTCTTTTGAGTTACATAACCTAGGTAAACAGACTCAGGTTCATGGAGGTCAGATGTCAGACGCTCAAACAAAAGAAATGTCAATATTATACAAGGCGCCGCGGAATAATATCTCTTATTTGGATTGTCTTGGAGATATTATTTTAGATATTGCTTTACTGTAGAAATTGTTGATAACACTTCAAAATCCATTAAAATCATAGATACAAATAGCAGCCAATATTTTTTTCTAAATCTGAGTTAATTTAAATCATTATATAAAACAGTGTCCTGAAGCACTAACATCATATTTCCAGTGAATCCCGTGTCGTGAGTCCTCCGTCAACTAAAAATATCGGATAACGATATATTATATTACTATGGTTAACTGAACTGATCAAACACTAGTCGTTTTTTGTCAGTCTTATGAGTAATAGAATGAGGTCTTTGAACTGTGCTGTAATTATAAATCTTTGATCGGAATCAGATCAATAATGTTAGTAGTATTGAAAGTGAGGTGTTCTTAAACTTGGTGATAGTGTATAATAATCGGTTGTTAATCAATGATTTTAGATATTGATAATTTATAAATAATCATAATTTTATTTACGTTACAATATCATACCGTTATCAAGCAGCAAGCTGTCATGATTGTTAATTGCAATAATGTCGGTTCTCTAACATGTAATATTTCTGCTCTCTACAATGGCTCTATCCAAAAAGGAGAGTACGGCTTAATGTTCTTTCGTAAAGAGCTTCTTATATTGCTCAGCGAATATAACATACGACATTAAATGATATTTTTTCCGTAAAACTTATAAAAATCCCTTCACACACATTAAAAATGTAGTAATATGATTATGATAATAGATTTTATTCTTTATCGAGGGTCAAAAATATTTTAATGTTACAGTTCTCTTAAAGTGATGCTCAATAATTTATAACAATATCTCTGAACTATTTTGTGACTCTCACTAAGTACTTTTTACTTGTTTCATTAAATAAGTTCTAGAGCTGCACAGCTCGCTAGCTCATTCATGTTTAAATAAACGACTCAGATGTTTGCAGAACATTAACCAGTGGGTCAGCTAACGTATTATACAATACAAACACTACGTGCCACTGTTTGAGGAATAATACTTGTAGCTATTTCGTAAAAATCATATTGATATAATAAATGCAAATATCGCCGTTGGTGTTCTTTTTACGAAATTAACTCCAATACATAAGGCCCAGCAGGGCTCATCTCACATGGGAGACACGATTTTAAAGCTAGGTCCACCACTCTCCTCCAATGCGCTTGCATCCTAAACACATCGCCGAACGAATATAGGCTTTTCCTTTCCTCAACGGTGAAGAGTGCCTAAATTCGTTCATCACGTACCTGAGATTGCAGTCAACCGTCTTAAGGTCGAATTAAAATACACCCGATAGTAATAGATACTCAATAGACATAGTTTCTTGCTCCTCCTGATCCATTTATTCTCTGTGGGATAGTGAGAGTTTGTCACAGTGAAACTACCTAGCTCTAGGTAATTAGTTTAACATCGATGGTCATGAGAATGTGTAAAGTAGTTGCGTTTTCCCCTGTCGAAGTGCATTGGGAATTCCCCTGGATGCAAGAGCTGTCTTTTTGAATAGAATTTAGTATAATGGAGACCCTCGACAACAGAAAGAATTTAAACAAGTTTTTCAACAATAAAAGAATTAAAACACGGATTGCTTTTGGCGAATCCCCTTCGGACGTTCAAAATCAGCCAAGGTCATGTGACCTTCGCCCAAAAAAATATAATCACGTCGTGGGAATGACCACACAATGCTAACATACGTGGTTCCTCTGCAAGCGTTACGAAACGAGAGAGGATGTTTTGACATAGGATATATCTTTTAATGCAGTTTTGTTGGATTGGATTGGTTGATAAATTTTAGTTCCCATACAATTTTATTTATTTGTTTATCCTTTGATTTAGTGAGCTAGATATGGTCGGTTCAGTAATACATTCCATAAAATAATGTTTTTTATTAGACTTTCTGGAATACTTCGAATTAGAAAATAACGACATCATTATCAACATGTCTACTAATGTCCCATTGCTAATCCACCGGCCTTCTCTCTCATATGAGAGTTAACACTTTTTAAACAACGTAAACTACTAACCTCTGTTAAAGTAATTATTCATATTTAACAGTTATTTTTCATACATTAACTATCAGCAAACTGAAAAGTTAAGCATTTTATAAAACTGGTCTATAATTATAAACGCTTCCGCCTGTACTCCCGCTAACACACACTGCCAACAAGTCACTTCTTAAGGTCAGACTTTGGTAGATGGAGTCTGGCTGTCGGTGCATTGTTCTGTTGTCGAAATTGGACGATTTAAAAAGATACAGTTTAGTTCAAACGGTTCCCATGGTGAAATACATAATAACATTACTTATGGAGATATAACGTAGGTATATAGATATTGTTTGTCGTCTGGTGGTAGGACAAAAATCTTAGTATAGCAAGGGCTGGATGCGGCAGCATAGGGGGAGGCATTTCTAAAATTAAAATACAGATACACATATAAAATTCTCAGATCTGTGTATTGCTATTTTATAGAATTTTTATAAAATTGGAGCGGTAAAATGTTTTCATTAGTAATGGTACACGCATTTGATTTAACCACGTACTGAAAAGAAAACAAAAGTTGTTGCCCCGTATTCTTTTTTTTTAAGGGCAATCGAGCCTCTTGAAGGCTATACCTACTAAGAAATTGAATCAAAGTAGGTAGACTTCGTAGTAGAAAAAAGAGCAGTACGCTTTATAATCTCATAGATTACCTCCTTGGCGCTTTCTGTTTAGAAGTTTCGCTTCAAAATGATTTCATCAATTACTGTTTTTACAGTACCTACTCGTAAGTTTTTATGGTGTTGTATAATCATTAGGATTATGTCTGAATATAAAACTAAACAACTTCAAAAAAAAAGTTTTGAGACAGTGTTTTGGAATGATTTAAAATACAGAGATGAGAAGATGCGAGTGGCGAAGACATAAATCACTAGCCACTTCTTAATAAAACCGCGTCTTGGTTTGTGTACACAGCGAAATCGAAAATAACGGTCACCGAAATTGTGATCAATTTTTCAATCAGTCGATTGCCATTGTTTGGCCGCCAATTTTCTAATAAGTGAATCGACCTATCTCGACGTTTTTTTTCATATATTATTACTTCAATAAAGCAACCAGTTTATTGTCATTTTACATCTCCATTAAAATGGGGCTTTTTATGTTAATATATTAGAATAGGACATTTTAAATAATATATTTTAGTATGGCTCTCGTTAAACCTTGCCAAATTAATACCCTGACCCTTATTCGCAAATAAGAATCGTATTCAAATTAATTATTTTACAATTTTTTTTTTTTATTAATAGTAATTTTTAATTATAAAGATTTGGTTACTTAAAGAATTAATAATATTATATTGGACATACGAGTAGATACGAGCAAGGATATATTACGTAGTAATTAATAATTTAGTAATGTTTATCTAATTGCCATTTTGGTTGGTGTTGCTTGATTTCTATCCATAATTAGAGTTATTTCTCCTCGACTAAATGGCGCACGTCTCGCTTTCTTGGGAATTTAGAAGAAAAAAAAACTAAATTTATTTATATCAAGTAGGCTTAATATAGGCACTTTTGAAACGTCAAGTCTGTCTGTTTGTAGTGACTCTACCACCGGTTCGGAAGGCAGATTGTACCGAAAGAATCTTTAATGATTTTACCCACTTTAAGAATCAATAATAATTATATCCATTTGGTACTGAAAAATAAATTCGTATTAAAATTTCTTGTAATCAGTCTTAGTTAGTTGGTGGATGAAAACGTTTTACACAGCAGCAATCGAATTATCAGATTGAGACTCTTTTGACCAAATTTTACTATGATAATACGAAATCCAACTATCCCTACTCATATAATTATGCAGGCGTGTGTTGTTTGGTATTTCCTTCTTTTACGCAGCATCGGAGTGACGTTATTTATGCTTAGTAAACAAACTGGGATATTGTAAATGCGGACGTACCTTTCTTATGATTTATACTTATTCCACGCAATGAATTTTGCACTCATACTACTATTAGTAAAGTGCCGTGCGGTACGGCAGATCAGAATACAGTTGTCACCACCCCTCTTCTTCCTGCTAGAGTCGTACGAGCCTAAAGGGAACATAACGGAGAACGGGCAGCAGCGTCCTCTGAGCTATTACTACCATTTACTGCGATAACCAACTCGTCTGACAACAATGTGGTGATCATGGGCAAATCCTCCAGTTTGGAGAGTCCTTTAGTCCAGCTATGGACTGTTAGAAGCCGTTGATGATGAATACTAATAAAGATTCACTATATTTACAATAACTGGTATGGAATTGCGACTAAAATAATGTTATGTCTACTTTACTCAAAAGTTACAAGATACTCGTCCAGTTGTCCTTGAACCGTGTCGCATTCTGCGCCGTTTATTTCAGGCTTACAAAGTGGAGCAAACCTTACACAGGTAGTTTAGAAACACGTATGGCTGGTTTTAATTTTATCATTTGTTTTGTATTTTTCTTTATGTACCATTTAGAATAAGTTGGCATGCGACTTCTCTTACTTCTGTTGTAAATTTTGAGCCATTTTATTGCGTACGGTTGAAATTTACACATTTTGACTAATTCGTCCTGCCAGTTTGCGCAGTTATTATAATTCCAAATCCTAAACATTTATAATTGCATCATTTGTGGCTTAAATAATTAGATTTTTACCGATGTGAAATTATCCTAATTTCTATCTACACCGACCTCTATCATGTCAATAGCTATTCTATGAAAACGTTAAAAACATGAGTCATTATTAGTGAGGCAATTAAGACCTTCAAATAATCCGTAAACTCTTATGTACCTACATAAAAAGTCTTTTGTCTCTACAGGTTTCCATAGTTTCGCTATTTACACAAGTGTATATGAAACCCTATGTGAGAACGGAGAAACAATCGGATAATTCAGAAGGAATAGTGTAACGAACCGAAAAACGAATTTAATATAATAAACCTTTCGAAATTCAAAAAGAAAGTAACCGAACATTCCATACATAATAACTAACGCTTAACCAATAAAGTTGCCATATTAACATTTAACAAGCTTTTGTAATTATAAGTGAAACGGAAAAGGAGTTGTGAGTAATCGCTATAAATTAAGTGAAAAAAAAATTGTGTCAAGAGCAAAAAGTGTGTGTCAAGGGGTCTCAGCAACTTTCCTTTTGTGGAGCCGACTGGGTGACATCGGTTTCAATAAAACTGTGGTGGATCGTTTAAAACTGACCTCGGTAGTTCTCGATTCCATTGTGGAGGGATTTTGGCGGATTCCTTCATAATAACTCGTGACTGCACCGCGACAGAACGATAAAAAAAACGAATTCGAATTTAAATCAACCGCTGACCTCTTCAGAACTATAAAGAACCTAATACAAATAACACCGTGTTAATACAGTGTTCGTTAAAAAAACTGGTGCTATGAAGTGAGTGTTTAAACATGTCAACGCAATCGTACTACAAGGAACGCCTCGGGTTCGACCCGCAAGAGGCGATGCAGGATGGCGTCAACGGAGGCTCATACTATGATGGGCCTCATCAACCGAAACGGCATCGTGGTGAACCGCACCAAAAGGACAGCCACGACCAAGTATATGAGGAGAATTTGACAAAATTTAAAGGTACAACTTGTTGGGACTTCTTTATTCAACAGTCAGGTTCGTGGTGACGGGATATAGAGAATGCGTGTGCGTCTTGTTTGTTTTGTTTGTTTTTTAAACACACTGTGTGTTTTTTATGCACTGACTCAATAATATTACAAGTTGAAATAACTGATTGGTTAACATTATTGTGGAAGTTTTTTCATGTTACTAATCACATGTTATTTTTAAAGAGCTTACATGTTTTTGAACCGGTTAAGTTGTTAGAAAAAAATTAATTTACTAATGTTACGTAGGCTTTTTGCAATATTTTGAATCTGTTTTGTGTTTGATTTATAGATAAAATATTTTAATTTTAATCTTTTATCGCTTAGACAAGAAAATAAATTAGGATATTATTATTATAGAAGTTGAGAAGAAGATAGAACCAGTTTTATAGAATTCTGTTGGGAGGCGTAGGTATTTTTATTGGATTTATATTTTTCGGTAAATGTCTTTGGTACAGTAGGCTGGAATCTTATCTTATAAGTTTCCACAATACCAAATTGTATTGGCAAAAGTAAGGAACGAAAACCGATTTTAAACTGTTATTCATAGGACAAGTGTGCCAATTCTGTTTTACATCTATACCAACTATGCTAACGTTATAAATGCAAAAGTAAGGGTAATGGATCTCGATGCAAATCACACGAGATGTTAAACTTTGTTTTGTTTTCCACCGGACAAAAGGTCGATATGGTTTTTTAGTAGTTCAGGGGTCGGAGAATGACATAGGCATAAACATCAAAATCTCCACGTCAACGAAGTCGTGCGAAACTAGTGCAACGACTAGTATTCTATATAAACTAAACTAGTAAGTATAATAATGATGTCGATATTCTTTACTACGGAAAACATTGTGAAAAAGACAACGCAACTCTTGGACCTGTCATATTATATAATTTCTTTTATTTTATACTATTTTACTTTATTTGAGAGATTTGTGCAACAAAATCGGCACTAATAGCTAATAAATCAGGAATCAGTGCAATAGTAAATAACTAGGTACAACTACTTGTCGACTATACAAATGTTTTTTTTTAATTGTATTGTGTTTTTATGATTACCGCCTACTCCTCAACGTTTTTTCTCTACTCTACTTAACACAGGAATGGAGTAGATAACACCCGCGATAAGGAAGGAAGCGCGGCTTTTTGTTTTCGCAAAAGAAAATATGAGGGTCTTGTAGTCTAATGAAATTAACCAATACCTGCCAATTGCACGAAACAGTAGTTTCTTCTTTCAACGGTATGCACCCAAAAACAGACGACCTGCCGGGCGTAATGGTGAGCGCAGTAGGTGAGATTACAGTCGAGGGATAACTTGTAGAGGAATTAAGAAAAATAGTGTAAACAAGTCATTTAGTTTCATTAAAATTTTGCTTTTATTATTTAAGAATTTTATCATAAGAACAGAAACGTTGTAGGTAATATTTAAACAACGGAATTTCATCACGCACCGTGAAAGGCTCCGATAAGAACACCTATGTTATAGATAATTCGATAGTTAGATATTACGTTTTGTTGTGGGTGATAACGAAAACCGTTTTTTTGTTCTTGTTAGACGCTTCCGTGTTAAGAGGGTTCATTGACTTTATTACTTATATTAGTGCTGGCACGTTCGATGGATACTTATTGAGTTATTAATTTTTTATTCACTTATTATGTCAAGTTATGAAATTTTGGGTATACCTACAGCCGGACGTCAAACAGTATACAATTACTTAGGAGTAATGTTTTATATAGCTGGCTATTTGTCAAACTTTACCAACTGATAGCTGATACATTTTTCTAAGAAGCTACCTTAAAAAATATGTATTAATTTTAATCTCTTTTAATGATTCCGCGAACCTGCTGATATCTTGTTGAACTATTTAGCTTAATAATTAATATTAAAACATTAAATGTTTTACTGTTAGGCCTAGCTCTCCAAGAGGAGACACTTGTCATTCGGTTTTCTTGGAGATACTCATTGTTATGAAGCTACCTTCTCGATATGATTGAATCTAAGCAGAAGGAACTCAAAACTTTAACAGTTATTCAGTGTTGGTGTCACTGAGGGAGGCCAAACTCAGCTAACCACTGTGCACCAATTTGGGTTAAAGTAACTCAATCAGCGAAACGCATACGCTCAAAAATAAATAAATTAGTACATGACAGGTGAAAGACAGACAAGAGACAGACACAAGTTGCATCGGCGCCTTCAGTACCAATTGTGTTACATTGCGCTAATCAACCGATCCGTTGCGGGTCAACCGATCAACGATTGAGGTCGGTCGTTGAGTATACCGGTTAATTGATTAATATATCACTATCGTGCAACCGCAGGCCTACAACTGCTCTCACTAAATTGTAACTATGTTGGTCACTGTGCCGTATCTCAAGTTCCAAGTGCCCCGTGGATAGTGTTTTTATAATATCTTTTAAAGGTTTATTCATTACCTCATCATCGTCCGGCCCACTGCAAGGGTCTCCCACAGTCCTGTCATCATTATCATTACCAACCCATTACTGGCCCACTACATGGCATGGGTCTCCTCTCACAAAGAGAAAGACTGACCCTACTTCCAGTGGCGTGCACAGAGTCTTTGCGCAGTTTTAGACAAAAAATCTTCACCAATACGAGTAATATACAAATAAATAAGTGTAGGCAATGCTTATGAGAATATACGATGTGCACGCTGGCCTAGTGCGAATTGGTAGACTTCACATGCCTTTGAGTACTTCATAGAGAGCTCCCCGGCAAGTTTCCTCACAATGTTTTCCTTTAATGTTAAGTGATATTTCATTGATTAAATTAAAAACGTACATACTCCGAAAGTTGGGGCTGCGTGGCCAGCGATGCTTTACCGTAGAGCCTTTTTTAAACTCATCCTTAGTTTTTTTTTTTTAAATGGACACAGGAAAACATTGTTGAAGTTGTTTTATATCAATGATTGTAGTTAATATTAGGTTTATTTTAAGACAACAAGAAATCGGAACGACCTTAGTATTTAGGGCTAGGTTAGGTGAAAGGCGCTCAGCCTAACATTGTTACTACCGACTGAAATTGTACAAGTTTGTAATGGGTACGGTACATACTTACTCGTACCTTGATATGATACTAAAACATTAAAAAAGTATAGAAAGTGTTAAGTTATCTTGGCGAAACTTTAAACAAAGGATTCAACTTCTGTACCAAGTGTAAATTTTTAAGTGTCATGGCGTCAATCTGTCTTATCCAATCTCCAGGATGTTATTTATTTCCTTTTCGAATTAAATGAAAACCTCTTTATAGCGGTTTAAGCGTGAAAAAGTCACGGGCATAGAGATCAGGTCATATAATTCACAAAGTTTGGCCATCCATACAAAGTAACAGAATCGTTCATACACCGTGACACTTTAGTTTTCTGAAGAACAATTTGCATAGGTACTCAACGAAATTTGATAAAATCGAATTCAAACGGTTTTAAGCAATCTCTAAGCGTCGTTATGTCCTAACAACTTTCGCCCCTAAGTTTAAGACGGTACATGTTTAAGCAAATTTGCTTTAGTCTTCTAGGCTTTAAGTGCGATAAACATATAACGAACATAATGTATTTAAAATAGACAAATTTGCAATTAGGTCATTGTCGACCGTTTGCTTTAGAATAATTCTTGTCACGGCAAAATTGGGCGTTTATTATGCATTTAACTACAATCCGAATGCTAACGGGTAAATCGTGCCTTAAATATTAAGATAACTATCTTGGAACTGGATTTATTTTAAGGTTTTACATAGATGTTAGAGAGTGCCCGTAATTTGTTTCGTTTACGTTTCATCATAATTATCTACATCGGTAATTAATTTTCTTCTCAATAGGCTTAATTCTTCATAGTGGAGAAGAATGTTGAGTTAAGACCCACCACACAGCTCCAATGCTGGTAACATAGAAGAATCTTACCGGTAACGTAGTTCACTAATATTTTACAATCAATAATTTTTTAACATCAAGTTAATAAAAGCTCTACAGTTTCCCAAAGAGCAACTAAACTGTCATAGCTGGTATTGACAGATAAACATGAAACCCCAATGGGTAATTAGGTACATGATAACAATTTCTGACCCGGTTCGGTCATTGATTCTTCAGACCTATTAGCATGTCAAGGCAGTTGACTTCTGCAAACTAATATCGAAGTTCGTTACAAAACAGCATATTTTATATTTTAAGTCGATAATAACTTATCTAAACGAAATTCCTAAATCTTGTTGTCTTGATTGTTATAATCTTAAGTGAGTGTTTTTTCACATTTAAACTGGAAAATTTCGAAGTTATGCTACTTTTATTATAATAAAGATGAAGATTTATTGAAAAGAAATAAATCTTTAACCATAACTACGTGCAATGCCATCATTCATTAAAAGGTGCGCAATCAAGTGTGAACCTGTTAAATGCATTTGAAAGATCCATTCATCTCAATTAGAGTGGGAGGACCACACTTCCTAACAGAGCTGGTCGGTTATTATTTCAAGATAGGATGCCGTGCATTGCCATGTTCCTTAATATGTAGGTAGATGCGACCTATGTGATGTGTGTGGAAAACGATGTTTTATGATCGTGCTCACTTTTCACACCCATAAAATGTTTTATGCTTATTGAACATCTGCATTAACGCTATCACAATTTCGCAGCACAAATAAAGATTTGTTATATCAAGGAGTTCAACTCGAATATTCCAGGCTCGATTATGTTTACACTCGGAATTGGCTTCAAGGCGAGATCATTCCCAATTTCCTATTATAATTAATGCAATAGTGTGTTTTTTGTGTTTTTAACAATGCCCGAGAATTTTCATAGGCTACGTTTATTCAGATCAGATTCATGTTCTTATCGATCGATAAACCAACAGATAATAAAAGAATGGTAAAATTCCTAAACAGATTATGATGAAAATGTTATCAAGAAAAACAAAATGCTTTTATAAATATTATCCATGAATTAGTATGTTGGTTTATCCTTATTTAAAGCAGCTACCTTTATTTTTCAAATATTTATAACATTTTTATAGTTATGCAAGTAAGGAATACATTACAGGCGGAAAAGGTCGCGCGCATAAATGGTCAACTTGTTATTATTTGATTGTTTTTTTTTGTATAATATAATCGATTGTTATTGACGTTTGTCAATAAAACAATATTGCAAAATAAACGCCGCGATCGTGTGAACTGGCGAAGCGTGATCGGTTAAATAGCAATTGAGACGTGCGTTGCACTCGCAATTGCTCTGTTTATGCACTTGTTGGATAAATTGGGTACAGTCGGCCATAAATAAAGTGTGACAGCTTGGCTACAGGGCCGGGGCCAAACCCACTACAAAGCACGGGTCTCCTCTCAAAATGACAAGGGTGTAGGGCGTACTCCACCACGCTGACCAAGTACAGATTTGTAGACTTCACACGCCCTCCAGAACATTATGCCTGAATCTGTTGACCTAAGAGTTCTCCTCTCAGGCATGCAGATTTCCTCACGATGTTTTTCTTCACAGTTAAGGCAAGTGATATTTAATTGCAAAAAAATAAATCGAATCCATACTAATATTATAAATGCGAAAGTGTGTCCATCTGTTGGTTTGTTTTTTTGGTTTCCCATGTTCTGCTCAACCTGTGCACTGATCTTAATGAACATGCAGGTTGCGTTCTAGAGAGTAACATAGGATAATATTTATCATGGCTACTAAGTTACCAGCGGAATTTGAATAAATGCATTTGTTACCATAGCTCGACCGCTTAACTTATCTTGGTGAAATTTGGCAAATAAATAAAGGGTTTCTGCGGCTTTTTAAAAACCTAAAATAAAGTGGACTTAGACGAGGGCAAGAGTTTCTCAATAATGTGGAAACCACGGACAATTGCTTTTCAGGAGACTATCGCTTTTTAAATCCAAAATTTTTATATGCATACTTTAAAAATTGCATATATTCTTCCCGTGTAGGCTTTCAAAATAATAAATGGTAAATGGGGAACTTCAACGAAGTTTTTATAGACATTCATAGATATACATGTTATGTGTCAAGGAAAACGTTTTTTTGTTCCTTTCATACTAAAAATATGTTAAATTATTGTTGAGAGACTGTAGCTATAAGTCATCACTGTATAAAAATATGATATGTATTTCATTCGAATGTAAAGAAACGATATAAACTTTTGCGCTAAACTGTACCGACCACTGGCGCCAAAGTGAGCTTGTTTAAGCACATTGCCTGTTACTTATGTACTTAAAAACATATCAAAGGGCCCTTTCAACTCGAGTGTCGGTCAAAGAAGTCTGGACTTGCCTTACATCTGTGCTAAATATGTGATTAATCTTAACCTAAATCTTCATCTTATATATATCCTTATTATATCCTTCCTATATCCTTATCACATCCTTAATAAGTTTTATATATCCTTATTATTAGAGAAATCTTTATATATATATTTCTTCTGTGAGTGTGTATGTCACTGAAGTCCTCCTAAACGGCTGGACCGATTTGAATGACAGATTGGTGTGTGTGAATGGTTTTGACAGATGGCGCTAGGGTCCGCTAGTAATATTTAATACTGGTACGTTTCTTGCGGTCTTCGTCCACGTTTATTACGGTTAGTAACAAATCCCGTGTGAATCTTTTGATTTCCTGGGATATAAAGCACCTTGCCTATGTTACTCTCTGCCGTTTCAACTAGCTCTTTGCCTTAAAAATAAAGTTGATTAGTTAGGGCGTAAAGGAAAGAAACAAAGAAACAAACTTTCGTTTTCATAGCATTTTAGGTAAAATATGTTGAAAATCGTGCTAACCTTATACATTTTTCTATAATTTGGTATCCTTGTATTTATTCTGATGGTGTTTTAGCTTTTACAGGTTAAAAAATATGCACTTATGCTCACAAATCTCTTTGAGGTCTTGAAATCACTATGACGATGTAAAGATTTTTTTCAATTGTTAGAATTCTGTAGACATGTTCATTATATGACTGATATAAATATAAATTATAGAAAATAACTAACATTCACGCAATACGTGACAGCTAACACGCAACGTGCTTATAGGTTAGTAGGTACGTTTCTAAAATAAAACTTGATGCTTCTATTTGTATTTTTGAATATGAAGTGTGTGAAAAGTATTGTTCATAAATAAAAGGTTTAAGCAATTTAAAAATATAATGTAGCTCATTTCAAACTGGCTAATAAAAATAATGAGGAGTAAATGAATCTAGTTTTTTATGATGATGTTCATTCACTTCATATCTAAATAGGTGGTAAAAAAATTTCATGTGTGACATAAAAAAAATTCGAACGAACGGGGAACACCGCGGAGAATAAACCTTATGTTGATTTTCACATATTATATAATTCTCATCGACCTGAAATTCAGTTTTTTTATATATCGCTCGGGTATTATAAAATTTTTCGAGGTAAAAAGTAGTATCATCTATGTGCATTCGAAATTTCAGTCAATCCCGTTCGGGGTTGCCAAGTGTGAGATTTTCTACCCGCGTTTACTTATTCGATCGCGTGAAAGTTACCTACGATTTATATAATATCGAAAACGCGCCATCTAGTGCCAGTATTACATGGTTTTCGCGTGAAAGAGAAACAAACATCCATCCGTAGAAAAAAAGTTACTATCGCTGCGATTTACGACGCTAAGTTTAAAAAAACGTACTTGGCACCTAATTTATGATGATGCTTCATTGTGTTACATATAAAACGCTTCCTAGACAAATACCTACTTCCGATCCACGAATAATTTGGCAGCGACCTTAGACAGAAATAGTTAAACTATTAATAAGCTAGATCGGACCGCCATCGAATTGGTCAGGTTCGTTCACCTCGCGTTACTTTGCAATTTGGTCGGGTAAACGGGAATTTACTATGTTTTGATTGTTGGTAAACAACTACTTAAAATTATTATTACTATTTATTATACATTGAACTTACAATGTCTGCCTCATCTGACAGAACATGACAGATGATGACATAAAATATGCTACCTTTAAATAACTTGTTGTACGTATGTATGATAAACAGTATTTAAAAAGAGTAAGAGTTAGGGTAGAGGTAAAATGTAGCTTCATTTAAATAATCGTAATACGTGTTATGAAAGTAAACGTATGCTATTTATTTTTGCTTCAAAATGTACAAAATGTTTTGTAAATTTATTTTACGTGTTTATATAAAAGGCTTATATTTATATTTCTTTTATTTCAGATGAACGGGACGCGATACAGAAGAAAACTTTCACAAAATGGGTCAACAAACACCTAAAAAAGGTAAAATTTATTATAATAACATCTACAACCCTTAAGTTTGCTTATGGTTTTATGAATAACGAAGCGATGGCCGGACGTATTATTTTATTGTTTCTTCGTGTATGTTTTTCTTTTTAGAGGGACGGTTTTCATAAAGAGCGTGACTATTGATAGTTTTTTTGTAGTAGAACATATTATATGTTTAGTTAGTAGATACATTGACGATGACATCACAGAACTACATCACAGTTCTATCTACGTCACTGGGGTTCTCCCATTTGCAATAGAGCCATGTCCGATAGATAGACAGCGGCGACATTAGATGTCAAACAAATATATTGACGTCGTGATGGTCACCTCGTGAGTAGGCTATAAAACTGACTAGAATAATGATGCTCCTATTATTGTTACTTAACTAAGGCATATTCTTAACTGATTCAATTTACTTACTTGTTTAAGCTAAATAATTAAAAATGATCTAATCATACAAAGAAGTAAATAATAATAGAAACAACGTATTTATTTGTTAGAATCAATGAACATACCTACATTGTTAGCTCAATCTATAATGAACTTGCTGCTATAACTGATCAGCTTTTGTTGTTATGTTTATTATCATAATTGTTATAATTTATATAACGTCAACTAAGAGAAAATCTCTCTTAGTTGGCTTTCTTTTTTTAGAGTGTAGGTTCTATTTAAAACTAGTGTGTTTTTTTAATATCCTACCTTATTATGTAGGATATATCTAACTACCACATGATTTAAATGATGTATTTATTGTATATAGTTTTAAAAACTAAATGGTGTTGTCATATAAGTGCCTTTAACAGTCCATCTCATTCGTCATCATATTTACAGATTGACGGTCACTCTTGGGCATAGCTATTTTGTATGGAGTTGAAAATATTACGATATTTCGCTGCTTGCGTCAATTTAATTCTACAACAATAATCGTGATAAAAATAAATCATTTTTACATATATATATGCATATCTGGACCTGAACGAGGTCATTTCAAGTAGGTTATTAACGGATGTCTTATATTTAATCAAATTGCAAAAACGAATGAAATCAGACTGTTGAAAAAATTTGTAATAATTTTGCAATGAATCGCCCTGAATTTACATTTCATATCCTCTACAGACTACACATTAACAACTTTCTGGACCGTATGCTTATCATCTGTATTAATAAACAAACATTGTATTTATTGATGAGTCAAACAGTGGATCTTTGGCCAGTGAAAGTGGCACAAAGGATGTGGTATATCCGATATGGCGAGTCGGATTCCTTATACGGCGAATCCCGAGTGTAATCACACTTCTGTATCATAATATAAGAGTGTGGATGCCTACTTTATTTACAAACACCTCTCTACTTTTGCAAGAGCAACAGCTTATATTTTATAGGTACACTTTATAAAACATTGACTGTAAATTATTTCTTCTAATACAATTTAATCACAGAAACTAAACATTACTTCCGCTTGATCTTTTTTACCAATTTTTTTGTATAAAATTTAGACAAATTCATAACATCACTTAAAAACTGTGCAGTTTAAAGTTCACATCTCCTAAAGATGTTCCGATCTCGGCTCGAAATGTACGTATAGAGCATACGTAAGAAAAATGTGAGGAACAATATCTTGTTGGCTTAATCAACTACCGGAATAAACATTAGTTTCATAGCAAAGTTTAAAATGATGGGGAAGAAAGGGCGCATTTATGTTTCTTACAAAAAATTATGTCTTTCATATTAAAATAATATTTCAATTTTATTTATAAATAGTTATAGTAGGAGAGAATAAATAAGTTCTAATTAAAGCGTACAATTTTCTGAAATTAAATAGAACAAATTTTAATTTTATAATATGGATTGCTTCTGTCCAATAATAATGCAATTCCTTTGTATTGCAACGATTTACTCTAGAAAGAAGGTTTTTTAAACAATTATGTTGTCTTCAAGCTCAAAAGATCACTAACAGTTCGTGTTAATAAAGTACTTGTCCTTTGTCTTCGCCTTGATAATCCACTTTCTGAATGAATAGTTTCTCTCGATAATCGTTTCACAATGCCTCGAGTTTTCTGCATGAGTAAGCCGGGTCAAATGTAACCAAAACATTGTGAGATGCAAGAGTTGTGCGTCATACCTGAAGCCTACTCATATCCTTTGTTACAGGAGATTTATGTAAAATGTTGACATTATCTTGTGATTAAACAGAAGAACACCCTCCACTAAGATTTCAATGAATAATAGAAATTAATGTGTCGTCGCACGTCGCCCATTTTTTTTTTGACAAACGTGTGATTTTATAAATGTATGCCATAAACACGGAACTGTTTATACACGTAGGTAAACCTTGTACTAAATATGCGTGAAAAAGACGTGTGCGTGCGTGTAGCAATCTGTAAAAGAAAAAACTATGGTGAATATTACAACAAGGTTTTACATTTAACAAAGGATCGAAAGGTTTCAACGATGACGCATCTCAAGAGTTTTCGGATAAGTTAAACCTTATAGGGATAATGAGAATTAATGTGAAGCTTACATTGTGTAACCATTTTGATGGGAAATACGATCTACCTTAATATTAATCATAAAGTCATCCTATCTAATATTATGACGATGAAGAGTTCGTTTTTATGTTAATATAAAAACATAAATAATAAAACGTTAATCTCATTTATTTGAATTCCTTCTTGAAGAATATTTTTTGTGAGATAGTCCATTAGTTAAGGAGGCTATAGGATTTATATTTTTTTTAATTTTGTTTATTTATAAAGCGTAAAAGTTTTATCAGTTTAAATAGTTTTAAACTAGTACAGGTATATCAAAGACGAAGAACATCATAACTTTGAGTGTGTTGCCTTATAAGGTAAAATGCTGTACACACTCGACTCATCAGACATACAAGTTAATCAATATATGCTAGAAATCATAAAAGATGCGCAATTTTTTTTATTTCACAATCACCTATAGTTGTGCTTAGACCTATCGTTGTATATAAAGCGTAAATTTATAATATATTAATATTTATATACGCACTCTTGAAACGTCAAGTCTGTCTTTTGTAGTGACTATTACCGGTTCTTAAAGCAGATTCTTTAGAGAAGAAGCCGGCAAGAAACTCAGTCTGCACTTGCAGTTTTCCAACATAAACAATTTTCAATTTAACAATCATTAAGTTTCTACATTTTGAGAGATAAAAGCGGAACGGCCTGTTTCCAAGCAAACATGATTGTCAATATGAAATTCATCAATTGTATAGCAACCGTTTTGTAATTAATGAGTTTTAAATTTTGATTTAACTCATGCATTGATAGATCCAAAATAACTTTAAAATCAGTGGTTTTAAAAATATCACATCAAACAAAACAAACACTGAATTTAACATTCGCCAACTATAGAAGTGAAAACAGGGAAAATAAAATTACGTGAAATGGACATATTATTTTAATTTTCATCTAAAATCGACTGATATTAGAATTTATTGTCGAACTAAAGGTTTACAGAAAGTATTTAAATGTAATGCCGCTATAAGTTTTGAGATTGATCGCGTTACAAACTACTAACTACTCTTATAGAAAGACGTGCAATCCCGCGTAGTCCAAGTAAACTACGACCTTGCTTCGTTTAATTCGTTCGACAATTTATTGCAGTGTATGAGTCTAATTGCAGTTGTTATTTGTTATCAAAATAAAACGGATACTCGACCAATTTTCATAATTTACTCAAAATTCGCTGTGCAGTTTGTGACATTACAAGAATTAATGACGTCATCAAATTAGTGATGTAAGCGAAAGAAAATGAGTGGGCGTTGTTTTCATTCACGATGGTGACCATGTATTGAAGCTTCATCACCATATGTGGTAAGGTAATAATGACATGATATTTCTCGCCCACTGATTGGCAGCCAATTTAGGTTTACCCACGTTAAAATTGAAATAAATACTATAAAATTCAAAAAGGAAAGGATATTAACTTTAATAAAAGCTATGATATTATTGGTCGAAGAATGCAGTTCCGAAGTATTTTAAAAACACACCTTTGAAGAAATGTAATCAAAAGCACCCGAATAAGCGAAATTTCGCTCTCTTAAAACAACACGAGATAATTCTAAGAGAATAATTCATCATCCGCCAAATGGTTCGTATCTGGGTACTTCTCGTAAGATCGATGTAAACAACGTTCAATATTAGTGTATTAAATTCAAACTCTTAGGTCTCAGTCTCAAGTCCCCAATTTCTGTGCATATGTATCAAGTGTATGGTGTACTAATGGCAGTTATTAATCATATGCAATGAGTCACAGACATTCCTGCGTTGTAATCCTGTTCCTCGACCGTTAGATAAAAGTAACTGACGATAAGCCCAGGATGTTACTTTACCGGTTTTGGACCTTAACACGTTACGTTAAAATTGTCGATACTAAAACTTTACTGGTCGAGGAGTTTAGTAGCAATATACAGCTCTTTGTTTAGACACAAGGAGATGAGTGTGCAATTACATAAAGTGTTGTCTGTAGAATTTAGATGGTTTTGGACATTTTCATGCTCATTGTAAACAAACGTCTGGTATGCGTTGCGATAACGTCTTAAGAATACCTTGAGTTTACATACAAACTTGTTATTTTGTAGAATATTTTTAAAAACGTAAAATGAATAAATTTAATGCTGGTATTTTTTTATATAATGATAAAAATACGTATCAAGAATTACGCGATAAAGTCTGTTGATGAAGTGGTTAAATTCAATCTATGAGCTAAACTACTTTGTTTGCTTCATCGCGCTACTCTTTGGAACCTCGAAACAGGTTTATAATTCTCGTGGAAGGTCATAGACTATTCAATTTAGGCTAATCGTAAATCCTGACTCAGGATTATATTGTGTAAAATAGCAGAAAAAAGTTTGCATGGAAAAATTTAGTTATACGAATTTGTACGCGGACTAAGTCGCGGGGAAACGCTTATTGATATTTTGTTTGGCTCAAGTTGTTTGATCGAGCAAAAAGTAACCATAAAAACCATAAGGAAACATAAGGACGTAACAGGTAAAAGAAATAATGAATAAGCATTTTGGTATGCAAAGCTTGATTTTATGCCGTAATATAAAATCGATATTCCCTTTCTGACAAAATACGGTTGTACCTACTCATGTCTGCTTCTCCGACTCGTGTTATAAAAAGTATTTGTTTGATTTTCCATCGCACTACATTTGGATCTGGAGCAGCATTGGAAATATTTAAAGGTGTGTACAGTAGATCACTTTCAGTTTTAAAAATCTTTAAAGTTTTCAATCACATAACAGTTTTGTTTCATTAGTTTGTTATCCAATTTGGTAAATTTTTATAATCATATTAGCAAATTTAAGAAGATAAAAGAGAAGATAAAATAATATTTAATTTGCTTCTTTATAAGGATAGAACGTACCTAGAAATGCTTAACAAATTAAAACAATAAGCAAGAGGATTATACGATTACGATTCTTGACCCAAGTGTTCAGGTGTCAGGGTGAGGTCATTTTCATTACGATATGGAATTAGTAATATGTTGTTTGATTGAGGTGACAGAATCTTTATCTCATGTATATATGATATGGTACTGAATATAAGTCAGGACTTAACCCGAAAAAAAACAGTTCGTGAGTTTTGTTGCTGATTTATATGCACAGCTGTATTTCCTTTTTGCTGTTAAATTTTATCAACGACTCATATTCAGGTTTTTACACATTTCACGCTGCTCGGACAGACTTATACAAGGCTTCACGTTTGTGAAATCGTCAATAATCAACCATGTTGCCCACCCCAGCAAGTAAGTTGGTATTGGAATTACCAGTTTGATGTGGTGTTGATGTAGACAGTTTTTCTAATCCTCTTAACATAGTTAGTTATAGGACTATTATTTTTTTACCTTTTTGAGGAATACGCTTATAATTCCTTAAAATATGAAATGCATGACGTGTCTTCAACAAATTAGTTATAACTTGTTTCTTTTTTATACTTACCTACTTAGTTATCCCGTAAAAATTTTGACCTTCTTTAAACCTTCGCTTTGTTCTTTTATCCTTTTGTTTTTGTTTAGATTTTTGCATCGTCTTAGACGCAGATTAGTTCTCTTGGTTTTCTTATTTTGTTTTGTTTTTGTTGATCAGTAAAAGATTAACAGCATGGCGTGTGAAACCTTTGAATTTTTACCTAATTAATATTTTCATAATAGCCTCATTATATCATCATATTGTCGCCAATTTTTGTACACAGTGACACACATTTTAAGTTTAGTCAAAATGTTAATGATTGACGAAGTAGCCCTTAAAATATTCTGCATATATATTTTTTATTATCAGTTGCATTTTGTAAGGTTACATCTGTAGTTAAAGTTTATTAAAAGTCAAGTGGGTATCACATTAATAAATTTACTTACACTTTTACATTATATTAAAATAGTTTTTTTCTTTCAGGTGAACCGTCACGTGAACGACCTCTTCGAAGATCTTCGCGATGGACTCAACCTTATCTCGCTGCTGGAGGTGCTTTCTGGCGAACACCTCGTAAGTATTAATTAATTAATTAACCAGTGGGATGTCATGTGGGAATTAGTTTTTTTCGCTCAATTGTAATTGTACGCACAATATAGCATACCTACATATACACTGAGAGAATTCATAGTCAAGTTTAAGAATACGTGACCTCTGTTACCCTAATTCATTTGTAATTATGTCTGCAAGTCTTGGTTACTAATTAATTTCTAATGAATTTTAACTGAATGACAACATGAAAAAATAATCAATTAAAATACCTTTATTCCACTAAAAGATCCGTTTTTATATGAATCTGTTATGCATATAATGTTGAAAGAATCCGGTAGATCTCGTAGGCAGCCTTGATGTACATGTTTTTAAAATAATTTATTCTGATCGCACCGTTTTCAATCTGAAGTAAGCATACGTGTAAACTTAAAGTGGAGTATTTAATGACTTTTATGCTTAGATTGCAGTGCGTAATCGCGCGGTATATAAATCGCGTGACATACGTGGTTGTGCGTTTGCAGATTTAATATGGTTAGAGGTACTTCTGTTTGGGCTATCCTCAACTTATTTGCATAAATTCATCTTCACCTTACACCCACTGGTTGTATGGTTTGTCTATTAGTATTGCGTTGGTGTGTAGGTGTAAAGCTGACTTGGCCGCACATAAAAGCAGCCGGATGGTTCAGTTTTATATCCTTCACTTATAAGAGTTAAGACCTAAGTTCATCGGAGGGGCATTAATTAGGCTGATAATAAAGGTGCAGAGATCAATTCAACTGCCCCAAGAAACAGATTTGAACTAAAAAAGGATAATCTATAATCGGGTTGCAGAAACACCAATCTTCATTTTACCTCAACGCATTGGTGGTTATTTTCACTGCGACATAATTTAATCCACGAATTTCGATGTGATCAAAGACAATATACACACTTGCTAATAAAACCAATGTTCACTTTAATATCAGACAATGTAGTTAGTAATTTACTTAAGTTCGGTTTAATTTACTAAAAACATGTTCGTGTTAATAGCTGTGTGTTAACGGCTTTTAAACAAAATAGCTTGCAATAAATTAAGGCAGGTGTGTCCGGAAGCGAGTCCGCTATCTCACCCTACCGCAGATGGCGAGGTTAATATAGGTCGAGGGTTTATCCATAGATTGATCTTTTTTAGTATCCATTTATGAATGTATAATTTATACTTGAGAATTTAATTTAAAGGTTATCAATGAATCGACGTGTTATTTTTTTACTCAATATCATCGTCAAATCTGAACACATTTTAATATCCTTTTTTTTCTTTCACGGATTTACTTTTTAATGTGTCTCATTAAATTTTATAGAGAATCTCATGAAGATTGAATTTCAGACGGTAAATGAAACAACTGATTTCTATTCTTTCTAAAAAAACAATAATTATTATTGCTTCTATTGGCAATATCTCGAACCAATGTATAAGTTACAGTTTTGTCTAAATTAAGTAAGGGTATGATGGTAAGAACGTAATATTAAAATAAGGGGGACGGAAGTCCTGAACGCACGAGCAAATCAATTCGAATCAGTGCTATGAGAGAAGAGGCCTGCTTTCATTATGGGGACATTAAATTAAGTCGATGATGATATTCCAAGTATATGAGTTCTAACAACCCAGTAAGAAGTGCCGTATCAGTATATCCAAAGCTTGGTTATACACGAAAGTTTGCGTTTCTTTTTCCCAGTAACATAGATGTATTTAAAAGCTGCAGTGAACAAAAGTAATATTTTTGGAACAAGATATTATATAATAGAAAAAAATACTGTTTTATTATTTTAATCGCTCATTTTAATATGCAATTTTCTATTTTCCAGCCGCGCGAAAGAGGCCGCATGCGGTTTCATATGCTCCAGAACGTACAAATGGCCCTGGATTTCCTACGGTACAAGAAGATCAAGCTCGTCAACATTAGGGCAGAGGACATCGTCGACGGGAACCCGAAGCTCACCCTCGGGTTGATATGGACTATCATCTTACACTTCCAGGTCAGTGTCTTAAGATATATTCCTTGGATTAACATCAATTTTTAATATCATTTTAGAAATATTATTTATTACTTTCGCAACATACTAAATCAATGCTACAACCACTACTTTGATGTTGTCTTAACGAATTTTATTCTTCTTCAATCACTTTATTATTAGGTTAACCTTTTTAGGTTAAATATTATAGAAAGTATAATTTCATCATAAGATATATTGATGTTTTTAAAGTTGATCCAATCAAGTTTGCGACCTTTAAGGCGTTTGTGGATTACATTTGAGGCTGTCAATTAGTTATGCAAGAACTCAGTAAGAGCTTAGGATTATATGGAAAAACATATAAATAATAGTGCGATTCTAATCCGCATCTGTCCAACATGTAAAAAATTGTTAGTTCTCATCAGATACTGTCACGCAAATTGAATTTGAATTGAAGGTGAATCTTTAAATTAATATTTTAGTTTTATTTACATTTTGATATTATTTGTGGGATCCCGCAATTTTGCCAAAAAATCTTGGGTTAGCGGGATCTGAGGGGATTAGGTAGAGCCAAAAATATTTGACAATAGACCTTTATAGAAAAAAAACGTTCCAGGTACATAGTTATTTATGACCCTTTTGATTACGTTTATATCAAACCACGTAATACAGACAAAAATATTTCACGATGTATTGAATTATCGATATTACGTTAAAACTTATCATCGAAGTTATCGGAAGTTGATAGCTGATTTACAAAGATTAAACAATCTAGTTACCTTCACATTGAATTAAATTAAAATGTTAATTTTGTTATTTATGTATCTTAGCTTCTCAACGGAGATTTACGATAATATGCGTATCTTTAATGTGTTTCGCAGTTTATTTACTCGTTCCTGCAAAATTCGTGAGGTCATTTTGGTTTAAAAAATAAGGTTAAACTTTGAATGAATAATTTTTAAGGTCAGGTGTAGTGTGATGTCGCACTAAAAATAATCTTAAATTTGATAGCTCTGGTAATTTATTCTAATCCTTTAGTAACACTACAATAGTGATTATGTAAATATTGTTCTCGTGATTATTGTGGCCTCAATGATGGTCGATACCAACGTCACATGCACTCATACAAGGACTTCATAATACGTTTATGTTTGATAAATCAAATTTAGAAGTATACAAACATAGAACGCGGCGTGGCGATTATGGTCAAACTTTCCCATTGTGAGAAACTGCCTTTAGTCTAGCAGTCGACTGTTACAGGCTATGCATGAACCATCTTCCTGTTTGATGCCTACTCTGCGAAAAAATTATATGTACGACACGCCATAAATCAGATGTCAGAAGCTTTCCTATATTTCTTATCTTGATAGACATCTAAAGCGACATGTAAAGCGTCTCAACCTAGGGTTACTTAAGCATATTGCATCTTCCCTAATGTCCATAAATATTTGCTACATGGAAAAGCGTTGTTTGCCATGACATACATATCTAACATTCATATCAGTTGTTGTGACGAAAACACCGTGTTTGTACGTGCAGGACATTCGCATTCTGATCTCCCTTGATATTTTGACCTTTATTGGTGTAACGAGTAGGGTGTGGCTTCTAATTTTTTTTGCGAGTCTAGTGTTGTTCATACGCATACCTACTACTATTTATTTGCTACTTTTAGATATCACACTATTTCCAACGGCTAATTCGGTTCATTTTACTCTGTCAACTAACCCTAAAGAAACGTTTTTCTTTTAAATATATACTAATATTATAAAGAGGAAACATTTTCTTGTTTGTTAGCTTGTTTGTACCAAATGGGCTCTCAAAGTACTGGACCAAATTTAACCATTTCTTCGCCAAAAGAAAGCTTAACTATCGCTAAGTAACAAAGGCTATAATTTTATTTTTTTAGAAGGGAGAACCTTAAAAAACCTAACCTAACCTCAAAAATGTAACCCAAAGTAGCAATATTTTGTCAACTATTGAAGAATCATAACAATTATTTACTACATACCTACAAAAAAGTCCGCAATGGAATATATCTAACTATCATAGTTAAGTCGCAATAGCAGCTTTTGTATTCTAAAATTTTACTAGATCGCCGCCGGTAAAAATGAAAGTGGGCAACAGCTAGTCTATTATATTATTGAGATGAATATGTCATTTTCTGATCAAAGGTACTTTTCATCATGGAATTTATGAATAGGGATCTTCATTCTCACGATTACAACCTTCTCCAATGGTCTTCCTATGTTCATTTCTTCAAAATAAACATAGAGCATTCTCTAAGCTCACTTTCCATATCTTTATATTATTCATCTTGTTTTAGGTATATTTCTACTTGCAGTAATGTTATCGTGTTATAACTCTCAGCATTTATACTCGCAGTTTAGTTGTACTCAAATGTATACGACTATTGTTTTATTTATTACTAGCGGTCTCCCGCAACTTTATTCGTTTTTTTTTATTCTTGCGGAAACCCTTAATTTTCTTGTGCTAAAATGTCCTCCATGCATTTATTCTTACCTCAGGTTGCATCTTTATCCTCGCCAAATTTCTATCGAAATATATTTAGTGGTGTGTAAAAATAACAGACCAACATAACGACTTTCGTATAGTATGACATTAGTTTTATGTAAGTTGTTTTTGTAGCTAAGTGTCATCATCATCATCATCATGTCAACCCATTACCGGCCCACTACAGAGCACGGGTCTCCTCCTACAATGAGAAGTGGTTAAGGCCGTAGTCCACCACGCTGGCCCAGTGCGGTGGACTACGGCGGTGGACTCCACATACCTTTGAGAAAAATAGGGGGAACTCTCAGGCATGTCGGTTTCCTCACGATGTTTTCCTTCACCGTTGAAGCAAGTGACAGTATTTTAATTACTTAAAAGCACATAACTTAGAAAAGTTAAATGTGTGAGCTGGGATTCGCACTCGGCCCCTCGAAAGTGAAGTCGAGCTTTTACCCAATGCGCTATCACCGCTTACTTACATAAGTGTATTTAAATGTATTAAAAATTCTTCTGCTGTCGTATTGAATACTCGTAATTGAACATTTATTGCACTTTTTACGGCTCCGTAATGAATATTTGATGTTAGTCTGTTGTTTGATGGGTACATAAGAAATAAAGCTAAGAATTACTCAGTAAAAGCTCAACGAAGTGTAAAATCTATGAGTCAGTTATGGCGTCATGTTATACTATTCACATTATATTATTAATTTGCTCAAAGTTATGATAATACTGGAGTCACAATTGCAGTGACCTCATGCCTTTTGAACTTGATTTCTATATGTACTTCATATTTGCACCTACCACATTGCATTTAGAGTAGAGTTAAATTGTAGAATAGAGTTAAGAATAATAGATTAACTTTAATTATTTTATTAAGCAATTATGTTTCTTTCTTGCACTAGTTTCCCTTTTTTTTAAATATAAGGTTAAGAAATTTACATTACCATTATCGTATTTATCAAGTTATTATTCCTGTCTTACTCTACGACATAATATAGAGCTGCGCTGCACGTTTCCCATTAATCAGTTAAAATATAGAAACTACAAGTTCATTAAATACAGTTCCTTTTCGCAACTAGTAACCCACAGAAAGCTGGCAGTTTGCAGTGAGCGATAAAAAAGAAACAACTATTAATATGGTATTGAACAGCCGCGTGGGTTGGCACACTTACGACACACCTTATATGGTTATATATACAGTGTGTTATAAGGATGTATTGATCTCATATCATTAGAGTCTATTCAAGGTAAAGCGGGTAGTCTTGTAAAGGATGAATGATTGACAGTAGATATTTTAAACGTCCGACGGTAAGGAACATCGCATTGTTTTCGTTCAACTTGATTGCGCTTTTTAAGACAACACCTGTTATGGTTCTGATGTCAATAACTATTCCTCATTAAATGGGAAAGTTTCCAAGTCCTCGACCTTGTTGTTCTTGGCTTTGCAGCAATATGAGTTGCATTAAAATGCTGGTAGCGTTATTTTATGAATAATTCCTAAATGCTAAGTGGTTCGCACTTTATTATAATTTGTGCATTGTTAAACGTATTTGTCTCTTTATACTGTCGCTTGTATACGAGGCTATGCTCTATGGTGCTAAATGACAAACCTATAGGTTTGTCATTTTAATTAATATAATTGAATACATTATTTACCTTTAGATCACCTTATTCAGTTTTGGTACGATAGATATTCAGTTTTGATAAGTTTAGTTTTAATGTATTAATGATTTTATATAATACTAGCTGTTGCCCGCGACATGGCCTGCGTTTGATTTTGTTTTAAATTTAGTTGTAGATCGAAAAAAAATTTAAGTATTCAGTATCGCTAAGCCTTAAATGAGGGGTTTGCTGCTGTCCGCTGAGGAGTTCTGTCCTTTATCTCCAACCTTAGTGTAGGCAAAATTAAACACGTATTATAATCTCTATAGTACAAAAATAATTATTTAAATCGGTTATAATTTGTCGGAGTTATGGCGTAAAATCGTCAAACACTCATCCCCTCTCCCAAAGGTACCGAGCTTAATGTCGGGATAAAAAGTATCCTATATTACTTCTTACACTTCCAAGAATATGTGTACAAAGTTTTATGAGGATCGGTTAAGTAGTTTTTGCGTGAAAGCGTAACAAAGAAACTTACATTGACATTTATTATATTATTAGGGATAGGGATAGGGATAATTAATTTTTAGTTTCATTTATCTGCGAACATATTTAAAATTCTAGTTAGCGATTACATCAAAGTAGTATGCATAATTCTACTTGCTTCGTCATCATCTTACTAAGCATATAGGTGTCCCACTTAAGTCTTCCTCCATTTTGGCAGAAATGGACTTAGTGCTAAGACGCTATTTATCTCCTCGCGATAATAAGAACTATTCAACTTTCCTAACACCTGGATGGTACCAACTGAGAGTTTCTCAACAAAAAAACAATATCTATGAAATTCAGGCCCGACCCAGAAATCGAATCTTGGACCTCGTTATCTGTTGTCAAACATGCTATATAATAGACTAAAGAGGCAGGTGTTTACTTACTTTACTTGTGTAAATTGCTAAATCCTCCTGTATATTACGTATCCTTATAAGTGATGTCATGTAAAGTAATACAGATAATATGTTTATTCATAGCTTATTTGCGATCGTTTATGCAACCTAATATTGCGATGTTGTTAGATCTGATAATGCAGAACGTAATACTCAAGGAGTTGTTTCAAATAGCTTCAGCCTTAAAAATCTGCGCTAGATAGATCTCAATGTCAGTTTTCATTGTGACACATGATTTTTGTCTAGTTAACTTGACAGTGGTAATAGTTACTACAGAATAACAATTTGTGGATTTCGTATTAAAGTGAAATAGATCAGCGATTTCGTTTAGTATTTTGTGGTTAAAACTAAATGATTTACAACTTATTTTTATGTAGTAACCTACATATTAAAACTGCAAATTGCGACAAGACAAGACAAATGCAATGTGAAACTAGTGGGTGTTCTCACAGAACAAGAAGGGTGTAGGCTTTAGTCCCCCACGAAGTTTTCCTTCACCGTTAAAGAAAATGATATTAAATTGATTAAAACGCACATAACTTAGAAAAGTTAAGAGGTGGGTTCTTATTCAGTCGCTCAGAAAGTAAAGCCGAAATCCACTATTCTATCGCTGCTTGTTGTAATATTAATATAGCTTAACTAGATGTATCCGACATATTTACAAGATTATACCGTAATGATTGAGAAGTAACGAAAGACAGATAAACAGTGGCCGTCGAGTACCCATACAGTTAGCACTAGCAGGTCAGGGGTCGAAGCCCGCGCTTAATTTACTAAAACAATACCAACTGTTGCCTATTTCTGCTAATAATTTACGTAGAAATAGTTAACTATCTACTTCTCCTTAAACTGCCTCTTCTAACAACGTGCCCTGACTTCATCGACGCTCAGCTAAACCACTTGACGTCAAAATCCGAAATTTTTAAACTAGGTTCCTAAGCAACGCTAAGATTTTTAGACAGTAATGCCCGTTTTTACTAATCCGAGGGATCACCTAAATCGAATGCCTAATGATTCAGGCAATGTTGTTAGAAAAAAAACGTTTCACAACTCTTAGTTGATACATTGTTATTTAATAGTACCTTGGTTTCTAAGAACAAGCTTAGGCAAAATGTGCGCAAATCAAAAAAAATTAAACTGTTTTAAAGATAAATTTATTGTGTACGTAAAAAAAAATGTATTGATGGCAATAAAAAAATAGAATGAATATGTAGTCGGTACCTACTCGGTTTTTATAATTATTAAAGTAATTTTTTTTAAAGAGTTAATATATTTTAATACCATCCCAAAGCCACATAAAACATGGACTGTGGAATATACTAGAATGACCTTTCGAATTACTTTAAAGATAACTTATAGGGCGGACTTTAAAATATATCAGCGCAAATTATGTATAATGTTACCTTCGCAATAGCAGGAAAATGACGTCACAAAGAATTTACCAACCTGCACGTAGGCAGACGGGGGTGTCGACGCAAGGCCGTGGAACAGATGTTACGCCCACGCAACCGCCCGCACACCCTTGCGACAGAACTTTCTACGGTGTTTTTGTCTTGCCTATATTGGTTAGGTATCCTACTACCTACTAATTATACAATAATTTCATAACGGCATAGGTTAAACATTGTGTGGAAACCTGCATGCCTGAGAGTTCTCCATGACTTTCTCAAAAGTGTGTGAACTCTGCCAATTTGCACTTGGCCAGCGTGATTGACTACGCCCTAACCTCGTCTCATTCTGAAAGGAGATCCATGCCCTGTAGTGGACCGCTAATCGGTTCATAATGATGATGAAATTGCGCATAAAATAATGTGCAATTTTGGACAGAGATAGCCTGCATCCCGTAGGAAAACCTTTTAGCCGGGCAAAACTAAAATATACCGCGAGTTTTTTTTTCAAAAAACCGAAGCTTATGCGGCTATAGATTAGATTAGATATAGATTGCATTAGCTATTCTACTGTACCTACTGTGATGAATTTATAGTCTACTCATGCATTTATGTAATCAAAAAAACGTAAACAATCTTCACTGCTGTATGTTTTTTTCAATAGGTTCGGCTATGCATTCCAGTAAAAAAGTGATCTCCTTTTATACAGTTGCCAAAATCTTAAAGACCTTTTAAGAAGACTTTTTAGACCATTGCAGCAAACTTTTAACAGTCAGCGTACAAAGAATGTTGTGCAGTTTACGATATCCTTACGATTCTCAGCGTCTCGTAGTAAAAATAACACTTCTTTTGTGTTGTTAAGGCTTCGGTTTCACTCTCGGCCGAGTTCAAATCCAAGCACGCACATTTAACTTTTCTCTAAGTTATGTGCGTTTTGAGCAATTAAGTCATCACTTCCTTCAACGGTGAAGGAAACCATTGTGAGGAAACCAGCACGCCTGGGTGATCTCCATAATGTTCTTCTCCGCACTGGGCCAGCGTGTAGGACTACGGCCTTAACCCTTCACATTATGGTAAGAGACCCGTGCTCTGTAATGGGCCGGTAATGGTTTGATGTGATCATGATGAAGATATTTTCTAATACGCAGTGAAGTACGACTACACTTTTGTATCGATAACTAAGCTCTCGCGGATCTCTATAAAACTCGGGTATTAAAAACGGCACGGGTTTGCGCCTCGGTGATAATTATTACCAACTTACCACACTTGTAAGATAAATAACAGCACATCTGGGGACTGTCTGGTAAATCATCAGGATTTATAGGCACTCAGCTTTTCGATCAAAGTGCTTAAGAATTCAATGATCGCTTCTTTCAAGATCAACGATCTGCTTCGTAATAAATCATCATGATGATCAAAGACATTTTTTTACGACCTGTTTCCGAAACTTTCCTTAAAGGTAAAGATCTTAATTTACGATAACGAGTACACATTGCAACCTAAATATGTAAATACTTCAGTCGTATATCTGAACATAGAATGCCTGAATGAAAAAACACAGCAGGTGACCTCAGTAAATTATACCTTGTGTTTACCGTCAATTGTTATGTTTTTATGGCAAGTTACATTCGATCCATTCATATTCATTGTGAATTAAAAAAAAGATCTTAATTCTTTTATTTTTAGGAGAGTGAGTTACTTTTTAAACGTTTTGTTTTTTCTAATTGTTGTGACTCTACCACCGGTTCGGAATGCAAGGTCTACCGAAAAAGACAGGCATGAAATCAGCAGATGCTCTTTTCCAACATCAATGATTTGCGATTTAACATTAATTTTTGTATGTTGTGAGCAACAAACTTCTAAATTAATAGACTTCTAAATTAATAAACTGTGTGATCGACAAAGCGTAGGAGACGTGAGGTAATAAGATATTTTGTTGAGTTTGTTGTAACAACGATATTCGACTGAATATTAGACATTGATTTTGCAACCTCGTTTCATGCTCAAATTATAATGTCAAACTGAAGTTGATTATTTAACATTTGAAATGGCAAGTTCACCAAGGTCCAGCGCTATTTTAAAAGAAGTGTCTCATTGGTTGCTAAATGCAACCCATGGGCCCAGGTTATATTTATTTGATATTCTATGATAAAAACAGGCGTCACATACTGGTTTTGTTAAACATTTTTTTTTATTATTATACAAGTTAGCCCTTGACTGCAAACTCATCTGGTGTTAAGTCTAAATGGTAGCAGGCTAACCTATTGGGCGTATGGCAATAATAATAAATCCCAAACCCATACATCTAATCGGTTTCTACGCGGCATCGTACCGAAATGCTAAATCGCTTGTCTTTGTCGGTAGGTTGGTACTTAATCCCGCCCGAAACCTCCCACCAAACCAGACCTTAGATAATTCAGAAATTATAAATCTAAAATTTTCCCCTGCCCTTCCCCTTATAAAGACAACAGTGCTGCGCAGGGGAGTTCGTCAAACCACAAACAGTTGTATCCTATGAATTTAACATGATATCCTGGAAGATCTCTTGGGAATGTCGTCGGTGGAAACGGATGTAGTGTGTTTTAGGGTATGAATGGTGTTGCGCGAAATAGAAGAGAAAGTTCTCAACAATACAAAGCTGGGAAGCTGTTAGAGATAACAACACGAAAGTAATTTATAAACTGAAAAGTTGTTCGAAATCATAACACGAAGGCAATTATAACAGTGGGAGGTTGTTCGAGATAACAAGACGTTATTGCTAAATTGTTTCTCTAGATATATTTATGCTATTATTTTTCTCTTCAGGTTTAGGTTGTTACCATTTCGCTTATTTTATATCTTGTGGACTAAATAGAAATCTGCTATCTGTCTCCAATAATTGTGTGGCAAAGGCAACTTAAATCTTAATAAACAACCGATAAGTGTACGACTCAATTTATAAATTAGGCCTTTAACATCCCTCTATGCCTCGGAGAGCACGTTGAGTAAACGAAGAATGTCATTCGCAATAGTTACCTAAGCCCCCTAATCCGCATTTTAGCAGCGTGGCGCGAACATAGAGCATGTTCACGCCACGCTGCTCCACTACTTTGACATAGGAGACCTTTACACAGTTTGGGAGATTAATTAAGTTCATGAACTTAAATAATAATGCCTTGAAAGTAGGTTCAAGTACTTACTTAGGCTTCCATATATCGTAAGCGAGGTAAATTAAACACCAAAAAAATTGACGTTTGTATTAAACATATATAGGTAATATTGATTGTTGTAGGTAAGAATAAAATGAAGTGCCATCATAATAATATTTAAATGTATCTAATGATATGGCACGAAATATATATTTAACTTAACGTCACATTATTGTAAAGTTAAATAAATTACTTAAATATTTTATTTGTCCACGCAAACATAGCAGACGATGATGGTAAGTCGTCATATCGGATATCGATATAATATGCCTCGCTTTTATATTTATAACTGTTCAACGCTAGATGGCGCTGTTCGTGTAACCAGTTCTCCACAACTAAGTTTGCTAAGCTTCGCTTGGCAGTGCTTCTGCGAGCGCACAATAGATGGCGATAAAAGTTTGCTTTATTGAATGTTGTGAAACGAAATGAACGTATATTATTTATCATACTATTTACATTCATCATTATAATACTTATGCATTTAAAATATTATTCGCATTTCATTGCTTTCATTAAAATTAAGTTAAGGATAGTGGCAAACCTACCAAGAAAGACTGATGTAGACATTTTAGAAAAAACCCGTTACACCCCGTTACCCGTCTCGCTGCCGGTAGAACCCACATTATTGTCAACCTACATACTTCTACTTAATTAGATGCAGTATCTACTTCCTATACCTGTTGAAATTATAATAATTAGATATGTAATAAAACTGATTACCGTCAGGTGCTATATTGTGTAGGAGTGTTTATGATGTTAAAGTTTAACAACAGTAGATATTAAATGGAATAAATTATATCATATTGTACGTTATGAATGGTAAAGTATTGATTGTGGGATGCAAGGCATTACTATATTTAAATCTACTTTAAAACTAGAGTAGAGCTTTTATTTATTTATACTATTTATTTTCTAACAACTACTAGTCAAAGAAATAAAAGAAGAATACATAAAAAATTCACTAGCAGAATACAAAAGGGGCCTTATCGCTAAATAGTAAGTTCTGCCATAGCTTCTCTTTAATACTGTATTTAAAAACTTTATATCCAAATTAATACATAGAAGATATGAATTCCTACTCTGGATGGAGAAAATAATGAGTAAATCTTACTTAAAAGTGTGATATTACTTGTACATTATTGTTACATAGTTTTTAATATAATAGTTTATGAGAACAGTATTGTACACACTTGCACACTTGAAAGCGATCCTACACAATGTTGCAGTTATCATCGCCCGCCAGAAAACAAAAACATTCTTTCAGAGTTAGTAGAAAAAAACAGAGAACAAAGTTTACTATTTTGTTAAATTAAAAATACAATGAACTCTGAATGCCAAATAATATTTTAAGTACCGAACTGCAATAGGTATTACTCAATTTCTAGAATAAAAATATCCGATGTTCAATTCACATCTTCCTATGGATGCACCAATGTAAGCTTACATAAATAATCAAATATGTTAAATCTACCTGATAAATCTGATATCCTTAACAAGTTATCAGGCAGGCCGTAATTCATGTGAACGCTATTACAATGCGCTTTAAAAACGCTGGAATGAAACAAATGAGTAATCAATTACAGAATTTTTCACACATCAGCGCTTTTTTATAGGGCAGTGTTCGATTTACACAGTCTGGTATTAAACTTAAGCTTTGCAACGTAAACAAGCGCTTATATAAAAAAGACGCAAATTATTTTGTCCACAAATCTTCAAAACAAACCAAATTGACGGATCTAAATATAGAGTTATCCTTTTGCCATTTTATCTCTGGGAAGCCGGTACAAGAGATAAGAGCTTCTACAACTTATTGGTCGCAAAAATAAGCCCTGGCTAAGTAAAACCCGGGAGAGGACTGGAATCGCGAAAAGAAAAGAATCGAAGCTGAATTACTTCGCCTGGCGAAGAATATACAGGAGCATACAAAGCTGACTGCCAACCTTCGCTTTTCAGAAAGGGTGCCCAAGTAGAAAAATATTACTCGGAAAATGACAACACTACTTTCAAGTATCAATTTAATTTCGTTCAGAGATTGTGTACAAAAGATATGGTTCTTTCTACCTTCCGTTAAACATTTATGACACGCATTTGCATTGAGGGACCATACCTTCCTTCTGTCTAAGTTGTTTCCTCAGAACTATAATTTGATCTTGATTAGATTTCTATATTTATATAAAGAGCGAATCAAATAATTTAAAACTCTGCGATTACCTTGCATTCGTCTTAAAATCAATTAATTTAAATATATTTAATTAATGTGCACATAACAAATACTATGTACGGTTGACCAATCTAATAAGACAAAGCGTAAAAATAATAAAAAAATATGTATTACAGAAGATGTTTAATGCATTGTACGTATTCTGTTTAGTAGGAAAATATACAAGTCAATTAACTATCTCAATACGGATGGATTAAAATAGAGTAGGAATTATGTTTTTGTGAATCCTTAGTAGATAACATGAATGTGATACGATCCAGTGGGATATCCTTTACAAAGTATTGTTTCTCACCCCTTCCTGTTTATATATTCAATGAATTGGGACGTCGAACGTATTGTTATGTTCTTTTTAAAATTCAATTTAAACGTAACCAACAGAGTCTGATACGTAAAGGTAATCGTTGTTAGAATTTAGAGGTTTTTAAAATATTTTTGGTGTTACTATAAAGGACATTTTATTTGAGAAATTATATATTAAACCTTTTTGTTTACTTTATTAAAGTAAACAAAAGCATGTTATGCCGGAAGAAAACAACACCTTTTTAACATGACAATTATCATGGAATTCAGCTCCATAATGAATGGGAACGATATTAAACCCACGATACTTTTTTCACCGTCACGGACGGCTAGCTGCAACTGCGCCAGTGCGCGCCAGTCACCTGCCAGAGACCGACCGAAGCGCGCGCGCACTGCTATTCGAATTTCGAAAAACGAACCGAACTCTTACAATACTAACACATTAATAGTTTCGAAAAAGAGGAATAACTGTGGTGTGTATAGCTACTTTTTTTATGAAGTGTTAAATTTCGGATTCGATACGCGAAAACTTAACAAGAAACACCGGTGACAACAACTGTTTTTTTTGTGATTGCGATTTTGTGGGTTATTGGTGATTACATAGTAGTCGATGTTACTAAAGCGAGGTATCGCTAATGAGCCGGTCAAATAAGTTACTCAACTTGAATACGGAGTCTATTGTTTCGAGTGACGTAATATTTGCTGAATAAAGCTATCCGTAAACATCAATGTTTTTGTGAATTCTATGATGCCTATAAAGTTACTATTAAGAAGTCTTTAATCAAAAAAATATAAGATCTTTTTTTTATTGTAAACTGTTTTATTAAACCTTGCAGCTAACGTTTGGTTATACGATTTAAAATATAATTAGACTTTCCTAAATTGCATAGAACTCTAGGCTTGCTCTACTTCATCGTAATGAATTTATGTATTAAGTAATTATAACATAATGACATTTTGTTATTAAATCCTTAGTTAAAGTGACTCACTCTAGATTAGCAAAAGTTAAGCTAAGCAATTAAAATAGCACAAAATGTGAATACAACGTAACGAGAGGTTAATTAAAGCATTTAAAATTATTTCGTGCTTTATGCGTTCGAATAATAGGAAGAAACGTATAAATAAACAAATTGAGAGAAGAATATAAATAAATAAATAATGACCAAAACTTTGTTATACGATACCTAAACAATGATCGAGTAATCTTATTAACGAAATTGAATATAAATTTCTTAATTTTTCTTGCAAGGTTTCTTTTCGTTTAAGAAGCTAGGGACGGGCAAACCTCACATAAAGTCTAAAATACAGATACTAACTATGCAGTATATTGCTGAAATATTTTTAAACATGCGTAAGTGCGTAGAAATTTGACTTTATACTATTGTTAGTGTTGATGTACCAACAAACATTTCATAACATTTCGGGAAATATCAAAATTTTTTCACATAATAACGTTTAAAGCAAGAGGTTATTTAAATCTAAATTTGGAACTACCTTGCTTTCTTTCTACTCTATGTCCCGCAGATTTAAGAACTGAAGCTCGATGTATAAAGTTTTTTAACTCTATTTCATTGTGATTGTCTCTTTTAGCCCACACATCTTAATTAATCATTGTTTAGTAAAGGATACATTTTAACATAGCATTATTACAATTAATACGACACTTATAGTGCCCATATATAGATAGCCAAGGTACTATAAACAGTAGGCGTCATTGAATTTCAAAATCCCCCGCAAAAAAGTTGGTATCCAGTTCGACACCTACATAAATATTACAGAATCTTTAATGGATTAATGGATGATTTATTTTGACTTAAATATGTAATTATAATAAAAAATGTGATCCTAATCCCACGTATTTTGTATTCGTACCTGTATGAAATTAATTATTTGTCCATAAATGTGATATCAAGAGCTCATTCAAGCTTGGCTTTTCTAGTTTCGTCATTAAAATCAAATTAAGTACTTATTATATCCATAATTCTTATTTAGTAGGGTTTTCTGTTTATAATTGTATTTTATTTTTTGTTTCGGAAACTTGAATTGAATCACAATTATTTCGTTCGTCAATCACAATAGTTTTGAAAGCGTGCAATTGTCATAATACAAACACTCTACATTGCAATAAAATATTCATAGGATGGTATCCTTGTTGTTATTTATAGAGTCTTTGTTAAATTTTGCCATAAAACAGGTCAGACCATGGAACGAGGCTTGCATAAACTGTGATTAGCATCTCTTGCAGCTGACATTTCATACTTACTTGTAAAAGTCCAGCCTCCATTGAGGTGTTATTCACAGTACAGTTTGGCAAGAGCTTGTTTTTGATGGGTTTGTTTTATATAACGGTTTAGTATTTTCTTCGAACCACCGTTTAGGGCTAGCATTAGTTATTTGCTTTTTCTTAATTTATCATCCATATTTGTTTATTATTTACGGCTAAGGTTAAAAAGTTACGTCACTGATATCTTCAATTCTCACTTATTGTAATTTTACATAACAGCATACGTAGGTGTCTGGGTCAAGGCCTACAAGTTTATTGAATCTTTCAATATTTTTATACCATCACTACAACATGTTCACTGGGTGTTTGACCTGAGTAGGCATAGAAAACGCAGATGATAATTTCTTCTTTGTCTTAGTTATGTGTTGTAGTTTTGTTTATGGCATCTTTTTTACGGCCAACAACCTGTCCGACTTCAACTGTATATGTATTAAAAGATGATATTAAATATAAAAATGCTTCTGTATCTCAAGTTTTTTAGGTACATTTTATACCATCATCTGTCTGCTCAACGTCTACGCTGGTCAAACGTACTAAGAACGCCACTGTATAAATCTTAACTTCTTTTACGCGTTATTAAATATAGTTACTCACTACGTATTATCTCGTCATTTATGTTTGTCAGGGCCAAATGTTACAAACGAACAACAGGTTTTTGGCATTATTTGGTTTTTCAAGGAACGTTTTTGTATGTATTGCAAATATACAAAAGTATATATCATTCGTAAATGGAAACAGATAATGTATTTGGAAGCGGTAACGTGTTTCCTCAACGTCATGTCTCGCCGTCCGCCGGAAGGGCCGCGCCATATTCGTTCTATCCCAAACAAGGTGCCTTGCTTAATCCAAAGCACGATTTAATGTACTAGGAGAATCTGATCCTACGTTCACTTTCTTTTAGTCTTTTATTCAAGTTTATTCAAATGCTTGATTTCTTGGTAACTTACTATGCTATTATTGCGTGCAGAAGTAGTAAATTATTCAGTTCTTTTCAAATTGCCTCTTTAATACTTCATTAAACAATTCTCAGCCACATCTCGTCTTTAGTTATTCTTAGAATAAGGCTTCTTATTATGCGCCCTGAATCAATTGGAATGCAATAATGAACAAAGTACATTACTTTGATGCGCGTCGTCGGCTATATTAAAACGTTTTTGATCAAAATCGACAGTATACCTGCAATCAATCACAATTCTAAATATAGTCAAAATCAACAAATTCCCACTCATCATACTGAGTCTTTGTAGTAATCTATTTGCAAGTTTTGTCACATAACGGTGTAACATGTAGCGCGTGTATCGAATCCGTAATAAGTTGGAAAATAATGCCGTAGTGCGTCGAGCCTGATCAGTATTATGTTGTGCCGGCCCGCGAAGGCCTGAGAGGAACGAATCAAATATGTCGATGTATAGATTCGTAAAAGAGGGCAGCAGTAAGCGTCTTTTCGTACAAGGAACATTAGAAGGTGATGAATCAAAACCGCTTAAATCGAGCTTGAAGAAATCTACCCAGTCGCCAGTAGGGTCACCTATCACAACCAGTCTAAACTTAGCATCTGTGCCAAGAAGCTTGCGTGATGGTTTGACACGACACGAGACAGTTTATGATGGCAATTATCCTGGATTTGAAAGGTCAAGCTACCGTGCCGGTTCATATAGAGAAGAAAGCTACAACGGCCGAATAGTACATGACGGTAATCAGACTCATTTCGAATACGATGGCGAGAGTGCTTTAGCGGTTCCAATGTCAGCTGGAGGGAGAGGAGTTTCGGAACTGCAGGCGATTCATACGAATAAACGCATGTCGACCGAGGTCCTTGGCTCCTCACTGGAGTCTACAAAGATCTCGAAGAAAGACGACCATGGGCAAAGGCGTATTACTACGAGGATAGTGAGAAAAGTGACTACGCTTACCCGCGGTGAAGAGAAGGCTTCGTTGGAAGATGTTGCAGGCAGAGAAGTTCATAGATCCGCCGAACATTACAGACATGTCGAGATGGGAACATCCTCACCAAGAAAAGTGAAGGTAACATTAACGTAGATATTACCGTAATATACCGGAAATAAATTAAAAATTATTCTCAATAATATTCAAGATTAGCGTAGGAATGCTGGAGCAGTAATATGATACTTCTTGCGGCTGTAACTTTATTCAGCTTATGGGCTTACATTAAACATCCCTAACCTATATAAATTTAATACCAAACCACTTTTATTAGACTGACGATGGTATTTAAAGTAATAGCATAATTTCTTTAGATTCCAAGTTAAGAAAGAATCCAGCTACATGTTCTAATAATAAAAGCTGGGCTTCTCTTGGTACTGAGTTAAATATGGCTCAAATATCTGAGCAATGTAAGCATTCATAAACACTTGAAAGATAAATCACGCTTCAGGCAATCTCAGAGCAAATTGAGTCCGAATATGGATTGCATCGCATATCATCCGTGTTCAAGAAGCAAGAGCTATATTTCTATTAAAAGAGAAAAGGTTAAGAATTCGTCTGAGATTTTTTTATCGTTAAGTAACAATATAATTACCATAACCATCATTACTTTTGATTTATTAATGTAAAAGTTGTTTGTTGTTTTGTTTTTTTAATATTTTACTTCACGGCTTGTTTGATTTTGATTCGTAAGTCGAAATTTCAAACCTAATGCCCTAATCGAGCATTGGGGAGAGTGGGGGTGAATTTTCAAAAATCAAAATCTTAATCTCAAATCAAAATTTATATTAGCGATCTTTTTGCCAAAGTCAATTACATTCCTTTTATATATCTATAACTGTTTCTTGGAATTAATTAATAATTAATCGCTTCTTAACTCCTATTTTTTATTATATTCATTGATAAAAAAACAATGTAGATCGCGAGCATAAATTGTAAAGCAGATTTGAAGAACTCAAATGTAAAATAAATCATTTAGTTAACCTACTTCGTCAGAAAGAAACAAATCAATTTGTATAGACGGTAATGCACCAGGCGTGCTCTAGCCATTTTAGTAAATGAAATAGATCGTTAGTTCTGACCGTGTATTTGATGGCGTATTGTACTGGAATTTTCGTTCTTCATTTTAAAAGTATCTTCATCATTAGGCAACTTCGGTCGCGTTGTGGAAAGCCATTTGACCAGCTTCTCGTCCTTATGGGGCTAGATTGGGTATTTACAAAAGAACTATTGGGTTGCTAGGAATTTAACTATTGTAAGTATTCCTATACATAGTAGGTTTTATGTTTTGCTATCTCAACACTGTATACAAATTATTGATTATTATTTGCTAGAATTTTTAACGCGCATTTTACTAAGGCTATTTTTATATGAAAAAAACCCTAGTATTATACACGTGTTTGTGATGCTTAATAATAATTAATCACTCGGCAATTACACTTTGCGCCTTGATCTATGCTTTTAGCAAACATTTTTAAAATAAGTAAGTATAATTATATAGCACATCTTTATTATGTCAATGATTATTATCAACAGAGGAAATTCTTTTTCTTAGATTTATCACATTTAATCAAGATACCGAACTCCTTATATTGCTTTGTCTTGGAGACAAGACCAGATGCATCGCATTCCTATATATCTATGCAAATTGCTGTGCCGAGCTGTACACAAATGTGTTCTATACAACGAAAATGACGTCATCGATACTTTTATAGATACCTTGAGATGTAAGTCATGTAAAAGGAACATAACTGCAGAGCCTTATAATATTGAATGATTCAACACTACTAGTGCAAAGTCTTTAAATTTAAAAGGGGTGATGACTACTCAAACGTTATTTATAGATAAAATACGAGACCCCCGTTGCGAATTTTGATCTAACGAAAACACAATGTCATTGATTCGTGACTGAGATTTGAGAGTACTTCTCCGATTCGAATCCATGAAAACACTTTCTGAAATATCCGTAGTTCTAAAGCATTGTAATTTTTCGGATTATTGACTGCGTATAATACTAATTCGGGAAAAAAAACTTAGTTTTGTACTACGACTTATAAAGTGCATATTTTTATCGAAAAGTGCAAATATTAGAAAATAAATAAATATAACTATTTGGTAAAAAAATAGGTGTATGAAAATTTGAAGGTTTTAGATATTTTTTTTTTATATTTCAAAGCCGTAAAAACTGATAATAATCAAGTGTAATAAATTACTTTGTAGTTAAATAATTATTTCTTGACGCTGTACCTCGTATTTGCTAATATGACTTGAGAATTTCGCATTCAACTCATCGATTTATATGGTTTTGTACAAGGTGAATAAAATACGGCTTTATTTATAGCTAGTATTAATATTTGATATAGGTAATAATTAAAAATTACCATTTTTACTTATTGGTTGGCTTTTGCCTTTTCTTGATTTGCAGTAATATTATTCTCGTAAATATGTGCTACTCTATCACACTCACTTCTAAAAGTAAGTTTCCAAACAATATCAGTAAAATATATAAAGGTACATAATATTTTAACGATTAATAATTATCTATAAATCAGTAATATGTAATTATATTATGCAAGAAATCATATCATCCAATCGACATAAAATGGTAAGAGAGTGATATTAGTGGAATAAGACAACAATAGTAGATGCAGCATTCTCGAGACGTTAAAGTTCAGGTCTTAAAATAGTCCGAATACTGTCGTGTGTACCAGATTCCAGTTTGTATCTAGATGCATGTTATTTAAGTATAAATGACACCGAAATTATTTAATTTATTATACTTCTTCTCTAACATAATTCAAAAGTATTTTTATTTTGTCCATAAGGTTTTATTTTAATTACCTTACAATATTAGCGTCCATTGCAAATAAATATAAAAAATATTGGCCTGTTAAAAATAAACGATGTACTAATGGTATATAATAATCTGTAGAAAGGGGTTTCTCTTAATTAGTAACTTCAATACCCGATTAATATCGACATTCCAGTTGAAAGCAATTTCCTCGTTCAATTGACCGTAAGATATGCGTCAAGTAGCCTGCCCATTATCATTACCTTGCTACTGTATAGTTTATACAAGAAAATAAACTAATGAATCCACTTCGTATTTCTAAAATTTAAGTAATGAAAACTAATGAACAAAATAGTTTTAAAATATTTATTTAGGTGGAAGTGGTGGTGCACGACTATAGTTATTATAGAGATTATTAATATTTTTTTATTATTAAGTTGCAATTATTAGATTTGCAGTTAACTGATGTTAAACCATTCTATCTTAATAAATATGTATAATAATTTATGCTTCCCTCGATCTTTTCCTTTACTATAATCAAGAGCGACATGCAAATCACTATAGTTACTATCCGTAGCATGCAGATCTCACGCTTCGATGCTATGTGCAATAATTGCTGTGAAAATGCTGTATATTGTGCATTCAATGTTAAAATGAACGTGATTTAAGTATTTGTAATCACCGGACAGACGTGTTTTTAGGATTAATTTTTATATTCTTTATGAATTTTAATAATAATCATTCTGCACGTTACCTTTAACGTTTGATTGATCCTGGCGATAACCACTAGTAACCAAATTTTTTTTAATAAGACTATCAATTAAAACTACTTGTTATCCATGACGCAGTACGCCTAAAAGGACACCAATACACTTAAAATTGCCTATGAAATATTGTTATGATAAAATTACAAAACAGACATAATCAACATTGTGTGTACGGTCTGGTGATTGCCTTTCTGAGTCACAACTGGTTTTTGAGACGCCGAGGGAAATCTCTGTTTCTATAGTAGACAAATGAATTAGGCCACATACTGGTACTAACAAAAACATTGTTGAAGCCTTTGTTTAATTAAACCTTGCATAACCCTCAGTTATTTGATCACATAATATTTATAGATATTTCACAAAAACCTCTACTTGAATCACCAATAACTTTATGGATGTTAATGAGATTAATGTACCAAAAAAATATTCTGGATGAAACAGTATACACTAAATCGTATTTAGGAACAATTATATAAAAAAATATTTGAATGTATTCAATCAACAGCAAATCTTTGAGACTTCTCTGTAGTCATGGTCATAAATCACTCGATCCGCCGGATATGCGCGCCGTTGACCGCAATTCTCGAAATTTCGCACGTCTTGGGCAAAAAGTATTGTTGATGAACCGTTGTTTGGTAATCTTTATCTGAATGTACGGGAATGTAATAATTTACAGACGAATTGGCATGAACTTTCATGAGGTTGATTTTCTTATTAAAGTTTTCTCCTACTACGTTAAAAAAAAGATTGGTTTAAATCGTTTGTGTTCCTATATAATAGCTTAAATAAATCCTTGTGAAGTCCTCTATCTGCTTGCCAAAGTCCCGTCAAACCCAGTTACCCAGAAATCTTATAGAGACACTTTTTTATATGTTTTAATAAAACTATCTATCTATTGCTAACTATTAGAAAAATATAATATAAGGAATGCATTATTACCATTGCGTTCTATAAAAATAGAAAAGAAAGAGATAAATAAAAATTTGAACATGTCTTCAACCTGTGGATCAAGATGGCTGACAGGAAGTAACGTACAGGTGCGCCAGCGCAGAGCGGCGTGTGCAACCGTGCATGCAGAGATGACTTACTAGGGTGCAATATGGGTTTGGGGTAACATGAAACGTATATAATTATGTTAACTGGGATAAACACAAAATATAGACCAGAAATTGGGAGCACATTTAATACTTATCCAAAGTTATCGATTGTATCTCAGCAGTTACTTAGGCTAACGAAAGTGTTCCATCCGAATGATTTCCAATAGCGAAAGCAAAAAGGGCACTACATCGAGAAAGCGAGATGATATATGATAGTGTTTGCTCAAGTTTGTCTAATACTTGATATGTCTGAAGCTGTGGTGCATTAATTAATTAGAACTTCTAACGTCTGCTGCTCTCCTGATTATTCTTAGTTATTATTTAACCCTTTTGATTATTCTTAGTTATTATTTGACCAACGGCTTTCTTTTTAATCAGCAGAAAATCCGCCTAGGGAAAAAAATTGATAGAATTCACGAAACCTCGTCAAAAAAACCGACGTCATTTAATATTAGTTGGCGATTGAAAGTCAACCATAGTTCATAATCCGCAATCATTTGTTTGGTATCAATGTACACTTATTTTATCTCTATTTCTATAAATTGCAATGAAATCGAGATACAATTTTAAAAGTGCCGTAGTACAATGATGAAGAATAAAAGAAAGAAATCTTCAATGCGCGTGCGTATTAAAAAATAAAACACAACAGAAAAAATAAAGAACCGCCATTTGTCGTTTATGTTAATGGATTCAATTTTGCATAATAATCTGGTTCTTAATATTAATAAAACTTAATTATAGGAATATCGGATTTATTTTAGGTTAATTTGTTAATAAATTGCATTAATTCAGTCTAGGTCACTGGTTTAAGAGATAAGTTTTATTCGTGTTATGGTTTTCTTTGAAGAAATTTGTTCCATACTGAGAATAAATTGCATAAAAAACGTCAGATCGTCGCGACATCCATTCCATACCGTTAGGCTGCCTAACATGGCCAGTGGTTAAGACCCCTTTTAAGGCACGTCAGTAAAATCTGTAGGTTTCTACGATTCGCAGCACACTTGCAGTTGCACAGTAGCTGTTGAATACCAAGAAATAATATCACGTGTGATAATCTGAGTAACGGCGGTTAAGAAAGTTATCTTATTGTTTTTATATGCTTTTATTATTACGTGGACAAAAACACATTTATTGTGCTTGTTAATTCATTTCAGTTGCAGTATTAAAAGAACGTTTCCCTTTACCTATATAAGTTTAACGTCAAACCTATACAACATTATTATTTATTTGTTGCTAATGGTAGGTCTGTAGGTCTGTTAACCGCTACAGTCTATTTCGATCGGTGATAGCTTCCGAAGAAATTGTCATTGGCTTCCGTTGAACCGGTCATTGAATTCATACAAGATTTATTAAAACGACATTGTTAGCGTCTTGTAAATACATACTTGATAACTGTAACGGCTACTTTTCCTTCTAACGCATCGATTCGAAAGCTAAATCCGTCCCGAGTTCTGTATCCTTTACTTGTATTATGAATACGTGGTGGATAGTGCCTTGAGGATACATTCTGCGTAAAGTATGTAAATTTTGTAGAGCTTTTATTTGAATGAATGTTCAAAGTTTTAATTATAAATACAGATGACATACATATAGCGTCTTATCTCCATATCTAATGTTCTAAAATTTATAACAGCTATGTTCTGCAGATTGTATGTAAAAACTTAAAAGACACTTTAAAAATATCGTTAATCATTTTTTAACTATATGCTATTATTTACAACCTCGATAATGAAACATCACGATGATGTCAATATTATTTTCTATGACCTCATCATCCAAAAGCACCTCGTGTGATGGTATTCGTGCTAATATTTAAGGCTCGCTCACATTTGGAAGAGTTTAAATAAAAACAAATGAACGATCATTTCAGATATTCAAAGTTATTGTAAGCTTATTTTCTTCGCGACTTTCTCCACTTACATTTAGTTCACGAAATGGCAAACTATTAGAATCGTGGCTTCTCCCTTCTCGTGATCAGATAACAATGTTACCACGACCTAATGAAGTGAAGTGATCACGCCCTTTGAATAAACTGTGTGGAAGAAGTGATTTGTTGTTACTGGAACGAATTTAAAATACCCAAAGAAAGAGTTCTCTCTTTTTGCTATGGCAATCTACCTTTTTATGTCCCTATCCAATTTACTTAAAACGTGAAACCTTTTAAATTTTCTTTTAAAGTAGGTACTCTTAAAAATTGGAAACATAATTTTGTAATCCAAAATCCCGTAAGGTTTTTAAGTAAACTGGTTTTATATCTTGTAAGTATATCTTGAAATGACTTCATTCCTTAGTACAGTTTAAAAGAAATTAATGAAAAAACAATTAAAACTTTCAACACAGTACTTATCAGCTACCATTCGCCAAAGTAGCCCACAAATAAATACTTGTTCGATCGTGTCAGATATCTTAAATTCTATCCCACATTGGCAGCAATCTAGTCTGGCGCCATAGCCTTTTACAGTGTCCATTCTCAAAGAGAGTCTAGCTTTTATCTGCCAAATTGATCTACTATGTCAAATAGATGTCCATTAAACCTTATAATGTGTTTTGATTATTAACACGCGATCATTTAATTTAAAAGCGGATTTGTGTACGTAAGTACCTAATTGTTAAAGTATATTTTGGTTAAAACAGTGATTGCTTGCGATCCGTTACTTTTTTTTACAAAATATGCCTTAGATTTTAACACAATAAATAAATAAATAAATATACACACATTGCCATCTGGCCCCAAAGTAAGCATAGCTTGTGTTATGGGTAGATAGCTGATGAATATTTTTTTATGAATATAATACACATAAATACTTATTATATACAGATAAACACCCAGACACTGAAAAACATTCATGTTCATCACACAAACATTTTCCAGTTGTGGGAATCGAACCCACGACCTTGGACTCAGAAAGCAGGGTCGCTGCCCACTGCGCCACTCGGCCGTCTATACAATATATACAATACAATAACTATTATTCTTAGGCGTTCCGTCCTCCATCTTTCGATGTTGTTGTCTGAGTTTAAAAAAAAAACCTTTCATATTGAAGTGCTTTGTTTTATCATCTTTTTTAGTACCTATATTGATGTTTATGTCAGTCTGCATTATAGTGAGTTCTTAATGCAAGGAAATCTGATTTAGACTGGACAGAAGAGAAACTTTAAAAAAGTTACAGCGTAGAAGATTATTTAAAGTTAAATTAGAAACCGCTACGAATCGCTATATTTGTTGATTGATTGGAACATCTGTGTCGTAGTAGGTCAATTGTTAATGAATAGAGTTGTTTACGGAAGCTGAGTTTCCACTAAAATCCAATTAATCGTAGGTACTAGCAATATTATCATTCTTACTATGAAATCTTATAATATACATTTTCCTTAGTGTCCATAAGTATCAATCACACGATAGATATATAATTTTTTTCGACAGGACCAATGTATTTTGGTATGGAAAATATTTCATCCAAGTTTTGAATAGATGCTTTTTAAAGGACAACCGTCATTAATATGAGCACCTTTTTTAGCCCATGGCAGTGACTGCAATCATATCTGACGGTCGTCACTAGTCATCAGATGTGATTGCAGTCAGCAAATCAGCAGTCAGAACATCTGAAGTACGCTTATCATGATAATGCATAGTATTTAAATCCTTTGAACTCAATTTTTGCATCTACTATAATCTAAAACTCTATTATAATCTAAATTCGCACCTATATTTTATGTGTAAATAACATCTATATTTTTTATCTTCCTGTGGGTGTCTTACGAGGCGACTAAGGGAATATAACGAAGGACGAAAACAATCGTCCTCTGTGCTACTACTACCAACTACCGCGATCACCCGTCCGCCCAACGTGGTGATTGTGGGAAAACCCTCACATCAGGAAAGGCCTTTAGTCCAGCAGTGGACTGTTATAGGCCATTGATGATAATCTAAAGATTAATAGAATACCTAATGTTTCAATTAAAAAAAGGATGTCCGATCCATATTTTACAAGCAAGATTTTTTTTTTGCCTCGTAACCGCAAATCTAATGGCACATACCATTCGCAAGCGGTTTTAAGGATTTTGACCTCTGTTTCTTTCGCCTTCGCCTTTGTGGGAATGGTAACCCCTGCGGATGACTAATCTATTCTTATCCATATAGCTCATAGAAGCCTATGAGTAGAAAGTACCTATAACAAAAATAATTTAGTTTTGAACAACAAAAAAAGGTTTTAGGTTACAGCTAGTTGCTACATTAAATACAGCGGTGATAGCCCAGTGGTTGGGACTTCCGCTACACTTTCGAGGGGCGTTTCAATCAATTAAAATATCACTTGCTTTAACAGTGAAGGAATTCACGGTTCCCACGCGATTTATGAAAAACCAAAAAACCACGTACGAAGCCGCGGGCAACAGCTGGTTAAGTATATTATAGGCACATGCCATAAAAAATATTCATCCTATTTTTGTTTCCGTTTATTTTCTAAGTCATAATCTCACTATCGACGTAAAACTAATCACGCCTGAATAATTTAAAATAATTTATATTCGTAAAATATTTAAAAAAGTATCGAAATTCGGTATTATTTGAAGGAATACATAAGATCTAAATAAAATTATACGCCACATAAATCTGCCAAGTCGGCAATAAAAACAAAACCAAGTTACTTCTAAGTTAAGACCCTGACACAGACGCGAACCGATGACATCATGGAGGTTTACTGCGGCGCTACCCGCCCACGCAAACCATATTTACATTCAACTATATCTTCTCTTATTCTCGAGGAGATTAGGTTCAAAATAATCCATCTAAAGGTAAAGTTATGTTTGGTTTATTGGATTTGTGCTTAAATACTCGTTTTGCTAAAATACTGCGTGTTTACTTACTTAATTTTGTAAGTAGCATTAACTGTTATTGATTTATATCGGAGTGTGAATGACATACAAATTATTACTGGAATGTTAAACGTTTTCTTTAAGGCTATCTGCTAAAGACAAAATGACTTTTCGAAGTACTTAATCTAAAGAGCTCAGTATTTGTGAATATATTGATACAATAATTTAAAAAAATCTAACCTAGCCAAACTAATATGTTTTTCTTATGTACCAGTATATTAAGGTAAGCTATCGCCCATACTACATACATAACTTCGAAATAAGAATTGGTATTTTTGACAAACCAAGCTTTGTTATTTCACGCCCGCGATTAAATTTCAAAATAGTTACAATTATTTTTGTGATTAAACTTAAAACTAGTTAAACAAAGTCAACGCAAATTGACCAAGAAACGGATGACAAATGGTAAAAATATTTTACATTTAAAATGTCTGCCAAATTGAAATCTCTTGAAACAGTAATGTTCCGCGACAATCTAATAAGGAAGTGTCTTAATATTGTTGAATAAGTAAAAAACAATAGCCCGCTCATTGATGCTTACGATTACGTCGATGATTATAGTTTCCCACACTTACTACCGATAGTTTTGCATTTGATTGAACAATTGAAAGAAATAACACGATAATTAAAGTTGATGACACAGATTATGGTAACGACAAATTTGTAACCATCGTTGATCTATGATTATGGCTTTTATATTTTATTATCTCTTGATGTAATGAAATTGATCCTTCACTTAGACGAATGAAACATAGTGTATAAAAAATGTGTATAAAATATAACCATCGCTGTGACACGAATAAAATTACTATGCATGCCGCGAGAGAGCTTTGAGAAGCCTTGATAATTATTTTGAGTTTTTAACGGTAACCAATATACTAAACCATTAGATTTTCTAGAAAGTCATAATTATAGTGCGTGCAATAGTGCGCTTCCTCATAGTTACGTGTTATAATCGGCGTTGGATATGGGCCAAGCGCTGGGATAGTCAGTCAGGATATGAACAGTAACTGTAAAGTTTAGCGACTACTCCACTGTATGAGCCATTTAATCATCAACATTGAAGTTTAATATACATTTTAGATCAGAAGTCTCCACGACAATGAACTATATAAAGCTTGCTTCAGTCCGTTTTTTATTTTGTTGAGTTAACCATTGTTGTTAAAATAAATAAATAAAATAAATTGACTTCCACAATACACACTTCGCCAGAAGAAAAAGCTTAACTAAAATGTTAAAAATGTTACGTAAAATGTTAAAATGTTATTTTAAGAAGCTTACTTAAAATGTTAAAATGTTATTATGAACTTCCAAACTAGACACATTACAATACCAAACTATTGTGTTTGCTGTTTGCCATCATGCTGGGTACAGTTCTCAGTGGCGTACATAGAGAGTATACACAGGGTATGCAGATATAAAATGAAGGAAATCTCCAGTAAGAGTTATAAAAAGCCTACTCTTAAGTATTTATAACTCGTACTGGAGATTTCCTTAATTTTATATAATCTGCATACCCTGTGCATACCCTCTATGCACGCCACTGACAGTTCTAGATTAGCAATAACTTCATTGACAACTAGTCGTGATAGGTATGTTTATTATTTTCGTTTTAGTTAATGTAGATTCCTTTAGGTGTGACGTAAAGATCGATAGGAGGCGTTAAAATTGTCAGAATGATAAATGTGATAGTGAACAATATATGATATTAAATTGTTTCTTTTTTCTTATAAGATGTAATGATATCCATTTTATCTGTCTATGACCCGAGGTTTTTTTAATTATATTTTTATATGCGGCGTCTAAATTTTATCCTTTATATTATTTTTTTTATATTAAAAGAGTTACGGCTAATTTTTTGTCTAAGAACTCAAAAGTTCCCAGACAAAGATAAGTTATCAAATAAGTTAATACACACGCTTCATTAAAGAATTTATTATTCTCACCAAAATGAAAGAAATCTTTAAGCGAGCGAAAACATATTGTACGTCCATAGTAGCACAAGACAACTTAATTAGTTCCTTTCCCATAAGATGCTATCTGTTTAATAGATATGACGCGACTATGTTGTCTGTATGCAAATAACTTTCCGAAAGAGATGTTTCATAGCGGTATTTGAAATTGTAGCAGATATTATATTTACATACTTGTATCGAGAATTGAGATTTACTTTCAAAACCAAAGAAAAAAAATCAAGTAGTTTTAAATCTTAAGTACGTTTCGTAATTCATAACAAAATTGCAGGACCGGTGTATTGTTCGACGACCAGAAAGACCGTGGCTCAATGTTTTAAAATTTTAGAAAGCTTGCAATTTCCACGGTGACATGGGACATCCGAGGCCTATTCTGTCGTAAATCTAATCTATTTTACAGCTTATTTCTAATTGTATTAATGTATTCTAAATTGTAAATATAGTTGGTGCATATGGGGCATAATATGATGATATTTATTACCAACTGGATCAGTAAACTCTACAGAAGCTTCACTTCACTATACCTATAATTTGAAATAAGGTAAATGTCCAGAGTGGTCGTGGTCATCACGGTGGGGCATTGTTTGTGGCAGTTGTTAATCGCCTCACGATCATTCGCCACTTCTCCCTATTTGCAGATAGTCTGGAACACTCATGCAATGGACCTCCCACTGAAGATTTGATCTGATCGGTCCATCGCATGGGTGACCTACCGCACGCTCTAGTGCCTGTTACCTTGCTACGTTCTATGGAGTTGTTGTCTCTCCGGGAGACAAAAACCTATAGAACGCCTTGAGAAATATATAATGATTTAATATTGGACTCGTAATTTTAGGGACACCGAAATAAGACAACTCAAGTATTTGGGCTGAATTATCTAAATCAAAAGGATTTATTCAAATTAACATAGAAATTAATTCATAATTTCTTTACAGATCTCAGACATAGTTGTCGGCCAAGAACCGAACGTGACAGCGCGAGAGGCGCTGCTTAGCTGGGCCCGGCGATCTACGGCGAAGTACCCGGGAGTCAGAGTAGCAGACTTCACATCATCATGGAGAGACGGGCTCGCGTTCAATGCGCTCATACACAGGAATCGTCCTGATCTGATTGACTGGCGTAATATCAGGTGTGGCCCTTTCTATCTATCCTATAAAAATCTTCAGAGTTTGTAGCATCTTCGCAAGGTTATCTGCGTTGGAACTGGAACCGCGAGACACCGTAAAGATCTGCAATCCTACGTGGTAGAGATACCTTGGACACGTACGATGTTTTACTTGCATGCCCTTAAAAGTATTTCCCTGTTATAGGCGAATTTCTTTGTACATAAATAAATATGATTAACATTTAATACCTCTTAGGCTACTGCTTGCATTGATCCAGTGCATAGGAAACAGTCGTTTGTATGATAAACTTGGGCCATTACGAAGGGGTTTGCTTGTGTCATTGTGCTCAAAGATAAGATCTGTAATCATCTGATAAATGGTCATAGCAGGTGACTGCAGAGGAAATTATATTGTCCGCTGCAGGTATAGTCGATGAAATCATACTGTTACAACTGAAATTAATGGAACTGTATAATATTGTACTATGTAGCTTTTTATCATCCATTTGTTTTCTTAATAGCTCCTTCTGCATTTTTATTAAACTTTTTAACATAGCCCTTTAAAAGTATTTTATAATTAAATACTTGAAATACTTACTTATAAAAAGATATAAAGTTTTAATGAGGCTTTTTTTTTACAGATCAAGACAAGTCCGTGAGCGCTTGGAGACCGCATTCCACGTTGTTGAGAAAGAATACGGAGTCACCAGGCTTCTGGATCCCGAAGGTATAATTATATGGAGCTCTATTTAAATGAATACTTATCTGTAAACTACTAATTGTAAGTGATGCTAAAGAGTAAACGAAAAATAATTAGAAAATCCACTTCCGTATCTAGTGCAGATAAGATGTTTATAAAAACTCCAATTAAAAATAAATTCATATTCTTAAAATATCCTAATTGGCAACTTATTCAGCATTTGAGCTTAAAAAGGAATATATTTTCAAGGTAACGACGTAATAAACTTCCGGCCTTCCGATAAAGATAATTAATGTATGTTGAATAACCAGATTATAAATAAGAGAAATTTGAAGGATTTCAATTAAGAAGAGATTTTATCTATGCTAGTATCCTCGACATCCTGAAATCAGGTGCACTAAGGAATTTTGGTGTAAGAGATACTAGAAATCATTTCAATATTATAGAAATTGTTTATCAATTAATTTTATACAATGAACAGTAGATACTTTCAACTTAAAAACCTTAGCAAATATTATTTAATATTAATAGTCGAAAATCCAAAAGATTCGTATCGGTCGAAATAATTTTGATTTGTTGTGCTTTGTTTCAACGTATCAGATACAAACGTGTAAAAATTTATTAGCCGTGACGAGTTTTTTTTTGGTATTGTATTACTTAACTACTGAGAAGATCTACTAGTATGCTCTTTGTGTTGTAGACATTTTATCCGACTACAACGTTGCAAATATTTTTTGGAGCATTTGGTACATAAACTGCTTTTGTTTTGGATTGAATATGCTGATTTGAGTTTTCTATTCCAGAGCTGACTTAAACGCTAACAGGGTTATAACCATTTCATAGCTTCATCTAGGTTAGTCAAATAAAATAAAGAATAGAGTGGTGTTTACGTAAGGCTTAGAAGTTTACGTTCAGACGTAGATAATTATATGTCAATCGTCTTGATCTAAATATTAATAATACCTACCGATAACACGATTAATTCCTACACAACCGTTATGGATCATTGGGCATCCAACTAATGCGTTTCTCACACTTGATTCAAATCAATTGTTCGGCAGGTCAAAGACTGACGTACATATAAGCGTGCAGTGTTTTACGAGCTATTGTTCGCTTGTATGTGTAGAAAATAGAATTAAATATGTAGTTGTGATGTCATTATATGACAGCATAATAGAATCTTGTGTTTCGATACTGCTTTGACTGCGACAAAATTATTTGTGGTCAAAAGGTTTCAAGATTCGCTACCTCTTAAACAATTGGTTAAATTGCGCAATTTTAACCAGAGTATTGATAGAATATATCAATAAAAATGCCTCGTTTGTGATATTTCATTAGGGATAACAAGATTCGTAATCGCACGAGACGGGCCGATAAATAATTTATTCGAGAAGTCTTTCGCTTAAGAAAATATTATCAGTACCAGCCCCCGGAGTTTGAAAGGAGGTTTAGTCTACCCTCGTGTAAGGGTACTCCGAGAGTAAGGCCATCGGATCCGGTTATTATCACCAATATAAAAAAAATAGTTAAAGCCCGCCGCCGCCCGCATTAGAGGAGTGTAACGGTTCTGAGCTATAAACTCTCTCCTGAGTGAGAGAGCCAAGAGGCCTATGTCCAACAATGGGATACGGGTAAAGGATGAACAATAATTGCGATCATCTCAATTTGAAAATTACCAATTAGGTGCTAATTTTTTTTAGAAAGGAGCGATATTACATTATAGAGAGAGATATTACATTTAAAATTTTACGTAGAGTCAGTCACCTTAGAATATAAATAATTCACTTATTGTGCATACAGTTTGTTGTGAGGCTGGCGTAAATAATCGCAAAGGTATACGATGTACCTCTGCGATAAGCGACAACGCAATGGTATTAAAATAATCGTTGCAATTTTCATCCTATTTCCAGCCGTTTTTCATGTTGAGGTCATGATTGAATGAGACAATGGGCGCTAACCTCATTCGTGCCTTTCCGTTTTGTTCTTATTTTATATGACTCAGGTCGAAAACCTTCGTTATTAACTATCATGTCCTGGCAATATTCTACCGGCCGATTGACACAGTGGGCACCGACCCTGCTTTCTGAACATGAATGATTTTCAGTGTCCAGACACTGTGTTTATATGTTTTATCATTCGTTTAGCCTTTGCCGTATACATAATTAGAAACCATAATCCTTTGTAAGGGATAGATGTTCATATTATTGATAATCAATACCATGTTCGAGGTATAAGATTGAAGTTCTTTTAATTTCTATACACAAAGTAAATTTAGCCAAAGATAGTATTAATTTTAGCTGGAGTTTTCCTGAAGACGCCAACATATCTGATTTGCTGTGGGAATCCGACATTTTTCAATGCCTTTAGAATGCAAGCTACAAATTTTGGTCAAGATCAATTCAGCATTTGATTCTTGCTGTAATGGTAATGGTAATGTCAATTCATTGCCGGCCCACTAGAGCGGGTCTCCTCACAGGAAGAAGATTATGGGTTTAGGCCACAGTCGAGCACGCTGACAAGTGCGGAATAGTAGACGTCACACACCTTTGAGAACATTATTGAGAAATGTCAGGTGCGGTTTACTTACGTACATAAGGTTTCAAGACATCTGGCCGACTCTTCGGGGGTCTACTAATGTTGGGTTTACCGGTGCAAGTCGACATTTCTGCACATCAGGACCCCACCGTCGATCGGTTCCCCGCCCATTGCCACTTACTTATAAAATATAACAATGATATAGTTAAAAATATCTATAAAATAAATGTTCTCAGATGTGGACACTCACGAGATCGACGAGAAGTCCCTCATCACGTACATCTCCTCCCTGTACGAAACTTTCCCGGAGCCACCGGCGGTACACCCACTGTTCGACGCGGAGTCGCAACGTCGCGCCGCAACTTACACCGAGCAAGCGGCCCAACATCGCGCGTGGCTGCATGAAAAATGTTCCCTGATGCAGGTCTGTTCAACGAGGAAGCAATGAGGATTCTATAAAACAATATTCTTTTCTAAAAAATACTTGGAAATTTGAGCGTTATTTTGACAACTTTCTTCGAAATAAATCAAAAATACATGCGAGCAGCCAGCAAAAGTTGTATGAAAATGCACGTTGTATGTTGTACTATTTGAGGTTTTTAGTTGAAAGGGCAGTGTTATTAACAAAATCATAATTTACAGGACCGTGCTTTCCCGTCGACTTTGATCGAGATGAAAAAGTTGTTAAGCGAGAGCACGCGGTTCCGCAATGAGGAGGTGCCGCTGCGACAGCGTGAAAAACAGAAGCTCTTCCATCAATACCGGGAACTCGAGGTACCATTATGCTCTTTCATCTACGATGTAAAACCGAAATTACAGACACAGTTTCAGATTTCGGAAAGTAGATTCTACTGAGAAGAATCCAAAAAGAAACTAGTTATTTTTGACCAAATTTTTAATAATATCACTACCCATTTTGTGGTCATATTATTTTATTGATTTTACATCTAGAAGAAATTCAACAACAGTTTTTAACGTAATTAATGTAATGCGTTTACTGGTATCTATAACTTATTCAGTCTTAACTTTCGCGTGGGAGATATAAACTATTGAATAAAACTTGTCCCGATAAGTCTTGATGTTTACGTATACAATGTGTTCGAATATCGCATCCATTGGGTCCTTTATTTCCAGAAATACTTCGAATCAGTTGGCGAGATCGAAGTTGAACCGACTCTCCGACCGGAGGCGTTGGAGCAAGCGTGGGCGCGGTTATTGATGGCTGCGCAAGAGCGAGAGAGGGACCTTTCCGATGAAATACGACGCCTTGAGCGATTGCAGCGATTGGCAGAAAAGTTGCATAGGTTCGTATGTTATAATATATTTAGTTTTTTATATATGCGTGTAAATAATTCGTGCCGCTCAGTTTCTAACAACCTGAGGAGTGGGTGTTAAGCCTCATTTGCCTGTTATTACAACAGCAACCAGGCCGTTCAGACCAGAACAAAGCATTGCAACAACGCTGCTTAGCGACAGAAATAAACATGGTGATAGATTTTGCCCAAACGAGCTCTATCACTAAATGTTCTACTACAACAATAACGTATCTGTTAGAAGCACTCGTTAAATTTGAAATCGTAGGTGCTGCTCAACTATCTCGTCCCGCGATGCTAATGCAGGAATATACGAAGCTATAATAATATTTAAAACTATCTAAGAGCCTAGTTAAGATCTCGTCTCTAAGCCATAAATTCCTGCAAGAGATGCTGTAACAGGCATCGTCGAACATTATATATTCTACTGTATTACTTTAGTTAGAGATACATAACGAGGTTTGTGTTTATATATGGCACTTGCAAAAGTCGGGATCGGGATTACTGCTAGATATTTCGTAACTGCCAACTTATACTAGTCGAAGAGGCATCTCAAAAAAATGACGACGAAGAGGAAAATTGTTGTACATGTTTAAATAAACTTTCAAACTTTTCTACCTTGGTTACCGTAGATTACTGGCCTCATTTTAAGACACAGACAATCCTCTCAATTGATACCTTTAAGATAAATATTTCTTCTCGAAGCGTTCAGATTGATACGCACTCGAAGAAGTTTAGAACACTTTTGATCTCCCAATTCAAATGGAAATAGGTACTTTTTAGCGTTTATATCAATATCGATTTGCAGTAGTTTGGTATTATTACCAATCCTTCATTTAAGTCATTTAAGTGGGCTAGAAAACTTAGTGATTTATACAAATTCGGGGATAAGCCTAGTCAATGAATCGTGATGTTGTTGTAATTACGAAATCTTTTAACAGGGACATAAAACAAACCGAAGCTGGCCTCGATAACGTTGAACGTCATATCGAGAGTGAAATACGCCGTGTGGAGCGCGGCGTGCATCCCGCCGAAGCGAAGATGGCCGCAGAACAGATCGAGCAAGAACTTAGAACTATGGAGCACACTATACAGGAGATGTTCCAAGACTCGCATGCGCTGAGAGAAGGAAGATATCCGCAGGCCAACGACTTGCATAGGCGGTAAATGCTTTTTAAGTTAGCTTAAGTTCCCTTAATGTATATTATTTAAATCATAGCTCGGAGAACCGATTTACGTTGAGGTCCCAAGGTGTTGGAGTTCTAACACCGCATTGGAAACACAGTGTTGGTAGACAACATAAAAAGACTCGAAAGGAGTCGCTGGGTACACGCGGCTCAAAACTGTATCAAGAGATCTATGTCCAGCAGTGGATGTCCTTTGGTTGAGATGATGGTGAAATTTATTTGAACATATACTCCATATCTTCCAAGATTTAAGAATATTTCCTATTTCGACTGTAGTTTCGTAATTTGAGTAAACCTTAATAAATTTCGTCATATTACCACGTTTTGTTTTTAAATAATATTGTTAATCATAGACAGCAGAATTCAATCAGAGATTTTCGTTATTGCTTATCCCACAATATGTATTTATATTATTTTCATCACGTATTTCCGAATTATACCTAATATTATACGCACGAAAGTGTGTTTGTTTGATCTTCCTTTATGCCTTAACAAATCAACCAATCAACTTTATTTTTGGCGCAGAGCTAGTTAAAAGGACGGAGAGTAACGTAGGCTTTTTGTCCCAGCAAAACAAACGGTTCCCACGGGATTTGTAATGAACCGTAATAAACGCGGGCAACAAACAGCCTGTCTACCAGTTTTGTCGAGACCCTTGTTCTTTAACTAATGAGCTAAGCTCTTGTCCTTGTACCTTTTCCAATATTCTCTATTTATGGCACTCTCTTTAACCTCTTTATAAGTCCCCAAACTTTGTCCATTTGTCCCATAAAAACCAGTCTCGGTCGTCCTCTTCCACTCTTTCCATCTACTGTTCCGGCCCATTACAGGACACGGGTCTTCTTCCATAATGAGATGGGTTTAGGCCTTAATCCACCACGCTGGGCCTATTGGTGGTAGTGGTGGGATTGGTGGACTATTCATCACTATATTGAAAATAATTTTTCCTCAGGGTCCAACAAGTCCACGATAGATGGATTAATGCAAGACAATCATTCACCGGCCGGCTGGTACCACGGCTATCTTCAGTACGTTTGCCGGTCCAACAGACCACAGTGCGGAGAGAAACACGAACTGTCTTAGAGACCAGAGTACACGACACTGATCCGAAGTTCCAACAGTTACAGGAAGCTACGAAATGGTGTAAAGAGAAACTAGTAAGTGTTTAAATGTTGCACTTATTAGTTTAAAATAAGTTCTTCTCAAATTGTTGTTTAAGTATCATCCTTGAATAGTAATTTGGTAGAATTGACAAAAGGAAGTACATTTGCAAAAATTTTTCTTCACAGAAAAAACTTCACGACGCCGACTACGGATCAGACTCACCGTCAGTACAACACGAATTAGATAAGCACCAACGAGAACATAAACAAATCGACCAGTTCCATTCCAAGGTAAAATGAAACGTTTTTGTTTAAAATCCGTTTAATTATAATGCGTAGTGGATCATTAACTATATGTTCTGTCGATTAGGTGCTACGTTCATGCTCCTTTTACATTGAGGATAATATGTAGGATCTATTGAATATGATATCATTGTCTTTTTTTTTTCAGGTGGAACAATGTGTACATAACAGATCAAACTTCAGTGGCGAAGAGCTCAATCTCTACAACCAACATTTGAGTCAATTGCAGAAGCTTTATGCTGAACTATTATCTACTAGCACAAAACGGTAAGAAAGATATTCTTTCTTCGGATTCCTTAAACAATATTAAGACTTTTTAACTTAGACCACCGTAGATTTATTAGAGTTACATTTAGTTTTAAATGTTACTTATTTCTTCGATTTGTCCACAGAATGTCAGAATTGGACGCGCTTCAAGAATTCCTCCAATCTGCAACAGCTGAGCTGAACTGGCTCAATGAGAAAGAACAAGTGGAACTCTCCCGTGATTGGGCGGATCCTCATATTAACTTACCCGCCGTACAACATTATTACGAGGTGACTATTATGTGCAAATATTAGATCATTTCACTCAATCTCAAATTACTAGATCAATAGTAATATTTTTAAATATATAAATAAGCGGAAATATTTTTAAATATATAAATAAATGGAAATTCATTTACTAAAATTTTCGTTTTACATCGACAAATCATTCGTTTTACATCGCAAAGATAAATTCTCGTACCTTAAATCATGCCGTAATAGAAACACATGTAACAAACAGAATACTCTACGCAATATAAATTTAATTGCACTAGTCAGCATGAGTTTTGCGCTAAGAATTACTAACGTACTATCATAGTTGCTCTTATTAGAAGTGAATTATGTCCAGAACATAAAAAAATAATTGTGCATGAGTTAGTAATGATAATAAAAAAATACTATATAGTGAACGAGACACTTTTACCATTATTGTACAATGTGTGTTAATAGACGTAAGCCATTCTCCATTTTAGTGTTACTTAAATGTAAAATAGCGTTTTTATACCCACATCATCTAGCATATATTTCATAATACACTCGCTCGATAACCTCGATATCCTTATACCTACCATCGATGTTGTTTTCCCTTTAGTTTACATTTTCTTTATTTTCTGTGCAAGCATTCATTTGGGGACGATAGAGAGGTTGGTTTCACAGTTCATTTAACTTTCTATTGTTTCTTTTGCAATTTAATTTTAGTGCTTGTTTGGATTTGGAATAAGTTAACCATAAGCTGCCTGCTGTACAAATATTTTAACTTTAATAAGAAACCCTTGAACTACAGGAACAAAAATAATTATATTTTTGTTTAAATTGCTGTTGAAATGTGCTTTTTTCCACCTTTCCAGTAATTTGTTTTGTTTTCTAGTTCTAAATCATATAAAGTGTTAATGTGAAAAACGCATACTTGCTAAAATTTTGATCACTTATATATTTCTTCGTTTAATTTATATCGTATAATTTAGGGCCTGAAAATTAAAATATGGTCTGTTTTTGTATAGCAACTGATGTCGTCGTTAGAAAAGAGAGAACTACAGTTCAGTAATGTGATCGATAGAGGAGAGGCATTGATCGCGCAACATCATCCAGCCATGAAGACTATTGAAGCTCACTTACAGGTAGTATTTTAAACCTTATCTTCACCTTTTATAAGCTTTTATGCCATATATTAATTTCAGTACCTTCAAGGCAAAAGCGTGGCCTAAGTCAGATCTCATCCTTGCATTATCAGTGTAGAGATATAGGTACTAACAATACTAGCTGTTGACCGCGACTTTGTCCGCGTTTGTTTTTGTTTGGCTGTAGCAGCAGCTAATTGTTGATTGCGCTGGGTAAGAAATGTTAACTGGAATCTAATAGCCTCATTCCAGCTCGAACGACCATCATGATGGTCACATTGATTTTGAAGATTTAAAAGTAACATCCCAAGTTACTGTTAAATCTTGTATTGCGAAGCTATTGTTACGAAGATAACTCTTGATAATTTAAAAATATCTTAATCTTTTAAAATTAAAGAAAATTTATATTGACAACCGGTGGCATTCCCATAACATAAAATTCTAAGGATACTTTACATGGTGTAATCAAAAAATATCCTTATAACGTACATTAAAATCAAAATTTATGAAAGGGCACATGATGGCTGTATTGATATGGATATGTCCCTATGAATATGGATTACTAGGGACAATTAATATGTTGAAATGCTGGAAGATCTTTGCCAAATGTCACCGTTAAAACTAAACGCGATCAAGCAAGCTAAACTTACTTTACGCCGAACTGGGTTCAGGGCTATATTAAGACGTTTTCATGTGTGCTGTGGCCTTATACAGATCCCGGGTTCCATCCAGGCCTGGTAGGTAGTTACCAACCTGCCCACAAAGACGTTCCGCCAAGCGCTATCTACCGCCAAGCGTCTGATATGATGCCGCGTAGAAACCGTTCCGTCACCATCCTGCTTGATTGGTTGAACTTATGAACTCATGGCAAAGCTTCGTTTCCAAAGCGAAAGATGAAATCAACTCTTAGTACCAGATGTTAATATGAGTTTTTTTTCTAGGTGATGCAATCGCAATGGGCGTGGGTGTTACAACTAACTCTTTGCCTAGAGACCCATCTGAAGCACACCACACACTACCACAACTTCTTCGAACAAGTTAAAGACGCTGAGAAATGGATACAGAAGTGAGTGTATTTTTATGAATTTTTGAGGAATTATTCCCATACTAGTTCAGACTGCCTATTCATCAGAGATCAGGTTGATCAGGCTGTGGTTGAGGGAAATGCTTGAAACCTTTCAATTTGCTTTTCAATTATCATTTCATTTTCGTTGCTTAGTCAAGCAAATCTTTGGTGGGAAAAGTTAGTCCATTTCACTGCACAGCTTTACTCTCTTGCATCGTTTAACTGACTCGCATGCGGCTAGTCTGGGACATCCATTGATCGGATACAAATTATAGTATTCAATCTGAATTATAGAGGTAAATTATCTGAGCTTAGAATTATAATTAATCCGAAAGTAAACTAATGGCAAAACCTGTCCATTTATACAACGCGTAAATAAAAACCAAAATAAAACTTCATAGGCTTTAGAGGTACATTATGTACTGTCTGTGAGACTTATCTGGGAAACTAAAAAACTAATAGTTTTTGTGTAAACCACTGCCTTAGTTTTTATTGAAAGAAATCAGCCCTAGCATCACACGCAGAATTAAAATCATGTGACTCCTGTCACTTTATTAGGTACGCGTTCCGCAGCGAAGGAACTATGCTTGTGTCGGCCTTTTATCTTTAATAGATTTGCATAAGTAAACACATAGAATGTTTTAAATTTGTTTGTATGGAAAAATAAATATGCTTCTTTTGATATAATATGTTTACAGGGTGTTCCTTATCAAATCCTTATGCATCCTTTAGTATCATTTCGTAATTCTGTTACATGTTGTATGACCAAATCACCAAATTTCGTGATTTAACAAACTTCATTAATTTGGCGAAAACATAAATTGCAACAACATGATTTTGTTCCAGACGCGAAGAAGCTTTGAACACAACATTCTCGCAATCCGAATTCACGCTTGACCAAGGCGAACGCCTGCTCAAAGGTATGCAAGAACTTCGCGAAGAGTTAAACGAACAGGGCGCAGCTATATCCAGACTGGTAGAAGAAGCGCAGGAGATCAGACCGGTTAAGCAACGCCGCACGCCTGTCACACGGCCTTTAAGGGCTGAGACTGTATGCGCTTATAAGCACGCCAACGTAAGTATCTACCATAATATTTCCTCTAATATATAGACACTACCACCAAAGGAGTCTGATAGATTGTAGTAAGGAACATCGTGAGGAAACCTGCATGCCTGAGAGTTTTCTGTGTGTGTGAAGTTCGTCAACCCGCATTGTGCCAGCGTGGTGAACTACGGCCTAAATCCTCATTGTGGGAGACCAATGCCCAGTGTACCAGTAATAAATGTTGGAACAAAATTCCTCCGACACCCCTTGAGTTATATTCAGTAGTTTTGAGAATAGATTGTAAACTATATTTCATACCCCTACGTGATAAGAATGGTCGACCTAGGCTTTAATTTTTATATTATACATATTATATATTTTAGTATTCATATTATATATGTTAGTGTTTTATATTATATATTTTAGTACTGATAATTTTTTTATGATTTGCACCCACCCAAAAATTTGTTGAAAACCCCCGGATATAAATAAAAAAACGGATTTACACCACAAATTAAACTTAATTAACAAGCAAAAGGTGACCTTATCAACATGTAGTATTATGTGTAGTGAATATATACTTTTCATAAATATGGTAATAAAATATCATATTTACGTTGCAAGCTGGACATTCACTACAATTATATTTAAAAAAAACGCATCCTTATTGCTTGTGTTCTTAGTATAGAAAACTTTTTATCATAGAAAGAGAGCAGACTTTTATAGTCGAGAAGCGAAAAGATGAAAACATATATTTAAGCCCCAATGCTAAACTCTAAGATACGAGCAAACTGAAATGTTACGTGTTTTAAAGTCACGTGTTCGTTGAACTTATTTTCCAAACTTACAACAATCCTTCACGACTTTGAATGCACTTTAGGAACTACTGTTTCACGTTTGTTTTCCTTTATATAGGTGGCCATAGAGAAGGGGTCAGCGGTTACAGTAGTGGACAATTCGGGACGTAGTCGCTGGCGAGTACGTTTGGGTGGAGCCGGCACTGAAGTCCAACTACCAGGTGCAGTGCTAGCATTACCGCCGCCGTGCCAGGAGGCCCTCGACGCTTCCGGGGCACTACGCAATGCATATGATAGGGTAAGTATTTACCCGTAGGGCAAAAGATAAGAGAACTCCACATATTGGTCTATCGTTGTACTAAATCCTAGCATATCTGCGGAGTAATGCCGCTATGCTTATTACTGCCTTCCAAGCAGCATTGATGCATTCCGACATTGGAACGTTGGAACAAGGGCGGCCATTGTAAGCCTTGTCCTTTGCATGCCCTGCGAAGTTTTAAACTTAACATCAGACGGGCCATCTACGTGGCCGTCCGTCAATTATATTACTTGAACGTACAATTATACTACTGAACTGCTCAATTCTAATTTAATTTATTATGTTTGACATTTTGTCGAGCAGCAGTCAAAAAATCACGACTTAATATTTTTGGTGCGTTTTAAGTGTGTTATCGCAATAAGTAGGCATTAATTGCTCAAAATGGTACGTCATTATTTATACGCGATGTCAAGATACCTACAAATATTTTAAAACTTAATGACCACTGACGTAAGATACCTACAAGTATGTAATCTATATATTTAAAGTCATTGGCTGTTGTTATTTATTGAGTTCAGATAAAATTGTTTATATTGCTGCATTGTCGGCCAGTCATGTATGCGTTATGTGCATGTAGGGAGATTTATCTTGCGTTTGTGCTTATTGCGTTTTTTCTCGCGAAGGTCATTCAACTATGGCAGAGGAAGCAGCTCCGGATGCGACAGAACATGATCTTTGCCACCATCAAGGTGGTGAAAGGATGGGATTTCCCACAAGTGAGTATTGAAACGTTTACATTTTGTTCATTTTTAATGGCTGTATGGGTTTTTAATTTTAAACATTAATCGAATCCTTAAACACACTTTCGAAGTTATAACAATAGCAGGGATAACAGAAAAGCTTTTTTGAAAGAAAAAATACAGAAATATTCTTTAATCGAAACATTGCCGCCGTTTAAACTTAGTGTCTAAAGAGAATGGTTTTTATAAGCTACCTAAAAGCGCGATTTAGAAACTAAATTGTAACAAAACCGTGCTGCATGATTAGAGATAATTTGTATGAGAAACTAGGTACGGGACATTTTTTTCCTCTTCTTCTTTTGATTGATGGCTTCATGTAGTGCCAAAACAGCACAATGTAGGTACTCTGCCAATGTCAAGTAGCTAGGGGCATTTTGTTACGGGATATGTCATAAGTAGGACAAAGACTCCTTCGTTAAGCATCCTTGGTATTTTATTCAGTTCGTGGCAATGGGCGCGGAACAGCGTCAAGCCATCCGCCGTGCGCTCAATGAAGATGCAGAAAAACTCCTCGCGGAAGGCGATCCTGCAGATCCTCAGTTACGACGCCTGAGGCGTGAGATTGATGACGTCAACCGACTGTTCGACGAGTTCGAGCGACGCGCGAGAGCTGAAGGTGAGCTTTTTACCTTGCTATCCATATTTTTTTAGGAGTTCGTACCCAAAGGGTAAAACGGGTCTGCCCTACTTGCCTGTCTTCCCGTTTGTCACCAGACTTTATCTCATGAACCTTGATAGTTGGACAGTTGAAATTGCCGCTATAACAACAAATACTAAAAAACAGAATAAATAAATATCCAGGTGGCCCAAATATAGACAAGATATTTTTTAACGTTTCTATAGATAATGGTTCGGAATCCTTCGTCCGTCAGTCCGACTCGCACTGGGCTGTTTTTTTTATTACACCTTATATTATAAAGCACATAATCATCATTTAATCTAACGTCAGTGACATCATATTATTGTATTTTATGATTTTGTATTGAAAACCACGGAAATCATTTTACCTTGCTATTTTATTAGAACCAGCTATGAGTGAAGCTATGAATCACGTTAGTAATAGAAACATTTCCTTGTAGTTATAGCTTAAACGTCATGAGCTCATGACTTAAACACCGAGAAGCAAAACTATCTCACGACCTAACTAAACTCTAATTTGATGCTCTTATAAAAATGTTTGGCAGCAATTATTTTAAATTGCAACATTTAAAACAAATTACTGCAACCTTGATAGAAGATAAAATTTTGGCCAAATTGTTTAATAACCCGACTGTGTAATTTTTATTAACCTCGTTATTACTTCCTTTCCAAACCAAATTCACTATAAATTCATTGATACATATTATAGTTAAGCATGTCTGGGTGTATGTATTTATGTATATTACTCGTATTCATTAATATTCATCAGTTTTCTTAGTGCTCATGACACAATGGATGGCGATGTGTTTATTGTTGTAAAAGTTAATAAGTTCACTTCATATAAACCCATTATCGGCCCAATACAGGGCGTGGGTTTCCTCCCATAATGTTAGGGTTTAGGCCGTAGGCGCCCACCACGCTGGCTGGCTTTGCTGATAAGTGGACTCCACACGCCACACGCTTTAAGAATGTTATGGAAAACTCTCAGGCATTCAGGTTTCCTCACGGTGTTTTCCTTCACCGTTAAAGCAAGTGATATTTTAATTGCCTAAAACGCACATAACTTAGATAATTTAGAGGTGTGTGCTGGGATTCGAACTTGGCCCCTAGAAAGTGTAGCCGAATTCCAAACCACTAGGCTATCACCGCAATAAGTTGTACTGGCAAATAAATTATTATTTTATTATACTTTTTGAAGGTAATAATTAAAATCTATCCTTAAATAAAAAAAAAATTTTCTTTTTTACTTTTCTACCGTTATTTCAATATCCACGTCAAACCGTCGTGACTTCAAATTACTTGATTGTTTTTAACTGTTTCAGCGTAATGGGCATTAATTAAAAATATCGTTAACTCGAAGTGAAATATGGTGTCAGTTATCTCAAATGTGCAATAAGGCAGAACATTGTTTACATACTGCATGCATAATTAAGATACGAAGTAGGTAGAGCCGGTTTAGTAACAGATTTGTTTTAGTATGTAGAACTTTCTACACTCGAAATAATTTTAACGTATTAACTAACGTAAAATGTATCATTTAAGTTATAAAAGTATTTTGCTTATATAGGATTCGTTTATCTTAATCAATAAGTATGTTTTTGAATATGGCATACAAAAAACATACAAATTTACATAAGTTACCTTAAAAAGCACTTCTTTGACAATTGTTGAATAATGATTGAAAGTTTGTATGAGAAAAAAATACTTATCGGAAATGTACGTCGACTAAGTCGCGAGCAACCCCTTATTTAATTAGTTATATCTAAATTGTTTATTTTTTTTATTTCTATTTAATCCTTCTACAACCTGCTACCTGCCCCTCAGTGCGTGAAGACCAAAGTCTTCGAACAGTGCGTGTTGCCAGTGATGACCTATGGTTTAGAAACATGGTCGCTAACTATGGGCCTCATAAGAAGGCTCAGAGTCATTCAGCGGGCGATGGAAAGAGCTATGCTCGGAGTATCTCTACGTGATCAGATCAGATATGTGGAGATTCGTAGAAGAACCAGAGTTACCGACATAGCTCAACGAGCCGCGAAGCTGAAGTCGCAATGGGCGGGGCACATAGTTCGGAGAATAAATGGACGTTGAGGTCCCAAGGTGCTGGAACGGCAGCCAGACCAACTCTGCGCTTACCAGTGCGGTAAGCGTGACCCCCAACGAGGTTAAAAGACGATATTAAGCGCGTCGCAGGTAGCCGCTGGATCCAAGCGGCACAAAACCTGGAACTTGGAACTCCCTACAAAAGACCTATGTCCAGCAGTGGACGTATATCGGTTGATATGATGATGATGATGAATTCTGCTAGTTTAGTAATAACTCCACTATTTTTAACCCTTCCATTCGAATATTTCATTATGCCAAAAATAGTTTTAAATGTCAAAGGTGCTGTACTGCCAGGCGTTGACAAAGGATTTACGCGGTCGTCCTACGGGATCTGTCAGTCACAATTACTATGCCGTACTATACAGTATCGTCATTAGCGAGAACAATTTTCTTGTCTTAAATTGTGCTCTCTTTAATAGAGACGTGTTGTGAGTCAGAGTATAGATAGTGTTTTTAATATTTTATTCTGATGGTCGTAGTTGTGTTTTAAAATGTAAAAAATTAAAAATTACGTATCGATTCTAGAGAAGTTTAGAAGGTGATATAGTTCTAAAAGTTTCCGAATTTAATTAGGTTAAATGTTGATCTTTGATTATTTGAAAATTACTATATTTATTTTTCTTTATTTATGATCGAATGTTTCTTATTTTTGGCCATAGATCGAAAAGCAATAAAAATGCTAGAAGCTTATTTTTAGTTCGGACGAATTATTAGATTCTTCAACGCTTATATGCGATTTATAGTCTGAAGTAAGAATCTAAATATTGTGAGTGAACAAACAAACTTTTAGTTAAAGGAAAATAAGCCGTATCACTTCTGATTAGCATTTAGTTTTCGACGAACAGAAAAGATGAAGAGAATAAAACGAATGTTTTCTTTTGGAAAAGGTGGTAAGTAATTTCTTAGGTTGAAATCACTTAGTCTTATTATATTCAAGATCTGCCCGCGACTTCGTTAGTAATATATCTCTACTCTCTTATGTAATAAATACCATAGTTGCTGTGTGAAAGAAGCACAAAATGTTTCTATAAAATATTTGATTTGCACACTATTAATTTAGTTGAATATCTTTTTATGAAAATTGTAATATCCCTTTTGTACGAACATTCTGGCAAATAAATGATTATTTAGTATTTATTACAAAACTAGAGACCGCAAAAATAGTATTATCTGTCCACTCGTCGGGAGCAGGGGACATACCGCACTTTTTATTCCTATTCGTCCCCCTGAAGGAACAGAGCAGGGGTACAGATGGAAATAATCCTTACCTTATTGGTTTTTCAGGAATAAATTAGAATCCTAGAAAATATCGTAAGACTTATCTCGGATCTTAATAAATAAAAAGCACAAGTCGCTTAAAATCATTCTTAAAATTTAGATCTATAGAAAAGGCACATTTATAATACCTAGTATGAAAAAATTGCATCAGTCGGTTATTCTTTTGCTGTATATAATGTGGTCAAGCCAACGTAGGCCCTTTGGCTTCTATAATATGGCAGTAGGAACACGAAGTGGCATGTCATCTTCCTGCTTTATGCCAACCTGTGCACGCTTCTGGGTACACATAATATGTGTATAGAACTTTAGCGTATGTGACTTATTACGTTACGAAAGTTGATGATTTAAATAATACGAAATTTTGTATTACCACAAATGGCATATAGATATACTTACATATTTTTGCATTTTTGTGATACTCTTCAGTCATGTTCAGAAGGCGCGAAGATATTGTGTCTTAAAACGTTTCATATAAAATTTGATACCTATGTGGTCTAAGCTCTAATTCTCTCTTTCCTGGAGGAGAACTTAAGTAGGCATCTGCCTAGAAGCCCAGCCTGTCATTAATAGTTTGAATATTATTATGAACTTATTTATTCTGTACCTTCTCTCAATTAATAATTTAACGTCGTCTGCTTCAATTATTACAGCAATCATCTTTAATAATGTAAATCAAGCAAACGAACGTTCGTTTATTTACACCAATTTACAATAGTTATTAGGTTATTCTAGAGAGTTCTACATGATATTGCATCCATCAATGTCTTGACCTCAGATCTAAAGTCTAAAACCGACCTTGCACTGAGCAATCATTCGGTGACATCACCGAGCGTATAATATGTACACAAATGAACGTCTCCTTTTTAGTGGATCAGATAGCCATCCATCTATCTGAATCTAGCAAAATTACTTCTCTGAGTCAAGTTGCTCTTATCATCTTTATTGCACAGATAAACTGCGCACTATGATTTTTGCATAAAACTAGAAATAGTTTTAAAACTCAAACATATCTACTTAAGCACAAATTCAAAACATAACCCTTTGGTTTGGATCGTAAGGTAAAAATACCAAGTCTGTTTTACACCATATATATAGGTCTATTATTTCCGAAACGTTTAAAATTTACCTTAGTTTACCTTTGTATTTTGCTATTATTTCTGTCACATCCGGCATATTTAGATTTTCATGAGGTCCTACAAAACTGTGTACTACTGTGACAAGTACAAAATTAATCCGAAGTCTCTAAGCACTTTGGGTAAAATAAGAGCCTAAAATAATCAGTTCTAACCAATAAACAAATCCTAATTTTATCACAAAGAAATTCAAAATTGCATTAAATAAAACTGAAAAGGGTTTATGTGTTTTACCTGACAATCCTTGGGGCGCAATACTTGTATTCGCTCGTAATAGTTTCATGTCGACCATTAATGATGTCTGAAGAAGATAACTGTCCATTAATTATATTTGCCACAGTTACCCACCATTGAAACACCTTAGGATATTCCAAGGTGCTCCTTTAATTAAATTTATGACTATTTCGGTGGCCCAAAGTGATGTCATAGGATTATATACCACTAGTCAATTTTATTGGCCTTGACTTGGTGTCTGAGATTGTTAAGAGTTATACATGCAATCCTAATAAAGACTACCAAAGTGTAGGTGGTTCTGTTACAGTGTAGTGACAGGGCAGGTAATATGAAATGTAAATTTCATATGGAAATTTTAAAACGCTAGTTCGAATTTATACTCTCGTATCTCTACTCCAAAGTTTATGTCACAAGATAAGTTTTAAAATACAATATAACTTGGGGAAAAGTCGAATGATTACAAATAAGTTGCGTTATCATACGCAATTTTTAATAAATAAATAAATATACTTCGACATTACACACATCGCCATCTAGGCATAAAGTAGCGTTAGTTATGGTTACTAAGATGGGTACAACTGTTAAATATTTTTATGAATAATCTATCGATACATAAATCCTTATATTATACAGAAAAACACCCAGTCACTGAAAAATATTCATGTTCATCATACAAACATTCTCCAGTTGTGGAAATCGAACACACAGCCTTGTACTCATAAAGCAGGGTCGTTACCCACGGCGCCAATCGGCGGTCAAACTTTTGACAAGAAAACGTATTATCCTATCGTACCATTGCATCCTTGAGATCAAGAACCCACTTCCGACATCCTTTATTAGATCATCTCAATGTTATCATAGTCATCGTCTATGGCCTATAAAATACACATATTAATATAAAAAATTTAAGTTCGTTTACTTTCAGCGAAATTTTGTTTGTTTATCATTAACGAGAATTCCATCTGAAAAAACGAAAACCTACTGTTTTACTTATTACCAATTATATAATTATATAAATAGTCAATTAAATTATAAATATATCTATATATATATATCTTTCCCGATCAAGCAAAACTAGTTTTTCTTATTTCATCTAAGCTGCAATCGTTTCTTTATTTCTCTTTAATTACTTTTGTCCATTTCAGAAAATATACGAAGGTTAAATTTAGATCTGTTTCACGATTGTTTCGTCGAATATTAGTCAAGCGGTCGTTTTTACTCTGTGGCTGTATCATCCAGATCTCCACTTTTCAGTTTCTCTATCTGATCCGACACGTTCTGTACTCCGATTCAAAGTTTGTCGTTTAATCTGTATTTAAATGTTACATAACACATTTCTCGTTTACTCGGAACGGTCAGTGGAAAGAACTTGGTGCGACTATAAGCTGTCAGGTGTTTTTTTTGTGTCTAGCTTGAACAGACGCTCTTTGTCGTTTGTTATGCTTGATTTATTACGAGACAAATATTGAGTCGTGAAATAGCTGTATTAGAGGCAGTGATAATGATATCTTAGGAATCAGAAATTTTATATTCAAATATTACATTGGTTTTGTGTTATTTATTTGTGTTTCAATTTCAAATAAGTCATATATTTTAATGTGTGTTTAAATTTTAATTAATATTTGTGTCCATTGTTATCGCAGATTTCTTTTATATGAATGGCCGTAATTATTTAATGTAAAAAATAATTGCCGGTTTTTTTATTAGTCTTACTGGCAACGGCAAGGGCTGATAGTCAGAAAAGTGCGGATGTACTTTTTCAATATTATTTAGTAATCGTTCAATCGTAGTCGTATAGAGACATTCTTCATTCAGATTTCAGATTGAATTTTTCTACAACCTTTCTAAAAATTTTCCAAATTTCGAAACTCAAAGCACGCCGGTTTCAATTGTGCATTGCCTCATGTAATGTAATATAATGTTTACATCTATTAACCGTAACATCTCCTTGCAGAGGATTCAAAGAATGCAGCGCGTATTTTTACCGAACAATCGTCGAACCTGCTGGAAAGGCTGGAAGTTTTCGAACGGCAGCTGCATGAGCGCATCGCGAGCCACATCCCAAGAGATCTGGACTCTCTGGAACACCTAGTATTACAACACAAAGACTGGGAAAGTAGTCTGCTTACGTTGTCGTCCGATGTAGAAGAAGTGCAGACTACATTTAGAGGTAAACAACTAAGATTTTGAATCGAAGAAGGCGTTAATTTGTCTAATTCTATCATATACACTGAAATTTAAGCTAAATTTTTTATACTCCGCGAAAATCAGGAGAAATTGAGCATCCTCAAAACCACTGTGATCGAGCAATATCTGAACTATGCAGATGTTCTTCAACGTGTGTGATTTATATGACGCTTAAGTACTTTTTAAGATAACCCCAACTTATTGTGATCTATCGTTACTGTATTGCAAATACCAATAGATAAAACCGCATTATAGTATATTTAAAACCAAAGGAAGAAAACTATTTTTGAGAATTAGTTTTTAAGGAAACGACTGTTAAGATTTGAGCACATGTACTGCGTGCTTCCAGTATTGATTCGTGTGTAACTTTTGTGTCACTGACCTATATGTTGTTGGCAGGCATCGCGCTCAAGACGCCCGCAATGAAGAAGAATCTCGACAAGGTCATGGGCAAATGGAATGACCTGCAATCCAAGAGTCAGCTATTCATTGAAAGGTAACCGGATAGTTTTTTTTTTGCTTGCCTTTTCAAACCGTAAGAAAATACCTTATATTTGCTATAACTTCATGTTCATATAGTTTCAAAAGAATTTTGCTTTTGATTTATGTATTTTTTGTTACAGATTAAAATTCGTGGAAATAGTTGTTAACAGTATAGAAGAAAACAATCAGACTATATCAGAATTCGAGATTAAACTTGCGCAGTTCAGCGATTTGCCGAACGATGTCGAACTGCTACAAGACGTAAGAAACAATTTTGTATCTTCTATTTGCTTACCTGTCGATTTTGACTAGAAACTGTTTTGACCCAAACTTTTCGTTTGGGCTAGAAAAATTTATAGTGCGGACGATAAACTTTTTCTCTTCTCGTTTAGATTCACGAAGATCTACTCCGAATGCAAGTTGCAGTCAGCAAGCAACAAATTCAAGTAGACCAAATGAACGATGACGCGGAGAACTGCCGTAGACTGGTAGAAAGCTCTAGGGCATCCCTTCCACATTCCTCTTTACCGAGATCTGGGAAACATATAGACCTCGAACGTTTGGACAAAGAGGTCACGCAGCTGAATAATAGGTGGAACAATGTATGCGGTCAGCTGGCTGAAAGGCAAGTTTCTTGAGAGCAATATACCTAAGTATTTACCTTTCACTTTATCAAAATCCTAGTTATTAAATACGTTATTTGAATTGTTATATATGAAGTTTAAGTCCATATTTAAGAGGGAGTTTGATTTTAAATTGGGGTTTTATCTTAAGTTTTTATTATTGATACAGGCTACGCAGTTGCGAAGCAGCCTACCAACTGCTACGTAATTACAACGCAGGATTAGAAAAAGAGGCCGAATGGATCGACGACGCATACAGCAAGCTGCAGGCACAACCGCCGATCGAAATCAGGCCCAAAGAACAGTTAGAGCCCACTAGGGTACGTCTTTTTTTGTTATTTTCTCATAAACTCATCACCGCATTAAAGAATATGGATGTACAAACAAATCATGATACTTGTTGGATATTATTTGGGTGACATCTTGTAATTCATCTTCTTTTGCTTATGAACAATTTACAGATACTATTGACAAGTGCTGTGGAAAGGACACCCAAGATTGAAAAAGTAAATGTAGACGGTGGAAGATTCATTCGAGAGGCAAAGGTAAGATCAATTCAACGCAGGAGACATTCTTTAGCATTGTGTGGTAGTTCGTGGCGGGATATTATGAATTGTTATAACTTAACAATTCCCTCTGTGATTTGAGTTATGATTACGTATGCACTTGCTAAGATGACCTTAGCTTCTGTGCTTTAATGAAGGTTCGTATTTAAGACAAACTCACACGCACAACGCTGGGTCTTACTTAATTATTTTAAACTACTAAGGGTACTTATGTCCAGCAGGATTAGACAGGATGATCCTGGTACTGGTACTGGTAACACAGAATGCGTGTAGGCTAATTCCCATCACGTAATATTACAATTAATCTTCAGGTATCGGCAAATAACTCGTTGAACTGTCAAGTTACCTGCCAATGCTAGGTAATTTTTGAGAGACTGTGAAAGGTTTTTGGATCAGTTGATATATTTAGTCCAGCGTCTTTTCCTCCTATTTCCTCGTCTTGTTATGTTTTCCTCTGGGTTTTCTGGCCTTTGTGTTTTCGTTTGGTTTTTTTGTTTCTCATTTCAACTGCATGATGCTTTTGCACGCAAAAAATTAAAGCTTTCTGGTTTAACAAAAGAAGAAGCTTTTTATTACTTTTCTATAATTTAAATTTGGAATGTGGCAGTGCTTGAAATATTACTAATACCTTTACCTTTAAATTTTACTAATACCTTCTTTGAATGCGGGATGTTTGTGAGATCGAATACATACATTTTCATACAAACGGCAATATATGACTGCTGTCTTACATTTCGCAATGTCACTGAGGCATAATATTATTATTAGAAATGCCGATAAGGCACAATCGTGACGAATTTGAAAGTCAAATGATTTCTTATTATACCGCAGCGCAATAGAATAAAGTTTGTGCTGATTATTTACTAATGTCTATAAAGGTCTATGTTCGTTTTGCTTTGCATGCAATGTGTCTGTCAGTGTTGTCAACCTGTCCAAGTGCATATACTATTTCGTAAACACAAAGAAAATTGTGGAATAAGCAAACCTAAATTACTTTAATGTTTACACAAATTTTAATACACATTTCTTTCACTCGATGCTTCTACACTAGACAAATTATAGTTTATATAAAGATGGGACGCTAGTAATTGTATATTTTGGCAAAAATATTGTAAATTAGTCTCAATTTTGCTTTGGGTTCCTTAAAGATGCACGATGGGTGTTTTAAAGTGTACGCACGCTGGGTGTTGCACGCTTAAAAAAACTGAAATCCAGACCTGTAGATTTTCCAGCATGACGTATTCCTGGAACACCTAGCTGGACTCGCAGTAAATGAAACCAATTAGCCATTGTTTTCCAAAATTAGTTTGAATGTGCTCAGAATGCTTACTGTGTAAATGTTGACGTTTGGATGTTCTCATATTTGGAAGTGTCGCCTATTTCGTATGCAAAAGTGAATAGTCATAAATGGGTACTTAAAACTTACCGAAGCAAGAAAGGATGTGTGCCAGAGTACTATAAAAAGTTTTAATTATAACGCTTTATTTTAACCGATAGCAATTTGTCCTTAAAATCGTACCAAAAATAACCAATCATATCTCTTAATAATTTGAGCGTTTTCAATAAAATAACGATTGGCAGTAACAAATCGAGATTTTAAGGGCAGGTCGTATAAACTAACCTATATAACTTAACACGCTTCAACCCTAACTCAAACTAGATTCACACATCGAGATGCCAGCGATACGTCGAGTGGTTGTGCGAGGAAATTCACCCATCCCTCGACACAAGACAGCTAAAACGACAAGCGGACATGGAGCTGGCAGAGCGTCTAAGAAATCGAGGCTGCATGGATATAGTCCCTGGCGAACAAATACCTTCTGGCGCGGAAGCAGTGGCGAGGGAGCTGGACGAGTTGAACGCGAAACACCAAAGACTTCTGGACATGTTATATGAGAGATTACGAAGAATAGCGGCTGCCAATCCAGGAGATATTGTTACATTGGTAAGTCTTATTTCTTCTTTTTTTATATCATTGTCAGTTTCTATAAGGGCATTTACGAATTCTTGTGATGAATTTTCAATGAAATTCATTAAATGTTTTGAAGTTTTCGTAAAAATATAATATTCTCTTCTATTTGGTCTTGTAGAAGCTAGCACTGATTTTATGAAACTAAAATTGTTTTTGTTTTTGAACCGTCAACTGTTTCTGTGTTTTGACGGCCGATTAGCGCAGTTTGCAGCGACCCTGCTTTCTGAGTCCAAGGCCGTGGGTTCGATTCCCACAACTGGAAAATGTTTGTGTGATGAGCGTGAATATTTTTCAGTGTCTGGGTGTTTATACATATATTCTAAGTATTTATGTATATTATTCATAAAAATATTCATCAGTCGTCTTAGTACCCATAACACAAGCTAAGCTTACTTTGGGGCTAGATGACGATGTGTGTATTGTCGTAGTATATTTATTTATTTATTTATTTTATTTCTCGTACTCGTAGGTACATTTTGTTGAAATTGATAACCGATGTCAAGCACTTTAAAACTGTATGAAAATATTTTTAATGTTTTAATTCGTTTTCTTATATTATTTACTTTCGTGTTCTAACGAGTGAAGAGACGTTGAAGACGATTATTCTTTATATTTTTATCCACCTGCCATTACTTTTTATTACAGGTTTAATTCTTACCATCAATATTAGGTATACGTGTGTCCTCGTCGGACCGTGTCGAGTTAGCATGCGCGAACGTTTCACTTAATTCCCGGCAAATGATGTCACGATTATGTCATTTTATCAACTTGGACCACGAAGAAGGCCGGCTACTTTACTAGAGTCGGTTCTGAATAACAAATTAGATACGGATTTTTATTTTATGCCTACGGAACGTGTTTACCGAAGATTTTAACATGATCGTAAACAATCAATAGGTACTCTGAATACAAAAATATTACGTAGTAAAATATCATACACGCGAATATAAGTTATGTAAATTTTATTATTGATTTTTGCCAGGCCGGCGTTCTTGGTTTCTATATCGTTATCGTTGGATCTTAGTTACTAAGTAATTCTATCAATATGCTAATTGCGTATTATAGTTGAAACTTCTTTCTATGTTTCCCGCACATTATCATAGAATAGTCGCTACCTGGAGCGCTAGAATATAGGTAACGAACAACCGAACAATTTAACAAACAGACATACTTTCATATATTTTCTATAATTAGCAAGGACACCATTCTTCATAATTCTTCTTTTCCCAATTAATTGTATAAGCGTATCTCTTCCGCCTAACAACCCTTGTGGTATTGCGTTTTGAAATAATTTCACATACCTAATATTCTTCTCAAAATGTTTCTCCGTCCACGCTACACACCTATGAAACTTATTACCTGAACATATTATATAGAGAGAAAATATTTTTTTTTTATTAATCTATAAACAGATATTATTAATATTATTTATTAGTATTTAATATCATATTTATGTTATTGATTTTCAAATTATTAATGTATTAGTATGTAGAATCTTATTAATTTGTATATATTTAGTAGTTATCATTAATTATATTGTACCTTTATTTGACCTTATTCACTTAGGGTGGCTGGAATCTCTTGTAGAGAAAAGCTTTCCTTTGTTAAATATTGGATAGAAGCAGGCGTTACTTTGCGGAAATCCATGATATATTATCAAAATTAAGCTTAATTTGCTATACTCCGCGAAAAGCAGGAGAATCTGTGTGGTGCAATTTATAATTTCTTCAATCCTTATACCCCACACCAAACAGATCCTCGGCAATACACCCTCTACGCACGTTCATTCACTTAACAATTATTCATTGTAAAGTCAACATCTCCTGATGATGCTCCGGTTTCGGAGCGAAACGTGCGTAGAGGGTGTATTGCCGAGGATCTGTTTGGTGTGGGGTATAAGGATTGAAGAAATTATAAATTGCACCACACAGATTCTCCTGCTTTTCGCGGAGTATAGCAAATTAAGCTTAATTTTGATAACTTTCCTTTGTTTACTTCATAAGTTTATAATCAACAAATCACAGCCTACTTGCAGAAATAATAACAGACATTTACATTTGTTCAATATTCAATTGTGTACGTCAAAAAACTCTGGATGGATTTCTAAGACAAAACCTTCATATTCGGGTTTTCGTTTGATGCCCGCCTCAAAAACAAACCATGTATTCTCTAAAGACTTACGGACATCATGATTTAATATGTAGTAATATGCTACAAAGGAGTACTTCCAAAAATAATACGCAATAGAGAATTTCTATAAAATTAACTAAATCGAGGAGCAGTTTAACATTATATACCAAAAACAGCACGAGCAATTTAGGTGACTCTCAAACGTAAATGCTATGATCCAATCCTAGTCCCGTATAAGGTAGAACAACACCCACTCTCTACTCTGTACAGAAGACGTGGGTCGATAATAAATGTTTTATTGCGGATCGCGTAATTGACTTCATACCGAACACAAAGGTCGGCTTAGGTGCTTTATGACTTCTAAATATCGATATATTTTCTCCAAGTTTTTAACAATTGTTTGACCTACTACGATTTACATAACATGCATATTCCATCGGTTATCAGAGCCCTACGGAATGGAATGTAATCTAAGCCCTAATTATTGTCCATGGCACGTAAAAAGAAACCTAATATTTTGAAATTTCTACAAATACTTTAATTTTCGGTCGTAAATGTTGTGTTTCGATTAAATTGTTAAAGATAATAATTACCTAATGTTTTAGGCTGAGTTTTTTCTGGCCTCGGCCTAGGCTAGTTACCACCCTACTGACAAAGATGTTCTGCTAAGCGATTTAACGTTCCGCTACGATGCCGTGGGTTAAATATAACTGTAATTTACCTAACATGTTAGCCCGCTACCATCTTAGAATGCATCAACACAAACAACACAATATCTTACTATTAGGCAAGATTTTAGTCAAGGTAAGGTAACTTGTAAGGAATAAAAAAAAAAAGGAAAAAAGTTGATAAGTAGGTATACCATATTTTTAATAAAGATGACTATGCCTTCTGGGTGTCTTCGAAGATTAAGGAAGGTCTTCTCAACAGACAAGCAATTCAAACTGTTTAAGAATTGATATAATTTTATATCTTGGGGCAATAAAACAAGGTTGCATCTTCCTCAGTAACATAGTAGCTCATTATAGATTCTTTCATAGCATAAACACAATTATCTTTCAGCATGTATTTAAGAAATGCGTATTATCAATGAACATTAAGTACTTACCGATTTCACTTTGTGAAGTTATTTCATCCCATAACGATTAGGTGTATCATAATTGAATCGTTAAATTTGATCGAACAGAGTTTTAAGTGCACCCAATTCGATACCAGATGTTTCTGTTATATATCTCTAGAACCCTTAAAGAGATCAATTACTGTTATGAGCGAAACGATCAGTAATCACATTTTACCTGGTATTATATATACTGCTTGAGACCGAACCATCCTACTTCTGAAGAGTGCTGTTAATTACTATTGAATATTGTCAGTTTTTTTAGACGATAAAAACCTTTAGAGCTGAGGCTAAACCAAGGTGTATTATGTACTCGCGTGCACGGTGGCGTACTAATTTACGATCCATTACAACGAGACAGTCTTGTGATAAATCGCAATTAGGATGCCACTCCGGACACGAGATGAAAAATATTTCTGAATTATTCTTAATTGAAGGGTTTATAGTACAGGTTTTGTTTTGTAAGCGTAATTAATATCTCAAACAAGGGTCGGAATGAGCTTAATATGAAATCTGCTTAGTTAAACAAATGCTATTTTTATGATACAGAAGAGTAATTGTATCAACAGAAAAACATTTGAAAATTAAATTTAAAGCAATCTTTAGACATTAGCTAATAAATAATTAAAGCCGTCAAGAACATACATCGTCAGTGAATAAAATTGAATATAAATGCTTAATTAATACCGAAAGCATTTATTCAGAATAGCGCGTTCAAAGATGTCTAGAAACTCTTTAGCTTATAATATGGATTGGATATTTTCGTGGCCTCTCCATATTATGAAGCTTTAGAGTTAGTTAGTGTTGGTAATGCTGTAAACGTGCTAATCTTCAGAATAATATAAATAACCAGGTTCTAGATTAAAAATTAAAATTGCGTTTGATAATCCATTTATTAAGGAAGATAGGCTGTATAACATCACATTACAGTCCGTAATAACGTAGGAGAAACTTACGGGCACAGCTAGATTATTTCATAAGAACGCGCACACAACCATTTTTTAGGTTTCTTGGAAGCAGTCAGTTTCGCATTCATCTCACGCAAGATAGAATAATTGTTAGTGTTACATTGTAAATTTAAAATGTTGGAAAAAATCAACTGCTGAGTTACATAATGGCTGCTCGATAAAATCTGCTTTCCGAAACCGTAGTAGAGTTTGACCGAAATGACGTTTCAAATCCGATCAAAATTTCACTAAGATTGGTGAAGCGGTTGATGCGAACATATGCAACAAACAGATAAACGTTCGCATTTTAATAAATATTATTAAAATGTGAACGTTTCTATATATGTTATAGATTCATATTTATAGTAGCATAGAATCTATGATAGAAAGAGATGATTGAGTCCCAGCTATGTCCAGCAGGGGGTATAAAATAGTTGAGAATGATGATAGTAAACTTACCATTTCATATTATTACCACAATGTATTTGATAATCCATATTATCTTCGGTATAAATAAACAATATTGTACGTCGATGATCTCATATCGTCCGTTAAATTCCGTTATTTCACATTAAACATTAAATTAAACGCTCGACTCCTAACTCCCAGTGACGTAATTATGATAAAAACGTGTTTTCGTTTAATAAAATCATTACAGTAACTATACGTACTTATATTACCAGAATATTGTCAAAGGTTCGCAGTTGGTCGCTAGTAATTAAGTTTATAAGGAAATTAAAATGTTATTACTATATTTGTAACGGTAATGAGTGACGATGACATATGACTATACATAGCAGTATGTAGGATGTTTTATGTGCTGAATGATTTGTAAGTGCGCATATATTGTAATAATTGGAATTCATAGAGCAATTTTAGGTGGGCGAACTCACGGGGAATCTCTAGTATACAATAATAATGGTATTAATCCGATAGTCGAGATAAAGTGATAATAGACTAAACAAAAATACATACAAGTTGTTAATAATAGTTACTTTCTTTTCCTGAATGCTAGAATTTATCTGGTTATCTAGATGAGACCACTTATAGACCATAATAAATATGTAAGATTAGAATCGTCATTTATAATCGTTGCAGTCAATTTATCAATGATAGCTATACGATTTGATAGAGTAGGATTTGCGTTCGCTTTTTCAGTATCACGCGAACGACGCAAGCTGGTTGACGCATAGCGTGCCAAAGTAGCGTCTCACTTTATCCGGCTTTCGAAATTCGAACGACAAACTTATAGTGCAAACCAGTGTTGAGTGCCTGCGTTATAAAGTGTTTACGTTTGGTGTGTTTTCGCCTCTGAAACTAAAAAAATTGTTTAGTTAACAAAAATTGTTTCAGTGTAGCAAAATCAATCGGCTGACATATTGTGTTGCAGTATAATAAATTTCAGTTTTCACGATAACTATGCGGTCAAGGAAGTTAAAACTGAATCCTAACTTAAGGTTTTTTAAACCTGGCAATAAAACAACACGAAATTTTAAATCTTGAATATTCACTTGTGCCACATTTTGATTTAGATCGTCTAGGTCATCGGGAAGTACCCCGATTAAAGCTAGTGAGGGGACCTTCAGTTCGGGATTAAGATTTCTATTCCATTCTATTCATCCTATTTACTAGAAACCAGAAATAATAAATTTTAAACAACTGAACAAATGAGGCCATTGAGTTTATTATTCAGTACCTGTAAGTTTCATTTTCATAGTTTACAGAGAAAAAGGGTCCTGGCGCAAGAATGCACAAACCGGCAGACATTTAAGTGTTTTACCTCTTAAAATAGGGGTTCGTTTGCCAATAATAATAGAGGTTCAAGCAACTTACTATATCATAAACTATCAGAGGTGTTGAAAAAAATACGTATACCACTCTAGGCTATAATTGAAGTGGGATACTTATGGAAAATTGTATTCACAGGAGAAATTACAAAAAGAAAATTTTAACGGTCAGCTATAACCAGTTTCAATGGCAGTAGTTTATAAATATTTACTCTTTTGATGAAGGAACTAGGTTAGGGTTCTTGTGAAACAGTATATTTTATTGTACTTTGTTCACTACAATTGTTGAACAGTTACGAAAGATATAACTTACAGGATCACATTTCCAGAACCAGTTACTGAAATATAATTTGTGTTGTAACAGTCTAGACATCGCAGAACATTATATACAATCTAGTCAAACCTTTGTTATTGCCTTTAGTCGTTAAAGTATAGGTATATAATCGTTTTTTGCGGTTTCAGATTACATACGAAAATAGTTGATAACATCTTAGTCTTTAAGGATTTCGTACTTAAATGGAAGATATAGCCCTATAACCCTATAAAGGTTTGACTTTGTCGCCAGTCCACCTGTCACAGCCAATTATTTCTCTAGTACCAAAGCTGTTGACATGCATTTCGGATTATTTATATATAATACTTTCACTAGATTATTCGAATAAAAAACTGAAACGCTTTTTTTGTTTAATATGAGGATATCTGGGGTTTGAAATTGTAAAGAGTGACCTCGGGTTTTTGGACGAAAATATATTTTTGTTACTTAATGTTTTAATACATATATCGCGTCAAATTATCATTTTATATAGGTATAATTATTTTTCTATTGAGTACGGGGTCACACGTACATAAATAACCGCTCAATGGCTGGAGTTTTTTAAGACATAGTATGTATCAATAACACATATACATAACATTAAAATAGGGTTACATTTCAAATGAATTATTGATTTACTATTTGAAGGTTTCAAGTATGAGAAAGCATAAAATAAGTCTATTGACATCAAGGACATGAGGTGATTTGTTTACCTCAATTAATTAAAACCACATTACATTGTAGATGTCCTTCTTAATAACTTCGACCGCTTTGAACTCTATAAAAATCTTTATGACGTAATTTGCTCCATGAAATTATTTCGAATACCTACTTAGATTGATTTTGTTTTTTTTAAATCCACAAACTGGTGATTTGCATTAATTTATACCAAATTTTATTGAATTATCCCTCTTTAAAATATCTTTGTCTATCATATCCATCTCATTGGATTCGAGAGAAAGCCTATGGTAATTACGTTGAACAGGATGACATTCAAGACGCATCGATTGACACGACTATTATCAAAGTTAGCTCAAGAGGAGTTACGGTACCGCAGAACGTTGAAACATACGTACATTGGTTGCTTAAATATATAAACAAATAAGTCGAGCAAGCGGTGATATGAATAGTTGTTGATTGGTTCAGGAAAACTAAAGCTTAAAGGCATTGGTGACTCTTTGATGCTACGTAATGTACATTGACGATGTACGTAATGTACATCGTAGCACTGCAGATTTGTATTTAAAATAAATAATCCTAATGAAGAAACTCTTAGCGAACAGGATGGATCATTATGATCAATGAACCACTAATCAATCTTGATCAATATTGAGATAAAAGATAAAATGTCTGATGTTTTAGTTTAATATTAGGTTAATCATTTCCTAACGTAAATTTCTGAGTTGAATATAAAAAAAAAAAATTGTTTCCTTTTTAAATTCCTCCTTGGTATGAAGTACTGTTTCTCTAAGTGTAATAAATACTCTGCTTTGTTTACATGAAATCGTATACAAAAACGGCATTGAGAGATATTTGTAGCCCTAAATTATCTTGCATTGTGGACACATGAACCTGTCAGTGTCACCTTGATTAAATCAACGACCCAATATTAAAATCACTCGTCGCGTTGTTAAACCTGTTGTATTCTAGAGTAGTGATATATAAGTTTATATATTTATTATTTTACTTGGTATAAATAGTTTGGCTTTATACATATTTTTGCATTGTGATTTGTGATGCCTCATGCCAGTGTTTATAATTCCTAAATGAAAGATTTCCATTATTATTATTTTTATTTATAATGTCTCGTAAAACTGGTAGTTACTAGACACACAATTTGGATTAGACTCATTAGAGATTTAGTCCTAGAACCTGTGGACTAGGACAAATAAGTTTTTGTAACACCATTTGTCTATTCATGTTTCACAAGCGCTCCACATTATTTACAATAGGAGTACGACACAATCTTTTTCACCGGTGTTGTAATATCATTCAATGTTACATTTGGCAAGTAATCCCTACAGAATGAACCCAACCGATTGCCAGGGCACCTATTTTTACTTACACGTGATATTTGCTGCACACAATCGATAAAGTTCGCTGATTTCAATCATACTGCTTAGGAAATAAGAGTTCTCAATTTTTGTACTGGCTATATTACTTAAAGAGTGCGCGTATTTATTTTCATTGGTAGGATGCGTGTCAATAAAACATTTAAATTTTCTAAAAAAAAGACTCATAAAAATTTTAAATTGTTATTAGTTAGCAGTGCCATCATTACCATTAATAAGTTTATCAGTTATTGTTTAGAGCACATTCCCACCATGCTGTTCCAATGCGTGTTGGTGGGCTTAAATAAACAGATAATCACATGTGGACTTAACCTTCTCAATCTGGAAGAGACCCTTGCCCTGTAGTGGACCGGCATTGGGTCGATATGATGAATCACATGTTAATAAAGTAACGGAGTACGACTGCTAAACGTGCTTTACAAGGCACTGGGATGAACACTACCAATTTCCTAACTCTGGATTTGAAGAATATCCAATTAAATTCATAACAATTCTTGGCCCGACCCGGGTATCGAAGCCCGGACCTCGTGTAGTTGAACATGTTAACTACTACGGAGCAGGCACTAATAAATAATTCAAAATTTCTTGATGTTACGTTTAGGTATATGTCATGCACGCAGCGAAAAAAGGACAGTTGAAAATCAAGGTCATAAAATTTTCTGTTGTGACTACCGGGCACATGCGGGCTCATTATTTTCCCCGCAACGAGTCAAGGTTCTTATGGGGACTGAAATAGAATTATTGATTGATATATGTTAAGGATTTAGTTAGAACCTCGGGCACGGGAAATTAAATTCCGAGAATTTTAACAACCTTCTTATCGATTTCATATAAAATGAACAACATTCGTTTTCTAAATATCTGTTTAAAAAATTGATGAAAGTCACGTTGCTTCTTTTCTAAATTATCAGAGCGTATCGCAAAAAGTACTGGACATTTTGCAATCATGCGTTTAATTTGTAGATTTTAACGCTTCGTAGTACATTTTAAATATTAAACTGACTTAATAAAAACAAAAGGTAATACAATCAATTTAGTTTGTGTTATTATGAAATCGACCCTGCATGAAAACTACAAAAATCCCACGGACTTTAAAAATCGAGTACATATTTAAGTCCATTTTGATTTCATATGTTACTATGTATTTGTACGCTCACTGCACATTAATAACAATTTTATCAAATTGCGACCAATCTTTTCTATGGGGTTTTTTTAACCTTTAGTTTGCATGGAAAAAAAAAACTCTTATCGGAAGTGATACAAAGTCAAACCAGCAGTATGTGACACTGAAATCTGTTGATTTGTGGCCCGATTTAGAATGATTTGTAGATTTGATAAACAGAGTAGCAAATCGCATTACCAAAATAATAGTGATAAATTTTCTGCTCTGCCGTAAAGATCGTTAACGTCTTAATTCGGTCGTTGACCTCTTTGTGTTTGACTCGATGTTTTTTGCTACGATTTCTCACTCAAAATATACTTATTGCTGTGTTGATGCAACACAGCGGTATATTTTAATTTAAGGTTTTATGTGTTATCTAGAATATCAATGGCTCAAAAACCAACGTCAATAATTGGGAAGAAGAAAACTGATGATGATGACCGCTAGGAGATAACATCACGGTTAGAAACAGGATTTATGGTGTTTTTAAATACCAGTTTAAATGTATTGATACAGTATGATATTAGTATATCATTACCAATACTGCTTGGGAAAGCTTCTATGGGAAGAGTCAAAAACATAATTTTAAAGAAACGAGTTTTTTTCAAACTGAACAATTAATATCATTGCTACACAATATCTATGTCACTGACAAGTTCATGTTAATCGCACATAACAAAGCTAAGTAAATAGATTTCATACGAAGTCTAAACCACAAAATGTAGATAACGGATCCACCTCTATAAACAAAGTTTTGAAAATATACTCAAATAGTCACATGGAACGGGTTTTACACCTATTTGATAATAAACTAGACATTAAAATATATTATTGAGGCAAATCAACATTATTTGATCTTTTGACATTGATTTTCATTTGGCTGTCCCTGATAGTAGTATTAAACATTCCTTGCACCTCCATACAAGAGTGTTTCGAGTTTTTCATACTGCTAATAAGCTGCTTATAAAATTTCGATATGAACCAACTCTTATTTATCATCGTTATGATTTCAAGGCACTTGTGCATTTTCTGTTTAGGTTAGTCTCGTGTTTATTAACACAAACATACATTCCGAGTCAACTGATTCATATTTAGCTACTACGTTTAGTGCTAATTGTGGATTAGTATTGGGTGAATCTCTGAGATTATCCTGAAGCACTATGTTAAACTTAAACTGCGTCCTTAGAAGGTCTTACAAATAATAAACTTGGCATAAAGTCTCAATAGTTATTATGTTTTGTCAGACTTTTAAAAGAACATCTTTCAAATATCAGAAAACACCGTTCAAAGATTATACTTGAAATACTAATATCAAATATCTCAGCTGTTTGGGAATGACTGACTTTATTTGGGAATTTATAATTTCTGAATTTTCTCTATTTGCTCCACTCTACCTACAAAGACGTGGCGCTTAGCGATTTAGCGTTCCAATACGATATCAGTAGAAACCGATTATGGTATAGGTTTAATATGACTGTTTTTATATGACACTAGCAGGTGAGATTGCAGTCAAGGATTAACTTGTAGTACATGTAGTAGTAAAAAATACTGTAATCAAAGTAGCCCAAATATCTGTACTTAATAATAATAATCCTTATTATCTCGCAGTCAGATAATAACCTGATTTACCTCAACTTACATTAAGACCGCTGTATCCAATTTAGCTAATTGAATAACGAAACCAAAATCAACAATGTATGTACAGCGTTATATTGGATTTCGTTTGAACATTCAATACTTCCGTGGCTGAGTCACATGCAAAGTTGCAGAGTATAGATGAATTATAAAAGACAATTATCTTTACATTATTACGTAAAGATAAACTTTGTACCCCTTTTTATGAAAATTGCGCGGACCGAGGAGTATGTAATCACCCACACTTATAGTTTATATGGAGAAGGAATGCAGAATACTATTTCTTTTTTAATTATGCATACATTACACATTATCAATAAAACATAACACACACACTACTACATATTCGACACAAACACGCATTTATATAACTCTTAAATCATTTTTGGATGATAATTTGTTTAAAAAAATAGGCAAATTGAGCAGCCTTGGCAAAAAATCTTTGATAATTAATCAGTGTGCTGAGTGCGAGATTTTTCATCATTGGGACCAGAGATGGCGCTCTTTCGATACCCTACAAATCATAGTTAACTTTTACGCGATCGAATAGATGAAGAAGTATATTAGACGACTATATCGAATAGATATAGTCTTTCACAAAAAATCTTAATAATATTCAAACTTATTATTCATATTAATCATGGTCGAATTTGGACCACTACAGGACCACTAGTATCTATTAGTGAGCCTGGTTAATTAATTAGTCAAGATTTAATGATAGAAGAGAGAAACAATATCTCCCTCTACTTGGCCAGGACAAGGCGAAGGAGTCGGTGGGATTATATATAACAATAATGAGTAGTCTGGTAGATATCGCTACTTAACAGCCGCCTCGATAGCCGCCTTTTTATCCTACTGCTTGAAGTGTCTGTTTTTTTTTTAATTTTTTTTGTTTATTACACATAAGAGTAATGCCGTATTGTTTTATCACATAAACCAATCACAGTTTCCACACTTTAAATTAACTTATTATTAATCCAGTATCTTATGAACAGTAAAAGAGTATAATTAATAAAAAACACCACGTTCGTTAGAAATTGAATAAAAAGATGAAGTCGTGTTTTTATGTATTTTTTTGTTAAAACTCGGGCTTCGCGAGTTATTTATTAATAATTCCAAAAAGAGCTCGTCATTTATGTAGTTATCGCTTACCTCACTTTTGTGATTAAAGCTTACAACGTAGTGCTATCGTGGTGTTCACAAATTGTTAACGATTCCGATTCAGATTTTACTCAAACTTACCACAGGCTATTTTAGTTTGTGGTATTTATTGTAATACGTAATACTTATAAATTGCAGCCGTCTTTTGAGCACCGCACCGGCGCATTAGAATGCGCGCGCACCCTCGAATATCGAGCTCGTTCCTTCTAACCTCAAAACACCCCTGAACAGCTGTTGTCCGAATTCGTTAAATCGCGTAATGCCAATGAAATAATCAACACAGCAATTCTTCGCTACGACTAGACGCGTCGTAAGCCATTACGAAATGATTTAAATTTAGAATCCACGTTATTATTTTTCGGTTTACGGTTTTTCATTCAGTTTCTGATCTGCACGTTGCGCGGTATACTCGTGCTGTCCCGGTGTTTTCTAGTTGTTAACTTTGATTGCAGTATAATTCGAGCGTTATAAATTATTATTATTTATCTATTGACTTTTTCTTAAACGCATAAGTTATGAATTTATTTATATTTTAGTTTTAAAGAAAATCATCGATACGTTTTTTTAAAATTAAATATGAAAGTCAGTGACCGTGTGAATCATGAAACTTTTGGTTGATCAGTATAAAATATAAATGATATAAGTGCTGTGAACTTTCGTAAAATATGGAGGAGTACGAGTATGACTTCGGTTATGAGTGCCGGGTTGGTATTTAGTGTAGTTAAAAAAATATATCGTTCTTATAAAAATATCGTATTGATTCATAACAATAATTTATTTGTATTGGTTAATCAGTATGAAAATTAAAATATTTATTAAACATTTTTTTCAACTTTCATTGGTTGCAGTTTTTTGGATTCCATCTTCTTTATATACACTTATTTTTTAATCTGTAGCTGATAATAAATCTCTATATTGGTTTTTTTTTAGGGAGCATTATACATGTATAGAGGCATGTTATTTACCTTGTAATTCATTTATAACAATTATGATGTGATTAAAAAAAAATAATCATTTCCATTATACACAAGTTTTTTATTGAGTGCTTATTCAACGACGATTTTGATTTCAAAAATATATTTAAACTCGTAAGAAACAAGTGATTGAGTCTTTAAGTTCAAAAACGAATTGAGTCCTTATATCTCATTATAATCACATTTTTTTTTCGATTATTTCAGGGGATTATAAATTTATCAGTTAAGAAAGTCTTTTTCTATGTTTCAGCGCCTCGTGGAGGCGATGGCGCCGCGTTCAGCACGTTCTTTTCGTCAAGAATTCAACATGCAAGACCTCGCGACCACGGAACACACATACACAACACATTATACCTCTGAAAAGTGAGTACAATATTGTAATTTGAGGTTTTCTCGTAACTACTCGTATTTTGTACAGATGCAGATGTTAAAATTGAATAGCATATAGAATATATCTTTATTTAGAGTATATCTTTATTTGCAAAATACACTTTTAAAGCTGTTACATATTTAAAACGGTTTTAGGTAACAGTGTATTGCCATACATGGCGTGCAAAATTTAAGCATCATGCAAATTATGCAACAAATGTCATTCTGTAGTGAAAAAACATTAACAGTATAAAAGTTCTTATTTTGATATTTTTTTGAGTTCAGATCAAAATACAGTTGTCAACACCCCTCCTCCTGCGGTCGTCGTACGAGGCGATTAGCTTAGTTTATTTTTATTTTGTGATTTAATTAATTAATACAACACAATTCAATTTAATTCGGTATTAATTCGTCAGTAAAATTGTATGTCAAATAGTAAAATCATTATAAAATATTAATTACTAAAAATGTTATTCAATAAATTATATAAAGTCTATTAAAAAAATAGGAAAAAATGGGAAGTTCTTAACACTTTTGTATCGTATCAATTTATATTATGTATGTACATTGTACACACAATGTTTTAATATCCTAAATTCAAATTAAATTTTATTTGCAAAATCACTACAGGTACGTCAGGACGTCACACTTGACAGAGCTTGATGGGCATGCGCCTATCAAATCAATGACTAACGGCAAGTTGAACTCCCCTAACTATACAACGAAAACAATTATCAGCGGCGAGGATGACAGACCAGACGTACGAAATCTTAAACGTGTTCATAAAATGTATGAAGGTCCAAATATTATAGAGTCCAGAGGTATAGTTCATCCCGAAACAAGGGAAATATTGACTGTTGGTCAAGCAATTAGCATGAGAATATTGGACGTACGGACGGGTAGATTATTATCTTCCCCTAATACAAGACAAACTATGACTATAGAACAAGCGGCTAAAGAGGGTTTAATAGATCCAAAATTAGCTGCCAGGTTAACCGGACCTTGCGGTATGACGGAAGATGGAAATGAAGTCACGTTACTCGAAGCAATTCAAAGAGAACTATACGATGCGGAGCAAGGATTAATTGATCCGGCAGAGAAGAGAATCAAGGTGACTATTGACAATGAAAATCCCAGCCAAGGAATGAGTATATCGGACGCATTAAATCGTGGCCAGGTCGATTTGCAAAAAGGCCTCTACAGGCTTCCTAACGGAAGTTATATATCTATAGCAGAAGCCTATCAAAGGGGTTACCTTATTTACAATGAGATTATTAAGATAAAATCAAGCGCTTTGTCTTTATCCGATGCTATTAACCAAGAGCTAGTAGATAATAATGGGTGGATTCTGGATAGGAACTCGGGCGATAGGTTCCAATTGGAAGTTGCGATAAAAAACGAATTAATAAATCCAAATATTCGAGAAGTAGTTGACCCTAAAAACGATAGTAAAATAACAGTTTCTGATGCGATTGAAAAAAATATTATAAATACTAAACATTCTAAATATGTTCACAATATAACTAAAGAAAAAATGACTTTTAAAGAAGCTGCTAGTAAACGTTTCATTTGTAAACCAATGACACTAAAAGATGTTTGTGATAGTAATTTAATGACAAATGATGGAAAAATTTTGTCACCAACTAATAGGACACCTTTAAATATTTTAGAAGCAATATCCGTCGGGGTGCTTGATAGTGACAGTATAAAATGTGTTACCGATACAACCACCGGACAGTTGTTAACGTTGTCAGAAGCTCTCGGCGCTAGGATCATTCAACACGATAATAAGTTCCGCGATAATTTAACAGGAGAAATTTTCACTATTCCTGAAGCAGTTGATCGAGGTCTTATAACCTCTGTATCCCAAAGATCAATTTTCAATATAGATGGTTTTAGAGATTCAAAAACAGGTGAATTTGTGTCTTTCAATACAGCGTTGAATAAAGGTAATTTGAAATACGTAAATGGTGAAACTTTCCTTAAAGCAGAAAGCGGTGACTTTGTATTTTTAGAAGATTGTCCTAAAGTATCCATTGTTCGGCCAGAAGTCTTAGAAATGTTTAACCGTAAGATAGGTGTTACTGAGAATGACAAAGAGTTGACTGTTTTAGATGCAGTATTTAAAAATATTCTTGATCCTAAAACGGGCTATCTTCTTGATTATTCAACTAAAAAACCAATACCATTTAACAAAGCTGTTGAAATGAATATTATAACTCCTGAAGGTGCAGCTTTGTTAAATTCGTTATTAAATATCACTCTTACTCTCCAAACTGTTACTAAAACTGTGAAAAGGTACGTAACTGTAACGAACACCAACACTTCCCGTAAGTCCGAAACTATTGTTACATTTGCTGAAGCAATCCGGCGTGGCCTTATAGATGAAAATACACAAACCTTTACAGATCCAACAACAGGAACTGTGTTTCCCATTCAACAAGCTTTAGATGAAGGTTTGCTAGGTGTTGATCAAAATGAACCACGAATTATTCGGTTGTCAGATCGCGTTACACAAAAAAATTTAGTCCCCGGTCAAGTAGTAGAGTTGAAAATCACTAAAAAGTCATTTATAAAAGATATGCCTATTAGTCCGGAAAGTAAATTACATTATGATAACAGACCTGAGACCGTCAAAAGTCCTGATTATACTACAATACGTGAGTCGACCCAACCTCGAGAAGAAGTTACTCGTGAGATAAGGACTGTAACATTAACATCAGGCAATTCAAATCCATCCGTTACGTCCCATTCTATAAAGAGAAACACTATAGAGCTACCATGTGGAGGCTGGACTCTAAAAGAGTCTATACAACAAAATTTGTTTAATACCGAAACTGGCATGTTTATTATTCCCGGTACTGATAGAGTAATGGATCTCCAAGAAGCGATTAACCTTAACATTATTAATTCAGAATCTGCCACGGTGGTTGATATGAAAACTAAAAATGAAATTTATTTGCATAAAGCAATAGAATTACACATAATAGATAGTACTGGTCATTATAAGCATTCTAGCGGTACATTATCAATGAAAGAGGCTATTGAGCGAAACTTTGTTAAATTTGTTATTTTGTCTACAAACAAGTCTAGTCACAAAATTCTTACAATTACGTCAGTGGCAGGTTTGCCGGATAAAATGGAAATTTCGGAATTACAACACGCACCGAAGCTTGTTGAAGAGTGCGATGATCAATCTATATTAGAACCAGTCCAAGTTGCTCCCGGTGTTATTTACGACCCAGCTACAGCATTAGTCATATCGACTACATCTGGAATTTCTGAGAATATTATTGAAGCTGTTGGTCGTGGCGTAGTTCCCAGTAGTAATGTCCACGTTATTGAACCAACAACTGGAAAACCAATTTCATATAAACAAGCATTAGATAAGGGTATTGTAGATAAAAAAACGGGTGAATATAGAGATAAAACTGGAAGAACAATTAGTCTTGCAGATGCTGCCAAGGTAGGCCTTATAGCTGTTATAGGAACGCCTTTGGTAGCAGCTTCCAAAGTGATTCAGGTCGTAAAAAATACAATGGTTGTCGACCCGAACACAGGTGAAGAACTACCTCTTGAAGTGGCATATGAAAGGGGACTTGTTGACCCAATAACCTATAAAAACTATGAAGATTCTATTACAGAAAAGACTTCAGAAATAGATACAGATGAATTAGTAAAACCACGAATGACTCCTGATACAGAAAAAGACAAAGTGTACAAAAAAGGCCTTACGGAATCTGTTCCTTACAAAAACCAAAAAGATTCTGTTGAGGGTGAACCTGATTCTGATATTATTCGGAAAGGACATGAGTTTAGTAAACCTGGATCAAGTAAGGTATCTATTTCACAAACCTCCAATAAACCTGTATCAGTTGAAGCCGCAGTATCTGAAGGCTTTATAACTGTTGAATCAATTCAAAATAGCCTTTCAGCTGACAATAGAAAAATATCAAATAAGAAAGAAGCGTCTCAAGAGGTTGTTGAACTTTCAAAAAATCAATTTTCTAAGGAATCTAAATATAATACACGTGTAACAGATCGTCAAATCGAGTCCTATTCATTTGATACAAAACCTATAGTCTTGCAGAAGCTTCGGAAACGTGTTGTCATGCCCATAGAGGCCGTTGAAATGGGCTTAATCGACAAAGACACAGCTAATATTCTAGAAGCAGTTAAGTCGTATAAAAATGAAAAAGGCTTACCCATTACTCTTCAAAAAGCTATCGAGCTGGGTGTTGTCGATGAAAATAAGGGAAACATCGTAGATCCAGTTCATGGAGATGTGATTCCTATTAAAGAAGCTCTTAAACGAGGTGTTTTAGATGGTGAGGGCCAGAACGAAGTTTTAATACCGGTAGCTAAAAGTCTAACCATTTCTGATGTTTTAGAACAAGGTTTGCTACATCCAACTACTGGAAAAATAATTCATCCGGAGACGGGAAGCCATTTATCTTTAAGAGAAGCTATCATCTGTGATATTGTTGATCCCTTATCAACCCTTGTTGTGGCGCCTGGACAAGATATAACTCTTTCCGATGCTATTGCAAGAAACATAATAGATGCCGAAAAGAATGTCGTTAAAACTAGTAATGGTGTACTTGATTTAGTTTCTGCTGTAAATACACAAATATTTGTCAATAAAAACAGTCCTACTTTTATTGACGACATACCTCCGGCTGGTATGACGATAGCGACTGCTATAAAACAGAATATTATCGATCCAAAAACAGGTAATATAAAGCATCCTCTTACAAGTGAAATTATTACAATAGGCGACGCTATTAATAAAGGTATGATAATGAACATACCTTTTCCCCAATCTTCTTCTACTGTACCAATAGAAAAAGCAATAAAAGATGGCATAGTCGATCTTCAAGGAGGTACTTTTACTGACCCTAAAACAAAGATAAAAATTCCGATTGAAAAGGCTATAGAACAAGGTTTACTTGCAATAAAACCTAACGATACGTCAGAAGCAGGTGAAATGGTTACCACTATAACCGAAACATTCACATCTCAACACACCATTACTACTAAAATGGTAGAACTCCTAGCAGATTATGTTTTAGTAAATGCGAATGAATTGCAGAATACCAAAACAGGTGAAATAATACCAATCGACGAAGCAAGAGTTAAAGGTATTATTAAAGATGAACACACTAGTAAAGAACAATTTATCACAAGTGACACAAATATTACTTTTGATGATGCACTAAAATTAGGTTATATTGATATCGAACAGGGTACTTTCACTAATCCTAATACTGGCGAAACAGTTACAATTTCTGAAGCTGTAAACAGCGGTCTTATTAATACAGAAGTTTCTGTGGAAAAAACCGTAACCCGTCGTGATAAATATCAAAATTTTGAAATGCTTGATCTTAATGAAGCATTTGAGTTACTCTTTGATGAAAAGACTCAGAAGTTTAAAGATCCGAAATCACCTAACAATGTCATAACATTTAAACAAGCGCTCGAAAGAAATATAATTGATTCCGATTCGGTGATATACAACTTACAGGCTGGCAAACCCATTACATTGAAAGAAGCTCTCAGTGATGGTTTGATTGACAGTAAATCTGGGAAGATTAACGAACCTAATACAGGAAAGTCGTTCGATGTAAAAAAAGCAGCTAAAGTTGGTCTAGTAGCACTGGTTGCTGCCCCTGTTTTAGCAGGAATGGCAGTCATAGAAGGCGCTAAAAATGTATCAAATAAAATATTGAAGCCGAAGCAAAACATTGATAGTAAGATATTAGAAGATATAAAAAAGGTACCGGATACATCTATTAAAGTTCAAAGTAAAATTCACACAAGTGACAGTGTTAATATCTTTCTCCCCTCTCCTATACAAAATAAAGAATCTCGCGAAACGCCCATTGTAAATGAATCTTCTTTGAATTCAGATTTGAATGAATTTACAGTTGACTTTGAACATACAGCTAAAACCTCAGAAATAGACTTAAATGAAGATCATTTGGGTGGACCTGATACTAAAAGTATAAAATCGTCCTCGTTTGATTCACACATAAAACGTGATAGTCATAACCAAACAGAAGACAATTTTTCTCATAATACTGCCATAAAAGCAGAATTTGCTAGTAGAGATGATGGTTATTTAATCGATAATTCTGTAAAATCCGTTGAAATACCAACAACTGCGTTAAAAACTAGCGATGTGCTTAGTGAAAAAAATAATGATAAAGTAGTAAAAAAATGTATACCAGTCAATGCAGAAAACGCTTATTTAATAAAGCCTGAAACAAATGAGGGCAAACCAGCTCATTCTGTAACTAAAGTGGATTCGAAACAAACTGAAATTCAAGATAAAACTGGAATCAAAGAATTTCATCAAACTACCCCAGATGGTAAGGAAATAACGACAATAGTAAAGACAACAGTTTCTAAAACAGAACCAACTGAATATATCACAGAACATACAAGTACAATTGTTACAACTAAGGCTTCTAAAGTAACGACAATTGAAGTTACGCAAAATACTTCTAAAACTTATAATGTTGCTGAAATTTTTGAAAGTCAGGAACAAAGTGAACATCCTAACTTAGTGCTATTACCAGATCAGGTTGACAAAGCTACTACAATAAAAGAAGATTCCGTTTCTACTCCAAAAATTATATTTACAAAACCTGTAGAACAGACCGAGACCCCTCATAGTATATCTAAAACTGAAGATATTCACGCATCTCGTGTTACCAAAGTATTGAAAACAGACGATGTAAATCAACAGGTAACGAAACAAATAGAGTTCAATAAATCTGAACTCTTAGACAGTGCAACAGAAATAATTGATAATGGTGACGATATTCTTGCAGCTATTAACAAAGGATCAATAACGCCTGAATTTGTATTAATTAAAGATCCAAAATCTGGTAAACAAATAACGTTAGAGGATGCTATGAATAGAGGAATGGTTTGCAAAAATACTTTAGAAATTGAAGATAATACAGGTAAAAAAATCAGTTTCTCTGATGCTACTAAGATAGGTTTAGTTGCTATCGTAGGTGCTCCAATTTTAGCAGTGGCGAAAGTAGTCGACTTAGTCAAAAATTCTGTGTCATCAGAACCTTGCGTAGATAAGAAAAAGGTCGAAACAAAAACACTTCGAAATAAAGATATTGCAGCTAACTCTACTGTCGGTACAGATAGAGTAATACCACAGTCTCAAGAAATATTGCAAACAAAGCATCCAGAAATTATCTCACGCCCAGCAGATGAAGTTGACGATAATCGAATGCATAAAAAATCTCCTGAACATGCGGTATTTGATACTTCTAATAAAGAAAATGAAACAAATGATAATGGTAAAACTATATCGGCTTTGTTCATCGATGCTGAAAAGCAACCTTTGCGGGTAATTGATGAAATTACAGAACAAAATGTAACTAAAGTGAAATCCGAATCTCTTAAGGTTATGTACGAAAATGTGCCTTTGATAGATGCAATAGCGCAAGGTATGATCGAACCAAAAATTTGTCGAATTTTGATCAATGGTGTAGAATCTCCACTTACAGTTCAAGATTCTTTGGAGCAAGAACAAATCAGTCGATTCACCGCTGTCGATATAGTATCTAAGAACAGTGTTATTGTAAGAGAAAGTAAACCTCGATATTGCTTATCAATTTCTCATAAACTTACTCCAGAGGAACTGTCTGAAATGGGAGTGTATGACATTGAAAAACAAATATTTATAAATCCTAAAACTGGAGCTAAAATTTCTTTTGAAGAACTTGTATATGGATTGAAAGTTTTTGATCCTACCTCTATTCTAGTGAAAGATTTAAGTTGTAAATCTGATAAATATTTACCTTTTGATGAAGCTATATCGCGGCCTATTATTGATAAAGCTACTGGCCACATGGTTAATCCTAAAACTGGTAAACGTGTATCATTTTTGGAATGTGTACAAATAGGATGGATAGTGGAAACTCCCGAAGATACTTTGATTGCGGAACAGACAACAGTTGAAGTTGCTTTTGAAAAAGGTTTGTATAATCCAAAAACTGGTGAAATTAAGAATGAAAACACAGGTGAGCTGGTGCAAATTGGTGACGCTGTACAGAAAGGCCTTATTGATCAAGAATCATTACTCATGAAAATTCCCTGGAGTAATGAAGTAGTTACTTTATTTGATGCTGTCGAACGTGGTATTATCGAAATACGTGAAGGATTAATTATAATAGTTGAGACTCAGGAAGTTATTGAAATCACCGTTGCTGTTAAACGAGGCCTAATAACCATAGCTCGTAGGCCGATATCTATTGAAGCTGTAATTACTAAAAATATGTATGAACCAACATCTGGTAGGATTAAAGATAATGTCACTGACCAATTATTAGCTATTAATGATGCTGTTTTAAGAAATATTGTGCATCCTACTATATCTGAGATAAAAGACACGTCATTAGAAAAATTCGTTACCTTAGATGAAGCTCTCAGCACAAAACTTATTAACCCTGACACGGGTAAGTTGACAGACAAGAAAACCGGTAAGGACATTCCATTAGATGATGCATTGAAAAAGGGTCTCATAGCAACAAAAACAGTTACATTTTCATTGAATGATATTATTGAGCTAGGTTATTATTCACCCGATTCATGTAAAATATTAAATCCGAGAACTGGAGAAACAATCACGTTGCGAAAGGCTATTGAAGAAAAGCTGATTGATGCAACAGCAATTAAGATAAAAGATGATAAATCGGAGACAGTAGTGTCCTTTGAACAAGCAGTTAAATCTGGTTTAATAGATTTAGATCACGGTATTATTACATCACCCTCGGTTAACCTTAAAGACGCGTGTGAAAAGGGATATTTGCTTAGCGATGTTAAGCCTTGGTCATTACAAGAAGGTTTAGTGCAAGGATTTTATGATCCAGAAACTGGTCTATTAACAATAAATAGCGCTACTATGACACTAGATGATGCTATTAAGGTTGGTAATATCAATCCAGAAGTTTTAACTGTTAAGAATTCCGTCTCCGGGGAAATTATTTCTCTTGCTGACGCAATTAAAGCAGGTATTATTGATTCAAAAGAAGGAAAAGTCAAAGATCCTATACAAGGTGATAAAATTTCTCTTACAGATGCTTCTGAGCGTGGCCTTATACTTCCCGCAAAACGTAAACTTAGTTTACCAGAAGCCGTTTTCAAAGGATTTTATGATCCAAAAACTGGCAAGTTCTCTAATCCGCAAAACAAAGATAAAATGCAAACTGAAAGAGCTATAAGAAAACGTTTGCTAGACCCCCAGTCTACTTTAGTGCACATAGGGGGTAAAGTTATTCCATTTGAATTTGCTGTAGACAAGGGTATTGTTGATGGTAGAACTGGAACTATTTTATTAGGGGATGAACGGATAGATTTTCGCGAAGCATTTGAGCGAGGTATATTAGTAGAAGTACGTAAACCTTTATCACTCATGGAAGCTATTGAAAAAGGTGTGTATAATGAAATCACGGGGCTCTTTATGGATCCCAAAAGTGGTAAAAAATATACTCTTGCTGATGCTATCAAGAAAAATTTAGTTGATCCCCATTCTGTGCATATACAAGACAATAGGTTAGGCAAATGGGATAAGATAACTCTACCAGAGTCTATAGAAACCGGTGTAATCGATGATAAATCAGGAAAAATAAAAAATATTAATAGCGATAATGAAGAAATAAATCTTGCAAAAGCTTTCGAAATAGGCTTACTCGTAGATAGTAAAGCTCCCATTAGTTTACAAAGAGCGCTCCACCAAGGCCTCTACGATGATGTCACAGGTAAATTTATAGACCCATTAACCACTCGTAAAATTACTTTGCATGAAGCTATTAGGCGGTCTGTTATAAGTCCAAAACATCTTTGTTATTTTGATAAAAAATCTGAAAAACCTTTATCATTGACTGAATGCTGTCGAAGTGAAATTATTGATAAAAGAAACGGTAAATTTAGTGAACCCGGTTCGGATATTAAAGTGCCTTTATCTGAGGCAATGAGCTTAGGCCTTATTGTTGATATCGAAAGCGCTGGATTCTCACTTTATGAGACCTTAGCTATGAACATGTATAATATAACTGAACTTATGTTTACGCATCCAGTTACGGAACGGAAAATTTCTCTTAAGACTTCTATTTCGGAAGACTTAGTTAATCCAGAGATATCTCTTGTGAAAAACATTCCTTCTAGTAAATATATTAAGCTAATGGAAGCTATTCAAACAGGTATTATAGATGAAAATGAAAGTGTTTACATCCTACCAAATGGAAGTCAAATTAATTTATTCGATGCAAAGAACCGCGGTCTAATAGTAACTTCTAAAAGAAACCTTAGTCTGGAAGAAATAATAAAGAATGGTCTTTTCAGGGCTGATAATGGCAAAATAGTAGATCCTAACACTAATGAATTTGTAGATATTAAAAAAGCGATTGAATGTAATCTTATTAATCCAGAGCTTACAATTGTAAAGGATAGTTCCACGGGTAAATTTAAACCACTCTTAAACGCAATACAAGAAGGTGATGTAGATGTTGCCAAAGGTAGGTTATTAGATACTAAAGCAAAGAAAACATATAGTTTAGATATCGCGTTTGACAAAGGTTTGCTTGTTACTATCTTACAACCTATAACATCACAAAATATTACTAGACGTTACGTATCAGATAGTTCCGCACCTAAAGAACCAGTGCTTCGAGAGTTTACCTTAGATGAAGCGATAAAATATGAATTCATTAATCCAGATACAGCTTTGATTAAAGATCCCCATAAAAATAAATATGTACCTTTAAAGTTAGCTATTACTGAAAGTATAATTGACAATAACGCTAAGGGACTATTTGATACTCAAAGTGGTAATTCACAAATGCTCTGTTTTGTTTTTGAAAATAGTCTAATCGTTTATATCCGGGAACCTTTAACTTTTGAGCAGGCTATTGAAAGCGGTCATCTAAACATAAGTACTGCTCGGTTTACTGATCCAGAATCCAATAAAGTTCTTACTATTAAAGACGCAGCTTCTTTAGGTTATATTGACCCAGACACAGCGCTTATTAAGGATAATCTTAAAAAGAGGTTAGTTAAGCTCCCTGAGGCTTTCCGCAAAGGGTTGATGGACGCTGAGAAGGGTAACATTCTAGATACAGCTACCTCGAAGCTTAATACTCTTACCGTGGCAATAGAGACCGGGTTGCTTATGACGCCTAAAAAAAGTTTTACTCTCATTGAAACTTTGAACTTTGGAATTTATAACCCAACTACAGGTGCACTGAACGACCCTTTTATTACCACAAGCGTCATTGATCGAAAAAGATTAACATTAGGTGAAGCAATCCAGCAGGGTATAGTTGATCCGTCTAGTACTGTCGTAAAAGAACCAGAAACAGGAAAAATTTGTTCATTGGTGCAAGCAATAGAACAACAACTTGTCAACCCCATTGAAGGCAGACTAGTTATTGACCCGCAGAAAGGAATTAGTCTCGATTTGGTCAAAGCTCTTAAAAAGGGATACTTGCTGCCAGCAGAAACGAGGGTAAGTTTATCATATTTATTGAATTTTTTTTTGCTTCAATCGAGCAAAGGTATTGCTTTACAACTTCCTATATTTTCACTCTTAAGACGGTGATCTATTTTACTTAAGCGTTTGGCTTAAACATTGGCATGGCACGAAAACACCCCCATGAGTTGTCAATGACTGGGTTATAGGCAAAAGTTTTTTTTTTAAATTCAGTCCGAGATTAACATCTGACATCACCTATAAGGCTTATCGGAAGGAAATCGCTTTTGACACAGTTTTTGTATTTTTTTCTTTGTCTTATAGGTTCTGTAATAACATAGAAACATAAATGAAAATCAATGCATTATCTTCTTTCTGTTTAACGGTGATGTTACATGAGATACTATTCAAATCTATTTGCTATAAACATTTCCATATTCGAATAAATAGATTATTTTGGAAAGTTACCTGGGTAAAAACAGTCATATTGTATTTAATATATATCGTCTCCATAATTTGCCAATAAAGATAGGTTTATCTGAACATAATGTGCCAAAAGGGACTTCAAATTTGAAAACAAAAACCTTCCTATAACTAAGTCAGTAATTCATATTTTGGTTAAAATGTTTTGCCATCAATTTCAAAGTAGTTCAGCACAAAGAGTATCGAAAATAGGGTCGAAGTTCCATTTATATTAAATAGTCAGAATAATAGTTATTGCAACTTTGTTTAAGAGATCCCGTCCGAAGTAAATGTAGGACGAAATAAACACGCTTATAGTTCTATTATAATTCCAGTACAGTAGTATTTTTTCGGTCTTATTTATGCGTCTTGTGTTGTTTATAGATGCTTAACTTTAGTTTTTTTTTTGCTCGATAATTGACAGTTTTCAAAAATATTATGACTTTGTTGTCAAAAAATAAATATTATGGCATTGGATTCAATTTTTTACACTAAGCAATATTAATACCTAGATATAGGTACATACTATTATACAGCGGAATATAATATATCTTAGATCGATGAAAACATTTCTCAACTTTAAGAAAGCTGTCAAAATCAGTAAAAACAAATGATGATGTGCTTATCAACTTTGTAATAAGGCTCGATGTATGTTGTTTTTTATTTCCAGCCGTTGCCTGCGATGCTAAAGAGCCCTTTTGAGCTAAATCGTGAATGCTTGCCTTTGAGGGATCATATTAACGACGATTTTAAGAACCATCACCGTATCGCCAATTACCTAACCCCCATATTCACTTTGTGCTAAGAAATATCAGGGAGATCGAAATGGACATTATTGTCCTGACCTACATGTCATCGAACTCCCGCTTTCGTACCTTTGCTTCCTCATCTGAAGACCAGTTAAATATGACTGCTGGTTTAATAAAGTCTTTAAAATTCGATTTCATTAAGCCTTACCTCTATTATTTAAAGTTTTGTGTTCCGATTTACTCATTCCATGGGAACGCGCTCACAAAATTTCGGAATGCATGATTGATACCTTTAAACTATTAAATATGTCGATGATAAGGCGATACTCGCGACTCAAACATTCGCCATATCAAATGGTAAAACATTTTCTACAAACACAAACACCAAAGGTAGTATTGAAATAATTCATTTTAGTCTTACTATAGATACTCCGTATTCGTGAGAAATTATTTCATTTAAAAAAAAAAACAATCGGGATTTTTAAATGAAATAACATCTCATAATTATTTTAATAAATGTAAATTCGTCCGAATCACTCTATTTCCGCCTATACGTGTAAAATTTTCTATTACTTTGTACCATATTCTCATTTACTTCACAAACAATATTTAATTTTAAAGTTTCAGATATCCCCTGTAAGGTATAATTGTGTATTTTTTTTTTTTAACAATTAACTTATGAATTAAACATTAATAATAACATTTTCTGAAAATGTTGATACCATTTCTCAGTTCTATAATACTCATAAAACAAATGTCAAACACATATTGTACATTGAGTCTTTGACGTTTGTGATTGTTCCACTGCTTGCATGCAATGCTTTCTGCACCTAGATTTTGTGTTTCACGCAACTTTTGGACTGGTTGTGTCTTGTCACTTTCACGCTCTTGTAATTGGGTTAATTTCGTGTTATCAATGTCTTTATGCATTTCTAGGGTATTGTTGGCTTCTATGCATAGTCGTCTGCTGGTAGTTTAAGCTTATATTTCAGATATTTATAGTAGTAAATCACTTAGCAATTGAGTTGAGTCGTTTACTCTATTGTTGTACATAAGAATAGATAATTATTGTTGATAGCTAGTGGCGTTGCCTTATTTCTACTTCAATGTAAATGAATAGCACTGTAAATTTACTTTAGTAGTTATAGTCTAAACACTGTGACTTATTGCACTTCAATATAATCTTTAGAAAATATTTCAACGTAGCTTAGAAAACAAGGCACCTCTGTGGCTCTCATGAGAGCATGTACATTTTGAATACTACGGCTCGAGGACTCCAAAAGATTGTGAAATAAACTATTTAATTTTATGTGTAGCAAGCAGTTGAAGAGAAATACAGGCTTTGCGATGAGACTCTTTCGAAGTTATTGGAATGGATCGCGGTTGTCGAAGAACGATTGGCCAATCAGGAAACGGTGAAAGAAGACATGGATGAACTTCGCAATCAGATCAATATACTCAAGGTAATCTTGAAGAATATTTGTATAGCTTAATCCTGTTAAAAAAAACCCAAAACACTTGACAACATTCTAATCTTTCTTGCAGCTCATTAAAGACGATCTTGAAAGTCACCAACGCCAAGTCTCCGCGTGCGCAGATCAAGCGAAACAGCTTCTTGTTTCCGGTGGCGATGTACTAGCACCACATGAGGTTCGTTGGATATTATGATTGTACATTACGGGATATTATTTTCCTCTGTCGTAAGAATGTCAAAAAAGAGATCCATCATTGTTACAATAATGCGATTATTTTTTTTTTACCTTTTTTGATGAAAATTCGTAGGTTGCCGCTCTGGAACGAGGCGTGAGACAGCTAAAACAACGCTGTGACAAATGTTCTGATAAATGCGATAGGATGCTACGACGCCTTATCGCAGCAAGAGACGAGCTCGCCAAATTCACGTAAGTGTTAGCTGCTAGTTATTACAACATTAGTGATTATGATCATGCCACAAACAATAACAATATACTATACCATTGTATTTTTTTAGGAACGAATTAAACACATTCAACTCATGGATAGAAAGTGCGTACCGAACGCTTGAGGACAAGGAAGTAGCTTTATCCAAGTTAGACAACTTAAGCGGCCAAAGTGAAGATGTCCGTGAATTTGTGTCAGATGTGATTGCCCACCAAGCTGACCTTCGATTCATCACTATGTCCGCCCAAAAGTTTGTCGATGAAAGCAAGGTAATATTTCTGACATTAAATTAAAACTTTAAGGAAACTTGATGTAACCATTTAATGGTCTTATTTTCGGAAATTTTAAACTTGGTCAGATGTTCTTATCCTTTTCGTATTCTGCAGGAATTTCTGACACTGCTCAATGATTACCGTACCACATTACCTGCGCGGTTCTCACACGTTGCTGCCCCAGTCGACAGTGTTGTGAGGGAACATGCGGCTATGGCCAGGAGAAGACATTCAGATTTGGCAAATAGAGCCCAGCGACTGTTGGACAGGCTCAGGACGGCCAGTGACGGATCTGCTAGATACAGGGATGCGGTGCAGAGAGCCCAAAGATGGATGCAGACGGTAAGTTTATATTAAAAGACGTTGATACTATACTTTAATAGCTTAAAAGCTTTAAATTGTACATCCTCAATACTATTTTAAATGCTGGAACAGTTCGATCTTTGTCAGGAAAGACATAGTAGAAATGCTTAGATTATTAATAGTTTTTCCTTCAAGGCCTAAGTTGGTTTCCGCAAATAAAGATTCATCATCATCATCACATCAACCGATAGACGTCCACTGCTGGACATAGGTCTTTTGTAGGGAGTTCCAAGTTCCACGATTCTGAGCCGCTTGGATCCAACGGCTACCTGCGACGCGCTTAATGTCGTCTGTCCACCTCGTTGGGGGTCGACCAACGCTGCGCTTACCAGTACGGGGCTGCCATTCCAGCACCTTGGGACCCCAACGTCCATCCTTTCTCCGAACTATGTGCCCGGCCCATTGCCACTTAAGCTTCGCGACTCGTTGAGCTATGTCGGTAACTTTGGTTCTTCTACGAATCTCCACATTTCTGATTCGATCGCGTAGAGATACTCCGAGCATAGCTCTCTCCATCGCCCGCTGAGTGACTCTAAGCCGTCTTATGAGGCCCATAATAAATATTAGGTAGATTGTAATTATATTTGTTAATACTTCATAGGTGGAACCTCAAGTACGTGCAGTACTTACGGAGGCAGTGGGCGGTGAGCCTCGAGCTGTAGAGACGCAATTGTCGCGAGCAAAGTCGCTGCACAATGAAATACTCGCGCAGGGACGACTGATTGACAATGCTAAGGATGTAAGTTTCATTGATTTCATCTTTTAAGTGTCAAAGTTGAAGGTCGTTTAAATAACACAGAGATCGTTTAATAAGCAATGAAAGAATGACTAAATATTTTTTTTAGGCATGCGACCAACTTGTCAAATCTCTAGAAAGCAACCTAACACCCGCTGAAATTAGACAACTGGAAGTACCCGTAATAGAAGTAACGGAGAGATACAATGAATTGAGTGACGCTGTTGGCTCACGATGCTCCGAGCTTGAGGCTGCATTACTGCAGTGCCAAGGTCTGCAAGATGCCGCCGAAACACAGGCACAGTGGTTGGCCAGCGTGGAAAATAATTTTAAGTAAGTACTGCTTGTTTTTTTTGGGACATATTGATTTTTCAATTTTACGTAAAATTGATTGCTGAAAAGTGTCTGTTTATTCTGTACCATTTTTACAATTATCGTATTGCTTATATTACAGGGGTCAAGTGAAACCAGCTTCTTTGATCCGTGAGAGGCTTGACGAACAGGTACGCGAACAAAGGCTTAGCCACTCTGAGATTGAAGCTCGCAGGCCGACACTAAACAAACTATTGTCCTCGGCACGTGACGCCGCACTAACGCCATCCAACGCCAGAATTGCAAAGAAGTTGGAGCAAAGGGCTGAAGATATTTATGCTAGGTATGTGTTGTACAGATTAAAAGATTTTACAGATTTAAAGATTTGACGTTATGAATTTTCAGCGCAGCAATGATACTCTCATGCCTACATTCTCAGACTTAATTTTCCTATTTAATAGTATGCTGCCTCAATGATCCAAATAATCCTAATCAATTTTCTTCGTCTCAGGTACGAAAAACTCCTCGAGCGTTCTTTCAAACGCGGACAGTTTCTGGAAGAGGTTTCAATAGAACTTATGCAGTTCACGCAACAAGCTACCGCATTAGAGTCAGCGCATTCCCAGCTCTCCGAATTTGCGGACGCGCGAGACGACCGACACCGGTTGGCCGATCTTGCGAACGAGAGAGACAAACAAATGCCGCTGTTGGAAGAATGCCTGCGTAATGGCAAACAGCTGATATCTAAGAAGGATATCACTGATACTCACGTAGTACGCGACAGGATGAAGGTACGTGCGGTAGTGGAAATCTTACTTGGCCGAACTGAAGCTGGCTCTACGAGATGTTCGCCCATGCAGCTTACATAAAAATCACCTCAAATTTGCTAAAAACTGTACACAGCCACTCGCGACTTCAGTTCAGCCAACCAAGAAAGCGTTTACTGTAAAAGCAACAAACTGTATACTATTATTATCATCTATCATCTATATAATTAAGAATTCAATATTTATTCGCGCTTACTGTAAAATCACTATAATTTAAATAAGATTTAACCTGCAGATCATGAATCTGGCAGTTATATCGCTCTAGTCTTTCACATTTGTATCTCGAAGTATGGGTTACTTGAAGTAATCAAGTTGTTAAATGATCACAACACAGCCCAGAAGTATAGGGAAATATCTCTGACATACAATGTTATGAATATTTATGAAATTTAATTGTGCTATATATTATAAAGGAACTATTTCCCGGTTGAGAAGCTTTTATTCATTTTTAATTAAAATTTTAGGCTTTGGAAAACCAATGGCGTGACTTCAACGTATCGTTGGAAGAAAAACAAAAACTCTCACAGCAAAGGGCCAACCAGCTCAACCAATACGAATCACTGAGGATACAGGTAGAGAAACCTATTATTTTATTAGATATCCTCACTTCAATGTTATGAATTGTACATTAAATAACATCTTGATCTACATTCCGGAGGTCTTTAATAATTATATTATATATTCAAACAGGTTTTAGAATGGCTTCAAACAATGGAAAATCGTGTTGGACATTTACGCCCTGTAGCCGTTGACTTAGATATCATCAAACACCAGCAAGATGAACTGAGGCCTCTCGCAAAAGATTACAGGGACTTCTCCGTCAATATTGACAAGGTTAGTTAAAGAAAAAACTAAAAATTGGAAGAGATTACTGTAAATTTTTTGGGGATGTGTAGAAGGACTACTCTTTCATTACATAATTGATCTATACTATACGCGTACACTGTATTCCTATTCTTCCCTTCTGTTGAAACACGAAATTTGCCGCAAAAAAACATATCGAAGTTCGCAATATAAGTTATTAGGATTTTCGGGATATTAAATATCCTATGCATTATTCTATGACTTATGAGCCTTTAATTGAATATATAAGTTTATTAAAATCCGTGCAGCCATTTAAGCACGAAGAGGTTATTGCGCTTAAAATTCCATAAGGATCCTTAAGGATATACTTTTCCTTTTTTATTGGATATTCGATAACACCATAATATATTCTGATGTAGGTCAACGAAGCTGGTGCAGCGTATGAGTCCTTGACCCGCGGAGAACGTGGTGATAGTCCACATAGGAAGAGACAGCTGTACAGTCCCACCAAACGACAGACGCCCAGTAAGTCATGCTTCTTTCATGCCAGAGTAAAGGATATACAACCTAGGTTATCTTAGAAAAAACCCTAGAATTTTAGCCGTTCTTTAGCCATCCTTTAAAGTTCGCTTTACAAAATGTTTTTTTTATTACTTTACACGACTAATATGTGTTCGCATTTAATACAGTAACTGCCTCGTTGTTTTAGTAATCAAGAGATCCGCTTCACAAATTCTTAGTTACCTATTGAGTTTTTCTATCAAGTAATTTTCAGTTTTCTCAGGAGTCCACTACTCGTGCCTCAAAGAAGCTATAGATCCTGATATAATAAATGCCGCATTAGAGCAGCATTTTAGTTTCAAGCCCTCCGTGGTGGCGAAGTTCTAAATCCTACGAGTTGGTCTATGCTCGTTTATTAATGACCATTAATAAACGAGCTATATTGGTTAATATCACATGAGTCGGTGATAATAACCGGGATCGAGGGTAAGCGTGGTCTCCTAGGCGCGAGGATGAACAACTGCCAATGGACATACAGAAAAATTTAATACCTAGATATGGTTTGCCCAACCCGAAAATCTTACTTAGAACCTCGTGACGTACTAACCACTATGCTTTGTCTAATTTAGGATGATAATTTTGGCAGGTGCACATCCGTCAAGTTTCCTATTTTTTACGGTAAAATATAATGTCCTTTAAGGTCGCGTTGAAGGTCGATCACCATCGCCCGGAAAGGCGCGCGGCTTAGTAAGTCCCGCATCGGCGCATTCTGCTTCTTCAGGATTTTCCTCGCGTCGCTCCAGCCAAGACGGCTTCCATCTTGAAGGTATGTTACAGGGAACTCTAAAATATTGATAGTATAAATTCGATAGATGATTGGTCCTAGAAATGAATAGATAGGTGTTTGATGAACTCTGTATGAAATTTTAGTCTTCTACAGCGTGACCAGCAGGGTTGGAGAGTAGTTGCTTTATACTTTTCTGGGTTACTTTATGATTATTATGTCAGCGGTTGCTACCTCCAAAAATAATTTATCTGCATTCTGTTTAACGTAATTCTTTTTCCCCAGAACTTTCACCAGTGCAACAACAAATATCGGAAATCAATAACAGATATGAACTGCTGGGTACCAAACTAGCGGACAGACAATCAGAATTAGATTCTGTCAGAGAAGAAGTCAGAAAACATCTCGATAGCCTCCGAGCCCTAAACGCTTTCCTTGACAAGGTAAAAAGTTTTGTTACGTAATAATCTTACACGTAAAAAAAGCTTTGTTAAAAAAAGAAACTGCCCAAATTAATGGAAAAAAAATATTTATTGTAAGACATTATTCTACAGGTCCAAAGACAACTTCCTAAGGAGTCTGTTCCAAACACCAAAGAAGAAGCCGATAAGACAATCAAACAAGCGCGCGCTGTACTCGAAGAGATGTATGAAAAGCAGAGCATTCTGGACTCTACTAAAACCCAGGTAAGTTGAATATAGGTATTAATACATATATAGGAACTAATATATAATAACAAGATGCTCATTTAAAACGAATAAAAAGTCACTGAGTACATAGAAAAAAAAAATCTATCACAAGTCGGTGTTTCACACCTGCTTAGACGAAGCCTGAAGAAGTTCAGATTTGTTCTATTATATTTTGAAGTAACAATGAAAGGTTGTAATGTAAATAAAGGTTAATAATTTGAATGTTTGTATATTGCATAAGGTGCGAGAACTTTTACGTCGCAAGCAAGCAGTCGAAGGTGCTGATCGGTTACACGACGAATCTGAAGAAGTAGCTGGCAGGTGGAAAGCGCTTCACGACGCATTCAAAGATAAGTAAGTAGTTTCTATAGATTAATTTGATAGATGATTTTAATTTAATAGATAAGACCGCCAAAATGTACACACTGTGTTGCTTGTTATTTTATTAAACTTTTATGTATTTTAGTGTGGTGCACAATAAAAGAGTGCGTTATAAAGTCAACATCTCCAGATGGTTTGTCCCGCACCGAAATGTGTATAACATATTGTATAAAAATACCACCAACCCACCACACATACGCATACGCGATTAATATTTTTTTTTAAATTCAGGATCCGTGTAATGGAAGAAATGAAAGACTTCCACGACACCCACGCCTCTCTAGCGCAGTGGTTGGGCTCAAAGGAACGCATGATGGCGGCACTTGGGCCCATCTCTTCAGACTCGAGAGTGGTGCAAACTCAAGTACAACAGGTTAGTACATTACAAAATAACAATGGAGAACCTGTAGGCATAAAACTCCACGGTAATTGCAAGCGACACTTTTATTTTTGCTTGTGAACTTTTCACAGTTAAAATGATTAATTATTATCGTCATTCTCCGTTTAACTCCGGGTAACAGACTTTATAATATTGTTATTGTAATGAGACATTCATGAAAAACTGTTTATAAACTATTACGAATGGACGAATTAGGTTTAAATACTTTCGAAATACCGAGTTAGCGGACTAAATTAATTCAATTTCGCTCAAACCAGGTACAAGTTCTTCGGGAGGAGTTCCGTGGCCAGCAACCACAACTTGTTCACCTTGAGGAAGTGGCTCATACCGTACTTCAGAGGCTACCGGAAAACGATCCTGATGCGAACAAGTTGCGCCAGAAACTGCAAATACTGCAGGATCGCTGGAACGACCTCCTCAACAAGTAAGTTACGTTATGGAATTACTTATTGGAATATTACTCAAGTGTTCAAAATATGGCCCCTTCTTATTACTATAAGGAAAAATAAAATAAAATCTTCTGAAATAATTTTTCCAACTACACTATGTACTTAGTATTTTTTTTATTTTTGTTACATAGCGTTTTGTAGGTACTTCACACGCGTTGTGAAACTTTCCTCCTGATTTCATTGCAATATTTATTTCGTTACTTTTATGGACTTTTTGGGGTTTTACTGGAAGTTCTTTTATTTCATTTGAAGGGTAAAAGTTTTATGGACTTTTAGGGGTTTTACCGGACGTTGCTTTGATTACTTGGAAACAGTTTTTAATTTTAAAGTAAAACAAAGGAACGCGAAGTGAAACCTCGAGAAGTCAATAAAACTTTTAACGTTGAAATAAAAACAACACCAACGTTATTCTTTGTTACGAAAAATTTTGTTAAATGTTGCGTCAATAATATTTTTCTTGTATCTGCTTGTGAATATGTTTCTCTATCTACAAGACTTGTTTTTAACGTGACAGGTACGCTACTTAGTCTAATGGGTCGTTATAGTGTTCATAATATTTAATAGAGAAATTTTGTTCGTTGACAGTTATCTGAGTTCAATACTTTTAGTGAATTAAATGCAAAAAGTTGTTATAAATACGCAATGACAAAAACACATCAGCTGTTTTAAGGTAAATTTTGCTGCCACCCGAATTACTAAATATACAGTAGCAGTACAACGGCGCGGGCAACAAAAGTGGCCGGTGGGTCTGTTTCTTTGGATGGTTTTAATAGTAATTATTGTTTTGGCAATTACATAGCATATTAAATAGGAAAGAGCGATGTTAGTTTTGTCTCTATTAGATAAGATTCCCAACATAGAGATCAGAAACCGAACTGGAATCACTGACATCGTTCAAAAAGCAGCGGCCCTGAAATGGAACTGGGCGGGTCACATATCTCGAAGGGAGGACGGGTGGTGGAGCCGAGTGATTCTGGATTGGCAACCGCATACTGGACACAGAAGCATTGGCCGACCACCGGCTCGATGGAGAGATGATATTGTAAAGGCAGTAAGGAAGAACTGGATGCAGCTAACCAGCAATAGACCGAGATGGCGTGCAAATGAAGAGGCCTTAGTTCAGCAGTGGACTGAGATAGGCTGATGATGATGATGATAATGATGATGATGAAGCAATTACCAAGCATTAGCATAAAATTCTAAATTCTAAATTTATTTATTTCAAGTAGGCCTAATTAGGTAGGTTCCAGGGACTGTGCTTAACCCAACGCCAGTTTCCTAATTTCAGATTGGTACCGCGAGTGTCATAAAAATACCTAACAGTTACTGGACCGACCCGGAAATCCAACGCAGGGCTTCGTGACCTCTAGTCGATCAAGTCAACCACGCGACCAAGGCAGTTCCTATAGATACTGCTCATCATCATATAATATTTACCCAATACCGACCCACTTCAGAGCACGCGTTGTAGGTCATAGTGCACCACGCTAGCCACGTACGGATAGGTGGACTTCGAAACGCATTTGAGAACATTATGGAGAACCCTCTGGCATGAGGCTTCGTTCGACTCACGATGATTGCCTTCACCGTTAAAGCAAGTGATATTTAATTGCTTAAACTATATAACCTTCATATTTATTTGCTCTCAGATTGGAACACCGTGCCGAAAGTCTGGGAGCGGCTGCTGATACATCCAGGGAACTGGACGCAGGCCTCACTCGATTAAGAAACGCTTTGCATGCCATATCTGATAAGCTGGACGACGTTTCGGCACAACGCGAACCCGCCGATCAATTGCGGGAAGTAGAGGTAAGTGGAAGTCTGTCTTGCTAATTGTCTTTAGTTAAAACCGCGTAATAAATATATCCTTATTAACCCCACACTAGAGCTGTTATAAGCTTACGGGTGAATCTGTGACAGCGTAGCTTTGAAAGGAATGCACCGTATTTTTTTCTGTTTGGAAGCTGACAGGATCGAGATGGTTCTTAGCTATCTATACTAATATAGTTAGCTATCTATAATAATATTGAGATTTTTTTGTTTGTACCGAATCGTCTCTGAAAGTACTGGACCGGTTTTAACCGTTTCTTCGCCTAAACTATAGCTAAACTATCATGAATATTATACATAGGTCATAATATATTTTCATAATATATTGAAATAAGATAGAAATTGAAAATTTGATTGAAATTGGATTGAAATTCGATAATATTATTTAGTACCTATTTATTTTACAGTTAAAATATTTTTTTTTGATATTAGCGATAAGGCCTCCTGATGTTTTATTAGGTTTACTTACAAACACTTACACTACTACATCCGCTTTTTTTAAAATTTTAACTATTCTATTTAAATGTAATGTTTTTTTTTAAAGTAAACACAGCATATGAAAATATATAATAAGTTACAGTTACATTATAAATATAGAATAACACCATATAATGAAAAGAAAAGGTATTGTGAACGAGACTATTATAAATCAAGTAAGGCTCAAGTGGTCCATGATAAAAATATCTTATCTCTGAACTAATACAAAGAGTCAGAGTAAATATCAACTACAGTGCTAATGTGGTTTAGGGTCTTACATAATCTTGGAACAGAGGAATTGGTGCCAAGAACTGTTTTACGCAACGGAGGCCATAGTGGAGTTATAGGTTTTGTTGATATATATGTTTAACGTATGGTGCTTTTGCTCATCACAGAACCTAGAAAGGCAACTGGAAGGCCAGCGTCCACTTCTCGCGGATTTGGAAGCGGCCGGCGCTGCGCTGGCCGATGTGCTAGCCGATGCTGGAGCAAGACAGGACATACAGGGCAAGCTGGCTGCAGCAGCGAGACAGTATGATGCCTTACAACGGAAACTGGACCACAAGAAGGCGGAGATTGAAGCTGCACTAAAGTATGTATTACTTTTTAAGTGTAGGATTCCGTCAGGAATCCTCAGGAATCCGTCTATCTAACAGCGGGTTGTATCTCATCATCATCAACCTTTAACCGCCCAACTTGAGATCACTTAGAAAGATCACTTCTTCTCTCAAAACTTAAACATAAAGGGCACTTTGCTCTTGAATTGTTTAACAAAATAGTATCCTTACTGACCTTGTCCTATCGCGTGTTTTAGTAACGATGTTCTCTCGTAGGGACGGCCGCAACCTTGAAGAGAGCATTTCTCGAACTCTCGGCTGGTTACAATCCGAACTGACGACGCTGCCAGGAAGACTGCAGGTGTCAGCCGATAAGAACAAACTGCAGCAACAAGTGGCCAAACATGAGCCACTGTACCGCGACCTGACGCAGCGTGAACACGAAATCATCATGCTGCTTGACAAAGGTATGCAAGGATCACCGACACACTATTACTATCCCACTGCTGGAAAAAGCCTCACAGGAAAGAGATATTCAGAACTTTGAACCTCCACGCTTTTTCATGTATGCATGTATTAATAATCTTATGCTAAAGATATCCGGGCTGATAATAAAAATTTAATAGAGAACACAGTTAAAATTAATTAAAAACCGAAAGAATACCCGTTTTTTGGCGGGCCTCGTCCTACAATAAAACCCTTTTCTTCGTGTCTATGTTACAAATTTTTTACTTCTAGCCTTGTTGTCTTCATTGTACACATTATTAATGGTTACCCATACATGAACATTTTCGGCCTAATTGTATATATTTGAATAAAGAAATATTTGACTTTGTCATGTCTTAGTCTTAATATGAATTGATCATCTATGCAAGACATATATCTATATTAAATAACCATATATATTGAATAACTTCAAAATAAATGTAATAAAAACATATTTCCTATTTTAAACTTTCATATTTTGTAAAGGCCGTGAGATGGAAAAGAAACCAGCCTACACTGGGCTACGCAAGGATCTTGACAGGATACAGACCCAATGGGACAAACTTAAGAGAGAAACGGTGGATAGACAAAATAGACTACAAACTGCAATGGTAAGGACACTCTCATGTAAACCTCTATTTGTACTTTACGTACATTAAAGAATCTTTTTATAAACCTATAATTATTATCTCTCTACTCTTCATTGTTAAGGAGTGCTATAGCTTCAACTCTGTTTCCATCCCAAACACCTGAAACAAAATCATGCTGTATGACGTGTTACTTGATTTGCGAAGTTTTGCTCTGTTTCTGCCAAATATTACTACAAAAAAAATATTATTAGATTTGATTTGAGATACTTTAACAAATGCATGATTATCTAAATCGACCACAATTGACTAATTTTTCTCAATTCTCATAAGGGGTATGAGATCCTGATTTCCATTGAAAAGAATTTTCAATAAACATTGTTAATAGTCGAACCCACTTTTTTAAGTCGGCTAAAAATCAATAGCTGTTTTCACTTTTTTTTTTTTTTATTAACGATAGGCCAGCGTTTGACGACAATCATGCCCGTTAGAAAGCAATGATGAGGTCTAGGTCGGAGCACGCTTGCCTAGAAAAAGCCTATTCACTCTAGCCTTAAAGGTCTAGAACACTTACCATAATCTAAAAATGCAAAATATATTTTTTTAGGAACATTCTCGCAAATACAACAAAGCGCAAGAGTCCTTCCTGCCGTGGTTGTCCGATGCTGAAGACAGGCTGGCTAAACTACCACCGGTGGCTTTCACTAAGAAAGATGTTGAGAAACAACTTCGCGAATTGCAGCAGATTAGAAACGATGTTTGGAAGAGGTGAGGCTTCGATATTCTGAAATATGATAGTAAAAAAAAACGTTATATCATTTGTTTTTATAATAACCCGTATATTCATTCCAATTTATTTTTTCCAGATCTGGAGAATACGAGAACAACCGGACGTTGGGTGAAACTTTTATATCCTCTTGCGATGTAGATCAGGATATTGTTAGGAAACAACTGGATGTCATGAAGGAAAGATGGGACAGCATTAACAACGGTTTGTACTTTTTTCTTATTTGAGGTATATTCATATTAAGATAGATCTTCTTAGAACATTTAACCTACGAGTATAAGAGGCCCTTTAAACACCTACAGACATCAAATCCTTTACACCTACTACTCTGATTTTATTAATTTGTTACTAAGACATATGTTTGTAGAGTCCTACTTCCTGATCGCCCAAAAGAGATAAAAATTGGAATAGTTCGAGTTTTAAATAAACTAAGGAGCAGTTTGGAATACGTAAATTATCCTAAGCACATAAATTATTTATCCGGCCTGATACAAAGCCTTTCTTTGTCTATTAATCATTTAGTTTCAATGAATTAATAAAAATGTTTTATTATTTTGGTATAGAAGTGCTCCAGCAAGTGGAATACCTAGAGTCCACAGCGCGCAAGCTTGGAGAGTTCCTCGAAAAGGTTCGCGCTGTTGAAGCTCCATTGGTCAGGTGCGAAGAGAAATTAGAAGCCGCATTGATTGCGCCGCCAGCAGCTGCTAGAGAGGCGGTAGCCCGATTGGTAGACCATGTACATGCTTTGAGGGCACCATTGCAGGTTAGTACTGAAAATTTCTTTAGGTGGGTTTGTAGCAGATTGTTTGTAATCAATTATGTCAGTAACATAAACTCTCAACATGTTATAGCTTGGTATACCACATTCCAAGTCGTGCCTTGGCTGAACGATGTTTAAATACAATTCGGGAAACGCATATAAACATCAATTTAGACAATAATTGTGAAATTGTAAACTATTTTACATACCACCAATAATATTATTTTATGGATTACGACTGTTAACATAGCTTTGGTTAACATAATTTTCAAAAATTTATAACTTCTGCTCGCGGAATCGTCAACTCAGACGATCCTTCCCTATGTCCATTTTCAAAATACAAGCTATTTCTATCCAAAACTGTATTGAGATCGGGTTAGTTATTAGCCGTGTGTAGTTTTATACAAACAGTTCTGTGACAATCTACAGGAAGCATGTAATATGTGTGCCAAATTTCATCAAGATATAATAGTGGTAGAATGAACTTGTGTTACAAACAAACTATCAAATATTCTATTTGTATTTACAATATACTATATTTCTATATATATAGTCAGTGGCGTGCACTTCATACATGCACAATAGCACTCTATACCCAAATTATTTTATATAACTAGTATTGAAGGGGAAATTTTTCCATTTTATGCCATCTACCTGCTTTATGCATACCCTGGTCGCAAACCCTGTTCACGCCACTGTATATAGTCCATATTATAATCTATTTGAATGACCTTTATAGAGCGTCAACATCTCAGCCGACGATATCGTAGCACTTGCAATCGAGTACGGTGGGCCGGAAGCTGGCAATCGCGCCAGGCCCGTGTTAGAAGAGACAGCCAGAGCGCTTGCCGAACGTCTGCAAGACCTGGAGGCGAAGACCGAAGATGCAAGAGAACGTTTGGCCGGAGCAGCTGCTGCTTTCTCACAATTCCAGGTGAGTTGTATCAATAAATAAAATAGCTCATTTGCCATTTTATTGGGTCAAGGTTATTGCGGCTTCATTCCGAATATCCTACCGTGTCTAATTCTTAGTTAATCCTGTAATCTTGTTATTGTTTTATTATTTCTTCGTTTTAGTTTAACTTTTTCCTGTCATATATCAGTTAGAGTTTACCTGAATCATTATATTTTGTGTACACAGGACAAAGTGAAGGGCGTATCCCACGATCTGACTGACTTAGAAAAAGAGCTGGAAAGCATGAAGTCGCCTGGACGTGAGATCAAGACCGTGAAGGCACAGTTAGACGACTTGGGCCGTTTCTACAAGAGATTAGAACAAGCAGATGATCTGGTTGCAGACTCTGAGAGAGCTGCGGAGAATTTGGTCGATAGTGGCTATGCTGACTCCGCTAAAGCCAGAGATCAGGTTAGTATTTTAGTGTGTGTTATTATAGACAAGACTAGCATTTGTCTTTGACATTTATTTTAAACAATTTTAATTTAACAGGTGGAAGGCATCCGCAAACAGTTGGCTAAATTGGACGAAAAGGCACGCTCGAAGGAACAAGACCTAGACGATACTCTTAGCAAACTGGAGGCTTTCTATAAAGCCTATGACTCCGTTATTGACGACGTTGATGAGGTAAATAATTTCACAGAATCTCCTAGAATTTATTAATTATTTTAGTTTTATCCTGTTATCAAAGAACCAAATTCATGCGCCAAAATCTTATTGTTCTCTTTAATTCACAGTAGTGTCTGGACGTGTAACTGGACCCTAATAAATGCTAATAATATTTGTTCTAAACAGGCATCAGAACAAGTAAGAGGCTTAAAGCCGGTGTCTTCTGAAGTAGAACAAATTCGCGCTCAACAGAAGGACTTTGCGGACTTTAAACAAAGGACCCTCGAACCTCTTGGGGTCAACGTATCCCATTGCAACAAGATAGGACAGGGCCTAGTGCGTTCCGCCTTACAAGGCGTCTCCACTCAACAGCTAGAGAAGGATCTAGAAAAGATGAATGACCGCTGGAACGCCCTTAAGGATAAGGTAAGATAATATAGCAGTAGGCTTTTTTATCTCACGTATTTATGTTAACTTATTTTAAAACATAAATAAAAAAACTCAAGTACGTACCTTGTAAGAAAAATCGAATTACTTAAATTATATTTTCTCAACAGATGAACGAACGTGAACGCCGTTTGGACGTAGGGCTGCTCCAATCAGGCAAATTCGCCGAGGCTTTGGCCGGTCTCGAAAAATGGCTAGCGGACACGGAAGACATGGTGAACAATCAGAAACCACCTTCCGCCGATTATAAGGTGGTAAAGGCACAATTACAGGAGCAGAAGGTAGATTGGACTCTTTTATATATTACTAGCTGATACCCACGACTTCGTTCGCGTGGATTAAGGTTTCTATTCCCGCGCGCTCGTGAACAATTACCACGGGAATTGTTTGAGAGATCTTTATAGAAAGTACATGTCCTTTTCCATGTCAAAGGCAAAATTTCATGCGAATCCTTTCAGCCGTTTGCGTGATTAAGTAACAAACATCCACACTTTCACATTTATAAGTAGGATAATATTAAACAAAAATGTGGGTTTATTTATAAAATTCCTTAATTTCTTCTCATAGTTCCTGAAGAAAATGTTAATGGATCGCCAAAACTCCATGTCATCTCTATTCGCGATGGGCAACGAAGTGGCCGCTGGATGCGACAGTGCTGAAAGAAAATCCGTAGAAAAACAACTGAAGGGCCTAATGCAGAGATTCGATGCATTAACTCAAGGCGCCCAACAGAGAATGCTTGACTTAGAACAAGCTATGAAGGTAGCAAAACTGTTCCAAGAACAATTGCAACCTCTCGTGGAATGGTTGGGAGTGACGGAACGTAAGCTAAAGTCCTTGGAGCTTGTACCAACTGACGAAGAGAAGATCCAGCAGAAGATTCGTGAGCACAAGGTATTGTGGAATTTTTGGCACTAACTTAACCTGAATACAAAAACATTTTTTCAGAGAGTTCATACATTTCATACTGCCCCAACTAGGTACTCCCATGAGTTAACATATTATTTTTGTATTTAAGCTCCTCCATGATGACGTGCTAACCAAGCAACCGCCGTTTAAACAACTGACGGAGACTGCCTCTCAGCTCATGAGCCTTGTTGGAGATGATGAGGCAACGACTCTCGCTGACCGCCTTCAAGCTGCGACGGACAGGTAAACTAAATCATAATAGAATTTTTATAAAAATGTAATTTTTTTATGTGCATATTTTGCGTCATTACCAAATATGTGTTTTTTGCCTACTTCTTATTCACTTCTCAAATTGTTCCATAGGTACCAAGCCCTGGTAGACCACAGTCTCAACATTGGTGAACTTCTTGACAACTCACGCAAGGGCCTTCGCCACTTGGTGCTGACTTACCAAGACCTGTCCGCTTGGATGGATAGCATGGAACAATACTTAGCCAAGAGAAAGATACTTCCCGTTCACATGGAGAAGTTACTGCGACAAATGGATGAATTAGCTGTAAGTATCATTACTTTTATGATGATCGGTTTCTTAGATGATTACTTAACTTACTCAAGGTATATAAGATTTTAATTCGCTAACTCAAAGCTGTGAAAGAATTTCTCGAAACAAATTCCTTATAATAAAGGATTTGTGGCTCCTCTGATGTTACGGATATGAACATCTTGGCTAATCCTGGTTAAAGTAAAATTGTGAATTAAAACCTCAAGATTATAAAAAAGACAGCTTTACTCACGCCCCTTGTTATTCAGTTATATACATCACGATAGTTTATATTCTATGTTAATTAGGATATTTATGCACCAATGTATGTTTATTTTTCGAACAGGAAAAAACCGAAGAGATTTCCGCAAAACAAGAAGAGGTAGACAGCACAGTGGAGTCCGGTCTAGAACTAATGAGACACATCTCCGGAGATGAGGCTTTGCAACTGAAAGATAAACTAGACGCATTGCAAAGAAGATATAACGAGCTCACATCGCGCGGTGCTGACCTGCTACGAATTGCCTCTGAGACCTTACCATTGGTGCAGCAGTTATATAATAGTCATACAAAGTGAGCATTCCAAACACAATTTAGGAATAAATATACCACAATTGAATATTATCGTATACCTGAGAATCAAATTTTTTTATTTGCCAGGTTAACAGAATGGATGTCGAGCGCCGAGACTTGCCTGCAGTCCGTCGAACCGCGTGAAGAAGACATCTTGAGATTAGAAGCAGAGTTGCAGGATTACCGGCCTCTTCTGGATAACATTAACCAAGTTGGACCACAGTTGTGCCAGGTAAGTTTTAGCCAAAATTTCCATTTTTATTTTTTTATGCCTGAAACTAGTTTAGATTAGTACAGGCTTACTAAACCTAATAATAATCTTATATGTCTATCAGATATCTCCAGGAGAAGGAGCAACGCACGTAGAAGGGATGGTTACACGTGACAACCGACGCTTTGACGCGATTGCCGAGCAAGTTCAACGCAAGGCAGAAAGATTGCTGCTAAGCAAGAAGGTATACTGATTATTTTTTAACAGAAGTTTCACAATTCAAAGATTTGAGGCTAGATGTATCTAATGCAAGAGTGGGTTGCCCTTGAAGTCCAGATAACACTTTGTCTTAATAATCAGTCAATATAAAACTATGAAATATAAAAGTATAAATTAAAGAAATGATAATTGCTTCATCAAAAACTATAAAACTAAATATTTTATTCACAGCGATCACTAGAAGTCGTGGGCGATATGGAGGAACTAGTGGAATGGCTCAGGGCTATTGATGCTCAGCTCCGCTCAGCCGAACCGCCGGCGTGCGAAGCCTCCGTGCTCCGCTCTCAACTCGCTGAGCAACGACCGCTCAGTGATGATGTGGCCGCTCAGCGAGTCCGCGCTAGGGATCTACTAAGTCAGGCTAAGAAGGTAAAAAATACGTGCTATATATAGGTATATGGAGTTAAGTTCAGCCAACTAAGATCAAGCTTTCTGTTACCGTAACCCACTTTAAAATTATTACAATTTGATTACGTCAAATTTATGACATTCTGGCACTGACTATTAATAGCCCACATTACTTCTAAATTATAGTAATAATAAACATTTTTTATATTTAGGTCCTCCGTGAATGCCAATCCTCCGACGAAGCGGCAGTGATTCGCGAAAGAAGCGAAGAATTAAAGGAGATGATGGAGGAAGTGGGACAACTAAGTGCAGCGCGTCTTGCAGCTTTAGAACAAGCTCTGCCATTGGCTGAGCACTTTGCCGATACGCACAACGGGTAAGTTATAATTATATTTATATTCTATATTCCTAGAATATTCTTATTCGATCTCAAAACAATAATTGAAAATAATGGTAGAATTTTATAACATACTACTCACTATTTTCATACAGGTTGTCCGCATGGCTGGATGAAATGGAAAAGGCGGTAGGCGCTCTAGCTTTACCGGCTTTACGTCCCGACCATATCGCGCAACAACAAGATAAGAATGAGGTAAAGTTTTTATGCAGAATTATCTTTTGATTTTCGCTAACATTCTGGGATTAAAAAATCTCTTGTAAATTAAAAATGTATTAATTCCAATAATTCTTGCCTCTAGATGCTACAACAATCCATCGCCGGTCACAAACCTCTTGTAGATAAACTGATTAAGACCGGAGAAGCTCTTTCAAAACTGTGTGGTGAAGAAGATGCCGCTAAAGTGCAGGATATCGTGGAAAACGACTGCGACCGATACAATGCTCTTAGAGCAGAACTCAGACAGAGACAGCAAGAGCTTGAACAGGTAAAGAATATTATTCATACCTTCTTTGCAAATAATAATACCTTCACCATATCGAGGTGTGTACTTTTAATCATTGGCAAAGTAAAAATACATAAAACACAAACAAAGAAGTAAACAAATGATATGTACTGTAGCTAACTTATTTTAAATATTCTTTAGGCATTACAAGAGTCTTCAGTATTTGCGGAAAGGTTAGAAGGCATGGTGCGTGCGCTCTCTGGAGCTGCGGATCAGCTACAGCGCGCCGAACCAGTCTCTGCGCATCCACATAAGATACAGTAAGTGTCTTCATATTATCGTATTGTTTGGGAAGGTTTGTTTGTAATTTAGGTAAGCAAAACAAGTTATCCAATCTGAACGCATATGATTTGGCGCAAGCGCGTCTATTTAGTTTACAAAAACGTATCCAATAAGTCATGGATGTTTTCTGTGCCTGGGTGAACCGCCATATTGCTACTTCAAAATAATTGCGTAATTTAATATACTTAACTATGCTTTTGAAACGAAACAGGATTTGTAAAAAATTCAATCGTTCTCAGAATTGATGAACTTATTTTAATACCATATTTTCTTTGTATCGTAAGCATTGATACTCCTAAAGAAAATTAAGGTTCTTCGTTTAATTCAAATATGAGGATTAATTTTCTTTATACACTCTTTAAGCAAAATGTCTAAGTAATGCCAAAAGACTTTAAAATGTGATTAACTATACTATATACTAGCATTATTCATTGTCGCCTGAGGATCCTCCGGTTTCGGAGTGAAACGTGCGTAGAGAGTACATGGCTAAAGATCTGTTTGGTGTATAACGATTGAAGAAATTATAAATGACACCATACAGGTTTCCGTGCTTTTCGCAAAGTTTACCAAATTAAGCTTATTTTTCATAGTATATCATGGAATTCCGCAAGACAACGCCTGCTTCTAAACAATACTTAACTCTACTATAATTTATTTTGTCTACAGAGATCAAATCGAAGAGAACAACGCTTTAATTGAAGACCTAGATAAGAGACAAGAAGCGTACCACGCGGTCCAGCGAGCTGCTAGCGATGTAATGGCAAAGGCAAATAAGAGCGACCCGGCTGTCAGGGACATTCGCAACAAACTAGACAAGCTTAACAAGTAAGTTTATAATTCACGTATTATTAGTATCTCTAAATGTCATATAGTTCAGTTATAATCCTATGTGAAAGGGAAAAATACACATAAATTACCAAAGCTTCTGATTCAGCAAAACTTTTATCAAACATTACAGACATTTCATTGAGACCTCTCCTTTCATTGAATTTGATATTCATCTATTTTCCGTTATTAAAGTTCTATTCTGTTAAAATATATATACCAGATTCATATAAATTTAAAGATCGTATCAGTGTTAGTTGTAAGGATCTAAATTTCATATCATTGTTTCGAATGAATATTGGAGTCAGATCCCATTGATCCAAGGATACTTGATCCCACATCGTGTGATCGGAGTGTGTCAAAAGTTTAAGAAGTACCTAACACAATAATATTTCCAGACTATGGGCCGAAGTACAAAAAGCATCAAGCGAGCGTGGGCAATCGCTAGACAGCGCTTTGGAAGTAGCGCGGAAATTCTGGAAGCAACTGGAAACTGTGATGGCTGCTCTTGGAGAGTTGGCTGATGCCTTGGCCGCACAACCACCGCCGGCTGCTCAACCCTCAGCGATACAGGCGCAACAAGTGGCTCTACAGGAGATCAGACATGAGATCGACCATACTAAACCTGAGGTAGATATGTGATATTATTTTTTTAAAGCAGATTGTAGCACTTAATCGCGGATGCTCCTAGCAAAGCAGTAGTTAATCCATTTTGCAATACTTCCTATAATATATACACAGCACAAGAGCTATTAAGCAGGGTAACTTTTATTTAAAAAATCATTTTCATGATAGATAGATAGATTATAGATAGATAGATAGATAGATAAATTCTTTATTGCACACAATTTGTAATATAAATTGAAAACATAAATATAAGAAGAATAAAAATGCGCAAAGGCGGTCTTATCGCTTTAAGTTTTTGAACACAATGTTCAAAAACTTACATAATATTGTATCAATATTATGTCAATCTTCCTATCGGCTTATTTTAATTTTCTTTTATTTCCATTAAACAGGTAGAAAAAGCCCGCAAAACAGGCTCTACCCTCATGTCAATTTGCGGTGAACCAGAAAAGCCCGAGGTTAAGAAGCACATGGAAGACCTTGATAGTGCATGGGATAACATCACCGCGCTTTACGCGAGAAGAGAGGAAAACCTCATCGATGCCATGGAGAAAGCCATGGAGTTCCATGACACGTTGAAGGTAAGGGTTGTTTTAACAAATATTCCTTCTTTATTAACGCAACCATTTTCGTATTATTACTTTACCTTCATATTTCAGAGTTGTAGAAAATTTAGATTAACGGCAATTTGTTTTATACAACTTAAAGACACAGTTTAAATGCATTTATTATATGTGTTATGACGGGGCCGCAGAACATGGGATGCTACATTATTAAATATTCTACAAAAAAACTTTTAATTTTATTTTTAGAATCTATTAGCATTCCTGGATAAAGCCGAGGATAAATTCTCGCGAATGGGTGCTTTGGGCTCCGACATCGACGCAGTTAAGCGGCAGATTGCGCAGCTTGCATCCTTTAAACAAGAGGTCGATCCGCATATGGTGAAGGTTGAAGCTCTCAATAGGTAAGACAGTTCATATCGAAACACGTGTTTATATTAACATATTGGTATTAGAGTTTTAAATTATACTCCTTTATGTTATTTTCTCTTAGAGTATCTGATAATTTTTGGATCAGTTATCAAAATTTAACATACGAATTACTTCGTACCTAATTGGTGCTGGATAACAACTAACCTTAATATGGGGACTAAGAGGAAATTTAGATCTAGATGTTAACAATTTTTTTAATGGAATATTAGTGACATAAATCTTTTAGCTTTCATCTAAAATCGCCCAGCCCCAATTAACTCCACAACTATTACAAAATAAAGAAACTATTTCACCCTTTTGATAAGCACAGTTTTTCTCTTCATTCACCGTTTCACTTAATTCTGTTAGTATTAACCCACAATAATCATGTACTAATGTTTTTCTATGCCCCTCCCCGTGCCGTCGTGATGAACAGGAGTTTGACGAGGCAAGGAATATTAATAATCATTCTGAGTGTGCTTTTGTTTAGTTCAGTTGCCGTTAAAAGTAGAGATGTTTGATGTTGTTATGTTTTGTGCCGACAGAGTTTTTTGGATGTAAAATAAAATGTATTCTGGTCATATTATATTCATATTTCTACCTGTACTAATATGACACTGTTATGGGGTATTTAACTGTACATCTCATTATGTTTACTTAGAGACGATTACAAAACAGTCAAATACCCTATTGATGTAACCGTACTTCGATGTTTTATGAACAAATTTTAGCTTGTTGCCTTGTTTTTGTTTTTGGATTCTGTTTCGCGATCTAAAGCGACTCTTTTTAACCCTGATATCATATGTTGGTGTTCTTCTTTTTAATTCTTATATTTTATTCCCTAATCCTAAAAGCATTTGTAATCTTAAAACTGTTCTTGTGTTTGGCTTTTTAATAATTTGTCAAAGTCATAAGATTTGCATCCAGAAGTGACTAAAATATATATTTCGTTACTAGGCAAGCAGCAGAGCTTACGGAACGTACGTCGTCTGAGCAAGCGGTGGCAATCAAGCAGCCTTTGAGCGAAGTCAATGCACGATGGGCAGCATTGTTGCGTGGCATGGTTGAGAGACAGCAGCAACTGGAACGAGCTCTTTTAAGGCTTGGACAGCTGCAGCATGCGTTAAGAGACACTCTCGCTTGGATCAAACATACCAGCGATACGCTCGATACGCTAACTCCGGTAAGTATGCTAGCTTTAGTTTTAAGTTAACGAACGTGGTTATCATTACCACTTCGCATGAATCGAGACATATTCGTATATATATGAACGCTTCATACCTCCCTTTAAATTTTTATACATGCAGGCCTCTACTTGAAAACAAATGAATTTATAACGCAATAGCCCGAAAGCTTGTGGGTTCTAAAAAGCACTTAAAACCTATATTTTGAAAACATGTTTACGGAAATATATATCAGAAAGCCGCTGTTCTGCTTGTACTAAATAGATAGTACTGGGGAACAGTCCTTTTAATGTATATGTGACGTAATTTACACGCTTCTGGAATACTAGTTTTTTAAAGTGATACGTAGTTATTGCAAAAATGTCATCTAAATCGGCCTAAAGTTTTAGCAAAATAGTAAAAAACACATGAACCTACAGTATTGCCATACATAATACTTACTTTCTTCATAACATCGTTAACGAATATCTCTTCGAGCAGTTTAAATACTTATGTCTATGCCTTTTTTATTTTTACTAGTTCATAAAATGAGCTAAGGTTGTGATTCTCCTAATACAGGTGGCGGGAGATCCTCAAATCCTGGAAGTAGAATTGGCAAAACTGAAAGTGCTAGTCAACGATATAGCGGCGCATCAAGCCAGCGTTGATACCCTCAACGAAGCTGGAGCGCAAATTGTGCAGCAGGGTACGGGTATGTCATGCCACGCGGTGCTTTTCATTACAACTCACCTTCTATTTTATGATTTCTTGCCATATATATACGTATAAACAGTGAGCGTACGCTCATTAAATTGTCCATACGGAGCTAAGACCAACCACGCTGCTGTGTAGGTCATAGATGATATACTACGTGTGAAGTTTTTCATAATGCTATCTCTGATTTCTCTGAATATTTTTAACTCCTGGCCGAATCCGTTTATATGTATTTCGTTACTTACTGAACTTTTATTTTTTAGGAAATCATTACTACAATCTTGATTTATTCAGACTATTGTTACAAAAATATTATCTCTACAATGATATCCATTATGTAAGCACTAACGCTTAATGCTTTTATGTGTGTTATCAACTATAATGTTCCATGCCACACCATTATTTTCAGTTTCACGAGTTGAACAACTATTTTCTTTAATACCTTTTTTGACAACAATACTCGTATCTCGATAAAAATACCATAATATTGATCTAATCATCATAAATAACTTACTTTCGCCAATTCCGTTGTACACATGTATCTCTCTAAACCAAATGGCCAGGTCTAGAGGTACAGTGAACGGTAGCATAAAAAAAAATTTCTTTGAACCTTTCAATTTATATGTGTTTCTAATAAAAAATGTTAATATAATATTATTTTATCGTCATCACTCAGGTTCAGACGAAGCAGGAGAAACAGCAGAAAAGTTGGCCACATTGAATAGAAAGTGGCGCGAATTACAACAAAAGGCCAGGGACCGACAAGCTGAATTAGAAGATGCCCTGCGAGAAGCTCAGAGGTAGGCAACCGTACGATTTTCAGATCTTATAGTTCTAGTATCGGATTCTTCCTCAAAAGAGAGGCGTTATACGTGCTGTTCTCAGCTAAATAAATATAGTTAGTTAGCCAGATTTATTTAAATATATTTACTTTGCTTATTCGCTGAATTGCAAAATCTCACTCTTATGTACTCTCCTTCAACTAACGATAGACGATGAAAACATTCAATATTATTTTCAACAGTTTCAACGCCGAGATCGGTGATTTACTTTCATGGTTGTCGGAAGTGGACAGTGTGATTGCAGCCTCAAAACCAGTTGGTGGCCTTCCAGAAACTGCAACTGAACAACTTGAGCGGTTTATGGTAAGTGACTTGTTATTTAACCCGTATCGGTTAAAGGATAATAAGTCGAAAAAAATTAAAATAAAACATGTGATCTTGTTGTACATAAATCCTTTAAATTAACAAAACTGGCAAGTCTAATTAAAGTGTTATCCTTTTCGCAATGTTGAGAAGGATAGTTCTATTTATAAATCTATCCACTTCGAGCCAATAATGTTAATCTTCTACAAGATTGTCCAACATCAAACTATTTCAACAGGAGGTATACAAGGAGATCGAAGCAAACCGACCAAAAGTGGAAGCTGTGCTTCAACAAGGTCAGGAATATATCAAGCGGCAAGACAAGCCCAACCTAACCTCTCAACTACATCTCAACTTGAAGAACTTGAAATCCAGATGGGATAATGTTACATCAAGGTAAAATAATGTATAGCATCGGAAAATAAAATTTAGTATAATTAAATATCATTTGTTGGTAATCACATTTATGGTTTGTCACAATTTAGATTTAAAAAATATATTTGTATTGTATTAACAACTAAATGTTTGAACTTAGGGCATCTGATAAGAAGATTAAATTGGAAATAGCTCTGAAGGAAGCTACGGAGTTCCACGATGCTCTACAGGCCTTCGTTGACTGGTTAACTAGTGCCGAGAAAACTCTTACCAACGCTAAATCGGTTTCAAGAGTTATGGAAACATTGCTGAGTAAGTTTACATTACAACTACCAAAGTAGCTATAAATATCAATGAGTTTATTTATTGGCACATAAATATTATACAAAGGTTTATCCTCCCAATGAAGAGCTCTCTTTACTTTTTATGGAGGTTCTTACACAATTTCATAAATATAATTTGAGAAAATACATAGGATAGCCCATAAAATAAAACATTTTTCATAACAGCTCAAGTGGAAGAACACAAGGCATTCCAAAAAGAGGTATCCACGCATCGTGAAACTATGCTTCAGCTAGATAAGAAAGGAACCCATCTTAAATACTTCAGTCAAAAGCAGGATGTCATCCTCATTAAGAACTTGCTGGTATCCGTACAGCATCGTTGGGAACGTGTGGTTTCTAAAGCAGCTGAAAGAACGAGGGCTTTGGACCATGGGCTTAAGGAGGCCAAGGAGTTCAACGATATGTGGTAAGTTTAATAAAATCCTCACTTCAATGCTCATACAGAAAATACTCACTACTCTCTCAGTCAGAAACAAGATTTATGTTCTACATATTATATTCTTATTTCAAATTATCGCCTTGTGTTCAGGGGGCTTACTTATTTCTATAAAAATAATACATTTATAATATGATTCCACAGGACCAATTTGATGAACTGGTTGGGTGATACCGAGCAGCAACTGGACCAGCTCAACTCTGAAACGACAGTAAACGATCCCGATAAAATCAAACTCAGGTATTTAAATAGTCGCTTAAAGAAATCGAAAACGGGCGCGTGAACCCTGGAACAAAATTTAATCAATTACCTTTTTTCAGATTAAACAAACACCGAGAGTTCCAGAAAGCGCTCGCAGCCAAGCAGCCTGTTTACGACCAGACTAGCAAAGTTGGCAAACAACTCAAGGATAAGGCCCCGAAGTCTGATGAACCAGTACTTCGCAACATGCTCACGGATCTTAAAACCAAGTGGACCACCGTTTGCTCCAAGGCTGTGGATAGGTAAGAAATAAGTGCTTATAAAAATACGCCTATTAAAGATATGTATATTCAGGAAACTATATATATATATATATATAGCCCACCAAAGAGCTATTGGTTGAATATCATTCTTATTAGAGCTTTCTTTTGCTTAAAAGTTTACTAGCGGTTTTTTTTTTCATAGACAACGCAAGCTAGAAGAGGCATTGCTCTACTCTGGGCAGTTCAAAGATGCGATGTCAGCTCTCCTGGACTGGCTTCAGAAGCAAGAAAAGGAACTATTCGCAGAATCCCCTGTACACGGCGACTTAGACACTGTTATGGCGCTTATCGAACAACATAAGGTACTATTTTTTTAAAGGGAAATGAGGATTTCACTGGAAACCATGTAGGAGTGAGAGAGATTGTTTTTTTCTGGATTTAGTGTTAAAATGTCTAGTGTGTGTACATTGCCGAAGATCTTTTAGGTCTGGGATATAAAGATTGAAGAAGTTATAAATAACACCGCACATTCTCCTGATTTCGCGGAGCATAGCAAATTATGCTTTATTTTCATTGTATTTAAAATGTTTTATTAAAATCTTTATTGCTAGACGTAGTTTATCCTTTATTGTGTCTTTATAATTATGTATCATTTCAGCAATTTGAAGAGGACCTGCATTCAAGGGAACAACAAATGCAATCTGTTTTGAGGACCGGCAAAGATTTGGAAGCTACGGTTAGTATTTTTGAAAGGGCTATAAAAAATAATAACATTACTTATAAATTAAGTACCTTAGCTTTCAATCATACAGTTAAATGTTTTATTTAATCATCTGCAGAAAGTGATTACGGTAAACATAAAAGTTGTTTGACCCGAGTTATCTTTCACCGTTTGGGGCGTAATTTTTATTTTGAGATAATAGATACTGCTTCTGCTTCTGGAACTTAACTAAGAAGCCTGTTCTTCAGTTAGAAACTCAAAGAAGATCCAAAATAATTAACGTCGTGCAATTACTTTAAAGCTTTTATGTTATAAGACGGTGGACTATGAAATATTGGCGCCCTAAATATATTAGATTAAAACAAATCCATACATTAATGCAGGTACCGCCAGAAGATGCTACCCATATAAGAAAACAATGCAGTGAGTTGAAGAAGGCATGGGATACAGTGCAAAGCCTAAGCGAGAAGAAGGCGCACAGATTAGAATTGGCATTGAAAGAGGTAAGAATGGATTTCAAATGCTATGATAATTTTAATCGTATTTTACTCGATTTGCTAGTTTCCGTGGTTACCATCGTTAAGTTAGTCGTGCGTAACGCATATCGTCATCGTCGTCGTCAACAAAACAGACACAAACAATGGAAAAAAAACAAAGATAATAAGAGGATATCAGGGTGCGACCTTACATGGTACAACCTGGAACTTCTCGTTAACCGGCGGAAGGCCATATCACTCAAAGTGATCCTTTAACGGTAACCTTAGTAAAAGAAGGTTGTAGCGAAATGAATAGTGGTGCATACCTTAAACTTAAATTTCTCTTAACAGGCGGAACGTCTACACAAATCGGTGAACATGTTACTCGAGTGGCTCTCCGACGCGGAAACCAAACTCCGATTCTCTGGACAACTGCCCGAAGGTGAACAAGAGACGCAGCAACAGTTACGCGACCACGAACGATTCGCGCGAGAACTGACAGAGAAACAGAAAGACAAAGACGACACCATCGCCCTTGCTCATTCCATCCTCAGCAAAGCACATCCTGACGCGGTTACGGTCATCAAACATTGGATAACAATCATACAGAGTCGGTGGGATGAGGTTAGTATGTTAAAGAATATTAATAATAATAATATCGCAGCAGCTAATGTCTATTTTCTATATTCAATCTATCCGTAATCTATATCCCAGTGCGGATTGGTGGTAACTCCTTCTCATTGTGGGAGGAGACCCGTGCCCTGTAGTGGGCCGGTAATGGGTCGACATGAAGAACGTTGATAATTCCAAAAAATATCCATAATTTTTGTAACAAAAAACAACTTTGCTTAGCAACTTATTAACATGTTACAAATAGAGTGAATATAAACAGAACAATTCCGTTTTATTATGAATCAGCGTGCATTTAAGGCGTGCGGTCGTAATACGAAATGTAAGAAAAACTAAAATAAAATTTATTTATTTTGATAATACCAATAACCTTGCAATTTTTAACCAAAACAATGTTTTTGAAGATAAATAGCCATCAATCGTCTTATCAGGATGTCGACGTACCGTTTTCTTTAATCAGCTAAGTACTTTTAATCTTCAACAATAATCGTTACGATTAATTTATATCTCGTATTCGCGCAAACACAGTGCGTAGTTTTGAAATTGGGTTTCTAGGTAGACTACTTAATATAGCAAATTTTATGTACTAAAATGAATACCCGGAACAAATCGTCAAAGTTTACAGTATCAGTGTTCCCATATATACGCATATTTAGCAAAGTATCCCCGGTACAGGTACGAATTAAAGACCAAAGAATAAGTTAAAGAGTCTGATTATCCGATATTTTATTTTAAAATAACATCAGAGAATTTACCAAATGAATAAAAGTAATCTGTATTCTGATAGATGTGGTCTAGTATGCATAAAATAGACATTCTAGACCCAGACCATTAATGAAGTTGGTTAAAATCCCACAAAGATTTTATATTTTTGTAGTATTTATGTTTCGCTATCCATAAACTGTAATTTTATTTTCTTATTAGGTATGGCAATGGGCGATGCAGCGTGGTGGCAAGCTGGAAACTCACTTACAGAGTCTCAAAGATCTGGATCTCGTTCTCGAGGAGCTATTGCAGTGGCTCACTGGACTTGAAACCACACTAATGAGTAAGTTGATGTGATTCGCTGCAATCGGTTTATTATAATTTTGGTCTATCTATTCTATAATATTCTTGCTATTCAGATAATTGTACAGTAGTATAATCTCATTATATAATTTTAAATAGTTCAGTTAATTTATAGTTAATATTTTTAATTCTAGCCTTGGAAGCGGAATCATTACCAGAGTCGATCGAGCTTTTGGAAGGTCTCATAGAAGACCATAAGGACTTGATGGAGCATACGCAAAAACGACAGAACGAGGTCGACCGTGTCTGTAAAGCCTACCAGGTATATGTCCAGTCAATTTAAATTCGAATAAAACATTCTATTCAAATAATTGCTCAATTAAAAACTAAATCTTTTCTCTTAGGTTAAGAGCCAAAGTCAAGGCCGCGAATCAACACCGCGTAAAGTTTCAGCTAAAATTGCAACCAAAGGAACACCGAGGTATGTTACAATGACATCTTTTCCTCTTGCTCTTGTACTATTTACCTATTAATATAAATATGAATATATCTAATTGTATTCAATTAAATCAGGCCACATTTTGAATAACAATGCTACAGAACTGGATTAGTAGATAGTACAGGAGCAAGGTGTTAAATGTCATGTAGTTTTTTTCGACAATATCTTATTGGCTGTAATATTATGTAACAGTTTTACTCTTTTAAAATTGAAATTAATGATTGAATATCGCCTCGAGTCGACGTTTTTTTTTTTTGTCGTTAATGTCGCGTCGAATTCGTTTATTAAGAGTAAAAAGTCACATTCATTTTTTATTTTTCCACACTGCTTTAAATATCCACGCAGCTATTTTACCGCTCATTCTTTCACTTTTGTTCATTTCGTTGTTTTCTTTCACTCGGCGCCATCTTGTGACGTCATTGCATGGTGTGAATGTTGCCATCAGCCGTGGCTCGCAGCACGATCTTCATAGGGAGAGATCGGTGTCGCCTGATTATTATGGCAGTAGACGTTACAGGTTTGTTATCTTTAATTCCTTCATTAATCACTATTCACTGGGTACATTTTATTATTATTATGGTTTAAAAAAATCTTTGTTCCTTTTATACTGGAAATAGTATCATGCCTATATAACACGGAAAACAAATTATTGGGAGAACATCATTTGTTATTCATTATTTAACTCTTTTCAGTTTAGAATCAATTCACAGGGGACACAAAATGGCTAAAAAAACATTTAAACTCACGACCCTATGTTATTTTCCGTACAAATAAGCCATTATGTGTCTCATATGGAAAATGCTTTATCTGTTAATTAATCAATGCCGTAATCCAAGAAAGACGTACCATTTCAATGCAACGGTGCATAAAGCTTGTGTGACTATAATATAGCCAACAGACACGTCTTTCTTTGATTACTTGAGGACAATACTAGCTTCATCTCGCTCTAACATGTGTAAATGTGGCTTTCTGTCTCGTTCATGTCACGCTTGGCGACGGCAGGTCCAGGATTCACAGTCGAAGTAGACGAGGAAGGTTTGATGTGGTTTTTATTCTAGGATTGTCTATTATTTTGAATGTCTATATAGGAATTCTGATAAAATATGCATGGTAAAAACGATTGAGTTTTTCTTACAATTTCTAAAACGTATTTTCTACGCAGTAATGGTTTTTAGCGATTATCTAATGACGATGATGAATGATGATAGAAGTACTGTAGACAAATAGGTATTTGTGAAGTTTCTTGCATGCGCTTTGTATATTGAATGTACTGCGTATTAAACATATTTAAACGTAGATAGATAAATAAAGTAGTAAGAAAAAATTAAAAGTACATATGTACTTACAAAGCGATTACATTCTAGACCAATCACTTCAAAGCAAAACTTATTCCTAAAAAAACTATTTTCATATCAAGCTGTACACCGTCTTAAGTGAACTCTAACTATTATTTTACAAACATTATTTATTATTATTGGAACGAGTACTCTTTTTATTGTGATAACAATGCATATCAATCTACTTTGGTAAAGTAAACCTTACGTACCTGGGTCTCTGGTCTCACTTCACACTGCGAACTGCTAACAACTACGACTGGGTTTGTAATATTTTTAATATTAATTAAATTCAGTTTACCATAACAAACTCGTTTGATGAGATATTTTTAAGATACAATCCTCATTTATAACTCTGCAAAAACAAAAATTAAGATATTTATTTGCCAAGGAATGAGAATACAAACTTAAAACATTCTCGGAAGACGAGTATATTTTTTGTGCATTGAGTGTACTTATTGAGAAGACAAACTCATCACTGAAGTGGGCGTTAGTCTGTCAATTTGCATGAACGACCGAATATCGTAATTCGACATCCACACTACACATGCCAATAGATATTTACTCTTTTAACACTAGCTTACCGACGTTTTGGTTAATAAAACTAAGTAAGTTAGAATCGTATCAAAGTAATATTATTTTACTCCTACCTAACTGATGAGTAGTCAATGATTTAATGATTAATTCAGAGAGATGTAGGGAAATTTATCCAATAACGCTACCTCTTGTGCAATTAGGTACGATTGCATAGACCTTAGTTGAACACATTTTTTAATTACCTTTGAATAATTGTCGAATTCCTAGTTTTGTATAAAGTTATATATATACTTAATATAAGTTATTATTTAATCTTGGCAGAACAATGAAATGCCAAAATATTACAAATTTGAGCGGAGGTAGGTAATTACATGCAATAAGGTTACTTGCACCTCTGGAGTCCAGTGTCTACACGAGTATGGTTTTGTTTTCTTAATACCTGACACACAAAGCTCAGTCGTCAGTCCGCTAACGTCTCTCAACACAACTAACAAGCCTCAGCACCACTAACAAGGTATGGGTATGTGCGTTTGTAAGTCCGTGTGTTTTATATTGATGTGTGCTACAGTCGCGTGAGTCCGGGCCGAGATTCTCCGGACCGCCACCTGCCGCATTATGGGCCGCGATTCCCGCCGAAAGGAAGGTAAGGATATCGCTAAATCATACATCGGACTTGTAAATTAAACTTTCCAACCTTTCGGTGTTCATCCACTTAAACATGTACATTTTCTATAGCTTTAACTGTATTCAAAGTACTTTAGACGATAGATTAAGGCATATGATGAATAGTTTAAAAACAAATCTTTGGAGTTATATAATGTATTTTATCCAATTTCAGTGAATGCTTATATAAGTATTTTCATTATATTTTTGGTATATTAATATGGGATTTTGTACATACCTTTAATGTTTTTGCTTGGTTTTATTTAAGCTGTACTAAGATGACTGGAAGCAGCATGGCGTAGCTATATTATGGTCCACGATATATTACAAAAAAAAAAATAGTTTGCATCATAGTGTCTTCGATTATTTAGCGATTAAATATTGAATAATAAATCAATATAAAATAATAAAAAAAATCCAATTCTGTTCAAAACAAAATATCTATTAAATTAATTAAATTGTCAAGCTTTTAAAATGGTGTTATCCTTTTGCACACAAAGCATAGTGAAAAGGATGGCAATACTTTTACACTTTGCAATTTAGTTTAATTTAATGAAATGGGTACAACAGAGTTGGCACCAATATAATTTTATAACACGCTACATAACATTATTTTTATACAGCAAAGGGGCAGAACCGGAGTTCAGGTCACCACGTGTTAAGCAACTTTGGGACAAATGGCGCACAGTATGGCTGCTTGCGTGGGAGAGGCAGAGACGCCTACATGAGCGTCTGGCTCATTTGAAGGAGTTGCAACGAGTCTCAAACTTCAGCTGGGATGATTGGAGAAAGCGGGTATGTAAAATTGAACTTTATTTCTTACCCTATAACCGTTACTTAATATATCATGCATTGGAATGTAAATATATATTCAATCCAATCACTCGCTTCACATAAATTCCAGCCTAGTTTTGCGCATCTGTCGACGCAAAGATATATTACCTTGATTATAACCTTGACCATAATAAAATTATATATATATAGCAGTCTAAAAGTGTCTGCAATATTAAGTCGCTCACAAATTGCTAACCTAGGTATAATAGTTTAGTTTGGTACTTTATGTCCGTAAAAGTAATAAAAGTTGAAAGAGCGAAGGCGCTCAGATAATAGCTTGCGTCAGTGATGCCAACTGCTCAAATTGTTTTCCCCTAAGCCTATTTTAAAATCCCCTAAATTCGATAAAAAATCTAATGAACAGAATACAAACCTTTTAGCTCTTTTTCTGTCTCCCATTTTTTTGAATAATTTTGTGTATTGCTTTTCAAATTCTTATTTTCTTTAGGCATTTTTTTAAAGATTGATAAAAAATTTATTATTAATATTTAAAATCCCCTTTTTCAAATACTTCCCTCTAAATTTAGGGGAAAATCCCCAAGTTGGCATTGCCCCCAACTGGCTTGCGTTGCAGTTGGACTCACCTATTTTTTTTTCCATATCTAGTATAGTTGCCTTTTAAATAAATCGAAACATAATAATTAAAACTTTGTTCTCAGTTCCTGAAGTTCATGAACCACAAGAAGTCTCGCCTTACCGACCTATTCCGGAAGATGGACAAAGATAACAACGGGCTCATATCGCGTAACGAATTCATCGACGGAATCATCAACACCAGTGAGAGATTTTCTTACGTATTTTGGAATTTGGATATACTGTAGATATATAAATACTTACTTAGATGACAGCAGATTAAGTATGGCCATACGTGATACGAGCCACCGCCGGTTCTTAAGGAATTTGATTTCTTTTAGTCCTGCGTGATATTTCTTAGGTGAATATACTATTAAACGGCAATTAGTCTCTGTTTCTTTAGGCCTTTTCTCCAGTAATTTTTTTATTTGAGTAAGTAGATACAATATTTTCATTTGGTAGGTAGATAAGCACCTACAAGCACTGTTAGTAGTTAGGTATGTATGATGTAGGTAGTTATATCTACATCGTTCTTAACTGATTAGAAATAAAATTCCTAGAAACCAGTTTCCTGAATAACATTATTAAGACGTCATTGGGGTGTTCTTAAAAATTACCGTTACTAGGTCAACCTTTATTAAATGTGAATTATAGAGAACAGGAACGAATATTTAATTTTAATCTGGCAAATAATAAGCAGATCTTTATAAAAACCGGGTTTTCAAATTTTCCATTTAACTAAATAAGTACCTCTAATGCAGAATTCGACACATCGCGATTGGAAATGGGCGCAGTGGCAGATTTGTTCGACAGAAACGGTATTGGCCTCATAGACTGGGAAGAGTTCATCGCTGCGCTCAGGCCAGACTGGGTAAGTATCATCTGTTCGCTTTGTTCATTCAAAGGGTGGCATGACGAAGACGGATGGCCATCCGAACTACCTACACAATAAAAAACATGAGTTGCGATTCGATATTGGTATAGGTTTGGTAAGCAGTTCACTCTCGTCATAATATAGGAGCTGATGGCGAAGTGCCGGAAGAACTCCTAACCGTTAATAGATCTATAATTTTTGTCAAAAAAAAACGATTTCATAAACTTTAGTGGTTTAAAAAAACCGTTTTTACACAACGCAAGAAATACATATTTTTAACATCATTTTTATGTCGGTGCCAAGTCAAATATTATAATTACTAAGAACTTTCCTCGTAACAGTATAAATGGGAACGGTATACAAAGTATAGGTATCTATATTCAGTAACTTTTAGGCTTTACTTGGCACAGACTTAAAAAGCTTACTTCTTGCTTTTAGCTGTTAAACAAAGTCAATTTTTTTTTTTTAAATTAAAATTCTCGTCGGCCAACCCGCAAGTAATTGCCACAAACTCGCTGGCTCATCTAGAATATACTAACGTATTCGCCAAGCATGTAGCTGCCCTATTTGTGTTTGTTGTGGTTCTGTTTGGCTCGTGTTTGGTGTTTGTGACAAACAGCAAGGGTTTGGGCGGGCCATTATGTTCCAAGCGACTCTATCCTATTATTAAACATAATATAACAATGATTAAATTGTTCCTGTACCATAAAGCGTCCTTTGCGCGTCTTCCGAATGTTAATGCAAGCAAAACCCAAAGACTGAAAACATTCTCATCACGCAAACATTTTCCAGTTGTGGGAATCGAACCCACAGCTTGGCCAATTGGCGCAGACCCTGCCCACTGCGCCAATCGCCCTCAAAAAATATAAATGCTATATAAAACTTCATCAATTTTGATGCAGTGTTCGAGTCGAATAAAGGTAACAAATAAATAAATCACTAGACTTTCGCTTTTATGATATAGAATGGCGGAATTGTTTGACACATTGAAAATACAATCTCGTCCTACAGGTGGAAAGGAGAGGTCCGCCATCGGACGCGGATAAAATTCACGACGAAGTTAAACGCCTTGTAATGCTGTGCACATGCCGGCAGAAGTTTAGGGTATTCCAAGTTGGAGAAGGAAAATACAGGGTGAGTGGTTTTATTGATTTTATAAATAATTGCCTTAAAACGAAATTTTTCATTCATCTGTCTGATGTTGAATAGAACTAGGTATCTCCATATAAGTCCCGGGATCGAAACACGTTTAAAAATCTATTTTGAAAGTAGTGGCTTTCAAGGTCGTTGCCTCATAAAAGCAACAGTAGGTATATAATAAAAACCAAAGTTAAGAGTTCAAAAAATTAAAGAGTCCTTTATAGTGATTTTACTCCATATCTTCGTGAAATCTCCACCGATATCTATAATTAATTAATTCGCCATTTGAAAGGTTAACAGTCTATTTAGAAAATACATAAATTATCGGAAGACTTTAGAGATGAAAAAAAGGACGAAGAACTACATTTCATTTAGATTTTAGGAATTCCCTAAAATCTAAATGAAATGTAGTTCTAGTACAAACCATAATGTGTTTGTTTTATTCTTATTATTCTTAACCAATTAATGTCCCACGCCTGGGCAATGGCCTCCTCATAGGAGAAGGATTAAAAGAAAAATACACACGCTACCTCCAATGGTAGTTCGCGGGCTATACTTTATTTGGTATAGCCAGCTCGTGCGGCACTTTAGGCTAAGACAAGGGTGTTGTCGCCAGTTTGGAGACTCGCAGAAACTACGCCTCGTTCGCATCCTACGTTCCACCGTCATGGTGCGCGTAGGCGGCGGCTGGGTGGCGCTCGACGAGTTCCTAGTCAAGAACGATCCTTGCAGAGGTACGTACCAACAGCGTATCATCAACACACACGCAAACACACGCGTGCTCAAACATGCGCCACACAAACACACGTACATGCACATTTCCGTCACTTTCATTGTTATTCATTGCCGTTGACATGGAAAACCAAGATGGTCGCTTGTTAAACATGAACCAGATTATCCAAAACAATTAACTAGAGCGTAGGATAGCAGCAATCTGCTATGTCCAATTGCTTCATCTTTGGACATAAGCAGATTACTACTATTTTACTTACTATAATCTCGGTTTTTTGGGTTTTTCATATCAACTTACTCATATACACATAACTTTAACTGAACTTAATTATTGTGAGTTGAGTGCAAGTAAAATAGTTCATTTATTTTACAATGCTTCGGGATTAAAATGATGGTTTGAAAGGTTTTTTTTATTTTCACGTCTATTAAGCTTAGTTTAAGTTCTTGGCAACACTATTCATCATGATTAAAATGACAATAAATATCTATTTAATAAAGCTCTGCATTCCGGATCGATGTAAGGGTCACTAGGTACAAACAGACAGACTTATTTTCAAAATCGATTATAAAGAAGGTCTACTTTAAATTAATTAATTGACAATTATCAGACCTTATTATGTAAATGGTTTAAAAAGATCCTGTGTACTTTTTTTTTAACTGTCATCAATTTGAAAGTTCTCATAATCTTAAAATATATAAACTAGCTTAAAGTTTTAATAATAAAGTGTATTTTCTTTTTTGGAAATAACCTTCTAAAATATTGATTTTGGTAACACAGCAAAAGTATATGTCTGTCTCATAATATTCATGTTGACACAAGTAAATAGACATCCACACAACACTCATATAGATAAATAAAACCACATTGTCACTATATAAGCATAGGCGTAGCTAAAATAAAATATACATGATTCTAGTATGTAAAACATTTCTGCAAAAGACTAATTAGTACACTTGAAAATCTGTTCAGGCATTTTCAAGTATGGTGGAATAATGAAACTAGTGAAAAAGAATGAATGTTTTTCATCAAAATAGTTATATTGATTTCATTTTAGATTGGTGTAATTAATTATTTAACAAGTTAGAAAATGTATTGTATGAATCACAAATTATCGTTGTTATGCCTATGTTTATCTATATATTATACACAAATCTGTTACTTAAGAAACAACACACACCTATCCCATGTCCATTTCATCACCGTCACATGGTTTACCACATTACATTTATATTTTGCCTCATCAGAATTTAATAAATTAATCATATTATAAACTTTATCTGGTTTTAGACTGGACAGACAGTTTTAATGACTAAGATATAGTTCTAGACATCTTTGTAAGGTGTACTTATTTTTTCGTTTTCTCATTTTAACTGTTCTATCTGTCTAAATACTCCAAATTAGGCAAAAAATTTCATATTTCAAATTTAACTTGTCAATAACATATTGGTAAAATAATATAACATTGAATGATAGCTAATTTAATCAATTGATTAATTAAAACTTAATCACATAAATTACTAGAAATACGATAGTATCTGTTGTCCAATATTTACTTAGTGAAGTTGTTAACAAATCTCTGTCACTTGGTCACTATACAATATTTTGAAAAATTAATAAATTGGTAACTTTGTTATGTTATAAAATTTTAAACAAAAGCGAAAATGGACAACAGATCCAGATTGAATTTCAGTGATATAACTTAATGAGCAGAAATTAATATTGGTACTTCTTAACTAAGAATTGAAGTCATTTCTTATTTATGAAAAAACGCATATATTGCATGAATACATACATATTTTTTTTTAAATAACTGCTCATTTAATTGTCAGTTTTCAAGTTTTAAAACCATAACCATGGATAATATTTGAGTATTATTATTATTATAAATTGTTTACCGAAAAGTAAAATATTTAACTGAGTTTTAATATTACTGATGTTTTTATATTATGACAATTTAAGTATACTGTGTTTTATTGACATTCTGTTTGGATGAATAACATTTGCAAAACAGAAAGTCAATTGGTGAGTATTATTTAAATAAGCTATTTAATTATTTTGTCCTCATAATATTCAAAGTGTCAATCTGTAACTTCAGTTCAATGTGTTAACCCCCATAACATGGGAATTTTATTATTGTCCAATAACAGGTGTTGACGGGCCCCAACATATATTGTTTTGAGTGTTTGTAAGATAGACAGGTGTTAAATAACCAAATAACAAATATTTATAATTTTTTTAATTCTAAATCCAGTACAAATGTATCTCACAAACTACAATTTCTTAAATACAAAAATTACAATAGAAAAAGCTGGCAACATCATAAAAAATACAATTCAAAAGTAGAAAAATCAAAAAATACAATTCAAAAGTAGAATAATAATTATCACAGAAAAATTTAAGTAATTTTTAAATGGCAAGATTTATATGTAACATCAATTAAAAAAAAAACATCAGTTAGTTTCCTTAAAAGCATATCAAGGTTTAGTAGTCTCAAACTTAGATGCTTAATGACTCAAAAGTATGCTTAGATAAACTTGTTCTATGACTCATATTAAGTTTGAATTAATTTTACAAGAATATCAGAAATTGACAAAGCTTTTGCAATAATATCAAATATTACTAATACCATATTATTTCATATTAATGATTACTAGAACATTACAACTAACGTTAGACTAAGGTTACAGTACTACAAGCATAAGATAAGATTTCTTAACTTGGAATTCAAATGGCAAATATTTGAGTACAAATACTATGTGAATAATACTGTTTTTTAATATTAACACTAAATATGGTGTCGACTACATTGTTTCTGCTCTAAATCCTAGAAAAGAGAAACAATAAATATGGTGAGATTCTAATTAAATATAATAAAGCCCAAAATCTGTAACTAGTCAACAGTAGCCTTCCTAATAAAAGAAGTTAGTGATGAAATCTCACTTCTTTCGGTTGGCAATGGGCTAAATTCATGTTCCTCACTCAAATTCAAATTCTGAGTATCAGAAGTGTTTTCATTAGCTGGCCAGCGCTTGTGACTGGGTGCATATAGTACCAGCAAAGAAAATATGTATATATTCCACATTCCATATACACCAGTGAAGAATGCTGAAGTGTACTCAAGTTCAATATTGTCATCCCATTTCCACTGGCCTTCAGCCACTTGGCCCAAAATAAAGCCAATCACAGTAAGAGCAGCACAAAGCAATGTGGCCAACATCATGAACATGAACCGGTAAATGATTCCTTCATAACGCAAGCGTCGCACTGAACTCATAGTTGGTAAACTCTGACGCTTTTGAGATATATTCAAAAAAACTTTCCAGATCATATAACAAAGGAACAAAAAGTATACCCCAGTTGATATACCAGCCAATATTATGAAAGTCAAGGCTAAGTTTGTGCCCAAATCTGTAACCCAGATTGAGTAGAATGGGTTCCGCAACTGAACACCTCTCTCACACATATCAAATATAAAAAGTGAAATGCAACCCATAGCAACAGCACTCAAATGACGCCAGTATTGTTTGAGAGAGCTTTGAGCAGATGTGTCTTGTATCAACATGTGTTCCCCCGCGAATACCAGCCAGAAAGAAAATAGCATTGCATAAAAAACTCCTTGTCTAATATCTCCCAAAAGTAGCATAAATGGTAAGTCAAAATGCAATGTCAAATATTCTATAGGTGCATTTAGAAAGCACAAAGCTATTCCTAAGCTTAGCAGCATCTTCTCCAATAAAACAGGTTTTCTTTCCAAAATATGAATCCGCCGCCAGAACCAAACTAGTATTGCAATGATACATGGAAAGAATACTGTTTTTAATGAAAGCCACACTTTAGTAAAGCCCCCATTTTGGTTGATAACTGTCACCCACATGTCTTGTATGTGGCCAATGTGAGCATTCATATCTGGTGTGTCAACGGGTAGCCGTAAATTTAACAAATAATAGTCATGGTATAGTGAGCCAAGTTCAAACAGGGGCACAGCCGAGCAGTTGTATAAGTAATTCTCTGATTTAATATCAATATCACAGTCTAGAACTCTCTTCTCTACCGATTGTGTGTATAATTTCCATGCATTATCCGGATCGCCTTTGTTTCGATAAGCTAGCCGCGCATCTATTGATAAAGCACTACGCGGCGCCACTTCCATCTGAGAGTGGTATCGAATGTCCACTTGTAAAACGCCTATTAAATTCTGTTGCCATCTCGAGTAGTCGTAAGTCTCGGACTCTCGGGGCACCGGCATTTGAAATGCAAAAACTATATCCCGTTCGGACACGTCGTGGTGAATCCGGTGAAGGTCGACCTTCTCGCAAATACCTGCACCGCGATTGTAGAACCACTTTGTGGTATCATTTTTCATTATAGACGTATCTTTGCATACAGTCCCGAGGATGATTTGCGCGTTCGCTGGTACGGGCGCGACTAATCCACCGATTAAGAAACATACAATTTGACACAGCAAAAGAAAAGTCACTAATATTGTGAGCTTCCGCCCGCTCAGGTTTTCGATTATCGTCCCCGCCATTTTGCGTTTTGACAGAGTGTATTAATTTAGTATTCTCTCACGTGAATCGACCGAACTCCATTTTCCATTGTTGTTGAAACCGACGCTAAATGAAATTGACTGGATGACATTGACATGCGCAGTATCGGTCTGTTAGTGATGTTGCCAGCACGCGGTCCTTTGCGAATAACGTTATAACGTTATGTAGTGATAAAGAGTTATTTTTATTAAACTTGATGTAGTTGTTTAATTAAAATAGTTTTATAATTCATTAAATTAAATCTTAAGAGATAAAATATTTTGTTAGCAAACGATTATGTACAACTTAAAATTCCGTTGGTATTATAGGCTCTTGGCGTTTTTTTAAAACTTAACAGCTATCAGCAATATCGTAGGGCTAAAAGTAAATACCGTTTATGTCCACAATTATTGATGTTGCTACTAATTTACTAATTCGTATTCGCTTTGCCCAATCCACCTCCTTTATCCTTATTTTTTTATATATTATTTTTATTGCGTTTGATCCCTTTTAAACCTTATTTTATGTAGTTTCATTAGTGCTACCGCTGCCTGATCCGAGTAAACCGGAACAGCATGAGGCTTGTTGTCCGCTCGGTAATTAAATATGATTTGCAATGGAATCATTCTATTATGAAAAACTTCCTTATTGTTTTTAAGACCCCACCTAATACTAAATAATATTTTTAATAATTTAAGATAACTCCATTGCAGATTCAGATTCTTTGGTGTGGCTTAACAAATTTAGTTAATGTTGCCAGAAGTAATATATTTTGCTATATTTTATATTACGCTTCTTACGATATTTGTAATATGTAAGCAAAATATATGGAATCATTAAATAAAGCTGTTAATAATATTGACGCCTACGTTGGTTGTATTATGGTGAACTCTTAAGAAGTTTAAAGTTATTTTGCTTGTACATGTTTCCGTAACTAAGCATGTTTTAGAATTTATTTGCATACGGTATTTTTTAATTATATTTAATTGTATATAGTTTTATTTACAAGTCAAGTGCAAGATCATATCATCAACTTTCTTATTAAGTAGTTCACGTTTCTTTAATTTTATTGAGAACTGCAATTTATTAAAAGTTGTGTCAATATCATATTGAAACATAAAAGTACTGAATTGCACTTGATTTGTATGCATATATTTTGGTGGAAGTGAAAAAACTAATTGTATTTTATAATTCCTATCCTAAATGCACACTTACATTTTACATTGTTTGATTTTATTTTGTTAATTGCGTTATGTTCGTTTGTTTTTGTATGACATGTTCTGATTTTGTTTGTTGTTTTTTCCTTTTCCTTACTACCAATGCACGCTCCTTATTTTTTTACACTTTTTGTGTTTATTTTTTTCACCTATCCTTTTACCAAACGGTTAATTTCAACCTTCCCAATCCCTCCCTTATTGTGATCCTGCACATCGGACGCCGCCCGCATGCAGCCAAGGGTCGCACCAACATCGAACTGCGAGAACAATTCATTCTGGCCGATGGAGTGTCGCAGAGCATGGCGGCGTTCAGACCGCGTACGCCTCGTTCTAACACAAATACACCTCCATCCACTGGACCTATAACCAAGGTAAGTAGCTACAAATTGCTATTTTGTTATTTTTATGGAAAACCTTTCCTACAGGATAGAACATATTGAGCTATAATTATTACGCACATATACTACATAAAGCGCACAGTAGTGTAGAAGGGAGCAATTCGGTTTGGGATTTTTTTCTCGCTTTTCTGTTGCATCTTGTACATGGATTACTGTCATCCATTTGCAAGAGGCATCGTCGTGGTTGCAGCATGCAATGAGCCCGTAGCGTTGTCGCATTGCATTAGTGTGCTCATAGCTACGCATCGCAGCACAGCTCGTGTAGTGTTCGGTGTTGTTTGCTAGTTGTACCTTTCATTGGATCCACTGCATTGGCGAGGTGGCACGTCAGCGAGTATGGATTTTATGGTAGGTAACATATTTTGTTACTCCCACTCCTGCTAAATCCCTTCTTACCCATATCAAACCTATTCGCGAGTCCGTCGGCTAAGCGTGTGGACAATTCTTAATCTGGTCTCGTAATAACGCGTTTCGGCTAATAGATTGGCACTATGAAAAACAGACATATCGTTCGTATGTCCCTTCCATCCTTAATGAACGGCTTCCGGTTTTGTATTAATGCGTTTAGCGGAGGAGTTTATGGAGCAGCTAAGGCCTATATTTGAGGCTCTCAGGCAACGGGAGGAGCTTCCGTGTTCGTACCCGCTCCACGTGGGTTCAACACATGGCACTAAGCAAGCTTTCATTTACGGCCATTCAAGATCGCAAGGATCAACGACGCCTGGCGCTCATCACTATACACACCACCATGGATACCAGCCTTCTCCGGGATACCACTGGGTAATGCATAGGCTATGTGAAAGTTTGGCAGTTGATTGCACATTTATAAAAAGTTGACAGCTGGCATTGAGTTTGGTTTTTTGTGTTGTTTTGTGTAATTCTGTGTTTTAGATATTATGTACTTACTTAAGACTAAACCGTCGAGTCAATTGTAGCTAGCATGCAGATTTAATGTAATTGCTAAAGAAATTATAGAAAATACATTTGTCTTTAAATTCTCTATTTTCATATGATTTTTTTTCGTCCAACTTAAATAAGCTATTTTAATGCTAAGTGTTCTTGATTGATTCTAATATAATTAAATGTGTTGGGTTGGTTTAGTGGTAGACTTGTTTAGTAAGATGTTAACCTATTTTTGCAATATAGGTACGAGAGCGCACAGTTCGTTCAGTGCCAATGTCAACGGGTGCAGCTGCTGGTCGTGCCTCGAGGTCTTCTCTAAGCGCGGGAACACCTGACTCGCTTAGTGATAACGAAGCTGCTAGTGGTCTCGGTCAAAGATATAGAAAACCTAGTGTGCCAAGGTAATTAACATATGACTGAATTTATTCAATATTTTGTAACATTATTGTCTTCGTATCCGTTGAAGCTGAAAAAGCTTTATCTATTCACTATTGAATGAAGGCCTGACTCAGAATTACAAATAATTTTAGATCAACATTGACGCCAAGTGGTTCACGGCCAGGATCCAGACCAGGTTCAAGGACTGGATCGAAGCCACCATCTAGACATGGATCAAATTTATCTCTAGACAGCACAGGTTTGGACTTATTTAAGTAGTATTTATTCTAATTACATGTCTTTAAAATCGAGATAAAATATGTTTTTTTATCCTATATTTTTTAGTCTTCTTACAGACACTTATTATACGTTTTTTAATGTAAATTATCTAATGTTTGTAGCTATGATATTTATATTTATAGATTGAGCTACGAAGTTTAAGGTTCCAAATGCACTCCAGTCTGAGAAAAACGTCACATAACAAAATCAGTTAAGCGAGCAAATGTCATAATATCTGGTCATCTTTTCAGACGAAGTTTTAACTCCATCTCGCATACCTATGCGGAAAGTGACAAGTACGCGTACATCTACAGCCCGAGCGGCCGCAAATGCCAGTAAGTTGGGAGTTACAACACCCAATGGTGGATCCCGCCCAAGAACTCCTACCGGATTCCTGACGCCAGCAAGCGGAAGGTACGTTTGTATTAGTAATATCGAGATTTATATAGATATACCTCCATGAAGAAGAAACCAAGTGAAACGTAATTTTGCTCATATTAGCCTTTATAAAAAAAGATATAAGATATTCTAAAATTATTAATTAATATTATATAAAAAAAGTTAAAATAATGCGCTGTCTGAATTAATTGATGCTTGAAACGTTTTAACTCTTCATGTCTTAAATTAACATTAATGGTACCACTACATACAGAACTTTGCATTGTCACTGCGATTAATAGTGACTATAGCATTGTGGCATTCAGGATGTGTGTCGCAGCTGCGATCACTTTGGACAATGCAACAACGCGTAGTCAATTTGTTATTTTAATAATATTGATGGGTATGGGCAGGTTACCTAGCGGGACGATGTACCGCACATCCAGTATTCCGACACTCTCACCGGTGCCGGCGTTAGTAAGGTACTTAAAATGTTTGAGGGTTTGTCCGTGTCTTGATTGCAACAGCGTGGCATTACGATCGCAATCTGTTTTTTTAATTAACTTTAAATAATAATATATTAAAACTCGGGCTTGAAATTTAGACTTTATTTTAAACTGATTGATTATAAACAAATTGCGATCGGATTATATAAAATCATTCTTCATTGAGAATACGCCACTTGGCTTTTAGAGGTGAATTACTGCGTAGTACTGGCTACTGCATAGGTTCTGGTTCTCTTTACAAATATTTGAAAAAAAAAGATTTTATGTCTTGGTCATGTGGTGGTGGTGCATTAAGGGTCTAGTAAATATAAAAAGGTTATTCCTTGCATGCTTCAGTGGTGAACTAACATAGCCAACACATTTTAAAGAGTGGTACTTCTAACAAAATATATTTTAACAAACTTATATTATGTAATACAGAATTATAATTAATTTATATTTTTCCTTTTCACATGCATCAATTACGAAACTGGATAAACAAAATATAGTTCAACACATTCCCAGCCATCTTCAATGGCATCTGAACCACCCAAATCCCTTACTCATACTCATCCTGCATTCCAAATCCAGGGACCTACCAAAATTCCTGTGTACGTCGGAACCAGATCGCAACGAACACCATCTGTGGAACGAAAGTTTAAAACTACCCGTAAATCTCAGTCTAGAGATGCTTCTCAAGATCCTAGTCCTATTTCCCATGATCCTAAATCTGACCAAAGAAGTCCAGAAGATGATTCCTCACTGTTCAGCATATCAGGAATGACCAGTGACAATGAATATGAAAGTAATATAAGCGAGTCGAGCGGAGAAGCATCAAAGCCAACCCAACGAGATATCAGAGGGTACAAGCTTCTTAATTGTATCTTTGTTTTGCCCTTTTTTAATCTCATCGATTTACATTTTTAAATCCATCTTTACATTAGAGCTGCATTTAGTCATTTGCTTGTCTAGTCTTTTATATAGCGTATAGTTTCATAAATCACGTCATTCCATAAACATCTTATATTTTAATTTGCTTACGTCATTTAAAACTTTTTTGTTAAATATATTAATGTTTTAGTACAGTAGCGGTTATAAAACTTAGTATTAAGTTTACTACCGTAAACATAAAAGATACAAGTACTCGTATAACATTTTTCACGTAGCTTACACATAATAATATATACAAATAAAACTAAATAGATGCGAAAATATATTGGTGGCTAGTTGACTGAGGATCCTAAAGAAGTATTTCTGTACTTGTTTGTTTACAATAGATACAACGAATCAAAAATATTGAAAGTTAGAAGTTTTACGTTGTAAATATAAAACAATTTACTATATACGACGCTTTTAAAAACAGTCTCATTAAGATAAACACTTCTATTCCAATACCAACAGTGTTAGCCTCTATTTATTTACTTATGTATATTTTTTGCTTTGTTACTAACAATTTATATTTGTCCTTTTTTGTTGTTGCATGTGCACTGTAACGTTATTTTAAGAAATAATATTAAAAATAATAGCCCATATGGCTATTATAATTATTTAAAGATTAACAAGACTTTTTTTAACATTAAGGTATTCTGACTATAATGTAATGCACAGTTTCATGATATGCACTAACAACAACTAATATAATTCTTCTGTTCATCTATCTGTATCTAATCTTTCTTCCGTCTTTGTGCTTCGCTAACATCGACATAGGAGTGGGTCGTTTGCCTTCACCGAGGGACAAACTCCCGGCAGAAGTCGCATACCGGTGCCTAAGGAGACAAATAGTCATACTAGGTAAAACTTAGTTTTGTAGCTTTTTGAGTTTAGTTTTAGTGTTTTCTTTTTAATTTCTACAGTTTGGCGTTAGTTTAAGGGTCTTGAACTTTAGTGTGATAAAGCTTGATGCATGTTTTCTGCATCTGGATGACAAGTTGGTAATTAATTTGACTGTTTTAGACAACGGACGCCATCTGGAAGTACTACGCCAGTGCGCCCTGGGCAGCAGACTGCCGCGTCGCGCCTGTTGAGGCGGCCATCTGATGCCACGGACAGCGGCGCACCGTCTACTCCTGTCACCCGACGTACATCTGCGTCAACCACAAAAACCACGGAGAAACGAGAACCTTTTCGACTATAGACAAAACAATTTACAATTCAATATCATTCCCGTCAGAATTTCGTCATATTGATAATGTTGTAATTATTTTCAATGTGGCGAAATTTTGTTTCGATTTTTTTTAATAACGTGTAGTCTGCTGATCGCTTTGATTTATTACTTGAAATATAATCTAATGCTGTTTTCGCAAATTTGTATTTTTTATTTGTAAGCTAGTGTATGTTTAATATTGTTACATGCGTTCAAATAAATCAGAGCGTCAGCATTAGCTACACTTTTAAGTGTCGATGAAACGATTATATTACTAACAGTAAATTAACCCATTCGCGATTTAAGCCAAGCTTGTATAAAAATTGCGATGTTGGCTTCTAATAAGTAACAACTATAGATTGTAGTAAAACATAAAGTCTGCACTCGTTGCCTTGTATACTTATTTTCTACGATCCCTGCCACTTTACACGTTGGATTTTTGTGCTTTCAGTATTTATTTACTGATCAAATTGATTTAATTTTTCTGTTTCATTGTGAATACTTTCTTATTTATTGTCAAAGTTGCCATAATTGTTAGTGTATGTTATATACGTATTAGTTCTACTAGGGACAGAGAGTGTGATTTTGTAAACGTTTTTGTATTTTTTTCGTTTAGGGACCATTTTGTTTAAGGAATATCCATTTGTAGGCAATTACCGGTTACCACATTTACTTAGAAGCATTTGCATATAGTAACGCCAGACTATATGCTTTTGATAAACTTCTTAAAGATGTAACTGGTTAATATTTGAGGTGATAATAGAGTAATTATGTTCGTTTGTAATGCACAATCATATTTCCTCTTATTTTGATATGTCCATTTGATTTTCTTTATAGAAGAATAATAATTTATAAACAATCGTAGGATTTTACTTTATGTATGTGATTATTTATATACTTAAGCACAATATATTTATTGTGGTCGCAATAAAAAAAATCATTGAACTGGTAACCAAAATTTGATACTGTCGAATTACGCCAGAGTCGTATGGATCTGTTTATGATTACCAGAATTTTATCACTATAAGAAATTCCATAGCGGACTTTTTATTTTATTTAGTGCATAACTAAAGAACACATTGTCTTCACAAAAGACATTTACTTAATAAAGCTATATTATGGATAACATTTTTTATAAATAAAAAGAGCGCTTTAATATGTAATCTTCCCTAAAAAGTTAACCAACACTCACATTTACTTGTTATTTTTATTATAAATCTGACTAAGAATAGGCCTTTATTATTAGAAATATTGTAAAACTATTAATCTGGTCATTTTTATTTAAATCATTGTTGTATTTGTTGAATGTAAAATCAAAGCAAATTTACTAAAAGCTTACAATATTTTTTTGTATAAAATTATGTATCTGTAAACTACTACAGTTTTTAAATCTCATAATTGATTTCAAAATAAAAAAATAACATTAATTATCTTATTTCTTTCATTTACCTTTTATACTTAAAGAACTTCGTGGTTCTTAGACCCTTGAAATTATAATATTTGCTGAAATTAAATTATTTGATTACCGATAAAAATTATACGAAGTTTCCCTGGCCTTGAAAAAAAGTAGATGGAAAGTAGATGAAAAAATTTCTATTAATTGAGTTTGTTTCACGCTAAGCTTTGCTAATTAATTTACTAAAAGAACTAGTCAAGAATGTAGCTTATGCAAGTTAAGACACGCTATTCGGTCATAGTTATTATTCTGACCAGATATTCGTAAATTGGCAATTTAAATTTATTGATTTGAAATTAAAAATTGGTCTTGGCAGAAGACAGTTGTCATTGTGTAAAAAATAACGTTACACTACGGTAGGTAAGCAATCTGAATAACGTTCAACGTATGGAATTAATTAAAAGTTAATTTAGTTTTCGTATGGTAACATTGCAACTGACAGTGACAATCAATTGAGCTTGTCAATAGAGATGTACACTTGCAAATTGAGTAGAAATTCATCGATTTGTAATCTATGCATTGATTATCTAAAATGAAAAGATCTGATGATTGGTGATGTAACTTATTTGCCTTCTTTAGAGATATAGATTTATGAAAGTATTTGGAAAAACTTGTGTCCTCTAAACACTAGCTAGAAAAAAAAACTGTTGACATGGCGGAACATTGCCATCATATGGTTTTTGTTCATCGCACATTGCTTTCTTACAATGTTTCCCCTAATAATAATAAATTTGAATAATGTCCAGTAAATATGTTAACTTTATGAACTGTCATAGTTGAACTGTCTTGTGTGGAGCTGGAGCGTTTTATAATAGTGTGTGTGTACCATCCCCCCTCAGGAGATTTCAACTGACGCGATTTGAAGGTGAAATATCAGCCAAAATTCCTGCTCTCTTTTTAGAAAACTGTCATCCCGACAATCTTTATCGTACGCTCTTCATTGAAATAGAAAATGCATTTAATAAAGTATTTAATATTAAATACATAGATTTTAATAAAAAAAATGAGGTTTAGTGATTGGGCGACTATAGGCATTAACAAAAGCAGGGATACGTTGTATGAGCTATATGATAAAAAACAATACAATCAGACTCCAACTTTCCTTGAATATATAAAAAGTTACTCCAAAACATTTAAAAATGTTTGTAGACTAGCTAAGTCGCTATACATTAAAGATCGGATAGTAAAATCTGAAAACAACCTGGAAAATTGTTAATAATGAATATGGGAAAACTAAATCTCTGTCTAACTGATACAGAAGTTGCAAGTACTTTTGAAAACTTTTATTAGAATGTTCCTATTTTGTTAACAGCTTCACTAAATTCCTCGCCTACTGCAGCTCAGATTTATTAAGAGGCAACATTAATGAGTGCAACGTTTTATTTCATTTTGAACATATAGATGCATCGGATATTATTAAAAACTTCAAGTTGTTAAAATTAAAGAAAACAGGTGATATATGGGGAATGTCGGTAATGGTAATATCTCATATTATTGACGTCATTGCTCCTCTTTTAGCCATAATTTTCAATGAATGTGTTGATTTAGGTACTTTCCCAAACCTAATGAAACATAGTAAACTCATTCCTCTATTTAAATCTGGTAATAAAAATTATTTAAACAATTACAGACCTATCTCAATCTTACCAGCTCTTAGTAAGATATTTGAAAAAATTATATTAAATCAACTTTAATCACTTTAATGTAAAAACCTACTACACCCTGAGCTGTATGGCTTTACTAAAGGACGCTGCACAACGGACGCAGGCGCTAAACTTATAAAACATGTTTATGATGCCTGGGAATGTTCACAGAACGCCATGGGGGTTTTTTGTGATTTATCTAAAGCTTTCGATTGTGTTGATCATAAAACCTTGCTTCTTAAGCTAAGCCACTATGGTATCAAAACGTTGCACTAAATTTGGTTGCCTCTTATCTCAGCAATAGAACCCAAAGAGTTTGCATAAATGATGCAAAGTCTCAGGGTTTAAATATCTCAATGGGTGTCCCACAAGGCTCGATTTTGGGTCCCTTTCTATTTTTGGTATATATAAATGATCTACCGTACCACGACAGCGGTACATGCGACATTGTATTGTTTGCAGATGATACATCTCTAATTTTTAAGACTGATAGGAGTAAATATAACTCTGACGAAGTAAACCGTGTTATGTCGCATATGTCGCACTGGTTTACAGTTAACAACTTACTTTTAAATGCAAAAAAAACAAAGTGTGTCGAATTTATCTTACCAAACGTAAAGAAAATTGATAAAAACAATGATAAATGGTGAATCACTAAAAATAGAGACTTCCACAGTTTTTCTGGGCGTGACCTTGGATAATAAGCTACAGTGGGGTGCCCATATAGATTCACTAGCGGGTAAACTAAACTTGGCTGCCTACGCAGTCAGAAAAAATAGACAGATTACTGACGTTGAAATAGCTAGGCTTGTTTATTTTGCGTACTTTCATAGTGTTATGTCCTATGGAATCTTGTTATGGGGTAAAGCAGCTGATATCGAAACTATATTTATTTTGCAGAAAAGAGCTGTACGGTCAATATATAAACTTAAATCACGCGAATCCCTCCGTGAGAAGTTTAAAGAAATAGGCATCTCATCTCACCAGGACCACGATCTTCAGTGATGAAGGAACGACCATAGAGAGAGAGAATATGATTCCTAAGGTGATTTTGGACCTACCAATGCATAAGTTTAAGAAATCTGTTAAAACACATTTATTACAGCGAGGTTACTATAAAATTGATGAATTTTTTAATGACAAGGTTGCTTGCAAGCATCCGGCTCCGCTTTCAGCTCTCACAAGATAGAAAAATGAACGTTAAAATGTAAAATGTAAATTGTTGATGTTGGAAAAGAGCAACTGCTGAGTTTCTTGCCGGCTTCTTCTCGTTAGAATCTGCCTTCCGAACCGGTGGTAGAGTCACTACAAACGGACAGACTTGACGTTTCAAAAGTACCTATATTGGGCCTACTTGAAATAAATGAATTTTGAATTTTGAATTTTTTTGAATTTTGAACATTTGTTTAAATTTTTAATAAAATGTTAACTAAAAAAGATTACTAAATTTTAATAATGCGATGTACCATCACAAGTCGAAATAACTCGGTGAAACTTCATTATATCCGACTGATCATATTCATCTGTCAGCCCTTTGATTGTTTCGTTCAGATAAAAAATCAGAAATACAGTATTAAGATTGGATACTCGTACAAGTAAGTAGAGCATCATCATAAAATAAAGTAATATATTTTAATGTAAAACACATTTTCACAGAAGCCTTACGGTGCGAAGTGCTTGCAATATTACGCTTGGGTTTACCTGTCAAGCTATTAATCAGCGATATTTTTGAGATCGTTGTTCTTACTACCATATAGCAAATACCTACCTATTTAAAATCATTTGGCACCTAAGATAAAAGTTAAGTTTCTGTTTTCCAAATATTCCTTAACATCGATACTCGACATTAATAAACTATCGATTATCCAATTATAAATTTAGATACGTATGTCAATTAAGCCAATTACGATAAAGAGAAAAAAAAACCCCTATTGAAATGGCTATTTTTAATCTGTGATATAGCCAATGACATCCAAAAAAAGCAATCGTATCGCAATAGTACCTCTAACTCCATGCCTCTACACTCCATACGCAATAGAGAATTAATGTCAATTGTCATTTAAAAACCAAAACAAGGACAAAGTTTAATTATCAACAATCTAAAGTAGGTACCTACTTAACGAAAATACGTTATTATTTGGCCAAAAATAAATTAAAAACTACTAAGAAGATTCAAATTATGGTTAAGTACAACATGGACGGTCCAGCTCGAGATCATGTTATGAAATTGATTCAAGAAAAAGATAAAATAGAGAGTGAAATACGTGAACAAAATTTGGTTCTGGAGGAAAATAATGTTGGAATGCAGGATCTACTTGTTGATGGAGACGGATTTCCTCGCAACGATATTGATATTTATAAAGTAAGACATGCCAGGCACCGCATTGTTTGTAAGTTTCTTTATTTTTAAGTATATAACGTTTGTTACAAAAATGACTAAGCATTTTTCGATGTGCCATTTCCTATCATTGAAGAATCTGACTGAATTCTGTTTATTCTGAAATTGTCTTTCTGCGCACAATTAAATACTTTACTTCGCTTTAAATCTATGTGTAGAGCAGTCTTGTTGAAGGATTTGGAGTGTAAGAGTATTACACTAAAAGTTTAAACTTGACCAACATTAAATGTTTTCAGTACACTTTTGAGTCAGCCAAAACACCCTAATTGATTCCCAATATGTGACTTTTTGAAGTTACATGCTTTTTAAATAATTAAATATAACTGTAGGAAACCTGTATGCCTGTGAGTCCGCCATAATGTTCTCAATGGTGTGTTCTCCACTAATCTGCTCTTGGCAAGCATATTGGACTTTAGCCTAAACCCTTCTCATTTGGAGGTCAGAGTCCTGTAATGAGCCCATACTGGGTTGATAATGGTAGTGATATCTATTAACTTTATATTTTCACTGCACTGCAGTTCTGGAACAAATAGAAACAAATACCATATGGTATTGATTCTGTTTTATTAACATTGAGAGCACTATTGTACCATTCAAGACAATTTTTAAGCCTGACCATTTATCCTATGAATTATGATATGAATAGATAATGATGGTATGTATTATTTAATGTGTATTTTAGAACTTTATGTATTTCATCGGAATGAAATTGACTCAACATTTAAACTCCAAAATATATTTATTTTATTATTTCAAACGCAATGAAATCCATACTAAAGCAAAGAAACCACTATTATAATTTGAGGTGGATTAACATTCTATGATTTATAAAATTTACAGGCCTGCAAAATGACCATAAGAATATTATGAAACAAATAGAAAGAGGGCTGGGTGAGGTGCACTCACAATTTCATGCAAACAGTGCAGGGACATCAAGAAATACTGAATCTCACAGTGAGCACACTAACGGTTTTGCAGAAGTCTCGCACAATGGCAATGCAGAGTCACATCCCGGTACAAATGATCAGAGTTTTGCAGTTATTGCATTTGTTCAATTGGGTTCTCCTGCAGATATGGCGGTGAGTGCTTATAACATTATGGCTCCTCTTTGGTTGAATAGACTTCAACAAACTATGGACATAAGTAGGTATACATGTCAGTTTTTACTTCTCATTTTCGTTTTTTTTTTCCCGCTTACTTTTCTATCTGTATCTATAACATAATCAAGCTAATGAATGCTTTTATTGGTATCATGTGTTACACCTATAATTGACAAATTATAATTTTATAATCTCTTAGGCACAGTTGTGTACTATGGTCATAGAAGTAGGTAGTCTTGGGTTTAATCTCCGGCAGTAGAGAATTGGTTGAAAGTGGTATTTTGCCTTGTAGAAACCGATAAGGGTTATGGGTCATATATAACAGATGTACTTTGTGGAATTTAAAGTTATAAAGTGAGCATTAAGCATAATTGTGGCAAAGAAACAGGCAAGTGTGCACAGTATAATTTCTGCAATCTTTAAAAACCAAACCAAACAGATCTCTAAAGTGTAGTAAAACTACACAGGTTTCACTGCAACACCAGAACATCCACAGGTGATATTGACTTTAGCAAAATCATAAATTATACACTGATTTACCTATTCTTTGCGGATAAAATTAAGCAAATTAAGCTGAATTTTCATTGAACTGCTGAGTTTCTTGAATAGTCCTCCTTGCCAATAACTGTTAAAATATATGTTTTCTTTATTAGGGTCTTCATGAAAATGATGAGCTTCTGGAATTTGGAACAGTCAACACCAGCAACTTCTCAGATCTAAACCAAGTGAATTACCTTGTTCAGCACTCTGTTGGTCAGCCGATACAGGTGCGAGTGAGAAGAGGCACACATATATTGAGCCTCACTATTGTACCTAGAATATGGACCCACCCTGGTTTGCTGGGCTGCCGTATTGAAAGGAAATCTTAATAATTATTCTTTTACATATTAATGTTAAATGTTTTTGTATATTAAAAAATATGTATATAAATTATCTTTATTTTTGATTAAAAAAGCAATTTTAGTATACATCTCTAGAAATGGCTGCAACAGTTTGGATGAAGTTTTGTATTTACACTGTTCTCACTTGTCTTATAATGTAAAAACTTTTTATCACTTTTATGATTAGTATGGATTAAGAATATAAAAAAAACAAGTTAAAGGAGATTTACTTCTCGTAAGGTGTGCTTTTATTAATACATAATAATAAAATTAATAATTTTATTTTTAATTATTTTTTCTCAATAAATTTAATAAATTTACACTAAAAAGTAATAAAAAGATTGTTTACATTATAAAACAGGTAAGAAAAAATAACCTTTAGATATGGTTTAAATTTTTAAGTTTATCTAGTATCTATGGTTTAAATTATTAAGGTATTTTGAGTTTTATTCAAAAAGTCACCGTTCAAGAATAAATTAAGGAATTTTGGCTATCTTGACTCACAAGTGTACTCAAATTGGCTCACACGCAATTGAGAACATTATGGTACTCGCAGGCGTGCAGGTTTCCTCACGATGCTTTGCTGCACCGTTTAAGCAGGTGATATTTTAATATTACCTACTTCTGTTAAGAATCTTTACAGAATTTTTATATTACCTACTTCTGTAAAGATTCTTAACAGAAGTAATATTTCAGACAGTCAATAATAATATTAATACATTTAAGATTTTGTTATTTCAAACTTCGTCTCTACATGGAAGTGTGTAAATTGGACCAAATAATAATAAAAAAAAAACTTTATAATTAAGATGTATTTTACTTAAGATCTTAATAATTATCAGTTCTACGAATTATCGAATGACATAATAAATCACAAAGTCTTTAATAAATAACATCAATGTACATTTAAATTATGCTGTACGTAGCCATCTTTCAGTAAGTAAAGTTAGGCTGCCCGCACAAGTCATACGTCACAAAATTCTTATATATAAAAACTATAATAAATATATATACAAAATTATAAATACAAATCGACTAATGATGAATATTACATGTGTTCGTATTGAAGAGTTATGGTAAAAAATAATGTCAATAATATTGATTGTGGGTGGGAAGCCCTAAAAAAACAAAACATTTAAAATTTTAACAATATCGTAAAAAAATAACATTTGATTTAGAAATATATCTTGTGATGTATGACCATAGCTTTCGATCTCTTACGCCTCTCCTCTAGTTCTTCCTTCCTGATAAGTTCCTCTAACTTCGTCGCATCGATCTTTTTCATTAACTCCTCTATAGTATCGGATTCTTCTTTTTTCTGTTTCTCTTCATCAGGGTACATGTATTTCATTGAGATATCGAAGTATAATTTGTCATCCACCAAACGGTAATCGGTTTTGTTGATAGTGCCTTTGATGCAGTCATGGTAATGGCAGACAATCTTCTCTTGATCGTGAGTTTCGCAAGATCCTTAATATTAAAATGAATAGGTAAAAAATAATGTAAAAAGTCATACAAGTAATGTAAATTATTAGTCGCTGATATTGCTAGATTCATAAGACGCAGTTGAAAATGGGAAAGAATAATTTAACTTTTATGGGCATCGAAAATACATGGAAGGACAAAATTTGCAATAAAACTATTTACTCTTTATAAAAAAGTAGCTGTTTTACTAAGTTTAGGTAATTGTTATTTAAGAGTAGTTCTATAAAATTGACATACAATACGAATCGACAGTAAGGACAAAAAACGAACACGCTTTCGCATTTATAATATTCTGCTACTACTAAAAACACGTGTTGTTTATTGCAAACTAGTTTTTGTAAATTAAATAGGGAAACTTGCTAAGCACCTGGTCTCTGCACTCGAACGGTCATCACAGCACGTTCTGGAGTCATGTTCTTGAACTTCACGAGATAGCACGCCAGCAAAGTGCCCGTGCGACCGCGCCCGTGCCGACAATGGACACCTATAATCTGTTTAATAATAATAATAATAAATAATAAATGCTTTTAATTCAGGCCAAATACCCACATGACAAAAAACTTAAAACAAAGTAAAATTGCAAATAATACAAAAAAAAAATTAAAAACAATATTAAAATTTAAAATTTAAATAAATATCAAACGACAATAACAAATTAAAATTCAAAGTTTAGGAAGATTAATTAAACATCAACATACCTACTCGGCCTTAATTTTTGGGAATGTGGATCTTGATTGAAAGAGAGAGAGAGAGGAAGGGAGGATTGTCACTAAGATGTAGGTGCAAATTAGTAAGTACAGCATATACTCACTAATTTACACCAAATGCGGGACGAGTTTAACTATTCCCTCTATATCACACGTAACAAACGGGCAACCGGAAACGACGGCTTAAAGACTTCTCCGAGGCATGGGATTGGAATTTTGCCAGATTCCTAACTTCGGGTAGGTGCTGAGTTTTTTTGACCTGGAAAAACAGGATCGAACCTAACAATTTTTGTCCCTGTATTCCTCGTCATCTGTAGACGTACTTAGATTCATTAGAGCAATGAGGCCTCCTAGGTAGCTAAATAGACCTGATTAAGATCATATTATGATTAGGTATTTGAACGATAGTAAAATCTTTTTAAACTTATTTCTGTTACTGTCCGGGCTATGGCTAAACCGATTTTGACGGGACTTAAACAGGCAGGTACTGGTATATGCAGACTATTCATTCGGAAATCCACCCCTAAGAGGGGAGAAATAGATTTTTTTATTTTAAAGTTAACCAAGAAAGATCACTATCATGAACCTGACGAGACGAATAAATAATTTCTTAAAATCTACTATTATGAAAAGGAACTGCTAATAACTGGGATAAATATACTTTGGTAAAGAGGCGAAGAAAATTGCAATTCGACCTTCGTCTTGTCCATTATTCAGGATCTAGTAAAAACAATGACATACTTACATGCCCATTAATATCAGCTCGTTCACAGATTTCAATGAACTTTATTATCTGTCGCAGGGTCGGAGCGGCGAACTCTTTAAATCGTATCTCCGTCCATTTCAATTTTCTTGTGCATTCTAATATGGGTGGAATCTTTTCAGGCGACAGGGTGATTAAGTGATTTATGCCCACATCTGCCAAATAATTCAAGTTGGCCACGCTTTGCGGGCAGCCCATTCCCGCTATTTTGTTTTCGACAAGCCATGAAAAATTGTATGGTGGATAGAGTGCTTCTTCGACCTCGATAGGCTGTTTAATTTCTTCCTTTGCTTCGACTTGCTGAGCCATTTCATCTGAATATTTGTAAAATAGTTTCGCTAGCTTCACATTTGTTCTACTTTTTAGGGTACTCATTTTAAATATCGACTTTATATATTTTTTGCTTATTTTTTAAAATGGAGAATTTATTAGTTTTTTTTATTAAAAATGTTTTTAATCCATAGATAATTTTATAATTATTTTAAGCACATCACTTCGAAGCTATTCACTCAGCCGTCATCACTTTTAATTTATAATGCGAACATTGCCAACATAAGATTTTAATTTTGCTATTTTTGACCTAGTCTTTCACCGGGAGAGATTTACCAGACATTGAAGACTTGGTGTTTGGATTTACGCCAAGTTTTTAGTATTGGCAAGCGATGGATTTGTGACATTTAGCCTAAACACTGCCAATCTGAAATAATTAGGTTGTCCATTTTTAGAAATTTTATTTTTAGCAGTCGATTCGTTTATATGTATAGTCTTTAGGTCCTAGGTTTCGGGTTATTATAATAGATTCATCATCGTCATAAAAACCGATGTTCTAAATAACCAACCTAATACTTAAGATATCAAATCTCGTTTAATAGTTAAGCGTTTGCTTTACTATTAAACGCAAAATTGGTTTATTAGGTACCTACTCGCAATTCGTTAGTGCGTTAATAGTGGTATCGTACCTAATCATTGAGACGTTATTCATAAGGATGATGAAGCAGGTTAATATAGGAAGGTAGGTTAGTTGATAAATAAAAAACAACGTCCTACTTCTGGTAATATAGATGTTGCTGAATACGCGCCAAATGAGCTTTAACAAATTTACTAACTGGGTCACAGATTTAATTTAATCTTGGCCGAAGATGTTTAAAATTAAGTATGCCTGTTCATTTAACATCATGAAATCTTGGTTTTTCGGTTTAGCTGGTAAGCGTGTATTAAAATCATTGATTGTATCAACGTAAACAGTAGATTAAATACATATAAGGTAAATATTTTAGTAACAAATAATAAATTGAATCGTATTTTCGTAACTCTTTATTAATCTTACTTATTTATTATTATAGTCGACATGAAAAATAATTATTTTAATGAATCCTGGATAGGATAGGATCCGACAAACTCATGACCTTTCCGAATCTAGTATTGATATGATAAAGTTTATTGATGAAATATTCAATGGAATCAAGAAAGAGAGAATCTGGTTTCCACTGTCTTTGCCTGGAAATGCAATGTAAGTAGGTACTTACCTACCTATTCTATAGTTTTCACAAAAAAAGTTTTTATGCTGCTCTTGCGCCTTCAAATGGAAACCACTTGTATTTACGTAAATCTTTTTGCAGGTTTGTGTTGTTATTAGTTACACTTTATAACTATTTGAGAAAATGTTATATGTTTAATGTACGAGTATGTCAGCGAAATTTGAGTAATCGCAGATTAGGTATAAACAACCAATAATTATTAAGGAAAAACGGAGTTTTTCATTTATTCCCGTTGATTTTGAAAATCTAGGTAGGTACGTATATAAAACCGTACTTTAACCGGTTTCTGGCACGCGTTCACTGTTAAAAAAGGTCTGCTGCGTTTTGAACAATACGGCTACTACCAACCAGCGGGAAATTTTACAAAAATGTTATTAGGTACTGTAAGATTTCTGCTATGGAATGAATTGCAGTGCGGTCCGTATATCCGCGAGTATTAGTAAGACTATCACATTTGTGCGCTTATCTATACTATGTTACTTACAGTTTCAAACCTTAACGTTTGTCTATTAATTGTTATAACTACAAACATTAGGTATTTAGTTAACTGTTTTCACAACCCTCTTTTAATTGACCAGGGGTCGAGATTCTCTATAACTTTCAAATCCTTTTATTGTGACGTCATAACAGCCTTGTAGGGCGTGCCACGAGAGAGAGTTATGTCTGCCTATTATCTCGTCTAACTCTATAGAAAAAATACGAGTAGCGGATAGAGATAATTATCTAGTGGAGCGCTTGCTAGCCCTCCAGGAATGGGGTGTTACCAGATCTACGAAACTTAACTTTCTTTTACGTCATTGATAATATTCCTTGGCCCTTTACTTGTAGTATGAATTGCACGTTATCTTAGAATTGGATATATATGAATTGGATCTTATTGGACTTGTTTTTAAATCTCAAATTCGTCAACACTACATCCCGAGCTCTTAGTGGAACGTTTGTAAAGTGTTAATCTGTACAGAATGTACGACGTCAAAACAAAGAACATTAGAACTATTTTACTTTGTCGTTATTGTGTTTAGATCTTCGAAAACTATTACAATTTAGAGCGCACCTATCAGTCTAACCTACTGGTTCTGTATGACAATGAAATCGTAAGTATGTGCTACAAGACGTACATTTTGCAACATGGTTCACTTAGATACCTTCAACCTTGGTATGAAAGGTAATACAAAAATTGTATTCTATTCTACTTTGGCACTATAGATATTGGTTAATTATTTATAAGGACCTATGTGCTGGCCACGGGACCGTTGTTCAAAGGCTTGCTATATAGGTACTTATGAGTATTTCGCGCGACGTGATTTCTGGCTTACAATATGAAGTCATATCGAATTAAAACCCTTTTTCATAGGTTACAATTTACATACGTGTGCGTTAAAGATGATACTAGCTTTATTAACGCGACTTATATCCTACTTGGCCGTAACACTAAGTATATTTATTGAAACTAGGTACCTAAATGTGTAAAAAAAAAATGTGTTATTGTTTATAACTAAATCCTATAAAGCATTCTTCGTTGTATCTTTAGCAACTTCTATAAACTCCTCCATAACTTCGCCGCTGACGCCAAATTTCAACGGGTTGTTCTCTGTCAGATACTCGAAATATCTGCCAACTGCTTCCTCTTGTTCCTCGAAAACTAACGAACCTAAGGAACGTGCGAAGAGTTAAATATTATTAGGAGAACAATAATAGTATGCGGTAGGTATAGTAGTAGAGCTTTTAGTAACAGCTCGTCTAGGAAAGTAGCGACCGCCATGCTTCATCATATCAACCGATAGACGTCCACTGCTGGACAGTGGTCTTTTGTAGGGAGTTTCAAATTCCACGGTTTTGTGCCGTTTGGATCCATCGGCTCCCTGCGACGCGCCTAATGTCCGTCCACCTCGTCGGGGGTCGACCAACGCTGCACTTACAAGTGCGGGGCTGCCATCCCTCCTCCGAACTATGTGCCCCGCCCATTGCCACTTCAGCTTCGCGACTCGCTGAGCTATGTGGGTAACTCTGGTTCTTCTACGGATCTCCACATTTCTGATTTAATCGCCCGCTGAGTGACTCTGAGCCTTCTTATAGTAGCGACCATGTTTCGGAGTCATAGGTCATCACTGGCAACACGCACTGTTCGAAGACTTTGGTCTTCAGGCACTGAGGCATTTTTGACGAAAAGATTTCACGAAGTTTTCCGAACGCTGCCCATCCGAGTTGGATTCGACGGTTCACCTCCTTCTCGAAATTGGACCTACCTAACTGGATCGTGTGTCCTAGGTATACGTCGACAATTTTGAGTGCAGTGCTCTCAACGATTACCGCCATGGTTATTGCTGTGTGTGTGTTTCGGTCTCAAGGGCATGGTTGCCGGTGTGAATACAGGCAGTTTTAACACTTATACCTCAAGTTGATGGGCATAGGGCTCCACTTTTTAGGACGTGTTCCTCGCATGCCCTGCAAAGTGTTGCCGTGTTTATAGGCGATTGATTTTCTCTTACAATCATGAGCCATCTGCTTGGTCCGTAAATTATAACTAAAAAAATGTAAGTTATTGACTTTATCAGCGCCACGGACGCATGTTGACGTATTGGTTTGTCCATTGCATACGCATGCCAATAATATAACATCTCAACAGCTAAAGCTTGAGTTTCCCTAACCCGCAATCAGTAACTGAAATAAAAGGTTTACCTGGACGGATCATTCGGATAACGTTCATAGCTTGATCTGGAAGGAACCGGTGGAAATGGACCAGGTAGCACGCCAACATCACGCCAGACCGGCTCCGACCCTGCCGGCAGTGAAGCCCTATGACCTGCAGATATCATTGCAATCTATAAATTAACTAGGTATTGACTACCGAACAAATGTTTTGACAACGAAAAAACAACATCAACAATTGTTTAACAACTAAAATACAAGAAATAAATATTTTCTACAAAATTTTTTAGTCGCTGTGAAGTAAAATGTAAAATTACCTACTAAGTAACCTACTTTGTGTACGGTTTATTTTTTTATAGTACTCGCCTAACACGGAAAGCACCTAGTAATTTTTCCTTCCATCTCTCCGGTAAATCTTTACCAAATTAAAATGGGACTCTGAAGTGTAACTTAGCAAACAAAAAAATATTCATCAAATTCGGTTTATAATTGGCGGAAAAATCAAGTAACAAATAAACGAAAAAAAAAAAACTTACAGTTGAGATTCTCTCAATCCTTTTCATTTTTAAAGTAAAATCTATAACTTGCTATGTTTAACTTTATTAATTTTAAACTTGTTTCGGGCTTGATCACCAGGCCTGGATATTATGAATAAAAAGTTGATGTGACCTTAGATGGTACGCGCTTGTCAAGATGATGCTCGTAAGGATTTTGATACCCGAGCACTTGAAAGAGTTAGGAAACAACGTTTATTAGTATAAATATTTAACTCCTACAAATAAATAGTTTACAGATACGAACATTCTTAATATTAGTCAATTATACGCATTAAAAACCTGCACCTTAATAAGAAAAATAAGCACAGATAATATTCTCTCACAATGACGATTTCAAACAAAAACATACGCAAACTATCTAAGAAAACGAAAAACTAAATTTTACTATCTAAAGCTAGAACCAGTTATGAAAAGAAAAGCATACTGTGTGAGCGAGTGCTGTTGATCAATAATTTACCGGAGATAATCGTTAACACTAAAAGTTTACCAATATTTAAAAAAGTATTATTGTACATGTACAAAGTACCGTTCAGTTAAGCTAATGTGACCTCTCCCTTATAAAACGATTTGTATTATTGCCCGCTAACTTTTTCTTTAACTACCTGCAAAAATTTTTACCTTTAAATAATATGTTACATGTGTAGCGTACTTTGAGATTTTGTATTTACTAATTTTAAAATATTATTGTATACTCTTGAGAAATAAATGTCTTTGAACCGAAACATAGACTGCGGAAGGACACTGCCCTTTGCCACGCGGAAGCTCGGAAAAGTAAATAATATTTATATGTGAAAAATATTAAATACGTGAAAACTGTAGCGAATTAGTTGTCAAATGAGGCGCTACATTTTATTTTTGAAGTTGCTGGGTATGTAAGTATGAGATGACTTTACTTTATGATATAGGTACATATGTATGGGGTTTACTCCGGTCCTGTCTAACCTGACCTTTAGAGCTTAATCAGTCTTTCTTTGTAATTTTGCGAGATTTACCACATACAGTTAACTAGCGGCTGGCAGTGATAGCCTAGCCAGTGGATCTTCGATTTCGATCCAAGGCACGCATCTTACTTTTTGGAGTTATGGTGCGTTTTAAAGAACAATTGAACATCACTTGCTTTAAGGATGAAGGAAAACATCGAAAGGAAACCTGCCTCTCAAAGGCCCGTGAAGTCTAAACATCCGCACATTTCCAGCGTAGTGGGCTACGGGTTGATAGTGATGATGACATAAAATTCCGACTTCTTATTTATTTTTGAGTGGATATATCAACGACTTCAACTTTTTGAATTGGGTAACTTTTCAATAATAAGCTGCCTAATTTTTCTTTGAATGAATTAAGTAGGTACATATTTATATCTCTTACAGAGCTTAGATAAGTTTAACTTTTAAAAATATTAATGAACATCGAGTCAACACCCTGTTCAAATATAAACGGTTAATCAGTCATCAAGCAGATGTCCAAACATCGCCCACACTCGCCTGATTGGTGTCAATGACACAACACCACACGTAGGTTATCTGTATTGTATTTGTATACCTAATATTACCTATCTATTTTGTCTAAGTATACTTAAAATATATTACACATAAATTATAATTGTCGTGTGGTGACGGCAGATCAAAATACAGTGGTCACCATTTCTCCTCTTCCCGCGGGTGTCGTACGAGGCGATTAAGAGAACAATAGCGGAGAACAGGCAGCGGTGTCCTCTGTGCTACTACTACTATCTACTGCGATCACCAACCGTCAGCCCAGCGTGATGATTATTGGCAAAGCCTTCCGCTGCAAGAGCCCTTTTAATTCAGCAGTGGACTGTTATAGACTTGGAAAGTTTTCTATGGAGAAAAGACCAGAAGGTAAGGTACCAGTGGAATTAAACTGTTAATATATATTATAATTCCATTTTATAATTCTTAATGTGCGGTGATAGCCTAGTCGGCTGTACTTTCGGTGGGACCGATTTCGCACAGCACGCACCTCTAACTTTTCGCAATTACGTGCGTTCTAAGCAATTAAATGTCACTTGTTACGCAAAACACCGTCAGGTAATATTGAGAGTTCACTAAAAAGGTCGAAAAGTGTGTGAAGTAGCCAGCGTGGTGGACTGCGAATTTTGAAAGCCGTGTGCTATATTGGGCTGCTAATGGGTTCATAATAATGATGAGGAATACGCAGTGAACAGATAGTTGAAAGAACTACTTACCTCACCATTTTTATCCGCCCGTTTACAAACATCAATAAACTGTCCAATTTGTTCCACTGTCGGTGCTTGAAATTCTTCTATTGGTATCTCAGTCCACTTCAACCTAGGCATGTCGTCCACTGGGGGTTTTTTGCCCGCTGTCAGTGTTACCAGATGAGTTATCCCCTGATTGACTAGAAACTTTAGATTCTCTATATGTCTTGGGAAGGCCATGGCTGCCAGCTTTTTGGGAATGACCCAAGAAAATTTCAATGGCGGATACGCATCCACTTCTATTTCCGGAAATGGATTTTCCGGAATAATAACTGTTAAGTCATTTCTGTATTCTTTCTTCGCTCCGGCTAAATGTCTATCGTCCTCTTCTGTTATGTCTTCTATCCTAGTGTACACGTGGTAGTATTCCTCAGCGACCTCAGCCATTTCTTTTTTTACTGTTGCAAAATATATTTTTTTAATTTTAAATTACTAAAGGAGTTTTATTTTTGTAGCAGTGAATGGACAATATATGATACGAACAGATACACTTCTCGCATTGGCAACTTTCACTCTTGACCATCGAGCGCGCTTTTTGTGTACAAACTGACGCTGTACTGTGAAACTTGGCACGGTCCTCGCGATTCTGGAGGATGTAACATTTATTTCTGGAGACCTTGGCCATGATACCTATGCTGACAACAATTTTCAGGTATAATTTTAGACTTTATTACCGGGTAATACAGCATAATAAAAATATTTATTTTACTTTTCGGATGAATAAAGAATGCTTTAGACACGCTGTCTTGCCAACCAATCAAATAAATTCACTTTCGCGCGTAATTTCTTCCGTGTCGCTTTATTATCTATTTTCTTATTTTAGCTGGTTACAAAATAAAATAACGCATTTACGCTTGGTCTGAAGATTTTAGGTTATAATTAAAATTATTTTCGAGGTCGACAAACAACCTTCGACGCAAAATAAGAACGAAGTACTTAATAAAATACGGCAAAATCTTCTAATGGCTACGCTTTGTGCAAGCATAGATATGACATCATTCACACTTGGTCACCAATCGCCTGCATCAGTATCAGATTAACTTAAAGTTTGTACATAGTTATTTGTTTTATATACTCGTATATAAGTATAAAACAATAAACATTTGAATTTATTATATAAAATAAATAATTAATAAATAATTATTTATTTATTACATTTTATTATATTTATAAAATAATATAAATCTGAGCTCTTTTAATGGTGTATGATAGACCGTACGTAAATAGGTATTTACTTAATCGGTTAAAGGTGAACATTAAACAAATAAAGTATGCAATTGACATAGCTAACTTAATTTTATAGTTCTATTTCATTTGCTGCAACGTCACTCGGGGTCAGCTGAAAATCAGCGTCATGCAGGTATCTTATGATGCACACGGCAAATGCTGAGCTGTCTGGTGTTACAGACAGTCATTCTGTAACTATATTAATATAAGAAGTAATGTTTGTAACACTTAACATGTATAAATGAATTTTATTTCTTTTTGACACGTCATGTAACCTACCTAATAGAAATTTTAACCTGGATTCAATCTTTTAAAAAATGCCAACCCTTTGGTTAAATATATATTAGGTATATCTACAAGCTGTTCTGTGTCCGCTTTTTTTTCTTTGTTTGCTTTCCTGGAATTCAAGTTTTCTTCCTTTCAACTAACTCTAATCCCAAAAATCAAAGGGAATTGGTTGCATAATTAGGGAGCAAAAGAAGGACAAACAAACAACTTTCGCATTAATAATATAAGAAGGTTACACTCCAAGGTGTTCTGTACACGGTCTTAAAAATATTCGAAATATTTTTAATTCATAATTTCTACGCTTATGGACCCCATACCGGCCATCGTTGACTTCCGGGGTTGATATAAACCACTTTTGGCTACCACCTACATGGCTTTTATTCTATTCAAGTTACTACAACTTATACACATCTTGTCGTATGAGAAATGTCAATATTCCGATTAAACGGTATACTATTTAACCTACCTTCTTACTGACGTTGATGCATTATGCATAAACTAAATCTCATTAACTATATAGTGATTATTTAACTGCGATCGTGATATAAACATGCTGTGGAAATGTACAGTGACGATCGACGGAATATAGAAATGTGGGAGACCTTGTGCCCCAATTTAGATTTATAACTCTAATAATAGGTGTAGTGCAGTCGTTACTTGCCATTAATTAATAAACGCGTGCGTACGTCTGTCAATAAAACTGCCAAATAAACATCTAAACGATAAATAATCTATAGATTATTTAACTTGTTATTATTTTTAAAATATCGTACTTAGGATCATCCTTAGTAATATTATAAATGCGAATGTCTTTTCTATTTGTACTTCCTTTGCGCCTTAACTAAGCAACCAAATAACTCGATTTTAGCCAGAGTTAGTTCATAGGACGGAGAATAACATAGGTTACTTATTATCCCAGGAAAACCGACGGTTCCCATATTTGTATAAATAATAAACGCGGTCGCGGGCAATAGTAATAAAGATGTAAAGACCAAGAAATACTAACTCATAGTAGGTACCTACCTATTTTCTTTTAACTGATCAAAAGGTATTGCCGGTAGGACTTAAAGCTCCGAAACATGGTTGTTATCTATAGAACTCATTAAGAAAACTCGGTCAATCAGCGGTAATGGACAAAGCCTTAAAGGAACCTTCCGTAGTAGCATCTGATGCTTATATAGCTCAGCGAATTGAGAAGCTGAAGTGGCGGTGAGCGGGGCACTTGAAGCTTTGCGAACCGATGGAGATAGGGAGTCCCAAGATGACGGAGTAGCTACCATAAATTATTATTAAAATAGCACCAGCACAAAAGCCACACATGAGCGTGGAGTGTGGAAATGCTACAAAGGAATGCCCAGCATTAGACGTCCATAGGTTGAAATTATGATGAATGTTTGCTTTACATACTTCCTTAAACAACATGTGAATTAAAAACAAAAATAAAATTAACCAATAACTCATTAGCTTCAATTACTTTGTCCTTATGAAAATTCTGGTTGGAAACTAAATAGTCTATTTCTTCAGGATCATTAGCCGCGGCGTCTTTTTAAAAATGAAACAGAAATTAGTGCGAATGACCTGTTCGAAAATGATGTCTAGTACGTTCTTATTTGTATTTATCTACTTAAACGTAGGTAACTTCCTGTTTATCGCAATGGCGGGAGATTCTAAAGAGGGTAGCACCCGATAGCTACTCCAAATATTATAAACTAGCACGTATAGTTCGCACCTTACTTGGCTGGAATTTTAGGGAAATCCCCGACCGAGCATATGTATTTTGGATTGTCGTATATTCTCTTAAAGTCAGCATGTTCATTGATAATTAATTCATAAATTTGTTAGGGTTATTTTTATCCCCCGAATTTATACCTATAAATTCGGTAGGTAGAATTGTTTCCAGGTAAATTAGAAAATAAAAATCAGATCAGAACTAAAAAATTATAATATTTAATTACATACAACACAAGTGTATACTAACTAGAGTGTAAATAACTGTATTATTAACAATAATAATCATTTACTATAACATTTTTGGACCATATACATTTGAGCCAATTAGGAAATTCGAACCGAACCGCCGCAGTACCTAGGAAAATTGATTGCAAGCTTAATTTATAGGATCCAAGAGCGTTAGCAAATACTACTTACAAATCTTGGAAGGCCCGTTAATTATAGTATAAATGGTTGCTAAAATTAAGCATGCATTCAAAATTATTTGTGTGCAGATTGCGGCAGTTATTAGGTTCTTTTAATAAAATTTTGAATTTAACGACCAAAGAATTTATATTACCGACACTCTAAATATATTTGAATTAAAAATAGTTAAGTACATTCAAATGGGAAAAATATTACTGATTATCATAGTAAAAATGTCACAGAAAGTGTAAAATATCACTAGATTCATAAGAAACACACGAATCAAAATCTATATACATATATCTCTAACTTTAGCTTCTTCAAAATAAAGTTATTGGAAAGGTTTTTCATTCTACATATGCGATTTGCATTAGATATGAATGTGTTAGAAACAATAAATTTGATAATGCTTTATAATAAAAGTAAAATAAAAGTTCATAATAAGAATAAAAAATATAAAACCTGTAACTATTGGAAAAAAAGATGTAATCTTCAACTGTAAGTGATGGTGAATGGTATTTATATATTTATAACATGATCTTTGATATGTGCAAAGATATAATACTAACCTTACGCTCTAACTACTTAATATATGCCCTTAGTTACATTAAATATCCTTAAAAACTAAATTTTTAAATTAAGCTCCAATCATTAAAATACTTTGATCTAGATTCTAGACGATAAACCTGTAGAATTGTAGAATGTGTAAAACATTTGATTGAAAAAAAAAAAAAAAACTCAAGAATCCATATCTGGAGCCTGCGATATTGAAGTTCTATGCAATACAAGAACTTGTTTCAATTTGAACCTCAGCGTCATAGCAACCAAAAACCCATGACCTTAATACTGTAATGAATAAGTGAGTGTTTTGATATATATTATTTGGAAATAATTCCAAAAACACGACCGTTCCAGAAATTTTACAAAGTCGTTTACGCTCCTTGATCCTAAACGTCACTATGTTATTTTGTCTTTACCTCCAGATATGTCATCAAATTTCTTATTAATTGCAGTAGAGGTGGGAGTTCTAAATTGTGTTTAGTAATTTTTTAAATAAATTATTTTAGGCCATGAGACAGCACGTTTGATGATCGGTAAAATATATATATCTCATAAAGCTTCAGTAATTAAAACTGCCAAAAGGATCCAAAAGTTATAAAAAAAAATTATGAACGCTTTTGATTGAGTAATTCATTAAAATATCTATAGAATAATTCCTACAATTACCTAATATAATTGCGACTGTAAAAATTGCTTTCAAAAAATTATATCATACATCATACAGATATATATTACTTACAATAATAATTAATAAAAAGGGTACATCAAGGCACGACGTTAGGCCCTTTATTGTTTATCGTGTTTAGTTACATCACAAATAAGTTCGAGTGCAAATTATAACTTATTTTCTTAAACCTGCTACTTGACCTGACATAGAGATTCAAGGCACAAAATTTCTATAAATTGGAATGTAAAAACCATTAAGACTAATATAGAACAGAAAAAGTGTAACTATGTTTTGCTGTTAGACTTCATATGAAAGATATATAGTTTGAGAAGAATGAAGTTTTATTAAAAAACTATTTCGAATAATAATAATGATGTTTTATATTTTCATAGCACCTTCCATGGGAAGAGATTATATCTATTTATTACATTACATCAATGCTTACTGTAAATCGTTAAACATAATAATAGTAAAATATGAACTAAATTTCAGATTTTTAATCTGGAGTAAACAATATGAATCTACAATATCAATCAATATTCTTTTTAATTTCTTTGTGAGTAAAACCATTTGTCCCGTTTAAAGTTAATTCAAAGGATGTCGAAAAAATATTGAGTTATTTAGGAACTTTTAGCATACTTTTACTACTTAGTTCATATTTTACAGCAAATTTCTTAAAATGCATTTTCTAGTAACAAATGGATGGAATTTGACACCTATTCAATACAAAACATTTTTACTACAGCTAAATTTATTGTCCATGATTTAAACGTTTAACATGCGGAAATAAATCATATATTGTAACATTAAAATTACTTATATAAATGATTAACTTGTTACAGATAAACAAACAACATAATAATAAATGATGTTGTATAAAAAAATCACTTCCGGTAATGATTTGTAGCACATCAGAAAAATCTAATATTGTAAATATTTCTTTACCCCAACTGTGATATCTATTTTTATAGTTGGGTTACTAAAAAAACTTTCATAACGTTATCACTAATTTACAAGGCCATTTGGAAAAAGTCCATTTTCCATCATTATAAATGATTCCTAGACGAGCTTTTGAATTATTGTTAATACTTAGTATTTAGGACCGTTTTCTGTTTGCCAGTCATCCGTGATCCTATTCGATCTTAAATGAAAACACGGCTGATATGATGGTTGTCACCGCGTAATTCTTATTTAAACTTGTTATTTTAATTAACATGAATGCTCTACTAACTACCAATCGGCATAGTACCCACCGGGCCCCCATTCCAACTATGTATTCGTGTGGTGATTTTATATAAGTATGATAATAGCAAAAAGATTATTCTAAAAGCTATTTCAAAACTTGAATATATCTTAATACCTACCAATAGTATTTCATTACGATAATTTAACTTATTTACTTCAATTAGGTACATTGATATGCTTTTGAATACAATACCGTATCACGTATAGTGATAGCCAACAACGGTTCGTAAAATATAGCTTGAAAAGCATTTCAGTTGTCACACGTAACAGAACAGCAATAGTAACGACATATCGATTTTAAAAATAAAAGTAATGTCTGTAGTAATAATAAAGCCGAGGTATTTGTTCGTTCGTTCGACGCGCTGAAACGTTCGAACGATTTAAAAAATGATTAAATATTTTTTATCTCAATTCTTAAGGAATTTTGTAGATTAGAAAACATCATGCTACAACCTTGAGCAGTCACGTGCACACGATGCGAGGCTGCGGCACGTAATGTCAAAGTTTTAGTAGTATTTGGCAAAATCATTAGGTCTATTCCCACTTTGTCTCCAAAGGAAAATGTTTGGTGTTCTTCCTAGTTTCGACAAATTTACCAGAAGACATTTTATTTCCTCGGACACTCTTATCGTAGGTAATATTTGTATTCTGCTTCTGTCTTGTGATTTTTTTTAATATTCTTCTTCTGTTTTTTTTAACTTGTTGTGTACAAATAAAGAGTTTAAAATAAATAAGTAATATTAAAGGTCGGTGAAAGTTACTTGATAGGCGTACAAACGACAAAAAGATATATTATCTATTCGATAAATGGACAAAAAAAAAGTTACTCGGATAAGTTGGCTACCACTATATATAGTTTTCGTATTAATCATTGTGATTTTTAATAGCCATAATATATTTATTACAAACTATTAATTTTTACCTAAAGTAGCAAAATTCTATTTATATTGACAAACTACTGTTAAAAATCAGTTCCATTATTGCTTTAAATACATCTTTTAACTGTACTAAACAAAGGTCAACGAAAATAGATAATTTATCTTAACTATCAACGACATAGATAGTCACTGTAATTTTATTTAATGCATTGTTTGGAAACAACTTAACTGCTGAAAGTTGCGGTTGTCCTTTGTTTACAGGAATTATCTCTGTTAGTTGGTCTTTGTTTACCTTGAGGAATAATTTTTAAGTTAAGTACATAATATCATTTTAATATAATACATTACATTACAAGTACACGGAGTACAGGGCCCTGTTCTACGAGACAAAACAGTTTCCAGAAAGGTCCCCCTTTCTTTGGATGGAAACTAGTGAAGCCGACCAAACCCTTTTCACTCTGAGAGGAGAGCCGTGCCTTGTATTTGGGCGGCAATGGGTAGATGATGATAATGACATAGTATTATCCGTAATCAGTGGCGTGCACAGGGTTTTTGACCAGGGTATGCATAAAGCAGGAAGATGCCACCAAATGGAAAAATCCTTTGCATTTATAAGTTATATAAAATTTTAGGGTAGGCAGTGCTTTTGTGCATGCATGAAGTGCACGCCACTGTCTGTAATATACATACGTAATAAAATCTAATATGGAATGCACGATGCATTAGATCACTACAATGGAATGTCTGTTTCACTTAATGGTGTATTGTAATATGATAAATCTGTTGTTTATTTTAATGCTTAAATTTCATGAAGTACTAGTACAATTGGAAACATATTTTTGCAATTTAGGTTATAGGGTATGGGATACAATATAAAAATCGTCTATGACCCATATGCGGCTGAAGCAACGGGGCACAGTCTAGTATTATTAAATACTGATTCAATGCGATTATAGATCCAGAGCAAATTGTGTGTTTGCCAACGGAGTTTCGAATTGTAATCATGTAAACCAACATTATTAACCTAACAGTTTATATTACGCTGATCTCAGTAACTTCTAGTCGGATTCGAAGTTACATATAACTCTACCCGACTACCTATAGTTACTACAAATGAAACCACGGGAGAAAGCTAGTATATTGACAAATCGAATAATAATTTTCCGAGTTAATATTTTTACTGATCCCGTTTCTCGTTTTAAACGTATTTCAGCTACAAAAAGCTCAGCAAACAAACGTTTTTGATATTATTATAAATTTATAGATAGATATTTTGATAAAAAAATAACATTTTTTTACTACTTATTGCAGGAACAGTTGACAAAATTTTTCAAAATTTTAGCAGAAAATGGTTTTACCTTAAGAATATCGTAATTATTTTGACTAAAGATCTAATTAAATTATACGTTCAAGGGGATGGAAATGTATGTAAAATTTACATCTTCCCAATTCTCCGTACATAAAATATGCCGGGATTAGAATGGATTCTACTAGCAAAATCATCACTAATAATATTATAAATGCGATTTCGTGTCTGTTTGTTTGTTATGCGCGGCTTATATTAGAGGTGAGACGTAAGATACTTGTTATACCGAAAGAGCACCCGGGTGCCGTTTCCACTACATTAAAAAAAAAACTTCCATCAGTCACCGCGTTAAGTAAAAAGAGCTCCGGCTATTTTTAAAAGAGGCGGAATTTTATATGAATATCATTATCAGCTATTGCTTTATACATGAGAATAAATTATGACATTCCACACCAATTAAATTATAGGAAGGTTAACTATTTACTTGAAACATGGATTGTAATTACTTTAATGTACCCACTTTAAGAGACAGTGGCTAAACTTGTATAACATGTTATCGTGCTTTAGGTATATAAATTAACCTATTGACAGACCAAAACATTTTATGACTGGCTACTTTCTTATTTATTTTGTTGTATGGTGCTTTCACCATACAACAAAATAAATAAGAAAGTAGCCAAAGTCCGATCAGAGATCCGTTTACGTTAAGTAACCTTTAGCTTAACAGTTGAAAAAGAAAGCTTTTAGTTTTTAGAACAACAAACAAATCTCAAAATCAAATGCAAGCGGCAACGGGTAGTAAATATATGAAAAGTTGCTGCTCTGACAGATGTTTCCAAGTGTTGGCTAAGTTAACGTTTAATCGTTTATTACTGACTATACGTCTCATAAGAAGGTTCAGAGACATTCAGCGGGCGATGGAGAGAGTTATACTCGGAGTATCTCTACTTGATCGAATCAATAATGACATTTGTGGAAGAACCAGAGCTAACGAGATAGCTCAACGAGTCGCGAAGCTGAAGTGGCAATGGGCACATAGCACGGAGGACCGATAGACGTCAAGGTCTCAAGGTGCTAGAATTGGGACCTCGCACCGGTAAAGGTTGGTAAAGCCCGACGGTGTGGACAGATGACATCATATTAGTCGCAGGGAGAAACTGGACCCGAAAGGTATTTGGAACTCCTTACAAAAGACCTTTGTCCAGGAGTGGACGTCCATCGGTGGACATGATGATGATGATGATGTTTTTTTTATAAACCAGGTCCTCAGAACTGCTGTCTCGCACGGCGATACCTCTCGAGTGTGTACTATAGATGCAGGATCTGTCCATCGTCCTTGCTTGTGATGCTGTGAGGGAAGTGAGGCTCTGGTTGGTCTTCGAGGGTGACAGCCGTAAGGTCTACGATCTCGTCGTGGTCGTCTTGATCGAATCTGAAACAAGTAGTTTGTTTTCTCTTGAACATTTATTTGCAAAAGTTTCCATTGTTTCTTTTTTTTTAATCTGTGTAGTTTTTCACAGTGAAAAACGGAAGTGGTCACTCTTGACCATAAATCTTAATATTTCTGACTAAATGGTCATTCAGTTCATTATTTTTCATTCATCTTGATGGAAAAAAATATCAACCTGAATTATATTCGAAAAAAGTTTCTCTTCGCTATTTATTTAAATTAAAAAAAAAAAACTATATAATAGTCATTACTGAGTATATTGGTTGCTTTTTATGAATCTTTTAATGATCAAAAAAAAATCTCAACATCGCGTCGCATACTTAATTCGAATCCGGTCACGTCACGATCTTATAGTACCTTTTTAGGAGAACCAGTAACCCGTAAGTATGGTTAAGATCATCTTAGCCCTACAGGGCTTAAAACCCGGTTCTGCTCTTTAATTAGGTTAAGGCTTCGGGTTCGTTTATTAACCGGCAAAACTATTTCTAAATCCGTAACGAGTTAACCCGCTACGATCTCATCACCTGTGCGTTAAGATATTTGAATAAAAAAAAATAGTTCTAGTACCTGTCCTCATCTGTCTCGCTGGGTGGTTGGGAGGCGCGGGGGTCACGGGGGTCGGGGGGCGGGGGGCCGGCGCGCTGGTTGGCGGGCCGAACCGTTATTATGAGGTTCGATGAGTTCGCCACCATCATGTCCGTTACCTGAACAAACGATACAAAATGAGGGAAATACTTACTTAATTCGTTTAGGCACTTATGAAGCATTACTAAATATGCTTCCATTACTTTAAAATGATGGTAATAACTACATTTGTTAACTAAACTTAAACTAAGAACTTAAGCTAGGAGGGTTCCGAAAGAGCCCCCAGGGTAGCCCATCTTGGATTGCATCATCACTAACCATTCGGTGAGATTGCTGTCAAGGGCTTATTGTGATGATATTAAAAAAAAACTATAACAGAATAACACTCCAAAATCCAGTTGCAATAATAGTAAAATATACTCGTAGACTAATATTATTGCAACTAATGTCTATTATTAACATTTTAAATAGAGGTCCAGTGGTAATAACAGATGTCTTTTATTAACACTGATAATAATAGAGATCCAGTGGTCATAATAGATATATATTATTACCATTGGCACTTTAATTTCTATTGTCTCCTGGCATTGCCATTAGCTGCATTGAAACCAATCTTTTGGGATTTAAACACACTATCAGTACAAGGACTCACCTGATCTAAAGTTTTATTAGAAACATCTATGCCATTGACTTCGAGCACCTCATCATTGACCCCAAGCAGACCAGTGGACTCGGCGAGGCCACCCGGGACTAGCCTCGATATGAAGATGCCTGGCGACCGCTCCACGCCGTTCGGTGTCACCCGGACTGATGTTCCATCTCTGAAAATGGATAAGTGAATGATAACTTTCTACATTGATCGAGCAGTATAGGCGCATTGAGAAAGCTTCGGCTGAAGTTTCTGTTGTAAAAGGTGTAGCCGAAAGTTTAAGGGCATTTGTAATAAAAATTATTACAAGAATTAAATTTAAAAACCCCTTTTACAATGATCAAGAAAAAGAAAAATCTAGAAAAAAAAACCAAATTATTAATTACCACTATTCTACGTACTTTATGTGGTTATAAATTACTAATAACTTTTGTTTAATTGATTATTTTTTGTTGCAATTTTGATTAAATTTTTGTTTTTTTATATTTTTATCCCATTTCATTTAGTTTCCCTACATACACTACAGCGTTCTATTTTATTTTTTTTGCTAGCTTTTACAGTCTCCAAGTTGTACATACACTGGGTTTTAGCTTAGAACAAAACTTGTTATTATTTATATTTAGATTAAACTATAGTTTTTACCTGTTTTGTATATTGTTTTATCTAATAACAAGAAAAAAAAAATATGACCGCTGAACACCATTTCCCCGCACCCCTCCGCATCGCACCCATTCGTGGTCCCATGGGGCCGCTGATTTGACTCGTTATATATCTATTAAAATATGGTTTGGATTTTATTAATTGTTTTATTTACCTTATAAAGAATCCTAGAGGTCTGTCAAAGCCATGTTTCAGTAATTTCACTCTTCTACATGTCTCTGGAACTATGTCTACATCTATGATTGCAGATACCTGAAAAACATTATACCTAAAAATTAACAAATTATATACTAGATATACCAATTACTACAGTAAAAGTATAGGGTGTGTTATAACTACGGAAACAGCTATCAAATGAAAGGGCTTGACTATTAGAAGTCTATTCACTGTGACAAATTTCAAATCCAAGATGGCCGCTACCATAAAATGGCGATTGCATTTTTTTCACAACTCCCTCAACCTGCAGGGCTAGCACGGGCGCGAGATAAAAATTATGTCCCCCGATTATATCCCCTGACAAGGGATATAATTAACGTGCCCACCTGCTGAAACATGGAAAAGGAGTTTACCCCCGTTTATTAATACACATATATTATTTGGATATTATTTCCACTTATGCGCCAGTGCTCTGAGAGTTGATAAAGCTGTGGGAGAAGATAAATTTATTATCCTTTTCCCGGGGATATAATTGTCTCCTGCCCATGCTAGCCGAGCAGGGTATAAATGAAAGGGTAAATAATAAATATACTACGACAATACACACATCTCCATCTAGTCCTAAAGTAAGCGTAGCTTGTGCTATGGGTACTAAGATGTCTGATAATTATTTCTTGAATAATATACCTACAATAATATATAACATATAGATAAACACCCAAACAGCGTAAAAAATTCATGTTCATCACACAAACACTGTCCAGTTGTGGGCATCGAACCCACGGCCTTGGACTCAAAAAGCAGGGTCGCTGACCACTGCGCCAATCGGCCGTCGTAATAATATACGCGGTATTAAAAATCGGGTTTTTTTTTTTTAATTTTAAAGTTTTATTATTTAGATGTACCACAGTACTCACCATTCTAAAGTCGTGAGGATTTGATATTGCGAGCCCTTTGTTCTTAGCCGGTGTGCCGCTGAGTATCGACGAGATTATGTTCCTCGGTCGCATCGTGCCATAGCCGTTTAATTCTTCCAAACTGTCTCCTATAAACAAAGAAAAAAGTCCTTCAGGTAACCCATTACCGGCCCACTACAGAGCACAGATCTCCCACAATGAGAAGGGGTTAAGGCCGTAGTCCACTACGCTGGCCCAGTGCGGATTGGTGGACTCCACACACCTTTTCATTACGTAGAACTCTTTGGCATGCAGGTTTCCTCACGATGTTTTCTTTCACCGTTGAAGCAAGTGAGTGATATTCTCATTACTTAAAACGCACATAACTAAGAAAAGTTAGAGGTGTGAGCTGGGATTCAAACTCGGCCCCCCGAAGGCAATTAGAGCTCCTACCCAATGCGCTATCACCGCTTCCGAGCATATATATATATATATCATCATCATCATGTCAACCAATGGATATCCAGTGCTGGAAGTCCCTACATATCGTTTCAAATAATGGATGTCCAGTGCTGGAAGTCCATTGGACTTATGTCCCTGCATATCGTTTCAAATATATCGGTAACTATGGTTCATCTAAGGATTTCCTCATTCCTGATTTAATCACGGACGGACGGACGGACTGGTGTACCTCACTCCAAGCATAGCTCTATCGCCCGATTTTGACTTGCCTTGATGATTATGATTATATATAAGAGGATCCGGCGAGGTCGTTCTTAGTATTTTTGATGACATTATTTAGAAAAAAAATCTGAATAGTAACGTGCCATTTCAATCACAGCGCATGAAAAATTTATAAATTGGTTGAAAAATGTGTATGCATATTTACATCTTATATATATATTTCTTGTGTGCGTGTGTATGCCACTAAACTCCTCCTAAACGGCTGGAACGATTTAAATGATTTTTTTGGTATGCGTTTGGGTGGCACCCTGGATGATTTAGATTCACAAATCAGCCCGACAGATGGCGCTGAGGTCCGCTTGTATAATTATAAAAAAATTTCTACGCAAACTCATTGTTCATTGTAAAAAGCTCGTACAGTATTTCCTGGTATATTTTATTAAAGGTTTTGACCCAGATATATCGCTACGAGCCGGACAAAATGCGTTTCAAAGAAGGTACCTACCACTGATGTGACTAAGCAACGTGGTATATAGAACTTGCACAGAACTTTATTTGGTAACCTGCTCCCAGGTGTCTCATTACTTGACATTGCATTAATTGTGTTAACCATGAGAACTTAGTTCCATTAATCATAGTGAAGCTAGCTAATATACTTAGTCATTACGATGTATTTGTAAGATCACTAATATTATAAATCCAAAAGTGTGTTTGTTTGTTTGTCCTTCCTTCACGCACTAACTAAGCAACCTATCAACTTGATTTTTGGCACAGAGTTAGTTGAAAAAACGGAGAGTAACATAGGCTACTTTTAATTCGAGGATAACAACCGAGATTTGTAAAAAAAACCGTTAGTTACGCGGACAAAGAACGTGAGCAACATAGTCATATTATAAAGGCGAAAGTTAATAAGAAAGTGCGTATGTTTGTTAAAGGCAACACCAAAGGCAAAACTAGAGGCCGCGCCGGTCACTGGCAGGTGGGCTGACCAGTTGAAGGTGTCTATAAAATCCAAAAATGGCCTCAACGATGGAGACAATTTACCTACTCGAAGGTGAGACCTCAGCAGGAGCAGGACCACGATCTTCAGTAGGTAATGAAGGAATCACCATAGAGAGAGATGGTTTGTTACTCCTTCACACCGCAACTATTGAACCAATTTGACCGAAATTTTGAATGGAGATAGGAAACCCTGGCTTTAAACGTAGATTTTTACCCCGTTTAAATCAATCAATCACGTCGATGTGCTATAACTGAATAAGCTAGGCCATGTAAAATTCCCTGGAAATTAGATTTATAAGTACTATATTATGCGCCCCGCGGTAATACCCGTTGTATATAAGTCTGTACATATTATCATTATGAAGCCATTAGGGTCGGGTTTCCTCTGAGAATGAAAATGGAAATAGTCCCTTAGTGCAAACCGGTCCATAGTCCAAAACGCTGGTCATTACTAGACCTCACATGCCTTTGAGAACATTATGGAGAACTGTCAGGCATGCAGGTTCCCTCACGATATGTTCTTCCACCGTTAAAGCAGGTGATACGCAATATAACTCCGGAGGTAAGTAAGAGGAACGTGTGCTAGTGTGTTTTTTTTTCAAATATAGTTATAATTGACGGACCAATCAGATGGCCTACCTGATGGTAAGTGGAATACCACCGCCTATAAACAGCGCAACACTTCGCAGGGCACGCTATTAACACGTCATGGTGATAGTACTTCCCAGGACGAGCTCTGTCACAAAAAGCTCTAATACTACTGAAATTGTGAGAGTAGTTAGCCTGTTTGCAACAACTGGCCAGCTTCACGTGTAAGCAGTCTTTACGCGATATTAAACAAATAATAATGTAAGTCTACATTGCATCGTACTATTAATCTCATTTGTGGATTATTTTTATGTCCATGTTCGAGATGCAAAATACAAAATAAAGTAGTCAATATTATTACAGTTATAACTCTCGTGCAATAACCGTGCAATAATCTACACATCGCGTCGTCAAGTTTACGTCACACGTAAGATGTCTTAACGCGTCATTTAACTAACTAACAAATTGAATGGAAGGATTGTTATCAACATGTATGGACATCTGAGATCATTTCATGCTGTAACGGTAATATTTTTAAACTTGCATGCGACATAACCTACCACGACACTATTATGCGACATAACCATAATAGTGTCTCATTATTTACCTACGCCTTAACTAGCTCTCCGAGGCACGGGGCTGGACTATGCCAACTTCGTAACTCAACTCCGAATTAATGGTACCTCCTACTGAGAAAATCGTAATTCATGACGGAAAATCCCAATACCTAACAATCTATAAAGTAAAATCATGAAATCGATCCACATCAGAACCAGTACATAATTGTTTAAGATATGAGAGATCGGTATAATATTATCTGAGATAAATCTATTGAAAAGATCTTGAAAACTCGCTCTATCGAAGACTCCGACAAGAGATCGCTTCATAAAAACCTTGAGGTAACAGCTCTCGAACCACAAAAGCCTAGTGAGGTCGTTTGCAAATGAGCTTAGAAATAAAAAAAAAATTTTCATTCTTCACTTTTCTTTTTACAAAAATAGCGACTACATATAAAATCTATACTAATCATCACATAGTATAAAACAAAGACGCTTCCGATGTTTCTACGCCTAGACCTTTGAACACCGCAACGAATTTGCATGCAATTTTCAGTAATAGATTAAGTGATTCAAGAGGAAGGTTTATAAGTGTGGCCAGCATGAATATTGTAGTAGGAAAAGGCAATGAAATTCAAAAATGTGTAACAAACATATTTTTTTACGCTTCCATTGCAAACGCGGCTTAAACTTTACAGGAAAGATTAAATCAATGTAATGTAATCACTGCTAATTGCCCCAGATAAGTGTCTACATTGTATCCGTGTTAAGACGGGGCGGGTCGCTAGTATCATGCAAGATCGATTTTGATCTTATTAAATATGGACCCTGGATTACCTACATTTATGTACCTAACTTTAGGTAATCGAGGCGTCATACGTAAATATTCAAACCCCATGGTTATGTTTGCCAACTTTTTTCGTTTTGTATGAAAACTGTAATACAATTTATATTCTCTGAATCGAGTAATACTTTTTAAAAATTGTTCTAGTACCAACTTATATAGTAACCCGTGTCCAAATAATTATATTTATAGTAACACACTTGTTATAATTCTGCTTTGTAAACTTACCTACTGTACATTAGCTATGTCTACATCATTAAATCGACGCGCTCTGTTGGATTAGCTTATAGTGGCTTAATGAATCATCGTGGCGTGAAAGTTATGGGATTACAAATTTTTGGTGCAAGGAAAAAGAGATAAAACCCACATTGGGTGGCATACTCCATATACTGATATAAGAGCTGTAAGCATATGCTTCCTTGGTCTAGTGGTCAGCATTTTCGAGTGCGGGCCAATGCATAGGATTGGGTTCTTCTATAAAAATCTTAGTAGCAGCCCGGTGTTTGAAAATTGGCGTAGATTGACCCCCGTGTTTCAGAGAGCACGTTAAGCTGTCGGTCATGCGCCTGAACTCATTCCAGTCGTGTCGGATCGCCATCCCATTGGACTATGAGAGTGAGGGAATAGACATTGCACCTGTGTTTGAGAACAAAATTATTGTGTTCTATAATATCTCCCACATAGTTTGAAAATCTCTCCGAAGATTGACTACCGTGGCCGAAATCGGTCAGGAAAACCGTATGTTTTGAAGCAGTTCGAAACATACGGTTATTTATAACAACGAGGTTTTGTGTATTATTTCCAAATCGAGTCAAACATTTTTAGGTGTTGGTCTTCTAACGAAACGTTCTCCGTATTCAACCGAACCGATATAATATAGCTAAAGTATTAAATTAATTTAACTATATCTTAGCAAAAAAACAAATTCCAACTGCGTGGAAGGACAAAAAAACAAATTACTTTCATATTTATAATAACTCGGGATATTTACGGAGGTTTTGTTTCAAAACGCGTTCTTTCTATAAACTAAAAACGTGCCATTGTATCTTTGTGTTTGTTCGTTAACCGAAGATAATTATTAACTACGGCTTCTTTAGGTCAATCTTATTTATTTAGGTCAATGCCATCAGACGGTTTAAGGCCGGAAACAATTACTATAGCGAGCACTTAAGATCTTTGCAAAGTTGACTTTTACGGTTCCATACCCGAATGATGGCAATGGGAATATTTTAAAGGGCTGCCTCCGCCTGTGTTTTAGTACAAATTAGCCCTTGACTGCAATATCACCTGTGATAAGTGATTTTGCCGTCTAAGATGGCAGCGGGCTATCCTGCTAGGGAGTATGGCAGTTATATTAAACTTCTCTTAATCGGTTTCTACGCGACATCGTACCAGAACGCTAAATCGCAAAGCGGCACGTCAGTAGGGTGGTAACTAGCCACGGTCGAAGTCTCCCACTAGACCAGACTAGAGAAAATTCAGAAATTATAAATTCCCAAATGCTCCTGCCGGGACCGATTCCCAGGTCTGGGACCTGATAATCGAACTTAAAAAGACAGCGTTCACTCAGCGCACAAATAATTCAACTTTCCTACTACAGTCGTAAATAAAAGAAAAACATCTGAAGAAATTTGGAATCTGCTGATCGGTTAGTACCTACCTCTTTAAATATTTTATTCTTCTTCATGAAACCACCGCAATTGATTAAATTGATACCGCGCCGCTGACAATTCATGTAGGATGTTTCGTATCTATCGAGCTTTTAATTAAGTTTATTACTCTTTTTACCATTGCATAGTTGGTTGGAGTCTTATAAAAAATGTCACCGTGTTTATATTTTAATGACGATTTGTTATGTAAAAAATGAATATTTTATGTTTGTTTAAGAGTTATAACAACTTTTTACCCACAAAAATGTTAGTTGCTGTTGCAATGTCAAACATAGCCGCGTAACGTTGCTTCCAAACCTTATCACATTTGTTGGTTAACAAACACGGGAGTGTCACATTCTATGCTAATTTATACCACTGCAATAATGAGTGCCGTACTATTGAGTGAGACGCATATGGCATTCATACTTAAAAATAATATTAACCGCTACTGCTATAGGAATAAGAGTGATTATAGGTTATATAAATTATGAAGTAATTTAGCCCATGGGCTAGCTGTGGTACGTCCGCGTCATTGCAATATTAGCACATAAAAGTTACCATATTAGTAAACATTAGCGGATATTTAACAAGATTCTTTAAATTCATTATAATGTTCAACTGAAAAAATAGAATATAAGCACTAGTTTCTTTTAAAGGTTCTAGCTGTTGCCTGGGTTCTTAGGCCATGTTTATCACGATTTTTTATAAAGGTTGTGGAAACTGTTTGTTTTCCTGGGATAAAAAGTAGACTTGATCATTAGGCTTACGCAGGTATCACTCTTCTTAATTCTCTGCATATTATGTGAGGTCAGCATATATTTTCTCCTTCCACACACATCCGTCAACTCACCATCAATCTTTTTTGCTCTTCCTTTATTTTGTTGTCCGAAAGGAAATGTAAAAAATTTGTTTATTTTGAACCGTTTGGAACCCTCTTAGCTTTAAGTTTAGGTTAACCAATGAGTAACCTTCCTCATAATCATCTGTATAAGTGCCTCTGATAGGCCTACATGAATAAAGAAGTTTTGAATTTTAGTATAAATGTGTAAATATGTAAAGCCCAAACCAAATATATTAATAACTTCAGAAAACCAAATTTCACATACCTTTCCTTTGTATTATAACCCTGAGAAGTGGCCTTGCCGTGAGCAATGCTCTAGCCAAGTTGTCATCATTATTGATGGGCAACAAGTCGCCATCTCGGGGGTCAGTATAGCTGATCAGGAAGGCCACATCATGCAATCTGTGAAGTTTCTCTATTAATCCTTTGAAGTCTTCATATTTAAGTTTCTCTGTCCTGTTCAGTGAGAACCGACGGAATTCTGCATCAAACTGAAAATACAATTTTTGGTTATTTATTAAGTAAATAGTGTTGCCCGTATCCTCCGTGTTGCATTTATTACGAGGTTTTTTTACAAACAGGGAACCGTTTGTTTTCCTGGGGTAAAAAGCTAGGCAATGTTACTCTCCATCTTTTCATCAAAATCTATGTGTAAAATCAAGTAGATTGGTTGCTTATTAAGGACCTAAAGTAAGGACGATTATCAATTCTAAAGTGTGTTATAGCACTTTAGAATTTATAAAATTATAGTATGAAACTATGGATATAAAAATTATATAACTCAAGAATCATGAGTAGACTAAACACAAAATTTATTGCTGACCAGCATAACCCAAGCACATTTTGCTGTGGTTATTCTGATATTAATTCTGTTCCTATGGAAACTTAAAGAGAAACTTGGAGATAAAAAAAACTGTAAATACACTATAACATTGTCTAAAAACTTCAAGTTGATCAACTACTATTAGAGTCTTGCGGCCCCAAACAAACAGAAGCTGATACTTTGTTAACCTATAAGAAGATAAATCATTACAAAATTACATTTAAGCAGGGGCAATTTGGGAATTTATTATTTCTGTATTTTCTCAGGTCTGGTCTGGTGGAAGACTTAAACAGTGGTAAATTATCATCCTACTGACAAAGACTTGCTCCCAAGCAATTAAGCATTCCAATACAATGTCAAGTGGTATGTTACCTGTTAGGGGTATGGCATATAAGAGTTGTAGTTTTTGAAAATATATTACTGATAGTACCCATGTTCTTAACAAGCGCTACATATGTATTCCAACGTACATTGTACTACATTAGCCCCTCCTGGTATTATGTAGAATATTTAGACATGAAACTTGTCATGGCCAACTAATATTAACCCAGTTTGTGGTTAATTATTTAGGCATATTTATAAAACAATCATTTTAAACGTCAGGGGCAGTTCATGCCAAGGGTTGGTATAGTAGCTCCCACGCAGCCTTCAATGGCTTCAATTTACAACATTACAGTAATCATCATCATCATGAAATCAACCCATTGCCAGCCTACTACAAGGGAATGGGTCTCTTCCAGTAATGAGAAGGATTATAAGGAAGGAAGGATTTAGGGCTGTAGTCCCCACACTCGCCTAGTGCAGGGACTGGTGGTGTACTCCGCACGACTTTGAGAGCATTATGGATAACTCCCAGGCATGCAGGTTTCTTCACAATATTTTTCTTTACCTTTGAAGCATGTGATATTTTGATGGCTTAAATCTCATATAACTTAAAAAAGTTACAGGTGTATGGCGGGATTCAAACACGGCCCCCAAAAGTAAAGTCAAAGTCAATTGGTCAATTGGGATATATCTGCACCAAATTACAGTATATTTGATTAATAACAGCAATTGCAACCATCACCATTAGATTAAAAGATGTTCTGCATTAAACCTACAATATCATCCATTAACATATTTATATTTAAAAGCATACATTAACAGCAAGTAACTTTTGCTAAACCTGGGATACATAATAGAAAACTTGTTTACATTCTTATTCTATTGTAACAACTAGATATCTTAAAAGAAAAAGAAAGGTATGGGCAAGATTGTAAATTATATTGGTTAATTGAATGATATTGCTGAACATAAAGTTACACTGAGCTAAATTTGAGAGGCATTAATTTGTGTTGACTTCATAATTTTCAGTACCAACTAATGATCATCTTAATTTACGACCCGATTTTAAAGTAAAGCCCAGAGGACAGAAGACCCGAGTATTCATTACTTTCATTAAAATATGAATCACAGTCGACAAAAGTAAGAAAATTAGAAATTTTGCTCCCACATACCTTAGTCTTAACTTCCACACTTTGGCTGTCAATTCGAGCGGCGATTTTGTTTTTCGACATCTCGACAGCATTTAACACAGCACTAAAGTTAAACTATGTTTTAAATATTTAGGCACTTATTTTTAAACATTGTAAAATATCAAAACTCAAAAGTTTCAAATTGATGAGACTTCCTTCAACACCACTCTCGCGTCGTAATTTTGGACAGCTCCATTTGGTTTACAAAATATTTGATGCATTAGTAATATTTGACCAATCGAAAAAGTTTTATCAGAAAAAGCTGGACGTTCATTGGCCAAAATATTAAGCCTTAACAATGTCTCTTGCTAGATACTGATAGAAAACAAATATTATCTTTCCGTTTTACGCATAACCCCTAACCTAACGTAGATAAACATAAAATTCAAAATACTGAGAATATCATTTTAGCACGTCAACCTTTTAAAGTTCAAAGATCAAAAAGTGAAATCAATTATTAATAAAATTTAATTCTATTATTGTATAAAATATGCATGGAAAAAGATTTCAATTTTCACCTGCTTTTTGTAGCTATGGAAATTGCCAAATAATTGTCAAATCAATGTCAAAATACAATCGTCAAAATCAAATTGTCAATACAAATCAAAACTCAAAACATAAATATATTTAGGTTTGGAAAAGTACCTAACAGATTTATTGTAAACCAAAAGAAAAACGATGAAAAATACCGATGCAGAACGCTTCAATCCATGTTTAAAGGTGCTAGCCAACATTAAATGACTTTTACTGATGAAATTTAGATTGAAAATTACATAACAAAAATTTATTTATATTTTAGGAGCAAGAAAAGTCATATCAATGCCTTAATAGAAATGGATTTAATCAAGAAAAGTGTGAAGCCTATTTCGATAACTATAACACTTGCAAAAAGTTCTGGGTGAGTGAGTTGTTTTCATGCTCTACGAAGGTAGCAATGAGGGAAAAGAGGACATTTCAGTCAGGAAGGAGAAATCATGTATGAACTCTAATACTTGGCAGTATTTGCAGAAGACTTAGGCTAAAATCCATAGTGCGTACTTTGACTTCCCTCAGCCAAAGTTAGTGTCAAAAAGATGCCAATTTGTAATGGACTCTTAAATTTATCTTGTTTTAACTATTGCTTAAGTCTAAGCACAAGAAGTAATAAAAAAAACTTAGCACAATAAACAGATGAGCATTAGAGTTCCAGAGTGTATCTTGATGTTTAGACATGCTCTATAAGAGCTGTCACCCTGTCTGATACTATCAATCTAACAGTGTTCATCATTATGAATCAATTACCAGTCTCCTCTCAGAATGAGTATTAAACCACACTGGGCAAGTACGGATTGGTAGACACGCACACTTAAGATCATTATAGAGAGAACTCTCTGGCATGTAGGTTTCTTCACAGTGTTATCCTTCACTGTTAAAGCGAGTGTAATATTTATCAGCAAAAATAAATTTAAAACACATAACTCTGAAAGTTAAGGTGCGTGCTGGATATTGAATATGTTCCTTCGCAAAAAGAAGAATTAAGCCAGAATCAGTAGGCTATCACTATAAATACTAAGTTAACACTGACTGCATGTCTATAGCAGATTTCAGTTCTGATGGCCTAGGAAGCCTTGGCCCTGAATAACATGAATAGACCTTGAACTGTACTTTAGGTGGCTTGAATACTGAGGTAATCTCATTAACCTTTGCTAATTCCTAATTATATCTCACAATAGCAATTTTAATATGTTTACTGACTAGAGACTAAGGACTTGATCTAATTTAAAGATGTCTAAAAAAATGCATAATGGATTGGATTTTTAAATTTAATTCTTACTTACGCAGTTAATATTTAAAAATAGGTGATGTTCTTGGGTGTTGTATTGTTCATGTATTCGTGTCTATTTAGAAATTGCATTGAAGTAACAGCTGTCCAATCCAGTAACCTTTTTAACAATTTGAATGTCTTCATACAAAATGCAATTTCCATATTTTTTACTAAAAGCAGCATGTTGTCAATAAAATTATATGTATAAGCTATGTAAGTTTTACTGGTGCAGCCATAAAATTCATTAAAACTAAAATTAAAGGTACAAATTGGCTAAATTAAAGCAATACTTTGGTATAGATTCTCCATTAAAGACTAAATGCGGATGGGGAAAAACTTTCCTAATAAAAAATGTTTAAATTTTGTTGATTGGTTAGCTATTGTTAGGAAAGTTACTGGGTAGGTGACCAAAAAAAAGTGGTTAATAAGTAAAATTGTAATTTCAGGGTAAGGTGACCAAAGATAGAAGAGTCAGAGGTATTGTACCATACTTGCCTAATGTTGAGGAGAGGGAGAAAATTAAAGCAGAATATATTCAGAAGATGGGAGGAAAGTCATAAATTTTAATAAAAAAAGGATTTTCCATTAAGTTTATCTATCTTTAGTCACTGCCACAAGAAGCTACAATTTTTTTAAAACTACTAAGTTATTTTGACAATTCAATAAACTACTATAATCCCAAATTCGGTAAACTCTTTTGAGTTCACTGAATTTACATATTATGTTGAATGGAATACTAACATGCAATTTCACTTGGTCAAGTTATATGTGTTTGTTTACAAAATTTATAGCTTCTTGTGACTGGGACTAAATAATGGATTAAAAATTGGTATTTATGATTTCCATGATTCTGAACCAAAATTTATTATTTATTTATGTACAGAAACCAGATATTTGAACATACCATTTCAAATATCAGTTTTTTGCCTATTAGGAACTTTACAATTAAAGATTACATTAATGCAATAATTTATGAAAGGGTTTTCTTTTTTTTTTTTAATATGCTAGAACTCGAACGAGGTTCTCGGGAATTTGACTTTGATTATTGAAATACTGTCTATACTTAATATCATATTTGGCACTGGAACTGAAGTACGATTGAAAAAACTTTACGTTTGGTATCTGATTTATTGAGGTAGGTGTAGACTATGTAGTAGTATGCTGCGTCCGGTTATTGACGCGGGCGAAGCCCCAGGGCACATATAGTTGTATGTAAAAGTGGAATAATAATTTGGTAAATAGAAAAGTGTTTACTACATGAGAAGGTTTTAAATATTGTGTTATGACCACTACACAGTTTGGTTTACTCTTTGCATTTAATGTAAAGGCTGAAGTTTTATATATAACTTATTTACTGCTATTATTATTCATTCTACCACCCTGTTATATGTAGTTTATACTTACTGTTTAAACTAAACCTTCTATATCGTGAATGTAATATACTCTTTTAAAAATAGTTTATGGATCTAACTTATTATAAATAATTTATACAATAAGCCTCAAGATTTGCCATATTAATAAAATATATTTACAACACTAACTTTTTATTCAATGTAACATTTCACTTCAAGGCACACACTATAGGGTTCTAGTACTACCTCAAATAATAAAACAACCAATTTTTTGTTTATCGTAAAATTATATTGTCACATGATAATAAAGTGATCAGTGAGAAGCGATGACATTCTGTGTATAAGCGATTATCTAGCTAGCTAAGAGTATTACTAAGCTATCACAATCACGATCAAGGCATATTGGGAAGAACATGTTCCAAAATACAACCAACCAAATGATAGGATAATCACAATGAAATATATAATAACACAAGAACTACCCTCGTCCTTAGCTCTCCTCACGGCGCTCCGCGTAACGTGATTGAACTCATTTTCTTTCAGGATCCTTTTTTATGAGAATAGGGATCCTTAGGGAAAACTCCTGTAACTTTATATATTTCATTGTGTCCTCTCACAAGAGTTTAAATGCTAGAAGATAGGAATTTTAAAATTGTCCAGATTTGGACAAACCGAAACTAAACTTAACAGTGGGAAAGGTAAAAAATATTTCACTTATTTTTTTAATTTAACTAAAAATGTGGTACACATACAAATTCCATAATAACTATGCTTGTAGGTAATTTGGCCTAACAATTTTATCTTAAGTTTTATTTTTCTTATTGAAATAGGAAAAACGATAGTCCCTCTCGCGTAAGACAACATTTGTGGTAAGTATCACTGGATTTCTTCCCACACTTTTTTGAATTCTTTAGTGTCTGTCATTTTTCAACAAATATGAACCAGAAGACCATAATATTATTCCACACTTAATCGTAGAGGCCAAATACTGAAAGAAAAACAGAAAATGTTACAGCAACTGGCAAGTGTGTATATACCCCAGTTTTTGTTATCTTTTATTAAAATTGTTTTTTTTAATGTTTCCTCTCTTACAAATTTTCTCAAATTCTGGTAATATACAGATTTATTTTTGAGTTATACCACTTTTACACTGTGAAAGTACATAATTATTATTTAAATTATATTATATAGTCTATTTTCGTGGGTAAAATAAACAAGAATGACAAGCCTATTATTTTTTTAACATAAAATAATAATTGATTTATTTGAAACTTCTTATAATTATTCTAGTAATACTGAAATTTTCAATAAAATGAATTATACATTTTATCTTAATATTAAAATTCACTGGTGTTCCACAGTTTCTCTGTGTTCATTCTTTTATTTCACTTTCTAAACAATAGACTATGATAATATTCTATAGTATAAACAGCCCAAGAGGGTGAGGCAAAATTGTGTTGGCGTTTGATTTAAGGTTGAAAGTTTGTAAGATGGTTCTGCTATCTATACTAAATCATGGGAAAACAAAAGCTGCCATCTAATCTGTGGGATTCCCAAGTGAAAGGATTTATATTATCATTTATAGGGTTGTTCGTCTATCCATCCATGTTCAAGTCATGTTTTCTCTGCAATGTAAGTATTGAGTTCCGACTTAGAATGTATACTAAATACTATAATCATTGACTCCAATTAACTTCCTTCTTTATAATTTCATGAAATAATTATCGGAACCTTTTACTTGATAATTATTATATAAAGTAAAGTTTCTTGATAATTGTTGTTTGAAAATATAAAATCAATTGAAAAGGGAATACCTGGTGGCATGCCTATAGGAAATGAGCTAGAAAAAATTAAGTTCAAATTATTAACCTTTGAGCACGCAATATTACAATGTTACTTGATCATTCAAGCACTGCATGTCTAAATACTAAACAAAGACGTAATGCCATATGTGTACCATACCATAGCACGCATGGTATATAAATGTAACGCAGAAGCATGTTACAAAGTTTCAGCTTTGATCCAAACACAGTAAATTTAAAAGAGGTAAAACATTAAACTGGTATTTAACTTTATTATACTTAACATACAATTAATAAAAACTATATTCTAACATACAAAATGTATAGCAAAACAAATAAAATAATAAGAAGAAATATATTTTGTCATAAGTTTATAAAATACTGCCAATATTAAAAATAAATCGAATTGTAATAAAAAAAACCCCAGCAATAATAGCTGAAAGTAACAATACATTATAATTAATTAACATGAATAAATTAGTTTTATAAATGGCGGTAAGTTTATCATTTTACAGAATATATGTAAGTATAAAATATTAGTATAAAATAAAATAACTAAAAAAAATTAGTATAAAATAAAATAACTAAAAAAAAAAATGAAGACTCATCGTCATTTTTAAATAAAGGCCAACGAAAATGATAAATGTAAACAAACTGATGTTATTTGCGTGAGAAAAGGATAGATACTGGATGTACTTCTCTGTCGAACGCAAATAACGTGTATTTTATATTTCTTATTTTTGTTGGACTATATTGACCGATGTTGTCATTAGAATGTTTGTCAGATTCAGCAGTGGCGCCAAGTGAAATGACAAAGGTACAACGTAATCCTGTTGTATATAAATCTCTAATATAAAATTAGTGCTGTTCTTTTCTTCTACGTTTCCTATGGAAAAAGTAGAGACTAGATTTATTAAGAGCGTCAATTCCTAAAACTACACTAGTAGTTTGGGGGATTTATATACAATAGAATTGTCACCGATGTCTAATAAAGTGATGACATTTAGAATATCACGTTATATATGAGTACTTTCTTCGAGTAGCCTCTCGCTTTATGAAGCACGCGGCATTCTGTCTTGTTTATTTACGGGACAGCTACGTCGAGTATTTAAAAAATACGTTTAGAATAATATAAACCGTCAAGTGACATAGCGTATCGATTAGTCTAGAAGGAATTAAAAAAACATCTCTAAAATATTAAAAATAAACTGTTTAAACGGTGGGTAGAAACAGATAATATGAAATGCTGGGCCAGACTTGAAGTCTTGTTGACTTAGGTCGTTCTGTCAATGCGGCCACCTTTATATCTGTGAAGTGAGGCCACCGGCTTCTATATATGTATATCATCTTATCAACCGAGAGTTGCCCTGCGCTGGTTGATAATTGTCCATTCTCTATATTCAATCTATTAGTAATCTATAGTTGTTTACATTAGTAAACTTAGCAATGTTGTTACTGTCAAAAAATATTCATACAATTCAAAAAAAATAACAACTGTTTATCAACAGATTACGGATAGACTGAATACAGAATACGGACGAATATGTACCATCATATCAACCGATAGCTGCCCACTGCTAGTCTTTTGTAAGGATATGAAAATTTGACGGTCCTATGTCATTTGTGATTCCCCGGGCGTTGGAGACAGCTATTCTAGAAGTATCTTTAAGAGATCACATCAGACACAAAGAGACCTTTATTTATACAGCTGAAGTTGCAAAGAAGTGATGGGCAACATACCCGGAGGATCGCTGGATGTGGGTCCCAAGGAGCTGGTATATTCCGAACTCCTGAAAAGTTGGTAGACCTCCCCCCACGTCCGACGTCAACAAAACAGTCGCAGGGGCATTATTTATACTAGTACGAACGAAACCAAAAAAGTTTTACTTCTTTGGCGTCGATAATATTTTTATACAAGTTTTAAAGCTGATCGCAAGCTGCACTACTTCTACTGATGATGTAATCCTAGTATGACAAGACCCTGTTTCTATTACAAGTTCGCTCACACTGCTACTAAAATATACGCGACGCGTCAGACAGTACCATCAGAAGCTTCATAGATTTTGTATCGAAGCGCACATCATTGAGTCTATTGGACACGTCTCTGTATACATTTTATGGGGCTCAAGACACCACACGAGTCTAGTTAAAATATCAACTCAGACTATTGAACTACTACGGTGAACGGTGTCTGCGCAGACACTCTTGAATTACTTCAGGGCGCAGTATCGATTTCTACACTATAGAGTACCACGGCCCTGATAGAGCACGTACAGCGACCAGTTTTAAATTAGGTTATGCGTAAGTTTTTTGTTGTAGCTTGGTATTTTGGTAAATAATCTAAATTAATTTAATTTCATTAAACAAAAGAAAAACTAAAAATTTCATACTTAAACACTTAAAATAAAATTAAATACTAGAAGACAAATCCATAGACAATGCGTACTGAAATTATAGTATATAGATATGTAAAAAACAAAAGTTTTAAATAATTTACAATAATAATGTTGTTTCGTAATAAATACATAACTACGATAAAAAAAAAACTGTGCTGACAGAAGAATATTTTTTAAGCATAAGCATAATTTACAAACTCCAAAGAAAGACTTGGTAATTAATGTTTGGGCAAAATGTCAATAACGGAAAGAGTTTATACAACAATTGCTTACATGTAAGATTCTTCAATGCATTTAAAAGTAAACGCTGCACAAAACTGTAAACTTCACTAAGATTAGGAAATTCGTAAGGTTTTCAGTTCCACGTCTTCCATGCACTTAAGGCTGAAAACAAAACTATCTACGCAAAGTTTTATAGGCAAATTTTCATAAAAAATATTGCTTCAGTTGCCATAATAGTTATTTTTTTAACAATTTGACAATGATGTAAATCTTTTGAAAATAATGTTTATAAAATAATAGATAAACAACGCTCATCTTGAAAAAAAGGCACAAGGAAATTATAAATTTCAAGACCAATCAACTGGCCGTCATGCGTTCAACCAATCACAGTACGCCCATTCTAAACTGTGATTGGTTGAACGATTCAAATCCTCTGATTGGTCGTACGCTGGACGCAAACTTGTACGTAATTACAAAACGAGTTTGAACGCCTTGGTGGCTCCATTACTTAGTTGGCTAATCGAATTTTGAATTTAAAATTAAAGAAATATATTTATAAAAAAATAGTTGTGCCCATATAAATTCTTTAGGCTTAGCGATAAATAATTTTATGGAAAGGGTTAAATCAGCGATATATTTTAATTATTATCTATTATTTTTACAAGCTTTTTAAATTGGAGGTATTACGTTCTTTACTAAATAACAGTCACAACATTTTTACAGTCAGTCAGTCTCACGCCCTTATGTCGATATTTTTATATTTATACAATGGGTATGTGGGTTATGTCTCAGCACGTATTATGTTGTATGCCATGTTGGATTTCTATTAATTCACCTGTACACAAAGGCTAGAATAAATTGACAGCCTAAATTGAGCTATCAACAGGAATGTCAGTTTCTAGTATTGCAATACATTAATATAATTTCTGTCTCGCAGTGTCTAAACTACACCAAATTGACACAATTATTAATAAGTAATGACATCCTTTTCAATATGTTCTTTGTAGAAATAGATGGAAACATTTTTTCACCTGACAATTTAGTTTCCTTTGTACACAAATCTGTAAACTATATTGACAGGTCTAAAACAGTGCTATTCTTTTCCACACGAAACATCAAACTGTAGGTTTAGTATTCTTTGCACAATCTGTAAACCATATTTAGAGGTTTAACAGGAGTGATATTCTTTTCCTCAGGAAACCTAACAAGCCCTACTTTAAGACCTGTCAATTTAGTTCAGTTTATACTTTTATGTACAACAGAATTGGCATTTGGCATATGTGATACAAAATTATTGTAATAAAAATGTGTGCACAAATTTGAATCGCTTCAATTGAACTATAATGGGTGTGTTGTGTTTCAATGTACATCGTATCTTGCGTGGTAATGATTTCAAATTATAATATTTGTGTGGTTCTTATGGCGTTGACATAAAGTTGAAAATAATATTGAATAATAATTGTGATAAATGGCATTTAACATATTGTTATGTATTTAGCACGCATTGTCGTCTAAAAGTCAATCCGCTCGTTGTTTTATGTGGAAACAGCTTATTCTGAAGTGATCGCACATTTGTCTTACCTGGAAATAGAAAACATTGAGTTGAGATTATTTTCACAGGAAATATTTCAATAAGTACATGTGTTGGCGTCCTCACGGCCGCTTTGATGTGTATATAAATGAAACTAAGTGGACTGTATATAAAGCTGATTATAATGAGAATTACAACGCTGGTAACAATTGTCTATAAAATCGTTGATCGCGTCGTCAGTGGTCCGTTTGCGAGTGCCTTTCTCCTCCGCGACCGTGCGATGTACCCGTCGACTCGCCTGGGCCCCCGCGCGTCTCCTCCCGTGCGTAACAAACGAGTATATCGTTCCCGCACAACACATTTTCTAGTATGCATTTAACATGTTAAGTGTTCATAGATCCATACGTGTTGGGAACAGTTTTTAGCTATAATTTATATAAAAGGGCTAGCATAACTTCCATTTTCCAAGCTTAAAGTCGCTTTGCGGCGAGGGTGCCTCGTGTTAAGGAACTTTTTATAATTGTATTTTTTTATCTCTACAAATACTTAAGTATTCAATGGATACTTTAAGCATGCCGTACAGTCAACAAAATATTATAAATACGAAATAGTGTACAATTGCACGGAACCTGATGAAATTATGCACATATATATATATATATATATATATATAGCTTGCACACATAGCGGTGATAGCTTTAGCGGTTAGGACTTCAGCTTCACTTTCGGAGGGCCGAGTTCGAATTACAGCACAGATCTCTAACTTTACTAAGTTTTGTGCGTTTTAAGCAATTAAAATATCACTTGCTTCAACGGGGGAGGAAAACATCGTGTGGAAACCTGGATGCCTGAGGAGTCCACAAATCCGCACTGGGCCAGCGTGGTGGACTGCGGCCCAAATCCTTCTGACTGTCGGAGGACCCCCGCCATGTAGTGGGCCGGTAATGAGTTGATGTTATGATGACAGCTTGCAAGGACATAACATACTCGTACTTGTTATCCCGGGGAATAACGGTCTACGCAGGATTTAACATGAAGTATTGATGACCTCCCTACCTCATGTACTGGTGACCGTTGTGATCTTATGTGTGAGTGGTCCTACGTTCGATCAGGCACCAGGGCAATTTGGGAATTTTATAATTTCTGATTTTTCTCTGGTGCTCGTGTGGTGTGGGAGGTTTCGGCCGTCGTTAGTTACCAAGCTACCGTCAATGACGTGCCGTCAGGCGATTTAGCGTTTGAGGCAGCGTAAAACCTGATTTGGGGTATTGATTTAATATAACTGCCTGCCAGCCCGCTACCATCTTAGACTGCATCGTTACTTACCACCAGACGTGTTTGCAGTCATGGGCTAACTTGTAGTAACTAGTAGCAGAGGAATAAATAAATAGTCGCGGGCAAAGGTTAGTTTTCCATATGAGAAAAATTCTTACCACACAGGCTCCGTAGTGTATATGTGCAAGGACACTCAAGGCACTCATTGCGTAGAACGCGGATAGTTCGTACTTCGGTAGCGCGATGGAAAGCATGGCGGCCAGTGAAAGAGGCCATAGCAACCAGTTGACTATCTCGCATCGCTGGTTGCTCATTTGGCTCACTATGAGACGACACTGGAAAAATATGTATAGTTCAAGAAATTGATTTATAATATTTAAAAAAAATACCGAGATGTATCGCACAGGTATTGTATTTGGTTGGCTTCCGTCAAGAAGTTTAAAGCCCGTTATATAAATATCATCGATTCTAAATGTAAGTATAGCTAAGTTCATAAATTACATACAGACAAATTAACTAATATTTTTTGTAATGTACATCTGTAACTGACTTAGTATACGTTTTGGCTAGCTTTAAGTATACTAAGGATATAAATAAACAAAAAATAAATAAATAATAAATGAAAGTAAATTAAGATTACATAAACAACGTGTAACCGAATTACAAAATAAATTTGAAGGATGCAAAAGTATATTTCATAAGGAGTCGCCCTGTAAAAATATTAAATTAAAAGAACCAAATTTATTTTTCTATACAAACGAATTCAAAACATTGTTTACTTATGACAACCCTATTGATATAAGACCGACACGCGCATAATACTTACGCTGCGCGACGCGTACCAATTAAAGCGACAGGAGTCACATGATTTTAATTTTGCATTTGATGCTAGGGCTGCATCTGATTTCTTTCAGTAAAAACTATGGCAGTGGTTTACTCAAAAACTATTAGGTTTTCGGTTTCACAGATAAGTCTCAGAGACAGTACATAATGTACCTACCTCTAAAGCCTGTGAAGTATTTTTTCGGCTTGCAATAACACGTTGTATATTCGATTTATATTATCCTCTAACTCTTCAGATGGAAGACTGAATATATATATAATATAAGACTAGTTTTTTGCAATGACGTCATGTTCCATACAACGAAATATAGAACTACTCGCCCCTTCTTACTTGGCCGGGCTGAAGTTGTTTCTTTGAGACATGTGCATGTTCCATGTACAAAATGTCAGGTTACAGGTACAAAATGTCAGTTAGTAGTCAATACTATTACATTCCGAAAAACTAATTGCGTACATTGTCGTGCTAATGAAAAAGGGGACTTTTGACATGTTGCTTAAACTGAGTTGACTTTTTCTTTGTCTATAACCCAGTATAAGCAAAATTTCAAGTCTCCTTTTTTATTAGCACGACAGAGTACGCGATTTAGGTTGGCCGGACTGATTAAGTCATCACCGAGCTGGTTTTTGGTATTCCGTTTTAGCAAAATGTCAGAAAGTCGCCTTTTTATTAGCACGTATTTACTTACCGCCACATTGCTAAACAGCGTCCCAATAAGTAGGAAAAGGGCACGCGGGTCGCAGTCTGGTAGCCGTTCGGATTTGTGAACCCAAATTGAGCACACGACGAACATACTCAAAAGAGGCCAAAGCGGCCGTAAAGCTTCTGTGGTTGACCGCATTTTGCCCGTACGCAATTTGTATGACCTGCAATCATCATCTTCAACCTATTCAACATACAGTGACACCGGAGATAAACTTACAGCAAAGAGGTCCTAAACAGGTAATTTTTTTAATTTGAATAATTTTATTTGTCTACGTAAATAATTGTCAATGTAAAAACTTCACACTGAACTGGGATTTGTCTTTTTCAACCGGCTCTGTTAGGAAGATTGTATTTGGTTATTTATATAGTTAGTTGTGTGTCGAGTCGGAAGTATGCGAAGTATATTTGGTCCTCAAAATTCAATGAATAAAAATGGCGCGAAGGCCCGTTTAGGAATGCGTGACTGCAATGGCGTCTATAAAAATATCATAACTGATAGTAAACCCCTACACTACTAACTAACTATAAAAATAATATTTTACCGCTCGTTAAAATCTCCTTTTAATTGTTTATTTATGAGAAACAATGATATAAAAACTACGTTTGATTAACTGAGGAACGTTCCCAAAATCCGTTTGTTGCACTTAAAAGATCTTTTAAAACATAAAATAAAATTTTCTAACAGTAGCAATACCAAATTGTTTATTATCTTGTGACGACAGAAGATGGTATATAGGGATAAACCATTCAATGGCGTTCGTGATCACCTTCACTTGGCTTGGAAATTTTTCCTAGTTTTGTGATATGGTATATTATTAAAAATAATAATTGAGTATTACACAAACACAAGTGATATTTTAATACCGTCAAAAATCCTTTTCCGTTTCGTGAGTTATATAAACTGTGGCAGTACTTACAGATAGGTATTGTAGAGAGCGACTGGTAGATTAGTGAACACTCCCGTAGCATATATCAGCCACTCGAAGGCGTTGGCGAGAGTGTAGCTACCGAACAGGTAGCGCTTATAGAAACCCGTGCCCTTGACCCCGGTCCATAGAAACACGAAGGTTGACGTCTGTGAACGGCAACAGGGTAGTTTCATTATCCTCAGTCCAATAATATCCCACTTCTGTGCATAAGCTCTTTAATTTTGTATGAGTGGGATTAAGAGCTTAGGCTCATCGTACACATGCTAGTTTTAAAATTTTAATTATTCATTATTAGGTGCCATCTTCAAATTAAAGTACCGAGGTCAGCCGGTAGAAAATTATACAATGATGTGCCATCTTCTTGAGTTCTGAATAGGTAACATTTATTGGTGATGGCTAAAACTAGTGCCGTCCTGTCGTATTGCGTCCGCGAGAAACTGTGAACATTCTATTAAATTGAATGCCTCAAATTACTTTTTAAATTGAAGGTTAAGTTAACACTCACCCACATACTGAAATCGTATCCCCAGGGTAGAAATAATACACCAGTATTGTATTTCTCCCAGTGGCTTAGGTAAAAGTTGAGCAGAAGATTCCACATTATATAATACATTCTGTAAAGAAGAATGTCAAGTGAAGTCATATAATTAAAGTAATAGTACAGAGTACAATAAATAGTTAAGAGTTTTTATGTATAATATTTATTTAGATGAATAATGGAGAACTGGCATTGTCCTGTGCAGCTCCAATCATCAATCTACTGTGATCACCAGCTCGTCTGCCCAGCGTGGTGATATTGGGAAAACCAGTTTGTAGTAGCCTTTAGTTCAACAGTGGACTGTTACAGGCTACTGATGATAATTGATGATATTCTTAAGTGATTATACTAGTGATGGATCGAGTACTCCTTTATTAATCGGTACTCAGCATACTTGGCAGTTGTTCAATTACTCGTACTCGGCCGAATACCTCGGTTTCAATGCCGAGTTGCTCGGCTAAGCACGTGTCTGATAGATGGTATTGGATAAAATACAAAGCTACCAGTTTCTTTATTTAATTAAGATAGGTACTCAATTCATTCTCAGCTCCATAATAGGATTTGTTTTAATGGTAAATTAGGTATTAATAGGCAAAATAGTTCTTCCTTCTTTATGCATGATTTCGACAAACACCCTGTGCACGCCACGTTGAAGCCCCTGTAAAAGGCACTTGCGACCTGGATACGAGACGTACTGAACTTGCATAAAATACACTTGGTTCCTGTATACGAGACGTGATGAAATTGCATAAAAGACACTTGCAACCAGTATACGAGACTTAATAAACTTGCATAAAAAGCATCGCAAGTGCCTTGTATACTGTACTTAACATGCATAAAGGACACTTGCGACCTGAATACCAGTCGTATTAAATTTGCATAAATGACACTTGCTACATGTATAGGAGACGTACTAAACTTGCGTAAATTACACTTGCTACCTGTATACTAGACGTACTTAAATTGCATAACGACATTTGCTTCCTATATACGAGACGTATTAAAATTTGCGTGAAAGACTTGAAGTGGGAGTGACCGCACGCCAGCAGTCCGGCAGGGTGATAACGTATCTCGCGACAGGCTTGCGACAGGCGTAAATGTTGCAATCACTGCTGTCAAACGTCACTTTTCCATACAATAAACAAACAAAAGTGACGTTTGACAGCAGTGATTGCAACATTTAAGCCTGTCGCGAGATACGTAATACCCCTGCCGGTTGCCGTGGCTGTGAAAACCTGTTTCGCTTCTCTAAGATGTGAAAAACTGAACCGAGAAACTCAGCCGAGTACTCGGTTTGGCAACAATGAAACAGAGTAAAACACGGTACTCGGTTAGGGCGAAACATATACTCGGTTCATCTCTAGTTCACTTTTGTAGAGTATAAGCAATTATTGTATACTTAGTCGTTATCCTGTGCCGAAACAATTTAATTTCGAGATTATTTACCTAAGTACATTTGAAGAGACTAGTTTAAAATGAATCTATTCTTTTCCAAAGTTCTTAAAAGACTGAAAAGCTTTCATAAATGAATAGTAGTGGTATGTCCTGCGGTTTATTCTCTTATAGATTTTTATTAGACAACACCACTCACCTTAATGGCGATATGGAGAAGTCTTTTCGGCCATAAATTGAATAAAGGCATGCGGGTATGAAGAATACCGAGTAAGAATCGAGTCCATGGTCAAACAGTTCTCCCAAGGGTCCTGAAGTTTGTGTGCGTCTCGCTTGCTTGCCGTCGATACCATCTAGAAATAAGATAATCTCATGGAATAGAATACCATCCAGAAATTACATATATGTTACCGTTACCGTTACCGTACCGTTTTCCCTAACGACGAACAAGGTAATGCCAAAGTAAGTAAATGCCTAATCAAAGAAGATTCCTAGGCATACTTTAACTTTCACAAATCGATTTTCATTAGGCAACTCATATAACCTAACTTGTCTATGGTTCTTGACACAAGTAGGTGTCGTAATTTTAGACGGCTCCTTACGTCGTTAGACTTATGATTTCGTGAAACGTTTTTCTTCTCTAGGAATCACCTAAAGCACTAGGCATCTGATCAAGTTGATTCCTACGTTTAGTGAAAACGGGCATTAATCTCATAAAAAGGTATTCCAACAGGTACTTTTAATCAGTATGGAATGAGCCGCGATCAAGATAAAGAAAAAACTCGTGTTTGCAAATTCTTCGATCTCTAATCTTTGACATTAGCACTTAGGATTTTAACAAGGGTGTTAAAAAGATGTCAGCCGGGAGATTATTAAATTAGCTAAGTAAGTAGTACAAGATATGCCCATTTGTGATAGATAGTTAAAAGATCTAAAAATTTGGTTGCTTTTTTTTCCAGACGTCCACGGGTAGGTATTAATTACTTTGGACTAAAGGAACGGATGTAGTATGCGTTCAGATATCAAATGAATTACTTATCCATTGCAAGAAATGTCCTTTATTATTTATTAAACACGATCGTGATTTTGACGCTTTGTTAACTGCCACCCAGGGCAGGAAACCTTATTTGCCTCCCTATTCCTCGGTAAAGTCATGCTTAATAATGATTAATTGCTTTGTTTAATCAGAGTAGATAATGGCACCGGTTGCAAACCAATGCTAACCACGCTGTTGTATATTTATAGTGTCGAACAATACAAAGATCTCACCTAGGGTGTACGCCACAAAGAGGAAAACGGCTAAAATGTACCACAATGACTGCGGAATAATCTCCGTGTGACCATTCAGTGGTTCAGTTGTCGTTTCATTGTCGACTCTTGCACTCGCCGCTAAATAATCGTAGTCATAATACGAGAGCAGGGCAAAATCGAGTACAGTCAAAATAAATCCTGCGAACGTTAGTACGTTTGGTGCTACCCATCGTGGAACATACTGAAAAAGAAAGAATAAAATAAAAAAAAATATTACAGCCGCAACGAAAACCAACTTTAAAAATACAAAACGCAAGATGTAAATAAATGTACTAGTCTTATGGTTAGCCTATGTGCAAGATTTGTTCGCTCGCAATCGAGGAGTCGTTTTCGAGTATTGAACACTTGAAGATCGGAGTAAAATCGTTTTTATTCGCATTAAATTAAAGCTCAAATTTGCCTACTTCATTTTTGAAAGACCGTTTGTGAAGCAAAAATCAGAAGTACTCTAAAACGAGTGACATTACACAGTAAGTCAGTGGGGTGCACTGGGCTTCTTACCAGGGTATGCATACAGCAGCAAAATTGCATAAAACGGCAATAATTCTTCTTCGATACGAGTTATATATAAATTCTAGGATAGGCAGCATTGCTTTTGTGCATGTATGAAGTGCATGCCACTGCGTTAAGTCAATTTTACTTCGACGGTACAGAGTTCAGTACTCGAAAACGACTCCGATTGCGCACTAGCAAATCTTCCATTCTGTCTGTCTCATCTTCTTATGTATTCTGTTTACTAAACAATCGCACTCATTGGGAGTGCCTTGCTGTCGGGCGCTTTGCAAGTGTTTCGTTCTACATTTTAGATGATCAGATCTACTCTTCGAAATGGAAATAAAAATACATATAATTAAATACGAAGCGACGATACCAACGGGTGAAACCTTTGGCGTCCCTTTTGGAAGGGCCGAGTTCGATTCCCCCGGAAAGGGGAAACCCCGGCACGCAATTCGGATTTTTAGGAGTTATGTGCGGTTTAAGTAATTAAATATCAATTACTTTCAAGGAAAAACATTGTAAGGAAAGCCAAATGGTATAATGATAATGAATTGGTATAGATTTGACGTCCGTCCGTTTGTAGTCCGTAATATTATAGTGTTGCCAGTGGAAAACGACACCAGTGCAGTAGCTCGATACAATACAATCGGGCCTCTTAAGAACCCTCTGTACATAGTAACCTATTATATTATACAATACAGAGGCATTGTTATGACCTTTATTGCCTTGACAATAGGCAAGATCAATATCCGTTCAAGGTCTGGTATGTAGCATCTACAAAGGATTTTGTAACAAGTTGTTTTAGAATATATACATTCTTTCTTCATTGACTGCCAACAACAGTGTGCAATCAATGAATTAAATTATTTAATATATGTACTCATTTAAAATATAATATTACAATAATTATTGTTATCATCATAATCCTATAAACATCCCACTGCTTGGCACAGGTTCTAAAACCCTATCTTCTATAAGAGAGGGTTCAAATTCAAATGGAAGTCTTAGATTCAGACTTGCCCTGCATTTGCAAAAGGTGCATGTTTATGTTTTTGTCTACCATATATTATGGTTTCAGAAAAAAAAACAAGTAAGATACATAAGTAGAGCTCCTGCAGGATAGTCTAAAGGTCTTTTTTTCATAAAAAAACTCATTATGTATTTGTATCATGGGCACAAAAGTTTTTCGAAGAATAACAATAGTTATTACAATTGGGATATCATGTCAATTATTAATTAAACAGAATTTTCAGCTGAATATATATTTTTTCAGTATTTTTTTCAGACATAATCGTTATCTTGTATTTTCACGCAATTTCGTCTTTATTTCAGCTACCCATTGAAGGAAGTATTATAAACATTATTATAAAACAACATTAAAGCCCTTACTTCAGGTCTTTGAAATCCAATAACTTCTTTTTAAAAAAACTCTTAAATATCTTTTTTAAATGTCACTTATCACGGTAAAAAACATTGGTGACTTTAAGAAAAGGTTCGATATATGAACTCGAGAAAAGAGTTCATTACATAAATATGATCTACACTATTAAGTCAAACTTAGCAGATTAAAAATTTGGTTGTTCTTTATGCACAAGAACATGTAAGTTCAGAATATAGTCTCTGTTTATAATAAACATTTCTATTATTTAAACTAGGAAAAGATTATTCAGCTTACCTCAACAACTTTGTTCCAAAAAGGATGCATCACATATACACTAAGCGGGCTTGTATCTTTTGACATATACTGAAAAAAATTAAAAATTATTTTAACCAAAGCTTGTTTCCAGTATTTTACCATAATAATATCTTATGTATATAATAAATTTTTCTTGCATAGTGACAGTTCAGGGTTCACGTCAGGTGGTAATAATACATCAAAATTTCTACGCGAGCAAAGTCGCGACTAACAGCTAGTATTATATTAATGGAAAATAATATGCTCCGCGAATAAAAAGTGTTGACTATAATTAATTATATATTCAACATTTAAGCTATAAATTGCCTTTGCATTGCAAAACTAGACGGAACTGCAGTAGAATGTTGCGTAAATGATCGATAATTTTAGGTTACGTTCCTAAAAAGCATCTATTATGAAACGCATAATTAAAAACTAAAATTTCAATGGGTACCTTGTAATTGTCGAATCCCTCGAGATGTTCTCGACTCAGATATTTATAATTAAACATTTTAGGGCTTCCACAAGTGACGACTAAAAATATACACAAAATCAAACACGTATTTTCATAACACTGATATTACATAAATATTGAGTTTATAACACATTTTTCTACTTATAATGTGATAGCTACAGCCTATTTACATGTTAACTGGGATGTAAGTTGATGTAAAATAGCTTATGTGGGCTTTAATTAATTAGTTTCATTAAAAAAGTTTTCGGCAAAATGCAGTTTGTAAACCACAGCACAGGCGAAAAGTCACGCAATACGGCAATCACACGGCTTTAACCAATAAGATTATCGTAGGTATTCGTAAGACTGTAAAATATAGACTATAGAAATAATCGTAAAGAAACGTAGTGTTGTTCGGTATACGTTGATAAATTTAAATTTCGATAGTTTAAATGAAACACAATGTTTTGATTCCTAAAACATATATTGTTGCACATGGATACTATTAGATTGGTGGAAAATGCTATGGCACTCAGCAGTTACATCAACATTGCTATACGAGTGCTAGACGTGGCCAATAACTTACAAAATTATTTATATAATAAAGGTTTTCATGAAGACCATTGAAAGAAGAATTCATATATTATTCCTCCCCATATTACATTGGTCCGGACACACAGCAATAACAAATGATGGAGGTTGAAATGGTAAAAAGTTGCTTCACTTGTAAACAAAGGACGACCAGCTGACGTTGCAGAATCACTAAGGCGGCAGGGATCACTCTGATATGGATGGCGAGTCTTTAAGTAATCTAAAGTAAATTGAAAATGACTAAGAAATTAAAATAGCATATACTTACTTGAAACAATTGACATATTATGGCAATCCTTATTATAAATGATATATAAACAATATTATTATGAACTAAGTAAAAAGCTAGTAATGCTACCTATGCAATCATTTGCCATTTTTATTTGAAACTTATTAGTCTTTATTGCTTAACTTTAGTTTAAACTAAACGATATCATAAATGTTTAAAAGCTTTTTGGTTTGTTATTTTTAGGAAACAAACAATATTGGACGATATAAATTAATAGGACGACGGTGGGTAGATTAGACTCAATATCTTATAAGCGATACGACACTGTTGGTTGGTGGATATTGTTTTGAATAGCGAAATAAAGTTTCTATAATAATAAAAGATTTTCCATAAGAATATTATGTACACACGTAAGAAGAGAACCTTTATGTCATAATTTTTTTTTGTTTTTTTCTTAATTTATTTAAAACAAGGTAAAAAAGCCATAAAATTGATTTCCTTATTTATTTTAGTTTCACAGATAGTCAAAATGAAAAATATGATTTCTATTCGATGCAACGAAATCCCCGATGGTCTATGTATTTGAAACGTTAGGTCCCATCACATTGAATAAACATCGATGATTATTTGCATCATCCCTAAAGGAATAAAACACTCGTGACACATCGTGTCATTGTCTGGGTTTAACACGACACTTGACAGTACAGGCCCCAGAGCAACCAGTTTCATGGTTCTTCAAATAGGGTAGCTCTACACTGTGTTATCCGCTTGTAAGCTGAATTTCATGCATATTGATTGTGCAGGATGCTGCAAAAAAACATATGATTTTATATAATTCATCCAAAATCCTTATCAGAGTCACGATATGAATTGTACGTGTATAAATTACGTAAAATTATAATATAGGTACCTATTTAGATAAATTTTGCTTTACGAGGTCTCCACTTGCAGCTGTCGAGACTTACAGCAAGAGGAAATTGGGCACTGTGGTCGGTTACCCTGATAGAATAAGAAATAGGTAATGCTATAATTTTGTCTCTTCGATTTCTGCTGCTTTATCAGCAACGTAAGTTTAATATGAGTCCGCACCGATAGATCATTTCACAAGCATGAAACTCCCTGATAATAAAAGAAGGACAGATGGTACAGTTCTCCAAGAGCCACAAAGATTATATTTCTAATCCACTGTAATTTTTTTTATTAATTGAACTGAGTGCGTTTCGATGCGCGGAATTCATTATCGTTATTAGCCAATCAGCGGGATGGTACAGTTGACGAGGCACCCGCGCCGGCGCAAAGTTAGCTACTGTCAGCTTACTTCCGCGACGACATAGAGTTTGAATCGGACTATAGCATTCTAAACTGTTAGGGGGGGGGGGGGGGGGGGGGGGGTATGGTACCTAGTTATATGAAACCCCTACATCTAATCGATTTCTACTTGGTAATATAGACGGTAAATCGCTTTGCCGACAAAGACGTCGGTAGGTGGGGTATCTAATTCGCCAAGACCTCGGGACCGAAGCCACTGAAAACATAATAGGTGTGGTTAAGTAGGTTTTTGTTATCGCACGAATATCGAAAACGTTTGCCAGCTTTTTTAACATCATACGGTCTGGTAAATTAAACCAAGGAAAAAAAAACAGCTTCATTTGGGTCATTTAAATTTGACAAGGTGACTTTTACTTGACTGTAGGCATGCTATAGGTAACTTTGAAAATGTTATACTAAGAAACAAATCAAAATAAATGGCGGATCCTTCTCGATTGTATTAAGTTGGTACTTTTAATTTGAATGTGAACCTAGTTTGTCGTATAATTACACAAAAACTTACAAGTCTAGTCGGTGTAAAATGAAAAACTTTTTAAAAGTCTATGTATGCATCCTCAGCGACTCAACAATTCAGGGCTATGTGACGTCACAATACATTCAATATGGTAGATAGTAGTTTAATCCATTACTCTTCTACGAAAGCCACCATATTTTCAACACCACCATAGTGGCCACTTATATTAAGAAGAGCAAAGACTTCTTTGTTAGTTTGTTTGTACCCAATAGGCTCCGAAAGTACTGGACCGTTTTCAACCATTTCTTCTCAAAGAAAGCTCAACTATCACGAAGTAACATAAGCGATAATTTATTTAAAAAAAATTGGAGATTCTCTAATGTACCTCAAAGTAGCAAAATTTCACCTATAAACTTCATTACTTGGCGTGCGCTGAGAAAACGTATTAATTCTTGTTCAAATTGGTATTTATATAGCAGTAAAATACTTTTTAATTTATTCCAATCTGACATTCAATGAAGACGTTATCGCCAGTTAAAAAAAAATCAAGGGCTACACCTAAACAAAATTTAATTTTAAAAGTTATTTAAAAAAACTACGATTATTTAGAAGAATACACAACTTAAAAATACGCTTTAAAATAATAAAATAAAAGGATTTAAAACTTTTTACCTGTCTACTTGTTTTCAGTTTTTTTGTAGCTCAGTTTCCCCAGTCAGCCCCATTTTAGTTAGGTACTATTATTCCCAAAATTAGGAATTGGTTATTTTTTGCATTCAAATGCCTAAGCCAGTGCACCTGCTGGACTAAAGGTATCTCCCAACGAGAGGGTTTGCCCATAATCACACCTAGGCAGATGGTTTGGTGATGGCAGTAGATGGTAGTAAAAGCACAGAGGACGCTGCTGCCCGTTCTCCCATTATATTCCCTAAGTCACCTCGTACGACACCCGCGGGGCGGGGGAGGGCTCAATTACGAACTAATACGAAACCGATGGACGTTGGGGTCTTAAGGTACTAGAATGGCGACCCCGCACCGGTAAACGCAGCGTAGGTCGGCCCCCAACGAGGTGGACAGATGACATTAGGCGAGTAGCTGGGAGCCGTTGGAGGCAAGCTGACTAGTACCGTGCATTGTGGAACTCCCTACAAAATACCTGTCCAACAGTGGACGTCAATTGGTTGAGATGATGATGATGATGATGATGATGATGATGTAATTGATTTTGCCTTATTGATAACGATGATATAAACTATGTACCTACTACTTACCTGGCTAACTATGCGTAAATAGGTTTACTGAGTCTAATACTACTGAATGTACATCTAACAACAATCAATAAAATTAAGAATATAAATTAAGCATGCCAGAATAATAATGTAGATTCCTAAACGTTTTCGGGCTAAATACTTAAAATAAAAAATTTAATGTTTATAGTTTAGCATCACTCGATACTTCAACGCTATATCGGTATGATAAGATAATGTATTAAAGAGCGATAAGTCGTGTTTTAAAAACGAGTGTGGCAGTGTTGTTTTCTAAAACCTGCAATAAACACAAAATTATAATGGACTTTTGGACGACACGCGAGAAAGATTCAGCTGGTAATATTCTAGTGCAGGAATATGAGAGTCTTTCACTATCTCCAAACCAAAATCACCTGGATGCAAGTCTGTATAATCCACCTGTTTATCGGGAAGTGTCAGTGGAGGATTCAGTAGCTGATGATGAAATCCAGTCGCCTGGTATCGAAATAGGCGAAACAGAAAGAACTATTCCATATAACATCAAGGCTTTGAACAAGCACGAGACCACTTACAAATTAGAAACGTTCGAGAAGAATTATCTCATGGTGTTCAATCAAGAAAACATAGAAGGGTATAAACCAAGGCTTGGCACCGAAAAGGACGTGGAGGTTCTGGAAAATACATTTAGCAAATACGGATTTGAAGTTCAAGTGCACAAAGATTTCAATAAAGCTGAAATATTAGAGGCATTAAGAATATGTAAGTTGGCGCATTAAAATAACAACAGTATTTCATTGCCTAACGCCGGTTGTTTGGACATTACGTGGTTGTGGATTTTGCACAAAAAAAACACAAATACCAAGGGAATTTGTGTTTTACTGAAAAAAACACAAATACCAAGGGAATTTGTGTTTTTTTTGTGCCATTTTTAAAATGCCTTGAATTAAAATTTAGCTTCAGAAGAAATTGAGTTTACAGTGTGTAGACAGGGGTACGTAAGATAGTTGGTAGGTAGGTATCGTAGGTGCGAGCTTTAAGGAAAAGGTGTCTTGTTACTTACCTTGGATTTTTTAATATAGTTACGGATATTTTTAAGAACAATGCTTTTTCAAATCCCTCACATTGTAGCAACCTGGTGGGTATTTGACCTATAATCTTCTCTCCTGTGAGAAAGGAGGCCTGTACATAGAAGCTTTTATAAGCTGATGATAATTATGATAATAACAACAAAAGAGTTAGCTTAGGATAGATTCATGATTAGCATTTTTCTGATGTGACGCATTTCTTTGATGTTTTGCAATATGATTCATATTTCGTTATCGTAGATAACGAAGACGACTTGAATCGGAGATTAGTGGTTTTTGTATTAGATTTCTATACAAATAGGTACATACTTACCTAACACTGAGCAATGACAACATGCAATCTGTCTGCAATGATTCTCGCCGACGCGACGTCAAGCTATTTTGCGATCCGGTTGGATGCCACCGCGAAACAGTTTCGCGGGTATTGATTGGTAGTCTTCATTTATCGGCCAGGGAACGAGTTTCCTACCTGTTTTTTTTTTGCCGTGACTTAAAGTATTCTACGGCCATCTCTAAATATAACTTTTTTCGACCTCCCTGGTGCAGCAGTATCTGGTGAGCGATTAAGGAAGGTTGGGTATTTGTAATTTCTAATTTTTTTCTGGTCTGGTCTGGTGAGCGGCTTTGGCCGAGGCTAGTTACCACCCTACCGACAAATACGTGTCGCGTATAAACCGATTATGGTTTAGATACACTCGTCATTCTTCCTAACAGGTTAGCCCGCTAACATCTTCAGACTGCATCATCATTTACTATCAGGTGCAGTCAACAACCAGAATAAACAAAAAAAATTATAACAATAAACAAGAAAGTGCAAGATCGGTGGTCGGATATAGATAACATACAAAAAAACACACGTCTCTTCTCCTTTTATAATATTAGTATTTAGGTACTATTAAGTAATAGATAAATCATGACTTATCTATTATTATAAAGCTGTGATAGCCCAGTGGGTAGGAGCTCAACTTCACTTTCAGGAGGCCGAGTTCAAATCCCAGCACGCATCTCTAACTTTTCAAAGTTATGTGCGTTTTAGGTAATTAAAATATCGCTGGCTTCAACAGTGAAGGGAAATATCGTAAGGAAACATGCCTGAGAGTTCTCCATAATGTTCTCAAAGGTGTGTGGAGTCAACGATTGCGAATTGCGAACTGAACTACTAATAAACAGTGGCTAAACTAATCATAATTCATAAACAAAATATTATTTTTGCTTTAGTTAAAGAGAAAGATTTCACGGACTACGGCTGCGTAGCGGTTGCGGTGCTAACCCATGGCACCTACGACGGCATGCTTCGGGCCAAAGACCAACAGTTCAGCGAATCAGAAATAATAAACCATTTTAAAACCCACGACAAACCTACACTCATAACGAAACCAAAATTATTGATTATACAGGTTAGTTCAAACACGTTAATTTAATAAAGAGTTAATCGATTCTCTTTACTGCTCTTTCGTCTACTTTATATAAACTTAATACCGTGAAATGCGTCAATGAATTACACGCCCAAGTTGACGTACTCGTAAAATGTTCATATTTCGTAATCCCTATCCCTACTTCCCTTCCCTATCCCTACTCCCTACTTAATATTATAAATGTCAATGTAAGTTTGATTGTTACGATTTCACGCAAAGACTACTTAACCGATCCTCATGAAACTTTGTACACATATTCTTGGAAGTGTTAAAAGTATCCTCACCTTTGGGAGAGGGGATGAAAGTGATTGATGATTTTACACCATAACTCCGACAAATTATAACCGATCTAAATAATTATTTTTGTACTATAGAGGTTATAATATGTGTTTAATTTTGTCCAAACTGTGGTTGGAGATAGAGGACCGAACTCCTCAGCGGACAGCAGCAAACTCCTCATTCAAGGCTTAGCGATACTGAATACTTTACATTTTTTTTGTGACACAAAATTTAATGCCATATCAAAAAACAAAATGAAACGTAGACGGAGTCGCGGGCAACAGCTAGTTTCATTATAATATCTATAAGGATTTACTTAAGTTAATTTTATTTTTATAGTATCGTTCTTGTATATTGGTCCCCGACCTAAAATAAAATTGTTTTATTTATTTATTTTTTATTTATAGTAATAATTGGCTGACCAAACAGCTAGCCCACCTGATGGTAAGTGGAAAACTATCACCTATAAAGAGAGTAATACTTCGCATGGTATGCAAGGAACACGTCCTGCAGGCTGCAACTAGTGACCGTCAATCTGAGGCGTAGGTGGTAGGTCGTCTGGTTATATATAGACTGCGGTGTTTCACTTACCATCCAGTGGACCATTTTTTTATAACAAAGAACACCGCCTAAATAACCTTGGAATTTTTTTGTAATAAATTACATGTTTCACTTCTAGGCTTGCCGAGGTAGTATGCCAATACGTGGAGTGTTCGCAAAACAAATAGGAAAGATTCACAAAGACGTGGATGAAGACTTGGGCCCATATACACTGCCAATAGAGTCAGATATATTGGTTTTTCACAGCTCTTACATGGGGAATCCTTCTCATCGGTATTAACAGATTTTAATTATCCACTATGTTTCAACTGTTTCCCTGACGTATTTCATCTGTCCGAATCTAAAAAGAGTTCTTTTACAACTACGCGGGAGATATTTAAGAGCAGAAAAGCTGTTACACCCTCTGTTTCCTCACTCGCATGATAGGAAGGTCGACCCGACACAAGGAAAGAGATCAGGACCGACAGCTTAACGTGCTCATGGGTGTTCATGGAGGCATAGGTGTGGTTCACCGATCATTCCGGTCTCCGGCCTGGGACTAAAAATTTCTTGTTAGAAAAACTCAATGCTATTTACTTGCCCGACCCAGGGATCAAATCCAGGAGCACAAGATATGCAGTCGAATATTATACACTAGTGGTTATAAGATTCGACTGCAACAGACTGTGAACAAAGAGACAGACAGACAAAAATTATTTAAAAATCGCTTTTGGTTTCTCTATCGATATTTAGCCTTCTTCGGATTAAAATATTCTAAGAATATTAAACGATCAACGATTAATGAACGATTTATTGATCTCTTTGAGACATACAATTCCGTTATACATTAACTTAATCTATTTCGTAAGGTTAGCCAGGCGTTTGCTCTCTAAGCGCACCCAACTATAATTTCTTGGATTTTCTCTTCTATAATATGCTACTATGTATGTGGACTACTTATAATCTTTGCTCTTACCCGCTAATGTCTCTATATGGAGTCACCTTAATGAAGCTTACAATCCAAGGTCACTCCTTAAAAAATTTATTGTCTTTGTCCCTACAGAGATGAAGTACACGGTTCTTGGTTTATCCAGGCTCTTTGTCGGGAAATCGACCGGCTTTCACCAGCGGTCGACTTCGAATCAATCACGACTGAAGTTAAACGTGCCGTAGCTATCGACATGGAGCACGAAGAATACAATAGGATAACCGGAGATATAGATATAAACAAACAAATGCCAGTCATGTCTTCCTCTTTGATAAGGAAACTGTATCTCAAGAAGTACATAGAAAATGGCCCCAGCTTGACGCTTTGCGATGGCGAAGTATCTACCAATAAGAACGAAGTAACGGACGGTGCAGCACCAGAAACGCCGTTATTGACTCAGTTTGGCCCGTGTTTGTGTTTTCTAGATCATTTTGATTATTTAAGACAATGTTTAAGGTAAGTTTCGCATAATTTAGTTTAGGAATCCAGCATCCGTTTTCAATTCCTTCGATTCATTTGCACTTCTTTTATTTAATTTAACGTGCTTTGTGTAGGCTGCGTCACCACTTATTATCACGTGTCATTTTAGTAAATATCATGACCTCCGTTGTGCAGTGATACCATTACGATCTTGAAAGGACTCGAGATCGATCGGTTGTTGTCGGATAAGTTTGATGTGTCTGTCTGTCGCATCGTATTATGATTGGGTTTTCTTTTTTAGAAACTCAATTAGTCGGGAGGGATCAATTATTTGATGAAAATCGGTTTTTCTTAACTCACTCGATATGGGTATCAAATGACTTTACTATTTAAAGACTATAAACTATGTTAAATTTCAAACTCAAGATGACCGCCACTACAAATTGGCAAATTTTTTTTCACAACCACCTCAATATGGTTATCGAATGAGAGCTTTACTAGATGAATAATTATTCTTCTAGTAAAGCTAATAAGGTTGGGAGTTTTTTAATTTTTTAATTTATTACAGGCATTTTGTAGAAGATAACCCAGATGACGTTATAGCAGGATCGTACCTCGATTTAAGTGAAACATTTGAAGCCGGTGCGGAATTCAATACGTCGAAAGAAACAATGGTTAGACACATAACACAATATCTCGAGAAGAAAGTTTCCGATGACTTCAATTTAAAATATTTATATTTGTACAAAAATAAATTTCCTTCATAAGTCTTTTATTATTAAATAAAATTGTATCGACATTTCTTGTTTTTATTTTTAATTATTATCTAAGTAATTTATTATTATTATTTAACTCTTTATTTGTACACCACTATGAAGTTAGGAAAAAAAAACAATAGAAATACAAAGACAGAAGTACAATACAAAAGGCGGCCTTATCGCTTAGTAGCGATCTCTGACGGGCAACCTTTGGATTAGGACAAGAGCGAGAGCGGACAGGTGGTGTAAAATTATTGTAAACCTACATTCACATAGCTAAATACAAATACATAAACAAAATTGCACAAATAAGAAAAATATATTAAATAAATATAAAATAATAAACTAATATATACTCAATCATACATAAATAAATATGAACATATCCCTATCCCTATCCCTATCCCTACTAATATTATAAATGTGAATGTAAGTTTGTTTGTTACGCTTTCACGCAAAAACTACTGAACCGATCCTCATGAAACTTTGTACACATATTTTTGGAAGTGTTAGAAGTAATATAGGATACTTTTTATCCCGACATTAAGCTCGGTTCCTTTGGGAGAGGGGATGAGTGTTTGACGATTTAACACCATAACTTCGACAAATTATAACCGATTTAAATAATTATTTTTGTACTATAGAGGTTATATATATATATGTATGTAGGGTGTATATGTGTTTAATTTTGCCTTAACTGTGGTTGGAGATAGAGGGCAGAACTCATCAGCGGACCGCAGCAAACCCCTCATTTAAGGCTTAGCGATACTACATACTTTAATTTTTTTAGATCTACAACTAAATTTAATGCCACATCAAAAAACAAAATCAAACGCAGACGAAGTCGCGGGCAATAGCTAGTAGATAATAGATAATAAAAATAAACATAATCAAGGTACTATAAGTCGACATTATTGTGCAAGATAATATGCTTTCACCGCATTTTACACAAACGCCGAGTAATTTTTAGAGCCGGCAGAAGCGTCTTCTTTGCTGCTACTATACTATCTACTGCGATCACCAACCTATCTGCCCGCCGCTGTGGGGATTATGGGCAGACCCTCATTGGGAGCCTCATTAGGATTTAGTCCAGCAGTGGACAGTTATAAGCTATGGATCATTGATGAACTATCTTCACCGTTGGGCCAGATTTTATCTTAAGATGCTGAGTGCTGCTGAATGAGGTTGAAATAACTTATACTATTGATATTCTTTTCTTTCGAGAAAAATAAATATGTTATTCTTGAATCTTGACCATGGTGCAGACTTAACGGTAGTCCGCTTTGCTTCACACGATTTAGTGTAACTTTCTGGATAGAAAAAAATTACTAAGTCAACGAAAATTTGAAGAAGGATTTTCTTAGTTATTTTTAAACTTTTAGGATATAATAAATAATAGTATATAATGTGGAGGCATTGAGGAGTATTTTGGTTGTTTGAAATTTGTTTTATTTCTAAATTATACCTGAATTGTGGGGATTATAATGTTGATATTTTACTAAATAATGACACTACGACTAGGTTGGCTTAACTTATTTAAATGTTTTTATTTGAATTATGCTTTTAGTGAACCTATTAGAATCACAGCAACCTTAGTACATGTTTAGATAATATTGTTCTTAACTGTGATATCTTATGTAAATCGATAGTGAAAAACTAAAGACCAATAAATTACTGTTTTGAATAATATAAATAAAAATTGATCATTTTTTTGTATACAATCGTCAAGTGTAGGCTGATAACTAAGAGTAAATTGACACGATTCAAAGGTAAATCACCTTCGTCTCATCATCGTCTTTAAAGACGGTCACCCCGACAGCCTTTAAGGTACGCTCTATAATATTATAGAAAATGAATTTAATAAAATATTCAATTTCAAATAAATATATATAGATTGCAATAAAAAAATAAAGTTAAGCGATTGGGTCACTATTAGCATATACAAAAGTGGGGATAAGTTGTATGAGCTGTATGGTGAAAAACAATATAACCATACTCCAACTTTCCTCCAACACGTAAAAAAGTACTGTACATACAAACATGAACATGAAAACAAACGTTCTTCAACGTTTGTTTTCATGCTAAGTCGCTATACTTGTTAATAATGAAACTGGGAAAGCTAAATCTCGTGACGTAAACTTTGAATTAATTATTAATGATAATAAAGTAACCGCCGACAGTGAGGTTGCAAGTACCTTTGACATTTTTTTTCAGATGTTCCTATTTTGATAACTGATTCCTTAGTCGCCTCGTACAACACCCGCTAATAGAAGGTGGTGACAACTGTATGCTGGTCTGCCGTCACCACAAGGCATAAACTTTTCACGCCGTGTACTGACGTCACTGACGTTTTCCTAAGTCACTTAACATTGATCAACTTCAATGACTTCCTGTATACTGATAGACGGTATGAATCACTCAAGAAAATCGAATCAATTCATTATTCAATGATATTATTGTCATCCACGTGACTGCCGCTCCGGCGTTCGCATAGTTTCCTTGGACAAGACTACTCTAGTATACATTATTACTCAATGCCCTCTAATACCAACGAGGCGTCAATGCGTCATCTCAACGGACTTCTGTTATTATTTGTATAAAATTAACATACAAATTAGCCTGCGAAATTAACGCATAAGGAAAAATGCAGTCAGTCAGGAATCTGACGAGATCGTAGTATTTAAAATTACATCATTGGAATGTGTGAAACGCACGGAAATATGGTTAATGTGGATACATACAGATAATAGCTACAGATAGAATAGCAAATTTAATGGATAATAATTATTAATGGAATAAATGAATTAGAACTAAATCAAAGAACCTTTTTTTTGCTCTTTTTCCACTGCATAAAAGTTTCGTAGTTTTAGGCGGTTCGTGCCTCGATTTATCGATTATTCCTGGCGAACTAAGTATTGCTCTACTTTCTCATTTAAACTGGACAGTTTAAATTATTAACAATAGACCAAAAAGCGAAAATATTAACAAAATATTAATTAAGAAAAATGGCACGACTAGGTAAACCCATATACAAAATAAATAAAAAAAATATTAATAAATCACCCGGCTAAATTAATAATGGTCCGTACATATAACTTGCAGTTATGTACAATCTAAACTTAATCCGGTCATCACATCCGGTCATAAAAGTACGGTAATTTTAAATAAAACACGCCTAGCTAATTACGAGCAAGCCACGTTACGCGCAAGTGTGATAAAAAACTTATTATATACTAACCGCGTAATTAAAGAAACGTGTCCACGTCAACGGGGTATACGCATCTCTCAAATAAAAACACATTGTATAACTATTCCAACGTTGTGCCACAGCTATTAATAAGGCAAGGCTCTGAAGGTGTAGTATGTAACTACTACAACAAAAGGTGCATTTTGCACCTGCTAACAACTCAGTCAAGGTGACATGGGTATCAAGGTCCTCGCCCGTAGTGACATCAGCTGTGGGTGCGGTGATGATACATTTTGAAATTCAATGTCATTCATTATGGTTTTGCGTATCTGTTTCATATGTGATTATCTTTAGGCTGCCTAAAATTATGCTTAGCACACGCAGCGGTGAGATCGTCCATGAACGACAAATCCTCGTGCTTTCCGTCCAGAAAAAAAAATGCGATACAAAAAAAAGCTTATTTTGTTTATTAAGAACTAGCTGATTTTTTTTTTTCCCGCGAGAACTTATTTCCTAGGATAAAAGGTAGCCCATGTTCTTTGCCATGTCAAAGGCTACGCTACGCCAAATTCCATCCAAGAAGCCAATCGATTTTCTGTTATACAGATACAATACACAAATCCCTATCCGTATTATTTATTTTGGATTGGAGCGCGTAATGGCGTTCTTTGGTCATTTTTCACAATAATTATTGTGTTGATGATTTATGATAAATGATGATCGAACTAGGCACGAAAATAACATATTAAAAATTGTTTTAAAACCTAAAAATGCATCATAATATGAAATGAAATATTATGATACAAAATGAATTTTCGTAATACTATTTATTGTCGCTCCCGTTTTTGTCGCGGCTTAACTAGCACTAAACAGCTTATAGTTGACATATCAATAATTTAAGAAAGAACGCTCGATCAGGTTGTCTTGAAATACAGAAATTTAAAAGACTAATTTCTCTTTATGACTAACTGTTGCGGTTGGTGCCAGTGGCGTGCACTTCATACATGCACAAAAGCACTGCTTACCCTAAAATTTATATATAACTCGTATAAGAGGAGGATTTTTGTCGTTTTATGCAATTTTCCTGCTGTATGAATACACTGGTTAGAAAACCAGTGCACGCCACTGGTTGATGCTAGGGTTTAGAACGAGATGAGGAATGTAGAATGGTTTTTTTTAGGTATTATATTCGAACTCGGTAGCTATAAACATTTCAGTAGTAGTGGAGGTTTTTGTGGCAAGCTCGTCCGGGGTAGTACAATATCCATGCTTATTTCTGCCGCTAAGCAAAGCAGCAAAGCTGTAATTACGCCAACGCCTCGAATTGATGGACACAGGGCGGCATGTTGCAGGACGTGCTCCTTGCATGCCCAGTGAAGTATTTCTCTGTTTATAGGCGATGGTTTCAACTCTCTGGTCTGTTCATAAAACAATCGAACATGCTAGGAGGTACTAGGTCGAGTTGACAACTAAAGTCGCGGCGTTATCTAATGCTACAGGAAATAATTATTATAATTTTTATTAGTGTTTTCACCTTTTTATCAATGTTATAAACTTAACACTAATAAAAATTATAAAAATTGTAAAAAAAAAACTACGTGTGTGTACTTATGTACACGCTTTAAAAGTTATACTTCTTTGGAGTAACAAGATGAAATTTTATCTTTCGCCTTATTCTAACGTTTTTTTGAAAAAACCACACTAACAATAAATAGATTTAGTATTTAATACTTACATTGAAAGTTTTATTATAACGCATTATCTAGTTATCTCATTATCGTACTACCAAATTTAACTCACATTCAAATTTGATATTTTGGAATGAGCCCGCAGACTGATAATTGAAAGTGTAGGTACACTGTCAAAACTTTTTTTGAAAAACTTAAATGTTGACTATAGCTAACTTCAGGGTGTTCGTTTTTCGTGACGGTGTGCGCGCGCATCGTAAAAATTTACTCTCATAATTTTTCCCTAACGCTCCAAAAGAAGTAAGTATAACTACAAAAATATGCAAAACTGAAAAAATAACCGATAATAAGTATTTAACATTAATAATTTAATAATATTTAGTGTTAATTATATTAAATAAAAGTATTTTAATTTATATCAATAAATAAAACATACGGATAGTTAACCTCAATTATATTGGAGCACTTGAAAAAGTATATAAGCACAATTTTTTTCACTAATATTCACAAATAGTATGTAATATCAATCAAAATATTCAATTTAAATCACTACTGAATATAATTTATTAGCACATATATAATTCGCACTTGTATGAAACTAAAACACGTGTTGTGAATGTATAAACTAGAAACATGTTGATAAATATTATAAATATGAAAACAGTGATCAGAGGTGACGAGCGTACCAACATGCGCGACTAATATCGAGGTTCAATTTCTATTTTGTTGGTAGCTTTTTTTTCGAGACTTAATGAGCGGTTAAGCAGACAGCTTCATACTGTTAATTTTGTGACACAGATGCGCGCGCATCTTAAAATTTCACTCTCATCATTTTTTCATAACGCGCCTAAAGAAGTATAACTTCAAAAAGCAATGTGTCATCTCTTGTTTCAAACGTGTGTCATTGTAAGATGGACCTTTGAAAAAGTAGATCGAAACTGAAACGTTTCCTACTAGATGCCGCTACAGTCGCTATAAGACTGATGTGAAAGGCATATACTAATTTTAGTATCGACGATAGGAGAGCCGAGCTTAATTGGAGAAAGCGCTCAGGCCGCGATTGCCAGAGAGTCGCAGGTTCAAATCCTGTCGGTTCCGAAAATTTTTATATGCATTTTAAATTTATAACGTTGCTACAGGAAATATTATATGGAGATATTCCAAATGTTTTATACATCGAAATAAACTGGGATCAAAACCTTCGAAAATAGACGTTACTGGTAAACACAGGTCTCGAATCGACCACTATTTAATTGAGAGAGAAACAAAAACAAGCAATACGTCAAATCTATCATACAGAATTCCACGACGCCTACAAAGCTTTGCGCATGCGCCAAATTTAACCACTTTAAGTTTATAGTACGTTGGTTCGTGGTTAAAAGATAAAAGGTGTTTGTTCAGCCAGGTTCAGCCACTCAATAAAACGGGCTATTTCGAAAATTGAGTTAAGTACATTCCTATTTCAAATTACAGTTGCTAGTTGCTACACGGCAAGAATTTAAACAGTAACGTTGTGCAGTCTAGTGCAGTAGTGTAGTCTAGTCTGCGGCGATCGCGCATTGGTTAGGAGCTCGACTTCACTATCCGAGTAGGCCGAGTTCAATCCCAGCACGCACCTCTTACTTTTCTAAGTTATGTGCGCTTTAAGTAATTAAAATATCACTTGCTTCAACGGTGAAGGACAACATCGTGAAGAAATCTGCTTGCCTGAGAGTTCAACATAATGTTCTCAAAGGTGTGTGGAGTCCTCCAATCCTCACTGGGCCAGCGTGGTGGACTACGGCCTTAACCCTACTTGAACTTGAATTACCTACTTAATTTATAATAAGTTCGTGTGACGTGTAGCGAGAGTGTTGGGCAGTATGGAGTCATTAATAATGTTATGATCATTATTAGTCTATGCTATACAAAAGGATATCATTATAAACTATCTTTTTTTAATATAAATATTTATGATGAAAAGGGTATTATGAAAATTAAGCTTAATTTGCTATACTCCGCAAACACTGTTCACACACACAACACACACAACTCTGTTCGCGGAGTATAGCAAATTAAGCTTATTTTCATAATATACTAGCGTACCCAGCCCGCTTCGTCGGGCTCGATTTTGCTTTATTGTATTTAAACAATAAACTTACATCATTAAATTTTTAATTTAAGTCTCATAATATATTAAATCATTTATTTCTCTCCATATTCATTCTCTTCGAGCGGGTGAAGATCATTATCTACACCCATGTACACCCAACAATAGAATATCATCATAGTAAATAAAAGCTGTATTTGACAGTTCAAAAATAGGAGTGCTCCGATCGTCACCAAACTTTACAGGATTACTCGCCAGGTCAATCTGTAGATTCCCTGAAAGTTTCATTGAAATCGGTCCAGCCGTTTCGGAGCCTATATGGAACATACCCACACACTTTCTCTTTTATATATATAGATTATGGATTTCCGCAAAGTAACGCCTGCTTCTATCCAATATGAAAAGGGTAATTTTTAAATGGATAAGTAATAATACTGTATTGTTTAAAATAGCTTGGTAAATAACCCATATTTTTTTGGTAATAATGCAAATATAATAATAAAGATTTACAGGTTAAATTATCCTTGGATGATAAACATATACCGGCGCGGAGTTTTTTTATAGATAATTTTAAGATATACAGTTTCATACTACATTTATTAGATCTATCTCGTAAGGCTTTAGCGTTTGAGATGTAAGCGCATAAAACTATGTTTATTACGACATCGAATTACAAATCTTACAATTTTTCGGGTTTTCTGAACTATAATATGCATGTTTACTACACATAAACCTTTCTCTTAAATCACTCAATCTATTGATGAAAACTGCATTAAAATCCGCTGCGTAGTTTAAAAGATCTAAGCGTACAAACGGAGCAGTGAGAGCGGCTTTGTTATACTCTATGTAAAGATCCTACGCTAAGACCTATGATCCTATGACGTCTATGATGAGATGAGACAGTCTTAATAGTCCCATCATGAAGGTTCGTTTTTGCCGTTTTGGTAATGGAAACTTTAGAAATGAAGCGAAGCGGAGCTCGAATTGTACAAGATTTGAATGAGTCACGTTCTGTATTTGCAGGTATCTGACGTGTTCAAGTTAAAATTATATGACCCACATTACTTCAAAGAATAACAAATTAATCCCTGACTCAGGACTCGATTGTCCATATTGAAAACATTTGTAACCTCACAAAAAATTTAGTGGTATAAGTTTGTATTAATTAACAGTATAATTTTTTGGTGTATGAGATGAAAAATGAAGTACAAAAAAAAAGTAAAAATTTACTTAATTCTAAAACTTATAAGATTGTACCGAAGCAACGAAAGAAGATATAAACACTACAACCAAGAATGTAGCTTAAAATAACACCATTGAACAGTTTCGCAGATGGAATATTGCATTTGGATTATGAGTTTGAGGAATGAGGGGTCTTCGCAGACTAAAGACACTGCCGTAACTACGAGGAGCTAATTTAACTACACGGGTAGACCATGGGCGTACCCAGCTTCTGGTCAAGTGGGGGTTAAGTTTTTTTATTAGGTCAGATCATCCGCGTTATATCATACATACTTCATCTATGTGCCTTCTACATACTAATTTCATCGTTCGCCGGTCGCTATGGCAGCTTCCAAACAAACAGGTTTGGACCCCATTGAAGATGCATTTTTATTTTATTTAAACTTTTTAATTCGGTTTAGACTTCAAAAGTAAATTACTAGAGACTAGACTATACTTCAAAAGTAAATTACTCCATATAATCTTTAGCAAAACGTTTCATCTTAGCGTTTTCTCCGAAGGCCATGGTGTCCCAGTATCAACTGTCACTGCCTAGAGTTTTAGTAGCAGGTAAGTTGTTCTGTCTTATTAAAAATATTGTACAGGGTTATAGGCTCCGCACCATCATTTATAACCCATTACCGGCCCAGGTCATGACTACCATAGTACTTAACAGGTTACCCCTCTACCATCTTTGACTGCAGCATCAGGCTATCTTGTAGTGTTATATAAAAAAAAAAGAGCACGCCTTTAACCTGCCGCCCTGTGACCAGCAACCACGACGTTTCTATCGGTCGATGGAACAATTCGAGTTCTAAAATAATCTGTAGTTTTAATATGTTACTATCAAAGCAATCTTAGGTTTACGTTCTTACATTGATAAAGGTTTGTAACAAGAAATGGTCATAAATTAGTGACATCTGCATATCGTCTGCGAAAGGTGCAAAAGTCATTTGTGGGATTGAGTATACGCTTTTATAATATGATTCCTAAGGTAATTTTGGACCTACCAATGCATAAGCTTAAAGAATGTGTTAAAACACATTTATTACAGCGAGGTTATTATACAATTGATGAGTTTCTTAATGACAAGGTTGCTTGGAAGCATCCGCCTCCGCTTTCATCTCTCACAAGATAGAAAAATGAATGTTAAAATGTAAAATGTAAATTTTTGATGTTTGAAAAGAGCAACTGCTGAGTTTCCTGCCGGCTTCTTCTCGGTAGAATCTGCCTTCCGAACCGGTGGTAGAGTCACTACACACGGACAGACTTGACGTTTCAAAAGTGCTTGTATTAGGCCTACTTGAAATAAATGAATTTTGAATTTTTTTTAGCAATGTAAGTATATGAAATATAGGTTCTTAATGCATTTAACGGTAGCAGTTGTGATTTAAAATATGGACAAAAGAAAGCGAGAAAAGCAAGATGGCGTGCGATAAGGGTAATTGAAATACGATATTTATTTTATTTTCGTCTGACAAGCGGCGGTTTTAAATTGGAACTTTCTCCATATAATGTTGCTTCTCGTAAATAAGCTTGTCCGACGTAGAAACATATTGGAGGATTAACATCAGCAGCCACATATACTTACTAATATGTTGTGAGTGTTATGTAGACATCTTTAGACTTAATCTATGCTCTCTAACCTTATCCTGTGATTATAGATTGCTGGTTTGCTGGTTCTCTTATTCTGTAACCGTGTAACCGTGTTCTCTTATCTTGTAACCGCCTACCTATAGTCGTATCTACTATGAAGGATTGGGCAAAAAAATCGGATGGCTTGCCTTTCAGCATTTAAAGCTTTGAGCTAAAGATACTGAGGAACCGACCTATTTCCTTCAATTGCCTTTTCGAAAAAACTGACAGAACAGAGAACGGACTTAAAAAAATACATACAGTATTTTCGAACGTAGAACTTCCTCCTTTCTTTTTAAGTATGTTAATAGTAAATAAGACGTTCGTCCGTCTGCAAACTACAAATTATTGCTGTAAGAATACCTACTTGTAAGTTGTAATGAATACCGATCGTTGTGCGAAAGTTTATTTTTAGATTTCTCAATATTAAATGCAGCTCTGACATAACTTACACGGTTGAAAATCTGCCCCGGCTTGCTCTGAATATCTTACACCTCCGGCAGTATTGAACTGTAGGTATATTTTATAGCTATGTTTAAAAGGTTGATAGGAAATGCTTTTTATTTATTTATTACTAGCGCACCCAGCCCGCTTCGCCGGGCTAGATTTTGATTTATTTTATGTAAACAATAAACTTACATCATTAAATTTTTAATTTAAGTCTCGTAATATATTAAACCATTTATTTCTCTCCGTATTCATTCTCTTCTATTCTCTTCTCGAGGGGGTGAAGATCATTACCTACAACCAAGTACACCCAACAATAGAATATCATCATTGTAAATAATAACTGTATTTGACAGTTTGACAGTTCAAAAAAAGGAGTGCTCCGATCGTCATTAAACTTTACAAGATTACTGGCCAGGTCAATCCGGAGATTCCCTGAAAGTTTCATTGAAATCGGTCCAACGGTTTCGGAGCCTAAACGGAACATACCCACACACTTTCTCTTTTATATAGAAGAAGATATAGCTATGTTTTAAAGGTTAATAGGAAAAGGTAGAAAGGATAAATTCACCAATTGCCCTTGCCGAAAATCGAAGGGGGAGGCCCTTAAAACCTCAGCGTTCACCGCTGAGACAGAGAAGTTGTACAGTCATCGGTCTTTACAACTTCTCTGTCCGACCATTGTGGTCGGATTTGGTGGAAATGTAACAGTACCGATTCTAATCTTGTAATTCAAGTCTTATAACTGTTCGGTGGTTCAGGTTGTTCCGCTACTGTCCCAGACTGTATCATTAAACAATAAAATGTTTTTTTCTTAAAGAATAAGAAGAAGGAGTTCTATATAAATTACATAGCATATGCGATACCGAGTAGTAAAACCTACAATATATTTCTATGAATTCTTCCTTCACTGAAACTTGTTTCAAAGTTGGCATCTAAAATACCTACTTCATATTTTTTGTATCTTATTACAACTTACCTATCCAAAGCTTCTTATATCTATGCATAATATTTATTATCTCTTAATCTAATAAAATCAAAGTTAATAATATAATTATTTGGTACAAGGATTTTAAACCCGCTTTGCTTTCCTGAACAGTATAAAAAGTATAAGTAGTGTGCAGGGAACAATTCCTTATTTTATTTCGTAATAAGACTTATAGAAAGAACCACTAACTCATAACTCAGGCTGACCACAGACAAACACAAGTACAATTTACAAGTTCACTTCTTCTTCTTCTTCTTCTTTAAGGTAACATTGGCGTAATATTTGTCTCTTTGAACGCATAAAGCCATTCCCCTAAAAAAAGAAGAAGACAACTTACCTCTCTACAACTACCCCATCTAATTTCTGAACGAAACGCATGCAATGTAAGGGGCATCAGAATTATCTGCTGTGAACCAACACAACCACATCCGTGAGAGTATAGCCATTCCTGTGTCTATCGATGTTGATATCAATTTACCTTGAGCTTAGTGTTTAACCTGTTTAGAAAGCTACTTGAAACGTGACGCTTGAAAGATCACTCAAAAGAAATAAACAATTGGCTCTACATTTTGTTGCTAAAGCTACAAAGCAAAAGATTCAAAATCGTATAATCATAAAATAAAAATGAACTGCTGGACGTTAGTCTCACCAAACCTTGAGAACGGGTGGAAATCGATCCACCCGTTCTAATTTAGGTCTTGAAAAGTTGAGATATTCGTGGAAGTTTACGGAAGGTTTTAACGGCGAGTAAAATACTAAAATGACCGCTTCATCATCATCATCACCTCATCATCATAAGTTGAGCCGAATATAGGTAACAAAAAAACATACACACTTTCACATTAATAACATTATCATAGATGGCCGATAGGAAAACTAAAAACAATTTCTTTCAGTCCATGACAATCCAGCAAATAAATCATAACCAAGACTGCTAACTATTTCGAGTGTGATAAATATTTGTTTCTTGACGTAAGATTCTTCATGGTCGAAATTGTATTAGCTAGTAGCGCAGGTATTAGTAATCGCTAATCTATGCATTTGCGTATTACTGGAGAATGAGTTACCCGGGATTGTTTCAGGCTACCTGCGACTTACCTAAACATATTCTTGGGATGACGGCTCTTCTTAATCTATGACCTAACTAGCCATTTATCGGTTCTTCTCAGTAGAATCTGCCTTCCGAACTTGGGACCAAAATGTCCATCGGTGAGCTGTGTTCCCCGCTATTGCCACTTATGCTTCACGACTCGTAAAGCTATGTGGGTAACTCTAGTTCTCCGAATTTCCTTGTTTCCGATTTGATCACGTAGAGATACTCCCAGTCTAGCTCTCTCCATCGCCCGCTGAGTGACTCTGAGCCTTCGTGAGCGACCGATGTAATTGGTTTACTTTTTATAATTTTGAGAATTTGTGATACGTAAACCAATTGTTTAGTAAAATAAAATGGTGCCTCAATTCTTTTTGACCGCGTGACGGCGATGCCCGAAATCATCGCGCGATTTAGCACAATGCACTCGATAAACTGTATGGAAAGCTTTTATTAAGCTGTCAAAATTAACACGTTAAATTAATTTATGTTGTTCGCCACTTCGCCCGCATCCCGCTATCCAGCGGGTACCATTTATTTTTCGGGATAAATGTATCATAATATATCCGTCACCATAAACGTCAAATCTTCTAAAGATCAGCACAGGGCGGTACATTTTAGGACGTTGCATGCATGTTGCTCTTGTTTGAAACGTGGATATCCATTTACCATAAGGTAATCTGCTTGTTGTGTCAGTTATAACTATAAAATAAGACTCGCGCGATCCTCGCATCAATTTGAATTACAAAACGCAATGTCGCTGGTGCTGTTAAGTCATTATAAGTGGAAAACTGTCGCCCATAAACGGCGCAACACTTCGCAGAGCATGCCAGGAAGAACTCCTGCAACGTGCCATATTGTGTCCATCAACCTAAGGCGTAGGTAGCCTCATGAGCCTATTATAACATCCGCAACCACGCCCCTCAGATCGGAAGACATCAGCAATACCTGTTAGCGGCAGATATGAGCATGGCAGTAGAACTTCCCCGGACGAGCAGTAGCACAGAAAGAGCTCCACTACTACTAGACCACAAGATATATCGATTTCGATAACATGATGTTACGTGACTTATCTGCATGTGTACATTCGAAACACACTAAGCAATGCCAGAGGGGGTCAATGAAAGAAATGTAAATACTTACGCGCCATAAATTAAAATTGGTCCCGTCAGTGCATCACTTATCGGCCCTTCGTACAGAGTCCATAAATCAATTAGTATGGTGATCATCTCGCATTTATAATAACAGACTGTCGACTGGAGAGTTGTTTGTGTTTTTATAATGTACTGACAGATACTCGTGATTATGATGATATCATCAACATCATCCTAAGCCTATAAAAGTCATTTAAAAGGACTTCGTAGGTTTATTCCATAATAGGGTTGGTATGATACAAAATAAGCTACAAGTATAAGTTCTGGTCACGTTCTAGTAAAAAGATCCTTTACTTTCCCAAGTTGTAATAAGAGAAATATGAATCAGACATAGAAAGAAGGATAACTCCGGTTTATCATTATGTATCTAAAGCCTTCTCAGTTGGAGGCCCGTGCACTGTTGTAGTTCGGTAATGGGTTTACAATAAAATAAAATAAATAATAAAATAATTAAATTTCAAGTCGGGGGTCGGGGATACACACACATACACAAAAGAATATTAAAATTGAGAGATTAAAATAAATTAATATATCACGACAATACACACATCGTCTAGCTCCAAAGTAAGCGTAGCTTGTGTTTGTTGTACTAAGATCACTAATGCATATTTTAATGAATAATTTACATAACTACTTATAATATAAATATAAACACACAGACACAGAAAAGCTTAAAATTAAACTGTTATGATGATGATGATATGGTATTTATAGGTATAGAACTAAAACAGGCAAGTAAATAATGAGTTTCAATGAGCTTAATCACGCATATTATTACGTTGATCGTTTAATTCAAATACATGGGCGCTTAGTAATTTCTTTAATGACTGGAATACGCGTGACCGAATTGATGGCATGATTTTGCATTGTGCTCGAATTATTCGAGCTCAATTCGAATGCTTTATTTTGGCAGGCAAAGAAGGATAAAAAAGCTTGGGTGTGTGTTGCTCTAACCAGGTTACTTCTTAAATATTTTTAAATGAAAATGTGAGAAAAAGATCACCCGGCTAAGTTTGTTGTGGGCTTGTTATTAGACCAGGGCTCGTAGCTGTAGTTTAAGGTTAAGTAGACATTAGTGAGTAGCACTACTATGTACATATTTTGCATGTCATTAAAGCATCTATGCGTAATAGTGCCATCTATGTTTATCTATGTATCTAATTGGATTAATAAATATTTGACTTAATATTCAGTTAAAAACATTTCTCGATTTTTGGGTGGGTTAATTTTGACTGAGCAACAAAAGGGCTAACTTCTAGTATCATAAAAAGGAAGCTGAGGGTCAGGACCAGACAAGGTGAGCCCGCTACCATTTTAAAGGCATAATTCTTACCTCCAGCTCATCTCGCAGTTAAGGGTTAACTTGTAGGGAATAAAAAAAAAAGGGCTAAAAACTGACCAAAGACAACCGACCAAACTATTTATTTGTTTTCAGTTACAAATATTGTTTTTTATAAATTTATGAATATATTTAAGTAATGTAATATGTATTTATGGGTATATGTATATATGCACCACCTAACTGTTTTTTATCTTCGCCATTGGTTGCCTGGAAGAAATTGCTATGTTAACGATAAGGCCGCCAAATTGTATACGTCGTTTTGTTATACTTTCCTTTTTGTTCTATGTATTTTTTTGTGGTGTGCAATAAAAGTATATTCATTCATTCAAAGAAGATCCTTGCACAGATCATACAATGGATGAAAAACCAAAAAAAATATGAAAAATTCGATTTCCATATACAATTATTTAAACAGGTAACGTACGATTACAAATGAATAATATTGTTCGCGTTATGATTATTATATTGAACCTAATGGTGGCCTCGATTCGGAATGGCGCAAGCGTATTTATTTTTATAAACTATTGCAATCACCATTCAGGTATTCAGGACATATGAATTTATTCTTCAGGCCGAAGATAAATTACATAATGGATTATCTTTAAACATACTTTACTTTTGCGTCTTCAAATGAATAAGTACAAAAACCGGCTTCAGAAAAAATTAAACCTAAATGTTTACTTAAATTGGATAGATACTACAATGTTGTCAGACTACAGTATGAGATTTTTGGTTATATCGAATTTGGGTACATAACTAACTACTAATTTCTTTTTTTTTCTCTACAAGTTAGCCCTTGACTGCAATCTCACCTGGTGGTAAGTGATGATGCAATCTAAGATGCAGGTAGCGGGCTATCCTGTACTATACCCCTAATCGGTTTCTACGCGACATGTCACCAGAACAATAAATCGCTTAGCGGCACGTCTTTATCGGTAGGGTGGTAACTAGCCACGGCCATAGCCCCCCCACCAGACCAGACCAGTCTTTATCGGTAGGGTGGTAACTAGCCACGGCCATAGCCCCCCCACCAGACCAGACCAGTCTTTATCGGTAGGATGGTAACTAGCCACGGCCATAGCCCCCCCACCAGACCAGACCAGGGAAAATTCAGAAATTATAAATTCCAATTACCCCTGCCGGGAATCAAACCCGGGGCCTTCTACTTAAATTCACAGCGCTCACCGTTGCGCCAGGGGAGGTCGGCGAAATCTTTTGAACCCGATATTCAAAATTCAAAATTCATTTATTTCAAGTAGGGCTAAAATAAGCACTTTTGAAACGTCAAGTCTGCCTGTTTGTAGTGACTCTACCATCGGTTCGGAAGGCAGATTCTACCGAGAAGAAGCCGGCAAGAAACTCAGCAGTCGCTCTTTTCCAACATCAACAATTTACATTTTACATTTTAACATTCATTTTTCTATTTTGTGAGAGATGAAAGCGGAGCCAGATGCTTCCAAGCAACCTTGTCATTAAGAAATTCATCAATAGCATAGTAACCTCGCTGTAATATTTATGTTTATATTTAATAAATGTGTATTAACATATTCTTTAAACTTATGCATTGTTAGGTTCAAAATTACCAAAATTATCATATTATAAAAGCGTATACTCAATCCCACAAATGACTTCTGTACCTTTCGCAGACGATATGCAGATGTCACTAATTTATGACCATTTCTTGTAAGTCGACTGTTTATATCCACTTTTTGTTTATAAAGACTAATATGTTGTCTTACAAATACTATATTATTATAAATATTTTGTGAAGCTATAGTAAGTATACCTATTTCTTTAAACTTCCCACGGAGGGATTCGCGTGATTTAAGTATATATATTGATCGTACAGCTCTTTTCTGCAATATAAATATAGTTTCGATATCAGCAGCTTTACCCCATAACAAGATTTTCCGTAGGACATGATATGGAATAATAATATAAGGAATATGGAAAAGGTTAATTTTATTATTTTAGTACAGCTTTTTGTGACAGACCGTACGGGGAAGTGCGTACTATCACCATGTCTATTTCTGCTGCCAACCAGCATTGCTGTGTTACGATCTGGATGGCGCGTTTGCCGGTGTACTTAGAGGATTAGGCGATTGGTTTCTACTCACTATCAGGTGGCTCATCTGCTCAGTAATTCAATTATTGCCATTAAATAAAAATATATAACTGAGTTCCCCAATCCACGGTCCTGGGCCGCTTGCCTCCAGCGGCTCCCGGTGCGGGGTGGCCATTCCAGCACCTAAAGACCTCAACGTCAATCGGTTCTCCGAGCTATGCGCCCGGCCCATTGCCACTTCAGCTTTGCGACTCGCTGAGCTATGTCGGTAAGTCTAGTTCTCTTGCGGATCTCCTCATTTCTGATTTGATCACGTAGAGATACTTACTCCTAGCATAGCTGGACCATCGCCCGCTGAGTAACTCTGAGCCTTCTGAAAATCACAATACTTTATTTAACGATTTAAAGATTAAAGGACAGCTTAAGAAGTTTAAGCTTCGGCCTTTTTTTTGTTACTAGCGTACCCAGCCCGCTTCGCCGGCTAGATTTTGCTTTATTTTATTTAAACAATAAACTTACATCATTAAATTTTTAATTTAAGTCTCATAATATATTAAATCATTTATTTCTTCCCGTATTCATTATCTTCTATTCTCTTCTCGAGCGGGTGAAGACCATTATCTACACCCATGTACATACAGAATATCATCATAGTAAATAAAAGCTGTATTTGACAGTGTGACAGTTCAAAAATAGGATCGTCACCAAACTGTACAGGATTACTCGCCAGGTCCAGCCGTTTCGGAGCCTATACGGAACACACCCACACACTTTCTCTTTTTTATATATATACATAGATACTTTGACAAAAATTAACCAAAAGATAAACAAGTAAGTAAATCCAGTAAAGATAAACAAATAAAATTAAATAAAAATATGTAATTTTCGTTTTCCTTTGTTTAGACAACCGGATGGCGCAGTGGGCAGCGACCCTGCGTTCTGTGTCCCAGACCGTGGGTTCGATGCCCACAACTGAAAAAATGTTTGTGTGATGAACATTAATGTTTTCAGTGTCTGGTTGTTTATCTGTATATTATAAGTATTTATGTGTATTATATTCATAAAAAAATTCATCAGCTATACCCATAACACAAGCTACGCTTACTATGGGGCTAGATGGCGATGTGTGTATTGTCGTAGTATATTTACATAAAAAAAAAATCGTTTCCACATCCACACCAATTGTGGACTTTAATTTAGATAGATAGATAATAAAACCTAGTCAGAATAGTGTCATAATTTTAGGAAACGTTTTATTAGCGGTAGAAATTGCTATTAGCTGCCGTCATTGTTTAAAATACATCGTTAGAAATATTTCATTCATACTTGAATCTCAATGGGCGCGAAATGACTCCGATCAGCATAAGCGCCTATAAATAGGTTGAAACTAAAGCGTCCACCGCACCGGCGAAAACGAAGGTTTTACTGCAGTTATGTACAGCTGGTTCAAAAATACCACTGTAAATGTGCTTTTCTTTGAATTAGGGCTTTTCAATGAGCGTGAAATGTGTTCCAGTCCATGATCCATCAGAACTATAAATAGTTGGAAGCTCGGCATTCACTGACGTCATAGCTGCATTAGGCAACCATAGACTTTTCTTTATTGTATTCTCAGTGAAATGATCTCACCTTATGCCCGGTTCAGACATTCTTCCAACAAGTTGCCAAAAGAGGGCTCATGAAATTTTAAAATAATATTGTACATGTAATAATATTTTAAAATTTATACAGCGGCTCGCAGCTTCGCATACATCTTTTGAAATTTTGAAAAGTTTTGTCCCATACAAATCTACGGCCCACCACGTCGTTTGAATTTTTTTTATGGGGTTTAGGAGTCGCGCTTACGAAGTAACAGAGTAGGCGGACGACGCGACTGTCGCGACGTAGTTGGCCGGGGTATATTGTGTAACACAATATTATGTAAAGAAAATTGGTAAAGGTAACGTTTCAGAAGGCATTATCATAATATATGGCATTCATGGCAAATTTTAATGATCTGCCTGGAGCAGTGATAAGCGGTGTTTGGAGGGAGGTGTGGTTTTAATTCAGAGGTCCCGGGTTCAAATCCCGGTTGGGGCATTATGGGAATTTATAATTTCTAAATTTTCTTTGGACTAGTCTGGTGGGGGGCTTCGGCCGTGGCTAGTTACCACCCTACCGACGAAGACATGCCGCTAAGCCATTTAGAGTTCCGGTACGATGTCGCGTAGAAACCAATTAGGGGTTTAGGTTTAACATAGCTGCTATAAGTACTCCCTAACTGGTTACTCGTTACCATCTTAGACTGCATCATCACCTACCACCAAGTGAAATGCAGTCAAGGGCTAACTTGTAGTGGAATAAAAAAAAACAAGGTATTGTCATTTTAATGTGCTGCCATCTGTGAATAAAATCACAATCCATAATTATGACGATAAAACGCAAAATAATTCTATCACGTCGCAACCATAACCTCGCACCCGACTTCTTGAGCCAAAATAAATAAATAAATGCAACGGTTAATTGTTACATGACATCAGAAATATAAATTCATAAAACATGAGACATTAGTGTGACAAATGGCTTTTTGATCTATATTTGACCTCGGATAGACCATTGAAACTATTGAATTGCATTCCAAGTATAATGAAAAACATCTGCGATTTGATTGTTGTTACCGCAAAACACAACAATATATAATAATAGCTAGGTATTACAAACAAATAGATATACGGTTTCTGAGAAAATGATATAATAATTACTTAGAAGTAGGTATTTTCGAACTCATGACGCTCTATGACGTGTCCTGAGATTTTATGGATCACTAATAATCCTGAGAATATTGCCAGAATTGCGGTTGCAGAGGCTGATAAGCTACTAAAGCAGTGCCTGAAAATAATAACTTATGCAAACGGGCGATCTGTTGACGCATAGGTGTTATTATTTCACGATGTGTTCGTGAAATAATAACCCCTCAATTTTCGGAGTTATGTGCGTTTTTATTTGAAGCAATTAAAATATCACTTGCTTTAACGGTGAAGGAAAAAATCGGAAACCTGCATGTCTGAGAGTTCTTCATAACATTATCAAAGGCGTGTGGAGTCTCCAATCCGGTTTGGGCCAGCGTGGTGGACTACGGCCTGATGCTTTCTCATTCCGAGTCCCGTGTTCTGTAGTGAGGGTTGATAATGATATTGAATGCATTGAGTATCGGCAAGTGTTATGAAGCTTAATCCTATACTAATATATAAAGCTGAAGAGTTTACTAGAACGCGATGATCTTAGGAACTATTGATCCGATTAGATTTTTTTTTTTATACTTTCAGTGTTGAATAGCCCGTTTATTGAGGAAGGCTATATGTCATAATGCTAAGACCAATAGGAGCATCACGAATGAATAATGTTTCGAAATCGGTTTTTTTTTCTTTTCAGAGCTTCCGCTGCGTGCGCTAGATAAACGGTTAAAGTTTCAAAAAAAACATTTATGACAAAGTAGTTCCCCTTTAAATGTTGTAAATAAAAGTACGCGACAGCATATATCCGGGCAAAGGGACCGCTAGTTTACCATAATCCTCGACACCCGAATAAATCAATCATATATAATTTACGAAAATCCATTTTTTCACTTATGTAGGTATCTCTAAGAATGTTTTGCACCTACATAAGTTACTACTTCTTACATGTTTTTAAGTGAACTCAAATACGCGCATTGTGCGTTTCTCTTCTATATCGATTGAGATATATATCGATTGAGATATAGAAGCGAAACCTCTTAAAAATAAAGTTTGTAATTGCGAAAAGGTCACCAATATTAAAATTATACTGCTGATGGTAGAAAACCCGTTACCGGACAAAACAATCCTATGAACGGGTCCTGTGAAGGCAACAAAGTGTCAACAGTTGAAATGTTTGAATTGCAGACTCGAAGACGTTGCTGACGTTGGGTTAAAGTGCAAAAGGTCTGAAAAAGTGTGTCGGAGTCGAACAATGCAGCTGTTTTATTGGGGGCAATCAATGTTTGATTAGCTTCGATTTATTAATTTGTATTCTTTTCTTTGGAAGGCCATAGAGTTCATGTGCTTCAATAATAAGCAAGACTGTAGAGTTTGAAATATATAAAATTTGTAAATTGCCATGCAATAGAGTGCTGTAGTCTTATAAGTAGGAGGTCCCGGGTCCTGCAGGAAGTTTGGAAATTTTTAACTCCTGAATTTTCTTTGGTCTGGTACCATAATGGAGAGCAATCAACGTCTAAATTCTAGCTTAAAAAAAGAAGATATCTTAATCCTAGTGCAAGAGTATGAACTCCATTGATATAATAATGAGCTCTTATCAACAGGGCCAATTTGATATAAGAGTACTAAAGAGCATTATAGACCTAAAACCCAACAACAGGGCCAATTTGATGAAATATTACTAAAGAACATTATTGATCCATAATCTAAGTATACTTAATTTAAAATCAAGAGTTATTTTTTTTTGTTTCTTTTGTCTGTTGGTTTCTTCTACCAGTCGAATTGGTCATAACAAACTCAAAAAAAGGTGAAGGCGGAGGTTATAGGCTTTTGAATATAACGCTGCGACACTTTTGACTCCAGCAAACAAGGAAAGGCGCGAGCGGACTTAGCCCGCCATCCGCATTTGAGCTTTACCGTAAAGCAAAGAAGATATGGTTTATTTATAGTCTGATGACCGATGATTTTTTTTAGGACTTTTAAATAGATAAACACCAGAACCATAGATATTATTACCTTCTTGGGCGTTTTCTTTACCAGAGCAATCATTGTACCTACTTATTAACGGCTTTAAGTATATTAAAATAACATATGGTACGTACCTCTCTTCGCGTACTTGTCAGAAATAGCATTCATTCATTCCTAGCTCGTAAACAAAGTGCGGAAGTTATTTTGGTTCGCTAATTTTAGTAGAAAATATGCATACAAAGGAAAGCTATTTTGCGTATATTTTTGCGGGAAAAGTTGAGATTAGTTTAGCTGGAATTCTAATCTCCGCCGCTGTTATTACAACCCTAAATAAACTAACTTACGCAGTGCTTACTACTAATAAGGCTGACTGACGACAGATTGACTGACGAAAGACAGACTGACTAACTGATGACAGACAGACTGACTAACTGACGACAGACAGACTGACTTACGACAGGCTGATTCACGACTGACGATCGACAGAATGACTACTGGCGATCGACAAAATGGCGACTAACGCCAGACTGACTGATAACTAACGCCAGTTTGACTTACGACAGACTGAATGAGTGACTACTGACGACAGACTGATTGACGACAGACGATATACTGATTGACGACTAACGATATACTGAATGACGACTAACAGTAAAGGAAGTCGACAAAACAGTTTTTAGGCTGACTCATGACAGACTGATTGACGACTGATGATAACCTCACGACTGACGACTGACGCCAGACCGATAAACGACAGACTAACTTACGACAGACTGACTTACAACAGACCGACTTACGACAACCGACCCACGACAGACTGTCTGACGACTGATGATGTACTGAATGACAACTAACAGGAAAGGCAGTCTACAAAACAGTTGTTTGACTAGCGCTTTTGTACGGAAGCCATGCCTGGGAGATGCGACAACATATAAATGCGTATGCTCATAATGCACATGTGATATGAAACAAGGAGCAAAAAAAAAATCATAGTATATTTATTATTGTAACCAGGTTCCTAAAAGTCAATTTATATACATGGGGGACCTAGTTCCCCACGAATGTAATTGTGAGGCTTAAATTAGCGAGTGGTGCAAAGGGTTAATATGTTACTATTTCTATGTTAACTTTTACAAAAGTGCTTTTAATTTTAAGTAGTTATACTTGTAATAAAATAATTTTCGAATTCTTTGAATTTTGAATAATCATATAGACACACTTTAACCTTTATTATATTGGTATGGATAACACATGGAAGTCGAATTGTGAAGTTCTTTTAGTCCTATTATTAAGTCGCACCTAGGTATGCCTTGTATCAAAAGCTGAAAGAGTCTTTGTTACATATTCTCACAAAAGCAATTACATTAATTTAATTATTGATACCTAGTAATGGGATGATTGGCATTATTCGGTCAATGATGCCTTTGTGCCAATTAGATTGGTTTTATGGTTCGTTAATCCCATAGTTAAGGGTTGACACTTAGTCGATGGAAACGGGGTACCTACGTGCGATCTACGGTTGCCGGCCTGAAGTGGGTGTCTTTTTTTAGTGTTAGTTGACAGACCAAGTCGATGGCTCACCTGATGGTAAGTGGAAAACAATAACATATACCTAACCTAACCAATAAACAAGGCAACACTAAGATGGGCAGCATACCGACCTGTGTCCATTAACTTGAGACGTAGGTGTTATGTGCCTTTAACTAAGTACACCGGAAACCATGCTCTTCAGACCCGTACACAGCATTGCAATACTACTTTGTAATACATATGTAATCCATATGCATAGCGGCAGTACTTCCCCGGACAAGCTCTGTGACAAAAAGTTCTACTACTACAATAACGCTGCAGTAGGTTTATAAGCGAATTGGGAAATGGGAACTGTACCTTTGAAATGAGGTATTGCTTAGAATAGGCATCGGTCTTATTTTAAAACGTGTAGAAGAAAGAAAAAACCTTGAGTTTCTACGGCATAGGACTTATCGTATCAGAACAATCCATCCTATTATATATTTATATATTTAGGTGATGGTGTTAAATAAATGAAATAACTACTTCTAAAAGGAATATCGTCATTATTCTAACGAGATGCAGATGCTTGCCTAAGGAACAAAATGGGCTCTATTTCTAAGGCAAGCTGAAAGGTAGCTGAAACGAATTCTGGAGCTACTTTCACTGATTAACGTGTATAAAGTTTTATTTATTATTCTTATATTACAATGATATACCAATATATTATTAATGATATTATTAACTGGCCTAATTATTCCTTTCAGGCGAAACAAGGAAAATAATGCACTAAAAGAAATTATTCATTTCGAATTACTTATTTTGTACAGATTTAAAATCATACAGCTTTTCTCGCATGCAGTGCAAAACATCCAGCACAAGTATCATTTCACACCTGCGGAATGTTGCTAGCTCACAAATTTTCCCATTTTCCCCATTTTATGGTAAACGTTTAGAAAATAAGAGATAAAATAGTTACTGTCAACTGCTAAATGGAGTGAAATGACTAACCGCCTATTCGAGAAACCCTACTAAAGTGGAGTGGTTTTTTCATACTGTTCTTAATTCTGTGTTATTTTGCTACAAATATATATGTATATATATATATATATATTGCTAAAGCTACTGCTACCCTTTAGCAATAGTTTAAATCATAGTTGTCTGGAAGAGATTGCTTTAGCAATAAGGTAATAAATAAGATCAAGAAATCAGAAATTTATATTAAGATCTTCTCATTCTTTCCTAATATTTTGTGTTGTTTCTTTTCTGTGCGCAATAAAGTGTTTATCTATCCGTGTATCTACTTTCATGTCAGCTACTTAGCAACTTAGCCGTGTTAACTTTAAAGTTACTTACCTAGATGCCTTAGCTTATGTGAGTTGCGAGCCTATAAAGGCCCTACTGCTAAGCACAGTCCCTCTCTCTCTCATATTATGAGATCGATATGGGGAGACATGAGAGTAGGACTGAGGGTTGTCGATTATGATCACTATAGTTACTGATTAGCACCAGGAATCAAGTGGAAGCGTTACTTTCCTAACCCTGGACTGTTGAACTCTGGACTAACAGTTTTTGCCCTCGAATCTAAGAAGTCGTGACCCGTAGTAAAACATGCTAAGCTTTCGACCAGTGAGGCAGTTCTTGTGAATAACAATAATAATTGAAGTGCCTGTTTCTGGTAAGAATTATCTGCAATGTTCCATTACGAGAAACTGCGTGAATCAGGCATTCGAATTATCGCATACTTTTTAATAAAGGTACAAAGCGATACAAACATTGTGATATGTGTATATTTTGCGGTGATATTAAACCAGGTGGTCGCTAACGCCAGCCTCAGTTTCATTGCGACGACCGGATCGAACTCACGCCTTCGCGTTCCAAATTCAAACAAACGCGCGAAGTGATCGCAACGAATTTATTTGTATGGAATAAAGTCGCGAACTATTTTGTCACCTGCCAGTGTTTTGTTTTAAATTAAATATGCGCAGTTTATAATCCGTAGATAATCTGTATTTCGAATATTTTGAATTGTTAAGTTTCGCTCATTTGAATTTTCGCTCTTCAGTTTCTTTGATTGTGCTTCAAGCTGTAAGCAACAAAAGCTAACATGACGAATATGTAAGTACAATGGCATTTTACATATTGTTAGGGTTTCTAAGGGATACACATGTTAATTTGTTAGGTATGAGCTACTCTTAACAGGATCTTGCTCTAGAATCTTCAAGTACAGCTTCTTCCTTAACCTAACACCTAATTTAAATAAAAGACCTTTAACTGAAAACAAATAATGTGAGTAATAGGTAAAATTTTAATAATTTATTAACAAGTATTTAGAAATTCATTTCAAAGTATCTGTTCTCAAGGGCAAGCTTGTGACAGTAGATGTAAATTTTCCCTTAAGAGATATAAGTAGCGTAGCAAAGAAAAGTTTTGTGCTGTAGATGACACAAATCTGCTCGCTTATTGTTTTTTTACTACTCTTGGATATTTTAAGGAAAATTCTAACTAGTACAAATGAAGAACGCAGGTATCTTTTGCAAAATATCTAACCTATTTTAGTTTAAGTGAAGTATTGTATCGGAGATAAAGAATTTATTATCGTAGGGATTTCGTAGCAGCTGTTGTATCAATACTCACAAAAAAAGTTTTTCATTTACTGTATACTATGTACTATGTTCAATGTTTTAGTAAATGATGGTAAGGATTTATGTAATGGCTTATAATTTACATTATAGTCGTAAAAATATAATAGGCCCGTTTTGACATTTGTGCAAGACCATAGAATGTAACTTGGAATGAAACTGAAAGAAACAATAAAATAAAAATCAATTACATACAGTGTTTTAAAAAATACGTAAATTTTTTTGCGACGATAAATAATATGAAAGAATATATCGCGAGTATTCTTTTTGCGCTTACTTTATCGTAGCATGCAATTTATAATTGTTGCGAAACGTTCCGAAAACAGTTACGTTCTTAGTCTTTTTTTTTTTTACACTAGAGCTGTAACCATTTTTTTACTGAATATCGAAATTAAATATTGTGTAGTAATCTTTACTGCAAAGAATGAGCTTGGTTCTCAAAATGGGTTCTAAATAATGAGTCTGGGTTGATGTATCTGACCAAACGGCACATGACTGAAGCGTCCCCGCGCGCACTGCGCAGTTTTTCGTTCCTCATCTTGTAAAGTCGACTGTGCGCTCGTTTAAGTTTGATATATATTGTTTACTATTACGTTAACTATGGCTCTTCTATTTTGGACATTAATTTAAACATAGTGATTTGACTCGATTTTTGTGTTTGTTGTTATATAGTACTAACTCTGTTTCAACATGTTGAAAAGTGGACGTATAATCAACAGCCAATCACGCGTATTGGTTGTGAAGTTAAAGGAATACTTTGAACGAACGAACACTTTACAATACATAATAATATCAATCAAGTACTGATAAAAACTTAAATTGATTTATCGTGAGTATCGAGTCCCGAGTCTTATGGTCCATAACTAGTTACGTCGCGATGACAAATGTCAAAACGGGCCTATTACATTTTTACGACTATAGTTCAGGAAATAATTTTCGCTAGGGCTACATTCTCAAATTGTATCCTATATAATCGTATCATGTATAAGGTTGTAAAGGACGATATTACCGACTCGATACAGGGCCAGGGTCTTTTGTCACAATGAGGAGGGTTTCGGTCAACCACGCTGGGCAGGTTTGGTAGACTTCATTATGGAGGACTCTCGGGGATGCAGGATCCAACCATCTCTTTTTCGGTCACAGTGGTTTACTGGCGCTAAATAGAGTAGAGGTGATACTGTTTTATAATTTAAGGAAATAAAATTGCACAGAATGAGCTCATGAAAAAAGACAAAACCAGCCAAAATATGCGACATCGCAGCGAGAAATATAAGTAATATTAAAATATAATTATATATTTTTATTTCATTTTTGATATTTTGATGGAGCTCAAATAATAGTTGATAATCTAGTAACACCTTCGGTCCCCCTTTTGGACGATCGGTTTCGATTTTCGACACGCTCCTCTTTCTTTACGGAGTTATGTTACGTTTTTAAGTAGAGCTATTAAAATATCACTGGGCATGTAAAACATCGTAAGGAGAGCCTGTATTCCTGAGAGTTATCCATAACGTTCTCTAAGGCGCACTTTGCAATCATGGTGCCTTTAACCTCAGGTTTCTCAATCTGGAGACAAAGGCGCTGTAATTTGATAATGTTGGATACCGACATAGATACCTGGCTTAGTTTAAGATTCTGAGCAGTAAGCAATTAAAAAATCAATGATTTGTCGATAACTTTTTTTATTCCACCTTAAAGTTTAAATAACTAAAACCGACTGGATATAAGCCTATTCGAAAATAAATTATCTGTCAATAAAACGCTTGTGCTATAATGATGAAAAAAAAAATACTTACCTACCTAAGTAACTTCATATAATTTATGCGTTTTGTCGTAATAGTGTAACATAAGAACGCACTCCTGTATATACGTAACGTTATCTTGCTTATCCATTGATAAGGTATCGCAGAAAAGCAATATAAGTACGATTTATTAAGGTTAACTGGTTTTCATAATACGTATTAATATTGTGCTTAAATGATCGGGTAAGACGATCTAAAAACTAATATAAAGCGTGTTAAAAGTACGGTTTTCGAAATAATAGCAATCATGAATGATATAAATTTATTTACAAATCAAAGTTATTCCTGTTATTGAAGCTACTTGAACTACTTTAACTCAATTATTATTATTAATTAAACAAAAATTACAATTAATGACATATTTTACTCTCGTACATCTGTAAAGCTGTACAGTGTTAAGGTGGAGTCAGTTTACATCACATGGTAATTTAAGTGATAAAACGTATACCTAGGACGCACGACCCAGTTCGACAGGACTAATTTCGAGAAAGTGATGAACTTCCGAATCCAACTCGGATGGGCACCGTTCGGGAAACTTCGTGACATCCGTCCAAGATACCTCGGTACCTTAAGACTAACGCCTACGAGCGCGTATTGCCATTAATGATTTATGGTCCAAAACGTGGTCGCTCACTATATATAGGTCTTATAAGAAGGCTCAGAGTCACTGAGCGGGCAATAGAGAGAGAAACGTCGGAGTATCTGAGTCTCTACATGATCAAATCAGGAATGAGGAGATCCGTAGAAGAACCAGAATTACCGACCTAGCTTAAAGAGTCGCGAAGCTGAAGTGGCAATTGGTGGGGCACATAGCTCGGATGGACGTTACGGCCCAAGGTGTTGAAATGGAGACTTCGCACCCATAAACGCAGTGTTGGTAGACCACTGAGATTCCATCAAATAAGTCAGTCGCAGGGAGCAGCTTGTCCCAAGCGGCACAAGACCCTACAAAAGACCTAATTGTCAAGCACTGATAATACCAGGAGAAGACATTTTCAATACCATGGCATGGTACTGAAAATTAACAATGAGAAATATTGTTAAATATTGTTTCCCAGTGGGAACTTCGAACTGGTACTAATATGATTCTGACAAACTACCTAATATCTGCAAATTTTTGTATCATCCCTATTGATGCTAATCCACAAACAAAAATGCTGACCACTAGACTGTCCAAACGAATTTCATTAACATCATCATCATCCAAAGGAAACGTAGCATTGGTTTAAGGAAAATTAACTATTATTTTACGTTTTGGGGGTGACCTTTGCATAAATGGGACGCCTATGATTTACTGATTAGGGCCAAACCTTGAAAGTTGAAACACTTTGTTTCCTTGTGATGTAATCACATGACGCTTAGAAGTTGAATTTCATGACATAATTGTTAAGCTATGGTAACCAACCGTCCCGAATTTTAGAGACTTATTATAGTAATTTACAAGAGTTCGTAATCTAGGATCTAGGGGGGTAGTAAACTGGAATACCTACTCCGTGCTCCAGCCTTAAAACGCTCGGTGCTACTCCTTAAGCGTCTAGCTTTGGTTTTTGGTGTCTAGCCGTAGCTTCACAGGTGGTTGTTGAGAGATATCGGACACAACGGCAAAGGTATGAGCTCTGGTGCTCGCGAAATTGTGGAGAACGTTTTACCCAAGCTGCCTTCTACATGGCTCCGACCTCTCCTTGGACCGAAGCGGGACTTTATGCCTCCTGGCTGTGAAGTGGTTGTATCTGTATGTTGCCCTAAAAGTCCCACTTACTCGTATAATGTTGATGTTGGTATCTGTCGTTTTAGAGCCCCAAACACGATTTACGTAAGTAAATCGTATAAATCGTGTTTCAGACGTAAGTCCGAATTTTATACAATACTAATTCATGATTTTCATATTACAGATTCGATTTATTAGTGCTATCCTTCCCTTTCCCTGGTCGATAAGGAAATGAATACTAAACTCTAATCTGTCTGATGATTTATCTTCTTTTTTTTTAATCGGCTTACAAAAGGCGGACTTAATGCTCAACCATATTCTACTATACAACCTTCGAATGTGCGAGACAAACTAGTGGGGGTGTGGCCAAAATAAAAATTTAAAATATATATTTTTATTTTTATATAGCCCTTAAAAATGTTTATATGTATAACTTAAATTAACCTCTACAAAGAAAACAACACAACAAGAGGCAAAAGTGCTTACACCTTTGGAATATTAAATGCGATTGATTTTATTAACTTCGTAAATTAATCGAAGAAGACATCAAAGATCGCAATGAATCCTGCAATCATAAATATCAAAAGTGATTATGCTTTACACTGCTAGATCTTTAGATCTCAAATAACACACTAGGAGATTTGGGTACAATAGAATCGACACCATTAACATTGTAAGTGTAACCCTGTTTAGAATTAGCATGACTATAGGCAGAGCTATAAGCGCCACCTTGACATTACGGTGAAGGCTTTGCTATCAAAGACGTTCTTTGTAGAATTACTGATAACGTTATTATCTCTATCGGTAGAGCTTCTTGTGAATTCAGGGCTTCTATTTGTAAAACTAATAGGTATTGGGTTTTTTCTGTCAAGAAATTCTCAGTACTATCGAAGTTAAAGAAAAACAAGTGGGCAATCTTTGGGAACTGCCGATAGATAGAATTGATAACTAAGTTACTTGTGAATGGTATCGCCGGATATTGTTACTATTGAATTATTTTTGGTTATAAATAGGTGTTTATGATCAAGGATAAAAGTATGACGATGACGTGAGTTCCAAGATTTTTGTTCACCCAAAAAGTGTTCAACGCGCCTAAAGAAGTTTTCACTTCAAAAATTGGTTTGCTACTCTTCGAATAGCACGGGTTATTATCACTAACTTTATTCGTTTAATAAAACCTATATTTGAAGTACTGTGCGTTATTGACCTCTCTACTACGTGGGAGGAGATCTTTGCCCAGCTGTGGGGCATTCATATGCTGATGATGACGATGAGTTAAAGTTAATTGACATTTATTTATTACCAGACTCATATAGCCTTCTTCGTCTATTTTTAATACGTAGTTTTTGAACAGCTATAGGAGACATTGCAAACAGCAGACTTTAGGTTTCAAAAGAGCAGTTGGGATCCTTGAAATAAATGGTTTTTGTAATTTCTAAAGGTTGTTGTGCTTGTCGCAACAAACTCCCTTGCATGCTATTAATATAATTGTTTTCATTATCATAATCTCAAAAATGATCGTTATCTGTCTCTGAAATTTATTTATAATCTGTTATTATTTAAATAAATTTGCCTTGACAAGGCGCAGGTGTAGTATACGTAGTACTTGCATTAGAATAATATTATCCTAATTTTGTAGAGAACGCTTTGTAGAGGATAAACTTTTTAACAACTAAGGTGATAACTATTGGTGATCGGTTGATGAATGCCTAGAAATCTCCTAAGATTAAGCGTTACTTATTAAGCCTTGCCTTTTTCGTCGGTAGTGAACACGGGCATTAGAAAACATCTGGTTTACCTGGTAACTTCTCTCTATCAAGGTTCTGCCGAGATAAAGACAACCTACCAGGCAAGCAGCAAACTGTAAGAGAAACTTGGAAAAATGTTTAAACCTGAAATCCACAGCTTCAGCAGCCTTTGGCAACGGCGGTAGTGCTTTTTTAAAACACTTTTCTAACTCTTCAAAACTACTAGTTTTCTTTATACTAAGGTTCTGTGAAGATAAGGGAGGCCCAAACAAGCGGAAAACTCCAATAGTTACTTCGCACACTGTATACTGTCCCTAATATCCACTGATTAAAATGTATGTAGGTACAGTAAGATTTCAACTTTATGACTTCTCGAATTCCGTGCGTTTTGATGCGCAGAATTCAATGTTCGCTATTCCCGTATCAGGGTACAGTTGACTACCTGAGCGAAGCTACATTCGCATTTCACAGTTTACTTCCGCGACGACATAAAGTTTAAATCGGATTTTACAATTGTACACTGGCCGAAAAAACGAACAAACAAGACACTTATGTACAAATAAATTTAACAACGTCTTTATATATTATGCTGTCGTGAAAATAATCATAATTACAAGCTTAATATGTAGTAGTTGTTTCGAAATCACAGACAGGTACTTGTATTTTATTGGTGGTTATGTACCTACTTCGTATTAAGAGATTAAGCGCATGGCGCCAGTGATAATTAATAAATAAGTTTCAATGAGCAGCTTTCACGCCAAATTAATGTTCAGTCAGATTTTAATAGTTTAAGAGATGACGGTAAAGATTTCTTACTTAAATTAAAAGCTGTTTATAATAAACTTTACATTGTAAAGTAACTTAGTACGTACGAACCGGAAGTTGTAGTTCACGGTGAAATAAAATTGATGAGCTTAAAGTTCGATATATAAATTAATTAAGCCCCGTTATTATTTTATGTATGAGATTGATTGAGGTTATCATTAAAAGTAGTTTTGATTTGTTAGTTATTAAAATTTCTAACTGTTCAGGAGCTGTTAGGAAAGTGTAAAATTTTGCTCTACAAATATAGGGCATCTTGAAATCCATCATTTAGAGGAACTACAGACACCAAAGAAAGTAAGTATCATAATTATTTCGTTTATTAGTATCAAAACTATTACATTACTGGAATAAAAATATAACCTTATAACTTACCGTAAATTAATCGCACGAAGAAGAACACGCAATTCTTTGGTACATTTCTTACTGAAACTTCGAACGAAGTAGAATGTGTTCGATTGGTGCTGCTAATTTGAGCTATTGTTTTTTATGTTGCGGCTATTTCGGGTCCTTGCTGCTCTAAATGGGGCTATTAAGCCTTTCGTAGCCATGAGCGATCTACTTTAGTGAACTCTAATATAAGATTTGAAGATTATAAATTATTTTTCAACTACCACAAAAACGGTCGGTATAATAAAATTCCTATAACCGTTTATAGCATACATTCTTAGCCATAAGTTAGCTATAATATTAGTGTATTAATATAATATAATACCTTTTTGTACGCTTTTCACCGGTATTTTTGTTTGTATTTTAGTAACCAACCCCTTTGGACTTAATTTTGACCCTCCTTAAACGGTCTGTTTTCGTTCAAACTTTGTAGATAAAGTTGAATATAACGTGTCAAGACTATAGTGTCAATAGTGTCAGTTATTGACATTGCATGGTATAATGTTGCTCGGCGCGGCGTTCTCTTTGACTAAAAGCATGTTCATAATGTCGAGCACTTTCTTTATGCATCTGGGTCACTAATGTTGAAGTGAGTGTGCATTTGTAGCATACCGTCGTCAATAGCCATACCGCGTAACTAACCTTGCACATTGTCGTCTCTTGCTCTCTTTAAAAATAGAATTGCCGTAGAGCCAATCATCTTCTCGTCGCGTCTGTAGTTGACGCGTAGTTGTGTGGAGTGGACAAGCGGGCCATGAATCCAAAAGCCAATCACTTCGCTCCACTCCGCATCAGTGGGAACTGTGCAAGAGGAGTGGAGCGGACTTATAGGCGGTTCGAATCGGACAAAGCGAGGTCGAACAGGTTGTGGTGAACGGGCGAAAGAGCAATCCTGCGCAGCGGTTATGATATACTGTCAGGATAGGACTAAGCTGAAGTCATCATCATGTCGACCCATTATTGGATGGGGTTATGGCCGTAGTAAACCACGCTGGCCCAGTGCGGAGCTGGATTCCATATAGCTTTGATAACATGATGTAGAACGGGTTTCTTCACCTGATGTACCGATACAAAAAAATATTCTTTACAAGTTGATCCTGTAGACCTCGTATAGCCTGTTAAATCAGCACCACCTACCCTACAATTGTATTTTCAAGCCATTCAAGAACCAAATAAAATATAAACACAAAATTTCTTCCGAATATAACAGAAGAGAATTTTAGAAAATAACCGAACTAAAATCTACCACAGCATGCCCCTCATGTTGGATTTACTAGATGCCCGGGAAATACCTGTATCTAACTGTATACGTAAAGCAAATCATTGCTCATTCGATACTTATCCGATAAGATTATAGATAAGTAGTACCTTTTGATATTCAAAAAAATCGGCTAAGTCCAAATCCAACCCTCACACCGGAAGTTCCGTACCTTAAAACGAACGTAATAATTCTTTATTTGGATAAATTATTCGAACGAAGCCTTTTAATATAGCTACTGTTGGATCATTGACCTTATAGTAACTTTGTTTGATCTCCCCATTTCTGACAATATATAAACACAGGTATCGAAATCATTTTTGTCCGATTTTTTCTCTTCTAAACTACATTCCATTAGATGGACATTACTTTGTCCCTAAAACGCGTAAATATGGCTACTTTGCAGAAGTACAGACAAACTTTACTGTGTATAATAATAATAAAAGATAGAAAATATGATTTGAAAGGTTGCTCTTTTTGTTTCGTTGAACTAGAAAATTGATTCTCGATTTATACAGCGGAAATTAAAATTATATTTAAGTATCAGGTCAACTTCGAGTCATATCATATTCGATATTCATTTGAATTTTATACCTCAAGCCGTTACTTCAAAAAAATGTCCTTCAGACCCATGGGATTCCATGTGTTAAATACGGAATTTTATTTAATTCGTGCTACTTAAATAATAATAACCAAATAAATGGACAGGACAAATAGAACCATAACAATGAAAAATGTTGAAATAACTGTCGAAGTTCTTCGTGTTTCAGATTTTTATTTCAATGACCGTTGACTTTGGGTGATCTCAATTTCATTCATGAAAGGTTACATATTTATTGCCAGTCATTCAGACAGTCGTATACATAATACATAGGTCTATATTTCTACGAGGATAATTTTAAATAGGACTAAACATATATTTTACTATACAGAAGGTACGAGGATAAGTTTAAATAACACCGAATTTATCAGTTAGTCCACCAATCCGGGCCAGCGTGGTGGACTACGGCCTTAACCCCTTCTCATTGACGGAGAAGACCCGTGCACTGTAATGGGTTGATATGATGATGATGTATATATTTATTCTAGGTGTCATGTAAAAAGAGCAATGTCATCCTTAGCTCCTCAACTAAATATAAAAATAACCTAACAGTATACCGTGCATTTACGTATCACATCAAAATCGAAGGGGCTAGTAAGGGCCAGTCAGTGGGAACGTTGGTTAAAATTTTATTTGAATTAAGTTCTTAGGAAAACAATGCTTTATAAAAAGAAATAAAAAACATAATATTAGAGATAATTTGTGTGAATGAAGTATATATATATTCATTATTTTTAAATTTATAATCAGGTTTTGATGATATGGTTGTAGATAATTTTAGTTATCATATCTGCATGCTAATGTACGTAAACCTTTCAACAGCGGTCATTCATTAACGGAACTACGGAAGTTTACCGCTCGAAATATTAAAATAAATTGATTATGTAAATAAAACTAGTTATAACAATAATAAACGATATCCAAAACAATATTAACACGGTCGCTAACCTACCTTGTTTGTGACCTTAAATCCGAAAAGATATTTGAATAATTAAACATGGATAAGAGTAACGTAAAAGAGTTACGAGGTACTGGGTGGTTGATTCCCGGTTAAGACCATTATATATTCAGTGGGGTGCACTTCATACATGCGCAAAAGCACTGCCTACCCTAAAACTGATTTTGAATTTTGGCCGTTTTATGCAATTTTCCTGCTGTATGCATACCCTGGTATGAAACATAGTGCACGCCACTGTATATATTTATTCAAAATAATCTGATATAGACATTCTGATGCCTCGGAGAGCAATATTTCGATTATTATCCATAAATCCCGCCAACCACAAGCAGCGAAGTAGGATTAACCTCTTAATCCCTCGTCTCAAAAATTGTCCATTGGAAAATAAGTTTCGTGAGTATTACATCCTCCAGCAGGCAATACCGTGCCAGATTCGTAAAGCTCATAAAGAAAGGAATCTGTATCGTTTTTATTTGCCGATCATAAGAGATTTATTGTTTTGTTTTGTTCTGGATGAAGTGTTGAGAAATAAATACCGTTTCGAAAACCCTAGAGGGCCTTGATCTGATTTTATTTTTATTGTCTCTGCGTTCCCACTACGTTATATGTTTATTATTCTAAAATAGATTCTGTATTATCTTTTATGATAAAGACTTTTAGAAAGCAATATGCCTTCCCAAGGTTACAATAATTAACAACAGGAAATTTAGTCTGTGATAAGATTAATCTCATTAACAGCCTAATTAACGTCCTACTGGCCCTGTAGAAGTTAGTGAATTAAAGAACTTCTACGTTTCTTGTGTACCGATTGACGGGCTTTAACCATAATTATCACAGGCCGTGACAGGATTTTGTACAGCTACACAATCGCAAAAAGGCCGTGGTACAGTCGCGATTCTATCACTGGTCGTATACATTCACCCACATAAAACACGATTTTCAAACAAGACTGTCGTCATACGACATGTAATGACAAACGACGTCGCACGAAAGAAAACTAGAGTGGAAGGTCAACTCTAGTTTTCTTTTGTGCGACGTCGACCGAAGCAGTAAGCTTCATCTGGCCACACACAGTGTGAAGCGTGACAACTGTAGCCTAAAAGCGGACATCTTATTTATATTGCTTATAAGATAGAACTTATAATTACAAAACGTAGAGTAGAATTTTCGCGTTTCAATGATTTATTTATTGTTCAATGGTTTTCGAAACAAACATAAGAAACTGAATATCTTTAAAGGGATCTAATTTTACCTTTATCTTTTATTGTGTAGAGGTACGTCTGCTAGTATTGTGAATAATTTAAAAAAAAACTGACTTAACGTATCTTTTTCCACGTTGATGAGAGGAGAGGCTTGCATCCAGGAGATTTTAATGACGCCTGTTATTGGTGATGATGATGAAATCGTTTAAAAACATCAAATAAGCTAATTGCCGTAACTATAAAGGCCTTTCAATGTGTTTCTCTCATTTCTAAAACTAGAACAATTAGGCCCAATTACCTACCGTACCGCTGCCGGTAAAGTCTAGATTCGATAAAATATTTTGCTAAGAACATAAAAATACGCCTAAGACATAGAACTTGAATAGTAGAAATTGTCCACAGCGCAAGTCGACCCACCAGTATTCATTTTAAGTGACACCTTTTACAAATGCTGTTTATTAATAACAAATATCAAACCGGGTTTCTAATGATCCTAAACACAGACTAAAATAATTCTCACTCGAATTCTAGTTTCATTTTTTAATACTTAATATTTTAGGTTAATGTTCCCCCTATATACACTGAATGGATTGTACCTACTCGCTGGTTGCGCTAGCAAAAATGTTGACACTTAAATACATATTTAAAACCCCATTAAAGAAAATAGGTATGTGTGTTAACAATAAAATTATTTTATCATCTCTACTTCACTACTATCTAATATTAAAAATACGAAAGTATGTTTATTGTTTTGTCCTTCGAGAACGTAGCTAAAGAGAAAGGTAAATTTTGCATGGAGCTGGTTTATGGGCCGAAGATTAACATCATCAGAAGATAATCACCTCTTTACACCACGGCGAAGGTCTCCTCTCTGTATGAAAAGACTTCAGGCGTTAGTCCACCACGCTGGTCAAGTCACACGCCACGCCTTTGAAAACATTATGGAGAACTCACGAACCTGCAGGATTCCTCACAATGTATTCACCATTAAAACAGATTATAAGTCGATCTCCTAAAACCCATATATCCTCGAGAAGAAAGAAAGAAGGTGTTGTGTTATATTTTATGTTATTATTTTTATTTATTTATGTGCGCCGAGGATGGAAGTGGTTCCCTCCAAAAGGGAGACCGTGGGAGCATTGGCGTGCACAGGGTTTATGATCAGGGTAGGCATAAAGCGGGAACATCGTATAAAATATAAAAATTCTCTTCTATACAAGTAATATACGAAAAATAAAGGGTTCGCAGTGCTTTTGTGCATATATGAAGTGCACGCCACTGCGTGGGAGAGAGGGGAAATCGCTTTTCACCGCTTTTTTGAGATTGACAGAATATAGGCTACTTTATATCCTGAAATGGTTTAAAGTCTGTGATATAGAGCTTGGATTTTGTTGTAATTAAGTACCTAAATACTTGGTAATAGAGCTTCTGTTGACAGAGTATGTCTAGGAAGCATTGCCCTATTCCGGTCTAAAAGGCGTGGTTTCCGGTGTGATTACAGGCACTTAAGTGGCTTAAACATCGCTTCAATTTAATGGACACAGGGCGGTTTTATAGGACGTATTCTTTTCACGACCTGCGAAGCGTTGTTCTGTTTATATGTAACAGATTTCCACTCAGGTCGACTACCTGCGTGGAAGAGAAATAAACAGAATGAAGGTCGGTCTTATAATAAAGAAACGAAAAAAAGTTTTTGGATTCTAACTTCCCTTCCGATATTTAAGAGTCGTCTTAAGGACTACTACCTCTCTTTGAGTGATGGAATTTGAAGTAGATTCTTTATATTCTTTCTTTTAAATTGTATGTTAACATCTACTTATATATATTATGTTTGTTATATATTTATATATATTATGTATATTTTATATTTATATATTACGTATATTTATTTAAATTATTTATGTATTTTTATCTTTACATTTGGGTATTTATGTATCAACACTCTTGGCACTATCCTGCAAGTCATATCTACAAAGGTTGCCTGTAGGAGATTGCTTGCAGCAATAAGGCCGCCTTTGCATGTCTACATTGTGTACTGTATACTCCTTAATGTTTCTTTTCCTGTATGTTATACGTGCAATAAAGTGTTTTTTCTTTTTCTTCTTCTTGTTCTTTCACGCAGTAAATTTCGCATATTACGTATATAACATGAATCGTCAATATTATAAATTTATTTACCTACTGCTGGAAACAGTCTTCAAACCCAGGGCCTCGTGATCCGTGCTTTCTAAAGCTAACCACTAGTCCAATGAGGCAGTCAAAAATATAAGGCATATACGGAAATAGTTTGCGCGGGTCAAGTCGCGAGCAGAAGTAGTAGTCTATAATACGGTTTTGAGTTACATATTTTTTATAGTGGTATTAAATTGAAAAGTCCAACGCTATTTGCCAAGCTACCAATACCGTAAAAAAAGATAAAATATACGTTTAAACATGTAGGTGTAATGCGGACTGCACGATTCACTAAACTGAAACTACCAAAACAAAAAGTGCTCGCATTATAAAAGTTTTGGCAGTTACTGTTAAAAAAAAATTATGTTATCTAGCTAATCTACGGAATTATAAGTACGATTTGAACAAAAAAAACATTTCATACTTAGATGTAATTTAATATCTATCAGATTTAATTTAGAGGTTGCTTCGAAGCAGAAAAACTATTGTAAACCATTGATGAAAAGAACAACTGCTGATTTTCTTACCGGCTCCTTCCTGGTGGAATATGCCTCCCCAACTAAGCTAGAGTCACAACTAGACAAGCTTGTCGTGTCAAAAGTGCTTATAAACTAGGCCTATTTTAAATAAATGAATTTAGGATTTTAAATATTTTGAATTGATCACTAATTATAAGTAAATACCTACTGTTATAGATAAATTAAATAAGACATTCGTTTGTTTTTGCTATCGATTTATTTAGTTTGTAGTTACATGCAGGCTAAGTGCACTGGGCACACTAGTATTACGTAGTACATACCTATTTATATAATAATTTGTTTGTACAAGTAATAGTACATCCCGCGCAGGCAATTCTGTATTCTGTGTTTACAGTCCGGTCGTCGAACTTTAGTCTATGTTAGTTTTTTATCAACTGGTTTTTGCACATTTTTTGTAGACAACGGACGGGGAGGGCTATGGGTCGTGATGTCTTTGTCGACATTAGCGCCATAGCGATTAACGTTTTATAGAGTTCTACATGGTAATTATAATGAAAGCTTAATAAGCTGAGGAATGCATGCTTTGCATGTAATCTCGAAAGATTTATATTTTTTTAATATTTTTAATCTACCACAAGCTAGCCCGCTTCCAGCTGATACTGCATCATCACTAACAGTGAGTGCAGTTAAGGGCTAAATTGTAGTAGAATAAAAAAAAGCGTGTAACCTGTACGCGCGATTGAAGTAAAACTTTTATCTTATCTTATGTCTTTAAACGAGCAAATCTTGTATATATATAATTGGAATCTCGGAATCGGCTCAAACGATTTTCATAAATTTTAGTATAAAGTATAATTTTTAGAAAATGTCATTTTATTCGTGTTTTCCGGTAATAACCGATGTGGTGCAGACGAATTTGCACAGGTCAGCTAGTTATTATTTATTGATGAAAGAGTAAAATGTTCCTGGGAGTCCGTCATTTCATTAAAATTCATTAATGTAACTTTCACATTTTAAAAATATTTTCATTTGTTAAATAGAATAATTGAGAGTAGAAAATTGAAAAGGTTAGATCAGCACACGTCAATATATACTTGTCATTGAATTTTATAGAATGTCGCAATCGTCAGAAAAATTATTAATAATTTATTTATTACAATAGTACTAAATAAACAAGTATATTTAGAAATTTTCAAAAAAAATGTCATTTTAAATAATTTTTTTAAACTGTTAAATTTTTATTCACTTTGCTATTCACAATTGATCCGTTTGAAAATTTTGTAAATAAATAATCCAATACTAAGTCAAGTCAAGAAGCATGGAGTATATGACATATACTTACTACCAATCTAAATTATTATTTTTAAATAGCGGAAACTACACAGACGTCTAGCGTACGGCGTTACTTCCGTCAGTAAAAAATCCGAGTTACTCCCTAGTCGCGCCTAAAGAAGTTTTACTTCAATAAGCCACATCTTCGTCGGTAGCGTAACTTGTAAGAGCAAGTGATTGATGTAATTTTTTTCACAGAGATGCCAGAGACACTATTAATGATATATATCCCGTTAAATGTTTCGTATTTCTCATCTCATACATGTCCTAAAAGGTAGAGGTGCTAGCTCTATGCAAAGAAAGATCCCTGGCCCTATTGTAACAAAACAGATAAACAAACAAAATGTTTCCCAAGCAAAGTGCTACGTCACGGAACAAGCACGTGGTTGAACACCTAAAGATTTACATTATGCCGATAGAGTTTATTGAACTACCTTTAAAATAATTGAAATTCAAAGAGCACGTTTTATGAAAAGTTCGGAGGCGCCTTCTTGGAATTCTTAATCGCCAATCGCCTCTAAAGGCATGCAGGCATGGTGATAGCGCATTGGGTAGGAGCTCGACTTCACTTTTGAGGAGGGGAGAATTCGAAATTCAAATCCCAGTACGCACCTCTAACTTTTCAAAGTTACGTATCAAGTAATTAAAATATCACTTGCTTCAACGGTGAAGGAAACATCGTAAGGAAACCTGCATGCCTGAGAGTACTACCTTATGTTTTCAAAGCTGTGTGGATTCCACCAATCTGCACTGGGCCAGCGTGGTGACGGTCTGAATACCTTCTCGTTGTGGGAGGAAACCCGTGCTCTGTAGTGAGCCGGTAATGAGTTGATGTGATGGATCGCCTCATCCTGGGGACAATGTACGAAGGTAACCACCTAATCCCTCGGATGTATACAAACTATTAATCATCAAACAAATACAAACTACGAATAAGTCTAATATGATACGTACAACGGGAGGTTCTGGCCGACCAAGTACGGAGACAAGCCCAGAGAGAGAAAAAGTCTAATATGATAGCGGCCTAACTGTTAGTGTAATGAGAAAAGAAAACTTTTAACTACCGAGTAGATTCAAATGACAGTTTAAATTAAAAAGGTTAGTAGGAAAATTTATAAGTTTATTAAATACCATCTGTTTTGAACAAAATACTGAAACCAACTGGAAATAATTCAGACATTTGTTTAAACATTGCCTACTTTTATTTCTTTCAAGAAGATATTATGGTTACTAAACAATAATTGTCATTGTTGTAACCTCACCGCAACATTCCAATAGGAGTGCAACGATTCGTTACGTACATACATACTTACACATACTAATGTATAATTACCAACGTCAGAGTATTTCTAACAAACGTGAAGTCTTTCGAAACTCTTTTGTAAATTGTAGCAGGCTAACCTGTTTAGAGTGTGGCATCAGTTTCCACACGGTATCGTTCCGGAAAGCTCAATCGTTGGGTGATAACTAATCACGGCTGAAGCACTAGACCAGATCAAAGAAAATACGGAAATGAAAAAATTACGGACCCACCTAATCATTTATTTTTTGTCGTATAGTCATATTTCGCTGCGTGTTTGGGAATGTGTGTAAATCCAGCGCATATGGCTAGTCCATCAGTGTTTGGTTTGAAAATGGAGAGGCCTCTCCTAATGGGAGAGATTGACGCGAACGGCTTAAAGTGCAGTTCGCGATAAGCACGCGAAGAGCACTTTAAACCGTCGGTGCCGCCTGGCGGTTATTAAATAAATAAATAGATATACTATGACAATACACACATCGCCATGTTGCCCCAAAGTAAGCGTAGCTTGTGTTTTGGGTACTACGATGTCTAATGTTTATTTTTATAAATATAATACATAAATACTTAAAAGCCCACGAACCATAAGCATTGGAGGCTATGCTCTAAGGCCCTCCCTATCTTATGACAAAAGGAGGTTACGCAGTGGGATTTTAATAGGCTACGGGTTAAGTTATAACCGACTTTAGTGATAGCGTTGCTTATTTACGCTATTTTAACTAGACCCTACCTAACACTACCTCGAAATTGATACGGCCTAATTTTTATATAAACACCTGAAATGTAAAACTTAAACCTGTGTTTGCTTTTACACATCGCTCTTATGATCTAACTTATAACGTCTATAATGCTGTGTTAAAAAATTGACGGCCGTCAATTAATTCACCGTAAGAATGCCAAGGTCCCCTCGTCACTTGGATGTAAACAATGTTATCAGTCGTTTATCAACATTTAGGCGTGATTATGCATTTATCTAATGAGAGCGGTAATATATTATAGGCCTACCATCGCTTCAAACAGCATTTTCTTAAAATGGCAGTTTGTTTGACATTCCTTGATTACCTAAAAATAAGGATTATAATTCTGTAGCAAAACTTCATCAATGTTTTACTTATATTACTGCTTTAAGAGATGGGAATTTCTGCGATATTGATAATACTTTTTTTCAAGCCCCTTTAGGAGATATAGTATTAGATAAATATGCAAATAATTACATTTGTTTTGAGGAAAAGTTTACTGAAACGTAAAACGGATTCAGTTGTCGACCTTCCTAGCGTAGTGATAAGTGCTGTGGTATTATAAGTCGGAGGTCTTAGATTTGATCTCCGAGAGAAGGCAATTTGGGATTTTATAGTTCCTGAATTTTCTCTCGTCTGGTCTGGGGAGAGACGACGGTCGCGAGTCAGCAACCTACCGACAAAGACGTGCTTCATAGCGATTTAGCATTCCGGTTTGATGCCGCATAGAAACCGAGGATTTATTATAGCAGCCACACTCCTAAAGGTTAGCCTGCTTTGGTAAGAAGTGGGTAAATATTTACCCACTAGGTTCTTGAATTTTAAGGGATAACTTGAAATTTTCCGGTTCATTTGCGTCAACCATAACTTTTGAAATCAATATTTCAAATATTATTCTCCCGTGAAAATATGATTCCAATTTTGTTATCAAATACATTGTATCAATATTCGCATAATTTTACCTATTATGCGAATAATGATGTTATTTGTTAACAAAATTGCAAACTGTCTCTAAAAGATTGCTTATTTTATTTCCCTTGAAAGCAAATGTCTCAAAAATGTCGCTTGTTGTTGTTTTTTTACACGCTTAAATTAGCTACACATGAATGTTTGTAACCGACTCCTTAGGGCGCGATTTTGTTCCACTTCAAAGGGCCAGATTTCATTTAATTTTTTTAAATCTTAAGGCTCTTAAAAAGTAAAAAAAGGTGCCCCCTTACATTTTTATTTTATTATTATTTGTTGTTATAGCGACAAAAATAATATATCATCTGTGAAAATTTCAACCGTCTTACTTTCACGTTCACGTTCCTGAGATACAGCCTGCTTACAGACGGACAGACGGAAAAGAGAGTCTTAGTAATAATGTTCCGTTTAACCCTTTGGGTACGGAACCCTAAAAAGCAGCGGATTTTGTTGTACTATTTTTAAAGTTTACGGGATAGGATCACCTGCGGTCCTTAAGTTAGCTGGCGTGCTGTCGTTCGCGCACGCCTGTTGACTGGCGAAGCTGGATTAGTACCCGAAGTATATGTTATGATAGATTTAAAAACATACAAAAACCTTGTACACGACTAATTTTGAATCAAAAACCACTCCACTTTGGTAGTGTTTCTCGAACAGGCAGTTAATTATTTATCAAAATTAAGCTTATCTATATATTATTCTATCCAATAGTTAATTATTTCACTCCATTTAGCAGTTGACAGTAATTATATTACCTCTAATGTTCAGAACGTTAACCATAAAATAGGGAAAATGGAAAAAACTAGTGACCTATCAACATTGTGTCCTACAACGCAGGTGTGAAGTGAGATATGCGCGAGGCGTTTTCACTGTTTTTGAAAGCAATGCACTGCATGCGATAATGGCTGAATGAGGGTTCTGTATGTTCAGTGCCTCTGCGCATGCCCGTATGCCCGTGACTCGGGGATGTCTCCGCGGCACGGGGAGACGCAGGCGTTGGGCATTTTACATGAGGGTTGCCCTCCGAAAAAAAGGAAAGAAGAAAGTGAGGTGAGAGAGGTTTAAACACAAAGACAGCAAACTATTCTCAAGTTCAGTCTTAAGCATAGATTGGCCGATACTTAAGAACCGGTTTTTAGCTCGGTATCTAAGAGCGATATTGACAAAACTGTAAAATCAAGGTTACATTAGCATGCGATGCATACCTACAAATTCTTAGCATTTGAAATACTATGCTCACGTTATGGGCATGTAGAGAAAATCATGAACGATTTAAGATCCGTGTGATAGATATGGAAACCACAATATGTGTTACTAAGGCGTCGAGTACGTCAACCCTCAAAAAAAAAATCAACGGTATTGCCTGCTTGCAAGGTCTTTCCCAAAGGAAAGGTTTGCCCATAATAAGCACGCTGGGAAGACTAATCTGGGTAATCGCAATTAAGGTAGTAGACAGAGGACGCTGCTGCCATTATATTATATTCCCTTGGTCGATATTGTCTGATACTGCGGGAAGAGAAGGGTGATGAGTGATGACAACTGTATTCTGATCTGCCATCACCACAAGGGACTCGTGCCGTATGTTGCCTGCATGTTTACTGTTCCATAAGATTCTTAGAGACTAACTATTGTGCGTTATAATGTCAACAACACCTGAACAACCTACAACGTACGTAGACGATTTTGGATGATCTGAGTGATAGTAACAAAATAATGTTTATTGTTAATTTAATTGCAATGTTCAATATTTTAGTTTCGCTCTCGGTTCTCGCATTTCTAAATTGCGGCCTAATGTAGCACAGCTTAAAGTTACGGACAAGGGTTCTCTGATGCGAATAAACACAGCGTAATATCCGGCGACATTAAAATGTTGAAACATTTTTTTTTAATTCTACTACGAGTTACGACGTAGATGCCGTCATGTAGGTACGGCAATTAATCTTGAGGACAATTCCCCGAAGCTAAAAGATGTGACCTAGATAACGAATAGTGGGAAAGACGTGACTTAATTAATTAAAACTTTATTTATAGCTAATGCTTATGACCTATATTTTGTAACATAATACAGCTGCCAGTAACTTAACCTAGTTTTAGGTACGGTTGAGGTCTAGTTTTACACAGCGTACAAATTAACCTTGGGGGACATTTTCGTGAGATAATTTTATCCATATAGCGTATGGTTTATAAAGCAATGTGGCAGGCATAGACCAAGCGTCACGTCGCCAATGCGATTGGACGACCAAATTAAAGCTGTTAACCTAGTTTTAAGTAAGGTTATTTCAGTTTCATAAAGCGTACATTTTAAGCTACCTGAGGAATGTGAACTCCGTAATAGAACGTCTGGTTGTAAAAAGCACGGCGGCAAGAAATAAAAAGAGCGTCAGCTCACCAATGACGGCCGAGTGGCGCAGTGGGCAGCGACCCGGCTTTCTGAGTCCAAGGTCGTGGGTTCGATTCCCACAACTGTAAAATGTTTGTGTTATGAACATGAATGTTTTTCAGTGTCTGGGTATTTATCTGTATACTATAAGTATTTATGTGTATATGTTCATAAAAAAATATTCATCAGCTATCTCAGTACCCATAACACAAGCTACGCTTACTTTGGGGCTAGATGGCAATGTGTGTATTGTCGTAGTATATTTATTTATAAAAATAAAAAAAAATAAGGCTATGAAACGACCAAAACGTTTTAAACCTATGTGGCGGTCTCCACATTACATAACTAGATGGCGCTACTAAAATCCTACATCGCGCTAGCGAAGTGTTCACGAAGAATGCCTATATATATACAACTTTCAAAAATGAATGTTCGGACCTCGGTCCCCGAGCATGATCACCCGCTCGGAGGAAGGTCTTCCTATTGTTACGGTCGAGCGTATCACGATAGCTCCCGTACACCTACTTATAAGCATGGTGAAGTTCTAGTTTCATATAGCGTAAAATGTTAGCTTTCCGGTGAACAAGAAAAACCCATACAGCGTTTTATTTCACTTGGCAAGGTCAGAGGCAAAAAGACTGAGCGTAATTCAAAACTCATCTATTTCAAGTAGGCCTAATATAAGCACTTTTGAAACGCCAAGTCTGTCTGTTTGTAGTGACTCTACCACCGGTTCGGAAGGCAGATTCTACCGATTAGCCGGCAAGAAACTCAGCAGTTGCTCTTTTCCTACATCAACAATTTACATTTTACATTTTACATTTTAACATTCATTTTTCTATCTTGTGAGAGATGAAAGCGGAGCCGGATGCTTCCAAGCAACCTTGTCATTAAGAAATTCATCAATTGTATAGTAACCTCGCTGTAATAAATGTATTTTAACAAATTCTTTAAATTTATGCATTGGTAGGAACAAAATTTTGCATACAGACTGACGGACAAAATCCTATTAGTAGATCCCCTCTCCCATGCTAGTTCCATGGAAGTTGGCAGGATTTAACGGTCACTATTACATGTCAGTGATAATACTTAGGGCAAACGGATAAGCTTGTTCTGTAAAGCACGGTGGTGGACAAAGCAATATTTTGTCTCCAAAATAAGTAATCCGAATTTCCTCTGTAGTAAAACTCTGACAACAATTTGGATGCCAATTTAGCGTGGTACAGATCCAGGAGGTGGTAAGATCTGCTTATTTTTTTCTGTAACACCTATTCACCTGAACTCGTATCATGAAATAAATAAAATTGAATTGAATTGAATTGATGAATTGATAGAATTGATGTGATGATTGAAATTAAATAACGTAATAAATTTAAAATTTAAAATTCCCAACCAAAAGTCAAGCCCCTTCATTTGGTACCCATACTCCTCCATGTACCTAATGTATGTAATCCGCCATTTTTTGGTGATCGCCATCTTGGATTTAAATTTATCGTAGTGTATAGTATTCTACTAGTGAAGCACTTCCATTCGATATACATATTTAGGGAAAAAATAGGTTATACGCCATTTTGTGCCGGATCGCCGCCACATAGACCGATTTTCATTAAATATAGCCCAGAACGCTTCGGACTTATTAACCTTTCAAACAAAAACTAACGAAAACAAAATCGGTCCTTCCACTAGACACACACACGTAGACACATCAAACTCATAATTCCCCGCCGATTTTGTGTCAGGGGATAAATAATACTAGCAACAGTAAAAATAATACATGAAACACTAAAAAGGCATTCAAAAGCGAAAGACAAAGGCGCATGCACTATAGTGCATAGGTACATACTACATCGTACAGTTATATGCCCTTAGTTTTACGCGTCGAAATATAGAAATATCGTAAATCAATGGTATAGTAAACGTCAGGTTAAAATTTACTACAGCACGATTTGACAAAACTTAACTCTGCGTGGAGTTAATATGACCTTTATCTTGGTGAGAATAAGTTCGAATAAGTAATTAAGAACATAATTTCTCTTATCGATAAAGGAAATCCTGTTTGTACTATTTTTTGTGATATGTCGAAGGCTTTTGATTATGTTTCACACGGCTTGCTATTGAAAAAATGCGAGTATTATGGCCTACGAGGGCCATGTATTTCATGGTTACAAAGTTATTTAAAAGATAGAAAACAGCTTGTTGAAATATCAGGCTAAATGAGAAACAGGTATTGACGAAGTTTTGCTCAGAGCTTGAAATAAATTCCTTTGGTGTACCGCAGGGTAGTGTTCTTGGGCCACTCCTATTTCTGATATACATCAACGATCTTCCTGATTGCACTAAACATAAATGTGTTATGTTTGCAGATGACGTGTCTGTTATAGTACCATGTAAACAAAAAACTGACAATTCACCAGAAATAAGTAAAGTTCTAGGTGACATACATGAATGGCTTCTATATAATAATCTAAATTTAAATTTAAAAAAAACTAAATTTATGACATTTAGAAATAGAAAAATGACTATAAACAATAATACTGTGACATGTGCTAATGAGAATATAGAACAAGCATCTATTATAACATTTTTGGGTATGCAATTAGACGAATTTTGTACTTGGAGAGCTAATATTGAAACTATATGCACTAAAATCAATAAGTTTGTATTTGCTCTCAGAAGAATTTCAAAAATTGCTAATCAAAGTACAGCATTACTGGCATATCATGGGTACGTTGCATCCAGTATGCGGTACGGGATTATGCTTTGGGGAAATGCTCCTGAAGTCAATAGAATATTTTTAATACAAAAGAAGTGTATTCGGGCCATATGCAACAAAGGTCCTATGCAATCATGCAAGCCGCCCTTTAAATCTCTCAAATTACTAACGCTGCCAGGTATCTACATTTTAGAATCAGCATGCTTCGTAAAAAGGTACAGAAGTGATTTTTTTGAAATATGCGGAAATATTGTACCTTTCAATACCCGTTACCGAAATAAAATATTCTACCCGCGATGTAACACAGCACTCGGTTCTAAATGTTGTTATCATAATATGATTTTGATTTACAACAAATTGCCTAAAGCTATTAAAGATTTGCCATTTTTGAAATTCAAGGCCAAATTACGTGACTGGTTGGTTGATAAATGCTATTACTCGGTAAAAGAGTTCTTGGATAATAAAATATAATTATTAGTTTAGTTATTTTTTACTTGACATCCCAAGTTTATTGTTCCATACAGTAAAATTATTGAAATTTTATTATATTCAGCCGATTATTTTGATTTTATTTATTTTGATGGTTTATTAATTATTACATAAATGAATTTGTTTAAATTAAGATTTGCATGTCATATATGATGACTAAACATGTATACCTACAATGTTTTATGCAAATAAAAGGATTTGATTTGATTTGATTTTGATTTGTTCTAAGGTTAAGGTACTATTTTGGAAATGAAACCTCTTTGTTTTGTTTTGTTTTGTTGTCCAATATCACCAGGTTCAAATTTTAATAAAAGTGTAAAGAATAAACAATGGTATTATATTATACAGCGAATTCGTCCGCAAACAACGTTTGATAAGTTTCCTGAAGTAGAAATTTTCATTGACTACGCGAAATTGATTTATTTCAAGTAGGCCTAATATAAACAATTTTGAAACGTCAAATCTTCCGTTTGTAGTGGCTCTACCATCAATTCGGAAGATTCTACTGATGAGAAGCCAGCAGAAAACTCAGCAGTTGCTCTTTTTCAATCATCATTTTTGTAATAATTATTCTGTCTTACGAGAGATGAAAGCGTAGCGGTGTATTTCCAAGAAACCTTGACATTTAGAAATGTCTACACAATGTACTACCTACAGCGACCTACCGCGTCGCGTCGCCCGTCCGCTCTTTAACTTTGTTTACTCGTTAGAGCTTTTATTTTTATTCCTTTCTTGAGACTTGGGTCATACCAGCGTTCCATTTTTAGAAACTAGTTAAGTACAGAAGATAGATTAATGCCTGTTTTCACTAAGGAATAATAGCGCAATGCCTAAGTAAGTAACGCGTAATCAGAGAAGATTCCCATTCAGAAGAAGGCATACATTACCTTTCACTAATCGATTTTTACAAAGCAACTCATATAAACTACTCGTAACTTGTCTATGATTCTTGCAACAAGGTGTGGTATTTTGTGTTTGTATTATCATAGTTTTAATTTATCGTAAGCATTTCAGCTTATTCAAAAAACCGAATTTATATTTTTTCCATCTGTCAATTAGTGTCAATTTAGAGATCCCTAAACAATATGCACCGCCGAAACGGTGTCGCAACGTACATCTAAGAGTTGGTGAAACATTTTTTTTTCATTACGCATCACCCAATACATTAGACATCGGACATTTAAGGGTTTAGTGAAATCGGGTGTCAGTATATAACACAACTTCTCGAAGATGTATTGTAACTGATTTGCCAAAAGAGCTTTAAACTATGCCTTAGGATATCACGTATTTTGGATCCTAGTGAACCGATTTGAAATTCAGAAAATAAAAACAAAATAATTTTAAAGCTCAGGCAAGTATATTGGAAAGCTTATAAGACGTTCGAAACGGCAAGCTAATGGCCTAAAAGGTTAAAGTAGACTTTGAGGCGTGCAACCAAGACGCGAAATGAGAGATCGCTTTGTGTATCGAAATGTATTGAAAGCATTTGAGGTGAGCGACCGCTATGCAAGTCGCTCCCCATACATTTCTATACAAAGCAGTGCGCATTGCTCCTGTGTTGCATAACGGTCATATATATGGTTCCCAAATGATCGGGAATTTTCGGTTGGGCTCCCTTCATCATTCGTAACCATTATCAACCTATTAGCAGCTGCCGGCTCACCACAGGGCACAGGTATCCTCTCCGAATTTGAAGGGTCCACAACGCTGGTCTGGTAGACTTTACAGGCCTTTGGCAACGCTATGGAGGACACTCAGACATGCTAGTTACCTCATTTACAAGTTTTTTTTTATTCCACTACAAGTTAGCCCTTGACTGCAATCTTACCTGATGGTACGGAAGCGTGCGAATCTGTTAGATGTATGTAGTCACACTCCTAATCGGTCTCCACGCGACATCGCACCGGAACACTAAATCGCTTAGCGGCTCGTATTTTCGGTAGGATGGTAACTAGCCACGGCAAAAGCCTCCCACCAGACCAGACCAGAATCAGAAATTATAAATTCCCAAATTATCCAGTCCGGACCCGGGATCTTCTATTTTAATTCATAGCGGTCACCGGTCACTCTGGGGAGAAACGTAAATTCGATTCACCTTTAATTCAAACATTAGATAAGGCCGGGGATCCAATTCGTTTCCATTATAAAGAAAGCCGGAATCTTAACCATTCTTTCGGGTCTCCTTAAAATAATACAGAACTGGTGGGAACTAAATATATTCTATCATGATACAGTCAACGGAGTCCGACCCGATTATGGATTGACCTCTACGAGACTAAGCTATTCACTCTCACGTTGTCGTCGATAAATTAATAGCCACTAATGTATTTAAAAATATGGAGTAGATATAATATTAAAATGTCAAGTTACACTGTTAAATGTGGATTAACCTAATTTATTTTTATGGTTGCGTAAAAAAAAACGAACTCATAAATTCCTTCGCCCGAGCACTAATGCTATTAACTGGATTTATAATACATAATAATAATGCTTTTAAAAAAAAATACAATAAAAAATTCAAATCCAAAAGTGGCTATTTAATCAAGTGGGAGATTATATGATGGTATTTTATTTCCTCATTCATTATAATATTTGGTTTTTATTTATTTCCCTATATTTATCAGTTATCGTTGAAGAGTTTTGTCAAAAGTTAATTAATTCCCCCTAATCTCACAAGATTGCAAATGTACAGAACCCGCTGCAGTGAGCGAGTCTCTTGGCCGATTTTATTTTTATTACTTGATAAGCATCTGTGCCTCACATATGTTACTAATCAATGAAAACAACGTATTTACCATGTATGCTACACTAAAAACTCACGGAGTAACAAAAAACAACGTTTATTCTGTGCAACATATTAAAAAAAAATGGTTTTACCTTTCCTGGTCCCAAACCTATAACTACTTAATTATTCAGAGTTATGTGCGTTTTAAGCAATATCACTTGCTTCAACTTTGAAGGAAACGTCGTAAGGAAACCTGCATCCATGCGTTCTCCGTAATGTTCTCAAGGGCGTGTGAAGTTTGCCACTCTGCACTTGGCCAGCAAGGTTGACAAACCCTTCTCCTTCTGGGAGGAGACCCGTGCTTTGTAGTAATGAGTTGATGATGATGATGACGCCCAGAAACTATTGTAATTCTGAAAAAAAAGTGTCAATATTATATAATAAGCTCATGTTGAGTCAGTACAATGACCCTTTTTCAATCTAATCAACAATCACAAAATCGATAAAAGAACAAAGCAAAATCAAAAGGTAAATCAATTTATACTCTCCAAAACCGTCCAGTCGGCCTCGAAAATGTTGGAGGATCGGCTGCTGATAGTTAAGTAGAAGTAACCTATGATGTAGGTAAAAAATGGCTAAATCGGGTCTGTTCAGTTAGAGAATTGTGGCAGACGGACGCCGAAACCTTCGCCTTATTTAACCCCCGACGCAAAAACGACAGCGACGTGAAATTTTACTACAAATTTCAAATCCAAGATGGCGTCATTGCTAATGGCAAATTACATTATTTTTTTTACAACTATGGTCATGAAAAGAAAGGGCTGGACTGGTAGAATAATTTATGCGATTTCATTCAATATTTAAATTTAAGATTAAATTTTTTTGCTTTCTTGGTTATCTTAATATATATAAATCTCCTGTCACGATGTTTGTCCGCGATGGACTCCTAAACTACTGAACCGATTTTAAATTAAATTGGCACACCGTGAGCAGTCTGGTCCAACTTAAGAGATAGGATAGCTTAGATCTTTAAGTAAAGTCACAATTTTATTTTATTGCAAATTATTTGTCTATAATTAATTGACAGTCACATGTTATATGTATATACAACTATGCTCATTTAAGGCTTAGCGATACTGAATACTTTAAAAACAAAATCAAACGCAGACGAAGTCGCGGGCAACAGCTAGTAATTTATAAATGGTAAATTACGTTGTTCCAGATTGTACGTGGCGATATTATGCGCAGGATTCGCCGCGGTAACAGCGTACTACCGACCCAACTTACCGCCCGGCCCTTATTGCGGCATTGGAAATAGATGCTGCACAGGCAGGCAAGACCACTGTTCTGCAAGAATACTTGGTAAGTGCATGTACTAGCTGCCCTCTCTGCAAGAACTAAGAAAATGTATGAACTCTCTTAAGAAATGTATGGTGGCGAAGATACAGACACATATCCCCCCTAGAGCAGAACTGGGTAGTAGTCCAGTCATTATAGTAAGTTCACATCGGAATTCGAGATACCCAGCTGTAAGGCTGTAAATACTTGTATATTATGTCTCAAAACCTACATATGGTAGGGCGTAAGCAACTAATAAAATTCAAGGTCACAAAAATCGGTTTTTTGCGCTTTTTTTGGAAATATCTCATTATATTACACCCTACCATATGTAGGTTTTGAGACAACTTTTAGGGTGTCAATATACAAGTATTTACAGATTTACAGCGGGGTATCTCGAATTCCAAGTTCTTACCTAATTTAAGCTTAAAAAGGACTATAGGCCTATGACAGATTGATTCTTAACTAATAGAATTTTCATTGTGAGTTTTCTTTTATTTTAGACACAGTTTGTTACTGCGACGACTTTTGTGATCGCGGCGCAAGAGATGACTGCTGCCCTGATTACATCGAGGTCTGTAAACGTCCACCCAAACCAATAATTGCCTGTATTGAGGGCAATAAATATTATCAGCCTGGACAAAAGATTAAAAGGGACTGCCATGAGTGGTGAGTTTTATTAAATAAGAAATTCTTACATATTATGCAAAGCTTTTGTTATTCGATGTTTATTACTACATTTTAGGGTTGATATTTTTTTTGTTTTATTTTTTTATTTAAACTCTTTTGTACACCAACACACAGTAAGAAAAATAAAGAAACAATAGAGGGAAAAACAAAGACTGGAGTAGAATACAAAAGGCGTCCTTTTCGCTTATGAGCCAGGCGACCTTAGGATTAGGACAACATGAGCGAGTACAAATATATAGTGACAGCGAGGTGGGGACAACTTTGACCTAACTTTCGGAGTACCTCGTTCGATCCCAGCACGCAACTCTAAGTTTTGCACATAAGTGCGTAAATAATTAAATATGACGACGTGATATGGCTTCAACGGTGATGGAAAACTTCTTAGGGAAACCTGTTAGTCTCAATATTGTTTTCAAAGGCGTTTGAAGTCTACCAATCCGCATTTGTTCAGCGATGGTGGACTACGGCCCGAACTCTGCTCTACTTTAGATACTTATAGTGGATCGGTAATGGGTTGATATTGAAGATAAAGATTATTCATAATGGTCTCTCACAAATTTCATTAAATTTTTTTAACATTTCAGTCAATTTTTTTATGGGTCGTGTCCTAATATCCCCTTTTTTTCACTACAAGTAGGCCCTTGATTGCAATCCCACCTGGTGGTAAATGATGATGCATCATGCAGTCTAAGATGATAGCGTGCTAACCTGTAAGGGAGTATGACAGTTATGTATGCCGCATAGCGGCAAGTCTTTGTCGGTAGAGTGGTAACTACCCACGGCCGAAGCCTCCGACCAGACCAGACCAGAGAAAATTCGGAAATTATTAATCACCAAATTGTCCCTGCCGGGTATCGAAACCTCCAGTCGCTTTAGTCGCCAGGGCGGCCAAAATGCTATTCAAGGTTTCTCTGCAGACACATCTTTATCCCATACATTTTTACTGGACCTCTCGCGAAGGTTAAACAATGATGTATCTTTGTTTAACAATTAGTAACTTACCTACTCTTTTTAATTTAAAGGTCATATTCGTTAATACAATAGGTACAATCGGCTACATAGTTTTGCATCAGGAATTTATTGTGTAAAGTTAGTAATTGGTACCTATAGGTTGACGTCCTATTTAAAATATTTGGAGGATTTTATGATGGTTGTGAAGTTGGCCCAAGTTATTAACGAAAAGGATCACCATCCACCTTAACCATCTTGCAGTACTTTGGTGACCTAATTAAGCCTTCGGTTCCGTTACGATGTCGCGTAGTAACCGATTAGGGTATGGGTTTAATATATCAGCGATACCCCTAAATGGTTAGCCCGTTACCATATTAGACTGCATCGGCACTTACCAGGGCTAACTTGTATTGGAATAAATAAAAAAAAAAGAGTGTTTTTATTAGAAGTTCTACTTCTTTGGCGTATGGAAAAAAAATAACTAAAATTAATCAAAAAGATTTTATTTAAATAAAAAAGGTTTTTATTTAAATAAAATTATCAATTATAATAAATTAACGTAATAATATTTATTTATTCACACTGTTTGTACTGTTACGAAACACGTGTTCTAAATATAAAAATACTAGAATATACAACTTGAACATAGTTTTCATGCCACCTAGAACTAACTTTACGATTTAGAATTCAGGTGTCGGTGTGCGCGCGCATCGTAAAGTTTACTCTCACCATTTTTCTCCATCGCGCTAAAAGAAGTATAACTTCAAAAATAATTATGACCTACAATGGGTTAGCTAGAAGTCAAAGATCCACCATTAAAAAAAACAATCCACCATTAAATCATTATTATATACTCATTTCCGGCCCTCTAAAGAGCAAGGTTCAAAAGAGCAAGGCAAGAAAGGCTTAGGTCGTAGTCCACTACGCTGGCAAACTGCAGCTTGGTTGACTTCACACGCCTTTGAAGACGATATGTAGCGCTTTAAGGCATGCAGGTTTCCTAACTAAGTTTCCCTTCACCGTTAAAGCAAGCTATATTTTAATTGCCTAAATTAAAATATAGCTAAAATCTAGCCTATTTGCTATCACCGACTCCCATCGTGTGTATATCTAGTCGGTTATGTATGTCTATGGTTTACCAAATACTTGGAGTCAAGTCATCGCCCACGTGAACTACATTCAATTCCCATTTTCCTTGAGACTTACTTAGCCAGTCTTTGTTTCTTGCATGTTTTATAAAGGTAAGTCCCAACTTGACTGTTATAATAAAAATAAAAAAATAAAAATAGTTTATTTCGGTAAGAAACAAAGTTGTATAAATATATCGCTGAAGCCTTCTTTTATGAGTAGTATTACTACCCATGTGTCAGAAGACTCCGCTCTTCCATTACAATTAAAATAAACTTAACAACTTACATTAAAATGAAGGTAGGTAAACAAACAAAACAAGAGATACAACGATATACAAAAGGACAGACATGTTATACAGAATATAATGACCAAGAGATCCCTGGGTATTTTTAGTCCATGAACATCCTGAAACTTAGGGCCTACCCATAATCTTGTCCTATCGCATACAAATAGGACGAGGAAATGGTAGATAATTATTATCTCGTAACGTGCATGTTAGATAGCTTGAAGCCGGAGACGTGCCTACTTCGTATCTTGGAAAACCATAGGGGAGCCATAACTTACCTTAAAAAAATATTACCTTAAAACAGATCATTTCAAAATTGCATAGATATAACATCTGTGTGCCGAGTGCGTATATGGTTCTGGGGATTCTTTTACAACCTTAACAAATGTGGACAAAGTCGTGGGGGAGACCTTATCGAAATAATACCGCTTAGTTTAGCCCCGTTTGGAACTAAACGTAAACAAGACGTTAAATTCCAAAGTTACTAACGCTTTGAGCAAGGACGCCTTTAGAAATTATACAGATATAAAAAAAGACTGGTTTTTTTATGGTATAAATTGACGGATTGAACAGATGGTCAACCTGCACGGCTAGCATAGGCAGGAGACAATTATATCCCCGGGGAAAGGATAAAAAATTATCTTCTACGGCATCTTTGTTAACTCTCAGAGCACTGACGCACAAGTGGAAATAATATCCAAATAATATGTGTAATTATAAACAGGGGTAAACTTTTCCTATTCCATATTCCTTTGCTTTAGCATGCGGACAAGTTTATTATATCGCTTTTCAGGGGATATAATCGGGGTATATAGATTTTGTCTCCTGCTCTTTAGGGCATGTAAGGAAAATGTACTACAACGGGTCGCCCTGTGTCCATGGACTTGACGCGTAGGTGTTAAGCCTCATGTGTCTGTAATTACACTGGAAACCATTAGAACACAGCTTCCCATAGGAACACAGCTTTATTTAGCAGCAGAAATAAGAATGGCGACCGTGGCAGTACTTCCCCGTACGAGCTCTATCACAAAAATCTGTACTACTACTAATACTAATGGGGCAATTTTTTTTTTTTTTACATAAGTTACGAAAGATTACCTTCTTTCCGAACCCATTAAAAATAGCAATTACCAAAGCAATTACATATCGTAGAAAGTAGTCTTATTTTAAAATGCGATGACATTCGTCAGACATGGCGTTGCGCCAGTGGATCAGATGAATACCTGGGTCACAGCTAAATTTATCTGACCCACCAACTCGCACCTTGACGCCTTTCACAATAGAAGAAAGAGGTATATAGGTCAAATATGGAACACGGAGCTTCCTCTGTTATAAATTTCATCCTGCCCATATAGATTTACTAGCCGTTTCCAGCCCGCTTCGCTGGGCGAATTGAAAAGGAAATAAATTACATTTTATGTTTCATTTTTATTTATTTTTTTCATATTTTTATTATTCTCCTTTTTTTTTATTTTTGTATGAACATAAATAGGCCCCGCGGATAGAACTGTAAGCATCGATATTGTTTAGACTTACTCAAATTCCAAATTCCATCGATTTAGCCTGTATCTTTCATCCAGGTGATTTTTCTCACTAATATTCATTGTAACTTTCAATGTGCAATCATTATAACATTTCCGTGCCTTTCTTCCAAAAATTAATAATAATTGACATGAAGAAAAAAATTTGAAATGAGCATTGAAAGTTTAAGTTAAAGTCATTGCAAGTCTCATATGTGAAGTTGAAATCTGTCTAGGTTCAAGTGCGACGAATTTTCTGTTAACTAAAATTTTCTCCGTGACATCAATTTGTATAGAAAATTAATTGTGCATGTTTTTTATGAATTCTATTGGAATAAGTAACTAAATTTCTTTTCCACATCTCATGTGCTTGGAAAATGCATTCATTTTAATCTGTTACATTTCCGCGATCCCGCAATAAAAGAATTCGTCGGTTATGTAGTCTGCAAAAGTAAAATGAATGTAAAATTCTTAGTCCGTTGATTGGATAGCTACATGTAAAGTTAAGTTTTTGAAACCTCTCAATGACTTTTTCTCCGCTGCCAAAAAGACGATTGTTGTAAGGAAATACACGAATATCCCTACATACACGAAGATCCCCACCAAATTTGGAGTCTGTAGAAGTTACAGGTTAGAAATAAAAATTTTAGATTTTAACACCCACCCCCGGAATAATAATAATTCCTATAATAATTCCTGTCGGAAGTAGACTTTATTGAAATCCATTTTGAGATGTTTTTTATGTGAATAATAAAAGATTCCCACCATATTTAGAATTTTTAGAAGCTATATTTCGAAATTGAAATTTTTTATTGTTAACACCCACCCCCGCGAACCTTATTGGAGGTGATTCATTGTAAAATCCGCTCGAAAATCATTTTTATATTACATATAGAACACTCTCACTAAATTTGGAGTCTATAGGAGCTATCGCTTGGAAATTGAAAATTTTCATTGTTAACGCCCCCGCAATCTTCTTTGGGGTGGGATATCGTAAAATTTGTTCATAAATCATTTTTACATCACTTTTAGAAAATTCCTACAAAATTTGGAGCTTGTAGGAGCTTTAGCTGGAAAATTAAAAATATTAATTGTTAATACCCACCCCCGCAACCCCCTGTGGGGTGAGCTATCGTAAAATTCGTTCATAGCATATTTCTACACCTCTTACAGAAGATTCCTACCAAATTTGAAGTCTATAGAAGCTATAGTTTAAAAAAGGGAATTGTTCATTGTTAACGCCCCCGCAATCCCCTTTGGGGAATGAATTTCTTAAAATCTATTCATAGCTGACCTCTACATAGCAAAAGTAATATTCCTACCAAGTTTCACGTTTCTAAGTCTTATGGTTCCCGAGATTTCGTGGTGAGTGACTATATAGATGGAAATTCTTCGATTATCATCGCAATTTTTAACTTTTTATCGGGCTTTTTTAAAATTTTCTTACATACAAAACTTTCTCCTGACAATTCTGAAGATAAAAAAAAAGCCCAATTGGTCCAGCCGTTCTCCACTACCGTGAGTAGATTCTTAGCTGAATGTAAAAGAACATTATCCGTTCAGTAAACTCCGTTGAAATCCATGAAAACAAAAGAATCAAGAGAAAACGTTTTTATTCGCGGGATAAATGTTCATAAAAGTAAAACAGCAATAAAAAAATGAAGGAACGTTAGAATTCGAAAAATAAATAGCCATAAACCATCTAGGAAAAATTTCGCATCGAATGGTGGTAGTTTCATGTCGATATGATCAGTGGTTTAAGCGTGATTGAGCCTCAAAGGAACACCATTTTCATTATATATATAGATTAATAACAGCTGTCACCTGCGTTCTTACGGTTTCTTACAAATCCTACGGGAACCTTTTACTTCCCTGGGATAAAAGCAGCCTATGTTACTCTCCGTCCTTTCAAGTAACTCTATGTCAAAAATCAAGTCTTCACTTTACGCTCTAACTAAGCTACCGATCGTAGCTTAGTTAGGGCGTAAAGTGAGGACAAAAACACACACTTTCGCATCTATAATATTAGTATGGATATAAGCAGTGACAGCCTAGCTTCGGTCTCGCTTTCAGGTGTAATAAGTTCGATTCCCGGCACGTAGTAATAACTCCAGAGTTATTTGCGTTTAAATTTATGAAAAAAAAATAACAATTTCGACCCCCGAAGTGGTGGGCGCTGTGGTCTTTTTAATGCGGGACCCAGGTTCGACCCCGCATAGCCAGTGTAGGCATTCATAATTTCTGACCAGGGAGGCTCCAGCAGTTTGTATATACCCTACCGACAAAACGATTAAACGTTTCGATGTCGCGGCGAAACCGATTAGGGGTTTTGGTTTATCTACAACTGTTATACCTTTAACAGGTTGATCCGTTACCATCTATGACTGTATCATCTTTTACAAGGGCTAACTTGTAATGGAATAAATAAGAGCGCTAAAAGCAGTATTTAAGCCGGATAAATCACACAATACAGATTCTCCTGCTTGAGTATGGCAAGTTAAACCTAATTTTCATAATATTTTATGGAATTCCGCAAAGTAACGCCTGCTTCTATCCAACAGTATTTAAGCGTTTTCGTGTTCATTAGAATCGTGTTTTTAAAGCCTGTCAACCCACAGGCCGCATTGTAAGACGCGTGGTGGGTATATGTATTGGAACCTCTGCCATGAAAGATGAAAATAGCACCACCTGCGGCCTTTTGCTCCGGTCTGCGATCAACATTAGCAGTTCATTAATTATTCAATACGCCGCCCATCATATAGGTAAACAAAAGACTACAAATACCCGGAAGATTTTGACAATAATTCCATTGATACTTAAGTAGCTATTGAAATGAATACGGATATTAAACTAACTCGAGTAGAATTTTAAGTCTTTGTAACAAGGCCTATCCGCGGCAACACTTCAAATATGTAGGTTACATTTATGTGTGGCATTCACGTTATAGAATAGCAAAATACTCCGCATCATAATGCAAAGCGTTTGAGGTGAGTGCTTCGGTCCTAATTTTCCACAGTCAAGCAATTTTCCAGACTTCAATTGCCTTTATTTAATTTATTTTGCATTTATAAAATAACTAGCGTACCCAGCCAGCTTTGCTGGGCTAGATTTTGCTTTATTTTATTTAAGCAATAAACTTACATCATTACATTTTTAATTTAAGTCTCATAATATATTAAATCATTTATTTCTCTCCGTATTCTCTTTTATTCTCTTCTCGAGCGGGTGAAGATCGTTATCTACACCCATGTACACCCAACAATAGAATATCATCATAGTAAATAAAAGCTGTATTTGACAGTTTGACAGTTCAAAAATAGGAGTGCTCCGATCGTCACCATACTTTACAGGATTGTTCGCCAGGTCAATCCGGAGATCCCCTGAAAGTTTCATTGAAATCGGTCCAGCCGTTTCGGAGCCTATACGGAACATACCCACACACTTTCTCTTTTATATATATAGATAGATGTGAGTAAACGTAGATAAATTAAGAAGTATATTACGTTAGGCACATGCATTCTGTTTGAAAATTTACTAAAAAATTGATGTGGCAAGATTACGCTACACTATTAAAGTTTCGGAAGCACTCCTTGATAACCGACTAACAAAGAGGAGCGGTTATCAATTCGGTTCTGTTTTTTTTATATTTGTTACCTCAGAACTCTGTCATTCAAAATACGATTTGATTTTTGTTTGTTTGTAACGATGTACTTGGAAGTGTAGTTGTCCCACTTTCATCAGGTCAAGATCTGTTGAAGGGATACTGGAGAATCTCTTCAAGTATTGTAGGGACACCTATAGCGATTTGAGTATTTTATAAAATAACTGAAGCATTTGCTTCCCAAATGCACGATTTGGTCAAGTGAAACTGATAATGCAGACCATGGAAAGTGGCTTACGAACCAAATATCACCATTATGGTAAAAGGTTCGAAAGCAATTTATGCCCATCGCAATAAAGCTGCTGAGGGTGAAGTGCCGGGTAAACTGCCATTTAAACTGCAACCATTAAAACACCAGTTTCGGAAAAATAAATATTTGCAAAAGGTTATGAGCAGAAGACATTTGCCTATTTAAATATAGATAATTTAACCTGGCCATTAAAATTTGTACATAAAAAAACCGACCTTGTTATACAACAAAGATTAATATTTTTTTCAACATTTTTAAGTCGGTGGCAAGTAAAATGTAGAAACTTTACTGGTACTTTCCTTGCTACTATATAAAAGGGATTACGAAATACATGATCTATACTTTTTACTTCTACATTTTACTTGGCACCGGCTTAAAAGTGTTGTAGAAAATATTTATTTCCTGCTTCTTATATGTATAATAACAAAGTCGGTTTTCTTTGTGCAATATTTTTTTTAGTAATAGCTTCTAAGCGACAATAGATTAATACCTAATGAGAGTTGCACTAAAGTTGAATTTTGCAATAAAGTTTATATAACTTCTTCACTTTTTTAAAAGTTTCCTAGTGGGTACTAGGTAGGTAAGTAACACCGTGAAAAAGGTGATGTTTTGGCATTTTACAAAAAATACTTAGTTTCGTAATTATCCTGCATCTGCAAAAGATCATAAGTAATCATTAGTAGTATGTCAACATCCATATTGTAGAGTGGCGAGTGCTTATGTATGGGCATGAATTTGGGTATCAGCGATTTCAGAATTGTCCAAGTCTTGTATGTTGAAGGCTTACGACTGTGTCTAGTTACTACAACCAGTTAGTACCAACAAAGACGTGACGCCAAAAAATTTAGCGATTTAAGAACCTGATTACAGGGTGCGGGTGTGGGCAGCCCTAACAGGTTAGAAATACTGTCATGGTATTAAGAACCAAGGTGACGTTTGCGAACCGTCTAACATGCAATTGCAATGCATCATCAGTTAACATCATCGACGGTCGACGGCCGATTGGCGCAGCGGGCAGCGACCCTGCTTTCTGAGTCCAAGGCCGTGGGTTCGATTTCCACTACTGGAAAATGTTCGGTGATGAGCATGAATGTTTTCCAGTGTCTGGGTGTTTATATGTATATTATACAAAAAAATATTAATCAGTCATCTTAGTACCCATAACACAAGCTACGCTTACTTTGGGGCTAGATGGCAATGTGTGTATTGTCGTAGTATATTTATTTATTTATTTATTTTATCATCGTTAGACGGCGGTCCAGCTTGAACCTGTCAAGCCCAATAAAAAAGCTAATGGTCGATTTAGGTTCACCTCCTTGACCTGCGTGTCGCGTGTCTTTGTCAGATTAGTATGTCCTTAATCGGTTGGTCGTAATGGCGGATGTCGTCATATCTAAAATCGAAAATGATCGAGCTATTGCGTAACGATCAATTTAACATGGAAATACGTTTTTTAATATCAATCAATTTCAAGAACACTTCCACGTTTCTGTGTGTTCAAAGTAAAAGTCAAAAATATCTTTATTCAAGTAACAGGTGACACTTTTGATGCGTACATAAGAATTACACGGTAGTGAGATGATGACGATAACCACATTCATAAACTTAAAACTAAAGCTACGAGGGTTCTAAACGCTTCCTGGTCTAAGAAGAAACCCACAACAAACTTAGCCGGGTGTTTTTTGTTATCACCATCTCACAATGTCATTTAAAATTATTAGAAGAGCAACCTGGTTAGAGCAATAATTCACACCCAAGCTTTTTTATCGATTACGTAGTCCTTTATAATAGGACTTTTCTATAAGCTTACCTTTAATACAAACTTTGAACTTTTTAAAAGACATCTCCAAGATGCCAATGGGTAGTTTATTGTAGAATTGTATGCAATTTCCTTAAAACGAATTATGAATTTTATGTAACCTAGCACTGTAAGTTATTCTTACTTCTAATGTCCATTTGTTCGATGCTTAGACTAACTAATCATAGCCCATAGCTGGGCAAAGTTCTTCTCTGTTATATTATAGTTCTTCACTATTATATGATATGACTCTTACATGTTAAAGAGTTATCGTTGAGCCAAGCATATACCTATATTATCCTAAATCGTTCTTACAAATTCTAAAATTATTTTATATATAAAAAAATGTGTTGACATAAATTGCATGTTATCTGGTGATCGGTGATATCATCGTGTTAGTCATTAAGAACAAATGTGTACCTTTTTATTGGGCGTCCTTTAACAAAACAAAAGACACAACAAGAACCGGACAATCTGTCATATTACATTTAAGTCTTTTTTTGATAACTACTGCTTTTACAGATACTTAGTCATAATATATAATTCCTAACTCAGGTATAATTGTCTTGTATCTTTATGTATTCGCACGTAACTAGAATATACTTAAAAAAGAATTATGTGTGTAGATTGTAGATATATCTATTATTGAGTGTTTATCGAAGATTTAAAGGTTGTCAAAAGGGTATATACGTGGTGCGGTTCTGGAAAATGGCATGCGGGTAGCTTCAGGTATCAATAGAGGCTGCAAAACTCGAATGAAATAAAATTAAAAAGGCTTTATTTATTCAAAAAGGCCTGTCAAAGGCACAGGCGTTCGTACTTTTTTTCATCATACTGATTGTTATAACCATCAATAATTTTATTATGATGAAAAATATTAAAAATAACGAGTGTAGTTACCAGTTTATCTTTTAACTACATTTTTTATCATCGCCATAACAACGAGTGCTTCGAACACGTCTACTATTTTCCTATTTACTATTCTTTTAATATACCTATTTTGTAATATTTCTATTACTATCGAAATATTTTTTTTAAAGCTAAGAAGCACTTTAACCGATTGAAGTCCATAGCTAGACATCGGCTCCCAGCGTATCGTTTTGTCATCTGTCCACCTTCAGACCAAATTTTAGAACCGTAACCCGTCATCACTGGCAACACGTAAAACTTCGATACCTACGTTTTATATAAATTTAGTACTTAATTGATTAACTTTGATTTAAAATTGTATTAGCTTTAATTTCCTAATTCCGCTAGTTACGAATATTTTAAATTGAAAATCCCATTTTTTAATTTTTGTCTGACCTGTGTATTTAACCCAAAAAATTGTGATCCGTACTTTAACATGCAAACCACTAGACAGACAAGGCACGTTTGTAACATAAGTAATAAAATAGCTTTAAAAATAGTCGTATGTCCAATATAAATGAATCCTAGCTAGATCGATTTATCGCCCCCTGTTGAAACCCCCTGTATACTAAATTTCATGAAAATCGTTGGAGCCGATTCCGAGATTCCAATTATATATATTTATCGATAAAACACGAGTAAAATTACATTTTCTAAAAATGAATCCTAGCTAGATAGATTTATCGCCCCCGAACGAGATTCCAATTATATGTATACAAGAATTGCTCGTTTAAAGATATAAGATATGAATATTAATGAAGAACAATATTTTAATGATAGTTACTTCGTTCTACGAATTTGATACCCAATTGTTATCTTGATACAGAAAGCCAAAAATAATTACTCCACGATACTTAACGTTATTGCTCAGTAAAACTTAAATTACGAATGTTTAAAAGTGGTATAAGGTGACCGTACGTAGAAGCGGTTATAGCCCAGTGGGTAGGAGCTTGACTTTACTATCAGGGGGCCGAGTTCGAATCCCACCTCTAACTTTTCTGAGTTATGTGCGTCTTAAGTAATTAAAATATCACTTGCTTCAACGGTGAAAGAAAGTATCGCGAGGTAACCTGAATGCCTGAGAGTTCTATATAATGTTCTCAAAGTTGTGTGGAGTCCGCCAATCCGCACTGAGCCAGCCTGTTCGACTACGGCCTTAGCACCTTCTCATTGTGGGCGGAAACCCGCATCCTGTAGTGGCAATGGGTTGATATGATGATAAAGGTGAGAAGGTGACTGTTGGTAACCGAAGCTTTAGATACCTACTAATTCTTTTTATTTCTTTACGAGTATTTGTGTCGCTAAGCAGCATTGTTGCAATGCTGTGTTGTGGTCTGACGAGCGTGGTAGCTGGTGTTATTACTGGCACTTGAGGCTTAACACATACGCTTCAGGTTAATGAACCCAGGGCGGCACGTTGCAGGACGTGCGATGTCCTGCGAAGTGTAACTTTGTTTATTGACGATGGTTTCTCCTTACCCACTTTCAGGTGGGCCATCGTGTGGGATCGTATCAAAGTGTAAACCCTCGACTCAATTTCATCTTGTGTTATAAAATATGAAGCCATTTTTAATGTATTCTATGACGGTAGTGGGCTAAACTTTTTTTTTTGTATTCCACTACAAGTTTACCCTGAATGCAATCTCGCCTGGTAGTAAGTGATGCCGTCTAAGATTATAGCGGGCTGTCCTGTTAGGGAGTATGGTAGTGATACCCCTTTTCGGTTTTAACGTGACATCGCACAGGATCACTAAATCGCTTAGCGGCACGTCTTCGTCGGTAGGGTGATAACTAGCCACGGTCAAAACCTCCCACCAGACCAGAGAGAATTCAAAATTCCCAAATTGCCCCTCCTGGATATTGAACCCTGGACTTCTTACTTAAATTCACAGCGCTCACCATTGCTGTTTGCAATTTGGCTCAACCGATGACCAATCTAGAATTTTGACGATAAAAAATATATAACTCCTCCTCCTAAACATTACGTGTCCTTTTGCAGGAGCAGGCTTTAACTCAGTTTTAGCGAAATGACAAAAAGTAGCCTTAAAAAGTACCCTTAAAAAACCGCTAAAATAACGTTCGTCATATATCATTTCCTATATGCCATGGACGCCCGAAAGCAATGCCACTTATTTAACATGCTCTTAGCTGAAGTCTCCCAAATTTCAGTTTATTCTCTCTGTCAGGAAGTTCTGATACAATGTAGCGAATGCCGATCACGAATGAAGCAATTGTTTACTTACCGTGATAAATTAAACACGATTTGAAATGAACCATATGTGGATAAATCGCATGTTACTAACGTCTGACGAAGTTTGCTTACCTTTTGAAATTATAATACACACAAGCTGTTCACAAGCTGTTTTTAAATTCCATTGTGCCGTTACATCTCCAGGGTGGAAGAAATAGGTGCCAAATTTTATCAATATTAGTTCAGTAAATTCAAGAAGAAACTTTCTAAACGTGAAAGACTTTTTAATATCGGTTAAGGTAGCTTTTAAGTTTATGTATTACATGGCATACAAAAATCTAATCTTTTCTCTTTATAGTTTAGATATAGGTATAGATAATAATGTCACATATACCTAAAATTTCCGCAAAAAAAGCCTGTTTCTACTATTAGTACTAATATTAGCTACTAGCACGCAACTTCATCTGCGTTTATCCGATTTCCTACAAAAAATACGCCGACACATCGCGTCCGCATTGCCCGGCCAGCTTGTTATAATCGTTCTATGGGAATTCTTTTTGAAGGCTCCTAAGTGTCGTACCCTGTTAAACAACCTAAGAATTAGTTTTTTTTTTATTTCACTATGCAGCCCCTGACTGCAATCTCACCGGATGGTAAGTGATGACACAGTTTAAGATGGTAGCGGGCTAACTTGTTAGAGGTATGGCAGTTATGGTAAGCCCATACCCCTACGGTTGCTACACAACATCGTACCGGAACGCTAAATCGCTTGGCGACACGTTTTTGTTGATAGTTTCATAACTATCCACGGCTGAAGCCCGGCTGAACCAGAAAAAACAAATGTAATAAAGATTTTTCAAATCTGACGGGTATTCCCAGATATAATCGCGTTTGTTGTTGTTAAACAAACAAAATGTAGTTGTGCAGATATACTTAGAGTTTTTGTACTTACATCTATGTATTCCCATTTGTTATTTCTTATGACACTTGCTTCAAATTGCAAAACACTTAGATTATATCAACAATAAAAATAGTTCACATTTCCTAGTTGGAATCCACTTGTATCAATTAGTCATTTAATTGTTGTTAAGCAATCTTTATTGTCTGTGGTATTCGATATTTATGGTTCTGTATTTAAACGTCTATTAATATCATTGTTTCAAATTCTACTACCTACTCATTATGTTAAACATCTCCTTCTGTGGCTTCATCCCAAAACTTCTTGTGGTTCAAGTGTGCTTTTATAAACCCAAGTGCCAATCCCCTCAGCATTGGCAGAACGGCTAGTATAGGCAGGAGACGATAAAAACTTATCTTCTCCCACAGCTTTATCAACTCTCAGAGCACTGGCTCACAAGTGGAAATTATATAGATACAAATAATATATGTGTTATAATAAACGGGGGTAAACTTCTCCTATTCCATGTTCCCGTGCTTATATCCCTTGTCAGGGGGCAATAATCCGGGGATATCAATTTGTCTCCTGCCCGTGCTAGCCCCGGGACAGGGTTAGAACGGTCAGGAGACAAAGATGGTATCCCCTCATTATATCCCCTGACAACGGATGAAATATACTTGTCCAACTGCCAAAGCAGTGCCGTGGTGACGGCCGAGTTGCGCAGTGGGCAGCGACCCTGCTTTCTGAGTCCAAGGTCGTGGGTTCGATTCCCACAACTGGAAAATGCTTGTGTGATGAACATGAATGTTTTTCAGTGTCTGGGTGTTTATCTGTATATTATAAGTATTTATGTGTATTGTATTCATAAAAAATATTCATCAGCTATCTCAAACCCATAACACGCTTACTTTGGGGCTAGATGGCGATGTGTGTATTGTCGTAGTATATTTATTTATTTATTAAAGCACGGCAACAGGTAAGAGGGGTGTTTACCCCGTTTCAGATTCCTACAGGCGGTGGCTAGGACCTTGGCTAAACATTTAAATTTTCTAAGTTATGTGAGTTTTAAGCAATTAAATAACACTTGCATGCCTGAGTTCTCCATAACGTTTCAAATGACGTGTGAATTCCACCAATCCGTACATGGCCAGTTGGACTACGGCCTAAACTCTTGCACAATGTGGAAGGAGACCCGAGCTCTGTAGTGGACGGGTAATGCGTAAATATGGTGATGCTGATGAATATTCCGTTAAACTTGAATTGATTTTAATAATTATTTTTTTATTTCAAAGTGTATACTATCAAGCATGTATTTTTTTATTTTAATAAGGATCCTTGCTGTTATTTGTGGACATAACTCTTCACAAATAACAGCAAGTCTCAAGCCATCGACGATCGAATGCATGCGTACCATCCTACTAATATTATAAATGCGAAGGCTTGTGAGGATGGATGTATTTATGTATCAACTAAACTAATGACAACTTACTAACTCAGTATACCACGTAAAATAATAGTAGGTACATAGCTAGCCACGATGATTGTGATGTTGATCTATTCAAGCTTCTCGATTGATTCATACGTAGACGAAGTCGCGAGGATCCGCTAGTGATATACTATAGACCTAAAACGAATGGCAACGGTTATGTACTCTGAGTGTATATATTTAGATATGTGTTGTTCTGGTCAATAAAAATATTCTCCTCTATCGAAATATTAAGTCAAGTTATAAAACTTTAAGTCATTTTAATGAGGAATTTATAGGGAAAAGCGGTTTGAGTCAACAGTACTTAGGAATTTAAGATCAAGGATTAAATTTGACTGACAATACAAAAGACTTTAAGGATGGGATGATAGCGCTAATTGGCTCTAAGCTATTTGATATTTAATCATCTTTAAGAATGTCAACACGTTTTGTAGTTAAAGTTTGTAAACAGGTACCTATACTTATAAAGCCAAGCTTTGCCGTTAATAAAATCAAATAGCTATTGCCTGCGGTTCCAGTAGAATCTATCATTATCATTAATCTATTTCTATAATCTAATTATTATATAGAGGAAAGATTTTTCTTTTGTTTGTACTGAAGAGGTTTAATAACTACTGGACCTATATAAGACAACCATTTTTCACTAATAAAAATTCAAATTCAAATTCAAAATTTCTTTATTCATGCGGGCCTATCACAGGCACTTAAGAAGCGTTTATACATAAATGTTTACATTACGAGGGTTCCAAACGCGCCCTGGTCTAAGAAGAGCCCACAACTAACTTAGCAAGGGTAAAAATAGATAGCTTTCTATTTTCTATAAGGAGATCTTTATGAAATTTGCAAATATGTTAGTAGCAAAATTTTGCGTATAAAATCATTATGTAAGTACATTAAAATATGTACTGTTTTCCATTTCCTTTTAATTGCGTCACTTTATTTTTAATTTTATTAGCTGTAAGGTCACTCGAGTCTCAGCTGAAAATAAATGTCATGCATGAAATTTTAATGCCTGGCATATGCTGAGCCGCGCCTGGTGAATGGTGATACAGATAGTCTGTTTATATGCGATTATAAGATGTACTGTTTGTAACATAAATGTATTTTCTTTCTTTCACGGTGTTTTTCATTTAATATTTGTTTTTTTTTTACAGTGTGTGCGAGAAATATCCAAACATGGATGTGGCTTATTTCAAATGCGATAATGACCCGTGCATCATGAGCGAGCAGGTGTACAGGGGTGTATCATCAGACCGTTCCACGTGGCGGGCGTACAGAAACTACACCCAATTCTACGGGAAGAAGTTGAAAGATGGCCTTATATATATGCTAGGTAAGTTAAGTTGGATAAGTGTTAAGTTTTAAATGATTCTCAGGTGGGGGGGGGGGGCTTTGGCCGTGGCCTCTTCCGAGGCTTACACTTCCAACAAAGACGAGCCTCCAATCGATTTAGCGTTCCGGTACGATATTGAGCAGATGCCCATGACGTTAATGGATATGATATGGCTGACATGTCCATGCACGGCTAGCACGACATCATTATCATATTAACTCATTACCGGCCCAATACAGGGCACGGGTGTCCTCCCATAATGAGACGGGTTAAAGCCGTACTGCATCCTGCTGGCCCAATGCGGACTTGAATGAATGAATGAATGAATACACTTTTATTGAACACATAAACATATAGTAAAATTATAAATAAAAATTTAACAAAAAGTATACAATATTCTTGTGTACTTTACAGAACAATAACTCTCAGGTACAGGTTTCCTCACGATGTCTCCCTTCACCGTTGAAGCAAGTGATATTTTAATTGCAAAACGCAAACAACTTAAGAAGTCAGAGGTGCGTGCTGAGATTCTTACTCGGCCCCGCGAAAGGGAAGCCGAAGTAAATATTATACTAGGCCAGGCTAGGCTAGCATGTGCAGCATGAGACAATTTTCTCCCCGGGGAAAGGATACAAATTTATCTTCTCCCACAACTTTATCAACTCTCCGAGCATTGGTGAACGGAAGAAATACTATCGAAATAATGTTCGTTAACGAATATCAACGTTAACTTCTCCTGTTTTCTATTTCCGTGCTTTGGCAAGCGGACACGGTAATTTTAGCCATTGTCAGGGGATATAATTTTTGTCTCCTACACGGCTGGCGTAGACAGGAGACAAAAAATATATCCCCAGATTACCGCTCTATTATATGTATGGTTGCTAGTAACAGGCATATGAGTCTTAACACCTAGGCCAAGTTGATGGACAATAATATGCTTTGTTTTTATGCGATGGCTCTCCTATTACCATCAGATTGGCCTTCTGCTGGGCCCGTCAATTATTGACTAAATGAACTAGCCCTTGTAGTTATAAACTCACACTTTTGTTTTATTACTCGCTTAGTATTATGTGGAGGTTTCATAAACTACTAATATGTCTTTGACAAATTAGCGCGTTTGTGCGACATCGGTTATCACCTGTGTGTAATAAAAACGGAGAATTATCTGTTGATGTTTACCATCAGCACTACTCTTGGGTCAGGAAATAAGCATTGTTTAAACTCCATCAAGCATATTATAATCGCATTGAGGTAAACGTGGAGAGTATTAGCTTTATGTCTCTCTCCTACAAGATCAATTCATCGCATATTTCATGATAACAGGGTCGCCACAATTTAGCAACAGTTGCAAAAGTTAGTTGAGCGGGCAAATGATGTGGGCCCGTAATGGGTTGATGATGATATATTTCGGTAGAAGACCTGGGTAGCCTTTTTTTGTACCCCACAAGTTAGCCCTGGACTGCAATCGTCATCATACGGTCTTAGATTGTAGCGGGCTAACCTGTTATTTCTACGTGAAATCGTACCGGAATCCTAAATCACATGGCTGCACGTTTTTGTTCGTTGAGTGATTGCTAGCTAGTTCGTAGAGTAGATTGCCGAAGATACCAGACAAAAGGTATGAATAGTAACCTAGTTTTATACGAATTAATGGATTTAGAAAACAATTAAAGTGAAAGTAGTGCATTCTAGTGCTTAAGAGAAAGCACTGACATTAACCGTGACCTGTAGCGCTTATACTGAATGTTAATGCTATATTTCGGATCATCGTATGACGCAGGCAAGCGAGGATATCAGTCACTCATCTACGCGGCATCTTATTGTAGGTAACTCTAAAGCGCTTTTTCTTGTAAAATCTTTAGGGTAGGCAGTGTATGTGCAGTGCATGCGACTGTTATCTTCTTTAAAGAGAAGGCCTGGAATCTGTCATGGAATATAGCGCTCCAGATTGGACCCAGCAGGTAGCTGATGTTAACGATGAAATTTTTTTCTCTCCATTCATTCTATGTTACCTTGTCTTAAAATAAAAACATTCTTCGAATTTCTTCTTAGTTACAATGTGTTTTTTTATTAGCATGTTAGAAAAATAGACAAAAAAAAACAAGTGTGATAAAATAAATAAAAACAAAAAAATTAAAAAGAGTTTTTCTTTATGTAAGTGTGTTTTATTATGTTCCTGACAATTTAAAATAAAGTTTACAACAAAAAGTAACGACAGGATTGTTTACATTATAAAGCAGGTAAGAAAAAATTGACTTTACTTCTCTCTACACCTCTAACATAAATTCGATGTTTCAGGTACTCTTCCCCTCAATAATGAAGTGGAAGCTATATCAGTGCCCAGCAAGAGCGAACTGAACTACCCCCTGCACTTCGACGCCAGAGACCACTGGCCAGGTTTCATATCCCCTATCGTGAACCAAGAGTGGTGTGGCTCTGACTGGGCCATAACTGTGGCTACAGTCGCTTCGGACAGGTACGTTTTCTTTTTAAAGTTCCGTAGGTACCTTATAATTATGCCGTGCGGTGATGGAAGAGAAGGGGTGGTGACAGTTGGTGACCATCCCTCCTCTTCGACTTAGAGAACGGAGTACGGACAGCTCTGCGTCTTCTACAAAGCCTCGCGTTGGGAGAGGCCTTCAGTACTGTATTAAACTATACGCTATTGATGTTTTTTTTTTAATTACAAGTTAGCCCTTGACTGCAATCGGTGAGATTGATTACAGCAAGTGATGGACCAGTTTAAGATGCTAGCGGGCTAACCTGTTAGGGAATTTAGTACTTATATTTTACCGGCACGTCTTTATACAACTAACGGTTCATGATATACAGCCTGGTGACAGGCGGACAATGGAGTCTTAGTAATAGGGTTCAGTTTCACCTTTTGGGTACTAACCCTAAAAACCGGCGAATTTAGACACAAAAATTGTTATGTTGCACTGTTATTATACTTTGTACAGTCTTCAGAAAACTGAAACTGTACCACAGAAAGGGGAAGAGAAAGACGTCTCTTTGCTATAATGTTGAATTAAGTCCTTCGACTAGTTATCAGTTGCAATCGGATACAAAAAGCTGCTGATACGCGCCGCCTATTTGTCAAAGTATTTAATAACGTTCCGCTCATTGAGCCGTTCACAATCCAGTTTTGATTTGCTTAGGCTTGATACACATACTGGGCGTACCCAGCTTCTAGCCTCAGTTTCTAGCAAAGGAGATATTTTAGGTCGGATCGTCAGTAGCTGTTTTTATCATAATCATATAAGTACGTGGCGATCATGATCAAGCCCTCAATATAGTACAATCTATCTTAATATATATAAATCTCTTGTCACGATGTTTGTCCGCGATGGACTCCTAAACTACTTAACCGATTTTAAATTATATTGGCACACCGTGAGCAGTCTGTTCCAACTTAAGAGATAGGATAGTTTAGATTTTTAATTATAGTCGCAATTTTATTTTATTGCAAATAATTTTTCTATAATTAATTGACAGTCACATTTTATATATATATATAATACTACTATACTAATTTAAGGCTTAGCGATACTGAATGCTATATATACTAGCTGTTGCCCGCGACTTCGTCTGCGTTTGATTTTGTTTTTAAAGTATTCAGTATCGCTAAGCTTTAAATGAGTATAGTAGTATATATATATAACATGTGACTGCCAATTAATTATAGTAAAATAATTTGAAATAAAATAAAATTGCGACTATAATTAAAGATCTAAGCTATCCTATCTCTTAAGTTGGACCAGACTGCTCACGGTGTACCAATTTAATTTTAAATCGGTTAAGTAGTTTAGGAGTCCATTGCGGACAAACATCGTGACAGGAGATTTATATATATTAAGATATATATATACACTATATACTATGATATATAGATTGATATTATATATATAACATTAACAGTCCACTTAAGGACTACATACTTCTCGAAATGGGAGGGCATATATATATATATATATAGATTGTTATTGATGATACTTAGTAATCGCTGCTTTGAACAGTGACTATCTACCAATCCATATTGACATATAGGCCTTGATCTTGCCCTGAGGACAGGTCATATTTCGGTCTGCGCATTTCATTCTGTACTTTGAGAGATAATTCTAAGTACTTTAAGAAATACTTGGATTCATATTGTTGTTTTTTTTATTCCACTACTAATGAAAAAACATTTTCTTATAATTATTTTATACAACGTGTAACTGAATTATGAAATAATGTTAAATAGTGCATAAGAATATATTATAAGCAATCACCCTGTAAAATATTAAATCAAAGGAAGTATATTTATTAGTGCTGTACAATTTGGCCGTTTAAACCGGCCATAAAATTTAACCAGGTTACTTAGTTCAGCAGCCAACTAATTAACTTAAACTAACCAGTTAAATTAATTAACTATTTAACCGGTTAAATCAGTTAACTAGTTAACCGGTTAACTGAATAATCCGGATAATCGGTTAAAAATAAATTAAATTTCCTCACTAATATATTGAAAATTGTTACCCAGAATGATTAATTTGCAAAACATTTGTTAATAGTAAATAAATAATTTATTAGAGACCATTTTTAAACATCAAAAACAAATGATTTGTTACTATTCAAAATGATTGGTTATTATTTAATAAATCTGGTGTTTATTTATTAAATATTAACAAATCATTTAATGATAAACATTAACAAATCATTTAATGATAAATATTAACAAATCCTCTGTCGATATTTGTTAACAAATCATAAAATTATAAAATTATAAAAAATTTTAATTATATTTACAAGAAATTTCGCGATTTTGCTACAGAAACATCAATAAGTTTGCTGATTGCGAAGATAAGCAACTTCTTTTTTAACCGATTAACCGGTTACCTAATTTAACCGGTTAACTAGTTAATAAATTTAACCGGGTGCTGAGAAGGTGGTGCTTAGTCCTCAGATCCAACTGTCATGCAACAAAGAACAAAATGGATGCCAAGGCGGTTACATTGACAAACTAATTAACCTGGTTAAATTTTATGGCCGGTTTAAACGGCCAAATTGTACAGCACTAATATTTATTATCCCACACAAACGAATTCAATAATATTCTAAGTGTTTACTCATGACAACCCTTTTGAAGGTAAAAGACCGACACGAGCATAGTACCTACGCTACGCAACGCGTACCTAATTAAAGTGACAGCAGTCACTTGATTTTAATCATGCATGTGATGTTGGGGCTGTATCTGATTTATTTAAGTAAAAACTATGGCAGTGGTTTACTCAAAAACTTAAAGGTTTTTGTTCTCACAGACTAGTCTTAGAGACAATACATAATGCACCTCTAAAGCCTGCGAAGCATTATTTCGGTTTTTATTTACACGTTGTATATAATGACTAGAGTCTAGAATGGCTACTACAGGTTGATAAAAAAATTGTTAAAGATACCTCACCATGTGAACGAAACCTTATTGACTGCCCAGGTTCAGATGATACCTGTCATGAACAAAAAATAGTTTAGAAACAAACTATATTATGTAGCCACTGCAGTAGATATCAAATAACAAAGGGCGTACCTAAAGTGATCGTATTACCTTCTATCGCGATACAAATTCCTAAAAACTTTTATATATAAAATTAAGATCGTGTTATATTGTTTTAGTGATACGCGACTTTTAGTGGCTTCAGTAATTTTTTTATTTGAAATACCTGGAATACAACTGTAACATTGTTTGTGTGATGAATATGAATGTTTTTCAGTGTCTGGGTGTTTTTATGGAATAAAAAAAACCGCAAAAACATATTCAACAACATATATTAAATCAACAATCATGGAAGTAATTAACTATTTATTACATATTTTTATTTACTTTCAGATTTGCTATTCAATCCAACGGTGCTGAGAAGGTGGTGCTTAGTCCTCAGATCCAACTGTCATGCAACAAAGAACAAAATGGATGCCAAGGCGGTTACATTGACAAAGCATGGAACTTCGCGAGACTTTACGGGTAAAGCTAACTAACTAACTTCCATTACTCTAATGTATCTTATCTAACTCTCTGAATTTTTTTCTTTCTCTCGTTATGCATTTTGTAGTCTAAGTATTCAAAGTCTCAAAACAAATTATTAGAACCTTTGTTCCATCTTGACCGCCTATTTACATCTAAAGAAGTACTTATATAAAAAAACTAATACGCTATCCATTAGCCAATTACATAAATACTCTCTCAATTTATAAACACTCAAATCACATTAAAAACTAGATCATGTACCTACATATTTTGCGCACAAACAAACACAAATTGAAGACCTTATAATTATTAGGCAGCGACCCTGCTTTCCGAGTGGCTGTGGGTGATGAACATACATGTTTTTCAGTATCTCGGTGTTTTAAGTATTTATTTACATTATTCATAAAAATATTCATCAGTTATCTTAGTAGGTACCCATAAGACAAGCAACGCTTACTTTGAGGCTAGCGTGCTAGCGTAGTAGGTGTGTATTGTCGTAGTATTTTTATTTATTTATGTATTTGTATCTTGCTTTTTGTAGGCTTGTGGACGAAGAATGCTTACCCTACAAGGCAAATGTGACCAAGTGCCGATTCAATAAGAAGAACGACTTGATCGGTGATGGCTGCCGACCAGTGGTCGACGCGCGGACGTCTAGATACAGGGTCGGACCGCTTTACAGAATCAAGAATGAAGCGGACATCATGTATGAGATAACGAATTCCGGACCAGTACACGGTAAATGCACCAACTCTTCGAATTCAGAACACTCTTAGCCATGGGCGTACCCAGGGGAGGGCAGCAGAAAATGTATTGTGGCCAAGGTACAGACAGACAGATAAAAAGAAGTTTATCGCATCGATTATAGAGGGCCCTTAAATTTTTTTTTCACATAACATCCCCGGACGGTCTGATCTAAAAAAAATCACGGTGCGCCCATGCTCTTAGCCTAATAACGTCCCACTGCCAGTACCGAGCTTTTTTTTTGTTCATCACACTTGCGAGGAAGAAAACAGGATTAAACCGCTTATAGGAATAATAATCGAGGCAATCGTTAGTGAATATCCTGTTTCGGCCAAAATTAATTTAAAAACAGCAAAAAATGGTTAGTTATTTTTTAAAAACGTTAAAACGTCCTCAGAAAATAACTGTAAATTTTTTTCCTTCTCCTGTTTTTTTCCTCGCAAGTGTGATGAAAATCCTCGTATGAAACACGTATGGTACATGACTTGTTACACTCTCGGCTTTCTTAGCGCATCCGCTTTGAGCTCAGGCGCCTAATACCGGCTCTTCTGTAAAATGCGATGTAACATTACTTGATTCATAATCTAATAATATATAAGTAGGTTATATCAGATAAGTAGTGCTTTACTTCGTTGTCACTTCACCCGTGTCTGTAACCATCTTCAACCAGTGACTCGATATTTTCCGCCATTTAGCTTACCAATTATAATATAGCGCGTTTTCTGTCAACATTACCTACGGAAATTGGAAGCAGAAATCTATTTATATTGAACAGCTAGTTTACTATTAATCTATATAGAAATCAGTAATGCTCATTTTTTAGACAGATTGCAATAGCTTAAATATCCTAGCGAAAAATAAATTTAAAAATTTTCTACACGACTGTATGTTACGCCATCAGCGACCATTTGTCCATGTGGAAAAATTACTTCAGTTGGAAAAATTAGTGTGACATAGTACTTAACATATGAAATCAATGTTTACAGCGGTCATGACGGTGTACCAAGACTTCTTCCACTACCGCGACGGCATCTACAGACGTAGTCGGCACGGAGACAACATCATGCGGGGCTTGCACAGCGTTCGCATCATCGGCTGGGGTGAAGACTTTGGCGATAAATATTGGGTAATGAAAATATTTATTGTTTTAAATACAGCATCTCGCACGGATCTCCTCCCACAGTGAGAACGGTTAAGGCCGTAGTTTACTACGCCGCGCTGGCCCAGTGCGGTTTTGTGGGCTTCGCGCGCCTTTGAGAACATTATGGAGAACTTTCAGGCAAAAAGGTTTTCTCACGATGTTTTCATTCACTGTTAAATCAAGTGTTATTTCAATTGCTTAAAACGCACATAACTTAATAGTTAGAGTTGCGTATACGATGCGGAAATGCGTTATTGTTTATCATAATTTTTATTTTTCATTTCTATCCATATGGTGTTAACCAACCTGCAAAACTCTAAAAAAAAACCGTTTGATCTGATACATAAACCCACACTTTTTAGGATAGCGTCCAGTCGAAAAGAATTATATCAAGCTGTACCTACCCTTAGTACAACGCATCATCATAATGTCATTTTCTAGTATTGAAATTTTGAAACGTCAAAGTACAATTGAACTTATTATACTTGTTTTTAAGCTCAAATTATGGCAGTGCTTTTGGCACAACGATATTTTTATGGTGTAAACAAACCAGCTTTACTGCTATAGCTGGGCAAGACGTGAAACTATCTGAAACTTTGCTGACCTATGAAGATTTACTGTTTTTAAGAATATTATAAAATGCTTTTGCTTACAGATTGTCGCCAACAGCTGGGGCTGCGATTGGGGTGAGAACGGTTACTTCCGCATCGCAAGGGGCCACAACCAGGTCGGTATAGAGTCTTTCGTGGTCGCTTCGTGGAGCGAGGTCACCGAGGCGTACAAGAGAACATAACAGAGGAACTTTCTTATTACACCCCTCTGCGTGGTCACTAAGTTAATTAAGACCGACCGGGGGTGGTTATTGTTGAATAGTACACGATATATCCCATGAAATTACAATCGAATACTAACACAGAAAAAAATTTAGTTGGATTTACATTGTAAACAGCCTCCGGATATTCAGTAACTATTTGTTAGCGACCTCCCTTAACTATCCAATACAACAGTAACTCTCTCTGGCGCTGTGGTCAGCGCTGCGGTCTTATAAATAGGAAGTCTCGGGTTCGATGCCCTGGCAGGAGCAATTTGGAAACTAGTAGCACGCTGCAGACAAACGTGTTCCTGACGAAAGAAAAAATATTTCTAGCACAAATTGGAAAAAAATATGGGATAAAATATATTACTGATTATTCTGCTTATGTTTAACTTAATTTAGACAACTAAAACTGCGATAAAAGTGGTATTAGGAGTGCACAGAGCGGCATCGTAGCATTTTAGGTCTTGTTTTTGTTTGCAACGTTCTAAAATCGGATCTGTAAGGCTAGCATGCGCGCCACGAGTTATATCGACACATTATCTCGTCTACGTTTAACGAAAAATACGAGTAAGTAGGTAGAGATAATTAAATCGTGGGGCGCATGCTTGCCATACTGGCCTTGTTACGCTCTTATGAGAAATTTACTAACTGTGTAAATCTGCCATATTGTTGGATCTCAGAGTGGCGAGTATCCGAATGAATGAAAATCGATACCCACTAGAATGTTCTTAGAACAGTAAAATGGCTATAGCCATTTCTTATATATCTATCTATAGTTACAAAATATAGTCATTCTAAAGTGTTCTATATCATTGTTAACTCATGGAGAGTTTTAGTTGGGTAGCTATATATTTTTTGATAATTTAGTGATTATGATCGTAATTTCCGAACGTGTAGGACATATACGTATATAAAAAATATAAAGGTGTCTACACACTAAACCAACAGACTATAGACTATAGGACTAACTGCTCGACAGTTAGTCGGTGACTTTGCTGTATGGACCATCGTATATATCCATACGTTTGTTGCCAAATAAGTGATGCTTTTTCAGGAAATATATATTTTGATACTGAAATGTGTACTGTGAGAATAATCGATGATATTTAAATAAAGTAGCTTAGTGTAGTTTAGTGTGTACCTACCGAGGAATTCTGAGTCCACTAGTGTAGGCATAAGGCAGACAGAATATATAAAATCGAAAATATTTCTTCGAAACCTTAACTTCAGGGTAGTTAATGCTTTTATGCACGTGTGAATGGCAAACCAAAGGCCTGAGATAGCTAGGTACGTCGGTCGGATGTTTTCATCAAAAAAGCAGCGTTAACATCAGCTGTGTTAGTTAAAAGTCCTAGATAATAATAAAATAAATTAAAGATTGTTTTATATGTACCGCCTGCTTAATGTCTACGTTATGAACGCAACTGCTTAGGTAATTAAAAAGTTAAGTAAAAAGTAAGGCAAAAAATTTACTAGCCAGATTGAAAAGTTTATAGTAATTAGTAGCTTTTTATTATTAAGTTAGTCAAAATTATCCACTATTTGATAAATTGGATAATTTAAATTTTTCAACGTAAAGTATTTCGATAATGTACTTAGTACATATGATAATTTAACTGTTAAATAAAATTAAAGTACTTATTTACTTTGTTATTAAATACTTACCATGAAACATGAATTACGTTATATTTATTTGTTGTAAGTTATTTTAAAAACGCTTTGTAAGTTAAAACTAGCTGTGACACGCGGTTTTACCCGCTTTAAATAAAAAAAAAACCTGTCTCAGATTTTTTTCAATCTAAGTTCAAATTCCTGAGATTACAAATTCAGCTGTATCGACATTATATTCAGACGTACAAATAAAGCTTTATAATTTGAAGTACATATAGATTGAAATTCAAAGCATATCTTAGCATATTTGAACACGCTTCATTGCTAAATAACTGCCATTTTACGTATTTTAGACATAAAAGGTAGATCGGATATTCGGATACATATTTATCTAAAGCTACTATGGCATTTAATTATGGAAGCGCATAGTATTCTTTTATTTTTGACGCATTTCCGATTTTGCTGAAAAAAAGGATCTATTCTGATCTGCAATGAAACCGTCTCCATAATTTCATAGCCGAAAATTTTCTGGACAAATATGCATAGGAATATCCGATCTCTAGTTATTACTTTTATAATAACTTAAGACCAATGATGTTAAAGTAAAAAGATAAAACTAAGTTGAACGCGCGAAATCTTAATTATTTTTCGATAAAATCACTTTCGTTAGTCAAAAGGTAATTAAAATAAGGTGGTCTAATATTCAAAACTTCCATAAGTAGTTTTTCAGGATTTATTAACGTGTATTAAAGCGAATGAACCTTGGAGCAAATTTATTAATTTGCTTAGGCTCATTCGCTAGAATACTAACCATATAAACTTAGTTTATATACTATATTATAACTTAAACGTTCAAACTTAATCGACAATATATATTTTTTAGATTAACTTTATAAATGTAATTTATGGAATGCATAGTATAAGTGTTTTACTTTAATTTAAAATAATATTGTACTTAGATATTAAATGATTCGCGCAATTGTATGCAGCTGTTTTATTGCAATTTTCCTTCGACCTTTACAAATCTGGAGATCCGGACGATAAGAGCATTAAATATAAATGTGGAATTGCGTCGATTTAGTTATTCAGTGGTCTGTCATACTCTGACATTTGAAAGATGCTCTCAGTTGAAGTGTTTTTAGGCGACCTCCGTGAAAGGGCTGCCTCGGAGGCAATAATGCTAAGTAGGGACTGTCTGTAACTTAAGTACAGTCTCTGATGCGACAGTGGAATAACTACACACATTTACAACTCGGGAATTTATAATTTCTGAATTTTGTCTGCTCTGGTCTGGTTTTTGCTGTTGTTACCACCTTTATGGCAAAGACGTGCCAGTAAGCGATTTACTGTTCCGGTGCGATGTCGCGTAGAAACCAATTAGGGGTAAGACTACCATACTTCCTAACAGGTTAGCCCGTTACCGTTAGACTGCATCATCACCACCAGGTGTTATTGCAGTCAAGGGAATTTAAAAAACAACTCTTGTAGAATCAAAAGCTGCGTGATAGTTATATATGCAGATTATGTCAAGAGGTGGTGGCAACACCGGTACATGTTATTTGTCACTTACAAAAATTCCTTAAAAAAATTCATAACCATAAAAAAGCATCAAGAGAAATAAATCACATCTGGCGGATAATTAACCAAATCAACTCTCAGTCAAGTTTCCTGGTGGAAACCGGAACTATAAATACTGACGATCGTTATAGATGACCGAAGGCTACGTTCGTACTCTGAGTCCTGCATAACCGTTGTCCCAAGAACGAAGAAAAGAGGGAAACCAAATTGATTGATTTAAAAACAGTGCTTTCCTTTTTTACAAAGAATATGTCGAAAAGGACAGCACTATTTCAAAATAAGTGTACGTAATGCCAATTTATTACTTGACTACATACAGTAAAATTTTTAGTTAGTCAACATTTAAAGTACAGAACGCATATTCTAACTTGACTGGACTGAAGTAAATAATGTCAGAGCTGATATCGTTTTTACAAATTCAATGGTGGTTTTGTACATGCACATTAAATATCATTCGCTTTAACAAAGGACAACAAGGTGAGGAAATCTTCATGCCTGAGAGTTGTCTATAATGTTCTCTATAGTGTGTGAAGTCCACCAATCCACACTTAACGAGCGTGGTGTACTATGGCCAAACCCTTCTGATTCTGGGAGGCAATCATGCCCTGTAGTGGGCCATAAATGGATTGATGATGATGATTGTAAATGTACATCGTACAGGCGTGAATACCTTCTAGAATTGAACTTCACCTTGTAGTCTTACGGACAACTTTAGTCCGGCCAAGAAAGATCATGCGATCCCTCCTTACACAATAGACTCTTTAATTGCCATAACATTATGTAGGGTTTAAACCTATTTTTCAAAGGCGATATCAGTATATCATAAGCACTGAGACAAGTTTTAGCTAACTTGTTGGCTTAGACTGGCTTTTACTCTTTGCAACTTTTTCAACATTCGCTGCTCGTACCTAGAACAAAAGAAATATATACTTTGTTATATACAGTTCATCATTAATGGTGTAAATAATAAAAGTTCAACAGCTCTATACAGATTTCCTCTCTTTTATTTTGCATAGAAATAAATATTTATTAGCAAACCAAACAAATCACCCACGATAGATAAAAATTATATCACCTAACAATAGGATATAATTAACGTGTCCACCTCGTAAAGACCGGGAACATGGAATAGGAGAAGTTTACCTCCGTTTATTACTACACATATATTATTTCGACTTCTGCGCCAGTGCTTTGATAAAGCTGTGCGAGAAGATAAATTTTTATCTTTTCCCCGGGGATATAATTGTCTCCTGCCCACTCTAGCCGTGCTGATGGTATTAACCATTCCCTTATAACCAGAGCCACTTTTTGCCGGGTATGCAAGGAACACATCCAACAAAGTAATGGCCTGTGTCCACCGGCCTGAGGCATTGGTTAAGCTTTATGAGCCTGTAATGACCACGCACTTCCAACCAGAACACAGCAATACTTAGCGGCTGGAATAAGCATGGCTATAGTACTTCCCCAGATGAGCTATATCAAAAAATGATTTGCTACTACACTCTCTTAGGAGCTTATCGAGCTTCTTCGTGGGATTCGGCTCCACCACTTTGTCCAATAGGGTTACCACGTTATGATAACAAACTTTGACAAAGAAACTGATATGTAGATTGGACTAAATTAATTTCTCCAAATCAATTTTAGAAAAGTGGTCAGTTGTATCCTTAAAATTGTTCTCACCTGTAATGATTGTACTCTTTTATGTAATGTTATCATGGAGTTTGTTATTGATGTCAACTTTTCTTTATTTGTAGCTATATCTGCCAACTGAAAGTAAAATATAATGTCTAGGTGAAAATTTTAATAAATTTATTTAGTGTCTAGCGGTCCCTCTCGACAAGTCGTCAGGAGGAGGAGGTTGACTTAAAAGATAGTCATATGCTGTCGCGGACGTAATTCCGTCGTTTTAGCGTAACCTTAAGTTACGTAGCGTTACGTTAAATTGTGTATGCATCGCACGCATCGGAATCTCTCAAGAAGGATATTTTTTCAGTTTTTGCAATATTTCTCATTGATCATCTTAGCGTGGTCGTGATAGCTATTTGTCGAAGCGTGATGTTGTATAGCCTTAGGCCGATAAATAGACTATCCAGTACAAAATAAATCCAATTTGCACCAGCAGTTCCTAAGATTAGTGCATTCAACCATACAAACTCAAGCACTTTATAATATTACTAGATATGCCCTGCGGCTTCGCCCGCTTAAATTTCGGGACGCAGCGTACATAGTCTACACCTAAAGTCATACATGAGATTTTCGACAAACATTTTTTTATCTTTCGTTAAAAATATATTTTTTTTTAATAAAAAGTTACCTATATTACTTTTGATACATCTAAGAATACGTGTACAAAGTTTCATGATGATCGGTTAAGTAGTTTTCGCGCGAAAGCGTAACAAACAAACTTACATTCACATTTATAATATTAACGAAGGAAGGAAAGGAAGGAAGGATATTGCTGCCCCTATTTTAGCTTATCAATGTATGTTCCGTTATACCAAGTGCTATGATTTACTTCCTGATTTTACAAAAGGTGGACCAATAAACATGACCTAAACATTTATTATATTTTTTTAATATAATAAACTTCTTTTTGTTCCTTAACCATAAAATTATATACATATGCTGTGGCTGACAACCTTTCTCTATAACACAATCATATATCTCTCATTGAGAAGGCAGCATTCATAAGAAAATTTTTGTTTGACCGTTTTTTCCACTTTGTAAATCTGACTACCACAAAAAGGTTTTTTCTGTTTTCTGGTCAATTTCATGCCTATGCCTCATAAATAATTAGGTCACTAATATATTAAAAGATTTTTCAAAATTGGTATTGTAGATCCAGAGATTACCCCTTACAAGCTCACAAACCTCTTCATAATATTAGTATAGAATAAGAATAAGTTAGGTGACCTCTGTACCTTCCTTTCCTCAGTCAAGGATGTGGAGGTACTTAAATTAACATTACAGAGCTAAGACCCTCCAGGCTGCATGAGCAAAGCTTGTTAAATTACTTAATATATATCCCAGAATTTTTTCAAAGATATGCAATACCATTGTTTTTTTATTACTACAAAATTCTAGAAAATAATGTTAAGTAGCCAGTGATGCATGCGTTTTCAAACAGTAAACAATTACTTTTTCCATAATATATTTCCTTAAGGTTGGTGTATTGGTTGGGCAATGGAAAAGTACCCTGTTGGTCTAGTTTTAAGGGTGACCGATCAATATTTCTTGTGACAGATCAGTATTTCTTCCTGGTCAGGTCAGCAATTGTTAGGTTTTGACTTCCTCATGACTTGGAGAGAATTGTATGCAGTATGTCCCAGTAAAGAGCTCCAATCCTCATTCAAGCAGCCGTGTGAATTAAAGCTTCCCTGCCCAGCAGTGGGACCAATGAGCTGACGGCAATAGGCAAATTGCATTAACTAAACTTGACTAATTATTATGTTTTAATTTTTAAGTTAACAACTTACAAGTGCATCTAACATAGCATCATTTTGTAAATCTTCAAGTCGGCGCCTCTCTGATGAAAGCATATTGTGTACTGCTTCTTGTTTCTCACTGAAACCAATACTTCTAAAATGAATTGCAATTCCATGTCTTGCAAAATTTCTAAAATGACAGGAGGATAATATGATTTTTGTTTATTATGCCTCAAGGGGTTGGTGGAAAATTAAATTTACGAAACATCTAAAGGAACTGGTGAATAATGACCCGAGCTTAACATTATTAGTACCTTAGGGGTCATTCATTGGTTCTTTAAATTATACTTACGTCAACTCTTTTAGATGAGTATTTAAAGTAGCCAAAGGCGGTTCATATATCTCCATCACACCTTTCGCAAGTAGTTGTATAGTTTTTAGGTCTTCTGGCTTTACAGGATTTTCGCTGGAACTTTAAAAAATATCTTAGCTTAGAATATTCTGTAAAAATATTGAAATAATATTAAAAGAATAGGTCTCTCACACTTCAATCACTTCAGATCCTGACATTTTTTTGTTTTATTCTTATTAAATAGCAATTAATATTTAGAAAAAAATTAAACGTAAATATAATAATACAGCAATATTCTTCTCTCACACTTTCTGTTCCTTCGCAACCACTTTGACACTGACAGACAAGTGACATTTGACATAGTCGTTGGCACTTGGCAGAACGCAGCTGAGAAATATAATGATGTTTATATAAAAAATATGGAATCGAAAAAATAAATGAAATGATTACTGACACAACTATTGTAAAAACCTTCTTAACCGTAATTTCATATCCTTCATAGAGTGAGTTCCAGCTCTTTTTTTTTAATAATAAAATGCGAAATGTGTTTCTCTTTCTAGGTTTTCAACCGACTTCTTCATTTAGTAAAAATACAACCGCAACGACTTAGAATTTCTATCATGAACATATAATAACGCGTCAGATGAGCAAGAATAAACATAAAAGAACCATCATTAATATTTTCTACTTAACTGCTGTTGTAGATACGATACCTTATTATTATTCTTTTATCGATAAAAAAGGACACACAAAGATAAAATAAGTCTCGCTCAGCACATCTTTAAAAAATTCAGTATTAGAATAAATAATGTAGGTACCTAAGTTTATTTTTGGAAGTGAAACTTCCTGATGCACGTCCACTGTAAGAACTTCCTAATTCTTCACTTTAAATATTTAAGTAATTAATTTTCTCAAAAATAAATAATGCCGTGAATAAAATGAAATAATGCGCCATGCGCCAATTTTTACTATTTTATTTATGGGAAAAAATTATTATCTACGTAAAACGGAGTACAATTTTTTTATGGCCGCTAGATTTCTTGTTTATTTGACGTTCTTTCATTTTCCGTTGCCCAAGGAGGGGATTTACGCGAATCTATCACGTTAATCACTTACACATCGTTTTAATTAAACTGTACATTAACGTTATCAATCTGGAAGTCTTACAAGTGACCCGCGGGGACGCCGAGATGACGTCTGTGGCCAGGAGAAGAGACCCTGATGACTCTGGAGAGTATTCCGACACCTCGCAAGATATCGAGCAGAACAACTCTGGAAATGTGAGTTGGACAGTCACACGGATCAAAATCTGTGCATGGAACTTTCATTTTGGCGCTAAAACTATCGCCGCCGCACTTTCTCTCGCTGTCGCGTATTGGAATGTACATTTCTTTTTCGTAAAATTGAGGTCAAATTGGATACCATTCACTGTTAAACTGCTGATGTTGTTAGACATTTCGGGTTCCGTCCCAAACAATAACTTGTACTAATATAAACAATTGTATTACAAATAATCTAAGTGTAAAGATGCAATTGTTAAAGGTTGCTGCACATTTACAGAACGGAGGCCAGCATGAATCTGATTACGACTCTCAGGGAAGTGACTCGGAGAGGTCTGATGGTGATCCTGACAAACAGGTACTTTAATAAGATACATGTAAAATAAGTACTCCAATCTGAAGTAACAATGTTGCGATCTGCACAGCTACAGACAATGCCCACAGTGCCACAGAAATTAGTTTTACACATTTCCTTACATCATGTGTTCAGATTAGACTATTTTTTTTACAATGCCTATATTTACTGTCTAAATTTATATAAAAAAACGATTGATACTTTTATTACAATTTTATAGTCAGTGGTAATGTAACAGCTTGTCTTTTCTGTCCACATGATCTAATCAACCTGACAGTTGACTGTATCATGTTGACCAGTTACAGCTACTTTGCATGTGATACCACCTATAGTGAAGGATATATTCAATTAAATAATGTCATGCATACAATAATATAACATAAATAAAGGATATAGGTGTTGTCTTGCTAATCACAAAGCAGGTTTTCGTTTTTTGATACTAAATTGATACCTACATGTATATACTACTTATATGTATGTCCTACTTTCTAATAAATGATTATTTGGTATAAACGGAAGACAAGAAACATACCATGGTAAATTATTTTAATTTTCAATTATAAGCATCCCATGATGATTGCCCTTTCCTTGTAAAATCACACAAGTATATTTTTTATGGAACCCAATCATTGCAACCTAAAAATTACTAAACAATCATATTTGTAATGCCTACATAAATACCTACTCTTACTGTAAGGCTGTAGTTATATGCAATATGAATAATGAATAATAATATGGTTCTTTAGTGAGTTGACCACTTCACAACCTAATTATAATCTGAAAACAATGCTGGCATCACTTCTTGTGACCTAAGATACTTCCCCTACATCATAAAAATTTAAAGCATACTAATACATGCATACATACTAAGATTATAAGTGTAAATGTGTGTCTATGTGTTTGTTTGGTGCAACCAAGTCACAGATATGATGAAATTTGGCACATATATAGCTTACATCCTGGAGATGAACATGGAATACTTATTCTAACAGTTCCGGTGGAATTTTGAGAAAACAAATAAATTAATGACTGCTTCTTAAACTTATATGTATGTTTGTGCCTTCTTAGTTTTTTCTGAACACTTTTCTTGAATAAACAGACTATGTCTGTACATCTATACTTCCAACTTAGGTACTGTTACTTACTTACTTACATACATACTTACTGTTTTCATAAGATCTTGCTAAAACAAACACATTCAGCATGTATCTTAGAGTGCTAACCACTTTTTCTAAACCATAGGATGCAATACTGCACATATTGCATATTCTTATACCATTTGCCTTTGCTTTAAGATTATATGCTGCCAAAATCTGCTTTCTAGTTTTAGAAAAGGAAAAATGATAAAATTCCTACTGTACAAGTAGGTAATTAAAATATATTTACATAACTGCGATGGATTACAAGTTAATTATTTTATAATTAAATTTAACTAGTAAGAATATTGTGGTTTGTGCAAATTTCAACACAATTCCTTGCATTACAAAAAACCTTTAAGAATTTTTGTACTTTTGTATGTTCCAAAATAATGAACTACAGCACAAAAATTAGGAAAAACACTCCAATGCATTGCAGCATGTCCTGCTTATATGTGTAAAAGGCTTTACTTTACGGCTCTTATTTGTATAATAGAGAAAGTCTGGCATTAATCAGCTTGCTATGTTGTGAATAGTAAAATAGTAGACATTTGTATTTTAAGTGTCTGTATAATAAAATTATGAGTAAGATAATGCTTCAAAACAATATTTTAGGAATTGGATTCGGATTGATTGAATCATGAAACCATTTTATACTGTGTTTTTCTATATTTTTTAGGAGGGCGAGAGACGTGTAGATGATGATGAAGACCGTAGCAATCCCCAATATATTCCTAAAAGGGGGACATTCTATGAACACGATGATCGAACTGCAGATGGGTATGTATATAATATTATTCCGCAGTACATTTTTTATATTGTTCCTAACATCGCACTAGATTAAATAGACTCTTGGTCAAAATAACAACATCTTTGCATTACATCTTTGGACCTGCAGGTGCCACAATGTCATCTCACCAATGCTTGAACAAGCAACCTACTCTGATTATCATTAATTAGCGATCTTGGCCTTGTTGTCTGTTATATGCATAGTAACATGCTTGTCTCTGTATAACTTCCTTAGGAGGAAAGAAAAGTTTATTGCCTGTGGTTAGTATATAAACTTCATTAACTCTTAATTTCATAACTATTTTATATTGTAGCAAAAAATGGCAACATCATAATATTTGTGGCGCCTTTTTTGAATTTAGGGTAACAATAATAAAACAATATTTTAGTGTTAGTCAATCAACCATGAAATTTTATATTGTGTTTTTTTAAATTGCATCATCGTAATTTTTGTGATTGCTTGAATTTATGGTACTCTTACCAATGCTATAACTGTATTTTAATGGTCAGTCAATCGGAAGTATTGCGATTATCAAACGGGTGTTATTGTCTTACCTTTTTTGTAGGCAGTTTCAAACTTTAGTGGTAGGCAATAAGGCCTCTTTTTGTCTATTATTTTTTAGAATCAGCTGTAGAAACAATAAGGAATAGAACATTGGCCGAGCTGTCCAGTGAGGCGTTAAAAGTATATTAGCGTAATATGAATCTATTATGTAGAAAGTTTCTGTTCAGTGTTATTTCTACTAATTTGCTTAATTACTTCTAAGAAGTAATTACGAGTTATTCTAGTACTGGATATTTCTAATCCATACTTACGAACGTGAAAGTTTCTGTTTGTTTATTCTTTTATTTTGTGTTTGTATCAGTACACTTCGGATGTTATTACACTCACGAAAGATCGGTACTATTTGATTACCATTTTTTGACAAATCGAAGTTCATCTGTGTTGTATCAAACTGGCAAGTTTTTTGTGAGGTTTAAGAGACCAGGGCGTGTTAGAAAACCTTGGTTTTTGTGTCAAATAACTAACTATTTGTATTTGTTTTTTTAAAAATAATAAACTTATCGACCAAGCAGATTAAAAATCATCTCCAATATCGAGCAACACTTCGAACAGCATGCAAGACAGGCGTCCTACAACGCGCCGCCCTGTGTCCTGATACGTAGCATTTAAGCCTCATGCCTTATGTGCCTATAATTACGGTCAACCACGTCTTCAGAACGGAAAATAAAAATGCTGATTGCAAAATCGACTTTGATCGGTTGTATTGATCATCATCATCATCACATCAACCCATTACCGGCCCACTACAGAGCACGAGTCTCCTCCCACAATGAGGAGGGGTTCAGTCCGTAGTCCATCATACTGGCTCCATACTGGCCCAGTGCGGATTGGTGGACTCCACACACACCTTTGAGAACATTACGTAGAACTCTCAGGCATGCAGGTTTCCTCACGATGTTTTCCTTCACCGTTGAAGCAAGTGATATTTTAATTATTTTAACTAATAAAAATTAGAGGTGCGTGCGTCGGACTCGAACTTGGCCCCCCGAAAGCGAAGTCGAGCTCCTTCCATATGCTCTATCATCACTTCTCCACTATATGGTTATTTAAACACCGATCTTTGTAACATTCATCTGTGTGTTCTTATTACACGGAACTAATTGACCTTAGTTCATTAAAGGGTGTTATTACACCCATATGATCGACAATGATTATCATTTAATCAAGATTGTTATTAGTTAAGTATTTTCTTATTTATTTAATGACGTCGTTTTGACGCCAATTTTGCCTCATTATCATGGATTGAATGGCTTTTGTCGTATCGATCCGATTTATCCGTATATACGAATACACTTTCAAAATATTCTAATGTTTGAAAACTTGACCCATCCGGTTGGCAACAAATGAAACTCTTGAGAGCGAACAACGAGGTTGATGGTTTTCATGAGAATTTAATGTCAATAAAGTCAATCTAGTGCTACTTATTTTGATGTTTTCATTCATATTTTTCTAACAGTGGCGAAGAACCGAGTAATACGACGTCGGAGCCCGCCTCAGAAAAGAAGGAAGGTAGCGAAACGTCGTCCGACCGACGTCGACCGCCGCGCAAATCCGAAACACTGAATAAATGGTCGCACGATAAATACAACGAGAACGAGCAGGTATTATATTCAAGTCGTGTTAAATGACGACCTCTCTGCATAGCGCAGCGCTGTGGTTTTAAATGGGAGGTCCCGGGTTCGATCCTCCGGCAGGGGCAATTTTGGAATGAATAATTTTTATATTTTCGCTGGTCTGGTCAAATAAGTGCCGCTAAGTGATTTAGCCCGCTTCCGGTAAGGTGTCGCGTAGAAACCTCTAATAGGTAAGCCCGTTACCATCATAGACAGCATCATCACTTACCACCAGGTGAGATTGCAGTCAAGGGCCAACTTGTACTAGAATAAATTATTATGAAAAAAAAAGACTTAATTTAATCTTATCGTCTAAAGTTCTAGCGCGATTTAAAAAAACTGAACTACATTAAAAGCCAAACTGATATAAGACAAACTCACGGCATAAAAAAAAGAAGGAAGGTAGCGAAACGTCGTCCGACCGACGTCGACCGCCGCGCAAATCCGAAACACTGAATAAATGGTCGCACGATTGTGGATTCTTCTGTGGTTTTTTTTTTTAATTTAGAATGAAATAATAATTTTAAGACCCTTACTAGCCTCAGTAGTAAAGGACCACTTAAATAACCTATGAACACTGGCGTCGTATATACTATCTTTATAGTGTACGACAACCAATCCGCACTGGGCGAGCGTGGTGGACTATGGACTAAACCCTTCTCATTGGCCTAAAGCCTACTCATGTTAGGAGGAGACCTGTAGTGGTGAGACCTGTAGTGAGGAGACCGGTAATGATTTGATATGATGATAGTGTAAGAACACAGTGTCCTAGATCCCTCTGTCTCATTTGAGAGGAAACCGCCTTGCAGTTAAAATTCAAAAAATTCAAAATTCAAAATTCATTTATTTCAAGTAGGCCTAATACAAGCACTTTTGAAACGTCAAGTCTGTCCGTGTGTAGTGACTCTACCACCGGTTCGGAAGGCAGATTCTACCGAGAAGAAGCCGGCAAGAAACTCAGCAGTTGCTCTTTTCCAACATCAAAAATTTACATTTTATATTTTAACATTCATTTTTCTATCTTGTGAGAGATGAAAGCGGAGCCGGATGCTTCCAAGCAACCTTGTCATTAAGAAACTCATCAATTGTATAATAACCTCGCTGTAATAAATGTGTTTTAACACATTCTTTAAACTTATGGATTGGTAGGTCCAAAATTACCTTAGCTTAGTAGTTATTACGCTGACGATGATGATAAGCTTTCATCAGTTTTATTTAATTTCTTTCTCTTATTTCATCGTATTCTTATCGTCCTACTTCGTTCCAGGTGCCGAAGTCCCGTGACGAACTTGTCGCTATATACGGGTACGATATTAGAAACGAGGATGCGCCGCCACACGCCAGGCGCAATAGGCGTTATGGGTATGTACACTTATGATTCTAATGACGTTATCAGCAGGCAGCGATGTGTTTGCTGCTAAGCGTTAATCAATTTCGACTTAAGGTACTCTTTATTAAGCTTGTTTTAAAGTTCAAATTTGTTTACACTTCTTTCTATAGCAAGAATAATTAGAAAAAAAAAACAGGATTCCAGAATTTGCGACTCTAGGACAAGTATTATTAGGTCCATTTTACTTTGACTTTACAGTTATTCGATACTAGAATACCACATCATTTGCGAGTATACAAATCTTATACTACTACTACTTGTGGGTATTTGTAGGGTAAAGATGAGTATCTCTGCCTTTAGATGTGAGTAGTCTATTTAGAGGTAAATAGACTACTCACATCTAAAGGCAGAGATACTCATAGCGGTAAATATCCAATATATCCGTAACCGAAGGCTTAGAGGCTATGTACCTCTTATTATGCCTCTTCTGTCCGTTTGTCTGTCTCTCCGTGTGTCAAAAGTATTTAGAAGGTACATGGGTATATTCAACAAGTGGGTTCACATTGTTATATTTTGCACGACGCGATGGTATCGATCGGTTTGAGTCCGACTCCCACTTGACCGTTTTTAATATGATTAACACTTCTTTATGACTGTTGTAACTTATCTTAATAATGATCTGAAATAAATTATAATACCAATTTCATTTCCATTGCAACATGGAGGTTCAGAAATTGGCGGTTAGTGAGTCATCGTAGATTATTTTATATTTCGTATTAACGAGCATGATGCATGAGTGGAATTAATTATAATAATTTACATAATATAATAATAATTAAATTTTAACTATATTTCGAGTTCAGTGTTTGCTTTTTGCTTTTCATTGTTATGAAAATACACCATGAGAGCTTGTCTTGTTGGACAAAGCCTGCATATTTTGCATGTTGCTATTGAAATTTATATATAGTTTTATTTCTTGTTATGGAAGAGCGGTGTCTTTTGACACAGGGTTAGTAATACTACCCTTAAAAGAAGGCTGCAGCCATTAGCGTTTACAGTAATTTTATTTACCCAATTATGTTTTATTTTTATATTATTTTAGCCTATAGTATCAAGTTTACCAGAAAATTTAAGACTGCATGTCGCCGAATTTTATGTCGCTTAAAGCCAGTGACACCGGCATTAGTAACTTCTTAATCGTAGATCTAAGTTGTCCTGATTAAAAGTGTATTAGCGTTTTATTTGACATGTCGTTTCCAGTCGCGGGCCGAACAAATATACACGCACATGGGAAGACGAAGAAGCGTACAAGAGGCAAGTAGCCCAAACTCCTCACAAGAAACCACCAAGTCCTGCAGACTTCCCTGAGCTCAACGCAGTTAATAAACCTGGGTAAGTGCTTTTATATTGTTATTTTTTGAGCCGCACTCGAATTCATATTCTAAACGTATGCAAAGCGAGTGCCAAGTGTGGGATATTCTATAGTGCCCGCCTTATGAACTGAGTCGTCGGGCAATAAATGTCAAAAACATAAGAATTTGCAACTCATCGATAAAATACTCAGGTAAGCCAGCGGAGCAAAGCCGCTGCTGGAACATAGATAGAGAGACACTCGCTGCCAGAAAATGCAATTGGCATTATTTATTCATAAGACACATCAGCAATTTATTGTAACAACATTCATAATAAGTATTTTGCAAATGGCGTCTACGGCGTCTACGGCGCGGGACGCTAATGTACATTTGATTTAATAAGCCTGAAGAGCTTTGTAAAATCTTAGATATAGTCTGTGTTTAAGATTAGTATTATAAAATGTTTATTAAATGTATGTTGTTGATAAATATGTTATTGTTATCATCTACCTGTTGTTACGGACTACGCTATGACGCTCCTGAGCACAATGGAATCAGCTTTGCTTTGCTCCGGTTGTAAGGTCGTGGCTCATGCTGTAGTCGCTCCCTGAGCACAATGGAATCAGCTTTGCTTTGCTCCGGTTGTAAGGTCGTGGCTCATGCTGTAGTTACGGGCACATGAGGCTTAACACCTACGCCAGAGGTTGATGATTTCTCTAACCAGGTTGATTTTAAGTGACAATGTTGGTTTCTCTACACACATACACAGGTTGATGATTTATCAATGACAAACACAGCCGGCTTTTCTTTTTGCTAGCACTATCAAACATTATCACATTAAACTATTACAAAAGCAACCTGGTTATTGCTTTTTAAATAGTTTTATGTGACAATGTTTGATGGTGCTAACAAAAAGAAAAGCCGGCTATGTTTGTTGTGGGCTTCTTGAACCAAGGCGCGTTTGGAAGCCTCAATGGCGGGTGCAGAGTTTGTAGGATATTTACTTTCAATCATGTAGTACATAACAATTTCGTATCATCAATAGTTTTAGCGCACGCCAAATAATGAATTTTATAGGCAACATTTTGCTACTTTATGTTACCTTATTGCAATTTTCTTAATGATTCTTAATTCTTTATTAAGAATTCTCCATTTTTTTTTCAATTATGACTTGCCTATATGACTTTGTTATAGTTAAGCTTTCTATTGCCAAAAACATGGTTAAAATAGTTCCAGTAGTTTTGGAGCCTGTTGGTTGGTTGGTAAGAGGGACAATGATTTATTGTCTGAAAGGGGCAGGTCATAACGCGGGCACTGAATCTACATTTATTTAGGCGATCTAGTGAAGTTAACTACGTCATTTATATTGTGTTTTTTTTTGGTTTTTGAATTTTGAATTAAGTCATTTAGGTTAAACAGATGTTTTTTTCAATTTGCAGAAGAAAACCTCGTCCACGTCAAAGGTCAAAGTCTCAGCCGGCATCTAACGACTCATCTGAGAGTGGCTCGCAGTTGCGAAGAAATGCCTCTATAAAGATACCCAATACTAAACAGAAGCCTATTAAACCAAACGTGGTGAAACCGGGACCGAAGCAAGGGGTGCCCTCGGAACGAAGCAAGGACAAGATACATATACCTTTGGAGAACCTTACTATCACCACAACACTTAATAATAATAAGTATGTTTTTAAAACTTTTAGCTTAGTGCTAATAATAACAATAAATATATTCCAATTCGGGGAACCGAGGTATTTTTAAATTTCGGAGTTATCTGCGTTTTAATTAAATAAATAAAATAAAATAAATAAATATACTACGACAATACACACATCGCCACCTAGCCCCAAAGTAAGCGTAGCTTGTATTATGGGTACTAAGATGACTGATTAATATTTTTAGGAATTATATATAAATAAATACTTAGAAAATACATATAAACACCCAGACACTGAAAAACACTTATGCTCATCACACAAACATTTTCCAGTTGTGGGAATCGAACCCACGGCCTTGGACTCAGAAAGCAGGGTCGCTGCCCACTGCGCCAGTCGGCCGTCGGTCGTCGGCAGTCGGTTTAATTAACGCAATTAAATAAAGCTTGCTATAACTGTAAAGGATAACATTGCGAGGGAACTATCAGGGAGCATATCTTAGAGTTCTCTATAACGTTCTCAGGAGTGTGTGCCACTAATCTAGCCACACTGGGCCAGCATGGTGGACAACAGCCTAGAACCTTCTCATTCTGAGAGGACACCCGTGCCCTGTATTGACCAGTATATTGTTATGTCAATAACTATTTGTTCCTAGCGATTTCACTCGCGTTGTTTTTGGTTTTTTAAAAATCACGCAGGGAACCTTTGTTTTCCAGGGATAAAATGTATCCTATAGCCGTCTCGAGGATGCCATTTCTATGCGAAATTTCACTAAGATAACTTAATCGGTCAAGTCATGCATAGGTAACAAATGCTTTAAAATCCCGTTTAACTTAACTTAACTTGGTAACTTTTACCAGCAGATTTTCCGGGATAAATATTGTCCTACCAGCTGTTGCCCAGTCTATTTGTTAATCTAGGGTGTAATCTATCTCCATTCCAAAATTCAGTCAAATCGGTTCAGTAGTTTTTGTGTTGAAGAGTTACATCCATCCATCCATCCATTCATCCATACAAACTTCTATAATACTAAACATTTATAATATTAGCAGGAAGTAGGATACCCATCTCCAGGATACAAGCTACATGTGTGCACACAAGTTTAATCAAGATCGGTTCAATGTATACTTTTATAAAATACTTTTTATTTGTAAAGAGTAATGTAAGGCTTAAAGTAATCTCACTTTAAAAAGTGTCTCAGGTAATAACGTGATTTGTAGTGCTAAGATGCAAGATGCGTGATGCCGCGAGATAAATATATCTACCTGTTATCTCTATTCCACAGAAAAAAAAACGAGTAACGGGTAGAAATAATTATCTCATGGCGCGGATGCTAGCCCAACTGGAAAGTGTAAAATTAAAAATATAGCCTTACCAAATTTACCACATTTGTAAGATAATAACTACTGTCGTAGCCAAGGTCAACCCCAGCGGAAGGTGAATGCAGCGGTGGCTCAACAGCGACCGGTGCCTACCGAGTTGAACAAGAAGAAACCGCTTGTAACACAGGTTTGAATTTTAATTTTGCTTTGTTAGTCGTTTAGCTTTTAGATTATTTTAATTAAGCACGCTGTGGTAATTTCTAGAAGGTGTCAATCGACTGTCTTTCTCTATTATTTATGTTATTCTTATGATAACAACATTGATTGTTACCAGTTTAATGATCCAATATAAAAAAAATAATAGCTTATAAAAGCTATAAAAGTGTAGTGGTTTGAGCTTCGGCCTCCCTTTCGTAGAGACAGATTTCCGTCGTGCTTTTTTTTTTAAAAAAAAACTTAAAAAAAAATGATTTTGATCAAAGCTTAAGCAGATATTTCTCGATATCTAGGTCTCTTGATAAACCTATGGATGACATTGGTTCATCGATAAGAGCAGGTACTTATCGGTCAATCAATGTTCAAGACCGAACTAGATAACCTGTTTCGTGATGTTTTCGTACTTTAAGAGTTTTGTTTTCGATTGGTCTGGTTTTTTGATTCAAATTCTACTTGCATCATACAGTATTCGAATAGCACATCAAGCATATTGCCAATATGTTGTGAATCTGAAGTGGCATAGATAGATAATATGTTATGGACCGAGATGCTAGAATGGCTACCCCACAGCTAAAAGTTCAAGAGTTGGTAGAGTCTAGAGAGTTCTTGGACATTGGACATTTCCAACAGTAGAAGCTTGCTTCTGACGACCACCCTGGCGCATTGCTGATCGGTGTCTTATGAGATGAGGTCCCGGTTTGGATCCCCGGCCGGAAATTTAGGAATTAATAGTCTAGTTACTACGCTACCTACTAAGACGTCTCGCCAAGCGATGTGGCGTTGCGGTACGATGTCACGTAGATATCGATTAAATATAACTACTATACCCCTTACCAGTGGCGTGCAACGGTTTGCTTACCAGGGTATGCATACAGCAGGAAAATTGCATAAAACGGCAAAAATCCTCCTCTTACACGAGTTATACATACATTTTAGGGTATGCAGTGCTTTTGTGCATCTATGAAGTGCACGCCACTGCCCCTTACAGGTCCATAGCCCGCTACCATGTTAGAGTGCATCATCAAAATAGTCAAGGTCTATCTTGTGGTTGTATATATAATAAAAAAAATACTAGTAATGATGTTGACTAAAATATGTGTCACTCTACAACATAATCGTATGAATAGTTTGTTGTGTGTCCTACAGCCACAGCTTCAGAGTAACGCGGTGAAGCAGCCGCCGCAACAGCAAAAGCCGTCATCACAACAACATGCACAACAACCGCAGCAGCAACAACAACCGCAGCCACAACAACAACAACAGCAACAAGCGACGGCCGGTGAGTAAAAAGTGACTTATCTTTAATCATGTTTGACTTTGTTTCAACATCTATTGAAAAGTCTGAAGTAGGCTTATAACCCGTTATTGCAGTTAAACAGATTGAAAAGCCCATTGACGGACAGACGAACAGACGGACAGTGCAACCTTAGTAACATTTTTATTTTTTGTTGTTTGACAATAGGAGAATCTCGTGGTGGCAGCAAGCGTTACAGCAGTCTGCGTCAAAGGCCGCTAGCGGAGACTTATTCCCCGCAACAACAGCCGCCTCAGACACAAAAACCGCCGCCGCAGACACAACAACAGCAGCCGCCGCAGACACAACCGCCGACACAACCTCCACCACAACAGCAGCAGACACAGCCGGCGCAACAGCAACAACAACCGCCGTCCCAACAACAGCATAGATATCATGGTGGTATGTTTATATTGTAGTTTGTAACAGTGATGACGCTTTAAAAGTTAAATAATATTGTTTTACTTTATTGTAATATTTCCACGTACCAGATTGCATGGTACGTGGAAACCTATCGCCTATAAACAACGAAACACTTCTCAGGGTTTGCGAGGAACAGGTCCTGATAACTGTCGCCTTGTGTCCACAAACCTCGTGTGCCTGTAATAACACCGGTAAACACCTTCAGATGGGAACACAGCAATGCTGTTTTGCGCCAAGAATAAGCATGGCGATGTACTTCGTCGTACTGTCACAAAAAGCTTTACTACTAGCTCGTCCGTTACTACCGCCGCGCCTCGCTTAATTCTGCCGCTAAGCTGAGTTCCGATCTGAAAGCCGTGGGTTGAGGCTTCTTCTTCTTTAGGGCTGCATGTTGCAGGTCGTGCTCCTTACGTGCCCTGCGAAGTGTTACACCACTTACGCTCAGATTGGCCATCGTCTTATAGTCTGTGAATTGTAACTATTAAAAAAAAAACTTCTGGATCCTTTTGCCATGGCCAACCTGAGTGGTTCAGTTACAAGCAAGGTTGATAAAAAATCTTTATAGTAAAATCGGAAATGAGTTCTCAATCTTGGTATTTTTGTGTTTATAGAGTTTGTCGGCGGAACTCAGCCGCCACAGCACCAAGGCAGCCCGGGACCTCAAAATATGCATCCCCAACAGATCATGCATCCGGTATTTATTATCATTTTCACATACATTCCTCTTTGGTACATTTCGTAGCCGTACCAATTGCAAATACCACGTTCACATATCAGAAGTGGGATGGAATCAAGCGCCTAATATCCGTTTTGCATCAGTAAATGGAACAACACAGTTCTTAAACAGAAGTTTATTTAAGTGCTATTTATCAATGTTACGCGCAATGGAAGGTTTAAGAAGAGTACAACTAGTAAATATTATCTATATCAAAAAGGTTGAACTTGACTACGATGACGATGGTTATGACGACCTCCCTGACGCAGCGGCGACCGCTGTTGTTTTTCCCGGTCCCTGGTTCAATTCCCGGCAGGAGCAATTTGGAAATTTCAGAATTTTTCCTGGTCTGGTAAAGGCCGCGGCTAGTTACCTCCCTAGCCACAAAGATGTGCCGATATGCTTATCGGCACATCTTTTAAGATTTAGAGTTCGATGTCGATTAGAAACCGATTAGGGTTATTGGTTTAATATAACTGCAATACTCCTTAACTAAGGTTGTGGAATAAAAAAAAAACCGTGTGTGTACTCTGGTACACGCGTTGGAAGCAATACTTATTTGGCGTTACAAAATAAACGTTTTTTAAAAATTATCTTTCGCACTATCTACGTTTGCAGTAAAAATTACACTAACAATAGAAAAAAGGTATGATTTAAATTATAGAAAGTCAACTGTCAAAACTTTTTTAGAAAAACTAAAATGTTGACTATAGCTAACTTCATGGTGTCGGTTTTTTGTGACGGTATGCGCGCGCATCGTAAAAATTTCCCTAACGTGCCAAAAGAAGTATATCTTCAAAAATGCTTAAATAAATGTCATTGTCTTATAAGGTACACAGGAATGCAGTAACGCAACCTCCACACGGGCCGTCGCCGCCGCACCAAACCTTACAGCAGCCTCCTCAGCACACGCAACAGGTTCGTTTCCTATGACTTTAGTTTAGTTTATAAGTAAATGTGACATTGGAATTTACAAAGTAACGAAACCATCCCCAGCCAAAACTTTAAAATATTACGTTTTTTTTAAATAAAAAGCTAGTGTTACCAACCTTCAATTAGACATCCATCGGCTACAGGATACATTTCCCTTTGGAATTCCATACATACTTCTTTCTTTTAAATTAAATACTGTCCTTTTAAATTAATAACAACAATCAAGTAAACATAATTATTTGCATGCATGTTAAATGTAATTAAAATGAATTAAAAACGACATTTGATTGTATCATGTGCAAAATATGAATATAATTTTGTTTACGTTTTTTAATTTAATTAGCACTTATATATTTAAATAATAAACAACAGTAATAAAAATATTTATAAAATGATAAACTTCATTTAATAGTTATGTAATTTAAGTCTTACCAGTCGAGGTCTTACAAGAATATAAAAGGTTGGTGTTTTCGAGTGTTGGGGGGTTGTAATATAAAAAATAAAATCGCGTGTTTTCTTTACGAGGGCCGATTGGCTGTGGGCAGCGACCCTGCTCTCTGAGTCCTGGGCCGTGGGTTCGATTCCCACAGCTGGAAAATCATTGTGTGATGAACATTAATGTTATTCAGTGTCTGGGTGTTTATATGTATTTTCTTCATAAAAATATTCATCAGTCATCTTACACAAGCTACGCTTACTTTGAGGCTGGATGGCGATGATTATCGTAGTATATAGGTAGTTTTAAATTTCTTACATCTTAGAAATCGCTGAAGCCCGCCATATACATAAGTCGCCGGCCGCATTTAAAACGCGATATGTATCTGAGCGAGTGAACCATACGGATTTATTCCTGTAAAGTATGACATTGTTATATTTTGCAGCAAGTTAGACTCGGAATACTGGATCAGCAGCAAATAGTCCAGCATCCACATCACACAATGCACAACATGCCTCAACCACACCCTATAGGTAAGAGCCAATATGTATGACATGACATGTACGTCAAAAATTTCAAATGTGTAATAGGTATATTTATGACTATTATATATATATTTTTATATGTACTAATTACCTCACTTCTTGAGTTTTGCGCCATTGCCTGGAAGAGATCGCTATGTAGCGATGAGATCCGTCAAATCGTATACATTGTGTAAACTTTCTATTTACAATTTTTCTGTATTTTTATGAGTTATACAATAAAATTGTATTCATTCGATCATTCAATGTACGTTATTTGAACTGCTCTCTATTATTGCCATTGGACTGGCGTCTCTCTTTTTCTTTTCTCAACAATTGATTGGCGCCATTTTGGCGCTGTTAGTATGATGCAGTAATACGAGTGTCCAAGGAATTAAAATTAGAACTGCTAAAAGCACTATATTATTGGTTCCAGAGACACTTATAAAAATGGCTATAATCCGCGGAAACCAGCCAAATCTGTACGACCAATTTTATAATTTATTTATTTTTCAAACACTACAACAGGTGTTGACTTTGCAAAGATCATTTGTAAAGTCAACAATATTCTGAGGATGGTTCAGTGTCCAAGCGAAACGTGCGTGGAGAATTTCGGAAGATCCGTTTTGTGTTCATCCGTCCAATCTAATTATTTAGTAACTTAAACAATACTACGACGTTAAAAATAAATTTTATTTTTTCAGGTCAGTTACAACCCGCACAGGGATATGCGCCGCCGGCAATGCTACCGGCGCAATATATGCAGGTAAATATACTTCGCAGGTGGCATGAAAACAATAAGTATCTGTCCACATTTATTCGGGGAAGTTCTTGCTTTTCTCAAGACAGGGTTGTTCCCACTTCACCGGTTTGATATTAGTGCCACTATGCAGCGCGTGCTAACTCCATTGTGACTTTGTGTATTTCTGGAGGAGACAGGAAAAACTTTCCTACCTCCTCCATAAAGAACATACATTTTCTGTAAAAGCTACAGCACTGCGTGGGGCAACGTAGCAAAGCACGCGGCATCGTGGTACTAATGTCAAAGCAGAGGCGCCGTGGAAGCGGTGAAGTGGGAACAATTCGTAGGAATCAAAGCAGAGAGCGGCGTCTTATAAAGCGGCCTAGTGGGACAATTAATCCCTAGCAGCTGGTAGATATGAAAAACTTTGGTGACGGTTGCGGGCCGCCGCTGAATTGGTTGCCTTATTCTCTAATGGCGATTTACAGATAAAATTTATCTTCTATGAAATTGACTTTATTTACCAATAGCTATCAAGTCCATCTTTGTAACAGTTATAGTTCATATTTAACTTCCTAGTTGCTGTTGTTTTTGACTGCTTTTTCACCACCTGTTGAAAAGGTCTGTCTGCGAAAAACCTACGATGGTTATTGCAATGGAGCGGATAATTGATAACTAAGATAACTATTTATTAGATACAAATATCTATTTAGTAGATATAGGTATTAAATATATATTAATTACCCAATAAAAAATAGTCGGAAGCTTTTGAAGCGGTGGTAGTGCATTGGGTACGAGCTCGACTTCACATTCGGGGGGCCGAGTTCTTATCCCAGCACGCATCTCTAACTTTTCTTAGTACATAACTTAGCATTTTAAGTACCTAATTATAATATCACTTGCTTCAACGGCGAAGGAAAACATCGCGAGGAAACCTGCCTGAGAGAGCTACGTAATGTTCTCAGAGATGTGTGGAGTCCACCAATCCGCACTGGGCTAGCGTGGTTGACTACGGCCTTAATCCCTACTCATTGTGGGAGGAGTGCTCTGTAGTGGGCCGATAATGGATTGATGTGGTGATGATGATGAAGGTTTCGTACCGGCTAACGTTGTTCACAAAACGGGCGCCGACTTCTTCATAGCCGGCGCCCTATGCGAACAACGTTAGCCGGATATTAACCAGTTACCATTTTCCAAATTGAAGGCAAGCGTTTTATTACAGCAAAGTGGTAGCGGCGGCGTGTTCGGAGCAGCCCCCATATACCAACCACCGGCGGCATATCCCCACCAGCTTTATCAGCACCATAACTATGTAAGTTCGAGAGTTACGCGATAAATTCTTTGTAAAATACTTGGATTGAACATTTTGAATATTCCTCGCGAGAAAAGAATAAATAAAAGAATACTAACGTTGATGTTTAAAAACCTTTGTATCGGCATTGGATGATGATTTGGCGGAAGACCAGTCAGAACACAGTAGTCACCACTTTTGTAATAACTAAAGAACTAAGAGAATATTATACACTTATATTATGTATTAATATGTATATTGCTATCATCTACTAAGATTACCTAACCGTCTGCCGAGCGTGGTTATTATGGACAGACCAACCTATCGGGAGGGATATTTAGTCCAGCAGTGGACTGCTATAGGCTATTGATGATAATGATTCAACCATATCCCGCTTATATAGTTCGTCGATTTTTTTTTGCCATTTTGATTATAATTAAGGTGTCTAGTTATAATACCGGTAATTTTTTAATACCGCCATGTCTTTAGTGAGTTAAACGTTCGTAACTACCTCCCTATCGCAGTGGTGAGCGCTATGGTCATATATGCTGGAGGTCTCGGGTTCAATGCCTGGCAGGGACAACTTGTAATTTATAAATTCTGAATTTTCTCCAGTAACCACCCTACTGACTAGCGATTTAGCGTATCGGTACAAAATGATATCGCTATTTGAAATTAAAATGTAGGCAAAGCACAAAAAAAAAATACTGATGGAAAAGAAAGGAAGAAATCTGATTTTTTTTTACCAAAGCCTGAGATGGACAGTTGCAGGCAAATCTGAGCATTAATGAAGACGCTCAGAATTAAGAACATACAGAAGCCGTGTACACGACTAATATTAAAGGATAAAAAACCACTCCGCTTTAGTAGTGTTTCTCGAACAGGTGGTTATTTAGCAGTTGGCAGTAATTATTTTACCTCCAATGCTCTCAACGTTTACTAGCTCAAGCTAGCAACATTCCGCCGCAGACGTGCGTGGGGCGTTTTCACTGTTATTGGACACAACGCAATTCATGCAATTATGGCTGAATTTGGGTTCTGTATGTTTTTAATTCTATGGTATTTGAAGTTTTGTACTAAGGGTTAGCTTGCGGTCACGGGCTAACTTGTAGTAGAATAAAAGTGGAGTACCTGAAGTAAAATTTAATATGCAGGGCACGCAAGCGGGCGGCGTGACGTACTACAGTTGTACGGAGCAAGATCTGCCACCGCGACAGCCGCGGCGTCCCACCGCAGCCATCCCTATCGTTCGGCCTGCACATTCTGAGCGGTAATGCCTACGTTAAATGCAAGCAAAGAAAGAAGCAGGCGTTACTTTGCGGAATTCCATGATATACAAAGAACATAAAGCTTAATTTGCTATACTTCCAGATTCTCCTGCTTTTCAAAAATGTGAAATGAGTGTGTGAGAGAAAGGTGGAAATGAATACATTGCTGAAGATCTGTTTGTTACAAAAATCGCAATAAAGATTGGGGATAGGAAAGCGGTACATGCCAGTGGGTAGGACTTTGACTCCACTTTCTTGGGGGTACAAATCCCATAAAAAAAAGCTTAATTTGCAATACTTCCTTATTCTCCTGCTTTTCAAAAATGTGAAATGAGTGCTTGAGTGAAAGGTGGAAATGAGTACATTGCTGAAGATCTGTTTGTTATAAAGATCGCAATAAAGATTGGGGATAGGGAAGCGGTACATGCCAGTGGGTAGGACTTTGACTCCACTTTCTTGGGGGTACAAATCCCATAAAATAAAGCTTAATTTGCAATACTTCCTTATTCTCCTGCTTTTCAAAAATGTGAAATGAGTGCTTGAGTGAAAGGTGGAAATGAGTACATTGCTGAAGATCTGTTTGTTATAAAGATCGCAATAAAGATTGGGGATAGGGAAGCGGTACAGGCCAGTGGGTAGGACTTTGACTCAATTTTCTTGGGAATACTAATCCAATACAATAAAGCGTAATTTGCAATACTTCCATATTCTCCTGCTTTTCAAAAATGTGAAATGAGTGTGTGAGTGAGTGAAAGGTGTAAATGAGTACATTGCTGAAGATCTACTTGTTACAAAGATCTCAATAACGATTGGAGATGGGGAAGGGAAGTGGATAGGACTTTGACTCCACTTTTTTGGGGGTACGAATCCCATTACGCACCTCTAGCTTTTCGAAGCAATGTGCGTTTTTTAAGCGATTAAAATATAACTCGCTTTTATGGTTAAGGCAAACATCGTGAGGAAACCTGCATGCCTGAGAGTTCTACATAAAGTTCCCACAGGTGAGGTCCACCAACCCTCGCTGGGCCAGCGTGGTGGACTAGGGCCTCAATCCCTTCTCATTGTGGGAGGAGACCTTTAGTGGGCCAGTATGTTAGTATGTATGACGCGTTGACAGCCTAGTGGCTAGGGTTTCGGTCTTTTATTGCGTTGACCGAGTTCTATTCCCCGAACGCACCACTAACTGTAGAAGTTATGTGCGTTTTAATTAAGGCAATTAAAACATAACTTGCTTTAATGGTGAAGGAAAACATGGTGATGAAACTTGCACGTCTGAGTGCTCTCTATAACGTTCTCAAAGGCGTGTGAAGTCTACCAATTCGCACTCAGCCAGCATGGTAGTCTACGGCCTATACCCTTCTCTTTCTTAGAGGAGACCCGCGGCCTGTAGTGGGCCGGCAATATGTTCATAATTATGATGACGACACGGTTGGTTTGGATGATAATTCCTAACCAAACGTCCCTGGTTATTGCTACTAACATCTTAGTATAATTGTTTGATCCCGCCAATCTGACCGCCGATTGGTGCAGTGGGCAGCGGCCCTGCTTTCTGTGTCCAAGGCCGTGGGTTCGATTCCCACAACTGGAAAATGTTTGTGTGATGAACATGAATGTTTTTCAGTGTCTGGGTGTTTATATGTATATTATAAGTATTTATATATATTAAGCATAAAAATATTCATCAGTTATCTAAGTACCCATAACACAAGCTACGCTTATTTTGGGACTAGATGGCGGTGTGTGTATTGTCGAAAAAAAAAAAAAATGTGCCATGGAGTAGCGTGGAGGGTAAAGCTATAATACCTCTTCTATAGTGGGAAACTATCGCATTTAAACTGAGCAAAACTTTGCAGGGCATGCAAAGAACAAGTCCTGCAACTTGCCGCCCTTTTCCGGGTTAAGCCTCATTTGCCTGTTATAACACCGGCAACCATGCTTGGTAGCATAAGTAAGTTGGCAGTACTACCCTAGACGAGCTCTGTCACAAAATGCTCTACTACTAGTTAGGCTTTTTATTTTATTACAAGCTGTTGCCTGCGACTTCGTCCGCTTTTGTTTTTCGAAAGACATGTGCCTCATAAATAAAAAAATAAAAAATAAAATATACTACGACAATACACACATCGGCATCTAGCCCCAAAGTAAGTGTAGCTTGTGTTATGGGTACCAAGATAGCTAATGAATATTTTTATGAATATGATACACATAAATACTTATAATATACAGAATAAACACTCAGACACAGAAAAACAATCATGTTCTTCACACAAACATTTTCCAGTTGTGGGAATCGAACCCACGGCCTACGACTCAGAAAGCAGGGTCGCTGCCCACTGCGCCAGTCGGCCGTCAATTACATAAATGTGGCAGCACTTTATGTATGTAGGAGCCTGGTTTAAAATCGTCAAACACTTTGGTCCCCTCTCCCACGAGAACTGAGCTTAATTTCGGGATAAAAAGCATCCTATATTACTTCTAATACCTTCAGGAATATGTGTACAAAGTTTCGTGGTGATCGGTTTAGTAGTTTTTGCATGAAAACGTAACATACAAACTTACATTCACATTTATAAAATTAGTAGGGATCACGATAATAATCAATTTTTCCTATTACAGGCAGGTAAATTCCTCTGAAAAGGACAACATAGATCGAATTGTTGAAAACATGTTCGTACGGAAGCCTTGGCCCGCCCATGGTTCCGGTAAGTGTATTTTTGTATGTATTTACGTAATATTAAATTTAAACACATTTCTTGTTGTACTCGTTTTTGTTATTTACATATTGGTTGACGATATGAGAAAATGGTTAAAATACAATCAATCCGATTTAGAGCCTTCCGTTAATCCAACGAGATAATTAGTGTAGAATCCACAAAGTTGCGTTACAAAGTTTTTATTTGAACTGATCGCAATGTCATAGTTTTGTAATGCGGCAAACTTTTTGCAGCGATTCAGTTGGGCGATTTAATCTTACGTGTTGGTTAAGGAACAAATTCGCGCGACCTGAATAAATGTCCCATACATTTTTTATAGCCGCGTCGCCGGTCGCCGCTATGCGTAACATTTTTGGTATATATATTAGTTTCCGTTAAAGTCGTTTGCGACGCTAAACAATCGCGTTACACTAATGGCCAAAACGGGCTATTTATATATGTTATCGATTTTGCATCGTTTTTCATAAATAAGAAGAGCGGGAAGTACTGATCGATGTTTTGTAGTACACGACGGTACAAAATAGTGGTAACCCGGGTATAAGTGAAGCGGCAGCATATAAAAAATTAAAATGAAAAAATGCTTTATTGTCTTAAAGAAAAACAAAACAGAATCAAAAGTACTTAAACATAACACATAAATTAGTGTGTGTGCTTGCTGTATGTATGACGCGTTGCTGTATTTATGTGATAAATTGATAAATAGGATTTTCAATTCACCCAGTAAATTATACTAGAATCTACAATAAATCTTCGGTTACTAATAAATAAATACTTTTATAATTATAAGTTTTCAGAGTGTGCAGAGAAAGGGTATGATGTAACTTGTTATAAAGGTAGGGAGTCCGAGAAATACAAAAAATCTACGACTAAATGCTGTCTTGAGCATAGTGACTATCGCGTTGATTTTGCGATAGTATCGCTACTCAATCGCTGTAAAAAGATTCCATAGACGATCTCAAAAAGATATTAGGATTTTTTGCATTCCATATTTGTTGATCAGTAGTAAAATTATAAGATTTCTTAAAAATTTAATTTGGTTTATTCAATTGTATTTTTTTCTATTCATTAAGAGTTGGTTCGTTGGCCGAATTTTTCTTTACAATCATGGCTTAACGCTTGTAAAAATCAAGAAATTTAATTTCCAATGAGAAGAGAAGTATGCAAGAAGGCTCAGAGAAGTTCCATTTTATTTTGAATTTTATTTTAATGTTGGTATTATAGATAATCATATTTCTATTATTTATGTTTTTTTGTGTAGTTTAGGTAAAGTTAAGTAACTTTAGTAATTATAGTTATTTTTTTATATTATATTTTTGTAGTTAAATATATTCTGTTAGTAAATACGTATCGAATAACTGTATGCGACCGAGTTTTTATAGTAGTTTTTGAAGCTGACATGGTAGTAGTAGCACAGAGGACGCTGCTGCTCGTTCTCCAAGATATAAATAAAGCAATAGATGTAGGCAATATTTCTACGCGATCCAAAAAAAATAAGATACTTTGTTGCTTACAAAATAGATAACAAAGTAACGAACTTAGGTTATATCAGTTTTAATTAGTTTATTTCTACTTAGTGTGAAAAAAAGCTTCAGAGGCTATTATTTCTGTCTCTGAGACTTATGTGTGAAACCGAAACGCTAATGCTTTTTAAATAAACCATTTGAGTAAGCCTTTGTAGTTTTTATTACTGAACGAAATCAAAATGCAAAATTAAAATCAAGTAATTCCTGACAATTTATTAGCGTCGCGTAGCGTATATGCACGTGTCGATTTTTTTTATCTAATATAGGGTTGTTATAAGTAAACACTTAGGCTGCTTTGAATTAGTTTTTACGGAAAAATAAATATGCTTCCTTGGATTTAATATTTCTACAGGGTGATTACTTATGAAATATACTTATGCACCCTTTAACAGTATTTCATAATTCTGTTGTTGTAGAATATGTATATGTTGGGCTTGACCAATGATCGACGAGTGCTGTAAATTTTGGATTCATAAAATGCTGCTTTGAATGGCATTGGCATTGACCAGTTCTGTTGCATATAAATATCAATTTTTAGTTATAGATTCTATTTATGGCCACAATAGCCGTTGATATGCGGGTTGAAAACCGCCATATCTATAAGTTAGTTAACACTTTAAAATGAAATAATGGTTGATTTAGCTTAGTTTAGTGATTTATTATCTTTCAATAAAGAGATTGTTTTAGTTTCACCCTATGTATTTCCAGACGGACCGAAGGATAGGGCTCAAGAAAACAGAAATTCCCAAGAACCACAAAGTAAGGAGCCCTCCCAACCTAACAGCTTAACATCAAGCTCAATATCAACAGACTCAAAACCGGAGAGGACGGAAAAAACGGAGAAAACGGAAAGTGAGAACCCCGATAGTGCGGAAGCCTGACAGGTAATGTATGAATATTATAACAGGAGATAATTTCTTGTACGCCGTGCGAGTAAACGACAACTTTGTTATCAAGAACTCTTATGATTTTAAGCCGAATTTTCAAAGGAACCCGTAAAAAAGGCGTTAAACATCATGTCTAATATTAGCAGAAAATCTTGTACCTATGTTTCCTTGTACTTAATCATGGACGATAAAAAAGTGGCTTTTTGTATCGTCCACCACGCCAAGCCACGCCCATTTTATACGCATTGTTTATCTGCAATTTCGAATCTTTACAGTAGTTCAAAGTTAAAAAAAAACGATAAAATATCTTATTGAGGCTTATCAATTTAATACGTTGTTTAATCCAATAACGTAAATATTTTTTAAATACCACGACCACGACTTTTTTATTTAATTTTGGTCACGCGGTTGTTGGTAACTTTAAATTCTCTAGCTTATAAGTAGTTAGTTTAAATTTAAAATCAATAACAAAATTCGACCCGAACACATACGGCAAAGGGATTTATTGTTTCTGCATAATGAGAGTAAGAAAAGTTAGTTAGTTAATTTCTTCACTTCCATATCCTGTAACTTTTATACATCGCGACACTCGCCAAGTGGCTCTCTCACATCCTTTTAGATTATTCATATATATTCATTTTGTGTTTAAAGTAGTGCATTCAAATGTATCCAAATGTATCCCACATTTGGATAATGCACTACTTTACTAATCTAAAGTCATAAAAATAATGATATGGGGTAATTTAAATGTCGCAGAATCTAAATGCTGCAGATTTTCATGGGCTGTGACTGTAACTAACATACCTGTCACTTAAATTTTTCACTATTTTATATATAAAAATACTCGAGAATTTAGTTCCGAGCTGAAAGGTTCGATTATCTTAGAACGGCAGCGATAATGTGAGAATCGCGAAGCTTTCTGATTGGCTCACTCTAATATTAGACGCGATGTTCCACTATTGGCTTATTTTAAATTATGCCACCATATGACCTATTGATTTAAAAGTTTAACTAATATTCAGACATTTGATTGCGTTATGTTGTTTTTTTTCCAAATTATAGTTGTCTTTCCAGCTCGCACGGTACTAAAAGATGGTCTGTTAAAAAGATGTTTGGTCTCTTTTATGAAAAGGGAAATTAAAGAGCAATAAAAAGAATACGTAATTTTTCTACAAATTTTACTTATAGATGTGTGTGTATCCGTACTATGTGATAGTGAAAACACTACTAGGCCCTAGCTCTTTTCATCATAAGGAATTAAAAAGTAAGATAATGAATTAGACACAGGATAAGTATGTAAGGTGACCATCTTTTTATTGAACAAGAATAGACTTTTCTAAATACTATTTTGGCTGTGTTTAGCTATTTTCAGGGTTTGATAGTAAACAATTTTAAAATTATTATAGTAGTACCAAAATGTTTATCTCCTAATAGAAAACTAGATTCACAACTCAAAAATGGAAATCTTTCTTGTCAGAAAAGCCAAAGTAAAATGAGATTATTTTAATACGTTATTAATACGTTGAATTTCATAAATTGGTTGTACAAAGAAAAAATAAAGAAGACTAAAAATTGTATTTTGCTCACATGTACATCAATTTCAATGGTGTAAAAAAGTAAGAAAAAAGGTTAAGGCAAATTTCGTAAAAATTTATATATTCTATTTAGTGTGGGATGCGCTTATTAAAGATTAAATTTATATTTGTCTTGACTATTGGAGTGTATTCTATTGTAAACCAAACGATAACGATTTTGGAAGATTTTAAATTTCTCATTTTGTGGATTATAAAGCCCACTTACTTTATAGGGTTATATCAGTTTCAGTAAAAAATTAGTTTATTTCTTAATATTTGTTATGTTTTTCCCGACCATCAGTGTTAGAAATTACTATCTGATTTTTCTATTTAAGTTTGTGAATCCAGTTTATATTTGAGGTCTATATGAGTAGAATCATATCCTAATAAAATGTTGATAGTTTAAACTAGAATATATCTAGAAGTGGAAGTCGTAATATGTTGTCCAAATATACAATTCAAATTTTAAGTGTCGCTTATTTTTGTTTAATTTTATAATCGTGTTCATATAAAAATAAGTTTTTTTTTGTGCAATGCATTTATTTCTAATAGTGTTGAACCAGAAATTTTGAAATATACAACATAAAAGGATTTCCAAATAATTGAATAGTAAGTGTATATAATTAATCAAATGTTTTAAAAAAATATATCCATATTTTTAAATATACTTTGTTTTCCTTCTGTATACACTATACTACTACAGTTTCAATTGAAGGATCTGATTGTTCATTAAGTGGGAGTAAATTATTCTGAAAAAAATAGCGATGTGTCGAATTAATTATCAATTGATTTATGATTCCAAATTTTACATTTGTTGAGGGTGAAACAAAAGATCACAAAGTCGCTAAATTTGTTTAATCTTGAAAAACAAATTTGTATGAGGACGTGAACCATATTAAAGGGAATGTTTTATTAAAGCCGTAAGTTATTTGGTTTTTTATTCACATATGACAAATAAGAATTTCTGTAACTTACCGCCTATGGGCGGTATGAGTTACGACTAATAAGATTTTCATTGGAAATAATGATTTTGATTGAGATATATATATTATAACAAATTATGCCATCGATTCTGATATTGTTTTGGAAATATGCCAAGAAAGTTAGTTGTTTTATAGAAGTTGAGAATTCATTTACATTGTAATAATGCTAACTTAAATGGCAGTTCCGCATAAAAATCTTAAATCGTATTTCGGACCACTTTGTTAGTCGAGTTTATCGTACAATCGTACGGGTCATCCACAAAACTATCTTAATTTCAGCGTTACTGACAAACCCCTTCGAAATGGCTCACGGCACTTCGGAATATTATTAAATACAACAAACACCTCGTAGATATATCTTAGACTTGAGTTAACAAATAAATATAATTGAGTGCAAGTTTAAAAAAATGTGTATAATATCAATTATTACTAACTAATACCATAGGAGAAATATTGGACCACATCAATTATATTGTTTAATCAATGAAATTACTTATTAAATACACTACGTCTTTTCCGTTCTTAACGTTAAATGGTGATATAAGAGTAATATTAGTCTATGCTATCGATATTTTGCTCAATCGATTTGTAATTAAATAGAACTACTAAATAATGTACAGTGTTTCTGATCGAATCAAGATTATAGAATTTAAACGCAATAAGTTTTCATATAGCTTCGTCATTTAGTTTATACACAAATTTCAACTTAGCTAAACTGATTGTCTGACACTCACTTTGTTGTTTAGGGCTTTCAATTTAGTTTACTTTAGGAATTGTATATTTGCACTAAAATTTTAGAATAATTGACAATGCTTCAAAATAAATTTCAGTGACATCGGGCGATTATTTTCTGACACAATTTAATGTTTATAATGAATCTACCTGTCTACTATGATATGCCTGGAAAGTAAGTTTGTTGCTTATGTTTTATTCTCAAAATGTTACTTTTTTGCGCCTAGACTTACTGAACAGTATATTTAATACACGTGAAGTAAGATGAAAGATCTCAGAACATCTTTCTCAGAACATCAGCAATGTTTATCAGAACCGATCTTCGCCTTTGCTTTGAATCTTCGGGTATAAATGTTAACTCACTATTATTTCATTATTGTAAGAGTAAGGTAAAAACTGAAATGTCAGTTATCGCAGGCGACTTAATTTAAGATATATATCGAGCCTTTACGGCTGAATTAGCGTAATCGACAAGTCAAAAATTTTCCACAATAAGGTTAAAACAATCTTTAAATAAACCTTCATCATATGTAAAAATTTCGATTTGTCGGTAACCCAAATTTGGCAGTAAAGGGTCGATTTATGCTAATAGTTGTTACAAATTACAACTTTTATAGCGCATCTTTGTTGAATAAAACCGTTAGGTTTCACGTCTTGCGGCCTTCGCACATCTATCGACTTAACACCTATTCGACTTAAATTATAACATCAAAATGTGAGCTTTATGTCGTGTAATATGTAGTAAATTTTAAACACGACGTGTGATACTTAAACTAAACTTTATTTTACAAGCTATAAAGGTCAAATTTTAATTATTCAATTTGAGTCGAGTTAGTTTTAAATGATGTGTTTCGGCCTGTAGGCAGTCACGGTCCGGTTGGGTCCCATCTCAGTTCCTAATGCAATCGTAGTCTTGTCGTGGCTAGTGTTAATTTGATACGTGTTACATGTTCGCTTTGTTTGAGTTCACTCTTGTGCCGAACCGAGGTGGAACCGAACTTTAGTAATCCGAGCCTTAAATGACCTATTTACATTGGCCAACGAACGTTGAACCATTCTCAAGGAATATAAATAGCGGCACCCAATAACCCATCATCGTCATCGTTCTCCTTGTCTAATATCATATTTCTACTGGCCACAGACTTCCTCTCAGAAATTAGGGATTTAGCGATTAGACCCTGTATACGTTGCACCAATGTGCGTTGGGGTTTTTAACGATTTTTGTCACATGGTATTGATTGTAAGAAGGACCGACGTGCCACAGCTTAACATGCTCCAACATAGCAATGCCCTTTAACTGCAATTTCATTTGACATCGGGCTGGTCGGTATATTTAACAGCTTGATGGAAAATCAAAATACGACTCAACCTTCGAAACGAATCAAGGACTCTTGTTCCGTAGTAGAACCATAATAATCATTAGAGCAACGTGACTAGAAAAAAATCCTAAAAACCAAATATTTGTTGTTATTTCTCTGCAAATCACCTTAAACTACATTTTAGACGCTGCCTCCCCATTTTTACATATAAACACTTGACTAGTAATGGCCTACTCAGGCTTGTAGCGCTAAGGATGATGATGAAAAAGTTATTATACGGAAATGATTGAAAATCTCTTGTTCTAACGAGCAACGTTCTACTATGGAGCAATGTAAATCGGCCATTAATTAGATCTACAAAATATACTGACAGATAGCAGTGTGTTTTGCTACATTTAATATTTTTAATTCTTATAAGGCTGTTATTTAAGATGATTGTTTCAAGAAATCTTCCAGATTATAATATACGATAATACATATTAGAATGATATTTATATAGACATAAAGGGTTTAAATGATGTTGTTTTGACTAGTCCTTATTTAAGAGCCACAACAGCTTATTTTGTGTTTGGAAGAGGAAAAAAATCACTGATTTCAGAACTGGTAATACAGTTGTCACTGAGTTAGTTTTTAAAGATATTTTCAAAAAAAAAGTATTTGAAAATTAAAAAAAAATGCTTTTGTAAACTAGGCTGGTTATTTATTAAAATAAGTACCTAAATCTTCTAATGTTTTAAGTTTTTTTATTTACCCACCCTGCTTCCCTTACGGTATTTACTGGCGACTTAATCCAGACCGATCTGAACCCGATATTGGTGATTAAGTTGAGCCAAAATCTTCTGATCGAAGTATTGCATAGGTGTTACTTTGCGGATTGCTCAGTAATTTTGCATTGTCAACGCAACATCTACAGAGGAGGAGAGTGTAATTTAAGAAATTAATAGTTACACAAGAACTATTTGTTGTCTGGTTTTTGTCAAATTTTCAATCAGGTCGAGAAATGATCTAGTAGTAGTCGAGTATTATCGTATAGACCAACCGTCAGTCTAGTAAACGTAATTTGTTAAGTTATAGTAGGGCGAATGCCGTAAACGATTGTTTCTGCTTTAACTTAAAAATCCAGGACCTTTATCCAAATAGGGTAATGGAACAACCATTCGCCATCTTCTGTCTCTTAGCGTTCAACTGAATGACCACAGGGACCCTTCATGCTGCGTTAATCTCTTATCATTTGACACATCGTCGTGATCCGGGCAACCAATGAGTTAGTGTTTTCTGAGATTGGGCTACACCGATTCCTTACTCAAGGCTGCTTCTTCTATCTATGAAATTCTGACAGAAAAAACCTAGAACTTTGTGGAATATTCTAACCAATAGACCAACGTGGCAGTGTGTGTAATTTAATAAGGAAGATAATTGTTTAATCAATCCGTTTCGGTAACTAATCCAATCGTGTCGAGATTCGTCCGTCTGTCAAAAGAAACCCTGTGGACGCTCCGGATTTGTCTCGACTGGCGGCGGATTCTCATGTTTTTCAATCACACCGAAATTTTTGTTTGGTAAAGGTTTTTTTTTATTTTTCTTTATTTCACTACAAGTAAACCTGTAATCTCACCTGGTGGCAAGTGGTGATGCATCACCACTTGCTACCATCTTGGACTGCAGTCCAAGATGGTAGCAAGTGGTGGTAGCGGGCTAACCTGTCTAGTATGGTAGTCATACCCCAAATTGGATTCTACGCGAGATCACACCGGAACAGTAAATCGCTTAGCTGCATGTCTTCGTCTGTAGGGTGGTAAATAGCCGAGGCCAAAGCCTAGACTAGACTAGAGAAAATTCAGAAATTATAATTGAACGGGAATCGAACCCGGGACTATCTACTTAAATTCATAACGCTCACCGATGCGCCGTCAAAAACAAAGCTAATAATGAGTCCCCCGCCGTGGTGTGCCAATTTGCGCGTTCTGCATCCATTAGACGGCCGACTGGCGCAGTGGGCAGCGACCCTGATTTCTGAGTCGTAGGCCGTGGGTTCGATTCCCACAACTGGAAAATGTTTGTGTGATAAACATTATTGTTTTTCAGTGTCTGGGTGTTTATTTGTATATTATAAGTATTTATGTGTATCATATTCATAAAAATATTCATCAGCTATCTTAGTACCCATAATACAAGCTACGCTTACTTTGGGGCTGGATGGCGATGTGTGTATTGTCGTAGTATATTTATTTATTTAAAACATTTGCGCATAAGACTGCTAATTTGAAATTTTATAATAAACTTTACTAGGCTCCAATTAAAAAAAAAAAGATCTCATTATCGTTTACTTTAATTTATCACGAATATCACATTTCAACATATCTGCAAGTTTTCTATAATTATTACTATTTACACTTATAAATTATAGTCTAATTACTTACTTAAGTTTAACTATATAGTACATAAACTAAATAACATTTTAATATAAAATTTATTAGGGTAAATTATATCGCAAGCTTACAATAGATTCGATTTTGTAGATAGGACCGCGGAAAACGATATTTTGTTTGAAATAGGTAAGTTGGTACTTTAATTACAGAATAGATAATAGTTCTACTAGGTTCTCAAACCAGGGCCTCAAATCTGTGGTCGTGGTCGAAAAGGACAAAAAGTGAAAAAGGGAAGATCATTAACATAACAGTCCACTGTTGGACTAAAGGCCTCTCCCAGTAGGAGGAGTTGCCTTTAATTACCACGCTGCGCAGGGTTGGTGATCCGGGTTGTTGATCGCAGTAGTTGGTTGTAGTAGTACAGAGGACGCTGCCTCCCCTTTTCAGTTATGTTACCTTAGTACACGACATCCATCGAAAGAGGAGGGTTAGTAACAACTGTATCCCGATCTGTTGCACCAATTATACTTTTCTCCATTGTTACTTATTCGTCTGAAGGACTACTACCTCTCTTTGAGTGATGGAAATTGAAGTAGATTCTTTATTTTCTTTTTTTAATTGTGTGTTAAAATCTACTTATATATATTATGTTTGTTATATATTTATATATATTATGTATATTTTATATTGATATATTACGTATATTTTATATTGATATATTACGTATATTTATTTGAATTATATATGTATTTGTATCTTTACATTTTGGTATTTATTTATATCTATCAACACTCTTGGCACTATCCCGTTCTCTTGCTGTAAGTCCTATCTACAAAGGTTACCTGTCAGAGATTGTTTGCAGCAATAAGGCCGCCTTTACATGTTTACATTGTGTACTGTAAACTCCTTACTGTTTCTTTTCCTATATTTTATACGTGCAATAAAATGTTTCTTCTTCTTATTAACTAATAATTGAAGATACCATAACTATACATGGTTGGTTTCTACAACTACGTCTTCCTTTTTCCGCCGTTTCTTTCCTTCCAAATCGGCGTAAATGTCTTCGAGATTCCGCATTTTCGTCTCGGGGACGCAGAAGATGAGGTAGAATACATTTGCTAAGCATATAAAGCTGAATACCCAGAACGTGGAATGGTAGCCGATCCAGGTGTTCAATGGAGCGAAGAGTTTTATGAGGGCAAAATCGGTGCCGAGAGAAATTGCCATTATCAGTGTCGCCACTGTACCTCGAAGCTGTAAATAAATATCTTATGTGATTTACGCTCGAAATTAATATTTATTAATCTTATTTAAAATCTTCAGTTAGCGGATAACATATTTTAGTATTTTTTTGAGTATAAATAGAGCAACAGATTTTGAAAAAGAGGTTGTGTTAGTTAAGGCTCCAACTTTAGGTTGAACTTAACTATGAGTCCTCAAAACCCCTACGGCCTTTGCACGAGACACAGATAACACATAGGAATATTCGTGTGCGTGTGAAAGTGTCTAAATTATTGTTTTCTTATTAGGTAGAAATATGTACGTAGTCGGGGTCTACATTTTTCCTTTAATGTACCTAATTATAGTCGATTTTGTGGCTGTCACCAATTATTTCTTAAACAGTAGAATTATAATTCCCAGCAGCGCTAGCACGGCCAGGAGACAAAAATTATATCCCCCGATTATATCCCCTGTAAAGGGATATAATAAACGTGTCCTCATGCTAAAGCACAGGAATATGGAATAAGAGAAGTTTACCACCGTTTATTATTACACATATATTATTTGGATATTATTTCCACTTGTGCGTCAGAGTTAATAACGCTGTGGGAGAAGATACATTTTTATCCTTTCTCCGGCGATGTAATTGTCTCCTGCCGCATGCTAGCCGTGCAGGAAAAGTGCAACCAGAATTTACATTATTCTGATAATCGTGATAACTGATAAACGCCATAGTACCCAAGCGTGTACTTACTTGAAAGTTAAACATTTCTGTCATAATAACAAACGGCAGCGGCTGCAATCCCGAGGCATCGGCGAAGATGCAAACGCAAAGCGCCATTATGGGCACCCAGCCCGGCATGAACACGCCGACGCTCTGGAGATAGAACCACACTCCCAAGAGGCACATGCTGAAGCCAGCCACCACACTCGTCACGGCTAGGAGAGGCTGGGGACAAAATCATTTGATTACCTAGGTCAGTTTTATGTTTCTTCTTCATCATCATATCAACACGTAAAAGTCCACTATAGGGTCTCCTCCCACAATGAGAAGGGGTTAAAGACTCCCACAAGTGTAGTAGCCGAGTGCGGACCTTTTGAGAACATTATGGAGAACTCTCAGGCGTGCTGGTTTCCTCACGGCGTTTGTTAAGTTAAAGCAAGTAATATTTAAGTAAGTTTCTCGAGACTCGAGAAAAGAAAAAGTTAAAGGTGTGTCAGGTAACGTACTCTGTTCGAAGGAAAGGCCAAAGTACCTACCTATATACAAATGAATTTTCATACAAGAATACTTCTTGACTATTCGTTAGCCTGCTTTCCTTAAAATTAAATTCTAGAAAAGAATAGTACCCTGTCACTACGTTAAGACGGGAACATAAAGTGTAATTTCACGTGGTTAATGCTACCAGTGGTTTACCAATAGTAATTATTTGAAGTAGGTTCATACGCAGCATACCACAATGGTCAACTTTTCGCAAAACATCCGAAAACCCAAAGATATAGGTACATAAATAGAGATACGGTAGGGTACTACTTCCCAAACGTCTATCAATTAATTAAAAAACTGTCAGCGGATCTTAGTAGATACCAACATTCTTTTGATCTAAGTTGTTTAACTGTGCTTTTAATTAGTTAAGTTTGTTGTTCTTACCTTTCTTCCCGTCCGATCCACGAGTTGACACGCCAAAAACGACCCAAGGATCTGGACGGCAGCGAGCAAAATTGATTGTTTGTTTGGCGAAAGTGCGATGCTTGTGTGTGGATCCTTTCCAGCTTCCGCGAAGATGTGGCTAGCGTAGACCAAAACAGCGATGCACCCGCAGAACTCACGTGTCAGGTTTACTATAAGGGCCACCCAAAAGGCTTTGACTGCAGTTTTGTCGCCAACTGTTGATTATAATAATAAGCCTTGACAAATAAATTAAATAAAAACAAAGTATATATTAGTTGATAATTTTTAAATCCGCTTCATCATTATCAAGCTGTCACCGGCCCACTACAGGGTACGGGTCTCCTCACAGAAAGGGAAGAATTCTATCAAATTGGCCAAGCGCGGATTGGTGAAATTCACACGGTATTGAAATCATTTGGGGGAGAACTCACAGGCATAAACATTCAGTCACGATATTTTCCTTCACTGTCAAAGAATATTATAGGTATATATGTTAATAATAAACGTTAACAAAAATTAAGAAAAAAAACTTCACCAACATTGCTGAGCTTGGTGATCACTACACAATGTTTAAAAGCGTGGGACAAGCCGTGACACCGCTGCACAGAGACTATCTAATAAATATATGTCTTGATCCTTTTATTTAATTTTAAACATCTTTTTGCGTAGTATAGGATGATTAAGAATATTCATTAAAAATTGCGGCAAATGGCGACCTTTAAAGTGATCTCTTCCAGGTTTCCTAACGACAGAAATATACATGAGAGCCGGGAAATGGCAAAAAAATAATATATAAATTTACACACTAAAGTACATACTATTAATAACTAATATGATTAATATTAAGAGAGAGAAAAAAGAAGATCAATTTCATGTACAGAAAGAGCGCCTCGCGGTGCACCTCTGTAGTTTCTACGGCGTCCAGGTTGGGAAGCCCTGATCAAAAATAGTTTTTTTTTCATAGTTGCTACCTAGTGATAATTACAATACAATCGTCACCTTAACCAGGGTTTAATCTGTCTACAAAAATGGTCCATCAACCTACACCCTATCCGCTACTTATCTACATTGTATTCATGTTTTACTAATTTACAAATCAGTTTTTGCCTCGGCACTGACGCATGCTGCCAATTGACCCTAAGAACGGCATTTGACACCAAACAAATAGAAGCAACCCAATTAAGTGGTGAATTGAAAATGATGGGCAGGCTCAAATATCAAGGACAGGACGGGAGGTCACCGAGCCAATTGAAACAATAAAATGTGTTTTCAAAACAATTTTCTGTATTTTGCATCCGCGTATTTTGTCTGTTGACAAAAGGCCGTGGGTCGGCAAACAAAATCGGCTAGGAGCGAGTCAGCCACCCACCTAGGGTTTCGGTTCTTGGGAAGGTTCCCACTCAGGAAATTAGTAGGTTTAGTTATTTCATTAAATGCTGTACAGGGTTATTAAACGTTTCGAAACCCCTACACCGTAAGCTTGTATTGGTAATTAAAATATAACTGATTTTGTAAAAAACTATGTGGCTTAAAATAGTAATAATACGCTTTGTTGTATAACCTAACAAGTATAAAAAGGAGAGAAAAATAACACATAGGTACACATGTTGATGTTGGTCAAGCAGCACCATGGCAGTAGGTACCTACCTGGCACCTGCCAAGGAAGACTGCAACGCTGATTTTCAATAGAGACCCAAAATTTGTGCTTTTTTGCAATAGAAAGACGAAATAGATATATATTACCTTTTTATAATATATAATAGTACTTTATGAATACATTTTTAGTTTCAATAAGTAATGTCGTTAACATATGTTACTGAAATATAACATGAAATTATAGTCGGATATCCATGCTACTTTTAGCACCATAACAATTTGTTTTTAAAATTTTGGTACAGAACACTAAGAAAAATGGGACACGTGGCTTACTGAATGTTAATATTTGTGGTGAAGTAGGGCATCTTGTGCCGTACATTTACAAGGTCAAAAGTCAAAACACCGTCGTATAGCAAATTCTCCATATTAACCAACGTTTTAAAATTAAAACGCAATCACATCAATCAATAGATTGATAATATTTTTTTTGTTTTGGTTGTGTTGGAGAAATATGTGGGCAATTAAACTCGGGCTAATACTGTAAATTTTTAGGAATAAGAAACGAATACAAAAAGGATACAAATGAGACTATCAAAAATATGTTTTTAATTCCTCAATTCAAAAGCTATGGATTACCTACTACCATAGAAAAACTAAAACGTATTCGTTTAGAAATACATATTGTAGGTAGGTACCTATAACGTTTCATTTCGTAATTATGGGATTTTGTAGGCTTCAACGACTTAGTTATTATTTATTACAAACGGTTTCCCGCGACTGTGTCCGCGTTTAAATTTTTGCCCATTCTAACTCCCATCCCCTATTCTACACTACGAAGAGCATGCCATGACCGGTTAAATTTAAGAATAATGAAAACTACAACGCGACCTATAATGCGATGTGCCATTTCCGTAGCAATTTCTAGTAGCTTGAATAAAATAAAATTTACTAAAAATACAATAATCAGTTATCTGATTTACGATTAACCTGTATTTATTTATGTATTTTAATAGGCAATTAAATCATCTTACAATTACTGTAAATTAATTCTTATAAAAAAGAAGAAGAAGAAGAATATAATACAGATTGCAAAACAAAAATAAGAAATTAATGATTAAAACTTAAAAATAAAATATGTAGGAAAGCGTGCGATATTATTAGAAGGAAGGAAAACCTAAAGATTAACATTAAAATAACAGCTGATTTGAATTCTTTAACTACAATCTTCCAAATCCCATTTTACCACCTATACTCCTTTATTCCTTGTATTCAGTCCCACAAGGCAGCTCAGCCATTACAAAGTAAAGCCGTGGCAAACAGACGTTTTTTTCCAAACATTCCTTCGCTAAAGTAATTATTGGAGCTGACTATAAGGCAATAATTTTGAAATCTGAGACAGACATTTCAATTTTATTTATAGAGTAGGTAAGTATACCTAGATGGACACAAAGACTGACTGACAATCATAATTTGTAAAGACATTGTACTTATATATACCTATTATTTTTGTCTAAGAGGTAGTGACAATTTTTTTATTTGTATCTATACTTAAATGGAGGGGTATTTCAGATTGACAGCTTCATCTGCCTGTGTCAACATAGCGTTGAAACGGATTTAACGATTTGATAATTTTTTTTATTCCAAGGAGTCTTAGATATATCTTAAAAGCTGATTAATTGCTTATTTTATAAGTAGTTTTTGTTGGTGGATTTCTATTGTATAGAAGCAGGCGTTACTTTGCGGAAATCCATGATATATTATCAAAATTAAGCTTAATTTGCTATACTCCGCGAAAAGCAGGAGAATCTGTGTGGTGTTGACTTTACAATGATTAATTGTTAACAATTGATCATTGTAAAGTCAACATCTCCTGATGATGCTCCGGTTTCGGAGCGAAACGTGCGTAGAGGGTGTATTGCCGAGGATCTGTTTGGTGTGGAGTATAAGGATTGAAGAAATTATAAATTACACCACACAGATTCTCCTGCTTTTCGCGGAGTATAGCAAATTAAGCTTAATTTTGATAATATGGTGGATTTCTGTTCGTTGTAAATATAAAATTATATGTAAATACTTTATTGCACACCACTGAAACTTATAATTAAGAGATAACAAAGGAGGTATGTACAAAAAGGCGATCCTAGAGATAGACAAGGATTACTTTGAAATCCGCACAGTTAGAAAAAAAAAAATAACGGCTATTGCATGAATAGATTCAAGTTTGACGACCGCCGTAGCGCAACGATGAGCGGCTACGCGAAGCAGAGGTCCCGGGCTTAAAATTTGGGATTTTATAATTTCTGAATTTTCTCCGGTGTTGTTTCCGGGAGGTTTCTGCCGCCGCTAGTTAACCAATGACTGATAAAGACGTGCCGCTAAGCGATTGAGCGATTTAGCAATGTCGCGTAAAACCGAGAAGGGCCATCCATGGGTTTAATATAACTTAGACTGCATCATATCTCGCAGGGGAGATTGCAGTCAAGGGCTAACTTGTAGAGAAATAATAAAAAAAAGTCTACAGGAGTCTGGAGGTAATAACATCTCACATCTCTTCCTCACCTGTCAAAGTAAATTGAAAACTTACAAAGTAGTCTGGGTGAGAACTTTGGCTCGCAGGTATTCTGCTCGATTACCAGCCGGTCCACCTCTTCACTGATAGACTTATCAGTGTGAGGCAAAGATCGCAACCAGCCCAGCACTTTGGCTGTTTCCTGTAAAGACACAACGTGATCTTATAATAATTATGAGGTAAGTTAGGTAAGTTGTTATAGCTCATTCACAGTATATTAATTTCCCACGGCTGAGCACTGGTGTCGCATAGTAGAAAAGGATTAAGAACATATTCTATTCAAGCTGCTCTAATGTGTTCTATAATATATTCCGTGGTAAAGAAAAGATTTTTCCGAATTTGACCAAAAAAATTCTCCCTGGCCGTCAGGTATCAACAAAAAACTCAAACACTCTTTGTGTTTGAGATAATATAAATCGTGGATTTTTTCCAGGTGCTACGGGGAAATCCCCTGTCAGAGATATCAAATATCCTGGGCACGCATTATTAAAATGTTCCAAAATCAATGCCTGCCCTGAATGAGATTTTTTTGAAACGGGTAATTTTTTAAACACGTAACCACTGTCGTCCTAATAGATCCTAGGACCCCGTTCTATTTGAGGTTTCTTCTTTTAAACAAAAGATTTAACATTAAAAAAACTCGCAAACAAAATAATTAATTGGCAGTATTTATTTTCAAGATACCACGGGGAAATCCCCTGTTAGACATATAACGAGTACATATACACTGCGAACGCGTTCAGAAATTAGGTGTAATAATCAAATTCACAATCGAACGGTGGTTCTTTTTTGAAACGAGTTTATCATCCTTTCGGGCAGGCCGGGCGTCAACCTCATTGATCCCCGGGCCCGGACCCTCTGATCCCCAGCCCTGGATCTGATTTAGGGTAGTATGGTGGCGATAGCGTGCTTTATCGATGGACAAAGTGCTGTACTTTCGTCGGCAAGTATAATATATTTACTGTGGTATCATCTCTCGCCCTGCGGAAGAGGACGTCGTCGCGGTCACTGTTACTACCTCGTAAATAATAGTTATCTAGCAGAGTTCTTAACTTATTCAATCCATAAACTTAAGCTCACTTGTAAATAGGCACCCACCAAACAGAAATACCTAGTGTGGGTACCGTCGGATACATCGAATCAGTTGTTTTTGAAAATGAATATTTTTAAATTTTTTTTTCCTTCAAATGATGTTGGCATCATTCATCCTTTTTAGAGCAGCATGGTGATCGATACAGGATTGTACTTAGCAGTGAAATAAGAACTGTGGTTTACCATCATATACAACGTGTAAATGAAAACCGAAATAGTAGTTCAGAGGCTTTAGAGGTACATTATTTATCGTCTCTGAGACTTATCTGTGAAAAGACATCAGATGCAGCCCTAACATCACATGCAAAAGTAAAATCGAGTGACTCCTTAGGTATCGGTCTTTTATCTTCAGTAGAGGTGTCATAAGTCAACACTTAGATAGTTTTGAATTAGTTTGAATGGAAAAATAAATACTCTTCTTTTCATTTAATATTTTTCCTTATGAAATATAGGTATAACACTCTTCAACAGTATTTCGTAATTCGGTTACACGTTGTTTAGCTCACAATGCCATAAATGTAATACGAATTGATTCTTATTATTTTCTCACTTCATTTTTTCCACATTTGATGAGGTAAGACGGCGTGTCGGGCAGCCTTAGTAGTATGCAGAAGTGGATCAGCGGTATCGCGAGTAGGATCCACAGTACGGTTTGGAATGGCAGCAGATCTCCCAATATGAAGACCAGTAGATTACCAGCGGTCTACATGTAACAAGTGAAACATAATAATCATAAATAAATTATACTTTTTTATGATAAAAAACGGAACTGTACCTCCTTTGTAGTCGTTTAGTTAAATAATTTTATCATATTTTACTACGAGCTTGAGTTGCAGTTTGGAAATTTATAATTTCTCTGGTCTGATCTGATCTGAAGGGCTTCGTCTCTGGTTTGTCGTTCCGGTACGAAGTCGTGTAAATGATTAAAGGTATGGTTAATAAAAATGCCTTAGGTTAGGTTAGCCCGCTTCCATCTCAGACTGTATCATTACTTACCACCGGGTAAGACTGCAGACAAAGGCTAACTTGTAATAAAAAAAACCGGCCAAGAGCTAGTCACACTCGCACACGAAGGGTTCCGTACAATCTATAAAAATGGCAAAAAAGCAATGTCAGTTTTACAGGAGCCACGTTAGATATTTATTTTATTCTGTTTTTTTGTATTTGTTATTATATACAGCCTGATGCCTGAAGACGAAAGTCTTCGAACAGTGCGTGTTGCCAATGATGACCTATGGTTATGAAACATGGTCGTTTACTACGGGTCTAATAAGAGGGCTCAGAGTCACTCAGCGGGCGATGGGCAGAGTTATGCTCGGAGTATCTCTACGCGATCATATCAGAAATGTGGAGATTCGTAGAGTTACCGGCATAGCTCAACGAGTCGGGAAGCTGTAGTGATAATGGGCCGGGCACATAGTGCGGACAAAGGATGGACGTTGGGGTCCCAAGGTGCTGGAATGGCAGCCCCGAACTGGTAAGCGCAGCGTTGGTCGACCCCCAACGAGGTGGACAGACGACATTAAGCGCGTCAAAGTTAGCCGCTGGATCCAAGCGGCACAGAACCGTGGAATTTGGAACTCCCTGCAAAAGACCTATGTCCAGCAGTGGACGTCTATCGGTTGATATGATGACAGACGGACGGACATCGGAGTCTTAGTAATAGGGTCCCGTTTTACCCTTTCGGTACGTAGCCCCTCAAAAAGGACGTCGCCATACCTAATGACACAGTATAAGAAAACACTATACGTACATCAAATTATTAAATGAGGTGTTTTTTCGTGTTACACTGTGACGTGTACGGCTAGGCGCCTCTGTAATTCTTAGATTCGAAGTACGTATAAGGATATAAAGTTAACAGATATTTAATTAACATAATTAGGTGTAATACTTGTAATAGGTACTTGTTTGGAAAAATGATTTTCCCGAATACATGATTTTCAAGAAAACAACTAACTGTTGATATCTACTATGCCCGTTAAAAATGACGTCACCATTATTAACCCATTGCTGGCCCACTACAGAGCACAGGTCGCCTAAGATGGTCCTTTTCCACCACGCTGGTTAAGTGCAGATTGGTGTACCTACTTCCGTCGCTTTTGAGAACATTGTGAAGTTCCTCAGGCTTCCTCACTAGTGTTTTCCTTCACCATTATTTATCACATAATTAAGTAATACTAAATTACATAAAACGCACATAACTCTGCAAAGTTTGAGGTGTGTGCCGGGGTTCGACCTCGGTTCAACCGGAGCGAGGCCGAAGTCCTAGTAAAGAGGATACTAGGCTGCAACCGATAAGCCAACTATAATAATAGTCGACTAAGGAAAGTGGTTATTAAAAAAAAAAACGTTTTATATAAAAAGTAGCCTTACAATCATATTTACATGTAGAAGTTGTTACAATGCAATGAGCGTTTTAGCGTATTTGTGAATAAGTATTGTTTTTAACTTTGCAGTCGTGCTTAAGGCAGTTAGCCTGTGATAGGCCTAGGAAATTGCGTTTTTTGTGGTTTTTCAGCCATTTAAAAAATTAACTTAAACACGAATTACGTCTACTTATAGTTAATTTGTTTAATATTTCCGATAAATATTTATTATTAACTTAACTGACTACAAAACATTTCGTCCCCGCGTGGTTTGGAGCTAAGACGTCGCAGACGCAGACGCAGACTGCGTCTTAGCAGCTACGTTGACTCTTTCTTTAATAAATATAATTTTCCATAACCTACTAACCTGAGAGAAAATGACAAAGGTACCAGTCATGCCCCTGATGCTGTCCTCACTTATCTCTTTGACGTAAAGAGGGCATACAACGAAGCCGCCTCCCGAGCCAAAGCCGATTAGCGCACGCGCCGCTATGAGAGCTATTGGATGCGTGCACGCAAGTTTTACTATCCAACCGAGCTGAAAATAAAAGAAATGAACAAGCTTATGATTATGAGCCCCGAATGGGTTGAAAACTAGTTGGGCAATCCTTGAAATCCTCACAATGTCATTGTACATGACCGACGTAGAAACTGCTAGACTGGTATATTTTAGTTACTTTCACAGCATTATGTCATATGGAATTTTACTTTGGGGTAATGCTGCTGATATTAGCACTATTTTCGTGCTGCAGAAGAGGGCTGTTCGTTCTATCTACAAAATGGGTCCGAGTTAGTCATTGAGAGATAAATTTAAAGATTTTAAAATAATGACAGTGTATAGTCAGTACATATTTGAAAATTTAATGTACGTTCATAAAAACATTTCTAAATTTAAGAAAAAATGTGACTGCAATAATTTAAACATTAGAAGTAAGAATAAACTTACAGTGCAATATACTAGGTTACATAAAATTCATAATTCGTTTAAAGAAAATTGCATACAATTCTACAATAAACTACCAATTGTCATCTTGGAGATGTCTCTTAAAAAGTTCAAAGTTTGTATTAAACGTAAGCTTATAGAAAAGTCCTATTATAGTATAAAGAACTACGTAAACGATAAAAAAGCTTGGGTGTAAATTGTTGCTCTAACCAGGTTGCTCTTCTAATAATTTAAAATGACATTGTGAGATGGCGATAACAAAAAAAAAAAAAAACACCCGGCTAAGTTTGTTGTGGGCTTCTTCTTAGACCGGGACGCGTTTGGAACCCTCGTAGCTTTAGTTTTAAGTTTACGAATGTGGTTATCGCCATCATCTCACTACCGTGTAATTATTATGTACGCATCAAAAGTGCCACCTGTGGGCCTACTTGAATAAAGATATTTTTGACTTTGACTTTGACTTTGACATTATTTTAAAATCTTTAAATTTATCTCTAAATGACTCTCTCGGACCCATTTTGTAGATCGAACGAACAGCCCTCTTCTGCAGCACGAAAATAGTGCTAATATCAGCAGCATTACCTCAAAGTAAAATTCCATATGACATAATGCTGTGAAAGTAACTAAAATATACCAGTCGTTAACTTACCGATATAGGTAAAGTAGCACACAGTAGCGCATTTTTTCTGCCGAATCTATCAGCCGCCGCACCATATATGAATACAGCTATAGGTGCGAATATGAACATAATAGAAGCCATCCACGAGACGTCTTCTTCAGTGAGCCTCTTAGCGGAAGGTGAGGAGTCTCCCATTAACAAGGCTTTGTTGGGTGATATCCAGCCCATGGCTGTGCCGTACGCCAGGATTGGCATGCATACTGGAACAATAAGAAAAATGTTATCAGAAACAATATTCTTTTGGCGAACAAGAAATTCATACTAATTTTAAAAATACGAAATGTCTTGTGGTTTATTTTTAAATTTACGCCTTAACTAAGCAACCGATCAACTTGATTTTGGCATAGATTTTTCGGTTTGATTTGATTTATGGTCGATTGGTGAAGTGGTCAGTGACCCTGCTACCTGAGTCCAAAGCTCGATTCCCACAACTGGAAAACGTGTATGTGATGAACATGAGTATTTTTCAGAGTGTGGATGTTTATTTATATAGTAGGTAATATAAGTATTTATGTATATTATTCATAAATATTAATAAGTTATCTTAGTAGGTACCCTTAATAACGTTTACTTTGGGGTTAAATGGCGATGTGTGTATATTGTCGTCAGTGGCGTGCATAGAGGGTATGCACAGGGTATACAGATGATATAAAATGAAGAAAATCTCCATTACGAGTTATAAAAAACTTAAGGATAGGCATTGTAAGAGTTATAAAAAGCACCCCCTACGTATATATAACTCGTACTAGATATTTTCTTCATTTTATATCATCTGCATACCCTATATGCACGCCACTGATTGTCGTTAGTCGTAGTATATCTTTTTTCGTAGTAATATAAAAAAATCTATAAAGTGTTTTTGTTTGTCCTTACTTTATGACCTTACCATGAAACCGATTGACTTGATTTGGGCATAAATTTAGTTGAAAGGACATAGAGTAGTATAGGCTACTTTTTATCTAGGAAAAGGAACTTTTTCTCGGATGCAATTGCAATTGAGCAAAAAATTATAAGTGCAACACCTAGTGCTATAGAAGAAAAGCTTTTTTTATAGTAAATATTGATGGACCAAGCCGATGGCCCACCACATGGTGAGACACTATCGCCTTTTAAACAGGGCAAAATACTGAAGGGTAGACTTTTTATAACTCTTACAAAGCCTATCCTTAAGTTTTTTATAACTCGTACTGGAGATTTTCTTTATTTTATATCATCTGCATACCCTGTGCATACCCTCTATGCACGCCACTGCTAAGCAGGGCATTTAAGGAACAGGTCCAGCGACGAGCCACCTTGTGTCAGTGTGCAAAGCAATAATTACATCCGTTATCTAGCTGAGTGTATTATAAAACATACGACTAGTAGTACTAATTAGTTAGTTATTCGTCAAGTTGTAATTTATGCCAGCTTTCAACTATCAGCTGTCGAAACTATAAATAGTCTCAAGAATCGAACCATATCATTAGAACAGAAATAATACTATATACCTAACTATTACTTATACGAATGACTAGATACTAACGAAACATCTACAAGAATAACTAAATATGAGTTAATTTTACTACAACAGCTACCTCGTTTGGTGCTTAACCTGTTCCACTACGGATCAGTAGGTTCTGATTTGGGTTTTCTGGTTTCATTCCTAGGTCAGACCGAAAGTAGGCAAGAAATACTTTATACCAGTCTAGTTATAACAAAACTATTGAGTGAATGAATGAATGAATGTAAATAAACTTTTATTGCATCCCACAAAAAGTACATATATATCAGAAAAGCAAATATAACATTGTTCTAAAATTTCTAGTTAATTTTGTTACCACTTTCCGAGTTTTGTGGATATATATACAGATACGTATAGTAGAGTTACATTTATTTTAATTTTAAACTATATTTTCTTGACAGTCAGGAAATAAATCTTGAAACTACTAAGGTGGAGAGATGATCATCGCTTTGCCAGAGAGGTGTTCCTATAAATAAACTATTGTTTGTATTGACTTATTTGCACGTGTTTGTAGAAAGAAATGAAATCATTTGGCAACAGTAGCAAACTCACGTGGAAGGAAAAGAGTTGCGATTTAAGGTATTTATTTAATCTAAGGATAAGGTTTATTTTCAGATAACATTCTAATCAAATTTTCCTTGTAGACCTTTTAAATTCCGGTAGGAGAGTTGACTGTAGCAATGAAGTTCGTCAAAACTTAATTTTTACAATAAGGAAAGTTAGGTTCATTGCATAAAAGATAGTAGCGAGATGAGTAGGATTAGAAACGACCAAGAATCTTACAAATGTCATACTTACCAACAGCATAAAACGACGGACATTTAACGTTTTTATGGCGAGTAGTAGGTAACGTGTATAGTGCGCATAAGACTGGTAGATCACAGGTACGCAGTCCAATGGAAATCGTAAACATTTATATGTATAAATTAAATTAAATATATTAAATTTAGATACACTATTTGAATAATTTTCGACTTTCAAATTTTCTTCGTCTGATCATAGCCTAAGAACATTATATGAACTTTTTGGTTTGAAATATCTATAGCAGCGCCTTGCAGTAGAAACGTTACGAAAAATTATTGAACGCTTTTTATGTCGTCACGCTACGTCTTCCTTGGGTTCCCTTATATGCCCCGTCCATTGGCACATCAGTTTCCCGACTCATTGATCTATGTCAGTAAGTCTGATTCTTCTACGGATCTATTCATTTATGATTTTACCACGGAGTTACTCGTAGCATAACTCTCTCAATCGCCCGCTAAGAGACTGCGCCTATGCTACGTTGATAAAGAGGGTACAAAACGGTTTACCGTTCAAGAAGCTAACAGGAGCTAACTCGGAGTACTTGTTCTAGATCTGGAGGCTGGATCCAAGCCGAAATTTAGACCTACACATAATATTTCACGCATTCATATTTCTTATAATGCGGTATCCAAAGATTTATTCTGCTAACGTTCGCGGTATCTAATTATATCTAGGTAATTATACAAGTTTATATGATAAAATACAGAAATAGAATGTATGTAGGTACTATTGTATAATGTCTATTTGAGGGCGCTTGAGACTTGAGACCGATGGCGGTCTTGATTGGGATTCTGACGTTATCGCATGTTGAATCCTCAATATCCGTATATTCACTTTTCAGTCCCCATATTAACGGTCGATTTCAACACGGCCATGATGGTTAACATCACGTTACAAAATCACATTGCTACCTGCTGACGTACGTTAAGAACTACGAAGGAAAGAATAAAAAATAAACTTTTCAATTATTGTCATTATAGATTTTATCACGCAGAATTGCCACCGGTATTCAGATTGAGTAAACAATCATAGCGTAGTATCTTTAAGAGTATCTAAATGGAACTACATGTATGCAGTAGGTAAACGATAATCTACTTTATTATTATAGAATGCCGCAGGAGTAGCAACGACTATGCACTTTGCGTTTCTTTTTAAATTTTACAGTTGTATTTGACTGACCAAGCAGATGGCCTAGCTGACCGTAAGAAGAAAAGCATCGCCTATAAACAAAGCAACACGTTGCAAGGACATACAAGAAACACGTTCTAAAAAGTCTCCGTCAACCTGAGGCGTATGGCATGGCATACAATGAACAGGTCTTACAATTATCATTTCCCTAAAAAACTGTAAGAATAGTCGATCGCAATGGATTCGTCTATTGGCTTGGACGGTAATTTCTTGATTTCAGTATTCGTGAATATGTAGTAAGAAATGATAACAAAGTTCAAAGGAAGACATTTATATAGAGTGAAGCATGTTTAGAATTCCGTAGTTAAAAAGGAACAGTAGTGTAGTTTCGCCATATCGATTTCGCTGTAGCTTAGCTCTGTTACTTAGTAAGTACGTACTGGAAAGATTACAGATTAATCACACTGACAAAGCCGAAAAAAATAAAACCTTAAAGATATTTTTTTCTTTAGGGTAAGTACCTACCGCCCTTAGACTTGAAGCGGGGAAGAATTTTATTTTTGTCGTTTATCTTATTTACGTCTAATCCAAGATAGGTCTTTGAAAAATTTAGTTTGAGCGAAAATCAATTTTGTAGCGTGTAAAATAGGTAGGAAATTTAAGTTTATGAACCGTGTAATATTATGGAAAAATTAATGAAAAGTAATTCCTAAATAATAATTATTAGCAATGTTTACGTTCTGAATACCGTGTTATATTCCGCAAATAATCGGGGTTTTTTCAAATAGCATCAGACATTGGTTGGAGAGGGATTCATCGTTCAGGGTATCAAACAACAAGTCCCCTTATAAATTGTTAATGCCTCAGTACGTGGCTCGCCAATCCGTCTAGTTATGCTTTTGAAACCCACACATGAACATCATCACCAAAGTTCTACAACCCTCGATGGACCTTAGCTTAGTCAAGCAAACGGAGGCATTTTTTATTGTTAATTCCTCTAGAAGTTAGCCCTTGAATACAATCGCACCTGGTAGTAAGTGATGATGCAGTTTAAGATGTTAGCAGGCTAAGCTGTTATGGAGTATGGTAGTCATACCCCTAATCGGTTTCCCCGGGACATCGTTTTGGAACACATCATCCATTAGATATTAGATTTATTTTTGTCAAAAATTTTCGCAGCAGCGGAACTCATCGCTTAGCGGCACGTTTTTGTCGTTAGACCACCAGACCAGACCAGAGAAAATTTGGATATTATAAATTCCAAAAATGTCCCTGCCGGGAATCGAACCCGGGACCTCCTGCTTAAATTAGCAGCACTCACCGTCGCGCCAGGGAGATCGTCTTCGGTCTCTACGCCCGTCCAATTTATTTGACTGATTAACTTCTACGCTCTCGTAACGGCCGTCGAGAGCGTTTTACATGTCCCGCCAATCGATGACATCTGCTCTTTAAACTTTCGTAAAGTTCGTGATTGTAACGAATGCGCAAAAACCCTTAACCTAAACAGCATCGAAGACTGGTTTCAACACCAACACGGTTGCCAGCCAAACTCTCAAATCCAGTCTTATTGCTACTTACTTATCTGTATACTTTCCTATATATCCTAACCTAACTTAACTTTTCTAAAGTTATGTGTGTTTTAAGCAATTCAAATGTCACTTGCTTTAGCGGTGAAGGAAAACACCGTGAAAAAAAATCGTTTTCAAAAGCGTGTAAAGCCAAACAATCCGCACCGGGCCAGCGTGGTGCAATGCGGCCTGAACATTGCTCATTGTGGGAGGAGACCCGTGGCCTGTATCGCCTTAAGCAACTTGGGATCGGTAGCTAACTAACCAGTTTGAATACAAACTTTTTAATAACCTTCATCAACACTGTTGGACTAAAGGCGTCTCAACAAGAGGGTTTTCCCCTATTCACCACGCTGGACTTGTTATTTATTAATACGAGTACTTACCTTTCTACTTATTTTTCATAAACGGGTATAACCCAACCACGATGTTCTAACTTGATAGCCGATGGACGCGGTGGGCAGCGACCCTACTATCTGAGTCCAAGGCCGTGGATTCGATTCCCACAACTGGAAAAGGTTTGTGTGATGAACATGAATGTTTTTCATGGGTGTTTATCTGTATGTTACAAGTATTTATGTATATTATTCATAAAAATATTCATCACTCATCGTAGTACCCATAACACAAGCTAAGCTTACTTTGGGGCTAAATGGCGATGGCGATATTATTTATTTATTTATCTAAGTATGCACTTATTTGGTTTTAGCCATTCAATAGTTTTTCGTGTATTTCCTTATTTCCATTAACTAAAGAGTTAAAAGATGCATTTATTGCCTACAATCGTGAATAAAAATAAATGAAATCGTGTTGATCGAGTTGTTTTACAATCAGCTATAATCAGCTTTATTTCATCTTCTCAAAAATAGACTTTAAATGCAAGTAACTGAAGCAACTTTTCGTCACCAGGATCTCTTGTATGAAATAATTAAACAATAATAATTAATATTCAAAATGTTATTAATTAATTTGTTTTCAAAAATCTTTCAATCTTTTAAAAATAATAAGAAGAATAATGAAATTATTTCTAGGTGTTCATCATCAAGTCTAATAAATAAGATCTTGACTTTTTTTGGATTTATTGAGGTGGATAATTAATCTATTTTTCTAATCTATGTTACTTAGTGAAGTAGTGAACGAGTATTTCTTGCGGGTAAGTGCGGTTGCAAAGAGTTAAAAGGAAACTGCAAGCAACAAATTATAGTCTTCATAAATGATACAATTTTAAACAGTTATAAATAGGCAATTTGCTCCGTGAAACTACACAAGGGTTGTATGACACCTTTCGTGACAAAAAAGGGTCGTGAATCGCTATTTTCGAGAAATAGCTCTTTATAAAATTACCATTACAGGGGCTTTTGAAACATAAGAGCTCGTGTTTATTTTGAGTTGGGTGAGAGGTGGCTACCGAGCCAAGACCGCAACCCAAATCAAATGTTACTTTGGGTATTGTAAAATTGTTGGCCAACTTCATACACGGCTACTTTTGTTTGTGTTAGAACGATGGTTCAGTTTAATAAATTCTGATAATTATTATTATCATCGACATCGTTATCCGCCTATTGCCGGCCCACTACAGGGCACGGGTCTCCGCTCAGAATAAGAAGGGCCGTAGCCACGCTGGTCCAGTGCGGATTAGTAGATATCGGCCGCCTTTACGAATATTATGGGGAACTCTACGATGCCTGTTTCCTCTCGATGTTTTTCTGCAAGTTATATTTAATTCCATAAAACGCTCAAAACTCCGAAAAGTTAGAGGTGATTGAATGGGCGTATTTACCTTAGGGGTATAAAAAGACAATTTGCTCCGTGAAACTACACAAGGGTGGTATGACACCTTTCGTGACAAAAAGGGGCCGTGAATCGCTATTTTCGAGAAATAGCTCTTTATGGCCAAAATGGCCATGGATTGGGGCTGGGGCGCAAGCAGACGTTAGAATAAGTAAATGTACTTTCTATCCCGGAAAAAGGTATAGTTCCTATGGGATAGGAAGCCTTCTGCGTGAGTCTCTCCACGCATAGCTGCTTTTATCACATTAGTAAGGAAATAGGGATAGGGAAAATAAATACGAATAGTATAGCAGACAAAGCTGCCTGCACTTCTAATATTGTTTAGTTTCATAATTAAAATCAACAAACTGTTGGATTTTTTTTTCATAAATTTATGGGGCCGTCCTACTGGCTCAGGGCGATGAATCTTAAAATACGCTACTCGGTGAGTGCCGGAGTTTGAACTCGTCCTCTCGAAAGGGATGCCAAGTCTTACTCACTGGGCTAACCCACCATACACGCCTTGTTAAAATCGTCAGCCTAATGGCCCCATGCTGGGCACAGGCCAAAAGATGCTCTAATGCAGGTTCAGTCTTCATAACGTGCTAGACAATGCACACAGTAGACAGTGCTTATTTCCTAACTCAGGGCTTGTATTGCAAAAACCAAAAAAAAACAAATAGTTACCTGGCAACTTCGTGTCCAAACAGGCAATTGATTTAAGATCTTTTCATCCGTAGTTAAACACGTGTTCAGTGTTCACAAAATAATTAAAATATCAGTGAAGTAAGAAGCACCCAGAAGCAAGTACGGGCAACGCGTTCTGGCGGTGGTATGAATCACTGTTTTGATTTTAAACAATAGCAAAAAAAAAAACAAAAAGATAGACACCTATTTATTTCAAACATTTCTTACAAAACAGCAATACCTTTTTAAATATTTATCACTAGAATAGTAAACTTATGGCATGTGCTTCGGCATGACAGATACAGGCTACTGTAACTGATAATGATGGCAAAGTTTGCTGTGAAGAGACGCATCGCTCACAAGAGGAAGTCTTGGTTGCGAAACATTAAAGAGAGGAGTGGGATCGCGATGCCAACCAGCTGTTTTGCCTCGCGAGAGAAACGGCGAAGTATCAAAAACTGACAACAACCTTCACTAGTAGTAGTACTAGGCACCTAAAGACGAAGAAGATAGTAAACTCTGCCAATCATGGATTAATAATGTGTTTAATATGATGTCCCATCAGATACAAAAAGTGTCTGCGCTTTATTTTTTTACTAATGGTTATTGGATGTGTTTAAAAATAATGAATAATTGTATTAATTTCCATATTTGAAACTTAAAATAAGTTATATAATTACCGTTATTTTTATTAGTTATCCAGACGTTAAGGAATGAAAAAATTAACATTTTCACAAACGTACTACGTACAACTATGTAAGTTAGTTTTTTTGTTAAAATGCCAATGTGTTGCCAAAGATGCCAACTAAGCTCACGGTTAGTATACACTTTTTTTGCTCGAACACTTTTACACGACAGTATCTTTCTTTAGATTATTTCTAAGGTTTTTGTGTTGTAAAGAAATATCTCTCTCATAATACTGAATCAACATAGATCTTCGCTACACCGTTTTGAAGATAATTGTATCAATGACATACAATTTATCTTCTCATTTTGTAATTACATTTAAAAATAATACTTTTACAATCGCAAGTTTTATCTGGACAGTCCAGTATTTTATTTGTTTATTTATTGCATCCATGTAAAAATAGCACATAACACTGTAAATAGATACATAGGAAAAAGCCAGCCCCGTCAGGACATTGCAATATGCCGAAATAATTTTGAAGTAGTTTTTTTTCTTTTTTAAATATATTTTGTGTTGGTCAGAAAAAATGTGTTAAATTGAAGTTATGTTAAAAGAAAGCATAAAATAATTTCGAATTATAATTTTACTTTTTTTTGTCAAGATAAAAAAATTACTGAATATTATATATTAGCATGTTTATAATTATTAACATCCGTCAGAGTGTTTATTGTTCGAAGCTGCCAATAAGGTGATAAAAAAGCCCCCGTGGTTGCCAAATATATAATAAAACTACCTATTTAGTAAATAAAGGTAGTACAGTAAGTACTTAAGTAACTAATTATTTTATTGAATTGTACTTACTGACTATTGACATTAAAACTTGATTGTGTTTGCTTCCGTGCTTTTCCATCTTTTCGGATGTAACTTTATACATTTTATTCACCATTTTTTAATAGCAACACTGCTCAGTTCATCAGAAAATCACTTTTGTTTGTTATTGTGGAACTAAACTTTCATCACACTTCAATTTTCTTCTCTTTTAAAGAATAATAATTTAACTGCTCTATAAAATTATTATATCAATTTGAATTTCGAACTCGCATTTAATGGATATCAAAAATGTAGAAATTATAATATTTTTTATTTAAAAATAGTCTTTTTTAATTTCAAGCTCTCGTGTAGCCTGAAACCCGTTTCCCGCCTGAATCAAGTAACGCTACGGAGCCGCGTACGCGCACTGACAGGGTGGTTTGTTTTCCCCGCGCTTTTATAACGGCGCCTTTACATTGTTTATTAGCACGAGACATATTTCCTGAAACTTAAAGGCAATTAATAGAACTCCACATGTATTGGCATAGAGAATTATAATAATAATATAATATAATAAAGAGTACTCGAACATAAACGTACTCGTATATTATATAAGTACTTAGATATTAGCTGCAGAGTTGCCTGGAAGAGATAGCTTTGTATTATAAACAAAAAAATAAATAATCATTACCATTAGCTTTTTGGGATATCGAACCAATCTATTTGTGGATGACACTTAACAAACATACACATGTCTTTAATGTACAAACATGCCAATGGAAGGATTCCTTTTTTATCAACGGTTTGTAGCTATCTAACGACCCTACATTACATATAGCCCTAATGCATTTCTTTTGTAGCCGAAATGCTTTAATGACGTTAATCGAATTGCCCCAAGGTATAAAACTACTGGTGAAACATAACCGACTGGGAAAGTTCACATTGAGCTTTCCAGTTGCATTTTTTGTCATAAATTAAACCTAAAAAATGTAATGTATAACAATTTTAATATGATTGTTTTGAACGCTTACCGGAAGTGTGAACTAAACTACATAATTTTGGTTTAATTTAAATTTATTTGCAAGTTGCAATAAGTCCGCCACATTGAACCTTTTGCCATGCCGCACTATTTATTTACATTTTTTTATTAATTAATAATAACAAAGATAATAAAAATAATTCTTTGTTTTTGATTTCCTGTGCAGCCTAAATCCTTGTAAATAGCTGGACCGATTTCGATGAAAATTGGAGTGCATATAACTATTTGTAAAAAAACCTGCACAAACAAGACGTCGTGAGCAACAGCTAGTATATACCTTTATAAAAATCAATTGCTGCGCACGTGTCTCCATTAATTCGAAAAGGTAGAGCAATTTGAATATATTTTTGTTTTTGTTCGCCCCAACTACTGGGGTGGTTTAGGAAAAAAAAAGACAATAAGAAATATCCCATAGGAATAACTGAGTATTTCTCGGCTCATTCTATGGATTTTTTCTCATTTTGTTTAGGGATCGCTACTTTGAATTACTTTCCACAGATGGCGTTCTTAAGGTGGTATGAAGTTCACCGGGTCATCTAATATTATTATAAAACTAGCTGGCCCGCGAACTTCGTCTGCACCAAATCGTTTTAATATATAAAAACAACCTAGAAACTAATTGCAGCGCTACCTACCTACTAAGTCCAGTTTTATTTCCAAACTATGTTATTCGCGGCCCGTCGTCGTCGTACGTGTTATTCTAACTTCTAAAGTTGCGACGGGTATAGAATATTAGTATTTTATTTATATATTTGTATAATTTTAAATCTTATTTATTGCACCACCTACCTCTTTTTTTTTTTTTATTCATGCATTTTTTTTTTAATGGGACTTATCTTTTGCAGGTAATTACGTACAATTTGCGCGTAGCACATTGGCCTGCGGACAGCTTTGTGCACCCTTATTTACGCGAGCGTTACGGACGAGGGCGCTGACTTATATCTGGAGTACTATACATTAGTAAGTTTATTCGTACGCGTATTCAGCTTCTGGCCTTGGGAAGAAAGTAAAATTTCTTTAGATCAGATCGTCCGCTGCTGTTTCGCCATACACACAGCACAAAGACACTTACCTCCCCTGCCTATTTATGTATAACAGACTTAAAATAGTAAAACCTTAACTGAAATACGACTTTAAGTACTTTCCGGTAATCAATTATTACCGGAAAACCATAATAAAATGATATTTTCTAAAAATGAATCCTAGCTAGATCGATTTATCGCCCCCGAAACCCCCTGCATACTAAATTTACGTCGCAACTTATAAGCGATAGGTTCAATTTGAATAATTTAAAAATGAATTTGCAGGTTTATAGTCAAGCTTAATATTTATATTTTTTTATTTCTTCTTCTTCTTTTTTTCGCATTTATAATATTAGTAGGATGGTACGCATGCATTCGATCGCTGTCCTATATGCCGTGCAACTTGCTGTTATCTGTGAAGAGTTATGTCCTTTATCTCCGAAAATATTTAGCAGATCTCCATTAAAATTAGACAGTACATGCTTGGTAGTATACACTTTTAAATAAAAAATGAATTATTAAAATCGGTTCAAATTTAACGGAGCTATGAAGTAAAATTTATATAAATTTTCATCCCGTTTCCCGGCAGTATATATGCACATGCATATATACTGTCTATATTTTTTAACGACAAATATACATACCTATGTAGGTATGTATATTTGTCGTTAAATAATATATTTTGTATTTTGCGCCGCTGTATGTGATTTACTTTTCCCAAGGGTTGTCTGTGAGAGATTGCTTTAGCAATAAGACCCCCTTTGCATACCAATGTTTGCGAAAGTATTATTTCGCTGTACTTTGTTGTATTTAATGTATTTGTGTGCAATAAATTATATCTATCCATCTATATATCATTTGTATAAATAAATTACTTACGAAAATGAGTATAGCCCCGGCGAGGATTCCCCTTTACTAAGAAAACAAAACTTCACCTGTGTTATCTTACTCATAAATATCTTGCGTCAGTCAGTCTGTATCAACTTATTTTGTGTCTGAAGCATTGATTTATTTATAAAGACATGACGCTTGATAGTCAACGGTTCTGTTTCTATAAATCATCAAGTGTCTTTTCTGTAAAAGTGTTTTGTCTGTTTTACCGTATCCCAAGTTTATTTGGGGTCGGTACAGCATGTCTTCTTCGCACTTGAAGACAGTCGTTTGGGTTTTGGCATCATACATCAATAGCTAACTACAAAAGTCCACTGCTAGACTATTGGTCTCTCCTCGCGGGAGCGTCAGCCCTTATTCAGCATTTGGCAGATGAGTTGGTGATCGCAGTGGATGGTAGTTATAGCGCCTACAATCGCCAAACGTTGTTTTGTTATACTTTTCTTTTTGTTCTACGTAGTTTTTGTGGTGTGCAATAAAAGTATATTCATTCGTTCATTCAATGCTTCTGCCCGATCTCCGTTTTATTCCGTTAGACGCCCTCGGGAGTAGGAGGGGCGGTGACAAACTGTATTTTGAACCACTGTCAGCACACGGCACTTGTGGTTTTGGCTGGGTTTTGGCATACTCTTTACAATTCATTAGGTGTGGCATCTATATATTATATTCATAAAATGAAGAACCCAAAATTTAGGTTGAAAAGTATAGATACAAGCAACATTTTAATTCACCCTATCTAACGTTGAGGCAGACGGTTTCTGATTATAACGAGTCTAATGCTAAGAAGAACTTCTACGAAAGGGTCCTTAATGATATTATGATGCGGTTGCTCAGGGAGACTGTCTGACTTTGCGATTTAAAGGGGATTACAAAATTGACCCTTGAACCCGAAAGGCCGGAACGGTTATTTCACCAACGCAAACAGTCCAAAGCGGGTTGACGTAAGTCGGGCGTACAAATAATGCCAAAACAAAAACAGTAAGTCTGTCATCAAGTTTGTAATAGATGATGGTAGTAGACATGTTGTGTCAAGCCCACATAACGTAAAATAAGGGCAATAAGAAGTAAACCGAGGGATTAAAATAAGTATATTATATAGTACCTTCCTAAACTAAAAAGGAGATTATTTAAATTTAAAAGGCGTTCTATTAAACACCGTCAGTAAGTCTGTACATTACCTAATAACATGAGGTAAGTTATATCTTTAAACGAGCAATTCTTGTATATATATACCTATAATTGGAATCTAGGAATCGGCTATAACGATTTTCATGAAATTTAGTAAGTATACAGGGGGTTTCGGGGGCGATAAATCAATCTAACTAGGATTAGGTTTTAGGTAACAACCGATTTGGTGCAACGAAGTTGCGCGGGTCAGCTAGTTTATCTATTACCTATCGATAAAAATAGCCCTGACTAACCTTAATAACCCAAACAAAGTTAGTTGGCCTGGCTTGATATCTTAAATTGTGATCAATGTCTCAATCGATATCAAACCGAACGGTAACAATTTCGGTTAGGTTAATTCCCTGCTTCATGTTTGGTTTTCCTCCACGTATTGAACGTCGGATAACATGTAACCTTCGTGGAATATGTAATCGATAAATGAACCTAATGTCACGATAGTAGTACCTATAACTACCTGCTAAAGATTCCGGAGTTAAAAGTCAGTTGGTCTAATATATATTGCTTTGGTCTGTAGGTATTTAGAAAAGAAAAACGTAACTGACTGTTTGACTGATCTTTCAACGTAAAGTTGAAATACTGTACGGATCTGACAGAAATTTTCTATAAGTAGGTACCTACACATGGCATCCGCTAGCAAATGATTTTTGAAAACTTGAAATGGCTTTTATTTTTGAATAACAGACACAAAAATTGGGCATTTTGCGGATAATTATTTCTGTAAAAAAATATGTAATTTATTTAGAAATTATTATCGCGAAAACTAGTTAAGTACCTAGCTACTCAATATTTAATAGTAAAAAGTTCAAAACGAAATCACTAGACATTCTTATTGAAAGGAAAATATCGTTAATAATTATTAGGGTATCGCAAAAGAAGTTTTAACTAAAAAAAAAACTTGAACCGGTCACAATATTTTATTTGCACGTCACGTCTAAAAAAATTAGTCACTTCACAGGATTTCCCGAAATGTTTTCACTGCAGGTAATGTAGCTATAATCCCTACTAATATTATAAATGTCAATGTAAGTTGGTTTGTAAAACTACTTAACCGATCCTCATGAATCTTTGTACACATATTCTTGGAAGTGTTAGAAGTAATATGGGATACTTTTTATTCCGACATTAAGCTCGGTTCCTTTGGGAGAGGGGATGAAAGTTGACGATTTTACACCATAACTCGTCTTTGTTGACTTAACTGAAGACCAGTTAAATAAGCCTGAGAGACTTCAAAATACTAGCATCCGGTTCATATTTTGATTGCGCAAATATGATCATATTTCCCATTTTCGGTCTCGTCTCAAGTGGTTACCAATCCGATTTCGCCGGAATTTGCATATTCTTTCTATTCTGTACTGTATCTTGTTCCATCCTTCTACTCCTGTTTATCTCAAAGACAAATTTGTATTCACAGGGCCTCCTGAGTATGCTCGCTCTACGAGCAGGTTTATCCTGAAGGTACCTGGTCATAAGTCCTCTTTTTTTCCACAAATCCTGTACGGTTCACGCCGTTACACTTTGGAACGCCCTGCGGTTAGAGATTCGTGAGGCGCAAACGATCGGCATCTTTAAGAAACAAGTGAAGGATCAGCACTTCGGCCGGGCATTGATGGGAATGATCACTGTATTCTATTTTGTTTATTTCGTATTCTACATATTTTTGAGGGTTCTTTTATTTTATTTTTTTATTTATTTTTTAATTATGTAGTTATAGTAGCGTATTTGTATGTTTATATGTTTGTATATATGTATGGAATATATTTTATATTTTTGTACATATCTTTAATATGTTATGTTTATTATGTATTATGTTTTATGTTAATTTAGTTTTAAATCCTAATATTTCACTTATGTTTGTTGTACCACCTACTTACTAATTTCGTATAGCATTTTCTTGTATGCCTTTGGTTGCCTGGAAGAGATCGCTATTTAGCGATAAGGCCGCCAAATTGTACGTTCTACCTTATTGTGCTGTTGTATTTGTATCTCTGTAAATTTTCTCTGTGGTGTACAATAAAAGTGTATTCATTCATTCATTCATAACTCCGACAAATTATAACCGATTTAAATAATTATTTTTGTACTATAGTGTTTGTAATATATGTTCAATTTTGCCCAAACTTTGTGTAGATCTGATGAATGTGGTTAGAGATAGAGGACAGAACTCCTCAGCGCACAGAAGCAAATCCCTCATTTAAGGCTTAGTGATACTATTTTTTTTTAGAACTCCATCTTAATTGAATGCCACATCAAAAAACAAAATCAAACGCAGACGAAGTCGTGGGCAACAGCTAGTATTATTCTAAAAATGCAACCATTGTTATGTTACAGCAAATCCGTTAAAAAATTGTATTAATTTTTCTATTAATTATTCGTGATAAGTAGACTAAAGAGTAAGTTTAAAGTTAAAGTAAATTTTCTTGGAGGTAAACTTAGGGCTGTACCAACTTATACTGTATAGATTACGTTTCTTATAATCTTGATTAATAATCTTGATCCTCAACGGCAAAGTCAAACCTAACGAAACCTATTCAACATTATTAAATTTGAAACTCTATACTAATTGTTTGTTTTATGAAATAAAATCAATAATCATAAAAAAAATCATATCAGTACTCATTTTTTATAGATGTTTTATGGATAGCCTTTCAGCTCTGGTGTACTGCGTTAACAATAGGAAATATCATTCGTTCATTTGTTGTATTAGAAAAAATATTTTGAATAATAAAACCTACTTCCTTAACAACTAAAAAGCAAGAAATAAAAATTTTCTACAACATTTTTAAGTCGGTGCCAAGTAAAATGTAAAATTACTAAGTTTATACTTGGCACCGATGTGCGAGGAGGGCAGAACTCCTAAATAATGATTAAATTAGAACTAAATAATTATCGTCAAACACTTTCATCCCCTCTCACAAAGGAACTGAGCGGAATTTCGGGTTAAAAAGTATGTTATGTCCTATCTCGTAGAATAACCTCAAATCTTGCGAAGTTTAATTTGAATTCATTCTGTAGTTTCTGATAAAGATAGACTGACAAACGAATGAATAAAAATACAGTTTTGGGTTCAGTATAGGCTTCTTTTTAAATATCTTCAATGTACAGAATTTGACCTGTTTTATAAGTATTGATAGATGATCATAATGGGGCTGGCTGAAAACCAGTGCTGCGCTTTTTAGTATGCAGCTATACTGAGCCAGCTCCTTTGTCACACATTTTTTTTTATACTTTAACAAATTTATGTCACACATTTGTGTAAAATGTTACACACATGTAAAATTTTACACAAATGTGTGACAATGAAGACGATTTTCCTTTCTTTCTTTCATATTGTAGTGTTTGATACAGGCCTGCTCGTTTTTATGTAAAGTCAAATAGAAAAGTGCATTTAGTTACTTCGATGCAAGTTAGTTTAAACACTGTGATAGCATTTCGAATACTTGGGCCCTACTGGACTAAGGTGGGCATTAATGTCATCTTAATTTCTTGTCTGCCTAAATACGGACTGTTCAAGGCAGTGAACTAATTTGGTTCTAGATCAATTATTGAGCTGCCAACTCGTAGCTATATCGTGTCAGATGATGCGGACTGCGGTTAATAACAATTATTACCAAATTCACAATACAGAAATTATAATTTAACAATCAAATCTCGCAAATACTGTTCCAAGGAATTTAATAGCAAATTGATTGAGTGATTTTGTAATAATGAACATTAAATGGCAAATCAATCAAAGCGAAAGCGCCTATCGCTCAAATTAATTTTCTGTTCATTTAATTTACTGAGATTACCTGCCAGCTATGACTGAAAGTGGCAATCTTTACGGTTTAAATGTAAAGCTGGGTTAAAAATATGTATGTTGTTAGATATAATTTGTGTAATACTTGGGAAAGTGATTATATTGCCTTTCCTATAGTCCAACGTTGGTCTAAATGTCGTAGGATGGCGGATTTGCCCATAATCACCAAGCTGGGCAGACGGGTTTTGTGATCGTAGTTGACAGTTGTAGTAGCACTGAGGACTGCCCGTTCTCAGTTATATTCCGTTGGTCGCCTCGTACGACATCCTGTGTTTTGTTGGAAGACCGGTGGGTAACTTTGTTGATAATCAAAGTTGAGTCTATATATATAAAAATGTTATATTGGTTTGGGTACGCTTCAAAAACTCAAAAAGTTCTGCACCGATCGAGCTGAAATTTTAGCATGATATATAATACGCATTAAGGATTGTTTTTATCTATTTTTCTCTACCATTCAATCACAATGTGCCACAGCGAAGCATGGCATGGTACAGCTAGCTAGTTAGTAGCTAAAAAATACATTTGTAACCATTCCTCTTTCCATGGATGTTGTACTGGTGGTGGTGACTATGGGCATATAACGAAGATTCCACTATGATCAGCAATACGCCTGTCCAACTTGGTGATTATGGACAAAACCTCGTTGAGAGAGGCCTTTAGTTCAGCGATGGGCTGTTATATAATTAGTTAATTATTGTTAATGATAAATATAATTATTAAAGAAATATCGTCGATGAATCAAATGGTGGAGCAGGACGACACATGTTGGTCCAGTAGTACATACCTAGGGGTCTATTTTGTTTGGGATCTGCATAAGTTGGGAATTAATTTACATAATAATACCGTGCCAGATGCGCCATCAATCTAACAATATCAGGTCTACACTACATTATAAATCGATTTACTTTGTTATAAATTATTATTATTATTGATGCGGATCAACAAACCTTGTCTTCAAATAATTATTAGTTAAAACGTCTAACGTTATTCTTTATCTTAGACAGTCTTAACCGACCACATGTTTTGTTTTTATAAGCAGTAAGTAATGTCTTAATATAATTTAAAGTTTATTATTCGTTTGCTATTTAACATTTATTAGCAACAACGGATCACGATATTTTTATTGAGAAATTTACAGGCAGAAAAAACTAAAAAAAAATATCTATCACACAACGCAGGAAAGGGATAGACGTAAAAAAATCCGTAATGAGGTTAGGTCCGTATATCTACGTGACCGCGGAGAGCAGGAACCACTTCCGGATGACGTTAGAAATTGGGGACCTGGTCATCGGAGGCGAAGCCGCTGTTCAAATGTTGTATATCCTTTGTGTCCTATTTAGGATACTCTTGGTCGTTACGCGATGCGAAAATATAAAATGTACAAATTAAAAAGTTTTTTTATACTTACAGGTATTGCTCGTTTTGTATTTAGTTTTCCCTCATATATTAGGAAAAAAATCACTCTTACCTGATTTTAATAATGCTCTAATAGAAGGTTAGCTTCAAAAAGGTAGCTTCGCATAACGCTAGCTGCACATCGAGTTATAATTAATCCACGTTGAACAAGTCTGCACACGTTATTTTTAATTGCGACTATGTACGTGTAAAGACTTTTTTTTAGTTTTTCACAAATCGCGTCGTACCACCGATTGTTACGGGGTGAAAAGGGTAAAGCCATTCCAAATTTTAGATAAATTGAATTAGTAGTTGCGGCGTGAATGAGTTACAAACGCACTTACATGCAAACTCTCGCTTTTATAATATAACTGTGACATGATTTACCACTAAATAACCTTATTTTGAAATGTGAAAATGAAATGTTTGTAGCAGTGTTTTTAAATTCCTTTTATATGTAGAATTTTCTATTTGCCAATTATTTTGGTGGGCTGAGAGTTAAAATACATTACTGAAGAGTCGATAAAGGTGAAGGTTGAAAGGAGGAGGGGCCCAGAGTTTTACATAGTTTTGAGTTATTAACAGACTCGGGTATAGCTTCTCTGTCCGTGAAGTTACTCATCTAACTAATTAAACTTAGTTAGATATCTGGATAATGGGTTTGAGATACATCAGGGTTGGACGACATGTTTATTCGATCACCGAGTCAAAGAAATTCCCTAATCAGATATCAAAATCAGACATATTGGAGCGGATGGTTTTTTACAAGTGAAGCGTAGACCTTATAAATAAAAAACTTTCTATGTGTGATATGGACTAGCTCATGAAAGGTGCAATAGGAAACATAACACAGACCGAACAAATACAATAAAACGAAAAACACCAAATAAACACGCTACTCTAATGGGTCCCTTTAATTTTGAACTTTATAAGGCTTCTGGAAAGATGTTACTTTTGTATACTAGATAGCTCTACCTGTAATATAAAATATTCAATATTATACATTGTTACTACTCTGTAATGTATCATCGGCAACAGTCCGCGAACCACGACTCTTTCGTACGTGCTCGCAGCGGATTGGCAACACGGACAGTGGACTATGGTAACTGTTTCGCTGATGACATGCATTTGGTTTCATAGTGTAATGTCACTTTAGAGAGACAGCATGATTTATTAACTTTTGTGTATGAAATAAATGAATACTGAATTTTGAATAGTCGCAGGAAAAAAGATTTTTTTTTTTAAAAGATGTTAGTTTTAATGATGGTAGAGTGCTACATGGCCTAGAGTTTTCTGGTATTTTTTATAAAACCCTGTATATACATTCATAATGTAGTTTCGTAAACATAGTAAGTACCCTCTTCTATTTGATAACATCAATCGATGTTACGAGTATCAAAAAGAAATACATAGGTATATTTATTGTAAAAGTTTCTTCTTTGTGAACATTGATAACATCAGTCGATATGTCGCAGGGAAATGATAAAATCAGGGATTTGTCAAATCCCTGTTGAATTACGGGTATCACAAATCCCTGAATACTCGATATACTCTATTCAATTACGTCGTCATACTGAAAAAAAAAACGAAAGGTAAAGGAGAACAACGTGAGAAAACCTGAGAATTTTCCATAATGTTTTCAAAGGCGGGATGGAGTCCATCAATCCGCACTGGGCCAGCGTGATGGATTACTAACCTAAACCCTTAGAATTGTGGGCGAAGACCCGTGCGCCGGTAATGGGTTGATATGATTATTTGATGATGATGATTATTACTGAAAATAAATTACGAAAAATAACGACACATTCACATTTTTCTTCTATTTTTCTTTTATTCATCTAACTAATTAAACTTAGGTAGATATCTGGATAATGGGTTTGAGATACATCAGGGATGGACGACATGAGGGGCCTATTCGGGCTGGTATACCCCGGAAACATACCGATGTTTCCGGGTCAGCCATAGTCTAACAATATATGATATTGTTAACCGAACAATATCTCATATGGGATATTGTTAGACTATGGCTAATGACCCGACGTGGTGGGGGTCCCCGTGCGGCCCTTCGATCTCCAGGGGAGGTTGCAGTGGATGGTCCCAGGAGGTGGAAGGGCCTGTCCAGGTATGGGAGTCGTGGGCGGGGGTAGACGGCGAACTTTCGCTGCGTTCGTCATCAGCAATAGAAGGCCGGCAGCGGGAGGGTATTTCATCCCCACCTTTCTAGCTTCTAGTGCTTTTGGAGGTCTTGCGGGTGATAGAAACGTTGTTATTCATCACCAATAAAAAAAAATTAAACAATTAATTAGTTATTCATTTAATTAGTTATTCATTTTTCTTGAGTTTCGTAATCTTGAAACAAAAGTTTTTTTTTAGTTAATATAAAGAACAATGATAAAGTCATTATCCAGATATCTGTCTAAGGCATATTTTTTCTTTATTATTTTTGGCGACCACCCTAGCGCTGTGGATTTACGACTGGGGTTGTCCCGGGTTCGATCCCCAGCAGAGGCAATTTGGCAATTTAAAATAAAATCTTAACGCTATGATACATTCCAAACCCAACATAGCACACACAACAAAATGCCAAATTACATTTTTGCTTCCCAACTCCCACAATATGGGAATCAAGTGAAAGTGCTTAGGACTAGGAAATTACTAGTAGAATAATGTACAATAAAGAATAAAGAAAGTCGGGGATTTTCTAAATTTTAAATTTAATTTTACTATTTTATTTCATTTAAGCAACATTTTCTTCATCGTTATCACGTGACCCCGTAGGCGCGGCCCAGTGCTCGCGAAACACGAGGATCTACAAAATTGCTATTATTGAGTATCAGTTGGCGTCAGTTGAACGACAATTAATCATCCGAAACTCACACTGTTATGAGCTAGTCCGCATAAAGGTGCGTTCTAATGAATCACTTCAGTCGGTCCCTGGTCGTCCCGGTCGGTGATGAGGATCTACCGATGCCATCCCTGGATATTTGTATTGATTCACTTATGTTTTAAATAGCTTCGGTCGTGGCTAGTTATCACCCCACCGACATAGTCGAGCCAGCGAGCGATTCATTTGTCGCGTTTAAACCGATTAGAAATTTCGAGTAAACGTAAACCGCCATACACTTTACAGGTTAAGTCTAAGACTGCATTATTTCTTACCATCAGGTAAGATTGCAGCCAAGGGCTAGTGGAATCAAAATATGAAATTAGACCCAGTAATTTATGTGGTACATAAATTACTGGGTCTAATTTCATAATTCAAGTCATGAGTCCCCCAATTACTCCTTTTTGTAAACTTTATTGCACAAGAAAAAACAACGTGCCTACAAGAGGCGAACTCAATGCATAGCATTCTCTACCAGTCAACCACATAATTTTAAACATACAGAAACCAAGAAAGAAAGGTATACGACTAATATAGAAGCATCAAAAACCACTCCACTTTATAATGGTTTCTCGAACAAACGGGTAATCACTTCATACCATTTAGCAGTGGACAGTAATTTTTTTACCTATAATGTTCTAAACGTTCACCACAGAATGGAAAAAGGAATACTTCATTAAATTTTTACCCGGCTAAGTTTGTTGTGGGCTCTTCTTAGACAAGGGCGCGTTTGGAACCCTCGTAGCTTTAGGTTTATGTTAGCGAACGAAGTTATCACCATTCCCTTACAATTATGTAAACATATATGTATGAACGCTTCATAAGTGCCTGTGAAATGAATAAAGAAATTTTGAATTTGAATTCCAATTCTTTCTAAATTGAAGCTGTTTTATTTTAGAATGAAATCATGAAATCATGAAATGAATGTTTAAAATCTCCCTGTTCATATCAGGCGTGCATAGTCTTTACCCCTTCAAATAAAACATCTACTTAAAAACACTTTTTACCACCTTAGTAGCAGGTATGTGTATTTTATCAGTTTCTTTTTATTTTATTTGATTTTTTTCCGCCTTTTTCAGCTTGTTTTTCTCTTTTTTCTTGCCTCTTTTTTTTCTTTATGACATATAAGTTATAGGTTGTATATATTAATTTATAATTATTTATCTACTTTTGTTATTAATTTTTATTATTTTAATGCTATTTTGTGTACACCCTTACCCTTCTTCTTAACTTCATGTACTTTGGTAGCTTGCCTGGTAGTATATTTTCTTTCTTTCTTTAAATTGTGTTTTTTTTTTTGCTTTGTCTTTGGTATACAATAAAGTGTATTTGATTTGATTGATTTGAAAAGTTTGTGAGCTACCAACATTACGCGGGTGTAAAGTAAGACGTGCGCAGGCGTTTTCACTACTTTCGGACACAATAATGGCTGAATGAGCATACTGTATGTTCTTAATTTAATGCAGTCAACCTTGGTTAAATTCTAAATTTAAAATGTTACTTTTAATTTCAACCTTTGACTTTTGCGATCCAACTCTTTTCCTGTATTATTGATTTACTTTTATAAGAAATAATCGGTTATGTAAAGCCGAAGGCTGATTACGTATCTCGTGACAGGCTTGCGCCAGGCGTAAATCTTGCAATCACTGCTGTCAAACGTTGCTTTTTCATACAATAAATAAACAGAACTGTAAGAAAGCGAGCGAGATACGTAATCACCCTGCTGATTTGTGAGAACGTGCCTTTAATAAGCCAGTGGTATCTATAACCTTAGCTGAATGAATAAGGTATATTAAGGAACGTCTCGAAGATACTATAGTCATAATATCTTCAAGCCGTCATATATAACTTGAGCGTGCCAGTCCACATTAAAGTGTCCACATTTCCTGAGTACATAAAGTGTCAGCACCGGCTAAAGTGTTTTGTTGAATTCGTGTATTTCATTGCTGAGCAAAATTTTCACTGTAAATTTGTTTATGATGTTTTATAAAAACAATATACATACACTAGTATGTCCACATTATAGTGTCCACTTCCCATTTAGGCAGTGGACTATAATTGTTGTGGTCAGTTGGTAGAAATATTTATTTTTTTAATTTTATTTATCTATTTAATTTTCCGTATCGTCACTCGGGTTTCAGCTGAAAATCAGCAGCATGCATGTACCTAAAATGCATGGCAAATGCTGAGCTGTACACCCTTTCTAACTGGTGTTACACACAGACATTGTTACATTATTATAAGATGTATTGTTTGTAACAATTAACATGAATAAATGTATTTTATTTATTTCTTTCTTTCTTTATTTATTTAAATTATTCAAATAAACCAAATGTTGATTGCCACGTTGCATACTGATATCCCAGTGCGCAAGTGATATGAAGCGGTGATAGCTTTCGGGGGGCCGAGTTTAAATCCCAGCACGCACCTGCAATGTTCCAAGTTGCGTGCGTTTTAGGCAATTAAATCAATCAATCAATCAAAAATACTTTATTGCACACAAGAAATAAATAAAAGAGAACAAAGGTACAAGTCATTTAAATGTGTGTAACAAAGGCGGTATTATCATTTATAGTGATTTCTTCCAGGCAACCGTTATGAGTAATTGACTCACATATGAATCTTTATAGCGGTACGCAAAGCTCTTAATAATATACATACATATTATTAATGAAAAAACTAGTACATATCTTCTATATATATAAAATATATAGATATAATTTTTTATTTTTATTTAGTTTAGTTTTTTTAATTATTCTATTTATGTTATAGTGTAGTGCGTAGTGATGGGTCATAGATACCAAATAAATAAATAATAATAAAATAAATAAATAAATAAAAGAGAAAGTGTGTGGGTATGTTCCGTATAGGCTTCGAAACGGCTGGACCGATTTCAATAAAACTTTCAGGGAATCTCCGGATTGACCTGGCTAGTAATCCTGTAAAGTTTGGTGACGTTTGGAGCACTCCTATTTTTGAACTGTCAAATACAGCTTTTATTTACTATGATGATATTCTATTGTTGGGTGTACGTGGGTGAAGATAATGATCTTCACCCGCTCGAGAGGAGAATAGAAGAGAATGAATACGGATAGAAATAAATGATTTAATATATTATGAGACTTAAATTAAAAATTTAATGATTTAAGTTTATTGTTTAAATGAAATAAAGCAAAATCTAGCCCGGCGAAGCGGGCTGGGTACGCTAGTATAAAATAAACTAAAACAGTTTAAAATGTCAGTTGCTTCAACGGTGAAGGAAAACATCACGAGGAAACCTGCATGACTGAGAGTTCCTCGTAATATTCTTAAAGGCCACCAATCCGCACTAGGCTAACGTGGTGGACAACGGCCTTATCCCTTTCTCATCGTGGGAGGAGGAGACCAGTGCTCTGTAGTGGACCCTTAATGGGTTGCTATGATGATGATACTGATACCGAATCAAGTCATGTCATCTTTAACTACATAAAAAAACAATATATACTAATAGCAATGTAATAGTCACTTAAGATACATAAATATTATGATGTTAAATGGCCAAAAAGGAATCTTCCAGCTTCAGCAGTACGTATAAAAATACAAAACTTTTAATGAAGGTAAGATAATATTTTGGAACGAAATCTGATCATCTTGACTAAACGTTCCGTTCTGCCCCTTGGGAAAAACGATTACGCACCGAGGGTTCCGTATATTTAGAGGAAACGTCTAAAAACTTATTTCGTTAGATAGTAGCAGTACAGCTTTTTGAGAGAGCTCGTCCGCGGAAGAAGTACGCCACGCATATTCCTGCCGTCAATAAATTAGAGACATCTGCATATCGTCTGCGAAAGGTGCAGAAGTCGTTTGTGGGATTGAGTATACGCTTTTATAACATGATTCCTAAAGTAATCTTGGACTTAAAAATGCATAAGTTTAAAGATTGTGTTAAAACACATTTATTACAGCGAGGTTACTTTACAATTGATGAATTTATTAATGACAAGGTTGCTTGGAAGCATCCGGCTCCGCTTTCATCTCTCACAAGATAGAAAAATGAATTTTAAAATGCAAAATGTAAATTGTTGATATTAGAAAATAGCAACTGCTGAGTTTCTTGCCGGCTTCTTCTTGGTGGAATCTGCTTTCCTAGCCGGTGGTAGAGTCACTACACACAGCAGACTTGACGTATCAAAAGTGCTTATATTAGGCCCACTTGAAATTTTGAATTTTTGAATTTCAAGCAGTATGGTTCCGGTCTCAAGAAGAATATTCTTCAGAAGATTCTTCCGAAGAATAAATACAAGAATATGAGGCTTAACACCTACGTCTGGGGTTGTCGGACACAGCATGGCAATATCTAGGACGTGTTATTTCCATACCCTACGAAGTTTTATTTATTTTTTATTTATTTAACTCTTTATTTGTACACCACTATGAAAATAGAAAAAAAAAAACAAAAGAAATACAAATACAGAAGTAGAATACAAAAGTCGGCCTTATCGCTTAGTAGCGATCTCAACCTTTGGATTGTTACTCTGTTTATAGGCGTATGTTTTCCATTTACCATCAGGTGGGTTCGTACACTCGTCCAACCATGCTTGGTTCGTAAATTATAATATGTAAAAAAAAAAACTTTATTTTCAGGCAATAACTACTTAACCGATTCTCATAACACTTTGTATACATATTCTTGGAAGTGTTAGAAGTAATATAGGAAACTTTTTATCCCGACATTAAGCTCGGTTCCTTTGGGAGGGGGGATGAAACTGTTTGACGATTTTACACCATGATTCCGACCTTATAACCGATTTAAATAATTATGTTTGTATTGTGTAGAGGTTATATGTTTGGAGATAGAGTAAAGACACTTAGCGGACAGCAGGAAACCCCTCATTTAAGGCTTAGCTATACTGAATACTTTAATTTTTTTTAGAACTACAACTAAATTTAATGCCACATAAAAAAACAAAATCAAACGCAGACGAAGTCGCGGGCAATGGCTAGTAATAAATAAAACAAAAAAAAATGAAGATGTAAAAAAAAAATATATATATAACATTTAAAAAATTATAAAAAATTGCTTTGTTCCCAGAAACATAACTGCATAGCCCGCATATAGTGGAAAACTATAAACCTATAAACAGCAATACTTCGCAGGGCATGTAAGGAAAATTTCCTACAAAGTGCCGCCCCGTGTAAATCAACCTGAGACGTAGTTGCTAAGTTAACGTCGTGTTTATAAATGCATGTAATGCCTATTAATAAAGATTATTATTATAAGCACGAACAAACTCATGAAGGTTTGGTTTTTCCAATTGTGCAGAAACTCTTAACTCTACTGCAGAAACTCTTCAGACCAGCGTTAAGCCCCAGCCCATTTAAAGGTACAATCAAAAGTTGCGCATGACATGTCACAATATAATTCTTGATGGGTATACAACAACAATAAACTTACATAATCTAATCTGAACCTTAGACAATTTTATCTGTATATTATTAGTATTTATGTATATTATTCATAAAAATATTCATCAGTCTTTTTAGTACCCATAACATAACCTACGCTTACTTTATGGCTAAATGGCGATGTGTCAACTGTCGAAGTATATTTATTTATTTTTTTATTTAATTAAATACTTTTCGTACCTACTAACTATTACAACAACAACATTTTTAACAAAAAAATTACCATTCAAAAATGACCAACTAAAAAGTAAATAAATTTTATATAAATCAAGCTTAATACGATGTCCTCCAACTAGCTTTTAGACGAAGAAAAAATACTACAACTACTACTAGCTTTGATAGAAAACGTTAGTGTAGGTACACTGATATAATGAATACATCTGCGTAACCTTTTCGAGTGTACCGGCGAGGGTGCAGCAGTAATTGCGGTTGATTTGCTGTAATTTTTTTAAGAATTTCGTTGTCTGTATCCGAGCTCTCCATTAGATCTATATGAAATTTAAATGGGACCATTTTGAAATAAGCCTCCTTAGGATAAAAAAAGAGTTTTGTAAATCCGTCTATAAGTGGCGAAGTTATTCCCGAACGTTCATAAAACAGAAAACAGCCGAATTGATGACCCTTTTTTACCCTTAAATACCCTTATATACCAAGAAACCCGCGGGAAGAAGAGGGGCTGTATTCTGATCTGCCGTGACCACACGGCATAACAAGCTAAACATGTGGTTGTGTAACCTTAAGCCTGTCTAATCTAGGGATTTCCATTGTTTAAATCGTAAAAACATTAAAATTCATTAAATACTAGCGTACCCAGCCAGCTTCGCCGGGCTAGATTTTGCTTTATTTTATTTAAACAATAAACTTACATCATTAATTTTTTTATTTAAGTCTCATAATATATTAAATCATTTATTTCTCTCCGTATTCATTCTCTTCTCGAGCGGGTGAAGATCATTATCTACACCCATGTACACCCAAAAATAGAATATCATCATAGTAAATAAAAGCTGTATTTGACAGTGTGACAGTTCAAAAATAGGAGTGCTCCGATCGTCACCAAACTTTACAGGATTACTCGCCAGGTCAATCCGGAGATTCCCTGAAAGTTTTATTTAAAATCGGCCCAGCCGTTTCGGAGTATAAGTGGAACATACCCACACACTTTCTCTTTTATATATATAGATGCCGTAGTGTGTTACGCTGTTAATAAATACTACACTGATTTCCTAACCTAGCCTAATACTCAGTATTTATCTAAAGAAGCAAAATATCCCGACCGAAACCCAGATCCCTAGATCCGATGTCGAACATACTGAATACTAGACCCACGAGGTAAGATCATTATATAAAAATAAAGTTAATATTATGTTCTCCTTAACAATGAACACGAAATACGCCTCTGGCTATGGCTTCATCACTATAGAAAAGATCTCCATAGCAATGTGTTCACTATATCTCAAATATTTTATATGGTATCTATACCAATAAATTCAATACAAGTGTTTGTTTGTAATTTCAGTATGAAACAAAACAAACCAACAAAACTTTCCCGTATTTAATATTATTAGAATTAGTATAAGAGTATAAGTAGCATGATACCCGTTTTCACTAACGACAAACAAGGCAATTCCTTAGTAAGTAAGACCTAATGAAAGATGGCGTACATTTCTATCATATCCTAATCACACATTTACCTTTTACAATTCGATTTATACAAGCTACCTAATAGGTAACATAATAGGCATATAACCTAACTTGTCTATGATTCTTGTGACAATGTATTTTGTGGTGTATTTTACGTATGAAGGTTATTAAAGAAAAACCGAATTTTTTTCATGTGTCAAGGGTTAGTTTGGAGTTCCATAAACATTATGCAGCTCCGAATTTGTGTTGTAACTTTGGGTGGCCTATCTAACCTAACCTAACTAATCTAAGAGTTGGTGAAACGTATTTTTCCTTTACGCATCACCCAAAAACGGGCATTAGTATGAGTAAAAGTATATGTAAGTCCGGTGGTTTGATTCTCGTAAACTGTTTAATTTAACATTCACTTTTGTAATTATTAGTGACGCTATCCCCTCGTATGTCCAAAAAGGGGGCGGCACTTGTAAGAGAGCATGCATTTGACATTAGTAAATAGCTATCAGTAGTACATACATACAGACGATTTCGAACGACATAACTTTTTTAGCGACTTCGTCAATATAAAAGTTTGGCAAAGCCTACCAAGCGGCAAATAGGAAAACAGAAAATTTGCGGGGATGATGTCGCGGGCAGTTGTAAGTATGCTATAGATACGCGTAACAAAGATTTTAACGAAGTTTGAAACTTTTTATTTCGCCGCGGGATTTATTGTGTAAGAATAGCGGTTGAAGGTTTGTAAAGGAAAAATATGCTTACCAGACATTGTATGCGAACAAAGTCACATGGAACTGTTAGTATTAATATATACTTTTAAATTCAATGAAAAGAAATACTTCTCTCGCGTAACTAATAGTCGGCCCCTTATAGTAGCGGGTAGCTGCTCTACAAGTTAAACGTAGAACCTTCTAACATGCTTCAGCTTATGAAAGCTTAGTGATTAATTTTACTCAAGTGATATTTTATTATAAGGAGAACTAGAGTGTCATAGCTCAAAAATTCGCTATGATTACGAGTAAGTCTCAATGGGTTGGTCTCATAGTTCGGAGAACCTATGGACGTTCGGTTGGGACCCCTACGTCCATAGGTTACAGTTATAGGGTAGGTGAGGTTAGGAATGGCGACCCCGCACCGGATAACGGTGAATTCCAAAACGTTTTTTGTAGAGCCAGCAAACCTGACATTTCAAAGTGCTTATTGAGTGAGCCTACCTAAAATAACTGCGACGCACGTGTTTGTATGGCAGTTTTCAAGAGATTGAGCGCTGTGATCAGTGTGTGGTCGATTGCTGCGGGGGTTTGTATGTGTTGTAAACAGAGCTACACTTCGTAGGACATGTATGTTACACGTAACGTTGTCGTTGTTGGTCCTGAGCGCGAAAACCTGAGGCAAAAGGCTTCGTCAAATCTCCACGCTGGGTAGACGGGTTGGTGATCGCAGTAGATGCTGCTGCTCGTACGATACCTACGGTAATAGGAGCGATGGTGACAACTGTATTATGTTCTGCCGTCACCAAACGGCACATGTGCCTGTATATGAAGTCTCATGTGCCTGTAACTACGCTGGCAACCAGGCCCTTAAGATCGTAACACAGCCATGCTTGGCGGCAGAAATAAGCATAGCGGTGGTTCCCCGGACGAGCTATGTTACTAAAAACGCTACTATACTCTCAGAAACTTTCCAAGCTATCTCACTAAATCACCTCAAAAATAATTGTATGTAAATATAGAATGAGCTCTCTCTCCATCGCCCAAATGACTCTGGATTTGATGCTCAAAATTGTGTTTCAAAATACTTGAATTATTTTGAAACCCAATTTTGAGCAGTTACTAGTATTAGGTTATCTTATAAATTACATATTTTTTTTGGGTTGATTCCCGGGTTTTGCTACAAAAATTATTTTATTGTATATGCCCGCCAAACCCGCAGTAAAGCTAGGTGGTGACTCTACGACCTACTTCACTGTTGGAGAGGAGCCTTTTGCCCAGCAGTGGGACGTTAATATTCCGAGTGTGTGTATACGTGTTCTTTTACTTCAAATCTAAAACGAAAGTCTTACATTTTTTTTAAGATAGCCACAATGGATTTACTGTAACAAAAGCTGTAATCAGGCAGTATAAATTCGGGTTCTTTAGTTAAGATATTGTATGAAAATTGGCAGTACGTTCGGCATCATTTCCCGAGCGGTCGTGTTCACTGGTCGACGACAAATCTTGCCTACTGGCGATAAGATCCCGCGAAAGATTGATAAGTTTCCTAGAATAATATTCAGCTATTAAAACTAAAGTTATTGTGATGTGCAATCTCTCTATTATAAATAATTAATGTGATATGTGACTTTTGATTTTTTGGACTTTTAAAATATTTCTCGCATCTGTTTTGGTAAGTTGTCCAACTATATTTTAATGTGATAGTTTAGTAAAATATAAAATAAATAGCTGTAATTCGAATAATTGAGTGAATTTAATTTGTTATGTTTAAGGCTTTACCGTTGATCTTTTTCAATTCAGAAATTAATGAAATAGTAACCGATAGTAGTTAGTAGCTTATTTAATTTATATTCTCATACATTCACTCAATTCAGTGCTAAATGCACTCTTTGTCTTTTTTGTCTGTACCTATGTTACTTATACATCGATTTTTCTATTTCGCCAAATTGCGTGTTTTTCAAGCCTAATATGTGTTATGTTACTTATAATACAAAAATCAAGTGCACATACCGTAAACACTTATTTACTTACAATTTATTATAAAATGTAACTCTAACTTTAACAGTTATGTGCTTTTATTTAATAGAACAATTAAAATATCACTTGCTTCAACGGTGAGGGAAAACATCGTTAGGAAACCTGCATAAATCAGAGTTCTCCGTAATGTTCTCAAAGGTGTGTGAAGTCCACCAATCCGAACTAGCTGGCTACGGCAATCCAACGTGGTTGGCTACGGCCTTAACGCCTTCTCATTGTGAGAGGAGACCCATGCCCAGTAATGGGCTGATATGAAGTTACAAAATATCATCTTCACCATCAGGTGAAGATGATATTTTGTAACTTCATTTATTAATATAAAGCTATTTTGTGGATGTCATTAATTAAACTATACTTACCTCTAGCAGGCGATGCTACAATTATAGAGTTCGAATGGAATAATTAATCTACGTTCGGAGTAGAGACTTTGGGACCGTGGGGACCGGAGACACGAGCTCTTTTTAAAGAATTATCAAAAAGGGTTATCGAGTCTACCAGTGATCCTAGAGCGGGCAGCTCCCTTGGCCAACGAATTAGTTTGGCCGTCCAAAGGTGCAATGCTGCCAGCATCTTAGGAACTGAGCCTCGCTGCGGTGGTTTAAACAGAAGTTTTAGATTTTATTTACTTTTACATAGTTTAGTTTAGGTTATATTTATTGACATCATTATTTAAATCATATAATTTGTTGTTATAAATAAATTGAATATACTTTTTTAAAAAAAATCTACGTACGCATTAATAATTATGAACATAAACTACGCACAAGATAAACACTTCTTCCACAGCTTAATTGATTTGCTAAATAAGTGCATCGTATTTGCGCCATTTTCATTACTTTTTACTGGGTCGCTTTACCTCGACAACCTACCTGGCGCAGCGGTGAGTGCTGTGGTTTTTAGCTGGAGGTTCGGGGTTCGGTTCGCGAAAGGGGTAATTTGGAAATTTATGATTTCAAAATTTTCTCTGGTCTGGATTGCTTAGGCCGTGGCTAGTTACCAACCAACGATTTAGCGTTCCGGTATGATGTCGCGTAGAAACCGATTAAGGGTATGGTAAATATAACAGGCTAACTCCTTAACAGGTTAGCCCGCAACTATCTTAGACTGCATCATCACTTACCTTACCACTTATCAGGAGAGATTGCATTCATGGGCTTACTTGGGAATAAAAGAAAATCTTTTCAAATCAAATTAAATACACTTAAAAAACGTAGACGAAATTAAAAAAACAAGCATTGAAAAAATACACAAGTAGTATAAAAATATATGTATTTATTTTGCTGTGCTTTGCAAAAAAGTACTAGTTACGTAAAGCAAAAATTATGAAAAATATGTTTACGAGAAATGTAATGTTTTTCATTATCATCATCATTCCATTGGTATTCCATTGCTCCTCTATTGCTATTTATTTTACTACTCTCTCTCTCTGCTACTCTTCATATAAGAGAACATAAATTAAAGACTAACCGATCGTTTTTATAAGATAGCAACTGGGACCGCCATAGCAAGCACGATGGACTGCGCTTATCATCTTACTCCGAACTGATACTCTTTTTGAAAGAAAGTTCCAGGATCTTCGGTACGTTGTCAAACATGACATCGAGGTTTAAGTTTATCGTACCACTTAGTAAAAAAGTAGAAATCTCGTCTTGATTTAGCCCGCCGAAACAATAAACCATCCATTAGGTAGGTAAACAATGTTGATTGCTAAGGCTGCTAGCCTTTAGAACGCCTTTCTAGGTCCGTTAATATATATGTATAACAAAATTGGTCCAATTTTTTAATGTTGCAATTACCAGCGTTTCATAGAAGATGTCTAGGTATTCTCTTTTGATTTTAATTTACTGGCATAATATTGTGGTAGGGAAAGGATGTATAAAAATAGCTGCATCCTTTCCCTACCATAATATTATGCCAGTAAATTATTAGTATTCTAATTTTAATTTTTGATTATAATTAATTATTGATATTTTTTTTTTATATAAATTTTTTTGATGAGAGTGTCTTTTATATTCATTTTTTATTAATCTTCAGTTTATATTGTATTGTATATGGTTCCACGACCTGAAATAAAACTTTTTTATTTTTTATTATTTTCTTTTAATTGCATAAAACGCACATAACTTCGAACAGTTTGTGGTGCATGCTGGGATTTGAACTCGGCCCCCCGAAAGAAAAGCCGAAGCCTAACCACTAGGTCATACCACGAAAGTGTGTTTGTTTGTTACCTATGATCGCCACAACAACTGCACTAATTTCGAACAAAATGCATAGAGGTAGGTTGCATCCTGGGGACACAAATAGTATACTAAAAGGAACGAGGAAGAACTAAAAGTTCTCGCGGAAATTTTGAGAAAGTCTCGGGCTTGCAGCAGCTATAAGTATCATCTCGAATATCAGACTGAGCTATAAGCGTGACCGAATTTCTATAATATGCAATATATCAAAACTAAAATCAACTCAACGCATAAATTGTTGCTAGTCGCTACCTCGCTTATCCAGTTTTACGCTTGTTACTTCCTGGATAAATCGGATCGGTATGAAATATATCGCTTTGACGTCAATATTATGAGAATTCCATGAGATTTCTCTCTATAAACGGCTTATGGTAACATCTGCTTAGGAAATATCACAAAGCTCGAAAAGTACAACTATAGTATTTAGGATTTCTTCTCGGGTCGTTTCTTTAATAGCCCTTTAATTCACCATATCTTTTTATTAGTGGTAATACGAATAGCACTTCGTACATTTAGTTCAGAAAATATATAGCTCCATAAAACATCAAGGATCCTTAAAACGTGAAACTTCTTGAGTGAGATTTATTCCACGAAAGAAAAAGAAATGCGTATGTATTGTTGTAGTATATTTATTTATTTATTTAAAGCATAATTTGGACTTAAAAAATTTAGTGTTTAAAAGATGTTCAACACAAATAACTGTTTTCTCAATTTTTCTCTTATAAGTCGAACCCAATTTGTATTTTACTTTATCATAAATTCCATCTAGTTAATCTTGTTTTAAATATGATCGAATTGAACAGAAAATCGCAAAAGTCACTCTTTGTCTAAGGTATTTATTTATATTGATTCCATTTTTATATCAGGAATTTTTTTTTGAAAAATAATAATTAATAATACAAATGGTAAAAGTGCTATACTGCTAATGGTGGTCGGTATTTTGCAAAATAGTTTTTAATGGAACGCTTTGTTATCTACATAAGGATATGAGATTGTATAGATCTATATTCTGATCGTTTATTATTGTCAAAATGGCAACATTTATATCGATTTTAAAGAAGCAATTATTATATATGTTCGTATGTAGTACTTATCTTATTGGTAAGTATTACATTGTATCAATCGGAAGTTCGAGTCGAAGTCTGTCTTTCTTTGATTTTTCTAATCCAACTTGTCCTCGTTGTGAACCTTGGTAATTGATTTCCGTGACCTTTTTCATTAACTCACTCCCACAGAACTGAAGATGGCATAACTAGCTGTAAATATTTTTCCAGAAAGTTAGTTAGCTGTAAAGATGCCTGAGTTAAAATATATTATATAATTTGAGTATTGAAATCCAATTACCATATGCTGAGGTAAAAGGAAAATGGCATCGGATGGGTGGGGAATGTAAGTGTAATTTATTTAGTATCTCGTTATTTAACACCTAAAATACTTGTCCAATTAAAGTGAAACTGTTTTTTCTCTCAGTATTTCTTTAGATTAGTTCACTCACCAAGCAAAGTCTTCAGCTTTGTACTATGAGTACTTATATAGATACTTAGTATAGATATTGAGTTAAGCGTAGACCATTAGCGCTGCTTCCATACGGGTTGGCAAGCTTAAACGATGTTAGAGATAATCAACAGCACGGCATCAATGAGCAGGGGATAATTATCTCCCCGGGGAAAGGATAAAAATGTTATCTTCTCCCACAGCTCAGAGTACTGGCGCACAAGTGGAAATATTATCAAAATAATATATGCGTAATAATTTACGGGAGTAAACTTCTCCTATCCCATGTTCCCGCGCTTTAGCAGGTGAATCCGCTAATTAAATCCCTCGTGAGGGGATATAATCGGGGGATATAATGTTTGTCTCCTGACTTTGCTAGCTATGCAGTACCGACACGTTAACGAGCTCTTCGAGGCTTAAAGAGATATTTTCAAATCCGGATTTTAGGCATTACCTAGGAATCGCATCTAGCCAGTACCTCGTGATCCGTACTCAAGCATATCATTAAAAGACTTCTAAGAACTCAAACTACAGTCCGCCTTTAGGATGATATAGCTTCAACAAATATGAATAGGTTTGATGATCTCCCTGGCGAGATGGTGAAAGTTGTGGTTTTAATTTAGAGGTCCTGGGTTCGATTCCTTGCAGGGAGAATAGGAGAATTATAGGCGACAATTCGTTAACGCAGGCGAAACTACATAGTCTCCAGCACCGACGCAATGTTGCCTGTTTATCGGTTTTTTACCGGATATACTTCGGTGAGTGTGCTCAGGAACTTCACAATCTTGTTCCCCCTTCCCCGTTTTACCACAGAACAGCGAGACACCGAGAGCGGTGGCATCCTTATGTGGTTGATATCCCATCAACACGCACGAAACGTTTTTTATCCACGTTTCTGATACGTGCCGCTAAGATGTGGAACGCCCTCCCGGTAACTGTGTTTCCTGCCACGTATAATTTAAGTACCTTCAAGGCTAGAGTGAATAGGCTTTTTCTAGGCAAGCGTGCTCCAACCTAGACCTCATCATTGCTTTCTAACGGGCATGATTGTCGTCAAACGCTGGTCTATCGTTAATAAAAAAAAAAAAAAAAAGGACAGATTGGGAGTTTATAATTTCAGGATTTTCTCTGATCTGGTCTGTTAGGAGCCTGGCCGTGGCCAGTGGCTGATGCCGTGACCGTGGCCAGTCACCATCCTACGGACAAAACTAAGCGTTATAGCGATGTCTTGTAGAAACAGATGTAATATTTTATCGGTCGGGCTTCTGTAAGCCCATCTTAGACTGCATCATCACTTACCACCAGGTGAGATTGCAGTCAAGGGCTTTCTTGTAGTGGAATAAAAAAAATTACCTATAAAACAAAAACACTGCATAGATCGATTCATTTATTTTATTATCTTTTCAAGAACGTCTAGATTTCTATTTCATTCTTTCGCCTTTTTTTTATATTCGTCTTTAAGTCTTGGAACTTCGTATGAACATGACGGTAAAAAAGGTGAATGTTTTACTGCTATGTTCAATTTATTCTTAAATGATCAAAAATTCACCTTTTTTATCTGACCCTCAGGTCAGATTTTTTAAGTAATTAGATTTCAAGAAAAAGAAAAGAGAGCGACAATTTGACTTTGATTCTACGATATAAAAATAGCCATTTGTATGAAGAATCCCTCCTATACTATCCTCTTCTTTATACTTTTAAGCCCTGGTAACATGAACGATTCTGCCTACGGCCTTTTTTATTTTCTACATGAAACGGGAGCAATGCCATATCAAAAGAACACTTTCCAATAATGTCTTTAATTCGTCTTTTAACGAGAAGCCAGTGCTACTTAAATTTATTACGATGAGGAAAATATTCGAATCTTTTGATTTTTGGTAAATCGCTTTCTCTTGACATGATAAATAATAGTTAAATAATACAGAGTTGATTGGAAGTAGAGATCAGCGTGGATCTCTTTTGTTTCGGAAAGCCAATTCGAAATTTAAAAAAAAAGATCTTTATTATCTACCAATTACCTCCCCACTGCACACGTTCTTCACGGTACGGGAATTCTTGTAAGATAGATAGAAGATAGATAAGATAGATCTACCAATCTACATCTGGCAACGTGATGGATTAACCATCACGTTGCCAGATGTAGATTGGTAGAATTTACTTGTCTCAAAGAGCAATATAGAGAACTCTCAGGCATGAATACGTTACCCACCTATTTAACGATGTTTCCTTAACCTTTAAAGCAAGTCTCTTATTTTAATTGCTTAAAATAAAAACGCACATAACTCCGGAAAGGCAGAGGTGCGGGGTTCGAACTCGTTCTCCCCTAAAATGGAAACTGAAGTTTATTGTTTATTGTTATTAGGTACACGAAATAGGTAATAACTAAAAGAAGATCTAAATATAAGTAATAACAAGTTTTGTTCTAAGCTACAACCGAAAGTATGTGTATATAACTTGGAATTAAGTTAAGCAAAAAGTAAAGATAAAATTATAGTTGAAATAAAAAATAATATATATTTAAATTCCCTAAAGATTATGTGGAATAGTGCTTAATAATATGATTTTTAAAAATATTTATCCTTTTGTTAAAAATGCCAATATCAAGATTACTTGGGTATACGGTTATTGGATATACGATGGGATTTTAAAAGGAAGTATTGTTCTTGTGGACAAAGGGTTTAAGATATTTTAATCTTGTGTTAACGCGAGTATTTATAGTAATGAGCGAGAAGTCATGTTTTTTAGGCTATCAGCGCTAAAAAATAATAAGATTGAATGTTATTTCTCCAGTACTTAGAAACATTAACGTCTAATTATTAAAGTTAAAGCTCTCAAGCAAATAATAATTGTTTGTTCTGGTTCGTTATAATAAGTTCTGATAGCTCATTAAAATTTTATGATGGATTTCACAGAATATTTTTATTTGTAAACAGCTAACCCGCCTTTGCTTGGACCTACGGGTTTATTGGATTGCTGTGTTGCGTTCATAATACTATCTTTTTTTATTCCACTACAAGTTGAAGTTGAAGTCCTTGACTGTAATCTCCTCAGCAGGGCTAGCATAGGCAGGAGATAAATATTATATCCCCCGATTATATCCCATGACAGGGGATATAAATAGCGTATCCACCTGCTAAAGCTCAGGAACATGCAATAGGAGAAGTTCATCCCCGTTAATTAATACACAAATATTATTTGCATATTATTTCCACTTGTGCGCCAGTGTTCTGAAAGTTGATAAAGCTGTGGGAGAAGGTAAATTTATGTCCTTTCCCCGGGGAGATAATTGTCTCCTGCCCATGCTAGCCGTGCAGGAGACAAAAAATATATCCCCAGATTATATGCCATGACAGGGGATATAAATAACGTATCCACCTGCTAAAGCTCGGGAACATGCAGTAGGAGAAGTTCACCCCCGTTTATTATTACACATATATTATTTGGATATTATTTCCCCTTGTGCGCCAATGCTCTAAGCTTTGACAAAGCTGTGGGAGAAGATACATTTTTTATCCTTTCCCGGGGAGGTATTTGTCTCCTGCCCATGCTAGCCGTGCTGGTGGGAATGGTGGCGGGCTTACCAGTTAGGTATATAGCTGTTATACCCATACTCGTTATCGGTTTCCACGCGGCATCGTAAGGGACGCAGCTAAGTTTTTTGGCGGCACGTCCATGTCGGTAACCTGCCACAGGTATTAAGAGAGAGAGCTGTTATATACTGCGATCAGCAACCTGTCTGCCCAGCGTGGTGATTACGGGCAAACCCTGCCATTGGGAGAGGCCTTTAGTCCAGCAGTGGACTGTTATAGGTTAGAAGATGATGATGAAATAATTATTAATTATTTTATGAAACACTAACACTTGCTTGTGGCTTTAACGCATTGATTTAAGCCATAAGAATCCGTTACTTTGTATGACCGTGTACTTTGGTCACTCTCTAACTCTTAAGAGGAAAAATGCTATAAGTCCCTATTTTCTGAGTAACCTTTTTTTTTTTCTCGTGGTGAAATCCTCATGGATACCAACACACCACGGGGAGGTGCCGTGGTTACCGACTAAAATCCCCTTGGTGTGCACTTTGTAATGGGAACAGTTTCGCACACAACCACAACCCAGCCAGATGCGCCCTCAGACAGACCCTCCTCTGAGATCACATAAACACCATCGAAGGCACATCGGGAACACGGGGTGTCTTTCAACTCGAAGGCTTATCTCCAATACTTGAAAGAAACCCAGTCTCCATCTCCGGAAAAAAACCTAACCTAACCTGACAGGCATCTTAGAGGCATGATATTGTTACAACAGACAGAAAACACATAGGATAGCATACAAGAGCTTATGTTAGAGTGGTAAAATGTAAAAACCTCAGTAATGGGAGCTTGGCTGAGCGGGATTAATGCCCGTTTTCACCAACGACAAACTAGGCAATGCCCAAATAAGTAGCGCCTACTCTAAGGAGACCTAGTCATACGTTAAACCAATAGATGATAACATCTAAGTTAGTTATATATATATAATTCTCCTAAATAATTGTATTTTTTTATCTCTTTTCTTTTAGTTGTAGTATGTTATAATTTATTGTGGTTAATAAAAATATTTATTATTATATTAGGCGTTCGATTTAGGCGATATGTAGGTTTAGTGAAATCGGACATAATTCATCCGCATATACCGCGTATATATATTACGAAAACGATCTTTCTGGTTGTCTCCAAGTGCCACTTTATATTATTTGTATTCCCGCGCAAAACCCCATTTAAATCTTGCATGAGGATTTGAACCCAACTCGTAGAAAAATATCTGAACTGTTATTTGCTAGAAATTAATAACTATTATTTACATTTATTTATTATATAAACTCTCACTTGACAGATAATATTTTTACACATTATTGTACTTAATACCTACTTTTTTTAGTTCACTACAACTTAGCCCTTCAAAAAATTATTATTAATAATATTAATAATTTATTATTCAAGTAAGTAGATTTAATTTATAAGCACTTCTAAAACGTCAAGTCAGTCTGTTTGTAGTGACTCTACCACCGGTTGGGAAGGCAGATTCCACCGGAAGAGCCGGCAAGAATTTTAGCAGTTATTCAACATGATTTTGAAGTCTTAAATTTTTAGAACTGATGTTTTAGCAGAGCGGCCTGCTTCCAAGCAGCCTTGTCGTTAAGAAATTCATCAATCCTATACTAACCACGATTATTGAATGTGTTTTAAGAAATTGTTTAAACGTATGCAATGGATGGTCCAAAATGATTTTGGGAAACATATTATAAAAGCATATGACCAATCCCAAAATTGACATCTGTACCTTTCGCCGAAAGCCTGTGGACTATAGAAATTTCCAATTTTTAGTGCTTCTATCACTTCATTCTCCTGTTCCCGACTTGTTTTATTTAGTAAGTCATATTATTTAAGTAAATGAATCTTCGGAACGTCGTTCCTACCGAGATCTATCTAAAAATATCTAACATTTGTATTGATATGAAAATAGATAAGTTATCGTTAATATGGAAATTACATATTGTACTTGACAAAGTTCGGCTCACTTTGAGTAAAATTAATATGATAAGATTGCGCTCTGGCGGAACTAATCCTATTTACAAAATAACGTTCTAAAGTAGTTTTTAATATGAAGTACTTTTTTCATTTGGGTACTTATCCTAATATCAGTTAGGTTAGGTTCAAAAACTCTGTGCACGTCACTGTTGAAACACTACCAAGACACAAGGCGACCTATATAAGAGTCGTAGTAAACTTGCGTAAAAGACAATTGTGACATGTATCCGAGACGTACTCAACGTACATAAAAGCCACTTGCGACTTGCATACTAGACGTACTGAACGTGCATTAGAGACACTTGCTGCCTGTATACCAGATGTATTAAACTTTCAAAGCACTTGCAACCAGTATACGACATGTACTAAACTTCCATAAACGACACTTGCTTTTTGTATACGAGACGTAGTAAACGTGCATTAGAGACACTTGCGGCCTGTATCCGAGATGTACTTAGTTAATAACGACGACGACGAATAAACAACATTTGCAGTATACGAGACATACCTACTAAGCATTCCTAAAAGACACTTGCGACCTGTAAATGACACGTACTAAACTTACATAAACAATACATGCGTCCCGTATACGAGAGTACGAGTTGGAACTTGGTTTTAGCGACACTAAAACCTAATAAAACCTGTTACGTTACGCGGCGAAACATGTACTCGGACGTCTCTACAAATAAATATTATTTAAGGCCAAAATAGTTAAACTGTGAAGTTACCGAGATATAGGCTTTCAAAGTTTTACTGGTGATTGGTATATATTAACAAAGTTATATTATAAATATAGATAGATAGATAGCTTATAAAATCCGATTAGATGGAAATCCGTCCTTTGATAGAATATAATCCTCGTATTATTTAACTGTCAAACCCTAGTTAAATTCAGCGAAATGCGAATAGGCTTATTCAAAAAATATTTTTAACGCGGACAGTTTAGACAGAAAAGGACAAGATAGGAAGAAGCAACGAAACCCTCGGAGGACAATTTTTGTGTAGATACCATTCAGCGAGCGTAATTCTTTTAAATATTAAAGTTGGATTTACGAGATACGAAATATGAGCATTTCTTATGAAGGGGTTTAAGTACGGAACTTACTTGTAATTTATAGGTGAAATGTCTTATAATGTAAATATTCTTTCCATTACTTTTTAGTGTAAAAAGTATGTTTTTAAATATCAAAAACCAAGTGAGATTAAGAAACAAACAAAATAAAAATAAAAGAGGTTTTCGTAAGTTAAAGGAGTGTGTATTAATTATTTCCTCAACAATTTGAAAATAAACTTTACTTTATATTATGACAGGTGAGGAAAACATAATTTTACATGTTGCGATACATCTAAATGGAAAATTATATTTTTCTCACACCCAGATGTTCACTTTAGTTAACGAAGAGAGTCGAAACAAATTATTAAATCCCTCTGTTTGTAGCATTATTTTGAAGTTTCTGATAAAACTAAATAATTTCTAAATCCTGTGAGGCTGAAACTTAACCAACAGAGGCAGAATAATATGTTTCACATCAATTTAATTGTTTACATGTTACAATAAACTCTTTTTTTTATTCCACTACTAGTTGGCCTTTGACTGAAATCCCATCTTTTTGTTGTTGTTTGTTGTTGTGTGTGTAGTGTGGATACATGACATGTGTGGACACATACATTCTGACGGCCGACTGGCGCAGTTGGCAGCGACCCTGCTTTCTGAGTCCAAGGCCGTGGGTTCGATTCCCACAACTGGAAAATGTTTGTGTGATGAGCATTAACTGTTTTTCAGTGTCTGGGTGTTTATATGTATTTTCTAAGTATTTATGTATATATAATTCATAAAAATATTCATCAGTCATCTTAGTACCCATAACACAAGCTACGCTTACTTTGGGGCTAGATGGCGATGTGTGTATTGTCATAGTATATTTATTTATTATTATTTATTTATTTACATGACATTTATATAAAACAATACCAAACGGTTCCACGCCGCAACGTACCGGAACGCTAAACAGCTTAGCCGCACGTCGTCGTCTCCAGGGTGGTAAGTAGCCACTAGCAGTGGACAAAGATATAGTACTGACAAAGAGCTAGTATGTAATATTATCCATTACTAACTAACGACACAGCTCTATAGTTATATTGCGCTCTATTCCTGACGGAAAAATCCGCTCTTTATTATTTTCATGTATTGTTTACATTGTTTTTCTATTATGTGGCATCTTTTTGTTCTCCAAGAGTATACGACGGCTACGACCCGGCTTTGGATGACCTACAGTTCCTATTAGTCAGTGACCTGAGTACTTATTTCGTCCCTATTGAATAGTTATTTACAGCTATTTCACAAACTGGCGCACCCGACAGAGGCCTGTCATGCCATGTAAAGCAGCGCCATCTACCGGGTCCAATTGTTTTTCAAACCATCCCGGAATCCATTGAAATATACTGAAAATTTCATACAAATAAGTCCGGCCGATTAAAAATCATAAGAATCCCTACTAATATTATAAATATCAATGTAAGTTTGTTTGTTACGCTTTCACGCAAACACTACTTAACCGATCCTCATGAAACTTTGTACACATATTCTCGAAAGTGTTAGAAGTAATATAGAATACTTTTTATCCCGACATTAAGCTCTGTTCCTTTGGGAGAGGGGATGAGTGTTTGACGATTTTACACCATAACTCCGACAAATTATAACTGATTTAAATAATAATTTTTGTACTATAGAGGTTATAACATTTGTGTTTAATTTTGCCCAAACTGTGGTTGGAGATAGAGAACAGAACTCCTCAGCGGACAGCAGCAAACCCCTTATTTAAAGCTTTTTTAGATCTTCAATTAAATTTAATGCCACAACAAAAAACAAAATCAAACGCAGACGAAGTGGCGGGCAACAGCTAGTAATATATAAAACATGTCACAGAATTACAAAATAATATTGATGGATGTTTATGTATATTTCATAACGAATCACGCTGTAAAAATATTAAATCAATAGAGGCATATTTACTTTTCCATACAAACGAATTCAAAAAATTCTAAGTGTTTACTTATGACAAGCCTATTGAAGATAAAATACTGTCTTTCTTTGTCTCTCACCAAATTATATGTAATCAGACGAATTTACCTCCTTTTTTTTAAAGTGGTAAAGGCTTCGGCCTCCCTTTCGGTCCCCCGAAGTTAGATCCCCGGCACGCACGGTGACGGAAAACATCGTGAGAAACAAATGGAGAATCGCCAGACATGCCGGTTTTCGGCATGTCTGGCGATTCTCCATGTTTCTCAAAGGCGTATGAAGTCTACCAATCCGCACTTGGCCAGCGTGGTGCACAACGGCCATCTTATCCTGAGAGGATAGGACCTGTGCCCTGTAGTTTGCCGGTAATGAGTCGATAATAATGAAGCAAATAAAATACCTACTAAGAAATATTTTAAGTACCTCTAAGGTAATGCCAGATAAAACAAAAACCATTTCGATAAAGTACCTACTCAAAATTCATTTTCTCATATTAGTTGAAATGACAACTTAGTTAAATATTTTTCCGGGAATGGAATAATAATAATATGGTCTTTCTACTCTGGGCTGTAAGACCGACTTCAAATAAAGAAAGAATGTAATCAGTTCGACGAAATTTTAAGTGGGATTCGATGTTATACGATATGGATAAAATATACTTATCCATCCATACGTAAATAGGCTGATAGTAAGTTTTAAATAGTGAATAAGATTTATTTTTGGTGAAATAGAAAAGTTAGACTTGAAAGGTGCAATGATTGCGCTATTAGACTGATTATAGCCTATTTACGTCCCACTGCCAGAAAGGAAAGAGGGTTTCAAATCATCGATCGGCGTCTCTTGATCTGCGTGGCATGTAGATCTTTAGAAGCATAAAAATGTGGCAACACGGAACAAATCTACACTTTTTCCAGGTAATTTCAATTTAGGTGCTTATCTTTCAATTTTTGATAGCAACGAATACGTCTAACAGGTTTTTTAGAGTTTATAGAGGCAGATATTGATAAAAAAAATTACAAGTAGTTACAGTTTGAATCCTGTGTACGAACAAAGGATATTTTATACAAAACGTCACATACAATATTTTATGCAAATATAAAACAATATTCCACTGAGGGTCTGTGCCGTGTTCCACACATTTTCCGCGAAGCTTTTTATTTGCAAACGGATATTGGTTATTTAAAAATAGCATCCCGGCCATGTTGTTTTCTTACAACATTAATTATTGTAAATACATTAGTAATTCTAGCAAATATTTAATATAGTGCGAGGAAAATAACAAGCTATTAATTCAATCATTTTATTATTATCTGTTTACGACCTAAGTCTGTAGTAATATCAAGTTAGCAGAGTGTTTTTTTTTGTTTATTTGAACTCGCTAATTAGGCAATTATGTCGCTCGCTTCAACGGTGAAGGAAAACATCGTGAGGATCTCCATAATGTTCTCAAAGGTCTGTGAAGTCTATCAATCCGCACTTAGTCAGATTAATAAATAAATAAATATACTACGACAATACACACATCGCCATCTAGTCCCAAAGTAAGCGTAGCTTGTGTTATGGGTACTAAGATAGCTGTTGAATATTTTTATGAATATAATACACATAAATACTTATAATATACAGATTAATACCCAGACGCTGGAAAACAATCATGTTCATCAAACAAACATTTTCCAGTTGTGGGAATCGAACCCACGGCCAAGGACTCAGAAAGCAGTGTCGCTGCCCACTGCGCCATTCGGCCGTCAAAATTGGTGGACTTCGCAACGGCTACGGTAATGTGTTGATAGTAACGATGATGATCGACAAAGATGACGATTACGATCGTCACGCTGATCTCTGAAAGCAATATATATCACTTATTTTGAATAATCTTTTTTCTTTTGATAGCCTAATTTTTAATGAAAGTTTAGATAGATAGAATAGATGAAATAACTTTATTGCAACTAAACAATAACAAACAATACAAAGAAAAACAAAGACAAAAGTACATGAATTAGGGTGCACAGGTGGCCTTATCACTTAACACTTTAAGCCGCTTATAACGTCGCCTTTTCATCTTTTACAGGCAACCTAAGAAGCTATCAGTAAAACAGACAGTGGATAAATGGTTTAGGTAAGTATAGGCTACTTACGAGCACGCTTTACGGACCCTTAGAAGCCCTTTGTGTGACTTTGGAGCAATGGACGGGTCTTCCTGGCAGAGCCCCATTTCGAGGCTCGCTAACAAGCCCGCGTTACACTGTTAAAATCATTAGGGTTAATCACACAATCCAAAAAACACACAATCCAAAAAAAAATATTGAAGTGCTATGCAACGTAGCGGTTCGTAGAGTTAAAGTTTGAATAGGTCAAAGTAAGTAATCAGAAGTTGTAGGCGATTGAAGTTGCGGGGCTCACTCCAGGAGCTCTATTAGTCCTTTATATCAGGTTTGTGGCCTGGACATTATTACAGATAAGGATAATCATACCACAGGCCCATAAAAACAATGGAGGTATAATTAAAGTTATTCCTTTTTAGTAAATTGCTAAATTAGGTTCGCTTATGTGGTTCAGAGGATTCTTCCTGAATAAAATCGGAAAATAAGATCGCTGAATAAAGAATAAAAGGGTACATTCTAACTTAATCACAGACCAACCGGCTATGGTTAGGCTTCCCTGCATCATCAGTGTCCATTGTATGACCGTAGACTAGTGTAAAAACATATTATATACAGTCTAGGTTAGTGAACCCTAAAAACAAATAATCAAACTAAGAATAAGGATACTTGTTTTGCGGCAACATAAAACATGATTTTTTAAAGTACCAACCATATAGTAGGTGGCACGTCAAAAGAACGTTGATTGTGAGACAATTGTTGTTAGTGTAATTACTTGGGCATATACTATGAAACTTCAATGAAACGAGAATTTAGCATTAGGAATTGTGCGATTCATATAGCAAAAAATCAACGTCAACCTAACGGTTGTAAGGTTGACGTTGATTTTTTGCTATATGGATTTGCTATAGGATTGGGCAGGACACATTGTTGTGTGCCATGTGTTTTCTTTAGTAATAATTGAAGGACCCACCAGAAGTAGATATAACTAATCGTAAGTGGCAAAACATCGCCTATAAACGGAGCAACACTTAGCAGGACAAGCGAGGACCCTTCAAAGTGCCGTCCTTTGTCCATCAACCAGAGCTGTAGTTGTTGAACCTCATATTCCTGCAATTGAATTGTTTTTTTTATTTTTTTTTTTTATATTTATAGACGAGCGCTTGACTGCAATCACACCTGATGGTAAGCGATGATGCAGCCTAAGGTGGAGCGCGCTTGCCTAGAAGGTGCCTATTCACTCTTGATTTGAAGGTACTAATGTTGTAAGAACTGGGGAAAATGGAAGCTGGAAGAGCATTCCAGATCCTAGCGGTGCGAATTAGAAACGAAGATGCGAAGCGCTTCGTACGCGTCCGCGGTATATCGACCACGTAGGGATGCAGATCCTTCCGGTGCCTCGCGGTTCTATGGTAAAAAGGCGAGGGGGGAACTAGATGAAATAGTTCTTGAGCACACTCTCCGAAATATATCCTATAGAATACCGAAAGGCAGGCAACCTTGCGACGATGTTCCAAACTCTTAAGTTTTTTATTGGCTAGGTCACCGATGAGCCTTCTAGCACGGCGATCAACCGAATCCAGGGCATCAAGCAGATACTTGGCAGATCCATCCCATAAATGGGAACAGTACTCCATGCACGATCGAACTTGAGCTTGGTACAAGGTAAGAAGCTGTTCAGGCGTGAAGTACCGCTTGACCTTATTGAGGATGCCAAGTCTCTTGCCAGCTGTTTTTGCCCTGGATTCGATGTATTGTCCAAAGTTGAGGTTGGATGAAATATTGACACCTAGAAGCTCTAACAACCTTCAGACAGCAATGTTGCTTGGCGACAGCAAAAAAGCAAGCTTTACTTCTTCTAAATAATAATAATTAAATAATATATAAATATATAATATATATGTATAAATATATTTATATATAGAACAGACGTATAGTTATAGTACAGTTTACGTCTGCGTTGCACTGGAATGGTGAAAGCTTGTGTCTAAAATCTGTTTTAAACTCATGCTCGGCATATGTCTAATGGCAACGGCGTTTTTTTAACTTTTTGCGGGGTTAATTTATGGTATTCTATTTTATATTATACAAAAGCCTAATGTACTGTTTAAGTGATTCAATTTATACTCTTATATAAAACAGATCGGCTCACATACGTTTAATGGTAACGGCGATAGTTTATTTGTTTAAACCCACAAAATGGTGTGAGCATGGTCTGTTTTAACATTCCGCTGTTTTAAAGTCACGAGACGAATCTTACGAGAAGAGGTAAAGATACGTATTTTAACACAGTGTTAAGATGTTTTATTAGTGTAGAGCAGAGACAATTCATAAGTAGGTAGGTACAGAAAATTTTAGGCATGCAAAGGAATCCTTATTTCTTATTTAATTAGCGATTTAAAATACAAAACGTATAGGTATTATAATAAAAATGTACCCCTTTATAAAACCAGTCAAAAAAAATAAATTAATTCCCAACTTAAAGTTAAGCTCGGAATGCACGTATTTATATAATTGACATAAAATAAGCACTTTTGTAGTGTCTCTACCATTCGGAACGCAGATTACACAAAAACTATCAATTTTATAATTCTTTTAATTAATATTACTAGATACTTATATGGTTACCTGTAAGGAAAGTAAGCAATTTCACAAAAAAACCGGTTCAGCATTTCCAGAGATTAGCTAGGAAAATAATCTGACAGTCAGCTAGAAATTCCAAAATGTATTTGGGAAATGGTTTAGTTCAAATAATCATATAATCTTGGAAAAATAGCAGATATCTCAATATTATTTACTCGTAGATTAATTTATACTTCAATACTGTACTAAGGTAAAGTATTTTCTTAATTAATTTTTTTTTTAATCTATATTCCTCGGAGCAATTTTAATTAAATGGTGAAACTTTAGTTTGAATTCGCTATTATGTTTTTACCCGTATATCACATTGTGAAACGATATTTGTTCATGTATAAGATCAAAGAGACGAGATTATTGGAATTTAATAAAGCGTGATATTTTTATCTTCTTGTTTATTTATTCAGATCTCTGGAAATGTATAACATAAATGTTAGTATTATAAATGATTATGAGGTTCAGTTCAGTAAGTCGTTTTGTCTGGTGGGAGGCTTCGGCCGGACAAAAACGTGCCGCTATGAAATTTAGCGATCCGGTACGATGTCGCGTAGAAACCGAAACGAAAGGAAGAAGTCGGTCGGTTTTGTGAAAGCCTTATCACTTACCGACAGTACAATGTTTTAAAGGGGAAATGTGACGGCCGATTGTCGCAGTGGGCAGCGACCCTGCTTTCTGAGTCCAAGGCCGTGGGTTCGATTCCCACAACTGGACAATATTTGTGTGATGAACATGAATGGTTTTCAGTGTCAGTGGGTGTTTATCTATATACTACAAGTATTTATGTATATAATTCATATAAATTATTCATTAGTTATCTTAGTACGCATAACACAAGCTACGCTTACTTTGGGATTGGATGGCGATGTGTGTATTGTCGTAGTATATTTATTTATTTATTTAAAATATAGAGGTAGCCTCCTGGCGACGTTTCAAAGTTTATCAGAAATATCTTTAAAATACACAAGGGTAGTTAGAAATTGTGTAGCATGACAATATTAAAATTAATACTGTCTTCATATACCGTTTTTAATACCTTTGCATATATTACTAACTTTTTTTGAAATTTCTATTTTTATCCCGTGGGATTTATTTAAAATAACGTATGTCTCAGTCTTTATATAAAAATAAACTAAAAAGTTAAATATATTTGTTAGTTAGTTAGTTATAATGACCTGACATCTCTTTTACACGGGAATTTTTTTTATAATATTATTTGGAACTTGCCTTAGGTTTTGACAGGTTTGAAGAGATAGGTTTTGGCCAGTTCTTGGTAGGGTGATGGGCTTGGCTCTTCATAAGACATTATAATTTCTTAATAGTGAGGGTTATGAGCTCGCGAATCTTGGCAACGAATACATGGAACAATTTTTGGAGGGATACCTAGCATATTTTAATACTACATGACGGTATGTTCTTTCGTTTGTTGCGCTGTAAATAAAATGGATTTTCACTTTCATAATATGTGAGAGGGTGAGAGAAAGAAAAAGAAACAGAAGATGAATTTAATTTGCTAAGTAGGTACTCATGGCGTGACGTCCAGAAAATGGTAAGGCTGTATCTGGGGCAACCCTACTCAACATGCAAATCTTAATTACGGATCAGAGCTTAGAGATAAATAAAGCTAGAGTTCGTTGCACAAATTATTTTTTATTATACTGAGAAAGGGGTAGTAGGTTTGTTTGTGTTTTTGTATTTTGATACATCTCCAGCCTTGTTGTTGTTTTCAGTCGATTTGATGAATGAGGTGTCGTTGATTTGGTCTAAATGTTCCTGGTCTCGTTTGCTATGTAGTATTGGTTTATGGTTATTGAGCACTAAAACATAATAAAACTTTTTGAAAAGAATACAAATTTACAAATTCTAGGCTGGTACAATAAATAGTCGGCCTAATCGGTAACAAGCGATCTTTACCCCGCAACCTATCGCAGGTTTTGTATGAAATTTGGCATGCGTGTAGCCTTTGACATGGAAAAAAACATAGGCTATCTTTTATTCCGATTCCCTATGTAGTTTCCGAGGGAAAAATTAAAATTGTTTCCGAGCTAAGCCGCGGGCTGACAGCTTTGAAATTTGTAATTCATGACACCTATGCTATGGAAAAGGACATGTACTTTCTATGCCGATCTCTGAAATAATTTCCGTAGTATGATTTAAAACAGTTAAAGAGCGCGCGGGAAAAAAAACCTTAATCCACGCGAACGAAGTCGCCGGAATCAGCTAGGATTTAAAATATTTAAAATATTTAGTATTTAAAATAAGGGTAAAAGAAAAAAAAAGAAAGAAATAATAATAATAATGATAAGAACAATAGAAAAGAAAACAAATAAAAATGAATTTAAAATTAATCGCACAATTAAAATCGAAGTAGCTGGACGTTTACATTCTTTTAAAAAACTGCAGTAACTTAAATTTATTTGTGAAGCCCTAAAAGAATCAAACCGAGGTAGGTTTGGGTCTTTTAGGGCTTCACAAAATGGGAGTTGGATCCTTTGTCGTTTGATTGCGAACAAATGAATCTTGTACCGTAACTTATTATTTGTGTACATTGTGCTTGTTCATAACTTATCTACAAATAACAAGTCATAAAGAATAATATTCGTGATTGATTTGTTGAATTACGGCCAATAAATTCCCACCGACACCAAAAGCAATTCATAATTAGTGAACAAATACTGCGTACCAAAACCGAAAGAAACACGTATTTCTGTCAAACAAGACTGATTTAAAACGCCCTGAGTCATGATGGCATTGTAAATAGGTATGGTTATTTTTAAATAACATGGTTCAACTCACATGTTTTGTATTGTACTGAGATTTTTTCACTAGTTAGGAGTTTTGTTACTCTTAAGATCAGGTTTTCCATCTTCAAATTTAAGTTTAGAGATTAGCCTTAGAAAAGTCATAATGATAATACCTTGGATCGAATTCTGTATCATCATCATCAAATCAGTTCTTCCTTTGCCTCTTTAGGTTCTCTCGTGATTTTTCTAGGATCTAATTAGAGTTTTTTCTGTTACAAAAGTACATCGTCATCAACCACGTCCACTAATGAACGTCCATTGCTGGACGTTCATTAGTGGACGTGGATCTAACTGTTCGATTAGTAACAGCGGGGCGGGCTCTCTGAGACTCTCTCAGTATCATCTGCCCCTTTAGCAGTTAAAATATATGGTCAAAGTGTAGTTTCACCTACCTAAAAGCTCGCTATGCTTGGTCAATTGAAATTATAGATTAAACAAAAAAAATACCAGGTATTTCACAATTTGCATATTAAATTTAAATTCAAATTCAAAATTTCTTTATTCATGTAGGCCTATCACAGGCACTTATGAAGCGTTTGCTAAAAAATATAAAAAAATGGAAGACCATGGTATTCAGATATTCACTATAATACCCACAATGTTCAGGAGTGCACTTAGATCTTTCATTAATTAACAGTATTATTGAAGCTAAATACCTAGTTTCTAATATTAAAGTATTAATTTTATAAAAGACATCATTAAAGCCCACCAACCTGCTTTAGAGCAGTGTTGTGGGTCTGTACTCTATAAACCTGACTTCCCAAGGAGTGAAATAAAACAACTAGACTGACTCTAATACTGTATATTAGGCTTCTCTATAATTCATATTACTTATTACCTTCAAATGACTCTACTACCAGTTCGGAATGCTGTCTTCGGCAGAGAAGACCACTGGCAAGAAACTCTACCGTTGCTCTTTTATTCAATCAATTAAAACAAGACTTATAAACACAATTACAACATTATCATATGTTATAACGCTAGGCCCTTTGATACAAAACATATAAGACAGGTCAAACATAACTACTATTATCACTAATAACATCAGGACTTTTGAAACAAATTGTTTGTATAGAGCAACGTATGCTACATAAGCTATCTGTATGAAATAATGCTAGGGCTCCATATATGATACCTGAATAACCCAAAGGATATAAGAGATATACTTATCTGATGCTACATCAGGTACAACAATAGTACCAACAACTTTTAACAACTTATCTCAACTCCATCACCAGTATATACGACTCTTGTTTTGCCACAACAATATTTCGTTAAGTATGTCGTTTCCATTATAAATCATCTATTCCCAATTTGTAACGTTCTATCCACAATACTTTACTTAATCTTCTATTCTCAATTCATTAATTTAAATCCGTCCTCACTTTTCTTTGCCGCCAATCTAACTTGTCAAACCCGCGTCCCCCGCCATAGATCCTATACTTTTATTTGACAGTCTACTAAAGTCCATTATTCTATTTTCAATACATTATCAATGAGTATACAAACTATTATTTGTTGATATATTTAATATAATCAAGTGCTGTAATTCCCTATTTCCTAACACGTTCATACATATATGTTAACATAATTGTAAGGGGATGGTGATAACTTCGTTCGCCAAATTGAACCTAAAGCTACGAGGGTTCCAAACGCGCCCGATAAATTTATTTTTGTTATCACCATCTCACAGTAAATTTATATTAAGCTATGAAGCTAGAGCAATTCACACCCAAGCTTTTTTATCGTTTAAGTAATCATAATATTAAGAATTATATTACTAATATAACCCAATGATTATGAGGCATACTAAAGAAACATCTATACCTACTTAACTTTGGAGCGATAGTTGTTGTTAAAGTTAGGAAATCTTATTTAATATAGGTTATTATCTTAAGTTTCGCTATATTGGTAGAGTTTTGTCGATCTCAGTGAATATAGTAGTGGTATAGTGGTTTAGACTATACAAATAATAAATTTATTACCAGTATAATGTTAAAATAGAGTTATTTCTCTAATATTTTATTAATTATAATTAATAACTAAGATACTTTGAACTAATTATATATACTAGCAGCTAAAGGGGTGTGAATACAGTAATTAGTGCTCAGTTTCACATATCAAAGGGTTGTGTAGAACACTTTTAGTTTTTGGTGGCAGTAGAGGAAGAACCTACTACTGCTATGTTTATTTCTGATGCCAAGCAAAATTACAGTGGTTACGCCATAGGTTTATGATCAGAGGTTTATGTCGGCACTTTGTAGAGTTACTTGCTTGCCCTACGAAGTGTTGTTCTGTTTATAGACATTGGTTTTCCACTTAACATCAGGTGGGCCATCTGCTTGTTCTCTCTATGAAAGAAAGAACAAAATAATTTCTTAATTTAATTATCAAAGGTAACGCGTTCATAAATAAAAGGACCACTGAAAGTAGCTGCACTAAAAGCTGAAGATAAGAGAGAGATGGCGACGGCACTGCAATTTTTCGTTTGCGAATTTGACGTTTACGTCGAATGTCGAGACATCGGTCCAGAACGCTATCTACCATTTTTATTTATGTCGCGCAAAATTTTCTAATTTAATATCTATAGTAATAATGAAGCTGGATAGTTTATTTTTTTATTTCTTCAATTTTTTGTTTGTTCTATTCGAATTTTAAAAAACATTTTTTTGTATTTGATACCGCATTACCGTCATGAAAACTAAATAAAAGTAAGGGTGGCCGATGCGACAAGCTTGGTCGAGGTATATTGTGCAGATTATACCGGATAAAAGTTTATACGGGAAAACATTACTTTTCAGAGTTGTGCGTGTGTAACCACGCACAACTCTGAAGCTAGTACTAAAATATATATATAACGTGTGAATGAAAACCGGAATATTACTTCACCGGCTTTAGAGCTACATTATCAACTGTCTCTGAGACTTATCTGTGAAACTAAAACGCTAATAGTTGTCGAGTAAACCACTGCCATAGTTTTTCCTGAAATAAATCAGATACAGCCCAAATATCACATGCAAAATCAAAATCAAGTGACTCCTGTCACTTTATTAGGTACGTGTCGCGTAACGCAGGTCATATGCACATGTCTTTATTTTATCTTCAATAGCGTTTTTATGAGTAAACACTTCGAATGTTTTGCTTGTATGGAATAATGAATATGCTAATATGTACTTATCCACCATTCAATAGTATCTGGTAATTCGGTAACACGTTGTATATATAAACTACCTCTTGGGTTTATTACTTTAGCTACAGTCCTAAAGGAATTACAACATATAAGGTTAGCTACAGATCACAGAATCCTGGATGGGTGGGTCGGACCCCAAATACAGAGCTTTTAGGGATTTTTTTCTAGAAATTCTAAGTACCAGTCCGGAGTTAAGAAATTCGTTTAGTCGTTGTCACAAACGCGTGATAACCAAAACTAAATAAATAAATAAGATTGGGAATAAATAATAACTTCGAAAAGTTAGAGGCTGGGAACCCGGTTCCTCTGAAAGGGAGGACGAACTATTAACTACAAGGTATAACCCCTTTCATTAAGGCTATCACCGTTTCCGGTTGAACAAACGTTTGCTTTATCATGCGAACATGGACTTCTCAAGGGTGCCAAATTAGTCAGGCATACTTCTAAGTAAATTCACTGTACTTCAGCCAATATAATATAAACATGTTTTTCATTATGATTATCTACTATATCCGATGAATTCATAATAAATAGATAAAAATATTAAATTATCGATGTATGTACATAAATTACTTTGTGCATCCGACATCAAACAATTTATAACTAAATTGATTATATAAACAAATTTTAACACAGAAAGTATGCTCTAACCTTCACCGTTTAGGTATGTAAACACCTTGCCACCACCATGTATGCTCAAAGTTATTTGACTTTTATAGGATAGGAACTTTATTTCGGTACTCAGTCTGTGGCTTTGGCAGGTATAAGTAAATAATGTTAGTTTGGAACTCTCTTAGCTTTAGCTTTAAGTTTACGAATGTATCTCTATATTAATTTGAATAACTTACATATTTGCTGCTTTTGTCAATTTAGTGCATTTTAGATGTGACGTAACTCGGATATCATTTAAAAATCGGCTTAATATGCTGCACTGAGCACGTATTCTGGTTGATGAAACAGATAGGTATAATATTTCTGCATATATGCAGAATATTTCATTTATTTATAATTTCATTTATTTCATTTATTCAGAATATTGGTAAGGTTACATAATTGACACAATAAACATGGTGCCACGATAACTGTTGCAGTAGTATACTACTGTGTCGCAACAATTAACGCCCACCTCCAACAATAAATGTATAGTACCAATAAAACAAAAGTAGATCATAGTAAATGCCAATAAAAAAAGAAAATAAGAGTCAATTAAACAAAGATAAATAAAAACAATGAATAAGTTTCGAATACAAGAAAAAAAAAACAATATAACATGAAAACATGCAGCGACTTATTTAGTGCGGGTGTGTGTGTGTTTGTGTGTTTATATGCATGTGTGTTATGTGAATGTCTATAGTTTGGGCTTATTTAAAAAAATCTGTTGAAGTAGGAAGAATCACTTTATTAACTTTTCTACAATCACTATAGGATAAATTCCTAATATTGTATACAATGTCGGGTTTTTGACATTAAACAAAAATCCTGAAAGTGTTTTATTACTTCACAATGAATTACAAAATACTACTGTGATCATTATGCTATTTACAACAAAAGGTTAGCCCTTGACTACCATCTCACCTGGTGGTGGTAGCGAGGTAAGCTGTTAATGGTTATAGCAACCCCTAATCGGTTTCTGCGTGACACCGTACCGCAACGTTAAATTGCTGTTTAAACCCGTTCTTGTTAGACGCGGCCGAAGTCTCCGACCAGACCAAAACAGAGAAAATTCTGAAATTATAAATTACGTTATGTACGCAAGTATATGTATTCAAACGTATTAACTATGACTTAAATTGAAACTTATCACTTATTGTCACATAACTTTTATTAAATTCAATAGTCTGATAAATTTTGATTATATGAACAAACTGCTTGGAAAAGGATAAAAACAAAATTAAACTGAGCTACAAAAAAAAATAAACACAATGGTTTGAGATTGGCCGTTAGTCTTCAGTTTTAACCTTGTATCAGCACGGATTTATTAATAGTTTACGTTTTTAACACCCGAGGCAAAACAGAGGAGCAGAGTGTTTTTAAGTTTGACCACTTTGTCAGTATGACTGTCTGTTTGTGTTATCTTAGCGCCTAAATGGATGAGCAAGTTTAAACGCATTATTTTACATCATTTATTTACGGCGTTTTATAGGCCATATTATAATGATTCTGGAGAATTTTGATTTCATAGTTTTAATATTTAGATTTAATTTTTTTTTTGCAGAGGGCGCTGTGCCCAAAACGTAAACTTGTATAGTTTACGTTTACATTTGAAATGTCGTTTCATACAATTTGCTTTTCAAAGACTGCCTCATTTTTTCCTTAGCAAATTTTATACATATATACCTTAATCCGTGAAGTGGTGATAATTCACAACATGAACATTAAAGCGCCGACCTTTTTCAGGCAATGACAAATACATTATTTCATAAAGCCATTACGTTTTATGGGATACTTTCGCACTTTACGCTATGATTATATTTCGTAGAGATGTGTCCATATTGCATTAAAACTGAAAGATATATTTGGTGTTACAAGGCTTTATTTCATAAAACAAAACTGTTTTTGGTTATCTTTAAATTTTTTGTATTTTAGACTATCTAAATCTACCAACTACTAGAATCCATCTCGGATAGGCGGCGTTATTGAAACTCCGTGACATCTTCTCGTCCAAAATATCTAAGTGCCTGAAGACCGAAGACTACAAATAACGCGAGTTGCGAGTGATGACTAATGGCTCTGAAACGTGGTCACTAACTATGGATCTCATTAAAAAGGCTCAGGCTCACTCAGCGGGCGATGGAGAGAGCTATACTTGGCGTATCTCTATTCCCTACGTGATTAAATCAGGAATGAGGTGATCCGATCCGCTACGTAGTACTACGAATTGATGGACGTTGGGGTCACAAGATTCTGATATATTCAAATTCAAAAATGTTTTATTCATGCAGACCTTATCACAGGCACTTATAAAGCGTTCAGACATTTAACATGTTACACTAACGTCAATCACTGTCATCCCGATGATATCTCAAGGATTTCATCGGGTAATTTCATATAAAAAAAAATTGTCATAGCGACTTCGCACCGGTAGACGCAGCGTTCGTAGACCCCCCACGCGCTAGACGGATGCCATCAAGCGTGTCGCAGGGAGCCGCTGGACCCCTCTGTCCAGTAGTGGCCGTCCATTAACATGTTGACGATGAAGCTTATATACTTAGATATAACGTTCGCCAGATTTCGATACTAATTTAGTATCGTCTTTTTAATCGGATGCATATCAATGGAAATCTATAGTAAATTTACTCGTAAAATGCTTCTTAAATCAACGTTGGCACAACTTTAAATTACATCGACACACTTTTTTTGTTTCTATCTTCTACTTAGCTTTATGTGTCTGTGAAGTTAAAGAGTTTCTGTTGATTCTTCCTTTTTTATCAAACTTCAAGTATGATATACCTTTATATCATCATCATCACCATCATGTCAACTAATGGACGTCCACAGCTGGTCTAGGTCTTTTTTAGTCAGTTCCAAATAACACCGTCTTGCGCCACTTGGGTCCAGCGACTTCCTTGAGACGCGTTCAACAGAGGCTTCACCCATAATCACCAAGCTGACCGACGAGCAGACGGGTTGTGATATCAGTAAATGTTAGTAGTAACACAGTCGAGGCTGCTTTCCGTTCACCGTTTTATTCCCCGTTGAATACCGGGACAACTGTATTCTGATCTGCTGTCACCACACGATAAAATTAATAAAATTCGATTCGCGTTATAATTTTAATTCTATTCGTAGGCGGGGATTTTATTAAAGCTGAGATTACCAACATATGTATATATTAACGCACTTAAAATATATTTTGAGCTTTATAAATATAAATCACATGAAACAGAATTCTTTAACGGAATGTTTAATTACGTCTCTCTTGCGCGATGTGTGCAAAAAATGTGTCTGAAATCACAAAACCTATTGTTTACGACATAAATATCTATACCAAGTAACCCTCGTCATACGCAAATTTGTGCGGAGCCTGTGAAAATTTCAGAAACAGAAATCAAAATAAATATTTTTCGATAAACACTCAAATCCCAAGAGTTCAAAGCTTCATGGATTGTTGAGCCTTATTGTTGTACCTAGTGTTAACTGTGTTCGACTAACGAACCGCAAGTGAAATTTAGGAAGATTTGATTTGCGCCTCGGTGCAGTTATTGTTAAATCAATCTCAGAGTTTTCTGTCAAAAAAAAAAATAAGTTTCTGCCAGCCTGGATTTTGAAAACTGTCGTTTTGCGGCCGCTGCGCCTTCGATCCTAGTTATATACATGTGATGATAATCGTTAAATCTCGCTAACTCACAGTGGCGTGGGCCAATGATCGAATTTCCTCACTACGTGTGCCCATCAGTGGGACAATAGATAGATAAATTATTTATTGCAACAACACTACAACAAAAACAAAAATCTGCAAAGGCGGTCTTATCGCTTTAAGCGATCAACTCCAGACAACTCTTAATGAAAGAAGAAAATACATGATTATGAAAACAATAACACGCTAAGGACGATGATGATGATCATTATTGGTGAAAAAACCAATTAAAAGTACTAAAACAAATACTAATACTAATGTATAGTATTTATTGCTTATGAATCTAGCCTTAGGTTGCTTTATATCAAATTCACAACCCAGATTCAAAACTATAGGAAGCGACTGTCATGGTAATTTACGATCAAACGTGACTTCATAACTTTGAAGTACGGAATATTATTGTTCAATTTAATTTAGCACGGTTTTTTTATTATGTTTATTACACCTACAACAATTTTACTAGCAAACAATGTTATTAATAGGTAACATTGTTCAATATTAAGCTTGAAAGTTTGCCAATGCCAATATAACCTATAAACAATGATTAAACAATATTTTAGAATTTACATAATTATTAGGAAAATTAACTTCAAGCGAACAAGTGATCAATTTTTGTTAAACATATGTTGTATGTCGGGGTTGCCTAACTGGATATGTTGCGGCTTTTTATTTAGTTATAAACTTTTTATTAAATTTTGATAGAAATAAATAAATTTAATTTTATTTTATTGTAGTGAGCTCGGCTACCATTTTGGTCTGCTGGTCTGAACTGACTGAGCTGCATTCGGAAGTGTGTTCTGGAACCTTGTATTGAAGAGAAGATAGGAAAACCTGATGACTCTCGTAAGACTCTAGTTTTATGAGAGTCATCGGACTTTTCATTCAAAATCTTTAAACCCTAGAACGTAACAGTTTTAAATATTATTTCAATAACATTTCTTTCTCGACAGGTGACAACTAGATTTACTTAAAAGTCCCGGGAGAACACCCGGGACCCTAACACTAATTTTTTTTTTTTTTTTTTTTATTTATTTATCAAATAAAGCAATTACAATAAAATGGTTAGTATAAAAACACCGAAAAAACCGCAGAGGTTTGTCCTCGGTGCCTATCTGCAACGATTACCTAAGGTGTTAATTAAAAGAATAAAACCAGCTGTGGGAAAAACATACTGCTACATTGTAGAACGATAGGAACCAAGTAAGACTGTCAATTTTAATTTCTAATAGTAGTAAGTACCAAAATAATATAAACTATACGAGATACAAAAGAGTCAGCCAACTAACTTCGCTAAAAAGTATTCTTTGAGTTTACGCTTAATGTCTTTAATATTTACATTTTGGATCAACGTTGAAGGTAGTTCGTTCATGAATCGCGGAACCAAAAAGGCGGTCGTACGCTCACCGTATGTATTGTTAGCGCGCGTAATGAGCATGCGGTTGGCAGTCATCGTCCGCGTATGTACAGGATGTTCATTTTTCCGGAGTATCTTCTTATTAAAGAACTCATTTTTCAATAAAGTATATTTAAACTGTTCCTGAACAGGTAATGTTTTACAATGATTAAAAAGCCCTAGATCATTACCGTCGTATTTAGATTTAATGGAATGTGAGACAATAGCTTTTAATATTCTTAACTGTAAGCTATATATGTTATTGAGATAAGTTTTATAAGTACGACCGTAGCTACTGAGACCATATTGTACGTAAGTAAGAGCGAACGAGTTATATAGTATTAATTTGATTTTAAATGGAATCCGTCGATTTAAAATAGTTATATTTGCGAGAAATTGCCTCAGTTTATTACATACGTAGTCTATGTGGAAACTCCAGTTGAATTTGCAGTCAATAGTAAGACCAAGATAGGTATATCGGTCGACTAGCTCAATCGAAGGGCACTTACATGAATTATAATTTACACTGTGTAGACAAGCATGATCGTGAGCTATAATATTTTTAAAGGGAATGAATTTTAGATATGGTGATCTAATATGAATCAGTTTGGTTTTTTTCACATTAAGAACTAAGCCCGCATCGTGACACCACATGGTCAGGGTGTTAAAATCCATCTGCAATGCTTCACAGATCTTGTCAGGGTCCCGACCAGCAAAGATGATGCAAGTATCGTCCGCGAATTGGTAACATGAACAATGCTTTATACAGTTGCTCATGTCATTCACATACGTCAAGAAGTGCAACGGGCCGAGGACGGAACCCTAACCACCACGCGTAATACACCCACACCACTCTGCCAACTCGTCAAGTTCGCGACTACCACTCGTTTATGGTCGACTAGCAGTGAGGTGCGCTTCATACAAAAGCGCTGCCTACCCTAAGAGTTTCATATAACTGGCAACAGAGGAGGATTATGACATTATATGCCATTTTACTGCTTTATGCTTACCCTGGTCCAAATTTCTGTGCACGCCACTGTCGACTAGTAGAGCCGAGTCGACTGTATTAGTGGCCGATTCGTTGAAGTCGAAGGCCGAAGTCAGCGGTAGTAAAAAAAAAAATTCTTTAAGACAAATTATTTGAATTTTTGAAGCAGTTATGCACAAAAGTATTTTGCAAACTTCATTAAAGCGAATACACATTCCCATAAAGGATATCTGTTCTTCTTGATAACGATATACAGATGTCAGTAATTTATGTCCGTTTACAGAAAGTTTGTTTGAAAAATTCGGTGAATGAAAATCCAGAAATAAAGGCAAAAGTATTCTCGGGCCGGGTAGCTGCCATCCGATGCCCGTTCCAAAAACTCACCCTCTAAATTTATATAATATATTATATCAAAGCCATTTTCTGCAAGGTGAATCGAGTTATGGGTTAACAAAGGTAGTATAAATAAGTTAGGTGGGCCTTTAAGGAGTATAGTAAGGGCCGCCGCTCATTGTGATTTTTTTTTCTTGCGCTTTGTATAAATTTCGCCAAATGGAAAGTGCAGCTGTGGCCTAAGAAGGGACGCACTTGCCTAGAAGATGCCTATTCACTCTTGTTTTAAAGATGCACAGGTGGTCAGAATGAGAACAGAAACAGAACTCGGAAAGGCGTTGCAAACCTCAGGCATGCGTATAAGAAAGGAAGAATTTTGCTATTTCTAATTCGCTATCACATACGCTATGAGCGTAGCGTCGCCCACGATGCGACGCTACAGTCGACGACGATCATTCCTTAGATGGATTTCAAGAAGATGCCGCTATTTGATGCCATGCGACTCGCGTACCCTCGAGTTGTATGTCGCTGGAACTATTTCACACCATATTGTCACGTTTTAACAGTAAGCGCACTTGCATATACCTTCATACCACTCACCTTGGTGATAATAAGTCACTGAACCAAAAAGTCACAATGAGCCGCGGCCCTAAATCGACATCGTTACATCAGCTTTTTGTCACGACACGCTAAAGTGCTCTTCGCGATCCTACAATCCTGAAATTGATTACAACATTTAGTTTTATTGCTTCCATTTTCGACCGCACTATACGAAAGGTCTAACGTTTAATGTGAAATCATGATTTGAATTTAACTTATAGCAGATACATTATTATTGTGACCGGAAAAATAGTCCGAGGTTGTATAGAACTCTTCTCATAGATTCAAAACGATTAAGCTGACCCTGACGATCATCGGTTTCAAATATTCTATCTATAATAATTGATACCTACGCCTTAACGTGCTCTCCGTGGCACGGGCATGCATACAGCCAAATTGTTAACACATTAATGCACTATAAATACTTACGCTTTATAGATTCTCCTCCGCGATTACCTGGAGACGGAGATAACACGTTGGCGATGGCGTTGACAGAGGAGCTGGATTACCACAAGGACCACCTCGACACTGTGTTCAAGGTCGCTGCCAAGTAATACCAAGATGACCTGTTCCAAACACTTCGTGGAAAAATGCAAGCACTCATTTTATATAATCATTTTTGGTAGACCATATTTTGTTGGTTCGATCAGGCCTATGGTACCTACTTTCTCTTTAATGCAGCATAGTGACCAAAGAAAATAGAAATACTATCTAGCATCTAGGGAGTAGCGATATTGAAGAAGTCATTCATAAGCAAACCTTACTATTAAATGTAAAACTTGGAGATCAAAATGGATTTTCAAACGAAGTTTCTGTAGTAATTCTTATTTTCTAGAGGGGTTCTTTTTTTCAATTACATGAATAATTATTAAAAGAAAAACCTTGGAATCAAAATGGACGTTCGTAGTAACATATTAAATCGATGTTTTCATACAACATTGTTGTCACCCTTTATGTGGAACTTGACAACAACAGTGAATTTTCCGAGTAATTTATTTTGTAGGTTTGAGTAGGTTCTTTTATTTTGTTAAAACGAAGTTCTTCTATGTGATAAAATAGCACAATTCTTTTTTCGAATGTAATTTGAATTTTAAAGCGCTTATTGAGAAAAAATATTTTGCTATTTGTAAGCTCTGAAACCACCTGGAAAGCAAAATATCCCAATTTCATTATTAGTTTGCTGAATTTCGTAAATTATCTTTCCTAATTAGCTAAGGTGGAAGAGTTTCTCTGGAGGATTCGGTAATAACACTGTCGATAAAAGCGTGGTACTTGTAGGTATTATATAATAATTAAAATGACGTGTAAATAAATACGTAACACGATTAATTGCACAAAACATATTTTTACAACCCTGCTCGTTACGTGGACGTTATTACTTCGCTTTTAGATGCTAAACACGCGTGTTTTATACTTTAGAGTAGTCTAGTTTGATTTTATTTGTTTAGTTTGTTACCTTGCTTGTGTTTTACTTCTCGAATATTCTTACATGAGACAAATATATATTGATTTATTTATAATTTCAATCATAAATTGCAATATGTTATTTTAAAATTATAATTTTTTTACACTCTGATTAAATTCGCACTGTTTCTGATAGCGTCCTTGTATCCCTTAAATATTAATTTCCTTAAATAAATTAATGTTTAAAGTGTGACAAAAATAATTCGTCATCACCAACATTGACCCAAGAGAATGGAAATAAGGAAATCATTATACCAATACCTGAGGGTATTGGTATCTCAAATCTGGAAGTATCCACAAAAGGTAAATAAAAAGTAATCTTTTAGTTATTATTTCTATTCTCGGGAAAGTATGTTGAAGAACATCCTATTAAATTCGTGGGCATTGAAAATTACATTCGACTCTCGGCTCCCTTATCGCCCTCGCTTATGCGTTTTACTACGTCTTAAGTAAAAGGACCAACATATAACAATAGTTTCGTAATATCAATCAAATCAAATTTGTCACGTATCGCTGTTTGCAAGAGCGAATATATAAGCAGTAACCGGGCAATAATAAATTTTTTATTTTCCATATTAAATGAGGTTTTAAAACAAATATAAATATCGAAATGATAGCCTTGAGGTTAGGGTGATAGCCAAGAGGCTTCCCTTTCGGCTTCGCGTTTGATAGTTGCCAAGCACCTCTAACTTTTTGGAGTTATGTGCTTTTTCATTAATATAAATATAATTAATATATCACTTACTTTAACGGTAAAGGAAAACGTCGTGAGGAAACCTGCATGCCTGCATGCCTGAGAGTTCTCCATAACGTTCTCAGAGGCTTGTGAAGTCTACCAACGCCTACACTCTTCTCATTCTGGGAAGAGACCTGTGTCCTGTAGTGCACCGGTAATTGGTCGGTGGCGAAATAAATAAATAAAATAGGAAACAAATTCTGTCCCCTCTTTTGCGAAACGCAAATTTGAAAACATGGTATATGGTATATACATATATATATATATATAAAAGTCAACTCTTTTATTCTTGGATTAGGGGTAACGGATTTGACTACACTGCTATAATCCAATTTACGATTTTAGTATAATAATTGTATTTAAAAAAAAATACATGTTATCTACAAATGCCGCCCACGGTCACATTAAAAATACTTTACTTTAGAAATTATAGCAAGGTGGCAAAACTCCCAACGGTGTAAAAGATAAAGGCATCATTAAAAAGCGTTGGTACAGAAATAGCACACTTTTGTAAGCCAACCTCGTCAAAATACAAAGAATAGGTACTCGTACGTACCTACCTAATTAATGCGTAACATGCTTCGTTACCGAATCGATCGCTAACTAATTTGGCCCTTTTGGCATTGCCGTTAGCATTCATCTTTTGTAATCTTGCCCACCAATCAGTGGATCAGGTTGGATTTTGTTTAAATATTGGATTTAATATAATAACGTTCTATCCGCATTCCAACGGTTGGAATTCGTTAAGCCTTTACACGTGCTACACGTTTTAAGAGTAGGCGAATCGTTCATCGTGAATTTCGATATCTGAATTATTCAGAATAAGAATATGGGAGTGAAATTAAATTTTTAACTATAAAACTATTATTAGCTTATTTTGTAGCCAATCAGAATCAATATACAAACTAAGGAACATTTCTCTTCTGCTAAAAAATATAATTTCACAATGCATATCAAAATTTCAGAGACGGTTGGTTAGAATAGAATAGAATAGAATTCGTACTTAGTTGTGGAGTTTTTTGTGTCTGAGCTCGTCCGGGAAAGTACCACCTACCGTCATGCTTATTTCTGCCGTCAAGAATGTCGATACTTCGTTTTTAGGTAGGTATCTTTCTTTTGAAATTACGGATATATGGATATTTTTTTAGGTACAATACTGGAAACCACAGTCCATTTTGGATTCCACACTTGGTGAACAGCTCATTTTGCATTGTTGAACGAATACTTAGGTATTTATTATTTGAGCAAGAAGTTATCTTTTTGAATTATTTTGCCACAAGCATGGTAGTAATGGGTCTTTTTAACTTTTTTTATCGAGTACAACATGTATTAGGCAAATTATACTTACAAATAATAATGATATATAAGGATCCGTAAAGCAATGTCTTATGTTACGGGCGCCGGTTTAAATCCCAAGCAAACAAGGGATCTTAGAGCAACTCCCGAGCGTAGCGAGAGTGTTATATCTCGAATCCTGAGGCATCCGTGGGCAGCTTTTACCTTCAGTTGAATACTCTACTTTTCACACCTCGCAAGCAATAAAATCAAGTTTTGGAGGGATCACTTTACTACGTCTTTATGGTTCGCGCTTTACATGCTCTGGGACGCCATAATACGTTAGAGCGAGATTTCTTTCATTTTTATTTTTGGAGTTTATTGGTTTACTTCTTAAGAATCGATTTTCATATATAAGGCGCCCGGTATGAGAAAAATGTTTATTTCGTTTAATTAACTTATTTTTCCTATTTAAGTTACCAAGGAAACCGAATAATATCTAGATAAAGAAACAAACACATAAATGTATAGGACAGAGTGAGATAGAAAACATAATAGATTTTTTTACCTATTCTAGTTACCATGGAAACTAAATAATAAACATTACATTTATCCTAATAGTTCAGATACTCTACATCCACCTCAATCTCTCGTAGGCTACTTTTAAGAAGTTACACTTCTGCCGTGTGTGAATAAATTGCACAGGATTTTTAATTTACCCTTTCATATGGTATTAATCTTTATTCAGTTAAATAAACTCTTTTTGTGTATGTTTCGACAATCGTACTTAAGGAGTAAACTCCAGTCGTGCGTCGGAGCTGACACACACTTTTTTTTTCCTTCTACTATAGTTAGCACCTTCACTGAAATCTCAAAATCTCGCGACATCGCACCGGAACATTAAATCGCTTCCGGGACCTCCTACTTAAATTCACAGCGATCACCGTTGCGCAAGGGAAGTCGACAAATGTTATTCAGATACGCCAGGTGCGATGTTCCTTATTCAAATCATTAAAGTCCCTACGGACTCCAGTACAACATTACTTACCCGCTAAGCCGTACTTGGTCTATAAATACTAGGCTATTTAATGAGGCATTGTCGAGCGAGAGGTGTAAAATATATATTTTATATACAAAGTAGGTACTCATCATCATCACATCATGCCATTACCGGTTCACAACAGAGCACGGGTCTCCTCCCACAATGAGACGGGGTTAAGGCCGTAGTCGACCACGCTGGCCCAGAGCGGATTGGTGGACTGTAAGAATATAATATGTAATATCATGAACTACTTCATTAGATACTTTATCTTATGAAATAGTTTATAATACGTATTAGCAATATCCGGTTCTTTGTGGAGAATATAGTGTGAGCACGTTTTAAGTATTTAGGCGTCTTTACATGTGGTTACGCGGAAATACATGGATAGACTTAATGAGATTTCAAAATGAATGATCATCAATTACACAGATATTTGCTTCCAAGTCACAAGGTTTCCCAACTTGATTTGAGTTTGTTGAAAATATTTGAACGTGCACGTACAAACAATAATATTATTGGATAGAAGCAGGTGTTACTTAGTGGAGTTCCATATTTGCCTAATACGCGAATAGCAGGAAAATCTGTACGGTGTAATTTATATCTATTACTCAATCTTTAAACCTATTCTTCTTCTTTTTAAAATAAGATACGAGTATACTACACCGTTCATATTCTTCTGCTCTTCGCGGAGTGTAGCAAATTAGGCTTAAATGTTCATTGTATAGTAATATGTTTCGTTTTATGTTTGTAGTTTACGGCGGCACTCTCGTTAAAAAAATGTATCTTTATATATTACTGTCGACTTACTGTCAGTTAGCGACTTACAACATTTCACCATTCAAAGGCTACATGGTGTTAAATAAAATGGGGAATTATAAAGCAAATTAAGTATTTTCGTAGCAGATTACCTTACGTGAATAAGATGATGTTATTCAGTGATAAATTAATATATGTGACTTAGCTGCTTTTACGAGCTATAATTATTTTATATTTATTAAACTATATCTCACAGGATCTCAAATATTAATTTGGCACTAGCTATTGCTCGCGACTTCGTCTGCGTTTGACTTTGTTTTTTGATGTGGCATTCAATTTAGTTGTAGTTCTAAAGAAATTTAAAGTATCCAGCATCACTAAGCCTTAAATTAGGAATTTGCTGCTGTCCGCTGAGGAGATCTGTCCTCTATCTCCAACCACATTCATCAGATCTACACAAAGTTTGGGCAAATATATTATAAAATCGGTTTAAATCGGTTATAATTTGTCGGAGTTATACTTAGTGTTAAATCGTCAAACACTTTCATCCCCTCTCCCAAAGGAACCGAGCTTAATGTCGGGATAAAAATTATCCTTTCTTACTTCTAATACTTCCAAGAATATGTGTACAAAGTAAAGCGTAACAAACAAACTTACATTGACATTTATAATATTAGTAGGGTATAGATTATCAGATTCAATATTCACGCGGGCGTTTGACTTTTTTGTCAACCAACCTAATAGTGTAAAGTGTGTTGATAAGATATTTCTGCGCAGGCTCCTTCCTATGAAGAAATGTCTTACCAACACACGCTTTGTTTGTTACATTTAAAACAATGTTATTTTTAAAACAATTAAGTTTTATTCACTATAAATACGTATATTATTTTCACAAAGTATTGACTTTGGGGCACCAACGTCAGTACTTCGTGTTTCGAACTAAAGTCGCTTACATGATGGATATTAAATATAACAGATTATCACTAAAAGAGAATTTCATTGGCACTTGGCGACTAGCGGTTGGCGAATGATATAAAATGGACACAAAATCCTAGTCACCGGATTGATAAGTAAGCATCGCCTAAATATATCAATGTTAAATCAAAAATGTTAAATCAAAATTTCGTTTTTATATTGCGTTTTTAGTAACGAGTATAATTGTCGGGCCAAGCAGATGGTTTTACTGATGCTTAGTGGAAAACCATCGCTAACGCTAACCAGGGCATGCAAGGTACACATCTAACTACGAGTAAGTGCCGTCCTGTGTCCATTAACCACAGGAGTAGGTGTTAAGCCTGCCTGTAATCACCGGCAACCACACCCTTCAGATCGGAAAATAGCTATGCTGCTTAGCGGCAGAAATAGGTAGAACTTTGCTGGACGAGCTCTGCCACAAAACGTGCTACTAATTCTAAATGTTATAGGTTTGTCAACTAACCGTGGGTCAAATTTTAAATTGCGGTCAGAGGAGAAGCCGTGACAACCAAATAAATATTAATAACAGTGTCAGCTGTATGCTGATCTGGCGGCAACCCTCCTTTAAGATCTGTTAAATAATAAAAGTAGATGAATTGTGTTATAAGATTTGTTTTGTAAGTCCTTGGAAAGACTTTTTCATATTTCTCATGTCTTTTATATTATTTAATGGAATAAACGTGTCCATTTTCCTGCACGTGTAGTATTAAGAAAAATAAAAGAATTTTATATTTCTAAAGATCGAGACAAATAGGGAATTATTGAAATTTATAGGTATATATGAATTATCAAAACACCTTTTGTGTCTCGGTATGCCTCGGTTCTTAAATACGGCTATGTTAATGGCATTTTCTAGTAAGCGTTGTTTGTTATCAAATGTAAAAAAAACTGTCTTTGGCTAAATATTAGTTAAATTAATTGATAATTAAATTCTCGGGGAAATTATTTAGTTAAATATTATTTATATACGAAATTAATTGATGTTGTCATTCTAACCGCGTCCTTACACTCTATTTTCCTACACGTGTGGAATAATGGAAAAATATCGAAATAATACTCTTGATAAATAAAAAAATTGGTTGTCTGTAGTCGGCTTACTGACGATAGTTGAGCGTGACAACGTCGTAAGAAAATACTGATGGAATTTTTCAAAAGAAAATTTTAATTTTATTTGTTTGATAGATATTATCGTTTCGATAAACAATTGACACCACATTCACTTTTCACTGCACTTCATCCTTGCCGAAAAAATGTAAATGTATTATTGAATAGAAGCTGTCCACGCGAACGCATCGCTCACTCAAGTAGGAGAGAGACAGATGTCGAACGCGGAGGCCGACTGTGCCTCTTTGTCGCTCGTTCCGCGCTCTCGCTTGCACTTCAAGCCTTGAATGGAACGCCTCAGAGCGAGGTAACGCCGCATACGTCATGTTTTTTGTGCGTGCAGCCGGCTCCATCGAATTATAAGACGTTGTCACGTCAATAATAATTAATCATCTTCATAACTGTACCTACTAATATGTTTAACCTCTAGGTTATTCCTTTTAATGTTACACAATTAAATTCAATTAAAAATTTAGAAGACGATTACTTTATATCCATAGCCTGTTATGTCTGCTTTTTTTTTGATCACTTAGGAGATGTGTGGCATTCAATTAAGGTTTAGAAATACAGATATTTTTACATGAGGTATTCTTGTAAAAATATCGGGTGTAGTTTTTAAAAAACTGTTTTTTTTCAGGTGTCGTACTAAAATTTTTAATCTCGCGATAAGTAACTTCTCAATTATATGTCTGATAGGAATTAGGAAGGAAAAAAGTATTTTACTGCTACATACATTAAACTTGATAATAAAACTATTCATTTTAATAAGAATTAATACTGCGATATTAATGTTTTTGTTTCTACCGGCGATCTACTAAAATTTTCAAACACAAAAGCTGCTGTTGCGTCTTAACTATGATAGATGGATATCTTAAGATACTTTTTTAAAGATTATAATGGGTACTTTAATCATGTATCATAATTTTTATGCATGAACAATAGTTTTGTCAGCGTACGTGAAGTAATGAAAACATTTTGCTACTTTAGGTTATATTATTGCAAATAATATTTGTTAAGGATGTCCATTTTATTTAAATTTATTAAAGCTCGTAACTTCTTGATAGCTAAGCTTTCTTTTAGCAATGAAATGGTTTAAGACTTTTGGAGCCTATTTGGTACAAACAAACATATAAACTAGAAAATCTTTCCTCTTTATTATATTAGTAATACTGCTTTAAGCGATAGTAGTAAGATCTTTGATTTTTTATTGGAGGTGATTCATTATCGTCTACATTTATGTAAAGAGAAAATTAGAAGGAATCGTAAATTAAAAGACGTTTACGGTCTACTTGATGGATACCCTAGTTCAAGACTATTTTATTGTAAGAAACCAAGGCCTATGCTTTGTCTAATTTAGTATGTTAATTTTGACAGGTAACAGTAAGGATCAGGTATTGAACAATCGTTAATGGACCTAGTCGATTGTCGATTATTCTATTCATAGAACTTGGAACTGATAGTGTTATGGTAAGATTATAATTTATGTTATACAACATATTTAATTAATTTCTTTTTTATATTTTTTTTACCTGGATAGCAGCTTCATTTTTGTGCCTTTTGGAGTAGAGACTTTGGGTCCGGAGGTAAGAGCCCTTTTCAAAGAATTATCGAAAAGGGTTATCGAGTCTATCGGTGATCCTAGAGCGGGCAGTTACCTTGGCCAACGAATTAGTTTGGCCATCCAAAGGGGCAATGCTGCCAGCATCGTTTTAGATTTTTTTTAGTTTTAAAAAATTTGTTTTAGGTTATATTTATATTTTAAAGAAACAATATTACTATTATAATAAAGAGTATAAATAATATGTAAATAATATATAAATAAATACGATTATATAATTTTGATAAAATCATTCCCGTCTTTGAAATTCACACGCTACACGGCTGGAAATAATATTGTATAATGAATTCTAATTTTTAAATCGAATATCAAATAGTTTGTTACATATAACCAACTATTTGAGTTAAAAAAAAACTATTTTATAAGTAGGTATACAATTTTATAAGTATACTTATGTAATAGTTCCACAAATAATGCGTGATAGATAATTGCAAATACCTTTAATACAAATTTACAAAAAATAATTATGTTGTGAGATAATTGTGTTGATTGAATGTTTGCATAATTTGACGGCTGATTGGCGCAGTGGACAGCGCCCTGCTTTCTGAGCCCAAGGCCGTGGGTTCGATTCCCACAACTGGAAAATGTTTGTGTTAAGAACATGAATATATTCAGTGTCTGGGTGTTTATATGTATATTATAGATAAGTATGTATGTATATTATTCATAAAAATATTCATCAGTTATCTTAGTACCCATAACACAAGCTACTCTTACTTTTAGACTAGATGGCGCTGTGTGTATTGTCGTAGTATATTTATTATTATTATTTATTTAAAAACCGATTATGATAGTCTATAGTTGTTCTTTACGCGTAGCATTCAAAAAGTGGGCCAGTACTCATCAATGATATACGACATAGTGTATTAGTATGTTTTACCGGAAAATAATACTAAAACATTATGGGCGTACCTGCTAAAATAATCATCCTAAACTAGACAAAGTAGTAGGCATCACAGGAAGGGAAGTATGCTTTCTCTCCAAAGCAAAAATATATTGAACAGGATGACAAATAAAACTTTAGCATCTCCAATATACTTTATTTATTTATTATAATATACTAGTTTTATTTACTTCCATGAAAATTATATTTTAATTCTAGTTAGTACCGCAAGTGGTGTGTTGATGGACTTCCTGAAAAACTTTAGTTATGTAGATAACGAGATACGTTCGTAAACCTAAATTATACTGATAATAGATTTATTTATTTACACTGGTCAAAATGGGTTGAGTACGCATTTACATTAATTTGCTTTACATAACAAGACAGTAACAGATGTATGGACAGTATTTGATGAAAAAAGGTCAGCATATGGGATAGGATCGGTTAATTCAATTCAATTTAAAACACACTTTAAATAGACCTACTTAATACAGGAAAAACGAAATATCTGCCGATATAATATTGATTCCTAATTACGGTTTCTTAAAGCGCTTTTATTTATATGCGGGAAAAATGTATTGAAAGAATGTAAACACCAATCCATTATGAGAAATTGAATCATGATTTTACCTGAAGTATTTTTGTTTGATACGTCGGCGTTAAAACACGCAAACTATGTATGTACGCATGTAGGACGTATATACTTACATATACAATGTTTCATAAAATTATGAATACTTTCAATTATTTTGTTGTAGATCATACAACTGATCAAGTGGGAGTAGATACTTTTTAGATAATTCGTACCTATCTACATAAATTTAATTTTTTTACTTGGTATTTAGTACTTTTTTCTGTTACTTGTTCTTTTTTCGATTTTAGAATATACCGCGTGAACTGTTTGTGTTCCTGAGTTCAAAAGGAAATTGTGCGTCTCCGAGACGCAAGCTATTTGTATGCCATGTTGCATCAGATTCGGAGTAATTGATCCAAAGAAAGGTAACCAAACGAACAAACATACTTTTATTATATACTAGCTGTTGCCCGCGACTTCGTCTGCGTTTGATTTTGTTTTTTGTTGTGGCATTAAATTTAGTTGTAGATCTGAAAAAAATTAAAGTATTCAGTATCGGTAAGCCTTAAATGAGGGGTTTGCTGCTGTCCGCTGAGGAGTTCTTTCCTCTATCTCCAACCACAGTTTGGGCAAAATTAAACACATATTATAACCTCTTTGGTACAAAAATAATTATTTAAATCGGTTATAATTTGTCGGAGTTATGGTGTAAAATCGTCAAATACTCATCCCTTCTCCCAAAGGAACCGAGCTTAATGTCGGGATAAAAAGTATCCTATATTACTTCTAACACTTCCAAGAATATGTGTACAAAGTTTCATGAGGATAGATTAAGTAGTTTTTGCGTGAAAGCGTAACAAACAAACTTACATTCACATTACACACTACATATTAGTAGGGATAGGGATGAAGGGGAAAGTTTCTTCACATTTTTTATACTCAAGATTTTTTTTTTTAAAGTTTATTTACATTTATTTTTTCGATGACTTTTAACAATCTTGAATATAGTGACATGACTCCGTTGCTGAAGAAATCTTTTGACTTTTAACAAAATTATAGCGACAAGTTTGGCAGTCTTGTTTAGATGTTAATCTGATACTGCTAAACAATTCTAAAAACAATTTAACAGCTGGATGCATTACAACCTCCAAGTCAAGTTGCAAGCGGAGTGGATTATGTGGTCCAGTGTTGTCTTGATGAAGACCACACCCTTTCTTTTTATAAATTTGGGCCACTGTCTTTAAACTTAATCAACTTTTATCTCATCAGTTGTTGGCAATAGAGATCCGAATCGATATATATGCCCAGCGGTTGGTAGAATCTGCCTTCCGAACCGGTGGTAGAATCACTACAAACAGACAGACTTGACGTTTCAAAAGTGCTTATATTAGGCCTATACTTGAAATAAATGAATGTTGAATTTGAATTTGAATTTGGTTAAAGCTCATAATGCACAATGCCTTTCCAATTCCACCATACACATGACCTCACCTTATTCTAAACATTGCGAGTTAACCCGGGTCTTGTAACCGACCTTTGACCATGACCTTTTTCGCACAATCTTGTCGTTAATTAGTGCAAAGAAATTTTATCACAAGTTTATTCAGAGATACAACATGCGAAAAGACTTTTTCCCCGACATGTATTCTTTGTCTGCTGTAACATTTTAACATTCAGAAAAAATATATGTTATGCGATATCAATGTATGTGCTTAGAGCTATGATTTATAACAGTTTCCTATGTGAAGTCGATCACCTTTGGTAATATCGTATGCGTTCCATTCTTCTAACGAAAAACATTTAGGTACCTTATATATTAGAAAAGGCTGCCCTATAAATGTTCGCAATGAGGCTGGCCTTTTATTCAGAATCATAATGAAGCGGTGATAGCCAGTGGTTAAGACTTCGGCTTCACTTCACTTCGGGGGGCCGAGTTCGAATCTTAGCACGCACCTCTTAACTTTTTTAAGTTATGTGCGTAAGTAATTGAAATATCACTTGCTTTATCTGTGAAGGAAAACATCTTTAGGAAACCTATATGCCTGAGAGTTCTTCATAATGTTCTCAAAGGCGTTTGAAGTCCACCAATCCACACTGGGCGGGCGTGGTGGACTAAGGGCTTAACCTTTCTCATTGTGGGAGGAGAGCCGTGCCTGAAGTGGACCTGTAATAGGTTGATATGATGACGAACTGCAAGTAAGGCCTTGGCTGCAATCTCCCCTGGTGGTTCCCAAATTACCCCCGCTGGGGATCGAACCCGGGATCTCCCACATATAAGACTGCGCTTATCACTGCGGCATTGATATTAAACAATAGGTTTGAATTTATCTAATTTTTAGAAACCCCTATCGAAAATACCTCAGTACAAAATTGTATTTATTTATCGCAGCCGGAATGCTTTGATCAATTCTCCCACGGTCACTTATCCGTCGCGTCGGTGTCGAATTTTTTTGATTTCTTTTAACCTTGTCGACTGTGGTAACGTCTAGTATCAAAGGATATCTTATTAAAGACTTGTAATAAATATTTTGAATAAAGCTTTTTAACCAGAGTACACGAGACACCATGCTTTTTAATAATTTTATTTGTTTAGAAAGGGCTTTAAACTCATTCACCATTTTCTTTATTAACATGTTGATTCAAATCAATAGCTGAAATCTAAAACAAAAGTATTCTAAAGCGTCAGGTTTCTAATTTATAAAAGTTATCCAAATAATTGTACTGGTGATTCCATTACTGTATAAATAATAATACAATTATACGAACAAATTGGCTCCAAAGTATTGTTCATTCAACATTTATCTTAAAAAAACGACGGGCGCGAGGTGAAAAACACACCTAATAAAATCATTGTTGACTGTTTCTTCATGCTAATCTTGGTATTTTAAAAGAAGTTGCCCATTTTATTAATAAAAAACAACTCTAGTTACTTATTATATTTTGATCGGAGCACATAATATAAGATTCGATAGGTATGTATAAAATAAACGAAAACACGGATAAAAGACTAAACTGTGAATTTAATTACAGCACTACAGACTAAAAGCAAGTGCTCTTCAAACACAGCGAAAATTATGATATCCACCGAGACATAAATATTCATTACTAAACTCCGCTTTTGGGAATATTTTGGTTTACAGTGAAGTCAATGACTTTTATCGATCAAGTAGTACTTAGAAACAAATTATACGCGTAAATTTTAGTGGTTAAAAAGCAGCAACTGCAGTATGTCGTATGGTTCAAAGTTGTATTAAAAAAATAAGTAAATGAGTGGAAAAACCTAATGAAATACCTGTAACGATTTAACATGTAAAAAGCTTATGAAATGTGAATTTGAATTATCTATAACTATGATTGTTTGGGTATGTACACAAGACAACGCTCATTCGCAAGACAATATTCTACGTATATGAAAAAAAAATTATTAAACTATTATTTAGATGAAAAAAATTTATATAAATAATATATCATACCGTTTAATAATATAAAAGTGATGCCTAGATCAGTTAATTATTAATTATTTATCTTAGGAACTGTGCCTCGCTGCGGTGGTTTCGAGGACGTTTTAGATTTTATTTAGTTTTTAAATAGTTTATTTTAGGTTATAGTTATGTATTAATAAAAATAGGCAAAGACAAATAAAAAAAAAAAAAGATCAGTTAAATGTATTTATAAATACAGCAATATAATTAGCTTTTAATTGATAATTTTTTTACTAGTTTTGTCATAAGTAATAGAAATTACCCGCCACAAACAAATTTCATATCTTTGTCATATTAAAAATTAAAGTTTTATTTTTGCAGATACAAGATGATTTAAATATATATACTAACGAAGATCGCGAAGCATTTGAAAAGCCAATGTTTTGATATAACTTTAATTAAACAATGTATAAAATACTATCACTAAGTATCTGTATCGTCATAAATGTGAAATACATTAATGCCACACGTAATGCAAGAACTAATAGTGTTATTGATAATGTAAATAATGAATTAATCATAAGACCTACGAGAAGTCTTAAACAAGATGAACTGCAAATAAAAACTATGGCTGAAATACGTAACTATAGCGAAGAAGTAGAAAAAACTATAAAACATAATGTTACAGAAGATTGTGTAGGAGATAAACAATTCTGCAATTTGACAAAAGAAGAATATGTAGCAATGCTGAATGATTACATCTATCCTCAAACTTATGAATGGGTTCTCATAGGCACTCATACAGCAGTATTCATTGTAGGATTGGTTGGAAACACTTTAGTATGTGTAGCTGTATATAAGAATCATACCATGAGAACGGTAACGAACTACTTTTTAGTGAATTTAGCAATGGCGGATTTCATGGTGTTGCTGTTTTGTCTACCTGCTACAGTTGTATGGGATGTGACCGAAACGTGGTTTTTAGGAGATGTTCTGTGCAAAATACTTCTCTACTTCCAGGTATGTATTTTTGCGGTTATAACCTAAAATGGTATTAAGAAAAGAATATTTATTTTGAAAGAAAAAATCCATATTTCAGAACAGTTATTTTAGTTTAGTTTTAGTTTAGTTGTCCTATGACAGTTTTTCAGGAATCAGCAAAAATCCTCTTGACAGTAAATGCCAGCAATAATTATTTATTTACGTTATTTCAAGTAATTATGATGTCATAAAATTTAAATAAATGTATAAAATCGTCATGTCTATAAGAAAGCTATCATTGCATATGAAATTAAGAATAGCAATTGACAAAAAAATTTAAAAGAACAAAGAAAGTGACAGCGATGGCAGCGCTTAGAATGTTTAGATTTAATCGGCACCATAAATAAAAATAATAAATTAAATTTGGAAGTGTTTGAGTTTTCCGACTACTATGAAAATTAACTGCCGCTGTTAAAATTTCCATGCAATCAATTGCATGACTGTTCGAAGGAAATACTATTAAACGAGGTCATGAAAATTTATTTTATAATATGCCATCATATTCAATGATAGAAATTACTACGCAAGCTTACACAAAAGCAAACAGTGGAAAATATTGGAATCAAAGCTTTTAAAATATCAAACAATGAAGCGTTTGTGAACGTAAACAAAGTATTTTGTATCCTTGAAATATCCGTGCTTTAATAATGCCAATTTGCCACGAGCGGATTGAGTAGTTAGTTTTTTATAGATTAGTTTTTAATTTTACGAAAGGTATTTTAATTCTTTGATGCAGTCCGGATTTAGTTATGTGAAATTGAGGTTGTCAGACATAATATACGTAACATGACAGATTGTTTAAAGAATATATACAATTTCAGTTGTAGGAGTAAGATCAACAAGCTATAAGATAGCAGCGCATACCACTTCGCCAGGGATTTGTCGAATTGAATTATTCCAGTCTGTCCCCTGTCCCCACTGCTCAGTCCCCTCGAGGGGACAGATAGGAATAACAAGTTCGATCTTATTTTAGAATTTTGTATTAGTTTCAATATTATTTAATTTATAATCAGAACAAATTCTTTCAGTCAGTATCAGTAACGGTGTCTGTGTTGACGCTGACCTTTATCTCCGTGGACCGTTGGTACGCTATCTGTTTCCCGCTCAAGTTTAAATCCACTATCAACAGGGCCAAGACCGCCATTTTCGTGATATGGACTGTTTCACTCCTGTTCAGTAAGTAGACATTTCGGAACTTTAGCTGTCAGTAAATATACTAATTACGTTAGTAATCAGTATATTTATTTTAAGTAGACCTCATGTAAGTTCTCTTTAACACGTCAAGCTTGGCTGTTTGCAATGAGTTTACTAACAGGGAAAGCAGATTGCTACAGAGAAAAAGTCGGCTTTTCCAACATAAGCAATTAATAATTTTACAATCATTATTCTGCCTTGCTAGAGATAAAAGCGGAGTGGTTTGTTTTATCAGACGTTTTGTAATAAATAAGTGTAACACATTGTGTAAACTTATGCACTTGTAGTTTAAAAACTATCATAGTACCTAACCATGTTATAAAAGCTTAAACTCAAACTCACATATTACTCGTTTATAACCTTTTCTAGTACGTCGATTGTTGGTATCCACTTTTTGTTTCTAAAGATTAATATTATTTCTTATACCTAAAAGCTACATTATTACTCCTATTACGTCAGTGATAATTAAATAGATTTTGAAGCGACTGTAAATTAACTTCTACACCGTTTAATTTATCACAAAGAGGTTTGCGTAATCTGAGTTTATAAAAAAATCGTACAGTTATTCAAATATATAATAGGATAAAATATTATTTATATACATCTTAGATCTTATTCTTTTAAAATAATAAATTAAAGAGAGTACTTTATATAAGTTTTAGATCTTATTTGTTTTTAGAATAATTAATTAAAGAGAGCACTTATATTGAGACAGTCGAATGAATCTTTCTCACGCCTAGTCCTTGACACAATAATGAAGATTTTCTTTGAAAAAAAATACAGTAGAATAAGTCGTACAAATCACGAAAGAGCCGTAAATTATAATTTATGTCAGTACCCAATGGAAATTTATTATTACTTTCGATCATTAAATGTTTAGTTACCTATAGAGTTTACTAATTTAACAAGACTCTTTACATCCAACTAAATGTGCTTTTAGCGACCTTTTAAATATAATTTTAACAATACCTACATTACACCTTTCAAATAAAGCTTTTTCACAGAAGTTATACTTTATTCTTATAAGATATAAAAGAAGTCGCCTTAACGTGTCAGACTCAGACAGACATCACCAAATTTGCCATTAAAATATACCTTCATCGATACATTGTTTGACGGCCGATTGGCGCAGTGGGCAGCGACTTTGCTTTCCTTGTCCAAGGCTGTGGGTTCGAATGCTACAACTGAAAAAAGTTTGTGTAATTAACATAAATGTTTTTTTAGTACCTGTTGTTTTTTATATGTGTATCATGATTATTTATGTATATTATTCATAAAAATATTCATCAGTCGTCTTAGTAGGTAGATTGCGATGTGTGTATTGTCTTTATTTATTAATTAATTAATTTATTGTTTCGTAGTTGGTGATAGACTGGTAGTTTGGCTTCAATTTTCGGGCATCTCTAGCTATTTGAAGTTATGTATGTTAAAATCAATTAAATATCCCGGGCTTTAGTGTTGAAGGAAATCATCGTTAGAAATTCTGCATGTCTGTCTGTCATGGGGTTCTCCATAAAGGCGTGTGAAGTCCACCAATCAGCACTTGGCCGGTGTAGAGAACTCCGGGTTAATCCTTTCTCCTTCTGGGAGAAGACCTGTTTTCCGTAATTTTGAGTGAGTCGAGAACCAAATCTAGATCGTACTGATATGTTTGTTTATTTATTTTTTCTTTAATTTTAGACAATAGGCCCATATAAAAGTACATAAAATACATTAAAATATAAGAAATAACTTTAAATATAACCCTATGGGATTTTTTGTCGCGCTTCCCATAAAATAGAATACAAATTAAAAAACAAATTTCTGTTAACTTATGTATCATCATTATCATCGCATCAACCCGTTACCAGCCCACTATAGAGTACGGGTCTCCTACCACGATGAGAAGGGGGTAACCTGTGTATACTATTCTAAAATCTACAGTTTCATACATTTTCAGATACTCCAGAGTTAGTGGTATTGACCACAGTGAAAATGGTACCTCTACGGTTCAATTTAGAATACCTGGTGCAATGCACAGCAATATGGTCATCAACCGATGATCTCGTATGGCATATTATCAAAGTTGTGTTCATTTACACGTAAGTAACAAAAATTTCTGAACTGGTTACCATGTTTGGCTACGGACACGAGGTCCTGGTTTCGATGTCTGGATCAAGTCAACCATTTATTTGTATAGGCTATTTCTGTTAAAGAAGTCCACCAACCTCCCAGCTAGAGATAAGGCTTCCTTCTGTATTCTACTTTATATTAATAATAACAATTCTTTATTACACACTATTCTTTATTAAACACACTCTTCCAGGCAACCTTTAGTACTTTTAATACTTGCTGCTTTTTAATTTTCCTCTTGTATTTTTTTTATGGTGAACAAATAAAGGATAAATAAATCGTGATTGCATTTACAAAAGCCGTTCTTTACAAAAACTGTGCTGCATGTAACTAATCTATATTCATAATATACAGAATATCGGTTCCCAACAGTTTATAAAAATTGTTTGATTTCAGGATACCGCTCCTTCTTATGACTGTGGCATACCATCAGATTGTGAGGGTATTGTGGAGCTCTCAGAAGATACCGGGACAAGCGGAAACGGTTAAGTTGGCACCTGCAGAACAAAGTTAGTACTCAGTTTACTTTTATTTGTTATGACTAACGCACCAAGAAGTTTCCACTTACTCGATAGTTACTAGAAAACCATAGATTAAAAACAGAGCAAACAAAGCATGCAGTCCTGCATTGTGCCGCCGTGTGTCCATCAACATGAGGTGTTTTAAGCCTCATGTGCCCGTAAATACTATTTTTTTTATTCCACTACAAGTTAGCCCTTGACAGCAATCTCACCCGTTGGCAAGTAATGATGCAGTCTAAGATGGTAGCGGGCTAACCTGTTAGGAAGTATGTTAGTCATACCCCTAATTGGTTTCTACGCGACATCGCACCGGATCAGTATATCGCGCAGCGGCACGTCTTTGTCGGTAAAGCGGTAACTACTAACTAGCCACAGCCAAAGCCTCCCACTAGACAAGACCAGAGAAAAATCAGAAATTATAATTTCCCAAATTTCCCTGGCGGGAATCTCCTACTTAAACTCGAAGCGCTCAGCGTTGCGCCATGGAGGTCGTCCTACAAATACACCAAAGATCGCACCCTTAAGATCGGAACACAACATTGTAACAATGGTGTTTGGCAGCAGGAATAAGCATGCCAGTGGTCCTTGCCCGGACTAGCATTGCTACAAAAAAAGGGCACTACTACTTCTACTACTTCAAAAAGCTTTAATATTATAGCTTAAACTACTAATAAGATTAAAAATATAAAGCATTTAGCTGACCTTATCTGTAACTGTAATTTTTAAAGCAGACTTCATAATATGACTTCATAATTTGAAGATTCTTCAGAACTTTTTTGACGGCCGAGTGGCGCAGTGGAAAGCGGCCCTGCTTTCTGAGCCCAAGGCCGTGGGTTCGATTCCCACAACTGGAAAATGTTTGTGTTAAGAACATGAATGTTTTCAGCGCCTGGGTGTTTATCTGTATATTATAAGTATTTATGTGTATTGTATTCATAAAAAAATATTCATCAGCTATCTCAGTACTCACAACACAAGCTACGCTTACTTTGTGTGTATTGTCGTAGTATATTTATTTATTATTTATTTATAATATATTGTTATTGGAATAACTTTACTTAAATCGCTATTTTAATAAGAATTGTGTCGACTTTAAAATGATTTCTTTAAATCTTAAAGGTTTTAACGCCACGTTACATTTCAGCGTTACCTGCGATATCATTTTTTATTTATCATTTTCAATCTGCCTTGGAAACATATCTACTTATTCAATATATAATTCTACTGTTGCGTAAATAAAAATTCTTATGTGATAACACTTGGACATGAAATTCATTATGTATTCATTGTAGAGCTAAACTTTTGTTTGACCCTCTCAACCCTTTACTGGGTCGTTGCTGGGAGACAATAGTTTAAAGTTAGTTTCTGTTTATCTTTTATGTGGGTAGTTCAATCTATATAAGTTCTCCTACTGATTCATAAACAACACAAAGCCTCAATCAACAAAGATAGAAACATGAAACTTAGACATCAAATTCATTAAAGGAAGAAAGGAATTTTCGAAAATTTATCAGTAACTATTCGAGGTTGTAAATGTGGATCAATATATCCATGGGAATTCTGAGGATTTTAAATTAAAAAATAAAACTGTTTCTTTCTTCTGACAAATCAATCATCTAGACTGGAATAGTTAATCATCTAGACTGAAAGGTATTGGTAGTAGGGTTATGCATGAGAATTCAATTATATATAGTTTTTAACCCTCCTAGTTTTTACGCGGCATCGTACCGGAACGCAAAATCGCTTTGCGTCTCGATAAAGAGCCACGGCCGCAGCATCCCACTAAAAAAGACCAAAGAAATTTTAGGAATAGTAAATTCCAAAATTACCCCCTTAATTAACGTTAAGCTAGGGAAATCATTGGTCAGTAGCCAGGGCCATGCCTCACCGCAGAACAGAAGACAAAATTAAGTAGAATATAAATCCTAAATTGTGCATTGCATTAAAATGTTTTTTTTTTAATTTTCAGCTCAGCTGCGGTCTCGTCGAAAGGCTGCCAAGATGCTTGTAGCGGTGGTGATCATGTTCGCAGTTTGCTATTTTCCCGTTCACCTTTTATCAGTGCTCAGGTAAGTTGAATGAATGAATTAATACAGTTTACGTATACACGAAACGTACAGAAAGAAAAGTAAACAGCAGCGTATTTAACTTACGGGCCTGTCGCTGCGTAGCGTTCTGTTCCAGGCAATCAGTATCGTAAAAAACACAGCCACAGGGTTAGTGTTGCATACCTAACTACGAATACCATTATATATGTATAAAATTATATATATTTATATAAAACTTTAAATTTAAATGCTATAAACTACCTATACCTACTACGTTACGTCATTTAGTACCAGCCTGGAGTTAGGAAATTGGCGGTGTCGACCCCCGTGCTACGAAGAGCACGTGTAGTCGTCAATCTCGGTCCTAAGAGAGGTCTGTGGTCCCGTGGTCTGTGCCCAGCAGAAGGACGTTAAGAGACACCGATGTTCACGCCTCACGGCAAACTTTCTTGAGAATACATATATATATGTATATATATACACAAATGCATATATATATATATATATATATATATATATATATATATATAAATATTATATATATATATAATATATGTATATATATATATATACATTTAGCGTGCTGTGATTCCGGCCTGAAAGTGAAGTCGAGTCCTACCCACCGTAAAAAAACAAGGCATTAAATCAACATATGCATAGGTAAGGTATATCGCAAGCGGATGTTTAGATACTAGTTACTTATACCCAAAAGGCAAGACTTGTCAAACATGACCCATGGGAAAACCGAAAATCGCAGTTCACACATCCGCGTTAATCGATTCAGTGTTGACTGAGCATATTTGCGGTCATAATATCTTAAGGATTCGGCGGATTATGTTATTAGGGCAATGACCTCCATTAGGTATTAGCAATGGACAGACCGCAATTCATTTTGTTTTTGTCTTCAATTGATTGATGCCATACTGAAGTTGTAGGTAAGAGCACAAGACAATGCTACCACTAGCATTGCCTTGTGCATATTAAGCAATTCTGTCTGTCATCGAGGATGGGTTACGTTAAGTGTAGGTGCGTCACGGGTCCCCGATTCAGACAAAGAGGAAGATAAATAGACATTGTATGTATATTGCGTGATAAAATAGGAACCTTGGATCTCGGGACGCTAGTCGTTCGTGAAATTAGATGCCTCGATGTCGCTACAGAATGATTAATTGTTCATCCCTTATTTAGTTATTCAGAATGGTGGTGATTTGAGTAAGTTCAGACCGTTTAGAAATTGCTAAAAATGAAAGCAATACCTAATTTGGATATTTGATGAATGGTATTAACAATACATTTTCAACCGACTTTAAAATGAATAAGTTTGCAGATAAAGCTACATTTAATAACGTATCACCCCGTTTTAATAAAACATGACAGACTTTATTATATTTTCTATTTCTACAATTTAGCCGTTCCCAAAAATCTCACCTGGTAAAGTAGTAAAGATGGTAGTAGGCTAAACTATCGGGTGTTAAGAAGTTATATTAAAAAGAAGGTACCCCTAATTGGTTTCTCCACAGCATACTAACAAAACGCTAAATCGCTTGTCCGTGGGTCATTACTCATTGTTATTAGGGCGGAAACTAGCTACATCAAGACTAGACCAATTTTTTTTTAAATAAATTCACAAGATATCCTTGCTGGGTATCGAAGTCGGGACCATCCACACAGTCTGAGACCACAGCGCTCATCACTGCACCGGGGAAGTTGCCAAAAAATAAATACATAAATCTATAACTACTTTTCAATCGGGTTTGAGGTAGATTTTCGTACACAGAGTACGGAATAAAGTAACTCAATTTCAATTCAATTTCGATACTTAACACTACTAAGTTATTCTACTAAGTATTTGTAATATATATAATTAATTATATTTAACAATACAGATAACTATCGATTACGCTCATTATAACTTTCACCTGATATAGGCTTTCTTGCCTTACACAACCTACCAAACTGCTCCTTGGCAGCATGGAGGGTTGGCGGGTTTTTAAGGCATGCTCTGTCTATGTCCTATCATTTATGCTCATGAGCGGCATGGACAGCAGCTGTAGGACATGAAAAAACTGAATAAAATAAGATAATGATTTTCTTTATTTTATTAATACATATTTTTTTCTTTCCACGTTTTTGGACATTTCTAAAGTACCTACTCTTGTTTTGGTTAGTAAGCAGGTTGAGAAATTAATTAATGCAATTTAACGCTTAGGTTGAAATTCCATAAATTTCGTTTACAATCTGTTGTCTTTTGACATGATAACCGGTCGGAAGATCTGAATTGATTAATAAAACTCCTGCTGCTTATTAAACGCAGCCACATAATATAATCGAATGTATACACAAAGGCCAACGAGAAGAGTAATTAAAATATACAGATACGAACATTCCTTTTCTCTTTCACGAAGCCATAGTTAGCTTATTATACTAAATATCTCGTTACATTGACCTGTGTTTAGAAATAAATATATTTACAAAATTAAATTAATTCTCGCTTGATTAGAAATAGAATATTGAAACTTTATTGCAAGAAAACAAAACACAATTCAACAAAAATGGAATTAGTACTTAGTATAATAAATACTAAGTACTAAGGTTTAAATGAATAGAGTAGTTTTACGCCTCTGATTTCGTGGCAAATGCCGACCTCCTTAGTAAAAGATCCTTACAGGCACTCGTATTATGTTCACTATCCTGTTTGTCTGAGTATAAATATATTCTAGTCACAATGTAGATATTATTCGTTCGTGTAGATATTATTTGATCTTAAGATTTTGGATTAGAAGGATTATAATCAGATGGGAGATGTGCGCGGAAAGTTTTTACTGCTTTCTAAAACTCTCCGCGCACATCTCCCAGATACTCGTTTGATTTTGTTAGTCCACCTCAATTTGGGGGGGACCAACGCTGTGTTTACCAGTGTCGGGTTACCATTCCACAACTTTGCGGCGAAAATCGGTTCTTTAAGAAATAAATATGTCCTATATTGATTATTTGATTCCGTGCGTTAGCCATCAAGTCGGTCCAGGTTATTATAACTGAAAGCTTTTAATAATCATGATGCCATCAAAACAATGTTTACATACCAATGTATGTAGGTAAATCATAACACTGCAACATTGACTGTGAAAACACATACCTACTTATGTAAATATTTAATTTGTATTTGTAATTAATTTCGCACCTTCGAACGAAGATTACTATCGGGAAAGAAATAAATAGGAAATATTTTTCGCAGTAATTTTATTAGGAAGCGAATCTAAGGGGTTCATTGATTTTCAATTACTCTGATTTATAGCACCATATCAGCTCAAACAAATCTGGAATCGATTGGATATTTTTATTCGAATTTTTAGGAATCGGTTAAATATTATAGGCAGCGCGTCGATAACTGTTAAGAGAAGGTTCAGATCGAGTATCGAGAGTGACGATGCAAGGACGAAGCTAAGGCACATTTCGTTACATGAAATAGAAGAAAAATATACCGTAAAGAAACTGAGAAAGAGAGAGTTGTGTGATTTTATATTATAATGTCATACTTAGACGTTCTTTTCACCTGCTACGTAATATAAAATTAGTTTATAGTATTAAGTTAAATGTGACAATTAGGAGACAACGAGGATATCTTGCATCATTTAAGTATTATTTACTAGGGGTTCCTTGCGGTTTCACCCGTGTTAACTGTGGGTCGTACCGTAAATATTGGGCAACCATATTTTACTCCCCCCTTTAATGTGTTTTAAAAAATAATAATATACGATTGTTCGGACGATTAAATGATCCTTTTATGATAGATTAGATTCTTATATAGAGAATAACAATTATTGCAAATGCGTTGTTGGGGCTTATTTCTAAGTGATAAGACCATAATTTTCGTGTCACATACACACAGCTCGTTAGCAATATTTATTTGTCCTTGCTTTAAAAATGCCATTATTTAAAACTGAAAACTAATTAGGTATATAAGAAAAAATTATAGTACATAACAGCTATTGTAGTAGGGAGGTCCAACTGTAGTACTACTACAGTAGCAATGTTGTAGTACTACAGTTTAACATATTTCTAATAGTGAAAGAATTATTGATATCGATTCAGTACTTTCATAGTTTACTTACAAACACAAATATTTCCTCTTTAAAATATTACCTACTATAGATCGATTTTCTATCATTTCAGATACGTACTTGATATGGAACAGAACGACGTCATAACCTGCCTAGCTCTGTTATCTCACGTACTTTGCTACGCCAACTCAGCGATCAATCCGCTAATTTACAACTTCATGAATAGTAAGTTATAATAGTAAGTTATAATAGTAATAAGTAGATATGTGACCAGAAGGAATAGCGTTTAGGCGATACATCTTTTTTAAGCACAAAGGCAGACGCTCCTCAGACGGCGGAGACAGCGGCAACGGTGTGTAACTAAATAACTCTTAATGGAAAAAAATAAATGGGAAAATCCCTTTATGGAGCACTGGGTTGGTACACACTCACACACCAAGTGCTCAAGAGGGTACTTACCTTAGTAAGGATATTCCTAATTTTTTATTATTTATAGTTTTGTTCAATTTTAGTTTATAATATAGTAAATAAGATAATTGTTATTGTTGGAACTATGGATTTTTATCTGAATTAAACGTTATTATTATTATAAGTTTTCTCCTTTTCCGACGCAAGAACATCTCGTCCGGCGAAGTACCTGCTACGCACATGCTTATACCACCGCCAAGCAGCTTTTCTGTGCTCCGGTAGGAAGGGCGAGTTTGATGCTGTAGTTGGCACATGAGGCTTAACACCTACGCCATAGATTTGATGATTTCTCTAATCAGGTTACTTTTAAGTGACAATGTTTGATGGTGCTAACAAAAAGAATATCCGGCTAAGTTTGTTGTGGGCTTCTTCTTTAACCAGGGCACGTTTGGGATTATTTTTGGCGTGCGCAGATTTTGTAGGTAATGATATTATGTATTTCCAATCATGTAGTACATACCAATTTTGTATTATCAATAGTTTCGGCGCACGCTAAACTGGAAAAGAATGGTCAAATTAAAAGTTACTTTATAATACCAGGCACGTGTATATTTTATCCGCTGGTGTCTTTACCATTTAAAATCGGGGATTTACCTAATCCTTAGGGTTACCACGGAGCCTCGATTTTCCATTACCTCTTCTTACCGAGAAAATGTCGTGAAATATCGAAAACTTTGCATATTTTCTAACGCGCTTTCAAATTACTGAAACAAAACACTTTTTTGAGTGGTTATACTGAAAATAAAGACTGCTCCTTTATAATTTAATTATCTTTAAGTAGTTGTTGTATTATTTCGAAGTCAATATTGTTATTATTTTTTATTTGGCAACAACAGTTACGTAAGAGTAACTTAATATATCTAATAACAATCTTATAACATAGACTAAATATTGCCGAAATTTTAAAAGCATTGCGCAGAGAAGTGAGGCAATAAACGGTGGTAAAAAAGAATAGGTACATAATTTATAATCAATATAATTTTAATTTGGCATCCTCAGTGCGATGCAGGTATGAGGGTGATTTAATTCTAGAGCGGCTTGCTTGCTTTTCGGAGTTAGGTAATTATATGTAACTAAGCAATTAAAATCACTTACTAAAAAATCGCAAGGAAACCTGCATGCTGGAGAGTTCTCTCCGAAGTCTTCCAATCTCCAATTGGCACTTGGTGGTCTACGGCCTAAACCCATTTCATTCTTAAAAATTCAAAAAATTCAAAATTCAAAATTCATTTATTTCAAGTAGGCCTAATATAAGCACTTTTGAAACGTCAAGTATGCATGTTTGTGTGACTCTACCACCGGTTCGGAAAGCAGATTCTACCGAGAAGAGCCGGCAAGAAACTCAGTAGTTGCTCTTTTCCAGAGTAGATCTGTGCCTGTAGTAGGCCAGTTTAATAAATAAATATACTATGACACACATCGCCATCTAGCCCCAAAGTAAGATGAATATTTTTATGAATATAATACACATAAATACTTATAATATACATATAAACACCCAGACACTGAAAAACAATTATGTTCATCACACACACATTTTCCAGTTGTGGGAATCGAACCGACGGCCTAGGACTCAGAAAGCAGGGTCGCTGCCCACTGCGCCAGTCTTCCGTCAAAGTTATTATGACGACTATATGATTATAGAACTCATTATTACCCGTTATGTTCCATAATCACGAAGATCGTAGTATTTAGTCGTTATTTGATTTGAGGAATTCCAGTTCTTCACAATAGCCATGTAACATTTCTTTGTTTTTTTTTTTTTGAATTGACAACGTCTTATAATTCGATGGAGCCGGCTGCACGCTCGGAAAAACATGACGTATACGGCGTTACCTCGCTCTGAGGCGTTTCATTCAAGGCTTGAAGTGCAAGCGAGAGCGCGGAACGAGCGACAAAGAGGCACAGTCGGCCTCCGCGTTCGACATCTGTCTCTCTCCTACTTGAGTGAGCGATGCGTTCGCGTGGACAGCTTCTATACAATAATACATTTACATTTTTTCGGCAAGGATGAAGTGCAGTGAAAAGTGAATGTGGTGTCAATTGTTTATAGCAACGATAATATCTATAAAACAAATAAAATTAAAATTTTCTTTTGAAAAATGCAACCATTCCATCAGTATTTTCTTACGACGTTGTCACGTTCAACTATCGTCAGGAAGCCGACTTTACAGACAACCATTTTTTTTTTTTTTTTTTTTATAATAATTTATTTATTTCATATATAAAAATGTATACAGCAGGAATCTCCTAATGGACACAGTGATACTCTATTGATTTGTGCACAAAGGAGTGCTTAAACACTCACTAAGGTAACTTGTGTTACGAGTGTCGCCACCTTCCTTCGGACCCATTTCGGTAGTGGTTAAAGAGTTTGTATATTACACTTTCGGCCATGTAATATCTTAATATAAAATCTATGATTTTCAGGTAAATATCGACGAGAATTCCGAAGGGCCTTCTGCTGTTCAACGGGCCTGAGACACGAGACTTCAACAACATTGACCCGTCTTACGACGTCTAAGAGAAAGTTCGATCAATCTTTCGAAAAAGGCCAAACTTGTGCTCACAATGTGTCATTCAAATCCCATAACTGCAATCATATGCTGCAGTCAAGAGGCCAAAATTGCAACAGGATGTCTTTTACTGACCGCAGATGCGAACGGATGGCGTGCAACGGCCAACGATGTGGTAACACTTCGTTTAACGGCCAAAACAGCCTTAATATGTCTTATAAAGGTCAAAATTGCGGCCGCGATGGATCACACAATTGTAAATGTGATGTAAATTTTAATAACGGGCCTAGGCAATATGAAAGGTTTTCTCCGTACAATCAAAATGATTACAGAAAAAATTTTCTGTCGTAATTTTCATGTGGAAATCTTTTTGAAAAACTAAAACATCGGCTATGTGCGAGTTGGCCTTGCATACGAAGGGTTCCGTTACTAAGTGCAACATAAACCACTAGGCTTATAGTATTAACGCTATTAAAATCAAGCAAAAAACACCTAAATAATTGGGATAGACGGGCAGCGGAATTAGGTCTCAGTAATAGGGCTCATTAATATACTGTTACCCGATGCGATGTTTGATAGATGTTTTATCCGATGCGCGTCCACAATTGGACAGAGGAACCTTGTAGGGACTCCCACACTCCACAGCTAGATCGTATACGTTTTGCTACCTACAGATACATTTTATATCATGATTAAGTTCTTTGATCTCTGTATTGTTTTTATAAGAAGTTGTTAGACATTGCATACCTACTTTAAAACATTATTTCATAGTCGGGTTCTAAGTAACTAAGTTCTAGTCATCTTTCGTCTTATTCTATAAGTACCTGTTTATTGTAAGTCAATCATCTCTCACGAGACACTTTGAAATTAAGCGAATAAAGTGTGTTCTTTTTTGTATTGAAAAAGATATACCTATATACCTATAAATTAATGTTAATTAACGTTAGTGTTTTATAATATTACTTTTTAAGTACTTAGATGTATTAAATGGTTTTTATATAATCTAAATAAGCATTATTATTTTATTCCATGAAGTATCGCTGTTAACTTTAGTTTGCGTGAGATTGTTTTAAATCAAATGCTAAATTCATTTATTTCAAGAAGGTGTAATATATGACATGTCTGTCTGTTTGAAGTGACTTTACCAGCGGTTCGGAAGGCAGATTTGATCGAGATGAAGCAAGAAAGCGACTCTCCAATTGCTCTTTTCCAACATTTACATTTAACAACTCTACAATCAATAGAATTCTCTCTTTGAGCAGAAAACGGAGAAGTCTGTTTCCAAGCAACTCTCATTAAACTCGCTTATCATTAACTTAGACTAAATAACAGTTAAAGCAAAAGAAACGAATGTGACTCATAAATTTGCTCTTTAATAGATATCATCGGAATCGCTTAGATACCATATTTCATAAACGTGAGCCAGTGATACCATATGAAAAAAAAAGTGATAAAAAATGTGAGTTTAGCAACAGGTCTGTTGTGACCAATTTGAGTTAATAGCAATTAGTTTTAACCTTCGTTCCCTTTTGGAAAATTACCCTAAGAAATATGATCAGTCTAAAATCTAATTAAGGGGGAATGAGGAAAAACTTATCTTTTCTGTAATAAACGCCATCTATCGAGAGTGACAAACGCTCTCAAGGTCTCTTTTAGAAAAGCCTGAAATCATGGTTTGAATCTGAATTTTAGTTATAGCCAATTTTATGAAAATTACCTTTAACAAAGAAGAGTAGGATAAAACGTAATTTCAGAATAAAATAAAGAGCAACATAACTATGTATTTAGCAATAAGAGACATCTATGGAGACTGACAAACACTACGTTCTCAATATAAAAACCTTCATGGTTTTTAGCGTAGACTTGCGAAGGTACAAAGTTTGTACACAGTGGTTTCAAAGAGGGCGTTGTATATAAATTTCTTAGATCAGCACCGATATAGCAGCAAAGTTTATATGTCGATCTTAACGTCCGAAATTAATCATCATCGTCATCATCATCATCATCATCATCATCATCAGCAGCTCATTACCAGCCCACTACAGGGCACGGATTTTCTCTTCGGGTTTCTCTCAGAATGAGAAGGGTTTAGGCACCACGCTGGTAGTGCAGATCAGAACATTATAGAACTTTGAAAACGTTATGAGGTTTCTCAGGCATGCAGGATTCTTCACGATGTTTTCCTTTGCCAATCAATAAAAAAAAAATGTAACTCCAAGTTGCTGGAATAGCGTTCCCGCTCCGGTAAACGCAGTGTCGATCGGCCCCAAAGAGGTGGATATCAAATAGGCCTAATGTGGCTGAAGCCGCTGGAAACAAGCGGCCCAGACCCACGGAATTTAGAGCACACTACAAAAGACCTATGTCTATTTATTTTATTTATTTATTTATTTATACTCTTTATTTATACACCACTCAGAAAAACGAGACAAAAAAAGAGAACAAACACGTGAAGAATGAATGTCCAGCAGTGGACATCGATAGGTTTTCTTCTTTTTTTTTAACTGTAATAGACTAGCGCTCGACCTCAATCTCACCTGATGGAAAGTGTAGATGTGGCCTAAGATGGGACGCGCTTGCCTAGAAGATGCCAATTCACTCTTGTTTTAAAGATACCCAGGTTGTAAATTCAAATTCAAATTCAAAAATGCTTTATTCATCCTTATCACACCTTATGAAGCGTTCATACATTTAACAAGTTTCACTAATGTTAGTGATGGTGATAACTGCAATTGTTAACTTAAATCTAAAGCTAGGAAGGTGGTAGAGTCACACGTCACAAAAGTGCTAATAAAGTAGGCGTACTTGAAATAAAATGTATTTTGAATTTTTGAAGGTTCCAAACGCGCCGTTGTCTAAGAAGAGCCCACAACAATTTAGCCAGGTTTTTATTTTGTTTTCACCATCTCACAGTCTAATAAATGTTGAGCTATGAAGTTAGAGCAATTCATACCCAAGTTTTTTATCATACATGTACTTAATCCTTAATATTACTATAGGATTTTACTATAAGCTTACGTTTTGTATAAACTTTAAACTTATTGAGAGACATCTCAAGGTTATTTGTTATATATAAAATGATATACAATTACCCTTAAATGAACTACTAATTTTATGCAGCCTAGTAAACTGCACTACAAGTTTCTTTTACTTATATTAATATTAAACACAGAACCCGGAAGGTTATTCCGAACCCCAGCAGTATGTAAGAAAAGAAGGTGAATGTTGGTAAAAGGTAGATGATGAGTGTTCTTAGTGAATACAAAATAAAAATTATACTTTCCTTCTGGTTTTTTGCCATTGTCATTGAAGAAGATCTGCCCTTAGTTCTGCTTTTGTCGCTACAATCAGAACCCCATTTATTTAACGAGAACTTTAAAATAAAACTTTAAATTAATTCAATTAAACTATTACTGACGCAATTGAAAGAAATTCGCATTGAATTGAAAGTCTGTCATAAACACACAAAAAGCTTTATTAGGTCAGCTCGATAAAAAACTATCTTGGATAAAAGCCATTTTATGAAAAAAAAACGAAAAAATAGGTTGTATTTAATAAAATGGTAAATTGATAAATTGTGCGCTCAACTATGATATCGGAAAAAATCTAATAAAAGTTCCATTAAAATTTATTTCCTAGAATCCGGATCAAGCGACAATGGAAAGCGTATAGTCTGAATTTCCTCTGGGATGGATCTTTTCTCGTCTTTAAGAGGATAATGTAGGTGGAATCCTCCCTATTTCCCTAGATAAAGTCTCTATAGCAATTTTTTTTTCGTAACATCAAAGTAGGCATTTTATTTCTTGAAAACCTTATTAATTAAAAAAAAATTGACTTAAAGGGTTTTTTTAATTACCAAAAACTCACCTTTTTTAACCGCCATATCCGCAGGACTCAAAGACAAATATCAATTAAATATTACATTACTTCAGTAGTAGCTTCAGTTTATGTATTTGTCCGTATATTTTTAATAAACAAATGCATACCTACTGACGGAGCCATTTCGTGGACGATTTTCCCAGCAGCTGCAGAACATATTTTCATGTAGACGACTATACTCGAGCTTTGCACACGGTGAAATAAGGCTTCAGGTACACTGTGAACCAAACAACAAAGTAATCAATATATTTTTAAAGAAATATGTATTCAAAGGACCAAGGATAGATGGAGAACTTTCGGCCTCAGTGCCGGAAGACCAAATTCTTAGAACCATTCTTGAGAATTATGACTTATGACTCCGACACGTGGTCAGTTATAATTAATTATGGAAACCATACTTAGCTCAGAGTCACACAGTGGGTTATGGGGGTCCATGAAAGAACCAAAATTATTGACATAAAACTTTTCGAAGCATATTGCTCAAATAGTTTGGATATATAACTGAAGAGACAGATGAATGTACGAGTAAATTGAGTCTGGAATGGCAATTTCACACAAAATAAAGATGGAAAGAAGAAGAAGGAAAAGACGAACGACAAAAACAACCATGTAAAAACGATTTGGAAACGCAAATATATATAAAAGTACCTACCATATAACTGCTTATTAAAGTATTTTATTTTCTTAATATGTAATTACAGTCGCGAAATAAGATGGTTTAGTAATTGCGAACGTAATGTCGCGTATTTTTACATAGCTGTTTATAATATGCATCGGTGAAAAGGTAGTGTGTCAATATCTTAAAGTATTCATAGAGCAATATTTTTATGCGCCGAAGCACCAACCTAGCAGTGCCTTAAGTACGAGTTTGCAGCTCTCGACAACGACGATGGTTTTCTATAATGAAACTCTGTAAACAGTAATTCATTATAGATCATCTTTAGCAAACATTCAACCCTAGGTTGAAGTATGCTAATACAATCGGTAGTAAGTCTTTGTGATACTATCTATATAGTCAGCTGTGGCTAGATACCTATACTATTTTATCTATACAAATATCTGTATAATCTGTATTTTCTGACTGACCTTAAACGCACAGTCTAAACGGTTAGGACTAAAAACTTTAAATTAGGACAGTTTTAGGATTCTTTTATGACGTAAAAACTTTGTACAAAAGTTATTTTTAATCTTATTCTGAAAAATTTATAAGAAGAAGTCCGTAATATTTCATAGTACCATGGAAGGTAGTATTTGGTTTTACTTCAACCCCAAAGGCTCTGCCCGAGCCCTATTTAGTCGTAGCTAAGTCCTAGTCAAGTCTGGGGATTGATATTTTAAGAAGTAGGTTTCCTCTAAAGTAAATAAAAAAGCAATTAACTTATAGTTAAAGGTAGGTCTAAAGGTAATATGAAAGCCCATTATTTTTGTAACATAAAATCCATCCATTCCATCTTTCGTTTTTTATTTCCCGCGATTTCTCCGCGTACTGCACTCTCCATCACAATATGAGGAGATAAACTATTGATAAATTTGACATACTAACTTCCAGCTCTTTTACTTCTTTAGTTCGGCTTCTCAGGGTTATAACATAAATTAAAATATGCATATAAACTCCCTCAAGGATTGGGCTATCCGTTGCAAAAATGATTTTTGAAATCCTCTTGGTGGTTCAAAATATTAACGCTTTTAAAACGAAAAAAACTTCAGCTTTACTATGAAGAGATCATATTTTTATGTAATAGTGGTTTGATACCCAAAAACGACTCTTTGTTCCTCGTGAAAACGTATAATCTCATGCTAAGGGTAAAGGTCCCCAGCGAGCAAGCGTGCGCCAATAACTTGATTGCTGTCCGGTCGTGCGGAAAGTCTATATGCATGGCTGTGTTTACATAGAACCGTGGAGTTTACATGTTTATAAGTTAAAGTTCAGTGGGGTGCAGTACGTACTTTTACTCGACTACAGGAGAGCAATATAATGTTTTACTGTCTATGTACTTCCAGTGTTGGGACGATTTTATTGATTTGTGTGTCGTTGACTTTCTCTTAGTGATCCAAGTGTTCGCGGCTTATGACATCACAATAAATATTTTATAGTGGATTTGATAGGTCAAAGTAAAATAAAGCAACTAGTAAGTAAAGTGAAAAAATGTATTTAACTGAAATGTTCCAGCTTTGACGACCTAAAAGATTCTACAGTCTAAATATAAAATATATATAAAAAAATAACCCGTTCGCCTGCGGTAAGCCTTAAAATGGGGTTTTTGTGAGTTCGGATAGTACACTTTTCACTACAACGACTCAGTGGCCACATAAATATGGCCACTGAGTCGTTGTAGTGAAAATCAATTAATGACGTTATGGTTTTACACGGTCACAATTATTGATTACGCCTTTTTGTTAAATAAAAAAATCATTTATTTATATACTTCTTTTTTTTAAATTTTCAACAGTGACATTATAAAAGAAAAATAAAAAACACTATTAAAAATTAAAAATAAAAACCACTCCGCTTGCGGGGCTTTTGAGTACCCAAACAGTCGGCGGTCAGGGCTCCAGAGTGAGGAACCTCCTCACAATACGCGCCGTTACAGGACTACTGCCTTCTGTATCCGACCCTTGATCAAACAACCAAGCGAAAGCTTCTCAAGATGTTGTTCGAAGCTTTTCGCGAGAACACCATTGACTGAAACGACGATCGGAAACATGCTTTATTATTAGTTTAAATTTTGTAAAGGCACCTATTAGTTTTCAGTTCTTATGTAGCTCAGTTTCAGATTATTATAGAAGTCCCACTTTTCCGTAGTCTGGTGCGAAATACGGAAGATATAAAGATACATACTCGTATGTCGTACTCGTATGTATACTCGTATGTGTAAGTCGATGTATTTATAAAAATATATTTCAAACTTGAACGTCACCACAGGTACTTACGAAAGTAAAATATTATGTTCCCTTCGCTCCATCTAAAATATTTAAAAATTTACTGCATGCTTTACGACCTTTTCAATCATCGTGGGAAAAGGATAGTACTTAAAAATATGCTCCTTAAATATGTTTTCAATTTGAGTCCTTGATCTAGAGATTTTGATTGCTAATTAAGCTATTGAGCTTTTGAGTGCCAGTTTGTAGTTAGGAAAATTGTAATGTCTACTCCCGTGCCTCAGAGAGCACGTTGTGCCTGAATAGAATAGAATAGAAAAACTTTATTGCAACACAACACAATAGGAAAAACATTAGGAAAACAGTAATAGTACTTAGTGCTGGGTGCAAAGTCGGCCTTATCACTAAAAGTGATCTTTTAAAGGCAACCTGAGCGTACGAAGCCGATAAAAAATGGAAAGTGGGATTATGGCTACTTGATGCCCTAAGCAATCGCTGCCTGGATTCCTATCCGCTAGTCCATCCAACCACTAAGAACGGTTTTTTTAAACGTATTTATTATAACCTTAAACATAATTACGTATATTTTAGTACTGCAGACAAAGAGATACGTGGATTAGGAAACCACAAGAAAAACCAATGCAGTTTATTTATTTATTTAAATGAAAAATTACAATCCAAATCACTGGCGATATTTAAAAAAGGAGTTAAGGCCCATTATATTGTCGACGACTATTAAAAGCATTCATATGCTATCATATTTATTGTATATTAAAGTTTTTAATATGTATGTGTTGTTATTATATATATTAGTTTATTTTTATATTTATTAATTTTATTATGAACTTTTGATATATTTGTGTACACTAGTTTATGTATTATTTATATACCTAGTTATTCGCATGTATATATTTTAAAAATGTGTACTACCAGCAGAGCTAGCACGGGCAGGAGATAAAAATTATATCCCCCGATTATATCCCCTTACAAGGGATATAATTAACGTATCCACCTGATAAAGCACGGGAACATGGAATAGTAGAAGTACCCCCGTTTATTATTACAACTATATCATTTGGATATTATTTCCACTTGTGGCCCAGTGCTCTAAAAGTTGATAAAGGTGTGGGACAAGATTAATTTTAATTCTTTTCCCGGGGATATAATTGTCTTCTGCCTATGCTAGCTAGCCATGCAAAATTCTATTCTCCTCTTCTTTTTTCCTAATTCAAAGGTTGCCTGGCAGACATCGCTATTAAGCGATAAGGCCGCCTCTTGTATTCTACTTCTTTATTTATGATTCTGTTTTATTTTATTTTGTATATATTAATGTTGTGATATACAATAAAGAGTTAAATAATAATAGAATAGAATTTTTTTTTTCTTTTTTTTTTTTTTTTTTCTTATAGATTATTTTTTGTGGTGCGTTTTAAAACAGTCTTGCATTTCATGTGCTATCAATCATTATTTTGGTGCTTCTCGACACGTGACGCCGTAAGCAATTGTTGAACTTGCTTAATAACTAATCCGGAACTACCAGTGACATGTAGGTATTAAAGTATATTCGCGCCGCTTACACTCGATATAGAATGCTTAATATACACCAAACTATCAATTTCATTTTCTCAATATATATTTTTTATCGTTTCATATTTTTATCAATTTAAAACCTCATCATCATATCAACCCTTTACCAGCCCACTACATGGATGGATAAGGGTTTAGGCCGTATTTTAATTGCTTAAAAGGTACATAGCTTAGAAAAGTTAGCGAATTTTGCCCACCGAAAGTAAAGCCGAAGTCCTAACCACAGCAAAAATAGTAACGCACAATGGTAGACTATGGTCATATTAACTAGGTTAGTGTTGTAAGATGAGTGATAAGTTATCTCGTATTCATATTTCTCGTATCATCATCATCATCCTCAACCTCCTCTCAGAATGAGAAAGGTTTAGCACGTAGTCTCCCACGCTGGCCAAGTGCGGATTGGTAGACGTCACGTACCATTGAGAACATTATGGAGAATTCTCAGGCATGCAGGTTTCCTCACGATGTTTTCCTTCACCGTTGAAGCCAGTGATATTCAATTGCTTAAAATGCGCGCCGGAGATCGAACTCGGGCCCCTGCAAAGTGAAGCCGAAGCCTTACCCACTAGCATATTGCTTTTATGCAAGCAGTAAAAGCATATTCAGGATTTTAGTAGTAGCAAAGTTTGATGTAGGTAATATGAACTCCCAGTAGACATTCCTTAGATTACTTCAAAAATAATTTTCGTTCTTCCAAAATATTTTGCCTCGTCAGGCATGTTCTATTACAGATCACAATGTATTCGATTTTATCCCAGCTCGGGCCAATAAATTGTTATGTTAAGAAATTTTCAGTGCAAGCTCTGAGTTCTGAAATTGGAGTTATGACATCCCTATGCCTTGAAAGGAGAATAACCTCTTTAGCTACACGAATAGTAGGTACATGTAACTGAACAGCTTTTTCTTATTTGTTTGAATTTTCTGGAACTATAATTTTGATTTGAAAAAAGTTTTTTGCATTTGAACCTTACGAGACGCGTAACAAGAAAAAACGTCATAGGATACCATCATTTGCACTGAAAAACACCATTATTAATGACTTGAAATCGCATTTACATGTGTATATATGTGCGTATGAATATTGGTGTGAATTATTCTTTTAATGTTACCTAAGACCTTTTCATGGATTGTAAAGTAAGCCATAAACCGGCGACTTTTTTGTAAGCAATGATGAGTACTTTAACTATGTAATATTTCATTATATAAAAATTCAGCTACTTTGGGTTACATTATTGCATTTCTTAAGGATCTCCGACCTTTGAAAATAAATGATACCTCGCTTTTGTGACCTCGTGACAGTTTAGCTTTCTTTTGGCGAAGAAATGGTTAAAATTGGTCCGGTAGCTACTTTTGGAGTCTATTGGGTACAAACCAACAAACAATTTCGTTTTTATATTTTCTTTATAGTAACAGTATAAATATAGTAATATAGTAATACAAATATAGTAATATACTGATATATAATATACATAACTTAAAAAAGTTAGAGGTGCGTGTTGGGATTCAAGCTCGGCCCCCTGAAAGTTAAGTCGAAGTCCTACCCACTGGGCTATCACCGCGTGTATATTTTTATTAACTAGATTTTTGATACTTGCAAGATTTCAGTATTATATATATACCCAAAAAACTTCACATGATATGCAAGTTATTTAAAAAATAATTGTATATTTGACTTCGTTGGTTTGTATACACGTTTTGCTAAATAGTGCTATGATGTAAAGCAGAAACTGCAGCGATTCAGTTCAACCATTCAGTGTTTATAAACTACTGCTGATATTGCTATCGCTCGCCAATGCTAATCAAACTTAGCGGCGAACCTAGCCTCTGTGAAATACAGACATTTTGAACTAGTTTAACTCCGTCTTAGTTTACTTATGATTGCTAGCTTATATTTTAAGTTGCAGACACTTATTTCTTGGACACTGAGTAAAGACTGCCAATAGTTTAATAGCTGTAAGGAGAAAAGCAACAAGTATATAATTTATACATAGAAACATTTTGAAAAACCTATAAAAACAAAAATGTTCATTACTCAGAAAGGATATGGTATTTATGCTTTTTATACGCTTTTAATAAATGAAATAAGTGCCGCGTTAGTAAAACCAATAGAAAAATCCAAGGATCTGCAAGAGCATACTATGGTAACAGATATTAAATTATTTCCATATATGGTGGCGATATTGAAGAAATCCACATACTTAAGCGCTGGTGCATTGATTGATGATAGTTGGGTGCTCACTGGTGCCGATTCGTTATTTACGTAAGTTTTAAACAATTTATACTACCTTGCATGGTAGAGTAAAATACTCAGAAGCGTAGCTTACTGTGCTAAGAAGTATAACCATATATTTTCCGTATTTTTTTAAATAGCTACAAGTTTTTTTTTTATTATATCCAGAGATTAATATTTTTATATTTAAAACCGGTTAATTTCAAACGATTGAGTGAATTGAAATCAGAACCGATTTCTCAGTTTAGTCGGTAAAAAAAAAGAAACCGAAACCCTAATGATTTTCCCGATACCTAAATGATTCCAATACCGAAACCAGTTTGAAATTTTTTCCGGTTTCCGAGCCCTGGGTAGACTACGGCCAAAACGCTTCCGGTTCTGGTAGAAGACTCTTAAGATTGTACCTACTTAGTAGGCCGGTATTGATTTGATTATGATTATGAAAGTAATTAATTCGAGCATTTCAACTTGAAATAGCTATATACTATTTATAACCGTTATGGTTTACGTGAACAATAATGATAAGCAAAAGCTCCAAACAATGTACAGCAATTATAATCTAGCAGTCCGCATTTAAAACTCGAGCGTTGTATCATCGTTTCCAAAGTTTTAATCCAATAAAATCCATCAATCCATCTTTTATGTAGAATTATGTACTTAAACCTAAATTCAAAAGCTGAAAGTTCAACCGTAAATCAAGCCGCAACAACGGAAGATGAAAAGATAATATTATTTGTAACAGGATCAGAGAATCTTCGCGATTTCTTCGCGTGCGACTTGGCAGCGTTAATTACAAGAAAGGGGGATATTTGACTCCTATCAAGTACTTCCAAATTCATCCGTATTTTGACGATAGTAAACCGTTGTTTGATGTGGCACTCGTTAAATTGCCGGAGCCAGTAAGACTGTCGCAGAGATTAAGCCCCATTAGGCTTCAGAAAAACACTCGGAACATACTAGCTACACATTTTATAGTGACCGCGTGGCCGATGTATCAGGTACTTTTCTAGTCTATGTGATAGTTTTGTAGTATTTAAAACGACCTCTTGGGTGAAATAAGCCACTATTCTGCTCTCGAAAATAGTGGCCACACCTTTTATAGTAACCGCATGGCTGATATTTCAGGTAGTTTTGCTACTTGTGTGATTATTGAAATGACCTACTAGGTATTCTGCTCTCGAACTTAGTAGAGACATTTTATAGTGAACGCATGGTCGATGTATCAGGTACTCAGTTTTGTAGTATTTAAAGTGGCCTAATTGTCGAAGTGAACCGCTATTCTGTTTTGGATAAAATATTAAGAACAATCCGGAAACAAATCTCTTATTCATTTCTGTCACTTTAGGTAAAGTAACAGACCGTGATGTTTTTTTTTCGTGATATAAGAGGACGGAAAAGACGTATTCAACTACAGATTACAATTTCTATGATTGTACCCGAATCGGGTCAAAAATTCTGCCATTTTTGTGGATTTCTGTCAAGCAATTCGCAGTACCAACCCTGAGGTATATAATTTACGTGTCTACTTTGCATCTAAGAGCACGTTAAGTTTTTGGTCCTTATTTTCACTAACGTCGTGAGTATAAATTATGCATTAGAGCAAGTTGTCTGCGCTCTGAAGCCTTTTGAACAAGAGGCTAGGTTTAGGATGATCATTATAATGATATAAAATAAAAAAAAAAATTGAGTAATTTTGTACTTATATTTTTTTTATTTTTTAGCTACAAAATCTTACTAAAAGTCACTACGAATCTATGGAGCAGATAAGGCTGCATCGCGTACTTACGGTATCTCATTTGCACCCTACAGATCCTGATGTGTGCTCTGAGGAAATAGATATGTTAATACCATATCGCAATAACACCAAGTACATTATGTGTTTGGAATCTAACATTGGAACTGATCCTTGCCAGGTAATTTCGTTAAACGGTTAGAGACTATAGCAAATACGCTGCGGTTGGTTTGTCTGATTACGGGTAATGATGTCTTGAATTAAATTTTGGGGTCAGTCCGAAAGTTGGGACGTATTGAGTTTTTCTAACATGTGGTCTTCTTTATACATCGGAGGTAAGAAGATATTCACCTCCGTGCCTCAGAAAACATTAAGACTGTGAAAATAATCCATATCAAGAGGCAATCTTAAAGCAATAATGAAGGTGAAGTGCCGGGAGAACTTCTAAAGAGTTAACCCCCTCTGCTTTGGGAAAAGCAATATTTTGTAGAAGGTCATGAGCAGTTGAAATGGCTATTATAATTTAGACATGATTGATTGCAAACCTACCGAATAAAAGCGTTTTTTTTTTTTACATTATAGAACGGTTCTAAGTAATATGTAAAATATTACTGGTACTTTCCTTGCTACTTTATAAAAAGGAATACGAATAACATCTATGCATGGTAATTTTTTACATTTTATTTGGCACCGACTTAAAAATGAAGGAAATATTTCTTTCTTGCGTTATAGTTGTACATAACAAAGTCGGTTCTTTTTTTGTCAAATAAAATATATTTAATGTATTAATTGCTAAGTTCCTACTTATTTCAGAGGGATATTGGTGCACCAGTAGTTCTGAACGGGATATTGTGGGGCGTTATTTCGTCCTGGAAACCGGAAGACTGCGACGTTGAAGGCGGGTCGTCCTTTGTGACCCTTGTGGCCGCTATCGAGGTCAACTCCTGGATACATTCTACGATCCGTGGTCATAGGTGGACGAAGAATCATACTATTGATTATGAAGATAATTTTATTTAAATTTGATTAACCTTGTGAATGTATTTCTTCAAATAACGCCATCTGTTGATAGACTTCCTAAGATTTTTTTTTTGATTTTTCCGCTGTACTTTATTCTTATTTTCTTTATTTAACTAAATTGAAACATTAAAAAAAGCATTTAATTGGTCCCAGCCGAGACATAGCATAGAGTTTGCGCGAGACATACGCATGGCAATCCATTTTTATATAAAATAAGACGCTAGCATACCAGACTAGACTAATTAAATATTTGTAAATGTATATCTTTAAATAATTTATAGATTAGTAGATAAGAGTGAAGCAAGTGTTGGAAAACCCAGTATACCCACTTTACAGTCACAATCATACCGTGCAATTGCATTCCTGCGAGAAATCACGAGCAATCGCGACCTTCCTATCGAATTTGTACTATAGAATCGAGCAGTTTTTTTTTTTTTTTTTACAATACAAGTTAACCCTTAAATGGAACGCTATATCTTGGCGGCAAGTCTAAGCAGTAACTAGACACAATTGAAGCCTCGAGCCAGACCGACGGACTTGGCGGAGATGATGTAGGTTATAATAGTATCCGTGATGTTCCAATGTCCGAAAAAAATCCAAAGTCCCTTCATCTTCAACTCCAGATTTTTAAAACAATGTAATGAATAACTTTGTAGATATTTATATACTTTGAGAAAAAAAAAGGTTGCAAGATTCCACATAATACTCCTAAGAAACCTAAGAATTTCGATTTTTATTTATGCAACTTTTTCGCTCCAATGGATTCCTTTCATAAGCGCTTGGGAAAACGAACAGATCCATCAATGTGACAATATGCCTAGTCCGAATTTGTATGTGCAAATCCTACAAAGTAATCCTCCTAGAATAATAAAAGTGAAAGTTTGTGAGGACATTTTCATGTATGGAATATGGATGTAAGGATGTTTGTTACTCTTTCACGCAAAAACTACTGAACGGATTTGATCAAAATTTGGCATGGAGGTAGATTTATACCCCGATTTTACTTTTTACCCCTGAAAAATCCTAGGCTCCCACGTGATATGTGAAAAACTGAATTTCACCTCGATGCGTTATAGCTATATTTAGAATTTACCAAAGCAAACTTCCTCAAAATAAGATTTATACTCGTCCTGCGGTGTTCCCTGCTATAAACAAGTCTGTACACGAAATAGCAGTTTAAAAAAATACGTGTATCTACAAAATACGAACGCGCGCAGATGTGCTCGCAGATGTGAAGTTAGTCCCCAATGAATATTATTTTTATGATAATTTTCATTGATTCGAAGTGTTTTTTATTTACAACTAGCTGCAGCCTGCGTTGTTACCCATGGTGAATAGCTATAGTTATAACTCATTGATGTAAAATTCAGTTTTTCACAGATCCCTCGGGGACCATGGATTTTTCCAAAGTAAAAAGTATTGGTCATCTATCTCCTTTCCAAATATCAGTTAAATGGTTAAGCAATTTCTGCGTGTTCACGATTATTAGGTTATATTGTTTTATACTGTAAAATGGAAATGCTCCCTCCATTATCTGATACTTATGCCCTGTTTTGGACCGTTAATGTGTTGGTAATGATAATGATGCCAACACAAACACAACAAGTATATCGTCAACTTTGGAGTAGACATTTTATGCCGACTTCAAACACGCGGGACAAGAGCAAGCAGTTATAGAATACTCAGTTTGACTCAGATCCTAAACGTCCGATCAAGAAAGAAGTGGTAAAGTAGTGAAATTTACTAGAAATTCTGTGAAAGTTGTAAAATATTTTTGTAATAAACATTGTTTACCAGCGCGTGGCTTGTATTTTTCCTTGTTTGTGGAGATAAAAGATAGCCGCGGTTGAAAAGGAAACTTATGTGGCAGCTCAAGGTGTGCACGGAAGCGTTTTTGTACAAGTTGTGATAATTAAAAAAAATAATTGGTTAAAAAAGTAGCTTTCTGCTGGATTTTTATTCTATTGCCTCGTAGAAACTTGCTTCCAAAATAAACATTTATTTTGAACCTATATAAGCTATAAAAACATCAAGACTGTATGTAAGTATTGGTTTACCGCTGGCTCAAAGTCGTCCTGAATCCCGGTTGCTCTTTTCTAAGATCAACATTTTTTAATTTGATAATCCAAATTGTTTTTGTATGAAGCGGAGCCATCTGCTTGTATGTAACAAATATAAGCCTTAAAAACCTTCAGCTTAGTAAATCGGACTACGACCTCCCTTGCACAGAAGGGAGCGCTGTGGTTTAAGTGGGCGGTACCAAGTTTTATCCCTGACAGGTGGAGTTGGGTATTGATAATTTCAGAATTTTCTATTTTATATTAGTTGGAGGCTTTGGCCGCATTTTGATTTTGGCCGCGGTTTAGAGTTTGAACAATTAAATTTTAAGATTTTTATTATATATTTTTCTTGTGGCTTTCACCCACTACTCTCTCATCATTTAGACTGCACGGTAAGCTAAATTATCAGCGTGGGAAATGTCGGGACGCCATTAATAAGGAATTATCTGGCTGGCTGGTATACCTGGATGCCTCTGCCATTTGTATTAAACAAGAGAGAAGGAAAAGGGAAAACGGGTCGCGGGACACTTCCTTATATAATTAAGTACACGTTTTGTAAAGTCATTCCTAATATAAATGAAATATGAAAAGTTTAAACCCATTCCCACAGTCAACCTTTTGTTTATTATCGTCCAAGCTCTTTTACCCTCAGAAAAAAATGGACCGCATACTTCATTTACGTAGCAAATAAAGTTACTAATACGGTTGTAGCCACCACATTGTTAACGAAGCTTTCATTAAGGAGCCGGCTAACATTGAGCTACGCAATTTACATAAGTAGCTGCCAGCGCAGACCAGAAAAGACAAAGTTATTAAAGCAGGGTGAAAATCTTTTATCATCGTAGCTTTATAAATATATTTCTTAAAGTTACAGATATCATGTGTCGGGAGTCATTAATAATGTGGGAGATATACGCGAAAAGTACGTGATTGTTAAATCTGCTCAAATACGTGTAATTTAGTTGCCTACTTAGGAACGTATTTCCGTGATGACTGTTTAATGTACCCGGAAAACATCCTTTTAAAGTATGCTACTACATTATTTAAAACGTCCTAGTAAAATATGGTGTTGCTTCTAAATGACACAGTATATTTAAGTTAAGTAAGTTATTTAGTAGTAAATTGTAAGCTCCTTATGTATATACTTGCTGACCCCAGCGCCATCTGTCGGGCTGATTTGTGAATCTAAACCATTCAGGGTGCCGCCCAAACGAATAACGAAAAATTCATTCAAATCGGTCCAGCCGTCTAGGAGGAGTTCAGTGACATACACACGCACACAAGAAATATATATATAAAGATATGATGTATATTGCTCATTTTATTGCACACAACAAAGAGTACATAAAAAATAAAAAATAAATGAAAATAAATATTTAAGTTTATTTTTTATTTTTAAACCATTACAAGTTAGTCCTTGACTGCTTTCTCACCTGGTGATGATGCAGTATAAGACGGTGGCGGGCTAACCTGTTAGGGAGTATGGTAGTCATACCCCTAATAGATTTATTTCTACGCCACATCGCTCCGTAACACTAAATCGCTTAGCGGCACGTCGTTGTCGGTAGGGTGGTAACTAGCCACGGTCAAAACCTCCGCCCAGACCAAACCAGAGAAAATTCAAAAATTATAAATTCCCAAATTGATTGTGCTGGGAATCAAACCCGGTACCTCCTATTTGTATTCGCAGCGTTCACCGTTGCGCCAGGGAAGTAAGTAGATCATTTAAGTAGCTTTTTTTTTCAGTGTAGCGTCCCACTGCTTAGCATAAGCGTACCCTCTCATTGGACACGGGGATTCACAGCTAAGCCCCACCATGTTGCTATAATGTGGGCTAGCGTAGCTTATCACAGGCTTGAATTGGCTTGGGATTTGTACTGGCTTAACAGGCTTGAAATTGAAAGGCTATTCCTTAAATGACTGGGACTGGTTGTATTAACAGAAAACCAAACTTTTGTGGTAGTTGGTAATTACAAGACCAACCAAGGTTATATTAAACGCATACCTCTAATCGGTTTCTACTGGGCATTGTACCGGCACTTCTCGGCTAAAACCTCTTGCCAGAACATTCCAGAGAAAATTCAGAAATTAGGAAATGAAATTCCAACACCTGCCCGGATTGAACCAAAAACTTCCCGCTTACAAGACGACATAGGGCGGCGGTGTAAATAAAATGGTTTCCGTGGCTTAAATATTTTCTTTTATATTTTTCGATACGCTGTAAGGTTTGTACTTTATATAACTCGCATTGGAGAGATATTTTCTACTTTATAACAGCCGATTTAAGCCTAGCCTGTGCACGGAACTAGGTTTTGGTCACTAATACGATATACTATATAGCAAGGAAAATAGTATGACGGCAAATATGATGTTATTTTTAAATTACTGGTGCCACGTGAACGTTAGAAAAGTTTCAATATTTCTGAACTTCACATTGCGATTGGAGGCGAATAAGAAAATTGTTATGTAGGTTTTCTATTTGAACGTAAATAGATATAGTGGAGTGCCGTAATGCATAAAAATTGTAAAAGCTTGGAATCCAGGGCAAGTCAATGAATCTTCATAAAAACTGTTGGATTGCGTTGTTAAACGCTCAAATAAAAAAAAAAATGGCCGATCTTGATTACAACAACTTATAACAACAATTTACTGAAGAATAAGAGTGACCGGAGAAAAAAAATGTTTACAATAAAGGTTTCAACTTTATACCTTAAATACTAACTATCATGTTAATTTATTAATATTTAAAAATAAATAATGATTTACAAAAAAAAAATATTATCAACTATTCTACATTATTGTTCATTATTGTCGTTGTCATCGTCATCGATGTCATTGATGTGGATTTTAGGTGAAGGATTAGTACAGCTGTTACCATTGCATTCTAAGCCAAGCTACAGTGCAATTTAATCAACTTTTCCTGCACCTACAAGATGCTCCGCATCTTATTTTGCATGTGAATACTTAGGGTAGACTTTTTATAACTCTTACAATGCCTAACCTTAAGTTTTTCATAGTTCGTACTGCAGATTTTCTTGAATTGATATCATCTGCATACCCTGTGCATACTCTCTATGCACGCTACTGCACATGATGTCTGAATTGTCATTGACCCTTTTTCTCAGATCCAAATAAACTAATTCTCATTATTTTAATCATTTTATTCACGCTTTATACAATGTAGGCGGTCGTTGCATGCTACCATATCAGAATTCTCGAAATAATTGAAAACTCTGGTGTGTAGATTGCTTTACGATATTGAATAGAGCATATTTGTAACATACTATCCAGCATTCAATTTTCCATTGTGGTCAAGAAATAAAGGCAGAACAAATGGCCTGCCTTTATGGCCAGATTAAAAAAGCATCGCTGGTTTTGTCATTTCAATAGAGTGTCCTGAATGAATAACATCGTTTATGTTAGGTATTTATATCGCTCCGAAGTCTAAAATTACATTGATAACTGTTATAAAAACTTATTTAGGGATGAGAGTAAATAGGGGATTTTTTTACTTTGTTAGTGTGTTGGCAAGAGCTATTTAAGTTATGCATTAAAATCTAAAAAAAAAACCTTTGTGAATTTGGTAAGCTTATAAAATTGCTGTTTCTCTGCATTATTCGTATTTGCTTCCATGCAAGGTGCATGCCCTGCATTTTGCTGTTTCTAATTTCAAATTCCTGTTTCTATCAATTTGAGTCGTAGGTGTTAAGTCTCATGTGCCTGTAATTACACCGCCAACCACACCCTTCGTATTGGAACACAGCAACAGTGCAACAATGTTGGTTAGTGGCAGAAATAAGCATGGCGATAGTAGGTACTTCCCCGGACGAACTCTGTCACAACAAGCTCTAGTAGGTACTACTAAACTACTTCTATGTATAATATTTATTTATGAATACAGTTTGAATGATAATAATTCGAACTGCACAGAAGTTTTATCCCTAATATTAATAAAAGATCGTGTATATGATTTTTATATATTATATTTATATTGGTGATTACATAAAATTTGTATTTAGTGTATTGTTGCATATACTAAATAGCAACAAATCGACTTGATTTTTGGGACAGAGTTGGTTGAAAGGGAGGAGAGTAACATAGGCTTCTTTTTATCACAGGAAAGCAAATGGTTATAATGGGATTGAAAGTCGTGGGTAACAGCTAGTTGTTTTAATATATGGAAGTTTAATATTTATTACAAAATAAGTATTTCATTATTAATATAACGGCAATCATTCGCATGTATTTGTCTGCAAAATGCGTACAAGTCAATCATATTTCGCGGCCTAAAAGTTGCATAGATGGGTTCCACATTTCAATGTGGAATTTTGTGTTACCTATTACGATATAAGGACTATTTTGCGGATCTAACCTACGCAATTTAAAATGGGATTTTTGATATTAGATTTTCATCTTATGGATAAAATTGAGTTACGTCCAAGCACACAGCCCGATTTGAATTTTCACAGGGAAGTCACAAACTTTCTGATAATATTTTAATATAGTAAACGACATTTACAGCATTAGCTGGGTTCTCATTATATTTGGTTTGATAAATAAACATTTATTCCTAATTCCTTGTTAGGCCATTTCACCTTCTGATCTAAATTTTATTTTTTTCGCCTGCAAAACTAATAATCAACTGCTTAGTACTTTATCTATAATAATTACCTTATTCTTATTTATTTTTGTCAAAGATAGGTTAAAATTGAGTATGTTTGTTAGCAAAAATAAAGTTTACAATTTGCGTTTCAAAAGTATTTTATTCATATATATACATATTATTAACCACGTTTTTAGATAAGTATATAATTTGATTTTTTTTCCACTGTATTCATATGAAGGTGATATCTTCATTCGTTGGCTTGAAACCAAGTAAGAAGGTTTCAAACGCGCTCCTAAAAAGAAGCCAATAACTTATTTAGTTACATTTCGTTACCACCATATCACTTTACCCTAATTAACTACCAAGATAAATTAAAAACAGACGGTGATAAATGAAAATACATTGTAAGAAAAATTATATTAAAATAACCTAAATGACAAATATAGCAACCAGGTTACGATGAGCTACCTTTTTGCTCTACACTAGTCGATCCACCTTACTCGTCTAATTGTCCTCTGTGTATGCGTCTGACAGAGATCACTGCTAAGCGATACGACCACATTGTATTCTAGTTCTATCTATGTGAATCCATCTTTAATTTTTTAACTGGGTGCACACCAGTTTAAAAATAAACGAAGGAATAGAGTATAATTAATAAATCACGCTATTGTTTATTTTTTCCTAATAGAAATGAGATAAATCGTTTACTGTTTAGGTCTCATTTCAAATAAATGAAGATATGATGTGTAAATCAGGATTTAGAGAGGGACTTTTGAGTATGTATACTCAATTTGAGTATGCAATTGAAATTCTTTTAAATAATTCCAATGGATTTCTAAGCAAAAGGTTTATAATTTTAATGATTGTGGTAGATAGCAATTCGACGGGCGTAACAGAAACTTGCCCGGTATTCGATTAGTTGCGAAAGTCTGGAATTCATTAGCGATTGGAAATTTAATTTTAAAACAATTTATATTGGAAGTGTGACTGAATTGTGCATTTAAATTTAATGAATCAATCGGATTTGTTGAATTTCGATGAATTTGAAATTCAGTGAGGTAGTAAATTCGCTAATTACATTTAACGAACTCAGATTTTCAAATTCCATTTTTAAATTTTAGGACATGCACGATTACTTTTCATTTTACCCTGTTCACCATAACAAATGCCTTTTTATAAAATCGAGTGCAAACACTATTTTCAAAGTGTACAGATAGTTTCAATTAATTTGAAAATTGATTGATAAATTGTAATGCGCCGAAATCACGTGTAACATATTACTTAAGTTGAATTAAGTAATTATAAATAGTGTAACCACTTTATTATAGGGTTCGAATTTAGGGCAGAGGTGAGTCTAATCTCTATCTAAACTATTCTATTTAAACAAAATTAGAGTTTCGTAAAGCTGAATCTCGAATCAGCTTTAATTAATAAATAAAAGAAACATTGCCATTTAATTATTTATATGTCAATCCTACCATTTCTAGGAACTATCAAAACATAGTTCCTAGAAGTCGCAGCCGACGTCAATGTCGACGAAGTTAATGTAAGTTTACAAAAATTGAAATCAACATGGCTAGAAATACACAGTATGGGTTTGATCTACCATCATTAAAAATAAAAATATTGTATCGTAATGCTTACGTATCATAAAACGTTCGCTGGTCTTCATTTATTTTTCCGGTTCGTTGCAAATATTTCAAAGTTAACATGATAACCCTGCCCTAAGCGAATTACGGGGTTCGTTAGAGCTTATTCAATTTCAGTTATGTGGCAGCATCCATCCATCGCTGTTGGATTTTATGCATGTTTTTGCAATATGACGCGCAATGTTGCCCACTGGAATAAAATATTATACGCATATTACAACTAATAAATCTTTATGCTTAGACATTGTAATTATTAATTTACTAACATGAATATAATAATAAACATTAATTTTATAAGAATTTGATAATATATAATAAGGACTAAGTTACATAGTATGACCAGTAGATAGACATTATCAACACAAAAAATTCAAACAATAACTTCTTCGTTGGTATAGTAGATCATGAGGCAGTGGCGTGCACTTCATACATGCACAAATGTGCTGCCTAACCTAACATTTTCATATAACTGGCAACGGAAGAATATTTTGCAAACCCCGGGTTGAGCCAAAAATTATTCAAAAAGCTCAAAATTAATTTATTTTAGGCGTCATCCGTTTTAAGTTATTAATTCTTCTGTCAAAAAATTCCCAGTACGCCGCTGAAGTAAAGAGAAAAGCGTTGTGCACATCCTTGTCTCACAGAGCATGTTAAGTTATCGGCCACAGTATCATAGACTCATTACTACGTAATAAACTCTTTAGAGTGCTCTTTAGCGAGTTCACCTATTCATCTCATTTGAAACTAAGAATGAAGGTGTAATTAAATATTAAAATAAATCAAATATAGGTATACTTAATAATTAATATGTTGTTATACAAATTTAAGTAATTTGGATGGTCGACTGGATTTTCAATTAACTCTGCTAACAATGGCCGAACAAGCCAATTTATTTCTCATTTGGGTGTATTCCTTTAACGTTTCACGAATTCAAACCACATTAAAACCATTTTTTTATTTTGTAGGGGAATCAATTAGTCTGTTTGAATATTAGATATAAACTTTAATTTGGATTATTAAGAGCCAGCGCAGTAATTAAATTCTATTCGTTTAACGCCGCTTGCGATAGATGGCGAATTTAGTCTTGCGCTATCGAAGATCTCTCTTGGAGTTTTAAAGTCATGATAGCCCGGCATAGTAATCAGTTCATGATGCAAGACAACACTAATGTAGAACTTAAAAATACAGTGTATGATCAAATTTGTTAATATTTAATTTTCATTTATTGTCACCATATACACGATTCGACAGATCAATTTCAAGTTCAATTTAATTAATTACTATTAAGTATTGAAGATATAAAGATACAACTTTCGGTCACGTCAATTTAAGAGTGTCATAAATTCATTCTTACAGTGTTAATTTAAGCTTTTATATATTAACTGCTTTTTTATGAATTCAAAGTCGGTAGAATCCTTGACGTATTCTCGCGTACGTAGTTCTGGTAAGTGGCTGACAAAGCATTTGTCTTAGTGCAGATAATTTCGAAACTTTTCACATTGCAAATTGATGTCATGCAGTATCAATGAAAAGAATAAGGCGGCAGACAGATAGAACTTCGATTTATCATATATTCTTTGTTGAACTGATATTATATAATGTTGGATACGTAATAAAAATAGAAGAGAAAATAATAATAGACTGATAACTGATCGTTATTTTTACGAAAATATATGGCGTACCTTCACTTATGAATTTTGCATTGGTCAACCGGACGTAGATGAGAAGAAACGTCTAAATCAAATATGGAAAACTTTTAATAAGCATAAAAAAATGTGCGAAGGATACATCCTTGTTTTAAGACTAGAAGCCAAACCACATATAATGTAGGTATAAAAAAGATATATATAAAATTACATAGGTATCAATAACTCGGAAGTAACTTTCAGTGGGCTGAGGTTGAGGTTTCCTTTCTTCTAAACTACGTCAAACCTTTTGTCGCTTTGGGCAACATATTCTCACCTTTACGTAAATATTCCGCACGTGGTCATTTATTGTCATTCATCATCGCATCGAGTCATTTGAGCTTTATTATCTTCCATTATTATTATTTGATATTCTGGAGTATTGCTTTACGTTATTAATTGGGTCGTAATTGATTCTCGCTTAGCTGAACATTGGAACTGACTTTATATTGCTATATTTTATAAGCTTTAGGCTTCTTATACAATAAGTCAATATATAATCATCCGTCTATTACTACCTTACAGCTGGCCACATATCATTCTATATGAAGAAAGAGGCATGTACATATAGAGATAGAAATATAGAGCGTATGTGGGTTAACGAGCCTTACCAAGACAAGAAAAAGTGGAATAACTTCGCAGTCCATGGAAAGTGGTGAAATTGTTAGCATTTAAGGACTATGTAGGTGTCGTGAGTGTGTAAAGCGTTTGTTCGGAAGAGTACACCCGAAAATGCAGGAGTCCAGCACTGGTTTTTATTTGGTATACTCTGTAGTCATTGTAAAATTTTTGTTACGTATAATGCAAAGTCACTTAAAAAACTACTGAATTTTTTTATCAAATATGAGTGAACTATTTGTTTTATTTTATACAGGACCCATGATCTGCTAAAACGCGCGTGGTAGAAAAGGTACCAGTTTCTGGTTTCTGGTTCTTATTACAATCCCTGAAAATGAAGATTAAAAAATGACGATCTATATTTAATCTCCTTAGTACTTAAATAACATGCAATAAACTCAGTACTAATCTGCCACCTAAATGTTTCATAAAAGAGTCGTTCACTTCATCCGCATCGAGCCCATTTGCTAGCTTTGAGGAATTTTATAACACTTAAAACCTTTTTTTATTTCCCTTGCAATAAAAGCCGTCAGCTCAGTGAAAAAGCGGTTCACGCTTAAACAAGGCGCGACCTCGCCGTTTATTGTTTTGTAAATTACATGATTGTTATCGGAATGAAAAATGGCGACGCGGCGGTACTTGAACGGCGAAAGTTCAAATAATGGCAGGGAAATTACTTTTTAGGCTTTTGACAAGTCCATAAAGAGTCAAGGAAGTATCGCAGTGCACTTGAAGTCCCGGTTATTATCATTGAAATGTGATACTATGGCGTTACAGCCAACCAACTCTCATTCGTGCAGCAAATCAAAATTGTAGTCTAAGCCACAGAATTGAGAACATACAGAATCCGTGTACACGATTTATATTGAAGCATCAAAAACCATTCCGCTTTAGTAGTGTTTCTCGAACAGGACGTTTACCATAAAATGAGGAAAATTGAATAAGTTTGTGAGCTAGCAACATTCCGTGGGTGACAAGTGAGACGTGCTCGGGGCGTCTTCGCTGTTTTAGGACACAATGCACTGCATGCAAAAATGCCTGAATTGGGATTCTGTATGTTTTAAATTCTGTGGTCTATGCATTTAATCCCTGTCTTCATTATTGGAGAGTGTTTCTTAGTGGTACATGTTTAGGCTTAGGATAATGTCATAATAACGAGATTTCGCCTGCCGGAATTATAGAATGAAGTCGTGAACTTATCATAATATTCATAATATAATGATTATAATTTATCTACAGATGTCTTCTAACCCTGTATAGTAATTTACCCTCAATTTGCCAGATTAGTGGGGTACGAAGAAGATTAAACGACTAGGTATTATACAATAAGTTTATGCAAAGCCTTTAATTGTGTTACAATTTCCATACTTTACGGCTCTTAACAGATTTCTGAGTTTTAGCAAGGTATTTACGAAATATGTTTTTTAACTAGCAAACAATTTAAATTTTCAATTCCCATGTTTAGGAATGTTGTTTATCCAGCTTTACGGAAAAGTATCTTCTACATCATATCCTTCTAGGTTAATAACTAGTCTTGTTAAGAGTTATTTAAAAAGGTACCTGGCATCGATATCTTCCATGACTCACCCACAGCTTTTAGGAAAAAACTCACAAAACACATCGGTGAGTTGAATTTTTTTAAATTAATTTTACATGACGCTTGGTCAATGCTATGTGGACTTGTAATTGACGTGCATATCATTCCATGTTTTTGTGTGTGTGCTATATTTAAAAACGAGTAATATACATGTTGTTAGTGCTATTAATAAATAAATAAATAAACATATCTCACGATAGCTAGATTTGAATCGAAAAGCAAGAGAGCTTATCGTAATTGGTACGACGTTGGTAGATTTCATAAAGTTTTATCATTCTCGGCCCATTGCTCTCTCTGCTGGAAACAGTCCCTTCTCTTATACGAGAGAAAGAATTAGAGCACTGCCCCACCATGATACTTCAATGGGGCTCGGCTCTAGCGAACCGGTAACTGGAAACATCAGATCAATAAGGCATATACTCTGTATATAATCACAAATTATTTGCCGTGTTAATAACGTCCGTGTCTCAAAAATGAGATAGGTATATGTATATCAGTGAATGTCCACCAATCCGCATTGGACCAGCGTGGACTACGGCCTTAACCTCTTCTAACGGAATATAAAGTAGAACGGTTAGCAGTTTCCTCCGTGTTACCACAACAAGTAGGTGGTTGGAACAGATCACCAACCCGTCTGCCCAGCGCATTGATTACGGGCAAACTCTTTCATTGGGAGAAGCATTAAGTCTAGAAGTAGACTGTTATAGGCTGATTGATAATGTGTATTAGTTAACAATAGCATAACATCTCAATAAACCGCGCCATTAAAGAATAGATTTATAAAAAGCCAAATAAGCGCCATACTTACTACTGTGCTATGTATAATGCGTACAAATAAAGAAAAGATTTATAGCCAGCTGATAATCGTACCATTCATTAATTAAACCATTTCAATTATTATATTTATATATTAAATATCTCTGGATTATTCTAAAGTGATACCCCCTTTGCTACCCTTGAAATTACAACTAACAAACTATTTATTCTTTTATTTAACTAGATTATTTATATAGGTGCATAGATTGTTCAACATATTACTTTTTGACTTTGAGTTAAAAAAGTAACCAAAAATTAACGAAATATCATTAACACTAAACACACATCGAACCGAAAAATCACCTTCTTATTTAAAGTCCTTGAAAAATCATTATTAAAGCTTTCTTACTGTATAAATTTATAGGTTAGTTACCAAGAAATATAGCCGCAGTTAAATTAATATCGTTTTACGAAGCAAATAATATATATATTTAATATTAATGTTAAATTTTGATACTTCGGATTCAAAGAATTCTAGCTTATAATTAAAGCAAGTGCGTGGCTTCCTGTAATGCCGAACATAAAGTCAAATGTATAGACTTAAATCTAAAGCTTATTGCAGACTGCCTGAACACCCGCAATAATTATAATAATTATAGCCATATGTGCTTGAATTTTCTGCTGACACCATTGTATGAAAAATTCATATATTATCTTAACTTATTATCTTTGTATATTTATAAAAATCAGTTATGTACACCAACAAATGTGTCTCGCAAAAACTAAAAACTTAAGTTTTTTTTTATTACCTAATAATAAAAGCTTTTTAAAAATATATTATAATATTGTTTAGCTGTAAGATTACCTTCATAGTTTAATTCTTATAACTTATTGTAAGAAAGCGGGTGTGTAATGCGCAGGAACACGAATTTCTGTTAGAAACAATGTTACAACTATAAACTTAGGTCTAACTTCCCAAACACATGTAGTTTCTGCAGATAATCAATCATTATCATCACATGCCCTTAACCAAGTGACGTCCACTGCAGGGATAGGTCTTTTGTAGGGAGTTCCAAAATCCAGGAGGGCCGCTTGTTCCTTGATTATTTTTTTCGTATTGCGGATATTTGCGGACATAAGACTATTTTTGTAACAAATATACTGTCTTGAATTATAAACTGCAGCATCAGTAACAATAAGAGCTCTCGAAATTTTTGACATAGCTACAAACAAATGTGAATTGTTGGTTTTATGCTGCTATATTTTATAAAAAAGACAATACTTACTGCAGAAGGTCGTTTGAGTTCCATACATAAGAAACATTCTATAACTATACCAAAGTTCTGAGAAAAGTTTGGATTTTTTTGGTGACTCAGGTGTAATTAGATTAGGTTACAAAAAGGCCAAGTTAGGTTAAGTAAAACCAACTTTAAAAGTAAGTTAGTAAGAACTTTCCAGAAAATGCTAATTTGCATTTTCTCTTCACAGAATTTCCATAGTTTGAAAGTTTTCCTGTTTGAATGTTGTAAACAAAGAATTTACGAATTACTATGATGTGTATTCTCATCTCTAGGGAGATTTTAACAGGTTGTTTCATGGATAACTTATAACATTGGTCCTAGATCGTTATAGGGAAGATCGTGTCGTATTAAACTGCCTATACAATGAATCCCAGGAAGTTGCTGTTAGCTTGAAAACGATGATAGTGATTTTTTAAACTTATAAATTCTGCCTTAAAAATTGCTTTCATACATTAACACATTCACCAATAGCCTATAGCAATCCACCGGACTACGGGGAATAACCATCACGCTGGGCAGACGGGTTGTGGGATCATAGTAGATCGTAATATTAGCACGAGGACGCTGCAGCCCGTTCTCTCTTTATTTTATTCAATTCAACTGTGTTCTCATCTGCCACACGGCATATGTATATACACATTATATTCAAAACAATCGGAATATATTATCGTATAAGTAATACTTTCAAAATCGTAATTTAATTAACATCAAACACAATTGAAATTAGATGTTCGACAAATTGAATCATACGTTTCAAGCCATTTAATGACTAAGATTTTTTTGAACAATCACCTTTCTGCTCTCATATACCTATGAGAGCAGAAAGGTGATTGTGACCTTTATCAGTTAAGGTTACCACCTTAACTGATAAAGGTAAACTTACGATGCTATTTCAAAATTGGCTCAGTTAGTACCTCGTGTTAAACTGGTAAGATTAACCTATTCATAATCTATGTAGGGGGTAGTTTTACACAGCTGCGAAAAAAATTAATTGTTATCGTTTTCCGTACTTCTGAATATGTCTTCTCGATACAATAAAATATGTTACCTCTTATAGTAGAAAATTTGAAGTACTTTTTCTTAGGTTTTTATTAACATATTGTTATAAAATAAGAACTATTATACACTAGCTGTTGCCCGCGACTTCGTCTGCGTTTGATTTTGTTTTTAAAGTATTCAGTATCGCTAAGCCTTAAATGAGTATAGTAGTATGACCGTCATGTGACTGTCAATTAATTATAGACAAATAATTTGCAATAGAATAAAATTGCAACTATAATTAAAGATCTAAGCTATCCTATCTCTTAAGTTGGACCAGACTGCTCACGGTGTGCCAATTTAATTTAAAATCGGTTAAGTAGTTTAGGAGTCCATCGCGGACAAACATCGTGACAGGAGATTTATATATATTAAGATTATACAGACATTCCCTGAGTATTGATACATCATCAGCAGCCTATAAACGTCATTTGCTAGCTATGCCCATCTCCCATAGGAGAGACGACTGTAGAGCATAGGCCCACAACCCTGCTCCAATGCGTGTTTTTTTAATTTTTTAGTAACACTCAGATGTGCCCTCAAAGTGCAAGTAAAAAACAATCAATGGTTTTTATCACACAATATTTAACTATCTGGTAAAAACACGCTGATAAAATAAATAAAAAATGATGACCTCGACGAATCCTAGAATGCAACAAAATAATGCAAATTGACTAATGAAACATAAACAAGACCATGCTATTAAATTCATTTATTATGATTTATGCATGATGTTCAAAGGGAGGAACGGAGTAATTATGATTGGTTTTATTTTGCGAACCCTTGTCCGAGTTTTTTAGAAGAACTTTCGTTTATTATATTTAACCCCCGACGCAAACGTGACGCAACGTGTATATTTTTTCACAACTTCCTCAATCCCTGCCTGACATCCACATCAAATGAAAGGGCTTGTCTAGTAGGTAGAATAATGTACTATTTTTATAATAATTTTTTTAATTTATATATCATTTACAAGATCAAACTATAAAATTATTATTTGTATTATTATACATATGAACCTTGGTTAATTTAAGTAATTTATTACTTTTGGATTACCAGTACACAATGACAATGAGTAATGTATTGTTGAATCAAAATGTAATAGTGCGCAATAGGCCGTCTGACCGTCTGCATTTAGAGAGGGATAAAGAATCTGTTAGTAGCTTCTAGAACTTTAGACCACAATAATTTAGTTCTAACAAAGTAATGCAAAACTTAAGCATTTCGGCATGGAATCTCAACAGAAACTGCGATATTGTTTGAAGAGTGCTGCCAACTATTTTACAGGAGGAATACTTCGCTTTTGGCTTGCTTACTTGACCTTTGTTTTGATCTTATCGCATAATTATGATAGTTTGTTTTAAAAAATGAGGATCTCCCATAAACCGTAAGAACTTTACTAGAACTACATTAAGTATTGTTACGGATAAGAAGTGAATTGCATTGTTACTTGGAAGCACACCGATCCGCTATCATTTTTCGCAAGACAAATTACCTATTGCAAAGATGATGATGTTAAAAGATAAAACTTCTAAGTTTCCTGCAAGATTTTTTACTATTTATTTTAACACAACTCAGAAAACTGCCAAAAGAACCTTCTTCTTCTTAGTAGAATCTGCTTTCCAAACCGGTGGTAGATACAAAAGGACAGACTTGACGTTTCAAAAGTAGGTACTCATATTAGGTTTGCTTGAAGTAAATGAATTTTAATTTGAATAACGTGCGGTCGGCAGGCACCATGTCAGACCGCTACACAGATGTGGGATGTGGGAGGGGGGTTTGAGCTGAATTCACATTATTAATCTTTATATTAATAGTTTGATCGAGGCATTCGGCTTACAGAATGCTGGGTGTCACATATATGACATTTGTTTAAGCCACGCGGACAGCGTTTAGTTGCTGAGTGCCTCTGTCTGTGAGATCCGGAAGTTGCTATATAATAGATTTACTCTGGATGCTTTGATCTCACTGGGTAGGATATAGGTGATTTTGGCACTTCATTAGGAAATTAAGTCCAGTTTAGACAAGTAGCAAAGGAATGAGTAAATATTGTTTCTCTGAAAACAGGTGAAACCATACACGTTTAAACACTAATTCTAGAAGGTAGGTCGCTGAGTTCAAGCGTGAACGCGAAACCATATTGTTTATGTAAATTAAGGCTCAAGATTCAAGCGGCTGTGTTGTTATTTTAATCCATAACACTGTAACACACGCGTAATATTATATAGACAATTATTATTATAACTGTTTCACACATTGTACAGTATTTTGCACAAAACATTGTTTGTAGGATAGCTTTACTTTTGAACCTTCAATTAAGTTTTTGTGTGCAACAAAATGACTACCATTATATCATCAACATGGTATCTCCTCTCCTTCACCTCTCCGAAGGGCTTAGCCCGTTGTCTAGCGAGCTGGCCAAAACGATATTCAAACACCTTTCAAAACATTATGGAGGTTTACAGGCAGGTATCCTCACGATGCTCTCCTTCACAGTTAAGGCCAGTGATATGTTATGGCTTAAATTAAAAACGGTTAAAGTTCATGGTGGTTTAGCCCCTATGCTATCATCGCTTCATATTTGTTTAGTGTATGAAAATGAAAGCCAGGTTAAGCTGTTTTTGCGGGATTGGAGAGGTGGGTAATAAATTCTCAGCGATTAGAATCAACAAACTCAATTAGTACTTATTATTATTCCGAGCGCCCACGTAAACAAAAATAAAGCGAAAGGGACCTTTGACCCTCAACTTGAACTTTCATTTAATAACGCGTCGCCATTTTTTATTTCGAAAACGATCGCCTAATTTACAAACAATAAACCGCGAGGTCACACCTTGTTTAAACGTAAACCGTCCCTCACTGAGTAGAGGGCACTTTTGAAAGGGAAATAAAAATGGTTTTAAGAGCAATAAAGTTCCTCCAAGCTGGCAAATGGGAATCGATGCGGGTGAAACGAATGGCTCTTTTACTGAGCTTTTATGTGGTACTGGTGATGATGTTTGAAGGTACTACGTGGTTAGTACGCTACAGCAGCAAGAATTTAGGAATTTTTACCCATTTAATTTACTCAAATGTTAAAGTGAGTCAATTTTACTCAACTGTTTACACAAGGTCAAATGGGGTCACAGATAACTATTGCAACAAATATTAAAAGGTTTTGGACCCAGGTAACTTTATAACAATAATTCACACACACGTTTGAACGTATATGCATGTAACTAAAATGTAATGTATATGTGATTGTAAGTCAGTAATTAGGTTTATCGTTTTCTTTTTAATTCCACTACCATTTTGTATTTTTCGTTACATTTGTATTTCCATATGCGAAGAATCTTAAAAAACACGTAGAACCTTTTTGCAGCGCCACCTACCAGTTTTCGATATTGTGTACCGGTCCAGTTTTCTTTCCAAACTATACCCTATTAAACAATGCGTTAATAATATAAGTAAAACTCTAAGCACTTTCGAAGTTTATTCAAGACCAAAACTCGTGACACGTAATTTATTATATAGTATATTAAACTGGAGCTGTGCCCTGCGGTTTTAGCCGCATAAACTACGGAACGCAACCAATCAATCTTCCTAAATAAATTAGCTACCTAACAAAATATGTTACAGATACAGTAGTGTAGTAAACATAGCGATGAATATAATATAAATATTTCAAGGTAGTGAGCTGTATATAGACAGCCAAGCCGTCAGACAGACATACATACAGACAGAGTGATGCGCGGTTGGACGGATAAATAGACGGAAAGACAGACAGACACACACAGAAACTTGGAACACCCAGAAATTTAACACACTTGTAGCTTGTATTCTGGTTATGGACGTAGGTAATATTAAATTTTATCTCAGGAAAGCTACTGGTCAAATTTACCCGCGGGATTAGTAAAAATAGAAATTGTTTCCTTAGCATTGCTTAATCGCCTAACTTATCTTGGTGAAATTTTGCATAGAAGTAGTTTGCATCTTGTAGACGGCCATAGGATACATACGGCCAGGAAAAACCGAAAAGAAACTTTAGTACTAGTACTAGTAGTAGTAGAACTAATACTTTTATACAATGTTTAAAGGAATTACGAAATACTGTTGACGGTTGCAGGAAGTGCTTACTTATGACAACCATATTGAAGATAAAAGACCGACACGTACATTGCACCTACGCTACGCAACGCGTACCTAATAAAGTGACAAGAGTCACTTGATTTTATTTTTGCATTTGATGTTAGGGCTTTATCTGATTACTTTCAGTAAAAACTATGGGCATGGTTTACTCAAAAACTATTAGCGTTTCAGTTTCACAGATAAGTTTCAGATTCAGTAAATAGTGTACCTCTAAAGCCTCTGAAGTATTATTTCGGTTTTCATTTACACGTGTATATGAAAACAATTTTGTTTTTTATATTTGTATCTTCTACATACAATTTAAATAATATTGTGTAAATACGTGTATATACGACCAGATATCGGATCGAATCCGATATCGAAACGTCGGATCAATGCAAGCAATGTGAAGTATACGTCGAAGCACGTCCCACCGCCGCGCCCGTAGGAATCGTATTTTAATGTTACCACATTCAATCTGACATGTTACATATTGGATGGCGTGCTAAATATTGTTTGTACTACAATACTGTTGCATCTAAATTATGATATCCATTTCCTCCTTGGGTTTCTAAGTCTCATATTATACTTTATAGTATTGTATACTATAATTTATTGGTTCGTTAGTTTTAGATTTTGCCATATTGGATGAAATATATAAATATTCAACATTTCTAAAAATATTTGAAAGGGTACATGTCACGATAATATTTTGAGATTTGTCTATATTTCGAACAAGTTACATAATACATGGATCGTACATGGTACATCGTGGCGTGTACCCGTTTAAATATATTTAGTAATGTTGATTGATCACAATAATCTTAGTTTAAAATATTCAACATACCTATTTAACGATAGATTTATAAATATTGGAGAGTGGTTTTTTTTTTAAATCGGATGAGTAGTTTTGAGAGCTATTTTTGCATCCAAACTCATACGCTCTCTTATATACTTTTTACGTAAAACATCTTGGTTTGTAAATAGTGGGAACAAATTACCTCCTCAGGTTATTGTTAGGGGCCAATCAAGATAGAATCAGGAAGAGTCAGTTAACCCAAATTGCAGCGATCATACAGGTTGATTGTTCACATGGGAATGTTCAAATGGCCAAGTAAACTTGCTATAAAAAATATATCTCAAAGGTAAAAAAAAATGGTAAAATTATTATAGTAACATAATAAATAAAAAATAAATAAAAAACATCGACTATAACCGCAATATAATTGATTAATCAATTCCCACAACTGGTACGTTTGTGTAACGAACATGAATGTTTTTCATTGTCTGTATATTATAAGTATTTATGTATATTATTCATAAAAATATTCATCAGTCATCTTAGTACCCATAACATAAGCTTCGCTTACTTTGGGGCTAGATGGCAGTGTGTGTATTGTCGTAGTATATTTATTTATTTATGTATTCCAGACAATCTGCTTAAAAAATAAACAAGAATTAAGAAGCGAAATTTTGTTTATAGATCACTTGTAGCAGAAGATTAAATACAGCCAGTTTTGAGCTAATATTTATTGGCGTGAATGAGGCATCGCACGTTTCGAGTACAGTCTTGATAAAGGCACATTGCCATCCTATTGACTCAAACGCGCTGGCAATCAGCTTCCAGTTTCACGTCTGTTTATACATAATCATCGCGCAATAATCGGCTTAAATTTACAATAATTACAGTTGCTATTATCGCGGAGTCTCAGCATCTTATTCACAATTAATTTACAGAGTAAATTCCATGACAAATATCGCGCTATTATCTTGTTTCAGTTACATCCAAGTTTATGCTCTGTTTTGTTATTATTATAATTTATATTCCAATAACCGTGGATTCGTTTGTTTGTTTTAGTGTAAGTATATACTCGTAAGGCAGTGTGGAAACGGCAGTGTCTTTTGCGTGTTGTATGACTGTCTGCTTTAGCAATGGTGTTTACAATAACTAATAACGTGAACATTACAGAAGAAAATCGAGGTTGTGCCATAAAACAGTATGCGTTATCTTTTATAGGTATGTCATTTCTTTTTTTTACTCATGGTGATTAAAAACGTGTTTTGTTTATGATACCTGCAAAATGTAGGTTACCTATTGTTATTTCATTTACTTTTCGATCCGAATTTAAATGAAGAAAGCAAATCATAATAATACTCACAAATAGGTCTTATATAAAAACATTATCCATCGGCAGAACTGCTCCACTCTTCCACTGACGGAGGTTCCTTCTTCTGGTAATACTTTCAGTGGCGGAGCTCAACGTTAGTATTAGTTATTTAGACTACTCGCATAGTACTCCATAGTAGGTACTCGCATACTAGTATGCTTAATGTTTTGTTAACGGTTTCACTAACCGCAGCATAAATAATTTTGTAATAACTTTTGTGTTTAGCGGGCAAGTAAAGATGGGTTTCTTAAAATTGTTCCATCAGCAGTTTGTGAGAGTCAACCCTAAACTGTAATACGTGTGCCTACTGTCGGCCTAGTCTTACCTTTCGAGGGGTATAAGTTAAATCTGTGTCACGTACTTCTTTACGGAGATATTGCGTTTTAAGCAATTAAATATCACTTACTTCATCAGTGGAGGAAAACATCGCGAGGAAACATGGCATGCCGGAGAATTCTTCATAATGTTCTTAAAAGTTTGTAGAGTTCACCAATCCGCACTGGGCTAGCGTGATGAACTACGGTCTACCGCGCCCTGTAGTAGGCTGTTAATTCGTATTAGCATTATCAAAAGTTAAAGGTTAAGAATTCAATACAAGCTCTGAGAGGTTCATGTACATGGTATATCGGCACCGGTATGTGGTCGACAGCCCATGGCTATGTGAGAAGAGGTCGATTCCGTTTCCAATACACACAAGTAAAATCTAAGACGCATTTCCGGCTTTCCGTTTTTCGAACCACCTATATGAGTACATTCAAATCTAGTATGCATCTTCTAGGCGAGCGCACTAATTCAATTTACTTCCATGCCATTTGTAATTGCAGCTTGGTTTTTTATTAATAAAAAGTAAAGCAGCTGCGACCAATTTTCTATTTAACATCGTACTGTTAAGTCAGGTCCATATATGTATCATTATCCGATCCGAATACCGTAGAAGCTTCGCTTCCCCTTGTGGACCCTTTTTTCGGTACCACATTATTAATGTCCAGTTCTGTAACATCTCTTCTTTGATGATTAAAAAAAAACCGGCTCGACATAGACAGGGCTGTATTTCGTATCAAGTCATCAACCTTCCACCTTCCTTGGGCAAACAATAAATGGACCCGGCTGCAGAGTAGGCTAGTAGCCAAGGTATCATAGTAAAGTTTGGGCGAAGTAAGTCTATATACTATTTATTCCATTTCATCGATTAGCCAGGGTACTCGTGTCGTACCTTTCTGGGTTTAAATTTTTGTTAGTGGGAAACCAACGCCTGTTAACAGAACAAAACTTCGCAAGGCATACAAGGAACACGTCCTTCAAAGCTCTGCCTTTTGTCCATAAACCTGAGGCTTAGGTGTTAAGTGGCAGCAGTAATAAGCATGGTAGTAATACGTCATCGGAGGAGCTCAGCCAAATAGTTCTATAACTGCTAAAATGTTGTAACTCCAGAATAGTTCGTAGACGTCCGCCAACGTTGTTCCTTTGTCTAGATTCTCTTAAACCAAGTAGTTTATCATAACGCACGATCAAATAAGTACCTAATATAACAGTAACTGTCTTGTTAGACGTCACGAAGATAGATGCAAATAAATTCGATTTCATATCATTACTTGAGGTTGACAATTTTGTCTTTTAGGTTACTTGTTTATGAAATTAATAGCTGTGCTTCGCGGTGTTAGCCGCGGTGAGTAAAATCTTATTTCGAGAAAGTTTGCTAAAGATAATCTAGTTATAGCACATCGACGAAAAATTCTGTTTTTCACAAATCGTGCGGGTCCAATGGGTTTTTCCGGGGCAAGGGAAGTTTGTTTAGAGTTCATACACACTTATAGACGAACTTTCCGATTTTCGTTAAAATACACCTACAGTATTTCTTTAAGCTACTACTGAATAGTAACTATGGAACGCTTGTAAAATTCTCCTTGATATAAAAGCATAGATAATATATAACTCTGTAAGCCAACTAAAAATCTAAGAATGGACGTAACAAAGTTCAGTATTTGTGCATTTGAAATTATACTTTAACGTGACGGCCTGAAGTACAAACTTATTTGATGTCTGCCCGATTTTCATTTCACATGACAGTGAAATGCGTCCAATAGCGTCAATTTAAAAATATCAACTCGTTCTAGTTACACTTTAATATTCCAGATGGAATGGTAAAGTGATTTTATTTGAAGCAAATAACACAATTATTTCTAACTTAAATATAAAGATACTTGGGTACCTCAGTATCCTTAGGTATATGTACACTTCTTAGTATCACCGAAAATAAAATATAATTCAGGAATAAATGTAAATCAGTTGAGTTATGAGTATATTACGTAGATGGACGATTTTAATTTTGACCCAGTCATTTGTTTTTTTTATTACTCCTACTTAGGTATACCACCAGAGGCAGAGCTCATGCAACATTGATCATTGTAAATGTGGCCTACATATTTCAATAGCGTCGCTTAAAGTATTATTATTTTAAAACGACGATTTTATATGACAAACTTTGACGTCCCCAAAAATAAACATTTTAATTCCAAAACCAGAGCTTTACCAGTATTAAAAGAATATCGCTTTAAGCGATGGCAGTAAGTATCTGTAATGTTGTTTTATTATTTTAGTGAGTTTTTTATTTCAGTGAGTCTGCCGTTCTTTACACATGGCGTGGAAAGCCTTAACCTTACGATCACAAGCCACTCTGGTCATTTTGCTACACCCGAAGTTGTGCCTTGGACGACATTGGGTCTCATACTCGGATCTATCATCAGTGCAATGATTTATAGCTATGCTGTTGATACGTGGGGCAGAAAGTTCGGCATTTACGTGGTAGTACTGTTGCAAGGGGTAAGCTATAATAGTACGAATATTATAAAACATCAAAAGATTGTAATGATGTATAGATGTTTAGCAGTGCCGGATTAACCACGTAGTTACTACTACGGGCCCCACGCGAAAGGGGGCCCCGCATATTTAATACCGCTCATCTCTGCCTGACTGACTGACTGATAGACAAGCACGCGAACACGCACACATCGCCTATAGTAATTTACTACACTATTAATTACCCACAAAATTGTAACCTATAGATAGCATATACGTATTATATTTAAGATACGCATTTAAGATACGTGTTGAGTATTGAATTGTATTTCTACGACTTGGTGCCCACAGCAGATCAAGGGCTCTTTTAAAGAATTTGCTAAGGGCCCTGCGCTTTCTTAATCAGGCACTGATGTTTGGTACTCTTACATAAGGCTCTTCGCATACTGTCCATTTATAATTTTTTTGTAGTTACAATTAACGGATCAAGCAAATGTCCCACCACCATGGTAATGGAAAGCATCGACTTTTTAAAAAAATAGTGGTTATTATAGATCTTCAGATGCCGCAAACCCTTATCGTAGCAGCGTGATGGGTTAATGCTTTAATTCCGACTCTCTAAGGAAGGGGAGGCCTGTGCCCCGTGGAGGGCACTACCTGGCAGCGGGATTTATCCTCCAAATTTTGAGTCTTCATGCCATTTGAGCCACTTACTAAAGTATTCCATTTAGAGTTGAGGATCTCTAAAAAAGATTAAACAGCAAAATAATAATATTAAGAGAAGATAATAAAGCAAATATTACACACATGCCATGGAAAAGTCACATCATCATTTAGTCACGTATGAGATTACTAAATTATGTAAATAGTATTTTTTTTTCATTTCAGCTCTTTGTTTTATGTTATCTGTATTAGTAGGTGGCATTATCCACTACCGTTTAGTTTGTAGTTACTGTTGTTTTTAACTAACTGTTTCTTATTAGGTACTATTTTGTTTTAATATGTACTTAACTGATAAAGTAACAGTGAGAATATTATTTCGAGAATTACCTACTATATAATTTGACATATACTTAGCCTGTGTCACAGAAAATATATACCTTTTCTTAACATCGTTAAATTATTGTATCATCATCATTATTAACCAGTTGCCGGTCCATTATAATGGACTCCTCTCAAAACAAGAACGGGTTTGACCGTAGTCTACTATGTCGGCCAAGTTTTTTTCCCAAATTGTTTCTGCCGGGTAAAGAAAATTGAACCTATAGTCGCAAGCCCATCGGTCTCTCAACTACCCTAGGGAGGTCGTTATATTTAATTCATATAAAAAAAGTTTGGAAAATCCAAAAGTGCACGCCTCATAATCTCATTTTTTTCACAATAAAATTGAATTTTTTTTAACTGAAACTTTCAATGCTCATTACAAATTTTTTTTTTCATATTAATTATTATTCATTTTTTGTTAACAAGACACGGGAATGTCATAATGATTGCACATTGAAAGTTACAATTAATATTAGCTAGAATAATTACATGGAAATTTAACGACAGTGAATTGAACGCTCATATTAACTAAGAAATTATGTCGTGTGTTACTTTAGATAATTAAAAAAAAACTATTCCGATACGATCATTTTTTCGAGCAATTTTGATGCCACATACACCCGTCGATACACGGACGTCCAGAAAAGATTATGTTTAATGTAATTATTTACTATGTTAAACAAAAAAAATTGTTATTGAAATGTATTTTGCCTGACAAATTATTTGACTTGATATTAGTGTACTCAAATTAACCTGTAAGTGCAATATAAATAACAAGAAATCAATTTCAGTTTCGAGAAAACTGCTTTTTTTGAAATGTCGAGAGTAGAGCACAACCTCAACGCTTCGCTTATGAGGCGTGCAAAAGACAAGGGCATTTTTTTATTGTCTGTGTTATTATGGCTATAATACCTGTTTTGTTGTTAATATCTGAGTTATTATTAATTTCTGTGCTTCTAACAATGTCTCTTTTGATTGTTACAGGCGTCATGCATACCACTTCTGATACCGCCGAACGATATAGCCTACATAATCCTTCACGTGTTATCGGGGATCTCAACGGCTGGTCTTTTCATATGCATACCAGTTTACGTGCGAGAAATAAGTGACGTCAAATGCCGTGGAGCAATGATGTCTTTGATGGTATTAATGACGACGGCGGGATATTTAGTGAGATTGGGGATGGATGTGGATAGTAGACTGTATTTGATAGCCGGTTTGGTTATGGCACAGTTTGTGTCCTTATTCATGATTGTAGAGTCACCAACCTATTTGGTTAAAGTTGGGAAATTTGAGGTAAGCTGAAAAGATTTATTGTTACCTGTATTTTAAGTTACTTAGGATGGCAGCACATTGGTTATAACTTAAGTATTCTTGTACGAAATATTATAAGGTCAATATAAAATGGGACGTCTATCAAACTCGTAAATTCGTTCCACTCTACACGTTTTATAATATTCTCAGAAAAAAGTCTGCCAGTTTTAAAATATTCTATATGCTGATTATGAGAAGCATTAGCTCGATATCACTTTGAAATAATGGAGTTTCAATACTAGAAACAGATAACCGTTGTCGCGCAGGTTGAGCTGCTTTGGGTTATTTTTTCATGTTAATTATTGACGGAACTAGCAGATAGCAGATTGACGGAACTAACTTACCATAAGGCTCATGTTAACCTGAAATTCGGATCTATATGTGTTGCTCATGAGACTCAGAAGTTTGAATGTGTGATAGAGAGATTAAGTGAGAGCGCAGCTTAAGGGATAGCTTTTTTGTAACTGAAGCTACCGTCGTCCCAAATGTGCGGCCAGTCTAACAGGCAAACAGTTATTTTCATGTTATATGTATACCCGGAGACGTTTAGTACTGGGCATGCCATATTGTAACATCTGTTGATTTGTCTTATTTCTGCTCAACATGCCGGTAGGGTTTCCCTTTTGTCCCGATCCCGTTCTGTCCTGATCCGATCTCCCTATTAATTTTTGATACAAGCTTATGAACCCTTAGCGGTTTAGATGTGATGTTTGTAAAGCTTTGCTGTATTTATATATTTTCGAAATGAAAGAGTCAATGCGAGATCTCGTTTTACCTGTGCACGCATGTATGTTTAGTAAAACACGGATATATATAGCCTTCCTTTCCGAACATTTGAAACATTCATCGAATGGACATATTTGACTATAGGAGAATTGGATGTTTTATAGTATAAGATTCGAATTAAAAACTACTTTTCCCATAATTTTAGTGATGTTTTATTAAGTAAAGTTATGTAGGTATATTTACAGAAATAAATCGCGTGTAGGTTGGCTAAAAACCCTGGCCAGGTTGCGATGAAGTAAAAGATTAGTTAGTTCGTCCCTAAGCAAGCACCTCTTACTTTCTAACGTCTAAGCTACGTCCATTTTAAGCAATTACATATCACTTGCTTTTAACGGTGAAGGAAAACATCGTGAGGAAACCTGCACGTCTAGAAAATCTTCATAATTGTTCCCCATTCTCAAAAGCAAGTTGAGTCCGCCGATCCGCACTTGGCAGCCTGGTGGACTAAGGCCTATTCCCTTCCCGTAATTACAGTCAACGTTAACAACCCTAATAGGTTGTTAGGGATGACTGGGATAAATCAATATTCCTGTAATCTAATTAATACTATAATTAACGATCTAACTTATACATGACTCGTTTTATATTAGACGTTTTCTTTATCATGCAAAAAATAGTTATTTAGAATATGTAAGCATAGTAAAAAAAAATTGCACATAACATTAGTTTTACCAAGTCTACGTCATTATACAAATAAAAAAACATAAATGAATTGGTCGACCGTGACAGGACTCGAACCTGCAATCTTCGGATCCGAAGTCCGACGCCTTATCCATTAGGCCACACGGTCACTTACAAGTTGCGGTGAATTTATGAAAAGCTAAATAAAAATGTATTCCTACAAAGCAGATTTTATACCTCTCTTTTCTATAAAATGTTTCGCTCGTTAGGTAAATATTAGTAAAATTACTGAACCATGTTAACAAGCATTACTTAAAACTATAAAGACTCGGATTCTGATCGCACTAATGAAACTAATGGATATTTTTGATAATGGAAACCAGTACTACAAAATAAAGCGTCAGAATTTAAAGTATTTTGTATAATAAATAAAATACGCGATTTTTAAAGTACAATTTATCATTTAATCTATTATTGAAAATTTTACCTATTACTACTATAGGCTTGTACTTAATGTACATATAGTTGCATACGGATACAGTTGAAAAAATAATAAGATTTCAATTATATACCTTAATATAACTACTTTCTTATTTTATTTTTTCCCAGGCAGCAAAAAAATGTTTGGGCAAGTTGAAATGCCTATCCGCAAACGATACTCATATAGTCAACCAAATATTACTACTGAAAGAAGAGAGTGAACGTGCCAAGCCAAATGGAGCTTTACGGTTTTATCAGATATGTAAGTTATTTCATCCAGAGATTTTTGGTATAATGCTTGATTTCAGAAGATGATTTATTCATAGATAGGCTCCTAAAAGCTCTTTTGAATCAAAGTCAGACACTTTGAGATAAGTCAGTGAAACGTTACCGTACATAAAAGAAACAGAAAGATTTGATAGTCATTTGTGTCTTGCAGCGGAATTTTGGTTAATGGTTACCTCGTACCTTTAGGGCGTTATACCTAATTGGTCAAGACAATAGTTTATTGTATATGAGTTTATGTAACCATAAAATGATATTGTGAAAATCCGATATGAATGATTAAAAAACTACCACCATAAGGGCTTTCGTAGGTGTCCGTTTTTCACCGTACAATCGGACACCGGATACACAGAAATATATATATAGGCTCCAATTAACCTACGTTTTGCTAACACGTACCCGCAGTGCGAAATACACTATTCTGACGAAGAAAGTGTGTACACCCACTATCATGGTAAACTATTGGCTGGTTTTTTATTTTATTTTTTTTCGCACTCTAGTTTATTTACTAATATTATTAAATCGATAATGGATGTTTCTTTTCTAATTAAAATATAGTTAAGATTATAGTCTGGGCACTACAGCACGTAGGCTACTTTTATCCTGGAAAAATGTAGGAGTGATAGATTTGCCATTGTTTCTGCCAGACGTCCAATCATAGTCAATTTTTTTTTAGTATATCCTATTATGACGGTTCGTTGTCAGTTCGCATAAATTTCGTTTAAAACGTTTTGATCCCAATTTAATTTCGTGTTACATAGAGCGCAAAATTCAGTAAGCACAAGTTTTCAACGATGTTTGTCTGAATATACCTAACTATAAACATCGCTTCAGCACGAGGTGTTTACTCCTTGCATATGAAATGATGTGGCGATAATACAATTTTCCTGCTAAAGGAAATTTCGTTAAATTTTACATACCTCCATTTTGTACTTTGAAAAATATCTTATACCTATTTCCTTCCTGTGTCCATACATAGTATGTTAATATCCTATTGAGAGCCCAGACTAATACTTCATCATCATTTTCAACCCGTTACTGGATCAGGTCACAGGTCTCCTCTTTGAATGGTAGAGCCGTATTCCATCAAGCTGGCTAAGCGCGAATTGGTAACTTCACAGACCTTTGGGAACGTTATGGGGATCTCTCAGGAGTAAACCTTAGAAACACGATTATACATTGACTTTTTTACAGTGGAACGTCGACAGTCCTTTTAAATCTATCGGCTCTTAAGTATAATTTAATTAGTTATTCTTAGCAATAAGTTTACTACAAACTACGAAAGTACTAAAGAATTTAAAAAATGCAATTATTCGACCGCCGTGCCACGGCACCGCTTCGTTTGTACTCGATATAGGATGATTCTAAGTACCAAAGTGTAATTTGATTTTTTAATTATTTTTTTACCGTTTTACCGATTGATAATTTTTTGGTGTCGCTGTTATAAGGCGAATACCATGTATAGTTTAGACCCTCAACACTGCTCAAATATGAGAGTGGGAATCTATTTACTCCATTTTGGTAGGTACTGATAATTTTCCAGGAAACCAAGAATCAAAGCTAGAAACTTTTGATCCTTAATATAACGGTCTTACCAGACGAATAACAAAGTTACGACCAATAAGGCAGTTAGTGTATAAGAACCTTAAACACTACGTTCAACAAGAAAGTGTATTTGACAAAGTAGGTCGAGCTAAAGAGTTCCAATAACCTATAAAAGTGCTGCATAGAGAGTGCAATTTCAGTGAACTACAGCGAATTAACAATAGTACGCTTTCAGATTTTATCTGTGAATAGAACCAACTGAATCCGTTGTACTTATTGTATACAAAATTAAATGTAGGCAGTTTTTTTTATTCAATGTACTTGGGCCCTAAATATTGTACAGCGTGCAACTGGTAATCTCAATACAGGTATAAAAATGTAACTAATTTAAATCATGACATTTTAATACAATACTAGCGTACCTGGTGAAGATCATTATCTACACCCATGAACACCCAACAATAGAATATCATCATAGTAAATAAAAGCTGCATTTGACAGTTTGTCAGTTCAAAAATAGGAGTGCTCTGTTCGTCACCAAACTTTATAGGATTGCTCGCCAGGTCAATCCGGAGATTCCCTGAAAAACTTTCAGGGAATCTCTAGGGAAATGCAATCGGTCCAGCCGTTTCGGACACTATACGGAACATACCCACACACTTTATCTTTTATATATATAGATTGCATTTGAAGCTTGTAAGGATGCGTGAAGTTCTAAGCATCATTATTAAATAATATCAGACTAATTATTAGATTTTAGTGTCAGAGCGTTTTGCTGCGGCGAGGTACTTAGTGTATAACTGAATTAATTACTGTATCACTGCTAGGCAAGTTCTAAGCTCATCCCATGTAGAAGATAGGGATAATACAATGAGACCATGACTGCAATCCCACCCACTAACCCATATACCTATTCGGTTTCTATGGGCTACTCTGCGGGGCCTAGGGTAATTACTAGAATAAATCGAATAAAAACCAGCTGTGGGAAATATATACTGCTACAGGTAAAATAATACTTATAAAATATCATTTGACTTCCCAAAAGTGCCTTCTATACTCTTATTCGTATAGTTTTGATTTGCATATTGTCAGGTGTTGCTAGGGAAATAAGAGAAGTACTATCGCCATTTATTTCTGCCGCTAAGCAGCATTCTTAAGGGTATGATTGCCAGTGTAATTACAGCCACATAACGCTTAACAAGTTAACATGCCTCCAATTTTAATAAATAAATAAAAATCATTTATTTCGTTTCTTAAATAGTAAATGATACGTGTTGTGGAGACCTCCTAGTAAGCATCAAAATACCTGTCAGAAGGCCTCACTCTTCCATAGCATGGACAAGATAAAATTAAAATAAAACGATTTAATAGTGTGTCTTGGTGTAGATAGTGTGTTTATTTATGTGTGTGTGTGGGTGAGTGCGTGTGTGTGTTTGTTTGCGCGTGTGTGATGGACACAGGGCGGCATGTTGTAGAGGTGCTCCTTTCAGGCCCTGTGAAGTGTTACTCGGTTTAAAGGCGATGGTTTTTCTCAGCTTGAGGTGACCTGCTTGGTCCGTCAATGATTACTATAAAAAAATAACACAGACGGCTGTCACAGCTGTAGCTTTGATAGATTTGATAATAGCGTAGTGGTTAGAGCCTCGGCCTTTCGAGGTGACCGAGTGCTAGATTTTCGGAGATTTGTGCGCTAGTAATTTAAGAAATTTAAAATATGCTTTAACGGTGAAGGAAAACATCGTGAGGAAACATGCATGCCATGGGTTTATAATGATGATGACGATGAGACGACCGTTTCTTTGTTTTTGTTTCCCATTCACAGAGCCACAAGGCCGATTTTGGCGCTGTGAAGTGCTACGCTCATAATTCGAGTATCCAATAGAGTAATTTAAAAAAGTTTTACTAGTTAGTAGCGCTCAAAACTGGGACTATATTTTAGCTGTCATTTGCATAGGGTCATCTAGTACAGTACGATAATTAAAGAGATCATTGCTCTTATTTTATGACTAGAATATAACAACTACGCGTCGTTAATAGCAATGAATTTATTAGTTACTACAAACCACCTTTTGAGAAAGAAAATATTTATAAAAATAGTACGTACTACGTAGTAGGTAGTACTATGCTAAAAATAATTACCGACTACCCCAGTTTTTCGTAGGTATGAATGAGGTAGGTGGCCTCAGAAGTATGGCTCACTCAAGATCTGGCCTAGCTAAGTAGGTATTGTAAGACGTGAGGTGATAGAGCCCTTTTGTTTCAGTTAAAAATCAAATATGGCGCGACGAGATGAAAATAGGTGTTATGCTCTTCACCACAATAATATTAAGTGGATGCATTATTTTCTTCGATCAAGAGAAGATTTTGATACAATTAAAGACATCTACGGATCCTGATAGAATATTGGTGCCCATTTGTTTGTTCGTTGGAGCTTTTGTTTGCGTCATTCTAGTAAGGGTATTTGAGAGAAAAGTAAGTAAGTACTTGATATATTTCATACTTACTTTATAATGACCTTACATCATTTTTTGGATATCATAGAAAAATTGCTTGGCGAAGAGCGGAGTTTTTATCGCTTTAATGTATGCAGTCAAATCCTTTCGCAGACTCAGAGGATTGTCTACAAAAGATTGCTTCTATTCCTACATAATAAAATCGCCCTTGCACCCTCATCATACTTGATTTAAGACATTCTTACTTTGTTTCAGTATCTTCTAACCTTCGCTTTTTCGGTAATGGTTTTATCGATGGGTACGTTGGCAGTGTTCACGCAAGCTGATCTGACGGTGACGTCATTGAGATGGCTACCAATAGCAGCACTGGGAGTGCTAGTATTTGGGTATGGGGTCGCTTGGGGTCTGCCTACAGTTATTTTGGTGGATATGCTGAACTTGGAGGTAACTATTATTGATTTCCATTGTGGAAATGGGCGGTGAACGCTGAACATTAGGGTCCTAAGGTTAAAAGTGGAAAAGTACAATGTTGATAAATTCCCTAAGCCAAGGTGTGCAGAGGAAATAAATGAGTCACAGGGAGCCGCTGGATATAAACGGAACAAAACTGTAACATTTTGACTCCATGACCACAGAAATTCCAGCAGTGGACGTCCTATGGTCGAGTTGAATATTATAATGATTACTCATAGAAAGACTTTAATCCTAAGAGTAATCGCAAATTCAGTAAAAAATACACTTAAAGAAAAAAAAATCTTAGAACTTGCTATGTGTAGACTTGTATGATTTTTATAGGCATAATTTTAATATATTTAGTCGGTGTGAATAGGTTATAAGGTCTATTTCATACCGTTAGGTGATTGGGATGTCCCTTAACTTCTATACGTCTATTTTAAATTTTTCTATCCATTTTTTTTTTAAATGCAATGCAATGCTTTTCTAGCCCGGACGACAACTGCCGGGTCGTCTAGTTATTTGTTTTACAAGCACTTTTGTGCTTTTACTATTATTAAATCTATTTGATTAATAGTCGTGTCTCTTGCATATTCCCGAAGTTTTCTTGTAATCCATATTACTATCTATAGTTAAAATAAAAACTCTATGCGGAAGAGTGTCTGTTTATTTGTTTTCTATGTTCGGCTCACTAATTTAACTGATCTATATACATCCTGGAGATGGACAAAGGAAAATATTTATCATGGAAAAGCCGCTGGTAAAAGTAACCCGCGCGATTTAAAATAGCATTTGTTAACGATGCCTGGTTTGACCGCTTAACTTATCCCAGTGAAATTCTATCTGGAAATAGTTTACAACCTGGAGACGGTCATAAGATAAATTTATTCCAGATTTATTCATTAGAGTTCCAGCCGAATTAAAAATATATAAATGGTACGACAATGAACACATCGCCATCAATCCCCAAATAATATTTTTATGAATACTATACATAAAAAATATACAGATGCACACCCAGACACTGATACATGTATATCATGAATATAACAAAAATATGAATGTTCAGCACACATACAATCCAGTTGTCCCACAGGAATCGAACCCACAGGCAGGCACTAAGAAAGCAGGGTCGCTGCCCACTGCGCCAATAGCCGTCAAAATTTTCTTTTGGTAAAGAAATGGTTAGAATCGGTTCAATACTTTTGGAGCCTATTCGATACAAACAAACAAATTAACAAAAAATCTTTCCTTTTAATAATTTAAGTATAGATAATTTGATGTTAAAGTTTTCAACCCATTATTAATATGAAAGATTTCCTTCGATTTCATAAGGATCCCATCATCGGTGGAAGAAGTCGCAGGCAATAGCTATTCGAGCTAGCTATCCTTAATAAACACAAGGTTAGGTATTATAGGCCACATAAACCACATCGCTCAATTATGACGCCCAAACACCCGGTTCCCGAAACTACCTCGTTAGAAAGCTATCTTCCGTGAAGAGAACGGTGAAACGCCTACGTTGTACTTATATTACATCGATCCCTACGCCTACGGTGCCAACATAACTGATGTCATATCATTAGAAGTTAGCACAAGATTAGATTTCAATAGCTGTCTTTCCTAACTTACTTTCCCAATTTGAAGTTATAAATTGCGAAAGTATAAATAAAATTATTAATAAATAACTAAATATACTACGACAATACACACATCTAATATTTGACGGCCAACTGGCGCAGAGGGCAGCGATCCTGTTTTCTGAGTCCTAGGCCGTGGGTTCGATTCCACTGGAAAATGTTTGGTTGATGAACATTATTGTTTTTCAGTGTCTGGGTGTTTATCTGTATATTATTAATATTTATGTGGGCTATATTCATAAAAATATTCAATAGCTATCTTAGTACCCATAACACAAGCTACGCTTACTTTGCGTCTAGATGGCGATGTGTGTATTGTCGTAGTATATGTATTTATTATTTATGCATTCAAATAAATAAACATACTAAGACAATACATACATCGCCATCTAGCTCGAAAGTAAACGTAGCTTGTGTTATGGGTACTAAGATGACTGATGAATATATTGATGAATAATATAAATAAATAGTTATAAAATACAGATAAACACCCAGACACTGTAGGTATCGAACCCAGGGCTTTGCACTCTGAAAGCAGGGTCGCTGCCCGCTGAGCTAATCGGCCGTCCAAACTTCGTCCGTACTTACCATTAGGTGGGCCATCTGCTTGGGGGGTTCGTAGGGTAGTGTAGGTTTATAGGGTAAGGGTATTCCTGTCGAAAATCTGATGAAAATGAGGAACCCCATGATGGAGTTTAGGAATAAAATAATTACGGGCTTCGTAGGTTTATGTGGCGGACTACAAATACAAAAGGCCCAACAACCTCAACAATGTATACTTTGGACTAATGTTGTATCTATGTATCGTGTTACATCCATAATCTTTCAATAAAAATAATGGCCAAAAATCATTAAAAAAAATATATGTAGTCAGTGTAAATTTTGGACAAATCGTAGAACAACATTTTAATTAACTAGGTTAATCCATTTTACTTTTGTTTATTTTATACTCTTTTTTTTTTACAGATCCGGACAAGAGTGTTAGGTGCTATTTACACATATTCTCAAATCTTAAGGCTTGCTCACGTGTACACGTTCAAATACATCGAAGATTACATGGGTATATACACTTTGCTATATATATTTGCCTGCATCAACTTGTTCGGAGCTGTGTATACGATTTCCAATATACCCGATATAAAGGGCAAAAGCGTTAAACAAATAGAAAGGCAATTGAAAAAGATTCCTATTATAAAATGAATGAAATTAATTTTATTTACATAGTGATGGTTTTATTTATATCTTCATATAAATAAAGAAGAAGATCTTCGGAAAACTATACCCTAACTAATCTGAAACTTTGGAAGACCCTATAATATTCCTAGGTCTTAGTATTCAACTCCTGGCGGAGACAAGCAGTGGCGTGCACTTCATAGATGCACGAAAGCACTGCCTACCCTCGAATATTTATAAAACTAGAATAGGAGGAGGTTTTACCCATTTGATGCAAACTTTATACTTTGTGCTTTTGTAATGTAGTTTTGGCATAAAGTACTTGCTATTTATATTTATACAGTTGGTATCTATTTATAAGAAAACGTGATAATATAACAATGAAGCTTAATTGTGAAATCAACTCTGGTCATGTCAACACTTCTTAAGACAACCTATTTCAAATAGGTCGAAAAAGTTCAGATTTTATATAATACTCTTAATCGTAAATAGAAAATTATTTATCTTAATATATATAAATCTCCTGTCACGATGTTTGTCCGCGATGGACTCCTAAACTACTTAACCGATTTTAAATTAAATTGGCACACCGTGAGCAGTCTGCTCCAACTTAAGAGATAGGATAGCTTAGATCTTTAATTATAGTCACAATTTTATTTTATTGCAAATTATTTGTCTTTAATTAATTGACAGTCACATGTTATACATATATATAAATACTACTATACTCATTTAAGTCTTAACGATACTGAATACTTTAAAAACAAAATCAAACGCAGACGAAGTCGCGGGCAACAGCTAGTAAATTATAAATTTCTGTAGCTTGTTTTGTTTGCGTACCTTGCGATGTGAAACATTTTCTCTCAATCTAAAGTTTGGCATAGAATAAACATGAGTTTTCACTTAACCGTTTGAAGAAAATGTTTTGAATTTTTCGCAATATTTTAAGATGAAGGTATTTTTCAATATCGGCTATAAATATAACATACAAATACGTATCGCTATTCACTTCACTACATGGTAGTGAAGGAGTATATAGGTGACACATATTTTTAGCAACAAAAGCTTGTAATTTATTTTTTAACATTTCCCCTCCTTGAAATATACTTATACCTTATGAGACCATAATTTTTATTATTTAAACTGGAAAGTGAAATTTACCCTCATCGATTGCATTGTTGACAATATTTTTATCAAACAGTGCCAGAGATATTCATAGACACGATTTACGAGATTTCCTTTTTCATATTCCGCCCTTTCAATTTTGCGCATTATGCAGGGTATCTTTTAGCATATTGGATTCATAGATCGATAGATGCTTTTTTCTAATAAATTCCAGAAAATCATCTTCGTTCCAAATGCGATAAAACGCCATATTTCTTTTTGTAAACACTGTCTTGTTTATGATTAGGTATCATCACCACCGGTGTGGGTCTATATCGTAGGTGCAGACGATGGCTAACTAAAGGACGCGAATTATTGTGCCTGCGAGACAATATACCTGTGTTATCATAGTGCAAATAAGGAAGAATGAAAAAGGCCAGGGATATTTACTCATTCATTCAAGTCTTCAAGTTTTAAGAACGCGTATTGTTCTTACTCCACATAATGTTATAAATGAAGATCGTAATAGTGCATTCCGCAGTATATACTTATAGAGCTCAGATGCTGTAGGTACTTTTGGCTATTCCTTGGCTTGGAAATCTTATCTTGTTTCGTATAGTATTTAGGCGAACAGTCTAATGCGTTACAAAAAAGGGTTTCATTTTGTTACATATACAGGAAGCCCAATTCAAAGCCCCAAAGTAAGCTTATGTTATGGGTACTAAGATAACTGATGAATGTTTTTATGAATAATAAACATAAATACTTATAAAACTAATAATATATATAAATACTCATAAACCAGACCCCGAAAAACATTCATGTTCATCACACAGACATTCAATTGTGGGAATCGAACCTACCGCCTTCGACTCAGAAAATAGGGTCACTTTGCCAATCGGCCTGAATGGATAAGCCCCATACAGGTTCTTTAGTATATATGCATCAATTTTGCAGTACCAGTGCGATTCGAAATCACATTTCTCTAACAATAATCGCCAAAATTTCAATATGTATGAATTTTATCAGTATATAGCGACTGACTTTCACGCAAGGATTTAATTAAATCACACTTGGAAGACTTCCAAATTAAAAATATTGAACGTGAAACTTTCACGTAGAATTCAAATTAGGTGTAGGCGTGAAAGCTTGACAAATTTGTACAGTAAACTAATTAAATAACGTGGTAGACGAACTTTGCATTGCCAACCCGGGACCCCTAGAAGGTTCTAACAAAGTAACTTATATATAATCGGTGTTAGTATCCTACTAATATTATAGATATGCGAATGTCTGTGTGGATGGAGGGATGGATGTTTGTCACTCACGCAAAAACTAAGGAAAAGTCGTTCTGTGACTTCTTCGCCTCCTGCTGTCGTAGTTTGGATTTTTCATTCAATCTTAGAGTAAAGTGCTTGTTCCGATATCTGCTGTGTGCATACGTGTGGGTACATTATGTACTAGTCAAATGTGAAATTTTTCCAACCCGAGAGTAGAGTACAGAGGGGTACTACTTTTCTGACGAAGGTTCATCAGGTCTGTGAACGTTCGTCGGTAAGCCACGTTTTTTTGAATTTATACTTCTTTAGGTGCGTTAGGGATAAATGGTGAGAGTAAATTTTACGATGCACACCTATAGCCATGGTCAACATTTTAGTTTTTCTAATAACGTTTGACAGTTGATTTCAATAAATCAAACAATGCCTTTTTTCTATTGTTAGTGTCGTGTTTCCTACTGTTGGGTAGTTCCATAAGTAATTATGTATGTACCTACATTTGGTCTCATATTAAATGAGTCTGTTATCCACTGCCTGGTTTTATTGCGTCATACGTAACTGGCGACGAGTTTTATCGATATTTCACTAATAATAGTTAGATTCATAGTGATAAATACGTTTCAAAGTCTTTATTGGGAACATGCCTTACGGAAAAATTGAAAGTTTCGATTTGTCATCGCGAAAGTGGACGATATACGTAAATCGTGTAAAACAATTTATCGCCTTGAACGAAATTAAAAATTCTCTGCATGTTGCCACGTTAATAACCGTAGTTGGAGAACCAACCTACGATTTGATGTGTGATTTGTGCGCGCCCGATAAACCGGAGGATAAAACGTTCGACGTACTGGTTGAAATAGTAAAGAAGCATCTAGAACCCAGGCGTTCGGAAATCGCAGAACGGCATATCTTTCGTCAGCGGCGACAAAAGCCGGGTGAAGATTTGAGTTTGTATTTACAAACCCTTAAACATCTGGCTAGTACGTGCAATTTTGCTGAAAAATTGGAAGAAAACTTAAGAGACCAGTTCGTCTCGGGGCTTGTTAACGACGAGATGCGAAGTCGTATATTCGCGGAAACGGACTTGAACTACAAGAGGGCAGTGGAATTGGCGCTGGCGCTGGAGGCGGCGGAGCGGCACGCGGAGGCAAGCGGCTCGGGCGGCACGGCGCCGGGCGCGGGCCCGCACGGCGCGGCGGTCGCGGGTGGCGCCGGCGCGGCTCCTGTACAGGTGCATAAGCTGGACGCGGCGGACAGCGGCGGGCCGCGCGGCGCGCGTCAGCGGCATTGTTGGAGGTGCGGGCGGCAGCACCCGGCCGAAAGGTGCAAGTTTCGGCAATATACTTGTGATCTGTGCATGGCGAAAGGCCATTTAAAGAACATGTGCAAAAATGTGAGTGAGCGTCCTAGTCAGTTTACGAAGAAGAAGAAGAATCAGTTTTTTTTAGAAGCTGAAACGGAGAACGACGATAGTGATTTTTATAACATACAGGTTGATGGCGTTGCGGATAAACCGTATGTAGTACAAATTTTTATACAAAGTGTACCTATAAATTTTGAAGTCGATACGGGTAGTAAAATATCAGCAATCAATGAACATATGTTTAAAATGTATTTTCAATCTTGTGAAGTGTTTGAATGTAATTTAACCTTAAGGTCCTATACGGGGAATGTGATCAAACCCATCGGTTTTATTAGAGTTCTAGCGCGGTATGTTAATTGTAATGGCGAGGAGCGCACGGCGCGGGCGCTACCGCTGTACGTCATACCGGGCGGTGGTCCGCCGATACTAGGCCGGGCGTGGCTGCGACATTTACAGCTGAATAATATCAGCATAAGGTTAAATCATTTGGGACAACCGAACACGGTTGATGAGACGGAGCAGATCATTTTAAATTTTAAACAAGAATTTTCTGATGTTTTTGCCCCCGGATTGGGTACTTGTACTAAAAAGTTTTCGTTACGGCTGAAAGATGATGAACCAGTTTTTCATAAAGCACGCAATCTACCGCTAGCGTTGCGTGAACCTGTAGAAAAGGAGATTCAACGTTTAGTTAGTCAGGGCACTATTGTCAGAGTGGAAAATTCGGATTATGGGACCCCAATCGTCCCCGTTATCAAGAAATGTGGCAGTATTCGAATATGCGGCGACTATAAGGTCACTATCAATCCTAAATTGAAGCGCGAACCGTACCCGTTGCCGCGTATTGAAGAGTTGTATAGCATACTGAGCGGAGGGATTTTTTTTAGTAAGATAGACTTGGCTCACGCTTACGAACAGGTAATTTTAACCGAGGATTCCCGACCGTGCACAGCAATCAGTACACATGTAGGCACTTTTCAGTATATTCGTACCCCGTACGGTTTAAGTTGTATACCGGAAAAATTCCAAAAGATGATGGAGGAAGTAGTAAGAGGGGTACCGAATACGGTCGTATTTTTGGATGACATTTGCGTTGCGGGTGCTGACTTTAAAAGTCATCTCCGGAACTTGCGTGAGGTATTTCAGAGGTTGCAAAAAGTAGGGCTAAGAATCAAGTTTGAAAAATGTGAATTCTTTAAATCAGGCGTCTGCTACCTCGGTCATATTATCGACAGGGACGGCCTACGGCCGGACCCCAAGAAGATCAGAGCCATTGCCGAATCACCCCGTCCCACTGATGTTCAACAGCTCAAGGCGTTGGTAGGTCTCGTTAACTATTACGGAAAATTTATACCTAATCTGAGTAATTTATTACATCCACTTTACGAGCTATTTAAAAAAAATCGTCCTTGGAACTGGAGTGCAAATTGTGAAATGGCCTTAAAGAAAGTAAAAAATATTTTACTTAGCGATAAAATCTTAGCTCACTACGATCCCACCTTGCCTATAGTGTTGAGCGTGGACAGCAGTGCTTACGGGGTCGGGGCGGTGCTGGCGCACCGGTACCCGGACGGCTCGGAGCGACTGATATGCTGCGCGTCGCGAACTCTGAACGCGGCGGAGAAATCGTACAGCCAGCTCGATAAGGAGGCACTGGCGATATTTTTCGGTGTCACAAAGAATCACCAGTACCTTTATGGTAGAAGTTTTGTTATTCGTACGGATCATAAGCCTTGTCCTATATTTTCGGAGAGAAACTGGGTATCCCACAGACGGCAGCCAGCCGCTTACAGCGGTATGCCGCTCGGTTGGCCGCTTACGACTATACCGTAGAGTGGGTCAACTCTGCACAGAACGGGCCCGCGGACTGTCTCTCGCGGTTGCCATTACCTCAGAACGGCAATGATAACTCTGTGGATGCATATTCATATTTGTGTTTTTTAGAAAGCGCGTTCCCTGTGAATCATAAAGACATAGCGGAGGCGGTTAAAATAGATCCCGTTTTGCGAAACGTTTATAAATATATAATTTTCGGTTGGCCTTCAAATACAGATGTCGTTCAAGAAAAGCCTTATTTTAATCGCAAAGATAATTTGTACGTAGACTCTGGTTGTATTATGTATAACTACAGAATAGTCATACCGCCCAAGTTCCGCCAATATATTTTAAACGAGTTACATGAGGGTCATTTAGGGGTTGTCAAAATGAAAAACACAGCCCGGAGCTACGTATATTGGCCGGGCTTGGACGGTGACGTTGAGCAAATATGTAAAAGCTGCGCGGCGTGCCAGCAGCAGCGCGACGCGCCACCGCACGCGCCGCTCACGCCCTGGGAGTTCCCCGCGCGGCCCTGGCAGCGCTTACATTACTTAATTATTGTTGATGCGTACAGCAAATGGATTGAAGTTTTTCAATTAAATAGTACTGCTGCGAAGTTCGTAATTTCTAAATTTAGAGAAATATTTGCTCGATTTGGTTTACCACTTCAAGTCGTCACAGATGGGGGGCCTCCGTTCGGTTCCCATGAAATAAAGGAATATTTTAATAGGAACGGTATCATCCATAACATCACTAGTCCGTATAGACCTAAGGGCAACGGCGCCGCCGAGAATGCTGTTAAAACTGTCAAACGCTGTATTAAAAAGGCTTGTTTCGAAGGGGTAGAAATCGATGCTGCAATAAATAAAATGTTGTTTAATTATAGAAACTGCGAGCAAGCTACTACCGGCGTAGCACCAGCAGTAGCATTGATCGGACGGAGATTGAGGGGTCGTTTGGATATTCTACGGCCAGATGTTGCATCACGTGTCCGCAGTAAGCAACTTGTGCAAATTGAGCGCGCTGGTGGCACGCAGCGTGAGGTTCAGCGTGGAGATAATGTGTTTATTAGAAATTATGGCAGAGATAAAACGAAGTGGGTTGAAGGTCAGGTGAGCGATCAGGTAGGGCCTTCTTCGTTTGAAGTTAATGTGCCGCATGGCACGGTAAGGAGGCATATTGATCAAATTATTAAACCTGCTAGGGCCTCTAAGCGCTACTCGCTCACATGCACCTCCAAAGACACCAATGGTGACATGACGTCAGACTTTGATATTTTACCCGAGCAACCTGTGACGGCACAGAATTCAGAAATAATATCGGGACCGGAGAGGAAGGATCACAGTTCTGACGTTCAGTCTGTTGTTAAAGATCAGGTAGAGGATGATAAGTACGAACTAGCGTCCACCTCCCCAGTGCCGGTAACGGTAGAGAGAAAATGTCATGGTCTGAGACCCCTTCGTCATAGATTAAATTAAGTTCATATTTATCTCTTTATATTAATATTATTTTTTGTATTACAAAAACACCATTGTAATTAAGTAAGGAGGTGTTGGGTAGTTCCATAAGTAATTATGTATGTACCTACATTTGGTCTCATATTAAATGAGTCTGTTATCCACTGCCTGGTTTTATTGCGTCATACGTAACTCCTACAAACATAGATTAAGGCGAAAGATAAAAATTTTGAAAAGATTTTTATCTTGTTACGCCAAAGAAGTATAACTTCTAATGCGTGTTCATAAGTAACACATATTTTTTTTAAATATGTTGTGATGTAGTTCTACATTTACTACACACTTATGGAATAAGGCTGTAAATCAAAGATATAACATATTTCATGTACGAGGACCGGTAGTAAAGAATGTTTATTAAAACAATGACTTAATTTTCATGACGAGTATGAATTAATGGTCCATTTCAGGGCACAGACTTCTCGGAGGAGAAAGGCTATGTAGAGCTTAAAACCATCATACTACGTTTGACCGGCATAGGCTTAGCAAGCTCACGAATTAAGGCCCCAAAATCGTGAGTGGAAACTTAATTTTACGGATAATTTTTGATACTCATCTACTCGTAGGAATAATATTATAGATTAAAGTAGACTTTATCGCGCTGACAAGTTGGCAACTCAAATCAATTGTACAAATCTTTGTACGTTTCGACAGATGACGATAATATATGAGTCATCACTCCAGAGATTGTTGGTAAAAACAATGGCGTAAAAACGTCGATCAATCAAATCGAAACCTGTCAAAATAACAGCGGCCAACACTACACAAGCTGTATATAATTCATAAGCTTTTGTTTATTAAACGTTTTATAATGTTAGTGAAAATGTTGAAAAATGTTTAAAAGCATTGAATGTACTTAATAGTAATGCCTATTAAGTACATTCAATTCATAGAAACAGGCGCATCTTATGCTGAAGTTTTACATTCGTTTGAACTTATTTTAGTTAAATTCACTTAAATCCACGTTAACTTACAAAATATATATTGAGTAATTTACTACACCATCACTACAACGATGAAATATAATAAACAAATATTTAATTTTCATCTTTTCGTTGTATGCAATGCAATGATATCGATAAACTGTGAAAGTGCTGAAACGATTTTAATAATTCTTTTACCGTTTGAAATTAATTTTCAGCCGAAGTAATATGAATCTTACTTTTTATATAATAACAAGCTTTAAGCCTGCTCTTTAGAGCTGTTTCAATCGCGAGCGCTGACAGTCATACATAAATACATAAAGTAAAAAAATGTTGATCTTTAATACCTACCTAAATCTGCCCATAAATCAATGCTTTTTATGCCGAACATAATTTAAAAATTAAAAAGCAATTTTCATTAGCCATAGAATGCTTACAATATTCTATGGAGTCGGATAGTAAGTGTTACGTGCTTCTAATCCCTAAGTTCCCACGAGAACAGGATGTAATATCAGAACGATCCATAGCGAAGCGTTAGCGGTCGGGTTCAGCTAGTAGGTACTTAAAGCAACACAGAGTAAAATTTAAAACTAATTTTTGCATCTTATAACAGAAAGTAACTGCGGAAAGGAATTTAGATGCAACTTTTCAAACTTATATTTTTACTAAATTGGAAAAGTTGCGTCGATATCCTGAAGATAACTACTTGATGCTATACTTAGAAGTTTATAAATGAGTTCTATGAAGGCATAAAATGATGCGACTGAACGATGCACCAAGGTTTATCATGCTCACTTCAGCGATATTTTTTTAATACCTAAAATTATTCTAAAATCTCTAAGTCCATTGGCTAACTAGCTAATCTTTCTTTAAATTTTGGTATTTATGTATCAACACTCTTGGCACTATCCCGTTCTCTTGCTGTAAGTCCTAACTACAAAGGTTGCATGTTTGACAGCCGAGTGGCGCAGTGGGCAGCGAACCTGCTTTCTGAGTCCAAGGTCGTGGGTTCGATTCCCACAACTGGAAAATGTTTGTGTGATGAACATGAATGTTTTTCAGTGTCTGGGTGTTTATCTGTATATTGTAAGTATTTATGTGTATTATATTCATAAAAAAATATTCATCAGCTATCTTAGTACCCATAACACAAGCTACGCTTACTTTGCGGCTAGATGGCGATGTGTGTATTGTCGTAGTATATTTATTTATTTAAGAGATTGCTTGCAGCCATGAGGCCGCCTTTGCATGTCTACATTGTGTACTGTATACTCCTTACTGTTTCCTTTCCTGTATGTTATACGTGCAATAAAGTGTTTCTTCTTCTAACCATGTTACTATCCTCCTTTATTGGTCATTCTAATCAGTAAGAATTTACTTTATCCCTCTCGAATATACTATAATACTCGAGAGGGATATAGTAAATTATACTATATGCATAAACTACTTAGCCTGAGTTTACTTTTCATACTCTAACTAATATATATATACTATGACTAATATACTAAGCGGTGAAAGGCTATAGCTTCGGCAGTCGGCTTCCATTTCGGGGGGAACGAGTTAGATCTCTCTCTAATTAAAAATGTAATGCGTAAGATTTCTTTAGAATGTCCTCAAAAGTATGTTAAGTCTACCAAGTACACTTGGCCAGTGCGCTAGATTGCCCAAATCCTTCTTATTCTGAAAGGAGAACTATGCCCTGTACTTTGCCAGTATTAGGTTTATAATGATAAATGCTGTATCCGTTCTTTAACATAAAACATTCTATATTGAAATAATTTATCATAACGATGTTACAAGAAAACACAACGCATTTATATTATTGTACAAAACTGTACGCATGAACGTTGGAATGAAAGAACGTGACTGGAAATTCAAACTGTTACAAATGTGACGAAGTGTAGCAAAGTTTTGGTATAAATTGGTCATAAATATAGCGAAATTGCCGCGTGTAAGATACTCGTATGTCATATCCCATCAGAAATACACAGGTCGTAAAGCCTATATATAATAACAGAAAGTAGTTACGCAAAGCTTTCGCAAGTTTAAGTGAACGTTTACATTGGTATGGGTGCACCGAATATGCATATTAGCGAAAGGCTTTCATGCTGCATCAGTGAAATTGAATATGTCCTAAGTTGAAGTAGGGCAAAGACACATAAAAGCCCAGCACTGCTTTTGCACCAGCGAAGTAAATTTTTCGGTCTCAGATTTCTCACTCCACGTTCATCCATTACGTACTGCTTAGATTCACACAACAATCTGATGCACTTGCGGATTAGTTTTAGACAAGCTACACATGAGACAGACCCACAACAACTTACCTATTCGGGGTTCAGATTCACATGAGGTACTCTTAGGATTTCGTTCTTCAGATTGAGCTCTAAGGTTCTGCCTCTTGCAGAACTTTTAAGACCGCTTCTTCCTCAGCTGCTTTTCAGTAACCAATTTAGTCTAATTTGATTTAACCATACCATGCAGACCGAACCAGCAACGACAAAAAGAGTAAATAGGTAATTATCGCGAGCGCCTTAAACGTCTTGCTAAATTTGATGTCTATATACAAACTATCTACGCGCATTTTCAGAGAGAGTTGCACTAATTCTCGCGTGTACGGTATTCTCGACTCGCTTTGTGGAGTATTTGGGGCAGATACTCTAATGTAATCGCTTCATAAGTCATCAAATGCGGGACACGTGTGCGTGTCAAACTCAACTTAAAGCTCCAGAAGTTCTACGGAAACTAACAACCATGTTGTGAAATTTAAAATACAACATTTTATGAAACCAACATAAATTTAATTAATATATTAGCCTTTTTCTTTAAAAAATAAGTTGGATTCCAATTGAATTATTTCGGTTTTAACTTCGAAGTTAACTCGATCAGAATAATTTAAGCGGTAAAGAAAGTCAGAGAAAATTTAATTGTGGGCTATAGGTCGGTTGATAAGGGCAGCTGTAACCCTTTAATTTATTCAGATTACCTTTTTGTTATTTGACCCCTATCTAAGAGGTCACTTCTGTTACACCGTTGTTGCATCGTTGCTCATCATTATTTGAACTAATGGGCGTCCACTGTTAGGTATATCCATAAGTTTATTGAGATACCTACTTACGAGTAGTACAAAATTGTTTGTTTGGCAAAGCAACGAGTGGTTGCGGTAGGGCAGTGCGGAGTCCCATTTCTGCCCGCTTCTGCCGTACATACTTTGACTAACAAATCTATCTATATATATATAACTCAAGAACGGCTGGACCAATTTTTATGATATTTGATTTTTTGGATTCCCCTTATACCGGAATAGGATAATAAGTATTAAAATATAACATTCCTAAATAAAAAATTATCCGCGGTACAAAGTTCGCCGGGACTTAATATATATAAATCTCCTGTCACGATGTTTGTCCGCGATGGACTCTTAAACTACTTAACCGATTTAAAATTAAATTGGTACACCGTGAGCAGTCTGGTCCAACTTAAGAGATAGGATAGCTTACCTTTAATTATAGTCGCAATTTTTTTTTATTGCTATTTATTTGTCTATAATTAGTTGAGTCACATGTTATATATATATATATATTTATATACTACTATACTCATTGAAGGCTTAGCGATACAGAATACTTTAAAGACAAAATCAAACGCAGACGAAGTCGCGGGCAACAGCTAGTTATATTATAAAAAAAATTGACAAATCCCTTAAAAACGCGCATTTAATATTATGTAAGTATCTAATATATAGATAAACACCCAGACAATGAAAAACATTCATGTTCATCACACAAACATTTTCCATTTGTAGGAATCGAACCCACGGCTTTTGAGAAACCAGGGACACTGCCCACTACGCCAATCAGCCGTCAATCGCACACACACGATTATACCAAATTATTACCCGCTCACGAGAATGTGTAACGTTAGTTGCTTTGTTTATACTTTTTTTTATACAAACTTCCGAAGTGAAACACATAACTAAAATTTTTCATTTTAGTGAAAAGATAAATAGGTATTTAAATAGTATTTATATGTGTCCCAGTTGTCCTTAAATATTTTAAATTAATCAAAATAATATTGTAATTTGCGATTATCTTTGAATCGGTGTCATCATCATATCAACCCGATCAAAGTGCCCTGTAGTTGGGCGGTATGGTCTCCTCTTTCAATGAGAAGGGGTTAGACGATCACGACGCTGGCCCAATGCGGATTGTTGAACTTCACACACCTTTGAGAACATCATGGAGAACTCTCAAATCATTTTTTTTTTTAATTCTTAAAAATAAAATAAAAAACACTATTAAAGATTTATAAAAAAAACATCCACCCTCCGTTTGCGGGGCTTTTGAATGCCCAAGCAACCGGCGGTCAGGGATCCGAAGTGAGGAACCTCCTCACAATACGCGCCGTTTCATGGACTACTGCCTTCTGTATCCGACCCTTGATCCAACAACAAAGCGAAAGCTTCTTAAGATGTTGGTCGAAGCTTTTCGCGAGAAGACCATTGACTGAAACAACGATCGGAACAATAACGGTCGACTCAACATTCCACATGGCGGTAATCTCGTGAGCAAGGTCCAAGTATTTCGATACTTTTTCCTTTTCAGCCTTTACCAGATTATCGTCATGTGGAATAGTAATGTCAACAATTATTGCATGGCGCACTGATCGATCGACTAGCACTATATCAGGTCTATTAGCTGTAATAGACCTGTCAGTGATAATCGTTCGATCCCAGTAGAGCAATGCACTGCTATTTTATTATTATTATTTAAAACGAACATAACTTAGAAAAGTTAGAGGTGCGTGCTGGGTTTGTTGAATCGGTGTAAGAGACTGAAAATACAATTTTCTCTTGGTTGATATACAGGTGGATTGTATTTGATAACTTTACAGGAAAACAGTTTAGAAAAACGTATTTAATCGTCGTGCATTGAGGGCTCCTTACACCATAAGATTTTAACCATAACGATGGCGAAAGGCTAAACAATGGAATATTTAATGGTATCTGAAAACCTATAATATATGCTATACACCATTTGGCCTAGTTGGTCCCACTTAAAATTTTCAACCCCACAATTTTCACCCTTTTTATTCAAATAAATATGTAATGGATAATGTTGGGCCACTGATTATACCTACAACTATTTCAAATTTGGTAGCTTTAATAGTTTGTTAAATAAGCGGCCGTGACCGACGGATGAATGAACAAAGATGCATATATTATGGGTTCCATTTTAACGTTTTGGTACGGAATCCTAAAAATAAGTAAATAAAAATAAAAAGATATAAAAAGTTTCTACTTAATCCTGAAATGTAAATATTACTTAGTCATAAAAAATCACAATAAATTATCATAATATACAATAATTTTTATCCAAGTATCATTTCAAAATTAATATTTCTTCTTATCAATTTACTAAAAAAAAATAATAACATAAAAGTCAAAAATTCTGTATCACCGTTTAAAAACATTAATCCCTAAAATCCATTTTCCGTTTTCATTAAACAGTAATTGCAGCAATCAAAAGGCCATTTTCCGTAAAAATATATTTCGTCAGCCCGGGCATAAGCTTTACGATCTAAACGAATCCGCAAATACCTCCTCGTAAAAGTAGGTTAATGTTATTAGTAATAAACTGTTTATTTGAGTGCGACATATCTCAGTAGGTATGTACGAATTATATGACATAATATGTACGCTATTAAGTAATGCTATGGTTATTACTGGAATGACTAGATTTTGACGTTCGTTCTAGCAGTAGTAATTTCCAACCATTAGGTTATTTTCATTTATACAAATGGCGACGTTACTGGCCTTTGCAGTACCCCCCGCACGCTTCCCGTCGCTGAAGTAGAAAGTCTAGTTCAAAAACCATAATCCGGAGCAGAACCTTAGGGTTAGGTTCTGGTTTAGATAATGTTTTATTACGCATTCGGTACGTTCAAAAATATTTTTGAAGAGTATGTAGTTGAAATCATTAAGCTGTTAAGAATGTGATGCGAAGTTATCATAAAAAATACTGGCATTTTTGATGTTCTTAATAAACTACAGCCTTTCGGCTTTAGTTTATTAATACACACGCTAGTCTCTGGAACTCAGTCAAGTTTGAAAAATCGTTATTGCATTTGTTAGCCCAACTCTTGTGGAAGTTTAGAAGCTTTTTGACGGTCTCCTTGACGCAGTGGGTGTCTTAATTGTGAGGTCCCAGGTTCGCTCCTGGACAGGGAAATTTACCACCCGAAAAAGACGTCCCGCTATGCAATTTAAAGGTATGGAATTAATATAACTGCCATACCCCTAACAGATTAGCCCGCTACCATCTTAGACTGCGTCATCACTAACCAGCAAGTGTGAATGCAGTCAAGGCTAACTTGTAGTGGAATAAATAACAAACATCGCAATCTAGCCCCAAAAGTAAGCGTAGCTTGTATTATGGGTACTTAGGTGACTGATGAATAATATACATAAATACTTATAATAAACAGATAAATACCAAAACACTAAAAAAATGATTTTAAACATTACGCTTCGATCCATAAGAGAGCAAACGGAGTAATAGCATGGGAAGGCGACTCGCGAGATGAGGTCACTGTACTCTATTATGTGGTTGGGTTATATTGTGTATAATATTGGATGAAAGTTTGCATTGGGAAAATATACTCAACGTTGCACGCAGATGAAGTCGCGGGGTAAATCCATCGAATTTAATTCAATTTCTCTCCATTTGAATTTCTTCCGGTGCAATATACTAGGTTACATAAAATTAATAACTCTTTTAAAGGATATTATATACAATTTTACTATAAACTACCTATTGACATCTTGGAGATGTCTCTTACAAAGTTCACTTTGTAAAAAACGTAAGCTTACAGAAAAATCCTATTATAGTATAAAGGACTACGCAAGCGATAAAAAAGCTTGGGTGTAAATTATTGCTCAAACCAGGTTTCTCTTCTAATAATTTTAATGAGGCTACCACTGCTAAGTTTTTTGTCAGTGAATGAGTCAGTGAAAGTGAATATGGTAATCGCCATTATCTCACTACCATGTACATTTCTCATGTAATGTACGCATCATAAGTGCCATCTATGGGCCTACTTGAACAAAGATATTTTTAGCTTTGACTTTGACTGACCTACTTATATCATAAATTGAACAGTTTTGGGTTCATAATATAAGTAGGTATGCATTAGAAGGGTAGTACCTAACACATTTTTTTTTTAATTTATGTGCGTATTAAACATTTTAATATCAGTTGCTTTAACAACAAAGGAAACATCGTGTCGAAAAGTGCATGCCTGAGAGCTCTCCATAAAGTGAAGTCTGAAGTCCACCAAACCGCACTTGGCCAGCGTGGTGAACTGCAGACTAATCGCTTCTCATTCTGAATCCACGCCATTAAGTAGGCCGATAGTGTGTTGGTGTTGATGATGATAAAAAGGGACTCTTCGAGACTGTGACTTTCAGCAGCGCGGTCAGCCGCAATATGGTCGAATCCGGCTTAAGAAGCCTACGTATGGCTACGAATATATAATTCCAACTATGCTACAGCAAAATGCCATCGTAGCAATATGAAGTAGACTTGTTACTTTGTAGGATTGTATAACTTCACGTTATTTAAACCATCTAGAACTTGCCGAGAAGTCTGATATAGCTTATAAAACTTTGCTTCGGCCAATACTTACCTATAGCGCTGAGTGTACGTCCGTCGAACGGAAAGTCTAAAGTCTAGTCCAAAACCATTATCTGAAAATGAACCTAAGTGTTAGGTTCTTCTTCAGTTAAGTTTTTATGGCGTATTCGGTACGTTCACAAACATTTTTAAAGAGTATGTAGTAGAATACTATGATTATGTATTATAATGCGATGATGATGTGATGCGAAGTTGATGGATGGCCAATTGCATTGGTGGTCGATGGAATACCGAATATAGAGGCATTTTGGGAGTTCATAGAAGGCAGCTGCTTTTGCCCGCTTCTGAAGAGATCTGCTATATCAAGCCGAGGCCCACCCAGGGCCGTAGAGCTTATAAAGAAAAACTTTTATTCAACAAGTACGTAATCATAAAAAAAAGAAAAACAAGGCAATACAGAGCGATCTGGTGGATCTGGTTGTATTTATTCGAAAAAAGTTTATAGCCAGAGTCATTTAGGATAATGGAAGGATTCTAAGGATTTATGAAGTTATGGTGGAACAGGAAAACTAACATACATACGTACATGAACCCTAAAACATTACACCCCTGTTTTTGGCGTTAGATTATTTTTTATTTTCCTTAAGTTAGCCCTTCACGGCGATCTCACCTGGTATTAAGTTAAAATGCAGTCTTAAACGGTAGCTGGGTTACCTGTTATGAAATCCCATAGCTATTATTGATTTCTACGCGGCATCATACCAGATCACTAAATAACTTGGCGAAACGTCATTGTTGGTAGGGTAAATAGCCACAGCGAAAATTTATAAATGATTATCCCAAATTGCTGCAGCAAAGAATCGAATCCAGGACCTCCACTCATAGGGCCACAACGCTGATCACTATGCCAAGGGGATTACTTTAAAATCATTTCCTTATAAAATGAAAATGAAAATTGCCTAAAATATACTTCTTTCAAATTGCAAAAGGCTTATAAGTTTACAAAGTCTGGCGTCCCGCTGGCTTAGGCTGCCTGCAAAACCAGCTGTCTAAACCAACTGTATTCACCTCGTTACTGAATAATGAAACGCGACACCCGTTTTATAAAGATGTAAACTTTAAGGCTAAATAATAATTAATTGGCGGGCCGGCAGCTTTCGTGTGTCTCTTTAGTAATTCAACATTCATCTATTTCAAGTAGGTTTACTCTATAAAGACTTTTAAAACCTTAATCCTGTCTATTTGTAGTTATTCTACCACAATATATACGATCCTACCTTGCCCTCGTTTTTCGCCCGCGTTTATTACGGTTTTTTACAAATCCCATGGGAACCGTTACTATTCTTAGGATAACTATTCGTGTAAGTGCATTGTGCATTAATAATACCTTTTGATTTTTATTCCACTACAAATTAGTTCTTGACTGTAATCATCTCACTGGGTAATAAGTCATGATGTAGTCTAAGATGGTAGCGGGCTCATCTGTAAGGGAGTATGACAGTTATATTAAGCCTCTACTCATAATCGGTTGCTGCGCGACATCGTACCGTAACGTTAATTTTTTTAGTTACAGCCAGTCCTAGTTCTCGCTAGGGTGGTAACTAGCCTTGGCAAAAACCTCCCACAGGACCAGAGGAAAGAAAATTTTGATCAGAGAAGAATTTTCGAGCGAAAAACAGAACTACTGCCTCAATAATTAATTGTAGTAATTTGATTTTTCCCGGACGTAAAGTAGTCTTGGTTTATATCACTCTCCGTTCTTTCTGCTATTTCCATGCCGAACGTCAGGTCGATTGCATGCTCACTTAGGAAGACCAAAACAGTAAGGGACTAAGGATGTACTCAATGGTCAACCCCACAAAGGCTTAATTACTTCAAAATTAGTTTTTGTTGTTTAATGTCAATAACGTTGTATTAGAAATCTTATTATATATTTTAACTATAGAATTTAATTCCAAAAGCTCATCCAAACATCATTTTTTTCTATAGTAACAATTGACGGATCAAGCCGGGCATGCAAGAAGCACATCCTGCAACATGCCACCATCAATTTGAGGCGTAGGCATTAAGTCTCAAGTGCCTGAAATCATCACCGGTATCCAAACGGAGCACAGCATTGCAACAATGCTTTTTAGCGACAGAAATAAGTATGGCGTTAGTTCTTCTCCGGGAGAGCTGTCACAAAAAGCTCTGTTACTACTAAAACTACTACTGTTATACTTCCGATACGATTATTTTTTATTTTATCACGGATTAAACTATGGTTTAGATAGGTTCCATAAATCAATACAAAAGCTATTTGAATTACGATAACTTTCTAAATTTAAATAAGAATCCTCGGCTAAACTGATGAAGAAACTAAAGTAGAGTAAAAAGTCTTATCATACAATAAAGAGATAAGGGGCACGGATGCAGAATAACTTATACCGTTTGCTTGGGAAGAGCACCAAATAATTGTTTAGAAATGCAATTTTGAAAGTTGAAATTGCTTTAATAATTGCCTTCCTCCTAGAATTCTTCGGAAGGAGAAATCACGCTCTGAACTTAAGTATTTCACCAAAAATGTGAGCATAGAGATAGAAATTCGCCATACATTATCGCCATCATGATCATCACTTCAAGCGTTTGCCGTCCACTGCATCTGCACATCGATGGAACCGATCGGTGCGAGGTCACCACTCCAGCACTGCCCGAGCTATGTGCCCCACCCATTGCCACTTCAGCTTCGCGACTCGCTCAGCTACGTCGGTAACTCTAGTTCTTCTCACATCTTCATTTACATTGTAATAGGTTATTGCCGTCTCTTTCATGGAACACGAACGTGTATTTCATAAGATAGGATCGCGCTTGAGAAATCATATTGAAGAGAAGTGATGAGGTGAAGGTTAGGGTGTATTTATCTAGTAAATATTCACTCTTGCATTGAGTCTTTGTTTTGCCCCATTTGTAGCGACATCTTAAAATGTGAAGATCGTGCGATGTATTTTCGGGTTTTTCGTATTATTTTCGACTGCCTGCCTTTAAAAACCACCTTGGGGCATGCTTAGTTAAATCTGGCAGGAAAAACAGATGCAAGGCAAACGGGTACCAGCTTAAGATGAGGGTATACCATATAGCTTTACTCACGAGATTTTAAAAAGTTTTACTTGTGTTGCTGGTGCCTTCGGCATGATTGAGTGCCTTGTTAGAAGGATTGTTAGTTCTAACATTTCAAAAGGAGGCCCTTAAGTATATTTCACCGCCTACGCCGTAGACACGTCAAAGTATATTGATTGGCGCAGTGGGCAGCGACCCTGCTTTCTGAGTCCAAGGCCGTGGGTTCTATTCCCACAACTGGAAAATGTTTGTGTGATGAACATGAATGTTTTTCAGTGTCTGGGTGTTTATATGTATATTATAAGTATTTATGTATACTATTCAAAAAAATATTCATCAGTTATCTTAGTACTCATAACACAAGCTACGCTTACTTTGGGACTAGATGGCGGTGTGTGTATTGTCGTAGTATATTTATTTATTTATTTATTATTTATATTAAGCTAGCAAACGTCAGACAATCCAAAACACACAGATAATGCGTCCCATTCAGTCCACTCGAGGTAAACCATTACATTCAACTCCAATGCCTCTTTCCGCCTAATAAATAGGAATGTCTAAGGACAGTATCCGATTACCACACAGTAGATATCACCCTGTAAGTTTACCACAGTAATATATATCCATACTGAATCTGAATAGTGCTAGTTAATACAAAGTACACATTCATTATTCCTTAATAAATTATTGTAACTGTTCTTTTTATCAATACAGTTTTAATCTTACTGTGTGGGAAGCCATGATGTACTTTTAAGATTATGGTAGTTATTTTTATGCGACATCGTACCGAAACGCTAAATAACTTTGACATAAAACCCAGAAACTATAAATTCCCTAATTGACCCTGCAGGGTCTTGAACCTTTTTTTAATTTCATACATTTTAATGCATGCTGTAATAACCTGTAAATAGTATAACATTTACTCTGTTACTCATTCAAAAAAAAAGAACAAGTATTAATGTATTTTGAGTTTTATGATGGTTGTCCATTATAAATAAATAAACCTTCATCTTGTTAGACCTCAGCATTCACCACCGGGCCAAGAAAGTCGTCACGTGCAAAAGATTTGACAATTAATATAGTACCATAAATAACTGAATAGACATTTGAATAATTAAAAAGTAATGCACCTGTTGTTCACAAGAAATAGCAGCCGACGGACGGCTGACGTAGGCTAGGTGAGGCACATTCTTTATAAAGCATCCTACTTATTCTCTACTTAGTGGACCATCGTTTGAAATAACTCAGGCTACATATTTCATATTACAACCTATAAAAATACCTGCCCTGCCGTTCAAAAGAATAATAATTTACGTAATAAAAAAAATACGAATGCTGAACACTACAATATTTAAGATTTCGAAATGGCGCCAAGCAGCTGCCATATTCATTTTTTTTTTTAAATAGCCAGTTCATTCGGAATGACTTATTATTCGGAATGATTCTTACGGTTCTTCGAAGTATTCAAAAATAAATAGATTCATGGGACATTCCGTAACTCTAGCTTCGGACGAGCTACGTCATATAATTATATGTACCTCGCTAACTTAACAATAATTAATTCAAATTCAAAATTCATTTATTTCAAGTAGGCCTAATATAAGCACTTTTGAAACGTCAAGTATGCATGTTTGTGTGACTCTACCACCGGTTCGGAAAGCAGATTCTACCGAGAAGAGCCGGCAAGAAACTCAGTAGTTGCTCTTTTCCAACATCAACATTTACAATCATTTTGCTATCTTGCGGGAGATGAGAGCGAGGCTGGCTGCTTCCATTCTACCTTGTCATTGAGGAATTCATCAAATGTATAGTAACCTCGCTGTACTAGATGCGTTTTTACACATTTTTTAAATGTATGCATTGGTAGGTCAAGAATTTCCTTAGGAATCATGTTGTAAAAGCGTATACTCAACCCCACAAAGGAGTTCTGCACCTTTCGCAGACGATATGCAGATATCACTAATTTATGACCGTTTCTGGTAAGTCGATTGTTAATTTCAGCTTTTGATTTATAAAGAGTAATATTTTGCCTCACAAAGACTATATTATTATAAATGTATTGCGAAGCTACTGTAAGAATACCTATTTCTTTAAATTTTTCACGAAGCGATTCGCGTGATCCAAGTTTATATATTGATCGTACGGCTCTTTTCTGTAGTATAAATATACTTTCAATATCTGCAGCTTTTCCCCACAGCAAGATCCCATAGGACATAATACTGTTGTAATTGTAAGTCAACATCTCCTGCGGATGCTCCGGTTTCGGAGCGAAACGTGCGTAGAGGTTACATTGCCGAAGATCTGTTTGGTGAGGAGTATAACGATTGAAGAAATTATAAATAACACCATACAAATCCTGCTTTTCGCGGAGTGTAGCAAATTAAGCTTAATTTTCATGATATATGTATCTTTTACAGTATTTGTAAAAGAGAAACTGTATAAGTACTATCTGAAAGAAAACTATAAATTATCATAAAGGCACAGAATGAAGGTCATACAGAACCCTCATTCAGCCATTATTGCATGCAGTGTATTGTGTCAACTGCTAAATAATATGAAGTGACTTACCGCTGGTTTCAGAAACACTACTAAAGTTTCTGTATGTTCATAATTCTTTATAAAAGTATATTATTTGAATCAATGAATGATACTTTTATTGCACACCACACAGAAAACAAAAATAATAAATGCAAATACAAGAAGGATATTTGATTGTATCGCCGCATTTCTCTATGCCAAATATAATTGCTCAGAGGAATCCAATACGACTTTTCATGTCAGAACTCAGACTACATAAGAGTATAAGGCGTTCCTCGCCTTTAATTTCTTGCGAAGGCTACGTCCCTAATCCTACGAGTAGGTAGGTATAATGTGCATGGATATTCGATGGCACCCTTATCACATGTCAGAGCGTTCGAGCGTCGCAGAACTTTAGCAATATTTTCTATTCCAAATCTTCATTCCGTATACCGGAATATTTTGACAAAGTTTTATATCAGTCGCATTCAGCTATTATCTAACTCAGTATACTTATTACAAACACGCACACACACGCAAACACTCGTAAAACACACGCTAAGACACAAAATACATACACTCTAGCACACACACTCGAAATTAGGATTAGCATATTGCATGTATCCCTTTTGATCATTGTTTTTTTAACTTATTTTATGTTGATTAATATTTTTGAATGTATTTAGATTTCTTGATGAATATCCAGTGAACGGTGGTAAATTTTAAGTTTTGGAGGTGAGCGTGATCACTGTTACGCAGTTTCATACTTTTACAGTGATCATCGTTTTAGACATCAGCGGTTAAGTTATGTTATTGTTCACAAATAAATAAATATGGAGTTTAAAATTTCCTTGATTACTCTCTAAATGTTGTTCTGAATAATAATGTTAATAATAATAGAAAGAGGTGAAGAAATCGAGAATTGCTAGTTCAGTTTCAATAAAGGCTATGTTGTTATGCATTGGATAAACTTAACTACCTACGCATCACACAATTTCTTTGTTTATATCACATAGTGGAAAGATTAGTTTTACATTTAAAATCTAATGTAAAACCCGAGTTAGTGATTGAAATCAATGAATAATACTCGGGTTTTAAATGTAAAAATCATAACAGTGACCATGACATTTGCCAGGAACCCAGAGTAACTATTTAATGGATTTTTCAATTACATTTTTCTCTTTTACGCCAGCTTTGTAGCTTTTAACACAGTTTTATGTATAAAAACTGCCTTGAAGTTTCGCTGTCTGGCTCAAAGCAGCCAAGGAAAGAGGGAGAAAATTAAAAACAGCACTGATTCTTCATTTATATGAAACTTGCGGATGCCAGAAATTACTTCTGCTTACTATTTCTTATATCCCGTGACATTATTTAGAAACCACCCCTTTGCCAGTGTCCGACTCAAAAACAAGCTATAGGCCAAACTAAAAAAAATAAACATCAAAGTACCAATTTTAATATCTGGGTAACACGTACCTACTTCATCATTTGGGCTATAGGTTGTCTGTCAGTCAGTCACAAACAAACACTTTAGCTTCATAGTATTATAGTTAGTAAAGATTATAAATACCTGTTTCCTCTCCCAGCTGGCCTCGTTCTTTTGTTATACAGATTTAAAATAAGTGCCATACCCATTTAACAGGTTAGCCCGTTACCATCTTAGACTGCATAATTACCACGAGGTGAGATTGCAGTCAAGGGTTAACTCGTAATAAAAGACAATGGTTATGGTGTATTGTATAAATTAATTAGGTTAAAAATTAAAAATAGAAATAATTTTTTAAAAGATTTAGTTTACTTCTTACTTTGTTGTTATTTTTACCTAAGTTTTTTATAAGTTTTGTCAAGATAATATAAGTTTGGTTTATGTTGAACTTGTATAAAGGTTTATACTTTACACATTATAATACATTTACATAAAACAAAAGCAGAACAACAATATTTTTCGCCAAAACATCAAACATTTCGAAAGGTCACAACGCGTTTTCTGAGCTCATGTTTTATTAAAATACATACCTTAGAAAATAAACGCCCTCGCACAAGTGGAAATCTTTATTGGTCTATCTTTTTGATTTCTCGATGAAGCGTGTCAAGAGGCCTTATTTTCTTTATATCAGCTTTTACTCAATCTGCTTCCTGCAAGTCTTTCTGGACATATTTCAAAATTATATAACGCTTGGTACAAAATACTTTTTATTTTTAATTAATTATATGCATTATCATATTCTCGGCATAACTCGGGCTTTTCATCATTACTTTCTTTTAACATCCCCCTATTTTTCTATTAACATCCCCCTGCTGAGCTCTTCTTTTATAGGAGGGAGGTTTTAGAGCGTAGATCCACCAGCTGCTGCGGTTTAGTGTGATTTCGCTATTATTATAACATATTAAAACAATTGGTATCGACAGTAACGTGCTCTTGACTCATGTAGTTAGATTCCGGGTTTCGTAACTCCGGTCTAGTAGATACTAAATTTTACTTTAGCAAAAAACCCAAAACAAATTATTGGTTTGACCTGGGATTTGAACACTCCTATACGTACAGCTAGCGCGCCCCGAGAGAGTTACGTTTACCCTTTATCTCGTCTATCTCTTTAAAAAAATGCGAGTATCGGGTATAGATAATTGCTGGTAATATCACATTAGCCCTGTTGATATTTATTTTAATACGCCAAGCACTCGATCAACGAGGTTTACTTGAGTATTGATAAAAATATATTAGAATATTTGCATTGATCTTGGGAATTGGGACTGAGAGAACCGGGCCTTGCTGATGCGACCTCAACAGCGAACAATTTAGTCCACTCTACGCCATGTACGGATGTACGGTCATGGCTGGGCAAAGGTCACACGCCAAGCTCGATTCAATCGGTAACTCTTAACTATGAGAGATTGTTAAAAGCTTTAATAATAAACATTGAATGCTTAACATCCTCCCACTTAACATTGCTTAAGGCTGGTCGCACATATGCTGCATAAAATTGTCACTATACTCAACTGTTTAACTTGCTAGACTTCCTCGCTCTTAGGAGAGAGGCAATAAGAGCAATTATCCACCCAGCTGCTTCAATACAAGTTGGCGTTTATTATCAGATAGTAGTGACAATAACTGCGCCCGACGGCTTAACATGCTCTCCAGGAAATGGTGTTTGATAGACGCCGGCAATTTTCTAACTCCGGGTAGGTAAATGTTTTAACAGAAAAGTTCAACACCTAAGAATTGTTTGACCCGACCCGGATTTCTATCCATCACCCCGTGATACACAGTCGCACATGCTTAAGAGTAGACCAACGAGACAGCTGGCTGCATATCACATACATTTAATTATTAGTAGTTTAATAGATAATTAGGTACTTTTCATTCGTCTAGCAACCGATTTCTTTAGTAATTTTAGTAACTGAGCAGTTCCATGCCAGTGAGCCATCTGCTTGGAACGTCCATTATTACTTTAAATAGTGACCAAACACAAAACAGAATGAATGAATGCCACTAAGGATGGAAGGATGAAGGATTTTATTATGATCGGTCGACTGGTTGGAACCCTACGCGGGTTAAGCCGGTACTATTTCGACATGGTATCCATTAGGATTTCCCAAAGAAAAAAAAGAAAAAGTTTGGCCTTTGCTTTAGTTGATAACGCGTTATAAGACAATGTGCGGCTAGCTTAACTTGAAAGGCCTCTTGTAGTTGAGTGATGTTAAATTAATTAGGCTCTTTGTAGAATACTCATTTTATCTCATGAATCGCAAAACATCTGACATTTGAGATGTTTTATTATCGCTTCTGAAAGATGAAGACTGCTAAAAGGATTTTTTTAAATTTAAAAGATTAACATTCGTTAAGCCACTAATGGTTAAAAGTATGACAAGTTATTACTAAAGTACTACGGCTTTCCGAACTTTATATCTGACCAAATTTATTACATTTTAAATTGGTGGTCGTATTAAAAAGTGACTAAAGTTATTTAGAAGGTAGAACTCTAAAAAAATCGAGGGAAATCAATGACAGTTTCACAAGGTACAAGTGTGTGGAAAAGAAAATTTTGAAAAATATTTATGGAAGTCTTTAAACAAAAATACGTTTTAAGGGAAAGTTATTTTCTCCACCTCATGATATCATCTTTAAACCAGGGGATGGGGATGATTAAACCGGCTCTCCTTTTCAAATAAAAAATTATACTAAAAGTTATATTATATTATAGATATACAGCTGTTACTTATATGGTAGAACAAAGTTAGTATTGGTAGAACAACGCTAAATGTTTTGTGTAACGAGCCTCCATAACTCTTATTTGTAACGCTAAACAATTTTTTTAATGTCACTGATGTCATCAAAAGCTAAAGTATTTCCCGTAAAGCATGCGTTGCCCCTCGTAAACCTATCATAAAATGCCTTCCTGGTTTTCGACATAATATGGTGTTTTTATTGGCATAAGGCAAAATACAGAGGCTGGCTTTGACATAACATTTTGTGAATGTCACTCAAGGGATCATGCATGCACCTTGTAATATAGGAATGTGGAATGTTTATTTATTTAATCTTACAATTTTAGAACAATATGTGTGTAGTATCGGATGTTAGGATGGGAGTATTATTTCATACTAGCTGTTGCCCGCGACTTCGTCTGCGTTTGATTTTGTTGTTTGATTTGGCATTAAATTTAGTTGTAGATCTAAAAAAACAGTATCGCTAAGCCTTAAATGAGGGGTTTGCTGCTGTCCGCTGAGGAGTTCTGTCCTCTATCTCCAACCACAGTTTGAGCAAAATTAAACATATAACCTCTATAGAACAAAAATAATTATTTAAATCGGTTATAATTTGTCGGAGTTCTGGTGTAAAATCGTCAAACACTTTCATCCCCTCTACCAAAGGAACCGAGCTTAATATCAAGTAAAAAGTATCTTATATTATTTCTAACACTTCCAAGAATATGTGTACAAAGTTTCATAAGGATTGGTTTAGTAGTTAGTCGCGTGAAAGCGTAACAAACAAATATACATTCACATTTATAATATTAAAGAAAACACGAGACCGTTAAAAAGTAAGTGTATTTATTTTCATACAAAAATAGCAGATAAAAAGACAGAGGTTTGTCCTATATCAAGGTTAGTTCGGGACTCCCCGTTCGTCGTTATATGGTTTTTCACATCTCTACCTGGATTTCCTTAACCCGCATCGGTCATCCTTTTCTTATTCATTCACTCTCGGTACTCGTAACATACCAATTTGCCACGACACAAATCGATACCTACGTTCCCACGCATACAGACATTACTAAATATTTTTCGTTTACCATTTGGGATTCTTCTTTAATACCTTTGTTTACAACCTCTTTTAAAAGATATTACTTACTGCTAAGTACAAAGGTGCAATAAGATGACCGTTGTGACATCTGCTGTTTTATAACCTTCCTCCGAACACAATCCCCAAGGCAATAAAATGATAAAATAGAAAAACTTAAGCCTAAAAACCATTCTACATGTGTAGAAAATGTTATAAATCATTTGAATCATAATGTTATTTGTATATATGACTATCTTTTGTTTAGAATTTTAAAATTATTGCAGCATTGACCAGAAATAACGCTTATTTATGTGGAAGGTAGAATCTAAGAATTTTCCTACATAATTCTTATTGGAAAACTAAAGAATATTCTTAACGTGACTGAAGTATGATGTCATTAAAAGCTACATTTCCCGTAAAACGCGAATTGTATCTCGTGAACCTATCGTAAAGTGCCTTCTTGTTATGGAAATTATGATGTTTATTGGTGAAAGCGAAATTCAGATGATGTCGTTTTTATCCAGGACTACATTAGGTACGTATTCTATCAACCGCCTTCTGGAAGAAGGTTTATCAATTAGATGTAAATTAATCCTTTTCTTTGTTTTGTGTTTCCGTTTATAAATACTAATAATCACAATAATTAGCCCTATCTAAATCGACTTCATACGCAATATCTATTAAAGTCTTTAAACATTCGATCTGGTCGGACTAAATTTTTTGGAAAACGTAAAAATTTTTTGTGTGCACTTTTGATTGGTATAAACGAACTAACCTAATAACTACCGAGGGTATCCATCACCTCCCATTTATTATTTAAAAAATGTATGTTTACGTCTGCTCTACAATAAAGTTAAAGAGCTAAATACAATGGGACTTTAACGTCATAATGTTTTTTTTTTAATTTTTAGAGCATTAGAGAAGCGTGTTTTTTAATTTATTTGTTTTATTAATAATATATTCAAATTTAAACTTTTTTTATATTCCTCGTCACATGACACGTCTGCAGGTTATTATTTACTTTATGAAACCATCAGCACGGCTATTATTGGCAGGAGATATTTTTCTCGACAGGGAAAGGACAAAAAGGTATCTTCTTCAACAGTATTGGTGCAACGCGCCAGTGGAGATAATACCTATCAAAATAATATACGTGTAATAAAAGCGATGATAGCGATGATAGATAGATTATTTTTATATTTATTTATTAATTATATTATTAACTTTTTTTCTAATTGTGTACTTTCTAGTTTATGTATTAGCATGTAGTTATTCGTATGTATGTATTTCAATATTTGTACCACCAGCAGTCTATTCTCCTCTTCTTTTTTTTTCCTAATTCTAAGGTTGCCTGGCAGAGATCGCTATTAAGCGATAAGGCCGCCTTTTGTATTACTACTTCTTTCGATATGTTTCTGTTTTTGTAATATTTTAAATATGTTTTTGTGTTTTGGTATACAAATAAAGAGTTTAATAATAATAGATAAAGTGATGATAGTGGGAAGGACGTCTTCACTTTTGGGGGGCCCACCACGCAACGCACCTGTAACTTTTATAAGTTTAGTGCGGTCTAAGCAATAAATATCATTTGCTGGCTTGCTTCTTTGGTAAAGGAAAACATCGTGAGGAAACCTGCATGCCTGCTCTATAATGTTCGCAAAGGTGTAAAGTCCACCAATCCGCACTGGGCCAGCGTGATGGAATACGGCTTTAACCCCTTCTCATTGTGAGAGGAGACCCGTGTCATGTAGTGGGCCGATAATGGGTTAATATGGTAATAATAAACAAGGTTACCTTTTTACCTTGCTCACGAGATTACCGCCATGTGGGGTGTTAAGTCGACCGCTATTGTTCCGGTGGTCTTCTCGCGAAAAGCTTCGACCAACATCATAAGAAGCTTTCGCTTGGATGTTTGATTAAGGGTCGGACACAGAAGGCCTTGAAATGGCGCGTATTGTGATGAGGTACCTCACTCTGGAGCCCTGACCGCCGGTTGCATGGGTACTCAAAAGCCCCGCAAGTAGTGTTTTATTATTTTTCTTTTATAATTTCACTGTTGAAATTTTAAAAAAGTATACAAATAAATTATAGAAAAAAAAGCAAGGTTACTGAACTTTTCCTATTCGGTCGCCGTGCTTTGACGAATTGACAAATGAATGGGTGATTTTATCTTTTGTCAGGGGATACAATTGTTGTCTCTTGCCTAAGCTAGCCTTGCATAGTTGAAGGCTCGTTAAAAAGCTACGTCAACCGCGTAGCAGATATAACAAACTACATCGACTGTGTGTAAAGCAAACTATTGGACTATGTGCACGTATACTCTCCTGAGAACTGGTTACGTGGAGAAAACATTCTATTCAATTCAAACAGTAGTAGAGCTAATTTTTACAGTGCTCGTCCGGGGAAGAACTAACGTCATGGTTCTTGGGCCGCGAAGTAACAATGCTGTGTTCGGGTCTGTAGAGCGTGGTTGCCGTGGTTAGAACCGACGCCTCAGGTGATAAACACAAGGTGGCACTTTTAAGGACGTGTTCCTTGCACGCTCTGCGAGGTCTTGCTCTGTTTGTCAATAATTACTATAAAATAACCAACCTAGTAGAGTAGAATGGTTGAGATCATTAAATTACTAATAATATATTTATTATTGTAATATACCGATGCCTGTGAGTTATCCAACTTCGGTTTTTCAACAAACTTTAATACCCGATCCTTGAGTGCAGTTTTAAAGAAATAACGCTAGAGAGATTTTCAAACCAAACAATCTTTCAAACACTGTTACAACTCTTCAGATTTTAGTAAAACTCGAAATACCAACCATCTTAAAGGTATTTAGCTTTTATTTTATTTCACCCGAGTGTAGCACGTAGGTACGAGTATACACGTACAAATATAGTATGCGCGCTCTCTCGTGGAGTCCGAATGGAAGACGGAAAATCTTTTACTAAGGCTATCTGCCCACTTCCATCAGCGAACACACATCTACATTTTGAACAGCAAGCTATTGAAATTATCTTTGTAAATCGAAGTAAACGTGAATTATTTTACTCCGTGAGTATGCATAATTTAAGTACCAAGTCGGTTTAGAGCGCCTGCGTTGGTCCACGTTTACCTATAAACTAATATAGGTACTTAATGGTTTATTGATCAGAGGAGATTGATGCCTGCGTGGTGTATTTATTTTTGTGCCAAGGACCAAGCAAATGGCCCACAACCTTCGCCAATAAGGTGAAGGTGGTTTCAGATCTAAAACCCTCTCTCTAGTGACAGAGAAGGCCTGTATCCTATCTATCCAGCAGTGGAATGATATTAATAGGCCAATAGTGATAACGGTCAAGTATAATCGAACGACGTTTTTGACCCACCACTAGGGTGACAAAAATTTTTTTTCATTTAAAATTTCTTTGTTTTGCCTTCAAGTTTTGGCTCTAGTTCTAGGTCAGCCAACGGAAAAATCCTTTTTTTAATTATAAGAAGAGAGAATAAGATTAAGAGTACACTTTGTTATATTTTGTTGCATATTTTAAAAGTTTAATATTATGTGTAGCGATTCCCCGCGCCTGCCCTCCTGCTATAATCTTATGATAAGTTCCCATACAACGTTTTTATCCTCTATTTAAACTCCTTAGGGGTGAACATTTCAAAAGTTATACAGCTTATACTTCCTCAAAAATTGGGCTATCGAATGCAAACAGATTTTTCAAATCCGTCTAGTAGTAGTTCCGAAATAACAGAGTAAAAACAGTAGCCTTTGCAACTCATAAGTCATTACCAACATGTATAAATTGACTTTCTTAAAGACAAGTAAGATTTATACAATAGTCAAAATACCTATGTGTATTTTATAGCGAGTACTGTAGATTCAACACTTCGACACGCTTCAGGTTATAAAGGCACAATATATTCATTGAACTCATGTATTATTTAAACAATCCTTTGAACGAAGCGCTAAGCCGAGGCGGAAATTGTTAATAAAAACGAGAGTAGATAGGAATTCCTGAGAGTTTCGACCAGATTGACAAAGGTTAAAGGCAATTTTAGGTTTGCCCTAAAGTTTTCAATCGACATAACTTTAAAAACAAATTTAATTCACTGAAATACCCAATTCATCTTACTTATAATCAACGGTTTGTTTATCTTAGTTCTTATAATAAACCGTTTGCGTCAACCCATTATCGGCCCACTACAGAGCAAGTCTCCTCCCCCAATGAGAAGGGGTTGAGGCGTTAAGGTTTAAGAATAATAAGTTGAAAATAAATTTAACTAACGATCTATCCTTGACTGCAATATTACCTGATGGTATGACGAAACAGTATAAGATGGTTACGGGCTAACCTGTCAGGGGTATGGTAGTTATATTAAATCAAATCCGCTCATCTCCCCAGGAACGCTTAATCGCTAAGCGGCACTTCTTTGTCGGTAGAGTGGTAACTAGCCACGACTGAAGCCTCCCTGCAGACCAAAGAAAATTGAGAAAATATAAATTCCCAAATTGCCTCCGCCGGGGGGATCGAACCCCCCGCTTGAAACCAAAGAGCTGCTCCAAGGAGGTCGTGAAAATCAGGTCGTTTGTCTTCAAGGTATAAAGTCTTAAGGATGTAAGGTATCTCATATTTCCTTTCCTAAAAAGATGTTCTCTAATAGCCATAATATTTCTCCGCGGAAGTTAGGAAAGCAGTTATACTTGTATCACCAAAGTTGACGTCCCGAGCGTGCTACTTATCGGAGAAGTTGACAAACAACTTACAACTAAATAAGCCAAACATAGAGAGATAGATAGATCGATGGATAGATGAATGTACACTTAATTGCAAAGAAATTCTTAAGAAACAATACAAATAACTACTCAGTATGTTTATACTAATACTAACTTCTGCCCGCAGAATTGGGTCTAAAGCTTCTAAAGCTTCGTACGTTAACAATTTTTAATCTTACCTCGGAAAGTATTTGAGAAATCGGTATAGAAAGTACATGTATTTTCCATAGCATAGATTACATACCAAATTTCAAAGCTGTCTGCCCGCGGCTTAACTCGTAAACAATTTTCAATTTTCCCTCGGGAACTACTTAAGGAATCGGAATAAAAGCTAGACTATGTTCTTTTCCATGTCAAAGGCGTGCATGCCAGATTTCATCCAAATCCGTTGAGCCGTTTTTGCGTGATTGAGTAAATAACATCCACACTTTTACATTTATAATATTAGTAGGATAGTAGGATAGCAGGATTGCAAAGGAGATCATATTGCTAAAGGAATATCCTCCAGACAAACCTTGGCGATAGTTATTTAAGATTGTAAAACGTAGCGTCGCAATATATAAAATGTACTGGTTATAAATATATTATTCTTAGATCCATGGGATAGGTACATTTTATGCAGCATCGCACTATCGCTAAAAAGGAGGTATTTTCAAGCACTGTAGGTATCTTTGAATTGGTGGCATATTTATACTTAAAAAGATATGCGACACTTTCAAGACCTTAAAGCAGTTCCTATCGGAGTTCAAAATAGAATTTAAGTATTTTTGTAGCGTTATGTAATTACAATTGTAACATATGCGTAAAAAAAAATTTAAAAATACTTCTCATTTTCTTTAAATAAAATATTTACCCAAATTAAACCATACCATAATAACACTAAAAAAATTTAAAATTGGTATTTTAAACCAATTACAATTTGATTTTGTTTGTCGGATTCACTTTTTTTAGTTAATACTATTTGTTTTTTTGATGTTTCTTTTTTTTTCGTTTTTACGAACCAACGTCCAACAACGAAGACAAACACTTTGAAGAAGATTCCTGGCGCTGCATCGCCACAAACACATACTCGTATATCCATACTAATACGTAACATAATAGCGAAAGTAAAATCTGTTTGTTTGTTTCTTATCTAGGTTTAACACTTAAGGGTTTTTGATAGAATTTGACACAGATATACAGACTTACTTACCGTAGCATGCGCACCATGTGAAAAATATCTCCCTATGGTCCCGATTCATCTTATAGGACAGGAAACTGGTTTTTGATGAACATATAAAAAAAAGAATAAAATCATATCATATCATAAAGTGGTCTTCATGTTTGCCCTACCGGTTATGGGCACGAGATACTTTTAAGTATTATTATTTATTATAAGACTTTGCTTACTCCTCACCAAGTACATAGGTACAAGTGTTTTCTGGTGGGAGGTTTACGTCGTGCCTAATCAACAGTTTAACAATACGGCCGAGGCGCCAAGAGATATAGCGTTTCGGTACTATGCCGCGTAGAAACCGAAACCTTAACCTTAACAAAACTGCCATACCCTTAACACGTTAGCCCGCTACCATCTTAGGCTGCGTCATCACCGTCATATGGAATCGCAGTCTAGACCTAAATTGTAGTGGACTAAAATAAAATCAGGTAGATACATTCGTTCATAAATGCAGACCAAGTGGCAAACAGTTTCTGTTCTAGCATTCAACTTCACTTTATTCTTTTTAACAAAGAGTATTTCAACACTTGATCACGAACTATTTCTAAACCGTACGTGACAACGTTTATGATTAGTTTATCATGTGTTTTCAATTACAAATAAAATTATTATTTATTTATTTTTGATGTCTTCGTTGCTTAATCATAATAAATGGTATTATTAGAGGCAAAAAAACCTGCATAAGTTAATTGATTAATTTGTAATAGCTATTAAGATTTAGGGGAAGGCTAACGTTCGCAGCCATCTAACTCTTTTTGCAGGTAATAAATTCAATCTGATATACAGTGTTATAGCTATCAACATATCACCGGTACACTACAAGGCACGAATCTCATCTCATAATGAGAACTAAGAAGATCTTAGGCAGTACGTGTATGAGCGTAAAATGAGGTTAATATAATAATGAATATGTCGCTTGATAGAATGTTTTACGTACTTACAAACTATTATCTAGCAATATCGACGGCCGATTGGCGCAGTGGACAGCGACGCTGCTTTCTAAGTGCAAGGCCGTGGGTCTGATTCCCACAACTGGACATTCTTTGTGTGATCAACATGAGTGTTTTTCAGTGTCTGGGTGTTTATCTGTGTACATATAAAAGGAAGTTTGGTTAGTTACACCATTTATAACTCAAGAACGGCTGGACCAATTTTTATGATATTTTATTTTTTGGATTTCTGTTAGCCCGGAATAGGATAATAAGTATTAAAATATAACATTCATCAAAAAAAAAGATCCGCGGTACGAAGTTAGCCGGGACAGTTAGTTATGTATATTATGAGTATTTATGTGTGTTGTTCATAAAAAATATTCATCAGTCATATCAGTACCCATAACACAAGCTACGCTTTCTTTGGGGGCTAGATGGCGATGTGTGTGTTTATATATATATATTTATATACACACACATACACATCGCCATCTAGCATCTAGTTTATATAAATATGCATTGTGGGTATGGGTATATATGATATACCAACAGTGTGAACTTAAGCTAATAAAACACAAGGCTAATACCATAAATTTAACATGTACAAGCAAATACGGGTCTTAGATAGTAGATTCATCTTAATTTTGGCTGAAATGAGGTTCATGCGTAGTTTTTTCTGTCAACATGAACGACCCTAACGGAAATTATAAGAAAATTTATTTCCCATGGGGCCAGCTTTATGTCGAAACAAGTACGGAAAATAGTAAACTTTGACAGATGTATTGAGGTAACTAGTGTTTTCTTGTTGCTTGCATTCAGTCGGTATTGGTCTTTCCTCGGATTTTATTCATGCAAGCTTTTCTATAGTGCATGCTTATTAATCATTCGCCGTATACCTGTTTAGCTGTCTGTGCGTGTATTACAGAGCTCATTTTACATAGAACTGTTCTAAGTTATTTGCGTTTTACGCATTTAAAATCATACTTTCTTCAACTCTGAAGGTAACCATCGTGAGGGACCTGCATGCCTGAGAGTTCTTTATAATGTTCTCAAAGGCGTGTGGCCAGCGTAGTGGCCTACGACCTAAACCCTTCTTTAATGTAGTAGACCCGCGCCCTGCAGTGGATCGGTAATTGGTTGATATGATGCACCGTAAGCATGGATAAATTCTCTATAACGTAATATAAACGAAGCCTTTCACATTGCCTTAACTGAAATTCATTCTACAATTAAAAATCAGAGGAAAAATTAATTACAGAAAGGAATTCCACGGACTCTTAATTAATTTCCTCTGTTATTATATCTGCGTACTTAAATTTTCTTTACATTTATACATAAAAGAGGTTTTAGCTCAAAGCGTGATATGCTCTGATAACCTGTAATCGGGCCTTGCAATTTGTGTGAATCAAACTTTTCACTCGAATTTTGCACAACGATATTTCTTTTTTAGCTGGAATAAGAAATTATGGCATAACGTCTTACTAGTAGTTTTCCCGCGGTGCAATTAAGCGGTGATAGCCTAGTGAAGGAAGGACGATATTAGGTGTACGAATGTTCCTGTGAACCACCGTTAGATATTTTATGTTTTTCCAGGATCAAAAGTAGCGTATGTTACTCTGCGTCCGTTCAACAAAAACTACGCTAAAAAACACGTAGATCGGTAACTTAGATAGGGCACAAAGGAGGGACAAATAAACAAACATACTTTCCCATTTATAATAATAGTACCAATGGATTCAGGAAATAGGGATTAAGTAAAAACGGACAAAATTGGGGGGTGATTTAGTTTTCAATTAGCGAACTTAATATTTTAGGTTCGCGGTACCCAACACATTCTATTTCCTAAATAAGTGCCCTTACTCTTTTGATCTCTAGGCGCTCGCCCTACTAATCAAAGGCTTAAGTTACGAAGAAGCTTATTGTTTTTCAACACAGTAATGTAGGTACCCGGTTAAATTTAGCCGCGCTCTAAATCCCGTTTTAGCCTAAAATAACAAAAACCAAAATAATACCCTTTGCAAAAGCAAGATTTGCTTAACGTTTTCGAGCGTGTTCTATGAAATTCTGTCGAGAAGATAATACAAGGTGCGTCGTAAAATTATACTATGTGATTTTATACAATACTGGATTTTGTCTGCAACTTGTTCCGCGTTTACTTCAATTTTGTTTAACCGAGAACCGACCGTTTTAATGCCCTATGTCCACCTCCGGGACCCCAGTTCTCCTAGTAATGTTAACATTTTTCTTGGCACCGACACTTAAATTGAGCACAATAGATGACTTGCTAATTCGATGACTTGTGAAGATTGAAATAGGATCATTTTAATTTTGAAAAAGCAACCTTTCCCCTGGGTTAAAAAAAACTACATTTATGTTTCATACAATGAAGCACTACCTGTGCAGACGTTGAGAAAATATAAGTTTTGAGTTTGAGAATTATTCTAATAATAAAAAAGCGTCTCAATAAATTAAATTAATTTTTTTTCAAATAGGCTAGTAGCCTACTGTATAAGAAACAAAATCAAGTCTGCATGTTTGTACATACAACAATGAAGGTAGATTCTACCGAGTAGAATCCGCCAAGCATGAACGCAGCTTTGTATGCTTTCCAATCTGCAAGTGTAAAGTAAAACATCCTGTATAAATTTATCGGTAAGCTTTTATTTTCATTTTCTATGAAAAAAGTCGTTGTATCCGAAGCGGCGTTAAGGGTTTAACACCATAATCAGCTCGGGTGTTTGTTGAAGTTTAAAACGTTTATTAATGTTCAAAGCTTCAGAGCTACAACACACAGATATTTTTTAATTAATTTTATTTTAAAAGTTAGCACAGGAACATGTGAAAACAATTTTTTTTACATCAACATTACGCCTTGTTTGGCAAACCAAAAAATATAATACAATGCATAGGACAATATCAAATTATATTGATTTGGGACGACATTCAGCACGCCGTTATAAAACTCAAGGGACAGCATAAAGATTCCGTATTTACTTCGGTGGAGGTCAAAAAGCTTTTACGAAAATTGTTCGAGGCATTTCGGTTGTGATGTGTATCCTTCGAAAAGCTCAATCAATTTATTTCGCCAGAATAAAGAATGCCCATTTGGAGTTGAATCCACCTCTTGACGACCATTACAAATAATATCAAAAATATGTGTTAAAGGCCTTAAAATTTTGCCTTTGACTATCGACATATTTAACAGCAAAAATATGTTCTTTTACAGCACTTTTTTGGTGGAAACTAAATTATGAGCATAAAATTGTAAAAGGATTTCCAAATTACATTTTTAAAAAAATATAAGCCTTCAGATAGTTCGCGTGAAATTAGATTAACGAGGCGCCCTACAAAGGGAATGGAGTACCTACGTAACTAGGTTGGGATCACTCAGACTGCCTTTCACTTTACGCTGATAAGTCAATTTGATTCGAAGATTGTAGAGATTTTCTTTCTAAGCACATACTTGTCGTGGAAAACAATGTATGGAATAAGTTGCTCATTTGATTACTTGGTGGAGAAGCTGCCATTACGCACATCCATAAAAATAGTTATTTTAATTGTGTTTTAACTTGATCATGTTATCTAAAAGTCTGGTGGATAAGGCTGCGGCTTCAGTTTCGGAGGGGCCGAGCTCGATTTCGGGTACGCACCTCTAACTATTCGGATTTATGTGCGTTTTTAATTTAAGCAATTATGTATCACTTTTTTTTTATTAATACATTTAAATTTTAATAATGAAACCATGGAAATAATAATTACAAACTAAAATTAATATTTATACTAAATATAAGCCGTCTAACTGTTCACTTATGGGCATGGTTCCCAAAATGCTGGCGCTATTGCCCCTTTGTATAGCTAGACTTAGCCGTTGGGCTAAATTAGCGCCAGCTCTAGTTCACCAGACGTAAGGACCAATTTTTGTGACACTATGTTAATAAAATTTTTCGTGTCGGAAGACCATGGCCCTAGAGTCTCAAACGCAAGCGCCGCAAAAACGTAGTCATTACAAATAACGGAGTATTTACGTATTTATGTATCACTTGCTTTAAAGGCGATGGAACATTTTGTGTGGAAACCTGGATGCATGATAATTCGCCATAATTCTCAAAGGTTTGTGAAATCTACCAAACCGCACTTGGCCAGCGTGGTGTACTACGACCTAAACCCTTCTCATTCTGAAAGAAAACTCGTGTCTTGTAGTGGGCCGGTTATGTGTTCATGATAAATAAATAAATGAATGCCAAATTCAAATTATATCAGAACAATTAATTTAAATATAAACATCATTCGCGCAAATAAAATGGAAACCATCAAACTAATTGAACGTTATTATCATTACCTACAAATAACTGTTACTAAGCCGTGTTTTCGGTTCGACGAAAATTATATTAATTACAAATTGTGTTATGGTATATTTGTTCATGTTGGATATTTAATTAAACGACGACGATTATCTTAACATAAGTATATTGATGTATTAGATGATTTTACTTTTATTAAACTATAAAGACGCGAAAATTAATAACGTTAAAATAGTAACGCGAAAGTTACGCCGCGTGCGTTTGAATTGTTTATCTTTTCGTGATAATTTAATATCAATGGTATGTATTAAATTATCACGAAAAGTCTTCTGGTTGTCACTGCACTAGTGGCGATGCGTTCCGTTCGGCCTGTGTCGTTTGCTGTCGGCTGCTGTCGGCTGCTGTCGGCTGTCTTCGTCATATCGGCGCATACAATTAATATTATACTGATCATACTATCGAAAATGGCGGATCATCGCAACAAAGACAAGTTAAAGCTTATTCTTGCTCACGTGAGTCAATGTTATTTGATCAGGATTCAGGCGTAATGGCAAACTAATGAGTAAGAATTTAAATGCTGAGAACCTAATTGTTAAAGAGTGTGAGATTTAAAAATAAACTAGGAAGAAAAAACCGTTGCCGTAGCTACTATGTGACTGTACTGTAATTTGACGTCAGCTCAGCGGTCCTATACTCATCCCGTGGGTATCTTGAACGGAGATGACGAGTCGCAACCTCTTAGCAACTGTCTGAAAATGCTTGAATAAATAATAATAAATTCTCTCTCTCTACGTCGTGTTTCTCATTGCTGAGGGTCGTGACTCCATCCACAAACAACCTGTCGGACCATTTTATGCCATTTGACTCGGCTTTTAGCAACATGTAAAGCAATATGTACTTTGGTGTCGAGAACGGTGCGGATTCGATCCGACCAATGAATCGGACTACGACTTCGAGGTCGCAGGTTCGATCCCTCACAGCGGCAATTTGGAATATATACGAACCGAAGATCGGTTCGGGTCGGGTCTGGTTGAGTGGAACACCCAAGCCGTGACAAGATGCTTGCTTATCAACGATTAATATCACGTTTTACTGATAATTAACTGGGTTCAATGGTAATTTTCCTAAATTACCTAAAAGTTTAAGGCTTAATTCACGAAACATACCAAGGACATCCGGAGTTGAACTTACGAAACACTAGAACAACGAGGTAATTTAGAAAACGTAAGGCTGGTATGTATGCTCTTTTTGATCGAAGTAAAACGTAAAACATTGTTTCTTCATAAAACCTTGTAAGTAAATTAATAAGGTTCTTATTAAAATAAGGTTGTTAATTTAATAAGCATTGGTGCTGTTATCATTTGAGAAATATAATATGCACCGAAATTATGATACTTAAGAGTAGGCAGGGTTATCAGTAGCGTGAATACCTACAAAATACTCTGCCGTTATCGAATTTCGGGAAAAATTCAAAGTTTATTTCTTTGCTGTAATCTATAGACTACAGATATCTGATTTCGATACCTTTTAATATACCAAGATAATAGGCATGAAAATCGCAGTTTTTCAAAATAACTCATTATTGTTAGTCAACAATAATAAGTTATTTTGAAAAACTGCCCTTTGGTATTCGGAAGAATCTATGTACTATATACAAAAAACATCTTATTTTTGCAAAAATTATAGGTTTCGTTTATATAAATTCCAAAAAAAATATTTAACGTGTAAACCCGCGTCGGGGTTTATGGCCGCAGTCTTGACGTCATTAAGGCGAATTAGAAGCTTAAGTAAGTCCTTGTAGCTAATGATTATTTATTTTCGTATTGATAATAAAAAACATAGCAGCAAAGATTTTTGACGGTACAAAATTATGTTTATATCTCTCTCTATGGTCGTTCCTTCATCACTGAAGATCGTGGTCCTGGTGAGATCTCAACTTCTGTTGGTTATGTTTATATAGACGTTATAATTTTGAATTCGGCGTTGCATCTGTTAGGTCGGATCGCTAGATTTAGCAGTTTTATTTTTTGAAAATAAATACCAATCTCACTCAATAATGAATACCATATTTTAGATTCTTTCGATTCTTTGTTACTGCCACCATTCCTAATGCTGCAGACATAGTATGAATGATGAATTGAAATTTTATTTTACCATAATATGAATGATGAATTGATTGATGATGATTGATTTTATTTTGTTATAATATATTAAATTACATATATTCAACAAATTATGGTGAATATATTGTAGCAAATTTATCGGGAAAAATATTAATATAAAACTGATTTTTTTTTGTTTTATCGGTTATCTATTTAAAGTGGTTGAGTCGGTAGTGATGGTTCGATTTCATTGTTTTGGATCGTTGTGTATGCAATAAAGAATTCAAACAAACAAACTATCCTTACTCTGTGTCGATAGCACAGATAAGACAGCGAGACAGTGACGCGTGTCAACCTGAACGAGAGGTTCATCTGAATATCAATCGAATTACTATCGGAAAACAATCTATACATTTCGATTGCTGTTTAATAGCTACGCTTGGCAATTTTCATTCGTCGGTCAATTATTATCGAGTGATTGTTTGTGTAGATGAATAAACCATCAATAGATTAATTGGCAAATCATTTGATTTATTTTTAAACAATAGCTCAACGCCAAAAATAAAAATTATTCATATAATTTTCATCTACAGATGAAAAATAAATCCTGGGAATGCCAAACAATCAAGAAAGGAAAAGACAACATTTATAGTAGGTTTAACCATTGGTTCCTAAATTAAGTATTAATACATACTCGTATTATAGTCATAAGCGCTCTCTCTTTTACATACACGAAATTATTGTACATTAACCGAACATGAAATAACTAATTTAAAATTAATAAGTTTTTAATTAAGGAACATACATTATGCGTGTCGTGTAAAAAATCGTGTTTCTATGCATGCTTGTGTGTGTGTTTATATCTGAGTATGTGTTTGTGTGTGCGTGTATGATTGAGGTTTTTAAGAACTTTATTTTATAAAGAAACAGGAAAATTGTTTAGTAAACGAAAATAGGGATTAATTATGTTGGTACTGATAGAAAGCTAATTCCACAAATAAGATTTTATTTACAATCGATTGCTTTTACCTCAATAAAAAATAAAAAAACTAGTGCATGATCTTTAATCTTTGTTGAGCCAAGCCTTTATTTTAGGCTGTACAAAAATGTACCTATTAAGAAATATGCAAGCACCACTTATTAGATATGTAGAGTACAATAAACAAATCCCACATGGGACTAAATCAAGTTTAAACATCGATTTATACTTCCTCCTTCCTAATATTATAAATGTGAATGTAAGTTTGCTTGTTACGCTCTCGCGCGAAAACTTCTTAACCGATCACCATTAAACTTTGTACACGTATTGTTAGAGGTATCAGAAGTAATATAGGATACTTATTATTAAAAAAAAAAAAAAAAATTTACGAAAGATAAAAAAATGTTTGTCGAAAATCTCATGAATGACTATAGGTGTAGACTTTGTACGCTGCGTCCCGAAATTTACGCGGGCGAAGCCGCAGGGAATATCTAGTAAGTTATAAATAATCTCAATCTACGGATATTATAGTAGCAGTACCTACCTAAACCATCTTGTGACAGAGCTCGTCCGGGAAAGTATACGATCATACTTATTTCCACCGCCGCCACCGTTACATTTTTGCAATACTGTATTTTAGTCTAACAGGCGTGGTAGCCGTGGTTGCCGTGGTTACCAGTGTAGTTACAGGCACATGAGACTTATCATCTTAACCTAAAACTTAATTATATATTCTTTAGGCCTTAGGCCGCAGGGCAGCACGTTGCAGGACGTGACCTGCGATACCTTGCAAAATGTTGCTCTGATGATAGGCTATTATTTTACACTTACCATCAGGTGGGGTCCACTAGCTCTAATTATTATTACTATAAAAAAGATATATATCTATACAAATCAAGTTATCTAATTGATTAAAATAGTCGTTTAATTTATATAAACAAGTAATACCAGAAGGTCACGTGAAGCCTCCTGACGAAGCTCTAATGAAGTATTCATAAAATTAAAGTTTATGGGGCCTTTTCAGAAGAGCTGTCAAACGATTCATTGCTGTCTAACTCTATAGAATTGCAACAGCTGCAAATCAATGTCAAAGTCAAACTAATTTTGTTCAAATAATGACTTTCGCAAACCATATCGGACTCAGTGGTGACTAACTTTCAAAATGTCTGACGTTGCACACGAGTCAACTGCATACAACACTTAATAATCCTTGATATAAAGCTCACTGTTCAATGGCTTGATTTGAGTCGGTTTTGAGTCAATATTGTGGCAGGTCATATACAACGTGTAACCGAATTATCAAATACTGTTGAAGGGTGCATACGTACATTTCATAAGGGATCAACCTGTAAACTAAAACTAATTCAAAAGTGTTTACAACCCTATTGAAGATAAAAAAAAACATAGCATAGCATAGCATATCAATTGATTTTAATTTTATTTTTTATGTTAATTAGGAATGTATCTGATTTCTTTCAGTAAAAACTATGGCAGTGGTTTACTCAAAAAATATTAGCTTTCGGTTTCACAGATAAGTACCAGAGACAGCACATACAACATATTAGGCCTCTAAAGCCTTTATAGTCTGTGAAGTAATATTTCGGTTTTGTTTACGCGCTAAACACTTTTTCATGATTATTTATTTTATTACTTATTAATAAATATACTACAGCAATATACACATCGCATTTAATACCCAAAGAAAGCGTAGTTTGTGTTATGGGTAATAAGATAACAGATGTATATTTTTATGAATAATATACATAAATACTTATAATATACACATAAACACCCAGCCACTGATAAACATTAATCACACAAACATTTTCCAGTTGTGGAAATCAAACCCACGGCCTTGGACAAAGAAAACAGAGTCGCTGCCCTCTGAGCCAATCAGCCGTCAATTTAATATGTGGTTATCAAGATAATTTTCCGTGTTGGATAGCTAAGTTATGAATGAGCTGGGGACGCGACCGATGATTTTGGCTATTGTTTGGCGCTAAGAACTTATCTATTAAGTTTAAAGTACATAATCTAATAATTATAAAATAATTATACATAGAAAACTCCATAAATTCATGGACATAACACAACAAAATGGTTCGGGATAATTTTAGCTGAATATTTGTGTAATGCGATGCAAAAGGTATTATTTAAAAACAGATTTTCCTACATGATAAGTGTATCTGGCTGAAATCCAATTTTACCTTAATGGCACCATAATTCTCGGATGTCTATGTCGTCAGGTACTTTATGGTTTTTGGGATTTATCTGTATAATTATGCTAGTAACACGTAACTTTCGTTTTATTATGTGCATTTTAATGCGGCTTTAACTGAAGTGACATCTAGCATGGAGACGTGTCTAATACACGTACACGTATTAATGCATATTGCGTTTTTTACACAGCTTATTCTACAATATTTTACGACAAGTCCTGTTATTTCAAGGTCATTACTATTCGTTTGGTTTTTAATTATTCTGATGTTCCTTATTTAAATTACATTTAAATAAGGAACATCAGAATAAAATCTGTTGATTTTAATACTATTTCTATCTCGCTTCTGGGAATGTAGGCGTTATATGAAAGTTGCTATCTCGCTTCAATGAACCCCCAATTGAATGATTGAGAATTCCCTCCAAAACTTTTTCCGAAAAGTTATGTTGTGATGTTGAAAATAATCGCGCGATGTGAAAAGGATAGGCTACAGGATAGGCTATGTGAAAAGGATACCTCTATGTAAACAAAAACATTTATTTTAAAGGGGATACACATCCCGTCCTGTCAGAACCAAAGGTTGTTTGGCCCACTAAATGTTTTTGTTAAGTGTTTTTTAGACTGTTATTGTATCTTTTCTGTATTGTTATAAATGTGAGTGCAATAAAGTTTTTTAACTCTGTATTTAAGTGGCCTTAAGGCAAGGCGTTCGTTAAGGCAACTTTTCTTTGATTGCCGGCTCTGAATAAGGAACGAGCTTCCAAACCTGCATTTTATGTCTTTAATAATTATTCATTTGGAACCACAACTAAGATAAGGAGGATAAGGAGATATCTCATTTAAGGAGTAACAAACAACAGACAAACATACACACATACAACCTCTAACATCCTCCGTCTCAGTAAGAATCGAGTATAAAATTTTGTTATCTTAAGCCTGAAGAAGAAGTGAAGTGAAGTGAGGAGCTCTCAAGATTGGGCGAATTTCCACTGTATAAGGTACTTTTCGACACTTCGTCTATACTCAAGCCAAATTTCGAAAAGAATAAATGTAAACAAATAAAATAAAGGTCAACAAAATTCTGACATTAAAATAAATATTAAATTTGGTATTATCGATTTAATTTCTGAATGACGGCCGATTGGCGCAGTTTGCAGCGACCCTGATTTCTGAGTCCAAGGGGTTCGATTCCCACAACTGAAAAATGTTTGTGTAATGAGCATGAATGATTTTCAGTGTCTGGGTGTTTGTATGTATATTCTAAGTATTTATGTATATTATTCATATAAATATTCATCAGTCATCTTAGTACCCATAACACAAGCTGTGCTTACTTTGGGGCTAGATGGCGATGTGTGTATTGTCCTAAGAAAAAAAAAAATTCTATGCCATTCTTATTCTTTGCTATATATTCTGCCATGATACACCTGATTGTAAGTGGAAAGTGTAGTGGATCACGTATACGCGAAGCATCACTTCTCAGAGCTTGCACCAAATATATACTTCAAAGTGCCGCCTCTCGTGCCTTTAATTACACTCACAACCACGATCTTCTGACCGGATGATAGCCATGCTGCTTGGAAGCTGAAATAGACATGGCCATAGTACTTACCCGGATAAGCTCTGTCCCAGAAGTTCTACTACTACTAAAATAACAAAGACTACAAATAGTTGCTTGCTGGTGTTGCCCACGTAGGTATATTACAATGGAGACAGCTAGTAGTCATCGTACAAGTAAGACAAAAGATTTTCCATTACATTGTTTAATTTCTTTGTTTAGAGCGTGCTTCGCAAAAGTTTTGTACTTTATTGTTTGATCGAACGTTCTTGGGTTGGCACATGTTGAGCAACTCCCTACATATTAAGTGTTTCTCGACATTACTTATGGAATACTTGTAAACAAACTTCGATCCCTGTAGGTCCGCCTGGCGCCTGTCCGCCTTTTTCCGAAATGCCTTATGAAATATGAAATTCCACTCAACTTTGTTACCAACGTACGGAAATACTATGCATAAACTAAGGTCTTTCTGGAAAGAAGTTCCGAAACGCGGCTGGCGGTAGGGGTCAACTGTCTGCGTTATAGTTATTAAGGGGAACGCAGTTCGACCGTTAGGTAGAAATCGTCACGTAAGGAAAAAGTGTTATATCCCGTTCGTGAGAACAGTTCGTTCTGTCCAGTGTAGTTCGGACATTATCGGTATGCGCCTCTAGATTTAAATGTGACTTTTTCCGATGCAGTAGGCATAACTTCGTTTTAGACGGCGGCGTTCGGTTATTTCACGGGATTTTATGTTTCCTCCAAAAAAATCCCATATTTTCGCAAATGGCAGCACTGAATCATCGACATAAATCAAGATGTTAATGACGTTGCAATTTGAACTTCCAAGTTCCGGTTGGTTCAAAATATGGTCGCATCGTTAAAACGCCATTTGATATTCAGCTTCACACGATAATCTACATGAGTTTAGAAAGTTGGATCTTGTAATCAAGTGTTTTTGTAGTTACACTATTATTGCATGTTTTTGTGGGTACCGCGAGCATATTACGTTAACGTAACTCATCGATAAAAAAATCCGGGTATACACGTGCGGGAGATTTGATAATGTAATATTGTCGCTAAGTACTTTACTATCCACTTATACTATCTACTATATACTATCCATACCTGTTCAACTCAATGCTTTAAGTAAGTGAATAATGCTAGAACGTTCACAAAATCTGTGTAAGGCCAAGTACTCGTAGTCTTTGGGTCTCCAAACTAGCGATGTAACTGCGTTCCAGTGTCACCGTCATCATCATTACCAACCCATTATCAGCCCATTACAGGTCTCCTCACGGAATGAGAAGGGCTTATGCCGTATTCCCCCACTGGGGGATTGCAAATTTGTAGACTTCACACGCCTTTGAGAACATTATTTAGAACTCTAAGGTATGCAGGTTTCCTCGCGATATTTCCGTCACCGTTAAAACAAGTGATATTTTAATTGCCTAAAATGAAAAACACACATGACTCTGTAAAGGCAAAGGTTCGTGCCGAGACAGGGAAGCCGAAACCCTAACCACTTTAATACATAGAGGTTACTATAATATTGATGCATTTCTTAATGACAAGGTTGCATGCTTTCATCTCACACAAGATAGAACAAAGATTGTTAAATTGTAAAACGATGTTGGAAAAGAGCAACTGCTGAGTATCTAGCCGGCTTCTTCTCGGTATCTGCCTTCTGAACCGGTGGTAGAGTTCCTACAAACAGGCATACTTGACGTTTCAAAAGTGCTTATATTAGGCCTACTTGAAATAAATGAATTTCGAATTTTTTTTTAAATTTCATACTGTAATGAAACCTGAAAATGGAGGTTTAAATTATGCAGGGAAGATAATACTTACTTTATGCATAAGCATACATATCGTATGTTTTTCTTTGAATTTATCATAGGTTATGTCTAACACTCGGAAATTCTGAACGTGCAATTCCCAATAAGTTCTTCGACTGTTTGGTTTTAATAAATCCTTCAACCATAAAAACCTGCGCTTTATAGTCAATTGCATTCAGATGTTGATTGATTATCCAATCAGTAAGCACTGTGGTGAATATTAAAATGAAAAACGGTAGAAATTAATATTATTTTTTGAACCACTACTCATTATCATGGAAAAGTTATTGAATCGTGTTGCTGGCGAAAACACAAATAAGTGATATACTTATTATGAAAATTAAGCTTAATTTGCTATATTCTAAATTTTCACCATGCAGATTCTCCTGCTGTTCGCGGAGTATAGCAATTTAAGCTTAGTTTTCATAATATATTATGGATTTCCGCAAAGTAACGCTTCTTCTATCCAATACAAATTAGCGAGTTGGTTAGCTGGCTGATTGGGTGATGTTTACCAACGTACCTGGCTCAGTGGTGAGCTCCATGGTCTTATATTATAGGCGGAATAAGCGTTCCGGTACGATGCTGACAGTATGGGACAGTAAGTATGTCGAAGTCGATGTTACGCATCTAACTTGTTTCTTTGTATATAGACTGCACTGGTAGCGGATTAAGTTTTTTTTATATTAATAGCGGGCAAACGAGTGGGTCACCTGATAGTAAATGATCACCGCCGCCCATAATCATCTGCAGCACCAGAGGAGCCACCGATGCGTTGCTGGCTTTTAAGGAATTTGTTTATCCGCCTCTTGAATAACCCTAGATTGTATTTTTGAGGAGTCGCGCTTATCGGGTAGTTGAAGACTTTGGCAGCTTACGTTTCTCTAATGAAGGATTTTCTCATAAACTTCCAAATAACAAGGTGCGTTTAAGCTTTCTCTTACGGAAGAGGAGGCGTGTACGTTAAGTTAGGAAGAAATATGGTAGAAATTGAATGAGCGGAGGTCGACCCTCTCATGTCAAAAAATTCACTATCTTAATCATCCCCTGTTCTTCGTCCGCGTTTTTAGAAATCCCATGGGGACCGTATTTTTTGCTGCGATAAAGAGCCTAAGTTTCTCTCAGTACTTTCAACAAACTGTATCTCAGAATCAAGTTAGCTAATTGCCTAGTTAGAGCGTAAAGGAAGGCCAACAAAACGACAAACGAACTTTCTCATTTATAATATAAATAAGGATAACCTAGAATAATTAAAAAAACGTTAACGCTTATACATTTTGTCGATGGCGTGGTTGAAGCACAAAAGCAACTTTTGTGCGCAGTAGTACAAAAAGACCGCAGATTCAATTCACTATGCGGTCGCAGGTTGGATTGCTGTGCATGACAAATATAATAACACGAAGGTAAGAAATAACACGAAACTACTAATCAACTTCCATACTCTACTCTTCTCTAACCATTTACTTATCATACTTAGCTTATTAATGCCTCATAGCAGGACACAAGGCTCCTCGTTCATAGGAAAGTATGTTAGATTAAAAGTCAAAGTAATACTCAAAGTCTCTATTAATATTTCCCTATTTAAATAGGCCCGGCCCATAGATGGCACTTTTGATGCGTACTTTACATAAAATAAATAATAAATAAATAAATGTACTACGAAAACACACACATAACTATCTAGCTCAAAACTAAACGTAGCTTGTGTTGTTACTAAGATGACTGATGAGCATTTTTGTGAATATTATACATAAATACTTGTAGTTTACATATAATCTCATCACACATGTTGAAAACATGTTCATTACACAAACATTTTCCAGTTTTCAAAACCCACAGCCTTTGGCTCAAAAAGCAAGGTAGCTGCCCACTTCGTCAATCGATCGTCATCTTAAAATTAAAGCTCAACAAACGCAATCTCCCCAATAGCTGAATCATACAAGGCTGATGCGTTTCAGTTGCGCTTGTAACGATTATTATCTCTTGATAATAAACGGGATAGTCTAAGTCCGTCTTACTCTGCCTGTCTTATAAAATACAGAATCCTCATTCAGCTATTATATTATGCAGTGCATTGTGTCCAAAAATAGTGAAAACGCCCAACGCACTTCTCTCTTTACACCCGCGGAATGTTGCTAGGTCACAAATCTTTTTCCATTTTCCCATTTTATGGTGAACGCTTAGAACATAAGGGGTAAAATGATTACTATCATCTGCTAAATGGTGTGAAGTAGTTCGAAAAACCAATCTAAAGTGGAGTGGTTTTTTTAAATATTAGTCGCACGGTTCTGAGTGTTCTTAATTCTGCGGTGCCACGCATAAAAGTATTTCAAAATAAAATATAAAAAGTTGATGTTGGAAAAGAGCAACTGCTGAGTTTCCTGCCACCTTCTCGTCGGTAGAATCTTCCTCCCGAACCGGTGGTAGAGTCACTAAAAACAGACAGACTTGACTTTTCAAAAGTGCTTATTAGGTCTACTTGAAATAAATGAAGTATGATTTTTTTAAAAGAAACCCCCAATATCTTACAAATTTTGTTCAGACCTGAGAGACAAACACAGGATCTCTAGATGCGCAGTAAAACTTTGTCACCACTAGAACGCTAGATTAGATAATTTTAGCCGTATAATTTATTACAAATTGCTCAAGTAAACATCATCTTCAAAGAAGCTTTTGTAAACAATTATTGCAGACTGGAATTCAAATATATTTGTAAAAAAGGGTTTGAGAATTTTATACCATTAAAGAATTAAGTGACTTGTTTTGTCGACCGGCAGATTCCAGAGAGCTTGCTTGCGTATTAACACAAGTATGTAGGTACTTAATAAAATTACTTAATAAAAACAGACACATCTAATAAAAACTTCCACAACCTCGGGCAGTGGCGTGGTGTGCAATTCGTACATGTAAAAATGTCTACCCTAAAGTCTTTTGATATCTTCTTGTTTATTAAATAAGGAGAACTGGTTTTTGATATTAATATATCAAGGACAACAAGGAAGCACTATAAAACTTTAATTTTATCGTAAGTTTCTTATATATAATAATTTTATTACTCGTTTAATATGAATTTAACTTGTTTCTATTGTTGAAAAACACATAATTTTATAATGGCGCTACTACTTTTATCTTAAGCTCGTACCTTCGCTAAACGTCACGTACTTTTGAATAATAAATGTGCGATAAACACATTACAATTTTCTTACACATTAAATTCACATTTAAGTACTGTGTTTGTATTGTATTGTGTAGCCTGTTCTCGGCTAAGTAAATAACAAATTACAAGATTTCAATAAAGAAGATTTTTTTGATACTTAAAAATGGGTATCTACTTGTGATTAGATTGTGATAGACCGACGAAGACCACGTATTGGACACTAGTTTTCGTTAATGTCTCGATTCACTTAAATTTACTGTTTTCCGACCGAATTCAAATAATTTTTGAATAAAAAGTGTTTTATGAGTTTATCCGGGTCATGTTTTGTATGTAGGTACACTTGTGTCCGTCTAAAGAAAAGCTACTTTAGGAACGTCCACTCTTTTCTAGTAAATTTGAGGACCACGTATTGAAAAGAAAAAATGAGAAATAATTTATTTGTTGTATCAATTTCATTACAAAACAATAGGCTGAGAACTCCATTTTAGTTTATTAAAAACCTGTATTTGGAGGTCTCGCTCTTTCCGATACAAAGATTACACATATACTGATAACATGACTCAACCAATTTATTACATTTTATAATTTTATAGTTTTTTTTTGTTTAATGTTTAGAAGATTTTCAAAATCAATCATGCAAGCATGCAAATATGAAAGTGGATGAGTGTGTGTGTGTGTGTGTGTTTAGGTGTGTGCTTTTATTTTATAATCAGGAAGAGAGAGATTCTGTCTCGTCGTACGTTAATGATTTTAACCAATTTGTTACAATTTGTTTAGTCATGCAGTTTCAGTAGATAAATATTCAATACTCTATTTATTCTATTATACAGCAGACAAGATTGTTTCTTTAGTTGCAAAGGCTGTTTTTGTGTTAACTGTTGAGACAATGCGACTATTTGTTCTTTTATTTAAAGTTTTTGGATCAAAGTGTAGTGTTTGATGAATTTTTAAGATTACTTGGAGTATATATACGAGTAATTGTCTGACTGTTAGGACATTGCTTAGGGCATTTAATGAATTAGTGGGATGCCGTGCCGATAAACACTTAAAATGCATGACATTTAATAAATATCGCTGAGCTCTTTCAACGTCAATAAATCTGGTCTCGGTGACCACTATGGTCTTTGTGAGTAGTAGGTTCAGGGTAAGGTCACCGACATAGACAATTTATAATTTTTTGGTTTTCGTCTGGTGGGAGGCTTAGGCTGTGACTTGTTAGCCCCGCACGACGAAGACGGATTAAACTTTCCGAAACAATGTCGATCGTCGCGTAGATACCAATTATAGGGGTATGGGATTAATATAATTGCCATACCCCTAACAGATCTTAGATTGCTCTAGAGCTTGACTGGCTTATAGCTTGTAGTCAAATAAAATAGTATAAACTATTATTAAGAGACAAAATTGCTTTCATACCCAATACCTGCCCACTACAGGGCACTGGTTTCCTCCCACAATGAGAAAGGTTTAAGGCCGTAGTCCACGCTGGCCCAACTTACAACCTATAGGTGAACTTCACACGCCTTTGAGAACATTATGGAGAAATGTCAGGTATGCAGGTTTTCTCACGATGTTTTCCTTCACCGTTGATGCAAGTGATACCTATATTCATCGCTAAACACGCATATAACTTATAAAAGATAGAGGTGCGGATCGAACTTTCTCCACAAAAAAGGAGGCCGAAGCCCTAACCACTAAGCTATGACTGCTACAGTACATAAATTACCTAAAGTTGGAAACAATGTTTTCGTGTACGAAGACCCAATCGATATCTCAACTTTGAGAATACAAAGCTATTAAAAGATGACTTAGTTTTTTTTACAGGCAATATCGCTTCGACAGCTAAACGTTGAAAACTTTGGTTGAAATCGATTAATAAAACTTGGGCAATATAAACTTCTGCAAAATCATTCGGTAGGTATAACATTAAATACTTTGTAATAATAGGAAAATTCGTTAACGTTCTATCTTGAAACTAAAAGTCGATTCCTATGTCAAACTATTTTTTTTTAATAATATCTGGGTACTCATTTTCAACTCGAAGTCTGTTAATTAGCGTTAATAAACGCCAACATGGCATGCAGTTTGAAAAAGGTGTTTTTCTTCAATGTTTAAACCAAGTGATATTAAATTGGTTAATAACGTACATAACTTCGAAAAGTCAGAGGTCGATCGAACTGGGCTCTCATCCCAAATGGGATGCCGAAGCCTTTGTTCTGGCCGCAAACAATCGATATATTTTATATCTTTTACCAATACTTTAAATCTTCAATATGCCCATAGGCAATATTATCTTAAATATATAAAGCTGAAGAGTTTGTGAGTTAACTTGAACGCGATGATCTCAGAAACTATTGATCCGATTTGAAAAATTCTTTCAGTGTAGGATATCATCACGCTATCTGTGCTCTTAAAAGTTTCAAATCGGGGCCTTTTTTGCTTTTGAGATCTTCCGTTGCTTGCGCTGCGTAAGCGGTTAAAATTCGATAAAATCATGTGTCACAAAAAGGTGGACACAGAAAGGACCGCAACTATCTTTGAAATTGACTTATACGCGAAGTCGCGAGGGACCGCTTGTCTATGTGCAGAATATTGACAATAATATTGTCGTGTATGCAGGAAGCCTTAGGCTGTCACTGCAATCTTGGTTCATTACATCAATAGGTGCACATAAACAAGGCGATCGCTCGGTCTGAGCCCTCAGCAAGCGTGCTCCATACTTAATTAAAATAGCGAACGTAGGTTGTATGTGCTTCATTAATTATACCAAGCTGTTTGTATTTTTGAGAAAAAAGAAGAAAGCGAAACGATATTTTATTAATAAATATCACTATGCTTATTTCTGCCGCTAAGCAGCATTGTTGTAATGCTGTGTTCCGGTTTTAAGGATGTGGTTGCCGGTGCAATTACGGCCACATGAGGCTTAAGACTTACGCCTCAAATTGCCTGTGAAGCAGTGGCGTGCACTTCATACATTCACAAAAGCACTGCCTACCCTAAAATTTATATATAACTCTTGCAAGAGGAAGATTTTTGCCGTTTTATGCAATTTTCTTGCTGTTTGCATACCCTGGTAAGAAACTCAGTGCACGCCACTGCTGTGAAGTGTTTCTCTGTGGTTATAGGCGGTGGTTTTTCACTTACTTTTAGATTGGCCATTTGCCTGGTCCGTCAATTTTTACTTTAAAATAAAATTAGACATTCAGTTTGTACCAAAAAGGAAACATAGATGGCAGTACGAATTTTATGTACGTAATAACCAACAGTCTCAAGAGACTGTAAAAAAGCTTTGTTGGCCTGGTATGTGAAAGGGATTTGCATAAAAGCAAAGACCCGTGGAGCATGCACAGCTCAGCTTGGCACTGGTCACGGGAAAAATGTGCAGTTATGTATGGCAAGTCGCGTCGCCGGTCGCTACTGCGGGCATGCTTGATATATTTCGTTTTAGTCAGTAGACGCTGCGCCAGTCGCGTAATGCATCCGGAGACCATAGGAAGTAATGATCGGGATATTTCCATACATTAGTTTTAGTCACTTAAACGGATCGCCAGTCGGACACGCGACCCGTGACTAGAACTTAAAGCACGTAACTCGGGTTACAAGCGAATTTAAATTGCATGGAAATACTCAATAGAACAAGTCTTAACAATTATTTCCTGTAAAGTCAACATCTCCTGAGGATGCTCCGGTTTTGGAGCGAAACGTGCGTAGAGGGTACACTGCCGACGATCTGGTGAAGTATTGAAGAAACTATAAATTACTCCATATTGACACTTCTGCTTTCCGCAAAGTAAATAAAACTTTATTTTCATTATATAGCTTGGACTTTCCTCTTTCCTGAGGCGATAGAGTAGGTTTGAAGTATCTCTACAAGCTCAAATATGTTAAGAGGAGATCCGTAGAGGAATTAGGGTTTTTGACAAAGGTTAAAAAGTCGCGAAGCCGAAATGTACATCCACAAGACTGAGGAGTTTGTCATTCATTCCTTACAAAAGATCTATGTCAAGCAATGGATGTGTTTTTTTTACTACAATATCATTTATGATATTGCAATTGACGCACTCGTAGTAGTACGTAGTAGCGGACTTATCTTCTAGGGGTATGTCAGTTATATTAAACTCAAAACCTTAATCGGTTTCTACACGACATCGTATCGGAACGCTTAATCGTTGGCCACGGCCGGAGCCTCCCGCCAGACCAGACCAGGGAAAAAATATAAATTATAAATTCCCAAGTTGCCCCTGCCGGGTACGGAACCCAGGGCCTTCCACTTAAAACCACAGCGCGTACCGCTGCGCCTGGGATTTCTTCAAAAAATGATGACGAATTTGACAATATAGCGTTGAGTAGACGTGGCCGAAACCTTTCACCAGACTAGAACAAAGCTATTTAAGATTTTATTAAATCCTGTAATTGGCCCCAACCAAGCATATTGTTATCGTAAGGTCAGGCGTTTGTACGGAAATAAGAATCGTGACCGCGATGCTTCACCTTAACTTTTTATTTCAAATGAATAATCAATCATTCCTATCTATAAATCCAAGCCATTTTTATATGCCATTAAATCTTACTACTACTACTACTACTACTTCAGTAATTCTTTCACCTTTAAAGCAATTATGCTCTGGAACAATCTGCCTGCTGAAATCCGTGGAAGTAGTTCCCTTCCGATATTTAAGAGTCGTCTGAAGGACTACTACCTCTCTTTGAGTGATGAAATTTGAAGTAGATTCTTTATATTTTTTCTTTTTTTTTTTTTAACTCTGTGTTAAAATCTACTTATATATATTATGTTTGTTATACATTTATATATATTATGTATATTTTCTAGTTATATATCATGTATATTTTATATTTATATATTACGTATATTTATTTAAATTATATATGTATTTGCATCTTTACATTGTGGTATTTATGTATATCTATCAACACTCTTGGCACTATCCCGTTCTCTTGCTGTAAGTCCTATCTACAAAGGTTGCCTGTAAGAGATTGCTTGCAGCAATAAGGCCGCATTTGCATGTCTACATTGTGTACTGTATACTCCTTACTGTTTTTTTTTCTGTATGTTATACGTGCAATAAAGTTTTTCTTCTTCTTCTTCTTCTTCTTACCTGGTCTTTGGTATACAGCCATAGTACATAAAGTAATACTACATTTAAAGCTTGCACTACCCGCAATCTTTTTTACTTTACCTTAGATTTTATAATTAGTGTTATATAGCATTTTTTTAGTTTCATTCGTTCTTTTTAAAACTGTATTAGAGACGGAAATGAATGTCTGGTTTTGAAAATGGAATAGCATAATTTTTAAATCAAATAAATATAATTAATTTCAAAGTGGTCGGTTAGACCGAACGGCAACGGCTTACAGTCAAACTATTTAGCATAAATTCTGTATGTGAAAGATTCTGGCCTTAAGAGTTGAACTTATGTGTTGAAAATTTTGGCCTTGATATCAGCAGTTAACCCGTTACCACCCGTTACCGTGGATTAGTTTATCATTATTTTAATTTATTCATGCCCGCCAATAAATCTCCATGACAAGCGCGTTTTTGCGATTCATGAAAGGGGAAACAATGACAATATACAAAAGCATAGATATGAAATACACAGAAATGAAAATAATGCCTTATAGAATTCTTCAGGCAAGTTATTACTTTTTTTCTTTATAATCCTTTCAAAAAAGAATAAATATAATTAAAGGTAATAAAGCACTAGCTAAAAATCTGTAACGAGCATTACAATAATGGCGTTCATAAGTGCTACATTAGTGATCTGTGATCCGAAATAAAAGTTATTGCGCGATTAGAATAAAATTTACAGCACGAAAACCTGGTAGTGTACAGAATCGTGTATATTGAGCATTCAAACCAAGCATTCTGTTCTTATTTAATCTGTGGCACGGCGTATTTCAGTCGTGGGCGAACTCGAGCGCGGGAAATCAGTTCTTCACTGCTTACGTCTCGCAGTGCATGCCTGATATCGTAGCGCGTAGTGTATGAATTCGAATTTCAAACACCGGAAAAGTTTTTAAAGGATCAATAAAATAGGAAGTGGAAACAATATTACATTTCATAATTAACGGCCGAAAGATTCAATTTATTGTTTTAAAAACAGTTACTTTAAAACATTTAAACCAGTGACTTTTTTAAGTTTCAGTTTTTGTGAGTGGTTGTAAATCGTTTTCATAATTTTGTATTTGTGAAAATTTCTGAACTTTTGCCAGAGCTGTTTGCAACGTAAGTACGCACATTATTTCTTATCGCCGGCGATATTTACCTAGAATGCGTTTAAAATTGTTTTGTGATTGATGTATTTGCGAAGCAAAAGGAAATTATAGTGAAAGTTTTAGCGGTTTTTATCAACCTTCTTACTAAGATTAAAAGTATTAAGTTTTTATAATGGTGAATTTACAAAGGATGATAAATTATATGTTACGTATTCCAAGCATTTTTGAAAAACATTGACGTAGTTTTACTATACGTATAATATATAATTTTTCTAAGGTTTTATGATATTATGAAAATTATTGCACATTTTTTATTTCGTGCGAAATAACGCATGTAATACGCAGTAGATATTAGACTTTCTAGCTTTGAATGCATAAATGTGAGTTTCACAGATAAGGAATCTTATTCTTTCCCTTTTTTAGTAGACTGTTTTCCGAAAAACTATTGGTAGGTAGGCTATAAACATATTTCCACTTTCAAAAGTATTGATAATAAATGAGACTGCTATTTAAGAGGCTCGAGGTTAACATATGCATCTTCTGGGCATGTGTATTAATTTTAAATATTTGAAATTCTAAAAAAAAAATGTTTTCTAATAAATAACAATAGTCTGAAAATTGGTAACATTTTTTATTCAAACCCCACGACGCACACAATAAAATAAGACGTAGGTATGTGATAATTCCTTAGTCCCATTATCTTATATCTTCAGGCCTTTCACTCAAATACAATCTTTGAAAAGGAAAATAAAAAGAAACTCGGATAGTAAAGGTAAACGGAATAATCTGAAGAGATGAAATTTTTTATTGAAAAACCTTTTTAAGAGATGTATCTTACTGTGTGAGAAATACGTGATTTTATTTTACAATTCTGAAAACACATTGTAGCCAACTGTCTTAATAACTTTACAAAACACAACTTTTGCTTTATTAAATTTAACGGAGGTTTATTCTTGGAAATATAATTTATTATTCCTTCTTTTTGATTAATTAGAAGTTACCATCGCACATAAATCTAATAATCGTCGGTAAATGATAATACTGTGTAAAGTAAAGCGGGCTTGCCTAACCCAGTGTTACTTTTCTTATTTAAAGGTAATTAGTATTGGTAAGGAAGTTGGAAGCCAAAACGGCATTTTGCGGTGCGTATAATCATTAGAAACGAGCAAGCAAAGAGCTTTCTACGCAACCATAGGACATTAATTGCGTTTAATATGTGCAGATCCTAATGACGCCTTGCGGTTCGATGGCAAAAACGTGAGGTAGTTTAATAGATTTAAAAGTTCCCCTTTCGCACACTCTTCGAAATAAATTGTGACTAAGCTCCAAACTCTGTAGTTGATTTTTCATCACATTTCGAATATAGTGCAGGTATTTTCGCTTTTCGCAACAGAGTCGTATGTTGGTTCTCTTTGCTGTACCTGTAGGATATTTGGGAGCATAAATTCAGTAGGTATAACTCTTAATTGATGCCGGCCTCTTGCTATTGATACAACGACTTTGACGGAATCATGTATAGACACGGTTGTGAATCTTGTGATAGCTTCGTTCTGCCAATCTTGTGTTAATACAAATTTGGGCTGGTAATGATTATTTGTAGGTCTATTAATGTAGAAAATGTATTAAATATAAAAAAGGAAACAAAAAAAATATTTGCCGATTCTACTACCTCAATTTCAATTTATGACTGCAAATATTAATGTCATATGTTTTACTGATGGGCACTGCCCGCCTTCGTTTGCAAGATAGGGTAACATAGGTTTCACCAAACACACCGCTCTAATTGGTTTTCGTAGGAGCAACTCTTTGATAAAGACTACCATGAAATGGCATATAATGGATAATGAGTGGGTAGCTCCCACTAGGAAAGTGGTTAGGAAAAGCAAATACCAAATAAAACCTTCAAAGTGGCTTGGTTTGCCTGTCACAGCTATGGAATTTCAGTTCCGTTGAGGGACATATTTTATCGTGTTTGCTACTCCCACATAATCAATCCGTTTCCCTCAACGGAGTGGTATGCGACAGCTATTTTCTCTGCATTAAAAAAAGGCAATTTTACACTCTATATTAGTAGCACGGATCGGTTCGATATTAGTGAATGCACATAAAAAGAGAAGTCTTATCAAAAAATATCTGAATAACTTTTAACTATTCCGATTTGACACACCATTGAACAATCAAAATTCAACAATAATGTGAAACTCATCAGTATCAAACAACGTTATATAATGTTCCTAAAATGATAGCTAGTATGTCAAAAGCCTAATAATTTTAGCTTTCGCAACTATAAATTGCGTGTACCTACTGAAAATTTGCTTATTTTGTCAAATGAAGAATTTTGGACAGTTGGAGATTTGTCTATGAAATTTAACTCAGCGGGCGGCAAGCGTAACTTTTGCATAAATTAATTTATTGATAATTGTCTACAATGGTGTATATGTTTTTAGGAATATTATATGACCGATGAAAATTTTGTTCTGTGCGGACCCTTTTGCTACTGGTAGCACGACAGTGATTCAAATACAAGACTGAAGTTAGTTTTCCAGTAGGTATACCTGATAACTAAGTGCTTCTGTAGGATTTCGCTTAAATGGCAAAAGTAGTACGGATTTGTTTAATTGAGTTGTCACAGAGTGTGGTCTTCCAGTTTACTTAAGTGAACTTGCAATTTGTTCGTTCATTCCTATCTCAGTCTTATAACTTCTGAAGTGATAAACATCATCATCATCATTGTCGTCATCATCTTCCGTCTATTAATATACCAGTGCTGACGCTGTGTTCTTTAAAACGTGCTTAGTTTTACGTCAGACAACGAGCAGTTCAAACGAGACCAAGTTATATATCATATATATCAACATCATCGTTTCATCAATTAATGGGCATCACACAAGCTGGACACACTGTTTAAAGATGGCCTCCAAGCTACAACAGCTAGCAGTATGAAGCTTCCCGTCACCTACCGTACTCACCTCCATATCTTGCGCCCCTCAGTGATCCACGCATTTCTTCAAGAACGCCATTGATAATTTTCCACTTATAAAGAAGCTTCGTCAATGTATCTTTGCATGTGAATATTTCGAATAACAAAAATGGGACAGATGTTCTTAAAAAAAAATACTTGGACTTTCTTTCATACGAAACGACAATTTAATATAGACATATAGACAAAATAGACATCTAATCAAGTTATATTGGATAAGTTAGATGCGAATACCGCCCATTAATAAGACAGTGTTAGCGAACAACTGCTCAGTAAGTCAGAATTAATTAACCGCAAAATTAATAATTTGTTACGGAGGTCAAGTTATTCGTAGAGTGTTTGAAATCTGTTTAATTGATAAAAATTGATAAGTGTTTATATTCATACTAAGATTGCCTATGATTTTGTTCACATCATATTTATAATATTAGGTATAGGGACTTGACGATATTCCGCGCTACTCCGTTTGAAATTTTGATTTTCAGAGGTATCTAAATCTATAACCTATATTATTCTGTGAATCGTGAACTTCCGCTATGCAAAAAAAAAACTGTTTCTCCGTGAAAAGCAGAAAGTAAATCTTTCGTCCGAGAATCTGTGGAATTTCATCCAGGGCCGTTTAAGCCGTTTTGGCGTTATTTTGTAACACAAATCCATCCAACATAACCAATTAATAAAAAAAAATGGTTTGAAAGAATACTGTTGTATATGAGACAGGAAGGGGGCTTGTGTCCAGTAGTGAGATTTTAATTATGACGCTCACGATGATAATACTCCATCTATGCATCTATAGCATTTTCATTTTACGCCTTTGATTGCCTGAAAGAGATCGCAATGCAGCGATAAGGCCGCCAATTTGTACCTTCTAACGTGCGAGTTGTGCGATGCGATCGGTGAATTGTCTAGTGACTGAAACAAATATAAGGAAATATTTATAACACATGCCAGAGGTAGTGGCTACCGGCGACGCAGCTACCCATACATTAATTCATATCATGCAAAAACTCGCGAGACGTTTGTCATGTAGCCAGCCCGTACTTGCATTTTTTGTGATTTTTCACTGCGATGAACCTAATAGATAAAAGAAGTGATCATTAATACAACTAACCTAAAATACATCATTCATGACGGATTTTAGGTTAGTAGAATTATGTATAAGTTAATTTACGTAAATCCCTATATACCTATATACCTACCTTTCAAATGATTAAAGCACGTCAGCTGAAAATGGCACCTCGTCTCCATTTTCCATAATGAAAGTAACAAATCCGCTCTTAGTGAGCGCAGTGCTGTTTTCCGTGAGGTTAATTACTGCATTACAATGGCTTAACGAACAAAAGAGCTCGTTAGGTTCTAACCATGGAGGTTACACTTTAATGCAGTTTATGGTACATAATAATGCACTTAAAACCTACTTTGGAACCGGTCTGGATATAATCTATAATCAGCCGTCATTTATTAGTTTTTTTCTGAAGTTCTTTTCTTTTCATTCCGCCAGAACTGTTTGATTCCCTGCGTATAGGCAATTAAAAAAAAAAATTATTCTCTATCAAAGTTTCTTCAAAATTTCTTAAGCTGTATATAGGTTCCGCCTCCATTTCGGGGGGACTGAGCCTGTATTCGGGTGCAGTTTTTTTTAAGAAATTAAAATATCACTTGCTTTAACATCGTGAGAAAACCTGCATGCCTAAGATTTCTCTGTAATGTTCTTATTGGTGTGTGAAGTCTACCAATCTTCACTACTTGGCCACCGTGGTGGACTAAGGCTCTTTTCATTCTGATAGGAAAACCGTGCTCGGTAGTGGGCCAGTAATGGTTGAATTTGATGACGACGACGACTAGTTATATAGACTCGAATAGCTTCAACAGTACGAATGATTCCTTTGGATGTGCAATGTTGACCTAATAACTGTATAACAGGGGTGTTTGACTTTGATATCTGAATTTGGCCTTTATGTTTCCTCATGCCTGGGGGAAATGTTTTCTACAAAGCAAGGCACGCTTCCAAACAAAGTTATAACACATTTTTGCCTCCCGCGAGCTTTAAAGTTCATGAACGAGTGCTGAACTTTCTAAATAAAATGTAATGGATCATCATTCCCCAAAATGTTAGAGCACAAAAACTTACTTCGATATTATTGCCCGAATAAGTAATTCTTATGAAAAAGAAGCGTCTATTACTATTAAACATAACGTTTTCTGTTATTATATTGATGTGACAAAATAATCAATATCAGCAATCGTCTTTTTCATGGATTAATAAAAAGTATATGGTAAGAATCTTCAGCGGAGGCTAATCAAATGAAATTACCTATTCAAATAGTGATCGATAGATTCGACTCTCGCACCGCATCGCTCGCTATCTCTATAGGGTGTACACCGTAATATTGATTTGTTTTTAAATAGTAAAAATTATTTACCTTTATTTCACTGTTTTATCAAATATACCCAGGAACTAGGTCGTAGAAAATTTTAGGTACCTACTAAAAAAACTAAAATAAATATAAAACTTTAAAGCTTCATTTGTGATTGAATCATTGGCCCCGTAAATTGAGTTAGTGTATAAAAAAAAGGTTAAAATTTTACTTAACTATCCTTTTTTGTCGGTTAATGGAAATAAATTCACTTACACAGGTCACACACACTTTGACAGGTCGTATTACATTTTTTTTATATTCTCTATAGACCGTGCTGTTTTAATATTTGACTTTTTTTTTTTGAATCTTTCTGGCGTAGCGATGTACGTTTTAGGAAACTTGGCGGTTCAATTTCCGATCAAGGTTACTTTTTTTTTCAAAGTACGGGGAGAATCTTAGTTTATTAGTAGAAACTATGTTCCCTTACAATCAACCTTACCTTTATTGAATCAGCATTGTGACACTATGCTCTAAAACCATATCTCCTATGATAAATGAGGACTGTGGCCAACTACAATGATGATGATAGTTTCTTATAAACAGTAACTAGCTGATGTACGCAACTTCGCATTCGTAGAATTTTTGAGATTAAGACATTGTAACGTGGAACCTATCTATACTGACAAAGTGAAAACAAAATGCTATAATTTTTTTTAAATTTAAATGAAGAACTTTAATTCAAACTTTCATGCCCTTCATTCTTTTCTAAGTTAAGGTCAGCATGTATAACTACAGATCACGATTTCCTGCGGTGGGCCAATCATTTCTGTTCAAAATTTACGGCCTGAAATTAGGGAATTGTTGGCCTGAAAACGAAATTAAGTTTTTCCATTTGATAAAATTCGTTCACGCCCAAAAACCTGCATATTGGAGAAGCAGGGTGAACCTATAAAAAAAAAAAATATTTTAAGTCATTTTAAATAAATATTTTTTAATGGTAGCCTTGGTAAGACATAATGTATTATTCAACAACATTATTGTGTATACGTATCCGTTAGTAGGTTTATGTTCGTTGCATAAAGCAAAAATAAAATTTCGCCCAAAAAGTTGCAGTCATATTCAACGTAAACAAGCTTCATGTGGGAAAAACGTAGCGGTTTATAGTTCGTGAAAACTGCATACAAATGTCCCATAAAGTTGACAAACTGCGGTTTTACGGGCTGAAATAAGATGGGATATATAAATAAGCTATAGCATCCCTGGACTTTCAAGTGCACCCGCTTTGAACACCTACATGCACGTACCTATATTGAAATATCTAACATAACTTATCACCCTCATCTTTAATAATGTCTATTTTTATTCCACTACAAGTTAGCCCAGGTTATTTCGTAACTTTCCATAGTGGATAGCTAAATTTCGTGTAAAATGAGAAACAGTATTGGTCTACGGATAGTACCTAAGCGATGATACAGTCTAAAAATCTATCTGTCGTGGTGCCTAATAGTGGGCTAATCTGTCTGGGGTATGAGAGTTATAGCAAACCCCACTAATCAGTTTCTACGCGACATACTCCCTATCTACATCTTAATCTCTTGGCGGCACGACTTTATTGGTAAGATGTTAACTAGTCACGGATTTAGAGCTTAAACCCAGCATGTCTATAAATGCTAGACTTAACATCATAAAGGCGAAGGGTTCAAACTATTTTAAAATTTAATCAAAATAAGCGGAAGTAGCGTAGTGGGTAAGGCTTCGGCTTTTCTTTCGGGGGACCGTGTTCGATCTGTGGCACATCTCTAACTTTTCGGAGCTATGTGCGTTTTTATGTAAAGCAATTATAATTTGCTAAAATGGTGATGGAAAGCATCATGAGTAACCCTGCATGCCAGAGTGTTTTCATAACGTTCTCAAAGAAGTGTGAAGTCTACCAATCCAGTACTTGGCCAGCGTGGTGGTTTACGGCTCGGTTACTCGGTACGGTTTACTTCCCTAGCTCGGATATCTTTAATGGTGATGATTCCGTTAATGATGATAATTATGATGATGATGATGAATCCGTTTTTTTTTTTAAAAGATCCCGATATTATTACAAGGAACGTAAAGCTAATATTTCCTAAGGACTGACGCTTGCGTAGAGATGTGTTTTGGAGGCGTGGTGTTGCGTGACATAGATGTAGTACGTATTGTTTGCTTGTTTTGCATATAATATATGTTAGTGTGGGCGGTGCAATAGTAATTATCTCAGGTTATAAAACCGGTTTGGCTGATCATTGCAAAATAAACTTTGAGTTGATTAAATTTATGTTTAAGAACGTGTCGTCTATCGATTCGATTTCAGAACGGTGTACCAAAACTAAATCGCGACCTATTATTCTAATGCTCTGTGCACTTTTCCATTTCCTTGTTACTTCCTGAACAATGAACCGAGTTCGATTCCCCATACTCACCCCTATCTTTTCATAGTCCTGTGCGTTTTAATTTAGGCAATTAAAATACCACTTAACCAAAATGTATAGGATAATATCGCGCGTAAACTAAATCGCGTACAACGGATAACCATTTAGTCAGAAATATGCTCAAGAATAATCGTAACTTTTTGTCGCTGCGAACAACATGATAGATTTATTACACGCTGCTATAATGCTGATTGATCGTAGATTCCTGCGATTCTTTTTGGTAACGATTGTTGTAAAGGTGTGTGGCGACGACATTGGCAATGCATGTAAGTGAGTAACACCTAATCTTAGAAGATTTGAATTTTACTAGGCAACCCATATAACTTAACTTGTCTATGACACTTGCCACAAATTGTTGTATTTTGTGTTCGTATTATGATCGTAGTATGAATTTATGTTTATTAAACAAATTTTGATTATTTTTTAATAAACATAAATCCATACGGAAGATGACATAGGTTTTTTTTTTCATTTGTTAAATGTCAATTTACGAAATCCCCCTCAACATTACTGCCAATTCGGGACCGTAGGCGTAGGACTTGTTAGGCGTTTCCTACGTTTAGTGAAAACGACCATAAGTATACTTTCAAAAGCATCGAGTAAAATAAAATTGAAATTATGATTCCTTTGTCTAAACAAAAGGGAATATTTTATTCTACTGACTCATCATCGCTGAAGCGTAGGGCCTGAATATCAGATATTGAAATTTACGCAGTGGTTGGCTGTAGTGACGCAAGCACTTTCTGATATTCGACCTACAGGCGGTTATAAAGGGGTAAAGGAGGTTTACTAAAATGTTTTATAAGGCCGCAACGCTTTTTAAAGGATTTTCTTAAAGAATTTTTAACCTTTTACGCGTAATAAATTGAATATACCTTTCGAATAATAATGTCTACTGATTATAAGTTTATTTGATTAAACAGATCAAAGTATAATATAAAAAAATCTGAAAATATAAATCTGAAAATTAAATTTTTAGTTTTTCCGTTTCTTATTTATACTATTTATGCAAGAGTGTGTTTCTTTGCTTTTTGCTTTCTTTTACAGCAACAGAGAAGCGGATGTTCGTTTATTGTTGCGTAGTTAAATAATTTTTAGGTATAGGCCACAAAATGACATCTTGTCCCCCTTAATAATTACGCAAATAATGCACCTAAAATGGCTTGACGACTATTTTTGGTAAGGTATTTTGTACTTAAAAAGGGTAATACACAGAAATGTTTCCCGAAACGATCTGGAAAAAAAACTATTATTATTATAAATGCGAACATGATTTTAGTTGTAGTTTTATTCTTCTTTTACGAAAGAAAATTCGTATATATTTTACTTTAATAATTTCAATAATAAATAAATATACTATGACAATACACACACCGCCACCTAGCCCCAAAGTAAGCGTAACTTGTGGTATGGGACTAAGATAACTGGGGAATATTTTAATGAATAATATACATAAATACTTAGAACATACATATAAACATCAAGACTCTGAAAAATATTCATGCTCATCACACAAACATTTTCCAGTAGTGGGAATCGAACCCACGGCCTTGGGCTCAGAAAGCAGGGTCACTGCAAACTGCGCCAATCGGCCGTCGAGTCGTCGAGACTTTAGTTTTCAAATACATAGTAATGAGATTTAGTTCACACTAATAGTAGGTGATCACGCAGGCGAATCGGCGTGCAGAACTATAGTAGTCTGCGCCCCATTTGATTTGCAAGTACGCGCGTGGGATGCTGTGGAAATTGAGGATAGCACAGCTCTATTACTGGGGGTGACATATTTGCCTTTGGAGAGTAACATTGAATCATATTAGTAACTATAAATAGATTGACTTAAGAGGTCAAATTTTCGCTATCCCTCATCCTGCCCTGAGATATCTAACGTAGATTAAGCGTTAAGCTTTTGATGTTGTTAATAATTGTGTTATGCGTAAAAAAAAAGTTATTAAAAAAAAAACAAAAATCCTGACTGCGTCAACATCTGGCATCTTTATTAAATTCATTGAAGAACTGATAAGCTAGAAACAAGGTTTTTTTCGAATATATTGTTTTGGTTTTCAATAATGGCGTAGAGTGATCTTAGAGTTTTTATGTGAGTGGTGTTAATAGATTCGTCTTAGTTGTGAGTTGTTTTTGTTTTTTTTTTAATTTTGACCTACCCACACTCGGTTCATCAAAAGTAGGAAAAAAAATAACTCTCGACTAAGACAAATCTATTAACACTACTCACATAAATATACACCAAGCCGTTTAGGCTTTAGGGCGTGCCCAAGAAATATGCATACACTCAATAAACATGCCCCTCCTTCTTCACAGTCGGATAAAAACTTATACAAATGATTCTCTTATTCTAGTACAAGTCAGCCCTGGACTAAAAAATTGCAATCTCATCCGCTGGTATCTGAAGATGTAGTTTTGATTTAACCTATATCCCTAAACGGTTTCTAAGCAAAATAGTATCGGTACGCTTAACCGCTTGGTAGGTTCTTTGCCAGTAGAGCGGCAACCACGCACGCTCGAAGCCTCCTACCACTAGAACAGATTGCCAAATTGCCCCTGGCCGGAATCAAACTCGAGACCTTCTATATATCCACAGCGCTCACCACTGCAGCGCGAAGGTTGGAAATACCTCCTTTGTTTAAATGTATTAAAAATGATGGTTCTTTTGTACGCATACCGTCACTTACCAAGCTCACATCAGTTCGACCTAAAAGTTTGCAAATTACTGTATTTTCATCACTCTCAAAAAAAATGATAGTAAACAAATCGATACATGCGTCCGTAAATATACTCTATACCTGTTGAATTCAAGCATCAAACGTTACAAATAAATTGACTGCGAAACGTGTTTACTTGAATCAATACGACTTTTTATTGCGTTCAAAACATTGTTTACTTACATATTTTGATTCATATGCGAATAAGAAATATGTTTTTTTATTGTTTGGATACAACCCGTTGTTGAAGTTTATACGTTACGTAAGATTTGTAGTAAAATAGTTATACATTTGGTTCTCATTTATAATATTACTTTAGTAACTACATACACGCACCTAATAACATTATGTGGACGTAAATTACGTATTTAAACGGCCGCTGTAGAAGGCCGTTAATGTTAGAAATAAATAACTAAAACTTTAATCTATAAAAAACCAAAAAAATATTTTAAGACTGTAAAATGTAGGTAGAGGTTACCTAAGCATGCTTTAAATATTGACAAAAAACTAGCTGGAGAAGCATAAAAATAAAACAAATGTTACAAACATTGAAATCTTAATAATGAGACTGTTTATAAGATTCGTATGGTAACAAAATTCAAAATACAACAAGGTAAATATTAATTTTTATTCACGCACACATCACACGTTCGGGACATCATCTTTATATAATAATACAAAAAGTACATTAATTTGTTACTATGCCTAATGTTTATAGATACACGTTTATTTATTAATGTACCCAATCAAAAGTTGTGCGTCAAAATCGTAGAATATAATATTTTATAATTCGATTTGATAACTAACTACGTTTGTATATTTTATGTTTTGATATCGAAGTAAATAAAAAAATCCTCCATATTTATCTACGTAATCTTTAATTTCGAATGCCCATATTACCAGCCTTCCGCTTTCAGCCGATCCGTCATTGTCACGTAGGCAATGTTCCGTAAACTCTACACCTTCATTGCTAGTCCGATACGTTGTTGGCACATCAACTGATTTCGGCCTAGTAAGATTTTCCCTTTGTGATACGTGAAGTGAAATATAATTTATTTCTAAGCCAGAAAATGCCAGACCATGTTTTACTGATATTAAAGAAAATCGGCCCAGTGATTCGTTAGACTTTTTATATTAAGTACTTAATATCATAAAGATTTATCGACATTTCACTGTTGCATGACGGTAATGCTTAAAATAAGCCGAAGATGAATCCGAATATTATAGGTAACATTTGAATTACATGGTTCCTGTAGTAGATATTTTAGCTCTTTAATTGTTCAAAATTGGAAATTAATTGCTTTACCCCTTGCGCAGAAATGTATCTGTGTGACTCTATCGGGCATAACGTTTATACGATTTTACCTCCAATTTGGTCAAATCAAATTATTTGACTGCCGTAAAAACTCAACAAAATAAGTGATATCACTTTTGTTAGGAGCCAAACTTGTTACTAGTTTGTTGAGCTTTAGGTCGTTTGCTGATTTCAAAATATCGTGCTTGTTTGTGAAATTGTTTTTTTCTGTATGGCAATATTAGCACAAACTTTTACACAACTAACCAATTCTAGTTATACCTTTCACCCTGTAAATTCAAAGATAAAGCGGGTGATGTTAACCATTTTCGTCTAAAAGCTGAAATATATTCACTTTACTATACCTAGTCTTATTTATATACTTACTTTTAGCCAACTAGGTCATGTAGCTCCAAGTAATGCTTTGTAGGCACCTATAAAGTTTAAAACATCTTGACAAACCACAAAGTTTCGTCAAGGGCTTACTGTTTATAACTAAACCTAAAACTGGAAATAATTCCTTGTTGCAAAAAGATAAGACCCAGAATGGGATAACATAAAAGGATATACGGGCTACACGAACCTCGAGGGATGTGTCTGAAGTTCAAAGTAGAATAGGCATACTCTATGAATACCTTTCCGGTAAATCGTAAACTATGATATCTATTACCTTGTACTAGAATTTGAATCTTGGTAGAACTTCTACGCCCTTTAAATTAGGATTCATTTCTCTAAATAGTTTATGCTGAGAACAAATTCTTAGGACCACATCATGTTCGTTTTATATTATCTTTTTTCTGATAATGAAAAGATTTGGTTGGAAAGATTAATCATACTTTTAATCCATTTTTCATGAATTTCAATAAATAAATTGACACTTGTAATTTTTTTTTTTTAAGAAAATGTATTATATGCAAGATTTTTCCTTATAATATATTAGTAAGTACAATTCAATTAAGTTATGTAAATACAGGCAGTATGATTAAGAGTTAAGGTAGGTAGATCGATAGGTTCTATTTATTTTACAGTAATTTTACAGTTATTTCAGTAAGATTGGTATCTTACTGAAAGAACTGTAAAATTACTGTATCATAGTCATTTATTGTATACAAAGAATTATTTCTGATAAATACAAAACTAAATTTTTTACGTAACCTGGAAGTTTGTTAAAGATATTCATTTCGCTTATAAATTTTCTTTAAAAGAAGGTAACTTTAAAATGTGCGTCAACCAATATCGCCTCTGTATCAAAAAGAAAATTATAGAATGAGGGTACAAAATAAGCATCCTTTGTTTGGACGCAGCAAGGGATTTATCTGATTTGAAGTACACCCACATGGGATAAAGCGAATAAGTATGGTTAATTTTCATTTAATGACGTGCTAGGCCTGACATTCTTATTATTAGAAAGTCCAAATAAGTTGATTAAAAAGGGGCCGATATATTAACCAACGTATTTTTTTAGACTCTAGTGGCTTATTTGAATTTTATGATCAGAAACGTCCAAAACATTTGATTCGAACATATTCTTTTTCACGAGCCACTGAACCTCGTAATAGTCACGTACATGTTCGGACCAACAATCATAACATATCTATAGTATGTTAAAAAATATTTCTTTACAGTTAAAGTATATTTTTAAAGTATATTTCTTATCTGCGAAAATATAAAAAATACGTGTCTTATCTAAAACAAAATAATAATATGTGCTAATGGCATGGATCGAAAGTAATCAACTGTATAGGTAAATTAAGTGATGACCTTTGCTTGTGAACTAGTTGATCGGTCAAGGTTAAACGTTATTCATTATCTTATACTTAAAAAAATTACTTGCTGTTCCCCACGGTGTGATCCCTCGTTGATTCCTTGGTTCGATTTCCGGCAGGGGATATAATTTCTGAATTATACAATACACGTTTACACAAATGCCATTTAAATATAGATTAAGAAGTCACAATGTACCTATTGTCGTTAGCAGTGGCGTGCACTGGGTTTCTTACCAGGGTATGCATACACCAGTGAAATTGCATAAAACGGCACAAATTCTCCTCCTATACGAGTTTTATATCAATGTAGGGTATGCAGTCATTTTGTGCATGTATGGAGTGCACGCCACTGGTCGTTAGCTGGTGTGCAAAGATTACAAACAATTGATTGCGATTAACACATGAAATAAGTTTAAAAAATGCAATTTTAATACAAATCGTTAATAATACTAGAGTAGAAAATTAATCATATGAGGCATAGATTTATATTCCTTGCAACCAGTTCCCTAACTTCTGCGGGAATGTTTTGTTTAAAGTGTTTTGAGATCGGATGGATTCTTATTGCCATAGCGTAACATTTTTTGCTAAATAGTGCGGTTTGATGCACTTTCGTATTAACCAGTTCGTCCTTGTTCCTCTTTTCTGATCTGGTCTACTGCTCTGGGAACCGAAAAAAACGTGCCACCAAGCGGTTCAGTGTTTCACACCGATAAAAAAAAGGATATATGATGCTTCAATTGATGTGCATGGAAGTAAAGTTCTCTTCAAAAAATAAATAATGTCTTTAATTTTTTGATTTGTAGAAATATAAATTGCATTTAAAACAATTTTGTGACCATCTTCCAATATACACTCCGCTACACAAAATTCACCTACTGACGACTGTGATGAACTTGCAAATTCGGACTGTCTGACTGTCATATTAATGTAAGGAGAAATAATACTAGTAGTATCGTTTGCCTATAGGCACTGCTGTTTCACTAATTTGATGCGCAGCGACTTTTCTTCGTATTTTTTGACCAATCTTCAATGAATCACACACAACTCAAGCCACACAACATTTACGTCTCTACCATCATTATATTCTATATAAACTAGCCTACCAACAGCCCCATTTGCTAAGCCATCAGACACGTCTATATTTGTTGTTATCGTAGAAGACGTTTACCACGAATACAGTTTCGTAAGGTAATCCTCCAGTATCAATTAATGAAATTTTGTGTAGTTTTTGACGGAAGCAAGTAGTTTGCTCTGCCGAAGTACAACCACTAAATACATCTTTCGCTATTGAGATTGTCTTTTCTTGTGCAAGATTCAAAATTTTACTATTATATCTTGCGTTACATATGAAGCAATTGTATTAAATAATCGGATCCCATGTGGACATATTTTAGTTTCAGCTTCTTAAATAATTACAAAACGCGATTCTAATAAGTTTAACTCGAAATCGTCAAGTTGTTCACCATTTCCAATTTGCCACAAAATGTGCAACAGCGAAGCGTGGCAGGGTAGAGCTAGTATATATATATATATATATATATATATATATATATATTTCTCAATACTTTTTAGTCTTTTTGAATAATTACTTAGGTCAGAATTATACTATAATTTAGATAAATAACCATTGTAAATGAGTATTTGCTGCCTATTTCAATCATGGTGCACTCAATTTGTACCCAAAGACACTGAATATACCGTGATAAAATTGAATAAAAGACATCCTTGCAAAGAAAGAAAGAGAAGAAAGAACTGAATTAAACATCGTTGCAAATTCAACTGACATAATTTCTTTATTTTTCTTCTGGCACTCTTAATGTTGGTATGAATAGAATAGTTATTATATTTATCTATGGTCATAAGTTGTTTTTTAAAATTGTTTCTCAGGTGACTGCGCCATTACTGTTGCGGTTGTCAGCGACTGTTTGCACAGTTAGGAAACACGTGTTCTAAATATAAAAATACTAGAATATACAACTCGAACATAGTTATAGATTTATGTCACCAGTTATGACACCTAGAACTAACTTTACGATGTTGAATTCAAGTGTCGGTGTGCGCGCGCATCGTAAAAATTCACTCTCATAATTTTGCTCGAAGAAAAATTATGATTGTTGATGATAATATTCTCTTTTTTTCTTAAAAGAAGTATGACTTCAAAAAATTGCGTAAGTTTAAAGACCGATTAAAACTAACTCCGTTTATACATCAAATTCAAATTCAAATTCATTTATTTCAAGTAGGCCTACTTTATAAGCACTTTTGAAACGTCAAGTATGTACGAGTATGTTTGTAGTGGCTCTACCACCGGTTCGGAAAGCAGGTTCTACCGAGAAGAGCCGGCAAGAAACTCAGTAGTTGCTCTTTTCCAACATCAACATTTACAATCATTTTACTATCTTGCGGGAGATGAGTGCGAGGCTGGCTGCTTCCAATCTACCTCGTCATTGAGGAATTCGTCAAATGTATAATAACCTCGCTGTACTAGATGCGTTTTTACACATTTTTTAAATGTATGCATTGATAGGTCAAGTATTTTCTCTCTCATCATCATTATCAAACCATTATCAACCCACTACGGGGCAAGTCAAGTCTCCAAGTCTACAAGTCTCCTCTCGAAATGGCAAATAACATACATTTAGACTTCACACTACTTTGAAAACGCTCTAGAGTACTCTCAGAATTGCAGCTTCCCTACCGATGTTTTCCTTTACCGTTAAATCTAATGACATTAATTGCTTGAATTAAAAATGCACATAACTCCGAAAAGCTGGACTGGGCTGCTCCAAGGTCTAAAGAGGTACATTAATGAATGGAATGTTAATATATTGTGTTGGTGGCATTATATTTAGTCGTGGTTTATAGATTTTATTTTTATTATTTTCCGCTGTTATATACACGCGACTTTAACTTATCTACATAGAGTTCCAAAACATACACAAACGTTGTTTACATCCTATAAAACAACTTATCTTGAAGCGTGTAAGAAGTTAAGAATGTCCATTATAAGTTTTAAGCACGCGTGGATATTAAAGTAGTTTGTAAATATATGGATGACTAGGATTGTAAAGCTTCTAATGTAAAGTCCAAAGTCTAATATTCCTTTATTAAACAGGCCCATAGATACGTACATTACATAAAAAAATGTGTACATGGAAGTGAGAAGGTGGTATAGTTGCGACTATCTACATTCGAAAAACAAGAAGAACCCCACAACAAACTTGGGCGGGTAAAGTATTTAATAGTATAAACATAATAAATAACTTTCATCATTTGCAGACTATTGTGACGGAATACTTACTGTTCTATTGCAGTCCACTACAGCACTAAGACCTATCCGTTAAACACGCAATTTTCTTTTGTTTCTGTTTCTAGTAAGTTGAATCCAGTTGCTTCCTTTATCTTCTATAGATAAATTGACAAAGACAAAATAGTTAAGTGCCATTTTCTCTTCTCTATGTAAACCTATTTTCTTTTGTTTACTAGATATTGCCTTAAGAAATAGCTTAAGGGTTATAAATAAAAAAAATATAATCGGTCGAGTTTCACCACGAACCTTTGTAGACCTTACATAGTTAGGTGTGTATAATGGTACAATTTAGGAAGTAGGTGTACTGTTTTAATCAAAAGAAAATTTTTACAAATCGGTTAATGACCGATTTTTGATTAAGTAAATATTATAAAAATATTTTAATGAATTCATATCGTTGCATATTTATGATTACATTTCCATTGAATATTGAAAGCCCACGTTCTTTTTTTGAAGTCGCTTCAAATAAATCGCATGAACTTAGTCATTATAATATTTTTACAGGCAGGTCGTATTTTTTTAATAGTTGGCTTCACCGTGGTCCGGTAAACATATTATTGTTGAAACAGATCTCTATCAAAAAAGCAAATATTAGTTCACGCTAACCCCAACCTCCGAAATTAATGTACTATAAACTTAAAGCAAATATTTTCACAGCTCTAACGTGTGACTTTGTGACAGAAGAGCTTTAGCCACTCAATGAAACTTTGTGTTTGGGCGTAGTTTCATTAGTTGTTAAGGCTATTTAATACTCAAAGAGCCTCAGAGTCACTTTATTAGCACTTGCTTTAGAGTCATAACAACATTAAAGGTACTTATTTACACTATGGTTTAATTTTTGGGTTTTCTGTCGGAAAATTGTCAGAATCGGATTGAAGGTAGGAAATTGGTATCGTTTCAACCCGTGCCTTAGAGATAAAGCTTAGCTGTCGATCCCAGTTACTATCAGTACCTCGTGATAATAATCAAACCCCCTGACCTCCATTGCAACCGCGTTATGGGTCGAAGCTCCTAATTCCTCACTATTACGAAAGTAGAGGCCTGTCTAAGACAGGTCCAAAAATGGTGTTAGTCATCTTCATAATGTTTCCTGTAGAATAGGATATTTCTAGAACTGTCTATTTATCTTTGTGTGCAACATAATTCGATTTAAAAAAATAATAGTTCCTAATAACAAAAACCACCCTTGGTAAAAAAATCATACTATTTTCTATAAAAGCCTGATTTAAACTATTATTTTTAAAAGAGCAGAAGTAATCGGTAACCCATTCACCATAATTTTTTTTAATATTATTGAAATCGGCTAAAGATGGTTGGAAATTAAAATTAAAATCATGCCTGCCTTATCGACGATAGAGGTTAATATAAATTAACAAAAATCTTATTTTGCGAATTGAAAAGTGAATAATATTGACGGCCGACTGGCACAGTGGGCAGCGAACCTGCTTTCTGAGTCGTGGCCGTGGGTTCGATTCCCACAACTGGAAAATGTTTGTGTGATGAACATGAATGTTTTTCAGTGTCTGGGTGTTTATCTGTATATTATAAGTATTTCTGTGTATTATATTCATAACAATATTCTTCAGCTGTCTTAGTACCCATAAAACAAGCTACGCTTACTTTAGGGCTAGGTGGCGATGTGTGTACTGTCGTAATATATTTGTTTATTTACTATCAAATTAGTTTATTGTCATTGGTTCTCAATATATATAAAGTTCAAGGCCAAAGGATTACGTTACAAACATACAAATATACAAATCAACATACTGGTGAAGCTAATAAAAAGCGTGTAAAAGAGGGCCCGATTACAGTCGTTTCTAACAGAAAAGTAATTTTCGTTTTTCTTGTGTAGAAAAGGATAGCACTAAATATATACCTAATTAGGTTAGACATTTATGAATACGCACCCGTATTTTTTCCGCTCATTTATTGAGCATTAACGGAGCAGCTGATTCGCATCGCTACATAGTGTGATCCCAATCACCAGTTATTCAAATCAGAAATCGAAGCTGATATCTTCTACCTATGTGGCTATATTGCTCACCACTACGCCACATAGGTTATCAAACCTTAACTAAGGTATTTGAAAAATATTTTAAGTGCCTTGGTAAAGTAGATGTGAAATGACTTCTTATATGGAGTTTAATGTGAAAACCCAATTTCATTCACTCGTCCATCATATTTCACTCTCCTTTATTTCAAAACAAACCTTACCTCGTCTCGTTTATGTCATCCCCGGTTATTCAGAGTAAATAGGATTCGTAGATTTGAGAAAGCATATTTTTATTTATTTACTCACCAAAACTAGATATTTTTATACCTAATATGCCTGATATACTATTGCCTTGTTGGCATATTGGTTGTTTCAAAGAGGCAGTCACGTGAAGAAAAACTCGTTGAAATGATTATTTACAAGTTATTATTATGACAACAACGTTCTTGTGTACTCAATTTTCTGAAGAATGCTTGATTTTGCAATCTTTGTTAAGGCTTTGGATCAGGATTGAGCGAGATTGTGTTTCAGCGCACTTCGGTCAGTGCTTTCACATAGCATAAATTGCATTTTAGTTCAAGTTATTTAAAAGTTTTTCAATAATGTAGTTTAATTATTACAATAATTTATAAATTAAATATTTGAAAACCACCGAATCAGGGCAATACCTTGTGGGTCATAGATAAAGGATATTTACACTCCACCGTCTTATGCCGCTTGTATCCTATTATCATTTGTGACCTATATCCACCTTGGGGGGGTCTTCCAATACTGTGCTTTCCAGTGAGTAGTCGCCTCTCCTGCACCTTGGTGATACCATGGTCCATCCTCCATTAAGCATAGAACGGGGATATACTTATAACTTAAGTAATTATGAGCAATTTACTGTGGGTCCGTTATAGGTCCTTCATATCCTTAAATTTAAAATAGCCCGACCTGGCGATACACCCTATCAAATGAAACAATAATTACTAAAATCGATTTCGTCAGATGTATGAGGCCTAATAACTGAAAACCCTATAGGGATTTGCCTTCAGTTAATCTAAATAAAGCTTTTACAAACCATATCGTATCAAAACTTGGCTGAAATGATGGCATTGGAATATGAGTTTTGTGTTATGAGTCATGAACATATGCAAATCCGATCCGCACACACACACACACAGACACACACACACACACACATACACACATACACACACACACACACACACACACACACACACACACACACACACACAAGTCAAAATTACATACTCAGTGCGCTAAACCCATCGAGAGCATAATATAATATTACCATAGCACCAGCGTGACCTCATAAAACTGTAAGAAGGTACTTACTACTTACGCACTTCACTGATCTTTATTTTATGGGGTAAACATTGTAACGGTCAGGCAAAGGTATGGAGAGTAAAAGTTTTGAAGATTATGAATGTAGCCTGAATGTTTTATTATGAGCCGAGTGATTCGATTCGATTTCGAATTCGATTTTCGGCAACTGTTCGGAGATACGTGCGCATTACGCAATTAAATTACTTGATTTATTGGTGACGGTGAAGTTCTCTTAATGTTCTCAAAGGCTTGTGAATACCAAACCGCACTTGGCCAGCTTTGCCGACAACGGCCCCTTTCTTCCTGTTCTAAGAAACTTCGCATCACTGAAGTGGACCGGTGATAGGTTGATTATGATATTGATGTTATGGTAGGTCCGTGACGTGCATAGAGGGTATGCAGAGGGTATGTTGATTATATAAAATGAAGAAAATGTCATTACTGCTTGCTGGATCACTTGAGGGTATGCTTTTTATAACTCTTACAATGCATATCCTTAAAGTTTTTATAACTCGTACTGGAGATTTTCTTCATTTTATATCACATACATACCCTGTGTATACACGCCACTGTGGCTGGTGTGTGGATGAAAGGACTGATAAAATAGCTCTTTTGAGATATTTATTATCACGGTTTCATCAAATAGGCGTTGTTTTTCACGAGGAATCGGAGAGCATTTGATTATAATCGCAAAAAATATTATAGAAAGGAAGGTGAAAGGTCTCTATAATCTCTTTCTTAGATGTGTTCAGCAGCGCGAAAATAATTTACTAATGGTATAACGGTAAGGACCTTTCACAGTAATAGATTGAACATTAATCTCTTTAAATATGATCACGCTATCTATTACTTAACAAACAAAGTCTAATCATAATCCACAGCTTTTTAATGTCCCAGGCCTAGCACTAAAAAGGCCTGTGGCCTACGTTCCATAGGAGAGAGGGTTTTAAAGCATTAGCTGCTTCTCCACTTGGGTAAGGCGGGCATTTAGCGTTTATTATCACATGAGCCGGGACGGACGGCATACTCTCCGAAGCACGGTACTGACACCACTACATTTCCTAAATCCGGACTCCTAATAGGTACTGGAGTATTTTTAAAACAGAAATGGAATCGATTTGAGAATCGTTGAACCTCTTAATCTGTAAGCAATATAGAAAGAGAAAGGTAGCTAACCAATTTTAATAATAAATAAATATATAAATAAATATACTACGACAAAACACACATCGCCAACTAATTGTACTGTCTTGCTATGTATTTATATCTCTGTAACTACTTTTTTCTTTGTTGTACAATAAAAGTGTATTTATTCATTCGTTCATTCATTCATTCATCGCCATTTAGCCCCAAAGTAAGCGTAGCTTGTGTAATGGGTACTAAGATGACAAATGAATATTTTGTTTTTATGAATAATATACATAAATATTTATAAAGCACATATAAACACCTAGACACTGAAAAACAATCCTGTTCAGCACACAAACATTTTCCAGTTGTGGGAATCGAACCCACGGCCTAGGACTCAGAAAGCAGGGTCGCTGCCCACTGCGCCAATCGGCGCAGTGGGCAGCGACCACAGTATCGCGTAGTAGTAGTAAGGTTCAACCGTCTTATTCAATCAGTCATCGCGTGCATGTCGCCGGAAGGAGTGTTGAAAATAAACCCACTAACAATAATTTAACTGGTATATTATGAATTAAACTACAAAGTATGTAAAACGTACGTACGCGTTGTGTTCTACGGAATTAGTGCAGTTAGGTGTCGCGTATTTACGTTTAATTACATAATCCTTAGTAATATTATAAATGTGAAAGTGTGTCTTTTTGTTTCTTTGTTTGAATGTCCTTATTGCTATTGCAAACTAACATATGATTTTTTGTTAGTTTAAAGGACGGAGAGAAACATTTTTATCCTAGGAAAACATACAGCTCCTACTGGACTGGTCAAAAAACTTCACAAACGCGGACGAAAAATGCGGGCAACTGCTACTAAACGTCGTTAGATACTAGCGGTATGAATAAAAAATAATCAGTCAAATCTGTGTACCAAATATAATGTAAACATAGTACGTACATGCGGGTTGAAAAAGATAATCTGATTTTAAGTCACTCTATTCGTATAAAAACGCTGATATGCTTAAATCTCGTCGATCGAAATACGTACCTACTAATGCCAAAAACGCATAGCAATTCAACACGTCTGCTCATAGGAATCCAATTTCGGAACACAATTCGTGAACGTATTTACTCTGTGTGAAATCAACGATATATCGACTTCGGCACAAATCAAATTTATTAGTTTTTCACCTCAACACACATAATATATTTGTATTGTATATCAAATATTTAGACATATATGTTTGTTCTTTATAAAATCTACTAGGTATTAAGTTAAAAAGTGAATATTATAAATAATATGTGGATAAATCTTTATATATATATCTCTTGTGTGCGTGTGTATGTCACTGAACTCCTCCCAAACGGCTGGACCGATTAGAATGAATTTTTCGTTATGCGTTTGGGTGGCACCCTGGATGGTTTAGATTCACAAATCAGCCTAACAGATGGCGCTGGGGTCCGCTAGTAATATACTATAACTTTATTTTACAAGCTTTACTTGTAGCTTTACAAATCCAATCATACCCATCCACATAATAATACGAAATTATAAACAGAATGAAATAATTAGTTCCAGCATAATAATGACGGTGATCGAGAAAACAGAAGCCATACCCGTCAAATATAATCCGCGTTTAGACGCTTTCTTGAAACGAAATGAGAGTAAAATCAATTTAATTAGGAGGTCCTGGGTTCGATTCCCGGCAGGGCAATAAAATATTATTTCTGAATTTTCTCTGGTCTGGTCTAGTGGAAGGCTTTGGCCGTGACTGGTTACCACCCTATAGACAAAGACGTGCTAAGCGATTTAGTGTTCCGGTGCGATGTCGCGTAGAAACCGATTAGGGGTATGGCTCCCATACTCCCTAACAGGTTAGCCCGCTACCATCTTATACTGCATCATCACTAACCACCAAGTGAGATTGCGGTCAAGGGCACACTTGTAGTGGAATAAAAAAAAGAGAATTCAAAATAATAAGGTGATACTGATAGTTTTTCTTAAATTTATTGACTATGCCTATTTAAGCGGCTTCAAGAGCGAAAGAAATTTGACACGAAACCAAACCTATTTCATCGGGCCGTGTTTAAATTTCAACTAAACTATAATTTATAACTACGCAAAATTGGAAAACCATATTACATAATCTTTAGAAACATCACCTTGAAGGTTTAATTTTATCTAGATTTGCATTACAAACATTCAAAGCAATATTGACGCAAACAGATCGTATCGCCCCTTAGAACGAGAAGTAACCCATGCAAATCAAAGCATTTTCAAAGGGAAACAAACGCTCAACTCAGATAATCATGCCAGGTCATCTGTATGGAATTTCTATGGAATGTATGTTTAACTTTGCGATAAAGTGTTCTTTGATGTACGCTAGGCCTCATATCTGATTCCTAAATACCTAGACTCTAAGTGATAAGTACTACAAGTACTTATCATTTCCTAATATGGAAGATGTCTTGATGATGATGTGTAAACTGCTTAGTGCGAATACGATATATGATTTTATACGATATATTATTATTATTTAAATTCTGTTGAATTTAATCACATTCATTGCAACTGCATATTATGTAAATGATAGTAACGCTTTTCATTTTCTGTTTTTGTATGTGAATCTGTGATATACTCTTAACTATAAAAATTATAATACAAAGATATTATAATAAATGACTTAGCCATAGCAAATCAATAAGAAGCTATAGCTTCTTATGCATGTAGACATAACTTTTGTATTACTCATGCGGGGAAAGTAGTATCTTGACGCTCGCTGTTGCGGTTGAAAAAGAACCGTTTGCCCATTTTAAAATTACGCGTGAGATTTTTCATAAATAAAACTGTTATTTGAGTGCGACAAGTTTACTTGTCGCACGTAAATTATTCTTGGCACACGCAAATTTAGATAAAATTGCTAAAATAAAAAAAAATAATAACAAAAAAAAACACAATCGACATATTAAAACTGAATTGAGGTTGACGCGTCTGACCGTTTAATTTAATAAATAAAATTGTAATTAAATTAAAATAATTTGTAATACAAAATAGTATGTGCGACTAGTGCGACGTTGTCGCACTTGTTGCACAATATACTATTATCTTCTGTGATATCCTCTGGTATTGTTTCAGACTATGTATGTTTGCAGGTATAAGTTATTACCTGAAGCGTGTTTATAGATATCGAAAAGAACATTATGCTAGTTAATTTTACATAAAACCGGGTCTATAAAAAAAAAATATGTAGGTAGGTACTTTATCGCAGGAAATACAGAACTTTCTACTTTTACTTATTTTTGACTTTTTTTATGGATTCAACAAACCCCGAAAAATTCCAGCGTATTATCATAGCCTTACTTCGTGCGCTCATAGATTTTCTCTCGCTTCTACTTCTCCGGAGGCTTCTGGAGGCTTCGGCCGGAGCTAGTAACCACCTTACCGAAAAAAATACCGCTTTTAATATAACCGCAATACCTACCCCTAACAGACAATCCCAAGACGAGCCCTTGACCATCTCAAACTACAAAATCTCATACAAGGGGAGAAAAATAATCGAAAAGTAATCGATGAACATCGATAGCCAATCGCAATAACATGATTAATTTATTTCCCTTACTGTGCCGATTAGTCGAATAAGATGTTAAAAACGGTTGCTTTTTACACTCCGAAAGAGAATTGATTTTGAGAAAATACTAGATAGATTGTAATAATAATATTATTAATATCTCAAAAAAAATTAAATGGCGTTTTCTTTATATAATTTAACATTGTTGAAAATTTTGATAAAGAATTGATGTAAATAATGACATTGCATAAAATGCATTTAACAGTGATTTGTATTTTATTTTATTAATGATTTAATTGGCCCATACACCTACAGGTTATACTCCTAGCGGAAGGATTTTAAAATAAAAAAATGGTGGTACAGATTGAATAGATTTTGAAGACAATAAGGGTAATTGTTTTGTGAAGATTTAGTACGTCCAAATCTTATATGTATGAAGTTTGCAGATACACAAAAAGTAAATTTTTGTCCGTCAAATCAAACGCTGTAACTTGAACTAAGCATTAATAACAAAAAATCTCAGAGATACGATTGCAACTGGATTGGAATTAATTCTGAGACTTTACAATTATCCTATAACATATGAAACTCGATTCTCCTATTTTGTGTTTGATTCACTTAAATATTTTCCTTATCTCTGCGATAAAGCAGGATAAACCAACAAACCAATCAAAAATCAAAAGCTATTTATATAACCACGTTTAAACACGTTTTATATAAAAACTAGCTGACCCCAGCGCCATCTGTCGGGCTGATTTGTGAATCCATCCAGGGTGCCACCCAAACGCATACCGAAAAATTCATTCAAATCGGTCCAGCCGTCTAGGAGGAGTTCAGTGACATAGACACACACACAATAAATATATATATAAAGATAAAGAGTTCTAAAATTTTGCTGTTACTTAGAACTACATTTTAATGGTGTTAATGTTCATACGAGGTGGACTTCTTTTGTAGTCTTGTTAATTGAGTATAGTTAAGGTTTTACTCCTATCCTAAATTGTTATTTGTTACTTCGAAATGGTGTGTAATTAGCACAAATTACACCTTAGTGCCACATTTGGGTTGTAACTCGGAAATAATGCGTCTGCAGATTAACGAATAGGGGGAAGCTGGTAAGGTGCCTTCCCTAGAAACATTGCTAAGCGTCTATGAAATCTATTATAATAACTGTAACTGGAAGATTTCTGTACATTTAACATATTTGAAAATTTTTACCGGGGGTGCTGTGCTGTATCTTTGTCTGTCTGTCTGTCTGGGCAAAACGTTAAAGAACGGATTTAAATAACATGTGGTATAGTGGTAGCTGATATTCCGGGTCAACATATAGGATACTTTTCATCACGATAAACAATATGTTTCCTCCGGGAAATGGGAAGAATTTTTTTATCAATTTTACTTTATAGCTCCGTTAAATTTGAACCGAGTAAAATAATATTTTTTTTTATTTCAAAGTGATTTTAAACTCTATAAAACGATAAAGAAAGAATCACATAAATGTATGAGATAAAATACATTAAACATTTTGTTTTCTATTTTAGTTACCATGAAAACTGAATAATATTTAATACTATAATACTTTACTTACTGGGCCAGCGTGGCGGCCTTATTTACAACCCTTTACCCTTTCTATTTATGGGAGGAGGCCCGTGCCCTGTAGTGGGCCGGTAATAGGTGGATATGATGATGATTATAATACTTTACAGAAAAATAATCCTTACATTTATTCTAATACTCTATATCCATCTCAGCCTTGCGTAGGCTACTTTTCAGAAATTTCACTTCTGCCGTGTGTGAATTAATTGATTTTTTTTAAAGAATTAATTATCTATATAAGAATGAATCTGAGACGTCCTAATACGTAAATCCTTCTTGATCATTTTAATTTACGTATAAGATTGAATTTAAAGAACTACTAGTCGGTCGTATTCCTTTTTGCAGCCGTTAGGACTGTTAAAAGGAGAAACCGTACTAGTTATAATGGGATTTTCATGCTGACACAAATAATTAACTATCATAATGTATTTTATAACTATAACAGAGTTGAATTTACTAGAGCTTTGACTACGGTCGATGGCAATTTCAATGATAACTTTGTTTAGAGAGTGTAAGTACTTTGGAATAATTAAATCATGGTTGACACTTATATAGATCAACGTATAATATTTGTATATAACACCAATGTTTTGTCCAGTCTACCACGGGCTCAGAATATGCGTTACTTTTAGACCACCTTGGTCTTAAAAGTGGGCGGGATTGGGTTCGATCTCCGGAAGAGGCCATTTGGGAATTCGATCATATCAACCCATTACCGGCCCACTACAGGGTCTCCTCCCACAATGAGAAGGGGTTAAGGTCCACCACGCTGGCCCAGTGTGGATTGGTGGACTTCACACACCTTTGAGAACATTATGAAGAACTTACAGGTATGCAGGTTTCCTCACTATGTTTTCCTTTACCGTTGTAGCAAGTGAGATTTTAATTGCTTAAAAAGCACATTACTTAGAATAGTTAGAGGTGCGTGCTGGGATTCGAACTCGCCTCCTCGAAAGTGAAGTCGAAGTCCTACCCACATGGCTATCAACGCTCATCAATAATTTTAAAATTTTCTTGTCTCATGTGGTGAGAGGTTTCGGCCGTGGCTAGTTACCACGACATATCGACATAGACGTGCCGCTAAGCGACATAACGTTCGGTAAGTTGTCGCGTAGAAACCAAGGGGTGTTACTTTAATATAACTAACACTTCCCTAAAAGGTTAGCCCGTTATCATCATCACTTACCAGCACGTACTTATAGTGGAAAAAAAACAAATAAATCAATAAAAAACTCCAACTTTCAGTATAGTCTACATTGTTCCACTACTTAAGCCCTATGATTTGGGATAAAAAATGTGATACGCCTTTTTGTGATGGCGGCCATCTTGAATTTGAAATTTGTCATGTGTATAGTATTCTATTAATCAAGTCATTTCATTAGTTAGATTCCCATGTTGAGGGATTGTAAAAAAATATGTAATGTGCCATTTGTGGCGGCACTCTTTGACCGATTTTCATCAAACATAGCTAAGAACCCTGGAGACCAATTCACATTTTAAACAAAAAAAAAACAAATTCAAAATGGGTTTATCCGGTCGCGAGCTACATTGTCACAAACATACTTACTTATAACACCCCACACCACACATGGTTTTTGCGTCGGGGGTTAAAAAACGGGGAGGACAAATCTGTAGTAGGTCGATTTATTTGCCATTCCTAGTATCTCTATTTCCGATCGCAACACTGTCAATCTTGCCCGAAGCGATGGACGGAAGATAGTAATTTTCTAACGGATTGAACAGCAAACGAAAGCCGAGTTTAATTCAAACACAACAGCATCCATTTCCGTTTAAGTGTGACTCAAAAGACGGTTTGACGTGTGATTGCACCAATTATTTCTAGCTCCATCTCCACAAGTAGGTGCAGCACTCTGTTGTATGTCAGTTATGAGATCTAATTGGATTTTGTTAGTGATTGAACATTGTAATACCTTCATGAGATCTTGGCGGTCTTTAACTAGTTTGAGAATAATGGTGGCCAAGCATTTAATATTTTTCAAAACCAAAATTTTACAAATTATTTATTATGGTGGTATCATAAATTATTACGAACTTTACCGTACACAAACATGCCACCACCCTGCTGGGAAGTCTTTGGTTGGTTATCGCAGTAGATGGTAGTAGGAACTAGGAGCACATAGGACGCTGCTGCCCGTACTCAGTTATATATTCTCTTGGTGGGTGAAAACAGCATTCTAATCTACCGTCACCTCTTACGACCCCACAATGGCTGGGTTTATTTGTCTTAAACTAGGGTGGTTTACAAAAAGGGTGATTCTGAAAAATCGGACAAGACTATTATTATATATCATCTCATTCTATGAGTTACTAAGAATTATTTTAAGTATATGGCGTTCTTGAAATCAGTTTTGGTGGTATGAAGTTCATCGTGCAACCAGGAGTTAATAAAATCGATAGAACACTACTATACATTTTCCCAATTTATTCTTAAATACGGATGTTTTGATTCTACAACATGGACCTCCTCCCTGTTCAGAGAGAAGGATTAAGAGCCTAGTAGGTACTATGTTACAATGTGGGTTGGAAGACTTTCAAAATAATAGCCACGTATTAAAAGTAGAAGCCGGGACCAATGCTTTAAGATGCTCTGCGAGGCACAGGAATGGTAGAACAGCAAATTCCCAACTCTAAGGTAATATTGAAAATTTGTAAACTTCTTCTTCTTTGTAACAACAAAGTAGAAGAACAGAATACGTAACACTCTTGCCAGAGTGGTCGTGGTCATCTCGGTGGGACATTGTTTGTGGCAGTGCCACTTCTCCCTATTTGCTATAGAGTCTTGTACACTCATGCAAAGGATAGGAGGAATTTGTTAACAGGAAAACCGAATATCTGGTTACTTGGTTTTGTCTGAAAGGAGGATTTGGTCGTAGTTACCACCCTTCTACAATTCGTCAAGCGTTTTAACATTCCTGTACGATGCACGCGTAAAAACCAATCAGGCCTAGCCCGTTACCAACCCGGATATCGCACCCAAAATCTCAAGAGTCGATTTGAAAATGCTAACCACTAGACCAACGTAGCAGTCAACCATAATTTCACGTTACATCTTAATTGTGAATTAAGCAATTTGTTAAGACGTGTAGGTGTCGTAGACAGATTATGTAGTAGAGGTGTCTCCACCAAACAGTCTATTGTCTTGAGAATCTCGAATAAACTATTCCACACTCGGTAATGCCGAGATCTCACATTGTTCTAGATAATTAAGGAGCGACATGGGATTACTGTATTAAAACTATTTCATATTACACAACATTATGTTACCGAAATATCTTATTACTACTTTAAATTTTAACGACCTCCTTGGGGCAGTTGTGCGTTGTGATCTTATCAGTGTAGGCCTAGGATTTAATCCTCGGCGGGGGCTATTTAGAAATTTATAATTTTCGACTTTTCGCTGCTCTGGTTTGTTAGGAGCTACGGCCATGACTAGTTACCATCCTATCTATACATACTTGCACCAAACGATTTACAGCGCAAAAAGTGATTGGAGTGCCATACCCAAAACAGCTTAGAACGCTACCATCTTACCGTTCATCATCATTTGACGAGTGTTCTATTTTTGGTGAACGTACAAAGTCTAGAATTCAGGAGAATATGAACAATTGGTAATTTTTGGTCTTCGACTTAAGTATCAAGCCATCTTGGATGAAATGGATTGTATTATGTCACATGTGCATAGATGTGCACAATCTACTTATTTAGATATCCACTACACACTACCTACCTATTATATTATACCTACATATATAAAAATTAGTAACAATCCGCACTGGGCCAGCGTGGTGGACTACGGCCTTAACCCCTTCTCATTGTGGAAGGAGACCCGTGCCCTGTAGTGGGTTGATATGAAATGAATGAATGAATACGTGGAAGTATATCTGCCCAGTAACGTGTCACTATTATTGTTAACCTAATAATATGTAAAATAAGTTACTATAGAGCTACGTTCCTATCGGTGTAGAATAATAATATCTTACATCCTCTGGTTGATTACACGTATTCTGTTTTCCTTCAAAAATTCACATCTGTACATTTAAAATTAAACCTAAGAACAAATTGAATAACGATTATATTAAATTAACTCTTTACTTTCTTATCAAACTCGTAGTAGCAATATGCATGCCAAATTCGCTTATCGCAAATATGATTGCTAATAGTAAAATAATATTTTGCGTTTAAAAAAATACTTTCGTACCTACCTCTAAAGTTTTGTACTTAGAATGTTACGTTATTTTCAATTGAACATTAATAATTATTTTTCGATATACTGCGAAGCAACTGCGAACGATGTCGCGGCCAACAGATAGTTTCATATAAATTTATTCATATTTGGTTTACTATTTTGATAATTTCAAGAACAGAGCAGTCTAACTTGTTTCCACAAATCGTGGAAGCGTTTGTGTTTAGTAAGAATAATGGAGCGTTGTTATAATTTGAACTAATTTCACTCCGAACTGTGTCAGCACGGTATAAGGAAATTTCTAAATGCCAAATACATTTACCAGCTGGTACGCTACTGGCTTCTGTTTCTGTTTTTCTTGGAAACGTTTGCTTCGCAACTTCAGCAGACCCACACTTCTAAGTCTTAATTAAACATGGCAAACAACTAATTGCGTTCCATGTAATTAGATCTCGAGAGAAAACTTATGTGAATGCGAGTTGTAATGCTAATTTCGTTTACATAATTTAAAAGGAATATAAAAATATCGGAACCGGCTGGATTTATAACTGCGTTTCTCAAACTATTCAATAGGGTGACAATAATTTGAGTGAACAGAGGAGACCGAGCAGAACATGAAATTCGGCCGAGTTACATGCACTTCTGAAATCGAGAAGAATGAACACCTTGATTTTTTTACCTTCCATTCCAAAAATACGCATAAAAACACAAAGCCGTAATCACTTTTATATCATCATCCTCATCAACATCATATCAACCCATTACCGGCCCACTACGGGCACTGGTCTCCTCCCACAATGAGAAGGGGTTAAGGCCGTAGTCCACCACGCTGGCCCAGTGCGGATTGTTACTAATTTTTATATATGTAGGTATAATATAATAGGTAGGTAGTGTGTAGTGGATATCTAAATAAGTAGATCTTTTCGTTGCTCTAATTTAATTAATGCATGTGAGTATTCGTAACATGAAGTAATAAATGTATATTAACAAGATATGGTCGAAAACATTTCATAAACAAGAAAAATAAGAAAATTTTAAAATGTAACAAAAATAATAATAACCTCATCTAAAGGTATGCCGTATGATCAACAATACAAGAAGCCCAGAGCCAGATAGTCAATTATATACTTTTATGCAAAAGCTTATAAAATTAATTTCTAATCCACCTATACATTAAAGGCCTTAAGTGCGACTTTAAGAATGAATAACTTTTTCACTTATCGTGCATAAGAAGATTTGTTTGGATTGGTTTACCTGTGAAGCAACAGACAACAAAAACTCCTTTTTTTTTAAATCCGTCGGAAACTTTACCCCGGAATCCCTGTTCGTCGTCGTCTAAAAGTATTCCCACGGTTAATTTAAATCCAAAGCTGCGAAGCTGCGAACTAATTTGTTAATAAGGTTGACCTACTTGAAATAAATGAATTTTCAATGATATAAACTAGTTGATCTTTTTTTATCTTTACTTTATCTACCGAACCTTTACCTCTTCCCACAGCTACCTAAGCTAAGCGTTGTAAAGTCAACAAATGGCTGTCCGTCGCAGTAGTTTGAAAGTTCGTCAAAGGAAATAACGTCCGACCAAAGGTTAAACGGTCAGTTTCTAAACAGAGTTGTATAAACGTGGTTTGGCCACTCTCCATTTCGGGTTGTTTGCCTTAACTGTAGAGGTTCTTTAATGATCTTCAGAAGGTACTTTGAAAATCTATTTATGCAAATATTTGTCGTGCTTGTGTATGGCAGGACTCAAAAATTCTCGACCGATTTATTATTAAAAAAAAAAAACTAATAGTCCGATTTGTACCATTCTTTCAGTGTTGTAAATGTGTGCCCATTTTTGAGGAAGGCTATGTATCAAGACGCTAAGACTATAATAAGCATAACACCAATGAAGAATGTTTCAAAATTGTGGTTTTTTATTCCTTTTGAGAGCTTCCCCTGCGTGCGCTGCGTAAGCGGTTAAAATATCGATAAAATCATGTATGAAAAAGTTGTTTACCTTTAAAAGTTCTATAATAAAGTCCGCGACAGCAGGTGTCTATCTTTAAGGTTAAATACGCGGACGAAGTCCCGAGGGACCGCTAGCTTACCTATATTTAGGTACGGCGTTCGAGTAGGATTGATCATTATTCATTTAGCTACAGTGTTATAAATTTTACGAAGTATGAAGTCATGTTGTTATTTTACTATCCCCATTATAAACATTTGTTGGCTCTTTACACTAGTTTAAGTGGGTCTCGAACATAGTGAAAACTTTTTTATTACTTAGAGTATTATGAGATATAAGAGAGAGTTGCTTCATATACTAAAAAGGGGTGCAGTTTGGGGTGGCGTCTAATACAAGTAGAAGAAAAAAATAAAAGAGGACTTAAGTCTTAATTAAATTTAAAGTAAGGGTAGTTCGAAGTCGTTTCTATCGAAGTCGAAAGTTCCTGTAAAAATAAATGATAAACGACTAAGACACCGGGAGGTATCTTTACATCGTTCGAGTCCATGTAGGACTGGAGTATATAATGCAGTCGTATTTATATCAAAATACCCACCAATTCCATGTCATGGTTAGTAATCAAATGTTTAATTATTTACCCACTTTATAAAATTACTGTAACATAAATCAATCACTGAAACATGCGGCATTTGTACGGCGGTATCAAGGGAAATAGAAAATATGAAATGCCACTATGAGCTGTCTTCTATCTTTCTAACAAGACTTGTATCCTAATAATACAAAAATCACTGGAAATTATATAAATCTCTTAATTTGTACGGCAGTATCTAAGGGAAATACAAATATGAAATGCCTCTGCGAGCTGAGTTTTTATTTATCTTTTTACCGCTTAACTTTACATGGCCAGTCATTTTGCGAACTGTTTCGACAAAAGTTTATTTTGCAAATTATTTCGTATGAAAAATTTATTCCCGATGGTGAAATTATACGGTATAATATTATCGTTTTACTGTCGTTACTTTACAAGTTTCAATTTTCATAAAGATATAAAATATAATTTGTATGAATAATTCAACAGGATATGTTAATCTATGATCATAAGTGAAACTACCTCGTTGGCCTAGTAGGTAATTTGAATACGAATCAGAAGGTTCTGGATTCGATCGAATTACGCACAAAAGTAATTTCAGAATTGTCTCTTCTTCGTTCCGAGCGACCTTTTAGTTTTAATAATATTATACAATATATTTGTGTTTATTTGTAACATATTGCATGGTTATTATAATAACAATAACTTACCCATAGAGCAGTGGCGTGCATAGAGGGTATTCACAGGGTATGCAGATTATATAAAATAAAGACAATCTCCAGTATGTGTTGTATTTTGTATTGGAGCATTTTGCTCTTAATCAGTTTTCCCCATATGTGACAGCCGAGTGGGTAAGGCATCAGCGTGGAAACTAAGTTCAAGCCCTGACACGCACCACTGTCTTTTCGGAGCTATGTGCGTTTTAAATTTATGGAATTTAAATATCACTTGCTTTATAGGGTGAAGGAAAACAATGTGAGGAAATTATGGAGAACTGCATGCCTGAGAGTTATCCATAATGTTCAAAACGGCGTATGAAGTCTACCAATCCGCACTTGGCCAGTGAGGTAGACTACTGCCTATACCCTTCTCATTCTGAGAGGAGAACCGTGCCCTTTAGTGGGCCGATAATGGCTCGATGATGACGACGATGATGCTGATATTTTAATTTAATCTTTGATCTCTGAGTTTACGAAACATTACTTTTTTTTGGCTAATATCTCATTAGGAATTTTCTTTAGGGAAATTTCGTGAGACCTGTTAAAGAAAACTGTCATTTTCACGGCTCGCTTAACTTTATTCTCTGATCCCCAAAGTAAAATTTAAAGTAATTAATTGCGAATCAGTGTGAAATTGTAAAGTAAAATTTTATTTGTAAAGTTTAGATTAATTGAAGATATTAATTTACTTTTCCTTATTTATTTTTGAGTAGATACACCCTAACCCGTTAAACTTTTAACTTGTCCTGTTTTAGGTTGCCTGGTCGCCTATTAATAATAATTATTATTTTATTATTATTTGGTATAGTTACCAAATAATAATAAAATAATAATTATGACCAATCTACACTATTCTATAAAAGAATAATTAAAAACTAAACTTAATCAAAAAAACTTACATGAGATATTAGTATTCAATATACAAAAAATTGCAAATTAGAATTTCTAGCCTACCTATTGTTACACTTTTTATCATATTTTGGTGAACTTACAATAAAGTGTAAGTACACTTAAAAAAAAAAATTATTATCATTGTAGGTCCTTTTTAGATGGAGCAATACTGATAAAGTTGAAGGTACTAAAACCTTTTTATATGTAGGAATACTAATTGGTCTTTTTGTAATTTGGCAGGTATATAAAAATCTAAGGGTAGATTATAGAAATTGCACAATTGCGACGAAGAAGATGAAGATTCACCTGGTGTGCATCTTCACTGGCTGCTCGATCGATCATATGGTCGCCAAATGAGAATACTTGTACTAACTGCTACGCATGTAAAGTCGGATCGGTTTAGCTAGTATTAAATTATTATATCAACATGCAACTCACACGTGTTCTGGGATAATTCAATTCACCGCGTAATACATAGAGAATGTAGTTTCAATTACTGTGTAGGTACGTACTGCTTAAATGTATAATAGCGATTTGTATATTGAATATATTTACTAATAGTTTCAAAATACTGCTATGAAACATTTTCGAAATGTAACTTATGACAAAAACAGTGATTTTATATTAGTCTGTACCTACTTAATTAAATAACGTAGGTACAGCTTTTGTTACCTTGCTTACGGAGTATTGTTAAGATGCTCATTTCAAATTGGACTCAAAAGTATTTTTTTTTTAACCCATCATTGATAATTAATCGACGATTTATGGGATTTGTATTAAATACATAGAACGAAGAAAAGAACACGTTTCTGCTCGCAAAACCATCCCTTTTGAACAATTAGAACATCACTCTATAGATGAATTTGCTTGACAGGTAATGTTTTTTTTACCTTTAGGCGAGAGTTCTTAGTTCAGGCGAACCACTACTTTATTTAACCCATGAATAAAATTTTCCGAACTGACCTTTTATACTAGGACCTTATTGCCGTAAAATGTTCAATGTTAACTTTATTAAAGTACTATTTGCATATTCCAATACAAGGTTACGGCGTCGGTTCAGATTTTCTCCCCTTTTATATGGTAATTCGCATAGTTGAGAGAGGAAAATTAGATTAAAAATAAGGGAATAACCTTAAAGTCCAGCAATAATGTATTGCGATTTACCATTATTGTGAGATTTAACAATATTGCGGATCCGCCATATTGTTGTGTGCCTCAGAGGGCACGTTAACTCGTAGATCTTGGTTAGGATTACCAATAATTATTATTATTAAAGACCACCTACCCACACTGGGGCAGCGAGGTGGGTCAATGCTATAAAACCCTCTCTTCTCTATGAGAAGCCCGTGCCCTGCGATGGTACGTATATAACATAAACGTACATAGTGGTGTATATTTATATTTTATTACCAGAAGAAGGTAAATATAGCTTGCGCTCAGAAAAGTAATGTAGTTTACCTTTGCCAGCAGAAATACGTCTGTTCCACGGAAAAACAGAAATACCACGTGGGTGGAAATTGTGTGGTACAAATTCAAGTTTACTTGGGTGAATTCACTTTGTGCATTCATCTGTCAGAGCGCTACACCTATCTAGAACATACTATAACAACAAATACGCAAACAATATATTAATATTAAATTAATGTCTCATAGCCGGAACCGAAATGGGCCGTTATTTTGTAAATTCGTACTTAAATAACAATTACCATCATGAAATTATTCAGAATGAATGGAAATTGTATGATTAAAGCATATAGTTTTTATAAAATAATTTTAATCAAGCAAGCAAGCACGCAAGTAATTTGATGATGATGACAACATGGACGTCAAGCCCAAGTTATCATTAGCCACAATGCAGTTTTTTAACCCTCGGAACATCATCACGCTTTCCCTTTTAGTTAAAAGTTACTATCAAGAAGTTACCCTGGCTATGATACCTAGTAGCCTTATGGTCAGAGTCATGCCTAAGGTGATCTTTTTGGCCCTCTCAGAGCGGCTAGCATGGGCAAGCGACATTTTTACGGTAAAAGGACAAAATGCTTATCCCCTCACACACTTATCTACTCTATGAAGGCCGATTGGCGCAGTGGGCAGCGACCCTGCTCTCCTGAGTCCAAGTACGTGGGTTCGATTCCCACAACTGGAAAATGTTTGTGTGATGAACATGAATGTTTTTCAGTGTCTGGATGTTTATATGTATATTATAAGTATTTATTATATGTATATTATTCATAAAAATATTCATCAGTCATCTAAGTATCCATAACAGAAGCTTAGCTTACATTGGGGCTAGATGGCGATGTGTGAATCGTCGTAGTATATTTATTTATTTATTTACTCTACAAGCATGTGATTGTATTCGAATGAGGGGGGTAAAAATATCCAAATAATAAACTTATTATTACAAACGTGTTTTAACTTCTCCTTCCCCTTTTGCCTTGCTTTGGTAGGTGGACAAATAAATTGTATCCCTTGTGAGTGGATATAATTGGGGGACAATTTTTTCCCCCGCCTAATCTAGTCTAGCTGGAAATTATTTCACCCTATGCCTAATACAAGATCAAGCCGAGAATTAAACGTGAGACCTCTTTTTTAAGTATGGCGGCTTTTACAAATTACACCAGGAAGGTAATAAAACCCGTTATTGCGATAGCCGAAATTTTTTAATCATTAACGTTCCGATGTTTACAAACTGCAATTTAATTACAAAAGTTATGACCCATCGTAAACGTAACAACCCTTGCGTTTATATCCCTTTAAGTACGTAATCTAACAACACAGACAGTTTTATTGCTGCGTGCGTGTTTATTTAGACATTATGCTCTCGCAGAAATCTAATTAAAAAGGTAATTAATATTGTTTTTCTTATATGTGTATGGAATCAACCTTGCAAATTTATCATTATCGTTAGATGGAGAGAGTAAATTACAGTAGTAGAAGTACATTTACTCTCTCCTTCTAACCATATCTTTACATATTATTAATGCGAAAGTGTGTTTCACAGCATAACTGCATTCACCGTGGGTTTTTTGCGCAAAAAAGAATGCTGTTTCCAAAATTAAAATTATCTTGGACCAAATTGAATCAAAATCTGTTCAGCCATTTTAGCATGTTAAGGGAATGATGTTGTTTACGCGAATGAAAAAACGGGTAACAGCTGATTTGTAATTTTCCTTTGATTTTCCACTACTCGATATGTACATATATAGCATACGAGCATTATTCCCATACAGAGTGCTGCTATTACCGGGATATCAATACCATCTCCTTCAACTTGATCGGATTCTAAATCGGCATTCGACTTGTTGTCAATCTCGAACTAATTAACAAGTTTTATACTTTAGAGCACCGTAGAGACGTCGCATTGGATCCCTCCTCTGAGTGTTCTATCGTCTGTATAATAGGGATTGTTCTGAAAAGTTGCGTGAACTGATACCAACTACCATTTCCTTTGATCGACGCAAAAACTAATTACATTCCCACCATCTGTATGGTTCGCATTAAATAGTGGAATCAACTATCTTTGGCGATGTTACTACGAAACTTAAATATGGGATTATTCGGAAAAAAAACCTCCAAAAGCCGGAAACGTATTGGCGGTTTTTCTGGAGCTATAGAAAGTCAAAGAACGGAGAACGAGTAGAGTTCTCTGTGTTACTACTACCATCCATTGCGGCCACCAACTCGTCTGCCCAGCTTGGTGATTACGGGCAAATCCTTCAGTTGAGAAAGTTTTTTAATCCAGCAGTGGAATGTTATATCAAATCAAATCAAATCAAATTTAACACACATTATTGTACACCAAAGACAAAGCAATAAAAAAAAACAGTGTGTGTGTAACCTTTACGCGCGATTGAAGTAAAACTTTATTATTATTTATTGATGAAAGAGTAAAATGTTCCTGGGACTCCGCCATTTCATTTAATATTTACTATTTCCTTTTATATTCCATTTAAAATTCAAATTTTATAAATATTTTCATTTGTTAAATAGAATAATTGAGAGTAGAAAATTGAAGGTTAGATCAGCACATGTCAATATAACTTTGTCATTGAATATTATAGAATGTCGCAATCGTCAGAAAATTTATTAATAATTTATTTATTACTTATGTAATAAATAAATTATTAATAAATTTTAGTACAAGTATATTTAGAGATTTTGAAAAAACTTTGCATTTTAAAGTTTTTTTTTTAAACTGTTGAATGTTTATTCACTTTGCTATTCACAAATGATCCGTTTATAAATGATATTTGCCACTAACTGGCGTATAAGTCAAGAAGCGTGGAGTATATGACATATACTTACGACCAATTCAAATTATTATTTTTCAATAGCGGAAACTACACCGACGCCTGACGTAAGCGTTACTTCCGTCAGAAAAAATCTGAGTTACTCCCTAGTCGAGAGTCAAGAAGTTTAACTTCAAAAAAACACGATTGAAAGAAAGAAAGAAAAGGTACAAAGGCGGCTTTATCGATTAAAAGCGACCTCTACCAGACAACCTGCCAAAGTACATAAAGTTAAGAAGAAGGGTTAGGGTGTACACAAAATAATACTTAAATAACAATAAACTACAAAAATAGATAAATAATAATGAATTAAATAAAACATAATAATAATAATAATAATAAAATAATTGTTTATAGGATGCTGATGAAGGTGATTAATCACATAGCCTCCGATTACCCATCCGCTCGCTTACTCGTTATATTTTCTCCATATAAATGCAGCAAATGCTCCGGAGCTACCCAATTAGTTCGTACTCAGTTTACAATAATTGTTGTTAAAACTCTATCCGTATAATGGTATAGCAGCTCCACCCTACCCTCGGTGCTAGTTATGTAGCGACCAGTGAGCTCTTAAGTACGTTAGAACAGTTTGTCGTAAAATAAGCTTAACTTGGATGTTGTATCCAAGACATAATATACTGTACTGATGCTATTAAGTATCATAAAGACGCAATGGCATACCAACCCTTATTGGAGCAGCGTCTAAATATCAAATCCCTCTATTCTAGAAAAACGCCTGAGCACAGCAGAATCAAGATGATGACAGTAAAACATATTTTGCTTTTAAAAAACATTAAATTCTCACACTTCTTTCGATTAAACAAGCTTTGCAGACAATCATTGTTCATCATCATCATATCAACTCATTACCGGTTTACTGCAGGGCACAGGTCTCCTACATATGAGAAGGGTATAGACCGTAGTCCACCACAATGGCCCAGTGCGGATTGGTGGACTCTAGACGCCTTTGAGAACATTATAGAGAATTCTCAGGCATGCAGGTTTACTCAAAATATTCACCGTTGAAGCAAGTGTTATTTTAATTGTATAAAACGCACATAACTTAGAAAACTTAGCGGGAATCGAACTTAACCCCCCGAAGTGAGGCCGAAGTGCCAAACATTGATATATGCAAATAAGAATAATGGTCAGAGTAATAGTGTTGTTCAACTAGACCTACTAAAAAAAGACAGGTAGGTTTAAAAGTAGTGCTGTCCTTTTCCATAGAGAATATGAATATGAGGATAACGACTTTAATCCGCCAAAAACGAAATGAGATAATTCCAATGAGAAAGTAATTTTTTATTCATGCGTATTTAATCGTCAAAAAAGCATTTCGCAAACGTCACAAACAAAATTTCCGTCCGCCTTGTTTACTTAGGATAAATTTAACATTGGTGCAATTATCTTACCAAGGTCGAAATGATCAAAAAAGAGGAGAAAAAAAATGTTAATTAAAAACATACCAACTCCAATCAAGAAATTGCCTCTTTGAAGTCTGTTATACAGATTTCTAACAAATGCGCGAGATAAAATTACTGTGCAAAAACTGCAAAATAAATTCGGCTACTCTGGGGAATTCGGCCGGCGGCGGATAAGAAGATCTTGGGCTATTAAGTGTTTGGAAACACAAAATGTTGCTCGCCAAGATTCATCAAAGGCTCTTTACTATATATTTGAATTTGCGACCTTCCACTTCTAATCCAAGGGAATTATAACTTATTTTGTTATTGCCCGCAACTTCACTTCAAAATAAAAAATTCCAGTCAAATTGGGTTGTCATTTTCTAGAAGTCCCTCTTGAGGGAAAATTGTCCTCACCTCTCTATTCATGCAAACCGCTTTTTAGAAAGCTGAAAAAACTGCGTCTTCCATGTACATTTATGGAGAGATTATATTGTAATCATAATGAAAAATAATAAACTATTTAAAAAAATCTGCCAAATAAACCCAAGGGATATTCAAATCACCAAACGACTAGCTGTGCGTCAAAAAGTCAGATCTTCCTTCTTTAAAAAAATGTTACGGCATGCGTATAAAATTGCATAATTGGCTACCAGGAACTTTAAAGCAGAAATTAGGACGCTTAATAAATTAAATCAATATCAATACAATTTGATTGGTTGCTATATAATTGCTTTTACAGTGTAAATGAATATTTGGACAGCTAAATGAAACATTAATACTTACATTTATTTATTTTAATTTGTCTAGGATAATGGTAATTTTTATATTTTGTAATATTGCATGTAGACGAAACCTGGCTTGATACCTTTATTATGCATAAAATAAGATCTTATTTAAGCCATTTTGCTTCAATAAATGTCTTGATTGATTTATTGAATTATTACACAGACCTAAAGGAACGTGCGAAAGGAACTTAAGCAAATACTAATGACATTAAACTTTTTTAGGCAGCTTTGCTCTTTCTAAGCTTTTCAAATAAAGTTTTAGAAAACGAGTCGGAGGAGTGAAAAACATAATTGCGCAGGCATAGTTACAAAGAAAATCCATTAGAAACAAAGTTTTGTACACGTTCGTAACTTTCAAGTTTTAACATTTAACGTTAGGCTGCTGATCGGATCTAGTTTATAGGTACTTTTGAAACGACAAGTTTGTTTGTAAAGATTCTAATTTCCACCATTTCGGAAAACAGTCTACTGAGAAAAACCGGGTAAAATCTTAGCAGTAAGACCTTTTGTTGCATTCAGAAATCAACACTAAGAAACGTCATTTTACTTCCCACTTCTGGGCAACAGGGATTTTATATCTTTAATTTAACTACAAGTTAGCTCTTGACTGCAATCTCATCGGGCGCTAAGTGATGATGCGGCCAAACTCGAAGTACGTGCTTGCAAATAGTTTAAAATCCCTTTTTCAGTCATCAAAACGAAGTTCAATCATAGCGTAAATTACATTTGGGAGTGATTTGTGAAAAAGAAATTAATGAGACCTTGCTATTGAGATAAAAAATTGCTGATCTTGATGTTTTTGAGAATAACTAAAGATGGATCGCGTTCATAGCGAAGTTTTTAATAACGACTTTGTCTTTGTAAACTTATGAACATCGTTAAGCCTTATGTGAGAGTTTTGCTGCTATCCGATGAAGAGTTCTGTGCTCTATCTCCAATCATATTCATCAGATCTAGACGAAATTAGGGCAAAGCTAAACTGTTAGAATAATTATCCAATAATTATTATTATTATTGACAAAGCTATGGTGATAAATCGTCAAACATTTTCACCACCTCTCCCAAAGGAACTAAGCTGAATAAAAAATGAAAAATTCGGGATAAAAATAATCCTATGTCCTAACTCGTAGTATAAACTCAAACCGTGCAAAGTATAATTTGAATTCATTTAATATAAATCTTTTTAATGAATCACTCTATCTACTTAAACAAACCGCAATTTGCGCAGTTTTAAGGATTTAAGCATCGGTATAGGACATATAGGGACAGGCAGACAGCAAAAAGCGACTCCGCTTTATACTATTTAGTGAAGTATATAGATAAAGGTTATTTGATGAAAAAAACTATACCTTTTGTCAAAACATCAAATTTCGATGAGCATGCTAGCTCACCTAAAACTCTACATATTGGACATTGTAATAGCTACTAAGTACGTTCAATAGCATATTATGTTTATCTTAGTTTCTCATAATTCCAAAGGTGACACAAAGGTCACGAACGTTAAGGAAAAAAGAAAAACAAATTGTTTTTTTTCACGCAATTTGATAATGTGGAGTGTTTTTTCAGAGCTTGTAATTAATTGCTGTGTTCAGACTTTTTGGCAAATAACTTATTTCAGGGACTCTTATTTTGTTTTCACTTTAATTTATGTACCATGTTATAAAATTATTCATATTAAATATCAGATACACAAACAGATAGAGGGAAATAAACTAAACATCATTTTGATAGTGTAAATTTAGGTTAGTCTTATTAAAAAAAATGTGATAATAAGACCCGTATATTTCTGACAAAATGAGAACGAGGGAAAGCAATTGAGGGGAAAATCACCTGACAAATTTGTTGCATTTTTCTCAGCATATTTTTTGTGGTTAAAAATTACTGCGTATTTCTCAGTGGAATGCTTGTAACAAAGAAATGAAAAATATATAGCTGCTATATTAATCAAAGTAACAAGAGTGATAGACCGGCATGGCATGGGCATGTAATGCGGAGGGAAGGAAATTTAAATTTTCAGGACCATTTTACCAGAAGAATGTTAGTCATTTATGTGGAAGGACAAAGACGTAGAGGAACAACGGAGAAGATGTAAATGGATTGTGTGAAAGGTTATGGCTAATATAAGTAAATAAATAAAAATCAAATAAACATACACACATTGCCTCTTGATCTAGCCTCAAAGTAAGCGTAGCTTGTGTTATGGGTACTAAGATGACTGAAGAATATTTTTATGAATAATATACGTAATTACTATACAATTGACAGATAAACTCCCAGACACTGAAAAACATTAATGTTCATCACACGAACATTTTCCAGTTGTAGGAATCGAATTTACGGCCTAGGACTCAAATAAATAAATAATAAATATGTGAGTTGAAGAAAAAGATATGCCCACATAGTGTTGGATAGGGACACGAAAAAGTTGATTTATCGGAGTAATTATCTGAGTACCCGTTTGTTTTGAGGTATCAAAAGGCAACGATTGAGTTGATTGGGCTTACAACAATAGCTAAAAGCAGAAATATATTAAAATTGTATCAAGGTATGTCATACCTTGACTTCTTTAAAATAAACATAATAAATACTTAAATAAGAGAAACGGTAATATAAAAATAATACTGCTCGAAGCTAAGCCCTCGAGCGAACGGATTCCATGCGAGACACGAATATCTACAAAGCATTGAAAGCTTTTGAAAATTTTCCTCATAATAACGCTTTAACTAGGAAAATGAAGGCGTTAACACACTATAAGTTCGTTACAAAATCCCACTACAAACGAAGAACTTTTGTTTATAATAGCTTATGGGTTTATGTTGACTACGTTCTCATTAGTTCTGCATATAATGCATTTTCTTAGCGTACTTTTTAGATCTTCAGAATATTAAACCGTACATTATTCTTAACGACTTTTCTAACAGCAACACTACTGGATAGTCAAATACAAATTCAAATTCAAAATGCATTTATGTATTTATCTACATTGAAACACACTCGCCCTTTTGAAACATCAAGTCAGTCTGTTTGTCTAACTCTACCGGCAGACGGATTCAACCGAAATAAAGAAAATCATTTTACAATTTAAAACTAATTTTTTCATCTTATGAGATATAAAAGAGGAGCGGCCTGCTTCCAAGGCCAAGGCGTCTTTCCACTAAGCAAATCATCTCACGACAGACAGAAGAGAGAGAAGAAAACCTGCATTTCACAGCTTGAAATTGTGCTTTGAGTTAGTTCTTTATTATCCAATCATTTGCTTTGCCATAGAGTTCTCCAAAAATACGATAACAATTAGTAAAATACAACTATGACAAAAAAACCAAACTTAATACATCTACCAAAAAAGAAGCTACATTCAGGTTACACAAATAGTGAGGCGTGTGCTTTATTACACACGTAAACCATATATTAAAGAGTGACCTCTCACGTTACTTCACCCTTAAAATGTCTAGACAATAGTTATAAAAAAAAACTAGTTTTAGTCGTTTATGGCCCTAGCGAAGACACTTAATAGGACTAAGTAAAATTCTATCTAAATTTATTAAAAGTCAGACTTTTAGCCAATAAATTTATAATATTGACAAGTAAAATGACCTTATTTTCGCTTTAAAATTGTCTTGTTTTTCTTTCAAAATGACAATGAAATGTATTACACTATTCCGGTATGTCGTAAAGCTTAACTACGGAACCCGGATGTACATGTTCTGCTCGTCCTCGACCAGTTTTCTTAATAACTTTAAGTCCGAAGTTGTACGGCTTACCAAGATAAGATTACGGATAAATTCTAGTTAATAACCTAAGTTAATTTGCAGTTTTCTCATGACTTAATAGATTAAGAAACTTTATACCCGTTATGGGATTTAGTTTACGAAGTAACTAACATTAGTCTTTTTAATGAAATAAACACAATGTTTTTCATTGAAAAGAGAAACTTATTATATGAAAATCGTTCTTTTAATTCCAGAAAGGTATATAAAGGACAGGGAGATGTAATCATTTCAAACGTCAATTTTTGCACAGTTTTTTATTATGTTGAAATGTATATAATATTATGATGATAATAACATACAATAGTTCATCATCATCATCATCTTATCAATTCATTATCAGCCCATTACAGGGCACGGGTCTCCTCCAACAATGAGAAGGCCGTAGTCCACCACGCTGGCCCAGTGCGGATTGGTGGACTCCACACCGCTTTGAGTACATTATGTAGAACTCTCAGGCATGAATGTTTCCTCACGATGTTTTCTTTCACCGTTAGTGATATTTTAATGACTTAAAAAACGCACATAACTAAGAAAAGTTAGGTGTGAGTGGATTCGAACTTTGTTATCCGAAAGCGAAGTCGAGCTCCTACCCACTGGGCTATCACCGCTTACCTTACAATAGCTGTTACCCGCTACAAATCTTTCCTTAAAAAGTTTTTCTAATTTTTAATGCAATCTGTTTGCGCTGTCATTCTTTTTCCAATGTCGCAAAGTTAAAAAGTTTACGAAAGTTTTAAGCCATTCCACGCTGAAGACTTTTAAACGCATTGGACTGTAAACATTTACTTAATCTTGTTTCATATCGCGGATGTTTTTGCAGTAAAAACCCATTTTATTAACGCTTGGTTTCTTTTTTCAGAGATTTCAACATCGACAATCAAAAGAAGAGGAGTTAAAAATGTGAAGTGATAAATATTTTAGATCCTATGAGATAAAAAAACTAACACCATGAAACTAAAAACAATATCGATGGCAATTTTTTTGTCCATTTTGTACATAAGTGCCCATGACAGTGTAAATATGAAGTCAAATTTAAACAAGTACATTTCAAGAGATCTAAATAGTATGTTCAATACCAAGTATCTATTAGACATTAGTAAAGACGAAAGTTTCACAGACTTTCCGTATAAAGTAAAACTAAAAAGTCACAACCATTTAAGAGATAAGAGAAGTACTTTAAATTCAACTAAAGATAACATTCCAATACATGAATATGCAGACAAAAGTATGATTTCTAATGTCACGAATGGAATAACTTTAATGAAGGACATGGATGATAAAGACAAAATTTCAGCTAACAGAACAGATGAAATAGAAAATAACAGTATTACAGATTTTTTTGATGCAGATAACTTCACTGAAGAAACTTGTGTAGGAGACCCAGAATATTGTAACATGACCAAAGAAGAATATTTCGAAATGTTGAACGAATATATTTACCCTCAACCATATGAGTGGGTGCTTATTGCAACTCATGCGATAGTTTTTGTAATCGGATTGATCGGGAATGCACTGGTATGCATAGCAGTATATAGAAATCACTCTATGAGAACTGTGACTAACTATTTCATAGTAAATTTGGCAGTGGCGGATTTTATGGTGATCTTAATATGCTTGCCTCCAACTGTACTTTGGGATGTAACGGAGACGTGGTTCTTTGGTACCGCAATGTGCAGGATTGTTCTCTATTTTCAGGTGAGTAATATTTTTATACATTTTTTTTCTAGTTCTTAAAAGCAAAAAAAAACTTGTATGCATTTTTACCATTTCTACTAATATAAATAATATGTAATTACTAAGAAAGTCAGCTGTAACTAGTAACAATAGATTCTCTTAAAACAATAGATTTAGCTTTGTGACTACAACTATTTGTGAAGTAAAGTTTGCGTTTTATTGTATGAAGAAGTGGCAAAATAACATCACCTATGCATTTTGTATGTGTAGTGCTATAGATAATAAGGATTTACGTCCTACCTTGGAAAAACTTGTAATCGAAATTGAAAAAGAACGAACTCCTAGGAACAAAGCTAATGAAAAATTAAAATCTGTGTGATATATATACAACTTACAACTACCAAAGCGCAAATAAGTTCATTAAACCTAATGTTCTGAGCACTCATCTACGCTAATAGATATTGTATTTTACTGCTCTAGATTCTTTCTGCAAATGGAAGTAATAAAATCCTGTAAAAGCGCACTTTTATGAGTTTGAATAGAGAATCCGTGTCTGAAATTTTACATAATTTCAGAAAGGGAAAACCAAAAACTGTTATTTTAATGAAAATATTATTCTTTTCTTTAAATAAACTGTAGATAGCCGGTTCTTTGATCATATGATTACGGTCTAGCATAAAGACCTTATGTTTCTAAGGTTGGTATCTATAGAAATCTTATAATATTCTGTTTCCATAACTGCTACTCAATAGGTTATATATTAGGTACTAGCTGTTGCCCGCGACTTCGTCTGCGTTTGATTTTGTTTTTTTATGTGGCATTCAATTTAGTTGTAGTTTAGTTTAGTTAAAAAATTAAAGTATTCAGTATCGCTCAGCCTTAAATGAGGGGTTTGCTGCTGTCCGCTGAGGAGTTCTGTCCTCTATCTCCAACCACATTCATCAGACCTTCACAAATTTTGGGCCAAATTAAACACATATACCTATATAGATATAGTATAAAAATAATTATTTAAATCGGTTATAATTTGTCGGAGTTATGGTGTAAAATCATCAAACACTTTAATCCCCTCTCCCAAAAGAACCGGGCTTAATGTCGGGATAAAAAGTATCCTATATTACTTCTAACACTTCCAAGAATATGTTTACAAAGTTTCATGAGGATCGGTTAAGTAGTTTTTGCGTGAAAGCAAACAAACTTACATTGACATTTATAATATTAGTAGGGATAGGGATAATAAGTTAGGTATTACACAGTAGTAGAAGAGCTTTGTGTGGCAGAGATCGTTCGGGGACCGCCCTGCTTATATGTGCCGTAAAGCAGCATTGTTGCAATGCTGTGTTTCGGTCTGAAGGGTGTGGTTGCCGGAGTTGGTTGTTGGACGTTTTGTTTCTTTTTTTTATAAGTAAGAAGCAAAGGTTTTAACAGCAGCATTAAAATATAATCAAAAAAGATTTAAGCGTTTCGTAATAACAACTTAATTAATAAGTAATCTTTGTATTGTCTAAGTTACTCGATAAAAAAGCACATGAACACTCTGTTTGATTGACCCAGGACGGCTAGTTGCGGGACGTGTTCCTTGCATGCCCTGCGAAGTGTTGCTCTGTTCAGCGGCAATGGTTTTCCACTTAGCATCAGGAAGGTCATCTGCTTTGTCCGTTTACTTTTATTATTACTATGAAATGAAAGTGGAATTCTCGCTACGCAACGACCAATGCTATTTGAATTAGCTCTGGCTTCAGAGAATTATGAGAACACTAAATGTTCAAGCAACATTTCTACATACCAAATTAATGTTCGAGAGAGAATTTGCACAGACTGCAAATTAAAAGAGCCCATTTAATAACTTCGTCGTACTGGTAGTATTTAATAAACCCTAACGAAGCTAAATAAAACTCAATGGAAATTAAGTAGAACTATGACGAGATATACTTTTACTTTTTATTATTAGTTCCATTTATATTACAATATGTGTGTATTAATTTATTGATCACAATATGCGAGTAGGTGATAACGCAAAAAAATTACCCAGCTAAGTTTGTATCCTCCTAGTATTTAAATACTATTAACATCCTGATAGCTTTAGTTTTAAACTTAGTACTGTAGTTAATACTGAAACGTAAAACATCTGAGTACCAGTTCTGATAGGAACCTAAGTATTCTATAAAATATATCCTGACCGTCGCATGTCTTGCCCTTGCTATAGGTTCATTTTGTAGGCTACTAAGAGCCAAACAGATAGGTTAATTACAGACTCGCCTTTTAAAAAACATGAACTGATGCTAAGGGATTTAAAAAACTGATATCAGATTTTTAAAATCCCTTAGCATCGAGCATTAAACTTCTTATTCACTAAATATCTAATAAGTGAATTATAAATAATAAAAAAATATGTTCAATGTTATATTCATCTTAACAAGCCATTGCCGACTAACTAAAGGGCACGGGTCGTCCTTCACAATTAGAAGAGTTTAGAGTGTAGTCCGCCCCGCTGGCCCAGTGCAGATTGGTGGGCATCAATCAGAACTCTAAGGCATGCTGGTTCAAAAAAAATCTAAATATTTTGTTATTACGTTTTATTTCTTGTAATGAAGATTAGTTTAGGGAGATTTCAATTATTATCTACTTAATTGTATTTGTAAATTTAGATTGATTTTGTAGTTTTCAATAAGTGATTAAATGTTTTTAAGATTGTGAGTTTTTGACAAGGAGTTTTAATATTTTCATCAAGTAGTTATAGCGAGTTTAAAAATTTAAGGATTCCACCTAAACAACCCCCTTTTTATACATATTTTATTCTCTTTTAATTTTTTAATGCAAAACTTAAAAATATCAGTGGAACTATACCTTTATTGAATGTCACAAGTATCTTAAATAAAGTGTTCCACGTATCTTAAATAAACAGCATATATATTATAAAAAATAGTATATAACGCTAAGCTAATTTACTCAACGTAACAAGACGTTTCCGCATCTTAAAATAATTTTACTTCTAATATAATTTCCTACCCTCAGACAGCGTAGCAGTAAGTTTATTAGGTGTTTTTTTTATCTTAGCGTTTTTCTCAGTGCCTGAAGACTAAATTTCTAGATTACACTGTTCTAGTTCTCTTTTGATCACGTGGGCCAGTGATAACAGAAAAGTTGTGGCTAACTTTGAGCTTGGTTATAGTTGTAAGCATGCTCGACTGCAAATCACGAGGATCTAGGTTCGATCACTAGGCCGGGCCAATCGAACCAAAACCCAATAAACAGAACAACACTTCGCAGGGTATACAAGGAACACATACTGCAACGTGCCACCATTTTTTTAATAGAAGTATGGACCTATCTTGTCTACATTCTATAACATAAATTCACAAATTATGAAAACATTAGTCTTCCTTCTTCTCAACTCGATTTTTAATATTACTAAGGAGATTTAGTAAAACCTGAATGACATCTCATTTGCAGTTATGTTAAAATAAAAGCTTTTTTTTTCTTATCTCCATAATTCAAAGGCTCATTTCGAAACAAAAATATGCTTTCACTGTAGTTGGTTTTCTAAGACTGAAGAAATGAAAACTGCGTTTTATATATATAAAATCAGTTATAGTTTGCAATTTGTTCAAAGCCTTAATAATTTAGCCTTAATAATTTAATATTTAAAGTTTTAATAATGGTTCGTACTCGCTTAAATGGCAGGTGTGTTTTTTTTCTTGTAAATTTGACTTTATTTGACTATTGACTTTGACATATTTGATTTCGTATTTAATTATTACAGATTAAATGGTTTCAGTTAATAAAATTGTTTAAAAAAATTCAATGCTAATTAATATTCATTAACAATAAAATTTTCATTTGCGGTACCAGTTTATCTTAATGACATTTTTGCCTGCATACATTTTTGACAACCTTTCTAGCTGTGAGTTTTATGTATTTTTATTTTTCATGGAGCAAGAGATCCATGCGTTTTGTGCATAGTGGTGTTTCAGGGGTCAGAGTATAATTTGACGGCTGGCTGGCGCAGTGGGCAGCGACCCTGCTTTCTGAGTCCAAGGCCGTGGGTTCGATTCCCACAACTGGAAAATGTTTGTGTGATGAGCATAAGTGTTTTTCAGTGTCTGGGTGTTTATATGTATTTTCTAAGTATTTATTTATATATAATTCCTAAAAATATTCATCAGTCATCTTAGTACCCATTACACAAGCTACGCTTACTTTGGGGCTAGGTGGCGATGTGTGTATTGTCTTAGTATATTTATTATTTATTATATAGGCAAAAACTACTCACTAAATATATTCTTTGATCATTCAAATGCCTCGAGGCTACTAATTCCTTTTGATTCAGTCTTATCTAATTTTAGTAACACGCCAAAAAAAATATCACTTCAAAATCCATCAAAATGGCTTTCGTTAAAAATTACATCAAAAACACGACCCAAAACATGCCTGTCAATATTATTATTCACCCTGAAATTTGTAAATAATATTGATAGCCGTTCTGATCCTAATATATATAAATGGCATTTGCTTGACAAATGTAAATAATTGTAAGTTTTTGAAACCTGTAATTACCTCAGCATGTTCACGTATATCCGGATGCTTCGCAACAGACTTGGTTTTAGTCTTAGTGGGGTATCTTTAAGAAAGTTTGTTTTTTTTATTAAGAATAAGCATGTTTTTTTAGTAAGTGAGCGATTTATTTAAATATTTTCACTCCCATTGTTCCTTTTTAATAATTGAGATTGATATTAGATTATAATTTTTTAAATTTAAATCTGAGGCTGTAACTTAATTTATTAACTTTATATAACTAATCTCTGCGATATCATGCTGCGAAAGTAATATTTCGTATATATCTAATATCATTTTCACTTTAACGTACAAGACTTTAATATTAATAAGTCAATTATAGCTCACGCATGAAGACTTTGCGAAGATGTAATTAATAATATCAGGTGTCATAGCCTCGACACTAGGGAGGGGCGACGAACCGTTGTTCAAATCGTTTAACACGATGGCACATGGATACCCAAATAATTTTAATCTGATTAACAATGTTGGAGAAATAACAAAAAAAAGATTAAATTTTAACTGAACATAAGAAAAACTTTAAATAGTAGATTGTGCTACAAGGGCATAAAAACTTATTTAAGTCGAGGATAAAATGGGTTTCATGACCAAGTTACACATTCAGCTTTTCCCTTCGATTGCAAGGATATTTGTTTGAGCTCCAAGGTTTCCCGGGTCATGTAAAAAGTTAATATTTAAGTGAACGATTAAATTTAAATACTTTAAAAATAAAATCGATGACTGAAGGAACTGCTGCTTATTACAGACTGATTTAGAATGCTAAGGAATAAAAATATACAATCATGATAGTTGTTTTGTGTCTAATGATGAAAGCAGATCAGAACACAGTAGTCACCATCCCTTCTCTCGAGGCGTCTTGTATCGTACGAGGTGACTAAGGCAATATAATAGGTGGTTATAGGTTAAACCTCCCGTAGGGTTTGGGTAGGGTTGATGTCAGTTGATTACCAGCAAAAATTGCAATCAGAGTAATGACGTCCACCAATCCGCACTGGGCCAGCGTGTTGGACTAAGGCCTTACCCCGTCTCATTGTGGGAGCAGACCAGTGCCCTGTAATGGGTTGATATGATGAAGATGTTAAGGAATTTTTCCAACCAGCTCCAATAAACATAAACAATATTGACTCCTTGGAACACATTCTGATAAATTTGCAGTGGCTTTTGAAATCGATTACTTTGAAAACGAACTTTTATTTTGTTGTTCAATCAGTGTTTATTGTTCAATCGAGCGGCGCCGCTTGTTTGTTCAAAAACATCATTGAACTTTTGCAGTGACGAGCAAAAGTGGATATTCCATGTTCGGATTTTGTCGACATCTTTGCGGCAACGTGGCGTAAATGCACATGCCTTGGAAGTTAAAGTCTTGTTGGGTAATCTATACTAGATATAGTATACCAAACCAAAATAAAATTAGGTGAAGCGGTGATAGCCCAGAGAGTAGATCTTCGACTTTACGTTTGGGGTGCCGAGTTCGAAACCCAGCGAGCACCTCTAACTTTTCTTAGTTATGTGCGTTTTAGCAATCAAAATATCACTTGCTTCAACGGTGAAGCAAAATATCGTGAGGAAAGCTGCATGCCTGAGAGTACTCATTAATGTTCTCTAAGGTGTGTGGAGTCCACCAATCCGCACAGGGCCAGCGTGATGGCCTACGGCCTAAACCCCTTCTCATTGTGGGAGCAGACCCGGGCCCTGACCCCTGTAGTGGGCCGGTAATGGGTTGATATAAAGATGATGTTGAGATCGAGAAATCGTCGATATGATACAATAAGTCGTTCGTGGAAATAAACACCAATATTTCCACGAACTTTCGATTTAAAAAAAAATATTACACCAATTAATTAAATAATTGGTGTTTCAGTTTGAAAATAGGCTGTAGTATTAGTACACAGCCTATTTTATTATCCCGTTTAAATAAAAGCTTTTTCGTGAAGATCTGTTTTGCAATGCAAGTTGACAAAAACCGCCTGGTAATTTTGGATAAGCCAAGAGTTTTTATAACAACTCTGCCTTATCCCAAAACTGAAATTTTTATGACGTTAATTTTGGCATCCACTTATTAAAAAATTATAAAAAAGACTTAAAGACTCAGGTAGCCAAGACTACCGTCCCTATGGGTGATTCTTATTTTATGTATTACTAGCTATTGCCCGCGGTATCGTCCGCGTTTGTTTTGGTTTTATGGTAGGAACGGTATATTTGGAAGATATGTGGCATTCAATGTTATTGTAGCTCTACAGATATTTATAAGAAGTGTATTATTTTTAAATACAACTTTTTCAACCTAAAAAGAATTGGTTTGCTTAGGTGTTGTCTAATAAAAATTGTTAATTTAATTAAACTTGCGATAAATTCGAAGTTAAATGGCCAATTGGAGCTAATTAAAAAGTATTTTACTGCTATATAAATACTCTTTATAATATAACTTTATCTGAATTCGGATTAATACTGCGATATTCGCAGTTCGCAATATTCTCAGCGACCAAGCAGTTACCATCAGTGGACCACTGATGGTAACTGACTGGTCGCTGAGAATATTATTGATGATGCATATAAAAAAATTTATTACTTAATTAAATATATCTACAAAAAAGTCCGCTAGGGAATTCATCTAACTACTCGTGTCATAGTTTAGTTGCAATAGCATTTATGTGTTCTTAAATTTTAATAAAGCGCCGGTAGAAACAAAAGTGGGTTATACTTATTAGTATCGCAGTATTAACCACTGATGGTAACTGACGAATCATTACCTTTAAACAGAGCAATAACTCGTAGGGCGTGCAACGCGTCCCACAAAGTGCCGCCTTGTCTCCATCAACCTAAGGCGTAGGTGTTAAGCCTCATGTGATCGTAATTTTAGACGGCCATTCGCGCAGTGGGCAGCGACCCTGCTTTCCGAGTCAAAGGCCGTGGGTTCGATTCCCACTTAAATGAGGGGTTTGCTGCTGTCCAATGAGGAGTTCTGTCCTTTATCTCCAACCACAGTTTGGGCAAAAACACCTATTATAACCTCTATAGTACAAAAATAATTATTTAAATCGGTTAAAATTTGTCGGAGTTATGGTGTAAAATCATCAAACACTCCTACCCCCTCCCAAAAGAACCGAGCTTAATGTTGGAATAAAAAGGATCCTATATTACTTCTAACACTTCCAAGAATATGTGTACAAAGTTTCATGAGGATCGGTTAAGTAGTTTTTGCGTGAAAGCGTAACAAACAAACTTATATTGACATTTATAATATTAGTAAGGATTATTGCGAGTTAAAGGGAAACCTAAGAAAAATTAAATGTTTCCAAGTAGTTCGATTCACAGCGCCCAAGTATTCATAGTTTCTACGGGACTTTAATCGTAATTTGTCGCGAAGGCTTTTTACGAAGTTCAAAAACTTGTTGAAGCTTTACTTAACATAACCGAAGTAGGGAAAGCGCAATGTATTTTATACAAGCGTTTGCCAGTGACTTAGTCCGATTTAACCGAAAGACTAACAACATATACTCTTTCATATGCATTTATTAAAAAGTTGCTATCCTAACATGAGTGTGTGTTCATATATATGAATAAATAATTATTTATTTATTCATTCAATACACTTTATTGTACTCCAAAACGTAATAAAAAATTAACAATTATAAAAAATTCAAAAGAAATAATTAACAAATATTAGGTGGATAGTTAATTTAGGCGGGTTTATCGCTAACAAGCGATAAACCCGCCTAAATTCTAGCAGGCAACCTATCAGAGGACCAGTTCAAGTTACAGTTACAGAATTAAGGACATTCAGAAACCGTATACACGGTTAATATTGAAGCATTAAAAACCACTCCACTTTAGTAGTGTTACTCGAACAAAGGGATAGTAACTTCATACCATTTTGCAGTTGTCAGTAATTATTTTACTTTTATTGTTTTAAACGTTTACCAAAAAATGGGATAAAGTTTGTGAGCTAACACGAGGGTGTAAAATGAGACGTGCGCGGGGCGTTTTCACTGATTTTGGACACAATGCACTGCATACAATAATGGCTGAATGATATTCTTAATTCAATGGTTACAGTATAGGGTCAGGACTCAGGGTACAAAAATATAAGTACGGAAAATAAAATTAAAAATGAAAAAAAAACTCAAATAACAACATATATAACCATAATTATGTATTTTACATAATCAATATCTATAAATACACATTATATATATATATCTACAATACGTTACACACATATTATATACATTACAAAACCTATTTTGCTAAATGGAGTGCCAAACAATTCGTGTTTACCACAATCGTGAAATGGACTAGTACATTTGTTAAAATTCAATTTGCTGGATTTCAGAGAACTTAGAAAAAATAATCTTTTTTTTACTTCACTACAAGTTAGCGTTTGGCTGCAATCCCACCCAAGTGGTAAGTGATGATGCAGTCTAAGATCGTAACAAGCTAACCTGTAGGTATGACAGCTACCCCTAACCTACTTTCAAACTTTATCTTTTACGTCGAAAAAACAACTAATACTGGCAAACGTCAATGTTGTTGATAAACGAGAAAGATTACTTTGCCATTTTGTTTAGTTGTTTTGCAAGGTGTTGTCGTATTTAATAATCATCATCATTACAAGCGTATTATACGGTCACACAGAATTTCTAACTACCTTATTAAGAGTGCTGAATATTGGAGGTAAACTTAGCTTATCTTGTTTTAAATGCACGGTGACATATTTTTAGTCGGTATTCCCATTACATATTCCGAAGCTTGCGTTAAATGCACCCTTCCCTTCACAATAAAAAAGTACATTATTATACACTCCACGCATGCTTCAATGCAGTGGGCTCAATTCATTTGGGTGTTCCGGAGGTACGATGCTACATCTAACACGCACAAACAGGCACACACACGCACACATACACACACATACACACATATAAACACAGCCACACAAACACAAACACGCACAGGCACACACACACTTACACACACACACACACTCAGACACAACAACGTGTAAGTACACGCATGAACACACACACACACGCTCACACACAACCACGCGCACGCACACGCTTGAACACGCACAACCATGCGCACGCACACTTATGAACACACAGACACACACTCATCCCATACACACAGGCACGTCAACATTATAACACCCCGACGCAAAATCGACGGGAACTTACTGGCTTTACGATTAAAAGGGGATTACAACCTTACCCCATTGCACTTTTGGCGGTAATTCCATAATGATGGAGTAAACTAATAATCTAATTAACTTTTTCTATATTGCACAGTTCGTTCAAAAAATTTCGAAATTGATGCTCTACAGTTCGTTTCTCAGCACTCAAGTTGTTTTCACGCGTCACGGGCACTTTTATGAAAGCTTTTCTCATCTAATTCTGTGTGAACGACTTCTTAAGACGGATTACAAAGATAAGCCGCGCAAAAATCATAGGTTTCGGCCGTTTACCTTTTTCATCGTATACTTTGTAATATTATACGGTTTTTTATTACAGAATGACGATATGTTATAATATTAATAAATGTACATATATATATAATTTCCGCCTCGACGTTAATTAAAATCATTTATGATATCATATTATCCGCACATCTTAAAAACCATTGAAACGATAACATATTTAAAAATGTTATATTGAATATTTCAATAGCAATTATATATTAGTATCTATACTTGTAGATAATAAAGAAGAAAGATTTTTCGCTTACTTACATATTTGTAATTGATAAACTTTGAAACTATATTTTATCCCGCAGTAGCACAGGCTATATTGAATTTCAGTGATATTAAAATTCCAGCCTGCAATAGTATTTGTACCGGTCAGAAGAAAAAACGTTTGCGTTTTATCCGCCTGAGTTTTCATAATGGCCAGTCATACAAACATACTATGTTTTACAAAAATACTGCTCTTAAGTAGAGTTAAAAAAAGCGGGAGACCATATATATCTCTTTTAATTATACCACAAAAACGAATTTTATGATTAAAATGTGATTTTAAATCGTCATTTTAGCCATAAAACATTAATCCTTAAAATAAAGTGTTTAATGAGGTAATCTGAGGGAATCTGAGTATATAAAACTCACCCTTTACAGAATGGTATTTGGTCCAATCGCTTAGGAGATGATCATAAATTAATATCATCACGCGTACGGGAGGGAATTACGCGAATTAAGTCGCAGACAACAACGAAGTTTATTTCAGCAATTTAAATATAAACTGAGCGCTAGAAAAAGTGACAGAGTGGATGTCGGGTATAGTCAAGGTTGGTCCGATCCCTCCATCAATGTCAATACTAATTAATTTACCCCCACAAGTGAACTTCACACGAGGGATAAGGGCCAAATTAGAGCGATAACTCGATTTGCTCATTCAGTTTAAACCCGCGGTGGTAAATTCTCTAATTATATGGGAATAGGTATTTATGATACAAGTGCTCAAAGTTACTTAACTTTAAGGTAACTTTAATCCTGTAGTTTTAAATAGCGCCGAGAGTTTGCCTATTGCAAACGTATATTAATTATTAGCGACCGACGGCTTCACATGGGTGCAATGTAGGGCAGTTTGGAGTGATTAATAATACAATTCCGTGGTACATTAATTTAATCTATCTCGTAAATTTAAGCACCGTTTGCAATCTAAGAGCACAAAAATATATTTGTTACGACATCACATTACAAATCTTAGAATTTTTTTTCTTTTGTCGTCTATGATAAGCATGTTAACTACATATAAACCTTCCTCTTGAATCACTCTATCTAGTGCTGAAAACTGCCTTAAAATCCGTAGCATAATTTAAAAGATTTAAGTGTACAAAGAGCAGGAGCTGCTTGGATTTATAATATGTGAAGAACTAATACTTACCTACTTACAGTCCATATATTTTTCTGTGCTATCAATCTATGTTTTACGCACAATTTATGTCTAAATCTATTTTTATTTTTTAATTAAATCTATTTCCATAATCTGTGCGATAAAAATATATTACCTAACAAAGGTATATATTACCTAAGGCTGACTTTATTTATCTTTATCAGCCTAACCATTATGTATAACCCTATCCACACCTCCCCGAAGACCACGCTCAAAGACGTTGCCCCAAACCTAAGTTTGCATAAACGGAATTTTATAACAAAACATAATTTTAATACAGTATGGAGGTATTTTTTTAAATGTACGAAAAGATAGGGATTTTTATTTAAAGACCATCCAGTTATTATGAAAAATATTTAAAACTAAATTTATAGCCAATATTCATTTATGGTCAGGGCCTAAATCTCTAGGCTATATTGGTGCTAGTTTTGTTGTGCATAAATCTCTGAACTTAAAAAGTTTATGGGTCTTAAGGTACTGCTGTTGTGTGTGTGTGTGTTGTGGAAAGATAGAACTATTTGTGAAGTTATCAATTTAGTTTAGCGATTTAATTGTACAACAGAACTGGCAACTCTTGAAATGCCGTTTGGTTAAAAGGTAATATATGTATTTTTTTTTATCCGGTCACCAGCCCGGATGAAAATTACAGTCATAGTTTTTGTTTCAGTCAGTATCTGTGACGGTGTCTGTGTTGACGCTGACCTTTATCTCCGTGGACCGTTGGTACGCTATCTGTTTCCCGCTCAAGTTCAAATCAACTACCAGTCGCGCCAAGACCGCTATTCTGATCATTTGGGTGCTTTCTCTGTTATTCAGTAAGTACATTCTAATGAATGACATTTTTGATATTATATTATTGTAAGCCGTGTTGGTCATTGAGGTCCCAACGTGGGGTAGCGACCCTGCTCTGGAAATTGCCATTTTGATAGACATTTGGTAGACCGACGTTAAAACGAGTCGCAGGGAGTTACTGTATACAAGCGCAATACCATAGATAGTAGAAATCCCCACAAAAGAGCACATTATCCAGCAGTTGACGTCATGTGGTTGAGATGATGATGATAATGACGATCATGAGTATTCGACGTCGTAGGAAAAGATAAAATAAAATGGATTGATTAGCAATATTAGCAATAATCAAAGCGAGATTTTATGCCTACGTATCTAGAAAAGTTTTTAAAAATCAAAAAAGCCTTGGTCAATGAAATGCTCGACAGCATTTTCTTGAGTATAGGTATTGTTAACATTTTTATATATCGGCCAATAGTATAATACAACACCTTTAGGAATTACAGATAAGTTGTCAATATGATACATTATTTTTTTGTGTATTTCTCCGTTGCTTAGGAACTTCACGTTAATTTATCGCCATTCTACAGCGAGACGCAACCTTGAGCGGTAAAGATGTTACTGCTCACGCAGACATCCTACCATCTCATCAAAATGTTTTTTATCCATGTTTCTGTTACGATATGCGAAGCTGTGGGAGCCCTTCCGGCATCTATATTTCCTGCCACGTATTACTTGAGTACCTAGGCAAGAAGTGAAGTAGATTTAAATTCATTCTATTTGCCTTGCATTAGGCAAGCTAGCTTTTACAAAACAGCGATTTGAGTGTTTATTTTTATACCACAATGTAAGCTTTTAAGATGGTCCCAGTCAAAATACATCACTGGAGCCTTAAATTTATAATTATATAATCTGAAAACGAATAATAAATCCAGAATTTTGTGAACAGAAGATGTGGACAGTCGTCTGTCATTGATTTTGGATTTGGATGAATGTTTTTACCAAAGTTTTTGTTGTTACACTGTAATTTTAGTTTCAAATAATAAAGAAAGAATTAAGTGTCTAAATTTAAGCCAGAACATTCGGTTGGGACTTTAAATATATTCCTTATTTTTATTTCTATCAACTCATAGTTGGATGACCTCAAGCTGTGACGAGTACAAAGAATTTAACGATTCTTGGATGTCCGCTGAACTGAAATGGGTCTGGCATTTGACAACAGCGATCGGTATCTCTATTCCTCTGGAAATGTAAATTTGTGATACCCTTTTAACATTTGTATGCAAAGAAATTTGTCAAAACCTCTAAGTGAGATAGCTGCATTATAATATTCACAACTGGTCATAGAACTCTTGTCGACGGTTTTCTACAACATTTCGTGCATCTTATTACTAGCTATGTGACACATTTAAAGTAAGTCTAACATTATGTATTAGGTATGCTTCATAGATCAATCAATTTCAGTTTGTTGATTCATAAAAATATTCATCCTCATCTAAGTGCCCATAGCACACGCTACGCTAACGTTGGGGCTAGAAGGCGTTTGGCGTTTGTGTTGTCGTAGTTTATATATATATATATATATATATATATATATGTAGGTAACTATTTTATATATACACTAGCCGTTTCCAGCCCGCTTCGCTGGGCGAATTGAAAAAGGAAATAAATTACATTTTATGTTTCATTTTTATTTATTTTTTTCATATTTTTATTATTCTCCTTTTTTTATTTTTGTATGAACATAAATAGGCCCCGCGGATAGAACTGTAAGCATCGATATTGTTTAGACTTACTCAAATTCCAAATTCCATCGATTTAGCCTGTATCTTTCATCCAGGTGATTTTTCTCACTAATATTCATTGTAACTTTCAATGTGCAATCATTATACCATTTCCGTGCCTTTCTTCCAAAAATTAATAATAATTTATATGAAGAAAAAAATTTGAAATGAGCATTGAAAGTTTAAGTTAAAGTCATTGCAAGTCTCATATGTGAAGTTGCTATCTGTCTAGGTTCTAGTGCGACGAATTTTCTGTTAACTTTAATTTTCTCCGCGTGACATCAATTTTTTATAGAAAATTAATTGTGCATGTTTTTTATTAATTCTATTGGAATAAGTAACTAAATTTCTTTTCCACATCTCATGTGCTTGGAAAATGCATTCATTTTAATCTGTTACATTTCCGCGATCCCGCAATAAAAGAATTCGTCGGTTATGTAGTCTGCAAAAGTAAAATAAATGTAAAATTCTTAGTCCGTTGATTGGATAGCTACATGTAAAGTTAAGTTATTGAAACCTCTCAATGACTTTTTCTCCGCTGCCAAAAAGACGATTGTTGTAAGGAAATACACGAATATCCCTACATAAACGAAGATCCCCACCAAATTTGGAGTCTGTAGAAGTTACAGGTTAGAAATAAAAATTTTAGATTTAAACACCCACCCCCGCAATTCCTGTCGGAAATAGACTTTATTGAAATCCATTTTGAAATGTTCTTTATGTGAATAATAAAAGATTCCTACCATATTTAGAATTTTTAGAAGCTATATTTCGAAATTGAATTTTTTTATTGTTAACACCCACCCCCGCGAACCTTATTGGAGGTGATTCATTGTAAAATCCGCTCTGAGATCATTTTTATATTACATATAGAACACTCTCACTAAATTTGGAGTCTATAGGAGCTATCGCTTGGAAATAGAAAATTTTCATTGTTAACGCCCCCGCAATCTTCTTTGGGGTGGGATATCGTAATATTTGTTCATAAATCACTTATAGAAAATTCCTACAAAATTTGGAGCTTGTAGCTGGAAAATTAAAAATATTAATTGTTAATACCCACCCCCGCAACCCCCTGTGGGGTGAGCTATCGTAAAATTCGTTCATAGCCTATTTCTACACCGCTTACAGAAGATTCCTACCAAATTTGAAGTCTATAGGAGCTATAGTTTAAAAACGGGAATTGTTCATTGTTAACTTGTGGGAATGAATTTCTTAAAATCTATTCATAGCTGACCTCTACATAGCAAAAGTAATATTCCTACCAAGTTTCACGTTTCTAAGTCTTATGGTTCCCGAGATTTCGTGGTGAGTGACTATATAGATGGGAATTCTTCGATTATCATCGAAATTTTTAACTTTTTATCGGGCTTTTTTAAAATTTTCTTACATACAAAACTTTCTCCTGACAATTCTGATGATAAAAAAAAGCCCAATTGGTCCAGCCGTTCTCCACTACCGTGAGTAGATTCTTAGCTGAATGTAAAAAACCATAATCCGTTTAATACACTCTGTTGAAATCCATGAAAACAAAAGAATCAAGAGAAAATGCTTATCTTTTGTTTTTATTAGCGGGATAAATGTTCATAAAAGTAAAACAGCAATAAAAAAATGAAGGAATGTTGGAATTCAAAAAATAGATAGCCATAAACCATCTAGGAAAAATTTCGCATCGAATGGTGGTAGTTTCATGTCGATACGATCAGTGGTTTAGGCGTGATTGAGCCTCAAACGAAGACCATTTTCATTACATATATATAGATATTATATATAAAGCGATGCAGGTTCGAAGATCTTAAGGTTTAACATGGGGTTTCTAAAACATTCCCTGTCTTACATTGATGCAAAGGTTAATAAGGTTTGAATTTAAGAGATTTATTATTTCATTTGATGTTCTTTTCATTTGAAAACCTTCTTAGTTAAAGTTGACACTAACGTAACTGTCTTCCTATAGCCCAATAGCACTGCGCCTTCCGGAGCAAGGACCATTCCATTACTTTCCATTACTTGGACTCCAACCACCTACATTTGCATTCAATTGAATGGTGCCTCTTAGAAACGGTGTCATGTTTGGATTCTATTCCAGAACGTTCCATACTAAAATGTGACCTAAAATGCCATGTGGCCGCTCCGTGCACTTTTCTATTTCTAGTTTTTGCAATTCTTGTTGCCTAAATGAAATCCGAATAAAAAATTTACAACCTTATCTAGAAATAAAGCGTAACTTAGGCACTTTTTCTGTCGATTTAATTTGACCTAATCTTGTTCAGTGGGTGACTGTTTTGGCAGTATTTTGGTAGCAAATAACATATTTATTTTAGATAATTTTATATATATTTTATTAAAAGCAACTTCAGCTTCGAAGCTCGTCAGCAGCTTCATTAATCTTAAAAATCTCACACAGACATCACTGTTGATCATGAAAAGAGAAATTCTAAATATTGCTTCACAACATATAAATAACCAAAAGTAATTAGTGGTAGAGCTTTTTGTGACATAGCTCTTCCTGGTAAGAACTACCGCCATGCTTATTTCTGCCGCAGTGCAGCATTGTTGCACTGTGTTCCGATCAGAAGGGCTTGGTTGTCCGATCTTGGTTGCCCTGTAATTACGGGTACATGAGGCTTAACTGGCCAGACACATGCTGTTCCTGGCATGCCCTACGAAATTTTGCTCCATTTATAGGCGGTGGTTTTCCGCTTTTCCACGTCAGGATTATAATGAAAATATTAATATCTACTGAAAATTCTGCTTATTAATTTTGTAGGTATCCTATACCTACGCCTCTGGTTTATATATACAGGGCGGCACTTCGTAGAACGTTTTACTTGCATGCCCTGCGAAGTGTTGCTGTTTATAGGCGATGGTTTTCCACTTACAATCAGGTACAGTTTTTGTCTGTTAATTATCTCTATAAAAAAGTATAACAACAAAAACTACAGAAATTATTATTTTATTTACACAGACATTTGTAACTATCATTATCTACCGACACTACGCTTATGAAAGACTTTATTTACACAAGGTCGTGTACATCTGTCATCGTCCCCGACGAATAGGATGAAAACCATTATCCTTTTTCCCTTTTACGATATGCAGTATAAAGCTATTTTTACGTATTCCAGAGAGCCGTTAAAGTTAAATGGGTCCGACACAGAACCTTAGTGACGAACGATTTCAGACCCCTCCAGTGAGATTAATAGTGATAGATGACAATAAAGCCTCGATCACATATTTTTAATTAAACCCCGACGCATAGTCATGGGTTTTTAATGTTTGACTGTTCTGCCTGTCTGTCAGTTAGTGTATGTACGTAAGGTATCGCCAGATTATCATGTATTATCAAGGCTTTCTTAACCAAATCATTATTCTTTAAACCCACTCTGGGTTTAAAGAACAATGATTTGGTGACCTTGACCATATTCGAAATAACTATGAGAACTTTTTTTAGATATAATTTACTTACTAATTAGCGGTCTCAATAAAAAATGTCTCAGTACACCAGATTCCGCCCGCGAATTTGTTCGCATTTTAAAAGTAGTAAGGCCCCTGTACTTACGAATATTTACATTTGTTAGTTAAGTACACCGCGTAAGTTTCGCTGAGTTTCTGTCGGCTTAGTTCTGGATATTATATGCCTTCCATTTGTACTACAAACGGACAGACTTGACGTTTCAAAAGAACTTATATTACTCAAAACAAACGAATTAAAAATTTTGAATTTTGAGATTTGCCGATTGTCGAAGCTTAGTAAGTAGTTAAGTTTAGTATCAAAAACAACATTGTCCAATTTTTACCAGATGTACCGGAATTTGTTGTCCTACAAGTACAACACAGGGTGCCGCTGAGGTTCAACGCGCAATACTTCATGCAGTGCACGTCTACATGGTCAGATGAAAGTGATCTCAAATGGCATATCATAAAGGCGCTATTCCTGTACACGTAAGTACAAACTTTTTCTTAAGTGCACGTGGCTTTCTAACAGCTCTACAGAAGAAACGTTATCTGAGACAATGAACGGAAGGATTAACGGATGGACAAAGATATTCATTTTTGCTTAGTTCTTCATATTCACTTCTGCATATTAATGTCAAATAGCCAGAATAAAAACTAGTAAAATAACTGTAGCAAAACTATTTTTTGGGCGAGATTAGGGTCTTTCCTTAAATATAATAGTGGTATAACACAATGTTTTTTTCAGTTTACATTGAGCCACGTCGTGCGAACCAGCTTATGAATTAGTTCGAACGAATACGAAATTAATCAGTGGCTTTAATACAAGATATGCTCTTACATTTGCAATCGAGGAGTCGTTTTCGCATATCAAACGTAACGCCAAATTGGAATAGACCTTATATTACTCGTTTTAGAGTTGCAATTTCTGTACTTCTGAATTTTGTTTTACAAACGTTTTGTCAAAAGCCCCAGCTTAAAAATTTTGGCTTTAGCAATAAAAATAAGATCCATTTTGCTCCAATTCCATGCTCCAAAACGACTCCTCGATTTCGAGCGAGGAAAATCTTGTTTATTACAATAATCTTGGTTGCAGTACGAAATAAGAAGGCTCGCAATCGTAGAGTCGCCTTCGAGTATCGAACGCTGGAACATCGGAGTATAATGGACCGGTTTTCCACCATTCCATTTTTAATGCCCAATTTTGTTGACAATTCTGCAGCTAGAGCTTTTTGTCCGAAAATTTTATAAAAAAATCTGTAGTACAAACCCAATACGAGTGATATCCTTATATCACCCTCTTTGCAATAACGATATATATTTTTTCTGTGCGGGTAAACGTCTTTCTATTTCATTAAAAAATATCCATTGGTACGACTTCATTTAACAGTTACTTGTAAATAGGAGAGTCCCAGCTTTAAGTAATAAGTACTGATATTTAGATAAGTTTGTGCTAATTGGAAAACTTCACTATTATTAACTTTATTAGGGGTCATTCTCAAGATTGGTTTAAAAATATTAAATTAAACCTTAGGTAATTATTTCTATGACATTAGATAAATAGTTTTTTTAACTTAGATTAGGCAATCAAAAACTTTACTAATCATTTTGTTTTGAGGTGGACCGAAATCATTTGTCTTTGAGAGATTGAAACGTACCTACTTTAACTTCGCAAATATTTGGTAATTATAATAACTGCCTTATAGGTCTGATGGTTCTCATAATAAATTTGAAACCATCTCGGCCTTGGGTGCGACAAATATTAAATCAGAAAATGTAACAGTCAACAGATAGTGCATACTCAAAATATCACTTTACAAGACACAATTCCAATGTTGATGATGCTCGGTATCGGATTGTAACCTTTTGGTTCAGTATAAAAAAAGTACACCGCACAAATTAGTTTGTGCGTCGATTTTTGGGGTTTCAAGAATCGCATAGGAACCATATACTTTCCTGAGAATGTTAACTTTCGCTGCCAAGCCGTACATAAGTTAAAAATTTAATCGATCTGTAAGTAACGGTTTTTTACCTGATAAAAAGTAACTACTAGATATCTCAACCTATCGCAAGCTATTTGATTCAGATTTCGTAAAGAACGTGGCAGTGGTTAATTATTTTATTTTTCTGCAGATTCCCACTTTTCCTGATGATGATAGCGTACTGCCAAATCGTGCGAGTGCTGTGGAGGTCGGACAATATTCCTGGTCACACAGAATCAAACAAATTATGCCCGCCGACTAGTGGACAAAATAATTGTAAGATCATTTTAAGTTTCTTTTTTAATAGTTTTATACTCACTCGTCTGCCGATTTTTTTTATTTTTAGCATACTAATTATTAAAAACGTTTGTGCATTATTTTTTTAGCCGACTTCTAGCACACTTATTATGGATGCAAGTAACCGAATTTGGCAACAATAATTCTACTGCTTCTCCATTTTTAATGTTTAGCCCACTGTTTGTAGGAAAATTTAAAATGATAAAGCTTCAAACAGTCGTGGTAAGACATAGTTGTGATACTTTAAGCTTCACCAAAAACCGACCAAAGCTTTCTATCATAAAAAAGCAGGGGAAATCGAAATATAAATATTTATTTCTTTAAAAAAATCCTTACCGACCTATTGGGGAAAAAACCTATTTTTGTTTGATTAAAGAAAGAAATACTAACGTCTTTATTTGATCACTCGAGTCTATGGCGTCACACAGTTTTACGAGTAAATATAATAGCGCTTTAGCGCTATGATGTCCATTAATAAATTATGTTTGTATGGAAAGGGTCTGTGACATACAGCCACGGTAACAGATATCGTAATTAGTGTATTGAGTAACATGATATCAGTTTTAAGGTCACTTTGAAAACAGCGGTATATTTTCATTACAGTTATTCGACCCGATGGTAAACATCAGCTTAATTCCCACGCATACGTTTAAATCCCTAGGCTAGATATGTCCATTATTCAGATGCTCTGAAGACTTTTCAGCCTTTAGAGATTGAATACAGACTGTATTGAACCTTAAAAAAGATTGATTAAACCCAATTTACCTACTTCATCGCTTGCTTTTCAGTAGATGTTTTAAAAGACGAGTGGTGAACTTTACCGAAAAGAAAGCTTATTTGTATATGAAACGTGGGCAGCACTCTTATTCCTTTTAAAGTTGATACAAGTCTGCAAATGTTCGTACACGTCATTCTTATTTTCATCATGATCAATATTGCTTTTATGAACCTGGTCTGCTTTAAAAGAACGATAGAACTCTATTATTTAAACTTGTTTTAACAAATCAACCTATTAAATCAGTTTTGCGTTTTGATCAACCCATTCGCATTTTTGATATTTTATATTTGTTATTCATGACAGCTCGACGTTGACGATTTTAAGTACGTGAAAATGGGATTTAGTGGCACTTCCAAGTTTTAACGGGACACAAATCAGCTGCAGGAGAGTGTATGAAAACGGTTATATAATAACAAAGTGTCAAGCTATTCATTGTGTAACAAAGTGGCCCCTTTTAGGGCTTTTGTAAACGTGATATGGGTTTTAATTAGCGGCAACAAAGTGTCCGTTTAATTAACATTTTGCATTACCATGGTAAAGCGGTGATAGCTCAGTGGGTAGAACTTTGACTTCGAGGGGCCGAGTTCAAAATTCAGCACGCACCTCTAACTTTTCGACGTTATGTGCATTTAAGGAAATCCAAACATCACTTGCTTCAACGGTGAAGAAAAACATCGTAAGGAAACCTACATGCCCGAGCTCTTCATAATGTTCTCAATGGTGTGTGGAGTCCACCGATTCGCCCTGGGCCAGCGTGGTGGACTACGGCCTTACAACCCCTTCTCATTGTGGGAGGAGACCCGTGCCCTGTAGTAGGCTGATGATGGGTTGATATGGTGATGATGATGAAGGTAATTATCATCATCCATGGTAGTAAAATATTTGCGATTTTCTTGCGTAATGTATTTGTTTTTCACAGATCTTAACAGTTTCCCCTATACCTAGTGACCAACTAATAATATGTTGAATTTTTAAGTCTTCAAATGTAAGTTTGCAATCAACATAACTCGGAGAGTTCGTAAATTTATATATAATAATCAAGTGTGAAGTTAATCATTAGGTAACATAGTGACCTACTTAACATGTTCGCAAACGTGATATGGGTTATATTTAACGGAACAGTGTCAGTTATATTAACAATTTTAATTATCATATAAGTGAATTATTTGCGATTTTCATGCGTAATGTATCTGTTTGCCACGGATCGAAATAGTTTCCCCGCAAAACTAGTGACCGACTTATAATTTGTTAATATTTTAATTCTTTAAATGTATGACTACAATCATCTAACTAAGAATGTTTGTGACTGGCTATATCTATAATAAATATATATATAATAAAGTCTGCAGCTATTCATTGGGTGTCACCCAGTGGCCTGTCTAGAATGTTTGTGAACGTGATATGGGTTTTAATTAATGGCAGCACCGTGTCTCTTTATTTAACTAACATTTTTTTTTCTATCATTTATAAATTTTTAAATTCTTATCAAAGCTTAAAAAACACTATTAAAAATTTATAAGAATAAACATCCACCTCCACTTGCGGGGCTTTTGAATGCCCAATCAACCGACGTCCTCGATCAGGGTTCCAGAGTGAGAAACCTCGACAAAATACGCACCCGTTTCAAGGACTACTGCTTTCTGTATTTTTTTACCCTTGATCAAACAACTTAAGAAAGCTTCTTAAGATGTTGGTCGAAGATTTTCGCGAGAAGACCATTGACTGAAACGGCGATCGAAAAGGAAGAGGCCTTTAGTCCAACAGTGGACTTTTATAGACGATTAATGAAGTGATGCAGTCATGCGAGTATCCAAGGAATTAACACTTGAATACCGTCTAAAAACAATCCCTATCCCTATCCCTATCCCTACTAATATTATAAATGCCAATGTAAGTTTGTTTGTTACACTTTCACGCAAAAACTACTAAACTGATTATCATGAAACTTTGTGCACATAATCTTGGAAGTGTTAGAAATAATATAGGATACTTTTATCCCGACATTAAGCTCGGTTCCTTTGGGAGGGGGGATGAAAGTGTTTGACGATTTTACACCATAACTCCGACAAATTATAATCGATTTAAATAATTATTTTTGTACTATAGAGGTTATAATATGTGTCAAACTTTGTGTAGATCTGATGAATGTGGCTGGAGATAGAGGACGGAATTCATCAGTGTACAGTAGCAAACCCCTCATTTCCTCATTTAAGGCTTAGCGATACTGAATACTTTAAAAAACAAAATCAAACGCAGACGAAGTCACGGGCAACAGCTAGTATAATATAAGTTCCAGAGACACTCATATGTCCAATTAACGCTTCTAATGGGGACAAAATCTAAGCTGTCATTTATATGGGAACAGACAGTCTAGTGTTAATAAGGGTTATATTATTATAAATGTGAAGCTATTTATTCGGTTATCATCATCATCATCATATCAACACCTTACCGGCCACTATAGGGCACGGGTCTCCTTCGACAATAAGAAGGTACCTTTATTTGACCTATACCAAAATAAATTCATCTTACTCAGTTTGCAGCGACCCTGCTTTCTGAGCCCAAGGCCGTGGGTTCGATTCCCACAACTGGAAAGCATGAATTTTTTTCAGTGTCTTAGTGTATATGAACACCCAGACACTGAAAAACATATATATTCTAAGTATTTATGTATATAATTCATAAAAATATTCATCAGGCATCTTAGTACCCATAACACAAGCTACGCTTACTTTGGGGCTAGATGGCGACGTGTGTATTGTCGTTGTATATTTATTTATATGTTCACATTTACAATGGTACATAAATAATAAATAAATTAGGGGTTAAGGCTATAGTCCACCACGCTGGCCGAGTGCGGATGGGTGGACTCCACACACCTTTAAGAAAATTATGGAGAACTCTCATGCATGCATGTTTCCTTACGATGTTTTCCTTAACCGTGATATTTTAATTGTTTAAAACGCACATAACTTGGAAAAGTTCCAAGTGCGTACTGGGATTCGAACTCATCCCCTGGGCTATCACCGCTTCGTATTCAGTAATAAAGTGGTATAATTAGGGTGCCTGGAAACTTGTTATGAGTTTATAATATCGGCAGCAGAGCGTCCGTTTAATTATAATTTTTCATTATCACATAGAAGTAGATTAGTTACGATTTGTTGCGAAATATTTTTGATTGCTTCAGTTATATAGATGGAAATGGTTTATATAGGGCTAGCGCACACTGCGTGTAATTTTTTTATTATTCCAGCACAAGTTAGCCCTTGACTGCCATTTCACCTACCACCACCTCGCCTGGTGGTGAGTAATGACAATACACTTGTCACAAGGCAGGATGACAGTTAGATTGAATCCAATAGGTACCCTCATCGGTTTCTACGTGGCATCATACCGGAACGCTAAATCGCTTGATGGCACGTGTTTTTCGCCAGGGTGGTGATTAAGAGCGAACCTATCAGAAATTATAAATTCCGGAATTGCCTTGCCAGCAATCGACTCTGGGACCTCCCGCGGTACACTACACCAGGGAAATTGTCAAAAACCAGGATAAAAATATTTCAAAAGTGCATAATTTTGACTATTTGAATAAAGAGAGTTTTATTTGATTTACTCAGCTGATAATTTTTTTTTATTCGGTAAACTGAATTGCTTAGCATGGCATCTAGTGGCAGCCTTCGCCTTTTACCAGATCAAATTTAGAAAATATAAGTTACCAAATATCCTAGAATCGAACCTAGTATCCCTTCTTTATAAGGCCAAAACACTCACTTCTGCGACAGAAATTATTAAATGGCCTCGTACGGAACGAGCCGATGCATGTATTATTCCGACCGAGCCTTATTTTGATTTAACAAAAAGATCAACACTGTCCATATGAAATCTAATCCTGAATATTATTCGTTAATAAAACTATATTTAAATTAATTTCCTATTATTATCTTAACAATGTGTAAAAAAATATAAACGACCGTGACAGAACTCGAACCTGCAATCTTCGGATCCGAAGTCCGACGCCTTATCCATTAGGCCACACGGTCTCACATATTACATGTCGAATTTATAAAACAGTCGCTTTACTAGTCCAGCTCTCATTGTAAAAATGACGTTTCTAGCTTCACAAAGAGCTTCACAAGCAAGCTGCCCATCTTGCTTATTAGAAATTGACGAGTTTCTATTATTGTTCTAGAACGTTTTAAAAAGTGTTGAATTTCACTCATACACGACTTTCAAATTCTCATTTGATTGCAACAGTTTGCATTGTAGTTTCATAATTCATAGAATATTAACAGCATCGTCGGTTTTAGTTAACTCTACATTTTTGTTTTGAAAATTTTCATTGCTTTCAAATGTTTTGCATGCTTCAGCTTCCACAATTCAAAGAACATAAACAGTCCAGTTACCATTATTTGCTATCTCTGAAATTTCTCCACCCAATGCTGGAATTGCTACATTGCTCTTGTAATAGAATTTCTATTTGTCGAAAGTATTTGCTTTCGCAATGCTTGTTGTTGTCGGATTTGCTTGGGGTATCGGAATTGTATCCAATTAAAATCTAGTTTTAGTCCTGTTATTCGGTTCCAACGGAATATAAAATTGGTAAACTATACAATTTAATTTTGATGTTTTATTACAAAATAATTCGAGAAAATGATTCAGTGGAGGTTATGTAACGACCCACTTATACTATATACTGTACATATAATACGACAGTACACACATCGCCAACTAGCCAGTATGCGTAGCTTGCGTTATGGGTGCTAAGATGACTGATGAATGTTTTTATGAATAATATACATAAATACTTATAATATACTTATTACACAAACATTTTCCAGTTGTGGGAATCGAACCCATGGCCTTAGACTAGTAAGCAGGGTCGCTACCCACTCAATCAGCCGTCTAAACTATGGCGCAGTGGTGACCATTGTGCGAGTGGTTTTATTAATAGGTGCCGAGTTTCGCTTCTAAGTTATTTGGTAAAACAGAATTCTCTAAATAGTTATGGTAGGATACGAAGGGTAGGCCGCGGCTCATAAAAAATAACGTGTCTACATCTAAGGTTTTGAAGTAAACTATTGCGTTAAACATAACCAACCAGTTACCGGCCCACTAAAAGAAAGGGGTCTTCTCTCAGAATAAGAACGCTCTTGGCCAGCGTGGTGAATTACGACCTAAATTATTCTCAATCTGAGAGACCCGTAGAACCTCTAACGGCCGGCAAAGGGCTTATGATGATGATAATAGGTTGGTTAACTTAAGATTATAAGATTTGGTTACGAACGAAAGAGCCAATAACAATCCCGGCTTTTTAAATTGTTTTTCTTTTGTTCAGGGCTAGCAGCCAGTCGACGCACTACGCCTTCAATCCACGCCAATGCGTCCACAGAAGGGCAACTCCGGTCCCGGCGTAAGGCAGCTAAGATGCTAGTAGCAGTGGTCATTATGTTTGCGGTTTGCTACTTCCCTGTGCATCTATTGTCGGTACTCAGGTACGTTCGATCGTCATTATAGTCTCGGAAATAATGTTACAAGTAAACCACTAACAGACACTATCCAACTCTGCATACATGTTGAAATCTATACCTGTATTACGTAGAAACCTTGATTGACGTGATTATTTCAGGCTTCCTTTACAATCAATCATGCCTTACAAGTTTGAGTAATAGATATAAATATAATAAATGTTACTCGCAAGTTCCGGTTACTTTTTTTACAATTTTATCCTGACTTGTTACTGAACTATAAACAGTAATGTAGAAACCTCTAACTCACTGGTTTTACATTCATAATGAAAATCAGAATAACTCTAACTGAGTATAATAAAAATCTCTGGTAAGTAAAGGTCGTGCCTTGGTTGTCGTACAAGGTGACTAAGGGAAAATGGCAGAGAACGGGCAGCAGCCTTCTCTGTTCTAATACTACAATCTACTGCCATTGGGAGAGGCCTTGAGTGAAACCCTCCCGCCGGGAGACCTTTGGTCCAACATAGTGGACTGTTATGGGCTATTTATAAAAAGTAACTAAACGCCCGGTTGCTCATTGCCTAGCCGCCATGCTTTATCTATACAAGAAATATGTGTGCACACGAATTCCCCACAATTCCACGCAGATACACTATAGCATTTATAATACTATTAGTACATAATTTTGACTATTACATCAAAGAAGCTGCATAACCGACCCTTTTTTTTATTTTATTAGAGTCGCCTACGTGGTCCAGCAAACTGAAATAATGACTTGCATCGCTTTGATCTCACACGTGATGTGCTACGCGAATTCCGCAGTCAATCCACTCATCTACAATTTTATGAGCGGTAAGTTTAATAAAACCATCTCCATCGCTAACTTCATCTATCATTGTATTATTTACCTATTTAATGAATTAGGTTACCATTACTATGCAGGATGTTAATTGACATTATACTGGTTTTCATATTAACTGAGTATTTAAAGTAAATGAAAAAGCAAAGCATTTCTCTTAATATCTTAAAGCAGTCACGAAACCTTTTGTGCGCAGTTTTTTTTGTTTTAAGGCAAGCTTTTGATAAAAACCCGATAATACGGTATCACGTCGGACGTCACTATCAGGTCTGGTAACCTTCATGATAACCATATCTCATTTCGAGTTTTACAATAATTATAAAGTTAATTTTAAAGAATGTCTACATCCATTTATGTACCTAAACTTTATACGAACAATATGATATTCCTTTCATATTATTGCAAAATCTTTGCCATACGTCATGATAGCGAATTCTGATCAGGAATCTATTCGTAACAAACCAAGAAATTGTTTGGTTTCTCATCTGAACGATTCAAACAAAACTCTTTGTCTGTGAATATAAAGTAAGAAAATGATGTAGTTAAAACTGAATAACTTATAGTTATTGCACAAAAAAATTGACATTGCTGCAAGCGTTTTCTAATGATACTGAACAACAATGTTATACTTTCCGAAACAACATAATAAAACATCTTGGAATGTTAAAACATCAAACTATATTTTAAGTTTTACGAGTACGGTTCAGGAACACACCCATAAACTTTTATCATGTCATATATAAATTACCATGACATGAAACAGACAGTCAACAATAAAGGCAAGTAGGCTTTTTATCAGTGTCAAGACGCGTGTTTTCTTAGCTCTGTTACTTCATACTAGGCGTGCCTGAATTTGGTTCGAATCAAATATTCTAAGAATTTGATTTCACTCGCCTCGATTAATTCAAAGTTTTGAACATTTCTTTTTCATACTCCGTCGAGCCTACTCTCAGATATTTGGTTTTTTCCATCTGACTTCTAATTGGTTCTATTTAATTAAGGAACATCTTAGTATTTTTAAAGAACAAAATAGCCAGAGGACTCATTCACTTGTAATAATAACATATAGTGTTTTTTGAATTTGAATTTGAATTTGAAATGGTATATTATTCTATGTATTAGTATCGTAGAAAGACAAAATGACTCAAAGAAACATAACCGTAACTAGTTTCAAAATAAACAATATTTATATTTATTAATATTAAGCCGGTTTCATGCGTTCAAATTAATTTGTAATTTGGGTACAATATATCAAACCGCTCTTTAATCGATTTACGTACACTTGGTCAAAGAAAATAACAGACGCCTGCGCGCCACGCCGTGACTACTACTCATCGCATTGCTAAGTGCAAGACCGAAAACGAACTGTCAATCAACCCTGTTAACTCTTACATTTGGAAACCGCTCATTATAGGATTTAGATTTAATATTCTGATACCGTGCTCAAATATTTAACAATACAAATACTAAAGCAAAGTTTTCAGTAACGTTAACATTATTTAACATTATTCTGTCCTCAAAAAACACTAACCAGTACGAAAAATTGCTCGTTTTCAATCCGTGCAAAAAAGCCTCCTAAAGAATGACAAACAAAAAAATTTACGCATTATTAGCTGTAAAAAACGTCTGATTAGAAACATATTCAGCATATTTGAAAGCATAAAAAAGAGTATGTAAGGTATTTTAATATATTTCGTTACGATAATATTTCATGTGATTCTGATTTGAAAATGTGTTCACAAAATGGTTTTGATTTAGGTAAACAGAACAGAAGCTTCAGTTACAATTAGTCATAATATGTACTATTATATTATATTCTGTGGTAATAATAAAATAGAGAAGTCAGTATCTAAGTGAATATGATTAGCTACGGAAACCCGACCCTTCATTTCCTTTTTTGTTTCAATATACGTCACAGAAATATTTTGCTTGCAGGTTTCCCAGGGTTTTCAGGTTAGTGCATTCGGCCCCAAATGGTTTGATTATGATTTTCAAAGAATATCTGGCTTTTAAAAATATTGTGTTTGATATTGGGAACCGCATGCATTTATTTTTGTTATGTATCAAATTATTCGTATAACTCACCTGCACGATTATTTGTTTTATATCACAAATATATTATATCAATGGTGCAGCTTCCTTAAATGTTTTATATTATTATTAAACAGTGTCTGATTTTGTGTACACCCTCTAGTTGATCCTCAATTTTATAAGATTATCGAGAAAAAAAAATATTTTCCAAAAAGCTATTTAAAGTGGATTTGAAAATACTGCTACAATTAAGGTTGAAAATGTCTGATTCTGCACTTTTGCTCACATAACGCTAAATAAGAAAATCATCTAAACACAAGTGCTTAAAATCCACCAATTTTTCAATCTTTATCGCCACTTTAGAAGACGTAGTTTATACAGAAGCGGTGTCTTACCGAGATGAGGCGTGCGACTTACTTACATACCGAGCATTGAACTTGCGTTACTAATGAACATCTGCACCTCAAACCCACCTCTTTCTACTTCTATAAAAAGTGCGTCTTAAACATTCCTTAAGTCAAATGTGTCATTGACTTTATTTACAAATTTTTCGTATAAATAGAGTTTGGTAAACTGTTTTCATTTGTTACAGGAAAATTCCGGCGAGAGTTTCACAGATCCTATTTCAAGTGTTTATGCTGCTGTCTTGCTTCAGCCCCTGAGCAAAATGGAACTTCGTTTGCTCCCATCGGCAGTTCTCGAGCAGGTACAACCAGAACTATTGTCCGCAGAAATGATTCTTGTGTCAGCTACAGATTGACTCATCTTTCACCATCCAACCAAAACAACATCAATCGAGATGTAGTCCGAAATACAAATACCTCTTTTATAGAGAACATGAACGGCATTCGAAGACTTAAAGTGCGCGATGACCCGGTAAGTGAATCTGCTCGATTCACGTTAACCACGGATGTTAGGGATTGACAATTGGGCAGAGACCTCCTCGTGTACACAGATAGAAACCGTGACGGAATTGGCTATATAGCAAGAAGTACAAATAGCATTGATTGTAAGCCTTATTACGATTGTTTTAAAGGCCAAGGACCGAGTGGATGTGGTGCTAAGAAAGTGAGCTTCGATAAAATAGAACTTGAAAGACATAGTGATACATACGCTGACTATCGAGAATGCGATAATGAACTCAAAGAACTTTTCACTGTGGACGAAACAAAAAACGGGTTTAAATTTAAATTTAATCGTAGTCTTAATAGTTGTCAGATCAAGGAGAAAAGGAAAATAAAAACTGTGTTTTAAACATTAATTTATGACTGTATTAAGTTATTCATCGATGGTTGTAAATATTGAATGTCATATCCTTGTAAGCGTTTCCTTAATTATTACTAAAAAAAACAGACATTAAAAAAACAGGTAGGTAGGTTATCAAACCATATAATATATATAACATAAAATAAACATAAATGTATTTATTAATTTACTTATTTCTTAAGCTACATATTTCATTAATGAAAAAATAATAATTTATTATTTCTAAATACACATAAGAACCGATATACCTTCTAGATATAAAATACGAACCATACAATAAAGTTTTGCCCATAAGTATAAATGCCAAAATATATTTATTTTTTACAAGAGATCTTCACTTAGTAACATAATCATACGAATATATTCCCGAATTGTTGTACAATCCTGAAAAATATGAGATGACCAAACAAACCAAATAGTTTAATGATTCCCGCGCAGTAATAAGCTTACTGACCCGGTTCTGGTATAAAGTTAATCCGATTTGCTTCTTATCCGAGTTGTCTTCTTATAATCTGATTGCTCTTGATGAAACAAAAGCAATAAATAATTATTCTCGTCTAACAAAGGCAAGCTAACGTTGTCGACATTAATAAGACGATCAAGAATTATTGGTCTCAAGGAGATATGGCACTTGGCAGATACAAATTATACGCTACTTAGCCCCTAGGTGAGAAATTACACTGCGATATTAGACTCCGTCGTTACTTTTCTATACTATTACCCCCTTAATAAGGATTGGCAAGTTAAAGTGGCAGCGGGCGGGTCATGTCTGTCGTAGGACTGATGGCCATGGGGGCAGACACGTTCTGCAGTGAGACCACGAATCGGTAAGCGCACTGTAGGATGACCTCCAGTCCGCTGGACAGATGACCTTAAAAAGGTAGCTGGAAGCTTCTGGATGAGAAAGGCGAAAGACCGTGTGTGGTAGCGCGCTCTTGGAAAGGCCTATGTTCAGCAGTGGACGCTTGTGGGCTGTTGACTAATGATCAAGGGGTGCTTTGAGGATACTAGGGTTTGATTACTTGATTTTTAACACATAGATAAGATATTTGGTTTTACGACCCGTGACTTTGTCCGCGAGCTTCTGTTAACTCTCCGACAGAAGCTTTCAATTTCTATTTTACTTTTTATAAATATAGATAGTAACATTTTCACGGACCAAGCGTGCATGCTTGGTAAATAGAAAAACATATAAACACACCAAAACACACACACCTATAAACGAAGCAACACATCGCAGGGCATGTAAGGAGCACGCCTCACAAAGTGGCGCTCTGAGTCTATTAATCTCACGCGTAAGTGTTAATCGTAATTTACACTGGCCACCACGGCCTGTAGACGGAGCACAGCAAATTTGTTTTGTGGCAGAAAGAAGCATGTCGGTAGTTCTTCCCCGAACGAGCTCTGTCACAAAAAGCTTTACTACTACTGTATACCACGAACCACAGCATTGCGATATTACGTCATTGCTCAGCTTCTAAGGATTTTACCATGATTTCGAATAACTTATAACCTTTCTCAAGAGTTTTGCTACGAATTCCAAAACGCTTTTTTTCTTTCCGACTTGTGAATCATGAGAGAAGCGTATTCAAACGAAAACCACCCTTATTATTATAAAAAAATAAAGAAATTAAACGTTACACTGTATATAATTTTCTAATTGTAGTTGATTATAGAAAATTAAACTTTATGTTCTTTGTATATTGTGTAACTTCTTCAGCAAAGTAAAGCGTACTTTATTTTAATTATTTTACTTTAACTTAACAATTATATTACAAAGAGTTAGTTACTACTGCCCGGGGCACGCGAAACGGTTAAAGGCTAAATTCCGACTGGAAAAATCGGTATCCCATCCATTTACCGATTAAAGTCAACGTGGCTTAGCTATTAAGATTAACTGGCGTAGTTGGGCTACTCCAAAGAGTTTTGTAAAATATAACCACGAATATCCCCTCACTACAAAACAGTTGCAACTGTTGATGCTAAAATTAACTTTATGCCGTTTTATTACATGCTTGGGTGCCGACACTCAATACATTCTGTGTAAACAAGCCATTTCCTGTGTTCCCTGCGTTTACTAACACCTTAATTATAACGTGTTATATCCTATCTGAGCCACAGTGGCTTAGTGGTCAAAGCACTCGGGGTCGCAAGTTCGAATTATGGGAAAAAGTAAAAAAAAAATCTTAATGGTCCTTCTAGCCGAAGCCTTTGTAGGTACAAAGTTACAAACATCAATGCTTAGTTACTACTAGCAGATGAATTAACATGAAACAAAAAATAAAATAAACAATAAATCTTCGAAGTTGTAGGAAATGGGAGATATTTTATACATACAAAAGTAAAAGTTAGAAGTGTTACAAATAAAAAAAAAAATGTTATTTTGAAATAAGGGGGCGTCCATAAATTACGTGAGGTGTATATTCTTTTTTTTTTACCTCCCCCCCCTGGTGGCTCGTTTTACTCAACCTCCTCCCCCATCCCCCAATCTCAAGTGAGATTTTTCAAAATTTGTGTTTCTTAAGTAAACGCGTTGGATTGTTATTGTAAAAAGAAAAAAAATATTGCTTCGTGCTTTTATGTACTAGTTAAGACTAGTAAGATTATATCTTAAGCATGTACAACCTGTATTAAATGGACCAAAATAGTATAATGCTTTTTTTGTTTCAATCAGAAAAAAAAAATCGTGATATTTGCCGAGATCCTAACTCTCTAACGTTAGATTAGATGAGATTTGACTCGGCCCCCTCCCCCCCCTTAAACATCTCACGTATTTTATTTCTTATTAATTTTATTTTTACTTTAATTATTAATATTAATTTAATTCTAGCTCCTCCTCATTGTGGGAGGAGACCCGTGCCCTGTCGAGGGCCGGTAATGGACCATCATCTGATATGATGATGATGAATGATGATGATTAATTTTATATTCATTTTTATTAATGCAGTTAACTTAAAACGAATAGTTAACACACATACAAAACTTTAAGCTCTCTTCGTCTGTATTTAGCCCGGCATAATTTTCGACACAGGTGAACCGATTTTGATGGAACTTTCTCACTTAGGGTTTCTCACACACGGCGGGAAACAGAAAAAATAATCGGGGCTAACGAAGTCCTTGGCTACATAATGCTAATTAGTACATTACTATTGTAGCGTTGTCTATTATTCAAAGTTTCAAGTTTTTTTTTTTACTTAGAACTGACAAACATTGTATATAAATCATTAATAATAATATAAAAATGAAAACCTATTACCTTCTTAATTAAGTAAGTGCGTATAAATTATTACAGTAATCATATGTGTATCTTCTGTAAATACCAACTTTTTAACTATATTTTTATGTAAAGTAGAAACATTCTAAATGTGATTATTTATTGAAAAAGCTGTATACCTGTTTAAAGATCGTAAGAGTTTTGAAATAAATAAATATGATGAAATAATTTGCAATGCATTTCATTTAGCTTGATGACACAAAAATTATAAGATAACTTTATACATTAAGCCTTTAAATTATTAATTAATAAAAAAACAAATGATCTGTGGGGCATTTCCGTAAACGTTGTCAAATCATTAATTGATATTGTTGCACCCGATTTAGCCTTAATATTTAATAATTGTATAGATTGTGGTGTGTTTCCTGACTTAATGAAACTTAGTAAAATAGTTCCATTGTTTAAATCGGGTAGTACTTCTGACCCCACTAACTTTAGACCAGTATCCGTACTACCCACTTTCGGTAAAATCTTTGAAAAACTCATTTTAAATCAATTACTTTACCATTTTCATAAGTATAATTTACTTCATATTAAGCAATTTGGTTTCACACGGGGTCGCTCAACAATCGACGCAGGTGTTGAGCTAATACAAAACATATTTGAAGCCTGGGAGGAGTCACGTGATGCACTTGGTGTGTTCTGTGACTTATCTAAGGCGTTTGATTGTGTTCAACACGAAACGTTAGTTAGGAAACTACACCACTATGGAATTCAGGGTGTAGCTCTAGACTTAATGAGTAACTATCTACGCGATAGAATTCAGAAAGTCGACGTGAATGGAAAACGGTCTAATGGATCAGTTATGAAAATAGGTGTCCCACAGGGGTCTATATTAGGACCATTTCTGTTCCTTATTTACATTAATGACCTTCCTTACCTTGCCAAGGATAAACACGGGATAGTTCTGTTTGCCGATGATACATCACTGACTTTTAAAATAAATCGACGTGAACTAGCTTTTGACGACGTAAACAACTCTCTCGCTAAAGTGGTACAGTGGTTTGAAGCTAATAATTTGGTTCTTAACGGAAAAAAAACCAAGTGTATAAAATTCACTTTACCTAATGTTAAACACGTGAAAACCACTGTACTACTTAATAATGAGGAACTGAAACTGGAGGATACGACAGTTTTTCTAGGAATAACGTTAGATTCTAAACTTCAATGGGGCCCTCATGTAAATAATTTATCGAACAGGCTTAGTTCTGCTGCCTATGCGGTAAAGAAGATACGCCATATGACCGACGTAGAAACTGCGAGACTGGTATATTTTAGTTACTTTCACAGCATTATGTCATATGGAATTTTACTTTGGGGTAATGCTGCTGATATTAGCACTATTTTCGTGCTGCAGAAGAGGGCTGTTCGTTCTATCTACAAAATGGGTCCGAGAGAGTCATTGAGAGATAAATTTAAAGATTTTAAAATAATGACAGTGTATAGTCAGTACATATTTGAAAATTTAATGTACGTTCATAAAAACATTTCTAAATTTAAGAAAAAATGTGACTGCAATAATTTAAACATTAGAAGTAAGAATAAACTTACAGTGCAATATACTAGGTTACATAAAATTCATAATTCGTTTAAAGGAAATTGCATACAATTCTACAATAAACTACCAATTGTCATCTTGGAGATGTTTCTTAAAAAGTTCAAAGTTTGTATTAAACGTAAGCTTATAGAAAAGTCCTATTATAGTATAAAGGACTACGTAAACGATAAAAAAGCTTGGGTGTAAATTATTGCTCTAACCAGGTTGCTCTTCTAATAATTTAAAATGACATTGTGAGATGGTGATAACAAAAAAAAAAAAAAAACACCCGGCTAAGTTTGTTGTGGGCTTCTTCTTAGACCAGGACGCGTTTGGAACCCTCGTAGCTTTAGTTTTAAGTTTACGAATGTGGTTATCACCATCATCTCACTACCGTGTGGTTCTTATGTACGCATCAAAAGTGCCACCTGTGGGCCTACTTGAATAAAGATATTTTTGACTTTGACTTTGACTTTGACATTAATAATAAATTTCATTGGAGACCAACCTTATTCTATGTTAGAGAAGCGCGCGCAACCATTAGTAAATTCCCTCTTATCTGTTTTTCCGTACCAAGAGAAAGATAACTAAAACAAACAAAAGTTTTACTTACAAAAATGTATATAATATTTGAATAAATATGTACTGTTAATTCTATAATATAATTAATTTATAATTATATTTTTAATTTATATTAAATTTAGTTATTATAAGTTAGTTTAGTTATTTAATAGTAGTTATTATTGCACAAACCAAGGTTGACTGTAAGAGCTTAAAATTAATTTCGACTTTTGTACATTTTTTTAAGAAGTAAAAATAAATATATTTTTAATGATTAATGTAAAATAAGTATTTAAAAACCCGTTGCAGTAAACGGTACACATTTGATAGTTTATTATAATATTGACATAGATTTTACTTCAATGGAACTCAACGAACAGGTAAGTCACTCAGCAAGGGCGTTTTTGTACTCAGGTGCAATATGAAGGACTACATGGTAAGTATTAACATTCTTAAAATCAAGCAAACAATACGGTTTCTTGTCTTAAGCTTTTTCTTTAGTATTTGTTGTTAAAGTGACAATAGAAATCTGTGATGCTTTTTGCTCTCTACCAGTCGGTAGGTTTCATGAGTGACAAATGGACAGAACAAACCGACAGCTGAGGCTTAGAAATAGAATCCCTTAGGCATTATGGAATATGGAATAATAAAAATGGATCTAACCGGAGCCGTATGCGTTGTTCAAATGGCGCATGATTTCATATTTGGACGTCAGAACAGATTTTAGAAGAACTAGCGACTATTTAATCTTGCATTAAAATAAAATCATAGGATTTTGTAAATAGGACATTATGTTTCTAAGCGATCGTGATAAAAAGTTATATAGAATATCATATAGAGCTTAATATTATTATTTTTAACAAAAGCCTAACACCAAAAACCTTTTATCAAAATATCGTTTCTATTAATTACCTTTTCAAAATTCCCACCTTCTTTTTCTCGCTAATAATTTTACCTAGAAACGGATTCACTTGCAGGATACTTTCAATACCACGTATTGCCAATATAAAATGTTTATAATAACTTGCTTCACATAATATGTGCTGCTGTCCTTTTGAACACAGACTAAAGAAATACGAATAATTGAGCTATTCTGACACAAAATCATTTTTTTAACAAAGGCTTAGGTTAGGCAACGATTACATAAATAAATTTACGGTTAAATAAATTTACGTAATTTTAAATTTACGGTGAACATATTGATTTTTATAGAAAAACAAAAAAGGTCAATCGAGTAATTCCTTGCTCTCTTATTGCGTAAAGCAGATAAAAAACATATACTCTGCATCAAATAACTTCTTTTTAAATCATCATAAAGTGTCCAAAACTAGAATTTTTGATGAAATTTTTAGACGACTGTACCTTTACTGCATTCTCCATAAGCTTTATTACACGTTATAATTGTATCAATAGCTTTTATAACCGCTTACCCGGATATTTAAATTTTGTTACTGTTGGTACTTTGGATGATTGAAAAAGTTTTCATTGACTTCCTTATTCCATTAATTAAAAACTTTGCATATGTACAGAATTGTAATCATGTTATGTTGATTTGAAAATAATGAACTAGTAATCTAAAAAAAAAGGAAACACACTTCTTTTAGAAAACAAAAAAACAACAATTTATTTTACCAATATTGGAGTTTTACAAAGATAATTACGTAAGGCCAACGGTCGGTCGTACAAAATATGCCAAAACAAAAATATAAGTCTATCTTCAAATTTTTAAAACACTTCATGTACCGCACCCCCATAACGTGGGAAGACGAATAATACATATTTCTTACAAAAAATAAGTTAATTAAGCAATCCCAAACAAAACAATCTAATAATTTTGTATAATACACAATGTAACTGGTACTATTTGTTCATCATTTACCACCAGGTGAAACTGCAGTCAATTAATATGATAATGCGATCGAAGATTTTAACCGATTCCGAGGTATGGCAATTATTTAAGCCTTAATCGGTTTCTACGTTTTATATCTCCATTTTGTCGAAATTTTGCTAAGGGCTTTAGCTTGCATTCTGGAGAGCAAAAACAAGTCATCCACGGTCACACATTTTTGTAGAATTAAAAGATTAAGTTATCGGAAATTTTGTATGGCGATTTAGTCCACCACAAACAAGCAACTGTCAGTAAAGTTACTGAATGGAGGCCTGAAATATTGACCACACCCCAGAATGCTTTATCAGAAAGTATTTGAAATCTGATAGTAAAGCTCGATATAAGTACTATTTAGTAACTGTTATCTAATAACTGCAAACCAGGATGAAAACTGTTCATGCCAGCTCAAACAGTTCCCACATGGATCATTATTATACAGCGGCATTTCTGCAATATTACATTTGAAATTCACTTGTATGCTTACTGTGGCGGACGGAGAAGTCTCTTTTGAACAACTTTATTTAAATTAGGCAAGTATTGTGTTACCGTGGGATTAATGTTTGAGCAATTATTCGCCTCAACCTTGGTATGTGCGCTATCAATTTCAGGAGTGTTAATGGTTAATTATAATAATTTATAAATAAGAAAAAAATTCAAAACATCTGACTTTCAATATAGTTCACATTATTCTACTAGTCAAGCTTTATGGGTATCAAATGAAATATGGAGGGATCTGTAGAATATAGCCATCAATATTGAGGGAGCTGAAGAAAAAAAAATCGCCATCTTAGACCAATTTTTATGAAAATTCAATAGCTACAAATGCTCTCCACATATTCGACTTTAAAAAAAAGAGCCATAAAGCGACACACAAGCATACATACACAAACCCCCGATGCAAAAAAAAACGGGACAATCGAATATATAGCCAGTATTATCGACCGCATTTTCACAGCCGTCTGTGAGCCTTTAGAAAAATTGACGTAGAGGAATATTACCAGAACACCTGATTTTGCCGTATCTTAGATTTACAGCGTGCCAGGCGGTTATCGGTGACTTCGGCATCGTATAGCCGTTATTAATCATTATCGTCCCTTTGTCGTTCGTTTTTATGATCAAAATCTAAGGCTGAATCCATATCGGGACAATATTGGTAACTACGCGTGTCACTCTTTTTATTTCCGGGTAAGTTTTAGCAGACAAGCCAAATGCCTTGGTGTGGCTTCAACCCATAACGTTGTTGAAGATGAATATTTTTAACCCCCGACGCAAAAACGACGGAGTGATCTGATCTATGTATACCTATGTGTGTGAGCGTGTGTGTGCTCGTAGCTATATATGTGAGAGTGTGTGAGTGTGCTGTAGCATCGTAGTTCACGATCTGATTAACCGATTTTGTTATGTTTCTTTAGTTTGAAAGGAGAATTAGTCAAAAGTGTTTTTAGCTAAGTTTGGTGAAAATCATTAAGGCCGAATCCACATCTACACCATTTCACCCACGCATGTAGCCTCTATTTCTGAATATATATATATTACTAAAAAAAATATATTAATAGTTATATATATATATTTTTATTATTTATTTTTAAATATATTTTTATAGTAATAATTGACGAACCAAGCAGATGGTGACCACAGCCTTCAGACCAGAACACAGAAATGTAACTATGCTGTTAGCGGCAGAAATAAGCATGGCGGTAGTACCTACTTCTCCGGACGATTTCTGTCACATAAAGCTCTATTATACCTATATGTTGTAAATCCTACTATTACTAAAACTTATATATGTAGTGCTAACGCCGCCAATTTGTCCATTCTTCTTTACTGCTCTAGTCCATTTGCATTGTGTGAATTTTAACTGCAATCTACAATAAAAATGTGTTCAGTTTTTTTATTTAATCAATCATTTATTCAAGGCTAGAACCGCAACTAAACCGACCAAGGTCACCTCTGTCGGGAGTCAATAGTTGACCCTGTAGCAGACTTTTAAGCTATTTTATTATAAACTATAAAAGGTGGCATTTAGACTAAAGAGGCGTTCCGTATTTCCTAAAAAATATATAACACAAAATACTTTTCATAATATTTCAGATAAGTAAGTAGGATATAGTATATACGGGTCAGTTGTTCTGCTTTACACATTTATGACTCACCTAGATATTTCATGCAGCAGCTAAAATATATTACGGTTGATGACTTCACATAAACTTCTCACCCTAAATCTTAAGCGTACCGTCATCAACCTTTATCATCAAAACTTCCGGACTACGGATTTCATAAAAAGCGAACGCATTCCCTGTACGTATAATAAAATACGAGTAGACTTACTGTTTTTATTTTATTTTATTACATGTAAGTATTAGACACACAAACAAACAGTGCAAAAAGTTTTAAAACAGTTTCCAAACGTCTGCATAAAGTAAAATTTTCAATTTTTTTTTGCTAGTTATACCAAGTGAAGGTCACTTGGTCCGCGCACAACTTCGGATAAGCCTCCCACACGAACCTTCATCCAGTATTTACCAACTATATACAGTGGTCTACCGCATCGCGCGTCACTTTTATGGTTAAATTTATGATAAATAAACTATACTACTCGTACTAATATTCCAAAAACGCCGTCGGTGCCAGCTTTTATTATCACTAACATATTGTGATAATAAACGTTTAAGCGGCGATAACCCAGTGGGTAAGAACTCGACTTCACTTTCGGGGGGCCGTGTTCGAATCACAGCGCGCACCTCCAACTTTTCTAAAGTTATGTGCGATTTAAGTAATTAAAATATCACTTGTTTCAACGGTGAAGGAAAACAGCGCGAGGAAACCCGCATGCCTGAAAGTTCTCAATAATGTTCACAAAGGTGTGTGGATTCCACTAATCCACACTGGGCCAGCATGGTGGACTACGGCCTCAACCCCTTCTCATTTTGGGAGGAGACCCGAGCCCTGTAGTGGGCTGGTGATTGGTTGATATGGCGAATCGTTGAAGTCCGCCATTAGAGCATCGTGGCTCTGCTAAGAGAGAGGATGCCCTGTCATCATCATCATCATCACTTCAACTGATTAAAGTCCACTGCTGGACATAGGTCTTTTGAAGAGAGTTCCAAAATCCACGGTCCTGGGCCACTTGTTTCCAGCGGCTCCCGGCGACTCGTTTAATGTCGTCTGTCCACGTTGTTGGGGGCCGACCAACACTGCGTTTACCTGTGCGCCATTCCAACACCTTGGAACCCCAACGTCCATCGGTTCTCCGAGCTATGTGCCCCGCCCATTTCCGCTTCAGCTTAGCAACTCGCTGAGCTATGTCGGTAGCTCTGGTTCATCTACGGATCTCCTCATTTCTGATTTGATCACGTAGAGATACTCCCATCATTGCTGTTTAGGATGCCCTGTAGTGAGGGATTAATAGACAGATTCCCCGCAATTAAAAATTTCCGAAATCGCCGCAACAACGCCGGGCAACAAGTCGCCGACAAGATACTCTTACGTTCTGGCTACGGGTCCAATCGCGTCGGTCGCACGGTGTAAATATGTGAACTTATAGACGGCCGCTTCTACCCGAGGCATGCTCGGTACATCTCCATACATTTTTTCAGTCACTAGACACTTTGCCCGGCGAGCCGATTGTGCCGTTGCCAGCACTTTAAAATTAAATTCGCCAACACAAAGCCTATGGCGACGGTGGCTTCAGGGGGTCTGTCTGACTCCATTAGAATTTCCGTTATTTTTAAACACGTACTATGAATCATTTGGCGCATAGTACGGTTATTAAAAGAGATAGTGAAACAACCGCAGTGAAACAATACAAAGCAAACTTCGAATGTATGTGCGGCGGATTGTCATTCGAGGAAGACCTACAAAGGTATAGAATAAGTATCGGATATTACGTTATGGGCGATGCAAATAGGAAGCCTAAACCTGGAATGAAAAAGTAGGAAAATAGCTGTAAACAGAGTAGGAGGCGTTTAGATCCCAAAGTGTTGGAGTGGCGAACCGCATTAGAATTGGTAGCAATGAGAAATGACATCAATACTCACTTTATGACGATAGCAGTTACTACTGCTATACATATTATATCAATGGTAGTATCTACGAGAAATCTATGTCTAGTAGGTCATTTGGTTTAATTTTATAGACTTTGTTGTATATAAGTCTGTTTATTGGTTTAAGATCTTGTATCATTAAGCTACCTTATTAATTATCTAGTTGTTCCCTGCGGTAACTAAAGGTCGTAACATAATATTATATTGGCCACGCGAATACGTTGCTCATACACAAATCCCGTAGGTACGTACCGCCATATTAATATTCCACTATCTTCTATGCGACCAAATAACATGCTTTAAAGAGCAAGGTTTATCTATATAAGATTTTCTTAATAATTTCTGTCTTTCGTTTTGTAAGGATAAATTGTTGATGCCTAAAAATGGATGTTGGTTTTAAAAATTCGTATTGTGGCTTATTTTTTCGAAATATATGATTTATGTTTTTTTAATAGGTAGTAAAGATAGATTCTTAGTTCTACGGTACCTAGATTAGTGGCAGGTTTCATATCCGGGCCGATAGCGGCGCATCTGTTATATTGCGCGGTATAGACGGATCGCCCTCTTTTCTGATACCCAAATACGAACATACGAGAAGCATAGGAATTTCCACCCTATGTAATAGTAATAAAGTTGAAACTTATGTGAAAAGAAAACGCTGTAATTATGTTAAGAGTATTTTTCACGTTTAAAGCGATATGCTAAAATATTACTTACGGTGACATTAAAATGTATCACAATTTACTTTAAAGGTTGCAAATAACACAATTATAATACATTATTTTATTTTTATTTTATTTTAATAATGGAAAGCCAAATGTACATAATGAATACACATTCATATAAGCAATTTTCAACATTATTTTTGTCGACAACAAGTGTAAGTCACCTTCAAATCAAGAGTGAATAGGCATCTTCTGGGCAAGCGCGCTTCATCTTAGGCTGCATCATCACTTACCATCAGGTGTGATTGCAGTCAAGCACTTGTCTATACATTATAATATAAAAAAAAATCTGATATCATCATTATTATCGTCAGATAGAGATCAGAAGAAGAAAGTTTTAAGCCGTAATCCACCAAACTGGCCTAGTGCAGATTGGTGGACTTCACACGCGATTGAGAACGTAATAGAGAACTTTGGCGAGCAGGTTTCCTGACGATGTTTTCCTTCACCGTAAGAGCAAGTGATATTTAGATTTCTTAAATTAAAAACGCACATTACTCCGGAATTTTTGAGGTGCTGGCCGGGGATCAAACTCGGTCCTCCCGAAAGGGAAGCCGAAGCCACTACACTAACCACTACGCTATCACCGCTTATTATTGCTATATATATATCCTTAGGAAATAGGAAAGGAGATTAGATTTTCTGCAAGTTTTTAGTTGCGGGTAACTAATGATTATAATTACCATGCCAGAGCCACCCATGGTCATCCCATAAATCGCAGACTGCCAGTCGCGCCGCGTGCCTCCAGTCACTGTGAACGCCATCGACAATTCGTAATCTGAAAAAAAAAATATAGTGTCAATTTTATACAAAGAGTCTATGGTCTTGAGTAAACCAATTCCATTGTACACAAATCTCTTATCGAAAGATGAGAGAATCTCTCAATCTCTCCCTTTTACCTGAATCTTTCGAATCACTTTGTCTGCTTTTTCATACGTGAGTTTTGCTTTCAGTTGAGCACGTCGCTCCAACACACACTGTGGGCGCACAGCACGCGTCTAGTAGGTATTTGAATTAGCCGACGCTGCCTTTCTGTAAGCTTAACAAAGCATGCAAACTACTTGACAAACTAGCTATACACAAAACCTTTTTCTAGAAGTGGACATCCACCGTCCATCGGTTGATATAAAAATGAAAACAAAACCTAACTCCCAGTCGTTCGGTATTTCTATCCGACTTTTATAAGCAAAAAATCCTTAGCAGAACCAAATAGGTGTGTTCCAATTGCAAAGAGAAATTACAAATTTAAATTTGAATTTCCAAAATCCATTTGAAATTGTAAATTTCAATTAAAAACGAGCCGGAAACGTATTTCAGTTATGAATTATGACTGTTGTGTAGCAGGTATAATTCTCTGGTTGAGCGTTGAGAACTATAGCTGAAACTTTTCTAAAGCTAAATTAATATTTATGGGTCAAAGCAAACTTTTACTTGGTGCACTGAAGAGAACAATACAGAGACCGCTTTGTGAGACTATAAACTCCGTTTTTAAAGCTTTAAAGGTGTTAACCCACTGCCGTCACCAAGGAAAGAGATTATCGTTACACGGCAAAGTGGTCCTATTCTCACTTCGCAACCTACATGTTTCATAACTACCGAAAGAAACTTCTGCTTCTTTATTTTGAACCCGTATTTTAAAGAAATAGGTAAGAATAAGGTAACCGAATAGCTAATTGTATAGTATGCCTTATGCAGAGACATGTGATATCCTGGTTACGAAATTCATAATTTAATTATATCCCTGCAAGATATTTAATTTATTAAAAATCTTGCTTTATTTTAAAAACTTTAAACTTGTATTCCAACGCTTTAAGTCAGCAATAAATTGATAAGGTGTGCGAACGTGATAAGGTGGCGTTTTGACAAATATTTCTCAAACTAAACTTTACAGAGTTGGGAACAAGTTTAAGTTTTATAGTAAAATACACTCGTTTTTTTCAGTACTTTACTCAAAACGTCAGAAGTCAGAAGCACATATTAACATAAATTCGCTTAACTGATTTCCATTTAGAAAATGACGATGAATTTAAAATAATTCCAGGGAAAGTAAATATGTAAATCAATACTAAAGAAAACACTCCGATTATAATAAATCTTTTACGTGGTTCGCTATAACTTCCCATTGAAATCTCAAACCTTGAACTTCAAATACAACTATAATAGCAAATATGAGATTATATTTTAGTATTTTTAATCTTTTACTAACTTCTTTTTGTTGTAGAAAAATTACAACAATTTGAAGTGGGTGCTACCACTTAAAAATGTTGTAATTTTTCTTTTTCATTATAGTTTTTTATTGTTCTATTTAATATTCGGCTGCCAACGTCATACAAATAGTTTATCAACTTTGTGGCGAACAATAAGAAGTTGAATAGCCCACACGAATAATCGAAGCAACCTAAGAAATAGGCCTTACAGAAGAAATTTAGTATTACACTATGGATGATATTCATAGGAACTCTGCCGCTAAACTAGAATTAGTAAAATGGAAAATTCCATTTTTCCAAGAATTTTCCAATTTTCCAGCTCTGGCTAAGCATTCAGATTGGTATACATCGTCCTGAGCGCAATGCCCCACCGCTGGGAACAAGCTGCGGAAAAAACAGATTTAGCATTTGACTTCCCCACGCCGCTCCAATAAAGGTTGGCGGGCTATTAGTTATAGAGATCAATAATAAAAATCCCATAATCAATACAATAACTGCTAAAAGTACCAACCAATTTAATAGCTTCATTATAAATCGCTTTTGATCACTCTTAACGTAACCTCTTTCCTCAAAAGTGATCAAAAGCGATGCTTACAACAAAAAATGTCTTTAATAAAGCTGCTCATAGTCCGATATTGTAGAGAGACAGAGAGACATCGTGCATAGGTAGCTATTAAGGAAGTCGTTTATGCTGACTAATGACCCGTTCTTACATTGTCAAATAATAAAACGTGGATGTTAGTATTACTGGAATAAGCAATGCTAATAAAATGATATGAAGTAAGGTCTTGAACTGAGTGGGTTCCAAGAAATGAAACGAGGAAAAGAGGGCGACCAAGAAAGAGGTGGCGAGATATTTTTCATCAGAGGTGTGGACCGGACTGGATGCGAAAGGCTCGCGACAGAAAACTTTGGCGAGACTTGGGGTAGGCCTACGCCGTAGAGGCGACTTAAACATATATGTATTTTTAGTAAATGTAAAGTTATTTGTAGTAAAAATATGTAAAATATAAATGTAATACGTTTTAGAAATAAAGGCTTTTTTATTTTATTTTATTTTTAATAAAATTATAATAAAAAATAACAAATTAGTAGTAGTAGAGCGTTTTCTGACAGCGATCATCCGGTGTAGTAGTAGTAGTACCACCATGTTTATTACTGCCGCCAATCAGCATTGCTGTGTTCCGGTCTGAATGTGTTTCTGCCGGTGCTATTACAGGCATTTACTATTTAAAAAAATATATAGTTTTGTGGACGATTATAAATACAATATCTAATGATAAAATTTAAAAAAAAGTCAGGTAGGTTTGGCTCTGGTTTTTTTAAAAATTTTATTTTTTTATATTTTAAATGTATAAGTACCGAATAATACTCCCTAAATTTTTGAGTGTCCACATAGGCTAGGAAGTAGACTAATATGAAAGGCTTGGTTCGATTAAGTCACAGCTGCAGCTTTTGAAGGACTTCGTAGCAATTGTAGCTGTGTAGCCTGAACCGTAGCAAATGGTGGTCAGACATCACACGCTAACGCGACTACGTTTACGGTGGAGTGCTAATATAGATATGTTATTTTTAATTATTATAGTATATCTAGTATTTAAAGTTGAACTTTTTCTCCCAACTTCTATTGGATGTCATCTAATTATCTTCTTCTCATACACACATATCTTCCTTTGCAGTCGCGAAAATGAATGAATGTGTTATACAGGCAAACTTGTTGGTAGATACTGATTAGCTTTCTGTCTAACAAGTAATCACAAGCAAATATACAAAATAAGACCTAAAATTAATTTTTAAAGATCAATGGTATTACTTTTCCAATTCCTAACTGTTAATTCTGAACTTATGGCAGCACCATTCATCAAATACACTTATCTAATGTTTATATCCTCAGAGTATATAATTAAAACCAATGAGAATACAAACACTACCACAAAAAAAAAACATCCACAATAATATAATAAATATCCAAATGTCCAAATGAAATGCCGAAATAGTTCTTTAAAATTATTTTTTCAAGATAAAAGATATATCCTAAAATTTATATGTACCTACAAAATATCTCTCAGACTTTAATATTTAGCTAAAAAAAGAGCTCGAAAAAAAATTGCGGCTTATTGTGGAAACTGCGTCTCTCAGCTCGGCAAGAACTAATCCTTCACTTGACCCTTTTGGTCCGTGGTACATGTTATAAGCTTCATATTCACAGTAGGTATGGCAACCCCATTTTGGGGAAGATAAATAATATGTTTATGAGTTACAACAACAATTTAAATCGTTGCACACTAAGCATTTAACCTAGGCTTGCAGAAGAATTTTTATATATTTCGATATTATATTGAGATTTTAATATTCTCGACAAATTTTATATATTTAGATATTATATTGAGATTTTAATATGGTGACAAGAGACAAACGCAGCCTCTCACCTCACCAAAGCAGAGAAAATTAAGAAATTATTAATTCCGTCACTACCACCGCCGCAGCTCGAACCCGGAACTTACGACTTATAAGCACTCAGCACTCAGTACTGAACCAGGGATTTACTCAAACTCCTTAATCCTAAATTATTTTAATGAACTTTTGCGCATTGCCGCTTTTATCTTATTCCTTAAATAAAACGCATGTTTGACAATTTTTAATCTCCAGGTTTTACCACAGTATGTACCTACATCCAAATCATTGTGGGGAAAATTATTAAACGGGAATAATCCTGACATGAAATGTTTAAATATAAATGTACAAAACTGCAGACGGATTTCTAATATTAATATTAAGCGTAAGTCTTCATAAAGCAACAAATTTTAACGTAAATTTTTTTAATGTGATACATTAATCATGGTGGTTAAGACCGCCTGCTTTTGGAGTGGCGATGCAGATTGGATCAAATTTAAGTTGCCTTTCATAGAACTTTTGAATAAAAACTATTCTTTTTATTTTTGTGAATAAATTTGTTTCTGTTTATTCATCATCTTTTACTATGCCATACTTACTTACTCTAATAACCACGGATTTTTACGCTACAAGGTTAATGTTTAGAACTATAATTTCACGTGTTCTTATCGTAAAAATAATATCGATGTGTCACGTCGCGCAGCAATATTTTTTTTCGTTATTGATATAAAGAAAAACATATTAACTTCTTTTTTGAAGTCAAAGATACTGGTACCTTTTTTTATAAGCAACTTCGAACTCATTCTCAAGAAAACGCTGTATTATTCAAAATTAGTAATTTCTCATGTTGAAACAAAGACAGAACCCTTAATGCTAATCAAGAACAGATTGGCAATACATTCCAAAATAAAACACCATAACCTCAGGAAATACCTATGCGTCAATCCTCATGCAGTAATGAGGAAAAAGGATTTTCAGGTCGTGATGAGAGAACAGTTGATTAGAAGTACTTACTACTAATTACTTACTACACGTCGTACACTAATACCGAATACGTCGTGCTTATGTTTTTATGTTATGTCTTTTGCTAGTTTTCCATGTTTCAAAAGTTGTTGTTTATCCTCTGTTAGACAGAAAAATGATCATTTAACGACGATAACTGTACAAAGAGAGGTTTATCCCAATCAGGGATATCTTTCGACCTCTTACGATACTATAATCTGAAAGATTTGTTATACTAAGACAGTTTACAAAAGAAACCGAAAAAGTAGTTAAGAGTTTACCAAGATGTAAGCGAAATAAATCTTAATCGTGATTTTGAATTTATGATCTCGTAAATGAAAACCTCAAAGAAGTAGGTACATAATACATATATAATTTACATCTATATGAACTTGGACACACTGCAATTAAGAAGTTTTTTTTTAAATTTCGTAAATCTACAACACATACGTAGAGAAACTAGCGCATATGTAAAAAAAAACTTTGCTTTTTGCATATTTTCCTCGATTTCTCCTCGATCCCTTCAACAGATCTCCTCCCAGATGAAAATGAAAATTTTTCAAATCGGTTTGTAAATAACAGAGTTCTGAGGATTACACGCGAATAAACAAAGCATCATACTTATTTCAGAAAATAATCCCTAAAAGAGTGGAATAGGGTATTTTCTATCATCTAAGAAAGAATAATAGTCCCCTAAAATCTACCTCTAAAAGGGCCAAATGGGGGTTGGCACATTGTGTGAAGGTACTATGTTTTAGATGCTAAGGCATTATAATCTCTATAGTGTTTGCAAATACCTATTAAAGTATTTTTTAAATAACCGGTGTTGGCGTTATAATAGTAGAAACGGGGATAAAGGTGTATATATAGGGAAAATTTTACCCATAACTAATAGTACGCTGACGAAGTCGTAGGCCGCTTGTCTTAAATGAATATTTCACACGTAGTCGATAATTAGTTTTGGGGTGAACTTTAGCGCGAAGAAAGTTTCAAAGTTCATTATAATTGAAAGCGTTTGATGAAAACGCTCGAAGCTTTGATCGACAAGTGGATTTCATCGGTGTCTAACAAGTTCACCTAAAATTTGATTAATAATAAACAAAGGAGGTGCAAACTGCGAGCGATTGCATCAACGACGAAGTTTGAAGTAGGTACTTGAAAATTATAAAGCTAACACCTACGCTACATTTTATGTAATCATAGTTTTCTTTACGAAACGCAAGGAAAATGATTTCATTTCAGACATTCGTATGTCATGTATACAATCAAATTAAATTCAGTACGAGCTGTTCCTACCTAGATTTTGCGGCTTCTATTTCATCCAGTTTGTTCGCCGGTATTCTTTGTCGGGTCGTTCTGTGCCCGAGAGATGTTGCTATATGTTTAGTCTTGTTTTAATTCGTTGTTGGCTAACCATGTTTCAATTATTTCCCATCTTGCCATCCCTTAAAGAACTTTAGTTCTAAGCAACTTCTACTCTTTCATTCGAAAACAGCATATAGCAAGATCAACTATGGACACATTAAAGTGCCAATAGATAAAAATATACTAAAAATAAAACATTTGCACGCCCAATTCGCACGTTAAAAGCTTGATTTTGGTTTTGGTTCCGAAATTTAGGTATCATCACATACAAGTTCAACCCGTCGCTCGAGATTGTTTGTGACAGATTGCCAAGCGATAGATTGTCCTGTGTTTGGACCCCTTAACATATATAATAAATAATTAATACTGCTCCACATTAGCGTACGAATTCAAAACGCCACACTCACTACGAATTGCAGCAAGCACAGTCACTGTTTTGCACTCGTAAAGGTTCCTACGCCGCGCCTAGAAACGTAGCGAGATGTGGCGGGAAGAATACGTAAAGTTATGAATATGAAGTAACTTTATGGATAACCAACCCGCAACGGAGCAATGTAAAAAGTCTAATCTCCTAATCCCGTTCTTTTACGGCAGATAAGGTACAGTGGTGCCACATAAAACAGACTAAGTATTATGTTAAAAGATTGTTAAAATACATAAAATATTCTTTGTAGCCTACGTTTCCACATAAATAAAAAAACCTAGTTAATTGTAATGCTTTTCACTTGTCACATTAGAATAAGTTAAGTAATAACATTAGCAAAAACAAAGTTAGTTTCAAAGTCAATTAAAATTATCGAAAGCGTTTATTGTAACCGCTTGAGGGTCGTGATTGGCACCGACGGACGGAAGTTTCGGTGGTGTCAAAGCAAGTACCTCTCTAACAATTATCTTTGATCCATGCCGACACCTCGTTTCCTCTGGCAAAGCGTTCCTCCAGATCAATCCTAGACCAATCTCACAACTCCTAATTAATATAGGGCTGGATCCACATTTGAATAACTTTTTAAATACAATATAATTATGTATCATAACTTGTCATCCTTGTGATACTTTGTTTGGGGTAATTTCATACATCATGTGGTAAAAATAATAATTGACTGAGCGAAGCGAGGTTTCAAATATAACTTGGGTAAAATTCAACTTTTGTTACCACCACCATGTTGTAACGTCACTACAAGTTTCATTGATATAGGATAATAGTTACGATTATTTACTTTATATAATTTGTTATGTATGTATTCTAAGTAACTAATTCTGTTTTTTTTCGAAATAACTCACTGGATTCGAATATTTTAAAATATCTAATGTTTAACTTAATATTTATTATAGACACAGGCTATAGGTCAGATAATGGTATTAAGAAATATGATAGAAAATGCACAGTGTTTTATATAACTGGGGTCTCATTAATAAGCGTGACATACAGTCTAAATGGTCATTATAAATGTTTTGTCACACTTCATCTGTTGTAGAGCTTTTTCTGACAGAGCTCATCCGGGGAATTACTATCGCCATGCTTATTCGTGCTGCCAAGCAACATTGTTGTGTTACGGTCCGAAGGACTTTGTTACGGGTGTAATTAAAGGGACTTCTGGCTTACCAGCTAAACTGCAGGTTAATGGACACATGGCCGCATTTTTCAGGACGTGTTCTTTGCATGCTGTACACAGCGTTGCTCTAGTACATTTAAATCACTATCTACTGGGCTATGCACTCGGTCTATCAATTATTTATATCAAAAAAACTGACATATTTAGACCCCTAGAGAGTAATTTTGTAATCACCTCATCAAGCATAAATTTTATATCGTGTTCCGGAAATTTAGTTTCGGCTGAGGGTTAAGTTAAGTTAGCCGTATATTAACCATCTAATTGACATAGCTTAGATAAAGAAATAAAAACAGGTAATAATACAAGGCAAAAATTATGAAAGTCGATTTGAAATTTGATCCTTACAATTGTTGTTTTAAACCAACGGAATATTTAAATTGTATGTTTATCTTTCTTAACTTTATTTATCCACGAAAACTCTTCAGTGCCCACGTGAAATTGGGCAAACATTTATTAAACTATTACAAACGCATTTGCAATGCAAAACCTACGTACAAAGTTCTAAAAGTTTAGGTTCGATCACCCATAAATTTAGTAGCTCGGCAAAGAGAAAAGGTTTCACAAAACAATACAAGTGCGTATAATTATTCAAAAATAAGCCAGCGATCTTCTACAGTCACATTCGTTAACATATATTTTTCTTATCTATACTTATAATAAAACTGTAACTGGAAGATTTCTGTAGATTTAATATTTTTTGAAAATTTTGACTTTTGCTTTATAAACGATACTGAGTCCAAAACAGATTTTTATTTAATGTCTGTCTGTCTGTCTGTGCGGGCATCACGTGAAAACTACTGAACGGATTTAAATAAAATTTGGTATAGTGGTAGCTAATATCCCGGGTCAACATATTCGATACTTTTTATCCCGATAAACAATAAGTTTCCTCCGGGATATGGGATGAAATTTTTTATCAATTTTACTTCATATCTCTATTAAATTTGCACCGATTGAATCATTCTTTTTTTATTTGACAGAGTGTACTACTAAGCATGTATTGTTATTGAATATTGTTGGAGATCATGGACGTAATTCTTCACAGATAACAGCAAGTCGAAAGGCATATGGGACAACGATCGAATGCATGCGTACCATCCTACTAATATTATAAATGCGAAAGTTTGTGAGAATAGATGTTTGAATGGATGGATGTATATATGGATAGATGTTTGTTACGCTTTAAAGCCACAACGAATGTACCGATTTGGTTTAAATTTGGCAAAGATACCTACAATATAGTCTGGCATAGCTCATAGCTTCGTTTTATCCCGGAAAAGCAAACAGCTTCTACAGGATAGCATCGCTATTTTTTCCCCATCTGTGTTTCAAAATCCGCACAACGGAGTATTAGATTGACGTGGTTTTTTTGGATAGGCATAATTGACGTGTTTTTTTTAAGTCGACTTATTCGCAGACGTAGTCGCGCGTGTCCGCTAGTATATAATATATTAACTGTAAAAACGAAGCAACGAAACATTTAATATTGCAGTGTTGTAGTTGCGAGAAACGGAAAATGGTAGAAAAACAACCTGTTCTACACAGAATTCAAACCAGTATTCGAATAACCGAACAAATTGATTTTGAATTGATATATGAAACTGTCCTTTGACCGGCTTCACGATGGTACAGGAGGTCAATGAAACTAAGGAAAAACGCACACCAGCGCGCTTCTGTTCTAAGTGGGAAATCGAAAACGACCAGTCATTGGTCGGCTGAAGTTAATTGATTAATAGCTTTTGTAATCTGACACCGTTTTCAAATATTAACTTTACGGACGAAAAGGCTGTTGTTATTATTAATTTTTTATCCGTTAAATACGTCATGATATTTCCTTTTATTTATTTTAACATGGCATGTTCGTTTTAAAACTAGTGGTCCCTGCATATTATAACTGTGTGTAGTAGTGTATTCAGTAGTGTCGAAACTTTACTATAACAGACCTCGAAGACAAAAGCTCAAATACAAAGTTTATGGATACAAATAAAATTAATAAATATACTACGACATTACACACATCGCCATCTAGCCCCAAAATTTGAGTAGCTTACGTTGGTCGTGCTAAGATGACTGATGAATATTTCATTAATATTCTACCTAAATACCATAATCCAGACATTGAAAACCATCAATGTTCTCCACACAAACATTTTCCAGTTGTGGAAATCGAACCCACAGCTTTGGACTCAGAAAGCAGGGTCGCTGCCTACTGCGCCAATCAACCGTCAACAGCCGATTGGCGCGACCTTTATTACATAAAAAATGATAAACCTTCATGCAAACTTGCTTGTCTTGTTTAACCTTAGTAGTCGTTTCTTAGTGAACCTCTGGAGTATATCTAAATGATATTCTTCGTTCAGCCGTTTGGTCTGTTTGTTATATATCAGGCATAACAAAGCCATGGTTTTAAAAGATAGATAGAAAATGTAGTGACATTTTCCTAAGGCGACAAAAGCGGTTTCGTTTTATTTATTTCGCAGCGTGGAAGTTATCTTAAGCCTTAGTAGTTATTTGAGTGCAGAGCACGTTCGGAATGTCCTTTGAGTTTCGCACGAATATAATATTGTGAACCTCCAACAAATATGTAAATGAGGAACATGTGCTTGTCGTTCTTGCGTACTAATGATAGATAGGTACCTACGAAGAACATAAATAAATAATAAATAAATATATTACGACAATACACACACCGCCATCTAGCCCCAAAGTAAGCGTAGCTTGTGTTATGGGTACTAAGACGACTGATGAATATTTTTATGAATAATATACATAAATACTTAGATTATACATATCCACTGACATCACCCAGACACTGAAAAACTTTCATGCTCATCACTCAAACATTTTTCAGTTGTGGAAATCGAACCCACGGCTGTGGGCTCAGAAAGCAGGGTTGCTGCAAACTGCGCCAATCGGCCGTCAAACATAAAAAAAACTACAATAAATTTTGAAGACCTCTGGTTTGTAGAGGATATTTTTAGAGTTCGCGATACCTGCCTAGAGAGTGTTAATAGGCAAGCTAATTTTGTTTACCTGTTTTCCATTCGGTTATGTGGGTTTCATAAGTATTTAAATCCCTAATCAATAAATCAATATTCAAGAGTAAAGCACCTATAATACCTTTTCTTTATGGCGATCTATCCGGCGCAGATCCTGTATGCGATCTCTAGCTAAATTTGTGAATTTATATTTTCACAATTTTCTCTGGTGGTGGGAGTGGGAGTGGATGGGACAGTCACTCGGGTGTAGTCAGTGGGTAGTCTCTGCCTACGCCAAAACGCAGTTTGTTTTACCGCTATCCGCTACCGGGTAGGGGAGACAAGGATATACTATGTTAGCATGATGTTATATAATCTTACCCCCTACCCTCATTACCTCACCCCTATAACACATAACCAGTGCATTTTTGCAATCGCACATTCTTTCGCAAACTTCAGGCACTGTGAGTGCATACTATTAATAGCAGCGCGCGCGCAGTGTCAGCGTGGAGAAATATGTGAGTACCTTTCTATCCTACCTATTCCTATGGTGAAACAACAGTGTCATAAACTCTTTGATTCATATTAGCGCAATCAGTCTCAACCGTATCTCCTTTAAGAGAGGAGATCTATGCCCAGCAGTAAATAATGCCCCTAAATAAGCTAAGAATAATGAATTTAGTGATATTAACGGTTGAGATAAATAAACAGAGGCACTGAAATTGTGTATCGCGACCAGTTTGTCTCATGATCATCATCCTACCCATTACCACCCTACGAAAGGGCACGGGTCTTCTCCCACAATGAGAAGGGTTAAGACCTTAGTCCACCACTCTAGCCCAGTGCGGATTGATGGACACCACACGCCTATGATAACATTATAGAGAACTTTCAGGCATGCCGGTTTCCCGCGATGTTTTCCTTCACCGTTGATGCCATTACTACTTTAATTGCTCCAAACGCACATAACTTAGAAAAGATAGAGGTACGGGCTGGGATTCGAACTCGGCCCAGAAAAGTGTAGCCTGAGCCGCAACCACCAAACTATTACCGCTTTTTCGGTACTTTTTATGTAACCCTATAACGTCACAAACTGAACCATATTTAAATACTGATGAACAAGAGAGGTATCTCTTCAGCGACGCGCAGTAGAGTGAAATTACCTAGAAATTGGAAAGTAAATTTACCTCCTAATATATTTTTCTCAGGTGAACACTTCTGAGAAAAATATTTATTATGAAATTATTAGAAGCAGGAAAAATTTACAATACGAACACGTATGCTAACCAGGTTTCATCGGCATTGACTGACATTTCATTTGAACCAGGTGCGGGGGGCGAAAAAAATGCGTATCTTTTTTAAATATCACCTGCAAAGCCTTATTGAAACATTCGACTTTTACAATAATATATTTATTATAAAAGTAGAATGATAAGGAAAAATGGGAAAGTGTGAGCGTTGTTTATTCGATTGTTCGTTTGTTACCTGTTCGCGCCAACCACTGTAACAATCTGGTACAGCCTAGCATCCTAGAGAAACATGTAGGAAACTTTTGACCCGGGAAAACGCCGGTTCCTGCAGAATTTGTAAAAAAAACTAAACTGAAAACTGACCCTTTGGTCTAGTGTTTAGCATCTGAAACTACGGATCACAAAGATCCTAGGGTTGGGAGAAAAATTTTAATGTTTTCCGTAAAAAAAAAAAATAGTATACCAAATTGTTGTGCTATTTATTTATATCTCTGTAACTACTTTTTTTCTTTAGTATACAATAAAAGTGTATTCATTCATTCATTAATTTATTCATAGTAATTAGCAGCAAGTCCACTCACACAGCAAGTGCCTCTGTGAGCAAGAAAAGCCGACAGTCCCGGTTAATATCACTATCTAAACCCCAAGAGGCCAGGGCCCATCAGTGGGATACTAATAGACTAATAGAAGTAGTATCTCTAATTATCTGTATTACTTTCCTGTTAGGAACACCTCAGTTCGAATTGAATAGGGATTAAAAAACTAGAAAGTATCATTGTGGCGTCCGAGTCTCAATACAAGACTGAAGTGTATCGCTAACATACCCGTATTCATATCAAAACTAGTAGTTTCCTGTGAATTAGCCCGCGTTTATTTGTGGTTCTTGTAAACCATCCTTAGTATTTTTTTCCAGGACTAAAAGTAGCATATGTTACTTTCAATCCAACAATAACAAAAATTAAGACAACCGGTTGCTTATTTAGGTCGTAAAGGAAAGACAAACAAACAATAAACGCACATTTGCATTTATAATATTACATAATTTCATTAAAATTTACTGTTAATCAAACATAATTTTAATTATTTCTTAAAACAAATACAAAATTAAATAAGAATTATTAGCACATTTGTAAAAATGCTATTCATAATCAATTTAGTAAATATCTGATACCCACTTATGTTTTATAAAAAGTTAAAATTTTTACCAACTTTACAAAATAATTACTGTAACACGTTGTCAATAAACTCCGTAACTCACGTCTCACATTATCTAATTCACATTATTAATAAATGAAAACAAAAATTGTGGTCGCAGCTGAAAACAATAAGGGTGTTTTACAAAGGATACATTTCGGTAATAATATATTTCGGTAAATATGCAAAAGTTAGTTTATTTTCTCGCTAGCAATCCAAGAGTAGTTTCGAGTATCAAACTCTGTGTTGTAAAAGTAAAATGGACCTGGTTTTAGAGTCGCAAATCCTGAACTTCTGTTTTTTGTTTCCAAACGTTCTGTCGAAAGACCGAGCTAAACAATTGTAGGCAAAGTTGAGCTTTAATACAAGACGAATAAGATCCTTACTTCTCCAATGTTCAGGTACACTCGAATACGACTCGTCGATTGCAAGCGAGCCACTCATGTACTGGGGTACCTACTGATAATGAGGGCGCGTTCGCCACGTGCTAACTGCGTTAACCCAAATTATGCAAATTATTGTGACCAAATTATTGTTTACACGCAATCTAGAATAAAATTTTCACTGATCGTTATTTTTTTGCAGTGAGAAAGAAAATGCTTCAGCATTATGTCCGCCTTTTGTAAACCGTTTTTTGGTTCTGCAATAAAGAAAAAAAACAGACCATTCTTTTGTGTCGCAAGTCGTGAGACTAATGAACCACTGGGTCCCAAGTCGGATATGACAATATTAGTGTGTACTGGTCGCCGTGCATTGTGGTGACGGCAGATCGGAAGGTTGACACCGCACCTCCTCTTTCTTCGGTTGTCCTTAGAGACGCCTAAGGGAACATAACCGAGAACGGGCAGCAATGTCCCCTGTGCTGCTACTACCATCTGCGGCGATCTCCAAGACTCCAGCCGGCAGGGTGATTACGTATCTCGCGACAGCAATGCGACAGGCGTAAATTGTTTATTTATCGTATGAAAAAGTGACGATTGACAGCATTGATTGCAAGATTTACGCCTGTCGCATTGCTGTCGCGAGATACGTAATCACCCTGCCGTCTGCCCAGATTCGGAGAGTTCAGTTTGCAATAAACTTTTTTCATACAGACACACTTCTAATACAATATTTAACTCAAACAATTTAGGACACCTCCCACCACGTTGTGACACAATGTTACACTTTGTCGACCCCCTCCTGCCTTAATAACATGTGACGTAACTTATGACTGGGCCCTAAGGCAGCATGCTAACTAAAATAAGCGGAAAAGGCCTTACAAATTTCTCCATAAGATATATTTTTAGGTTAGGTTAATGAATACAAGATTATGCAGACATGTGTAATGATTGTTCTTGTTGTGCATTTTACATTTCGCATGCTTAATAGTAGAATATGGAGGAATGTTATATTATAATAAGACCCTATGTAAGCTCATATTCAGCGAATAAATTTCATTTCATTTCATTTCAATTCATTTCAAAAGTACTATACACAGAAGTGACTGGTAGGTTTCAGGGTTCCATGTTATTATATCCAAGCATTGTCAATATTCAGAAACATACCAACCTACTTGATAATTATTAAGATAATTTCCTTAATTTTTCCAGTGTAACGCCAAAATGAATCAAGCTTCTCATCAAATAAATAATTAAGGTATCTTATAAAATGCTAAAGAGATTGACAGATTACTTATAAATAATAACTATACCTAGAAGGAATACGCTGAGTCAGCGGAGCTGTTAGCGACCAAATAAGCTTTGACGCCACTCTACCGCAGTAGGTGTGGTAAACTTGATTTTCACCAAGGACATGACCTACACATTTTTAGTGTAAAAGAACAAAAGGTTAATTGTTTTTTCTCGACTACAAAGAACAAACAATAACGATTTTCGCTTGGAAAGTTATGAAGGTTAACATATTTTTTTATGTTTGCCGTTAGGTGTTCGAGTTATAATAACAAAGGTCACATACGAAGAATAAAAGTTGTCATGAATAATACCAACTTACAGCAATATATAAGCAAGCTGGCCGCTACTTGCGTTAGATTCTTACAAGTTTATTTTGGTTTTGAAAAATTCCACAGAAACCGTTCCATATTCCAGACGAAAAAAACGGAAGGTGAAATTCAGGCCGCGCTGTAGGTTTTACACGAAAGCAGTAGGTATTTTTTGTTTTTCATTTACTTTTCGATATTGCGAAAGCTCTCGTATTTGCTCGAGCGACAACTGCCCAAAAAGGGAGTGTGAGGTTTTTAGGTTTAATGTACAGTACCTATTTGCCTAAGTTTTTTTATTTCACAGTAGAACTTCTCAATAATAATGAATTAGTATGATTTGGATTTATCAGATGAGGATATCTTTAAATACTTCCGGGTGACACTGACTATATATTTTTTTTATTTAGAATAATTAAAGTGTTACTAAACGATTGCTTGACATTCAATTTTTTTTTTGAAGATTTAAATTATATTAAGTTTAAATATTGATAGAGAACTTAAAGCAGATTTGTTTGACTTTTCCTGTTCGTCGGTATAAACGCAGTCTCATTTTGTTACAGAACAGCCAGGTCTATAATAAAGTGAGATGGTATTACCTCGAGAGTCTTAAATATCCTGCAATAATGTTTTAACATGATATGGTGATGAAAAAGCGTCTTCATCATCATCACTATAGATATATTATACTACACTATAGGTCATGATTTTAAGGATCTATTAGCTCTAAATAGCGTTTAGTCACCATTAAGTGAATACACTTTCGAAGCTAAGGTAAGTACGTCGGTACGTAAAGTTAATAATATGTCACTGCTTCCCGTACTGAAATCTGGAAATTGAATCTTGAGGTGGCTTCCTTTAGTAGTTGACATACTATCAACTTGCACAAAACGTTTTTCATCCCTACTTTTGATACGAGCTTCCGGCAGGTTCTCCCCCTCCGTGCTTCCCGACCCCGCCAAGAGTTCTTTCAACAAGTAAATCTGCAACAGTAAATATAGATCGTTTTAACCAACCTCAAGTATGACTTAATTATCATTACGATCAAAGATTTTCTTGCTTGAAATAAAACTGTTTCATGTTTTGATACAACGGATAATTGTGCCAATTCTGTTGTAAACATTAATAACTATCAATAGCCTTTAGGGGTTTGCCCATAATCACCGAGCAGGGCTGACGGGCAAGTGATCGCAATAGATGGTAGGAGTAGCACTCGCGAGAAAAAGACACACACACACACACACATAAAATTAATATAAAAAGATCTAAATGAGCATGTCTTTGACGTCCGACTAGCGCAGTGGGCAGCGACCCTGCTTTCTGAGTCCATGGCCGTGGGTTCGATTCCTACAACTGGAACATATTTGTGTGATTAACATGGATGTTTTTCAGTGTCTAGGTGTTTATCTATATATTATAATTATTTATGTATATTATTCATAAAAATATTCATCAGTCATCTTAGAACACATAACACAAGCTACGCTTGGGGGCCATGTGTGTATTGTCGTAGTATATTTATTTATTATAAAAAGTAAGTGGTGATAGCTCAAGACTTCGACTTCACTTCCGCGCTCTTGATGTGATTAAAAATAAAATAAAATAAATGCCCCACTGCTAGCTTCCCTATAGAAGTGTGTTAGATATATAAGGAAGTTTATCATTGTGCTCTAAAAAAACAGTTTATCTTATAAGCCCCTCACTCGATACGACGTGCTATATAAGCTTCTTTTTTTTATTTATCACTCGTATAAGTCCAACAAATCGGCTCTCCGAAATACTGGGTCAAAAGAACGCTTATATATATATATATACATATATATAAAAGGCAAAGGTGACTAACTGACTGGTCTATCAACGCACAGCTCTACCTCTTGACGGATCGGGCTGAAGTTTTGCGAACAGTTTTTACAACGTAGGCATCAGACAGAAGGGCAGGCAGGCGGTTACCCTCCTGGCTGCCGGCCTGTCTAGCCGCCTGTCTACCCGCCTACCTGCCCGCCGCTACCCGCCTGCCTGCCCGCCTTTCTACCCGCCTGCCTGCCCGCCTGTCTACCCGCCTGCCTGCCCGCCGTTACGTCCGAACCGGGAACTTCGTAATCCGAAGCCAAACATGATAACTACCAGACCAACGAGACAATTATATATAAAGATAATTTGAAATAGAGTATAACAGTGTTCGGAAATAGAGACACTCTTAAGCCCCCTATAAAATGAGAAGATAAAGAATTTCACTCAGTTTTATTATACTGTTACTTAAGCTTTTTTTTATTTCCAGTCCCATTTTAAAGCACTTTCACAGTCCACGATCACTTTAGAGCGGTCAGAGTAAAATAGGAACCCTCTTTACGATCGAATCGATTTATTTGACTGCCCCTACTAACTTTTCAAGAACAAATAAGTTTCAGTGCATAGATGAAATCGGGCATGTAACTTTTACATCTGGTTAACTCTATAGGAATAAACCTTATTTTGATTTTGTATGTGAAATTTCGTTTAAATGGAACACTGGGGACACTTTAGGACTGGAAAATTACAAACGAGACCGCAAAGTAACCGGTTAACCCTTATCCGTCCAGAAGATTGAAATCGACCACAAAGTTAATGTGACTTTGCTGGAGGACCCTTCACATTTTTGAAATAAAATAAACGTTCGTTATTTCGTTGCATCATTTACTCATTTATTCTGATTATATTTTTTTGGTAAATTATGTTATGTATGGAATAAATTAAAGCAGGTACTAATCCAAACAAGGTTTTTTTATTAATTTAATCCCGATGAAAAAGCCGCTCGTACCTGTCAAGGCTACCGAACTTATAATACTAACTAATATTATAACTGCGAAAGTGTGTTTTTTTGATCAACTTGATTTTTGGCATAGAGTTAAAAGAAAGGAAGGAGGGTGAAACAGGTTAGGTTTTATACCAGAAAAACCAATGGCAATCGATTTGTAAAATACCGTTGTAAACGTGGACGAGAGAACTAGGCCAATAGCTAGTAGTCTATATTTGTTATAATCTATATTAGGTGTACATGTAAAACTATCCGCCCGCTTATTTATAATTATTTATTATTTATTTACCTGTCACTCACATTCAGCTCATCACTTTTTTGGTATATACAACGTGTAACCTAATTACGAATAACTGTAGAAGGGTATAATTAGATATTACATAAGGGATCACCCTGTAAAAAAACTACTATACCCAAAAGTAGTAAAAAGATATAATGAAACTGCTAATTTTGGACTTACGTTCGAAGGTTTTCATACGAAAAACTGCAATAACACTAACAATATTTCCCACCCTTTAATTTTCGGACTTTTAATTTTTTATTATTTGTTGATAGATTTCTGCATTTTTAATACTTACCTATTAAAAAAAATAAAGCCCTCCAACAGACAGACGGACGTACCAACGCGACGGTTCGTAAGTGATTTCTACGGACCGAACGCATTAGTCTGAAACCAGCCTAAATATTGTGATCAAAATAGTTTTATAAATTATTAAATACAACTGTGTGCCAATGTTACCTATTCTTTAAAAATATCTAACTAAAATTAATGTTTTAGTATGCTTGCCAATTTCCTATATATAATATATTACCTTAATGTTTAGACAACTTTATTTTATCATTTTATTATATAGTAATGAAAATAAACTAATCCACATTACGTGCGTAATCTCTTGACGGGCAGATTCTTTGCTGGTCTTATGATTTTGACTATGTAACAATTTTTTACTATGTTACGAGTTTTAAGTCTGGTTTTTTGCAATAGACAGTACAATTGTGTTTCGAAGGGCCACTAGAGGGTGTTGCATAAGTTTATTATTTTAATGAATGAATTGTAAATATTTAAATTTATAGTTGTAATATGTATGCCTCTGAGCCCTCTGATTACTGAACACAAGGCGACACTTTTCTGTACGAGACCCTCGCATACCGTTCGTAATATTGCTGTGTTCATAGGCGATGGGTTTCTTACCATGAGATGTGCCAGCTCCTTGGTTCGTCAATTATTATTATAACAAAATAAAACATTTAAGCTTATATAATATATAAAGAGTATAAATAAATAACCTAGATTGGTTAGTTTAAAATGATATTCAGAAACAAACCATTTCGTATGAACCTAAGATTAAAACTTTATTTTCTCTTATTCCTCTAAAAATAAGCCATTGACTGCAATCCCACGCGATAATCAGTGATGATGCAGTCTTACATTGTAACGGACTATGTTTGGGATATGGCAGTTATATTCAAGTCATACTATTAATCGGTTTCACGTTGTCACGTCTTTGTCGGTAGGGTTGCAAATAGCCACAGCCGAAGCCTTTCACCTGGCCAGACAAGAAAAAAATTAGAAATCCAAAATTCATAAAAATTGCCTCAACCGACGATCGAACTCGGAACTTCACACTTATAAGACCACAGCGCTCACCACTGCGCCACGGAGGTTTATAAAACTAAACTCGACTAAACTAGGAACAGTTAAGCTCTTAACAACGTAACAATGATAAATGTGGGGCTAGCGACCGTTATATAACATTTAAGTCGAACATAAAAGGCGAAACTTCGTACTGTTAGTATTTTCTTTAGTTACACTTCTAAATCTTTTTTGTTCACGTCATAAAACTTTATATTCTTTTATATACATCGAACTATAATAGGTATTTCATTACGAAAGTCTAATTTTCACTAACGACGAACAAGGCAATACCTTTATAAGTAACTAGGTATCTCCTAATCTAAGGAAATACCTAACCTTATCAAATTTTCACCAATAGTTATCACATGGTGAAACGTTTTTTTCTATGGACTTCGCCTAAATCATTAGTCATTTAATTTAGGCGAGTTCCTAGGTAAAGCGAAAACGGGCATACCTACCTTTAATTTTTGAGCGGCGGTTAACTTTTCGAGTTATGAGCGTTTTAAGCAATTCAATATCACTTGCTTATTGGTGCAGGAAAGCATCGAGACAAAACCACATACAGCCTGAGAGTTCCTCATAATGTTGTTAAATGCGTGTGAAGTCCACTAATCAGCACTGGGCCAGCGTGGTGGACTACGACCCCAACCTTTCAACAGCCTTTATCTTATGTTGACATTTTTTATTTTGAAGGATGGTCCCATACGATAAAACCACGGGCTTCCTACGGTATAGTTACGACCCTATATCCAGCTAAGGGATGATAAACTAAAAATAGAGCCATAAAAATGTTAGAGATTGGGAAAAAAAAATTAAATGACAGGATAATGAAAGGGGCTGCGAAAATATGACACCCGCCAACCTTTAGGTCATTTATATACCATAAAGAATACTCGAAAAGGTTCCGAAATAAAGTTTTTGCTTATCCTTTAATTTTTCACGTAAGGAGACCATAACTGGAACTATGCAAGCAAGAACCTGGCGCAAAAATAAATTGGGATACAATTTAAACTAAATTGAAAAAATAAAAAAATTGTGAGATAAGGGATTTTAAGGTAAGTGAATCTCATGCCGGACCAAATGCTTATTTCTGTTACATGCCGAGCTCTGTCACAAATAGCTCTGCTACTCAAATGCGTTTGCTCCAGTGCTATGGGCGGCGTAAAGGCAGGGTCTAACTGCACCCTAAACCAGGAGCCAGGAAATCAAGATTTCTCCCAGCAAATGACCAATCACAAGTAGTACGAGTGTTTTTTTTTAATAGTAATATCAGACGGACCAAGCAGATGGCCAACCTGTGGAAACCATAGTTTATAAACAGAGCAATACTTGCAAGGAGCTCGTCCAGCAACATGCCGCCCTGTGTCCTTGAATTTGGGGCGTAGGTGTTAAACCTTACGTGCCTGTAATTGCATCGTCAACTCCGCCATTTAGACCGTAACACAGCATTGCAACAATGCAGCTTAGCGACAGAAATAAGCACGGCGGTAGTACTACCCCTACAAATTGTAATAATCAATACTTTATTTATTTATTTATTTTATTTATTTATTTGTGAACTTATAAATAAGATTGCTTCATAAAGGGTTTTTTCATTGGTAGCACGCAGGACGCACACTTGAATGCTGTAAAGGACGCAGCTGGATTACCCAGTGTAGTTATCAGGTTTACGATGTCGAGTAACATTCAAACACACAGATAACAGCTTACGAGTTTTGGCATGACCCATTAAATTCCATCAAACTACTAGGTCTAAAGTATCTAACACAGTCGCTTCTGTTGTTGTAAGTTAACTCAAACTAGTTCGATTGCCTAAGTTTATCGGGTCGTTGTGGCCCGTTATGGCACTTGTCAATGTTCTTGTTCCATTTGGTATTGAGGTTAAACAATATATTGCAGTGCTTCACTACATTATAATTGTATTGTATTAGTATGTGAATACTGAGAACTTAACCGAAGATTGGGTATGTTCACGGAATAGCTCATCTTCAGCCAGTACCAGTTATCCAGTTATAATCATTCTTCATCTTCAGGGGTGTGGGTTTAAAACGTGAAACCTATCTTGTATTCAAGTGCTTAAAGTTGTATTTATTTGTTTCAATGTAGATGTTCTGGAGAATAATATACAGTTGTAACTTTATAACTCAATCGTTTGGCTCCAAGTCTGTAAATAGATAGGTGAACACATTAAAGGATTTCGGATGACTCGCCTCCTTGGTCTAGTTATAAGCATTTGCAACTACGGATTTTTCATTACATTTATGCTCACCATTCTGAGAATGAACGGGTTTAGTCTATAGTCCATTATGTGCATGCCGAGATCCGAGGTGAGAAGAAGTTCTAGATCAGCGATATGAGATCTAGTCTACGATCGATACCTATATATATAATCGATATTAAATATATATGATATACCTCTCCTATAAGAGAAAAGATGTATGCCTGGCACTAAGACTTTAATAGTAGACCAATAATAGAAAATTTTGATTGGAAAGTGCGTGCGTTGGGAAGAAACTCATTATTGCTTAAACGATAAAAAAGCTTGGGTATGAGTTGCTCTAACGCCTTAGCTAAAGGTATATTAAGTGACTGTGAGATGGTGATAACTAAAAACCACATTTATATAAACATATATGTAAGAAGGCTTCTTAATTGCCTGTTGGACTACATGAATAGACGCTAGGAACCCCCATTTCAGGTCGTACTCTAAAACAAGGCACCCGATGTTTCACCGAAAACGAGTAGGTAGTCAAATTAGCACAATGCGTGGCAAACAAATACATTAATATTTAAACTAGGTAAGTATAATAGAATAATAATAGCCTCTATTAGATTAACGGAGGTTAGGATTATGAACTGGACGGAGAGCTTAAGGTACTTACCGAGGGATGGAAGTTAAAGGCTAGTTCGGTCACCCCCTGTTACCCGATGTCTTAGTAGCGTTAGCGCAATGAACTGAAATATGACAGCGCTCTATTTGCAGCTTTTTTTTTGTATTTTCCTACACTCTCATCTGAGCTATTTGCCCAATGCCACTATAGCTTCGCTATGTCCGTAACTACGGTTCCTCTACGGATCTCCTCATTCCTGATTTGGGTGATTTCTGTGTCTAAGGCCGTGGGTTCGATTCCCACAAATGGAAAATGTGATGAACGTGTTGAAAAATTAGTTATTTATTTATAAATGAACCAACGAAAAAAATATTTTTGAAGAGAATGTCATGTAACATGTTGAATGCTTTTCAGTGTCTGGGTGTTTATGTGTATATTATTAGTATTTATATGTGTATTATATTCATAAAAATATTCATCAGCTATCTTGGAACCCATAACACAAGCTTCGCTTTAACTTGGGGCTAGATGGCGATGTGTTTATTGTCGTAGTACATTTATTATAATTTATTTATTTGATCACAGTAAACGCAGCGTTGTTAGGCCGCTGACGAGGTTGACAGATGATATTAAGCGAGTCACAGGCAACCGCTAGACCCAAGCGACAAGACAGTTATATTTGGGATTCCCTACAAAAGACCTGTCTCAAGCAGTCAACGTCCATTGGTCGATATGATGATGATGATGATCATTTTCACCTGGTAGAAAGATGATGCAGTCTAAGATGGTACCAACGTGTTACGGTTATGGCAATTATAAACCAATAGTTGCCCAAACCATTGGGCATCGTATTGGATTTTTTTTTCGTACCGGACTGGAGTAATTTTTAAACATTGATAAAGATAATACTATCTATACTTAAGTTTTACTGCTTTCCTCACAACGTTTGAAGTAACGCAAGCACTAAAGTGTCCAAGAAAGCTCAGCAAAAAAGGTGTTTTTATTATTTGACAGTCTTTCCAGGGATAGAAAGTATTCTTTGTCAGTTCCAGAATGTAAACTACATCTGTGCTGTGTATTGCAGCAATAAGGTCGCCTTTGCATGCCTACAATATTTGTTCTTTTGCTTATTCTATATTTTGATGTTTGTGTGCAATAAAGTATGTCTTCTTCTTCTTCTGTGCACGAAAATATCGTGCAGCGGTTGAAAATAAAACAAAAAAATATTCCTTTTTTATATCAGTTCAGATTACTCTGTAATCATAGAGAGGTTTATTCTGAAGTTAATCTGCCTGCTTAGGCTACCCTGGTCGAAATCCTTTCCGTGCCACTGTGTGTATTAAGAGTTGAATAAACTGCCATGCCAAATATTTTACATTTATGTGTCAACGAAATTGGTCTCGCTGACACTTCAATTTGTCATACGAACGCCAACAGACCCCTCGTTAGCTCCTTTGTGCCGAATTTTGTAAATTTATCACTGTGATAACTACGGAATATGATACCGGTAATTGTTAAGTACTTACCTCGTATTCTTGGATTTTATCAAACCTACTACCTACCTAGGTAATTAAATTTCTTTTGTGAAAGCTAAAGCTTTTCGTAGGTACCCTTAGAGCAAAATACAAATAAGACTGGCTACATCTGGCCTTGACCTTGAAAATGGCTTCTTCTTCTTTCATTATTTTTATCACATGTACTTAGTTTTAAAATAAAAAATTAAAAATATTGCTAAAAGGGTCCTCAAAATTGTTTATTATTTTTCACGTTTTGGGTCTTAATAAAAAAAAACAAGAAAACTAGAATAAAACGTTCTTTAGCTATACCTTAGCTTGCCTTGTATTAGGAACTGATATTTTTTTTTATTCTAGACAGCGAATTAATTACTGACCATTCAGTGCTAGTGAAAGATGTTTTCATGGGCCTCATAAGACGGCTCAGCGTTACTTAGCGGGCGATGGAGAGAGCTATGTTAGGAGTATCTACGTGATCAAATCAGAAATGAGGAGATCCGTAGGAGAACTGGAGTTATCGACATAGCTCAGCGAGTTGCGAAGCTGAAGTGGCAATGGGCAGGGCCAATAGCTCGGAGAACCGATGAACGTTGGGGTCTTAAGGTGCTGGGATGGTGACCCCGCACCGGTAAACGCAACGTCGGCCTACAACGGATAGATGACATCAGACGAGTCGCTGTGAGCCGCTGGAGTCAAGCGGCCCAGGACCGTGGATTGTGGAACTCCCTACAAAAGACCTATGTCCAGCAGTGGACGTCCATTAGTTGAAATGATGATGATGATGAAAGATGATTCGTACTTTATAATACTTGAGGCTGATGGCTCAGGTTGATGTTCCCAGGGCGGCTCTCTGTAAGATGCGTTTTCGGCATACCCTACGAAATATTGATCTATTTATTTAAGATCAAATGAGCCATGGTATATCAATAAGTTCAGAGATCTCTATTCGACATCATTGGCATCAGTGTTCGATCAATTTTAGGCGTAATGGTTCATATCGTTGCGCAGTGCTTGAACAGTTTAGAAGTTTTTAAACAAGAATGTCGGGCAAAGTAATAGACTGTTTACAATACATGACAGAGAAAAACAAGCGAACTAAAACTGAACATACGCTGTCTGCAAAGTGGAAATAGCGAGGGCTGAATCGTATCAATTATTATTGCTCAACTATTTTTTTTAGTGTAAATTTTGTTTATACTTGTTTATTCGACATATTACATCACTGTTGTATTGTTTATAAGCAGTTAAAAAATCCAGTAATAATTTTACCAGCTTACTTTTCATACCATTGGCTGGTTTTGTTTAGCTATATTTTGAGTTACAATCCCCCTACGCGAAGTTGGGGTGATACTTTATGCTAGGCTATGTCTGGATATTTTGAGTACTAAGTTATCATCGTGAACTTAATAATGAACCATCTGATAAATAATAATCCTTATACAAACTCTTGTCTAAGGACGTTTATCGTCAGAATTACCTCTCACTCCGAAGCACGGACGAAAAGAAAAGGTCGAATTCGGTTGTCTAAGGCTGGTCACCCATCCTTTTACTAAATTGGATGAACGTTGCTCATCAATAAGACCTGCTCTAAACTAACTAAGGCTTCTACGCACTAAAACGCTCTCTTGTAGGTGACAGGATTTTTGAGCGTAAGACCACCAAGCTGCTCCAATGCGGGTTGGTGGGCTTTAAAAATTCTGTCTCCAATGTGTGAGTGATGTCTCCGAGGCACGGAGGTAGAAACTGTTAATTTTTATTTACCTCGGGCTGCTACTGAATTTTATAAGGCTGACCAGAGAGTCAAACCTAGGAGCTCCTAATCTGTAGTTGAACAAGTAAACAACTAGACCTACAAAGTTGAACCATCTTATTAGTTAGCCATAACTATAGTTTTTTAGAATAAAATATCACCCCAACCATGATACGAGTATATTTGATTAGAGCCAGTGTGATAAGTAGAGTAAATTTCAGTTCGAATATTATGAATACATCATGTATTAAACTCGATCCAAAGTTAATTTATTTTATTTTATTTATACTCTTTATTTGTACACCACTCAGAAAAACGAGACAAAAAAAGAACAAACACATGAAGAATGAAGCAGGATACAAAAGGCGGCCTTATCGCTAAGTAGCGATCTCTGCCAGGCAACCTTAGGATTAGGAAAACTAAAAAGAAAACGAATAGGTGGGGTACACTATTTAATACATACATACGAATATCTACATACTAATACATAAACCAGACTACACAAATACAAAAATACTATAATAAACAAAATAAATAAATAATAAACTATTATACTAGTCTGACCAGACCACAATCCTAACGGGAGTACTCAGAAGGTACAATAACTTAGCTACATCCCCATACTAACTTAATAATAAGTAGGAAGAGGTAAGCAAACAGTGCTGTATCTACCCCAGGCTAGGCGGGGTACTGTTCACCTTCCTTCGTAATTGCATTTTTCATAAGTGCAATAAAAAGGTTCGATTTCTGCTATTATATATTACCTTTTTAAGTAGTTTCATCAAATTCAAATTTCAAAATTCATTTATTTCAAGTAGGCCTAATATAAGCACTTTTGAAACGTCAATTCTGTCTGTTTTTAGTGACTCTACCACCGGTTCGGAAGGCAGATCTACCGAGAAGAAGCCGGCAAGAAACTCAGCAGTTGCTCTTTTTCAACATCAAAAATTTACATTTTATATTTTAACATTCATTCTTCTATCTTGTGAGAGATGAAAGCGGAGCCGGATGCTTCCAAGCAACCTTGTCATTAAGAAACTCATCAATTGTATAATAACCTCGCTGTAATAAATGTGTTTTAACACATTCTTTAAACTTATGCATTGGTAGGTCCAAAATTACCTTAGGAATCATATTATAAAAGCGTATACTCAATCCCACAAATGACTTCTGTACCTTTCGCAGACGATATGCAGATGACACTAATTTATGACCATTTCTTGTAAGTCGACTGTTTATGTCCACTTTTTGTTTATAAAGACTAATATGTTGTCTTACATATACTATATTATATATTATTATAAATATATTGTGAAGCTACAGTAAGTATGCCTATTTCTTTAAACTTCTCACAGGGGGATTCGCGCGATTTATCGCATCGATCTTGTTAAATCCTACTAATATAATAAATGCAAAAGTTTGCAAGAATGGATAGATGGATGGATGGCTGGATGGATAAATAAATAAATAAATATACTGCGACTCTGCCTACGTCGCCATCTAGCCCCAAAGTAAGCGTAGCTTGTGCTATTGGTACTAAGATGACTGTTAAATATTTTTATGAATAATATACATAATTACATACATACTTATAATATACAGATAAATACCCAGACACTGAAGAACATTCATGTTCATCACACAAACATTTTCCATTTGTGGGAATCGAACCCACGGCCTCTCAGAAAGCAGGGTCGCTGTCCACTGCGCCACACGGCCGTCAAATGATGTCAAATGATGATGTGGATGTCTGTTCTCTGTTCCTCTTTCACGAATTACTGTACCAATTGGACTGAAATTGAGAATCAAGATAGATTATACACTGGATTAACATTAAACATATCGGCTTTTTATTCCGGAAAAATGTAGGTACTTTCTTAGGGCATTTATGAAAAAAAAATTCGGACGAAGCCGCGAAAATTCTATACCAGAAAACCACAATACCTTTTTGCCCCTACCCGGGAAAATAAATGAATGTCTGTTATTTCCGAAACCCGGGTATTGTTCTTCATAAGTACGGCAGCAATGGCCTTAATGAACGACTTTCGAAAAATATAATAAGGAACGTCCACTGTGCTACTACTACATCTACTGCGAACACCAACCCGCCTGCCAAGCTTGGTAATTATGGGCAAACACCAAACCCTCCTAAAAATGGACTGTTAGGTATTAGGCTATTGACGACTATTTAAATATTGGATAGAAGCAGGCGTCATTTAACAATTATTCATTGTAAAGTCAACATCTCTTGAGGATGCTCCGGTTTCGGAGCGATTCGTGCGTATAGGGTACATTGCCGAATATCGGTTTGGTGTGGATTATAAGGATTGAAGATATTAAAAATTACACCATACAGATTATCCTGCTGTTTGCGGGGTATAGAAAATTAACCTTAATTTTCATAACATGACTACTTAGTCTAAACAGGGCCCTTAATTCTTGCTTGGGCCTTCTTAGTTACGCAACTGGTGCCTTCGCCCTTGTAAAAATTATGTTAAATTATCACGCGAAGTATAAAAAATTCATTGTTCTAGGTTAACATTTATTCACATCCCTCTATTTGGGCGTACTACGAAAATAGCCAAGGTTTAAGTATGGCGTGCTGTGACGTGAAGTTGAAGAGCTTGTGGTAAAAAAAAAATTTTTTTCGTGTGGTGAAGGTTGAAAATAGGTTCGTTTTCATTAAAAAAAAACAATTAATTGAATTCTGGCATGCCATAAAGTCATTCTTATTAATTGATACCACAACAGTTTACGGTCATTTTATCGCGTGTATTATTATGGCATCACAGTAATGACATCGATCATATTTCATCGCTATTATTAATAAATAGCTGTAACCAGTGTAAAGTATGGGTCGTAACGAAATTTTATTGTTATACTAGCTGTTACCCGCGACTTCGTCTGCGTTTGATTTAGTTTTTTGATGTGGCATTCAATTTAGTTGTAGTTCTAAAAAAAATTTAAGTATTCAGTATCGCTAAGCCTTAAATGAGGAGTTCTGTCCTCTATCTCCAACCACATTCAGATCTACACAAAGTTTGGGCAAAACTAAACACATCATATATATTATAACCTCTATAGTACAAAAATAATTATTTAAATCGGTTATAATTTGTCGGAGTTATGGTGAAAAATCGTCAAACACTTTCATCCCCTCTCCCAAAGGAACCGGACTTAATGTCGGGATAAAAAGTATCCTATATTACTTCTAACACTTCCAAGAATATGTGTACAAAGTTTCATGAGGATCGGTTAAGTAGTTTTTGCGTGAAAGCGTAACAAACAAACTTACATTGACATTTATAATATTGGTAGGGATAGGGATAGGGAAGTAGGGATAGGAATAGGGATAGGGATAGGGAAGTAGGGATAGGAATAGGGATAGGGATATTAAAGCATTCGAGCCGCTGGGGCACCTTACTTATAGACGTTTCGAACTATTGAAATGACCGTTAGACCAGGAAAGTCCGAGATTGGTTACAGCAAACAAGCAAGCTAGCCGTGAGCGTGATGGCGCTTTTTTTGAACGTGCCTACTATGTTTAGCAGTGGACTTCCGCAGGCTGACATTAAGATGTTTATGAATTTTTCGCTAAAATAATTGCGTTGCTATAATTTATTTAAAAGCGATAAGTATTTTTCACGTCTAAAGGTCAATATTTTATTTATTTGTATACATTTTATTTATTTGTACAGATTGGTTAATAAAATTTTCATTAGCTCCTAAACAAGCATATCCAAAGACCGACCTAAAACTTGCGTGCCGCCGACACTCACTTGTTTTATAAAACATAACCGACACAAGAATTTCCGGCATTAACATAAAGCAACCCTAATAAAAAGAAATGAAATAATTTCCTTCCACATATCCATTGTGTATTCTAACATTTATGAATATTAAGTTGACCTCTATGATACAGCTGTGTACTTAGAAGTTAGTAGCCAGCAAGAAGATCTTTGATTTGAAGTAAAGTTGAATTTAAAGGAAAACGACAGATTGTGTTCAGTAATTGTATTATCTTAATCTACAAGGAAAAGTAGTAAAAGGTAAGATCTAATAAGTTGAATCAGTCATCTGAAGTTTTTGGTTAAGATAGATTTTTAATTTGAGGCATTTGGGAATATTGTTAGTCGATTGCGAATGATTCGATCTGTGGTTGGGGTATCTCCGCCCGTCCTTCCGTTCTGCAGCAGAGAGCGCAGAAGATGGATCCAGGGGATTTATGGTTCCGGGAGGTGGATCGGTTGGCGTGGACGGCAAATCACTTGCTGCTGGAGTGTGGAGGTGCGGTGGTGGGCTGATTTTTGGTCCCTTTTTGGAGATTCTTGGCCAATGAAGGAATGGAACTGGTGGCATCTCCTCCCAAATCCAATCCCAAAGTTAAAAGTAAACCAAAAGTATTAAACAAAATGTTAAACATAGTCCAATAACATGGCGAGTAGTCTTAGACTAATGAGATAAAAAAGTTCAGGTATCTCTGGTGAATGGGAATAATCCCATTAAATATTTTAATAGTCGAATTAACGTGGAGTTTAAAAGAAGTAAAAGAAAGTTGTATGATAAAGAGTTGGTGAGGAACCGCTAGTTTTCATATAATATGTCTTGTTACTAAATGCATAGATAAATCATACAACGTGTAATTGAAAACCGAAATAATACTTCAGAATCTTTAGAGGAACATTTTTAACGTCTCTGAGACTTATCTGTGAAACCGAAACACTAATAGTTTTTGGGTAAAATATTTTTTAGTGAAAGAAATCAGTTGCAACACATACAAACGTAAAATCAAGTGACTCCTATCTAATTTACTTCTTAGGTACACGTCGTAGTACCCTACGACCCTAGGTAGGTACTCTACCTATGGTACTATGCACGTTTCGGTTTATCTTGAACAGAATTAGTTTTTATGGAAAAATAAATATGCTTCTTTTGATTTAATATAGAAAAATAAAAATATGAACCATAGATTCGATTAAAAGGGACAAACTGAATATAATCTTCATTGGTGGCATAAAAACCTATCAAGGTGTTGCTAATGCCTTGACGTCTCTATTGTTATCGCACTAATAGAGGATAGTGCTTGTCGCCGTAATAGAATACTATAAGAGTCTTCACATGTTTAGTTAATAAAGGTCACGTTCTGTCTGTTAACCCGTCTGACAGAATAAAAGCTAAGGAATAATGCCAATAAATCTCGTTCCAATCCTCTTTCCCGTCAAATTGTACGCCAACTCAAAGACCAGCGCCTTTAAAAGCTTCCGCCCGCTGATAATTTACAGGAAATTGAGATACAATGTTACCCTGAACTCCGCGATAAGCTTTCGACTTTAAAGGTGGAACCCTTTTTAAAACTCTCCGAGAACTAAAATAAGCTTTCGAGGATTTATGCCTAATCCTTTAAGTGATTTTGTAGGGCTTAAGAAAGTTCAAACGAAAATGAATTTCTATTGCTCTTAAATTAATAGGTTCTAGGAAAAAGCTTTTCTAATTGCTTAATTCAATAAAAAGTATTTCCACGGTTTTATTTGTTTTCAATACTTAGACGGATGATTTCGCTGGATAACCTGTAAACTAGTGGGTAGTAACGCTTCTAAGTAATGGTGATAAAGATCGATAAACAAAAGGCATGATGACTTATTTTGAAAAACTGCTCTATAATGTTTGGAAGTATCTCACATCCTAAAGATATCTTATGTCTGCAGTAATTGAAGGTTTTTTTTGACATTAATTACAAATTACTTAATACACTGTAGTGAGTGAGATGATGATCATAACCATATTCGTTAACTTAAAACTAAAGCTAAAGATACGTAATAGGTAGCTCTGATTTCATTAGAGGTTTCAAGAAAGGGACCTTGCGCTCGCTTACGCTAATAACATTGAAATTCTACCCTTACAATACGTCTTAGATAGTCTTATGACAAAGAGGTAAGATAAACTGAAGCTAAGAAGCGATACGATATACTACAGGAGAAATTCATGTTTTAACGACTTTTAGGAAGAATAACGTTCTTGTTCTATTGTTACTTGTGTATAAAAGTAAACATTTTAGCAATTAAATTTCAGTAGCTTTAACGGTGAAGCTTTTCTTCAACCCTTTGACGAATATAGTAGTAATAGAGTTAGCAGAGTAGCACCTCACACAACCTCCCAAGTGAAGCTGAGGGGCAAATTGCAGTCTTCTTTCCCTCCCTGTACGGTTGACAACCCAAAGCTTAAAAGATAGTCCACATTATCGCTGGATGGCGATATATGTTACGCGTCCGGGCAGAGCAATGGATGCTGAGAGCAAAATATGAAATTAAAGTTTCATCATCAGAATCACATCAACGGTCAACCCATTACCGGCCCGCTACAGGGCACGGGTCTTCTGCAACGAGAAGGGTTTGGGCCGTAGTCCACCACGCTGACCAAGTGCAGATGAGTGGACTTCACACGCCTTTAAGAAAATTATTGAGATCTCTCAGGCATGCAGGTTTCCTCAGGATGTATTTCGTTCATCGTTCAAGCAAGTGATATTATAATTACTTAAAACGCACATAACTTAGAAAAGTTAGAGGTGAGTGCTAGGATTTGAACTCGGCCAAGTAAAGTCGCAGGCCTGACTTCTGGTTTATCCCCGCTTCAAGGTGCCTACGCTTAAATACTCTTTTTACACAATGTAAACTACATACTAGTACTAGGCATGCACTTTACTTATCTATTTTATCGTACGACTTTAAAAAGAAGAAGTCCAGGCCAAATTTTAACAAATTAAAGTTTATTATGATACTAAGTCAAGAGAATGGCGTCTTCCCAACGGCCATTATTTTATGCTACGTTCGAAAGCAGTCACTTACTTACTCAACTTGACTCTTAATATATTGTTCCTACCTTCCTGTCTATTTTTATTATTTGAATGTATAAAAATGTATTTTTTTCAAGTAGATTTGTTTTTATGTTTTACTGAGCAAGCAGACGTTATTTTTTTTGCAAAGTGGTAGTTCGCCTTCCTTCACACATCAAAATTTCTACGCAAACGAAGTCGCAGGCGACAACGTGTACCTTATAAACTTGAAAAGTAGCCGATTAAATTAAAGCTACATTTCCTACAGGAAACATGGCCTGTTTCACGTAGTTGTGATTAAATAACATAACTAAGAATATTATGTTACAAAATTACACTCTATTTTCACTGTGCAATACCAGAACATCGCATGTACACAGAACATTCCAGTGTCAGGGGAGCTTTGTGTGAAATAATGAGCAGATATAATACCTCTTCATGCCTTAGCAAGCAGGTGTTGGATTTATGTTAAGTAATTTATTATTACACCTTTGTACATTAATAGAGACTTATTATATCTTATAATTTAAGGTTATCTGGTTCTTAAAGTACCCGGTAACTAATATTAAATAGTGTAAACTACATTTACCTACCTAATAATTTAACGCTGCAAAAACCACCAACCACCTATCTCCGAAGACAGAACAGGTCGTGTGCCCAGCACTGGGCTGATGATAAGGAAAATTCCAAAATATGGCGCTAAATAAATTACGTCCAATAATGCGCGAAAAGAAATTTAGATAAGAAAAAAAGCACAAAACAAAAATGTGTTAATAGTGCGAAAATTGAATTATTATTACCTATTAGACCTATGAGTTGTTTTGACCTAATTATTATTCATTAAAAAGTGCAACGTACATATTGAAAATTGTAATTCTCCTCCTGTCTACACGCGGACCAAATTCCGTGAATACATGAGTGAATAGCTCTTTCGGGATGAGTGTTTTAAACAGGCAACATAAGCTGTAATTATCACACTCTCGTATTATATAGTTACAGTTATATCAGCCATTTATTCCTGTTATGAAGGCGTTGTTATGGTTGCAAAATGAAATAATGGGCCCCACTTTATACTTGTCTGAATTTATCATTGCTTCATTTTTTATCCCCGATCCAAAAAACGACGGGGTGTTATTAGTTTGTGTGTAGATATGTATAGGTCTGTGGCAACGTATTTCCCGAACAGATGAAACGATTTTGATTTGGTTTTTTTTCATTGGCAAATGGCAAATAAATAAGTCGGAAATGTTCAGCTATGTTTGGGTCTAAGACGGCCTCTGCCACAAAATGGCGTATTGCATATTTCATAGCTCCCTTAATTAATATAGGAATAATGTGCTCGACCGTAACAATATTAAGAATGTATAGATATTAGATTGTATGATAAGAATTGTTGGATATTGTGTTATTCTGTTGAAGTTAAATAAAAACAAATATCTCTTCGCTTTGTCTTTATAACAATTAATTCGTACATGTTTTCTTATTAGGTATGTCTGTATTAAAAAAATATATATATATCTCTTAGTTTGTATTTATAATATCAATTTATTTAAATAATACGGCACTTAAGAAAACATAATATACCAATCTCCCAGACACTGCGTGTACAACGTGCACTGACATTCTTTATTTGAATTCTATTACATTTTGTTGATTTAAAATTATAAATGAATATTATTTCACTAAAACATTAATTGAACAATCGTTTCATGTTAAAAACATTATATTTATATACATTTAAGATTTTTTTTAATTATTATCCGGTCGCCTATTGCAACTTAACAAAATTAAACTTACAGCATTAGCCCGAGATATTTTTTTCTGATCAGTAATCACTGATGAGACTATCATAACATTTCAATTTAATGCGTTTAATCGAATAAAACAGCATGGAACGCATATTATCTTTGATCGTGGTCGCAAATAATATTACGAATTGGTGTCGCGAATCGCTAAAAGTAAAAAAAATTATAGCATAAGCCTGTGAGATTCTCTTTTAATCGAACATCATTTTAATTAATCTGTGCTTGTGTCTGTGATCATAATGGAATTTGGCGTTTTAGTTCAAGTGTATTGAGCCAATTTAATCGAAATTTTACAATAACCAGTTTCTGTGTGTTAATTACTGAACTCCGTGCATAATGTAGGGCTATATTTACATAATGACGATGTAAATAAACGTAAACATGTCCGAATTGAAAATATGCCGGATATGTTTACGTACCGAAGCAAAGGTTTACAATTACGATCAATTTCAACTCAAATCCTATTACGAAGAAGTTTTAGCGCTAAAAGTAAGTAAACCTCATCAAATATATGTCAGTATAACTTAGCAAACATAATAACGGGACCTTCAAAACCAATAAGTCATCGGAACAACTGAAGTGTTTTAAGTAATTAAAATAGTGCGTACCATGAATAAATACATAGGCTGGGGTGGGAACAGAACAAAGCTATATGGGACTATATCATATAAAATACTACGGTTCCTCTATCTTTGCTCCCTGTTTTATGTCCCTACCTTTAGGAAGACCTCTCCACTAAAACGAAGTAGAATTACGGTGCAAAGATGTGTAGCTAAGCTTTAAAACAGTGTGACCTTTCCCATAACAAACAAACAAAGCCATTTTTTTTATAACATTTAGTATACAAATGTTTTAGATATTTATACAATTTACTTAGTATAGTGAGTACCTATCACAGTAACTAGTAATTTCATACAATTCATGAAAGTGACTTTGATGGTTTGTCCCATTCACTGTGTGGTTTTATAAAATTGGTAGGGATATATAGTATGTGCAGGCAGTGCTTTCATATAATAATTTTTGTTGTACCCATCTCTGGATAAGCCTAGATTAGATTAGCAAATGCTGCAGCCCCACACCTTGTCTCTATGTCCAATTGAATAACTATCTACTAGTAAAAGCACATTTTTAATAACACCCACCATCCTATTGATATACAAAGTAGTTATTGCAAAACTGAGCTCTGGCCTACATTATAATATCATCATTAAGGAATGGTGCCAATTTTATTGAACACTAGTCTCTAAATTAAACATAATTGACAACTCTAAAGGAAGTGGAAACTTTTTAATAACATGGAGAAAATGACAGCACTGCTTATTAATTTAATCACTTATTGACATGTCTATTAACCTTACAAGAGATTTGTGTATGATGGATTTGATACTAATAAATCGTTATCAAGCTGTACATATAAACTTATTTAAATTTGTTAAAATCAATTTCTTTTTGATTGTTCAAATTTTACAATAATGGTGCTGGCTTAATCTGGCAATGGTTTTATCAATGTATATTTAGCTGATCACTATAGCTATTATAGAGCCGGGGAGTCGCTGGAGGCAAGCGGCCCAGGATTGTGTATTGTGGAACTCCCTACAAAAGACCTATGTCAAGCAGTGGACGTCGATTGGTTGACATGATGATGAGGATGATAGCTATTATTGTTCTTCTTTATAGGTCAGTGAAACTGATGAACTACCACATTACTTTTGCTTTGAATGTGCCACCTTATTGCATAAATTTCACAAATTCAAAGAAAAATGCTATTCAGGACAAAAAGCACTCAAGGATATGTTGAGCAAGGGCCCTGTAAGTTCATTTTAGTTTTCCGTTATTTTTAAAAGTAACTGATCCTAGCAGGCCAGAATGAATTATTTTTGGTCTAAATAGGGTAACAATTATTGTTACTTAAAATTTAATTGACATTTTTATTTCTTAGATAATATTTTCTATATTATCATGCATGGCTGAGTTTTTTTATTCCTTAGATACAAATCAATTCAGAAATAAAATTATTTCTTATTAATTACCTAACCTACCTAAATCAGCAATATAAAAGTACCAATTTATTGTTTCATTTTTTATTGTTTTATTTACTATGAAACATGAATGTGAACTTTTACTTTGCTTTGCGATTATTTTTTTCTTCTTATTTTGTGTATTTTTTATTAACTAAATGTATTGTTTTGTGTATAAACAAATATTAAGTAATACTTATTTATTATTCAAGCATTGCATCATTCAATCATTGTCTGGGTATAAAAAATTGTCTAATTTATCGTTCTGTCAAAATCGAAAATATATTTATTTATTTTGAGGTGAACATTACATAAAAATGTGTAGTTTTCCATATTGATTACTATGAAGTGACACTGAACACATGATTGTGGGTGTTTAATATTTTGATACAAGTTATTGCATTCATTTGTAGTGGGTCTACTTCAACTAACTAGGTTCTAAAACATCATTATAAATGAGTCACTTTCTTAAATGATCTTTGTTGATTGTTGTGAACTTAATTTGTTTTTTAAACTTAAACTTGTACATACCATAATGATTTTTGTTGATTTAAATACTTATAATCTTAATAGCTTAAAACAAGCCAAACGGTACAATAAAAAAAATATCTTAAGAACAAGACTAATCAATTCTAAATATTTAAAATGTGGAATCCAACAAAGGACCCTAATGCATTTAGGACTAATCGCCCAACAATATTAAAACGAATGCCAGCTAGAAGCTTTTGTTGCATGTTTATTTTGGAAATCTGGAACCGTTTATTTTACCAGGATTAAATGCACCTACGGTTGACTCCAGGATGCTATCACTATAAGTATAAGATAGATAAGTTATACAGTTAAGCCATGCATAGGGAACAAATGCTCTTTTGTTAAATCTCTATTAAATTTGATTGTATGTCCATCTTAAAGATGCAAGCAATGTGTGTCAAATTTCATTAAGATGTGTTCTACTATTTAGCCAAACAAGGGTAATAAACAAACAAAAAGACACACTTTTGCAATTATAATATTAGTGCAGAAATAGTCATTTAGAGAAAGTATCTATTAATTAATTTCATTAAAAAACATGGAGTAAACCACAGATGAAATAAATATTTAATAAATAAATACTTTAATTTTTTTTATTGGTCATTGGTTTTAAAACTGTTGGGGCATTCAGATTCCATACACTTTTGATAGTGGTCCTCTGGCATGATAGGTTTATTTTAGCAACCGCTTATGTTTTTTCTTCAAAATGTCTTTCCTATCTTTTTTTTATTACTATCCTACAGATGTAATATTGATAGATTAAATTTGTTTATATTTCTTCAATTAAAGTGTAATTCAAAATGAAGCAATTAAATTATATCTTATTAAATATTTAAAAAAATTATAAGATTTAATAGATATCATATCAGCATATAAACTATTAAGCCAAGTAACTATACAGTTTTAACAAAAAAATGTTAATAGTTCATGAATCACATTGTAAATTTGTTTTAATTTTTGGTAATAAAAAAATTGGTTTGTTTTAGGCTGGGATTATAGAACTGTCGAAGTTATCTACTAAAACAACATCAAAAGAAACGGATGTTGAAAGTCCTTTCTTAGAGACAGGAATTAATGCAACAGAACTTCCAGTTCTAAATCATGAATTCAACAGCACTGATCCTGTAGAAATTGACTCATTTTTCATAAATAATCTTGATGTAGTACTTGGGGATGAAACTATGATTCAGAGTGCCCCATTGTCAAAAATTTGCAATGAAACATCTAACATTTTTCACTCATTCCAAGAACCAAACTTAGAAACTGACACAGATATTTCAAAAAATAATGAGGATCTGAATGATAAACAGGTAACTGGTACAAATCCAATAACTATCTGTGAATTACCCGATTTAAATCTAGAATCTGAGTTAGAAGATATTGATTCAAAATTAATAGAAAATTGCTTGGATGACAATGAATCATCTTCGATGCTTTATGGTGATTTACCCAGCATATCACAAGTGTTTGATGAAAGTAACATAGAATATATAGAAAGGAATTTAGATATATCATCCAACAATGATGATATCGATTCTAATCTTAATATTGATTTACCTAACACATCTCAAGAACCTGTAATAGAATATATCATAGAAGATTTAGATGTTACCAACAAAAATAACGTAGATAATAATGACGAAATCAAACAATCGCAACCGACAAACAGTAAACATGATTCCGTGAATGAATCTCAGAAATTATCAAAAAAATTTACCATTAATTTGAATTCCGAGGAACATACCAAAGAGATAACTGTCTATAAAACTTATGGTGAGGAATTAGCGACAAACCCATCAGTGTCATTATTTAATTATTCATCTGATTCATCATCAGAATCAAATTTAGTACAAACTGATGATTTAATCCAAATTGATGATCTTGTACAACCCGATGATGTGGTAAAACCTGATGACAAACTGATGCAAACTGATGACTTAGTACAATCTGTTAAATCATTTATAAATAAAAAAGACATGGATCGCAAAGTGAGAATGACTTCACGAAATCAATTAACGCCAAATATTCATAGTGTGTTATCATCTACTTCATCTCAAGAGTATTTCGAAGCGGAACCTGATCAGGATACTACAAATGAAGATACTACAGATTCTATAAATCAATTACAAATGGAAAGAGTTTTCACCGTAGGATCAACAAAGAGAAAACGTAATCGAAGTAAATATCCTTTTCGGAAACAAGTCAAACCCAGTCCTTGTCACATAAAGTGCGGTAATGAATGCTCTGTTAGACTAACTGATGTAGACAGGGTAATTATACATGAACGTTATTGGAAAATGGACAAAAAAGAGCAACAAAATTGGCTGCTTTCCTGCATAAGAGCGAAAAGTATCCGTCGCCGCCAAGGAGCTACGTTTATAAAGAATATAACTTACGAATATTACATAACACACAGGGGAAAAGAAACAAAAGTTTGTCAACAGTTTTTGATGAAGACTTTGGATATATCTCAAATGAGATTTAGATATGCATTATCTAAATATCCCTTGAAAGAAGATATCGAAAGCGACTAAAACTTGAGTAGTTGTGAATCTTAATGTTACCACAGTATTAATTTATATTCCATTCTAGTCTAGTCTAGTCTTATCGTAAATACTTAATTAAGGGATTCTTTAAAATGTATCTTATGTAAAACATTTTGTTTTTATTACTATGTACTATTGTATGTAATGCCTATTTAATAAATCATAATTATTATCAATCCATTCCATTCGTTTTATTTATTACTTTTGCAATTCAGAACTAACACAAATGTTAATTACCTCAGTTAGAAATAATTTAAAACACTTGTTTCCTTAAATGTTTCTCTTTCAATGTTGCTGACAAATTTTAGATTTCATATGAAGCAATATACAAGTTAGACACAACAAAGTTCCAATCACCGCTCGCAAAACTTAAACTGAAGTATAATGTACTAAAAATATTTTCAACGGAAGACGATCTTCCAATAAAAGAAGAAATAGCCCAACATGACCAAAGATTAACAAAGATAGAAAACATAGAAATCGCTTCCTTCGATGATGCTGACGTCGCTCGGGATGACGATGTATTTCCAGCTTCTGATGCTGATACAGATTCGGATCCTAAATCTCCGATTGATAAGGAAAAATCAGCTGAAGTAATTAAGGCCGTCAAAATAGAGATAGAAGTTGCTGAAGATGCTTTAGATGGAAAAGATAAAGACTTATATACTTTAAAAAGAAGTAGGCTGCTCAACAGCAAGTACTGGGGAAAAAAGAGATTATCAGAAGAGGAAGCTATAAAGGTGATCAACATATTTCTAAGTAATAATTATAAGTAAATATCACAAGTTTATATAAACAAAATTGAATAAATTTTAAGGAATTCAGACGAAGAGCCGAAAATGAAAAGTATGTAATAGCTGCTTACAAATGCACAGATTGTTTCAAAGGATTCTCCAAGGAAGAAATGTTAAAAAGACATCGTCAGCTAACACACAATAAGGTAAAGCACTTAATTACATCTTATTCATGTTGGTAGAATTGTAATAGCATATTAAGGCAAGAGGCTTATTCGCATCATCCGCAATTACCTCAATAGATGCTAATTGGTTGTCCTCATACTAAACATCACTAGGCAGTAGCTGTTGTTTAAAACTTAGAAGATAGTTTTGCCGGATTGGTGGTCATCGTATACATGATCCTAATGTAAAAATCCTTGATTCCTTGACAGTCTGATACGGTTGAGTGTCGTTTCTGCCGGATGCGATTTAAATGGAACTGCCATCTCAAGAAACATATGCGTCAACACTACATTAGGTACGAGTGCCTGAGGTGTGGATTAATTTGCCCTCTTGAGTAAGTTTCTTTTTAAATTATTGTTGCTTTGAATACTAAATTGATACTAAAATGGAGTAGAGATGTACAGACCAGTCGGTAAAGCAAGTATTCGGCAACTTTTGTGGTCAGTGACTATTCGACAAAAAAAAGGCTGGACTATCCGGCTCTTTACGTATGTGTTGTTGTTGTAGTAGTAGTAGAGCTTTTTGTGACAAAGCTCGTCAAGGGAAGTGTTCGATGTCCACTTGTATGCATCGAAACCGGTCCGATGGTCGCGGGTAGTGGCGTGCATAGAGGGTATGCACAGGGTATGCAGATGAAATAAAATGAAGATAATCTTCAGTACGAAATATAAATACTAAAGGGTAGGCTTTTTATAACTCTGACAATGCATAACCTTAAGTTTTTTTAAATTCGTAATGAAGATTTTCATCATTTTAGATCATCTGCAAGGTATGCAGATGATATAAAATGAAACTCTTACAATGCCTATCCTTAAGTTTTTTATAGCTTGTACTGGAGATTTTTTTCATTTAATATCATCTGCATATCCTGTGCATACCCTCTATGCACGCCACTGCTTTACATAACTTTTACGTATATAAAATGATTGCATTTACTATTAAATCGAGTTCATAAAGAATGTTAAGGTTCTTCATGAACTCGATTTACGCTCATTTAAGAATGTGAAGAATATTTTTATGTTTATTTTTAGATAATTTATTCCACGAATCTGATTTTTGTTTGCAGAAACACTGCATTGCTACACGACATTTACCACAGTGGATTCACGAAGAAATGTTTGCATTGCAATGAGGAATTTAGGTAAAACAAACGAAACATCTGCTTGCTAAAATCCGTAGCCACATCTCCTGTACCACGTCATCAATCCAACCGACTTTAACCTAATATGTGGGAAAAATAATATTATCTTTCCTACTTATTAAATTAAGCGTAAAAATGGTCATTCTTAATCAAATTCATTCATGTGCCTGTAGACTTAAGTGCTCGAACAGTGCATATTGCTTTTGGTGACTTATGGCACTGGAATGATTAGGAGTTTTCTTCCTGGATAATGCCTTTGGAGCAATCTTTTTTTCTTTTTTTTTTCATAAGTTCAAATTGGTGTCAATTGTCGTTATGATTTCTTTTTCTTGTAAAGCTACAACATTACCAAAATTTCACCTATCTGTCGCAATGTTCAGATGACTCCAAGAAAAATATGAAAAAGTAACATGAAAAAAGCAAGAGTTAGTCTAGTACTAGGAGCTACTGACAGCTGTCACTATTGCACATTACGGGGTAAAAGACTGAGGAATTCTGGCACAGCGTATACCATCTTCTTAAATATAGGATTTATAAAAATATGAAGCTCGGTTAGTCAGCGAGTGATACGATGAGAACATTGCTTGCTTAAATTAAATCACATTGGGATCCATACCATAAAGAACCATAGTAATCGGAAGCTCAACTAACTGTAGCGCTCAAGAGGGGCTCATAGCTCAGAGGGCTTAGGGATGTCGAGATTCCAAAATGTTGATATAGCGTTTTTAAGATTTGTATTAAAATGTACGGTAGGCAGTGCTTTTATGCTTGTATGGGGCACGTTACTAGTAGCACAATAGTGTTGAGTGTAGTAAATCACAACTGACCTGCTTATCATCATAAACAACACATATCTCGGTAGTTTAGAATGACAAGGATTTAGGCCATAATCGATCTCGTTAGCTACGTGTGGGGAAACTCAGGCATGCAGGTTTCTTCACGATGTTTCCCTTTACCGTTAAAGCAATTTATGTTTGAGCTTAAATAAAATTGTACATCACTCCAAAATGTTAAAGGTCGAACTCGGTCACCCCTAAAGTGAGTTTGCATCCCCAACTAGGCTACTACTGCTAATACAACGTGTAACGAAATTACGAAAAACTGTTGAAGGTTGCATAAGTATATGTAATAAGGATATTACCTTGTAAAAATATTAAATCGAAAGAAGCATATTTATTTTTCCGTACTTACTAATTCAAACATGATAACCCTAATGATGTTAAAATACCGACACGTGCATAGTACCTATGCTACGCGACGCGTACCTAATAAAGTGACCGGAGTCACTACATTTTACTTTTGCATTTGATGTTAGGGCTGTATCTGATTCCTTTCACTAAAAACTATGGCAATGGTTTACTCAAAACTATTAGCGTTTCGGTTTCCCAGATAAGTCTCAGAGCCAGTAAATAATTGACATCTAAATCCTCTGAAGTATTATTTCGATTTTCATTTAGGTACACGTTTTATAACGGTATACAGTTCCTCAGTCATTAGTAAGTGTATGTTAGCCACATAATATCCGCCCGTATTATGTTCCGTCAGACACTTCTCAACGTACTACACCCATCTACGCACGCACCGGAGTGAGCATCTTTGCACGCTTTGCGGGTCATCGTTCGTCAGTGAAATGGGCTTGCATATGCATAAGCGGGTCAAGCATTGTTTCAATGATAATGACGGCGTCGAGAATGGCGATGTGAGTATTCTTAGATTTTTTACAAAGGCTGCCCTCCTTACGACCTCCTTATCTAGGAATACAATGTAAAACATTTTGTCTGCGAGACCTGAAACCTGAGCTATTGCACTTTTCGTAAATAATAATAATAATAACGTTTAATTCAGATAAAAATTCATAGCTACATAAGAAAGGCGGCATAGTGACCGGAGTAAGACCCGTTGATTTTATCCAAATCATTTACTCATTCAGGAGAGCCCCGGCGACGATGAGGAAGTCAACACGTTCTGTTCGCGATGTGATATTCGCTTCGAGACCAGAAAGGCTTACGACGAACACCTATTCCATTCAGCGATGCATTCCGAAGGTTATGAGTGAGTTGCCTCATTTCTTTTTGGGTGTTTTTAGATGTCTTATGCCCGTTTTCACTAACAACAAAGTCAAAGTCAAAGTCAAATATTTCTTTATTCAAATAGGCACATAGATGGCACTTTTGATGCGTTATTATATACAAAATGTGTACATAGCAGTAAGTAGTGATGGCGATAACTACAATCGTAAACTTAAAACTAAAGCTACGAGGGTTCCAATCGCGCCCCGGTCTAAGAAGAAGCCCACAACAAACTTAGCCGGGTGTTCTTTTTGTTATCACCATCTCACATTGTCATTAGAAAATATTTAAGAAGCAACCTGGTTAGAGCAATTGTTTACACCCAAGCTTTTTTATCGTTTACGTAATCCTTTATACTATAATAGGACTTTTCTATAAGCTTTCGCTTAATACAAACTTTGAACTTCTTTAGTGACATCCCCAAGAAATCAACCGGTAATTTATTGTAAAATTGTATACAATTTCCTTTAAATGAACTGCTTATTTTGTGTAGTCTAGTGTACTGCACTGCAAGTTTATTTTTGCTTCAACGAACAAGGCAATGCATAAGTAACGCCTAATCGAAGGAGATTCCTAGGCAAATATCAACCGTTCAATAGTTGAGTTCACTTAGTTATCACCTAAGTCATACCTTGCTCTAGTGAAAACGGGCATGAGGTACTTAACATGGACTTAACCCTCCGGGGCTAGTATAAAAAGATGGATGGCATAAATTTAACCTTGTCTGTAAGAGTGCTAAAAAATGGACTGATTTCAAAGTGTTTTTTCTCTACAGTACGTATACATTTATGGGCAAATTCTTACACATTTTGTGTTACGTTTATAGGCTATAAGCGTGCGCTGAAAATGTTTTTTTTTTCTTAGTATATTATCAATTTAATAAAAAACAATCTACGGTACACTGGTATTTGCTATTTTGGCCTTTTATGCCCCACCGTAATTTGTTTTGGTACTTATCCTCTCAAATTAAAATTCAAGAATATGTTTTAGAGTTAATTTGTCTTGGGTATTTAATATTTTTATGATAATGTAAATGTGCTATAAATATATGCTAAATATATTATACAAAATGTGTACATAGCAGTAAGTAGTGATGGCGATGGATAACTACAATCGTAAACTTAAAACTAAAGCTACGAGGGTTCCAATCGCGCCCCGGTCTAAGAAGAAGCCCACAATATATATATAAGCTATTATTTTCTAATAACGATTTTATTTTGTTGAAGACCTATCATTTTAGAATTACTGTTAAGCACGAGATAAAATTATAGTGTTTATTCATTTGGCTGAATCTTTTAAGGCATATAAATAACGATTTGTTTTTTCAGTGATGAAAAGAAACTCGATGATCCGCCACAACGAAAAATTTTGGGGAAAGTTCTAAAAGCAAAGGTAAGACTGTTTATTTTCACTTTAAAAACACTTGGCTTCGCCCGCGTTAATTGTAACCCACCTACTTTACTTCTGATGTTATAAATACAAAAAAGGCCAGGCCACCAAACCATACTGCCATTTGTTATACAAAATAGTATACAAAATAGCTCGCATATAACTTAAACTTTTTTTATATATACAACGTGTAACAGAATTACGAAATAATATTGAAGGATGCATAAGTATATTTCACAAGGACCCTGTAAAATTTTAAATCAAAAGAAGTATATTTATTTTTTTATACAAACGAATTCAAAACATTCTAAGTGTTTATTTATGACAACCCTATTGAAGATAAAAGACTGATACGGGCATAGTACCTACGGGCATAGTTACGCGACGCACATACCTAATAAAGTGACACAATACTTTTTATTTTATTTTGCATGCGATGCATGGGTTGTATCTGATTTCTTTCAGTAAGAACTATGGAAGTGGTTTACTCAAAAACTATTAGGTTTTCGGTTACATAGATAAGTCTCAGAGATATATTATGTACCTCTAAAGCCTGTAAAGGATTATTTCGGTTTTCATTTACATGTTGTATAAAAAGTTGCCTTTGCCACCCATAAATTATCTCTATGCAAAAACACGTCATTCCCTCGCCTCATTTCTGCGTGAAATGACAAACTAAGAAACATACTTTACATTTGTTATTATTTGTATTATTCATTCGGTATGTAAGTATAACTATTGGTGGTGTGTTCCCTTTTTTTGCTTTTCTAACTCAAATGTTATGATAGCTTTATTTTGTTTCAGATAACGAGCAGGTTAAGAGATAAGTAAGAAATTTTATGATCTAATTTCTTCATTACAATATGCCTATTTAAAAACTTTCATACATTTTTTTTGTACTTTTTGTGAACTAATTCAATAAAGTTTGATTTATTTTCAGAAAGAGACCCAACGAAGACATTTTCAAACCGCAAAAAAGGAAGTTCAGAAGAATTCGGAGGGCCAGAACGAAACCTACCTCCTGCCATCAAGTATGTTAAAATTAACTTTTTCTTTTATACTCTGCCTTTCAAACCGGTAGTAGAATCACAACAAACAGACACACTTGACGTTCAAAATTACTAATGAAATACCCTAGGCATACTTAAAATAAATGCATTTTGTTTTGTTTTGTTTTGAGGTGATCGAAAGGCGATAAAAAGTGTTATGTTTAAATGTATTTGATAATGCACTTTAAGTTTGATATGGCAAACTATAGCTAAAATGTGTAATAAAATATCGGGAGTGCAGAATAATACGACGGCCGACTGGCGCAGTGGGCAGCGACCTGGCTTTCTGAGTCCATGGCCGTGGGTTCGATTCCCACAACTGGAAATATTTGTGTGATGAACATGCATCTTTTTCAGTGTCTGGTTGTTTATCTTTATATTATAAGTGTGTATGTATATTATTCATAAAAATATTCAATATGCCGTATTATATTTAATAATAGGTAAAAGTAGACAATAGTAGGTCTTTAACTTTAAAGTTTTTTGATACTCTAAAACGAGCACTACAGTCTTATCCTACTAAATTGGTAATGAATTATTTTTAGTGTGGCAAGCACTTTGAAACGCAAGCAGCGTGTATGAAACACCATCTTTCGGAACATCCTCGGACGTCGTTCTTCGCGCCCAACGAAAGACACATCTGCGAAATTTGTGGCGCTTCGTTGGCGGTAAGATGATGTGTATCAAATGAATTGAAATTATTTACGCATAACACACACTTATACACACGCGTCTATTACATAAAGAAATCTTTGTAAAGTCTTTGTATACTCATTGACAGTACCGATGCGTAAGCATGGCAGAGCCAGATTACCGCAGTCGAAGCGGGAAGAGGAGGGATCTTTGGCTAATTATGTAATCACTAGCTGCTACCCGCCTTCTTCGTCTTCGTTGGAACCAGTAGTTTTCCTGGGATCACTATTTTTATGTGCATTATTTTTCTGTTTAAATCTCACTTTGTAATTTCTTGTTTTCCAAGATTAAAGGTAGCCAACATATTTACTCTCCGTCCTTTTAATTATCTATGTCGATTTACGGCGTACAGAAGGGACAAACAAACAAAACCACTTTCTTATATATATAATATGAGATGGAATTACACATATGGTAGTATCAAACGAATCCTTCCGTGAGAAATTCAAAGAAATAGATATTCTTATTGTAGCTTAACAATATATTTTAATAATATAGTATAGTCTTACAAGAAATGGGCATAAAATAGTGACATCTGCTTCGTCTGCGAAAGGAACAGAGGTAATTTGTGAGATGGAGTATAATGGACCCCTTTATAATATGACCTCTAGGGTAATTTTGGTACAGTTTAAGCAATATGTTAAAAACACAATTATTACAACAAGGTCACTAAGAAATTGATAAATTTCTCAATGTGTTGATTGACAAGGTTGCTTGGAAAAAACGACGGTTGATTGTTGAGGATTGTTGATTTTGGAAAAGAGTTTCGCTGAGTTTCATGCCGGCTTTTTCTTGGTAGAATCGTCAAAAATTGAAATCAAACGGACTTGACTTTTTAAAAGTGCTTATAAATTAGGCCTATGTGAAGTGTTTTGTATTTAGTAAATTTTTAAGAAGAAGAAGAAGAAACACTTTATTGCACGTATAACATATAGGAAAAGAAACAGTAAGGAGTATACAGTACACAATGTAGACATGCAAAGGCGGCCTTATTGCTGCAAGCAATCTCTTACAGGCAACCTTTGTAGATAGGACTTACAGCAAGAGAACGGAGAAATTTTTGTTCTTCTTTTGTTTCTATATAAATAAATAATGTTCCAGCCAGGTAGTGTGACGGCTCATCAAAACATGCACACCCGAGAGCGTCTTCATCCATGTGAAACTTGCGGGAAACAGTTCCACTCCAGCGTGGGTCTCAAGCGACACGCCGTAGTAAGTTGCATAGCTAGAATTGAAATAATCAAGCTACTTTTCGCGTTCTGTATATCAAATTGGAAGAAACTTATCGGGCAACGCACGCCTAGTAAACCATGGCTAGTGGGCTGGCACCATACAAACAGGCAGGCCGCCGCTGTCCGGGCCCTAGTTGTTTGGATGAGACCAGTCATTTCTGAGTTTTTCTCACTTCTGGTGGCAATCGAAAATTAATTCAAGACATTTGCACTCTATGGATACGCGTCAGCAATTGAAATACGGGTGCGCGTGCAGAAGTCACTGGCTTGAAAAGTGTTTAGAGTTTGTATAGATGCCGCATTGGCTTCCTATAAGCAGGACTGAGCTTTTCATCTTTACCCAACTTTTTAGTTAGTGGGTACATTGTTTGGAGATTGATTGATTCCAATGTTTGGAGATCGACCTGGGAAATCCTTTTTGATGTTTTCGGGTCGATTAAGCGAGCAATCACAAAACTCTTGCTCGAACGTGTGCTTCTTGAGATTGGTCGAGTTTCCCTATTAAAATTTTTATTAGTGCTTTTTGTCATTGATCTACCTCCGACTCAAAATAGCAGAAGGTATTCGGCAAATATGACGAAGAAATCTCTGTTTCAGACTCACACCGGAGAGAAACCCTACGGCTGCACATTGTGTGACAAGCGCTTCACACAGAACAACAGTATGAAACTTCACTACAGGACCTTCCATCTTATGCAACCCTATCCAAAAAGGTGACTGCTAATTTTGGTTATTAATATTTATGGCAGGCCCGCGTTACGACGCCGCGTAGATTGGTATATAGGTTTCATATGCCATTAATAGCACGCGGCCGCCATTTCGCGGCGTCCTAGCCGCAGGTACGTGTCTCTGGTGCCCAACGTGGTGCTCTGTTAAGGAGAGATTCTCAACTTAATGTGGAACGAAACAGCTTTCCCTTTTTTTAAATCTATTTATTAAAGGTACTTTTATAGGTTAGCTTTAACCTTAATTTCTATTATTTAAAGAAAGTTTAGATTATATATGATGGATAATATAAAAGACATGATAAATATATTGATACGAATGTGTAACGTTCCGTTACAATCCCTGTCCGCTACCATCTTGCCAGTGGCGTGCACTTCATAGATGCACAAAAGCACTGCCTACCCTGAAATTGATATATAACTTGTATGGGAGGAGAATTTTTGCAGTTTTATGCAATTTTCCTGCTGTATGCATAAGAGGTAAGAAACGCAGTGCACGCCATTGCATCTTACCACTGAGATGATGATGAGATTGCAGTGGAGTGTTTGCTTTGTAGTCGAAAATTTCAAATACCCGAAGGGCTTCACTATTAAAAGTCGCATAACGTTGGAATAGCAATGTAGCAATATGACACGCTTAATTGGACGCACGCTTAGTAGTAGTAAAGCCCGCAAAACAGCACTTTCGCAATGCTGCGTTGCAACAATGCTGTTTTGCTGTTTAGGGCTTGGTTGCCGCTTTTATTACATTCACATAATTCATAATTCAAAATTCATTTATTTCAAATAGACCTAATATAAGCACTTTTGAAACGTCAAGCCTGTCTGTGTTTAGTGACTCTACCACCGGTTCGGAAGGCAGATTCTACCGAGAAGAAGCCGGCAAGAAACTCAGCAGTTGCTCTTTTCCAATATCAACAATTTACATTTTAAAATTCATTTTTCTATCTTGTGAGAGATGAAAGCGGAGCCGGATGCTTCCAAGCTACCTTTTCATTAGGTTTAACACTTACGACTCAGGTTTAAAGATGCAGGACGTGTTCATGGCACGCCCTGATTAGTTTTGCCCTATTTATATTTTTCTTTATAGTAAAAGCATCTCACATAACAAGACTGTATAACTATTCCAACGTTATGCCACGTTCGTTTCTAAAGCACTAACAATATTAATCTTACAGGAACAGAAGACGCAAAAAAGAAGAGTTAAACATAAGCATAGCGGCCGAAGAAAGCGTAGACTCGGACGACAATACACCGTTGTCTAAATCGACGAAAAGATCCGCCCCGGTAGTCGAATCCGCACCCGATGCAGTGAATAACGCTGTGGCAACGGTGCCGCAAAACAGTGATAATAACTTGGATTACTTGACGCTCGGTTACCAAAAATATCCATAAGTATCTACCTCGTAGCTTGATTAAGTAAGTTGAGATAAGTGAGACTTGATTATATAAACATCACAAGTTTTTGACAGTCATCATCATCATACAAACCCATTAACGGTCCACTATAGATGCACGGGCAGTGGCGTTCACTTCATATATGCACAAATGCACTGCCTACCCAAACAAACAATATACATTCCATACATTTTATATATTTTTGACAATTTAATTCCGTGCCTATAGTTCCAAACCCTATAGGCACGGATCTCCTCCCACGATGAGAAGGGTTCAGCTTTCTTGATAAAAAAAGTCCACAAATCCGCACAGGGCCAACGTGGTGGACTATTACCTAAACTATTCTCATTGTAGCAGGAGACCCATGCCCTATAGTGAACATTAATGGGTTGATATGATGAAGTACAAGCAGAGAGCTGTATCAAATAAATTACCTAAAACTAGTTCATTTAACTAATTAATAGATCGTTCGGAAACACAAGTTGGAAGTAATCAACGATTAAGGAATTTAAAAAAAGATTGGTGTATCAGAAACGTAGTACTACTTTCTTTGCAGTTTGAAAATCTTATCCGCCCCTTTACAAGTATCGCTTAAACATGTATTATTATAACACTGATGATTTGTTACAGAAATATAATCCTCATTTTATGGACGTCAAGCTCTGTCTTATAAACTGTTAATTTTAAAATAATACTGCTTATAGCGATGGTGGTGAGTCACACCCCTTAAATTTGGCAGATGACGCTAAAAATTATCATATTCTAATTCATACACTACGTAGATAATTTTTATGAGGTTGCGTTCAGTTTAACAATATGTTTGCTGTATGTGACATAAGGTGAAACTCACATTCAAATGCTTTTATTTCATTCGTCGTCATTAGGATTATGGATAGAATAGAATAAAATATATTTCTTTGCTGAAATGTACAAATTTAAACAGTGTACTGTCAAAAACGTGTAGTGTATAGCCATGTGAACGCAGCCGTATACTTACTAGTTTTGTTAAACCTATTGTCTATTTTCACTTAACTGTAGTTGGGAAATAAAAATGCTTTTTTAGATACTTGTTCGCCTACAATCGGAATTAGTAAGTGGATGCAGGAAGGATGCGACCCACACAACTTAAAAAAAAAGATATTGTATCTTTTTTTTTAAGTTTTTATAAGTAAGAGACGTCATTTAGCAAAAAAGATACAAGAATACACATAGAAAATATTTCGACGCAGGGTACAACTTTCTGGCGCAAGTGAGCGCTGTGGTCTTATAGGTAATCTGGATTCGACTCACGGCAAGAGAAATTTTCACCAGAACAGACCAGAGAACATCAAGATATTATAAATTCGCCAATTTCCACTGTCGAGGGTGGAAAACGGGACCTCCCATTATTCAGATCGCAGGGCTCACCACTGCACCAGGGTCTACTACGTCAAAACGTTTCCTAAAGCTGTCCAATTCACAATATGAATATTGCCAATTTTTTATCAACACATCAACTCCTCAATATTTTGACAATATTCAGCATATTGTCGTATGTACGGGCAGCCTACGCGTACTCTTAGATTTTTTAGTCAATCATCGGTGTCGATATTCATACATTTATCTACTTTAGGCTATGGTGATACGGTTCTTTTTCCAACAGGGCCAGTAAATTGCCCTGGCATTTTCCGTTGCCTTAACCAACTCTCACAAGAAAACTGTGTTTATATAAAAAACTACTAATTACTATTCTTCAAATAGTATAAAAGGTGGATAATTTTATTTATCAATCACTCTTGTATTAATAAATAAATGTTTTTAATAACACGTGTATTTTTTGGTTTATTGTTTGTCCGTACTTTAAGCTCTAACTAAGCAACTAATCGACTTTATTTTTGGCATAGAGATGGTCGAGAGGTTGGAGAGTAACATAGTATAAAATTAAAAAAATTCAAAATTCATTTATTTCAAGTAGGCCTAATATAAGCACTTTTGAAACGTCAAGTCTGTCTGTTTGTAGTGCCTCTACCACCGGTTCTGAAGGCAGATTCTACCTCAGCAGTTGCTATTTTCCAATATCAACAATTTAGATTTTACATTGTAAAATTCATTTTTCTATCTTGAAAGCGGAGTTGGATGCTTCCAAGCAACCTTGTCATTAAGAAATTTATCAATTGTATAGTAGCCTCGCTGTAATAAATGTGTTTTACCACATTCTTTGAACTTATGCATTCTGTATACTATTTATAACAAGAAAACAAACGGTTCCCACGGGATTTGTAAAACTGTAGTAAACGCGGGCCCAGACTAGTTGTATATAATACAATACTACACGATACCTAGCTCTCTTTTCTCATTTAGAGATATTGAGAGCTTAGAAAAGCCTATACATCCTTACCCTCCCTACGTCTCACTGCAGTGCAGATGCCTCGAGAGAGGGTTCGAAGGCACGCTCACTATTATCTTAGACTGCATCATCACCATACGAGATTGCAGCACATAATTAAGATCACATAGAACCGTGTACAATACAAATAATGAAGCATCATAAACCACTCCACTTTAGTAGCGTTTCTCGAACAGGCGGTTAGTCACTTCATTCCATTTAGCAGTTGACAGTAATTATTTTACCTCTAATGTTCTAAACGTTTACCACAAAATGGGGAAAATGGGAAAAGTTTGAACTAGCAACATTGCACAGGTGTGAAGAAAGAAGTGCGTGGGGCGTTATCACTGTTTTATGATGCACTGCATGCAATAATGACGATATGAGGGTTCTGTATGTTCTTAGTTCTGTGGATAGCTTATAGTGGAATAAAACAAAAAAAATTCAGCACACAATTTACTTTGTGTCGAGTCATTACATTGAGTATCGAATTGACATGATGTTCGGTCATGCTTGCAAAACAAACAACCTAACCTAACCTTTAAAATAAATACAATGTTTTATTTATGGTGAGTGTATCAAAAACTATCAAATTGTGAGTTAAGAAAATAATAAGGCACTAAAGGTAATATGTAATAAAAAACTATGGCTCCTTAATAAAATCGTGCTTTTATTAACGTATCAGGAAAACATTAGCTTAGTACATAATACTTATTAAATTATGAGAACAACACTAATCTATTGACACTTGTAGTTTGAAGTTGTCTTTTAACATACTGCTACATTTATATTGTACATTACTATTAAAAAGAAAACCAGAGCCTTGCTTAGATTACATAAAGCTTTCCCCAAACAGAAATGCAGTCGCGCGCGAGGACGTCGGTTTCACACTGATACAATTAAAATCATTTCAATAATATTGCTATAAGCGATAGGCTGACATTTAGTTATTACGCCACCTATTATCAGATTAACCGGAATATACAGAAAGCCAGGGGTCGATAATTCTTTTGGTTTTAAGTTATGTAAATATAAAAAGGTGAGTTATTAAAATCTTATTCTTGAGACAATAAGGATCGGGAGCTCTTCTCTTAATTTTGACGTCATCGGACTAAACTAGTCTAAAAAACCACGCCCGTTCGGACTTAACTCTAGTTTTAAAACGTCACACTCGTCCGAATCAACGAGCTGATTCAAGGTCCGAGCTCTCGACTGAGGCAACCCATTTCTTTACAATATCGTCGCGAGGGCGAAAGCTCTACAGCTTTCGCCCTCGCCCCCTTCCCCCTGTGACGCTGTCGCAACCCCATAAGGTTATCAGCTACGATCCTTCCGAAACAAGCCTGTTAATAACAATGCATCAAGGCTCTGTCTAAGAAATCTACGATTTATGTCTAAAACTACGCTTGTCATGCTCAAATTGAACATGATAGCAAACAGTGTCAGTCAACTGTAAATTATTGCGATAATAAATCTGGTGTTACATTAGTAAGTAGGTACAACAAGCTCTGAACTAAGTTACAGATCTAAAAGTAGTTTAACCCACTCACAGTATTTCCTTTTAAAAAGGATAGCAATATGTTTACAATGAACTGAAAAGACGGGTCTTACAGTGTTAACAACACTTTCCGTGTAAATATAGATCGCTATATGAAGGATTGATAATTAGTTGCGAAGTACTCTCTGTACTAAACTTAATTGACAGTTCATGTGGTTCAAAACTAATACCTAATACTCCTAGATTGACTACTCTGACTTGTCATTTTAGTTCAAAGATTATCTCTATACTAAACGGCATTGCGATGTTTCCTATGCAAAAGAATAGCACTACATTTAGAACTGTCAATTTAGTTACGAGATTAGTGTAAACCGAAGCGGCCTTTGTTGACAAAATTCGGTTGTTCTTATATCATATACAATATGCAGACATGGCTATACACAATTTAAAATGCATAAAATATAATAGATTATTAAAAATACACATACGTAGTTCAAAAGTGTGGTTATCATAATATACATACATTATCTTAAAAATACAACGTTAATTTAAAATTCCGTATTTTAGCGATGATTTGACGGCCGTATTTAATACACACACGAAATAAAACGTACTTTTAAGTTAAAACCTCGTTTTAAAATATAATATATTCAAAGTAGACAAAATCTAGCGTTTATCCTCATCTTTCCGTCGTCTCCCTTCCGGCGTTTGGTCGGGTCTCCTACCTAAAAGGTCCCTTTTGGCGAAGCAAGTATCACTCTGCAATGAAATAATCTTGTAGTAGTCAAAAGTTTGTTTGCAGATCAAGTGTTTTTCGGACATGTAAAGTCTGGCGGATGAAACAATGCATTCCTGTCGTGTGTCGGTTAATAACTAACAAAACTAATAATAAACGACTGAAATAATCTCATAACAGTGCAGCATAGAATTAAAAAATATATTGATGCTTATAACAGTGTAATACATAAAAAAACATAAAAAAATACATAAAAAATACATATATATTTATTCTGATACTGTTGATCTCTAAACTAAACTTTTGACAGTTCTAAAAGTAGTGCTGTGCTGTCCTTCTCACAATGTTTGCTGTGGAATATGGAGGGCACTATTTTAAGACATAAATTGAGTCAAGTTTAGAGATTTACATACAACAGAATTGTCATATTTTATTCATCATTAAATTTAGTGCAAAATTATAAAAAAAAGACATAATAATACAGTGGTTCCCTTGTAATCTGGCCCCTTTAAAATTAAATATAAATATTATTATTGAATATTTTTTTTAACAATCTTCTCTAATGTAGATAAACGATTATTGAACATGGTTTGACATATATAATATTATTATTGGATCTGTAATTTGACGGATTAAGAGGTAATCTTTTAAAAAAATCCCGACTGTAGGGGCTTAGTCAGTATTCCATTCAAGACAGTTTGACACTGCCCTGCGAAACGTTTGTTAGATTATCGGGGGTCCACTGTATAGGTTTTAATGAAAAGTATGGCGAAAAAATTAAGTTATATAAAATAGTTTTATCGGAAATTCAATCCCACTTCAAAGTTACTTCATCCTTCCGATAAAAACTAAATGTCAAGAACTCATTTATTAAATGGTTAAAATATAAACTAATTATGATAAAAATACCATGAAAACTAACATACACTCACAGAATCACTGTCACTAGAGTCTTCATCAAAACTCCTCGAGGAGTCAGTGTCGTAGTGTCCTAGACCTGGCAACACTCCCACACATTGCAAAGCTCCGACTTTCTCGCCAGGAATGGGAGTAATATTCTGGTCACTATAAAAAAACATATAAGGGTTCTATAATTATTTCAACTTATGAAAATCATTGTTGTACCGAAACGCGATTGCAATTTAAGTGGTTGTAGTCAACCACTTAAATTGCATCATATATGATGGAATCGAGCCTACGATCTCGATACTGATTATTCTCGTGGACGTTTTAGATAGGCTAAAAAATTACATAAGTCTAGGTGGAATATTAAGGTAAACTTGAATGACATCAGTATATGGTATTTAATATTTTTAATTTATAGTATTTAACACTGCCTACAGTAAAAAACACAAAGGATGCCACTTGAAGGAGTACAATTTGGGTTGGTCAGTCGACATGTTAAAACTTTATTTCAGGGTTTATTTTCAAAATGATTGAAATTAATAAATATGGTCTATAAACATTATATTTTTTTTTATTTAATGAATTAGATTTATGAACTACATTATTAAATTTAATAAAGTTTTAATGTATAAAATATCCAAAAAAGTAGTGTTCATTTTGTTAACGTACCTGTTAATGCTAACAATGCCATTTTTGTGAGGAGTTTGGCCCTTTTCCTTATCTTGGTTCTCACCCTCCATTTCACTAGCCTTCCTTTTCCTGACAACGACCTTGAAAATGTATACAATAATTATAAGCATGACAAGAAATGTATACAATATACATATATACATATATCTATATAAATTTGAAATTAAAAAACCCCGACTTTCAGTAGAGTGCATTATACTAGTCAATTCATTTGATACCTATATTTAGGGAGTTTAGAAAAATAGGTCATTACGCCGTTTATTGTGGCCGACGCCGTATTTAGTGGTGGCGGCTATCTTAGATTTGATATTTATCAAATCCAGTAACTATTAAATGTATGGAATTTTTGATATATTAAAATCATTGTTAAACTCCAATGCCCAAAATTAACTATCTAGACAGATTTATTTGATTTGGCCATATGAATAATTTATTAATGAACTTAGTAGTGCTATCCTTATGTACAGAAAGAAAGAGTAGGATAATGGCTAGCCCTACTCAATTTATTAACAATACTTCTTTCATTTTGTAACCTATATTGAGAAATTTTCAAAAAATATGTAATAAAAGAACTGATTCCCCCAAGGATTATAGTATTTATAAGAATGCTTTAAAATTCATTTAGAATTAAGCACAATATTTTAAAGTCATTGTTAAACTCCAATGCCCAAAATTAATAGTAGTATTAAAAGTAGTATAATGGTTTGAAGCTAATAATTTGGTTTTAAATGAAAATAAAACTAAGTGCATAATATTCACATTACCAAATGTTAAACATGTAAAAACCACTATACTACTTAATAATGAGGAATTGAATCCGGTGGATACAACAGTATTTCTAGGAATAACATTAGATGCTAAACTTCAATGGGGCCCTCATGTAAATAATTTATCGAACAGGCTTAGTTCTGCTGCCTATGCAGTAAAGAAGATACGCCACCTGTCTGTCAGACATAGAAACTGCTAGGCTAGTCTATTTTAGTTACTTTCACAGCATTATGTCATATGGAATTTTACTATGGGGTAATGCTGCTGATATTGGTACTATTTTCGTGCTGCAGAAGAAGGCTGTTCGTGCAATCTATAAAATGGGTCCGAGAGAGTCATTGAAAGATAAATTTAAAGATGTTAAAATAATGACACTCTATAGCCAATACATATTTGAAAATTTAATGTATGTTCACAAAAATATATCAAAATTTAAAAGAAAATGTGACTGCAATAATTTGAACGTTAGAAGCAAAAATAAAATTGCAGTGCAGTACACTAGACTAAGCCATACACAAAATAAGCAATTCATTTAAAGGAAATTGTATACAATTTTACAATAAATTACCGGTTGATATCTTGGGGATGTCACTAAAGAAGTTCAAAGTTTGTATTAAGCGAAAGCTTATAGAAAAGTCCTATTATAGTATAAAGGATTACGTAAACGATAAAAAAGCTTGGGTGTAAACAATTGCTCTAACCAGGTTGCTTCTTAAATATTTTCTAATGACAATGTGAGATGGTGATAACAAAAATAACACCCGGCTAAGTTTGTTGTGGGCTTCTTCTTACACCAGGGCGCGATTGGATCCCTCGTAGCTTTAGTTTTAAGTTTACGATTGTAGTTATCGCCATCACTACTCACTGCTATATACACATTTTGTATATAATAACGCATCAAAAGTGCCATCTATGTGCCTATTTGAATAAAGAAATATTTGACTTTGACTTTGACTTTGAAATAATCTAGACTGATTTTAATAAATTTAGCCAGCCATTTCCCTACTCTTCCCTGTACATAAGGATAGCACTACTAAATTTAATTTACATTACAGGATACAAATACTTGTTTTTAAATATATATCTTTTTAAACTTACTCCCTGCAGTTTATTCTTCTGTGATTGAGCTGTGGTTGTGGCTGTCCTTGCAGGTGCTAACTGTGCCCGTAGTCGAGTCAACTCTTCACTCTCTGCCAGGCTTGATACTCTTTCTCTGTTAATACACATTTGTATATTATTATTGTGAATCTATAAGAATATCTATTTTTCTATATTATCTACTTTAAAGATCACACCAATTGTAAGATGATATGCCAAGTCCAGATATGTGAGAAGGCCCATGCACAAAGTTAATACTAACCCAAGCGCTACATTGTCAGGGTTTATGTTCATATATTCTGTTGAGTATGAGAGATAAGGAACCGAAGTCTGCTGGAAATGTGTCCCTGTTAGATCAATGACAAAAAGAAAAAAAAGTTTATAAATATTGAAATTTTATGAAGGAAGTATGTTTGCAGCAAGTTTTACAACCTGCAGTGCAAGTATTGTTCTTAAATATTTATTCATTGTTAAAAACTTAACTTAAACTTATCAAGCAATATACAATGTAAACACAAGTATAACCAAGGTGACCAAGATTCAGGCTTGCCTCGAGTGTAATTTTGTTTAGTGTTAATAAAGTTTTTCATAAACATATGTACACTGGATAACACTGGATAGCTCAATGTGGGTAGACTCCCTAGACAGTGGACAGACAACATCAAATGAGTGAGAAAACCATAGTGACTGGAAATCCCTTCAAATGACCTCTGCCCGGAAGTGGATGTGTAGTATTTTAATAGTTTATTTTCATTAGTACTTTTTTCACTATGCAACCACTGAAACATAATTGCAATAGCAGACTTGGGTTCCAGTCTATTTACCCACTATATTATGGGATATTAAGTCACAATTGAGTTACTTTACTGTTAAAGGCAACTATGTCAATCATTGTGTTGTGTATGCGTATGAAGGGCCAGTGTCTTTCACTTGTGTTTAAATAATGTTAATTACTTACCTGAACTCTTGCATTTCTTTTTTCTCTTCAATACTGATCTGCTGGGCTACCTCAGCCTTGGTCCGCTCAACCAGATCCAGGAAACCAACCTCATCATCATCCAGACCTCTGATCATATTCTCTACAAATTATAAGATTATACAACAGTGAACACAAAAGCAAGTCAAGTAAAATCTTTATGTCAAGATTCTTGAGTACTTGAGACTGCAAAAGAATCTTGTTATTTTGTAACAAATACAAAACAATAAATACATTGATACCAGATAAGAGTTTGCAGTAACCACCCTAGTGCTTATTATGTATAGCAAAAACTTTCATAAAGATGAAAAATCCCCATCCCATACAAGTAATAGAAAACTTAAAGATAGGCAGTACTTTTGCATATTAAGGGCACACCTGGTTTGCACATAAATAGCACATATATATATTATAAATAAAGCTTTTATTGGCAAGCAATACGTAGTATATACAGTGAATTAAAATTAACCATTTGATTCACATTCTTTAGTTTATATTGTACTACTCTAGGTGTCCCGTTTTGAGGATTTATATGTTCTCTACAACAAAAAGTATAGAGATAAGCCTTACTGAGTTTATGTGCCTCCTCATATTCTGCATCTTTCTTCAATCTTTGTTCTTCAAGACGCTGGAACAGCGGTCGCGTATCGTAAGATTCTTCTGGAGCCTCTGTATTAAGAAAATATATTGTTGTAAAGTGGTTATTTAGCATTGGAAACACTGGCGTTAAAAATTCTAATCAGGTACGGTAACCAGCTGTGCTCTACATAGCCGCTTTTCTAAGAACGAACGAACGAAGAAATATGAACATCAAAATCCTCCTCTTCGGTCTTAACCAAAACAACATTTTGAGGTCATGCAATTGAATTACCTTTCGGCTGATCATCGGTTCGCACTTTATCCCATTCTTCCTGGCGCCGGCGTCTCGCCTCCAATATCTCAGATTCTGATATAAAACCTGAGCTCATTATATTGAGTTCTTTTATCAATCTATCTTAGCAATATTAAAATATTGTTTAGCAAACGGTAAAGGTTAACTTTATATCTCTAAGCAAGTTTTTCTCATTTTTCATTTACTAATTCCTTGGTGACAATGACATTACTTCTTCTCTTTGGTTTATTGGCTCTGAGCGCTGAGCGATTGAACTATTAATATGACAATTTTCTGACACTTGATAGACTCTTTATTTTCTTTTTAAACTGATTTCGTTGCACTGAGTTCCAGTTTTTTTGCGTCTTAAGATTCCAATTGTATTTTAATTCGGTTACATTGCATTTTGTAGTCCAGGCGGTATTAGGCGCTTGAGCTGTAAGCGATAAGGAATCTCAGAGTGCAATAAGTAATGTACCATACAAGTTTGATATGGCGATTTTCATCACACTCGCAAGTTAACAATCTCAAGATATCGGTGGTCAATTATTGTTATCACCTCTTCGAGAAATAACAATTCCATGTTGAATTTTAATATTTTCAATGCGTTGTTGAAGCGTGTATCGTTTCCTTTTTATCAAGCGTAGTTTCTATTTATCAAAGGAAAAAAAATTACAGCTGCAAAATTAACATCTACCGAAATAGCGGGCTATTCAAAACTGCACCTCTTAATGGAAATTCTTTTATAATAGAGGTTGCCTATGATAAAACATAATAAAGGGAATAAATTTTCATATCTAAAATATCTCATCATAAATATTTTTCATTTAATAAAATGCGTACTATTTCAAGCCGCATAAAGCTCTTTTTTGGTAATACACATAGAATCTGTATTACCCAGATAAACTAAAAATGGTCTCATCTTCATCCATTTAATCTTTGAGGCTGCGCTCAACCGCGTTATGGGTTGTCATGTGGGCCCCCTTACTCAAACATAGACTCTCCATCCTGTACGTATTTTAATCATGTTTAGTTTTTTCCTAGAGTATACATACTAATGACTAGATTATCTATGTTTAAGAGAGATTATTAATCCTTCAATAAAACAATAATCATTGGTTTCCAATCATTTTATCTTTATTACAAAATAATTTTGTAACTTAATATTAATAAAATTATTATGTATACCTATTATGTTACAAATTTAGTAAAATGGTTTTGAATAAACAATGTCAGAAGTCAATAACCTACAAAATGATGCATTAAAAAGCATTACTTAAAACAAAAGTAATGGTCTAAAAATGGACATTAATATAACATTATTGCCATCTTGTTCTTATAGATTACATCACATACAAATGGTTTAGTCCTAAATGGCAATAACCCATGATTATATATTTGTACATTTTTTTTCTTACAACATTAATCTACACATATCATCTTACATATATCATCTTAGTGCATCATAATGAATTACACTTGGCTAATAAGTTTGCATTTACAATCAGCATAGCTTAAAAAATCATACTTTGTGGCAATAACACATTCCAAAAGCATAAAACAGTCCACCTCAGCTCTATGACATTCCTTTGGTTTCTTATTTAACAATTTTTCATATACACTGCTTAATTTATAGCTTGCTTTCAGAGACTTTTCTTTTTTTGGACATTGCATTTCACATATTTTTTTAACAATCTTAATTTTCTTTGGTGTACTTGATATGTGCGAAAAGTATACAACCAACTCATCAATTTCTTGAATTTCCTCTATGCTAAGATCTTGCCACTCATCATTCCTAGCAAGTTTATCGCTTTCATCAAGGGAACTTGTGGAGTAATTATGAACTGTGGTATTCAAGCAAAAGTTTGGATTTTTAAATATACTCCTAAAAGAGTTTAAGGAATCTATGCAGAGTAAGTCATGCGGTAACTCTTCATTGGCAGTCTGATATTCTGCTTGTAATATTTTAAAATCAAATCTGTTTCCATTATGAGCCACAAGACATACTGGTTTTGGCTTATTCAGAAAAGCATTTATACACTTAATGTTATCTTTGAAGACTGGTTGATTTTTTAAATAGTGATTTGTCAATCCAGTTAATGATGAAGCTACCGGATGAATATTTGTTGTTGGATTACACAGCAGTGATAATTTATTTGTTGCTGGTAGATTCTCACCATCTGCCTGTTCAATATCACGCCGGGAAACCGATATCAGTGTTATTTCTGTGACCTTTGTACGACTTGCGGGTATTCCTGTGGTTTCCAAGTCAAAAAATACAAACGTTTGTATGTTAGTCATCGCGAGGCGACTGTCACTTTATTAGTTGAATAATACTGCACAATGTAAAACGCATTGAGTGGTGAGTTTATTTGTTGAACAGTAATAGAATATTAAAATTAAATTTAATGTTTTTTTATGTACTTATATCAATTAAAATCTCAAAAGTCAAAACAAACATGAAACAAGTCAAACGCTAAAAATATAAACAAATTACAAATGTCAGATGAGAGACAGAGATGAGTGATGAATGATGACCTACAGCATGGAGAAGTAACATACTATAAGTAAGATACCAAAAACTAAAGAACTAAAGTCATAAGTAATTTGTATTAACCTCAGGCAAATGAATACTGTAACCTAAATTATCTTTGATATAGGTATACTTTAATTAAAGTATAAATTCTAAGTAAAGCTATTAAATTACTGCTCCAACCCGTTGTGTTCACTACTCATTAAAAATTATGGTTCTACCAATTATTCATACATACCGTGGATTACGTTGCCTTTCCAGTGATATGCACCATAAACCAAGCTTAATAAAGCTTTCAGCTGTATAGGAAATTGTCACTTTATTTTTTTCGAGGAGTCTTAATTTTATTTATGGATTTGAAACAACATAGATAACACATATCTTGCAAAATTGAATGCTTCAGTGGGCGTCAAGTTATCATAACAATCCCTTTTGTGGAACTTTCAATTTGTGAATTAAAAAAATATCTCTTGCACTAAAATCGCAGTGAAATTTAATTTGGGTTCTATAAAATAATTTTTCTTGTAGTAAAATCTAGCCAAAATTTCACAATTCCACAATCATTTAGGTAGTTTTTTTTAAACGCGACTTTAAATGTCACTATTCAACTCAATTGTCAATTGCAAATTTACCTTTGCAATTTTACCATATACCAGCAAAATAAATGCAAATTTATAATTCATTGTTTTGTGGTCTGTGATAAATATAGCGGTAGCCGGAAATAATTTATTTTATGTTAAATTTTTGATTGCATCAAATATTGTTTTTGAAAGACTGCACACTGATTTGTCCTTTTCTATTTGGAGATGTCTGAATTTGAAAATACCGACAAAACTGGTGATTCGCAAAGCGAGTTAATTGAAGATGGTTGCAATAAGTTAGTAGTGAAATGCAAATATTGTGGCTCAAAAATATTGGACAAAAAATTGGGCAAATTCATCATGCAAGAGGTAATTTTAGAGATTGATGTGAGGTTAGAATATTTAAATTTGACGAGAGCTCTTTTATAGATGTCTTTAAAGAACTTTCTTTTTATACAGATTAGGTGTGAAGGTTTGAGTTGTAGTTTTGCATACTTACACATACTTTTTAACAAGGTATCATTTGAATGCAAAAAGATGGTAAATAACTAAGTCTTATGGCCTAAATTAGTAATAAATCTTATCCCAAATTCTTAAATTAAATAATAAAGTAATAAGAGCATTATCAGTATCATTATTATACAGTGGGAATAGGAGAGCACTGCAAAATTTAACTTCAATCTAAAGATTTTGGATTATATTGATTCATTTAAGGTGTAAATTGATGTTTCCCAACCATAAAATGATATGGCAGCTTATTTAACCTATACCTTATCTGTTTCTACACTGAATGTTAAATTCTGCCCAAAAAAGCTGTTCACTTCAAAAACTTCATCATTAAATGTCCAACTGTTTATTGGTCTTCACACAGATAGTCTGAGAGTCAAAAATATTATAGTCTGATACTATTGTATTATTTTATTATTTTCAATGCAGTCAATCAATGAATTATGGTTAAGAACCTCTTTTAATTGTTTTTATTTAAACTCAAATATGTTTCCTCTGCTCTTGTGATTTTCAATCATTTCAAACTCTCTTTATTTCATATTTCAGAAAGAGCTACCACTCATGCAGCAGGACACAAGAAAGGAAGGGGAAATACAGAATGAAAAAGTCGACCAGTTCTATCATGTGGAAAATATGTTCACTTTTGAAAATATAGGATTTACACACACTGTTGATTGTTATAAATATCTAAGTTGTGCAGATTGTGATGCTGGGCCTGTTGGATATTATGATATGAACACAAAACATAGCTATGTAGCTTTATCTAGAATAGAACATGCTTAAAATGAACATGCTGTTGCTGTACAGTTTTAGAGTTATCAATATGAATATTATTGACTGGTACATTTAAGCAATTCTCATACTAAGGTAGTGGCGGTTCCTTGTCTGATGTGGTAGGAAGTAGTAAAATAAACATAACATGTGCGGATAGGATGCAATCTAAAACTTTACTATCATTTCCTGCTGCCAACACCTATTCTTAATTTTAGGATTTTTAAGACACCTATGTTTACATCTGTTTCATGTTCACACAAAGAAGTGTAAAACTACATCAGCAACTTGTGTGAACAAACATGCCTGTGCGGGCAGACTCAAACCACAACTGCCATCACCTCTGTGTGGGGAAGCCTTTAAGCTTTTACTTTTAAAAGATTTTCATGTAAAACACTTACTTTTTGGCAGAAACTGGTATAAATGCTTGGTGGACATCAAGAAAAAGTTCTATGACAAATATAATTTCATACTTAGGAGTTTCACTTGCACTAAATGTAAAATATACTATAGTTTCTAACTTGGGGCAACACCACAGGAATTTACATTTAGCAATTAAGTGGATGCTTTTGCTAAACAATATTTAAATTAATGATTTTAAATGAATGATTGTAAGCAACATTGTGTTTATATCATTATAACAAAATATTTACTAGTGTTAAACAAATGGGACAATTAAAATCAGTCAAGTAATAGTTAATATATCATTAACATATATTCAGTACATGGTACATAATTATAATACATTGCAATGCAATGTAAATGTGTATGATATTTTATCTTAAGTTTGGTTTGTTTTTCCAAAAAAATAATAGTCATATCTAACAGTGTTTGCATCTGAATTTGTACAGAATGTACTACAAAGTGTGCATGGCAACCTTCTGCTAGTCTGTTTATTACTTAACAAAATTAATATATGTATATATTTTCATTTAAGATGAAAATGAAGTTTCCAATATTTAAAATCTCTGAAAAAAAAACGAACTTGATCACAGTGCAGATTAACAATAATCTTAAAATAAAAAAATATAAATAAATTGTTTCATCTATTAAAATTTACATGTAATTAATTCAAGTCTCAAAAATAAATATATTATGCACTGCCTGCTTGTTTGTACTATTGTTATGATAATTTTTTTTATAAATCAGATTGTCTAGAGTTAGTAAAATGCTTCAAATAAAATAATGCGTAAGTTATTTTAAAGCTCATTTAAGTCATTCCAACGTGATTTTATTCTGAAAAATTTTTGTTATTATTGTACCAAAAAATATAATACAGTTTTATTATTTAACAAATCATTAATAGTAATTTTATATCTGCCTATTAAATAGAGAAACTTTTTACTTTGTTATAGTTTAATGTTTGTATCATTGTCACTTAAACATTCGTTCATGTATTTCAATCCATTCTGAAAGAATGGTTTTTCTTTTTTTTAATAAATATATTTCTTAGTTAATTTTGAATTTATAAATAAAAAAAACGACCTTTCATGCTTGATTATGCCGTCAGAAAAATTAGACAGATTACTGACGTTGAAATAGCTAGGCTAGTTTATTTTGCGTACTTTCATAGTAGTCCAAGAGCCCGTGACTGCCAGACCTTCCTTTTATAATATAAGCTGAAAGTTTTTCTATGTATACCTTTAGTAAAGGTAAGAACGATCCCCACCCATTATACCTGGGTAGTGGTGGCTTTGGCAGGTAACAGGTAATAAAGGTGTATAAAATTCCATCTTAAATTTATTAATTTATAAAACTTATTTTTTATATATATCTGTTTGTAACAATATCACAACTTACGTCATTCATTACCAGACGCTTAATACGGTTCCAACCCTTCGCCAGACACCCCTAAACTATAATATTTTGTAATTTTACTTACGTTATTTTTTAAAAGCTGAATTTTATATATGTTTTTTGGGGAACTATAAAAAGATGTTTCTTTAGTAGCCAGACACATTCGAGGGTTCTATCATCCTGCCAGACGCATTGGAGTGCATAGAAAATGTGAGAGCGCGGTGCTTATGTACTAACTGGTGCGAGTGAGACAGGCCGTTCGGTTTCGTTTCGTTCGTTTCGGCCGATTTGAAAAAGCTATTAAAAAGACATCTATTAATAATTTCTCCAAAGATTGCGAAAAAAAGAAAAAAAATAATGTTGGTGGGAAAATTCAAGAAGTTAAAATTCAAAGAGATTTATTTGGACGTATGCTAGGAATTTCAATGGATTTCAAGATTGACATTTCGAAAATTTTATCGTACCCCATTACTTCAGTACCATTATCAATGTGCCATTTGGATGGAACCATTTGCAAGACCGACAAATCTGCTTTAATGAAATGTTTAGAGAAAGAAGTTGAGCATGACGAGCCACCTCGAATTGATGTATTCATAATCGACGGGTTTTTTTTATTACACACTATGAGAAATGTACCTAAAACGTTCGGCAACATTTCTAAAAGAATGTTGCAAATGGCAACTCAATTAAAAGCGTCAAGAATTGATGTGGTATTTGACAGGTATTTTACACCATCGATAAAAGACTATGAACATTCCCAACGATTTGAATGTGCACAGTTAGAGTATACCATAGCTGGGCCTGAACAAGTTCGTCCTAGTGACTTCGTGAAAGAATTAAAAAATTCAAATTTTAAAGAAGCTCTGGTCAACTTTTTCATTTTACATTGGGCTACTGATGAAGTTGCGCCATTTATTGGTAACAAAACAATACATATTAATTTCAAAAATTGCCATTCATTTACTGTTAATAATACCAACAAAGTCATGTCAAGTATTATTGAGGAATTGTTGGACCTGCCAATGCCATGCACAAGTTTAAAGAATTTGTTAAAACACACTTATTACAGCGAGGTTACTATACAATTCATGAATTTTTTAATGACAAGGTTGCTTGGAAGCTTCCGGCTCCGCTTTCAGCTCTCACAAGATAGAAAAATGAATGTTAAAATGCAAAATGTAAATTGTTGATGTTGGAAAAGAGCAACTGCTGAGTTTCTTGCCGGCTTCTTCTCGGTAGAATCTGCCTTCCGAACCGGTGGTAGAATCACTACAAACAGACAGACTTGACGTTTCAAAAGTGCTTATATTAGGCCTACTTGAAATAAATGAATTTTCAATTTTGAATTACCGTATTAATATTTGGAAAAGCTCAGTACAGTTTCCGTGGTGTAGCGGTTATCACATCTGCCTAACACGCAGAAGGCCCCCGGTTCGATCCCGGGCGGAAACATTTCTTTTTTTCGTTTTTTTTTTGTTTTCATAACTACTGTGTATTGATGATTATTTAAAAAAAATGAAAGCAGTTTTTTTTAAATAATAACATATTTGTAGTCTTAAAACACATTGTTTTTTTTTTGTTATTGACTGAGCGAAGCAGGGTAGACCTGTTCCTGTTGTACGTCCGTCTGTCAGAAACTTTTGTTCCCGTAAAAGCGTTTTATCTCCAGTTTGCAGGCTAAATAATTATTATGCACCAGTCATCTATTCATACTAGGCTCATAAAATTGTTTTCTTTGTAAACTCTTTGGCATGGCGTTACGCTTAAAGAGTATTTTTCTTTGCAACTCTAGGCCCTTATTCGGGGTAAACAACTTGTTTTAAGTACGTTCACATAGTAATTTTATCAGACAAACAGTTTCCCGCAGTTTCGACCACCAATAATATCCTACAACATCTGATAGGTTAATAACTCTTAAAACTTTCATGCGTTACTCTAAACAACCGACTTGTGCTATTATATTTCACTAGGCGCTATTTTCGACTTTTTTTTGTTATGTGGAATAAAATATATTCACGTTCAAGAATTGGTCTGTAACATTTATTATTCAATCCAATAGTTCCAGATATTCGCGCGTTTAAACAATGAAACAAAAGAACAAACTGTTTAACTTTGTGTTTAAATAGCTTTCTATTAAAACCAGATGTCCGTCGGCCCTAAGTGCTATATCTAGATATTATACCCCTTTGCCATTTCAGCTTTGCAACTTCTTGGGCAATGTTGGTAGCTCTGGTTCTCCAAAGGAGTCTTCGTCCTCACTGGCACAGTTGTGCACACAGTGGTCTTATCAGTGCTCAGGAGCCATTTGGGGTTTTTTAACAGTTCTAATTGACGGCATCGCCTATGAAAAGAGCAACACTTCATCGGGCGGGCATGCAAGGAACACTTCCTGCAACAGGCCGCCCTGTGTCCGTCAATATTCTTAAGGTATGAATATTAGTATTAGTATTATTATTAATATCTGTTAAGATAACTATCATTTCTTCTTTTTCATTTTTTTTTAATTCTTAACAATGCATAAAAATAAAATAAAAAAACACTTTTAAAAATTTATAAAAAAAAATACCCACCTTCCGCTTGCGGGGCTATTGAATGCCCAAGCAACCGGCGGCCAGGGCTCCAGAGTGAGGAACGTCCTCTAAATACGCGCCGTTTCAAGGACTACTGCCTTCTGTATCCGACCCTTGATCCAACAACCAAGCGAAAGCTTCTTAAGATGTTGGTCGAAGCTTTTCGCGAGAATACCATTGACTGAAACGACGATCGGAACAATAACGGTCGACTCAACATTCCACATGGCGGTAATCTCGTGAGCAAGGTCCAAGTATTTAGATACTTTTTCCTTTTCAGCTTTCACCAGATTATCGTCATGTGGAATAATAATGTCAACAATTATTGCACGGCGCACTGATCGATCGACTAGCACTAAATCAGGTCTATTAGCTGTAATATACCTACCTGTCAGTGATAATCGTTCGATGCCAGTAGAGCAATAAAGCTTAGCTTATTAATATTCGTATTAGCCTCATGTGCCTGTAATCACACCGGTAACCACGCCCTTCAGACCTGAACACTGCATGGCAACAATGCTGCTTAGCTGCAGAGATTACCGAAAATACAACTTACAACTAAAAATGTTAAAAACCCATGGTATTATTGGTAGGTACCTAAAAAAATCAAACTAATATATTCAAATGAACGCCATGAATTATTAACATATTGTAAATTATTGCCAGTGCAGAGCAAAGCCGAAGCAAACATTAGCCGTACTCAAGGAAGAATTAAGTAATATACAACATCTTACACGTAAAGAGCGAGATGATAATTTTCGGAAACTGTCTAGTTATAAAAAGTTTATTGTACCCAAAACACATAATGTGTACGGAAAAAGGAATTTTAAACACATATTACCCAAAATATTTGAAGATCTCCCACCCGCTTTGCAAGGTTTAAATAACATATATTTTTAAGGAAATTTTAAAGACATTTTTTAACTAACAGTGCAAAAAATACCACTGTTCGATTAAGATTGTCTAAATGATTTACATTAAGATTAAGTTACATTTACATTTAGATAAAGTATTTTAATATTCATAAAGATATATATTTGCGAACCCGCCATCCTCATCATAAACGCATAGTTTCTAAGGGGGTGGCTAATTATGTTGGAAAATGTTTGTTACAATTTATTTTGAACAATGAATTAAAAAAAAATATATAATAAGCATGGTTATAATCTCTACTAGCAAGCACTGTCACAAAAAGCTCTACTGAAACAATAATTTCAGAATTCTCTGTGTTCTGTTCTGGTGGGAGGCTTAAACCGTTTCTAAATTCTAGTTACCACGCGATGTAACGTCCTGATGCGATGTCGTGTAGAAACCGAGTATGGGTTTAACACAACTGCCATATCCCGAAAAGGCTAGCTAACGTCTTAGACTGCATTACCAATTTCCACCACTTACCATCTTATTTCTGATTTGACACGTTAAGATACTCCTAGCATAGCACTTTTACCCGCTGAATTACTGTGCTCTTCTATCAAAACCATTGTTAGCGATAATTTCAGAACCAAAATTCATTAACCGTTTTTGCGTTATCTAACTTCAATTGGTCATAGATTCATCGCCACAGATTATATAGCATTCTGCTGCACCGTGAGGTCAGACGGCGTGACCGATTTGTATGGAAATGTTATGGCATTACTTTATAGAGAGCGAACTTAATAGTAGTTCTGAACTTCAACGTTCAATGTTGATAGTAGGTATACCTATAAAGCAGGGCATTTTTCAGTTCTGGATGCGCAATCATTTAAAAGAGTTACAGCAAGGGGCCATAGTACCAAGTGTGAGATTTTATACCTACGTTTACTTAGGTATTCGATAGCGTGAAAGTTAACTACAATTTATAATGTATCTAAAAAGCGCCATCTAGTGACAGTTCGGTTTCTCAGTATTGTAACTATATGACGCTCGATACCATAAGTATAAATCGAAGTTCACTTTCATGCCATCGAACATATCGAATGAGAAAACGTGGGTAGAAAATCATACTTAGCACTCTGATCAGACAATTTTAATGTACCTAGTTGAAAACAAAATGGATACAACTGTAACCTCTAACTTGAAGACAAGAGACGTGTAAGGTTAATTTTATTTATTTGTGGTAATTGTTTTATATTGTAGCGACTGTATATTATGGCAGCGTTGAATATGTAGGTAGGTACTATAAAATACTTACCTTTTCTTGCAAGATACCCAGTTTTGATCTTTTCGAAACTGATTCGTACGAATCCGCTGGGAGTTATCGGTACCTATATCTATTAGCTACTACCTAGATGGCCTGGTAAATTTCCTACCATCTAAAATTAATTTGATTACACCTAGTTTTCTTGTTACAGCAGTTATACCTAAGTTGGTTTGCGTTATTGATGCTATTTAGGTAAACTGAACTAAACTTAGGCAGATAATAAATGTCAATATTACCAGTGTCTCTGTTATCAATCATTTTTGTCCAGCCATGTGGAGCTAAACAAACAACAAACAGTTTAAAGCAATAATTTTAGTAAAATTTTTTGAAAGAGCATTCAGGGCTAAACTTGAAAGGGTAGCGAAAAATGGTATAGGGAGAATTTTCGACTCCCGATTCCCGGAAAACTACTGACGTACCTACTCGTTTGAAGTGAAAAAAATGCTACCAAGGAATATTTTTTATTAGATACCTACCTATAATCAAAATATATATCATAAAATTCCGTTCTTTAATATCTATCGAAATAATATATATTTTTTTTAAATATAATTACCCAAATAGCACCAACATATCTAAATTTTTTACCAAAGACTACGCTAAATATTAAACGGAGTCGCGGTATAGTGACTAGTAAAAAAAGAATGTGCTATATGGCAGGTACTCAACGTTATACATAAATTAACATTATACATAAATCGCATTACATAATATTACTGAACTTAATTTAAAATTCGTTAATTTGTCTGCACAATTTAAGAATTATCTACTCTTTTACATGATGTATGAAAATCCGGTCAAGTGCGAGCGAGCGATAATGTAAATGGTTCAGTAAGTATTATTTATACCATATGGGAGAAAAAAAAAACAAAATATATTGTTAACAAATTGTTATACAACGTGTAAAAGAATATCGACATATTGAAGGGCGCATAAGTATATTTCATAAGGAATTATCCTGTAAAAATATTAAATAAAAAGAAGCATATTTATTTTTCCATACAAACTAATTCAAAACATTATCAGTGTTTAGTATTTGTGACAACCGTTAAAATAAAAGAACAACTACAGAAAGAACTAGGATGTTGTCCATGAGGTCTTAATGGGGATAAACAATAGTAAATCTTATATACCTAGGTCTTGACTTAAGTTGTTCTTCACAAATGTAATGGTTAGAAATTAAATTATAGTTACTGTAAAATACATTAAAATTTGGATTATTTGCAAAAATTTTGTAGTAGGTAAGCAAAAAAAAAATTCAAGCAATTTTTTTGTCAAAAATTAGGGGACCTCCAAAAAATTTATAGACACACCTCGAATTAATAACCCTAGCCCCCAAGTTAAAGTCGGTTAAAGTTAAAAAATATTTAATTACCTACCATTTCCCTTGTGCATTTCTAAATACTAAAAACATGCAAATGAAATTACGTACTGAATAATTTATAGCATCAAATGATCACTAACTGGCTATTAGAGTTGTAAAATTCGTTAGAATGTCCATTTCCACTTTCAGTTCATTCTGCTTTAATTTTATATTTGAGTAGTTAAGTATAGTACTACGGCCGTAGTAGTTAATTAAGCAGCGTAATGTTTATGAGTAACTTTGACAACGAAACTCCCGAAAAGACAAGCATCTTCAAATGCCGAAAATGCCATGATTTGGCACAGGCCTTATCTCGTAGGCTAAGATTAGTAGAGTGTACAACCTTTCCTATGACTTTCACGCTTTGACAAGGCTTTTCTTAGTAGGCACATCTTACCTCACCATCGTCGGCACAATAGACACCTTTTTAGGGTAATTTACGCTCCTCTGACTTTTTGTAAAATATTGCCTATAAATTAATTGATATGTAATTTACTTCAAAATAGTGTATGGTTTTTATAAAACTACATTATACACGTTTAAAGAGTTTATAAAACAAAAATATAGTAAAATAGGCACTTTGAACCCCGCCCTCTCCTATTAAAACGAGACATTATTTAAACATAAATAATGTGATTTGTGGTATTTTCGACCTCTATGGTTCGCAGTGTTTAGCGCTGTGTAAGTGTAATAAAAACAATAAAAAATAAACTACCTATAAAATATAAGGTAACAAGAAGCAAACCTCTTTCTAATATTCTATTGAATATTAGATATTATGAGTATCTGATATTCAATATGAGTATGAATATTAGATATTCATTTCAAATATGAGTATCTAATATTCGATTATCCTTAATTAAGCAACTTTCCCAAGCATTAACGTGATGCTTCTACTTACAATGAAAGTCCACCTTTCTTCCTTCATTACATTTGAGCTATTGAGGGCACTTATAATTTATAACCTAAAGGTCAGCGCATTTACTTACCTACTTGCGACATTGACAGGCAATAGGTAGATAGTCAACAATGAGATAAATAATCTTAGGTCAATCGTAATGTTAGTACATCAATCTCAAAGACCTGAATCGACTTGTCATCGCGATTTCAAAGTAAATGCGATATTAATATTGATTTAGTCTGTGTCTGTTATCAAGTGATGAATTATCTTCGACATTAGAAAAAATTGAAGTTAAAAGAAAGAAAGAAAAATATATTTTTAATACACTATGCGACTGAAGAATATTTTTGATATACGTAAATACTTATAATCTTAATATATATAAATCTCTTGTCACGATGTTTGTCCGCGATGGACTCCTAAACTACTTAAACGATTTTAAATTAAATTGGCACACCGTGAGCAGTCTGTTCCAACTTAAGAGATAGGATAGTTTAGATTTTTAATTATAGTCGCAATTTTATTATATTGCAAATAATTTTTCTATAATTAATTGACAGTCACATGTTATATATATATAATACTACTATACTAATTTAAGGCTTAGCGATACTGAATGCTTTAAAAATACAAAATCAAACGCAGACGAAGTCGCGGGCAACAGCTAGTATACATATAAACACCCAGACACTGAATAAAATTCATGTTCATCAACATTTTCCAGTCGTGGGAATCGAACCCACGGCCTCGGACTCAGAAAGCAGGGTCGCTGCCCACTGCGCCAATCGGCCGTCACATATATATAACAGAAGCGGCTTGTATTTAATGTGTGGCACAACCCAGTAAAAGGCTCAGTCAAGAAAAAAGAAAAAAGATCCAGTTCAGCATTGTGCTACATGCCCTGCCAGGCATAAAAGCATGCATCGCTGATATTTAGCTGAAACCCTAGTCCCTACGGAAATATCTATTAGAGCTGCTTTTAATAATTAATAAATTAAATGCTAATTAAAATTTAAAACACAAATAAATAAAATATTAAGAATATTTACTAGTGCATCTGCTTTAACTACGGCATGATCTAATTTAAATTTTAAAAGTATGTACTTTGGTACATTTTTACGAACGTTTTAGGTCAAGCGTTGTATTATAGAAGTGTAGAATTTCGTTTACTTCATTTTTATCGATATAAATAGTTAATAATGGTAAATTAATAAGGTTTATATTATTTAAAGGTTTTTCACTCACGCTGATCAGTCTGTACCTACAAATTACAATTTAACGAATACCTATTATATTATTAACTATTAAGATATTGTTGTGTGTAACCTAAATAAATGCTTCAAAGTTTATTTAAGTTGTTTAGTATTAACAGGTTGGAATAACACATATAGTTTTTTATTTTTTCATATTTTTTTTTCTAAGATTTTCCTTAAATATTTCATAAAGCAAATTCATCTTTTAATGATTAAATGTGTAGTATATATATACTGAAACTAACTAATCGGCTTAAAGGATAAAACATCACAATTTTATCAAAAATGGACATTGTCGTGTCAGGGTTACTTGATGTAATAATGACCTTAGGCCAAAGTAGATAGATACAATCACGTACAAAAACTGAAGAGTTTAAGCACGAGTTCTCATTTCGTTCGTAGTTTACTCCTTCGTTATTCGAAGTTAGTCTAATTCAGAGTTGATCTATTTCGCGGATGATTTAATTCGTACACCATTCTTGATGCAAAATCTCTAAATTAAATTGACCGGTCCATAAGTAGGGCTATAGTTTCTACAGCTGAAGAGTTTAAGCACGATTTGTCCAATTCTCATTTCGTTCGTAGTTTACGCCTTCTTTATTCGAAGTTAGGCTAATTCAGAGTTGATCTATTTCGCGGATGATTTAATTCGTACACCATTCTTGATGCAAAATCTCTAAATTAAATTGACCGGTCCATAAGTAGGGCTATAGTTTCTACAGGAAACCTTGTGCAAGCGTATACTTTAAGACCTATATATTTATTTATTTTTATTTATATTCTTTATTTGTACACCACTACATAGTTAGGAAAATAAACGATGAATAAAGAGAAACACAAAGACTGGAGTAGAAAACAAAAGGCGAAGTTCAGATTTTTTTTTGCTACGAGAATAAGTACCATTATTTATGTAAAAATGTTTATAATTGTTAATTTAATCCTCTATCAATAGTCGCGGATCAACCGCGAATTGCACAACCATGGAAGAGACGAATTAGACTAGTCACGCCAAGAATCACGATCACACGATCAAGAAATATAAGTATAATGAGAACATATCAACAACGTTTCAGAAGCCTTAGCAGAAGTCTTAGCTTCCGAAAAAAAAGTATTTTGTGTTGGAGCCCTATGTGTCAACTGATTACGCCAAGTTCAAACAGTCTAACATGCCCATATTGGTTGATGAACGTTAGCTATGCCTACCGAAGATTATCACCTTCCAAATCAAAACGACAGACTTGCAAATAAAAGAAAAGTTACAAGGTTGGCCTACTTGAGAAAAAATGATTTTTTTGTTTCATTTAAAAGCTCTTTATATTATAATGTTTGTTGCGTTTCCTCGCGACTGTACTGCATGTGTTAACAGCAAAATTTAATAACCACAACAATCCATTAGATTTGTCAAAGGAATACATTTCGAATCATCTGTTTGACAATTTTTTTAGTAAAATTCGAGGGTCACTGTAGTATGTCAATCAATTCAATATCAACAGCATAATATTATCATAATACCTACATAACGCAATACTCTTTACGTAATGATAATTATAAGCACACTAAGTACATAGACAGTATGCGTTTATAATTACTCCACTTACCTTAGTAAACTTTTTGGAAAAATCGTTTCACTATTTTTTTATTTATACTCTTTTATTTATTTATTTTTTTATTTATCTATTTGTACACCTCTCAGAAAAACGAAAAAAAAAAGAACAATCACATGAAGAATAAAGCAGGATACAAAACGCGGCCTTATCGCTAAGTAGCGATCTCTGCCAGGCAACCTTAGGATTAGGAAAACTAATAAGAAAAATGAATAGGTACACTATTGAGCGCATACATACTAAATTGATAAATATAACAAATAAATATACTAATACATATTTTAACATACCATAAATACTTAAATATGACTTAGAGTAGATAAATAAATAATAATATTCGTCTTTTTTGCGCGAGATAATGAGCCTTAATAGTATTTTTAAATGTGTGACTGTGACTTTGACTGTCTTATGTTCTTGTCTATAAAAGTTGTTAAGATTTTGCAAACACGTAAACTGGTTGCGAGTTTTTTATTGACCGAAGGCTTATTTTTTCGCTAGATTATTATGTTTGGAAGTAGTGTTGCCCAAATTCAGTCTTGGTCTTGCAGTCTTGGTCTTGTTCTTGCGTTTTTGCAAGACCAAGACCAAGAACAAGACCGCGTATTTTTAGCAAGACCAAGACCAAGACTGACCGTGCAAGACTTGAGCAAGAACAAGACATAGCCTGCAAGACTCTTGCGTCTTGCAGCTAGGACTTAGCGCTATTTCACGGAGTAGTTAGGTGTAACAGTTCGGTGTATAGGTAGGTAGGTACGCTTAGGAATTCTATGAGACGCAAAAAACTATATCAAAGAATATGAAAAACTGGACCTATGCGCATTACGACTAATACCATAAACATAGCGAATAAAAAAATATCTATTAAAATCAAACTGAGTGCATGCATAGTTATGTTTTAACCATCGGCACTTTGATAATGCGGCATCAAAGGTTTTGTACTTACTTCTCAAAGAAATTTGCCGCTTTTCGGAAGTACATGGTTATGATACACGCGCCGGCGGCTTCTTTTGAAATCTAAAACAATCGTTGCCGCCGCGCCGAAATCATAACATTTGACACTATTCATGCAAAATAATTTCGAATTTTAAGAGTACCTACAGGTGTTCCAAAGAATAAATAAGTTTCAGATTGGTGATTTTAGATTGGTGGAGGACGCATGAGACAGAGTATCCGATTTTATCGAAAATGGCCCGTGATTTTCTCTCAATACCTGCAACTTCAGTACCTGCTGAGAGGTTATTTTCTAAAGCATCATTAGTAATTAGAAAACATAGAAATAGGTTAAGTGATGAGTCAGCCAGATGGTTACTTTGTATTAATTCTTGGTCAAAAGAATTGATATAAAGTATCATAACCTAATGATAAAGCTGTTGATTTGTGTTGTATTTTATTTTTTATTCAAATAAATGATAAATCGTAAAACTCTTTTATTAAATTTCTTATAAGTTGAGGGTTCAATCTCTTTCTAGACAGATAAGTATTGTTCTTTAAAATACAGTCAAGTTATTGTAATTAATTTGTTTTTTTACATGTTTTAGCAAATGTAAGCTTATAAATCATAAATGTTTATTAAGAAACAGTTACTTCCATGGAAAACGACATATAGGTCAGTTGATTTTTCGAATTTCTTATCAAATCTTCAGTTATTTATTAATCTGCTTGATCTTTACTATGGCTATGTTAATTCAAGCTCACAATGTTCCAATTCTAATACGTTTTTCTAAGATTTAAAGTAAACTTTAATAAATAGTAATAGACTAATAGGTAATTGCAAGACTTGCAAGACTCTTGCTGCAAGACCAAGACCAAGACCAAGACTGGGAGCGCAAGACCAAGACCAAGACCAAGACCAGGTGTATTGGCGCAAGACCAAGACCAAGACTGGCTAAGTCTCGTCTTGTTCTTGCATTTGGGCAACACTATTTGGAAGCTTGTTGGGTTATTATTACCACCTAATTATTTATCAATTATTATTATTATTATTTCATTAAAGATAACTTAAAGGCCCAAAAGAATAATGAGGTCACAATGAAGGTCAACCATACCTACTTACTGCTGCTCTATACTTTGAAACGTTCCCTTAAATATCTTTTCTTTCCTTATCATATCACACGGCATACTCAAACCTACACTCATAATGAAAATTAATATTACTTTACAATAATAAATAATAAATAGTATATTTTGCTCACGAGATTACCGGCCTGTGGAGTCGACAGTTATTAAAAAAAAAAAAAAATTTACAGTTTAAAGAAGTATTCCAATTCTTTTAGATACACTTACTACACCTGTATCAGAAAATATAACATATCTCTTATTCCGATAGTGGTTTTAGTCATTAGTATTCTCGCAAAAAACTTCGACTAACATCTTGGGAAGCTTTTGCTTGGTTGTTGGATCAAGGCTACAGCTTCTGACAGTGCGTGTTGGAAGTGATAACCTATGGCTCTGAAACGTGGTCGCTAGCTATAGGTCCTATAAGAAGGCTCAAGTATACTCAGCGGGTGATGGAGAGTAGATGCTTGGAGTATCGCTACGTAATCAAATCAGGAATGAGGAGATCCGTAGAAAAACCAGAGTAACTGATATAGCTCAAAGAGTTCCGAAGCTAAAGTGGCAATGGGCGGGGCACATATCTCGGTTATACGATGGACGTTGAGGTCTCAAGGTGCTGGGATGGAACCTTGCACCGGTAAACGCAGCGTTAGTAGACCCCCGACAAGGTGTAACTCTCAACTAGGGAGAGCACTGATAACTATCTTACAAGTTTATACTAAGTTTAGTAATCAGGGCTTCTAGTTTATTTTATAATTAAGATTTGATTACCTGTATTATTATTATTATACTGACATCAACAAATCGTGGACGTCCATTGGTCGTCACGATGGGGATAACTTCTGTAAATCATATTACTTATTAGAAGTTGTTATTTCACACAGCGGTTCGTAGGCGTAACTGGGCTATCTCGTTTATAAGCGTACATGCTTTTGGACACGCAAATGTTATGTTCATCCGTTGTAAGTGCTACATTATTGTTACTTAGGATAAGTAGGTAGCTATAATATAATATTTTATCTTTTTATTTTATTTTTACACTTTATTCGTACACCACAGAAAGCAAAAAAAAACAATGGACACAAAAAGAGGGAACTTAAAAGTAGGATACAAAAGGCAGCCTTAGGTATTTTCTAAATCAAGCGTGTGAAATTTGGCAATAGCATTTAACTCAAGCACTGGACTCAAGGTCTTCCAACGGGAGGGTTTTCCCATAATTACCACATGGGGCAGACGGGTTAGTTATATCAGATGGTAATAGTAGTACAGAGGACGCTGCTGCCTGTTCTGCATAATATTCCCTTAATCGCCTGGTACAAGAAAAGAGTACCCGTGGAGAGAGGAGGGGTGGTGACAACTTCGAATCTGCCGTTATAATGTGCAAAACCTAAAGGTAGATTATGTTATTATCACATCCCTATCCCTACTAATATTATAAATGTCAATGTAAGTTGGTTTGTTACGCTCTCACGCAAAAACTACTTAACCGATCCTCATAAAACTTTGTACAAATATTCTTGGCAATGTTAAAAGTAATGTAGGATACTTTTTATCCCGACATTAAGCTCGGTTCCTTTGGGAGAGGGGATGACTGTTTGACGATTTTATACCATAACTCCGACAAATTATAACCGATTTAAATAATTATTTTTGTACTATACAATATGTGTTTAATTTTGCCCAAACTTTGTGTAGATCTGATGAATGTGGTTGGAGATAGAGGACAGAACTCCTCAGCGGACAGCAGGAAACCCCTAATTTAAAGCTTAGCAATATTGAATACTCTAATTTTTTTTTTAGATCTACAACTAAATTTAATGCCACATCAAAAAACAAAATCAAACGCGGACGTAGTCGCGGGCAACAGCTAGTAGGTAATATGTAGGTAGGAGGGTTCTTCTTCTAGTGTCATCTTCTATCAGAGGTTGGCAACCATTAGGGCTGCTTATCCCCTTACTTTTTTTCTTATTCAAAACTCAAATTCAATTGAAATTTCAATATTTCTTTATTCATGTAGGCCTATAACAGGCACTTATGAAGCGTTCATACGTATATGTTTACATAATTGTTCCGTATTCAGCCTCATCGCTCATCTTTGTGACCGTGGCACCTTTACAGGCTCCATAGTCACCCTCCAATCAAAATAAACACATCTTTTACACGTTTTTGGAGGCACCCACTACGTTTTCACACCGCAAAGACACAGTGAAATCAAGTCTTGGCGAATGTGTTGTTGCTGCATTAACCGAAAACATGCTCTTTGAGGCACGGGAATCGACTGAACCAATATCCTAACTTAACGAATAAAACCTTCCAATTGTGCCCGGCATGCTAATGGAATCCAGGACCTTCTGATTCGTTATAGAATATGCTAACCACTAGACCAGCGAAGAAAGTAATCTGCAAAAGTCTTGCGCTCTAGGATCGTTCTGTGACATACACAAAAATATTTGAATACAAAGGTCTAAGAAAGTGACAACTGACAATGTATGAATACATGAATTCTATTCGAGTTTTTAAGCGAAAGTGAAGGTAGTTATAACAATTATGCAATTATGGCGGATCATATGCGGATTCCAACAACTTGTTTGTTTGTGGCTAATTTAAAACGGCTATTGGTTGAACTAAGTTCATGGGAGTTTTTTTCATACAAATAAAATCGTTAATTGATAAAAAAATAGGACATCTAGGTTGTCAATTATGTGTTTCCATCATGAACCCATTACCAACCTACTACAAAGTCTCCTCTGAGAATAATTAAATAAATAAATATACTACGACAATACACACATTGCCATCTAGCCCCAAAGTAAGCGTGGCTTGTGTTATGAATAATATACATAAATACTTAGAATATACAAATAAACACCCAAACACTGAAAAACATTCATGCTCATCACACAAACATTTTCCAGTAGCGGGAATTTGAAGGGTTTATGCCGTAGTGTACCACGCTCGCCGTGCACGGATTTTTAGAATTTGCACGTCTTTAAGGACGTTATGGAGAACTCTCGGGCATGCAGGTTTTTCTTCACCGTTAAAACAAGTAATATTTAATTTTTAAAACACACATAACTTAGTAAAGTTAGAGGTGCATGCCGGAGTTTGAACTTTGCCCCCGAAAATAAAGTGAAGGCACCAACGAGGCCTAAGGCCGGGTTTCTCATCCGTTGCTTTGGTATACCATCCACACCAATTTGTTTTGGCGGCAATTTCTCTTAATAATAATCACTTTAAACGACTGAAGTCCACTGCTGGATATAAGGTGTTTTGTAGGGACTTCTAAAATCCACGGACCTGGCAACTTGTTGACTAACGCTGCGTATACCGGTGCGGGTCGCCATTCCAGCACATTCGGATCGATTCTCCGAGCTATCTGCCCCGCCTTTTGCCATAGTTTCACGACCCGATTAGCTATGTTGGTAACACTAGTTCCTCTACCGATGCTCTCATTTCTGATTTGATCACGTAGAGACAATTCCAGCATAGTTCCCTTCATCGCCCGCTGAGTGACTCTGAGCCTACCACGTTTCAGAACCGTAAGTTTCTGCTGTCTCTGCTATAAATTTGGATCTTGGGGTTATTTATGAGTAGAGCAAGCAATATGATCTTAAAGTTAATCCTGTGAAGTCTAAATCAATCATCATTGGCAGCCCTGGAATGATTTCGAAAGTTGATGGACGTGACTTATGTCCTATTCTTTATAACAGTGTAGGTATACCTTTTTGTGCTACCGTTAAAGACCTTGGCTTATATTTAGATCAGGATTTGTCTCGGTCCACACATATAAAAGAAATAAGTTGACGTATGTTTGCCACCATGGGCTCGCTGCGACGCCTAAGATCTATTCTCCCAATCCCGACTAAAGTTATGTTGACACATTCCCTCCTTCTATCTATTCTTGACTATGCGGACGCAAGCTATCTTAATTTGACTGAGGACCAGCTAAACAAACTTGAGCGTCTCCAAAATCTTGCTATTCGGTTCATATTTGGCCTACGCAAGTATGACCACGTATCTGAATTTCGACAAAAGCTCAAGTGGCTCCCTATTCGCCATCGCCGGGATATGCATGTCCTTTCACTTCTGTACTGTGTGTTATTTAATCCTAAAACACCTTCGTACTTGAAGGAAAAATGTGATTTTGTATGATTGCCTGCTGATTTAAGATCATGTCGTATGCTATTGAATTGTGGAATGCGCTCCCACTAAATATACGTGAGGCAAAATCGCTTGAAACATTTAAAAACGCGGTGAAAGCATATTATCTTTCACAATAATGACGACATTTATTATACTTTGATTATGTTTATTTTTATTATCTATATATTCATAAGTATTTATGTATGATTGAGTATATATTAGTTTATTATTTTATATTTATTTATTATATTTTTCTTATTTGTGCAATTTTGTTTATGTATTTGTATTTAGCTATTTGAATGTACGTTTATAATTATTTTACACCACCTGTCCGCTCTCTCTCATCTTGTCCTAACCCAAAGGTTGCCTGGCAGAGATCGCTACTAAGCGATAAGGCCGCCTTTTGTATTCTACTTCTGTCTTTGTATTTCTAATGTTTTTTTATTTTCCTAAAGTGGTGTACAAATAAATAGTTAAATAATAATAATAATAATAATAATAAGTCATCAATGTTAACACGCTCTTTTCTTTTTTCGTCTTAAGGCACTGAGGGATTTTAGACGAAAAGATATCATGAATTACCCGAGAGCTGCCCGTCCGAGTTGGACTTCCAACTCATAACATTGCCTAAGAATAACAAAGATTACAGGACATATTGCGTGTGTGCTAACAAATAACAATGTAACTAATTTAGCACCTCCGCCCATAGCTACCTACTTTCAGTTTTCGTTTGTGGTTTAAGTTTATTGTTTGAGTCAATTCCGGAAATTATGTTTATGTGGACGGAAAACTGTTATGTGTTGTATTCAATATTCGAACACACAAAACTACCTATGTTTTAAGCTAAACTCGCCAAATGCATGTCAGATGAGCATTCAGTAGCGTAAACATTTTTAAAACACGTCTTTAGCCTCGAAGTAGGCTTTTTGTTTTATTAATTTAAAAAAAATCCTATATCTATGGCGTTTAAATATTATTTTCCGGCCGTTTTTAAAACACTAATGCAACTAAATTTACAAACTTTAATTTCAATTTAAAGGTAAGCCCTCTCCATCCATCAGAGGATGAATGAATGAATGAATAAATATACTTTTATTGCACACCACAAAAAGTACATAAAAAAAAGAAAAAAGTATAACAAAACAACGAGGATTATGTCCAATTATAATTATAATGGCTCGAGTATAATTAACATCATCATTTATATCACATGACCCTAAGTCTACTGCTGCACTTAATAAAGGATATCCCCTTATAAAGGGACGAATCCCACATATACCCATAAATCATATACCCAAACAAAAACGAGCACGGCATGTCCCGCTTTTTGGCTTTATTTTGCGCCCGGGAAACCCTTTGTATACGACGTAGTGGCTAATAATATCAATATAACATCTCTAGCATACTCTACACTGTATTTCACATATTACGTCAGATTTCCAGTGAACCCACAGTTTTTGAAACAAAGCTTTAGCGGCCTTGACTCGGTTACAATGTGGTAAATTAATTTTTCAAAATTGATAATTAAACGGCTGTTCTTACAAACGATATGTTAGCTGTTTTGTTCACATGGTCGTTACGCGCTTTAAGAGCTTCGATGTTGGGGATCCGTTCGAATTTTTGTAGTTCAATGTTATTACTGGAATTTAAATAGTCAAAGACAAAATCAAAGTCAAATATTTCTTTATTCAAATAGGCACATAGATGGCATTTTTGATGCGTACATTACATGTAAAATATGACATAGGAGTGAGTTGATGGCGAAAATAAATTCGTCAACTTAAAGCTAAAGCTACGAGGGTTCCAAACGCGCCCTGGTCTAAGAAGAAGCCCACAACAAACTTAGCCGGTTGTTATATTTTTTTTGTTAACACCATCTCACATTGTCATTTAAAAACTATTAATAAAATTGCATGTTACAAGTTTACTACGCAGATGTACTTTTTGACAAGTTATCTGTTATAATTTAAGAGCTAATAACTACTGCACGAGTATTTACAAATAATATAAGCCATCCGAATGGGAAAATACACCCAAAAACGCTTGCACTATTTTCCCTCTGGATAGAAAGGCTACAAAAACTAAAGACCCGTTTAATTTCAAAGCGTATGCTTAATCTAACAAAAAATATCAGAGAAAAGCGTCAAAAAACTCCTTCGAATTAAAAATTCGATAAGGTCCATTTTAGTATTAAATATAGTTATAGTACTTACCCGAGAAATCAGGAGTCAAAATATTAACATGCCATGGCTATTTATGAAATGCTAAGTGCAATTCTTCTTATTACATTTCTGTAATTTAAAAAGAATGCGAACGAAATACTGATCTGTACATAATTAACACGTTTCTTTTTTTTTCTTATGTTGATTATATGTATATTTCCTTGTAAATAGTGTAAATGGACTTCAGTACTAATTACATGTAAAATAAATAAATAAATATCAAGTCATTAACGCCGATTTTGTATAACGGACAAGACACAAATTTTACAGAAGTTTTATCTAAATATTTTCTAAGATTATTCGATTGATTATTCCTTACATAATTTTGTAAGTTTAAGCTAATGGATAAAAATACCTATAATGTTGTAATAATAAAACTTAATTTGATAGAATTTCAATTCATCACATAAATTATCTGCAAAAATATAACGTCTTGGAGTTCGATATTATGTCCTTTCATAGACAGCGCCCTCCAGTGTATCTGTCAAGTCCTTTTTCTTTACGTTGTTGGAAGGCCCACGTTCTGGATGGTCTTATAATAACTTATAGTAGGTAGCTTTAGATTTAGAAGGTAACTTATAGTATCGTAGCTTTAGATTTAAGTTGGCGAACGAAGTTATCACCATCCCGTTACAATTATGTAAACAATTATGTATGAACGCTTCATAAGTGCCTGTGATAGGCCTACATGAATAAAGAAATTTTGAATTTGAATTTGAATATACCTACCGGTACCTACAAGACTTCAATCATGGCATGGTTTGGCAAAGTTTTTTATTCCATTGGATAAATACCTACAGCTATTTACCCAATGGCTTAGCCATCGCTTTTCCCCAGCATTATCTATATAGCGTACGGAACCAGCTTTTTTATTAATGAGGATCAAGATGAACCTCACAGATAATGTTATTAACAAATTGTCTTTTGTTGTCCGTATTGTAAATGGTCTGACAGGTTGCGAAATAGCGACGTCTCAATAGGCAACCCCACTCATTGTCTCATTTACGAAATAAGACGCAATGGTCTGTTTGATGTAATTAGAGAAATAGACGTTTGTGCGAAAACAAGAACCTAGCTAAATTTGCTTGATTCACATATTAATTAGCCTGATAAAGTTTCGGAAGCTAACCTAACCTAACCGGTCAATACGTATTTCAATTATTATTAAGCAATTTTTTATTGTAATACTTTTATTGTAGGAAGTGCAAAATCACAATCAAATTGATATAAGTACGTAGAATAAAGACCAAACTTTTAGGAATGCAATTTAACTAAAACAAAAAATATATATACACAGTGGCGTTCAACCAGGGTATGCATAAAGAAGGAAGATGCCACCAAATGGAAAAATCCTTTGCATTTATGAGTTATACAAAAATTTTAGGGTAGGCAGAGCTTTTGTGCATGTACGAAGTGCACGCCACTGTATATACATATAAAGAAAAGAAACTAAAGACTGCACGCCATTTCATTCGGCAAAATTCATAAATTTAAAATTCATTTATTTCAAGTAGGCCTAATATAAGCACTTTTGAAACGTCAAGCCTGTCTGTGTGTAGTGACTCTACCACCGGTTCGGAAGGCAGATTCTACCGAGAAGAAGCCGGCAAGAAACTCAGCAGTTGCTCTTTTCCAAAATCAACAATTCACATTTTACATTTTAAAATTCATTTTTCTATCTTGTGAGAGATGAAAGCGGAGCCGGATGCTTCCAAGCAACCTTGTCATTAAGAAATTCAATCAATCGTATTTCAACAATCAATTGTATAATAACCTCGATGTTATAAATGTGTTTTAACCATTCTTTAAACTTTTGCATTGGTAGGTCCAAAATTACCTTAAGAATTTAATACTCATGATTCAATACGGACTATTTTCTATAGTAAAAGAAATTACCTGCGTGATTGTACGTGGAAAACCATCGCCAATAAGGAAAGCAGCATTATGCAGAGTATGCAAGGAGCATGTCTTACAAAGACGTGACGTGCTCTTTGTTCATCAACCCGAGGCGTAGGATACTTTATCTTTATATTCAACTATATCTTTTTTTTCTTGCTGTTTTTAGTTAATCCTATTCTTTTCTTTCCTACCACTTATTGCCTCTGCTCAATGCTTTTTAAATTTTCTAATATTGTAAATTGACTGTACTTTTTCGGCAATGTTTAGTCTATGTTAAAAGATTGTTATTTATATCTTTAAAAGAGCAATTCTTGTATATACATAATTGGAATCTTGGAATCGGCTCCAACGATTTTGATTGTGTGATGAACATGAATGTTTTTCAGTGTCTGGGTGTTTATATGTATAGTATAAGTATGTATGCATCCTATTCATAAAAATATTCATCAGCCATCTTAGTACCCATAACACAAGCTACGCTTACTTTGTGGCTGGATGGGGATCTGTGTATTGTCGTAGTATATATATATTCGTAGTATATTCGTGTTTTCCGCTGATAACCGATTTGGCGCAGACGAAGTTGCACGGGTCAGCTAGTATCTATTAAGTTACTATCGTCCATGTAATGACTGTTTCTCACCGGCAAGCGGAATTCTGACTGGAATACAGCACTGCAGAGCAGTGCCACTTGGCGGCAGAATAAGCATGGCGGATGGACCTATTTCCCCGAACGAACTTTATCATAAAGCTTCTAAAATGTTCACCATGTTTTGGTAGCATATAAAAAACCATCGGGGATAGTAGAGCTTTTTGTGCGTTAGCTCGTCTGGGGTAGTGCTATTGCCATGCTCTGTTGCTTTCTTTAAAGGCGATGGTTTTCCACATACAATCACGCAGGTTATGCTTGAAAGTAAGTAGAAAAATATCGGTAATTTATTTTACTATAGAAAATAGTCTGAATCATCAGTATTAAAATTAGCTGAACGAAATGGCGTGCAGTCTTTTGTTTCTTCTCTTTATATGGACCATCTTCTGAGGATTTCATATATAATGCTAAAGTCTGTTGGTTTTTTTGTCCTTCCCTAACGCCCTGTCTAAGTAACCAATCAACTTAATTTTTAGTAATTTTGAGTGAGCGAGTTAAAAGAACGAAGTTTTCCCAAGAAAACGAGTAGTTTCTACAGGATTTGTAAAAAACCTCAATAAACGGGAAGAAGAACGGGGGGAATAGATAGGTTTGACTGATTGGCCTGCTATCTCGGTCTAAAGCTGTGGGTTCGATTCCTACAACTGAAAAATGTTTGTGTGATGGGCATCAATGTTTTCAGTGTGTACGCCTTTATATATTATAAGTATTTATCTATATTATTCATAAAAATACTCATCATACTTCGTAGTACCCATAACACAAGCTTCGCTTACTTTGGGGCTAGGTGGCGATGTATGTATATTGTCGTAGTATGTTTATTTATTATACCTTTAGGTGGAATATATATCGCGCTAAGTTATTTCTTCTTCTTAGTCTTTATGTTTGCTCTTTAAATCTGTTTTTTTATAATAAATTTTGATTTTTATTCCATGTATGTATTCCTGACTTTTTTTTTGTGATTTCACTGTTCTGCTGACTGAAATGAGGTTCAACAAAAATCGATATGACCTTTTCTTCTATAACCCTTTAACGGTACCTACCTACGTTTTAGAGAGTTATCATTAGATTAGGCAGGATGTGTTAAATATGAATGTCGATAGGTTCTTTAATGAACCTGTTCTATAAATCGAAGGGGACTCGGATTCATATTTAGCTCTCTAATTGGATATGTTGATAGCTCACAAACATTTCCCATTTTCCCCACTTTATGGTAAACGTTTAGAAACATTAAGCAGGCAAAATAGTTACTGTCAACTGCTAAAGTGGAGTGGTATGTGTATCTTAATTCTGAAGAGTTCTATATATTCCCTTCGATTTTTCTCTTCACAGTTATAGCAAGTGATATTTTAATTGCTTAAATTAAAAACGCACATAACTACGTGTATGCGTAGGAGATCAAACTCGGTGGGCTAATGGGCTAATGGGCTTATTACAACGGTCTCGATAAAATGTTAGCAGCCATTCTGTCACTGTTTTTTGATGATCAGGGTATTTCATTTTCATCATAGGATTTGAAATTAGCTTGTTTTTAAAAGTTATATATTATATGAATTACTTGATAAATTATTTTAGAAATAAATGTATACTTAAGTATGTTTTTGATATTTTCTTGGGGTTTTCCTACAATGATACTTTTTGATTACATGCAACGATTCCAATTCAGTTGAAACCGTATAGGTCAGCAGTTAAAAAAAATTGGAATAACATTTTTAATGTTGGTAGTTGAAATTTGAAATACCAACTTTAGAAACATAATATTCAAAACCAAATAAGAATTACTTCCTAAAAACAAAAGGCTGGGATACCTAAGTATACTTCTTTCCAAATTTTTATTAATTCAATATGTTTTTCAGTCTACTTTAAAATGTTAAGTCAAGTTCCTTGTCATGTTTTTTTTCCAACATCAGATAGTATTAATTACTAAATTCATTTCATTGAGCCCCCGAATTGTGTGAAAATGATGCCATTATTAAATAATCCCATACGCTGAACCACACGTTACCAAATGGGGGTCATGTCAAAATGGTGGTAATGTCTCCAAAGAGGTTATAAGCGTGAACTATGAAACGCCCGCGAACATTCTCCTCCAATACCCAGAGCCGACAGTGCATTCCATTTGAAAAAAAAAATAACGGTTCGTTCCATTCGTTCAAAATTTAATTTTTTATTCGGAGCATTGTAAAGGATTACCTATGTGAAATAAGTGATGTGTATTTTAATTTTTTTTACTTTTTAGCGGTGATTACAGTTCAGGAATAGAGCTTTCAAGGTAAGAGGTTTTTAGTTTTATAATACTAAAGTTTTGTGTAGATACGTATAAGGTTTTTGGCAAATGTTTTAATTTATTAAAAACTGTTTTTGTGACCATATCTGGTGAGTAAGCCTAGCTCATTTTTTGTGCAAAGAATTATAGGCATTATTTCTCGCAGGAATGATTTTTATAGCGATAATATTTTAATTTAGTTATTTATTTATTTATTTATTAGCTTTTCAAGGGAAACAAACAGTATAATTATACATAAAAGTAATGCCGTATTTTTGTATCACATAGACCAATGAAGTTTCCACAACTTGGTCATACATATAACACGATAACATTAACCACAATTGCTTAGGAGTACCTTACCTAGCAAGCAATTATTATACAAAAAAAAGAAAAAATAATAATAATGTAATTAAAACAAAAACTTTAAAGCTATAGTACTTATTTCTTATACGTATCTTTACATTAAAGTATGAATTACTGAGATTATGAGAATGAGATTTATTGAGATTTCGGCGAGGATAAGTTTTTTTTTGAGAGTTTCTTTTTATTTTCAAAATTAGAATTTTAATCACAAAAGATTAATAAAATTGAGTTTATTTTTGATAATGTGACGATTTTATTGTTTCTTATTTATTGATATAGATTTTACAATAGATCTTCAAATAATAAATTAGATTTATTATTTTAATGCATGAATGAGTTAGCTGGGAACTATAAATAGGTATCTGACTTATCTAGTGCTGATAGACTCATAGATCGACACCACTATTAAGAAATTGTACCATGAGAACGACATTATAATTTACAATGCACATAGTTTTTACCGGTTTATTGCATGTTTTTTATTAGGATTTTTTAATTTGTCCGTAATAATACATTATGTTTGGTTTCGTACAAAATATAACCCAACGTTAAGAAAAAATAACTAGCGGTCCCCACGTCTTCGATCGCGTACAATTTAAAATTAGTTTCATATTCACATCCCATGTTTACTGCTTCAGAGGTGGAATCTTTATAAAGCCTGAAATCTTACACTATTTTGGACAACCAATATACCATTTTTTATCAATTTAGTATGCTTGAGTTAGATAATTGTGCTAATATTGAATTTTTGTTAATTAGTAATTTTCTGGCATAATCTATTTATTTTTATATTATTTATATATTACAAAACCATTTGAGCAAAAAATATCAAATCAGGATAAAGAAATAATTAAATGGTAGACAAAGAACACTTACTAAAACTGCGAAACAAAAATTCCTTCATAAAATTTACACCCCGTTCTTATAAAACCCTTGCCCTTGCCTTTGTGTCTTTTATTATTTATAATAGAAAAGAATCTCAGAAACACCAATGAAAAAATTGCTCAACCTCTGGTACAAATACGGTAAACAATAGGTGGCCTGTTGGCAAAAAAGCTTTTTGGAAATCTCTAAGAAATAACAAATAAACAAAAATAGATTAAATGATTTTTCTATTAGTATATAACTTTAAATTAGATAAGGAATAATAGAATTATATAATATTAGTATAAATCGAAACTATATAATCTAAGTTATGAAGACATTGAAGTGAAAAACTATCGCTTATTGGCTTGAGACTGGCACATCCACACTAAATGCTTGTTGTTATTAAGAAGATCGATAGAGATTTGCTGATTTGATTTTTAAATATCCGTAAAGGTCAGAATAATTATATTAGTTTTCTAGCTTTTATGGAGGAATTAAATACTTAGATTATGTATAATTCTATATATATATCATAGTGATACCTAGGCACGGCTGGTAGCACTTAACGCGAGCTTAATTTCATCCGCAATCCGCATCCTACGAAAAACCGCTAAATAACATTTAATTTTATAGTTTTTCTGTAACTTTACCCGTAGTTACATCTTTATTACATTTATAGTATTTATTTAAATGTCAAATCACCATGTGCAAAGTTCTCTAAGTATACACCATCGGTAGGCATAGCCACAGTGATCTCGAAAGTCAAAATGCCATATCATTCGAATACTTGGTTGGTATGTTTGTGATAATCGTAAAAAAAAAAACAAACAACGAATGAAAATTATAATATTTAAGTATATGATATATTACCCAATTTCTGTGTGTCCACCAATTGGCCAGTGTGGTGGACTACGGTCTTAATCATGTCTCATTATGGGTGGAGACCCGTGCCCAGCAGTGGGCCGGTAATGGGTTGATATGATGATGACCCAATTCCTAATATTTCTCAAAATTAGGCAGAAAATCCTAAAAAGTCTTTTTAGTTTATCGGTAGAAGTTCCAATTTAATCCAATTAAAAATTATAAAATCTTATAGATCAATGATTTCCTTTTACATTCAATTTACCCTTTGGACCATAAATAGCTTCGCATATATTTCCGAAACACGAACGAAGTCACGGATGGTCGTTAAGTCACAATAATATACAGGATCAAATACACTTCCTAGTGAAAGGACTTTCGTGTCACAGATGATATTGTCACGACTGTAATGATTTACATATGTATTTATCTGCTCTCTTCTGCACGATTTTAAATAAAACATGTGTGACATAATGAGTATAATTTTCTACATATTTATTAATATCTGAAATTACAAAATTCTTTGGTTTCCTTCTTCTTAATTAGTTCAAATAATGAAATTAATGTTTTCCTTATACAAAAATGCTTACAATAGACTTATAACTACATCTAAATATTTGCGCATATGCAAAGTGACCATTATGACCCTAGTGTTATTGCTGATTTCCTTTGAAAGAAAATAATCATTTGGCTCAATAGGCGCCAGATTTTTGGTCACTCAGAAGCATAGCTCATTTTTGTGACATGATGTAAAAATTTCCGTGTCAAATGACCATGAGCCCACAGTTAATTGCGTGTTCGAGATTTAAGTCCTGACCAATTAAAATATTCAAAAACCAAAAACCATAGAAAAAAGTACCAGGAAGTAAAAAAAACCAAAAGAAAATGAGAAACTATAATGATTAACAAAATTCATCAGAATGAACGAAGTTTTACTTAAATATTTCGAAGCCCAAGTTAACTTTAAAAGCCCGAATTTCTTTAAGGACCTCTTCATATCAGGATTTAGCCCTGAGATGAAGAGTTCCTTAAAGAAATATTTATTTTAACAATATTTTAACTCCTACATAGTTAGGAACTTTACCAGGTTGAAAAGAAATAGGCAATACACGGTATAATAAACATAACGCTTAAAAGGCAGGGAACCTAAAATTAATGTGCATAACAAAGCTTGTATTACAATCGTCTTTTGATAAAAAACAACCGTTTAAAATGTTTATTCGTACTTTCTTTTACACAGAGTCAGCTAGGATAAATGACATAATAGTCTAGTAAAAGTTGCGTGTAATTAAAAAATACCTAACTATTAACGGAATCAGCGAAAGTGAATTCTGAATACCGTAAAATTTTTAAACGTTAGATGTTTTTATATTGTAATTAGTAGGTGTGTTTTCGTTAAGCTCACAAGCATGTTGTATTTCCACAGTTATTTTGAAACATTCTGTAGGTCAGCTTAGGATCTTAAATTGTTAGATTTTTTTGAAAGATGACTATAAAAATCTAGAATTCTACATTTCATGATTAAAAGCTTTATGATTTTGGTGTTTCAAGAAACAGTTGATTCTCTTTTATTCAAAAACACATCAGGAAGGTACAAATTTATATGACTGAAGTTTTTTATCCGGGATTATTTTATTTTATTGAACGACTCCAACTGGGTTATCCATACTGGTGATGTTATGCAAACAATCAAGCGGTCTAATTTCATTCTTATAGGTCAGTTCTAAGTTCGGATTTCAGTCCTAAACACTCTTTCCGTCCTTTAGCATGGGACCTTATCATATTAGAATGCGTAAGATCCAAATACGTATAATAAACTCAAATTACCGTTGGAACTTAATCTGATAATTGTTCAGTGGGAACATATGCCAACATCATCAAATACACATCCAGAAGTATATAAGACGAATTTAACGTATAGAAAGTTGTATTCGTTATTGATTGAGATATCGCAGTAAAACATAAAATAAACAAAAGTATAATTGATTTAGTTATCCTACTAATGCGAATACTGGCTACTTTTACTTTGGCATCGATTTGATCCAGTTCTGTTACCAAACTGACTAAATTTATTTTTAATTGTAAATAAAAAGATTTAGCTCATATAAAACTAACTGCCAACTTGTTTTTAAAGGGACAAACTTTTCCTTTCGAGGGGGATTCTTAGTTGTTTTTAAAACGTTTTAAAATCAACTAAGAAAGATGCGTTTGAAAGTCAATGAATAGTTTATAGTACCATGCGGATTTAATGTAGGGCACTTTAGGGAATAACAGCCTAAATACTATTCGTCATTGCCAAATACTTACATAATATTCCAATAAAGGTCAGATATTTCAATTTTAAGCTGCAACATTTATATTCAGTCATCACGTTCGTAATGAAGCATCAAATTTTGAACAATAAAAACGATTGCAATATTATTTTGTCTATCGATATATTAACTGCACCTTTCGCAACAAGGTTTTTAGTAAAGCACGTCTTCATCATTTTAAATGTGCTCAAATATAAATAATAAGATAGGTTCTGTATCCTCTCACTATGTCAAGGCATCACTGTAAAAAAACTTCAATTTGGTTATAACATGAACACACACTAATTCTGTGCAGTTAATTGTTGTAATAAGTCAAATCAATTGTTTGATGATTAAACCTATCTATTTGTGTTTTATTCACCTCCTACTTTAGTATCTTATGGCGAATCCAAGCTTGCGATCGTTCATGTTAAATTTCCATAAGAAATTATCAAAGAAAAAGATGTATATAACGTGTTTATACATATACCCTTAAGAAATATTTATATAATACTAGCTGTTGCCCGCGACTTCGTCTGCGTTTGATTTTGTTTTTTGATGTGGCATTAAATTTCGTTGTAGATCTAAAACAAAATTAAAGTATTCAGTATCGCTAAGCCTTAAATGAGGGGTTTGCCGCTGAGGAGTTCTGTCCTCTATCTCCAACCACAGCTTGGGCAAAATTAAACACATATTATAACCTCTATAGTACAAAAATAATTATTTTAAATCGGTTATAATTTGTCGGAGTTATGGTGTAAAATCGTCAAACACTCATCCCCTTTCCCAAAGGAACCGAGCTTAATGTCGGGATAAAAAGTATCCTATATTATTTCTAACACTTCCAAGAATATTTGTACAAAGTTTCATGAGGATGGATTAAGTAGTTTTTGCGTGAAAGCGTAACAAACCAACTTACATTGACATTTATAATATTAGTAGGGATAGGGAAAAGTAATTACAATGTAAACGATTTTTTAAAATCATGAAATGTTATTTTTTTTTTTATTAAATGGTCTGCCTCTCTACTACCTCAATTGATGGGTTACAGGGTTTTCATTACAATTGCTTTCGATTGTTGTTATATTATTATGAACAATGTATGAGTAATGTAATGTAAAATGCAAATAAATTGAAATTGAAATTTACCGACTGTGAAATTACGACTTCAGAGACGATTTTATTAAAAAGACGTGTGTAGTTTTTGTCTTTAGCAAGACCTTAACAAATTGGACCGTTTCTTTTGTAGATACGATGAAGATTTTTGTAAATTCAGGTAAGAACTCTTCAATGGACTACTTAAAACATCGTCGCGATTAGTGAAATAGTTACAAACAATGTGGGTTTGCACGCTGGCCCAGTGCGGATAGGTGGACTCCACACACCTTTTGAGAACTCTCAGGCATGCAGTTTTTCTTACGATGTTTTTCTTTACCGTTGTAGCTAGTGATATTTGAATTGCTTAGCACGCACATAACTTAGATGAACGCAGAAAAGTTAGCGGTGCATGCTGGGATTCGAATTCGGCCCTCCGAAAGTGAAGTCGAGGTCGAAGTCCACTGGGTTATCACCGTTTCTAGTTCTTATAACCTTGCGTAAAACATAATAATATAAATTACTGCTATTTTCTAAACCAAATACGCAATAAAGCTTTTAATGCTGATCGCTAATAGTACATAAGAAATAACGATAATGACTAGCCAAGAGAAATATTTTGTAACATTCAAGATTCAAGTTGATGTGCAAAGGTTATGGGCTAGCTAAGTTGAGTTACAAATATGAAAGGTCACCGAAGGATTCTTAGGAATTGGTCAATTGCGAAGGTTATATAAATAATCTTACACCTTTGGCTCCTTTAATCTTAAAGTTTTGTTTACTTAAATTATTTTGATTTAAAAACTAAAACTGAACTGATTGTGATGAAATTTTTACGAGACTAATCTGAAAGTATACTTTTAAATAATTATTAAAGAAAAACGGTTTTAAATGACGAAGTTCTGAGGTAACCTATAATATTATAAAAAATAAACCAAATTGGACACTTCCTCCGTTTTTTTTGAGTCTAATTATTAAAATACTGATCGAACATGTTTGAATAGTTTTTTATAAGGTTCAATGACCTGTACAGTAATACTACAGTCACAACGCTGGATGTGACGTCGTTCGTACTAGCTTCAAGATGTTTCTTATTATTTCTTAAATATAATTTAACGGGTACATACCACGATAATAGATAGATAGATAAAGTCTTTATTGCACAAATTAAAAGCGAAAAAAAGAAATAACAAAACAATAAAAATATATGTATAAGATGCGCAAAGGCGGTCTTATCGCTTTAAGCGATATTCTCCAGGCAACCCTTTATGGTAGAGAATTAAGTTAGGAAAAACGGGAATATTTTGAGATTTGCCAATATTTCGACCCATTTACATGGATAGTGGTCAGCACGGGATGTCCAGTAGGATGCCACAAGCTGAAGCAAAGCTTTCGTGTTCTTTTCGGTATAGCACGAACTGTTCGACATACTACACTGACAACGTTTTGTTCTTACTTGTTTTAATACTTACACTCCATTAAAAGGTTTATAAGTTCGTCTAATTGGGTCTTTCTGGCCCTTTCTCGTGAGTTAGGCTCGTTTCTGTTGAATAATTGAGGGTGTTTAACATACAGTAGAGAAAATAGTAAAAGAAAAATACTGGTAAAAATGAAGCATGTTGATCTAAAAATCTACATAGTTTATGATTGTAAGTGAGAAATAAGTATACCAATCAAAGCACTTTGATTGCTACTATTTACTTAAAATAGAAGCCCGAAGAGATAATTCGAGTTTGATGAGGCTTAATGATGACAACATAATGAAGATCAAGTCACCTTCACTTGTTAAAATTGTACGATATTTGCGAATATAAGTCTTGAAATATGTACAAAAAAAAATAACCTATGTACCTAATAATAGACTCTTTGGTCTGGAATCTAGTAAGCATTTTCGACAAAGGATCACGAGGTCTTAAGATCTTGTTTATAAAATAAAATTTATTATTATTCAATAATAAATTTTCGTATACGTACCTACTTACGGACGGTTCTAATAATAAAAAAATATGAGAATTAAAATTAAAGCATTTTTTCTAAACATTCGTGGCGATGGCCTACCTATATATTGCATGAGCTAAGATAAAGTTTTGTATAAAATCGCGAATCACGTATTAAGAATTAAACTAAGAAAAATAAATTAAAATAACACCCGTGTTTTAAATTACCACTATTACACAATCAGTATATTATGTGTGTATGTCTTTGTAACTACTTTTTTTCTTTGGTGTACAATAAAAGTGTATTAGTGCATACATTCATTCATTCATCAGTTTCATGGAATAAAAATAGATAGCAAAATATATAAAAATGTGTTTTGACTCTACATGTATCATGTAGCGTTTTACAATATAAGCATAATTCCGGTCTAGTTAATATTTCAACTTAGAAGTCCTACTTAACTGATATAGAATGTCTGTTCGATTAGGTACCAAACGATTTAATGAGACAGCCAATTTATTGGAACGTTGTTTTTGCCGAGAAGAATCAACGAGTAATTCAAGTTAATCAAGTAGGTAATTCCAAACCTGATGCTAAAGGTTAGGGAACAGTCGTCGTGCAGGTCTGTAGGCGAAAAGCCTAGACCTAGAACTTTCCCCGTGACCTGTAGAGTTTCACCGATGTTTATCAATAATCACATTGTTTATTGTTTTGTATACTTAGCAGTATTTTCTAACACAAATATTCTTTATTTCAAATAAGTCTACTTTACTTTTAATTTGTCTGTCTGTTTTGATTTAACCCCCAGCTCAAAAGGCAACTTTAACAAAAAAAAATCGATTAGCGAGGAACTCAAAAAACTATTAAGAGCTATTTCCACGTTACAACCCAAATTTTACGTCGTTTAAACCGCAGGACACTTCTAGTTATTACAAAAAGAGAGGCCGACTGTTTTCAAGAAACCTTATTTGTAAGACCATTCATCAGTGGCAAATTAACTGCAGCAAAATGAATTTGTGGCATAGATAGTCAAAATTACTATCGGAACACGTAAACGTAATATAAATACAAATATTCTTTATTCCAAGTAGACCTAACTTACGGGCGTTCATTGAAAATTCAAGACTTTTGTTTGTTGTGACTGTACCAGCGTTTCAGCATGCTATGCTAAATAAATATTCGACTTTGATAAAGTCAAAAGATTTTGACATGCTTATTTTCCATTAAGACATCGATTTTATAATAATCTCGACTTGATAACCGATTTAACCGATGCGGGACACCATTCCAGTACCTTACCTTGGCATCCAAATGATGATGACCAAAGTCCACCGGTACTCCGAGCTACGAGTATTTACCCCGCCCACTGTCACTTCAAATTTGTGACTCGTTGAGCTATGTTGGTAATTAAATTCTTCTACGGATCTCCACATTGTTATAAATTGATAAATGTTCTTATACACATATTGTATGCTTATGCAAAGGCTATTTTAAAAGTTATCATGTTTTAAAACCCCATACAGGTCTTTGCAGAGGATGTGACGATGCAACTGTTTTATGTCTATTTTTAGTAGGGCAGTTGCTTGTGTCTATTTCTTGTTTTTAAAGTCGAATTTTGTCTTGAATTACATAATGTTTGTAAGGCAAAAATTTCGTCTTTGGAAACCTAAGCGGCTTCTATATTATAGATTTATGATATAGAAGCTGTTTAAGTTTCCAAAGCTTAAAATAACGAGGTAACCCTTTAAAATAAGACGTCCTTTGCGAAATCGTAACAATGGCTTTCCTCGTTGGCTAATTGACGGAGTCTCACGAACTATTCTGTATAATGATGTTCCGATTTCGTGTTTGGAATTTCTTAAAACGTTTATACAAATTGTATTTGTATTTAACTTTTTGCGTAAGTTAAATACAGCGTGTACATAAATTGATACTATAAACTCGTGTTCATAAGGTAATATTCTTTTGTGAATTTAGCCTTAGTCTTTGATTATATTAAGCATGTTAAAATACAGATCAGGGGGTTGTCTCTGAACTGAACTAAATTATTTTGTAATCGACTAAAAACAAAGTAGTTAATTGGTTTATATTATTGGTAGGTGCCTAGATGGAATTTCTTTTCATAATAATAAACTTTGAACAATAGAGTAATAACGTTAGTTATAATTTACTCGTACAATGTAACACCATTGCCTGTGAAATGATATTGATACTTTTTTCTGTTAACTTACTCCAAAAAACAGCCGCTTATCGACCTGTATGTATGTAGGTAGGACCTATTAAAGGTTTTAGTATAACCATGTAATACATAGTTTCAGCTCTGCCGATTAAATTTGAAATGTTTTGGAATATGGAACTCACTACTAGCCGTAAATTATTCCATCGTAAAATTTTAAAGGCTTTATACGTCAAACCGTTGACATTACCATGGCTTACCACATAAAAATACAACATTATTGGCTGCACTTTGCCCCAGATGTGTTGACCGACATTACAATATACAAAACAATAGTTATGAGATGGTATCTGATGCGTAAAAACTGCTCACACGCTGCGCTCATTGTTTTAGGTTAATCGTGTGTGTTCTCAAGCCAATTTAATTTTTGATGTATCAATGAAAGTGTAGTTGTACATTTATAAGAAGTAAATTAAGATAGATTGAACTATGGGTGTTAGGTATAATAGATCAAGTTGATCAGAAACGTAGATGACAGGCGTTCACAGGGGTTTTAGGTAAGTACCCCGGTAGACTCTCGGCTGGGCAATATTACAAAATGCAAAAAATCTGTTTATCCCTACTATTTTTCTAATCCACCACAAATTAAAGGTATACGGTAAGTAAAGGTACAGTTATATTAAATCCATAGCCCTAAGTCGCATCGTACTAAAACTTTAAATAGCTTGGCGCGTCTTTATCGGTAGAGTGGTAACTAACCACGGCCGAAGCCCGTGAGAAAATCAATTAATTACAATTTTTTGAATTTCATTTGCTTTTAAATATACCACACCGCTGACTGTATCTATCAGGGAAGATGAAACTACAAAAAGTCATTTTTTTAACTGCCTCAAGTATTCTCGAGAGTCGGGTCGTAGACAAAAAAAAAACAGTTTAGTTTTCGGACTGCATATTTTAAACCAAAAAAGGCAAAACAAATGCACAAAATATATTTTAAGCATAAACCCTATTAAAAAATCCAAATCTAGACGTAATAATATTTGCTTAGTCGAGCAAACATCTCTGAAACCTTATTGAGTGTTTGTGTTTCTAATTGTCCTCAAACACTGCACTATGTGACAAGGTACCTACGTACCTACCTATTCTGTTAGTGCATACCTAAAACATACAGAGTAACTTCGACCCAGTTTATGAGCGCATTAACTACCTATTATTAATAAGTAAATAAATATTAAAACAGAGAATAATGAAATAAGAATTGTTGAATATAACAATAATTATTAGTTGAGAGTGATTCGACGTTGTGTATGTGTATAATAAAACAAAAAATTATTGCTAGCGACTTCGTACATATTTTTTCGGCTTTTTAAGAAACCCCAAAAAAAATCATTTACTTTCCCGGGATAAAACGTATCTTTGTCTATCTTCAAAATACAAGCTTCAAATATCTATGTCAAGATCGGCTGTTAAAAAAATATATTTTTGAAATCTCCCGATAAAGGTACCTTGATTATTTTTTGGGATGAAAAGTATCACCGCGATGCGATACCTCTGTGTCAAATTTGGTTATTGGTGATGAATTTGTATTTATTCCTTGTTTTAACCACCAATTTTATATTTTACTGCATATAACGTTTAACCGAATTACGAACACTTGATGGGTGCATAAGGAATCAACCTGTAAAAATATTAAATCAAAGAAGCATTTTTATTTTTCCATACATATTTATTAAGAACATTCTAAGTGTTTACTTATAGCATCCCAATTGAAGATAGAAGGCCGACACGCGCATAGTACCTACCTACGCTATGCGTAACGTACCTATTAAAGTGGCAGGAGTAACCTTATTTTAAATTTGCATGTAATGTCAGGGCTGTAATCTGATTTCTTTTAGTATAAACCATGACAATGGTTAACTCAAAAACTATAAGCGTTTCGGTTTCACAGATAAGTCTCAGAGACAGTAAATAATGAACCTCTAAAGCCTGTGAAGTACTATTTCGGTTTACGTTTACATGGTCTATAGTTAAATGGTTCCTATTTTCTTTGAATAGATTAACTTCCTCATTCATGTGAAAGCTGTATAAAAATAATTTGTCCTATTAAATAACTATGAGTACCAATTGTATAGATAAAATTGCCTACTTGAAATCAACATAATAAACTTATTTGAATCCAACAATACATCACTTCCATGCTTGTAATATTATCTTGCAAAACAAATTCGACTCAAAAGTTAATAACATTACACAAGTTACCTATCCGTCTGTCACAAATCCAGATCGTGATGTAACTCTGTAACACACAATTGAACCTCTATCGACATCTGTGAGATATGATTTGCAGTATCTATGAATGTTATTTAAGTCAATCGATCTTCCTTATCGAGTGATGCTGTAATCCTTTGTAGTTCTTGGGTTGAAACATGTCTCGATCTGTGTTTCCTTTGAGTGTTAACTTAAGCTTTTACTTCTTCTTTGGGAACTTCTTAAACTAGCAGAGGCTGACTGCTTGAGTAAGTATTAGCACTAATGCCTGTTCTTTGCAAGTCAAAACAATTCTACATCACTCGACACTCCGGTTCACTATTAGATGTTGTCAGTTGTGTTGCCAGGAACTTTTTCCGCAACAAACACCTCTTCTTCCGGTAACTTTCCAATCATAATGAGCTGTAAGATTTCGTACCTCTCTTGAAATACGAGTATTATGCGACTTACCTCAACTTAATGGTTTGCAAGAATTTCGTTTTTGGTTGAGAAGTCAGAATATCCATATTGAAGGCTTTTTGAGTATTTGAGCAGCTACACTTATTTAACTTTCATCATGAATTTTTTAACTTACCTTTTTTTAAATAATTGCTGGTCGGTTGGGAATGTTCTCGTAACTCGTGTTTAAAATAAATAATAGGTATGCTCATGTCAACTAAAATTCCCAATTAAAGTAGGATATAAATTTGCAAAACACGTGCCGCCATAAGATGTTGGTTTCCGCTACATTACCGTAAATAAATTAATTATAGGTTTTAATCAAAAGAGATTCTAAATTCATTTATTTCAAGTAGGCCTTCTTTCTAAGCACTTCTGAAACGTCAAGTTTGTATGTTTGTAGTGACTCTACCACCAGTTCGGAAAGCAGATTCTGCCGAGAAGAGCCTGCAAGAAACTCAGTAGTTGCTCTTTTCCAACGTAAACATTTACAATCACCGTTAGGTAATTAAATTATTTTATGAGCTTCTATTCTGACCTTCGTCTTACCCCGAACTTAGACCCCAACTTGCAATTGTGTATAGGTTATTTCATTTCTTTATAAATAAATGAACCGTAGACCGGTAATCTCTCCTTTTAACGTTAGTTAAAATAGCTTTTATATTCAAGCTTTAGTTCGTATCAATCACTAAAGTTATGCGACTTTCCCACGATGTTTTTTGCCTCTAGAATTCATTAGTGATTTATCTTAGGATATTCTACCAATCTATAGCAATATAGTGCGATTGCAACAGAATGAACGTTATCGTGTGTTTAGCAACGTTGACCCCAGTTGGTTCTTTTATTAATTGATCTTTGATTCTTTATTGTTAAATATGCAATGTTAAGGAAGTAGGTTATATATGAGAGCGATCTAGCTATCTCGAGCTCATCTAGTTAGTTATAAGTTACATAACTTTGTATTAATAGCTTTTAATTTGTATAGGACTTTTACGCAAGTCTAATATAAGAAAACTTGAATACAGATTGCGAACAAATTTTCCTAAGAGCAATAATTTTCTTTAAAAAAAAATTATGTTAATTCTTAAAAATAAGTCAGTCAATAGCCTACAACGGTCCTCTTCTGGAATAAAGGCCGCTCCCAACGGTAGGGTTTGCAAATATTTGGCAGATTGTTAGTAATCGCTGTAGATGGTAGTACAAGCATAGAGGTTCGCTGTCGTACAACACCCGCGGTAAAATAATGGGTCGTGACAACTGAATGACCATCACAACTCGGCCGCCGAATACTGTGCGAAAATTTTCATCTGAAAATGGTATTAGATAGTTGCGACATCGAATAAAAAAAAGTTAAATCTTTTTTGGCAGTCGTAAAAAAGAAACTTCGACCAAACAAAAAAAAATTAATAGTAAGAAAATGTAATATTTTTAGATGTCTATTACATTTTTTTTAAGATTTAATACTCCATGGCAACATCAAAACGTTTGCCATTACATACTATACTGTAAAATTTAAATTGCTTTAACTGATCGTAATTTTATCCTTCTTTAAAAAAAAATATAAATATGTGTTTTATAATTCTACGTTGATAATCAAAGGAAATATAATATTTTCTCTCGTTAATGACAATTTAAATGCATAAGAATGTTAAGTCAGTTATATAATGTAATACATCCTACTAGAAAACAAAACAAACAAATAGGAAGTGTAATGTAATGCAGAAGTGCATGTTAGGCAAATACCAGTATGGTCGAAGCTTTCACCAATACAACGTTAACAAGAGAGCCTTGCCTCACTAGGAACAGCTTCAGATTATCTTCCCTAAACGAATTAATTGTAACTTTCTTATTCGTTACACTAGTAACTGAATCACAGTCTCGTAAATAAATAAAATACATCTCTAAACTCCAAACAAGTTTTTATATATGGTTGTATATAAGTTCGTATGTTCAAATCTTACAAGATAAAAACTAAGCTTTAATTTCGCGTAAGGTTCCAGACGATACATTTTTTTATTGTTTTATTCCATTAAACCTTAATCCTTGAATGCAATCTCAGGAAGTTATAAGGGACATGCAGTCAAAGATAGTAGCGGGCTAACCTCTTAGGAAGTCCTATGGCAATCATAATAAAATCGTACCGGAACGCTTAATCAATAAGCGAAACGTCTTTGTTGGAAGGGTAACTGCGACCGAAGCCTCCCACCAGACTAAAGTTCATATTATATATAGTATATTTATTTAATTTATATATGTATTTGTATCTTTACATTTTGGTATTTATGTACATCTATCAACACTCTTGGCACTATCCCGTTCTCTAGCAGTAAGTCCTATCTACAAAGGTTGCCTGTAAGAGATTGCTTGCAGAAATAAGGCCGCCTTTGCATGTCTACATTGTGTACTGTATACTCCTTACTGTTTCTTTTCCTGTATGTTATACAGTGTGCAATAAAGTTTTTCTTCTTCTTCTTAAGTGCTATGACAGCTTGGTAATAAAGTGGCATAAATCTAAATACAAAATGGCGGACTTTTGCTTATTAAGTGGAATTGATCTCAAGTACCGGTCAACACCATGTGAAGAAGAAGATATGCTGATACCGATCTTGAGAGCCTGTTCATCACTCGATGTCGGTTAATATTACGTTTATTGGATCTTAGACCCTCCAAGATGCTAAAATGCGGGTTTGCGTGTAGAATGAACATTGCATTTTTTTAACTTGTTTTATAATATAAAAAATCTTTCCGTAACTTTTGGTGTTTAATTATGATGAAACTAAGATGAAAAAACAAGTACGATAAATTAAAAAAATATACAAACACAATAGAATGAGATTTTCTTTAGGTAGATGTGTTTTTATTTATTTTCTTAAGAATTTGTAAATACATATAAGTAAAGTTTACACTAAAAGTAACAAAACTTTTGTTTCGTTCGGGGAAGTACTACCATGCTTTATTTCTGCCGCTAAGCAGCATTGTTGTCTTCCGGTCTCTAGACCGATAGGTTATTACACCGGCAACCATGCCCTCTAGGGCATGGTTGCCGGTGTAATAACAGGCATACCTACGTCTCAGGTTTATAGACACAGGGCGGCGCGTTGCAGGACGTGTACCTTGCATGCCCTGCACTTTTTTTTTATTATTTTTATTAACCAGCGCTTGACGACAATCATGCCCGTTAGAAAGCAATGATGAGGTCTAGGTTGGAGCACGCTTGCCTAGAAAAAGCCTATTCACTCTAGCCTTGAAGGTACTCAAATTATACGTGGCAGGAAAAACAGTTGCCGGGAGGGCGTTCCAAAGGGCGTGAATAAAAAAGTTTCGTGCGTGTTGGTGGAATATAAACCACATAAGGATGCCATCATGCTCACGGTGTCTCGCTGTTCTGTGGTAGAACGGGGAAGAAGGAACAAGATTGTGAAGTTCCTGAGCACACTGACCGAAGTATATCCGGTAAAAAACCTATAAACAGGCAACATTGCGTCGATGCTGGAGACTATGTGGTTTCGCCTGTGTTAACGAATTGTCGCCTATAATTCTCCTGGCGTGACGATCAACCGAATCCAAAGCTTCAGGCTGGTACTTGGCAGAGCCACCCCACAGGTGACTACAGTACTCCATGCTTGTTCGCACTTGAGCCTGGTACAGTGCGAGTCGTTGACCTGGCGTGAAGTACCGCCTAACCTTATTAAGGATACCAAGTTTTTTAGAAGCCACTTTGGCTTCGATGCACTTGCCAAAATTGAGATTTGCATTTCGTATTTCATATATTTTTGTTTCATTCACTAGAATAATAAAAAGATGGGAATCAAAATACATATTATTAGTTTTCTGAATCCACCGATATCGACATTAATATCGACGCACAGCGGGTGGTAGGTACGTGCCGATTCTTTAAAGCAGCCGACGCCCGAATTTGGCTGGAATCAGCGACCGCTTTCGAATAAAAATTAAAAAAGGACTAAAAATCAAAATAAGTACAACGTATTAGTCTTCTTAATCCTCCGAATCACGACGCACTAATATACACTGCGTGTATAAGGTACATAAGTACGGGCCGAATCTTTGAAGCAACCAATGGCCGAATTTCAGCATGAATCGGCAGCCGCTTTTGAAGCGACGCAACTTTTGTGAGAACGGACAATGATTGATTTATTGACTCGTCTATATAGCTATGTGATTAATGTCATACCTACTAGTTTTTGTTTGTAAGAAGTTACTTAACAAAGGTAAAAGAAACTTTGTTTACGAAGAAGGTATGTGAATATTCCGCTGCATCATCCCACATGCCAATATTTCACCAAATGCTCATGTGACGTAAACCCTTTCACCTAAGGTTAAAAAGTGAATAGTGACATTATAAGGCGGGTACACATTACATAAATCTCGCACTCGCACTTCTTTACTGTTATAATGTACATGGCATACATTCAGTTATGTAATACGTGAATCTGCCTTAAATTGCCACAGGCGAGCGTTTTTAACGCTGTCCGCAGGTTAAACGGCCCATAGCCAGATCACATAAAAATTAATCGAAAGAGGTTGATTACATGCAAGAATGTAATGAGTTTTTATTAAGTATAAACAATGTAACTTGACCATAGAATTTATAATAAAGACTATTATAATATTATTAAGTATTTCGAGCTATAACTAATATCGACTTATAAAAAAGCTCAAAGATTTTCTTAAAAAAGAACAATGAGTGTCATCGCTTTGTCACTTACATTCAATAAATCAAAGTATGTAGTTACTAGCTGCGTCGTTCTCGCGTGTAAACGTTGTGTAATCAACTCATAACAAGACTGGTAAATTTATTTATATATAAAGAAATATAAAATCGAGAACCCCCTCAATCGCTCAATTGTTTACTTACTTTTATGAGATGTCAGTCAATAAAACAAAATATTTTACTTTTTAGAGCTGCATGTATTATTAGAAAAATAAATAACTATATATGTTTGCAATACATACTATATAGGGTTTTCATGTTCACATAAAGTGAATAGAGTTTCATCAATAGTAATACGAGTATGTGAATCTGCCTTATTTTGCCTATTTTTTTGTCGCCGTTAGCAGGACATTAAAAAACTTATAGCAAGCTAAATTAATAAATAAAATAATATAACTAACTTTCGCATCTATAACTTTAGTATGGATGTAACCGAAATAACCTAACATCAGAAAGTACCTATAAAATCAACTATAATTAAATGAGTATAATTACATTAATTACCAATAAGTTGTGTTCAACGCTTTAATTTAGCCGCGTGTCGAAAATGTCACGAGCTTAAATTACCTATATTGTATTATTTAGGTTAATTAACCAGGCGTGTTTAACTCGCTCGTCTGCAAAACCCAAGCTTTGCTATTTAAATTGCATCAGAGGTCACGCGCACACACAAAACTGTTATAAAATAAGAATTTCTAATAATGACTCTGTAATTTTACATCTCGCTTGTATTGATAATTAACTTTCATTATACAGCTTATCTATTAGTAATTAGTGTAAGGTATTTTAAGTGGTTCTTTTTTTTTCTTTTTTTAAATTCATAGTTTAAAGCTTCACTGGTATCTCACCTGATAGTGAGTGATGATGCAGCCTAAGATGATGAATAATCTTACAAACATCTTGGGGTGGCTTGAAGAGATCTCCTAGCTTTTCTTTTTTTACTTCATATGTTTGTACTCATAATTTCTAAAGATGTTAATAATAAAATGATTTCTTACTGTTCATTTGATAAATTAGAATTTTTGCATTCAACTTTAATTGCGTATTTTTTTGTTTCTATTTGTGTACGTCTACGACAATACACATATCGCCATTTAGCCCCAAAGTAAGCTTAGCTTGTGTTATGGGACTAAGATGGCTGATGAATAATTATATGAATAATATACATAAATACTTATAATATTGAAAAACATTCATGTTCATCACACAAACATTGTGTTGTGGGAATCGAACCCACGGCCTTGGCTCAGAAAGCAGGGTCGCTGCCCACTGCGCCAATCGGCCGTCGAATGTCGTCTATGGTAGTCTCTTACTGTTAAAAACTGAAGATTTAACGCTATTTTGAATCCAAAATGTACAGAAGTAGTGAAACAGGTCATCGTATAATCCCTGTTGTAACAAGACCATAATTAATGCAACAGTAATTTAGAATTCTATGTAAATATAACACTAAAAATTAACAGTTTTTAACTGCTCCACAGTACAGCAAGGTTTTATGAATTCTGTCATCATCTTCAGCAAGGATGTGGAAAGTTTTAATTAAGAATTTAAGTTAGAGATAAGTGCTGATATAATTTCGTTTTATACTTACTGCAGTTCAGTTATGCTGGGAGAAAACAAAATTAAAAAACCATTATCATCGACACTTATGTGTTGATACCACAAATGGTGTAAATTTTTCTTACAACGCATGTTGGCAACACAAAAACTGATTATTTTTAATTGGCTGAGACGTAACTTAGTAAAAATAATAAGTATAAGTGCGTAAACTATGAATTTGTGTTAAGAGTACAGGTCCAAGTCAAATGTGATTATATTCTAATATTATTCAAATATGTTTCATAACGTAAAATTATTCAAAGTGCGTTAAACAATAGGTTATAATATGAGGAATGTTACATAAGCAAATGATTTTACTAAGTAGGTACAGGAAAATAGTTAACTGCGTAATTGTGTGCTCTTCCGAACAGCTTTCCCATCGAAGAAAATAATCAATGAGTCACACTTATAATGAAAATAATGTAAGAGCATCATTGTATAAATAACTCGTATGTATTATTCACCAACGTATTCTAATTTTAGTTAAATCATTCTATTAACGTTCCACTGTCGAAAACAGGCCTCCACTCTCAAGGGAGAGAGGGTTTTAGAGAATACTACAACTCTTCTCCAACGCGGGTTGATGGGCTTTGACTGTAATTTCTCACATATTAGTGATAATAATAACTGAGATAGACGACGAGCGACGGCTTGGCGTGTTAGTGGTAGCCACCACTAAACTCCTAACTCAGTGCTGGTACTGATAACTTAACCTAACTTATTGGTTCGAACAGGGAGTTGAATCCAGGAGCTCGTGATCTGTGGTTGAACAATGCTAACCATTAGACAATCGGAGCGGTACTAGTAATAAAATACTTTCTAGTGAAAAATACTTTTTGAAGTAAATGTAAGCCAATAAGAAAGACAGTAAATACGAGCCAACAACAAAGATTTATTAATAATTCGTGAGTAATACATAATATCTACTTACGTAGAAAAAAAACCTATAAAATCTATATATATTAGTCCGAAAGCCCTAATAGATTTTAATATATGTGAATATTTTGTATATTATAAAATATTATATTATTATTTATATTATATTTTGTAATATAGATTACATAAGTGTTGAATAAGGGGTCGGATATAAAAAAAATAATAAACACATAAACTTGGAATTTAGACACCCACTGTTTTAGTCATTTCGTGCATAAGTATTCCTAATATTTTTTGTTTCTTAAAAACAAACAATCGTAAGGTGTTAATTGAAGATTCACATGGAAGAGGTCACGTTATCTGGGTTGTGTTAATTACAAACACTGCAAATTATATAAATCGTGATAAAAACACAAAGGTCGTTATTCTATCAAGTTTTATCGAAAGTAAAATATAAAGATAGTGTTAATAATGTATGTGTGGTTGTCCGTTGGGTATTGAATTTTTATCACTGCAAAATGTTGTGTTCAAATAAACAAAGGCATTTTTTATATATTGGGTCTACCACTGATTTTACAATATATTCCTGTGAGTATGTATTGACATTAAAAGCACCTTTAAATCTTTATTATATATTTATCTGATTTAAAGGTAAACATTACTTACAAATTTTGCTCAATTCAATCTAATAGTGAGTTAAAAAAATATAAAAAAGACCCAAGCAGAAACAAACAGAAAATTTTTATACGGGTATAGATAAGACGAAGAAACAAATATCTAATTCAAGTAAAGTCGCCCGCTCTAACTAGTGGATATCTAAAACTTTGGTTTAAAGCTTTAATTGAATTAGCATGAGGAAGACAAGAATACATTACTATGTCAAGGTACAATTAACATATAACTTTAGATAAGCCTATTGTCTGCGAGTGATAAATCAGCGGCTGGGAATCGAACCCGCGACCACAATGGACAATTGCGCTTTGCGTAATGTAACATCATTGGTGGATTATATGCAAAACAGATAACTATAGGTATATTTTTATAAGATTTAGGTACCGGCGATTTCTAAGCAATTTGACTAACTCCCTGGTTAAGCGGTCTGCGGACTACGGTATCCCTACTATTTTTTCTATTCCATTACAAGTTAGCCCTTGACTACACCTGGTGGCAAATGATACAGTCTAAGATGGTAGCGGGCTAATCTATTAGGTAGTAGGAATGGCAGTTATAATAAACCCGTATCCCTAATTAGTTTCTACGCGACATCGTAACGGTAAGTTAAATAGCTAGCAGCATGTGTTTGTCGGTAGGGGTTAACTAGCCACGGACGGACGGGACCAGAACAGCTAAATATTTTTTTAAGATAGCGGTCCCGGGCTAACTCTATCTTAAAAACCTTACAATGCCTCATTTTTTATAAGCCAACTGCTGCCTATACCCAGCTTGGGAGATCAAAAAATCAGGCATTGCAAAATGAAGCAATAAGGCACAGCAACATCTCTTTCTAGCACCAAGTTAAAAAGAGTCGTCTGAAGGACTACTACTTCTCTTTGAGTGATGGAATTTGAATTAGATTCTTTATATTTCTTCTTTTTTTTATTCTTATAAGTTATGTATTAAAATCTACTTATATATAATGTATATTATATATTTATATATTAAGTATACTTATGTAAATTATCTATGTATTTGTATCTTTACATCTTGGTATTTGATCTATCAACACTCTTGGCACTATCCCGTTCTCTTGCTGTAAGTCCTATCTACAAAGATTACCTGTAAGAGATTGCTTGCAGCAATAAGGCCGCCTTTGCATGTCTACATTGTGTACTGTATACTCCTTACTGTTTCTTTTCCTGTATGTTATACATGCAATAAAGTGTTTCTTCTTCTTCTTCTTCTTCAAGTTGTGCAGTTATCGTAAATTATATTGAAATGTTGTGTACCGGTCACCACCGCTATATATCATCTCACCTTATATTATTAATAAACTTACGCAAACATATGATCGAAATTTATGGTATTGGTGGACACCAAACCGCACTGGGCCAGCGTGGTGGACTATAGCCTAAACCCTGTGTGGGAGGCCTGGGCCCTGCAGTGGACCAGTATTGGATTTATATGATGAATGGTCGGAATAATGTTTTGCCACACTTCAACTAACGGCACCTTTCAAATGTCAGAGCATGAAAAAACAACGCATAACTATTTCAACGTTATACTTTCGCACTTTGAAGCGCTGAAATCGATTAGTGGTAAGTATCATAATGATATGACCATAAAAAGGTAGGGATACCGCTGTACCAGGTTTTAGGAGGTTTTACCAGGAGTTAGTCAAATTCAAATCGCCCGTCTTATAAAAATATACATATAGATATCTGTTTTGCATATAATCCACCATGATATGATCGGGGTATCATAATGTATGTAGTAAGTAAGTATCACTATGATATGATCCGCACTATCAAGCGAGATAGCTCATAGCAATCAAACGCTCAGTATTTATTATCAGTTACCTGTAACAGTCCACTGCTGGACTAATCGCTTCTCCTTTTGGGAGGGTTTGCCCATAATCGCCACACTGAACAGACGGGTTGGTGATCGCAGAAGATTGATGCTCGCTCGCGGTTCTATTCCCTTAGTCACCTCGAAGGAGACCCGCGGGAAGAGGAATGGAGGTGACAACTGTAATCTAATCTTTTTTTTTTCGTTTGATGAGGAAAAAATCCCTTCGAACTTCTGACTTTTGGCAGGGCATGTCTGACTTACACGGACTAAAACAACCCCCTCGTATCTGCCAGTTCTGCACGGAACCGCATTACTTGCCGACCTTCTTTAAGCGGTTTCTCTTTTATTCTTCTCTCTTATTTCTCGTTCTTCTCTCCTCACCATTATGTTTCTTAATATTCGTGCATATTTTTGCCAAGCCTCGTCGCTGGAGAGCATGCGCGCTATCAGGCTTTAGGATTATAGCTCGCTGGCTGTGGCTGTGCAGATCTCAAGTCTGTGCAAGCAGGACAATCAAAAATCGCATTTCTTGGGGTATCTTCTCCTCCACAAAAGTAGCATTCCTCTCTTGTATTCTGCTCTGCCGTCACCACACGGCACGCTAAATATTCATTAAGCGTAATTAAAAAAAATATTGTTTCAGATGGTCCGGTGGTGTATGCTGGCGCTGTGCGCGATGGTAGCGGCTTCGAGTGCGATCGAAACTTCTTCTCGCTTTAGTGAGTTTATGAGTTGCATTTCAATAATTTTTAAGCTGAGTATCCAAAAACAGGCGCACCTACTGTTACGCTCGTGTACGCACTACGTGCGGTTCTTTTCAAAGGGATGACCCTTAAAGAGTTAAAAAATTTATAGGTTCCAAAATCCAGTCTTGGTCTTCCTTTCCTTATATTTCATGACAAATTCATCATGTCTTACTATGTGAACAAACATTATCCCTTCTCTGTTTTCTATAGTTTCAACTATATTTCCCTTTTCACCAACTGTTGTTGGCAACGTTTTTAAAATATAAATAACTAGTATAGAATTTCAGATTCTAGACAAAGTGGAATTACCTAGATACATTTTATACTGATTTGATACTAAATTCAAATTTTAAATCAAATCTACGGGAAGCGGGAAAAACGTACCTATTTTTAAGGTACTATGGTATAGAGCAGTTGCGGATGCGCGAAGTAAAACAGTAAGTGCGCGAAAATATGGGATACGCAGCCTTTTATACCATTGGTGATTATTTGGAGTAAAATCCGATATTTTGATGATGGACTTGTTCTAGCACAGGCTTTACGCTTAGTTGGCGGGGAAAGGGGAATATTTTAGGTAATCATAAGAACCTACCCAACATTAGCTAATAATCTTTAAAAAAAATTATACTTTTATTGTGCCATGAAATTATAACTTTAGACTTAAACTAATAAACAACCCTTAAATAAATATGTATTTTATCAAATTTGGTTGATTATTTTTAAAAGAAATAAAATATATCTTTCAGTTTACCCATCTTCGTGAAGTACCTATGTAATATTTTCTTCTAACTCAGACCAGGCCGTACTTAATTGAGTGTAAATTATATATATATTATAACTAACAAATTTTGTTAACCATCTGTTATTATTTCATTGAATGTAAATATTTTTACAGAACCGAAAAAACCTAGGAGTGGTACGTACACTATACAAAACAGATATACCTTTTTTGGTTTCTTGGTGTGCAACGAATTTATTAATAATCTTCATTACATGAGAAGCCATTCACGCAAACTTTTAGGCACAACACAAACGCTTTTATTATAAAAGATCCATAAAAGATCCCTCTCATGTGTCGCGTACATTTAATATTCGTCGTAAACACAGAGTAAAGTTGATTTCACATTGCCGGATATCCTATAAGCCTATAAACCGCAAGCCGCAACGAGGCAGCGTCAGAGTAAATCGCATTGAGTGTGGCAAGGTCACCTTGATATCTTTAGTTTGCTCCTTGCATTTTGCACAGTAAAGTTGTTTTAAAATTATAATATATAATATGTAGGGCATTAGAAAAAAACGTATTGAATACAAATAAAGATAACTTTTTGATGTCCGATAATTTTTTCATATTAATACAGAATAGGCTGTATTTTTATTAAATTTTTCGTATTGAATTGATTATATTTATATAAAATCACTGAATAGCTTCGAATATAGATCGGTAATGGTTTAAACCCACAGATCACCAACATCGAAGCACGATCAACTTATGAACGGCCTAATAAAATATCGTATGTTTCATGAAAACATTAATGTTTAAATTTTCATAGATTCACATAATTTTTTGCATAGTGTAATTTAATTCATATCATTCAATTTGATGTAATTCCTAATTACATTATTATTATTATTATTATTAATTCCCAATCCAAAAATCGAACCAAACCTAATCGAACGGAAAGAATGCTATTTGCGATATCTGATTTAATATTATATTATAGACAACAATAGAAAGAAGTGCAAGAGATAAGCAAGCAGCAAAGAAAAGTTAGACGCAACATTTGAAATCGCATTCGCAAAAGAGAAGCCGAGATAGTTGACAATACTTCGGCACATAAGTTGCGGTTGACTCGTGCTGCTGATTTGATTCAAATTTGTAGAAGTGCGGCTTTTGCAGTTTCTGCTGCAGTGTGCAATCAACTTCTTACACTTAATAATACATCTACATTATTCATAACCCAATTTGCCATTACAAGTTAACTCCCATTTACATAGACGTTTTCTAATGTTTAAAAATGTGTTTTCTGTCAATGGTGTCTGTAAATAATGTTTATAAATGTATTTTTTTTCTATTTCATTAATAAAAAAGTTACAAATAACCGACGAACTGTCTTCTAGTCCAAACAAAGGATTTCTCATATAATTTCAAGACTTTAAACAACATTTTGTCTTCTCTATTGTTATAATATTTTCCGTTGTTATTTATCATTGGGTAACTAATTTTCTTTGATAAACATAAAACTTACATATACTTAGGTGCATGCCAACCTTCATCGACTTAATTTAGATAGATTAGATAGATAGATAACAATACAAGATGTAACAACCAAAAACTAAAACTTAACTTAACTTATTAATTAATTTCGACTTTGGGAAATGATAGCGGAGTTTATAATATAACACTAAAATCTACATAAAACGCTAGCGATTTTATTGTTTTTATGGTACTGTTACCTTTTCTTCTCTCTTATGGTATTGTTATCTTTTCCTTGGACTTTGATTCATTACTGTATTTAGAGAAACTAATTTAGTAATACTTTTTAACCGAATTTTCGGATGGTTTCCAAAGGTTTTGGTCTTATAGAAATTCAAACTAATTTAGTTATACTTTGTAAACGAATTTTCGGATCGTTTCTAAAGGTTTTGGTCTTATAAATATCCGTACTAATTCAGTTATACTTTGAAACCGAAATTTCGGAACTCTTCTAAAGGTTTTGGTCGCAATTCGCTCTCATTAACATCCACAACCATTTTATCGCCATTCTTTGCTCTTCTCTCTGCAAAGAGAATTAATCCCGGTGGCGGAAATCATCAATCAGATGATTTTCCTGATCATTAAGTGATTTCCAGCTGATCTTCAACCTGGGCAACGAGCTGAAGCAGATGAGATGGTGAACAATCTACTCCAATGGATTCAAGGGCTTTATCAGCAGAATAATAGGAAAGGTCCGTTTCTTTAATATAGGAACTGACTCGACAATAAATATTTCGATCCAATATTTTGACAAAGATTTGATACTTTAAGTAACTTTATTAATCTAAATCTGTTATTAAATAGGTAACTTAACCTACATTTAAATAAATAATCTATCAGGTATGAAAAAAAAGGCACACACTTCACAATTTTATAAAACACGCTTTCACGCAGGTTCAATGGTTTACATAAACGGATTCCTACACTATATCACAAAAATGCACAATCTTCTTGCTTTAATATTTTACTTATCATATTTTTAATCGAATACTCTTATGTTTCAGCTCGTCAATACTTTGGAGGAAAGCCAGAGAGGCCCAGACCATTTGAGCCCCCATCTTATCTTCCCCCACTTGGTTATCCTCCATCAGGTAACCGTCCCACACCTTCGTACAATGAGGGCCCGTCGCCTTCAAGTCCATCCTATACGCCTAGCTCTCCTTTCATACCAAGTCAACCTTCATACCAGCCACCTCAAACTGAAGAACAACCTTTCCAACCTAGCCAGCCACCCTACCAGCCAAGTAAACCAGCTTATCAACCAAGTCAATCAACCCAACCTTCTTATCAACCAAGCCAACCTTCAAAGCCCTCTTATCAACCCAGCCAACCTACCTATCAGCCCAGTCAGCCTTCCGAACCTTCCTATCAACCTAGCCAACCAACTCAACCTTCTTACGAACCAAGTCAACCTCCACAACCAAGCTACCAGCCAAGTCAACCTGACTATCAGCCTAGTAGACCATCACAGCCTAATTATGAACCTAGTCAACCTACATCTCCATCATACAAGCCTAGTCAGCCTGATACAGAATCAACAAACCAACCAGAAAATCCAGAAAGTGGAGGAAGTGGCAATACACCCCCACAAAACATAGTGCCAGCGCCAGTGCCAGATGACGATGAAGACCGTCATCCCCCACACATTCATGATATAACAGTTGATTGTGGTAAGCAAATGATGACCATAAATATTGAGTTCAACAAACCTTACAATGGTATTATCTATTCACAAGATCATTTTAAGGACGCTGATTGTGTGTACGTCAAAGAAAACTCAAACCAAATAAAGTATTCATTTACTGTAAGTCTTAATAAATGTGGAACAAGATTCTTCAGTGATTTTGAAAATGAAGGTCAGGCTTATTTGGAAAATGTTCTAGTACTGCAAAATGAACCTGGTATTCAAGAAGTTTGGGATCACATTCGCAGAGTAAGATGTCTCTGGGAAGGAAACTTAACTAAACAGCTGGTTTCATCTTTAAGCGTTGGAATGTTAAATCAAATTACTAGCAATTTCAGTGGAGATACAGCAATGGCTCGATTAGACATTCAAAGTGGTAAAGGACCTTTTGCACCGGAAGCTAATGGCTTAGTGAAGATTGGAGAAATCATGACGCTTGTAGTATCTGTAACTGGTGATGCAGGTTTTGACATTTTAGTAAGAGAGTGTGTAGCTAGAGATTCCGGAAACAATCATATTGTGCCGTTGACCGATTCCAATGGATGCGTGTTAAAACCAAAACTGTTTGGAGCATTCCAAAAGACAAGGGAAACAGGAAACACTGGTGCCTCCGTCATCGCATATGCGTTCTTTAACGCGTTCAAATTTCCGGACGAAATGGATTTGATCATTCAATGTGATGTTGAACTATGTAAGACTGATTGTGAGGTTTGCCCTAATCCTGGTAATACTGAACCAAGAAGGAAAAGACGGGATATCATCCATGTTGGAAATAAAACCATGGAGCCTGTGACAACTATAGAAAAGAGTCTAAGAGTAGTCTTTGCTGAAGACTTGCCTGTAGACACCGGAATATGTATTTCATCGAACGCAGCTCTGTGGGGAGGATTATTAGTACTTTTAGGGTCTATATTAAGTAGTTTAGCTGTGTCTTTCTGTTGGCATAGATCGCGAGGATCGGTAAAATTCTTATATTAATCATTGAAAATAGTATATTTTTAAAACAGATCCCAGAGTATCTTCACGTGTTGTGCCTTTTTGTCGAATAGTACCTACAAGAAGCCGTTTCCTTTAGTCGTTTTCTGGACTAATGCAGGGATTTCAACTGTTTAATAGATTTTTTTAAATGCATTTTAAATTTATAAAATTGTTTAATAGATTTTTAATTAATATAGAAAGCAATACTACAATATAACAAGTTATTTTGGAAATTGTTAGATTCTTTTGTGAAATAATTATTGTTCTGTATTATTTGTAGATATTAAATTATAATTAAATTTATTTAACACTGCAAATTACTGCATCTAGAAGAGTGAGGTTGAAAATGTTTCATTCTAATCTTAGTTTGATAGCGGTAGGCTTGTATTGCAGCATAGAGATTTAATTGTGGTAATAATATGGGTCTATGTTATGTTTCATTAAATATAAATATTAGATATTTGTTTATGCAACAATTTGACTTCCAATAACAAGATACATACTTACCCAACATGTAATAATTATTATATAAATTGAGATGTTAAAAAATAACATTATTATGTCTTTATGTAATTATAAATCGCGTTTATGTAAATTATTTATGTAACATTTGTAAATATAGTTTAAGTTTCATAAATAAATACCTAAAATACTTAGATATGTGTTTTAATTATATATATTTTTTAAATAATAGAATTAATTAATCTTTACTATAAACATACGTAGTTAGCCTTTAGATCGGATATGTCTAGATTTTGTCCCTTTTTCTAAAATAAAATCGAAAACTCAATTTAAAGATCATTCAGCTGTTTTATTAAGTACTTGCAGTACATAACATTTTGAACACTAATAAAAGAATAATTTGTATTTTGATCATCTCCATTCCGTACAGTATATCTATATAATTAATAAGGTAATTCTCTATGTAGTAAAATATTTTGATTAAAAATAACTATAATATGGTGAATTTGCCACGTTGTCAATTAATACGTGGCTCTACAGGTACCGATAGTAACAAAAACTTGTTTTCATGTCTATACTTTAGAACATGATTTGATATAACGCGGAGTAATGTCAAAGGAACTTGTTTATAAAGACTTTTAATAATTAAAAACTATTTGAAAAGTACCATACTTATGAATCTGATAGTAGTCATTTGCGTGGAAATAACTTGAGGTTTTATAGTTTTCAAATGAATTTTCATTGCAAAGTATCTAGATTTTCTCGCTAATATATCTTACATCAATGAAGCCACAGTCACCAAGGCTTGAAAATAACATTCTTTTTATACATGGACTCCCAAGAATTACCTAAGACCAATTTTTGTGACTGTATTTTATATGGAAATTGAAAACCTAATAGGATCACATTGTATGTCTGGCCGACTCTGCATCAGTTCCCTTTTAAAGGATAATCTTTGCACGAGCCCGACTAGGTTTTAGTAGTTTTTTTGTTTATTATTTAAAAAAACACAAATAACTAATAGGAATGTAAACTCACGCTACATAAAAGATTTTTTTAATTTCTGTGCTAACGCTACTTTTTATGACGATTATTAATTGTACAGCAAATATTACTATCAACAACTCTACTGGGTGTAGACAGATAATATTATGCATTATAAGCTTATGATAACGGTACTGACAGCAAACAAAACAGGCAAATATGTTTAGCCAATTAATTTTAACTTTTAATGCCATTGGCCTAAGGGTGATCGTTTTACTCTTAGACACTTGTCAGAGGGATGAATGGTGTGATTGTGATCTTCTATATATATGTAAAACAAAGAGTCTTTACGTCTATCCATAAGTTATTTGAAGAATGCACAATTGCCTTATTTTATTGATATTTCTTTCAACAACCAAACTGGGAACAGCTTCTTTGCTTACTAATCCTTACTAATATTTTAAATACGAAAGTGTGTTTGTTTGTTTGTCCTTCCTTCACGCCCTAATTAAGCAACCAATCAAATTGATTTATAGCATTGAGTTAGTTGAAAGTTCGGAAGGTAACATAGACCACTTTTGATCAGAAAAACAAACAGGGGATTTGTATGAACCGTAATAACAGCTTCGAGAATATATTTTTAAGATGTTATAACTCACAAAATAAATGTTGATTCAGTGGTGGCATGTTCAAGAAGGCTAGTAGGCCTCGGGTTTGCGTCCAAACCAGAGGCCGAGGCACGCCAATGCACGTCGTCGGTCTCGGTTATTATCACTGATATGTGATGTGATAATAATCATTATACTCTACAAGAGGAGGACTGTGCCCAGTAGAGGGATATTAATATGCTAATGATTACGATGATGATTACTATAACGTTATTAAGTCGTTGCTCGGAAGTCTATAGCACATAACATACCCTATATGTAGGTGTTTAGTCTTTTATAAGTATGAATAAATAAAAAACATGGCCACGTTCGAATCATATTCCTGATTTGGATCATTGATTTTCGGGTTATTCTTTTTACTCGTATAAAAAATATACCTACCACTAATTCCAGAATTTTTGGTCACCTGGAACTATTCTAATAAGAATTGTTTACTAAGTTGAACTTGGGAACACCTCTGTTCCCAAGTTCAACTTACTGTAAACAAGTTTGAAAGGCTGTTTCTTTTTATTGCATTAATGGCAAAGGCAATGGCAAGCGATTTAGCATTCCGATACGATGCAGCCGCGTTTAATCCGATTAGGGGTATGATTTTTAATATAACATACCCCTAACAGGTTAGCCTCATACCACCATAAACATCATCACTTACCCCATGTGATATTGTAGTCGGAGGCCTATTTGGAAACATATTTAAAAAAAAATGCAGCAATAAAATGGATAGACTGCTGGATAAACTGACGCACATAATATGTAGAATGAAAAGTCAGTGATGTTTGAAGGTGTATTAAATTTATAATTATTTTAATTTTCATTGAGCAATGAAAATGTAATGTTTTAAATCCAGTTAAAGAGATAGAGAATTACGGACTCTCTTTAATAAGAGGATAATTCCGGTTTATATGACTTGAAGATGATGCAAGATGAAGGTGGAAGTTTTTGTGTCATTAGAAGCAGTAATTTAAAATTTTATTAAATTTCTATATTAGTTTTAAAAATACAAGTAAAGTCGAATATGGAGCATAAGAATTGTTTGACTACACAAAACCGATCTTTACATAAATACTAATCCAGTACAATAAAGTATTTCAACCTAATTATATCAAATTAAATGATAACTATTAGTACACATAGAAACTCGGTATTTTGTAGTGGTAAAAAGCGAAGGCTGTGGACCTTGGTGAAAAATAAAAATGGACAGTGAAAAAGTGAAAACTTCGGCATTTTTCATCCAAGGGGTATCAACTTTAACAAGTTAGTTAATATTTATTTTATTCAGAAGCCGTATTGATGCATTTTTGGAAATGTAGTAATAAAGCTGTAATGACAACTCAATTTCTCGATTATAATAAATAATAGATCAATGACAAATTTAGGACACATTTTATCAAATATCTGGAAAGTTATTATCCTCGAGCTGGATATTTTAAACAATGATAACATCTTGTTTAGCTCATCGAAGAACATAACAGCCTGGCGGACTACTTTAAATGCCTGTACACACATTTTATCAAATATCTGGAAACTTGTAATTCTCGAGCTGGATATTTTAAACAATTATCGCATATTGTAAACCTTATCGAAGACCACAACTGCCTGGCGGACTACTTTAAATGCTTAGCAATTTGTTACTGAAACTGTCTCAGTTAAGGTCTGTGATGGTTACTTTTTTATTAATTACAGGAATATAAATCTTTTTATTTCTAGTTGCATATCTCACTAGCCTCACAGGCTTTGTTTATGCCTGGCCATCGTACACAATGGAAAATTTTAAATCAAATTCAACGGTCCTGAATGCTCCTATGTCGTTGACGGAAATATCTCTATTAGGCAGTTTGACAAATATAGGAGGGTTGTTAGCTACGCCATTTTGTGGATATGCAGTAGATAAGTTTGGAAGAAAATATTCGGCTATGCTTTTTGGATTACCTTACGTTGTAAGTATTTTAGCGACAATCCCTTGCTTGCATTGTACGTCATGAGCTGTATCTATAAGTATTAATTAAATCTCATTAAGACTAAATATTCGTTATAAGAAAATTATAAGGATTGGTTATGTAATATTAGTCACGATATTTTAAGTGACATTTTCAACACAATGAAAACTAAGTAAATTGAGTTATTCGAATATGATTTGAACAGTGTCAGATATCAACAGAATATTAACGTTAATATAGGTTTTAATACAATTTCTATTTCAGTAATATGATTAAAGAATTTCATATCTGCAAAACATTTAAGGCTATACGTAGAAAAGGTCAAAGGTAGCGTTAAAATTACACGCTTTCATCTTTCATTTCCAAACATTCGCTCATCCCAGCATGCTTCATTGCCTATAGTTATATGCCGTAGTGTTTATATTTTATTGATTTACGTGATTTAATTTTAGATTTAATTTCCGTTTTAGGTTGCCTGGGGTATTTTATCGGTAACCACATCTGTATACATAGTATTATTTTGTATCGGATTGGCTGGTGTTGGAGCAGCTGGGCAAGGAATATCTTCAATTTATATATCAGAGATATCTCAGGACTCTATCAGAGGTGCGCTGACATCAACTACTGTATCAGGATTCTTTACGGGACTGTTATTTTCATATGCCCTTGGAGGATACTTGACATATCAACAAGTTTTATACGTCCATCTGTCATTATCAGTTCTATACATAATACTCTTGATGCTATTAAAGGAGTCACCAGTGTATTTGCTAAAGATTGGAAAAGAAAAGGTAATATTATTAATGCGTACTTCATAATGTTGAACATTTATATAGTATGATACTATTTATTCTGTTTAGGAAGCGGCACAAGCAATCGCCTTTTATCGTCGAGTAGAAGTTACCTCTAAAGAGGTAGAAGTGGAAATAAAGAAGATCTATTTGCAATTGGACCCCCGAATTGATAAAATATTAAAAAGTGGAATTGGTAATATATCAACCAACTTTAATTGATATAAAATTACGTAATTTACTAATAGATGCACAAACAAGTGGATTTAAATAGTAATAACCTGTAAATCGGAGTAGTCTTACGTTAACCGTAAGCTTAAAGCCCATAATAGAACGCGTGTTCCTTGCCTAAGTCTTTAAAGTAAATTTTTGTTTTTGGAAGTTTGCGAATTTTATATTTCTTCTAAATTTTATTTCATAGCCTTATCACTACATTAACGTTTGATTTTATCTGCAGAGATTTGCATAAACACGTAGAATATGTTCGTAAAGCTAATGTATAACGAATCTTATCGCTAATGTACATATTATATTTTCTATTTAAATAGCATAACAAAGTATTTTGCACAGCGCGCCAAATAATATACATACCCGGTTGTTTGAGCATCTATATTTATTTGCATTCTGATATTAAGTCTGACATACATTTATTTGCAGATAACGGTCTAATGAATGATGAATTTCTTATTTTCATTTTAGATTTGCAAGAAACAAAAGAACTGATTGACGAAAAACAAGATAAGTACGCAGCTCAAGAAACAAAAGCTGAGACACCATGGCAGTTCTTGAGTAAGTTGAAAAAACTAAACGAACTACGAGACAAAAAAAACTTATCGTGATAATTTAATTTAAGCCAACCTAAGCCGGGTGATTTATTTAATAATTAGGTACTACTGTTGTCACCACACATGTTATGATGTTTGTTGAAGAGACATGTGCATAGATTTTTTTTTATTATTATTATTTATAGAGGGGACGCCTGCCAGTGCCAGACGGGTGATCAGTCCTCTGTAAGGACTATTCCACCCTATTCCCCATGTTGGGGCACAGGTTTACTGGTGTCCCGGCAGCATCCCCCCTTGCAACCTACCAGTCTCTTTTGTGAACCTCAGGATGTCCCCTATAGAGAGGTTTGCTAGGTCTTCTACACTAAAACTGTCCTTACCTTGTAGTTCCCATCTTACCATCGCGTACATGGGGCACTCAGCTATGAAATGAAAACTGGTTTCCATCTCGTCACACTCTGGGCAGGATGGATCTTCTGCAATTCTCATTACCGTTAGGTGTCTATTTAACAGGCAATGTCCTGTTGTTATGCCTGCTACCAGTGCTATATTGGTTCTGCTTGTGTATAGATACAGGTACAGTGACATTAAAACCTACGGCAATGCATTTAATTGATTAAGCAAAATCCTTACCCAACAACTTCAAATACGAAGTAGCGGCTGTACTGATTGTCTTTTACATCATGTTGTAGTATAATCAGAACTACATAAATGCTGTGCTATGTAGCAATGCTGTTTGCTGAATTATGTCCTCTAAACAGACTCGATTTACAGTTCCAAATACATCTTTTCATTTGTTATCTTTTGAAATGATTAATTTTTATTTTAGTTGGGATCAAGTCTGAAATATACTCAACCCATAATAAATTGTATCTTAAATAATACACACATTATTGTGAACACAAGATTTAAGAACCTCTTACGTTTTGTCGTCGGTTGGAGATACATGTGTCTCTGTGCGTGATTTAAGTCGTTCATACAACATATTTTTATATAAAAATAATAATATATTCGAGTTCCAAACGTTGATAGAAGTAAAAAAACCACAACAAAAATAGCCTAATTTTAGCTATCTCTTAATATAATATATATATATAATATATAATCTCTTAATACAATCAAACATGCTGGTATACGTTTCATTGATCATAAATCATAAATGTTTCATTAATCATAATTTATTGCAGGACGATCAGAATCATCGAAACGAGCTTTATTAGCCGTGTTAATAGTGAATGCGGTTGTAATTCTAATGGGTTCTATAGTATTACAAGTATATGCTGAATCTCTATTCAAAGAAGCACTGCCTACCATGAATCCTAATACTTGCTCAATCTGGCTAGCTGTGGTATACTTGATTGCGAGTGTAGTTTGCGCTACAATGTTGGATAAATTTGGAAGAAAGGTAATCATTTGTTATCCAAAGCCGTAAATTTGTTTTTAGTCATAAGTGCTTTTATTGAATAAACGTAGAATTTTAAGATTCAAATATATGTTAAAATATTCTAAGGCACGAAACGAATTTTTATAGAATAATACCAGGGCAAGACTCATAACGAGCCCTGAGGGACTCAACTTCTCAATCATGGTGTTACGCCTTCTAAAAGGGGCGCTCGATAGTTTCTGGGTGCCCCCAACAAAGTTTCGAAGGGAAGGAAGGCTTTTGTAAATGTTGGTTATTGGAGAAAAACTTTGAAAAATAAGCGTATTTCTTAAAGTTTTTCTCCAAGAAAAGTGGAGACAGGAAGGGTCCTGTCTCCACTTATTCTGCATACAGGCGCTTTAGGTTCGTTAGACGCTTTAGGTTAGGCATTTAATGAAAAACAAAATACCCTTAAACCAAACAGTAACTATAAGAGTGAACAAAAGATAAATTAAACACTCCCAAATTAATGCTTTTCTTAAGTTAAAAATCTTCGAATCCATTTATTCAACTATATAATTAAGAATTATTATATTCTTATGAGCTTATGAGCCTGTACACAATATACTAATATCTATTTTATAATAACTAATATCCACTTTATAGCTATTCTACCGCCGGAGTCGAAAGTAAGTTCTACAGTCTCGAGTCGGCAATAAAAACAACGTTTGCTCTTTTGCAACATAACAATTTTTTTTTAATCTACTGTGAGATGAAAGCGAGGCCGATTGCTTCCAATCTTTAAAGACCTCCCTGGCGCAGTTATCTTGTAAGAGGAGATCACAGGTCTGATCCCTGGCCAGGACAATTTGAAAATAATAATATCTGCATTTTCGGGGGTCTCGTCTAGTGGGAGGCTTACAAAGACGGATCGTAAAGCGATTTAGCGTTCCCGTACAATGTGCAATTAGACTACGTAGTATTATTTTCTTAAATAGTATCAAAAAGCTCTTAGGTTGGAGCCGTTTGAACGCATAGTGATGAGCATGAGCTAATTCTCGGTTAACTTGATCCTGCACGCTACAGTTAAAATATTTATTTTTTTCCAGAGCCTAATGACAATAACTTCTATTATATCTGGAATATTCACCATACTACTCGGCTCACAGCTCCACAAACGATGGGCTCCACATTGGTTCACAGCATTCGCTATTTATGCGTATAGCTTTGTATATAACCTTGGCGCTGCTGTAGTTCCATTTGTGCTCACGGCTGAGGTCTTCTTGCCAGAGGTAAGATTTAGTTTAGTTTAAGACTTCTCTCTTTCATCTGAAATTTAAGTTATAACTAAACCAACTTTAGTTAACCTGTGCGTACGACTAAAGCCTCATCATCAACCTTTTACCGGCCTGCTACAGGGTACAGATTTCCTTCAGAATGAGAAGGCTTAAGGCCGTAGTCCGGCACGCTGGCCAAGTGCGGATTGGTAAATTTCACACGCCCTTGAACCGGAAAAAAAACCGGCATGCCTGAGAGTTCTCTCAGGCATGCCGGTTTTTTCATGATACTTGCTTTTACCGACTCCGAGCCTAGCCCGTATACCGTTAAGTAGCAACGCCATTACGTGTTATCAACTCGGCGACGACATGTTGACCGTGTGCTGAGTTGTAGACTGGTTGACGGCAAATTGACAGCTCGTTGATGGTGAATTCAAAGTTGGAGTTGACGTTGGCGTTGGAACGGTGACGTCTATCGTTGATTTAATATGTTAGAGTCTAAGTATTTGTTTGCCAAGATTCCGCATCTCTGTTCCCGAGGTTCAGCAGGTTGATACGTTAATTATATACCTTGTCAGAGGATATAATTTTTATCTCCTGTGCTAGCAATGCCTGCCATGCTGATGAGATGCAGTTAAGGGCTAACTTAAATATTTTTTCAACTTAAGTTTTAATTGTTTCAGGTCAGAGGAATCTGCAATAGCCTTGCAATGGCTTGCATATGGATAACAAATTTCGTTACGCTCATAATCTTCAATCCCTTAGTGGAGGCCCTAGGGCTTGGGCCCACGTTCTATATTTTTGCTGCAGTCTGTTTCATAGGAGCTGCTTACAGTCACTTCTGCCTCCCAGAGACCAAAGGGCTGTCCGCTGATAAGATACAGCCGTTGTTTATGAAAAAAGCAAGACGAGCACTATCAAAAGCATAACAACACTACCATTCACGAGCTGATTGCCAGTTGAGGTTTTCTGCCTACGTCTCCTTATTCGATCGCGTGATAGGTAACTACTATTTGTATGGAATAGGAAGAGCACCATCTAGTGAAAATACTGCGAAACAGTTTTGTCACTAGAGGGCACACACGCAAACGAATAGACGTAGGTAGAAAATCTCCCACCCAGTTCTGTTTTTGTTTTGTAGATTAAGAACGAAAATTGGACAATAAGTAGAATTTCACTTTGTGTACGAGTAGATTGTGACACATAAAACGGGCTCTGAAGTGTAGTTGCGCGCTTATTTATATAATTAATTAAGACTATGGTATATCTAGGACAAATTTGATGTATAAACTATTGCCGTCGCGCTTTGCCTGTCTTCCACCGTAGAGTGCGATATGGACGAATGTAGCTCAGACCGATTTTACCTTTAAAATTTGACGTGTCGAATTCCTCTTTTTTCTCATCCAAAACAGCCGATCCAATTTTTTTGTCTGCAAGTCAGAGGCCCCGAATACGAACCTGCGACAAACTTACAAGAGGTAGAGGTCAGAAGCACTAGGCTATAGCTGCTAATTATCGGCTGTATTTTACTCACGATTCGCGCGCGTCTAGAGAGGGCATATGAATGTGCCTATACTGATAAATTTCCTAGATTAAATAAGTGATAGGAGTCATTTGACTTTGCATATGAAGGGACTGTATCTAATTTCTTTTAGTAAAAACTATGGCAGTGGTTTACCCAAATACTATTAGCGTTTTGGTTTCACAGATAAGATACAGAGACAGTAAATAATTTACCTCTAAAGCCTGTGGAGAAATACTTCAGATTTCATTTACACGTTGTATATAATTTATGAAGAAAAATAAATTCATATATAACTTTAAAATTTTTATAATGTTTTTACCTACACTTGAGAGGAAATATTAAAATAAGAAGTTTTTAAAATGCATATAAAAAAATTCGGAACCGACAGTATGTGAACCTGAGCGCGAATGCCACTTTCGGTTCCGAAAACTTTTATGTTCATTTCAAAAAGTTTTCATATACTTATAACTTAAATTGTAGGTACCTTAGATTTAGAGAGACATTTAGCGTAACCGCTACAAAAATAAAAAAAGCGTAAATAAAAAAAAATCATAAAACTAAATTCATATAACAGTGGTACGAGGGAAACATGGAGACAAAAGTGCTTACGCCGCGGGGAAGGCTGTCACTCGAACTTTTTCAAGAGATACTCCTTGACCAGTCTCTTAAACGACGGTCTAGAAGGAGCTCTTTTCATCGACTCTTTTGGTGTTTCGTATTAATAAAAAAAGAGTTCTATCTAGTGACACTACTGTTTTTATAACTGTATTTCAATATTTTAAGGCGCTCTTTCGATTCCATACAAATTGTAGTTAACTTTCCCGCGTAGGTAGATAAATTAGGTAGATAATCAAACAGCCTGTTTGTTCAGCGCAGAAATTTTGCCATCATGACACAACGTTGACATGATTTGTATTGTAATATATTTAGGTTACGTGTTTTGAAATTAAGTATAAGTTTTATTCTAATACATCTTTCAAATAATGAAAAGTTGAGTTTTATTTATATATCTATTAACTAAAGGCCGTTCCGAAAGAAAAGGTATGCATTATGGGCATACTTTTTCATTTTTTTCAGGGCAATTTTTTTACACTTAAAAATAATGGGGTACAGGATACAGCGCCAGCGCCAGATACACTGAATGCGGCATTACCCAATGTGTCGATTTATGTATCAAGCATTAATCCGGACACATCGAAGGATCAAGACACATGGGATGCTGTTATCCGTTCTTCATCAAATCATGCATATAAATGTTATTGCAAGACAAACTCATGGCAATTTTTTTTTATTATATGTAGCAGAAGATAATAAGTATTATATAAAAGTAAGCAAGAAAATTAATATAACAAGAATGACCAGTATTTTATTATGCGAACTTAAAATATAAACGTATATGAAGGTATATTGAACTTACAATAATTTATACCTACCAAAATGATGATCAAAACTGTACGTACCTACTAAAAATCAGTTGGATATATAATTACTAATGCCAATAATATTTTTAATGTTACAATAAAACTAATCTAATGACTCTAAAGACCAGGTAATAAATGTTAAGTTTTATAAAAAAATACTTTTTGTTTAAAGATTTACTTGTGCGTGCGGTGTGGTGGTAGCCTAGTGGGTCAGGCTTTGGGGACCTTTCTGGGGACCGAGTTCGACCTCCAACTTTTTGAAGTTATGTGCGTCTTTCTTTTTACTTTAACTTCTATTTAAATATTAGTTACTTTAAAGTCTGCGTGCCTCAGAGTTCTCAAGGGCGTCTGAAGTCTACCAATCCGCACTTGGCTAGAGTGTTGGAATACAGCCTAAACCTCTCATTCTGTGTGGATACCCGGTGGATAGCTCGGTAATAGGTTGAAATGATGATGATAACTCTTATTTACCCAATCATTGCGATACAGTGGAGAATTGGATTGAATAAGACTTGTTATAAAACGTTCAGACTACATACTTGTGAAACGTTGGAAACTGTCCTTGGAATAGATCCCTATTCTAAGCTAGACAAGATCCCTTATCTAATATCCACTTCAGTAAGAGGGAAAGGATGTCATGTCAAGACTTGTGTTTGCACCTAGAGCAAGAGTGAGGTGATGATACCATAAAGGAGAACAGTGTGCTCGAGCACACTCTGAAGATCTCACACCTCCTAAGAGAGATTTTATGCCCTTTTTAGCGCTTAGCGCAAGCTTTTGTCTAGAACCAGGATTTATATCGTCATTGTAAGTGGTTTTGGAGCGTCTGTCTGCTCTGTTTTACCCGTAAATATTTAATTTGTCTAGTTCTACTAAATAAACCAGTGTGTAAAGTACATAGTTTTTTTCATCTGCTTAATTTAACATCTTTCTAAACTTTAATTTTTGAAGTGTACGAAGGCATATAAATAAAAAAATGTTTTAATAATTACACGTTCAACGAGTGTTGTATAATTCAAATATTTTATTCAGGTACAAAAACACAACAACAATAAACAACAAGACAACAAGTCGAATTAAATAAAATATTTCTTTTTTAAGAACAACAACTGTATTTTATCAGCTGGTAGACCCTTGGTCTCTGGTAAGCAGAAATGGCTGTAGGCGGCTCCAATAAAACAGACTGTTGAGAAAATGTAGAATGCGGGGCCTAGGCCGAAGAGGATCACTAACGGGTTGTAAATGAAAATAATTACGAAGTTCATAATCCACATACATGCCATAGACAACATATTGCACAGTCCACGAACCTGGAAAAGAATCATCATCATAATCACATCAACTCCATTTGATTGATGTCCACTGCTGGACTTACGTAGGGTCTTTTGTAGGGAGTTCAAAATCCACGGTCCTGGACCGCTCGTTTACAGCGGCTCCCAGCAACCCACTTAATGTCGTCCGCCCACCTCTTTGGGGGCCGACCAACGTCCATTGGCACCCCGACCACCATCGGATCTCCGAGCTATGTGCTCCGCCCATTAACACTTCAGCTTCGCGCACAGGTTTTATGAAGAAATTGACAATGATTTATCAAAAAACAGAGCGACAGGTCTAAGCCTACCTTATACCTTACCTCAGGCAAATATACTTCGGCCATAAGAACAAATGGAACAACTGCGACTCCAAGGTTGTAAACAAAACTGTATCCATAGATAACGAAAGCTGTGAACCAATGTGGCGCCCACCGTTTCTGAAGCTGGGATCCAAGGAGAATGGTAAATACTCCAGATATAATAGAAGTTACGGTCATGAGAGTCTGAAAATGTATATAATTTAATACTTCTATAGGGCTTCATGGGAAATGTAGAGGAGTTAACTTACTGCTAGTGATGGAATGGATGGATTCATGAAAATACCAGGCAGATATTTTATCTTGATCTTAAAACGACTTAGGTACACAGTGAATATTATTAAGACAAGAGTTTTTACCAACCACCATTGTAACCATTGTCTTAATTAAAGGGAATAACGGTTTTTATTATAATTGATCTTTTTGAAAAAAATCCGTATAATCTATATCTATATGTATACTTATTATAATAAAAAAAAAATAGTTCCTTCATACCCAATCGGCTCCGAAAGTACCTACTGGACTTATAATTTATAATATAACTAGCTGTTGCCCGCGACTTCGTCTGCGTTTGATTTTGTTTTTAAAGTATTCAGAATCGCTAAGCCTTAAATGAGTATAGTAGTATATATAACATGTGACTGTCAATTATTTATAGACAAATAATTTGCAATAAAATAAAAGTGCGACTATAATTAAAGATCTAAGCTTTCCTATATCTTAAGTTGGACCAGACTGCTCACGGTGTGCCAATTTAATTTAAAATCGCTTAAGTAGTTTAGGAGTCCATCGCGGACAAACATCGTGACAGGAGATTTATATATATTAAGATAATTTATTTATTTCATATAGAAAAATGTATACAGCAGGAATCTCCTTATGGATACAGTGATACTCTATTGATTTGTGCACAAAGGCGTGCTTAAACACGCGCACTAAGGTAACTTGTGTTACGAAAAATGCTACTATAACTATTACCTTGGTATATATATTGGCTATAATTTATTTAAGAAAATAGGAGATCGTAAAGAGAGATTGAGATAATTATTGATGATAGATACGTCAACGCCAGAGCCATTTACACTAACTAGATAGAACTACATAATTTATGGATATCATAGTTAAGTTGCAATAGCAGCTTCTGTGTTCTAAAATTTTATTATATCGCCGCGCTGCCCGGTAGAAACAAAAGTAGGTTACTTTACTATTCCAGTATTCATTCTTATTCAAATAAATAGTTTTAACATGAAGGGCATTTATATGGCCAACATAAAAAACATTCCAATCGGAAATTTAATGAAGAAGTTTAAAAAATGTAAGACTACACCTAAACAAAACAATTATTTCTAGAGATACACTTCTTTGAAAAAGTTCTGTTTAAAAACTACATCCGATTATTTTTTACAAGCCAACTTAAAATATGCTTTAAAAACCAAACCAAACGCGGACAACGTCGTGGCAGTGAGGGCCAGTTCCAATATAAGATATGAATCAAACTATTCATTAATGATTTTTCATAATTTTTTCATAATCAAGATATTGATTAATGATTTTTCATAATTTTGCGTGGAGGAGGTATAATATTTTGTGCTAGAATTTTTGTGCATCTTACCTTTCTCCCAAATTTGTCCACCATGCAAGCGCAAACAAAACTCGCCAGAAAATAATCCACCGCAAGCAAAATAGAACAAGTGTTTGGATGCATCGTTGGTATAGCCTCTTTGAACAGAGATTCCGCATATATTTGCATTACCACGGATCCCATAAGAATCGTCAAGCTCATCACTATAAGCACGGATGTCAATGCTCGTTTGGATGATTTCGATTGTCCTGATATGAAAAAGTTAATAATATGTAATGTTTATATTTTAATATCAATTGCAAAGTGGATCAAGAAGCTTACTTAGGATTCGCCATGGAGCTTCACTTTTCTTTTCTTGGTCAATAAAATCCGTATATTGTCCCGTCTCTGTCGTAAGTAATACATCTGTCAAAAAAAAACAAAAAAATTGCAGCAAAAATTAATGGTTTACCTAATGATAAAAACTTTCAAAATTAATTGTAATCATATAGTTACCATCACCGTCCTGCAATATTTTATCTATCTTTGGATTTAATTGTAATGTGATCTTTTTAATTTCCATTTGTACTTCGACAGAGTTAGCTTCTACTCGACGGTAAAAGGCTAGAGACTCTGCTGCTTCCTTAAGAAAAGTTAAACCAAATTAGTTTTCTTTTTAATTAAACTACTTTGCGATAAAAACACCAGGCACCTAAGATATACCATATATCCTATTTATGGAATAATCGCATTACCTACTGGACAGTTATTACCATTCTTATTAAACTCTACGCACGAAAAATCATAGAATTAAAAGAATACATTAAGAATATTAAAACTTATAGAGCTTGTTTTTATTATATGTGTCTTCCTTAAATTATACTTGCCAATAATGACTTATTAAAAAGGATTTTCACATAATAGGATCAGTAAGAAAATAAAAATAACCCTACTTTTAAACAAGATAGCTTAAGTGCCCGTTATTCCTTACTTACTTTATTTCTTCCCCGTTTTAACAAGTACACTGGGGATTCTTTTATCAGCGTCAACAGTAAAATAAACATCATTGAGAGTATAAAATTGATGAATACCACATGTTCATATGACAAATATCCTCCAATAATATATGAAACTAGAAGTCCCAATAGAAATACTGATACAAATGACGAAGTTAGTGCCCCTCTAATAGAATCTTGTGATATTTCTGATATGTACATTGAAGATATTCCTTGTCCGCCTGCTCCAAAACCCGCTAACCATATAGACAAAAGAACCACACTAACTGATTTGGTAAAATATATGAGACCCCAGGAAACCTGAAAAATAAATAAAATTCAATATAATTAAATACATTTCAATTCTATCCTCAACTGCGTTTCTTAAACTCTCTACTAAGTATCAGAAATTCTCCTCAGGTCTTATTCTCAAAAAAAGTGATGCGGAGACCAAACTATGAAGGGTTGTAGGAATACAGAAAGAAGATTGAATACATTTTTGATAAAGATGTAGTTGTAATACATTATTTTATTGATGATAATTTTGGAAACTGTAAATAGCTTAGCAACACTAGAAGAAATTAGTGCATAAAAGTACTACAGAACACTGTTATCTTGAAAGCTTACCACAAATGGAACTCCAAACATCATAGCAGAGTATTTCCTCCCAATCTTGTCCACTACATATCCACAGAAAGGTGACACCATTAAACCCCCGATGTTAGTCAAACTTCCTAACAATGATGCTTCTGTGGCTGACATAGATGTACTTAGAACGGTGGAATTGGATTTAAACATTTCCATAGTAAACGATGGCCAGGCGTATACAAAACCAGTCAATAATGAGAGATAGGCAACTGCAAACAAATCAATATTTATAAAACTTGTTTTATAAGCTTATAAACTACAATTTGCATTGAATCACTTATAAATAACTGCTACGAGTAGATAATATGATAAACCCAAAGAAATAAGAAGTTATTTTATATTCCGTATTATATTATAAATACTGAAAGGGTATGTAAAAAAAGCAATTTAAAAATAAATTTATAAAAAACGCTTTAAACTAACTTATAAATGCCGCCAATCCTTGCACTATATAAGCCGAAAACTTAACCTTTTCAGTATCCATTATACCTTTTACACTGTTTCTCTGCTACTTCTGTCGTAAACTATTTCGTATCTGTTTTATTTAATAGCTTATTGACTCAATAAGCGTCACTGACAAACCACACAATTAATATTACACTCATGCAGTCAAATAGCGATTTTCATGTTAACATACTACAGGAACAGCTGTACAATCTATCTTGCGAGCCGTTAATTTTACTAGATTTTAAGTTAATTGGAATAACTGTTTAAAAAGGAAACCGAATAAGCTATTTATTTTTTACTTTAAAGTGTTTTCATAAAAGTATTCAAACACTATTTTGGAGTCGCTGTATCATATTCGTCAATTTACAGCAAGGTATTTAACGGCGAAAATTGTCGACACTTAACTACAACTGAGCATCTTTATGCAATAAAGGCTGCGGCAAAAAACTTGTTTAAAGATATGAGACGATTTAGGTATTTACAACCGACTTAAAAAAAGGACGCTCTCAATTAGACTGAAAGTTTTTATTTTGTAAATTTGTTATAAGCGGTAATAGCCCAGTGGGTAAGGAATCGGTTTTCTTTTCGTGGAGACCGTGTTCGAGCTCCGGCATGAATCGTTGACTTTTCGAAATTATATGCGTTTTCAATTTAGGCAATTTAAATATCACTTGCTTTAAATGGTGAAGGAAAACATCGTGAGGATACCTGCATTCCCGAGAGTTCTCCATAATGTTTTTAACGGCGTGTAAATTCTACCAATCCGCACTCGGCCAGTTAGGTAGACTACGGCCTGAAACCTTCTTATTCTGAGAAGAGACCCGTGCCCTGTAGTGATGATTCTTTTTTGTTTGGTATGATGTATTAGAGGGATCTTGAAAAAAAACGAGGGAACTCTTCAAATTTTATAGGAGGTATCTCTAGCGTTTTGAATATTTTCAAATATAACGTTTTCTTCTAAAGATGATGATAATGATGATAAAACTATATGAGCAGTTGACATTTGTCTATTATTATTTAGATATAATTGTAAACCTACCCACTAAAAAGCGTGAAGTGTTTTTTTATAGTTAGCCCTTGACTGCAATCTGACCTAAGCACCTGGAGGCAACTGATAAAGCTCTAAATGCAGTCTAAGATAGTAATGGGTGAACCTGTTAGAGGTATTGCAGTGATATTAAACCTATAGCCCTAATCGGTTTCTATACGACATCGTATCGGAACGATAATCGTAGGGTAGCAACTAGCCACGGCCGAAGTCTTCTATCAGACGTAAGGACAAACAAAAAAACTCACTTTTGTATTTATAATATTCTGCCTTAAACAAGAATAATCACAAATAGGGCAAGTAGCGCCTGTAAGTTATTATGAAGTCAATACATTCAGCCAACAATTGCTATAAATAGTAAATTGATATAATAACTTGTACATGACAATAGGTTTTAAGATTGATTGTCTTCTTTAGGGTTCTGTACATTCGAGTTCTGTCTATTTTTTTATTGTTTTTTTTTAACCGGACATTTAAGAAGTATACGCCACTAATACTATTTATTTGGAACCATATGATGATCAATTAATGCTTAAAGGTTTTATGCGTGGAAAAAAAAAGTAAAAATGGCGGGAAGTTGAGCAACATTTTGACATATTCATACCTATTTTTAATGAACCCTGGAAACTTGTAAAAGCTGTTCGACTGACACTATCTGATTTTACCTAAGAGTTAAAAACTAAAGGATTGTTTAATGATGTTCAGTTTACAATTGTTATTGTTGATCTTACAGTAACCACCTTGGAACTTGGCCGTGACCAGTTCATAATCTGCGAAACAATACTGAACACTTCTATGATAAAACATCGCAAAGATCTAATTATAAATGCGAAAATAATATTATGTTCTTTGGTTCGTCCTTCTTCTATGCAGCTACTTACTGATAAAAATAATTTATAAGAATATAGTTTATATGCCGAAAAATAACATTTTTCTGCTACAACGGCTGCACAGTCTTTGACTGGTATTGAGATATTTAATTTGGTATAACATTTAGAAACCTTATATCTCTAAAAATCAAATATTATTAACCAGCTGTTATCTGACTTCTATTTTTTTTTGGGTCCGAAAACCGAAATAATACTTCCCAGGCTTTAGAGCTACATTATGTATTGTCTCTGAGACTTATCTGGGTAAACCACTGCCATAGTTCTAGTGAAAGAAATAAGATACAGGCTTAGGGCTGTATCTTATTTCTTATTCTTATTTCATCACATGCAAAATTACAATAATGTGACTCCTGTAACTTTATTAAGTACGCTTCACGTAGCTTAGATACTATGCGCGTCTCGGTCTTTTATTTTCAAAAGGGTTGTCATAATTAAACACTTGAATGTTATTTATGGAAAAATAAATATGAAATATTCTTATGCACCCTTGAATGCTATGTTAATTCTGTTACACGTTGTATAATAGAAGAGCTTTTAGTAGCTGAGCTCGTCCAGGGAAGTGTTATCACCGTGCTTATTTCTGCCGCTAGGCAGCATTGTAATAATAGTAATTCATCATCATCATCATCATGTCAACCAATCGACGTCCACTGCTGGACGTAGGTCTTTTGTAAGGAGTTTCACAGTGCACGGTCCTGGGCCGCTTGCCTCCAGCGGCTCCCAGCGACTCGCCTGATGTCATCTGTCCACCTCGTTGGGGGCTGACCTACGCTGCGTTTACCGGTGCGGGTTCGCCATTCCAGCACCTTAAGACCCCAACGTCCATCGGTTCTCCGAGCTATGTGCCCTGCCCATTGCCACTTCAGCTTCGCGACTCGCTGAGCTATGTCGGAAACTCTAGTTCTTCTACGGATCTCCTCATTTCTGATTTGATCACGTAGAGATACTCCTAGAATAGCTCTCACCATCGCCCGCTGAGTGACTCTGAGCCTTCTTATGAGGCTCATAGTTAGCGGCCATGTCTCAGTTCCGTAAGTCATCACTGGCAACACGCACTGTTCGAAGACTTTAGTCTTCAGGCACTGAGGGATTTTGGACGAGAAGATGTCACGAAGTTTCCCGAACGCTGCCCATCAGAGTTGGATTCGGCGGTTAACCTCTTTCTCGAAATTGGACCTACCTAACTGGATCGTGTGTCCTAGGTATATGTACTCGTCTACAATTTCGAGTACAGAGCTCCCAACAATTACTGGGTGGAACGGAACATGAGCGTTAGACATAATTTTCGTCTTGCTCATGTTCATACGAAGGCCCACCTGTTGAGAAACTCTGCTGAGGTCATTGAGCACCGCAATGACCTATAAGAGTAATTACAAGCACCTAAAGCTAGCACCTACGCCTCAGATTGATGGACACTCCGCGGGACATTATGGGACGTTTACCTTGCATGCCCTGCGAAGTATCGCTCTCTTTATTACGCGATGGTTTTTCACATACCATTTAATGAGCCACCAGTTTGGTACGTCATTTACTACTATTAAAAAAACTTCCCTAGAAATTAGGGAATGATATAAAGACGGATAACTGATGTTAGATTCTAAACAAACTCTAAATTATTAAGGTACATTGTTTATAACTTACAAGATAGGTATCTTATTTCTAATATACAACTTGTCTTATAATTTCTATTGATAATTTGATAAAGCATGTTTACTTTAGCTCTGACTGCGTAAGTTGATATGATGAACGCCAATTCACGTGATTATTTTTGCACACCTTATCTTAAGGTGCCATGACATCAAATACTTTTTATTTACCTATAAGTATATGTAACGTAATATCCTATAAATATAAATAGGATTAAAAGTAATACCTATATGTAGGTATGGTTAAAAATCTCTGACATACAACATCAACTAGTTGTTTTAGTGCTTTTAATATACTTATTTTATTGCAACTTGGACCATTTGCTATAAATCCAGTAAATCATTGCGAAAAATAATATTATAAATATCAAATGAATATTTCAAGAACCATTCTAGTTAAAGAACCAGTTTATTTTGAAAAACACTAAACCGGATAAAACTTTCCGGAATTTTTCCTAGAAAAACTAATGATTGCCGCGATTATGACCCGAAAAAAACACTGAAAAGAACAGTAATTACAGGAATAAAGCAAGGAAGTAGAATCATCAATAATTTTTAATTAAATTTAATGATATACACAGCACATACTGTACACAGCAATCACATAGCACAGACAGATTTCGAATTTCGTAATTTCGTCGTTTTAAAGTCCGTTTTACAAAAATAAATTTTATTTTTGGTATTTCGTTCCAATCACGGAGCAGCTCTTGTACGTCTATACCAAAAAATAACAAAAAAAACAGTCATGGATATAAATATGTATATGAAATTAAAAAACACAAAAATCTCCACCTTTTTACAAAGGCTTTAAAAAGCCGGTTATCTACGATTATCTCCGGTATATCTACATTAAACGAACAAACATTATAAATAGGTAATCTGATTGTGTAATATGTATATATTTTTTCTAAGCACTTATCTTGGCCCATACTATGCTAAAAATTAAAATAATTACCTTATAATAGTTGTACATATATAAATGTACAAGAGATAACCTTAAAACCCTTAAAATTTCATCTGGAGGCGGTAGACTTATGGCCGTTTTCACTAAACCTAGGCATCGCCTAAACCGAATGCCTAATGATTTAAGCGATGTGTGTAGAGTAAAAAACAATTCACTAACGTGAACGGTGAACGGTTGCTGTATGCCTAGGAATCTCTTTAGATTAGACGTTACTCATTTAGGCATTGCCTTATTTCTCGTTGGTGCAAACGGCACTAATCACTTATTTGTAAATAGCTCTAATAAATTAACCAAATGAAATTATCATTTTACAAATTGATCTGATAGTTTGGATGATACATTGTGCCGACTTATTATCCTACTTTATAAAAATTGTCGTTTTGTTCTTTGCTGATTTAACCAAAGAACATTGTGGTTTCGAGGAGTTGGTGCGGTGACCCCGAACAGGAGAACCCAACGCTGGTATAACATGATGGAGCGATAACATATTAAACGCATTCAAGGGAGTAACTGAATACAAGCGGCAAAAAACTGGAATTTTGACCTCTCTACAAAAGACCACAGGCCTTAAGTTATGCTTTGAGATAATATAATATGTAATGCAAAAAACACATAATTGCATCTTAATTGGCCTCGTAGTTATCTTGAAAATGGCAACATTCTCGCACCAATACACAAGTACCGCACAAGTCAAATTAGCACAGTTTTCAGGAGGTACAATAAATGCACTTGATGACACATAATACAACTTGATATCCAAGCAAAAATTGCATGATAAACCTGTGCATAATTTTGAAAATTAATGGTTTTTTCAGCAATATTGATGGGTTTATTACATATTTGATTTTTGCGTAAGAGAGTGTTACTTATTGAGTCCCGGCAAACGTTAAGTTATTTCACTTGTGCGGTATTTATAGCCAAGCGACGATATCGCACTACCTCATACTCGAAACGAAGTTAAGTTCATCTTGATTGTAAAGTAAGATATTCGCATAATATGCTATCACAATTGTTTGATGTTTAAACAATTATAATTCATTATATAATTAGGCGTTCACAAAATGTTTTAGTTGAGTGATAAAGATGTTGGAGATTGGTCTATAAAATAGTTTCGAGATTTTAGGTTACAGTTTAAGTTTTTCTAATACACAATGGGGAAGTTGCACCAAGCTCACACAAGCATATCATGTAAGCTCAGCTTTTAGTCTGTCTATAAATAAATGTATATTAAATCAGTTGACATGTGTATATACCGCAATAACTTGAATATAGGCAGTATTGGCATAAATATTTTTGTTTGTTTTGTTTGCCTCAATATTGTGATAGTTTAGAAAAAAAATAAGAAAACCCTTTAGGAACAACTGAAAAATGAAAAAAAAAACGAGAACTTCGATAAGATTGCGTTCGCAGTGATCATTAGTTACAATCAAATTCATTTTATGTGGTACTTGTAGGTAATTTATTAGTCAATTATTTTATAGTGAAGGAAAACTTATCTATTTCAAATAGCAATGGTTTATTTTTAAGCAGTTGGTTTTGCGATTACAGCATTGTTGTCATGCTAGAGAGGTTTCCTAGTCCGTGGGATTCTGGGTTTCAGAATGTGAAAAGAAAAAAATATGTATTGATATAATTATAGGAAACCAAATATCAAAATAATTTATGTTTCTGAACCATCTAATATACAATCGGTCATCTTTGTTTTCTCTTTGAATCATCATACATATGATACAATATTTACCTATACCTATATGATTCAGAAGTAACATTTGTTATAATCCTAAAGTTATATTTGAGTAATTAAATTTAGTTATGTATGTCACTTAGGATATGATTCGCAGCGGAAATGTCAGCAGTCCTCAGCTTAAAGTAGATGTCATATAAACAAAGAAAACATTACGTATAAATTTCGGAACTGGCGGAATTTTAACTTGCATCTATTCATCAATCGCTGGATTTGTATTAATAAGTTAAGACATTTTCCTTTTTATCAGTCTTCAGGGACTAGTAGCGCCACTTGGTTAGAAAAATTAAGTTTGACGCGTCTCTCAGTGTGCGTGTGTATGTGTGTGTGTGTTAAGGGTGTTGGGAGTGTTCTTAGGTATGTTTGATTACAATCGGTCAAATATGACTGCTGCCATAAAATAGCGGACTTGGTGTATTGATTATTAAACACGATGACAAATTTAAGATGTCCAATACCACAGAATGGCGAATTACATCTAATTCAATGAAAAGTTAGGGGGTTTTAACTTTTATATAAGCAATTGAATTTTAAGTGTAGTTTAAGGTATAGCTTGCTAAGTTAACTGCGACAGCTATAGAAATACAGCTTCTGAGACCATATTTTTATTAGTATTTCTAAAAATGATCCACTAACAAGGCGCTAAAGAAGCTAAGCTACCATTCAATACCGATCTATTGAGCTTATACGAGTATATTAAAGACTAGCTTCTGCCCGCGAGTTCGTCTGCGTGGATTTTAGAATTGCGTCTAAAGCTTCGCTCGTTAACAATTTTTAATCTTCCCACGGGAACTATTTGAGGGATCTTTATCGAAAGTACATGTCCTTTTCATAGCATAGGTGACATGCATATACAATTTCAAAGCTGTCTGGCCGCGGCTAAGCTCGTAAACAATTTTCAATTTTGCCCTCGGAAACAACTTGAATCGGAATAAAAGGTAGTCTATGTTGCTTTCCATGTCAAAGGCTACATGCATGCCAAATTTTATCGCAATCAGTTCAGTTGTTTTTGCGTGATTGAGTAACAAACATCCACACTTTCACATTTACACTGCGAGTTCAGTACAGCTATGTGCTGAGGGCGGTGTTGAAGAAGCCACGACGCTGCAGCGCGTCACAGATGTTTGCGGAAGCGCGGGTAGATGAATTCTACGCGATCAGCCGCAAGCGTGCTGCGTCAATGATGAGCAGGCTCGTGAGCAGCACCAACACCCTCCTCAGTACACTGGCATACAGTCTGGACAGCTCTCTCTGGGGAAGCTGGGATGGCGTGCACACGCGCTATAGGGGTATTATCACTTAGACTATAATATTGTGTATAGAATAAGGTTGTTTTTTAGTTGTTAAGTACTAACATAGGTTTAACTACATTGTTTTATTAACACGATATGTAAAAATGTCCGAAATAAAGAAGATTATTATTATTATTATAATATTAGGAGGATATAAGTAGGATAACACTTGAGTAATTGGCTTTATATTTTAGGTGCAATAGGGAACGTGCTCACAGGTTTGCTGTACGTATGGCCGTCTTACACATTGCATCTGTATACGCGCGAAGATACAACCCTCCTGTCAGCACCAATGACTGAGGTCGAGAGTTCCTTAGTGGGCAGCCTACCTTCATTGGGGGCTATGTTTGGGACCGCGGTAGCAGGGTGGGTTATGAGTACTTTTGGAAGACAGAAAAGTGGAATTTTAATAGCCGTGCCACTTATGGTTGGTAATTTGTGTTACTAAAATTACTAAATAAAATAGATTCCTTCGATTCTTTCATTACTTTTAAATTGTCCTTTTTATACATTAGATTATATTTCTAATTTACTTATTTTATAATGTAAGAGTTGCTGTGTCAAAAAACAGACAAACCAATAAACTCACTTGCGGTTTTGAAGTATGTTTAAAATGTTGACAGTAGAAGTGGAGAAAAGTATCCTGATTTAGATCGTTCGATCGTAAGTACGTTTTGCAAGATTAGCGAAGCGCGATAGCAGAATTGTACTTTAAAGTTATCCATTAGGACCATGCATTGCTCCGGGAAAAAGTTGTCACTGTATGACGGTATCTGAGAGCTGGATAAACCAAGAACAGCAAACACAGTAACGATGCTCGAAGTAAGCCAGGAATTATATTAACTCAGCATTTTCATTTTCCAGATATCCTGGGTAGTTATAGATTTAACGAAATCATCTACAGTGGTGCTTATAGCCAGGTTTCTATCGGGAGCTTCAGGAGGTGCATTCTTAGTTCATTCACCTATTTATATATCAGAGGTTGCAGAGGAATCTATACGCGGAACGTTGGCTTCAGGTAAGCATGTTAAAATATCTTAATTAGTTTTATTAAAACTGTCTTTTGCAAAATAGAAAGGTCCCCTACATCGAACATAAGTCTTCTCAATCATACTCCATGGTTCTGGAGAATGAAAGTTTGAAAGCAAAAAGATCAATCCCTTTGAAATATGGTGTTGGAGAAGGATGCTAGGTATAGCATGGACCGTTAAGAGACCAAGCCTATCGATCCTGGAGAAGCTACCTACCAGTGCCTGACTTTCCAAATTGTGTTATTAAAATAATATGATACTTAGTTACTATACCACTTCGTCGTTGGTCTGACTAGGTAAAAGACCGAGGACAGCACAGAATGGAAGGCTATACAATAAAAAACTATGTTATAAACAAAGCATTAAAAGTACTTGAATCCGGACACGACCAGTATGTGGATTCAGTAATGCAAAAACGACAAAGATCTTTGGCTGCAATTTTCACGTGTCAACAAATCTTCAAACTTTTTAAACGATTTTTTTATTTTCCAGCCCCAATCGTCTGCTACTGTGTAGGGGCTCTTATGTCGTACCTGTTGGGTTGGTTTTTAGCCTATCGGTACATTTTATGGGCCAATATTGCGTTTTGCATCCTGTACATGGGTCTCATGCTGACAGTTAAAGAGAGTCCCGTATTTCTAATAAGAAATAAGAAAGAAGAGGTAATTAATTAATTACGTAAGGTTCATTTGAGTATAGTGTTTCATACAAAACAAACATTATTGACGTAGTGGGCAGCGAACCTAATTTCTGAATTCAATGCTGTGGGTATGATTCTCACAGCTGGAAAATTTTTGTGTGATGAACATGAATGTTTTTCTGTGTCTGGGTGTTTATCTGTATATTATAAGTGTACATATATAATGTATATTATGCATACAACTATTACATAACATAACACAAGCATATCGTGGTATATTTATTTAAATAATAAATAAGTATACATTGACAATACACAAATCGTCATCTAGCCACAAAGTAAGCGTAGCTTGTGTTACTAAGATAGCTGAAGAATATTTTTATTAGTTATTTATTTGTTTTTGTTGCTGCTCAGTTTCTTGCCGGCCCCTGCTCGATAGAAGCCTTTCGAAACGGTGGAAGAGTCAATACATACCTGACGTTTCAAATGTGCAGTTAAGCCTACTTAAAATATATAAATTAAGATTTAAATTTTGTTTTGAGTAGTTTTAGTATAGGTCTAGACAACTTCTGTCAACAATATCCGAAATTTTGCGCCTGCTGTCACTTTTCGCTGGTGGAGACCACCACCAGTACACGCACAATTTTCATTTCTTAATTTTTTTAATTCAAATAATAGATTGTTAAAAATTGCAAGTTGTTACCAATCACGGTAAACTACATAGTTATCAGGTAATAATTAACAAAAATTATTGAACATATTTGCTTGGAAATATATAAATTGACATTAATTGTACAACGCTATGCAATTTTGGATGTAAAATTTTAAATTTTTCGTTTTATTAATATGATAGTTTTTATATTTTGTTCACATTCTAGGAAGCACGCTTAGCTATATCATATTATAGAGGTGCACCAGTATCATCTACGATTGTTTTGGAAGAGTTTTCGAGATTAAAGCAGCAATTGACGCCTGCTGTTGAATTAATAGCAGTTGATACTGGTGAGATATTTGGTATAATTGTACCTAAGTTAATTTTGAACACAGAATGATAAACTTACGCAATGGGTGTGCTAAATATGAATTCCCCCTTGCACCCACTGGCGGTAGAAGCCAGTGGGTGCAGAGTACTGTAAATTATCATTAAAAAATCTCATACTGAATAATTTAATAGTTTTTACCTACTGTATATCTATGGATAGCGCATCTAACGGCATATGAGTAGCGGTGTACAGATGAATATGCACCCACAATAACTGCTTTGCACCCACTGGTGGTAGAAGCCAGTGGTAGAAGCCAGTGGTTGCAGGGTACTGTAAATTATCATTAAAAATCTCTTACTGAATAATTTGATAGTTTTTACCTACTGTATATCTATGGATAGCGCATCTAACTGCATAGGAGTAGCGGTGTACGGATGAATATGCACCCATATTCATCCGTACACCGCTAACTCGCATAACTCCTTTGCACGACTGGTAGTAGAAGCCAGTAGTAAGGTTAGCTTCCCAAAAAATACTGTTAATTATCAATAAACAATCTCGTAATGATTAATTTGAGTTTTTACCTACTATAATATAGATATCCCACCTAACTGCATGAGAGCGGCGGAGCATAGACCAACTGGTCTACGCTGTAAAACCCTCGCACTTAGACCTAGAGGAGGCCTATCATCGGGACTCTCTTCTCTCATATAATAATAACGATAATAATGACGGCGATGATGATGAAAAGGATTTTATTTCAGGTGCTAAAGAAGAAGAGGCAGAAAAGGAAAAGTTAAATAAAGATATGCAGGAAAGAGAACCTGAACAAAAGATGTCATCATTGAAAATACTGTGTTAGTACTGCTTTTCCTTTATTACTTAGGTTAGTCTATCGTAAAATAATAAAATAATTCCACTTTCATTCAGTGTCGTAAGTTGTTATTTGAACTTATTATTTTTCAAAATTCATTAGGTATACAAGTAAAGTTTTTTGTTTTAGTTACGTCTTGTTCTTCACGACGAGCTTTCTTTGTGGTTGGAATATGTTTGTCTACTCAGGTACGTATATCTGCTCTATCCTTTTTAGGTCTTATCTTCTTCATTATTTGTATACATTCTCTATCTACGCAAAATAACGATAACCCAGACAACTTTACCGAAGATTAGTTTAGTGGAAGTTTCGCCAATGTGGTCATTACTTTTTTGTCATTGTGTTTGTCAGAATTAAAAAAAGAATACGTATATAATATATATAATAAAGATACATATATTTTTTTTATTCCAATACAAGTTCGCCCTTGACTGCAATCTCACCTAATGATGATGCAGTCTGAGATGGTAGCGTGCGTGTTAGGTAGTATGGATATTATATTAAGCCCATACCTTTAATCGCTGAAATGTGGTAATAAGCCACGGCCGCAGCCCCCCAATAGACAAGACAATAGAAAATTCAGACATAACATATTCCCAAATTGCTTTTACCGAGAATCGATCCCGAGACCTCTTGAAACAACAACGCTCACCGGTGCGCCAGGGAGGTTGACATAATCTATACTAATATATAAATCTATAGAGTTTTTTACGGTTGTTCCGTTAAAACTATTAAACTATACATCCGATTGAATTGAAATTTTGCATCCATGTAGAGGATACACTGACTTAATGGATAGGCTACCTTTTTATAAGTGTTAAATCTCCGAAGTGTATAGCGGGGGCGTTAATGATTAGAAAAAATCATAAATAACTAAATTTTGAATTTTAAATCTTTTAGACATGAAATTTGGACAGATTTTTTTTGGGCTATGTTACGAGAAAACAAGGATGTATTGAATGAAGTTTAAATAACAAAATCGATTACTGTGGTGCTAATGAAATAATATTAAAATTTTAAACTAAAAATTCCCACAGACTTAAAATTTAATAAGAGTTTCATGTTTGTTAAATTAAGGTAACTTACTATCAGATTTCAAAAAATTTTAGCTCTAGAGGAGATTGTGGGGGCGTTAAAATTATTTATATAATTATAATTGTCCTAAAGGTTTTTTTATAGTAATAAATGTTGGACCAAGCTGTGGTAACCTAATGGTTAGTGAAAAACCATAATTTGTTACATAAACAGAGGAACATTTTGAATGCCATGCAAGGAACACATCCTATGAAATGACACCCTTCGGACAGGAACGCTGCTTAGCAGCTTAAATAGGCATGGGGGTAGTAGGGACTTCCCTGGACAAGCTTGGCCAAAAATGCTTTAATAGGTGTTAGTAAAACTTTAAGTGTGGAAGAGTCTATGTAAGATTTGCAGTCAATGATTGCAACTATCTATAATTTCCAAATAATACTGGTTGCCTCTGGAAGTAGGAGGGACATCTTTAGTGCTAAAACACATATCTATATATATATAAAAATGTTATGTTGGTTTGTGTACGCTTAAAAAACTCTGCAATGATCAGTTCTGCAATGATCGGGCTGAAATTTTAGCATGATATATATCATACGCATCAAGGATGTTATTTACCAATTTCTCAACCATTGAATCACAATGTGCCACAGCGAAGCGTGGCAGGGTACAACTAGTATTATAATATTTATGTTTTATGTTTTGTAATAAATGATAAAATTATTAACAGGTGATGATGGGTATGGTACCTGTGCAAGTATACGCCAAAGATATATTTAAACAAGCTGCGCCAGGTCTCTCTTCACACTTTTGCTCAGTCATGTTTGCTTTAGTGCTACTAGTCGGAAGTACGCTGAGTGCTGTGTTAACCGACAAGTTTGGAAGAAAAGTAAGTGATATCGTTTTGTCCTCATCCCAACAATATTTCTAGATTAGGCACAAGTTCAAGTTGTATCTACGCGTTTCGTATACCATTTATTAACCTTTAGTCGACGGCCGATTAGCGCAGTGGGTAGCGACCCTGCTTTCTGAGTCCAAGGCCGTGGGTTCGATTCCCACAACTGGATAATATTTGTGTGATGAACATGAATGTTTTTCAATGTCTGGGTGTTTATCTATATTATAAGTATTTATGTATATTATTCATCATTTATCTTATTACCCATAACACAAGCTACGCTTACTTTGGGGCTAGATGGCGATGTGTGTATTGTCGTAGTATATTTATTATTTAGTACTGTTACGCGAATAAAAATTGCTAAAGAAAAATTTACTTATTAAAATTAAGGACTTAATTCATCCCATATAATTGTCATCCGCTATTCTTACACAGTATATTACTTACTTATCTCCTCTTACTGTCCGTCAGCGATGTTAAATAGCTTTAAGTAACCTTCTTCTAGGATTGGTCTATCAATTGAAGAACAGAGTATTGATATCCTTTTGATCTTGAATCCTAATAGTTCCGGAGATAAGATATACTATTAAACAAAATTATTAATTGTAAGTAAAGATAACGAAATAGGTTTCATCATTAAGCCTAAAAGTTAAGATTCATCGTCATCGCCTGAACAGCATTTTTTTATACTTTTTAAACTACAACTAAAATAAGTACCTATAACCAAAATAACCAAAATAAAACAACATTAAACGGTCGTCTATATCAGCACAACGAGGCATACGGTACCCGAGTGTCAGCATTGCCCCTCTAAATGGCACGGGATACAATTTTTTTCGCTGAGGTAACTGGCAGCTCTAGAATCCCCAGTAGACTTGATAATCCTTTTACATGGGGACAACCGAAAAAACCCATGCTCTACGAGCCTCTACCTCAAAATTTATGACGATGTAGGTAGCGGGCAAACCTGTCGCTGTTGCTAACCCATCCCGTAATTGGTTCCTACGCGAGTTAGTACCGAAACGCTTGCTTAGCGGCACGTCTTTGTCGGTAGGGTGGTAACTACCCACGACCGAAGCCTCCCACCAAAAAAGACTAGAAAAATTTCAGAAGTAATGAATTCCAGAATTGTCCCTGCTGAATTAAACCCTAGACCTTTAGCTCAAAACCACAGCGATCACCGCTGCGTTAGGGAGGTCTTCAAAATTAATAATATAATAATGATATAATAATAATGAAAATCATTTATTCACACGATTATTAAATAGTGACAGAAATCATAGCTTTTGTTTGGTTGAATCACTGATACCTAAACTGAGTAAAAACTCGTACTATAGATATCAGTGCTCTTCACCAGTTGCAATTCACAAAAATGAAGCCGCTATCGGTGTTTCTAATCGTTTATTTTCTTTTAGATTCTCATAGTAGCTTCTGCAGTCGCCGTAACCCTCTGTCTTTCTGGATTGGGTATACTGCTCCATACTAGTATAGCGCCGCCATGGGTCACTGCTGTACTGATTCTTTTTTACTGCTGCGCCTTTATGTTTGGCGCAGGCAGTGTACCTTATGTCCTACTCGCCGAGTGCTTTACACCAGAGGTTTGTACCATAACTTAAGTAAAAATATTAAGGTACTATAAAGAAGGAGCTTAGTACTATCGCTTAACCATTAGTATTTTAATATTGTGTGTGATTTTGTTATTTTAGAGACATTCAGAGAGTTATAATTGTTTTTTTAGAGACATTCTTGTGACAGACAGTGATAACATTCTTATTTTGCCATGGTACGCTACCTCATATCATTTGTATCATCACTTTAATTAAGTACATTTACTACAAAGCCTTGAAGTATTCACAGAGATGGAAATTCACTCTTTTAATTCCTTTAATCTTTTTACCGTACCATAAAGTGACAAGAAAAATAGAATTTCAAGATTGTGGAGCTTTGGCAAAAACACGCAGATTACCTTAATTAAATATATAACCCACTTATGTAGAGATTCTATTTATTTGAAATAAATATTGGATTTAAAAAACTAAACAAACTTCCGTGTCTTATGAACGAGTAATATTCAGAGGTGCTCATTATTACATATAACGACCCGATTGCGAAATATGATGTCGTCATTTGAGAAATTCTATCCTCTTTTTTTTAGGATTATAACATTTAAGTAAGTTTGTAAAGAAAAATATAGTGCTGCAATACCAAATCGTTACAGAAGAGCTAAATCTACAACACAACAACACAAGACACAAGTACACCTTCTGATAAGCACTGATCTTTCCCATACTAACTAGGCTCTTTAACACAATAGCTATGTATTGTAAAGACCTAATAAACCGTTTTTTTTTAATACACCGCAACCCAGCACGTCGCATCGTTAGTTCGCTCGGCTGCTAAGGTTAGCGTGATGTCAAAATATAGACTTATAGCCTCATAAATTAAACTATGAAATATGCATGAAGGTTTTTCCCATCCAACTTCTAGAGAGAGATCTAAAGATAAGTGTGTTTAAGATAAAATAGACAAGTTGACAAGACATACCTAAGAATCTTTACACTATGAAGTAATTTGTATGTCTCTATTGACATTAGAATTGTAGTATGTGTGAGACCTTTATGTGACAGAGCTCGTCCGGGGTAATATTACCGCAATGCTAATTTCTTTCGCATAGCAACATATGATTTTTCCGGTAGTGTAATTAATTTTGGATCCTTGACACTACTGGTGCTAGTTTGCACCACTGGTAGTCACAGGTTGATGGACACAGGGCGACATTATGTAGGACGTGCTCATTTCATGCCTTGCGATTTGCGAAGTGTTGCTCGAACATTAGGTGGGCCACAACGCAATTAATTACAGCGCAATTAATTAACGCATTATTAGAATGATTTAAGACGGACAAGACGAAACATTAAAAATGTATATATATTTTAATAACGCTACATACTACGCCAGAGCACAGCGAATAAACAAGTTAAGAATTAACACAAAAAAAAAAATTACTCAGATTAACTATGAGTATACAAAGATAGATTAAATGTGCTTCTTTTATAAATCACAGATATAAAACCTAAAGTTTGATTTCTTTATTCCACAGGTTCAAAGCATCGCGTCTATGATTCTCTTGGAATGGGTTTGGCTCCTCAATTTCGTTGTCGTCGGTATCTTCCCCTTCATGATCAAATTTTTCGGTATCCACGGCTCTTTTTACATCTTCGCCTGCTTCGCCGTATTCGACATCTTTGTCGGTCTGTTCATAATTCCAGAAACTAAAGGTCTTACTAATGAACAGATACAGGAAACTTTATTGAGAGGTCGAAAAAAGTGAAAGATATTATGTTGTGATATTAAATTATATTATTATACCTACTTTATACACAAATATTCAATTGTCTATAATTTTATTTAACTAAAAGTTGACTGCAACTTTACCTGTGCGGCTAGCATGAGCTGGAGGCAATTATCTCTCCAGGGAACGGATAAAAATTGATCTTGTCTCACAGATTTATCAACTCTCAGAGTATTGGTGCACAAGTGAAAATTATATCAAAATATATGTGTAATAATAACCGGGGGTAAAGTTATCCTATTTCATGTTCCCGTGGTTTAGCAGGTGGACACGTTAATTATATCCCCTGTCAAAGAATATAATCAGGGGATTAAATTTTTTTCTCCAGCCTGTGCTAGTCCAGCTAGTGGTGAGGATGAAGGCAAAGCTAAGATGATAGCGGGTTAATCTATTACGGTGATATTAAACTCTAAGTCGGTTTCCACTCGGCATTGTACCGTAACGCTAAATCGCTTGTAGTAAATGTGCTTTGGTCGGGTGAAAAAAAAGCGACGGCCGAAGCCCCTCACCCGCAGACACTGTGTGCAGGATAAATTAAAAGGTAATATATGTTTAAAGATAGCGGTGATAGCCCAGTGGGTAAGACTTTGACTTCACTTTCGGAGGGCTGAATTCGACTCCCCGCACGAACTTCTAACTTTTATAATTTGAGTGAGTTTTTTAATTAAAATATCACTTGCTTTAACAGTTAAGGAAAACACCCTGTGTGGATTCCACTGATCCGTACTGGGACAGCGTGGTGGACTACGAGATCAACTCCTTCTGACTGAGGGAGGAGACCCTTGCCTTGTATTGGGCCGGTAATGGGTTGATATGATATCTTAAGAGCATATTATGCTCTCGAATAGTGCCTGCTTCTTATTAAAGTTAATCAGCCCACAGCAAAATAGAGCCCGGTATTCCTTTTTTTATCACCATCGCTTTATTTATTTCTACTACCATCGTCATAATTTGGTTTAGTTTAATATGTTTTTAAAACTAAACGAGACGAACCTAGACAGAGCAAAAATTCACACCTGGAAATTGTCATTCATTTAGGTTTATTGTTTATTGAATCACAATGCGATCCATATTCAACGCAGGGGGGAAATGCGGTACGCAGCCATTGATATGACGTCACTTCCGTTACTGCTATTATCGCCGCTATTTTCACCGCCAAGCAGCATTGCTGGGTTCCGGTCGAGGGGGCGTGGTTACCGGAGTAATTACAGGTACATGAGACTAACACCTACGACTCCGGTTGCACTTGTAACCTCGTAATTCGTGATGATTTTTTCTGGTTATGGGCGACGATTTTCCACTTACCATAAGGTAAGGTAAGGGCCTCTGCTTTACTTCAAAGATTTTGCTGCAAAGTTAAGCAATTATTGCTCATCAATACAACAACATCCTCTCGTAAACATTGTAGCAACAGATAACAGTTCGCCATATTAGCTAAAGCCGGGAACATAAACTATTCAGTCGAAGTTAACCCCACACTAAGTTGGTTATAAGCTAAATTCAATTAAACTTAACCGAACCAACCATGACTTCAGAAATAAAGGCAATTCACAATAGAAGCAGTTTTGACTTCATTGTATAAAAATAAGTATTGAAATTAAGTTGGACTTTTTAGGTAGCCATTAAGAACTTTAACCTCTCTCCTATGTACCTTAATAGCGATCCGCTCTGGCTTCGCACGGTTACACGGTTTACAGGTATGGCAGTTTGGAGTGATTCAGGGCTCCGAAACCGGAAAAAATTGCAAACCGGTTTCGGTCATTAACCCCGGTATTGGTATCATTTCGGTTAAGGTTTCGGTTTCGTTTTTTAAACCGTTTAAACTGATAAACCGGTTATTATCTCATTTCACTCAATCGATTCAAATAAAACGGTTTTACAAAATTTAATTTCAGTTATTTTTGTGATTGCTACACGCATGGATTGCATTATGAGTACGAGTAATCTGAAGCGGCAGGATGTTCAGACATCCTGCTTTTTAATGTAATAATATTATTTTTTCTTAAATTGCTTTCTTTTTCTTTGAAATTAGCCGAATTGTCGTCATATTATGGGTATCTAAGTAATATGTATTCCTAAAATTTAGCTTTTTCTATTCAAAAATCTTGATTTAACAGAATCGACACAAACTATGTTAAAAGATGTATAGTTTATATAATTTTTGGTCGTGGCAGCGAAGTATGAGTTAACTTAGGTTTATTAAACTTATGAAATCGTTCGCTCAATTAGAACGGTAACCTATAGAATTTCGGTTCGTTTTATCATTTAACCGGTAAAACGAAGTTATCAACCAAAATTTTCGTGTGAATTAAAACCGGTTCCGAGCCCTGGAGTGATTAGTAATAATGATTATATCAAAAGCGCGTGTTTTAATAGGCGTTCATATGTTTTAATTTATTGGCTTTTCTTTGCTATAATATGCATGTATACTACATACAAATGATTCCCTTGAATCATTATATCTATTAAATAAACTCCATTGACATCCGGAGCGTTGTTTAAGGATCCAAGCGTACGAAGTGGGGGAGCGACTATGATTTGCACTCTAAAAATATTAGGCAAATAAGAACCAATATATGTACTACTTTTTAGAAAATACAACAGCTTAATAATCTTTATTTACTTTAAGAATGTTTTATAAAGTCTAATGTTTCTTTATATACAGATAGGCCCATGGCACCACAGTGCCATTACATAAAACCATCAAAAATTTTATTTTTATTGGATGAGTGCCATACCATATTGAATGCTGGTAACAATGAGCGTTTTACTAATATTAGTAAGTATTATACGGTGAGTTGGCGACTTTAAGTTAGTAAACTCGCGATTTAATAATAGATGCAAATTGAAAATGAAAGCGTTTCAAAACCAATTAAAGATGACATTTAAGACGTAATCTTGATACTAAACCAAGAGACGGAATAGGTTTTAGAAAGCAACGGTCCGTTGCGTTCTATCTGAAGAGCTTTTACTTCACTACAAGGAAACTTTGTTAAAGATACACATTCTGACAAATAGCTTATGTGTAACGGAACAAACAAGTAGTTTAACAATATACTAGCTATACCGCTGCGGTTTGCTTACAGTATCATAATAGATTAACAAAAAACTCTAATCTACTTCCGTGTAAGTATTATTTATACATAGTAATGATTCGCCGGTAATGGTAGAGTGTTCAATGTAGTAATACAGAATGAAAAAAAATTAAATGCTTGCCAGTGACAATTTGTGCCATCTAAACCTTTTTCATGAAAAGAAAAATCAGAACTAATCAGAACTACAAAAATTTACACTGAATACTTGATTTGATTCTTGGACTTCAGATACACTTTCGGGGGGCCGAATTTAAGTCTCAATCTAATAATTTACGTGCGTTTTTGCGACTAAAATATCACTTGTTTCAACGGTGAAGGAAAGCATCGTGAGGAAATCTGCATGCCTGAGTGTTCTCCGTAACGTTCTCAAACGTGTGGAGTACACCAATCGTTACTGGGCCAGCGTGGTGGACTATGACACCCCTTCCCTTTTCATATGACGGCCGATTGGCCCAGTTGCAGCGACCCTGCTTTCTGAGTCCTTGGCCGTGGGTTCGATTCCAACATCTGGAAAATGTTTGTGTGATGAGCATGCATGTTTTTCAGTGTCTGGGTGTTTATCTGTATATTATAAGTATTTATGTGTATTATACATTAAAATATTCAACAGCTGTCTAGTATCCATAACACAAGCTACGCTTACTTTGGGGCTAGATAGCGATGCGATAGTATTTTTTTATTAATTTTATATTGTACTGCACCGAAACAAAATAAAAATTATTATTAAAATTAACTAACTGTATACCAAAATAGCCTAGTCCTGATTAAATTGTAGGAATTAGTAAAGTAGTACTTAATTTACAGGAACCAAAAAACTATGATGATTAAAGTAGGTAGATCTATAACATTTAATACTTGTATAGTGTATACTTTTGCCAGTACCTTCGCGTCTCGTGTAAACAAAGCTTCAGCCTGGAGGAATTACTTCCACCCTCCTTAAACCATTGTATTTTTGTTAGATTTTTTTCCTTTAGTATTGTGTTTGACTTCCTTGATGTCGTCTGTCCCCATAGTGGGGTGCCTACCAACGATGCGTTTTCTGTTGTGGGCTTTAGCTTCTTGGACCCAGAGTGAACATAAGGGTTCGCGATCAAGGATTTAGGAAGGGTCCAGTTAGCTTTGTACAAATCCAGTGGAAAACGTTCGTTTTCCAGTGATCTAAGGCATCCTATATCCGTTATATGAGTGCAAATGCGATACATATACGATCGCGTTAAAAGTAAACTACGATTTATATGGTATCAGAGGAGCGCCATCTTGTTATAATACTGGGAAACTGTACTACCACTAGATGGCGTTATTTTATGTAGGAAATCTCACACTTGGTACTCTGATAGCAAGCTATTTATACAGCGACCTCCGAACCGCAGCATTGAGCGCTGCGGTTTTATAAGTGGTGATCCTGGGTTAGATACCCGGTAGGGGCAAATTGGGAATTAAAAATTTCTTAATTGTCTCTTGTCTGGCCTTATCTTCCGAGCCTCGGCCCAGGCTGGTTACCAACCCGATGACAAAGACATGACGTCAGGGAGACAAAACCAGAGAATATTCAGTACCTTAGTAGTACCGTCATGATCATCATTATCATCATGATCCATTACCGGCCAACTACAGGGCACGAGTCTCCTCTCAGAACGAGAAGGGTTGAGGCCGTAGTCTAAGTCGTTGGCCAAGCGCGGATAATTAAACTTCAAACGCCGTTAAGAATATCATAGAGAACTCTCAAGTGCGTTCCCTCACGTTTTCAGCAAGTGATATTTAATATTGCTTAAATTATAAACGCAGATAATTCCGAAAATTCAGTGGTGCGTGGCAGGACTTTAAGAGAAGAAAGTCGAAGCTCTCACTGCTTCAAGTGCAGGTAGTTAGCTAGAATGCAGAACTGTTTGATAGTTTTAGCACTTTTATAGCCTGCGTTTGTAAAACTAGTATAACTAATGCTTTGTTATAATAATTGGTAGCTAGTTGGGCTAATAAGTACCTACCTAATGATAAGAAACGCATAAAATCATTGTTCTTATTGCCAAGTGTACCTATTCGATTATTACGTTCTTGTTGATTTATTGCGACGGCCCATTTAAAACTTATTTACGCTCAGTTTGACAGCACCGTGCTTATAGACTTAGAAAATAGAGAGTGAGTGTTAAGGCACTTTTCCACTAAAGTTGTGCAATCTGCTCCATTACGGTACACGGAATGTGTTATTTTAACATTGCTTCATGTTTATGGCACCATATTGCAATAGAATAGTACAGTAAACTATCGTTATTATTAAAATAAATGGGAAAGTTTGTATGGATGTCTGTTTCTCAATCACGGCTGAAATTATCTAAATGAAATTTAGCACATAGGCTAATTTTTTATCTCGGAAAAATGTACTGGTACCGTAAAATAAATTAGTTATTGATGTTCACTAAGCAAGAGGTTTTTATTTTTGTAGTTCATGCGTCAGAGAATAACATTGGCATACACTATATATACTATAATAACAAAGTACAGCATAACATAACTCTCAATTTGGATAAACCTATGTCTAAGTGACCGTGAAAAAGGTTTGTGACCTATCAAAGTTCAATAATGTATAAAGCTTATCAACGAATCTCCGCATCGCACATTACCACGCACAAGTGCAGTGGAAAGAGGGCCTAAGATGGGCAGCAGTTAATGCACTCGTTTTAAATAATGAAAGTGGCCGGCCATTATCGATTTTCCTGTGTACGGAATGTTAACTTTTATTGTTATGTAGGTGTTAAGTTTATAATTACATCGTGAACTTACCAATGCATAAGTTTAAACAATGTGGTAAAACTCATTTTTATTACGGAAAAGTTGCATGTAGATATCAAAATTATTGTTCTACTAACCGTCACGTGTAACTTTGTCTGCAATGAATGTTAGATTTTCTATGAAATTAAAAAAAAAAACGGGATTGCCTACGTCCTCAAATTCGGCTATTAATAAACCTCAAATTCGGTGTCGTGGTTTATAAGTTATCGGATCACAAACACACAGAAATACACGTAAAATTTCTGATTTCCCTAAGCTTGAGATGTTTTTTTGACCACTTCCCTGGTGCAGCAGTGAGCGCTTTTAAGTGCGAGGTCCCCGGTTCGATCTATTTGTGAATTTATAATTTCAGAATTTGGTCTGGTTTAGTCTAGTGGGAGGCTTCGGCCGTGGCTAGTTACCACTTTTAGGAGTTATTTACGATATGTTATATGTTTATTTTATGTCATAACTTGTAGATTATTGAAAAATAAGTGGCAAAGAACACCTACTGAGCTTTTTTACAGTAAATCTTCCTTTTTTTTTGAATTTATTTTTATCAAAAGATGCAAAAATGTTACATACATTTTTTGCTCGCCAAACTGGTATAATATAATAAAAACAATATCTAGTATATCTTACTACTAATTAATTAATAATATTTTAACGAAGACAAAGATATAAAAAAGTATAGTAAAAGAACAAAAAAGAAATATAAATAGGCTTAAACAAATTACTACTCAAGGCTTATAAAATAGTGAAGAAATTAAAAGGAGTCCGTTAGTAGTTGTTACTTCAACTTCTTCTTAAGAACAACTACACTTTTATTATTAACTATCCTAGACAACTAGACAATTTTATTAAATTTTTAGGCACAATATCGATTCAGCCTTTTACCATAGTAGTTCACATCACTACACGTTGCTATAGTATGACCCTGAAGGAAATATTAAACCTAGTTGTAAGTATATAAATTTAATATATATTATGTACGTATTCTATTCGTACGTCGATACTGTAGCTGCATCCCGCATTCAGGCGACACACATTCAGGCGATCTCTTTTCAAAGAAATATCAAAAAGTATTATCGAGTCTACTGGGGATACGTAAGCTGGCAGCCTTGGCCAAATAATTAGTTTGGGCAATCAAAGGGGCAATGCTGCCAGAATATTGGGTAATATGCCCCAATTCGTTTCTGTACTAGGTAAATAAGAATTTTTCGATTTATAAATTTATTTTTATTTTGCCACGTAGGTTATCTTCATCCATACAAAGATTTGCCCGCTGGGCAGGCGGGATGGTCATCGCAAGGCTAAACTGATCGCGCCGGGTCTCTGCTGCCCGACACCGGTCTGTAGCATTTATTCAGTCTAGCCAATTCGAAGTGGTTATACCGCCAATTGTCGGTCGCCATTTTAAATTGGTTGAAATGATGATGATGATGATGATGATGATGATGATGATGACGTAGATTATTTTTGTTAATAAATATGTTGCCTGTAGTATAATATTAGTATAGTATTACTCCTGAATAATCTAAGTATAATTTAAAAAAAAATCAGATGATCTCACAGAATTTATGTTATAGCGTTATTTTGATGTAATTTTAATTGATAGAATAAGATAGATACATCGATTTTTAAATGAAGAATTGCTGACTAATAAGACTCAACAGTAATTCAAATAGTGTAGATACAAATCTGTTTATTCAAAAACATGTTGGTATTTTCTGTATCTTACTTGTAATAAAATAAGAACCTACCCGAAGTGCAGTCTAAGATTGCAAACAGTCTAAGCTTTTGGTGCCAAAATGCCAAAAATCAGCAGGAAATATCTGCAATATCTTTTAGTATACACATTTAACAATACTAACCATTTCCGAAACATCAATCGCAAATATGTTAAGTCCGATATTTGGTTAGTACCTTATTATTTTCATTTAGGTTATTTTTTGTAAAAACCCTAAGTTTAGCCACAGATATAACGTGATCGTGGTTTTGCCGACTTTCGAGATGCAGTCAAGGAAAATGGACGTCCACATTCAAATTCAAATTCAAATTCAAAATTTCTTTATTCATGTAGGCCTATCACAGGCACTTATGAAGCGTACATAATTGTTTACATAATTGTATGGGGATGGTGATAACTTCGTTCGCCAACTTAAATCTAAAGCTACGAGGGTTCCAAACGCGCCCTGGTCTAAGAAGAGCCCACAACAAACATAGCCGGGTAATTTTTTTTTTTTTTTTTTTTTCATTAATTATTACAATTTATATTTCTGACATTGTCAACCCATGATGTGTTTAGTAAGGTAATATGGAATTGCATTAATAAGCCAAAGGCTTGTTACGATTGGTTAATGCTTTTTTCATGAATGTCATATCAGAAGCGGTGATGGCCTAGTGGTTTTGACTTCGGCTTCACTTTCAGGGGGACAAGTCGAATCCCAGACTTTTTACAAGTTAAGTGCATTTAATGCTATTTAAATATCACTTGCTTCAACGGTTAACGAACACATCGTGAAACCTGCGTGCTTAAGAGTTCTCCATAATGTAATCAAAGGCGTGTGGAGTCCACCAATCTGCATTACACCAGCGTCGTGTACGTTACGGAGGTATATCGTAGCCGTCTACAAAGAGCAATCATGCGAGCAAGCATGCACGTCTTGGTTGGCGGGGAGACCCTTACTGGACTCAGTAGTAAGGGACTAGCCTCTACATACTGACGCGACGCTGTCTAGACGATGTCGGCATTTACCATGAGATCAAAGGCGTCGAACTACAGAACCTCTCGTTTATACTGTGCTAATAGCTTTGTCTGGTAACTGAGAGGCCGGAGGGCTGGTTTTTTGTTTGAGAAACATCTAAGACATTCAGCGCGGAAGCTAGAGAGAATTCCCAGTACCATTCCGCACTGGCACACTTTATAACCGCTATTATCAGTCAATTGCATTACGATACTATTAATACTTGATTATTAACAATTAAAAGACAGTTATTTAATCTACCGCGCCATGTTATTTATTATTTCCTGTGAATAAATTACTTATTTTCTCAATGGGTAGGTACTATAATAATATATGGTAACAGTAATTCGTGTTATAATTTGAGAGAAAAAGAAGTTTTATTATTTTATCTAAATTTACTATTTTATCTTACACCTGCATATTTGGTGTTTGCAAGTAGACAATTTATTTTCTTTTGTTAACGTTGTAAACAACACTCTTTATGTCATCGTAACTTGAACGGTTAATAGGGTATTTTAATATGCGGGCACTAAACATGGGAGGTCGTTCATATAAAAATTTAAACACATTTTTTATTTGCAATAACTGACGGACCAAGTTGATGGTTGCCCTAAAGGTTAACGGAATACTATCGTCCATAAACAGATCCCTTCGCAGGGCATGCCACGAACTCATAGACGAAGTGCCGCTAGTGACCATCAACGTATGCACGTTCTTTGTGTGTCTGTCTGTTTTATTACTTGTCTTATCTGCTTTATCCGTCTATTCATCATCATCATCATTTCAACCAATGCATTTCCACTGCTGGACATATGTCTTTTGTAGGGAGTTCCACAATCTACGGTCTAGCGCCGCTTGCCTTTAGCTCCCAGCGACTCGTCTGATGTCATGTGTCCACCGCGTTGGGGGCCGACCTGCGCTGCGTAACGAGGTGGGGTCGCCATTCCAGTTCCGTAAGACCCTAACGTTCATCGGTTCTCCGAGCTATGTGCTGCCCATTGCTACTTCAGACTCGCTGAGCTATGTCGGTAACTCTAGTTCTCCTACGGATCTCCTCATTTCTGATTTGTTCACGTAGAGATACTCCTAGCATAGCTGTCTCTATCGCCCGCTATAAATTACATCATATAGATTCTCCTGCTTTTTGCGGAGTATAACAAATTAAACCTAATTTTCATAATATATGATGTTATTCCGCCTGCTTCGATCCAATAGCGTAAGAATTGTAAATTACATTCAAAATTCTAAGTAAGTAGGTAATCGAATCAGTACCTATATTTGTATCAATCTTGCTCACATTTGGTAAAATAAATTGCACACACTTAGTTTTCTAGTAGTTAGTAAGTAAGTTATTGCGAGTAATCCAGTGAACCTTTGTCGCATATGACATAGCACGGTTTACATCGTCAGAATGGTCTTTACTTCTATCCGTCTTAAAAATGAGTGATGTATCATGAGCAAGCCGTACAATGTCACAAGTGTTACTGATATGGTGTGATTGATCTTTAATATACACAAAAAATAGAAAGGGACCCAAAATTGAGCCCTGCGGGACACCCATTAAGACAGGCAAACCCAAAGACTTTATGTCTTTTATGCATATACTTTGGGTTATGAGGTAAGAGGCAATCAAATCAAGTGCAAAATTATTGATGCCATAATGGCTTAGTTGAAGTAACAAGGTTTTATTATGCAACAAATTCGTTGGTTAAGCAACGTTTACTGTGGCCAGTTAATTGATGGCACTAGTGATACATAATCCGGACATTGACCGTCCCTGCGAGCACGAAGAGGACGTTAATCCGTCGGTCCCGATATTTCGAATTCAAATTCGATGTTGTAGTTTAGTGAGCTTTCACTTGACTTTGAACCAAATTCCCTTTTTTTTAAATTTATGGTCAATTGTAATATCCCTTTTGTACAAACACTCTGGCAAAAAAATTATTATTTATTTAAATCCAATATTGAGTATTCATATTGATGATATAAATGTGAAAGTATGTCTGTTGTAGTAGATTGTAGACTATGTAGCTAACAAGCTATATTAGGTTTAGCTGCTGCACAAATATTGTCATTATTTTGCACATAAGTACATAGCTCGAATTTTTTATAGCTCTACGGTTAAACTTTGACTGCAATCTCACTAAGATGGCGACCGGCTAACTTGTAAGGCACTTATATAAATACCATGCCCTAATCGGTTTCTACGCGACATCGTACCGGAACGCTATGTCGCTTAGAGGCATATCTTTATCGGTACGGTGGTAAATAGCGGTGGCCAAAGCCTCCACACCCGAACCCATAATGGAACCCGGGACGTCCCACCTGAAACCACAGTGCTCACCGTTGCGTAAGGGAGTTCGTCAAAAGCTTTTTATCACGGAGAACCTTCTTGCGGGATTTAATTTAAATATAGAATAGAATAGGTTCAAGCCCGGGAAAACAAATATCAAACTGTTTAAAAAAATCGATAGACAGATAAAAACGGACTACTTCACGGACAACAGTAATTTTATTTTTTAATTAATGAAACATTTACTGAAAGGCAATATATATATAAAAAACTTATGTTTGTTGTCTTTAATATGGGAGTAGAGAAAATTCTTAAGTTGTTGAAATGATAATAAAAGCACTTAATCGAAAAAAATTAAACTGTACAATCATTAGCTACATTTATTTTACTATTTTTGACATATTATGAGTTTAATTTTAGTTGGTAAACGAAAACAATATGAATCTCAAAAACCCGAGAAACTTATTGAATTATATGGTGCTACATCGACCAAAAATATAAAAAATCGACTTTAATCTGCAACCTTTTGACATAGATATCGATGCTAAAGGTCGGTGGTTAAATTTTCGGTCGAGACATCAGCCAGCGCAGTAGGTCAGTATTTATTTTCTATAAAACAGCAATAACACCAACACTATAAAATTAGCAAACATTATGAATACGATCTGCAGTTTTTCAACTTAGGATATGGGTATGTACGAGTATATAACTATTAGTAAAACAAAAAGGTCTTTTTTATAATTGCTTTAGAAAAATAGTTACATTACTTATAAGTTACTTCCACCTAAGCTCGTAGTCCTTCTTAATTACCACAGAGGCGCAGACCTTTTCCCAGCAAAAAGGATTTACTTAAATGATAGGTAATTTATAAACTGACGTGGTCCAGTAAAAAGCTAATAAAAAACTGAAGAGGAGGCCGACGTACCAGGGCAGCATAACAACGTAGTGGCCAAACCCAACGTCATGCGAAAACGCTTAGAAAACGGAGAGCAGCGTCGTATCGGACTCCTCATTAACCCAGAAAGTGCTGCTGACTGCCAGTGAAAGACGATGGAAACTAGTATACGAGGTATAATAGCCGATGAAGAGGTGGGCTCGTATCCAGTTTGCTTCGCGGCAGCGGTTGTTACGGACGTGAGCCGTTCAAATTCGAAATTCGATCTGTTACGACGTCTTTTGTGTTGTGAAAAGAAAGTGGTTTTCGAAAAATTTGAGTAAGTTACCCTTCCTATTAATGTATTAAAAAAAAATTACTTTAAATAATGCGGCAAAAAAAATAATCTGGTCGCAAAAAGCGTTTAAGAATAAATTTCTATCCTAGTCTGTAAAGTTTTATGCATAAAATTATAATTATTAGGGATCTTAATCAACTTTAATATGTTCTACATCAACAAGTAACCTAATATATATATCGCTAAAATTTAGAATACAATTTGCATTCGTCACAAATAATCTTTAATTTAAAGGATAACCATGTAAGGCTTTTATTAAGATGTTAAGAATAAGCCATTATTAATAAAAAAATACTTGCTCTTTTATTAAGTAGCTTTTTAAATATTCAAGCTCGAATTCAAAGTTCGTGAAAAATACTCTTATCAAATTTTGAAATAAAAGTTTGATATTATAAGTAGTTTTTTATAATTCTTGTCTTAAACTCAATTGAGATGTTCATTATTAAATGTGCTAGTATAATGGGCTAGTAATAAATATTTAGAGATTATTTTTTATTAGCTTACACTGTAGCTTATAAGTTTATCACGTAGGTGTATTTGTTAAGAAAAATTTTGTTTCAACGTTATAATTGGTATTCGAATAGAATATATTAGAGTTACTTTATTTGCTCGCCTGTGGTATATGTTTTAGTCTTGCAATTATTTAAAACTCCTAAACATTCAACGAATTCAATATCGAGATACCCCTAAGAGAATGAAAGGCAACTAAAATTTCTATACGACAAGTGAACACAAATATATAAGATTAAAATTTTACAACATTTACCTCGATTTAAAAATAGTTAACGTAACGGTTATTATTAGTCCATAAACCGTATTAACCAGTTCTCGATCAGGCCTCGGATTCGCTACGTTTATTTTGAATTCACAGAATTGCAGTGTCCCTTCAGCATCGCAACAAACCATGAATATTTTATAATCTACCGATCTCCATCGAGAATTGATTACGGACAAAATAAAAAATAATAAAACAAAAAAATACCAAAACTACTTCAATATGTTAAACAAACCTACTCGACTTTTGGTGTCAGAATCTCAGTTCCGTCCCCCAGCTCCAACGATCTTTATGAGGTGATTACCAAAAAAATGAGATTAACTTGACCCTTTGAAGTGAAAAGAAAAATATAGGAAAGTTAAATGTATCGCCAATAATTGAATCAGTGGAAAAAAAGAAAGTCGGTTACAAACTTGCGTTTTCGAAGTCTGCTAAAAAGTTGGTCAGGTGTCAGTAGAACTGGCGCTCTAAGAGTATTCCGAACCATTACGGAATCAGAAGAACGGGCTCACTATTTACATGTTTCGCGGTAAAAAAAACTATTTTGCAGTAAGATAATAAAGGGTTTATTACTTTCGATACCCTCGTGCTATTTTAGAGCATTTTAGAGTAAAACTATAAAATGCAATTTGGTGCACTGGTTAAACCGAACATATGGTAACTACGATCAAAGACACTTTTGGATTTTTATTTTATTTATTTTTTACTACTAAAAAGTTAGTAGTCAGCTAACTTGTATAGCAGTTATATTAGACAATTAATCGGTTACGCGGCATAATAAACTTGAGGATGGGCATTGTAAGAGTTATAATAAGCCTACCCTTAAGTATCTACAACTCGTACTGGAGATTTTCTTCATTTTATATCATCTGCAGGACGGCCGACTGGCGCAGTGGGCAGCGACCCTGCTTTCTGAGTCGTAGGCCGTGGGTTCGATTCCCACAACTGGAAAATGTTTGTGTGAAGAACATAATTGTTTTTCAGTGTCTGGGTGTTTATCTGTACATTATAAGTATTTATGTGTATCATATTCATAAAAATATTCATCAGCTATCTTGGTACCCATAACACAAGCTACGCTTACTTAGGGGCTAGATTGCGATGTGTGTATTGTCGTAGTATATATATTTATTTATATATATCTGCAAGCCCCTGTGCATAACCTCTATGCACGCCAATGCTAACCACCCTACCGACAAAGACCTGAAGGAAAGTATTATGCCGCATAGTAACCGATTAAGGGTCTGTATCATCTGCATACCCTGTGCATAGCCTCTATGTACGCCACTGGTAGTTAGTAGCCACGGCCGAAGCCTGGCACCACCAGGCATAGTGTACTTCAAAGAGATTGTGCCCCAGAGTTTTTGGGCATTTTCCATACTAGAAAGCTTTTGGGCCGTCTTGTTATATTGCACCCTAACTTTATAAAGTTGGCACAAAACTATTATATAAAAACATTCTTATTACATTGTCACAATAAAACATATAACCATCTTGAAATATAACCTAAACAGATTACTATACAAGTCACGCCCGCATGGAATGGTGCCAAGAGTGCTGGCTGCATTTCCGTGTCGAACAGCCAAACTGCCAGGTTGATTTTTTGCGCAAAAAATTAGTTGACCCTTCTGTAAATAAAGGTGGTAATCAAACTAACAAAAATCGCATCAAAACTTGGGACAAGGGTCTCCAGGACAAATCTCTAAATTATTATAGTTCCTCGTAACTGCGTCGTGGGTCTAATGTTAAGCATCTTCAACTAAAGGGTCTTTGATTCAATTCTGGATCGGGTCAATAGTTTGCATTTTGATTTTTTCTACAAAATTTACAGTACAAATTAAAGTACCAGTACTGAGGAAATTTGCGATGGCCACCCCTGTGCATCGGGGAGCACGTTAAGCCGAAGCATGTCAGTCGTTATTTTAAGTAATATAATGCGAAAGTGTGTTTGTTTGTTTGTCCGTTTTTCACGCCCTAAGTTACCAACTACTCAACTTGTTTTTTGGTATAGGGTTATGGGTTATTATAAACAAACGGTTCCCAAAGGTTTTGTAAAAACCATTATAAACACGGACGAAAAACGCGATTAACAGGCACTAATATATGTTATAATCTTTAAAACTACTCATTGATGCAGTGCGATGGGTCCATGCTCTGAAACCCTATGAGTATACGCTTTTATAATATGATTCCTAAGGCAATTTTGGACCTACCAATGCATAAGTTTAAAGAATATGTTAAAACACATTTTTTTACAGCGAGGTTGCTTGGAAGCATCCAGCTCCGCTTTCATCTCTCACAAGATAGAAAAATAAATGTTAAAATGTAAATTGTTTATGTTGGAAAAGAGCAACTGCTCAGCTTCTTTTCCGTAAAATCTGCCTTCCGAACCGGTGGTAGAGTCACTACACACAGAGACACTTGACGTTTCAAAAGTGTTTATATTAGGCTTACTTGAAATAAATGAATTTTGAATTTAGAATTTTGAGGCCTGTTTACCTGAAATCAGGCAAATAGTGTAGTGGTAAAAATAAGAAAGGCATATCTACTAGCCCCGCTTACCCGCCTCAGCGATAATAAATCGAATTTAAATACTACGGCTGGGTATAAAGTGCGTGGGTTACGCGAAGTTTAATTGGAAAGGATGGTATATAAGCTCAGCGTTCCTTCCTAATTAAGCTCTACTGACTAACTCGATGAAGATCGCTTGAAGCGGTGATACCGGTGAGGCTTCGGCTTCCCTGGGAGCCAAGTTCGATTCTCGGCACGAGTTTTTAATTTAAAGCAATTAAATATGACATGCTTTAACGGTGAAGGACATCGTGAGAAAACCGGCATGCCTTAGAGTAATCCATAATGTTCTCAATGGCGTGTGAAGTTTGTCGCACTTTTAAGCGGAGACTCGTTCCCTGTAGTGGGCCGGTAATGTGTAGACGATGATAACTTCTTCGTTTCGGACTAAAACTTGGTAGGTGTTTAGTTTTTGTGTTCAGAAGTTCGTTAAGAAATAATCGTTGACAAACCCTTAGCTCTTAAGGCACGTTAAGCCTGACAGTCGGTCCCAGTCTCTATCATTAACACACTTATGCTTATCGGAGCAGCGTGGTGGGTTTAAGCGTAACACACACTGCTATGAAAGCCGAGGCCTGTGCCGAACAGTCTAAAACGGTTTTAATAGTAGCATTTCGAGACAGTATTGCTCTATTTATTGGCTATTCCAATTACCATCAGGTGTGCCATCTGCTTGGTCCGTCAATTATACCTATTTAAAAATGAGAATTGGACTTGAAGCTGATTTGTGGGTAATTTGATGTATAGAAGCTGTGGTGTCTAAGAACTGAATATACCGACATTCTTCTTAGAATCTATCAGAAAATAATTATGTATATTAAGTAAAGTAGATAAGTATGTTTGCGAATCTTGAAGATAATCAAGCAAATCTCACTCAGGAGATAACTTCAATCTCATAAATTACAGGTTTACCCTAATAGGCAGATGAGATCTGATAATAATAAGTGTTAGGATAAGAGATGGAAAACCTGTTAGGACTTATAACTTGATGCTAATTTAGGATGAAAACCCTATGCCTATGTAATTCATTATTTGGCATGCACTGTTAAAGGTGGTTTGAACTTTTACACTATTTTTATACAAGCACACTTTAATACAATAAATACGAAAGTGTGTTTATTGATTTCATCTTCTTTGACACAGCAACAGAACAACGGATGTACTTGATTTATGACCTTCCTACGAGCAATATTTATGTAGAAATCTTTCAACCCGACAAAACTTCTAATATTACGTCTATGAAAATAAGTCTCGGTTTATCATTCGTACCACAGCAAGTTCACATTAAGTTCAGAAGTTGAAATATAGTACTCAAGATCAAATCGCGGGCGGAATAAGTCGAATATAATTAAATTAATACCTTGGTTTTTATATCAGTACTTACAGATCATTTATCGCTTGTACTTGAGATAGTTTAATTCTCTTTTTAAAAAATTACATCAGTTTTCACTTCCTCTAATGAATGGCCAGTGGAAAACATCTTACAGATAAGACGCTGGAATGCATTAATTACTCGGTCAATTATTGCGATTGAGCAGAACGCATAAATTAATTTACGACTACGTACGCAGGTATAAATAACCTACAACGGTTACAATTTAATATTCCATTACAAAAGAGTCAACAGTAAAAGTTTTTATTTATTTAGGCAAAGAAAATGTTTTGAATGATTGTTTGAATATGGTTAGGAAATTCCTTACCATTCCAGAAATTGGTAGGTTTATGGAAATTCTTTAAATTCGCCGTAAGGCTTTTAAAGGGGAGGATTGTAAAATCCTCACTAATGTTTTAATGCGACAGGACAAGCCAACAAACACACTTCGTGTCTTCCGTTGCGCGTAACGAAGCCACCAATAAACTTTGTGGCATAGACTTAGTTGAAAAGACGGAAAGTAACATAGGCTAATTTTTTTCGTAGAAAACAAACAACAAACAAACGGAATTAGTAAAACACTTGATCAATAATTTATTGCGAGAGAACTGAAATTAATGAGGAAAAAACTTCAGAAGACAATAAGAGAGACTTATTTACCTACGTTCCTAATGCTAAGCTTCTAATTCATTAAATGAATAAACATGCCAAGAGACATATGTATTATCTTTGATAAGATCGATTGTTCTTGTCTTCACAAGAAATCGTTATCTTCCACTCATAATTATAAAAAAATACTTGTCTAAACTCATCTTGTCATTCCACTTCGCCGAATCTTTAATCTTCGGAACCAAATATTGTTACTTAATATTTAATACAGATGTTATCTCTTTAAACCTGTACTTAAACACTGTCAATTCATCTCACTTGGAATTTTGAGACTGGTTTCCAAATTTGGAATAATCAGAACATTTAGTTCGCGGTAGCGGTCATTGGCCGGACCATGTTTGTGTGCAAGTTTGCATGGTACAGCTGGACTCCATTTGTATAATAGGTATGGATTTCCTCTTATATGACGAGTACTATAAAGAACTGTAAAGCAATCAATTTTTTCTTAGCAGAATTTATTATTTCGATTACAATTATTATGTGGGTCTATCGGATGACGATAAATCTCACACTTCGAAAAAATACAGAATATTTCCGCTCGAATTGTGCCGATACATGAAAGGAATAAATTATATTAAGAGCCGGAACGGTATAAAAAATGTGCAAAAGAAGGACATTTATGGAGCGGTATCTTGCAGAATGTTTAGCTCATTTGTCAATGTTAAGCGATGCGTAGGAATGGAATTTGGTGAATCCTATGTTTTTGTTCACGCATCAAGAGCAACTAGCGCGTAGAGAATTGTAGTGTTAAAAAGATCACGATAAGTATCATTTATGTATTGTAATGTGCTCGTGGATGAGGATTTGTAAATTTCCTTTGGAATCATTTGTACCTGCCCGATTGAATATGACCAAGTCTAAAATTACTATAAGTTATATGGTACAAATGAAATGTTTTGTATGATTAAAGTTTAAAATTAGTAGAATCAAGATCAAGTATTTCTTTAAATTAAACTCTGGTGATAGAGATAAGCAATGAAAATCTTTCCCGTCAGCCAGATAAAATATGTGTACGTTAAGATACATAGTATAATATCTATACGGTAATTTATTTATTCTTCAAACACAACAGGTAACATATATCTTCGAAAATACGCTTTCTATGCACGTTTTACTACGACGACGGAGCATCCCCAGTAATTTTGATTAAACAACACATAATTGCAAAAAAAAAACCTTTTGTACCGTATTAAATCCAATATTTAAAGTAAACCGTTACAATTTTCTATGAAAGCGTAACAGGAAGTGTCATTGCATTTATCCATCCTTGTTTGATCGACGTACTAGTAAGATGGACGAAGTAATCAGATTTAGGACATCGGATAGTACTATTGTGTCCAATTTGAATTTTTAGTTTTGACACCCGCTGCGTTAACTGTTCGACTAAATTTTTCAATAGGATCTGATTGTACATATTATTTTATTGTTGCCAAATAATATAAATTTAATCGATAAATGGAGCACTAGTCCATCTATCTGTTTCATCGGTGATCATTGTTTTTTTGTGTATACCTAGCAGCTAATAACAGATGAAAGTAGGTTTGATGAGCTAAAAGGCAGAAATAAATTATTTGCTTTCAGCACGACACAAGAGTATGTCAGAAGTTCATCATCATCTGTCTCATTACTGGGCTTATCCCTAATTAAACTCTTACTCGTACCTACTCTCATACTCGCTGGAGAAAGACAGCAAATTATGACGCAACATACTGTTCCAATGCGGATGATAGCAATAGTAAGGTACATAGGAACGATTTGTTGTCGATTTGTTAGCAGCTGATAATATTTGACTGACTCAGATATCGGGCCCAAGAAATCTGTAGACAAGCTAACCACAAAACCAACGAAGCTACGTATCAATTTAATTTTGAGAGTTTTGAGCTATTCATATAGCTATTAATATACCTATTCCACCTTTATGAGTGGCGCTTGACCCCTAATATTATATTAAAAACCTAATTTTGGGTAGAAAAGCTATAAATCATGCAAAGTATTTAACAACCATGCATGATTATAATAGTTAATGTACCACTTTTTATAACATAAACCTGTTTAAAAGGAAATAATTGTAACGCCTAAACTGGAAATGCTGGATTTTAATTAAGACATCAAGATGTTTATATGCATCTTGAATATAATAAGATCAGATCCGTGAGAACTGATGCCGACAGTGCCGATTTTAGATTGTGTCTCATCTGCCGCAGTCATCTCTTAGGAATAATTAAATAAGCATTAATCGTTAACAAGTTTTATATAATAAAGTGAAGGTTCGTTCAATTTCAATTTCGTGCACAAAAAAATAAGAGCACACAGTGTGCTAGTATCTTTAAAAAGCAATGCTATTATACTACGAAAATTATGCTTAATTTGCTGTACTCCGCGAACTGCAGGAGAACCTGTTCGGTGTAATTTATTAATTTTCTTCAAATTTTATACTCTACACCAGATAGATTTTCGCTTTGACGCCGGATCATGTCCATGGAATTTCGCAAAGTAACGCCTGTTTCTATCCAGCTGATATCTAGATAGTGATGACGATATTGCGTCTGAGAGAACATATAACATAGTATATCAAAAGTAAGATTGTTTTATTTTAATTTATTTTGATTTTCACTAGAAACAGAATAAGAAACACTAAGAAACATTAGACTTATTCAGAGAGATCCATCACGAGGGAGTTCGTACAAGTTTTATTTTGACTATGTTACAGGGAGATCACGTTCCGTTCAGTTTTAAATCACGCTTTTTTAGAAGTTTTAATTTAAGCATTTCTATTTTATGGTTCTAATGGCAGTTACATACAGTCAATAGATAAATTTATATTTATGGTATAACTACAGAAAATAAGTACCGACTCGATTGAACATCATACTCTGTTAGATTTATCAAGTTAGACTAAAAAATAAAGTTTTGCTAATTCTTTAAAATAAATTCCAACGATACCCCTTAATGTACGTCTATTCCAGGTTATTTCATTTTTAGCTTTGGTGCATAAATGTTCGTAATTCTTGAACTTATTAAGTTCCTTCCACAACTCAACCGTCATAGGACTTTTACAGACGGCCTATTCATCAAAGTGCAATTTCATCCAAGTTCACTCACAGATCTTGTTCGATCAATAAACAATAGTTACAAGTCCCATTCACTGCTTTTTGCCCTTCTAAATTAAACTCTATGAGAGACTCGATAATCGATTTTCACTGACGATCGTTACATCAATTGATACCAATAAGTATTTAAATTAATTCTTAACAAGACTGTGTTGGCAATTACTAGGTCGTTGACCTGGTTCATACATCGTGAATAACGAGATTAGGGTCACCCATTCAATCTCATGGGTGTTTGTATACCAATCGAATGTCTTTAGATTATAACTACTGCCTTATTTCAGAAGTTGGTCAAGTGCATATTGAGATATTTTCCGTCAAAATATTTCTAAGAATGTAGCTAATATTGGTCAATATTTTAACTATCTGATTTATCTATTCTTGATATCAGATATAAATACATTAGACGAGATGAAATATATTCATTACATCAAGTAGACGAGATGAAAACTGTGAGCCTAAGCCAATTAGACGGCCGATTGGCGCAGTGGGCAGCGACCCTGCTTTCCGAGCCAAGGCCGTGGGTTCGATTACCGCAACTGGACAATGTTTGTGTGATGAACATGAATGTTTTTCAGTGTCTGGGTGTTTATCTATATATAATAAAAGTATTTATGTATATTATTCATATTATAATTATTCATCAGTCATCTTAGTACCCATAACACAAGCTATGCTTACTTTGGGGCTGGATGGCGCTGTGTGTATTGTCGTAATAAAGAAAAAAAAAAAAAAAAAAAAAAATTGAATTTATTCCGCTCGCCTTGTAGACCTTAAAGCCATAGGATACTTGGTGCCAAAGAATGAGAGCTGGGTCATTTTTCGCACAAAGGATCGGCCTGACTATTTAGCACTATAGTACTATGTAATATAAATTTCTAAACAGACATGACTTATATTGTAGTTACTTAAATAATAATACGACGAGATACTATTGAAAGTTAGAATTTGATTTAAGTTTTATCTTATATTTTTTATTAATGTATCTAATGTCAGCGGCGTCGCTCGAAATTGAATAATGAGCGGGCCACCCACACTCTTCGAGTTCCTATGTCCCTTTACTATTCAGTTGACAGTATCTTGGAGTAAGTCAGTTGCACTACCATCTCAATTTGACGGCCGATTGGCGCAGTGGGCAGTGACCCTGATTACTGAGTCTAAAGCTATGGGTACGATTCCCACAACTGAAAATGTTTGTGTGATCAACATGAATGTTTTGTTAATTCATTCATTCATGAACATTGTACACCTTGGTGTTCAGTGTCTGGGTATTTATCTGTTTATTAAAAGTATTTATGTATATTATTCATAAAAATATTCATCAGTTATCTTAATACCCGATGTGTGTATTGCCGTAATATAAATATAAAAATATACTACGACAATAAACACATCGCAATCTAGTCCCAAAGTAAGCGTAGCTTGTGTTGTTGTAACTAAGATAACTGATGAATTATTTTACGAATAATATACTTAAATACTTATAATATAAAGATATATTTATACAAAGGGGTCAATAGCCAAAACAATCAAACCGTAATATGCATAACGTTTCGCTTTATTGCGTTTTGTGAAACATGTTGTGTCATCGGAATATAATGTATTTACAATGGGTTTAGCATATACTTAAGAGCTTTTTCAAATGATGTTTGTTTACAATTTCCTCATGATAATCATCATCATTGAGCTGATTGGTGGAGTTCCTTTGAGAACTTTATGGAGAACTCTCAGGCATGCAGGTTTACTCAAGATTTTTTGCACCGTTGGAGCAAGTGATATTTTAATTGCTATAACACGCACATAACTTAGAAAAGATAGAGGTGCGAGCTGGAATTCGAACTCGGCCCCTTGAAAGTGAAGCCGCAGTCCTATCCACTGGGCTATCGCCGCTTTTAAATACAATACAATTTATATAATTTATTTATTTATTTTTACACGTTCACGTCTCTAGTTTGCATTACAATATAAACATTTTAATACGTTAATAAAAAATAGTACAACACACGAGCAGTTATAATTATATTGCTGTGGTTACTGAATCCAGCTATATCAAGTCTTCATAAATTGTGTGGACATTTAATTAAAATCCGTCAGAAATTGTATAGTAACTTTCGCTTAATTATTAAAGAAGTAATTTGTATGGCGAAAAAATTATATTAAAGCTTACTGAGTTAACAGTAGAGTGGATTAATTATAGTCGCACTTAAGTGTAAGATCAAATCTTAAGACCTTTAAAAGCAAGATTTATTTGAATTATTCAATATTTTCTTTTAAATTTCAAAAACACAATAGTTCAAGGTATTTTTAAACTCATTTTCTTGTATCGAGTCTTCAATTTGATTTCTTAGAAAATTGATTTACACCACTTATTCAATAGTACGTACCTATAATGGATAAATCGTTAATAACTTATGTCATATAATTAAATGGACAAACTGACAATGCCAATACTCTGGACAACCATGATTGATTTCCGTAGTCTTTGAAATATTGTCGCTGTCCATTTGATCGGTACTTCAGAACAGTATGCGATAGAAAACGATGGGCACCTTCAGGTTGGACTTGGAAATAACGATATTCAAATCCATTATTCAAATAAACCTTCTGCTTTGAACAAATAGGAAGTATCTAACATCACTTAAATCTCTATCACTTTAGGCAGAAGCTTGGTGCAGAAATGTATACATTGTGATTATTCTAAGACATTTTACAGTAATTATATATGTGATTAATATAAGTAGAGATTTGTAGATGCAAAATTTAGGTTAAAAATTAATGCATTAACTTACTTTATTATACAAAATACAAAAGGAACTTTAATTACAATAGAAAGTTTTAATTTTCAATTGCGAAGAAAAAAATCGAATAATTAAAAAATGAAAATTTTATAGGTTTCTCTAGGAAGCTATATTTAGCTTACTTTATTAGCCTAGCCGTATCTAACTGAACCGGTTGGTGTTACTGGCTGGGTCAGAATGATCAGGTCAATATAAAACTTTAGACCTATAAAATTTTATCTGAATCTTTAGTCATGATCACACAAAAATTTATTAATTTTGTCAAAATTATCATCAATATCATGATTTTCATCCATACCCGTATTGACGTAGATAATAAGGTTAAAATAATTTATAAGAGTTGACCGTGATTTTGTTCGCGTCTATTTTCAGCAAGCTCTCTTTCTGTTGACCAAGGTCCGTTTTACGTGGATATTATTATATTATTGAATGCTTTAGTATCTTTTTAAACTCTTATACTACACGAAACCTGTGGAAAAGTAAATCTATATTTAATACAACAGAATTTTAACTGTGGCAAGGTGTATTAATTTTTTACAGTTGTTTAAGCGAGTACAAATTTCTCCAATCGAAAAATACGAATTCGCTAACCACAAATACAAATGACAAATAACACTTTGGTCTTTATGTCTCGAATGGTTCATCCCATTATAATTTCTAAAATATATTGAACTTAGAGCTTACTTATATAAAAAAATAATAAATAAATATACTACGACAATACACACATCGCCACCTAGCCCCAAAATAAACGTAGCTTGTGTTATGGGTACTAAGATAGCTGATGAATATTTTTAATGAATATAATTTACATAAATACTTCTAATATACGGATAAACACCCAGACACTGAAAACAATTCATGTTTATCACACAATCATTTTCCAGCCGTGGAAATCGAATCAATGGCCTTGGACTCAGGAAGCAGAGTCGCTGTCCACTGCGCCGATCGGCTTTCGATTGCATCTCGATGCATTATTGTTAAACGTGGCATAACATCGGAAAAGATACACCTGTGTATGTCCTATGTTTTTTTACGATCTGAGATTTGAAAGGTTGTTGTCAGTTGTTGATGATCTTTACATATATACCTACATTTTTATTGCAGAAAAATATTATTTGCATGAGTCCAGTAATATTTATAGAGTTATCGTTACAATAAGTTTTGATACATCTGCGTTTACAACATGGCTAGACCAATAAAGCTACCCGCATCTAACAACATAAGTTTAAAAGATTTAGCTCAGCTATAGCAGGCCAATGCCATGCAATAAATTGAAATGAGCACGGAGGTATCTTGAGATATTACTGACGGTTTTGTGAGCTATGGAGTTTTATTAAAATCCCTTTGGTTATTGTAAAATTGTACATACAATAAAATAAGTAAAAAGTGACAGAAGGGCTGGTTTCTTTTTGGTCCAAAGTATCAGCCTGGCTGTTGAGCGTGGATATGCACCCAGCATTTTTGGCACCATTTCACGAAGGTATTACCTAATGTAATTAATTGTAGCCTCATCAATAAAGAAAAAATAATTATCAAATATGAAAAGCTGTTTTACTCCCATTCCCTGCATATGTAAATGGAAAATTAATTATTTTGACATGCGCCAAATCGTTTGGTCGTTGATAAATTACTTAAGGCATAAAAAATGGCCCACTGATTAACAAGTTCATACTTATTTTAATTACGGTAGGTACCGCTTTTGTAAAGGCCGTACTTTCTTCGAACCGGTATCCGGGGACCATCGTAACTGTCTCAGATTTAAATATTTGGGGAATTAATCACGTCGTTTCCGCAAAGTACTGTCAAGTTAAACAAGTTCCATTCGGAATGTGTGTTCTTCTTGGATAAGTAGTAAAAATAAGTAACAGGATTTTGAAAAAATACCTCTTATACGTGTTGTAGTCTATTCAACTTCACAAGTAAATTAGATAGACTGGAGTCTGGATGTTGAAAATATCTAACTTATAAGTTCAAATTTTCTTAAAAATAAGTCAGGGAGAAATTTCACTACCGACGGACACACCAAAAAAAACTTTTATTTGTAAATATCCTCGATTTAGTTTCGGTTTAGTAAGTGCTAAGGTTAACTGTGGTTCTTAAGCTTTGGTATAAATATTTGGAATGTTTTGTTGTCATTCTTTATGCATATTCTAATAATATTATTCATAAAAATATTCATCAGTCAACTGAGTATTCATAACACAAGCTACGCTTACTTTGGGGCTAGATGGCGATGTGTGTAATTTTTTTTTTTTTTTTTTTTATATCTAAACTATTTAGGAGTGAACATTGTACACAACATTGTACATTGCACAACGCGCGCACACAGCGCGCGTTGTGCGTTCATGATAGCGAGTATATCGCTATCATGAACGATGAAAGATGTATTATTATAAATACAAAAGTATGTTTAGTAGTCTGTCTTTCCTAACTGATCAACCTACTTTGTATCATAGGGAAACAACGGATCCCACGGGATTTCTATAAAACCGTAATAAACACGGACGGCATGACCTAGTAGTTTATAATAAAATAAATAAATAAATATACTACGACATAACTTGTGGTATTGGTATCTAGATGACTGATGAAAATTTTTATGAATAAAATACATAAATACTTGTAATATATATAGATAAACACCCAGACACTGAAAAACAGTCGTGTTCATCACACAGACTTTCCAAATGTGGGAATTGAACCCAAAGCCTTGGACTCAAAGCAGGGTAGCCCTTACTGCACCAATCGGCCGTCAAATTATAATTGTTACTTGATCGTAACAGTAATAAATATGCGGGGCATATTTAAGGCAACTGTTATAACTATTTAAAATATTACAAAAAAAATATTCCCAACAACATTTTGCTCTGATACACGACGTTATGATAGAAAAGGTATAATTAATAGCTGAAATTTATAGTAAATTCCTTTGGTCATTGGCCGTTCAATGCACAAACCGGCGGGTCAGTGATCCCTCAGTAATTGAATTCATGCAGAAACTTATCTGAGCGCTAAAACAGTAGGTTTACGGTACCTACTGTTTTAGCGCTCAGTTTACTTTAAGCTAGCATCTAACAAACCGTTTATTGTTAAGTTTGTGGTAACAAAAGCAAACTATGTGTGTAAGAGATTGCAGTAAATTAAAATTGCCTGTTTAGTAGAGTTATCTTAATATTATTACAGCCGGTTTTCAAAGCTACGCAAGTTCAGGAATAAATTTTTCTCTTTTGCACCATACAATCTATGAAGACGATTTTAGATTAAAATATATTATTGCTTGGTTAAGGATAAGGAAAAAGTCACCAATAAAAAAAGTGGTTCTATATTTGAAATGCGTATACCATTATTTTTATATATTATCTACGTTTTAATTTTCCTGTATATAGGGTCTTTTCGCCTTTTCGCGTCCGACGCCCAATTCGCGTCCAAACGACGGTACACTGTTTTACAACAGTGAAAAATAACAATACCGACACACCAATCTAAACAAGAGCGCTGCTATTGATGTTCGGACCTATGACAGGTACTCACACACAAACAAAAGATCTGTGCGTGCAACCCAAATTTAATGAAAAATAAACTAATCTTGCGTGTGCAACCAACAAGTGCTGACGCGCGAATCTGTTGTAAAAAAAATAGTGAGCAGCTGTACTTTTCACGGTAAGTATTTAAGGTGTTTATGTGAAATTTAGAATACTTTGTTATCCCTAGACCTTAATTGTGAACCACACTATAGGAATAACGATGTTTGTGCGTATATTTTTCTACTGACAGTTTTATATAAGGTGGACGCGAACTGGTACATAAAATTTATAAAAAAACCACTTTGCATCCGCTGTGGACGCAGATTACTCTAACTATTTCTCAGTAAGTTATCGTATTCCATGTTATCGTATTTAATGTTTAATTAAATACGATAACATGGGAAAAACAATATAAACTTCGTATCAATTTGAACAACATTAACATGCATAATATGATGGCCGATTTGCGTCCATATTATTAGAAATATAAAAAAAGATAATGAATGTCAAAATCAGACTTGGACGCACAGTTTTCCTACATTAGAAACCCTATAACATTTTACGTCCATTTTTTTATCACACGAATAAAATTATATCAATTTTACTCTATTATTTATAGAGTAAAATTGATATAATTTTATTTAAATATACTCTTTATAACCTACCTAACCTAAAAATATACAATTATTATACGAAAATTATTTTATGTATTTGCCAATATTTGAATTTTGTTCCATTTTTAGGGTGCCTTACCCAAAGGGTAAAAACAGGAACCCAGTACTAAGACTTCGCTGTTCGTCTGTCACCAGGCTGTAGCTCATTAATCGTGATAGTAAGACAGTTGAAATTTTCATGGATGATGTATTTCTATTGCCGCTATAACAATAAATATTTAAAAATAAAATAAAACACGGAACGCGCGAGTCCGATTCGCACTTGGCCAATTTTAAAGGCTTTGTACCGAAATGGTAAAATAGAATCGTATAAAGCCATCGACATGATATTCGAAATAATAGTGAATCTATTAATGGAGTTAGTTGGAGGAGAAAAAAAATATCCTGAAGTGCAATTTATGTTAACTTTTATGATATCAGCAATTAGGTATTAAATAAATGTGTTGATTAAAATCACAAGCTTCCCTTTTTATTTCCTATTTCCCTTCCTAATTATTTCTAAACAGGTGGACGCCAATTGGTCCACAGGCGGACGCAATCTGGATTTTGTGGACGCAAAATGGGGAAATCGCCTGTTTCAGCTATTTGTACCTGTGTAGAATAAAACATCAGATGCGTTGTCCAAAACTGTGCATTAAACTTGACAAGACTATATAGGGACTACATTACAACCATATTTGATTAAAAACTACCGCACGGACATTTTTTTTTTCACGTTCAAACCTAACAACTCCACTAAGTGGACGCAAACAGGCGAAATGACCCTAATGCTCTATTCTGATCATGCTCAACTGAACTTATTATCATGGGTATTTTTGCATCTTGGCTACCAAGATTGATATTCAGCCCAATGTAATTTAGTATGATGTATCAATGTTCCAGATACACGCAAAGGAATTCAAGGGTAAATCTCGTATCGATAGTGAAAGAGAATTCCAATAGCTAGTATAAAACATTGAACACTATGTTTTTAGTTTTTAAACAATTTGCTATCTCTTTGACTACACTGAAAGTAGTACCAAATGCAGTAACCTGTGGTACACCCGCTTCTGCCTTTGAAAACGAGATTTGAATCTTTATGCTACCTCAAACTGTGTCCTTAGTGGTCCCCAGTATTATTGGTAAAACAAACGGTTTATGTTTATGATAAGTATTATCAACGAGTAAGTGGTAGAATTCAGAAATCTTAATGGTTGAAAGCTTGCTGTATCTGACTTGGCCCAAGTATGTGGTGAAATATATATTATAATCATTAACAACTAGTAAACTTCACGACTAAAATCCAATACTTTGGTACGTCAATCGCTGTTTTTGGTGGTGACTTAATAAGTTATACCCATCTCTTATATGAAATCTATTGAAAGCTAATCAGTATTCACTAGGTACAGGTATAAAAATTCGTGTATCAATTAATTTTTTAATGTATTATTTACAAAAATACGCATCAACATAATATGTATGTTATCGTTCAAGTTTAGTCGTATACGTTTATGATATTTAAATAAGGATAAAAATGTCTTATTGCTATTTATTTACTTTTCATGATATTATATTTTTGGTCGCGAAATGATAATGTTATGTAGTATCAGTCTACTCTTTTAGAAATACACATAATATCTGTCAGTTTGTCCGATAAAACAAATTGTGGGAATACTAGAGTCCAAACAAATGGACGCTCAAAACTTTGCGCACGTATCAAGGACACGCATAAAACGTCCGACAATAATTTAAAATTCAGTATTGTATCGCGATTTTGACTTAATCAAGTTCCATTCTGTGTCGTTTCTCTGCGCATTATATCAGAGATTAGCATTGAATTTCAATTTTAAGTGGTCGTCGCCCACAATTGCGTCCAATAAAGTATCTTTTGTGTGACTAATGTTTGCAATTTGCAGGCTTAAGGGAATACAGCGTTTACATCTGGCACATTTTGTAGCCTAAGGTCCTAAAGTGTACACTTATAAATCTCAATTAAGTCAATTTCTTACCTGGCCTCCATACCTTTGTATGGATGCTTCATGCTAGGTAACTACATCGTAATTTTAATCAATAAAAGGTATTCGGTAGCCTATGCCCTAGCCTAGGTCGAAAATATCTTCGGATTCATTGAAACTTCACTCATTCAATTGTCTACTCATTGATGATAATATTCATCATTTATGAGTGCAAATTTGCGCCTTTCTGTCTGATTAACCTTGCGAAAATTTTGCATTTGCTTCAGGTATGCGTTTTATAGGAAATATCCTAATCTTTTTGTTACCACACATAGACGTTGGCGAACTGCTGGTAATTTATAAGATGCTATTGATTTCGTATTTTTATACCTTGTTCACACAACTAACAAATATATTGTGTGCCTAGCTTTATGTTGGTCTATGACGCAACATTTAAAAGAAATAATTTACTGTAAGGGCCATGCTAGACATTTATTTACGAATGTTAAGCTTTCTAACATTGGAATAGAAGTTGAAGAAAAAAAACTTTCTGTGGTTACTGCGGAGTGCCACGAGAAGATTCGCTAAGTGAGTCTTTAATGGATCTATATTTAAACCTTCAAATATTTATTACAAGTATTTTAACAACTTTAAGCTAAGGAAAGGATTTACTGTTTTTGTCAAGCATCCAGTTTTGGGAATAATGCCAAACATTATTCGCGAAGCTTCCGATGTTATCTACATTTCATGGAATAAGTGAATTTTAACGCAATGTAAAATAACGTAGCTAAAGTATTTTTTTTCTTAACTTTTACATTATAGGACAAGTGGGAAACGATGGAGTGGTAGGAAGGTATTTGTACACGCGAAATCTAAACCGAGAATATCTTCATCGGGTATATCTATCTCTCAAGACTCTTATCTATCTATGTGCTTTATTTTTAATATTATAGGATAGTATTACAAAGGCGTAAAATTACTTTTTTTTTAATTAGCGTAAAATTAAAATCAAAAATACATTTATGTTTGTATCAGGAGCACCGATTACTAAAAAATGTATAATTTACGCTCTATATTTTTTTTTTAAGGTTTACTTTTAAAATATAAGTTAATTTTTTTAAACAAGTAGAATAACATTGCAAAGGGCTTTATTTTCTTATGTAGCTTGTAAGGCGAAAATTCTGCGATAAATATCCTGGATATTACAGAGAAATTGGGTATTTCAAACGGTCGGTAGCTACCCGCCATGGTACGGATCTCTCGTTGCGCGAGTTTTACTTGCTCTTGCCTGATTTATTATTGTTACTTGTAGAATACAAGTAACAATAATATATAATTATATGATATATAATTATATGATTTCGTATTAAGAAATGTTAGTGAATTCTCTTTGTATTGTTGTTTGATCCAGTTCTCGTGCTTGCATTTATTGAAAATCGCACTTCTATCATCACAATTCAAACTATTCCCATTATTTTGCATCCAAGACGTATCGTGAACAGGGGTTTATCAGCCATATTGCCAATAAGTCTCTTAGAAGTCTTGACAACAAAAGGGTGTATTATATCGGCATGTATACCGCCCATTTTAAAAAGACCTCCAGTGGTGTTCTCTGCAGCTTCTGAACTAGTTTCTAGAGTTATATTATCAATGTGAAGTGGGGTGGTTTTAATACTGGTTCTTCGATATAAATGGTAGGATGCCAAGAGATATTGGAAATGCTGTGGTATTCGCAATGCATTGAATGGTGTGAATCGAATCATTGGAGGGAATTGAAAAATTGTTTTCATGGCATCTTTGACACTTGAAATGTGAACATTTGCATTCAGTATACCCTTAATATTTATTGTTATGGCGACTGTAAAGCTTTACAATATTATAATAAGAGATCTGGTTTTTTTATGTTCCTGTATATGCCTATCTTATGTGCCCACAATATTGGAATGGTTATTTCTCGTGAATGGAAATCTTGGTACTATATTATACTAGGAATAAAGAGAGTTTCGACTTTGACTCTGACTTTGAAAAGTTGTTAAAATTAGAAATAAAATAATCAAATCATACACCAGGTCAAGTTTTTGCCATGCTGATTATTATCCGCTAGCTGTTCAGAATTCCGATTTCTCTATTTTTATTGTTTGATTGATGTTCGGATCATGCCATTGGTTTTCTTCGCAGTTATTTTTAGACGAAGGGTTCTCGATTCGCTACAGTCACAAGAACCTTAACAAAAACCGTATGAACTCGAGGTATATTTTTTGAAAAGGGAACAAACTTAAATTTATCTTAATGAATTCAGGCAGAGATCACAATTTTTTTATTTCTTAAGCTTATAGTGTTGTGAAAATAAAGAGTATAAATAAATAATAAAACAATTCTACGAGCTACCTCCAGAAATTTTAATATATTATCAAATTTTATGAAACATTTATCTTCTTCTATATGTATCTTCCAAGGTAACAATGAATAATGGAACGTGTATAAGTTTACATACTGTTTTTTGTTAGTATGAAGAGATAGTGATATTTAATGCCGGCAGAGGAGATTTGATTAAATAAACTTAGCCGAATATTCTTATTATATGAATTCCAATTTTTTGATATAATCACCTCTCTTCAAAACTTAAAGCAAAATTCCTTTTTCTTGAGCCTGCCAAGAAACTACATTTAAAAAATTTTTTTTTATTCATATGATTAGAATTTCACGGGGTTCATAAATCGATCTTTATCTGATCCACAAGTTTAAAGTGAAAACTGAACTTATCAAATCGATGAGTCGTTTTAGAGTTTGAAAATACGAGAACATCGGAGTAAAATAGATCTTATTTGAATTGCATCAAAGATCAAATTTGCTTCTCTAGCTCGGGTTTTGTCAAACCGTTTGTATATAAAAAATCAGAAGTACAGTATTTGCAACTCTAAAACGAGCGACATTAAGTCCATTTAACTTAGACGATACAGAGTTAAATACTAGAAAAAGACTACTCGATTGCGAGCGAGCAAAGCTTGTACTAAAGCTACAGGACCCAGCTCATAAGCTAAAACACACACAAATGCAATCCGTAAAATCAGGGAAAAAAACCAACTAGGTGTAATGATAGCGATTGCAATCAGGGGAATGTGGAACTCCACAATGGGAGGAAACGGAAACAATGATGTAAGCAGACCGTGAATGGTTGCACTTGTTTTATTTTATTAGTTTTTATTTTCTTTTTTGACTTGTTCTGCTATTCATATTTCGCCTCACTATTATTGGAAAGCTTTTTTAGTGTACTGTATCAAAAGAACCATCATAGTTACCGAGTTAGCACAATCACAATCTTTCTGTTCGCCCGTCTAATAGTAAATCCCAGCTTTTATTCAGAAACAATGATTAGCGTTATAAACTTCGCGAATCTTGGGTGACATTTTATGAACGGTTATAAAAATTACCGTAAAATACGAAAAACTAAAGTATATGTTTGATGTACGTTAAATGTCCTGTCTCAAATAAGAAAGTTTCAGATGAGTAGTTTTGAGAAATTTAAAGGGGAGATAGACACTGTATTAAATATTCCGAAACAATGTAAAGTGTCAGCAATTGTAATTGATCATTAAGTGTTTTTCGTAATGAGAAGAAGAATATATCGGCCTTAGGGATGAAAGCTATCAAGGTCTCTGGGACTTATCTGTGCAACCGAAACGATGATAGTGTCTCAAATAAACCATTGCCATAGTTTGTATTGAAAGAAATCAGATACAGCCCTAACATCACATGCAAAAGTAAAATCAAGCGGCTGAGGTCTCTTTATTAGGTACGCGTCGCGTAGCGTAATATGCACGTGTCTTTCTTTTATCTTCAATAGGGTTGCCAAAAGTAAACACTGAGAATGTTTGAATTAGTTAGCATGGAAAAATAAAGATGCTTCATTTGATTTAATTTACAGGCTTTTTCCTTATTTAATATACTTACGCACCCTTCAACAGTATTTCGTAATTCCGTTTACATGTGAATGATCAATAATTAATAACTCATCAATTACACAAAATAATTTTCCAAACGTTTCTTGATAATAAAATATTTTGATGCTTGCTTATTTTTCTACTGGATTTGAAAAAATAAACGAATCTCTAGATTGGACTGAGTGATAAGTGAGAGTACAGTCCTCTGAAACACGAGCTGCAATAATATACTGAACTTAATAGCAAATTAGTGTAATTTATAATGAAACAAAAAGTTTTTAGTCTAGGCGCTACATCGAACTAATATCCAATTCCGAAGTGTTAATTGCGTTTTCGAAAGTGAAATAAGACTCGACGCAAACAAAGCCGTGCACTTTCGCTAGTCGCTTTACGCCTGTCAAACGATAATTGTGTCGCGATTGCACTTTCTTATATTATTATCGTAATAAAACTTTATAGAGATCTTTAGACCCCTGATATTGATGATCACGTTCAAGAACACCTACCTGCTGCCTTCTATCAATATTATTATCAACAGCCTATAACAGTCCACTGCTAGACTGAAAGCACTTGCCACGCTGGACAGACTGGTTGATGAACACAGTAGATAGCAGTAATACCACAGAGGACGTTGCTAACAAGTCTCCGTTATATTCCTTCACTACACCGCATAGAAATGAGTAAACACTATAAGCACGGCAAATTATTTATCATCCCTCATTAGCCTTCTGAAGTATTTATTACAATTTAATGTAACATCTATCTATCTCTATCTATCTATCTATATTGGACTATATCGAAAGAGAAAGTGTGTGGGTATGTTCCGTATAGGCTCCGAAACGGCTAGACCGATTTCAATGAAACTTTCAGGGAATCTCCGGATTGACCTGGCGAGTAATCCTGTAAAGTTTGGTGACGATCGGAGCACTCCTATTTCTGAACTGTCAAACTGTATAATACAGCTTTTATTTCAAAGTTTATTGTTTAAATAAAATAAAGCAAAATCTAGCCCGGCGAAGCGGGCTGGGTACGCTAGTAATTTATAAAAAAAAAAGTATTTTGGGGCATATTGGCTGGGTCAGAATCGAGCTGATGGTAGGAATATTAAGAATAGTTGGTTCTAGTAGTAAACCAATTAAAAACGCAATTATTGGAGAAAATTAAATTAGTAATCTCTTTATTATCTTTGATGACCTCCCTGGCGTTGAGCGCTGTGATATTTTGGAGGTCCTGTTTGATTCCTGGCAGGGCTACTTTGCGAATTTATAGTTTCTGAAGTTTCCTTGATCTGGTTTGGTGGGAAGCTTCGGCCGTGGCTAGTTACTAACCTACCGCCAAAGACGTGCCGCTAAGCGATTAAACATCCCAGTACGATGTCGCGTAGGATCCAATTAAGTAGAGGTATTAATTTAATGTAACTGCGATATCAAAAACAGGTTAGCCCGCTTCAATACTAGACTGCATCATCACTTAACACTAGGCAAGATCGCAGTCAAGGGCTAAATTGTAGTGGAATGTGTGTTTACAACGATGTTAGTATGTAGTGGACATAGTATAACTATTGTGTCAATAACAAAAGAGATTTTTACAAAGAGAAATGTGTTATTATTTAATAGCACATATTTGGTATTTAGCGATACAAGATGGGAGTGCCCTTACATGCCCGGTTGTGTATCGTTAGATATTGTTTACCTCGCGTCACGTACTTAAAAGTGAGAGTTACCTTTGGGAGTTTGTCGGAATCTGAGTACCTATTTATGTGGACAGCACTTTCATTTATGCATATTATACAGTGTAACGTCAAACATCGACACGCCCCGCCCTTTCCGATGTACAGTAACTTTAAAATAAATTCAAACAAATTGAAGTTTACTAGTATAATTCCGTATAAATCTGATGAAAATGATTGGAGGTAGAGGACAGAACTCCTCTGCGGACAGCAGCAACTTACGATACTGCATATATAAAGTGCTGCCATATTTATGAGGATTTAGCTGCTAGGGCTGAATAAAAAATGTTAAATACTTGCTTGGTTAACTTTCAGCATTAGAATTAACTCACAATGTAATTTCGATTCTCCTTTTACCGATTATTATTCTTTGCTAGTGATAGGAGCTGACATTGACGCACTCCGAATTGTCTTTAGAACTTTTAAAGTGCGATTTACATTGACATAACGTCAACGTTGCTTATCCAATTTTATCGACTAATAAGTAGTGCTGCTATTAAACCACATATAACTACAATTTATTTAAAGTACACTTCATACGCCTGGGATAAAAATTAAACTATTGATATCTGCTTTAAAAATTCAGCCATCAAATAAGTACTTAGTTATTTAATATTCGATTATTTTTCTGCTGCATAAAACAAACGCAATCGATTAAATTGATACCTCTTTTTTATTATTATTATTTACAAATAAATAGTAGACGTTGGACAGATTAACTAGGTCCCTGCTCTAAGGACAAAAAAATACCGTTTCTAGGTCAAGTTTACTATAAAGCATCTATCCTAAGTTTAACAAACGTGTATGGTCAACATAACATTCTGAGAATGCTCCCGTATCGGAGCTAAAAAGGCATAGAATCGTATTTTGAAGAATCTGTGTTGCTTATAAAATAAGTAACACCGTTTCATTCTCATACGGAACTCTTAATTATCTAGATTGAAAAAGAGCTACGTGGTGACACAGCTTTATACCATCGCTTGACATCGAGGTCGTGCTAAGCGCAAACCAGATTAATGTACAAAAAAGTTTTGAAGAAGTCTGGGATACCAACGGTACGCCAACGTACTTATGAAAACGCGAACATTTTAATATTTGCTGTCAAAACATGTCAATGCAAATGTAAAACTGTTCGCAGCTTCATTTTACAATTTCAACGTTCGTCTGAATGTAAATAAGTGGAATCTCAATAACAAATTAAAGCCTGTCATTCCATCCATTGAAAGTGCTTCTTATAGATAATTCTATATGATTGCTTTTTATAAATACCGTAATTATAGTATTTCGCTTTGGAGTCCGTTCATACAATAATAATTGTAACTATTGATGTAGACTTACGATTACATTTCACACTATCACACTAATATACTAAATTGTGAAAGTTTGTGAAGATATGTCAATCAAAAAACTGTAGAACTAACGCTAGTTCTACAGTTTTTTGATTGACATTTCAAAACACAATAATTTATGATTTTAGGTAAAATAAAAACCATAAATAAAAAGAATATCAATAGAAAAATCTTTTTATCTCGGGATTTTATTAAGCCCCACGTGACCAGTCTGTATACCTGCGTGAAATTTTCCTGGTTTATTTGAGATGACGAAGTACGCAATTTCTCAATTACGTACAGGCTTCTTTGTAAAATTGCGTACTTTATTATGAAATACATAATTTTTATCAATATTATTTTGTATTAAAAAAAAACACAACAATTTGTGTAATTTAAACGCAAATACTTACCAGGAAATGGCTACCAAGTTCGAATAAATTCTCAGAAAATTAACTTAATATATAGACCTATTTAAATGCATTCAATACAAATTGAATTAACGAAGCGGAAAAAAAAGCAACCAATAATAATTACATGTCTAGTCGTCAGTCTGCGATGCTCTCAATAGAAGCTGGCAAAAAAAACCTCTTGTATACTTAATAGTGACGGCAAAAACTTGACGTATATTGAAAGAAATTTAATAATATTATAGGTCAGAGTTTTTTTTACAGTCTATTAGGTTTACTATTGACATAGAGACCTGGGGAACGGTATGCCTGTTTATGTGCCGAACGGTATAGAACCGTTTAATGTGGTTTCGATGATGATCCATCCGGTTAACGTAACACGATATTATTGTTAGAAACTCATTATTGCAAACGAAATCTCTATGACGTTTAAATGTAAGTTACATTTGATGATTTGAAGATGATGTTCTTAGAGTGTCCGTCTTATTGCTTAGCCAGTAAATAATAATTATTTTTTGGAAGACCAGACAATCCTTGGTGAAAGTAGTGAGCAAGACGTTATGGAACATGATACACCTATACTTACTTTAACAATATACAGCTATTTAATGTATTAATTAATATGTACTGTATGATTGCATTCCTATAGTCGCGCTTTAAGGCGCTTCTTAAAAGAAAACTTACCTTACGTTCCTAGTTTATTAGTAGCTACTTATTATGTAGCTATTTAAGAAAGTTCTGCCCTCTCAAAAGAGTTGTCTCTTTTTAACTTTTTCCTTACTTGGTGCGTTTCATTGCCATTTCTGGGCGTTACTTGGGATCTTTTTTTTAAATTACAAGGCCTTTGAAAGTCTTTTTAACTTTTTTGACTTAGGCGGCACAATAATTATATAAGTACGTATATCTGCAAGCTAATCCGGAAACGAGGAACACTGTAAATAAAACCGTTGTCTTGACAAATTACTTTACAAATCGAGTTTCACCGTCGGTCATTACGCGTAATTACCGCGTAATCGGGAACAGTTACGATACGGAGGTTCGAGGAAGCTTTTAGGAATCCCAAGAAGTTAAGTAATTTAACTTTTACCGTACTGTTAAAACGATTTAGTTTATAGGGCTAAAAGGAGAGATAATCAAGCCATATCTTTGTGTTCTACTTGGAGATCAGGGACTAGACTTTACGGGCTCAAAGTTTGAAGGAACTTTCTTTTGTGTTTTCCAGTCACATATCAGCAGTATATACGTTAGGAAAAAGAACATTTAGCATGCATAAAGTCAGAGACAAGACTCGAACCAAACAACCTAGATATACCAATATTATTTTACGCATTATGATATAGGCATGTGTTAGTGCAAATAGTTGCAATTGATGCACTAAGCCACGCACAAAACTAAAGTGGGAATCAATCAGGATAGAGAACGATGGAAAGCCTTGGAGGAGGCCGTCATCGGAGAGCGTTCCTTATCCATAATGATAAAAAAGTAAAGGTAATAGTTTTTTATAATATAATAACTTGATTGTATAGTCTAAAGATTTTTTTTTTTTATAATTCCCAAAGACAAAACTCAACATCAGCGCATATTACGAAAACACTATGTATAGAGATGTAACAACGCTTTCGTTACTTCTGGAAAGCTTCGCGGCTACAGGATAATGCACTGACGTAATAAGAATATTGCTATCCTTTTTTTTAAAAGTCATACAAAGAAAAATGCAATTCATATACATAACATTCCAAATTCAAAGATATATCAAAATTCATTGCCGGTAATCTATAGACAAACACAGACAAAACACAGACATCAGTTGGTAAATCTTTGCTTATTCATCTATTCAATTGAAAACAAACAAGATTAATATTAAGATGACTTAATGTCTAAACCAAATCTTAATGTCTAAATTTTGCATGTTAATGTATTAACAGAATATGTTGGAACTTTATATCCTAAACACCAATAATTAACCCATATTTAGCAAAATAAATATTTCATTTCATTTCATTTCATTTCATTTCATTTCATTTCATTTCTGTGCCAGACAAAGTTACCCGGAAGAAAAATAAATATTTTACAATCGTATAAACCAATTATAGCAATATTGCCGAGGATGCCATGCCATGATCCCATCATATTCCCATTACTGACCACCCGCAGTACAAGATAAGAGAGAGACCACACAACGAAGTCACACAAACGAGGTATTGTCCAGTTCCTTATTATACGGATTGGTATCCGTTTTGTAAATAATTTCGCTCTTATCGTCGTTGTAGTCGCAATAAATGTCTTATTTGTGTAGAAAATTTCAGTCTTTAATAATAACAATCGCGAAATCCTTTCTAATATTATTAACACGGAAGTGTGTTTGTTCGGTTTGTCCTCTTTTCACGCCATAACTAAGCAACCAATCAACCATTTTTGACACAGATTTGGATAAAAGGACGCAAAGTAACATGGTTATTACATCACTTTTTATCCAATGAAAATAAATGGTTTCTATGGATTTTTTAAAAATGCCGAGCCGAGATGACATGGCTTTCGACATGGCGTAAGTCATTATTGATTTCAGATCGCATTGCCTCCCGGGCGGGTCATCCGTAGTTTCAGCAGTTCTGACAATTAGTAAAAGTGTAGATAAAGCATTACATATCAATTGTCTGAGTTTGATTGTATCTGTCAATTTGACTGTTATTTGACTTGACAAGTTAACCTGCTAGTCGTCTGCTAGCATTCTAGATTGCTGCATCACGTACCACCGGGTGACATTGCATTCAAGGGCAAACTTGTAGCGTCGAAGATCTATACTGCCCATTATATTTCAATCGCAATTGCTTATGGTAGTGCCTTAGTACGCTAAAGGTTCTCTTGTAATATGAAAATGTAATGAATGGGATATATTCAGGTTAGCCCTCTACCATCTGAGACTTCATCATTACTAACCAAAAGGTCTAATTCCAGTCGACTAGGGACAAGGGCTAACTTGTAGTGGAATAAAAAAAAGAACACAACGCAGTTCATCGCTGGGTCTGTACTGCCCCTTATACTTCACTCGCAATTGCTTATGGCATTGTCGTACTGCACTGAAGGTTCTCTTGTAATATGTAAATGTATTGAATACCGTAGAATAGACATATTTTTAACAATGCAAATCTAAGCAGCACTGCCCAGCGTTGAAGCTCTTTATAGGGGAATTGAATCGGGTAGTTATCGTAAATTCCTTTGTACTTCCATTGTAACTTCCCCGAGGTCCGTCTAACTGTAAGTTTGTTTATAGACAAGTCTGGAATAAAAGCGTACTTCATAAAATATGGAACTAACTGTCTGCAGATAGTACAATTCTATAGTAGCTACATTTCGTTTAGTAACTGGCTAAAAATTTTAGGTTTACTTGTTTATTCACTATTTTCGATACGTCCCATTGCTGGGCACTGACCTCCTTCCAGTTTAAGTTGGCGAGCTTTCACGATAAGGTTTATTATAATAACCGGGACTGAAGGCTTAAAATCTATGGTATGGCAAAAATTTAATACACCTAACGACTTTTAGCTCGACCTGGGAGCGGAACCGAGGACCGAATGATGCGTAGTTTAATTTTAACAATATAATATAGCACTTGCTCCTCATCACTACCTCGTTCGCATTCTTTTTTTTTTTTTAAACAATGAAAATTGTTTCTTTTCCCGCGCTAAACAGTATTCAGGTTTAAAGCTATTTATTTGGCCAATTCCTCAAGATCGGTTAGATGGTGAAGATACGAGTACGTAAGAAAACTTATTTTTTAAATTCTGCCTAAATCGTTCCCGGATACTATCCCGGGTACAAAGTACCCTATATTCTTCAAATTTAGTAAACATCAGTACGTACTGCCGAAAATAGACTATCAAACAAACATACACTTTTCCTTTTAATAATTATTAGATACGATTTTCACGGCCACACTTCAGACCTCTGAACCTTAACCTTATAATAACCTTATTATATTAGTATCTGTAATATTGCAATAGTTTATATTAAAACACGAATTCGTATTTAGAAATATACACATAGCTATGTTTAGTCTGTTTTCCTCTTAATAATTATTTGTTACGATTTTCACGGTATTTGAGTTAACTTGTAGTGTAATAAAAAAAAAACTTTATCGGTTACGGTCCAATGAAAATGTTCCTGTACGATGCTGCGTAGAAGCAGCATAGAATAGGGACATATATTTTTTATAATTTCTTTAACCCTAACTGCTTAACCCGTTGCCATCTTAGAGTGCATAATCACTTATCAGCAGATGAGAATGCAGTCGAGGCCTAACTTGTAAACCGTCATAATATGAATTTGTTTTATAGCCCTATATTGTTATCTTAATCATAATATATTGTCCCTAATGTAGTAAAGTAGAAGAGGTTATTTTATTTACTCTAGATATACCTTGTTTAACTAACTAGACTTTAATCTGAAATCTTAATCAATTAAACCTAAAGCGTGGTCTGTATATAATTAAATGATTTGAACCCACTGGCGCGTCCAACAACGGTTACAGTAATAGTTAGAGCCGGAACACCGTTGAGGACTAACGGTTGCCCATTTCATAAACCACACGGTTTTATAAATCTTACAGTCTCGTAATACAGTTTGTAACTAATAATAAACTACTATAATTATCGGCATAAAAAAACTCTTCGGCTTACCCCAAAAATAATAACGAAACGGATATTGCATGGAATTAAAACAAAAAGTTTATTCAAAATTCATTTATTTCAAGTAGGGCTAATATAAGCACTTTTGAAACGTCAAGTCTGTCTGTGTGTAGTGACTACCACCGGTTCTACCGAGAAGAAGCCGGCAAGAAACTCAGCAGTTGCTCTTTTCCAATATCAACAATTTACATTTTACATTTTAAAAATATATTTTTCTATCTTGTGAGAGATGAAAGCGGAGCCGGATGCTTCCAAGCAACCTTGTCATTAAATTCATCGCTATAATAAATGTGTTTTAACGCATTCTTTAAATCATCATTATTATCAACCCATAACCAACCAACTACAGGAACGGGTCTGGTCCAAGAATGAATTTGGCTTAAGTTGGAGTCCTCACGCTGGCCAAGTTCGGATTCATAAACCTCACACGCCTCACACGCCAACTCTAAGGGATGCAAGTTTCGTCACAATGTTTTCCTTTTCAATTTGAACAAGTGATTAAATTAAAACGCACATAACTCCTAAAAGTTACAGGCGTGTTCCAGGGATCGCAGTCGGTCTCTCAGAAATGGAAGCCGAAGGCGTAACCACTAAGCCATCACCGCTTCAAAGCAAAGATAGTAATTATATTTAAAGAAGTAGTTACTTACATATATTATTGTGTGAACTCTTAAAGTGGCAAACATTCAACTTAGTTAATTAAATAGCCAACTTGAACTTATCGTCACTACAAAGCGTGAATATTCAAGTTGTTTCTATTTCTTTTTCTTTATAAAATATAATATCAGTAACTGTAACTAAGCTAGACATCAAAATAAACACAATTTCAACGCCGAATGACTAATTAATGACTTTAAAGAGATATACGGAATTATATCATCAGTAAATAAGCGGTCATATAAAAAAAACTATGACTGTCGGTCAATTAGCCAAAGACTAACCTAATAATATCAACTCTAACAATCCATCTCATAACGGTTTGGTGAGCCATGAAGATGGACGTCAAAATATAAATAACGAAATTGAACTATAACTAAAACAAATAGGGTTCAAAATTCGGTAAGTGCATTGTGCGTTAATTTAAATCAGCACGTGTTTCACCGAATTTTTTACCAACTGTCAAAACCAATGCGTTTTTTGTCGATGCATTAAGATATGTGTGTCAAGATGGACATGACGGATTAACATTAGTAAATAATGTTATTTTTTTTGCTTATAAAATATGATCTGCTGATTTATGAATTAGTAAAATGGGCTCATCAAGAGAAAGATATTTTTGAACGGTGTTTTGAATTATTATGTTATCTCGGTCTGTACACTGTGTCAGTTTTTATTTAGATTAAATAAATGATGTAGTGCTCGTTTGGATTTGATGGGTGCTATAAACGATTTCTTTATGTTGCATTTTATTTGTGCCAGAAGTCAGATTTAAATATTGCGTTTTTATGGTATAGATACCAGGCGCCCATGGATTAAAAGAGAAAGTAATACAAATGTGGTTTATTATTATCGCCGGCTTCGGGTCACGCCCTCGTGTCAAGCTCAAGGTTGTATGGTTGTACGCGTCGACCTCGTGGCCTTTATGTTCTCCTGGTACCAATGCGTGGATCTGGGTCAGTTTTAAGGTCATTTCCGTCAGTCAGTTTTAAGAGGTTTTATGCGACTAAAAATAGTAGGCATGTCCTAAAATTAACAAATATTTATACCATCTCAATTTTGATAAATGAACATTTAATTATATCAAATTATTAACAATTCATACCTAGTCATGCTTTAACATGTTTTAAATACGAAAATACTCCCTGTAGGCTTTAGGATTAATAGAGGCTGTATGCAGCAAACGATGCTGGCTGTATATCGGAACCCATTGCGCACGAAAAAAACCGTAAATACACGTACACACATTGTTTGATAAACTGGAATATACTTGAAATAATAATAATTTATCTGGATTAAGTTTTATTACAGATATTTCTTATGCACGAGTAAAAATATACAACACAATAATAACTACAATTCGACTGGGGTCCCTGTTGAGACCACAATTTCTTGACGTTTAATTGTATGGTTTATCCTAACATTTAACAGGCTTTCGTAGAAAATAAATCTGCCTATAGTGTCGAAATAAATAATATCCATTTCTTGTGTCCCTTTCTCTCTTAATACTAAATTGCAAAGCCAGAAGAGAAAGGCAAACAATTTAAATAAAGCTTTATACAAATTTCCCATTTAGCGGAAACAGTCGATAAACCTCAAATGCATACGAAATGCGAAAGTTCGATTCAGCATCATCGAGGTCACTGGGCTGAAACAAGAACAATGAACAAATTTTGAATACTGCCCGATGAATTATTAATTATATTCTGAATATTCGGTGCATTCATTCGATTTTCACAACCCAAAAAACAAAAGAGTGAATTATTATTTAAACTTTTGCACCAGTGTTGTTTCATACATTGATTGTTTTGTTTGTTTATTCATGCAATTTAAAGGTTTTTTTTAAGCATCAATTTTTTATTTAAATTTTAAAAATAAACATTCTGCGTACCTACGTTATAAAAAGAAACATTACAAATAGGTTTAATGATGTTACTGTTAGTGCCAATAACGTTTTATTGGGTTAAGTAAATCACTCTGATTACATTCGTAAGTTAAAGTTCGTGTCGTTTCTTTGTGAAATTCGAAAGATAAAATTAAGGTCTAAATCTGAACAGGCATAATAATAATTATTATGCCTGTTCAGATTTAGTTATCTCAAATAATTAATATTGACAGAAAAGAATTAGATTTTTTTCTGTTTTTTTTTTGTTATAGCTAAAAACTACCCGTTGTTTTTCCTAAAGAAAGCTACATTTTCAGAGTAGCCCATGGGCTATATTTTTTTCAGCTATTATTATTATAAGTGCTTTGCCTTAAAAAATGGTATTTGAAAAGCAAGCAGAAAGAACTACACTGAGCTATTTATTTATCCGTCGCGTTGTGGTATGAATGGTCTCCAGTAGATCTAAAACCCGTGTATCTCATATAAATAGACAACAACGCATTTTTTGTCGAAAGTGTTCGTATCCGTGCTCAAGATAAATCTCTTTTCAAAAAATTTTTATCTTTCGCCTTATTCTACGTTTGTAGGAAAACGTCACTAACAATAGAAAAAAGGTATTTAATACTTTGAAAGTTTTATTATAACTCATTATCTAGTTAAATAAAGTTTATTTAAATATCACAAAAAAAAATGGCCTTAGTAAACGTAATTAAATTTGCAATACAAAAAGAACCATTATCGGACAACAAAGATTTACTCAACATTCCAATTTTTGTACAATTAAATCAATTAAATCGCTGGAATGAAATAGACTTTGACAATTGAAAGTGTACACTGGCAAACCTTACAGCTAACTTTAGGGTATAAATTTTTTGTGACGGTGTACGCGCGCATCGCAAAAATTGACTCTCATCATTTTTCCCTAACGCGCCAAAAGAAGTATAACGTCAAAAAGCAAATGCGTGTGTCCCCTTTCCTATATTTATTCTAGCTATGTTCGGATCACCACTTGTGCTGATCGTTTATATTCGTATATCCTGGATGAATTAAGACATACAGAATCCTCATTCAGTCATTATTGTATGCAGTGGATGTGTCCAAAAACAGTGAAAGCGCCGCCCCAAACGTATAACTTTACATCGCGGAATGCTCACAAACTTTTTCCTATTTTCCCATTGCATGGTGAACGTTCAGAACATTAGAGGGAAAACAATATCGATTTCTTGCGTCAACTGCTAAATTGATACCAATGCTTTACAGTTAGCAAGATGTTGCCTAGACCCAGCTTGCACTGTGATGGAAATATGATAGGTACCTTTAATACTTTTTAACCCGGCAAACGTTTACAAACGGGTTATTTTGAGTAACCGAAAAAAAACCGGCGTTTTCGTGTATAACTATAATAATTACGGTATGGATTGCAATAAAATAATTGAGTAGTTACAATTCCAATAATACTTTGATAACGGCTTCATGTTCATTACTCCGTGGTCCACCGCGAAACCAAGTCTTGTATTAGGTATTTGATTACAATCATCGTTAATAAGTTGTGGTAATATTGTAAACTGTGCAGATAGGACTTACAACCAAATCAATATCGTCATTATCATTCTCAGCCTATATGTCATAACCTCTTTTGTAATAACTTGTAAATAGTTGAGCATTTACTATGTCACTCATTCCAAAAGAAAAAGAGTAATAATTTATCTACTGTTGGTTGTCCATTCTAAATAAATAAATATACCCACCCAGCCCACTACTGGGCACAGACCTCATAAGATGAAGTGATTTACCTAGACCTAAATTTCTATCGGAGTTCAAGTTGGCATACGGCGTGCGAGTATTCACAAGTCCCTCGCTCGAAAGTACGCTTTTAATTATTGGTCATTTGCACGGCGCAGTCTAGGACGCCGTTAAACCAAGTGTGACACCGTGCGTCTGAGACTGCGTCCTTGTTTGCGTCCATCAAGCAAATTAGAAGCCTTTTGTTCGAAAGTGCGCTTTTAATTATTAGTCGTTTGCATGGCGCAGTCTTGGATGCCGTTAAGGCAAGGGCAACACCGTGCGTCCAACCTGAGTCCTTATCTGCGTCCTTCAAGCAAATTAGAAGTCTTTTGTTTCAAAAGTGCGCTTTTGATGATTTGTCGTTCGTTGGCTTGGAAGACAGTAAAGTGAGGGCGACACCGAAGCGTCCAACCCGCGTCCTTGTTTACGTCCTGCAAGCAGCCAATCACAAGTCTCTTGTGACGCTGGAGGAAATTTTGAACACCGCTAAGGACAGGCTGGACGCAAGCTGGACGCTGCGATTAAGCCTTACCTGTAGAGTTTAAACCCACTCCTGCTCCAATATAGGTTGGCATGCTTACAGTTGCGGTTTTAATTGCTCTCCGAGGCCCAAGGGCAGCGCCAATTCCCTGACTCGGGGGCTGCTACAAAAATTTTACTTCCCGGACTCGAATCCAGGATCTCGTTCTCCTTAGTCTAACATAATAACCACTAGAACACGAGGCTGTTATTGGCTTTTATCTATTTTGTAGTGTGTGGAAATAATAGTAGTTGAGAAAAGCACTTGGCTTTTCTGTGGTGCACGGAGTAACTGTCCTGAATCTAGGGATGTGTGCCAAAACTAACAAAGTAAACCCATAGGTTTAAGTGGTAAGACATTCGTGGAATAATCACAATCTTCGCACGGCCTCGCGACCTCTGTTACCCTGGTCCACCGACATACATTTTGAAACGTCATTATATTGCACTTAAGGCTCTTTACAAACAAACACGGAAACTTTTTATAGCTATATTTGAAACACAAAACCGTTTCCTGTGATTGTTATTAAGAGCACTTTCTTTTAAAGCAGTGATATTATATTTAAATTATAATGCTCTGTTTTGAGTATGATATGAAAAGATTGCTATTCCAGTGTTGAATTACGAAATCTTCAGTGGAATATGTCTAATGCAAATTATTTATTTAGTCTATTATCATAAATTCGAAAGTGTATTTAATTGTTTGTTTGTCATTCCGTTACGCTCTAAATAAATAACCAATAAACTCGATTTTTGACATAGAGTTAGTTGAAAGTACGGAGAGTAATATAGGCTACTTTTTGTCCCAGGAAAACAAACGGTTCCCGCGGGATTCGTAAAAAAACTGTTATAAGCGCAGGCAACAGCTAGTCAAAACTACTTGTGCATTTACGGAGTTTCAAGGTGTATTTTAGACGCGAGTATTATTTTAAAAAGGTTTATCTCGAATCTTTGATAACTTTTGTAAGCTTTTGTCTTTGTTGACAAAGTTTTGTGTAGACGTCCTTACATAATTACATACATGTAGAACGTTTTACGACGCACTTTACGCTTATATGTTTATGATTCTCTAATGGCGGGTATTTTCAGAACATTTTTGAATACGCAATAACTCTTTGACGAGACGATAAAAGAGAAACGGTAAAGATATTTTAAATAATAATCCCCAAAGCATTGATGACATTGTTGATCTTTGCCCTTAAACGAATCTGATGAACAAATCATTTAAGTGTCTTAATATTTGAATTAAAATTTTACTGTTGGAACATTTACTGAAATAGTAGCTAGGCACATAACAATCTGAGACTTAATTATACTCAAGTATTCCTGAACACTTCGAGTCCAATATAACTGCGTTTCCAGTGTAATGTTAGGACTACCTTGATACTATTGTGAATAACAGGCGTAAAAAGGCGTATGCCTGGACCTATGTAATCTAAATTAAACGTGTTTTTACAACTATTATACTACAATAATTTAGGTCAATAGTATGATTGATTAAGCAATAATGATATACAAGTGTAAGACAACAACTATCTCGGTCACATTAACAAAAGTTGCAACAACACAGCTGAGTAAACATATATCTGAGGAAATGTAGCCCATATACCTTTTATTAATTAAAAGGTATAATGAATATTAGTTAGTTTTATTAAGTTTTGTCCTATTCGTTTCTAAGTTTCCAACTAAAGATATTGATTTTCAGAGATAACTTAAACGAGAAAAAATATGTACTTATATAATTTAAATAATGTCCGCGCAACGACCTCAACGGTGATGTATCAGTGGATTATTTCATTTGTACGATTATGACTTGAATTGAAGAGAGAGAATAATGCAAATAATATAAATACCATTGATTTAATATGTCACTACGGTAATAATTAAAAATACCTTTCGATCTAAAACCTAAATTCATGAAATAATTTTATTTCATACAAATATAGAAGCAGGAACCTACTCAATGTTACCAACGTAGACTTACTATAAGGTTATTACTATTCAAAAGGTAGAGGCTTTTTGAACAGCTTTTCATGAATATTCAGCCGTGAATCGAGTGCCCTTACGTCTTTCAGGACTAGGGATTTTGTCTGCCTCGGCTTTTAGTCATATTGAGTGACGGAAAAAAATGGACATACGGGTTTTGTGCGTCTAGAAATGTGTACCTATCTATATATTCGTATGCACTCGTAATGTGATATTACGTATAGAAATGATTTTAATTTGCTTTCGTTTTATTCCTATCTGGTGGGTCAGGTGCGGGGAAAGTTCCCTTGAAATTTTTGGACATGGTTCTTAATATTTTTTAGATGTACTTGTTTATAAAAACCTCGAGGCAGATTTAAAATAGTCAAAGTATACGGAACATTGTGTTAAATCGGTAATTTGAGTAGTTGAATGGTCGTTACTTATAAGGTAGAGAAATAAAGATACGTTTTACGTTTTCATTAAATTTATAGCTAGACCGCATTCTTGTGAAAAGTGATACCAACAAAATTATCTGAGATGGGGTTCACTTGCCTAGAAGATGTAATAATCAGATCACTATTTAATAACCTATCGCTCCCTTGTGACGCAAACGAGTAGAAGTCTAGAATCGTTATTACAAAACAAAGGAAAAAGAGGTTCCATCATCATTCCCAACTTTTTCCCGGGAAGTTGTTGTCAATATCAACCATTTCGGCAATTTCAATAAACCGTTTACGCCTTGGCCATGCCTGCTCACCTGTTCACCTGAATAAGATTAGAATAAGGGATCACTCCATATGTGAATGTAGCTTGGAAGAAGGCACTGTCTCCCATATCCTCTTCTCTTGCCCTAAACTCCTTCATCCCCTCTATGATGTTCTCCCAGCCCAAGTTCCTCGTCCTCTAAATGTTGAGTGTCTGTTAATGACTGTGTTTAGCCCATTCTGTAGATTGCTATGTAAATATGTTAAGTGTAATAATATTAAGTTGTAAATATATATGTAAGAACCTTCCTATCTCCAACCGACTAACATTCTAATTATCTGTTTTTCTGTGCTGTTTTGGGTTGGAAATTAACTCATAAAGGAGAAGCAAAAAATCTGCTACTTATTTAAATGCGTCAAGATTAAAATTTGGTCCTCCTCATATTTCACCGATCATTCTCAAAAGCGTGTCTCCTCCATACCACGTGATATTGGCGAAGTAAATCGTACCCAATTGGTACAAACGCAAGCCATTAAAAAAAAAAAAAATTCAATAAATGTATTATACCTACTTATAGATTATATAATAGGTATTTTAATAGTGCACTTACTTATAACGCCTCAGACAAATGCAATGTCAAATTAATGTCACTGTGGTGAATTATAACAGAATTAATTTGTGTAATGTAGAAGCAGAACGAGTTGACAGATTAGTTAAGTAGAATATTATTATAACACCTACTTAAAACACTATCGTTACTATTTAGTTTATTTTCATCGAACTATTACAGGAATAAATTATGTTTTAGCACGGACTTGCGTTTGTTATACAATAGGTAAATTACATTTGTATTTAAACTTAACAGAATGTATAGGTTAACTACTACAAAAATATTTACAAAAAATGTACGCCATCCTGCCTTTGCAGGATGTCCAAGTTGCTAATGCTTTTTAAATAAACCAGGATCAGGTTTTGTGAAATTGTGAAATTAAATAATAAAAGTTATTTAGTATCTTTTTTTTAATTTGTCGCTGTTCTTTTCCATGTGGCTCCATCTTTTTCATGGTGGAATTTTGTCATTGCCCTATGTTGCATTTGTCTGTTTTTATAAATTTAACAACATACGAAGATAAAATCGTATCAAAGAATAAACAAAGTAAATGTTGGGTTTTACCGCGCGATTCAGCGGCTTAGAAAAAGTAGCATAAGTATAAATATTTATAATTCTGCACTTTATGGCGTTGCCTCTTCAGTCAGTATTATGTGCTCATATTTCACACTTGTGAGGCGTTTCCGCCTTTATCTCAACCTAATATTTGTACTTACAAAGCGAAACGCAAGAAAACCTTTCCAAAAAAGTCCATTCATTTGTTGATTTTTGATAGTTTTCGATAGACATGGTGAACAGATTATCGAAATTTGTATGCCTACTAAAAACTTTGTAAGTTTAGAACATTGTATTGTTGTCTTCCTAAAACTAATGGTTTATAAACAAAAAAATAATAGATAAAAAACTTGGTTATTTAACACTTCTTTCCCACTTTTAAAACACCGTACTAACCGTTTCTCAGAGAAAAGAGATAGAATACCTAAAGTAAAACGATCCGAGTTACATTGGGATCAAACTTAAAGAAGAACATTACTACACGACTAAAATAAATAACATACGTTTTGCATTCGTGATGTTAGGTTAGATTACACACATAAATAATATGTGGTTTTTTTTTTTATAACCACAGATTAGGGCTGCTACAGTTATAAAATCGGACAAACATTAGGTAATACAACTCAAAAAGTGGTCACCAATACATTAAAAATACAGCATTCGAACCACTTCAGCACCATTATCATTTTTAGCATATAGTTAATGTCCTCAGAACCATTTTATTTACAACTTTAGCCAAACCTAATAAACTAAACTAATGGGTGTTAAAAAATACCATTTAAACAGTTAGTGTGCAAGCCGGTAGTTTCAAGGGTCCAAAATACTTTGTGATCCTTACAGGAATAACATCACCGCAAGGCCAACGACGATTAAAATTATTTACTTTGTTTACAAATAAGTTTCTCAACACTAAATGGCAAGAATGCGAAAGAACTGAATGGCAACCCTAGCAAATCAACCATCCATTTCAAGTTTACGCGCTTTCATCGGAACAATTTTGCGAATGTTCGTGTTATTCCAGTTCACAGAAGCACAAGAACATAAAACTTTTTTTTTAGATCTTTTACTAGGGTCTTTACATACATTATGATGATTTACTGTTGTTGCAAGGCTGAATACTAAGTATACGGTCACATATTAACTTTTAATTTTAAATATTTACCCACCTTATATATTCAATGAAAACATAACAAGTAACATGGTGTAATTTTTATACTAACTGCTTACTCAGGCGATTTTATACATCGTATATGTACATATATTTTTGTTGAAAAAGAAAATTCTGTACAATAAAGTAATTTTGGCTATTAAAAACTTAAAAGCTTTTATGAAGAACGATCTGAGATTTTGTGCCAAGAACAATAAAGTCGCTTGTGGGGTTGCACTTTAATATTTATTTTAAATCGCGTACTTTTAACACTCTCGACCGAGTGACACATACGAAGTAGGGTAAGTACACCTATTGCAAGCCGCAGACGTATACATTTACATTTTATTTGGTATTCATTCTTCTCGCAAACCCGCGTTCCATCTCAGTGACGTTACTGCAGATCAGGTCACGACAGTAACAATTAGAATGTGGGAAGTACTTTCTTCAGCCACTTTATATGTAGCAGCTGTTACGGAAGAAAAACTGTAGCGAACTGTTGTTTAAGTCAAGAGGGAAAGTGAATATTTTAAGCATAAATCCCCAGTGATTAAACAAATGATAATTTACATTCAATACGGGTAATGCTAGAACGTGAAAATGTATTATTAGTACCTTTCACTAGTATTATAATTACAGCACAATTTATTATACTTGCTTCTTCGATAAACTAGTTATGCGGTCCCATACAAATTCTATTTAAGAAAAGCTTCATACTATATTTGTTAATAATTATTGTCAGCTTAATTAAAAATGTAATGAGTAACTATAAATTTGTATTAACTTTCGACACCTTTTTATTTCTTTTCCGGACGTTGAGCTCACATAGACACTGGCTTGCATGTCATGAATAAACGAACTTAAAAACGCTTGTAGGACGCTATTGCCATTTACAAATATATGGATTCCCTTTAAGAGTTTTAAATACCCTTTAAACTCTACAGAGATATATATACTCGTATATATATACATCCTTGTTACAAGTTCGGAAGGGGAGAGATTTCTTTTTTGTTTGTTTGTACCAAACAGACTCCAAGAGAACGACTCCGAAGGATTACACCAAAATAAAAATAGAAAATATTTATTAGAAAAACTCAGTTTAATAAATCTTTGTAATCCTGACCCCGAACAACTAAAAAGAACAGTTCTTCATTGTATACTTTGCGATTCCAACTAATGGCCATCATGCTTCTGAACGCCCACATTTTAAATGCTTCATAAGTAATCATCATCATCGTCATCTTGAGGTCTTATTTGATAGTCCAAGCTTCGCACACGTACAGCAGTATGGGCTAGATGTATAACAACGCACGGAACGGAACTACACTAAAATTGAATTACAAACATATTTTCTTAAATAAACTACGGAATGCTTCAAAAACAAAAATAAACGCAGACAAAGTACCGGCCAAAAGCTAGTTTTTTATAAGCATGTATGCCAGTAGGTTTAGTAGCGTTGTGTATTTTGTAGAACAAGCGAAATCTCAAGCTCATTAAATTTCATCAAGATTTTTATGAGGCTATACAAAGGTTTATTGGAAAGATTTTCTAATAAACTAATGGCAAATATATGTAAAAATAGGTATATTGTTAACTTTATAGATATTATCGTAAGACTATCAAGTGCTAGTCGATAATTATAGTGAATAAATAAATAAAAAATATACTACGACATTACACACATCGCCACATAGCCCCAAAGTAAGCGTAGCTTGTGTTATGGGTACTAAGATGACTGATGAATATTTCTATAAATATAATACACATAATTACTTATAATATACAGATAAACACCCAGACACTGAAAAACATTCATGTTCATCACACAAACATTTTCCAGTTGTGGGAATCGAACCCACGGCCACGGCTCAGAAAGCAGGTTCGCTGCCCACTGCGCCAGTCGGCCGTCAAAGTTCTAGGGAAAGTTCTAGGGATTGCAAGATGTTGGTATCTTCTTTATTTGCGTTACTTTATAAGATGTCACACATTTACAATTTTCTTTCATCTTTTGCCTATTATCTTTATCCACATCCTCGTCCTAATGTTTGGCACAGGCCACCTCGCTCTAAGGAGTGCGGGTTTAGAGTATAGACCTGCTAGGACCGGAGGCTTAATGTGCTCTTGGAATTGATGATACTTCGAACATCCGGGGTTGATAACCGCGGTTGGTAACTGGCTGGCACTAACTCCGGACTGGTACTGACAATTAAAAAGAGAAAACTCTGTTACAATTTTACAAGTTTAAAACCTGCGACTATCTGGCAATCGGGTCCTTAGCGCTTTTCAACTAAGTTACCGCTCTCCAACCGCCGATACCGAAATTAATAATATGCCTTTAATATCAGCCTGTGTAACAATATTTGGCCCGACCAGGGAATTGACCTATGATCTTGTGATCCTAACAACCTGGCAGTTCTTATATATTTACTGACAACTGTATTCATTTTAAGTCACGTGTTTTTTTTAAATAATTTTATTAGTGTTTTAAATTTAAAAAAAGCTAAAAACTTCGAAAACGGCTGTATTTGAACCTGCGACTCACTGGCAATCGCGGCCTTACCTCTTTACCACCAAGCTATAATTCTTATTCCGCCGATGCTGAACTAGATCTCTATGCCCTTTTTTATCATTCCTATTGCGACTGTAGCAATATCTCGTAGGAAACGTCGCAATTTGGATATGCAGTAATTATTAACATTCATTTCTCTTTTTTACAGATCAATACACCATGGACGACTGACTTCAACAGCTTGTGTTAATTAAAAATATTTAGTGTTTTAATAAGACTGATAGTGTAAAAATAGCGGTATGAAAATGGAGTTCAAGACACACTTTTTAGCAACAGTAACATTAGTAATCTTTGGTAAGTTTAATACGAAATTAATGCTTGACACGATAACTAAGTCCTTTGTTTTTATTAGATACATAGATTTCAGATTTCATATTGACTGTCTAAACTCTATACCTAATCCTAGATTTGGAATACTTGCATGTCGATGTATAAGCTGTATATTATGAGTATCTTTATATTATGCCAAAATGTTATGAGAATATACCTACGTCTAACTCATAAAGTCACACAAGTTACAAGTTCTTAATTCCCAAATGGCCACTTCCGGGATCGAACCCAAGACCTCCACTGTAAATCCACAGCGCTCACCACTCCACTAGGGAGGTTGCCAAAATAAATATAAAATATAAATTAATAAATATACTACGACAATACACACATCGCCATCTAGCCCCAAAGTAAGCCTAGCGTGTGTTATGGGTTCATCACATAAACAATTTCCAGTTGTGGGAATCGAACCCACGGCCTTGGACTGAGAGAGCAGGGTCGCTGCCAACTGCGCCAGTCGGCCGTCAACCTATGTTCCAACACGTAGTACATCGCTCAATGTGGCCAATGCGCCGGCGCCTAATTTATCTTCCAGATCCACTGATCTATAGCTCATGATCGATGGATCATGATCGATGCTCGCTTCCATAACCGTTAATGTGACACTTAGATTAATGTTTCTTCATCGTAATGTTTGGATAAGACGTTTTGCACATTATTAATCAATTTACTGCCTCGTTTGTCCAGTGGTTAGCGTGTTCAAGAAGTCCTGGATTCAAGATCGTGTAGTAACAAAAGTATTTTTTTAAATCCTGATGGACTGGTATCTCGATTTTTATTTACGTTGTTTTTGGGTTCAGATATATATTTAGAAGTCTAATTTTTGTTTAATTTTACTAAAGCAGGTCCTCATCATCACCATTACAATCGATTGATGCCCATTGCCCGACAGACTCTTTGGTTGGGACTTCCGAACTCCACTATCTCATGCCACATGTATCCAACGATTCCTTGAACTTGTTTGGTGTAGTCTATCCACCTAGTGGGTCTATCAATATTATATATATATATAACAGTGTTATGTTATGTATATATATATATAACAGTGGCGTCCATACAGGGTATGCGGTAACGGGGCAGATGATTTAAAATTAAAAAAAAAAATAACTTCAGTAAGATTTATTACATACTTAAAGGTAGGCAATGTACAACTTGTAAAAAGCCTATCGTTAAGTTCTTGTAACTCGTATCGAAGATTTTGTTCATTTTATATCATCTGCATTGGTACCCTGGGCATACCCCCTATGCACGCCTTTGTATTCCAGCTACTTCGGATCCTAATGTCCACCAGTCGCTCGTTCTGTTGCCACTATTGCTATTCCCTCCTACTGTAACTATAGATTTGCCCCTCGTTCAGCTTAGCCGGTAACATTGGTCGTTCTACCGATATCCTCGTTTCTGATTTGATCAAGTACGAATACTTTAAGCTTTGTCCTCCATTGCCCGCAGTAGTTTGCCGAGATTCGGAGCCATGAGTCAAAAAAAAAAATGTGTCCTTACGTGCGAACTTACGCACAAGTTTCACGTTTCTTTATATAAGTGGAAGCAGTGGCGTGTGATAATGACCTGTAATTCTTTAACAGAAAAGCTCTTTAAGTTATCTTCCAACAAGGATTCGAACCCAGGAATGGTGGGTAAACATGTTAACCACAAGACCAACAAGGCAATTCTAATTCACACAGGAATTTTATATTGTGCTGACGTGTAGCGTAGGCTTAGTGTATCACACTATTATATTGTACTAGCGTACCCAGCCCGCTTCGCCGGGCTAGATTTTGCTTTATTTTATTTAAACAATAAACTTACATCATCAAATTTTTTATTTAAGTCTCATAATATATTAAATCATTTATTTCTCTCCGTATTCATCCTCTTCTATTCTCTTCTCGAGCGGGTGAAGACCGTTATCTACACCCATGTACACCCAACAATAGAATATCATCATAGTAAATAAAAGCTGTATTTGACTGTTTGACAGTTCAAAAATAGGAGTGCTCCGATCGTCACCAAACTTAAAGGATTACTCGCCAGGTCAATCCGGAGATTCCCTGAAAGTTTCATTGAAATCGGTCCAGCCGTTTCGGAGCCTTTATGGAACATACCCACAGACTTTCTCTTTTATATATATAGATTGATTTTTACATCGTCAGCAGCGATTGTCTATATCTATCTATAGACAGCTATTATAGTAAGCACTTTCAGCCATACTTAACAGATACTTACTGGCTATCACATTATAAATAGAATTTTGTATTTTTCTATACATAGACACATTAGACACCGGAGCCGTCGGCAGTCATGTTTTAACGTGCAGTTTATTATCAACTTGAGTGACGTATCGCATTGTAGCGCACGTACATTTTACACTCAGCCTCTTTTTTGCGAATAAATTGTAGCGGTAATTTATACAGGGTGTTTATCTTTTATTTGCTCACCTTTTTCGACTTGCCTATTTATATTAACTTACAGAGTGGTGATAAATAAAGAATAAATGTTAGCTGGTAAAAAAAGGGACCACACCTATCATTTAGTCCAAAATAATAATATATGAACTTATTATAGATGAACAAAGCAGGCATAAACAAGGATCTTAAAATCAAGAAGAAAGTCGGCTACAGTAAAGTAATAAAACTCTAAGCAAAAGTAACACTTAATTTTTTTTTTAAGATGTAGAAATCAAAAAATGCGGTTTTTGCAAGTGTAGGTCAAAATGTTTTTGCGCCAGGAATAAAACAAATATAAATGAATTTACAAAATAAACATTCTGTATAACGAACATTACCCGCGTCACGTCGTTTAAGCGCCAACCCACTATTTTTTTTATTCCAACATACGCCCGAGGCTAAAACTAACAGCCATTGATTCGTTAAAAAAAATTAACACATCGAGGCTATAACCTCTTTTTATAAACCTAAAGTTGCCTTTCCAAAACAGACGGACGAGGGATGTTTGGATATATATACGCATGGCAGCGTAGTACGTCCCCCTGCTGGGCACTGGCCTCCTCTTTAATAGGAGAAGGATTTTAGAGCATAGACCCACCACGCTGCTCTAGTGCGGTTGGCGGGCTTTCACAACTATTATCACAAGTTAGTGATAATAACCGGAACCAACGGCTCGAGGCTTGACAACGTCAATTGCCTAACTTCGGGCTGGTACGGAGAATTATTGAACGGAAAAACTCAATACGACCTTATGCCACTGTTGTATAATCAGGGGAAGGAAAATACGAGTGTGTATCACATAAGTGTTTTAATACCTACCTAATTATCAACAGTTGCATACAAGACTTTATCTAATCCCATAATATAGAACTTCACAGAAATCTTCCAGTTACAGTTTCATTATAAGTATGGATTGAGTAAAGATAGAGTAATAGGTAATTATACATTTAGTATAGTGCAATTATTAAAATTCACTGGAATATTTTATATGGAAGGTCCCGATCCCGATGTACTCGGCGGTATATTTATATTTACCATTTCGTTTTTTTTAATTTTCTATGGAATGCAAAAAATATAATCATAAAAATATATTTAAAATATCTGGCGGTGTGCTGTCAAAACTTGAACTATTAAACTAAAAAAAAAAGTATCAAAGCAAAAAGGCGGGGATTTGAATAACCTACTTTGTTAAACGGGCGTGGCGTTCAAGCTGGCAAGCGCGTGAATGACAATGTTCTTTTTTTGAAAATTTATACACAACACGCATCTAGCAATAAGAAATTGGCTGTCTGTGAGAAACTCTAAAACAAACGAGTGTTATACTGAAATTCAGTACAAATTATACAATCCGTTTGGATGATATAATGGTTATAATATATACATTGGTTGTTTTAATGGTGGCAATAAGCTAACTGTTTTAATTATTTTATAGAGGATTTAAAGCACGAGAGTTTAAAACATATATGTGATTAGTTGATCTAGGCCACAGGCGACCTCTCCAAAATCACAACAACTGATGGACGTGCGATGCTGTGCATGAATAATTTTTAAGTATTTCCACACCACACCACCACCACAGTATCGTACTGGTAGAAATCCTAATCGAAAATTGTTAGCGAATAAGAAACCTGTCAAACAAAAAAGAATATGGCAAGAAACCTTCAAAAATGTATCCAAAAGAGGTCAGAATTCCGCATTAAAGTAGATAATCAGAACATCTGTTTTTCGGATGAAACGTTAAAAATATCTTTTTCTTCCGTGCGTTGATAAAATCACCAGTGAACTAGTTTCGGTACGTGAGTGCTTTTAAAATTAACTACTTAAAAACAGATCAGTCTGTAAATCATGACTTTTGTCGAAATATAAGTTACGACTATAAACATATCCGTACAGTCTTTCACTTTTTATGACATATTTTTTATTTTTTGTGATGAAGCTCAAAATAATAGTATAAGCATAGTTACCAGTTAGCCAGCTAAAGTCATAGAGAGGAAGTTAAAGTAAAGGACAAAGAAATATTACGAGGCAGATATTTACAGTAAAAGGTAATCTACCTAACTTTACTATACTTAGTATAGTTTATTAAGGTTGGTATAGTTAGGTCGTTTTGTCACCTTCTACTGTAAATATCTGCCTCGTAATATTTCTTCGTCCTGTACCTTAACATCCTTTCTATGACTTTAGCTGGCTGGCCAAGATTCCTGTTTTGGTTTAACTCATGTAGAGATAAGATTAAATTGTGGAGATAACATTAGTATGCAGTTCATTTCGTATGATAGGTAGGTACACTCTACATGTTAATATTATGTTCAGTACACTGACCATAATTTAAAATTAATTACTTAAATACTTAGCGGATTTTTTTTTTCATTATAAATTTTTTTTTACCAAATTAACTTTAGCATGGTTTTACTCAAAGTTTCTAAGTAATATTAATTTGGTTTGTTTTTTTAAAAAACCAATGTAGAAAACCAAGACACTGCATATAGTAATAACTAACTGACCCGCGCAACTTCGTCTGCATCAAATATAATTAAAATATTTTTAAGCATTTCTATAACCGTCGTAACTTCTAAACGATAGGTCCAATTTGAATAATTTTAAGAGGAATTTGCAGGTACATAATCAATTTTAACTATAAAACTATTTATTTGGATAAAGATCTGATAGGAACGTCAAAATCTTAAGATTGTACCCGTGTTTTTATTGACAAATTATAACAAAAAGCGGTTATTGTGCCTTAACAGTTAGACATTTAGCCTCCCAGACTTTAAGTAATAATTATTACTGTCCATCAATCCATACATACATACAACCATCCATTCATCCATACCTCCATACTCACAAACTTTTGCATTTATAAAATAAGTAAGATGGTACGCATGCATTCGATCGTTGTCCTATATACCTTGCGACTCTCTGTTATCTGTGAAGATTTATGTCCTTTATCTTCGACAATATTTATCAGATCTTCATTAAAATTACACAAAACATGCTTGACTGACTTTCAAATAAAAAAATAATTATTTAAATCGGTTCAAATTTAACGGAGCTATGAAGTAAAATGTCATCTCATTTGCCGGGAGAATCTTATTGTTTATCGGGATAAAAAGTAGCCTATATATTGACCCGGAATATCAGCTACCACTATACCAAATTTTATTTAAATCCGTTCAGTAGATTTCACGTGATGCCCGGACAGAAAGACAGACAGACAAAAATTTAATAAAAATCTGTTTTGGACTTCAGTATCGATTATAAAGCATCCCCTGGTCAAAATTTTCAAAAAATATTAAATGTACAGAAATCAGTCAATCGGAAATCAGTACAGTTACAGTTTTATTATAAGTATAGGTGTTAGATCGAGGTAAAATAAGGCCTTTTATATAAATGTCTGTGTTCTATGCTTTGTCTCGCCGTCATGACAAGTTCTTTGTTACGCACATCTGTTGACTGTTGTTTGTGATATCTGATAAATCAATAGATGCATTTACTCGATACGTACAGAACGTTTCTTTAATATATTTTTACATTAGTTCATATAATAGAAAAAAGATGGTTTAATTTGCATAAATAAGCTTGTATTTTCAGTTTATACACAGTGTAGAAAAGTGCTTATGACAACATAAGCCCGGTTCTAACTAGAGTGTCTTACCTAATGCTATCAAGTTCAGATACATCACCATTATTAGACTCCCGTGATCGTGTGTGATCTCCAGAGAGTTTAATGGTCAAATCAATATTTTAATGCTTTATTGTCATCCCAACCACACATGTCTATAAAATTTCAAAATTCAAAGAACGGGTAATAAAAAAGTTATATAATCAAGTTTTACATTAACCTGAAAATTCCAAGGATTTCGACTGGATAACTTAATCAATCTACAAATTAAAAAAAACATGTTTGTATTTTCAAGTATTTTTTTATGTGTTTTTAACCATTCAAACTAAATTCATTAACTTAACAACACGTGCAAACAGAAACACAATATACTTCTATTCGTATTGACTTTAAAAAAAATATTTAGAATAATGTTTACTTGATGGTCACTGGAAAATGTGATCTATCTACATATTTTAATAATAATTCCTGTTGTAAAACTGTCTAGTCGTCCGCAGACAAGATTCGAGATTCTTCTTAAATAGACCGACTTTTATCTCTCTAGATGGAAATTCTAGCTGGAAATTCTTAAAAGAAGCTTTAAACCTCGAAAAAATTAGTTAAAAGAATTAAAAAAGGATAGTAAAAATGTCAGAAAAACTTAGTAGGGACTTAGTCGAGGTATAAAGACATTTAGGTATAAAGAGATTACAGACCCTACACTTTTACTTGAACAAAGCTGGCATAAAGTATGTCTGAATATAAATAAGGAGTTCTCCAAAAATGTTTACAAAGGAACGCAAAACTTGAAAGAAAGTACAAATTTACCGTTTGCTCTACATTTTTGTTCTTAAACGTGAAACCGTGTAAATACCAAGCGATTGATTCAAGTAAGCGATTACCAATCTCGAAGAAACATGCGTCAATAAATTGCTATTCTCTCAGAATCTCATAATAAATCAAAGCATTCTATACAACTGATTTCAATATAAAAGTTTTTTTTTAATTTAATTGTGAACGTAATTTTCACATTATATTAATAATCGAGAATAACATAGATGTTCGTTATTCCGGATTATTAATATTTTATTAAAAATAATTGCATACATTTGTAACAATATGATGAAATCGTATTTAAAATATTATTATTTCTTGACAACATTGACGCTTTTACAAGATTACAAAGTTTCACCACAACTCAGATCACTCTCGCTATGAAGAAAAACTAGTTACTGTAAATAACTGTAGCCTCTTTTTCTTCACTTTTAACTTTATGGATGACCATAGGAATGCTGTATCGGTGATTTCCATTTAAAAATGCAGATATGTTATGTCACATACCTATATTAGGTAAGAAATTACCTGGTCTTTGGAATTTCCTATCAAACATACCTTATTCAAGAAGATTTTTTACGCGCTTGTGTATCTACAACTTTTACTATATACCTACTAGAGATCATTTAATAAGTTTTTATCTTATAAATCAAGTTCATCAGACTCTTATGTCATAAAAAAATTATTATTCTCAACAATGAGTACAGACTCAACCATATAGAATATGATATTATGGATTTCTAATAGGTACCTCGCACTTCTTTTATCAAATCAGTTCAATAATGCCATAATCATTTATTCGTATCTAAACCACACGTAGTAACATTTCAGCTCCATTGGAAAGTCTCGCCTGGTCGAGAAATCTAAAAGAAATACAAATTACATGTCGATCATAGATTTTAAAGTAATTTGAAAGTACAGCAGCCGCTGCATTCAGTATATATTTGTTGCTAACCGGTCGAGATCTGCCATCTTCATACAAAATTAGCGCCGATGGTTGGATAGCGAACAGTCACTGTCAAATTAATATGCGTTTCGTTTTGGCGCAGTGGTGAGCGCTGTGGTCTTGTAAGGGATAATTCCCGGGTTCGATCCCCGGAAGAACTATTTGGCAATTTATAATTTCTGAATTTCTGGTCTGGTCTGGTAAGAGTCTTCGACTGTGGTGAGTTACCACCCTATCGACAGGGTACCATTAAGCTATGGAGCGTTGCCGTCCCGTGTAAAAAGCAATTAGGGGGTTTTTATGTGGTTATAATATAACTGTGCCTAATAAACTTACTACTACTATCTTAGTCTGCATCATCACTCACCAGTTGAGATTGTATTGTAATAAAAAACAAACATAACCGATGGTTGTTATAAACGATATAGAATCGGGTAGCAGGTCTTCCGTGTGTGATTTAGTATGTCCACTCCCTGAAGGGCCCAACCCAATTCACAAGGTTACGATAATTCGTCATCCATTGTATTTATCTGTTTACTGTTATTTTCTTTGTAATTTTTTTCATTCAAAGGTAAAACTTAGCACGTTGTTTATTAGCTTCGTATATGTGTTAGTTTGTTTAGTGTAGTTGCTTTAACAAGATTGCTTGTAAGATAATATAAATGATGTCTCGTTGGCTTAGTGGCGACGTATCATGGGAGTTTCAGATCGAGGACTCAACGACTGTTGGTGGAGTGATATTTGTTTGTCGAGAAATTTTCTCTAGCCCTACTAGCTCCTCAAGCCCTACCTGAGGAGAGTCTTTATAGTCAACTGCAAGGGAAGAAGGGGTATTCTTCGGGACTTTCTAATGTAAAAGGTAGAACAGTTTTAACACTATTTCAGCGCACATTATTGCTATGCTTAAGCTGTTAAAGATATCTAAGAACCAGCGAAGTTGTTCCTGTCAAATCTGTTTTCCCTTCGCTGCGTACGATGATACGCCATTACCGCAGAGGTATTGTCTTACCCGGTAGTATGGCTCGCGTCGTCGACTTAGTTTCGACAGCACACCAACATACCCTAAGCTAAGATGGCAGGCCTTAGCCTTGAATTAAGAGCTGACACATGACTCTAGGTTACCAATTGAACTTGAATTGCGCTACACTGACACCAAACCGGGAAGTATAAAACGGGTTCCCCGAGCATCTAACAAAGCCAAAAAGAAGGACATACTGTGATGGGTTTTGGTTCGGGATTATCCCATTTAGAGAGGGGGCTTCCCACATAACTCCCGCACTAAACTGGTGGCGTCAGCTTCCATGGAAGTAATCTTTCCTGAGAGTATCAGCCCAGGTGAGAAAACAAAGCCGCAAGGTCCACACTCGAACACAGAGTTCGGCTTGCCGAGAAGATTCCACAACAACGAAGTTATTGCTAGTTGTAATCTACGAATATAGAATATTCACACATATTCCTACCGTTTCAGAGGAAACATGGAATGGATATTAATCTTTTCTGACGTGCATGAGTAGTTCGTATTTACCATACTCATGTACACGGATACTTATTATTGGTTTTCCCTCTTGACTCCCAACCACAGACCTTTCTCTTCGAGTTAATAAACATTTGTTTATTTGCTTGAGTACATTTTGACAAAACGGGTTTAAACTTTGAAGAACCGTTTATATTATACGGCGAATATTTTATTATTTTCTCCTCAACACAGACCACCTAGTGTGGTGTAATGCTTGCAGAGTTATTTTTGTAAGTGAATTTCTTTGTTTCACTTTAATTATTGTACAGGGTTCGTTAGGAGCTTTTGGGGAAAATTTTAAAATGTAAACCTGTTCGGCACTCCATTATGTGTTCCTGCAATAGAAATCCATCTGAATGAGCAATGTTAGCGCATCCCTAATAAATGGGCGCGTTTGAGACGTGGGCGCTGACAGGATTGCTGGTTCGATGCTCATTGAAAGCAATACCTGTTCCGACGTAACATAGCGAGTTGATATGCGTTAATGATCGCGATCCGATTACAATAAGAGGATGTTTATGAATACAGGTACAGTGAACAAATAAAAACAATTGAAAGAATTGAAATAAAGTGGGTACCAGCTGATGGGGCTGGAGATAAGCGTTTTAAGCAGTAACTCCGATCTCTAAATTAGACCGATATAGTAAAAAATAAAACAAAGTCACTTCTATAAAGGGCAGGGACAAGCCCTCGTGTTTGAGATATTTCGATTCTGGGGTTTGAGTCCAAACATAATTATCTAATACTACCGCCCTGGCTTCGCACAGGTGCAATGAATGAATGAATGAATGAATGAATGAATACACTTTTATTGTACACCACAGAGAAAATTTACAGAGATACAAATACAACAGCACAATAAGGTAGAACGTACAATTTGGCGGCCTTATCGCTAAACAGCGATCTCTTCCAGGCAACCAAAAGCATACAAGAAAATGTTATAAGAAATAAGTAGGTGGTACAACAAACAAAATTAAATATTAATTATGTGTGTAATTATGTGTGGAATTTAGCGGGAGTTTGAGTGTAGCGCCCGCGAGCCTCTCCGATCCCCACTTTTTAAATCTCTGATATCCTCTAAGATATTAATTTTATAACCAATAATTTTTATTTATTTTGAAAGAGATTTAATTGTTAGAGTGGGTTACTCATTAGGAGATAGATATACAAACAACATCGCGGATTTTTATAACAGCCTTTTTAAGATATAGAATTCCGTAGACCGTTAAAGCGAATTACATTTTAAGTCATTAAATTGACGTCTTTTCGGAGTAATATTACATTACTCCGAAAAGACGTTCGTGCCGGGGATCAGTTATTTAGAATTCGAGATCAAATTAACGAGAGCCTGGTGGTCATCACAAAGGTATAATAAATTTAGTGGCAGGGCTATTTGTTTCTACCAACTAAGACGGTTTGTCGGTTCGAGCTCCAAAACTAATGCAATATCGGCAAACTCAATTCCAGTGAATGACATGTGCAAAATTTGCATAAATTATGTTACTTATCAAATTTCGCGGTCAAAAGGCGATGTCGTGTTGACTATTTGCATTTCAACGAGGAGCTTTATGTTATGCACATAATAATACAGCGAGTTGGCGAAATTTGAATTTGCAGTGCTTCATCAGTAGTTGAGCTAAATGAGGCTAAATGCAGTGGCGTTCCTAGTAGTTCGGCGCGTCATCCTATCATATTCGGCTGGTTGTAACCACAGAGTCTACCTGCCAGAGTAACGTAGTGCTTGCTATAACGTAGACAAAGAGTATTGACATTATTCAACAAATATGTTCAAACATTGACGTGTTTTTATCCTCATTGCTATCAAGTGTTAATTATTTTGTTAATTGCATTTCGGAATAGTCGAGAAAAAATTAAATAAGATATTTATTGTAACTCAAGCCTGGCTTCTCGGCTTGCATGGTAGTACCGCCGGCTGGCCAAATGCCATCGAATAAGTTTCATCGAATTAGACTTGTTGTAGTGTATATGTAGTTTTATTTTTGGAGTGCAGAAATACCCCAGTAAATGAAAATAGCGTGTTTATAGCACTTGCACCAGTGATATTCGTAACAAACGAAGAAAAAATTCTAGGTTATAAAATAAGTACCCATTTTCTAGATCTAACAGTGCTGATCTGTAGGGCGTGGTTGCCGGTGTAATTACAGGCCCGTAGGACTTAACACCTACGCCTCAGTAGATGGACACATTGCGGCAATTTGTAGGACGTTTTCCTTGTATGCCCTGTGATGTGTTTGCTCTGCTCATAGGCGATGGATTTCCAGTTACCATACAGTAGGCCTTCTACTCGGTCTAACAATTATGAGTATACAAACAATCAGTAGTATTAGGGATAAATGTATGAGAGGATTTTCGACTACACATGGAGTGTGAAAATCCCTAAAAGTGTTTATCTTCTAGCAATAGGCGTTTTAAGGGCCGTAAGCAGAAAATTTTATTTTTTAGGTATAAAATATGTATTTTTTTCACATTTAGTTGATTCTAAATTCATTTGTATTAGAACAAACACTACTTTTTATTCTATGCAAACTTTCTTTTGCAATTGGTTCACTCCAAATCATTCGATTTGTTCCAGCATAAAAAGCTAATGTATTCTCGAGTCATTTGCTATTCACGTATAAGTTCGTCGTTAGTGAACATAAAACTGAGTTTAGACTGGATGTATCATCCATCCATCCATTATAAATGCGAAAGTGTTTTTTTTTGCCCTTGCTTTATGCAAAAATGAAACGGATTAGTATTAGAGCGGACGATGGAGTAGTATTAGAGTTTTTTGTGTCAGAACTCTTCTCGGAAAGTCCTACCACAGTGCTTATTTCTGCCGCTAAGCCGCAATGCCGTATTCCGAACATGGGTGCCAGTGCAATATAGGCACATACGACTTAAAACCTACGCCTCAGGTTGATGGACACGTCAGCACATTGCAGGACGTCAGTGGCGTTCATAAAGGGTATGCAGGTGATATACAATGAAGAATATCTCCAGTGCGAGTTATAAAAAACTTAATGATAGGCTTATATAACTTGTACTAGAGATTTTCTTCATTTTATATATGCACGCCACTTCAAGACGTGTTCCTTGCATGTCCACATGAAAGCAAAAATAAATTCACGTAATTGAAGACGCGTTTTGGAGCTAGATTGTGGTTAAATAATATTGAATGTCACCTTTATTGAAATGTCAACGTAAAAGTTCATGCGGGTAAATCACAAATTCCCTTATATCGGTGCTATCTGTACACAGCATAAGTCTCATACGATTTGCATGCTACGCCAGTGCTTACTTTCACGCGCGAGAGTGAAATAGAAATCGCCAGGTCAAGATTGTTTACAAGTGCACTTGTGCCCGATAAATCCGCAATTATGGTGATTATAAACAACAATATCCTACAACTAGTTCTCGCGTGCAATACCGTCTACGTGGTTTCACTTTTCTTTAATAAGCTTAACAAATGGTGCATTGGATTTGTTGGATGGTCGTGCAAGAAAACTCGACAACCAAGATTTAGTTAGTTAGACCATAGTAAACTCAAAAGTTATAAGCATTTTCGCAAGATATATTTATTTATTTCTTTATTGAAGAATATAGGAATACATACCCAGGAAAATCTTAGATATAGTATGTGCAGAAGGCGACCTTATAACTTAATCTAATCTCTTCCAGGCATCCTAAATGAACTGACTAAGACAAATTATTACGGCTAGGCATGAACAGTTCAAACTTTTTAGAGCTTTATTGGCATCTACAAGCTATTAAAGTTTGCACTAGTCAATATATAATACAGCTTTATTGTTAATTCTCAACGATATCGAGATGATGAGTATCAACAGATAGAGTCATGCTGAACGACTTAGAGATAAAGTGAAAGAAAGAAATAAAGAAAGAAAGAAAATACATTTATTCATGTTAAGTGTTACAAAAATTACATCTTATAATAATATAGTAACAACATATTAACAATGTCTGTGTGTAACACCAGACAGAAAGGGTGTACAGCTCAGCATTTGCCATACATTGTAGGTACATGCATGTCGCTAATTTTCAGCTGAGACCCGAGTGACGATACGGTAAATTAAATAGATAAATAAAAATAATAAAATAAATAAATAAAGTGAAGCACAGGATATTCCCATTAAAGTAATAAAAGCAGCAAAATTAAGATTATATTAAAAAAAAAAATCAGAAACATTGTGAACTATGTAGACTAGAGTTCAACAGTTGAAGTGAATATCCGAACTTACCAATTTCTTTTTAAACAACAAATATATTAATTAATTGTCATCGTATAAAGTAATTAGTATATTATACACGAACTGCCTAATTGGTCTAGTGGTTAGCATATTTAACTATGGTTGACGAGGTCCTGGGTTCGAATTTACCCCAAGTTGGGGCAAATTATATAAGGTGTTGTGTTATTTCTATTAGACAATTTTCGGTACTTGCCCGGAGTCGGCCTCGGTTATTATCAGTTAACTGTGGTAATAGTCGGTAAAGTCCACCAACACGCGTTGTAGCACCGTGGTGGGTGTAGGCTCTAAAAATCCATTAAAAAAGCACAGACAGACAACTCCTATGAGAGACCTGTGCGCCACTGGGACGTTATTAGAACGAAACATTTACACTCAAATTCGGCCAATGCTTTAACTCGCAGGAATTATTTTTGTAGCTAAGCATGTCCAAAATACTGCACTGGCATTATAAAATGCTAACTTTATGCTTATTATATTTCCTTTAGCAAAACACCAGAAAAATATATGTTGTCCAAAAATTACATGAATAAAGATGTTAAAGAGATTTTTATCTTTCCATCGTACTGCCAAACAGTAGTTTAAAAGCGTTTTTAAAATGCATCGAATCATTCGTTCGAAAAGCAATTTTCGGTTTTACACCTTTTTTACGATCACATAATAACTGCTCCCCGAAGACGTGTGTAGTTTTAGCAGCAATAATAATAAATCGATTGTAAAACTGGTTACTTATATAAAACTAGCGGACCCGGCAGACGTAGTCCTGCGAGGAAAAGTAGCACCACATTGTGATGACATCTTAATCAAACTGGTAACTTACCGACAGCAGCGTTAACTACCGGGTCTAATAGGTATTTTTCAATCCTAAGTAATATTATAAACAACTAATAAAAAAACTTATCCACTATTTTTGGCATAGAGAAAAGTTGAATAAGGAAGAGTAACAAAGTATAGAGTATTCAAGGAAGGAAGAGTAATCAAGTAATAGAGAAAAGTTGAATAAGGAAGAGCTTTTTTTTTTGTCACGAGGTTTTTTTTGATAAAACCTTAATTTACTCTGACGCAGAACATGAGCTGCATGATTATTTATTTATTTGGCCAGTGCCAAATAAATAAATAAATGCTGGATAATACATTTTTTGAGCAATCAAATTAATAAAGACGGGACACGCTACTCACCTTACCAAAAATGTAACTCGCTTCAGAGAAGGGCGACGACAAACAAAAGGTTAGCATTTCGAAATATTTTTTAACTAAGTACGGTAGGTATGTACTAGAAAAAAAATATTTAATTGCTTAACCTACAGCAATGAAGATTGAATGAGCTCAGTTAGTGTCAGCCATAAATTAATCATTATGCCAGCACCACCTCGACACTGCATTTGCACCGAGAGTCATCTAATAGGGAAATGTCCCCATTCCATTCTTACCTCAAGGGTACTAGGTACGTTACTTTTATTGATCCTCTGCACTCTTTATAGTAGGGTTTAGCACTCGTTAGTGGTTGAACTCACAACAAAGACCAGTAAAGTTCATTAATTCAACTAAATGTTTACTAGCACGATAGTTTAAATTCTAAAAATCCTTTAAATGAGTTTATTAATATCATAAATCTGTTGTACAGGACATTATCAATTATTTTTAAAAACCAGCCTTTTTTTTATAGATGGGTAAATATTAATTGTTTATAAATAAGGCGATGAAGTTTTAATTAGTCAGGAGTAAACTTAAAATATATGAGTACCGTGTGATGAAAGCAGATCAAAAAACAGTTGTCACCATCTTCTTCCCGCAGATATCATGCGGCTACTTAGGGAATATAATGGAAAACGAGCAGGGGCGTCCTCTGTGCTACTACTACTATATACTATGACCAGTGGCGTGCATGGGGTTTTCGACCAGGGTATGCACGAGTTATATAAAATAATTTGGGTATGCAGTGCTTTTGTGCATGTATGAAGTGCACGCCACTGACTATGACCACCATCCGTCTGCCCAGCATGGAGATTACAGGCAAACCGTTGGTAGACACCTTTAGTCCAGCAGTGGACTGTTATAGGCTTTTGATGAACTTTGGCAATTACTGTGACAAAGCTGCAACATAGATTATAAGGAGTTTAATAAATTATGTTTCTTAATTCTCCTTTAACTTCCAAAACAAAATGAATAGCCGTATCTTAACAATCGGCCCGATTAAACACTGGCTATACCCACATGCGCGTGCTTTGAAGCCATAAATTGTACACATAAAAATAAAAAGCATACGAGAATAAATCTTCAGAATTGAATCTATTAATTAATCTCTAAGTGTAAATTCTAAACGCTCTAAATATTAATAAAAGCACGCGTTCTTGTTACCTTTCACTTCAATAAACAGTTTATCCCAATGGCGTTTCTTGCGTATTTTAAAATGATGTCAGAACATCGTACACTTGTTATAAAAATAAAAACACCGAAATTGACCACCAAGAAAATAACAGTTCTGAGAAGTGGGTATTTGAGTAAGCGCATTGAATAAGTTTAATACAAAAATCACTTACTTATTCTAAATTTATCACAGCACAATGCAAAGACCTCGGAGCAAAAAACGTACAAAGCCGTAGCACGCGACGCTAGTGAAAAAGATAAAAGGTGGGATAAGCGAGCTATTTTGAATTTATTTTAAACTATACAAATATTTGAATCTCCTTATCGGCGGGTATAAAACATTCCAGCGTACAGACGGCGAGAAAACATATTGATTAACAGTAGAAAAGTAATAATGGCTACTATATAGATACTTTGGTTGTAAAATCATACGTTTTAAATACCGGTGGTAGTCATTACAAACAAACAGACTTGACGTTTCAAGTGTGCTTATAAAGTAAGCCAACTTCAATTGATTGATTTTGAATATACCTAATGATATACATAAGTATTTTGGAGGGAGTTCAAAACCGGACGGTCCTGTGCCGCTTGTGTCCAGATTATTACCTGCGAATGTTTTCGCAATGTTGCCGAATAAATGAATACATAATATTATTATATAATTGAAAGCAGAGAAAAACTTTAAAGTAAGTGAATAAAATCATCTTTGAATTACTAGCAATAGGTTTTTTGCATAGATATTTTTAGAAACATCGCATTTTCTCTAATTTAAAATAATTTAAACTTTATGCACTGTTATTTGTAGCGTAATATACTTTTAAACAGAACCTGTGGAACTGCGGACCTAATGCAGTTTCGTAGTTCGCACAGAACGCCGCCAGCCATTTTCTAAATTAAGCGGAGCCATGAAACAAGCTTGTAATAAAAGTTTGTAGTTTGAAGTGCAAGTTACGTTATAAAATAAATTTTATAATATTGTTCTTTTCGAAGCTGTTCTAAACTTACGGAGATTTCTTTTTCCTAAGATAGCCAGATGTCCCTAAACGAAGGCCAACAAAAAGACAGCGCGTGTGCGGTTGGCCAGTTAGTATCGGTTTCTTTTGTTCTCGCATCCAAATAACGTATTCAATCTCTATGCATTTTATACTTATGCAGTGTTTCCTCACCGTTAGTGTTATTGTAATGTCTTAAATTACCTATGTCTAAAGCGAAAAAACTCGATAGATTTATAACCATTCCGTTAATCCACTCTATAGCTTATTAAAGCTTTAGGTTTATCCAACCAGAAAGCCAATTCCGCTTCTACCAAAGGTCTTACCCAAAATTGATTCAACCATAAATCGAGCTCATGTGACCATAAAATAAAGCAAGACTTCATTATTATTATATCAATGCAAGAGTATAGTAATATTATATTAGAATCTTAAAAACAGTTTTATTCGCTTAGTTTATAGCTCTCTCAAGAAAAGAATGCGAGGCATGCTAAGAACTCTTATTTAGATCTTGCAGTCCCCTCCGTCTATGAGGATTTCGCATAACGTGGCTTAATTATTTGAAATACGTAGAGAGTTTCTATAAATTAAGAAAATCAGGGAATTTTAATGCGATTTATGTAAGTATATATTAGTTACTAGTTATGCTAATTTTATGTTTAAATTGTTGTTCACTTTCTTTGACAAATACTTGATAGACAAGCCTGATACGAATATATTATTTTAAACGACTTCCGAAAAATGTGGAATATCGCAATTCCTTGTATTTTTTTATATATGCACACCGATTTCTCCGCCATCATGCCGAATTGCGTAATATTATGTTTATTCGGTAAGAGAAACGCTTGAATAAGTGCTATTTAAAATTCTGAGTTGTTTTTAATAATGATTTTATATAAATAATATATATAGTTGTCCAAACTAGGCGTTGGTATAAAAAATAAAAGCCCTAGGATAAAAATTCCCAAATATCCTATTTGTTGTTGGTATTCCTAGGTCTATGTTGACTGTCAGTTGCGATGGTTATTTCAGGTGCTGCGTCATAAAATAACATTTGACTGGTTGTCAAGAATTATAGCAAATTACTCTTAATATCACTGAACTCTAAGAAAAACGAAAAACTAAGAGGTCGGTGCCTAATATACACTTTAAACAGGCTAAAAAATCGGAGGAGGTTCTAAATTGTACGGTGTACTGTTTTGCGAATATATTTCTTATACAATTACGATTTCGAAAACTTTTAATTTTTAAAAGTTTCTAATACCGCGGTTGTCTTATTGTCACTAAATCATTATCTCAATCATTCAAATCGAGCGATCCCTTCATTGTACAGGCATTACACACAGTTATTAAACAGCCAAAAATCATTAAACTTATCGATGAATTTATTGATTGACAACATTTAATCCCACATCTTCAGTTGACATATTGAATTTGTAGTTCTTTATTATTTTCCTCCTTTTCCTATAGATAAGCATAGCACTACTAAATTCAATCTGCTATCTGAAGATTAAATTGTTTACTAACTTCGATCGTCTCTAAAGTCAGTCTATTAATTTTGTTTAAATGTCATGGAAATCTTTAATGAACCGCCTGCTTCATATCGATATATTTTTTTTTTGTATTTCAGCGGCATCATATTGCAATGGCGCCAGGGACGCATCCTGCCCACGTATTTGTGGGCCAGCGCTTCAGGGCGAGCCAGTTTGCGCCACCGATGGCTACATCTACCCCTCCCTCTGTGAGATGCGGAAGAAGACTTGTGGAAAAGGTGAAGTCATTCAAATACTACCCTCGAATATAGAGTAAAATCATACTATATCAACAAAAGTAAATCAAATCCATTTCTTAGATCATATTTTATTCATTATTACCAATGTCTTACCGACGCATGTTTGGTAGACTTCATATTTGAGAACATTATGTTATTTTTTAATTCCGCAGCTTAAAGTATCTCATTATACAGATGAAAAACTTGCACTATGCAAAACATCGCATTTTAAATTACAGGTTTTCTGGAATAAAAAATTCGTAGGTTCTTTAGGTTGCAAGGAGTATGCCATATTCTGGCAATACATTTCTAGTAGTGTGTTAACATTAAACGTAAAATAATTTGTATTCCTATTATTAATATGACCAGAAATGTTTACTAGTGAGTACATGGCTTTAGTATTATCAACTACTTAATGTACTCGTATTTTCATGATAATGCTTAAGCGAAGGCCCATCGTCCATCCCGCATCCGGTATCTAGACGTTATCTCTTGATATAGGCTACTTTTCAGTTACAAAGCGTAATCCGCCCACGCTTACGCGGTTGCTAACAGAATTTATGTTAAGATCTCGCTACCTTAACTTATCTTTAGTAGCGCACAATGTATAATTTATCTTCTGGATGTATAGATATTCTAGGCTTCGCTTGCTTTACGGTCTGTTTTCCTTCTTCCCTGCTTCCTTTACATATTATTAAAGAAAATCGCTCCGGCTGTTTGTACGCTGAGATCTTTTAAACTACGCAGTGGATTTAAATGCAGTTTTCAGCAATAGATAGAAGGATTTAAGAGAAAAGTTTACGTGCAGTAAAAAAATATTACAGCAGAGAAAAAATCAATGAAATTCAAAGATCTGCAATATTATGAAAATTAGGCTAATTTGATATACTCCGCGATGATGTTGACTTTACAATGAATAATTGTTTGCTGTCTTAACAATTATTCATTGTAAAGTCAACATCTCCTGAGGATGCTCCGGTTTCGTAGCGAAACGTGCGTAGAGCGTACATGGCCTAAGATCTGTTTGGTGTGGAGTATAAGGATTGAAGAAATGATTAATAACACCATACAGATTCTCCTGCTTTTTGCGGAGTATAGCAAATTAAGCTTAATTTTCATAATAAATCATGGATTTCCGCAAAGTTACGCCTGCTTCTATCCAATATCCAAAGATTTGCAATGTGAATTTGATTAGTGATGTCTTACATTAAAACGCTATCTAATGCACAACTTCTCAAATGAAAATATGTCCCAAACAAGCTATTACTCTATGACCTACCGCGTCGCATAGCCCACCCGTTGATCGACACCATTAATTCTTTGGAAGATGTTAAATAGCCTATAAAGTTCCTCAAGCATCTACATGGTACAAAGGTTTTTCAAATCCGACACGCCGATAATTCCGAAGATTAACGCATTCAAACAGTTGTTATTAGTATAGACATGTTCCAAGGGTTCCAAATTTAAAACAATCTTGTGTATTGCAAGAGATAAGTCACTCTAACCTTTCATCAAAATCGGTTCAGTTGTTTTAGGTTGAAGAGGTAATATTAGTCTTGAGCTTCAAATGTATCCCATAGGAACCGTCATTTTCAAGGTGGAAGAAATGTCACTTTCTAGTACAGACCTCTTCTTTCATACTAGGAATAAATTTATCCTGAACCTGTTTAGCTACCTAGAACTGTATACCTACTACCATTTTACTATTTTACTCCATACCCATTATCTAAGTGGTTACGCACTCTTAAATGTTTATATTTATGTTCTTTTAAGTATTAATGGGTTGTTGATGAGCATATAATTTTTATTGTTTATTGGTGCATTTTTGGTTATGTATTCGTATGTGAATGTAGTAATTACACCTATTTGTTCTCAATTATGTTGTCCTAATCCTAAGACTGCCTGGCAGAGTTCGCTATTAAGCGATAAGGCATTTTGTAATCTACCTCAATCTGTTAATTACTATTCTTATTTTATTTCCCTAACTTCGTAGTAGTGTACAAATAGAGTTCAAATTCTTGTAAACGATATACCAATTTTAACTTGCAGGTGTGAGATTGGCCCAAGACCAAGGTTCGTGCTCTAGGGCGCAGGGCTCTAAATGTGAACACCGCTGTACTGGTGAACGAGATCCTGTTTGTGGTACCAATGGCAGAACGTACTTAAATCGATGCATGCTGCAGGTTGAAATATGCAGGTTAGTTTTAGACAATTCATGATCTTTATCAATCTAACCGATTGCCGTCTAGTGGACAAAGGTCCTCTGTAGGGAAATCCACGTTCCTGGGCTGCATGTTTCCAGCGGCTCTCAGCTACTCGTTTTATGTCGTCTGTCCACATCGTTGGGGGTCGGGCAATGCTGCGTTTTGCTGGTGCGGAATTGCCCAATGCCAATAAATCTTCGCGACTATTATTCCAGCCCGTTGGGACCCCGACCTATATGGGTTCTTCGAGTAAAGTGCCCCGACCATTGCCAATACATCTTCGTGACTCGCTGAGCTATGTCAGTAGCACTAGTTCTACTAGGAAGGCAATTAAATAGGCCTTTTAAAAATCCATCCAACTAAAGACAAGACCAAATCTGTCGTCTAGTGGTATAGATTGATGATTTCTAGGAGTAGGTACAATATCGGTACAATATAATTTAGTTATATTATTTTTGACAACCTTCTTGGCGCAGTGGTGAGTGCTGAGTTTAAAGGGAAGGTCCCCGGATTAGATCGTAGGATGGGTCGAGGCTATTTTCCACTTTACCGACAAATATGTGCCGCCAAGCGATTTGGTATGCCCACGTAGATACCGATTTTGGGTGCCATTTCCCAAACAGGTAAAATCGCTATCCTTTTAGACATCTCAGCTGCCATGTAAGCTGACATGTAGTGAAAAATATATGTACTTATAAATTGGATTTAAAATTAAAATGTATTATTTTTTTCATTTTCATTCGATTCGAAGTATTGAGACATTTATTTTTTTATTAAGGACACTAACAATATACATATTACCATATACAGTGATAAACTTGTACAATATTCTACACATTCCCTTATATGTACATCGATAAAAAGTGACCATGATATTCACAGAAATTAATCATAATGACATGTAAACACAGCAAAAATAATCATAAAGATAGGAAAGAATAGGTGTTATGTGTTAGCTAAGCGATAAGCTTTTTTTTAAATACCGGGTAGGAGTTATGAAATGACATGAACTGTATCTTTCTATTTCTATATTTCAGAGTTGGCATCGGCCTCTCCCACTTGGGTGCATGCAATAACATAAGCGCACATCGAGAGAACTGCCCCGTAGATTGTTCACAGGCTCCGTTGGACGGGCCGATTTGTGGTTCTGATGGGAACGTATACAAAAGCACGTGTCAAATGAAGCTGCTTACATGCGGGTCAGTATATGCGAATATTTATTTCATGAAAGCTTTATATAACTATCAAGTATCAATATCGAAGTTCTATTGATTGATTGAATTCTTTATTGCAAGCACAAAACCAAAATACAATAAAAAAAAGAAACAATAGAAAAACTTAAATCCTAGTTTAGCTGTGCAAAGGCGGGCTAAAGATCGCTAAAGCGATCTTTTCCAGACAACCTTTGGTGAAATTAATTCTTATGAGGAATGGGTTGGTAGGGCAATAAAAATCAGAGCCCCTAAATCAAAATATCACATAATATACTACAACGTTAAATCTTTCGTACAAACGTTCTAGTGTCCCGACTTCCATCCCAGCAGGGCTAACACAGGCAGGAAACAAAAATTATATCTCCCGATTATATGCCCTGACAGGGCATAGAATTAAAGTGCCAACTGCTGAAGCACAGGAACTCCTATTACATAGGAGAAGTTCACCCCCGTTTATTATAATACACATATTATTTGGATATTATTTTCATTTGTGCGCTGTGCTCTGATAAACCTGTGGGAAAAGATCGTTTTTTATCCTTTAATTGTGTGCCCATACTAGCCATCCTGGGTGCTGCCCTAATGGAGAGAGAGTTTTTATATCTTCATGTTACCTATTGTGAGGAAAGTTAGCATGAATAATTTATGTAGGTAATTTTAAGATATCCAGAAATAAAGAATATATAATACAAATAAATAGCTGTGGATTACAATTGTATATTTTTAATAGCAGTAGAAGTCAAATCAAAACGATATGATCCTGTCATAATAGTAGTATATTAATTAAATTATTAATGTCCCACTTTTAGGTATACCTAGACCATTTGTCCCATAGGACGAAGAATAGTAAAACTTTGCCTTGAAATTTGTAATGTGGCCTTTTCTATTTCTTTCGGCACTGCTGCTTTTTACTGGACCTATTCTAATAATAGAGACAAATATTTTCTTTTTTTTTGGAGCACGCGTTTGTGTCCGTAACTAACTGTTAGATTTCAATAACTTAATTTCACTTGGCTATTTAATATCAGGCTGGAACACTGACGAGTCGAGAATTTGGGACTCGGTGGGTCAGTATTGAAGTATAGGATTTATTAAAAGTTGTAAGAGGAAGATGTCCTGAGTACCTGTTATTCCTCTATAAATATGTTTTAATTTCAGACAAGGAGTTGTAAGGACTAATAAGAAGCACTGCCAAACAACGCGTCACTGCCGAGAGTCTTGCTGGAGAGCATCCCGACCCACATGCGGGTCTGATGGGAAACTGTATGCCAACGCTTGCAGGATGAAGGCTACTAATTGCGGGTTTGTTGCATTACAAAAGCTTAAGATATATTTAAAGAATTAATAACTAATTAATTGTTGAACAATGCTAAAACATTTCTAAGGAGGGTTGACAAAATTAAAAATTCAATGATGTCTCTACAAGTACTTTAAAAACGTCAAGTCGGTCTATATGTAGTGCCTCTATCACTGGTTCGGAAGACGGACTCAACCGAAAACAAGCCGACAGGAAACTCAGCAATTGTTCTTAAAATAAATAAATAAGCCATTTAATCCCAAGTAACATCGCGTTACAAAAAAATAAATAATAATAATGTATGATGAAGTTATGTAGGTACCCATCTTGCCCCACTGTACTCTATTGGTGGCGAACCTCGTCCAAGTGGGCCCTGCGACAGCAGTTGCTCTTATCAAATATTAACAATTATTGCAATTTAACATTCAATTTCCTATCTTATAAGGAATGGTAATCGAAAGCAACCTTTTCATTAAGAACAAGCGGTCGGGTAAAAGAACTATGCCTATCACAGAAGAACACTTCACGTGGGATAATGTACTTACTGAAGTAATCATTTAATATCGTGGACTACAAACTAAAGGATTTTATTAATTTATTACTTAATACTAACGTTTTCGAGATTACTTATTTGAAACTTGGCCGTTTAACAGTGAGGTACGTTGAGCCGAGTTGGTTAATTCCCGGCTTCCATTGGAAGGTTATCTTTGGAAGGAAAAATCTTAATTCATTTTATTATTTTTCACATACGTACGCAAGTTAAGTAAGTAACTCACCATATTCCAGCAGCCTATTCAAGTCCCACTGATGAGTACAGGCCTCGCCTCTCACAGGAGAGACCGTTTTAGAGCGTAGATCTACCACTCTGCTCCTATGCGGGTTAATGGGCTATAGGTACAATTAATTTACCAACATTCCATTAAAATTACTTTTAAAGCAGGTGAAGCAGGAAAATAAGAAAATGAAGTAAATTAATAAAATCAAGCTTAATTTGCTGCTTCTCTGTTAATCTATGTGGTGTGGAGTATACGGATTGAAGAAATTATAAATTATACACACAGATTATCCTGCTGTTCGCGGAATATAGCAAATTAAGTTTAATTTTCATAATTTATTATCGATTTCCGCAAAGTAACGCCGGCTTCTATCCAATATCCAATAAAATCCATTTCAATAGTTTTTTTTCGATTTCAGTAAACACGTCTTTGAAGTACCCATGGCGTTTTGCGTATCACAAGAAAGGACATCTGGAGGTGATTCCTGCCCTACTGACTGTTCTGGGCAAAGGGAGAAGTTGGTTTGTGGTTCAGACGAAAACATTTACAGAAATGATTGCGAAATGAAAATGCTTAACTGCGGGTAAGTTTGCATCGATAGCCATAACAGTTTACTGTTGGACTAGAGGCGTCTCCCAATGGGAATGCCCACAATTACACAGCTGGGTGAGAATAGACAGTTGCACAATAGGATGCTACTGTCTATTCTCCGTTATATTCCCTTAGTCGCTTTGTACGACACCCGCGGGAAGAGAAGGGATGGTGACAAATTTATTCTGAGCTGCAGTCACCACACGCCAAGTTTGCAAAAGTAAGGATAATAAAGCTCTTAATAAAGGGGATCTTAATAATATGCTGTATCATCATCATCATCATCATCATCATCATCAACCCATTGCTAGAACACTACAGGGCACAAGTTTCTTTTCAGCATAAGAATGGTTAAGGCCGTCTACCAATCTGGCGAAGTGCGGATTAGTAGACTTCACACGCCATTGAGAACATTATGGCGAACTCACAGGCATGCAGGTTTACTCGCGATGTTTAACTTGACCGTTTAAAGCAAGTGATATTTAAACTAAATAAAATAATAAATAAATATACTACGACAATACATACATCGCCATCTAGCCCCAAAGTAAGCGTAGCCTATATTATGGGTACTGAGATAGCTGATGAATATTTTTTTATGAATATAATACACATAAATACTTTTAATATATATCTAGATTAACACCCAGACACTCAAAAGCATTCATGTTCATCACACAAACATTTTCCAGTTGTGGGAATCGAATCGCCACTCGGCCGTCTAAATTGTTTAAATTAAAATCGTACATAACTCCGAAAAGTCAATGTTGCGCGCTAGGGCTCGAACACGGTCTCCGTGAAAACCGATGCCTCACCCACTAGGCTCTCACCGCTCCGCTATGTGTTATATAATGTTTTGTAATACCTTTCAGAGCAAGCAACAGGAAGATAGTGAAGAAAGTTGATATGGAGAAGTGCAAGGGTAAGATGAGCAAGTGTTTGAAAGTGAAGTGCCCCTCCGAGACTGATCCTGTTTGCGGCACTGATGCTAACGTGTACCCCAACCCATGCCTGTTGAAGGTCGCTACTTGCCTGTAAGTAAACCTATAAGTATACCTCTCTGACGCAACGTGGAGCGCTGTGAATTTAATTAGAAACCGATTAGGGGTTATAACTACTGTACTTCCTAACTGGTTAGGCCACTACCATCTTAGATTGTTCATTGTATCATCACTTACCACCAGCAGTCTAGTACTAACCTGTAGTGGAATTTAAAAAGAAAGCAAAGAACGTACTGGCCACGTCTGCAAAGCGGCTAGTCGCTGTAACAAATGTATAGAAATATACCAAGAATAATGCTTTGTATATTTGTTTGGCAGCGGCGACTCATACATTAATTCACATCGCGCGACGAAATAAGTCCCGTAAACATAATAAGACGATGGTATAGCTGCGACAAATTTGATAAATATGTATTTGAAAAAACTATTTAGTCGTGCTGTGCCTGTCTTTCCCCGTAGCTGCTCTGACCGATTTTACAAATAAAAATTTGTCGAGATCGACGATTTGATTTTCCCCTGTTTTCTCATCCTAAGTTGATTCAACTATTTGTAGCATAAAGATTTTAAGAAGTAGTACGTCTGGGTTTCTATTTCTTTCTTTCATGTTTTTTCTTTTTCATATTTGTCTTGAGTCATTTGGGAAATTGCAGCCAAAATACTTGTTCATGGTTATAATGAATGCCACATTTATAATTGTGCTGCGTGGTATGGACAGGAGACAATTATCTCCCCGGGGGAAGGATATAAATTTATCTTCTCTCACAGCTTTATCAACTCTCAAAGCACAGCGGAAATAATATCCAAATAATATATGAGTAATAATAAAAGGGAGTGAAGTTCTCTTATTCCATTTTCCCGTGCTTCAGCACGTGGATACATTAATTTATGTCCCCTGCCTGTACTGGCCCTGCTGGTGTAATCACGTGCCGACAAAGACGTGCAAACTAAACAATTCGATATTGCGATAATTTCGAAATCGAAATGGAATCGAAATCGAATCGAAACGGTCCGGTACCATGCCGCGTAGAAACTGATTAAGCGTATGGCAGATAATTTAACCCATACCTCTATCAGATTTGCCCGCTATAATCTTAGACTGCATCATAATAAATAATAAATAAATAAATAAATAATTACTACGACAATACACACATCGCCATCTAGCCCCAAAGTAAGCGTAGCTTGTGTTATGGGTACTGATATAGATGATGAATATTTTTTATGAATATAATACACATAAATACTTATAATATACAGATAAACACCCAGACACTGAAAATAATTAATGTTCATCACACAAACATTTTCCAGTTGTGGGAATCGAACCCACGATCTTGGATTCAGAAAGCAGCGTCGCTGCCCACTGCGCCACTCGGCCGTCTATCATCACTTACCTACCACGGACCACCAGTTACCAGCCATCAAGTTCTAACTGAAATTATTATTCTTCGCATCCTGAAACTCACACGAGTTTGTCAATCACTTGTAATGGGATAAAAAAATTTAGGTACCTAAAACTAAAATTAAACTCAACATTCTCAATCAAGCATGTTTTCTTTTAAATGATTTACTGTGTTTAATTATATTTCCTTTAAATCAATTACCTACTCTAGAAATGAATTAATTTTAATGAATAATTAATTACGTTAATTATTGTGTTTTCAGTAAAGGAGTCCAGCTGGCCCACTTCGGTAATTGCACATTACTACCACGTATGGAAACAGATTGTTTGGACAACTGTGACAACGCTGTCGAACAACCTGTTTGTGGATCGGATGGCAACGTTTATAAGTAAGGCATTTTTAAATCTTTAAAATAACCCGGTCAGTATTTCTTCATCAATCAGTCACAATTTCGGGGCCAACCCTTTATTTCTAGCCCACCTTCACAATAACGACCAAACTCTGATTGAACTGTTACCAGCTTAAAAAAGACGATGAAGTCAGCCAGATGAAAGCAAAAACGTGACGAAATCAGATGCCTTGTCGATCTCCATTTTGAAGCGCGACCTGAGGCGATACGCACCTAACACATCCACTAAACACATCTTTGAGCTCTTCATTAAACCGACAAAATATGCTTTGGCCCACGGCTACAAGTTTTAACTTGTCACGACGTACCTCAGAGTTGTGCAACAGAGTGTCCAGTTGCGATGCCGTTCATTCTTTACTAGTCTAGTTTTACTTAAAACATTTCGAACTTATTCAATACCATTTGGTATATCTTATGCACAGCGGTAATAGTGGGCAAGGTTTCGGCTTCCCTTTCGTGGGGGACCGAGTTCTATCTCGGTACAACGTATGAACTGAAACTGGCTTTAAAGGAAATCGTGAGGTAACCAGCGTCTGAAGTCTACCCACTTGGCCAGCGCTTGGTGGACTACGGCCTAAAACCTTCTAATTCTCAGAGGAGACCCGTACCCTGTAGTTGGCAGGTGATGGGTTGACGATGAGGATAACTTACGTTCAGCAAACCTTCCCTTTTCTATAAGCTGGATGCGGCCTTAAAAAAAAAAAAAATATTTTATTTATTTATTTTCAACTTAAGACTAGAATTACAGGACTTATCCTAATGTCCTAGCGTAGATTCTGATATCAACATACATTATAAACTATATTTTACCTTTATGTATCCTCTCTTCGATAAAAGTTTTTTTTGTTTATCGCTGACCTTAAATTTCCGACATGGCTTACCCGAGTGACTAATAGTTTAGAACGAGACCGACGATTGCTGTATTTATGATATTTGTACTTTCTTACAGATCTGAATGTGAACTACGTAAGTTAACTTGCGGACAGCACGTGGTGTCTGTGGCAGCTGCTCACTGCAGAACAACCGCGCTCTGCCACGAAGATTGTCCAGATACACCAGCGTTTGTGTGCGGTTCAGATAACCGGTTTTATAAGAACGAGTGTATCATGAAGAAGGAGAACTGCGGGTACGTTGTAAATAAAGGTTACACGGTTCTTCGTTCTTTTCCACTAAACTTTTAGGTGGTAAAGGTTTCAATAACTAATGTTCTGATGATAGGAATTTTACGGCTGTTATGAGCGTCCACGGATGCTGGTTAAATTTACAAATAGCTGAGGTATCAGTGTATGCTGTAGATACTTATACGTAGCACGAAGTTGGTGAAGGAAAACATCGTGAGGAAACCGGCATGCCTGAGAGTCCTCCATAATGTTCTCGAAGGTGTGTGGAGTCAACCAATCCGAAATGGGCCAGTGCGGTTGACTAGGGCCTTAACTCCTTCTTATTGTAGGGTTTCTCTCTAGTGGGCCGGTTATGGCTTGATGTAATGATGAGGATGATTATAAATTCAAAAGCGTGGAGAGATAGAAAATCATGCTTTAGCTCTACAAAGGATAAAAAATATATTAATTCGAACGTTTGCTTGTGCCGCGGGTCCAAGCCCGCCGGTAGTCTCCACGCAGTCGAAGTAGGGAGAGGATATATGAAACTTAGTCTTTCCACTTTGCTCAAATGTAGATTGGTGGTCTTTGACTATCATTGCATGCTTGTTCTCAAAAGCGAGACCGAAGGCTTAACGTGGGTGATGGATAGGAACAATTAACTAGCAAATTCCTCATTTCCCTCGGTGGTACTAAGATCTATCTCAAATTGCATGGCAAACACCATTGTTAACCAAACCTGACCTAACAATTTTTGGCCAATCCCGGATTTCGAAGTTTCCTCTTACAAGTGAAGTGGCTTCTACGATCAGTCCAGAAATTAGATTTACCAGTTAAAGGTCTTTAAAATCGAAATAGCCTTATATACTCATCTACTCCGAGTTTTTTTCTTTTTTGGTCAAAATATAGTTTAATACGCAACCGAATACAGTACACAATCGTAAGAAACGAAACAGTTTATGTACGGATAGTGAAGTTTATGTAAGGATTGCGATTTTACCACTTAATACCATTTGCAGAAAGCACGTGTTCGTAGTACCACTGAAGCGGTGCCTGGCACGCTTCCAGTACTCCGGCTGTGCGCGAGTCTGCCCACCTGAATACGACCCAGTGTGCGGCACAGATGATAAGACTTACTCAAACAAATGCTTCTTGGAGATGGAAAACTGCCGTTCAAGGTACATTCAAACTTCATGTATGCTGCGAATACAATACGTGCAAATGTTAGTTTTGGTTATGTTTTTTCAGGAAAATACCTCCGGGTTTTTATTTTTTTATTAGGCATTTATTAATTTATTAGCTTTTTAAGAGAAACAAACAGTACTATTACACAAGAGTAATGCCGTATTTTTTATCACATAAACCAATGAAGTTAACACAACTTAGATCGCCTTAATCTGACTTCTATGTTCATATTTTCGCATGAAAAGTGCCTATCTGAATAAATAAATATTTGACTTTGCTTTGACTTTGGCTTTAAAATTATACAGATAATATAAAATATTTGGTCTATTTATAAAATATTTGGGTATCAAATATTCTTGGTAAAAATGTTTATTGTCTTCGGCTCTGTCGCAAACGTCGTTTCATCGGCTCTGCTCTGATTTCTTGTAGCTTTTCGTCTTGAACCGTTTATCGCATTATTCTGAGCTAGATAAATCACTATGTGTTATGTTCTTTTTTCAGGAGTCTTGTCCAACTGAAACATCTGGGCACGTGCACAGAACCTATCGCCGAGGAACCGAAAAATTATCTTTACCGATAGACTAAGAATATATACGTCTAGTTTTAAATAATTAAAGTCATATCAACGTATTTCGCTTTCACATATCGATGCATTTTGGACATAGAGTCCTATAAATTAGTGCCAACATTAAGTAAAATATAGGCTAACTTAATTGTAGAGACCAATACTAAAACGTCTTCCATTTTCGATTTATGTCATGTCAGTGACTTGTTTTTATTGTAAGTACAAATTCAAGATGGCATCGAGAATATGACGTCACATAATGGTGTCTCAATCGGATAATAAGAAAAGTGATATTAATAGATATGTGTGGAATTGAGTAGGTTGTTTGAAATAGTAAAATTGTCAATACTTTATTTATTTTCTACTTTTTAATGTATTAAGGGACTTCTAAATTTTAGAATAGGATCCATAAGAAGTCTTCGTTCGGGAACTTATGTCAAATGCGGCAACATAGCTGTGTTCCATAAGAACGTGCTAGCATATAGATCCCTCAGGACCTATGAGTGTTGCGAGATGTCTAGCTATAATCGGTGACAAACAGGAAAATCTTCGTGGCGTTTCATGACATACGGTATATGCTCTCTACGCAAGTTACGCTTGAATAAAAGAGCATTCTCAGATGTAGAGTTTGCAATGGTTACTTTATCGACTTCTGCAGATTAGATATAACAAATTAAGTTCAATGTTCGTTATATCAATACTAATATGTGAGACTGAAGCCTAGCTGTGAGAATGAGTGTCCTTCCTTTATCACGTTACTACACTTAAACTGTTCATACCGAGGTGTCTCGCACATTTTTATTGGAAAGGCAGTCTTCAAAAGAATACAAAAACGCACCACAAATATTGTTTTCTCGAGCTACTTTCTTAGCTGTTTTGAATAGTAAAAGTGGTAGAAATTAGCTTATTATAAATTATTTGACGATAAAAAATTCTTATTTCTGCATGAAATATAAATAAAATTTGGCGAAGTCGACGAAGCGAAACTCCGATTCCGATAAATATATAAATGGTGACGAAAAACACAATGATGTATCGAAAATGATGATTAAAATTAGTAATTAATTATTATAGTCCGCCCTTGCATTTATATTCACACTTTTATTTAACTTTAAATAAAATTGTTACTCTATAATTAGCGTTTAGATAGGTACCAACCTAAGTTTTGACTGCTTTATTTATTTCTATTTATTGTCTGAATAGTTAGGAACGTGTAAATAAAAGCTAGTGGTTTATTGCGCAATCTTTCATCTCACATTTCATTTTATATTATAGATCAGTGACAAATGAAAAAAATGTTTATAATGTAACTTGAACTAAGATGTGTGAAATTTACTTATAACCTTTCTTATACTTATTGTATATTTGCTATAATTTTAATTGATTATTATTCTTTATGAAAGCCACACCATCCACAGAATATATTTTTATTATGGATTAAGTAGCAATAATCATAACAATTATTATTGTAAACTTTACTTCAACATTAAGTAGAAGTCGGTGTAATACCGATCACGAAAATAAGAATTAACTAAAAAAACAGTTATTTTATAATCCAGTGGGTACAATTGTTATTAATCGTGTAACTAGTCCAATCTGAATTCGGATTCAACAATGCCGAGGGCGTTATTCTAACCCTCGCAAATCACCATGTTGCAACTTCAGATTAGACTACTTATTTTGTGTATCTGTTGGGTGGTATGATTGTGTTATACTATAATAGCAAATTATCAAGTAAGATATTCCAGTGGCGTTTCTCATAATATTATTAATAATAACAAAACTTGATGCGTAAATACATAATACTCCTTGTATACCTACGTGTTTTAACAAACTCTAAATAAATAAAATGAATATTAAAAACTTTTGTGTTTTATTTAAACAAATTCCTCTAAATAGATAGAATTCTGTAAGTAATTCCAATGTCAGTCCAGTCAAAAACAGATCTTTGTATTTTACAGATCTAAAATTAGACTTGTTTAAAAATAGACGTCCTAGGTAACAAAAATAGATCCAGAAGGAACAAAATACAGAGGTAACAAAAATAAAACAGGCAAATGCGAGTCAGACCAAAAACCGAAGGCTCCATACGCTATTGGTTGGTTAACTATACGTGTGATTCCAAAACACTATATTTGGCACCGACTTTGAGCTTGAGTAAATCAGAACGTGCTTAACAACGTCCAATTAAAAATAAGGATAAAAAGAAATAGCCATTAGGTCCGGTGTATAAATACTTTTCATTCATATTAATTCTACAAAAAACAACATGGCCTCTCGAGCAGTGGATAATGTTCAAATTGCGTTTTTTTCAATACATAACCTATCCACCAGTTCTATTGGGAATCCACAGGGCTGGAAGTATTCCGACATTTCATCAACCAACTGTCTAAATTTCTTCATGAAGTTCGAGAAGGTTGTCATGTTCAGGGCGTCGTTCCATTTTAGTATAGTGACTAAAAAATAATATATATATCACATACACTCCAATAAAAAAGACAATGTATCACATCCGAGGTTAGCATAGCTGAAATCGGAAATAAATAGTGTTGATAGAAGTTGGAGTTTAATTGCAATCATCTCCCATTACCGGCCAACTACAGGGCATGGGTCTCTTCTCAGAATAAAAAGAGTTAAGTCTGGCCAAATGCCGATTGGTAGGCTTCAGACATCTTTGAGAATCTTATGTAAAATTGTTCAGCATGCAGGTTTCTTCACTCCGATTAAATTAATAACGGTGCATGGTCAGTACATATTTAAAAGTTTAATTTATGTCCATAAGAAAAGAAGATGAACAAAATTATAAAAGAAAATGGATAACATAAATATTAGAAACAAAAATGAACTCCTTGTTCAGTTTACTAGGCTGCATAATATTGCTACTTCATTCAACGGAAATTGTAAAATCTTAGAGATGTCACTCAATAAGTTCAAAGTTTGTTTAAAACGTAAGCTTACAGAAAAGTCCGATTATATAGGATTACTTAAACGATAAAAAAGCTTGGGTATGAATTGCTATGGTGATAACATAAAGTCTTTTGTGGGCTCTTCTTAGACCAGGGGCGCACTTGGAATACTCGTAGCTTTAGGTTTAAGTTGGCGAACGTAATTATCACCGTCCCCTTACATTTATGTTATCATATACGTATGAACGCTTCATAAGTGCCTGTGACATGACCACATGAATAAAGAATATTTGAATTTGAATCTGTATTTGGTATGTGATAATGGAGTCGAAGTAATATGTTAAACCCTAATCGGTTTCTACGCGACGTTGTACTTCAATGCTAAACCGCTTTTTGCGGCACGTTTATTGTCGGCAGGATGGCCAGACCAGAAAAAATTCAGAAATCATGAATATTCCCTGCCGGAAATCGAACCCATGGAGGATATAAGCAAACAATATGTTCAGCATTATATTAGTAGATATCGATTTGAATCTTTGTTCAAGTCAACTTAGATTAACTACAGAAACGTTTAAATACAAACCGACAGTAGCAAAGAATGAGAATAACCATATCCAAGCCATTCCGTTGATACTTAGCTACTTTACCAAAAATCTTATTGTAATGTTACTGTATACGAGGCTAGGCTTGTAAAAGTTATATTCGAGAAATCCATCGCAAACAAACGAGTGATATAAGCGCTATGTGATAAGTTGATAACAGATTTCGTCACATTCAATAACCAAATTGTTATAATTATTACAGAATTTTGAAAACGTCTACTTCAGAATAAAATTTGTCATTGTAACAAACCATAAACCTTACCATAAACTGATGCACTAGTAGCACAGATTCATTTGTGTGTAGGTATGTCACGCAGAAATTATGAAAATAGGCTTTTCTCCAAATCTCGGATTCGGATTGACAAGATTCTTTAACATATAATATTTTTAAAGATATGACATTTTACAAGACTGTTTTTTTTTTTGTATACAAGGTTGTATCTCTTAGTAAAACTGTTGGCCCAATATACTCTAACTGTGCACTTGAAACACCCTTAAACAAACAGTACACAAAAATTAAAGACTGCCTTTAGCATCTGTGCAAAATAAATTCGGCCTAGACAGTTTCAATTTTGCAGAACTTACGGACTTCGCCCGAACTTATTATACTCAAATTGTAAACACAGTAAAACTATTATCTAAATCATAATTAATTACCAGCGATGGTAGAGGTGTTCTACAATATGTCATATTGCTTATTTATCATCGTCATCATCATTAGTATCTTCTTTTAAAATGCTTCTTCTAACAATGATTCTTCTTACATTTCATAATTTCCAGATGAACAGTTGGCCTGGGTCCCCGAACACTTACACCAACTTGAAGGAACATCGAGAAGTATTAGTATATCGGTCGAGCGCATCGCCACAGCTCCAGTATTTGTGTAATTGCGTAGATCGGCCGCGCCGTTGCCTGCGCGTCGAAACTCTCAATGAGTATACAAAGAAGTTGAGTTTAAAATTTTGTGCTTATATTAAATGGGGTAATTTTTTTTTGCAAACTCAGGGCCTTAAAGTGGAGAAAATAAGGAGTAGTTCTATAAAATGTAATTAAAATATGCTTCATTTTGAGCAATAAACAGTCTTAACTGACGATCATAAGAAGTCGCACCATTCGGTTTCTTTTATACAATTTTGGTACGGTACTCTAAAAAGAATAAACACCGAAGATACTTAATTATGTTGCTTTAAATCTTTTTGTAAGAAATTGCAAAGTCACAAGATAAATAAGTATGTAACAAGTAACTACATTTCATCACTCTATATAGTGTTAAGAAATAAGATTTTCAATCAGTAAAGAGTTAATATTCTAGATAGAGCAAGCTTGGATACTCGTCAACAAGATCACGTAACTGTCGATTGTACAAATAAATAAGAATACGTTTAATGGAGACTAAAAGTCAAAGAAATGGACACACTTATTGGCAATGGACTTTTACGTTATTCGGTATGTTTAATGTTTATTATAAGCAAGCTGACTCGCACGAATGTTATGGAAATAATGTAAAAATATAACAGTTTGTTTTCCTACTTGTTCCTACTAATCCCCGCAACACTAGCCTTTCACAGGCGAGTAGAAGATTTACCAGGGTGACTTTATTTCGTAAAACAACGGACAGAATGGAAAATGCGCGAATTATTTAATGGCTCCATTAAAATAAGGCAACAATTACTACAGCTTAAAGCATGTTTCCTAGTCTCAAGATCGCACAACCGTCGTTAATTAAAATATGCTTCATTTTGAGCAATAAACAGTCTTAACTGACGATCATAAGAAGTCGCACCATTCGGTTTCTTTTATACAATTTTGGTACGGTACTCTAAAAAGAATAAACACCGAAGATACTTAATTATGTTGCTTTGAATCTTTTTGTAAGAAATTGCAAAGTCACAAGATAAATAAGTATGTAACAAGTAACTACATTTCATCACTCTATATAGTGTTAAGAAATAAGATTTTCAATCAGTAAAGAGTTAATATTCTAGATAGAGCAAGCTTGGATACTCGTCAACAAGATCACGTAACTGTCGATTGTACAAATAAATAAGAATACGTTTAATGGAGACTAAAAGTCAAAGAAATGGACACACTTATTGGCAATGGACTTTTACGTTATTCGGTATGTTTAATGTTTATTATAAGCAAGCTGACTCGCACGAATGTTATGGAAATAATGTAAAAATATAACAGTATGTTTTCCTATTTGTTCCTACTAATCCCCGCAACACTAGCCTTTCACAGGCGAGTAGAAGATTTACCAGGGTGACTTTATTTCGTAAAACTACGGACAGAATGGAAAATGCGCGAATTATTTAATGGCTCCATTAAAATAAGGCAACAATTACTACAGCTTAAAGCATGTTTCCTAGTCTCAAGATCGCACAACCGTCGTTAATTAAAATATGCTTCATTTTGAGCAATAAACAGTCTTAACTGACGATCATAAGAAGTCGCACCATTCGGTTTCTTTTATACAATTTTGGTACGGTACTCTAAAAAGAATAAACACCGAAGATACTTAATTATGTTGCTTTGAATCTTTTTGTAAGAAATTGCAAAGTCACAAGATAAATAAGTATGTAACAAGTAACTACGTTTCATCACTCTATATAGTGTTAAGAAATAAGATTTTCAATCAGTAAAGAGTTAATATTCTAGATAGAGCAAGCTTGGATACTCGTCAACAAGATCACGTAACTGTCGATTGTACAAATAAATAAGAATACGTTTAATGGAGACTAAAAGTCAAAGAAATGGACACACTTATTGGCAATGGACTTTTACGTTATTCGGTATGTTTAATGTTTATTATAAGCAAGCTGACTCGCACGAATGTTATGGAAATAATGTAAAAATATAACAGTATGTTTTCCTATTTGTTCCTACTAATCCCCGCAACACTAGCCTTTCACAGGCGAGTAGAAGATTTACCAGGGTGACTTTATTTCGTAAAACTACGGACAGAATGGAAAATGCGCGTATTATTTAATGGCTCCATTAAAATAAGGCCACAATTACTACAGCTTAAAGCATGTTTCCTCAAGATCGCACAACCGTCGTTATTCGTATGATTTTCTACTTTATGCTATAGTAATACAGTTCTATTTTAGAATTAGTCAGTATATACTCGGGCAATTTTGCGTCCTGTCTGAACTGACCCTGAAGGGGTAAGACGAGGGTTGAGAATAGTTGAGAAGGTAATATGAGGTAAAATATTGTGTGGATAAAACAGCTTGTTAAAAATATTTAAGCTCTCTATACCCTGTCTCAATACTTTTGAGATAGGGGATTTTAAAAAGTCAGATATAACTTTAAATAATATAAACTAGGCAAACTGCCTATTTCGCACTATACAGACGAAGTGTTATTATGCGAAAAAAATTCTATTGTAGTTCACACTCATATTCAATATTGGTTCCTTTGTTTCAGCAACTATTTCAATTTTAGTTCAAGGTATAGACAATGGTTGGATATCTCCGATAGCGAAACACCTCCAATCTGAAGCTTCTCCAACTGGATACCCAATCTCCGATGAGTCTCTTAATTGGATTGTAAGTTCTATGAGTTTAGCCGCAATATTTGGTGTACCGGTGTACGCCTACATTGCTGATGCGTTTGGAAGACGAGTTGGGGTTATACTTCTAGCACTTCCACAAGCGGTGGGTCAATCTTTCACATTGCTTATTCTTAATATACGTAATTTATATTAAATAGAACCCACTTTTATTTATTTTTTAATTTTCAGATATCATGGATTATAAGACTGTCATATTCTTCCACGACAACTCTTATCATTGCCAGAGTTGTTTCGGGTCTAGCTTCTGGAGGTTGTTTCAACATTGTGCCCATGTATATTAAGGAAATAAGTCAAGACAATATTAGGGGAACTTTGGGAACGCTTCCAACTGTATTACAAACCTTAGGTGTATTTATAGTATACATCATCGGAGCTTATTTGGATTATTTTACAATGAACTGTATCATATTGATTTTACCAATTGTGACAATTCTATTAATGCTCAAAGCTCCTGAATCTCCTGCCTATCTAGTGAAACAAGGCAAAATGGATGTAAGTGGAAATATAATGCCTTTTCATTTAGTGAATAGGAAGGACATTTTTTAAGATCACCAGAAGTATCCTGTATCGTATCCGGTTTGTTCTGCATTTCAAACCAAGAATAAATCTAATTTTTTTTCAAATCACATCAAAATCATTACAAAAATGCATTAACCCGGATTTTGTCATGATTCTGTTCGTTGTTCTCTTTGTCTATCGATCAATTATAAATTACAAATATAATAACTTCAAATTTAAAATTTATGTTATGTCGATTAAACACAAAACTTTCATTTATTTTAGTTAAACACTGTACTGGTAAGAATATATTTTTTTTATTAAAAATTACAAATTTTGGGGGCTATCAAAGTGACTGCTAGAAATTTGATTGTATCCCTGAGTTTAGGTTAAAAAAGGGCTTTGCGAGTATCTTGAAATCGAGTAATATTTGTATATCAGTCATATCCTGAACGTAAACAACGAGTAGAGCTTACAGAGCTATAAGCGTGGCATTAAGTTGGAATAGTTAGGCGCGATTCCGCTCACAGCACTTTTCTATTGTCAGAACCTTAAAACACACTGTTTAACTTTTCGTTGTCCAAGTCACCATGGTTCTTACTAGTAGAGGCCAGAAATCGTTATAACAAGGAAAAAAATTGTCTGTGTCGATCTGAGTGGATCTTAGGATTAACACGCATTCAATTAATGAATAGCATTTTCAACAATTAAAAGTACTTAACCATTTTTTTAAGGAAGCCCTAAATGCAGTTGCACTCTTAAGAGGCCTTAACAAAAATGAAAAACACGTCCAAAATATTGTAGAAAAGATGAAAGAAGAAGAAGATTATTTTAGAACTTTGCCAAATATTTCATTAATTAATATATGTAAGTAATTGTTAAGGATTTCATCGAACTTTCTCAGTTGCCAAATGTGGCTGATGGTGCCGCGTTTTATCGGCCGAGGTCGGATCATATCGGTATATCGCAGGTTTGTCTGCTCTCTATCCCAAGGGAGAGGACTTACGAGAGAAAAGAAAGGTTAAAAGATTACATATCTGATTACAGCTCTTAACAGCTATAAACAAAGCTCTCCATTGCGCCCTATTGGTGAAGGGATAAATAAAGAATAGTGCAAATGCAAAAAAATTATGGAAGAATTAAAACTCATGTTTTTTTTACAGTGCGACGAAGATCCTGGCGCAGAGCGTTTGTACTCTCAATGTTTACTTTTACGTTCTTCGAGTTGAACGGTGCGCTCGTTATTGTGACATACGCTTCAACAATACTAAATTCTACAGGAGTAGAATTTAATATACGTCCGGAGTTACAGGCCATCAGTTTTCCCATTGTAATGACAATAGGTTATCTTGTGGTAGCTACATGCGTTGATCGAGTTGGTAGAAAGGTAATGTTAATAAAGTATTACGTAAAGATTAGTAAATAAACATCTTCAAGAATAACACAATATTATATTTTTCAGCCACTTCTAATTTTGGCGTATTTGGTCACCTCTTGTACTATGTTCTGTTTGGCAATAATAATGATATTACAAATGAACGGCGGTGGTTCGATTCCGGCTTGGCTTCCCGTGTTGATTATGATGCTTTGTGTATTCATGTTTAGTGGTGGAGTTATGCCATTATCCTATATTATCTTGACGGAGATGTTCAGTTTTCAGGTATCAATTGCCACACTTTTTTTATTTCGTTTGTATTAAAGTATTTTAGCTTTTATTTTCTTTTTATGTGTTCGAACAAGATTTTTTCGTTAATTTTTTAGAACCAAATGAAAACATAAGCTATTTTTAAATTTTACACCGGTTATAATAGTTATGAAGCATTAGGAAAAATGAGACGAATTTTCCTCTCTCTTCTGAGAATTTTGTAATAATGTAATGTAATAGGACGATGAAGTTTGTATAGACGACGACATAACGAGGGTATGAAAGAAAAACCTGGCTAAGTTTTATGATCTACTCCTTCCGATAAATCCTTCCAGCTTAAGTTTTAACTGACCAAATGTAGTTATCACCATCAATCACCTCACAATAATGAACCAAAAGACGTATGAACTCTTCATAGGCTTCATTCACCTAAATAATAAATTTGAATAAGATTTCTTTCAGATAGTGTACTAATAAACTAGAACTTATCTAATGTCTCCTTTCAGATCCGCGCTAAGCTCATGGGTTTAGTAGTAACCTACGCTTGGTTCTTAACTTTCTTGCTATACAACATTCATGCATTATTGACAAATAGTCTTGGAAAATATTCTGCGTTCTTGTTTTACGGCTTAATAAATCTTGCTGGGGCCATATTCGCGTTTGTGTTTCTGCCAGAAACGAAAGGGAAGACTGTTGAAGAAATTATGAAAATTATAGCGAAAAATAAACAGATCAAAACAGATGATAACGAAACTTGAAATAACATTTAACAGGAATTTATTAAAAAGAAACTACAGCAGTAGAAGAAAATTAAACGAGTTTTATTTACGCTTACTTTAATGAGTTCTTGAAATTAAATTCTAAGGTTCTTATTTAAGATTATGTGTTTTGCTTATATTCGTAATAGTAAAAGTAAGAGGCATAACTTTATAACTGAAAATAATTTATTATTTTTTAAACCATGTCGATTGGAATAACATTTTCCCTGCTATCAAAACTTTCATTGAGCTCCGTTTCATTTAGCACTCTGTCTATCCAGGGTCGATTTAAAGAGACCTGAAATCAAGTAACACTAAAAATTTGGACAAAAGGTGCCAGAAATAGGTCATCCCACAAGGTTTGATAAACTAAGAAATTTGTCAAAACAATTTAGCAATTGTGCCTTGTAAAGTTATCTTTCAACATGATACAATTATATATTCTACCACAGCTTTATTAACTCTCCGAGTATTGGCACACGTGTGGAATTAATATTCAAATAATAACGTGTAATATTAAACGTGGGGAAACTTCTCCTATTCCCTATTGCCGTGCTTTGACTGGTGGACACTGGACACGTGAACTTTTTCTCATGTCAGGGAATATAATCGGAGCACAGAATAAAGAACATACATAACCCTCATTCAGTTATTATTGCATGTATTGCATTGTGTTCCAAACAGTGCCCCACACACGCGCACGTTTCACCACACACCCGCCTAATGTTGCTAGCTCTCAATTTTTCCCATTTTCCCCATTTAATGGTAAACATTGCAGGTACAATAATTATTGTCAACTGCTAAATGAAGTGAAGTAACTAACCGCCTGTTCGAGAAACACTACCAAAATGGAGTGGTTTTTGATGCTTCAATACTATTTTGTGTACGCGGTTTCTGTATGTTCTCTGTGTGAATCGGGTGATTTCATTTCTTTCTCTTGCCTATTCTAGCCATGCTGAAAATGTTCTCTTGTTAGAGCAAAACGTGCGTAAAAAGAGCGCATTTCTAGAAATTTATAGACTTACACAAACTATGAATTACACCGTGCAGATTGACCTGGTTTTCGCGAATCAAGGCAAATAAATTAGCTTATTATTTTTTTATTGTAAATTAAAAAAAGAATAGTTACACACCTTCGCATAAACTCCTGGTTTAGATTTGTAAGCACATTCTTCTGTACCAGAAAACAATGCTATACCGTACAGCGTTCCGGCCCGATTCATACCGTCGAAGTAGACTGCTGGATCTCCTGTATCTCCCTAAACAATGCCATCATTTAAAAATGTAATAAGATTGTGTTGCCAAATCTGTTGGACACAAATCTCTCAACTAATTGGCAGCACCAAATATAGTGCTATCCTTTTTCATAGGAAATATTGTGAATAGGACAGCACTTCTTATATAACAGTCATGTATTTTCGTTTAGGAGATTTTCGTGCAACAGAATTTGCAGTTATAGCGATAGTTGTATGTAAACTTAAATATAACAAAGGGAGAATTTAGTTCGCACAATTTACCCAATACTGATTACTATTAGGGCAGTGTGCAGCGATACAGCTTTCTGAGTCCAAGGCTGTGGGTTCGATTCCCACAACTGTTTTTTTTGTGTCTGGGTGTTTCTCTCTCTGTACATTATAAGCTTATTTTGGCGCTAGATGGCGATGTGTGTAATTTAAAAAAAAATGATAAAAAAAAAATCATATTATATTCAACTAACTGTTGCCCACGTTCTGCATCCGCGTTTATTACGGTTTTTTTTTTACAAAAACCGTAGAAACCGTTTGTTTTCCTGGCATAAAAAGTTACTCCCCGACCTTTCAACTTACTCTATGCCTAAAATCAAAACGTTCGGTTACTCACTTACAGCATAAAGTAAGAACAAACAAACACTCTTTCGCTTTAATTAACGGTAAAATTATGAATCATAATTTAAATTATATTTTTGCAAAATAGGATGAATGTCACCTGAAATGTTCTTAAAACGTTTATTCCAAAATGATCATATTTTTTATATCGTTTTTTGGTAAACATTAGTAAACCCTTTTTAATACTTACCGCACACAAAGCAACACCTTTGACGGTGCTTCGCAAACACATATGATCGTGCTGTATATGATAGTCATTCCCATACTCCACTCTACATTGGGATTTGGGAACGGCTCTCACGATCATCCGACGCAGTTCTTGATTAACACCATCTCGAATTTGACCAGTTGCCTGAAAGTTTAATATAATTACTAGTATGGTAACTATAGTTGTTAGATAATTGTTGATCATTTTCTGACATAGATTGTCGGTATCAGTCCAGTTAGTGTGAAATTGCTAAAGTTTTAGGGGCACATAAATTACTTCTAACATACCATGGAATAATCAAATATGGAATCAATACCCGTCAAAACACGTCAATATCGCTAAAGGAAACCTTTATTTTCAATAATATAGATAGGTTTGTCATGCGATTTTTAAAATAGAGCGGTTACTTGTCCTAAAACCAATACCAATCACTATTCAACTTAGCGATGAAAATTGGTTATGCCTACCCTCGGAGAGCACGTTAAGCCATCTGTTCCGGTTATTATAACTAACATAGTCATGTGATTTGCATCGTAAAAGTCCTAAAGTTACCTCCCAATTGACAGTTTATTGGCGCAGTGGGCAGTGACCCTGCTTTTTGAGTCCGAGGGTTCGAATCCAACAACTGGAAAATGTTTTGTGTGATGCACATGAATGTCTTTCAGTGTCGGGGTATTTAAACGATATTGTAAGTATTTATGTGCATTCTTTATAACAATATCCATCAGTTATTTTAGTACCCATAATACAAGCTACGCTTACTTTGGGGCTAGATGGCGATGTGAGTATTGTCACAATATATTTATTTATTTATTGATCTACCAAAGACATCACATGGCATACACCCAGCAGTGGGACTATTATATCCCACAGCTGACTGTGGGTGATGATGGTGATGAAACAACATACGAAAAAGATTAAATTTGAGATAAGATATAGTACAAACTGAGGCACATCTTGTCACTCTACGTCTATGTAATATCCACTTCATGACGTAGATATGCCTAGCGATAGAGGGATTTTGTTACAATGGTACCATACTACCCTCATATTTTTGTATACTTTTAACGGATGCAATTGCAATGTCAGCAAACCTTATCATGTAATTTAACTAGCTTAAGTTTTCAAGTGAATTCTGTTCTTATGAAAACAATAAATTTCTTAAACCGCAAGTATGCATAGTAAAAATATGGATACGTAATAATTTTCAAAATGCTAGTTAAATCTTACCACTGAGCCATAGCCGGTGACTATCACCTCTCCAAACAGTGGTGGGAAGTCTGCGTTGTTTAATGCTAGCGACACTGCTTGAACGCGGCTGGATGGTAATATTTGGATATTCACCTAGATAATGTATTAAGTTATCGAGTTTACATTGTTAGTTAAAATAACTTTTTGTTAGATACAAAGTTAGGAAATCTTTCAATAGTGTAGTAAAAAAAACTAGTTCATACTAGTTATGAACTACACTACATATTATGCTGGTAAATGAGGATGCAGTCAGTACGCGGCTGGATGGTAATATTTGGATATTCACCTAGATAATGTATTAAGTTATCGAGTTTACATTGTTAGTTAAAATAACTTTTTATTAGATACAAAGTTAGGAAATCTTTCAATAGTGTAGTAAAAAAAACTAGTTCATACTAGTTATGAACTATTTTTTTTACTGCACTACATATTATGCTGGTAAATGAGGATGCAGTCTAAGTTATATTAAACCCACCCATAATCGGTTTCTACACGACATCTTACCGGAACGCTAAATCGCTTAGCGGTACTTCTTTCTTGGTAGAGAGGTAACTAGCCACGGCCGTAGTACTCCACCAGACAGTAAAAGTTCAGAAATCATTATTTCCCAAATTGCATCTAAATGGGGTCGGGACCTCCCACATATATCCACAGCGCTCATCGCTGCACCAGGGAGGTCGTCGTAAAGGTATTTTGAATAAACTATTCAACTGCGGATTACTTGGAAGTTAATATTTGTCATACAGTCAGTTTTAGTAACTGTATTTGGAATTTGCCGTTGTCTATCCCCTTTTCTCTCCACTATTATATTGGATGAAGCAGGTGACATATTGGGGAATTCCATGATATAACATGAACATACCATGATATACAAACTCCACGCAAAAACGAGTACAGAATATTAAGCTTAATATTCATAGTATAAGCCCGCTGAACCACATCAGAGCAGCTACGAGGACCAATGCTCGAACTCTCGCTTTTGATGGAAGAGGCTTGTGTCCACCCAAAAGTTGATGATGATGACTAGTATAAGTAGTAGTAGTAGTAGTATACTAGTATAACGGTCAGTGTAAGAAGTTTACCTTAATTAAAGCAAGATTATGCTCAGGATAATACTGATCCGTTCTGTAGCCGGGATGACGCTGGATATCAATTACTGACAGGATCCGCCCACCGAAGTCTCGGAATACAGAACCCATTCGAACTGTCACTTCCTCTTTCGATACGCTGCAAAAGGCACTCTTTTAAAACTTAAATTCATGTGATTAAAAATAACTCAGTGTCCACTATAAGATGATTGTAATCTCCTAACCTAATCTATCACTATCCCTAATCGATTTCAACGCTACGTTATGACGTGCCGCCATGTTTAGCGTTCTAATATTCTAGAAGGCTAAATATGGCGGCACGTCTTCGTTGGCATGGTGATAACTAGCCTCGACCGAAGCAAGCGAAACCTCCCACTAGAACAGATAACAGATGATTCTGAAATTATAAAGTCGCAATACGGACTTCATTATTTCTGCCTGCCGGAGATCGAACCGAGAAACTGAGTGCAATAAAAATAATATAATGATTGTTAACTTACTAGTCAAAACACTGTGCTGCCGTCAATATCCATTGTTGACCAACAATAGCACCCCCGCACCAATGCTTTCCATGCAACCTAAACAGACATTAGCAAATTTAATACCTAGTGTCTTCAGTGGCGTGCACTTCATACATGCGCAAAAGCACTGCATACCCAAATTAGTTTAAATTACTCGTATTAGAGGGGAATTTTTCTATTTTGTGCCATGTACCTGCCTTAGGGGAATTTTTCTATTTTTGCATACCCTGGTCGAAAACCCTGTGCACGCCACTGATTGTCTTTATGTAAGTATACAATTCTACCTAAACCAAAACCAGTGACCACCCCTTTTTATGTGAAAAAGGGGTGGTCACTTGAAAGTCCCACTCAAATCCTGTCCGGCCAGCTTAATGTCACGTCGTTATCGGTAGGGCGTCTAACAAAGCCAACAAGAGGTGCCATGCCATGCCACGGTGGTTTTTAGTTTGGGTATACCCCCTTTAGAGGGGAAAGCCCAACATAACCTCCGTCCTGCTCTAGGGTCGGAGGTAGCAATAAAGCTTTTCAATCACGCCAAAAAAAAATGTTGGTTGGCAATGGCCGAAGCCTCCCCGACGAATGACGAAATGAACATTGGTAATGGCATACAGCTATAGATGTGTACCTTATGGAAACTGTATATGGGTAGTCTTCCAAACAGACAAGCCCTGATTCCGTTGTCAAGCGTTTTCTTCTTACGTGTGTGAGGTCCTCCTCCATTTTAGGTGGGAACTCGCATTCTAATTCTGCTTTCCGAGTTGTAGACGCTAAAATTTGGGGTATAATAACAATAATGTTTAGGTATAATAATTATAATGATATTCTTTATCTTGGCAACTAAAACCCAATTTCCAGTTACACACACTGCTTAGCTTAACATAATCTATCTATACTTAGGTATGATAAGACTGTAACTGGATAATTTCTGTACATTTAATATATTTAAATAAAAATTGACCGGAGGATGCTCTATAATCGATACTGAGTCCAAAACAGACATTCCGGGTCAACATATAGGATACTTTTTATCCCGATAAACTATAAGTTTCCCCCGGGAAATAAATATAGTTCCGTTTAATTTGAGCTGATTTTAATAATTATTTTTTTCATTAAAAGTGTAAACTATTAACCATGTATTGTCTAATTTTAATAAATATCTGATAGATATTGTCGGAGATAAAGGACCTAACTCTTCACAGATAACAAGTCGCAACCATATGGGACAACAATCGAATGCATGCGTACCATCCTACTAATATTGTAAATGCGAAAGTTTATGAGGATGAATGTTTGGGTGGATGGATGATTATTCAGTTATAATCATTGCATTCACTCATTTGTAGTAAAAATATAACCCTTTTGGAAGTCAGGAAATAAACCATAGCACTCAGTACTAAACGAACCACATTCATAATTTCAACACGAGTAACAAATAAGTCTGAGACAACATACGACGATTTTTTAAAGTTAACTCATACGCGGACGAAGTCGCGAGGGTCCGCTATTTAATTTTAATATACTAATCAGACTAAAAACTAATTTAGGAATTACTTAAAATACTCGACATTTAGAAACAGAATGCTTTTAATTTTGATTTATTTTTTGAACATCGCCGACACATTCATGTGTGCAAGGGAAAAGTTACAACGCAATACATAGATCTTACTAAAACTCTAAGTACACTTACCGCTGTAAACATTAGGCCCAAAATAGCTAATAATTGAAATAAAAATAATATAATTCCAGATACCCATTACTAAATTATCTGTACATTTTAAGAATCCAAATTAGCCGTCAATAATTTTAAAACTGATCAACTCGGTATATGCTCACTGTTAATTCTATGACTAGCTCATAATCAATTTGAAAACAGCACGTTTAACCTAAAAGTTTAACAAACATACCTGTATTGTTCTAAATTCAAAGGCTAATCGAAAATGGAAAACCATCACATTTCCAATACAAACAAAAAACAATATTACATAATAACCGTTTAAACGAATTTAAGAAGAAAAATGTGATCTAAAATAAGACATGTAAAAAATGTAATGGGTGTTTAAAAAGTGACATTTTTATTTATTTCATAAAATATTATTTATAAGTTATCTGCTTAAAATAGTTTACATTAACTGAAAACTAGACACAAAAATAGTAAATTTCCTTGCATATTCTTTGGATAGCCTACCAAATTCAAGATATAGGTAAAAATTGCCAGCTAGTAATTTTCCACAAAATCCAAAACATCATCCTTCAATCTTGTTTTTTTTTTATTTCAGCCATCTATTGTAATCTTTTACGACCATCCACCACCTTATCTTTTCATTCTTTCACAAAAAAAATTTAATGGCTTCAGCTTATAATCTGAATCATTTTATTTGTCTTAGTTTACACCGTATTTAACACCTGTCGATAACATTTCCCGATTCATAACACTGCGTTAATTTGACCAAGATCTATGAAATGCTCTTAATTTCCATAACATTATTGTTATTGTGATATTTTGTTCAGTTCAAATTATTTTTTATTATTTTTTTACGAAACACACAAAATTATGAATACGATAAATTTAAATAATATTGTTATTATTTTTATGTATTTCCATCTAGCAAATACCAAAAATTATGAAAATTATGATGAAATACCAGAAGCATATTATGAAAGAAGCGGATCAGTAGATTCAGAAAGCAATGAAGTGTATAACGTTAGTATAAAAGAAAGACCAATTAGAGAGAGGAATACAGAACTAAAAAGCAATTTTTTTAATGGTAATATATAATGTAATCTTATTATTATATAACTAAAATTAAACTTACAATTTTACTTGTAAAAATGAATAAAATGTTACTATACTTTACGTGTGAATGTAAAAATAATGGGAGAGATTTTAACCCCAGACGAAGTTGCAAGAAAGCTAGTCGTCTATGATATATAGCTACTTGAAGGTAGGAACACGAGTAAATTATATCAGATGAAATAGTAAAAAGACTTGTGGGTAGTTAGACTACTTAACAAGAATATTATAAAGACTCTAAACATACCTATACTTCATTTCATGTAGACTTTTTAATTTCAGGTATCAAAACGATTGATAAATCTCCCAGTCTTTACGCTAACTCTAAACAATCCAGCACTTCTAGGCTCAAGGACAATCGAAAGTGCACGCAGACACATGTTTCTGATTATCCTTATTCGGTCTCTATCTTGAAAAAAGGTGCTCATTATGTTTCCGGTGCTTTAATACATAAAGAATGGATTATCACTGTTGCTGAGGAATTTTATAAGTGAATAGTTTTGAATTATATTTTTATTATTGTAAATTAATAGTAAGCGGTGATAGCTTAGTTGTTAGGAGTTTGAATTCCGGCTCGCAAGTCTAACTTTACTAGGTGACGTGCGTTTTAAGCAATTAAGTATCCCTGGCCTGTATACCTGATTTTAATTGATCCATTTTCCCGCACTTGCTCAGCCTGGCAAGGCCTTCTAATTCTGTTGGGAGACCCGTGTCCTGTTATGTCAACAAACAAACGTCATCCGATTTGGTCCCAGTTTTATTTAAATCCCGAGAATATAAAAAGTTCCTCCTTTAATTTATTCTGGGATTCGAAATTATAAAATGGTTAAGTTTTATTTGAAGTTATGATGTACTTAGAAGTTTTAATTATTTTTATAAATACGCGTATTGTTGCAGCATAAGAGAAACTATCAAGTTATTTCGGGCTCGACTAGGATCGGTGAACTGCAAGAAAGGTGGTGCTCTAGTCCCTTTGAAAAAAATTGAAATTCATCCATCATATGTCTATAACCAGCCTGGTTTTGACTTAGCTATGCTTAGAATTGGACAAGTTTTACAATGTTCAAACTATATAAGACCGATAACTTTATCAATAGTCAAAGGGCCGATTGCTAATGCAAAATTTTTGTCGACGTATTGGCCGAGATTAATGGTAAGTAAAAAACTAAGACTTTTACGAACCAGTGAACTATTCGGTCCGGTTATGCCTCTTAAGGTCATGTAAGTCTCTTAATATTTTAGGTCAATGGAAAAGTCTTGCCCCAAACTGCAAAAGAGCGCATGAAACCGCATAGCATGCGAGTATCAACCCAGAAGTTGATACCTTGGGACAAGTGCTACGATATTATACAAACGTATAATTTAACGTTAGACTCGTCAAGCCTATGTTTGGAGCCCATAATGTCTCATCACAGCCCGTGCATGGTAAGTACAATATATTCTATTAATTATCTTTGTTATTAATATACAACGTGTAAATGAAAACCGAAATAATAATTCAGAGGCTTTAGAGGTACTTAATTTACTGTCTCTGAGACTTATCTATGAAACCGAAACGCTAACGCTAATAGTTTTTGTGCAAACCACTGCCATAGTTTTAAATGAAAGAAATCAGATACAACCCTAACATCACATGCAAAATTAAAATCATGTGACTCCTGTCACTTTATTAGGTAAGCGGCGCGTAGCGTAGGTACTATGCTCTTGTCGGTCTTTTAACTTCAATAGGGTTGTCATAAGTAATGGTTTTGAATCACTTTGTATGGAAAGTAAATAGGGATGCTTCTTTTGTTTTAATATTTTTACAGGGTGATTCCCTATGAAATATACTTATGCACCCTACAAAAGTATTTTGTTATTCCGTTACACGTTGTTAATAAAGCTGGGTCTCGCGGTATTACCCGCGATGAAAAAGTCCAAACAAGAATTTTTCAGTCCAATTACGTGAATTGACATATTCCCTTGTCAAACGTTATAAGCTGTGGCCAATCGACATGAAATTCAGTTTTTCACAAATAGCGTGGCAACCAGGGAATATTGCAGAATTAAAGTAGCGTATGTGTTAATCCAGGGCATAGTCTATCTGTATTACACATTTCAGACAAATCCGTTGAATAGTTTTTATGTAAAAGAGTAACAAACATCCATGCTTCACTAAATCCATACATCATAACATACTTTTACGTTTATAATAGAAGTAGGATTATTAATAAACTTTTTTTTTCTTACTCGTTAAATTCCAGTTACTGGTGAGCCGAGCTTAATTAACATTTTCTATGATGATTTTTGTAGCCTGATGTTGGAGCTCCTGTAATCGCTGATGATGGTCTTTGGGGCATCACTTCCGGTTGGATATCAGATGACTGTGCGACATATCCCAGTCCGACTATTTTTACTAGAATTTCCTTAGAACCTACGACATCTTGGTTAGATACATTACTAGATGAGGATACAAAATAAACTATGTTGCTGATATTTGCTTCTTAGTGAAAAAGGAGATGTAAAAAATTTACTTCAACGAAAAGGGCTCGTCTTCCCTTTGTTTTTTATACAATATATTTTTATACCTGTTTTATATTGTAAATAAAATGAAATATTTTTATCAAGCTTTTAATATATGGCTATAATTTTTCTTCGGTAAGTAAATGACCTAAATCCCCTACATTATTATAAATGCGAAAGTGTGTTTGTTTGTTTGCTTATCCTTCACTCAGCCAATAAACTTGATTTTAATCATAGAGTTAGTTGAATGTACGGAGAGTAACATAGGCTAACGGTAAACGGTTCCCACGGGATTTGTAAAAAAAAAATATACGCGGATGAATTATGATAATATCATAATATTATTATCACCATTATGAAAACAAGAGTAGTCACGTGGATTATTGGAAGCAAATACCCAAAGCATACCGTAAGCACTTTATCATTTAGAATACTATGTACGTAGTGTACCTATACATTTCTTAGGGGACTTAGGAAAGGATAGCCGGAAACAAAAAAATAATTTTAAAAATGGAAGATGAAAGAGAATTAGGAAAACACGACGCATGCATAAATGCATTTGGTGACGAAGTAGTGACATGAAAAATTGGGTCCCTAACTACCAATATTACATACGATTCTAAAGTCTACGGGAGTAAAATCACATACTAACAATACTTTTAAGTACTAAAAATAAGAACATGTAAAAAATATATTCATTACATCAGTCATCAAAAATATAGAAAGAACGAATGACCTTTCAAATATTATCTTATCATTAAAGTAAGAAAATATTTAGCAAGCAAAGCTAATGCAGACTAAATAAAAATTGTAACAAACATTACACACAGCGGGTAAAGGTTTAAAGACTCCTAATATTGATGGTCTTATTATTAGTTTCTAGCTGGACACTGCGACCAAATCAAAACTAACTGTAAACAATATCAATTTCTTATAAATGAGAGAGTTGGCCGGTAATGGGTTGATGTGATGATTATGATGATGATACATCCTCTCACAGAATTAAGAACACACAGAATCCTCATTCAGCCATTATTGTATGCCCTGCATTGTGTCACAAACTTTTTCTCATTTTTCTATTTAATGGTAAACGTTAAGAACATTAGAGGTAAAATAGTTACTTTCAACTGCTAAATGGTATGAAGGTATCGCGGATAAACTGGCCATCTGATATAATGTCATTACCGGGCTCATAAACATCTGCAGCACCTAGAGCTACTTATCTGAGCTGTTTAGCCTCAATCAACCCCAAATAATAGGGAACGCTGTGGATAGAAGATATAAACAAATAATTATACTACGACACTACACACCTCGCCATCTAGCCCCAAAGTAAGCGTAGTTAGTGTTATGGGTACTATGATCACTGATTAATAATTTTATGAATAATATACATAAATATGTACTTATAATATATAGATAAACACTGAAAAACATTCATGTTCATCACACAAACATTGTCCAGTTGTGGGAATCGAACCCATGGCCTTGGACTCAGAAAGCAGGGTCGCTGCCCAATGTGCCAACCGGTCGTCAAATATTTCAACCATATTTTATAATCTGATTCTATGGAAAAAAAATACCTATCGAATTTCTGTAAAAATCAAGGTTTCGCGCGGGGTGGTAACTTTAGGAGCCGGTTCGATAATTTCCCAAGTTTTGTAGTTAGCTGATATACCTTGTTAAATATAATAACAAGCTTCAAGGTTACTTTGAATATATGAAACTTTTCCAATGTATAAGGTTCTCTTATATTAAAACGTCAGTTTTAAATAAATATCTTAAAACAATAAATTATCTTGGATTAAAATATTATGTGCTGTTTTCACAAGACACACAATAATTCATGTAAATAGTCTATTCTTAAAACAAAGGTACTCGAAGTTTTATAAGAGTGAAACTAATTACTTTACTTTACTTTTCTTAATCATATTCAAATGCATCACAACAACAGAAAAACAGTATAAATCAATTGATCCCAATAATAATATTCTCATGTGATGAACGTAATTTGGCATTATACTGGTTAGATTTTGTCTTTAGTGGTTAATTTTATTATAAATTAAATAAAACATACTATATATTCACAAAAACTTAGAGCAACTATTTAGCTATTTTGTAATTAAGTATACTAGTTACATTTAAAAAAGTGCGCTGAAAAGACTCACTGAATATTGAAGGAGAGAAAACTTTACAAAATATTTTACCTAATTGCAGATGATTTTAGGGACAAATGTTTTCAAGAATAGTGATAGTTTTCAGTGGGCCTCAACTGAACACAAATAGTAAAATACCCATTATAATCACTCTGTATACAAAACAATATGAAAGCCGATAAAATTATAAATACCTGGTTGTGCGATGTCAGACGCAAGTTGAAAATAAAACGTAAAGTGTGACATCGGGAGCCAATTCCCGTAAAGTAATAAACATTTATGTATTGTTGTTTATAAAAAAGTTTTGAATCCTAGGAAGTGAAATAGTTTGAATAAAAAAGAAAACTGGTCTTTAATTAAGTTACAATGCAGAAAGAATACAAAAAGGGGCACACATACTTGCAGTGGACATTTGCAATATTATGTAAGTAATATAATATTTTTTTAATTATACACTGGCGATAGAAGAGCTACGCTTGGAGCATCTCTGCGTGATCGATTCAGTAATGAGGGGATTCGTAGAAGAACCAGAGTTACCGACATAGCTCAACAAGTCAAGAAGAATGGGTAGAGGACATAACTCGGGGCTCGAATGCATGGAGTCACAAGATTCTAGAGTGACTAAAAAGCCGCGTTTTGTGCCTACCCTGACTAGGTAGACCGACAATGGCATGTAATTCGCACGGTTACGATCGTTGTAGTAATGCTTGAAAATTACCAGCACCAACATATAACATATAACATAGAGATGAATATTTTTTAAACCATTTTAAGCTTTTTAACGTTACCTTTTATTCATATTTCAGCTAATTTAACACTCCTCACGTACGGTCTCGAGTGTGGTTGGATCTCCCCTACGACCAAGATCCTCCAATCTGAAGCTTCTCCTACTGGTTACCCTTTATCAGACAATATGGTGTCTTGGATAGCTAGTGCAATGAGCATGTCAGCAATATTTGGAGTATCACTATATTCATATATTGCTGATGCATTTGGGAGAAGAATTGGTATCATCCTCATAGCGGTCCCAGAAGCGGTGAATATAATTTGATTTAAAAAAACAGTTTAGTTAAATGCACAGGTTCAGTCTCATTGCCAAAGAATGTTAATTTATATTATAATAGTCGTTCTGACTATTATATATATCATACATATATATATATATATAAAAGCGAAAAAAACCTGGGCTTGATTCTAAACTGACGTAGTTCTTATAGAAAATAAATATTCGGCTTATTTCTGTTTTCAGATTTCATGGATAATTAAACTATCATATTCTTCTACCACAACGCTCATAATGGCAAGATTTTTTGCTGGTTTAGCAGCTGGAGGCTGTTTTAATATTGTACCAATGTACGTTAAGGAAATTAGTCAAGATGACATGAGAGGGGTACTGGGTACCATGCCCATGCTTTTACAAACAGTGGGTTTACTAATAATGTACATAATTGGAGCATATTTGAGCTATTTTACTGTAATTTCGATTGTGCTGGGTTTCTCAATTTTTACAACCGTACTACTGCTCAAGGCTCCTGAATCTCCAGCTTTCTTGGTTAGAAGAGAAAAAATTAAGGTAGGTAACGATTGAAAATATTTAGTGAGCTTGAATAATTTGCTTAAAAAAGAACTTGGGAGATTTGTGCTAAACAATCAATTTTAAAGACAGCCTTCACCGTGCCCGCAATTGATCCCTATTATTTTACTGGTTAACTGATTAATACTGTGTAGATATATTTTTTTAATTTCACCGATACCTTATTTGATTTTTTACATTTTAACGTATTTTAATAATCAAATTAAATTAATTATTGATTAGGAAGTACCGAGATTAAAAAAAATCAAAGACAATCGATTTGTTCCTAGTGAGGGATTTAAGAAAGAAAATACCATGATGTTAACTTACAGGAAGCAATTGAAACAGTTGCATTCTTGAGAGGTCTAGAAAAAGAGGACAAAATTGTAAGAAGTATAGTAGAAGGTATGCAGAAAGAAGAAGAGCATTTTAAGACTCTACCTAACCTCAGCATCCTTGGCATAAGTAAGTTAAATATTATAATCTTTTCGGAAATTGTAAGTCAACACCTCCGGACAATACTTTTATATCAAAGCTAAGCGTATAGAGTGTATTTTTGTATGAAAGTGAAATGCAATGTACAAAATGTATATTAATTACACCATACATAGAAAATCTACATAATAATTTTTATTTTTTCAGTAAAAGAAAAGTCATGGCGTCGTGGTATTACACTTATTATGTTCAGCTTTATGTTCCACGGCTTGAATGGCTCCTATGCCATTATGACCTACGCATCAACTATCTTGAATTCAACGGGAGTGAAGTTTGACATAAGCCCAGAAATCCAGACCCTTAGTTTCCCAATTGTTATTATCATTAGTACTTTATCACTTGCAGCGTGCGTTGAAAGATTCGGAAGAAAGGTAATCTTATATATATATTTCTTGTGTGCGTGTGTATTTCACCGAACTCCTCCTAGACGGATGGACCGATTTGAATGAATTTTTTGCTATACGCTTGGGTGGCACCCTGGATGGTTTAGATTCACAAATTAGCCCGACAGATGGCGCTGGGGTCCGCTAGTCTTACATATATATTTCTTGTGTGCGTGTGTATGTCACCGAACTCCTCCTAGACGGCTGGACCGATTTGAATGAATTTTTTGGTATACGCTTGGATGGCACCCTGGATGGTTTAGATTCACAAATTAGCCCGACAGATGGCGCTGGGGTCCGCTAGTAACTTATTAAATAAGAGAAACTGTCGCAATTGGTTTAACTTCTCCACACAACAAAGCTAACTGCATTTTTGGCAAATAATATATTACGATTGCTGAAATAATACATTTTTACGGTTTTCTTACCTCTTATTGAATAAAAAAAAATACCAATCGAACTGTAACACACACATAAAGTATACCTTTGTTGTATGTCCGTCCATCCGTTTCTTCTCCGTTCTTCTCTCCTCCGTTCATGTCTCAGAAACGGCTTGAGGTACTATAACAATTTTCACAGAATTTCTTATAGATAGAGTTATTTACAAAATGAAATTCTCTGAAAATGTAATGTGTATGTTAAATTTGATAGATAAACCTATAGAAGTTTATCCATCAATTTTAAAGGATTGTCTATTACAGCCAAATTATTTAATGTAATTAATTATGAGTACGTTTGAGCTATTTAGACTCGCAGTTGCTCAGTTTGTTTTAATTATTACCGGTTTAATGTTATAAAATATAGCATGCAATTTTATCTACATCATCATTAGCAATATACCCACTACAAGCAGGTTCCTTTTTCATATTAAGAGCCCCTAGTTTATACGCTGGCCAAGTTTGGTTTTTTCACGATGTTTTCCGTCACGTAAAAGGGATTAATAGTTACGTGTCGAGGATCAAACGCCGTTCCCCCAAAGTGAGGCTGAAGCCTTAACCGCTAGGCTCTCATAGAATTATTACCTACATAATCAGCATTTTCTATTTTCAGCCACTTCTCATGGGTGCATATCTAGTATCTGCGTGCTCCATGTCAGCCATAGCAATAATGATGATTATGCAAGAGCGGGGCTTTATCGTGCCCGGTTGGCTTCCCGTTATAACTATGATGTTACCTGTAGCTATGTATGGAGGTGGGATATCACCTCTTCCTTACATCATTATGACGGAAATGTTTAACTTTCAGGTAAATCAATGTTACCATAACATATAGGAATAGGTGTCTAAGTAGTTTTCTATTACTAATATGGAATAGGTGTCAGTAGTTTAGTAATACTAATCTATAAAAGTGAAGCATTTAGTTTATAGTTTATCTATCATCATCATAGGGTTTGCCCATAATCACCACGCTGGGTAGATGGGTTGGTGATCGTAGTAGATGGTAGTAGTCGCACAGAGGACGCTGTTGCCCGTCCTCGGCATATTACCTTAGTCGCCTCGTACGTCAACCGCGGGAGGAGAAGAGCTAGTGACAACGGTATTCTGATCTGCCGTCACCACACTGCATAATAGGTTTAAATAAATATAAATATAATACTACAACGCACACATCGCCATGTAGCCCTAAAATAATATACATTATACATAAATACTTAGAATATACATATAAACACCCAGACACTGAAAAACATTCATGCTCAAAACAACAAAAAAATTCCAGTTGTGGGAATCGAACCCACGGCCTTGGACTCAGAAACAGGGTCGCTGCAAACTGCGCCAATCGGCCGTCAAAAATATAAATTTGAAAGTGCGTTTGTGTGTTAGTTTGTCAAGCCTTCTTTCAAGCAGCAATAGAGCATCGGATGTAGGTATAGCCAATAGCTGTTGAAAAATATAAAACTCCCAAGGGTAAAGGAACATTCGTATTATTACAACCAGTGTTATTCTTCCTTCACTTCCTAGCGAAGGAACCACAAGATTCACAGCGGTTAACACCGCGGGGAGCAGGTAGTTAATTATAAAACCGAAAGTGTACAGCTACCAATAGGTAAATAGATACCCGTTGGCTTAGATACTGAACTAATCTTGGTAGCATTTGACACGTGATAGCTCGCATGGATCGTGGATTTTCATCCTGGAAAAGCAAGATATTTCATTAAATACCTAGAAAAATAGCGCACTCGGGTAATACCGCTGGCAGAGCTAGATTGTTATAGTTAGGTAATTGATATTGTTAATTTTATTTTTATACTGCTAAATTGTTCTGGTACATATTTCAGATTCGTGCCAGAGTCGTAGGAATAGTAGTCACATTTGGTTGGTGCATGACGTTCATTTTGGTCACTATTTACACGCCAATGTGCAATACTTTTGGACAGTTTTCTCCATTTGTTTTTTATAGTACTATAAACTTCATGGGATTTCTTTTCACTATGATATTCATACCGGAAACAAAAGGCAAAAATGAAGAAGAAATTTTGCAAATGTTGACGAGAGGGAATTTAAAATTACTAAGTTCGATTTAATTTTAAAAATAAGTATTTCTGTCATACTCTAGTATCTACCTATTTATATAATAAATGATTTATAAAGAATATTTAAGACAGTTTTATTTTTACCTGACTACTAGACGGCAAAGTTTTTAACAGTTTCGGTAGGTAGGTATAAGTAATACCTATGTTCCCCCTCTTGAATACCCTATTGGGTCTCAAAAGAACTAAGCTTGTTACGATAGTAAAATATTAAATGAATGCTCAAGGTTTCCTCAAGCGACCAATTGTTCGTGGCTATGTGACATCACAATCACATAATCACACGCAAAGAAAAAAAATTATTGAGAGAAATGTTCCAAGTTGGTTATTAAATAAAATAGACCAACGTGTCTCCTACAACTGGTACACATAAAAGTTGAAAACTAGTAAGTAACCTATAAAAAAATTATAAACCCTGATCCAAGAACAAAGATCTTATATTTTACAAATAGTTACAATATTAGAAGTCACTTGTATTAGAATTCACTTATATTAGAAGTCATCCTAAGACGAAAGCTTATCTCATCCTATTATTGTTGTTTTTCTTTAAGTTGGCAAGTTCCGATATATTTTAATTTCTGAACTTAACGTTAAAATCATATTTTCGAATGGCATCGCTGACATATTGTGTCATAGTGACACATGTCAGCGGTACTTGATGCCCACTTTATTTAAAAAGCAGGAGCGGTGTTATTTTTTAAATACAAATAAATTATATCTCCATGTAATAAAATCTAAATCGTAGAGAATTTTGCACTCTACGTATAAAAATCTTCTTTGAATTCTACATCCCTTAAAAAATGGGTCTTTTATCGGATCCGGAGTATGGGTCAGTGAAATGGGTTAAGATGCTTAAAAGAATCAACTTTCCACTGTGTTGCCTCTGCTATGTTGGTTCAATAATCTGGTTTTTAACGCTCGCTCATCGTGACTTCAACAACGAGACATACTTTTCCGAAAACGCCTTATTACCTGGATTGGTTACTAATGAATTTAACGGAGAACAATCTGCTAATAAATTCTTCACCGAATTCCTTCAGGAACTCGAGGTGAGTTTGTGAAATTGATGATGCCGTATTTAATTGGAAGAATAATACATTCTACAAATGGTCACCCTGTGTGTATCAATAGGTATGAGAGGTAGATGTTAAGCTTTATTTGTGCCTGTAATAACAATGGCGACCACAGTCTTCAGACCAAACAGCAATGCTGATTGGTGATAGAAAAAAGTGTGCATGTGTGTGTGTGTGGGTGTGTTCTGTCAAGTTCTGTTGAACTTTGCAAGATCTGTTACCAGTTTTATGAAACTAATCAAAATGTAACAAATATGCCAGGTTTTAACTTGACTAAACATTTATCACAGGATGTACTTAGAATTAAAACTATTAGAAAGGTCAATATTTTTATCTACTTTTAATTTTTAGGATAAATATGAAGAAACTGATGAGATGCCAGTGCCATGGCTTGTTGGCAAGATGTCGCAGTTAGGTTTGGAAGTGCACACACATAACTTCAGCCTAAACTATCCATTTGGACAGGGACAGGTACAGTAAATCCGTACTTATGTTATAAACGTAAAAGTGTGTTGGTGTGTGTTATCTTACTCTATAATTTTATAAATTCACACAGGATTTTACAGTACCCCTGCACACTGTTATCTCTTAACTGATAAAAGCACCTTAGATATACTAATTTTTGTGTTTTAGGGTGTCTTCTTAACAAATAATTTGCAACCTATTTGTGTGAATACTTTGTTGATAATTTAAATCTCATTTGCACTCGCTCATCACTTAGATCCGATTATTAACTATTTTCTATAATATACTAATATTAAAAATGCAAAAGTGTTTCACCCTACCTATCTTAATGTAATTCAGCACATATATGGCTTTTATCCTGAAGATGTTATTTTATCCTTTTGTATTAAGCAAAAGCTTATAGAAAAGTCCTATTATAGTATAAAGGATTACGTAAAAGATAAAAAAGCTTGGGTGTAAACAATTGCTCTAACCAGGTTGCTTCTTAAATATTTTCTAATGACAATGTGATAACAAAAAGAACACCCGGCTAAGTTTGTTGTGGGCTTCTTCTTAGACCAGGGCGCGATTGGAACCCTCGTAGCTTTAGTTTTAAGTTTACGATTGTAGTTATCGCCATCACTACTCACTGCTATGTACACATTTTTTATATAATAACGCATCAAAAGTGCCATCTATGTGCCTATTTGAATATGTGCCTATTGATATTTGACTTTGACTTTGACTTTGATGAACTTAGGATGTTTCTTATCCTGGGAATAAAAAGCACTTAGTGCTTGAATTTAAGAACTGCAACAAAAAAGTAAACATTGCAGCAACCTCAGTTTTATTAAAAAAATTGCAGAATCTTTAAGACATTTTGTTTTATGTGTTTGATTGCTATCATGTTTTTAATTTAATTACACCTTTCTTCCAGACTTACAATGGCATAAATGTATATGGCATTCTCCGAGCTCCACGCACATCTTCTTTGGAAGCATTGGTTGTTTCAGTTCCGTATCGTTCACTCTCTAATCATCAGAAAGGAACAGGAGCTGGTATTGCATTAATGCTAGCACTTGCCCAGTTTGCTAGACGTTAGTAGAACTCACTTGTTGTAAAATATAGTTTCTTTTATGCTATTCGTAGCTTTTTATTCTCTAGTTAACTAATATGAAGCCAAAGGCTGTTTTAAATAAATTCTATTGATGTATATTACAATAATAATAATCTTTATTTCAGGTAAAGCCCATAATAATATAATAACCAAGATTTAATTTACAGTGCAAAACTACTGGGCAAAAGACATAATATTTCTTATTACGGAACATGAACAACTTGGAATGCAAGCTTGGCTGGAAGCTTATCATGGATTACAGAGGGAATCTTCCAGCTTCTATACAACTCTTGGTAGTTTCTGGCAACCTGGCCTGGATTTAGGGAAGCTTAAGAAAGGTTTTGAATGGATAACAACAGATCATAGTAAATCCCTGGATCCTGGTGTTTTGAAGGGACGCTCAGGATCAATACAGGCAGCCATTAATTTGGAGTTCCATACACCTAAAATTAGTGAGTAAATCTTATTTTCTTTACTATGTTGTAACTAGCTGTTGTGTTACCTACGTCTTTGTGTGTCATTTTATTATTCATCATGACTCAATATATGACCAATCATTTTCCATCTTCTGATTATTATAGTTTTAATAATATATCTGTTTTCACCAACTCTTATTTATACTTATGCAAGTTAAAATATGTACCATATTTCATCAAGATTGGTGCAGTTGCCAAATATAGGAAACAAACAAACATTTATAATATTAGTATGAATGTGACCTGATTTTTAATATTTTATGGACTAAGAGCTTTCTGGGTTGAATTGGGTACACCCACCACACAGGAAGTGGAAAACTTAAATCTCCAATAGTATTATTCTACTATAAGTTAACTATAGGTATTGGAAAGTCTTAACATAAAGTAAATAAATAAAACAAACTAACTTATAACAATAAATAAATAAACTAAACCTTTTTTTTTAATTTCCAGAGTATGTAGAAGTAAAAGTGGAAGGATTAAATGGACAACTTCCAAATCTGGATTTAGTGAATTTAGTTCACAAATTGTGTGTTAAATCTGGCATACATCATTCATATAAAAATAGGTAAATTAAAGAAGTAAACTCATACAGTAGACCTAAGAACTATTTGATATGATAAACCACAATTGATTTTTATACACAGCTACTCCTGGATTCGTTCTCGCAATGTTATCGAAGAATGGGTTAACAATATTTGGACCATGTTGGGCATGGCCTCTGCACAAATTGCTGGGGTAAGAACTCTTGCATTTTTATTTTGCAGTCATAATCGTCATTTCAACCGATAGAGTCCACTTCTGGGCATAAGTCTTGTGTAAGGTGTTCAACACTCCGTAAAATCTTTGCCGTATGTGCCCAGCGACTCGTCGTGACACTCTTTATTACTATTATGTACACCTAGTGGAGGGGGGTCTATCAACACTGCTTTCCAGAAGGCTTAAGAAGCAATAAAATTGGATAAAATGACGGCAAAAGCGATTTAAATAGTTTAATGAAAACTAACAGAGGTTTTCAGACGATGGAGCATTCAGCCATACTGTACTAATGATAGTACTTTACAAAGAAGACAATCTATCAGAGTGCCCGGTGCGGGATTTCCTACCTAGGTATACTTTTTCGTTCGCGTGTCATTTAACTACACTTTATAAGGCATCGAAAAAGGTCTACCTAGTTACAATACTGGGAAACCCTACCGCCACTAGATGGCGCTCTTTAGATATAATTCAAATCGTAGTTACCTTTTACGCAATCGAATTAATAAACGTAGGTAGAAAATCTCACACTAACCACTCAGTTATTAGTTTTTTTTTTAATTTTATAGCATCATAAACAAGTTTTGCATCATGGTAATTCAAATATCACGGTTAGCATGGGCGGGAGATAATTATCTCCCCGCGGAATAAATGTATCTTCTTCCACCTTACCGTACCTTTATCAATTCTCAGAGCATTGGCGGGGGTTAACTTAGTACTTACTTTAACCTCCTATGCCCTTTTCCCATGCTTTAGCAGATGGACACGTTAATTATATCCCTCGTCAGGGGATATAATTTTTGTCTTCTGCCTGTGCTAGCCCTGCTGCAGTATATAAGATATCACTAAACAATCGGTCAGAATGAGATTTGTGCCTCTAGTTTTACTCTTCAAGAAGTTTACACACTAAAATTTGAAGTATTATTAATCTACTTCTTATAAAATGACATATTAATTCCAACGTAGGTATGACGATAGCTTATACGACAATTTTAAAGTACTTCTACTATCGAAATAATATGTGTGTTATAAAATTTAACATGATAAAGTTACAATTGTTATTCATTAGGTACCAAACGGCAACCACGGTCTTTTTCACCGTTTCGGAATTGAAGCCGTAACCCTCGAGGGTCGTGAACTAAACGACCCTGCTGGTGAACCTCCCAGGGTCCAGTCTCTTAGTACCGGGAATTTTTACAGACTCGGCTCAGCTTTAGAAAGTATATTGCGTTCTCTGAACAATCTTTTGGAAAGATTTCATCAAAGTTATTTCTTCTATATGCTAGCGGCTACGAATCGGTATATTTCTATTGGTGAGTTTTATTTATCATGAAATTTGTTTTAAGTTTTTTATAACTACTGAGCTAACTGTCTGACTAACTTTTTAGGTCAATACATGCCCTCACTCTGTCTTTTATGCGGTGCAATGTTAATACGGGCTCTTAGTCTGTGGGTAACACTACAAAATGATGATGAACAAACTGAAAGCCAACCAGACAAAAACGATAACAAAGGTTTGAAAGTAAAAGAATTGAGTGAAGTATTAGAAGCCGACACAGATAAAAAAGAGGTTGATAATGTAGACGGAGAAAAGGAAAAATTGATGAAAGAAAAAGATCTAATAAAAAACAAGACAGTTGTGCAAGTCAACCTTAATGTAGTTAACGTTGGTGGAAACTACCTATTGGTACATGTTTTGGGTTTTGTCGTTATGAATTCGCCACAAATTTTCAATTACATCGGTGAGTTATTGTTATTTATACTTTAGATTAAAAGTTTAATTGGTTTAAAATTAAAGTATAAGTACTTTAATTTTCTGCATTTAAAGTTCTGTCTACTTTATATTCCTATTATTAAATTAGACAGATCTCTAAACCGTTCTTTAAACCGTTTTAGATTTTTCTTTAAATCAGAAATCGTTAATATCGATATATTTTTAATTTACGCTCGTACGTAGTGCTCTGGATGAAGATTTAGACTATAATTCTGAAACTACAGATCTTTCTGGATAAACAAAGATAACTCCGTTAAACTTGAACCATGCTCGACAATTCTTTTCTGCTTAAAAAGGTTGCCTAAGATTATTGACTTAAGAAGACCAGCTTATTTAAGATATTACCGAAGATATGTATCTATATAATATTAAACTATCTTTAATATTATTTACAACAGGCACAAAACAAACCATAGCTATAGACTTAACAATACGACGTTAGCTATGAATGACATAAAAACACGATTTTTCTTGGACCTAACCTAACCTTCTAAAACCAAGTCAACTAATATTCGTTTCCACTACTATATATCTTGACATCATTTGTTACAAGGAATTAAAAACTATGAAATAACAATGTTAAGTAAAAACTATAATGGATCACTGAGATGGTCATTTGTGATTTTCAATAGCTTCGGGTAATCACGGCTGATTGAAGCTCCAATCGGAAATCTATTTTTTGCGCAAACGTCAGTTAATTGTAAACGTATTAATAACTTGAATCTTAAATTCTTTAGAAATAGTAACAAATTTGAAAGTTTATTTGTTAGTAGTTTTTTGTTATAGTAATAATAGACGGATCATCCGTCAAAACTATCGCCTATAAAAAGCAACAATTCACACACGGCGTGCGAATATCACGTCCTGCAAGGTGTCTCTCTGGGTCCAACAACCACGCCCCTCAGACCGGACGCAGTATTGCAACAATGCGGATTTACGGAAGAAATTAGCATTGCCGTAGTACTTTCCCGGACGAGCTCTGTGACAAAAAGCTCTACTAAACGTGTATTTTTTAATCTTTGGAACTTGACTCAGTATTCTGTTTCTACTAGAATATATATGTTACGGTACAATTAAATTTTCTTTAAGAAAAAAGACAGACGCGAAGTCACTTCCTTTCCTTTCCTTTGTTGGGTTGCCTGGCAGAGATCGCTTTTTAGCGATAAGGCCGCCCATTGTACCTGTGTTTTATTTAGCGTTGTTTTTGTTTATAATTTCATTTCTGTGTATTTTCATTTCATTTTCATTTTCATTTTCATTCCTAACTAATTTAATTATTTTTATATGATCTTTAACGAAATAACGTCTGTTATTATATTTTCAGGTGCAACCTATTTCGATCAACCATCCGAAGTATCTGTCTTCTATGGCCTAATATCATTATCAGTTTTCCTGATCTTCCTCACGCCATTTTTATTACGTTTCCCATCGACGCCTCTAACATTTGAAGAAATGTCTATAATTAATATTTTACTTCTAATAGAATTGGCAACTGCGTGTTTAGCTATTGGAATGCACAATTACCCTTTAGGATTGTGTATCGCTGTCGTATATACGCCTCTGGCTTTGTTGGTTGAGGTTGTGGGCGATGATAACGAAAAACTGAGGTAAACTATATTTTTCTTAGTAATAGCTTTTTTTTACGTTACTACTATTACATAAGTCAAATCTTAAAATAATATGCGTCTTAAAAAAGTTGCATGGAATTGGTCATTATATAATAAACAAAATATAGTATTCCCTTATTTAAAAATACCTAATGTAGGCGAGATGAGGTATTTTTTTTAAAGATATTTATTTATATTATGTCTAGGTATATTTATTAATTTATAATCTTTATAAGCACACCACAACGAGGTATGGTGGAAGAAGAATACAAAAGGCGACTTTATCGCTTAGTAGCAGTCTCTGCTATACAACCTTAGGGTTAAAAGAACAAAAATAGACTGCAGTCAGTGCATAAAAAAAATAAAAATGCTTTCGATTACGAATAACTACATGCTAATGATCCAATCCATAATGGACTACACAAATAAAATGAAACATTATATACTATGGTATCATAAATAATACACTTGACCTGGAAGATCATAACGTTGGCGATAAGGCCGCCTTTTTTCTTCCTGTATATGTTGTACAATAAACTTTATCTTCACAATACTATTTTTCTACTTATTTGTTTGAACGCGCTAATCTCTGGAGCTACCAGTCAGATTTAAAAAAACTTTTCCACAATCAATAGCCAAATTCTTGGCGAAGCTTATGGCTTTTATATTTACACATATTAACCCTAGGAGCAAACAAAGTCATATAACTCGTAGGTTATAATTTATATTATATCGTTTATTGTTTAAGCACAACACAATAATCCAGAATACTACATACTTAACAATTATGGTTGTCATGGATTTTTAATTTTCTTTGTGCGCCATGTACTTCCGAAAACCTTCTAATAATATAATAATATAATTTACTTTTTTCCTTTATAGTACCATAGCCCTGTTCTTGAAAAGGCTTCTTTGCATCCTCCTTCAGCCATTGTTTGCGGTTTCCATCGCGTTGATGCTATATTCCTGGGTTCTTTTCCCGGAAGAGGGGATTGTTGGAATGCTCAGCAGAGGTCGGGATGCAGCCGTGCAGGCAGTTATGTTCTCTATCGTTGATTCTATGGTAAATAATAATCGAAATTCACATAATACTATTCCCACGTCTCTGACAATACTGAGAACTTCCTAAGCTTGCAGAAAAAATAGTGATCTACATTTTTTGTATATCATATCCATATTTTTGGGTGATATTTATTATTTCGATACATCAATATCTATATACATATACTAATATTATAAAGAGGAAAGATTCATTGTTTGTATGTTTGTTTGTACCCAATAAGCTTTAAACTCCGATTAAAACCTTTTTTTACCAAACCTATACAAATATAAATAACCTATATAAATTATAACCAAGTTACATTAGGTTCCATTTTTTTACAATAAAATTGGAGATCCTTGAAACAATGGCAATTATGTAACCCACAGTATCAAAATTTTGCTATTAAAATTTATTTTTGAGTTGCACTGAGAAAACTCTTGATCAACAACGTGTAAATGAAAACCGAAATAATACTTTACAGGCTTTAGAGGTACATTATGTACCGACTCTGAAACTTATCTGTAAAACCGAAACCTAATAGTTTTTGAGTGAACCACTGCCAAAGTTTTTACTGAAAGAAATATCACTCACACGGCTACTAAAATTGACCTCACAAAAAGTTGGTAATTAATAAGTATGATGTGATTGAGTCATAAGTTTTTATTTGTTTCAGATCTATGGCAACTGGCTGTTTAACGTCGGGACTACAATAATATTACCAACATGGATTCTTTTTTGGCAAATATTATGTAATAGGGTCACACGAATTAGTATAACGAACTAATTTAACACTTACACCTACTTATTATTATGCTCGTTTTTCTATAGAAGGACAAGGCAATGCCTTGGTAGGTAACGCCTAATCAGAGAAGATTCCTAAGCATTCATTTACCTTTCATTTTCACTAGGCAACTCATAACCTAACTTGTTTGTGGTTCTTGCCACAAGGTGTGGTATTTTATGTTTGTTTCATCATACTGTATATTTTTTCTATTTCGTATTTAAGGTTATTAAAAAAACCGATTTTACATTTTTTTCATCTGCTAATTGTCAGGTTATGAGTCCTCCTAACTTTGCCAATCCTTTAGACGGCGCTTAACGTCGTTAGACATTACAATAAGAGTTCGTAGAAAACACATAATTCTCTAGGCATCCGATTGAGGCGATACCTAGTGAAAACGGGCATTAGTCATCTAAATAATGTTTTAAGTGTGATTGGTTTACATTCCAAAGACTATTAAAGTATAATTTAAAAAAAAAGATTTTTATTAAACCATGACTAACATAACATGCAATCCTTACGATAACATGCGATCCTTATATATGTGAAAGTTGGTTTGTTTTGTTTGTCGTTCCTTAATGCCCTAACTACGCAACAAATGCACTTGATTTTAAACAGATTTAATTGAAAGGTTAGGGAGTTACATAGGCTTAGTTGCCATACGTCTCGTATATACGGGACTGTTACCGTATTTAACCATTAATACAAAAATTAGATTTCGAAAGAATCCATAATCCTACTGTCATGATTCGCGCTGACAGTGGTGCCGTGACAGTTGGTTGCGCAAATTACCTAGCGACTAGCGAGCATGTATCGTACAAGTACACACAGCGAATAACAAGACTAATAATTATTATCATGGATTTAATACTATTATAACTAAAGATCGTTGATGATACAGGCAAAGAACATAGTACAACCGTATGCTAAAGCGAGATAGAACCACTATCGAAAACCCTATGGACTTTGCGTTAGCAGTGATCAAAATAATCCCGCTCATTTTTCAAAATCTCCGGTTTGAAAGTTTTAGATATTTGGTGTTATTTTGACGTGCTTAATTAAGATTTCGTGTGCATTGCTCCGATATAACTCATCATGAATAGAAAATCCTCAAAATTGCGGATTTCACATCTATGTCTACTTAATTAAAATGTTTCGCTTTAAAAGTGCAATTTTTTTTATCAAACCACAGATTGCTGTAACAAATGCTTAGATCATAACTGATAACTAATGTGTGTTTTTGTATACCATTATAATTGTACTTGTTTCTTTGGGCCCAATAAAGTATATTATTATTATTATAACTACCACTAAAGTTTGGCATTTAGATTAGTACGAAAATGGATAACCTACATTTAATTCAATGTAGTTACCGTAAAACGAGGTGAATAGAACTCGCGGGGAGAATATAGAAAAAAAATTGGTATATAGCAAAAAACCCGCATTCTTAGCTAATTCGGAGTATTATGTTTTTTAGTCTGATAGAATTTTATAACTGGCAACATCGCCAAAAAACGTTAAAAGGAAACGTCAAAGAACGTGAGTTTGATCTGCCCTAAGTAATTGCATTATGGTGTTAGTTTAAATTTAGTGATCAATTACTGTATTATTATAAATACATTTTGCTGCATAAATTGAGGTAAGAATATGCATTCTCATTTTGTTATTATTTCGTATTATTTTCCCGAAATTTTCTGAGGTTCTGAGGAAATTTTCTGATTAGACACACAAAAGGGGTGAATAGACACGCCTTAGAGATTAAAAGACATGCAAATGTAGTCAATAGACACAGCAAAGGGGCGCAGTTACCAAAAAGGGGAGATTAATCGTGACGATGCCACAAAATAGTGGTGGCAACAGTAGGTACCTACCGTTTGAAGGTGGTCGTTAAATATTGTACTTTTATTAATTTATGTTGTTTTGGATTTTTGTGTATCTAAATACATTTATGACGCAATTATATCCGTAGTTACTAAATAATATGGCTATCTTTTAAGGCGGTATCTCCACTCCTTATAAGAGGTAGCCCCGAAATTTTACCCCAAGTTCGTGACTTTTACTTGTAAAGATCATCAATAAAACAATAATCTATTCAGGGATTGTCCTCTGATAGGAGATAAATAGAAATCACGTTTTTTTTTAACATTAACAACAATAAACATATCCGAATAGAAATAAATATATTTCAGTATTTTGACCTAAGACTCAATAAATACAGGCTTAGAAAGCTGGGTATCAATTCTGCAACATTACGAAAACCGTTACAAAAGACAGAAGATCTACGAGTAGATATTCACCCGTTTTAAGGTAATTAATTTTCCTCGTTCGGAACCGTACCGAAAAAAGCACAGAAGACGCGTTTCTAAGAAATTGTCTTTCGAAACTAGTACCAATTAGTCAATAAACGCACGCCCTTTAAAAGAAGGAACTTGAGTCGCAAAGAGCTCTTAATAGGTTCTTCTATTTGTCGTACGACACGGGACCAAGCGTGATTGGCCGGTAGTTACGTAGTGCCGCGGCTGCGCAGGACCAATCAGCAGTCTCTGGAATCGTTGGATGATTTTATGCAATAAGGAAAGCAAAATCCCATGTGTTGGAAGCCGTTCGAAATTGCTTTTTTAGGCTTAAGTTATTATATAAAATAAGACCGTATATTGGTGTGGACCTTAGAAATAAACTGTGCGAGTCATTGGTCCTATCGAAGCTCAATTATGCTGATACTGTCTTTGGAGCACGATTACTGGGTAGAACTAAGAAGCTTATACAGCGTGTTCAAAATGCATGCGCCCGTTTCTGTTATGACATTCCACCAAGAAGTCATATCAGTCCTTATATCAATAACGCAAACCTCTTAAAAATGGAAGAGCGAAGAAAACTTCACTTCGCTACTTTGCTATTTGGGGTGATAAATAACGGTGTCCCGGAATACCTACGCAAAAAGTTGAGGTGGATAGAATATCGCTGCACTGGCCGGTTAAGAAGCTCCTCAATCGTTTTGACGATGCCACGACATAAAACTGCCGCCTTTCGCGGCAGTTTCAAGTTCTCTGCTACTAAGTGTTGGAATGACTTGCCACCACCTATACGTGATATACAAACTGTTCGGCTATTTAAAGAAAAACTCAAAGCACATTTGCTACAGCAACAAAAAATTTATAGTTCTTAAATCGACATTAATGAGGCTTTTCTTTGAATCAGTTTTTTTTCCGTTTTTTCCGGATGTGTTTGTGTGTGAAAAACACTATAGTAGCAGGGCTGTAATTTGTTTCTGGCGTATGTACAGACGAAGTATCTAGCGTTTCCATGGACACTGCCTGTGGTAGGCTTCTTGGTTTAGATCTGTAAATTTTATATTCCGCACCATGTTTTATTTTTAATTTTATTTTTATTTTGTATAGACTGTGGCATGGATGATGTAGTCGCAAACACGTCTGTGAGCACACAGGGTCCCCCTGAAAACCAGCGCTGCAGCTCGCTGCGGCTTCGTGCTGAGGTGGAACCCTATTTGTCCACATGCTTTTATTAGGATATATTTTTGTATTATAATTGTAAGCGATTTTGTGGGCAAATAAATAAATTTCATTCATTCATTCATTCATTCATTCATTTCATTCATTCATTCATTCATTCAAAATAAATTAGATTAAAATAGCGTCATAAAAAACGCCGATTTACTCCAAACTAAATGCACTCTATTAACAACATTCTATTATTATGAATGTGAAAGTGTGTCTGTTTGTTTGTTACCTATGTTCGGCTCAACCACTGCACCGATCTTGATGAAGGAAGGCCTTTATAGCTTGTACCCTGGAGATTATACACTTTTCATCAAACGTTGCCGCGTTTAAATTTACAAAACTGACTACAAACACTTTAAAAGTATAAAATAATTTTAGTTGGTACACGTTTGTACACGAATTCCGGCCAGTGTACCGCATCGGTTTCATTGTTTCTATTTAGGCCCGCCCGACTTCAACATACGTGTACAAGCTAAAATTATTTTATATTTTGATTCGAATTCATATTGAGCATTTTATAAATATAATCCAAAGAAGTTTGACCTATTTCACCTATATGCAACGGTACAGATAAACATTTGTAATTAATCATTGTAAAATATATCTATAACATTTCTTAAAATAATCTACCTTTTATTTACATAAACATTTATTAGATTATTTAGAATACTTGTAGAAGAATAAAATTAAAAACCAAATTATTTAAAGCGCCATGTAGTGGCGGTAGTTTTGTAAAGGTTGTAGAGAAGGTTAACAAAGAATCATTGTTGACTATTGAGTAGAGTTAAAAATGTTAAATTGGATAATGAGTTTCCTGTGTAGTCGTACAGCTTACATTCACACACACACACACACACACAAACTACACACACTCAAACTTATAACACCCCGTCGTTTTAGCTTCGGGAGATAAAAACCAATCCAATCGCAGCCAACGTGTTAACTACGTATGGCATAACACCATCCATAAGGATAATACGTAATTGTAATTATTTAGATTTTAGTATAGTTCTCGGTGTACTTACACGTGAAAAGTTATTCCACTATCCTTGTGGTGATGATCCGTATGATTTCGACACCATTTCACAACACATGAAGGCATTTTGAATTATTAAAATCTAGTTTTACGCAATTCGTTTAGCCGCCACTACGCACGAATGTCGCGAGTCAACTAGATTCGTTTGCGGTACAGTTTATAAGCCCCTCCCACCACGGCATAGTTTCCGTTACGCTATTTTTGAGTACGAGAAATGCTTCTATGCTTTTTTCGTTCGCTGTGTACGATAATAACGATTTTACAGACAGCGCTATCTATTGGCTTATTTCTTAGGAACATGTTAGGAAAACCAATGCTGCTGCTTCATAACGTAACCCTTTCATTGGCTGGAAGGCTGAAGGGTAAGGCCGTTAAATTGACCTCATAAAACACAAATCTTTTTATAATAAATTATATTTGGATAATGCATTGGCATCTTTTTAGCTCTAATTTCGCGGATCAGATTAATCCATGTTTAAAACAATAATTCTAATGGCGACATGTTGAAATACTATGATTGACCATAAACATGCGCGAACAATTGCAAAATGATCCATAAGCACAAATATTTTCTGAACTATTACTAAATGTTGGGAATGGTAAAATAGAACTGCTTGAATCGTAACTGACTCAGTGATCAATAGTTCATATAGTGATAAATAGTTGTCTCCAAAATTTTAAGAGTCCTGAGTGTAGTAAATAATACTTACATTTGAATGCTAAAGAAGATAGGCAAAATAAACAGAGGAAAGACAGATGTGAATGTTAGATTATATTTAAAAACATAAGTATGTATGCCTATACGTTGCTCAATAAATCAAACACGTTGCTCTCGCAGTCGCTCGCACGGGTTTTATTTCGGTATCTATGCTACTTTTCGAACGTTTTTCATTAAGTACCTATTAATTATTTTATTAAGTATAATAAATATACTACGACATTACACACATCGCCATCTGGCCCCAAAGCAAGCGTATCTTGTGTTATGGGTACTACGATGTCTGATGAATATTTTTATGAATAATATACATAAATACTTATAACTATATACTTACATATAAACACCCAGACACTGAAAAACTTTCATGTTTTCACACAGACATTTTCAGTTGTGGGAATCAAACCCACGGCCTTGGACCCAAAAGCAGGGTCGCCGCTTACTGCGCCAATCGGCCGTCATATGTATAAAGTATAAACCCTTAATTGTTAATACAAAAATGTGCTTTGATTTCAACTTTAAATATTTTATAAGAGAGTTTAATTTTAATTATCTTTATAAAGGTCGGTATAATCAGTTCCTAATTCGACAGGTTTTTATCCTCTTCAGTTTTCTATTGTCGATCTACACGCTTTATATGAATCACTTTCCTTCTTTATATTTATATCCCCTGCTACTGACTATTCCACTAACTTAGTCTAATTAAGTCTTTCGCATTTCTCCTATCTCAACCCGACTGCCTACAAAGATCTAATTTTTCCTTTTTTTTTTTTGTGGTAGCTGATTTTCCATGAATGGACACAGGAGAACCGGAAGCACAGGAAGTTGGAAGCCAGATCACGTTCAAGCAAGTGAGCAAGAATTTCACTGGGGTGCTCAAAGTATACAATTATTGTAAATATATATCTAAGTATAGGTGCAATCACGAGTTGGTTTTTGATTTTGATAGCGACTAAAATACGAGGAATTTACAAATCCAATTGGAAAAAATAGCTTTATGACTTTATAGTACTCTTATGTATACCTACCTATAATAATGAGTAATAAACATAATAGTTATTGCAAAAAACACTGTAGGTACTTATACCTTGGTAAGTAAATTATTTTTTATTCAACTTAGAAACGTTGGTTGCCTGTGCAGGATGTAACGTCATAACCCCTAACGAGAAGAATTTGGTCGTGTCACTGTAACACATACGTTACCAGGCGGATTAAAAGGATGGAGATGGGTATATTTCAAAACCATTATTTTTGAGGCGGAAACTGCGAAAATATTGTTATCTAAAGTTATTATGTTGATATGTTATGAAATTTCTGCGTCAATATGATATAAGTTTTGTATTGTTTGAAAAGACTTAACTGAGAGATATCATTTAACAATTTTATTTAATACGTTTTGTAGTCCACTTTTAAAGCTAAGCGATAACTATTTTTGGGAATTAATAACACGATAGTACCAAGTACCTATGTATAGTACCATAAGATATGTAGGCATATTCTGATTGCTAAGTACAATTTAATTTATCTTCCCACTGTCTCGGTGATTTTCAAAAAACGATTTCCAAAGTACCCTTATTTTGGTTACTTCTAACTATAATATAAAAATTGTATTTATCACATTACGATTATCGCGAAAAAAATTATACCAATTTTATTTCTCACTAGATGTGCCCTACGGGTTCGCCCGCGAAAATTACGGGACGCAGCGTACTGCTACAAAGTCTAAACCTACCTCAATAAATCAGATACCAAACGTAAGGTTTTTTCAATCGTACCGGAAGTGCCAAATATATAATATATGATATTAAGTACAGATAATATATAACATATTTGAATAGGTAAATAGAAGGTGGAATGGACCAGAGCGCGCGGAAGATCGCTCATGCGATGAACTGATCAAGTCAAATCCGCAGTGGGCCCCTTGCATAAAGTGTATCGGGCAGTCTGCCAGTAGGGAAAAGTAGAGAAATCTCGTCAAACAATTAACATCTGCTCAAAACAGCTGACAAATGGTGACTGGAGACCGACATGTGTACACATGATATTGTATCATCATCAAATCAACCGATTGACGTCCACTGCTAGAAATAGGTCTTATGTAGGGCTGTACAAACTCCACGATTCTAGGCAGGTTGTATCCAGCGGCTCTCCGCGACTTGTTTGATGTCGCCTGTCCACGTAGTTGGGAGTCGGTCGATTTGCCCAGTAGATAGACAAATAAGTCCATACAAATATAATATAAGTATAAACATGAAAAAACGATATGAGTCTTTGTTGATTTTAACTTTAGTTGTTTTACAATCTGACCAAATAAATAGAAGAAGAAAAAGAAGAAACACTTTATTGCACGTATAACATACAGGAAAAGAAACAGTAAGGAGTATACAGTAAACAATGTAGATATGCAAAGGCGGCCTTATTGCTGCAAGCAATCTCTTACAGCCTTTGTAGATAGGACTAAAAAGATAGTAATGGTAACTATCTCCATTTAAGGAGAAATAAAATCTACACTCTTTGATGTAAGACGTGTCCGACTCATAGAGTGAAACATCTTTTTGTGCCTTTCAGGTTTGCACGGAACCTCATAGAGCTTCTTCGTCCTTAGATGTTTTCTATTCTTCTTAATTATTGTTCTCCTTCTCTCCTTACCGTAATAAGAAGGCTAAGGCATTTTATTTTTAAAATTGTGTATAACCGAAATAGCATCACTCATACCTATAGAAGTTGTTAAACCGAGTTTAGAGAAGCTATAAATATTAATAGCTTATCTGACACTATGTTCTTACTTTTTCTTCATTTCAATCGTTTAATCTTTTCTAATTACATTATCACCTTGTTAGACGTAATAAGTACATTTGGTGCCTCATCTAATATTCAATAGTAGTTAAGATTAATATTTTAGCATTTTAGGTCGGTTTTAGTTTTAGGGACAAAGAGTTCGTTAGTTGTATCAATTAACTATTTCTTAGGTACCTACATGACAAAAAGTATTCTATCAATATGGCAATTCTTAACCAGATTCTCGCAACTGGTGTTAGTAAGTATTGCTATAAATCTTTATATATCTTGTGTGCGTGTGGATGTCACTGATCGATTTGAATTAATTTTTTGGTATGCGTTTGGGTGGCACCCTGGATGGTTTAGATTCACAAATCAGGCGCTGACATAATATATATAATAATTGTTGTTTGAATCTCACTAGAGTGTAAATCAGCCAATATCGGAACTGTGACGGCCAATCGCCAAATCTTCAGGATTTTTTTGAACGATTCATAAGTTGTTTGAACAAAATTACGCCACAAATATCATATGTTTTAAAAATAAATCATGTAAAGGTTATGATTCTATAGTATTTAATTATCCTTTAAGTTTATGCTTAAAGGTAAAATAGTAGCCCAAATAGTTCTTGTTTATGCTGGCTATCAAAACATGTTTTTCAATTTCCAGTTAGCTATGTGTGCACTACAATGGGCATTATGTATACTTGGCCATCATCTACACTCAAACTCTTCAGTTCTTCGAATACGACACTCGATAGAGTTATGACAGAAACTGAAACAGCACTATTAGGAAGTATATCATCTATAAGTGGTATAATCATAACGCCGTTCTCTGGATACCTAATTGATACTCTTGGAAGAAAATGGTGTTGTATAGTCTTTTACATGGCACAATTGGTAAGTTAAAAAAGACGCTAACACACCGAAAACTAACTACTTAGTTAAGAGGGAGTATAGAGCAAACTCGCTACTTTTAGATTTGATTTTTACAGTAGCCCATCAAGTTTGATTTACCCAAAAAATTAAAATTAAATATTTCCATGGGCCCAGATTGAGCGAAAATATAAAAATATAAAATTTTATAGATAGAAAGAAATACGAATACTCTAATTTTTAAGTATTATCAATTTGTTTTCAATCTTTCGCATAGTTTAGAGACTATTAATTTACATAGTTCCTATGAATATTATCCAGTGCCCATATTAGCCATTTACAAAAAAATGTATTTACTACATTCCTATAACGTCTCACCACACTCGAGGTTTAGAACACGTTTTTTTTTCAAAAGTCAGTCGCAATCACTCAGTTGAGACGAGAAGATGTGCGTCAAGAAAATAATTTATTGTGAGCTGATTTTGCTCTGAGCTATGCCTCATTGGTGCGTTGCGTTGCGTATCGTTGTGACGTTGCAGCGTCGAGGCTGCGTCGACAAATGGCATGCCACATTAAAGCGTTGCGTCGTTGCAACTACAAAACGTAGATTCGTTGTGGTAACGCAACGCAACGCACTAATAAGTTTTTCCTCGAGTAGCTCCAATAGGCAGATTTTCTTCTGCCTTCGAAATAGAATTTAATATTTTTTACTTCCCATTACGATTTAAATCTGTATGGTATTTTTTATAGGCTGGTTGGCTCATTATCGTCATGTGGTACAGAGTAGAAGCAGTTCTGATTTCCATCTTCCTGTCTGGCTTGAGTGCATGCATTTTTCTCACCATACCGATCTATGTCAGCGAGTACTGTCAGGAATCCATTCGTGGATCCATGACTTCAGGTTCTATGATTTTCTTCGGAATTGGGATGTTACTATCATATTTACTGGGAGGACTTTTGGAATATAGACTGATGAACTACACTGGTCTAACATTGACTGCTCTTGGAGTAGTTATCTTCAGTTTTATGAAGGAGTCTCCGTTGTTCTTGATGCAGAAGGGACGCGAGACAGTAAGTGTTTTGTCATATCATGTTCTAGCTTATGTAATCGACCAAAATGCTATATATGTTTATACAAAAGTATAATAATATAGTAGTTACTGGGCCATGACGAAAAAAACATACAAAGTTTTCAAAAACTTTCACTTTTCCGTATGCATTGACATGTATTAGTAAGTTATCTACTTGGCCATTATAACATAGCGTTACGGCCCTTAGTTAACGCGGACGAAACCGCCTGATATAGTTATTATGTATCTTTACTAACATTGTAAATGTGAAAGTTTTGATGAATGATTTTTTGACTTAAAATAAAACTTTGACCCTTTTTGACGACCCCCCTGGCGCAGCGGTGAGCACTGTGAATTTAAGACTTAAGTAGGAGGTCCCGGGTTCGATTCCCGGCAGGGGCAATTTGGGAATTTATAATTTCTGAATTTTCTCTGGTCTGGTCATGTGGGAGGCTTTGGCCGTGGCTAGTTACCACCCTACCGACAAAGACGTGCTTTTAAGCGATTTAGTATTCCGTTGCGATATCGCGTAGAAACCTATTAGGGGTATGACTCCTATACTCCCTAACATCTTAGACTGCATCATTACTTACCACCAGGTGAGATTGCAGTCAAGTCATTGCTAACTTGTAGTGGAATAAAACTAAAAAAAGTTATATTTTATGGTACTGTCCGAGTTATCTATTTGTATTACAGTAAATGAGTTACCCTTCTTAATATAATTATGAGATACGCGGGCAATACGAACATAAGTGGGAAACGTACAAAATGACGTGCAGACAAACTTAGTGGATCTATTTCAAATCGGCTAAAAAATGAAAAACGATAGCTGTTAGTCATGCGAGTGCCGAACTATGTGTGATCTCGCAGACATAAAAATTATATCAAGTGTATGTGGAATTAAATTTTACGAATTTGTAAGGAGCTTGATTAGGTGTTAATGCAAAAGTCTACTAATATTATAAATGCGATAGTGTCTGTTACATTCTTTGTTTATTGCATCCTGGTGGGGGGCAAAGCATACTTTTTATCTGATTGGATACTGTCGATTCTTGTTGAATTTACAAAAAAAAGTGAAACATGTCGCGTGAAAAACCTAGTTCTAAATACAGCAACATTGGCTTACTTACAGGAAGCAGCGAGATCTATAGCGTTTTACAGAGGTATAAAAATTGGCTCCAAAGAAGTGCTCCAAGAAATGGAAAAAATTAAGCGAACATTGAATCTCGATTTTGAAAACGGTACGTTCATTGCAATATTGTAACGTAACAAAAACATTGATGGGAGTTTTTTGCACTTACAGCTTCTCGTACGTGTTGTTTGTGAATTAAACTTCTTTTGTAGCGATTAAAGTTCAAAGTTTTTGCAGATTGTACTCCTCGCGAGGAAAAGAAGTTATATCCAGAGGGTCCTAAGAAGAAATTGTCACCGTGGAAATATTTAAGTATAATAATATAATTTTAATTATCATTGCCTAAATTATTAAATGAATAGGACCTATATTAAAACCTATGCTGATAAATTCCTAAAATAGAATTTTAGAAATCGGATAGCAGTTTTGAACTTATCAGTTAAAAAATACCTATTTATGAATGAATGAATGAATGAATACACTTTAATTGTACACCAAAGAAAAAAAAAAGTAGTTACAAAGATATAAATACATATCAAGAGAGTACAATTTGGTGGCCTTATCGCTACATAGCGATTTCTTCCAGGCTGGCGTAAAAGGAAAAAACATAGAAAAGAGGTAGGTGGTGCAATAAATAAGATTTAAAAATTATACAAATATATAAATATAAATAAAATATATATATATATAAAAATATAACTATAATATATATATATATATAAATATATTACATATAAATACAAATAAAATATATAACATATAACATCCTCAATTAGTATGAAATACATAAATAATTCAAATTACACACTCAAAATGATTCGCTTCAGCGATGTTCGGCTGAAAGAGACAAATAATGATCCTTCACTAGTTTCTTGAAGGTCCCAATCGATTGTGCCTCACGGATATCTAACGGCAAAGCGTTCCATATAAATTTATATTAAATTAAAAAACAATAGTTTTATGGGTGCCTGAATTCAAAATGGTGCTATGACGACGTTTTGTCTGATAGCGCGATAAATGTATTTTTCCCCCTTAAACTTTTTTAATGTAATATTTGACGGCGCAAACAGATGCCCCACCTGATGGTACCTAAGTGGAAAACCATCGCCTGTAAACAGAGCAAAACTTCACAGGGCATGCAAGGAGCGCGTCCTGCATCATGCCACCCTATTTCTAGCAATTTGAGTATTATTATTATTACGTTAACATCTACGCCTCAAATTGTCTCATGTGTCTCATGTGCCTGTAATTATACCGACAACCACGCCCTTCAGACCGGCACAGCATTGCAACAAAGCTGTTTAGCGGCAGAAATAAGCATGGCGATAGTACTTCCCCGGACGAGCTGTCACAAAAAACTCTACTTCTACCTTACTAAAACCGTTTCCTCAACATTTGATTTAGTTCCCTCTTACACATATTGTTATGTTGTTATACAGGCAAATCCTGCTCAACTCGCAAAGCACTTTTAGTCTCAATTATGCTTTACACTTCGAGCATCTTCCAAGGACTAGTTGTTGTACAAGTGTATGCTGAGCCGTTGTTTGAAAAAGCTGTGCCGAGCATGTCAGCTATGCTGTCGAGCATTCTATTCGCGGTAGTTTCTGTAATAGCTGGATTCTTAGGAGCATATCTCATTGATGCCATAGGAAGACGAGTGAGTATCATACATCTGATAACGTTTTGTGTCCCAACTGGTTTATTTATTTAAAAAATTTAGGGTTTTATTGACCTCTAAATTTTTATGTGGATTTATCGGGGTAGTAATTATGACTGGATAGATTTTAATGCGGTTTATTCGACTTTATTTGTACTTATGTATTTTTCCAATAAAGCCAGATCTTTGTTTTAAAGATACTGGCCCCATGAGTTTTTTCTCCCCTTAAGATTTTGGTTAAATGTTTAATTGAATACTACTAAAACTTATTTCTGTTATATTTTTTAATTTTCTTATTTACATTTAAAATCACATATGAATTATATTACACATTATTATTAATACTAACAACTATTGATTGTGGATTTAAGTTTATAGTTTATTGAGAGTTTTCTTATTAATATTAAATACCTTTAGAAATGCGAAGCAGAATATAATGATAGTGAGATTCAACAGTTCTTTGTAGTCATCTCGAGGTTGATGGACTGGTATTTGCTTTTTGGAAAAAGATACCCTGTCTGCGGCCACTTCTGCAAGAATACTTGCCTCAGCATCAACTGTTATTTTTTTGAAGTTGGTTCGGTCCTTAGTGTACCAATTGTTCTTAAATCTTTTAAATACTTGTACATCACTGATGGGTTAAACAATTGTTCCACTATAGCTGACAATATAATTACCATTATTTGGGCACGACAATCAAGCCAAAGCATATGTTAATCCATTGTTCGCTCGAAAAGAACGCATACTCCACTTATTAAACCGGTATTTACAGCAGTTGTGTCCAAACATTTACCTTACTTATCGCTCAAATTTCATGAGTTTATAGCTTCGTAGACAGCTGACGCACATGCTTCGCTCGTTCTACGTTCCAATTTTGAATGTCATGTCCTGATAACAGAATCGATCTACAGTTTCGTGTCCGCTAATATCTGCTAAAAGTTTATTGCCCCAATAATAAAACCTAATTCGTCATTAAAATCTAATGACGAATTAGGTTTTAACTTGCTGAGAGTCTGTATCAGTAATCTAAGTTGAAATTGTTCACAAACGCAGTCGGAGGCATCTGCTCACTCCGAGATTTTGTTGCTTTACACATATCACCAACCAAATTATGAGAAGTGCGCATGTTACGAGTACGTAACGTGTACGTCTGTGAACACCGTCAACTAAGATTATTCGAAAACAAATTAAGATATTCAAATTAAAATCTCGTTTCGATCTTTTCTGACCTCCAAATCTAACTAAAAAAAACTTTTTTTTTATATTCAGAGGTATATAATCTAGTGAGAAAGTGCCCCGAGGATAATTCAAAAGTCGCCCTTTATAATTATGAAAATGAATTTAGGACTTTTATAATTGTTAAATAGCAATCAAGCCCGAAGTGGTTAGCGAGTGAATATATAACAGAACAATATTTTGAGGTGTAGAGATGTTACTTTAGATGTATACACTTCACTTTAAGATTACATGTTGTACATGTTTCGTGCTCGTTTCTGAATGAATTTACTTTCTGAACTTGTAGGTTTTTTAATAAAAATACTCGTACGATTTTTTTTAATCTATGAAGCGCTTTATTTTAAAATGTTTATACGACCTTAAGTATTTGTTTATGTTCCAACTGCACTTAACATTTCTGTATATCTGCTGCATCGTTTATTTTTTCAGCCTCTAATGATCTACGGATCACTGGCAACAGGAATCTGCTGCGTTATCCTCGGCTCGCAAATCCATATAAATTGGGGTCCAAACTGGTTGACTGCAGTATTCATGCATGTGTATTGTGTTACTTATGTGCTCGGTGCGGGGACAGTTCCGTACGTCATTGTCGCTGAAATATTTTTACCTGAGGTGAGCATATTTTACGATTCTACATAACTATTCTTTCATCAGAATTTTAAAGAATACTTGAAGTATATTATTAACTAGCTGTTGCCCGCGACTTCGTCTGCGTTTGATTTTGTTTTTAAAGTATTCTGTATCGCTAAGCCTTCAATGAGTATAGTAGTATATATATATATATATATAACATGTGACTCAACTAATTATAGACAAATAATTTTCAATAAAAAAAAATTGCGACTATAATTAAAGGTAAGCTATCCTATCTCTTAAGTTGGGCCAGACTGCTCACGGTGTACCAATTTAATTTGAAATCGGTTAAGTAGTTTAGGAGTCCATCGCGGACAAACATCGTGACAGGAGATTTATATATATTAAGATTTTAAATACTTAATACTGAATGGTATTGATACTCATTGATTTTATTTTTAAATTTTGAGTTTGAAATTGTTAGTTTTTTGTTATTCGTAACTAGCGGACCCTCGTGACTTCGTCCGCGTATGAGTCAATCGAGAAGCTAGAATAGATGTGATGCTAATCACAATCATCGTGGCTAGCTACTATTATTTTACATGGTATACTGAGTTAGTAAGTTGTCATTATTTTAGTTGATACATATATATTACATACATCCATACGTCCACCCTCACAAACTTTCGCATTTATAATATTAAGTATCATAATATGTAAGTATGGAGGGTACGCATGTATTCGATCGCTGTCCCATATGCCTTGCTACTTGCTGTTATTTGTGAAGAGTTATGTCCTTTATCTCCGACAATATTCATCAGATCTTCATTAAAATTAGACACTACATGTATTATAGTATATACTTTAAAATAAAAAAATAATTATTCAAATCGGTTCAAATTCAACAGAGCTTTGAAGTAAAATTGATAACATTTTTAATCCCGTTTCCCGGAGGAAACTTATTGTTTATCGGCATAAAAGGTATCCTATATGGTGACCCGGAATATCAACTATCACTATACCAAATTTTATTTAAATCAGTTCTGTAGTTACAGACGTAAATGAATAAAAATCTGTTTTGGACTCAGTATCGATTATAAAGCATCCCCCGGTCAAAATTTTCAAAATATATTAAATGTACAGAAATATTCCAGTTACAGTTTAATTATAAGTATAGATTATACTAGATCCTATACAAACCCCATTAATATAGTATCATCATCATCTTTATCAACCAATTACCGGAAAACAACGGAACAATGGATCTGCTCTTAGAATGAGGTTTTAGGCCGTAGTCCATAACGCTGGCAAAATGCGGATTGATAAAATTCACAAGCCCTTTTGAGAACATTTTGTAGAATTCTCAAATATGCAAGTATCCTCGCAATATTTTCGCTAAGGCAAGTGATTGCTCAGCACACACATAATTCCGAGAAGTTAGAGGTGTGTGCCGGTAATTGAATTCAGTCCCGCCAAAAGAAAGTCTGAAGTCCTACGCTGGTCAAAAAGACTATCGTATCGACCTTTCCATAAACGCGTAGCGTATTGACGCTATCACCGCTCTTAATAATATTTATTCCTTGATATGTCTTCCTCGGTTTACGTAAGAATAAAAAGAAAATAGTCCAAAAGTTTATGGAAAGGTCGATACGACAGTCGTACGACGTATAATGAAACTTTTCCTATCTTTGTAAATTTTTTGCAGATCAAAAGTTTTGCATCGATGATTTCAATAGAGTGGGCGTTTTGCTGCAACTTTTTGATTTTGTTCATCTTCAATCCTCTAGTCGCTGCTGTTGGTACGTATATTTTGAAATACGTACTAGTACATTACGAATTTTTCCCTACAACCTTTTTCCATATAATGAATTCTATAATCACGTGTCAACGCAATAGCATTAAAACTTCCCCGACTGAACCAATCTGGGGTCTGAATATGCGTAAATAAATTAAATTATATATCGTATCGTGTGCATGGATAAATTAAATTATATATCTAAATTCAAATAAACACGTGACAAAATGCTCTGTAGCGAACGTGCTTTCGCCGCGGGGAAAGATGTCATTCATTTTTTTTAAGAGATACGTTTTGACCCTTTTTCAAACAACTGAGGGCTTTTTTGATTGAATCTTGAATGATTGAATGAATATACTTTTATTGCACACCACGAAAAGAAGAAAAATATTACAAAACAACGTAGGTATACAAATTTTCGGATCTTGTTGAGTAATACAATTAGTGTAATAATTTTTATTAGTGTTTTTACGTACACTTGGAGGAATTATCAATTTTATATGCATTTTAAATTTATAAAATTAATACAATTCTAATATTTTGTCATAACATAAGCATCAACTCGGTCGAGCGGCTGCCACGTGGGCCTGATATCTGGTGATATTCAGGGATCTGATACATTAATGTTTTTTTTCAATTTCCAGGTCTTGGTCCCGTATTTTATCTTTTCGCGATTATATGCTTCCTCAGTGTCGTCTTCTGCTACTACTTCCTGCCAGAAACAAAAGGTCTGCCAGTTGACGAGCTGCAGCAACGATTTCTTAAGAGAGCAAACTTACTTTAAGAAATTAAATTAAATATACGTGAACGCTTTACTATTTATTTATTTGCTCCGACCATTATTCTAATCAACTAATACTATCTACTGCGATCACCAAGCAAGCTTGCTTATTATGGGCAAAACCTCCCATTGGATTGGCCTTTAGTCCATTTTCTTATTTTCGGAAGGACAGTTGCCGATAACCTTCAGCGAGGCTAGCATGGGCACGAGACAATTATCTCCCCGGGGAAATGATACAAATTTATCTTCTCCCACAGGTGTATCAACTCTCAGAGCACTTTGGAAACAAGTGGAAATAATATCCAAATAATATATTTGTAATAAAAAAACGGGTTAAATTTATCGAATTCCATGTTCCTGTGCTCGCCCTGCAGCAGCTAGCACAGGCAGGAGATAAAAATTATATCCCCAGACTATATCCCCTAACAGCTAACAAATGAGGGATATCCCAAATCAAATCGAAATCCTCAACACAAACTGTTCAATCACGTCAAGATATAGTTAATATCGCAACGGACTTGTATAGAAAGCTCTACTTACCACAACCCCACGCACGCACCCCTACTACTAGACGAACTATGCTTCATGATACTTTACCGCAAAATGAAATAAATGTGATTAATGAGCAGGAGATTGTTGCGAGGGCAGATAAACTGATACACAGATAGATAATATTCCAAATTTTGCAATAAAATTAGCAAAAAAGCACTCCTTTTTAGTTAATTGTTTTTATTTAGAAATATGAAAGGGTAGCAAAGTTGCTGTATCAAGTTATATGATTATACATTACTTATCTGAATAATATTAAAAACTTTTTTTTTAAATACCGTGGTGTTTTTTGTGGTTGGCAACTTTTTATTGCGGATTCTGTTGCATTTTCTATCTGTACATTATTTTCAATAAGAAATTATTCAAGAAGAAAATACTAAAGAAATAATATGATACGCAGGAAAATCTTTTGCTTTCTCTTTCTACGTTACCAACTCTTTTCAACTTTTCGATACCCTCGTTTCCGTGGGTGATGAACATTCTACCTGGCACGTAGGTATCTAAATATATTTCAGAACTGCAGAGCAACTGGTCTCAAAATGCATTGAACACCACTTTCGTACTTTGTTTGGATAACAATAAACTATATTCAATTTCAGGACTAACTGAAAACCTAGAAATACAATTTCAAATTATATTTATATTTATCGGTACGATACTAACATTTAATAAATGGTAGTCGTTTAAAACTAGACAAATGTCAGACCAGGACAATATGGCCGCCAACACGATTGTTGTTCCGTTTCACTCTTCATTCTCAGTTGCTTTCCGTTCTACGCAAAATCTTGTGGTAGATATTTATACAGCGATTATTTAATTCCAAACGTAAAGGTTTTAACTGCACTCCTATGACACCCCTAAACTCAAAACATAGTTAAATCTATACCCAATCCTTATTGGCTATATACCTTTTGGTATTGACTGTCATTATTTTAACATCGTTAAATTATTTATCTCGCAATCTCTCTCGGACCCATCGATAGAATAGCCCTCTTTTGCAGAGCGAAATAAATGCCAATGGCAGCAGCAATACCCCATAGTAAAAAAACATATGGCATAATGCTATGATTCGATCAATTATTAACATGAGGGCCATTAGAAATAGTTCCCAGTTCCTCAATAATAAGAAGTACGGTGGCTTTCACATGTTAAAAAAATATTATTGTGAATTTAATGCACTCGAAGAGCAGTTTTCTTTATAGGGATCTGTAAAAAGCTAATTCAAGTCTTAATCCCAAATATTATAGATGTAGGTTACCTATCATCAGCAAAATAAACTATCGCATGATTGCGCTTGGCTAGTACCGGTACTGGTTCCAATAAGTCCAACGACACAATCATCATAAACATTCGCAATAAGTCTAAATGTAGTTTTTGATATTTCTATACAGTATTCTAAGAATTGTTTGTTAATATTAGAATTGACCATAATAATTATATTAAAAATTATATTTTTATAAACATTATAATTTAATCAATTAATCCATACAGAAAGGATTGATACATGCAAAATAAAATTATTCTCCATTCAACATCATTGACCCTTTTCATGTCCGCTCTGGTTAAACAACCCGTGCATGCTGCTTAAGTCGATGTAGGCCCCAATAATTAAGGTAATAAAATGAAATTTTAGTATGCTTACTTTGATAAAATCGTCGTCATAACTTGCGTAAACAGAAAAAAATAAGTTTAGCTATTAGAATAGTCATTATATATTTACTAAAAATAAAAATAGAAATCATAAAATAACTAACAAAGAAGTTAATCCATCATAATTGTCAATTATCAACGCTTAACTTATGTTTGCTCAGTTTGTACATATCAAGAGATCACTGTCATTTGATAAATAAGAAGCACCATAGTTAGTATCAAATGTGTCACGACAAGTTGGAGACTTAATTAACATATTTGAATAAGTAAAATTAGAATAATCAGTAAGCAAAATAAATTTTCAAATATGTCTTTAATTCGACAAACGTATTGTACTCTAATAGGTAAGAATAAAAAATAAATGGTAATAGATAATTATATATGTTTCTGCGTAGATATTTAAATACACAGTTTATATTAAATAATATTGTTCTTCTCATGAATTTTTCATAATTTGTTAAAACAGGATATATTGATTCCATTCATATTATTTCCCGTTGTGATTCAGTGATTGGTTTTGAAATTAAAAACGATTCTATGTTATATAGTTTTTAGTACCAGAATTAAAAAAGGACAGGACGTGCATAAGTATACTTCTCCTACTTCCTCCTACTATTTGACACCTTGTGTATTTTCCCTTTGTACGAAGAAATCCTAACTGACTTATTCAGTACCGTCTGGTTTCTACTTTACCTTACTAATATAAGGATTTCGAATGTTTCACTCATTTCACTCTCTCTAACAAAAATAAAATCCGGGTGAAGAAATTAGATGTAGGATTGACAATCATTTACCTTTTTTTAGACATTTTTTTTAGCGTCTTTAGCTTCGTTGGCTAATGTTGGTACTTCTCAGTAGGATCCGCCTTCCGAACCCATGGTAGATTACTACAAACAGAGAACTAGTCGTTTCAACATAGCTTGCTTTATGCCTATTGATTTATCTGCAAAAGGGTTTTTGAATTCTCTTAATAAACTCAGACGAATATTCTACTTACCATCAACATTTAGTAACAATATTAACTATTATTACTGCTAAAATTATTTACAAAGATTTAACCCTTGTTCCAGTATGTTACTCGTGTATGAATATAGGAATCATGTTCGCGTGGCCGTCATCCACCCTCAAGATTTTCGAGTCAAAAAATACAACTCTAAACAGACCTATGACTGAAATGGAAATAGCACTCTTTGGGAGTTTATCTTCTATATCGGCTTTAATTACTACACCCATAGCGGGCTTCCTCTTGGATATACTGGGGAGAAAATATAGTTGTATACTATTTAGTGTTCCGCCAGTGGTAAGCGATTCTATATATTACCTTCTTATTATTATTCTAACTTATGAACTGTCAGTATTCCGTTGTATTGATACATTTTCGCTACCAACCATTGGGAGTTCTATCTCATCTATTTGGTCGTAAATCGGTCCTTTAATCACATTTCGAATTCTGTTGATATTACAGATAATGACAATAATATCTGGTTTGAATGTTTTTCAGGTTGCCTGGTCCTTGATCTCAACATTCCCATCTGTAACTGTAGTCCTATTATCTGTATTTATATCAGGATTAGGAGGCTGTATGTTCGTAGTTGTACCCCTATACATCAGCGAATTTTGTCATGAATCTATCAGAGGCACCATGACCTCTGGATGCATAATTTTTTATGGCGTTGGTTTAATGGTGTCTTACATCTTAGGAGGGCGTCTAGATTATCATACAATGAACTACGTGTGTCTGTTTATATCTGTTGTGGGCGTATTAGCGCTTATGATTGTAAAAGAGTCGCCGACTTATTTGATGAAGAAAGGATTACATAAAGAAGCCGCAAACACAATTGCTTTCTATAGATCCTCAAAACCTGGTTCAAAGGAAGTTTTACAAGAAATGGATGTGATAAAAAGAACACTCAACCCACAAATGGATGGTAAGTAGTTCAGGTTTAACAGAAGCTATATTTATATGTACGCAAGTAGTTTTCTTGTTCTTACAATTATTCTTGTTTTATACTGATCCCCGAGTTAAACCATAGGCATGAATACAGTTGTGGTGATAGTGACAGTGATTTCACAATGACATCTCAAACTTCAAGTCTGCACCAACGGCATAAAAAACTTAGGGCACGTTATTCCGATGTTTTCAAAATAGAAACGAACTCTGCTTTGTAACAAATCTGAATGATAACATGAGATAATTATTGTGAAATCTATACATACCTTGAAGAATATGATTAAAGAATACTATCTCATTATCTTCTAGCGGTTAGCATGTTCAACTACGCATCGGACCAAGGCAGGACCACATGCGCCTACCTTTCGAATTTGCACACTTTTAAATGCTTACAGAAACAACTGTGACATTTTTAGTAGTTCTTTGACCTCATTCAAAAAACATGTCAAACATTTACTTACATAGATTAAATTAATTTATTTTCCGTTTTGATCTTATATCATCACTTTTCTTTGTATAGCACATTGCAGGTATTCAGTTTTAAATTTTGCTTTTTTATTTAATTAGCTTTTAGATTATTTTAATTAAGAATGCTGTGGTAATTTCTAGAAGGTTTCGATCTCCTGTCGTTCTCTTTTATTTGTCTTATTCTCATAATAACATCATTGATTGTTACCACTTTAATGATCTAATAAAATAAAATAAAAAAAAAGAGGTCCTGGGTTCGAATCTCGGGTTCGGCCAATACTGTAAGGTATTGTGAATTGTTCTGTTGAAGAATTTTCAGTACCAGCCCGGAGTTAAGAAATTAGCAGTATCAAACCCCGTGACTGGGAGAGCGCCTTAAAGCCGTCGGTCTCAGTTATTATCACTGACTTTGTGATAATATTTGTAAAAGCCCACCAATCCGCGTTGGATCTAGCTCTTGGACAATCTGTCCTGTGAATCCTGCCTGTGCCCAGCACTGGGCTGATGCGTATGCGATGATGATGCGTTGATAGTAACTTATGTTCCGACCCCCTCATTTATTAAGTACCTAATTTAAAATAATTATCAGGTTTTTATGTTGCGGTTTTCCGTTTACGATAAAAAGTTTGTTTTTGTAAGTCTTCAGTAATATGCCCTACTAACTTTACTTTGTTGTTATATGTACATTACTAGATATTTATTCCTGCAACTATTAAATTCGTAAGAATAGATGAATGCAGGAATTATTACATTTTCACTGTCTGCGCGTCAGTAATGTATTTGCGTAAATCACTACGCGTTTAACATTTACAAGGTTAAGTTTTCATATATCAAGATTAAGTTGTTTATAGCATAGATTAGGCAATAACACGTTTGTTTTCCACACACATTTTTCCTTATGTGAAATTAAAATGACGCGATTTTTTATTATATAGTGATTTGCAAATCAGGGAGTGACTTTTACTTTGAAGATATTTATGATTTGCAAATAGCTTAATATAGTATATTAAGTTATTTGCAAATCATAGCATAATAACTCTGACGGTAGTAGGTATCTATAATTAATATTCACTAGTTTTGACTGCGGTTTCGCTAATGGGTACTACGTGAGAATGTGTACTGGCAGCTCTACTTGCGTGCTCATGTTATAAAGTAGGTAGCTGCGTAAAGAAAAGAAGTTAACTCCAAATTATGAAATTATATTTTTAAATCATAACGCAACGAACTAATAATAACGAAATAAAAAATAGATACGAGACAAATTTCAGGCCGTCGATTGTTGATTTATTTTATTTTATTTACATTACATATTTTCAGTTTAAAGTAAAGTTTTTAGTTTTAAGTAATTGTCTTGTAAAGGTCTTGAGATGTTTTCCGTTTGACGTCCCACACGAGTCAGAGTCATTGTGTTATCTCTATCCTGTCCGCAGCGCCATAACCATTAATATGGGAAAGAGAGAACAATGTACCCGGCTTGAGCGTGGAACTTATTATACACTTTATTTGTACACCACAAATAGAAAAAAAAACAATGGACACAACAAGAAGAAACTTAAAAAGTAGTATACAGAGGGCGGCCTTATCGCTTAGTAGCGATCTCTTCCAGGCAACCTTAGGATTAGGAAAACCAAGGGAAACCAATTGTGTGATGTGATTATTCATTAAAGTGAATATAAAACTATTATGGATTTAAATTATTAAATACCACAATGACAGCAGGCCATCACACTGACACGTATTTATTGAAATTCAATCATTTTATTTATTGAATTCAATCATTAGGTTGTTTTGGAATATAATCCATCGATATATTGAAAGTAAACGTAAGCAATTAAATATATAAGCAAATTGTCACATAATATTACACAAACGTGTCGGCTAGATAACCTCCTTTAGATTAAAGTTAAGATCACGCATTACTGCTGATGATGATGATTTCAGATGTGACACCTGAAGAGGAAAAACTGAAGATCGAAGATCAACCCCCAAAAAAACTTTCATTACTTGAGTTCTTACGTAAGTAGTTAGATATAATATGGCTCCGTAGTGAGATAGATATATGCCCCATAAGTGAACAGTTAGACGGCTTATATTTATTGTAAATATTAATTTTAGTTTGTAATTATTATTTCCCTAGACAAATATATTTTTCGTTGGTTTATTAATGAAGAATAATTCACGAAATAAAATAACTCTGAGCCCTTTATAATCTGATAAGAAGGTTTTAGTTCTGGTAAAGAACGGTGCGATAAATAAACAAATGTTCTAGAGCTGTGTTTGATCTGCAATTTTCACTAGCTTTTTTTTACAGAAAAATCCCGTTCCACTCGTCGTGCATTGGTTTTAATCCTTGTGCTGTACTCCATTGCCATCTTCCAAGGGCTTGCAGTAGTGCAGGTCTATGCAGAACCATTGTTCGAAGAAGCTCTACCAAGCATGTCTGCTAACTTGAGTAGCATATTATTCGCACTCCTAAACACCATCGCTGGTTTGACTTCAGCTTACATGATGGACCATGCAGGAAGACGGGTGAGAACTCTTTACTTTGTATGGTCACCTAGTACTTTCTTCTTGTGTTCTTGTTTGCCTTAATTTATTTGAGTTTTGCCCATTTTTGACGTAATCTTATCATCATAATTTTCATTTGTTAAAAGAATGGTAAGTGGCCTAATATCATTGTATGATACTTTTATTTGTTTCGAATAATAATAAAACAATTATTATTCCAAATTTGTTACTTCTTGTTCATGGATCCGTACTAGTATATATGTTCTTAATGTCTTATGTTTCCATAGAGCTCATTGGTATATAAATGTATATTCCTTATTTTTCAGCCCGTGATGATTTACTCGTCACTAGCATCTTGCTTTTGCTGCGTAGCTTTAGGGACACAGATTCAGTTACACTGGGGTCCACATTGGCTAACTGCCATATTTGTCTACGCTTTCTGTGTAACGTGTACGTGTGGGGCTGGAACCGTACCCTACGTGATGATTGCTGAACTCTTTTTACCTGAGGTAAATATAAATATAATCTCTTCAGATCTATTGCGTGCTAAGCTTAAGCTCACACTTTGAATTTGAGTTAACGATATTCAATTCCGGGCGATCTTTGCTATAGTGAAAACGTTAAAAAAAATAAGAGCACCATAGACATAAGCTTGTCATTATTCAACACCATAAGAAGTTTCATATTTATAAGCCTGTATTGTTCCTGTAACATTTAGACATGACGTGCTCAAAGTTTTCCTTGGGGAATCGGACCCGGAGCCTTCCACTTAAAACTTGAATGGCTAACTGCCAATGGCGTTATTGCAGTTTTCGTACCACTGTGCCAGAGGTCCTCATCACTGCTGAATGATTGAGACATGTTTAGATTTATTTCGTTTCATTTTCAATTAAACTATCATTTATTTATTTTTCATTGTATAAGGAGGTATAGCGACCGTACCTTCAATATTATTTCAATTCAAAACCCGTATTAATATTATACTTTTAGCGATTATACTTTTAAATATAATTTAAACATTATATTTATACATATATAGCAAACATAAGTACATACCTGCTAGTTACGAATTAATATTTCGGTGGGAACTTAAGGTGTGTATTTTAGATATTAGCTAATATGTGCATAAGGCTGGTAACAAAGTGTTTTACAATGCGATCCATGTAGCAACGCCTCTCGTAGAAAAATAGCAATAGAGGTGTTACGCGCTTTAACGACGAGCCTAAACATCAATTATATCAATTCATATTTAATTACTTAAAACGCCCTTAACTTAGAAATGTTAAGGTGTGTGCGAGGATTCGAACTCTGCCCCCCGAAAGGTAAGTCGAGCTCCTACCCACTGGGCTATCACCGCCTCCTTACACCAGTAAAATAACCTAAATCGCGAAATACTCCGCCATCAAGTGTAACAAATTAATATATTTCAGGTAAAGGGCGTGATGTCAATGCTGGGTGTACAGTGGGGATGGATATGCAACTTCATTATCCTCTTCATCTTCAACCCTCTGGTCGCAGCGATGGGTTTGGGGCCGGTCTTCTACATCTTTGCGATTGTCAGCGTTATTTCTACAGTATTTAGTTATTTCTACCTGCCAGAAACGAATGGACTAACTGTGGACGTCATTCAAACATTGTTAGTTAAGAAGACGCAATGTTGAAGAAATATCTGACTGGGTCTTTGTATAGAATAGACCTACTAGTTAGCAACGCAAAGGGTAGCTAGGTTATATATATTAACCAATAAGTGACTTTTACGTTTTTAATTTTTGCACCCTCGATTTCATTTTTTATCACCCTTTTGTATGAAATCTCTATGGATGATAAAAAAATGCTGCACCTTTATTGGTTTCTAATAAATGTTTTAGTATTCCATACAATTGTCAGTGTCTTGTTAATCTACATTGTAAAGTAAACTTTGAAGCATATGGCTACAAAGTTCATTAGCATTGCACGACAATCACAATTATGTCGTGAACAAATCTGCTAAGGGTTACTAGCGAAGTTATACCTTATTTTACAAGGGGTAAGGTATAAGTTGAATTGACGTTTTCTGACTTGCTCAAGCGCCGATAACCGGCACAGAGCGATAAGCTGAGATGAGTGATGTACTGATGTTAATTCGATAACGCAATTATGTTTTACTAACTGTTCCATGCTGTTGTGTGTAACAGATGAGTTATTGTAAAACTTTTATCTTTGTTTGTTATTGTTAATGCCAAATGTTGTTCTGCTAAATATTAAAAATAAATTGACTTTCGAGTAAAACGAATTATTAAAATTATCGTCATTGTGTGGTTGAATGAAGCACTTGTCTTAAATGGCTGTATACTATTAAACCATACAGGGGTTTCGTCTGAATCTATTAGATAAAAAATATACCTATGTCATACAAATAATAACCGTTTATTTTCATTGCTACCATTGTTTTTAGAAAATGACTGAGAAAGAATGAGATGTATTTAATAAAAAATATATTATTCGGAGACATTGTACATTAGGTGTTTTAGTAAATAAGATTAGATAATTTTGGAATCTGAAATTTAACATTATATTTTTGTTCGGCTATGTGATTTGGCATGTTATTAAAGCATGTATGAATCTGCGATAATTTTCCAGCAAGCAGCTTGCTTTATCATAATAAAAACCAGTGTTATCGGATTACGTTTGTCATAAATTAGTTAATAATTGTAATTTGACCTTACCCTTCACACATATACATATACATTTATTTTCTTTATTGGATTAAACCGGTAATAATCAATATCAACATATTAAAATTAACAAGAGAAAAAAGAAATAGATAAGATTGGCACCTTCTAGAAATGATCACGGATTGCTTTAGAACGACTTCTACTTCTTATACTTGCATCACTATAATAACAACCGTAAAAAATAGTACGAAAATAATGATAATTAAGTAAAACGGAGAATATTTAATTTATTCGGACTGAATAAATTCCTGAACCTAAAAAGTTTTCAGCACTGATAAAATTTTCTTTTAGTTTCATAATATTTAGTTACTTATAATTAAATATTAAATGCTAATAATCTACGCGTCAAAGCGAAAAAAGATGTCACTCTGTAGGAGATTACTAATTACTTATTATTTATAGGTTTGGCCAATTTTAGTTTATAATATAGTAAATAAGATAATTGTTATTGTTGTAGCTATGGATTTTTATCTCAATTAAACGTTATTATTATTATTATTGTTAATATTTTACAGCTGGTGATGGACTGAATTACAAAACGAATATATGCCCGAATGGATAATATTCCCTTTTTGACTACGGTACCCTAAAGTTTGTAACTCAAAAGTGGTTTTCTTTTATTATTAATTTGCACACATTTGTTTACGCATCCTAATCTATTTTTGGTATATTTGGACTTAGGTATATTTTGTCTGATAACGTAACATTATTATCTTATATCAATAGATAAATACTTTCAGTAGTTAACAAAAAATGTGATAAAATAGCTATAATGGTTAAAAAACACTAACTTGTAAAACATCGATGAGAAAATCTTACCCAACTTTGTCAAGAAGTTTTAATAATCAGGCGCTGTCCAACCCCATACTTCAGAGAGCACGTTAAGCCGTGTGCCCCAGTTATTATCAGTATCATGTGATAAAAACCATTAAAACCGAATCTGCATTTGAAAAGCGGGGTGGGAACATGAGACAAAGATCTATGTGCCTATCTCGTATGAAAAACGAGGTCGAGAACCTATTATAGTGAGACATTAATATGATGATTTTTTTTCTCCTTCAATGAGATATCCTAACTCATATCTTAAAGTATATTCATCTGTGCAATAATATTCGGTTTATAACACGACTGCAGTTATGTGTGTGTTATGTTGTATATGAAAACTCCAAAAATTATGCCACTTAAAACTCAGATCAGTATAAAGATTCTATACTGATCTGATCTTTGAGTTGCTTTTACTTGACCGTTTGACCGCATTCAATTTATTATAAATATGGCCTATATTAGTTTTAAATGGTGTAGTAGCATACTATTAATAAAATTATTACTTACCTAAACTTCTATTATGGCTACACTATTTTATATTCTCTTAGCCCCAGGGAAAACAGAGAACCTTCCTTTTTAATTAGTTAAAAAAAGTTTTATTAATAACGTTTGTCCTCTCTAATTCATTATTGAAAGCTATGACACGTAACGTATAGGTAGGTAGGTACTAACTGACAATTAACTCTAAAGCGGTGGATCCATTACAATTACTGATGCAAATCCTTGAGCAATGTGAACATTAATAGAGCAAGTTGACCTTTTCAACCTGAAACACTAACTTAACTATCAAACGTTGTAACGCAGGTAATTATGTATTAAAACATCGCACACTATAAATGTAAATAGAATGGCTTGTCATTTTTTGAATGTAGTCTGATACTTACAACACGACAAAACACTGATTTCAAGTTGGTTAAGTAACTTATATTTTATATTATTATAACTATTTTGTTTTAAGTTAAGAACTAGAATGTAAATATAAGGGAACTTGAGTTTCACATTTTGAAAAAAAACTCAATTGAATAAGTCCTATCTAGTTTATCTAGTTTTTTATTCTATGGATTTTATTTTCTTCATTTTATCGATATAAAGCAACTGTACATCACTACCGTATGAATGAACTCTGGATGGGGGATTTGAAAAAAGAAACACTTAAATAAGTCCCATAATATCTACTTGTTTCATTTTATCGATATAAAGCTACTGTTCATCACTACTGTATGAATGAACTCTGGATGGGAGACGGTCAGCCGGCACCAATAGCGGTTGTCGATTAGTTTGTCCACAGCGCTTGTTGTGTAAACACCGGTCTGTGTTAAAACAAAAACGATTAAGGATTCATGATATAGGTATAAATAGATATTTTGTGTACATAATATTATGTAAGTATTTTTTTATAACTAAAGAATGGCTTTTGTAAGTAAAAAATCATTGTGAATTGTGGTGGAACTTTTTTGTAGGCAAGTATTACTTTTTACAGATGTACTAAATTTTGTTTATCAAGTTTTATAACTTACTTGAAATCAATGAAACTTAAAATCTTCTTTACTTCCTTCTTCCTCCTTGATTCTTTATGAATTAGGTCTAATAATTGCAGTCCTTACCTACGATCTGGTACCTACGCTTGAGACCGGAAGTAAATAAACATACGTGGTCAGAGGTTATAACTTTACAATGAAGGCCACATTAAGGCTTTAAACCGACATCCGCAGTGGCGTATAAATCGGCGTATTTCGTGTAACCAATCAAAAGACTTACATAAACCAGCGCGATTTGCGATTGGTCGGAAAGTACACCAATGCAAACGCATATTGGATGCCTTGGTTTGGAACTTTTGACGTAACTTTAGAGTCAGCAGTTTTTAATAAAGAATGGCCCAATGTGAGAGAAATATAATTTCGTTTGTTTTATCTTTTAAGTTTCCGTCCGGTTTTTCTATAGTTGTAATGTGATTGTTTAAAATTGATTGTGGATCGTGAATTGTTAATTTATTCAGTAATTGAACATGGATCGTTAAATAGACTTTGTAGCCAATTCTTTTTGTATACAAAACTTATTTTGCAGGTCAAAAATAATGCTTTTATTGTCCCCAAAGAACTTTATTTCTCTCTAACTCCAACGTAATATACTTACTCTAGAGAGTCCCTAGTTCAAAAAGATTACCCTACATCTCTACATCTGTAGATTTAGATATTTAGATTTGGATTGAGTAACATTAATACTTCAGACGAAGCTCTCCTCCCTTAATAATATATAATTGTTTATTTTTGCCAGATTTATTAAATTTCTTCGAAAGGCTTTTAAAAAGTTAATATTGCTAGCAATTAAAGCAAATATATCCATCAACGGCAAAGATAGCAGATTATACAAATTATTTTTATGAACTGAACGAATTATTTACTGAGAATGTATGAAAGTAAATAACGAAATCTTGAAACTGACGTAATTTAATACAAAAACCGGTAATGTGGAATACCAGTAAGGACTCGAGTTTCTGTTAACAAAGCTCAAAGGTTGCGTATACCCAGTTATTTAGGTAGGTATAAATAACTTACAGACAGACCATAACGCGCAGTTTTATATTTCAGTAGAAAATTATCAATAGGTACTAAGGAAGTAGAAGAGACGTATCAAACGTCTCTTTGAGCTAATTATCTATTGTAGCTCCTACGGAGAATTTAAATGTTATGCCTACCTTCAAAATGCATCTAACACGTACGGTATATTAGATATAGATATAGATATAGATAATATACTAGGTTTACTCTGATCTATTATGAATTGAACTCATGACACTGTTTGAACCAAGATTAAATTTTATAATGTCCTGTAATTTTTTTCAACAATTATATGTCCCTTTATAATAGATATTATGCAAATGAACACGATCTGTTGAGCAGAACCCTCTCTTATGAAGATGGACTTTATAACTTATCGCACTGCTTGAATGTAGTTTGTATTTTTAATCGATAAGAAATTTCAAAATACCCATAAATCTTTTAAAATTTAGAAATTTTCTGTAACTGGATCTTCGAATATAAAAATTTGTGGAAGTCTAGGGATGATTTAACGTTGACAATATATAAATATTTAAAAAAAAGGTATATTTATTATTGTACATTTTACAGATTTTTCAAAAAATGCCAACTAAATAAAATTTCCAGTATGACGGAAAAGCCAGAAGTTCACTTTGAAGAGGCGGAGCAGCAAAAAGGTGTTATTTTGACATCAACTGCCGCCGCATGCCTACTCTCGATATGGATTCTACGAGATGTTCCACTTTTAATGACCTTGATCGTCATACTGTGTATATTTTTGATGACTGGAGATAGATATCAATGGGTGTACATTTGGAAAAAAACTTTCTGGAGGGACATGACGTAAGTACGGTTTTGATGCAGCAAGTCATATTATTAAGGGATTCCTATATATGGGGTTTTTATATGGAATTTCACACTCCACGGACGCCTATTTCTAGCAGCTTCCTGTGATGCTGTCTGCCCACCAAAAGGAGAACATGTTCCCGGTGTCAACTCGCCACTCCAGCATCTTAGGACCCCAACGTCGATCGATCCTAGAGGATACCTATGTATCCCACCGATTGTAGCTTTAGATTTGCAACTGATTTATTTTCCGGGATATCGTAAATTTCTGGTGTGGCTCGTATTTAACCTTTGGGTAAAAGTCCGTATTATAAAAAATTAAAGATTTTGTATATCCAACATGTTTAAAAAGTGAAGAAACATTTCTGCTATTGCTTAAATACTTTTGTTAATTGGCAAGCAAAGTACTGCCTTGTTTTGTGTATTGATCGTCTCGATCGATCCTTTTTAACGCGTAGTTCAAAGGTTGCAATAATTTGCACCAGCGAAGGTTCATATTGCATTAGACCGCTTTAATAAAGCATGTTTTTTGTGTTCAAAAACAATATCTGCACAGGATACATTTTATTTTCTTCATAATAACTAGACTTGCTATAGAGACTAGATTTACGTAGTTATGCATCTTCATTAACCTCAACCTCTTTCCCTCAGAGGAATGAAAATTTAGAGCTTAGATCCTTCATGAAACTAATTTCTTAACGTCTAGTTTGCTTAAAAGCATCTGGCTCAGCTTCCATCTCTCTCAAGATAGGAAAATAAATGTGAAATTGCAATTTTTTAATGTTTGCTGAGTTTCTTGCATCTTCTTGGTAGAATGTGTCTTCCAGACCGGTGGCAGAGCACTAGAAACAGACAGACGTTTCAAAAGTGCTCTTAGAGTTAATCTACTTGAAACAGATGAAATTTTTTTTTTGAATTCACGGGCGGGACGGTCTATAAAGATTGTTATAATCACACGATAACACCTAGATAGACGACTTAACGGGTTCACGGAAAAAAAAACCAATAATAAACTAATACTTGTTTCTTTTATCCTTTTTCGCTACCTATTCCATCTCTCACAATTTAACGTTTAAGTAACCACTCAATCTATCGACTTGAAATCTAGAAAAAGTAGTACAAGATATCTAATGCTTGTTCTAGAAGTGCAAATTACATATTCGGAAAAATTAAGGGATGTATTGACATTTAAAGTCATGCATACTGCAATATGAATATCAAACTGACTAATTTTATACTTGAATCGTTTTCATATTAAATTTCAAAGGCATTGTTTTTGAGTTAACCATCATGCAAATTTACCTTGAGAGATTTTAATTTATATTAATTATTAATTTAATTATTGATTATTATTTTAAGTTATATTAATTTTATAGAGTAGGCTATCCCTTTTCCGTTTTTTTTGCATATGTCAGCAAACCCTCAAGTAAATCAAATATACAGTTTTTGAACACAGTCGGCTTTTACATAACATAAGTGCAATCATTCAATTACCGTAATTCTAAACCCCTGTTATGTTTCATTGTACTCTAGTAGAATGATCCATCCGGTATTTAATTATGTAAAGTTTTCTTTTTTCAAATGAGTATCTTCTGTTTTATACTTAATGTAACTTATATGAATGTTTTTTTAGTTGGATGTTTTACAAATTTGTATTAAATTTTGTCAAATTGAGGTTTGTTTTTCATCTATAAAATTCAAATTATATAATTCGAATTTTAAATCTTAAATAACACAAATAAGAAACTAGTGCTCAGTTAATAATTTCTCGAGTTTTTTGTGGGAAATAGCCACTTATGTACTCTTATATTAACAGCTGTTCCCACAGTTTCGCCCGCATTAACTATGGTGACCCCTCTTCCTGATGCGGCTGAGCACTTACTGGTGGAAGTTCTCCTATCTCATACTAAAATCCTTCTTGGTGTATTCTATTGCCCTCCATCTATTTCCAATTACTTTCACTCTTTTGAAACCCTGTTAGAAAAAGTAATCCCCTCGTACAGCCATTCAATTATTATGGGAGACTTTAATACATGCTTACTTAAAGATGATTATCGTTCCAGGAATCTTCTGGCTACGATAGAATCCTGTAGTCTTTCGCTACTCCCCCTTGCTGCTACACATTATTCTCCCGGCTGTACTCCCTCTCTTCTTGACTTAATTATAGTTTCTTCTCCAGATTTCGTCAATAAGCATGGTCAATGTCCTGCTGATGCATTTTCCTATCACGATTTGATTTATCTCTCCTATAATATACGTCCTCCTAAATCGAAAGCGAGAATTCTTCTGCGGCGTAACTTTGGAGGGATTGATAAGAGTCTTCTATGTGATGATGCCAGACATTTAGATTGGGCGGCTATCATGAATGTGGATTCCGTTGATCGCAAGGTCGAAATATTCAACACGCTGATTACACAGCTCTATGATAAGCATGCTCCGGTAAGACCAATTAAATTTAAGCACTTGCCAGCTCCGTGGTTATCAGAGGAGATTAAAATTCTAATGCATAAGAAGAACACGGCAAAATTTTATTATAAAATTAATGATTCCGATGCTAACCGTATAAAGTATCATAGGGCACGAAATCGCTGTAATACATTGTGTAGAGATGCCCAACGTCGCCACATCCATAAGTCAGTCGAGAACGGTGATACCGCTAAGACTTGGAAATTTCTTGAGTCACTTGGAGTTGGTAAATCATCCCCTAAGACTTCTATCAACATTGATATTGAACTCCTTAATAAACATTTCTCTACTTCTGATACAATTGATAGTGTCAATAAGGAGCGTACTCTTAGTATTCTTTCTTCGTCATCAACTCCAGACTTTTTATCTTTTACCTTCAAGACTTTCACTGAATGTGATGTTAAGAAGAGCATATTGTCCATCGCCTCGAATGCAGTCGGTACTGATAGCGTCAGCCGTAATATGATCGTTCCCATTCTTGATGTTGTTTCCCCTTTTCTTACCCATATTCTCAACTATTCCATCTTGACTAGCAAATTTCCTGAAGCTTGGAAGAATGCACAAGTCACCCCTCTGCCTAAAAAGGCCAATCCTGTTTCTTTCTCTGATTTCCGTCCCATTTCTATTTTACCGTTCCTTTCTAAAGTTCTTGAGAAGCTAGTTTACGAACAATTCCATCTTTTCCTTAATAAAAACTTACTTCTCAGTCCCTTGCAATCCGGCTTTCGTGCTGGTCATAGTACAGTTACAGCGCTAGTAAAAGCAACTGATGATATTCGGTGGGCGATGGATAATAAGGAACTCACAGTACTGATACTGCTAGACTTCAGTAATGCCTTTAACTCAGTTGATTATGATATCTTGTTGAGTATCCTGCGCTCCATTAACATATCTCCATCGGTGATAGATTGGTTTCGGAGTTACCTGTTTGGTCGTCGGCAACGCATTCGGATTGAGGAGACCTCTTCATCCTGGTGTGATGTTGCGGCCGGGGTACCTCAGGGCGGCGTGTTATCTCCCTTACTCTTTGCTATTTTTATTAATTCAATTTCCAAACGTATCTCTTCTCTCTATCACATGTATGCAGATGATATCCAAATCTATCGTCATTCAACCCTTGATAACCTTGGTTCTACTGTTGCTGCTATTAACACCGATCTTAATGAAATTTTTGAGTGGAGCAGGCAGTATGGACTTAAGGTTAATCCAGCAAAATCTCAGGCTATTATTATTGGAAGCCCTGGTATGCGGTCAAGGGTTGATTGGGGAAATCTACCTAGTGTTGATTTTAATGGTGTCATAATTCCGTTTTGTGCCTCTGTAAAGGACCTTGGCTTGCATCTTGATAAAGAGTTATCGTGGTCTGTGCAAGTCAGGGATTTGAGTAGAAGAACTTTTGGCACTTTTAGGTCGCTGTGCCGTCTGCGATCCATTCTTCCAATCCCGACTAAAGTTATGTTAGCACATTCTCTTTTTCTCTCTATTCTCGACTATGCGGACGCAAGCTATCTTAATTTGTCCGAGGACTATCTTAACAAACTTGAGCGTCTTCAAAATCTAGCTATTCGGTTCATATTTGGATTACGCAAATATGACCATGTATCTGAATTTCGTCAGAAGCTTAAGTGGCTCCCTATCCGCCGTCGCCGGGATCTTCATGTACTTTCACTTCTGTACTGTGTGTTATTTAATCCTAAGACTCCTTCTTATCTTAAGGAGAAGTTTAAATTTCTTGGAGTGCAGTCGGAACTTAGATCGAGTCGTGCGCTGACTTTGAGCATGCCGTTCCACAAAACGAAGTTTTATAAGCATTCGTTCACTGTCAAAGCTACTGAATTGTGGAATGCACTCCCATTGATCATAAGACAGTCGAAGTCATTGGGCATATTTAAAAATGCTGTTAAGGCTCATTATCTCGCTCAGTAAAGACGACTATTATTATTTATTATTATTTATTTATCTACTCAAACTCATAATATTTAAGTATTTATGGTATATTAGGATATGTATTAGTATATTTATTTTTTTTATATTTATCAATAGTATTTTTAATTTTTTTTTTTTATTTGTGTAGTCTGGTTTATGTATTAGTATGTAGATATTTGTATGTATGTACTAAATAGTGTACCCCACCTATTTGTTTTCTTTTTAGTTTTCCTAATCCTAAGGTTGCCTGGCAGAGATCGCTACTTAGCGATAAGGCCGCCTTTTGTATCCTGCTTCATTCTTCATGTGTTTGTTCTTTTTTTGTCTTGTTTCTTTGCTTGAGTGGTGTACAAATAAAGAGTATAAATAAATAAATAAATAAATATGGTCCGCTTCAAAATGTTATAGATAGAATGCCGCTCGGGTATTAGAAAGAAAGAAAGAAAAATTTATTTTTTACATTGCGCCACACATTATTACATTATTAGACATTCTATTAGACATAGAGGTAACTAACCATTCCGTTCGTTTTTTAAATTTTAATTAGTAAATATATCAAATTAGCATGTATAAAGTCAAGGTTTATATACATATTAAGATTATCTTAGTATTAAAATGTAAATTTTTGTAAGGATTAATATTTGATGCCTAATCTTCTTTATTTTATTTCTACATAAAAGCCAGTATACCTTTTGTAGCGTATAATGGTAACACAAACTTATTATTAATAAAGACCAACAATTTAGCAGTACATACCTAGTTCTTACGTATGGCGAAATATTAAGTCAGCACTCGCGGATCTTTCAGCACAGTAGCGCGTTTTCATCTGGATTTATTTCAGTATTATTAAACTACTGAAATAAAATAATATAGCCTTACATCGGGATTAATATCAACTCCGTCGTTTTTGTTTTTATGGAATACAAACAAACAATCAAAAAATTCTACCCTCTTTATTATAATACTTTAAGCTACGTCACGAGAATTTTAAGCACTTTGTATGTTGCCCCCAAAACGTGTATTTTCCCAGCGATAGTTGTATAAGTACTCATCGGAAATATTCATTCTTCCTAGGAAATTTTGTATGAAGATGACAGATCGCTTACAACTGTCAGAAAAGCTACTGGCATGGCATGTGTGGGCTGGCATGAGAAGAAACTCATGGCGATCTCTGTAGGGGGCTTGTCTCCATAATAATTGAAACTATTTAGATAATGTTTCATTCCTTAATCCTTTGTGTTTGGTACTACAATGGATTTGGTCTGGTTTCCCCTTCTCAATCAGCAAGCGGTTGTAAAAGGCCAAGGTCCAATCGGACACCTCGCTCAATAGAGTAATCATCGACGTCCGGTGACGCGATGGAAAAATTGACAATTTCTTTACAACACCTTTATGAAGTGTGGGATCGGTTCAAAGTCCAGAAAACAACTTCTAGGTATATATTCTTGATAAATTGTGCAAAGATTAAATAGGATGTATAAATGGAGAAATCTAAAACTATCCATAGCAAATAAAGGTTAATGATACACAATATTTATCTTTGAGCTAGATAAAAATTGAATGGCTGTATCGGATACAATAAAAAGAAGATTTAAATGGCAATGTGAGATGGTGATAACAAAAAGAGCACTCGGTAAATTTTGTGGGCTTCTACTTAGACAGGGCGCGCCTGGAACCCTCTAAGTTCACCATTTTCATCATTTTACTACCATGCACAAATGTTTTATGTAATGTAGGTAGGTACACATAAAAAGTGCCATCTATGGGAACAAATTAAATAGATAAATATTTGACTTGACTCGTTCAGGAAAAAAAATGATTTTTAAAGATTATATATTATAATTTTACTGTTTGTATTAATATAAGGAATCTTTAAGGTCTAGAAGAAGGGAGTTCGTGCTGCAAATCATAAAGTAACAGATTTTCCGGTTACAGCACGTTTCTTCGTTTGCGGAAGGGAAGAGCCATTAACAAACGAAGCAAGCAGCCAGCCTCTCGAAGCAATCGAAGCATCACTGCTAAAACGTTGCAGACGTGCGTTAACAAACGCAAGACCTGTGGATTTTTCACTGATATTTTATAGAGCTCTGGTACATTAGCCACGTGACTTTGTGCCGCTTTCAGGCCGTTGGCATGTTTTAAAAAAACAACTTCAAATTCCTAATGCTTTATTAGTTGCCCAATCATCAGCAAGATGTCGTTTCTCTGTAGCCATTTTAAAGTTAACGTTTGAAATGCCTTCAGAAATTATAATCATTCAGTAATATTTGACGGGCGTCCAGTTTTATTAAAAACTTCCTAACGAGGTTGCTCGCCTGATCTAGACCCTGCTTATCTAGGATAGAATTATTGTTATGTTACTCTCCTTAAAAACTATATTTCTTGTACATTTACTTTTTACCGGTGATTATTTGGATTTGAAAACGCTGTGTTTTTTTTTTCTCATTAGAGGCCTCCGCGTGCTATTAATCACAATGTTTACTATATGGATGTGGGATAGGACGGGGACTACAGTTGTCAGCAGATGGGAAAAGGTGTGGAAAAAAGAACCCAATAAAAGAGCATTTGTCATGGGAGATAGAGCAATTACATTCCGTGAGGTAATGCATATTTTATTTCTTTGTACTTTTTGTATTTAGATAAAACACTTAAGTATTTTCATTAGTACCTTAATGGTTTAAATAGCTATATACATATATAAGTAATATTTTACTAACTCTATCTTTTCAGGGTAATGAATTCAGTAATCGTATAGCTCGATATTTTAAACGACAAGGCTTTAAAACTGGCGAAGTTATTGCTTTATTCATGGAGACTCAGCCAGAGTATGTCTTCATTTGGCTTGGACTGGCCAAGTTACGAGTAACCACTGCACTTGTGAGTAGTAACCTTCGGGGTGCCCAACTGATACATTGTTTGAGGATAGCAGGTTGCAAAGCAGTAGTGTTTGGAGACGAGATGACGGACGGTAAGAATTTTGCGAGTTATTTCGACAAAAATTAAATTATAATAGATAATTATAATAATGACAATAGATTCCGTTGCAGAATTGATTTACTATATCGGTTCGGTAAAAAAGTCACACTCGACTGAAAAAGTGTGTACTATATGGAACCATAATATAGCCGAAGATCAAGTAGTAGTAGATTTTTTCAAGTAGGCAGTAATAGCGCTTTTAGTCTGCTCACTGTAGCTCTGTCACTGTTTATTGATGTTTTTTTCACTAACTAGTCTGAAGGGCGTGTTTTTTTTTTTAATATGTGTTCCATCCTATTTTCCAACGACATGACGGTCGGAGACTGTTCTAGGTCGGTACTTACAATTTCGCTCAGTTATTGTATTTAATCTGTTTTACATTGAGGTGCAGATTTGTCATTCGGTGTACATTCTTATCTATCACGAGATCTATACGAGTATACTACTTTTACATTACATCAAATTACTTACATGTTAGTCTTACGAAGGGCGTGGTTGCCAGTCAATTTGAGGCAATCAAGGTTTAACACCTACGCCGCAGGTTGACGGATTCAGGGCGGCAAAATGTGGTTTCTTTGCGAGAAGGGTGGCTGTGTTGGCAAAATGTGGTTTCTTTGCGTGCCCAGAGAAGGGTGGCTCTGTTTATACGCGCTGGTTTTTTCACCATCAGGTGGTGGTATACAGCTTCGTGGTCCGTCAATTACTATTAAAATAAAAAAACCAAGGCACCCCGCCTTGAGTGAAAACAGACAAAACTATTTTTAAGTTACGAAACTTATTTTCCAGTTATTAAATCTATCCAGAACGAGATACCGGACATTCCACTTTTCCAATTCAATTCACCGGAGAGAGAATCAGTTGCAATCCTGCAAGATACGATACCTTTGGCTACAGAACTAGATGAAATTTCTAGCGAACAATTCACCGATGTTGAACCGGCTAGCACAAGGGATACTTTATTGTATATTTACACTAGTGGAACTACTGGGTTTCCAAAGGCAGCTATTATTACAAATATAAGGTATGCGTATTTATTATCTCTATCGATTGAAATTTATTCAGTTTTTATTGAGGATTATCATATTTTATTTTTACATTTATGAGTCTGCAATTTAAGATTTCTGCCTTGATTTTCCTGATTGTTTTATTCGAAATAATGAGCCCTAAAGTTGGTTCCTTAATTCATGAAATTTGGATAGAAGCAGGCGTTACTTTGCGGAATGCCATGATTTTAGAAAGACTTGTTCTAGTCAAAGTGCCTGATTTTTTGGCAAGAATTCGAGTTTCTTTAAATTTTTGATGTTTTGTTGTTCAATAAGTATTATATTATGTCGCAGGTACCTTCTGATACCGCTTGGAGTCCATACCTCAGGTAGACTTACGTCATCGGACATATTGTATGATCCATTGCCGCTACATCATACAGCTGGTGGAGTGTTGGGTGCTGGGCAGTGTCTTATCCTTGGTCTTACAGTGGTACTGAGGAAAAAATTTTCCGCTACCAACTATTGGAATGATATAGTGAAGCATGGATGTACGGTAATTATTAATTCGACTAATTATTTCCAGGCAGGGTCATTTGTTAAGTTGATCTTTAAATGCACTTGTTATCAATAAATTAAAAACAAAAATAATAACTAACATAATACCACGATTAAACGCTTAATATTCGATAACAGCTGTATCTAGAGAGATTATAATACTCAGCTATCTACGTTGGCTTTCGAATTAATCTTTATTGTAGGATACTCTGTTGTGGGTTATAAGGTATATGTTTTGCAGTTACTAAGTCCTGTTATTTTTGGCAACTGTGTGTGGGTGAAAGCTGGTAATAATGTGACTGCTAGACAAAGTGTCATGTCAGCACGCGGGAAACAACGAGTCCACTTTTACTTCCACGTAGATAGCGAGGTGGCATTTTGAAAAGTATTGGTCTCTTCTACAAAAATATGAGATTGAAAAAGAGATCGTCATCATCGTCCTGAAACTACTAATATTCCTAAACAGACAAGAGGGAATTATTGCATTGACCACCACGTTGCTACAATTTGTGGACTTTAAAAATATTGTCACAAGAATTGTTAACGCCTTTCATTAATTCATGATAATCGTAAAGCATGGCGGTGGAAACCTCAAATAAATCTACCTAAACATACAACTTGTAAATGAAAATCGAAATAATACTTTACAGGCTTTAGAGGTACATTATGTACTGTCTCTGAGACGTATCTGTGAAACGGAAAACCTCATAGTTTTTGAGTAAACCACTGCCATAGTTTTTACTGGAAAAATTAGACACATACCTAACATCACATGCAACATTAAAATCATGTGCCACTTTATTAGGAACGCGTCGCGTAGCGTAGGTACTATGCACGTGTCGATCTTTTATCATCAACAGGGGTGTTATATGTAAAGACTAAAAATGTTTTGAATTCAATTAAATGGAAAAATAAATAAATATCCTTAAACATTATTTCGTAATTCTGTTACACGTTGTATATTACAGGCAACTCAATACATAGGTGAAATTTGCCGTTATCTACTTACGGTGCCTCCTGGTCCAAACGACAAAGCGCATAAAGTAAGGATCATTATTGGTAATGGTTTGAGGCCTCAAATTTGGAAGGAGTTCATAGAGCGTTTTAATATAAAGAGAGTTCTGGAATTCTATGGAGCCACAGAGGGGAACAGTAACTTGGGTAAGTAAACAATGGACTGTGAACACCTCCGACAAATGTTAGTCAAAGTGAAAACTTTCTTTTATCAAATACTAACTAGATGATGGCTAAAAATGCAGTTTTTTTAATCAGTCTAAACATTTTCGAGACACACAATGTAATTGATTTTTATACATAAAGAAGAATATATATAGACAATACAATAAACCTACCGCTATATCGATTGTATAGAGAAGAGTATTATTCATTATTCCTGGCATTTGTTAACATATGCCAGGATCCCAAGTTTGCTTTTGAAATTGTTTCTTTGATGTGTGTCTCAATGGTTGATCGAGGATTTATTAATATCATCATAAAAATAAAGTAATAGAAATTTTAAAAATCATTAAATTATTACAAGCAACAAATAATAATAACTTACGTAAACCGACCGAAAAGAAAATACAACTTGAATATACACCCACGATACAGGTTTTCCTTAATTGTGAGTAACAATGGGAATTTAGTTTATTAGTGTTTATTAACGTATTTTTTTTGTTATACGATTTATCACCATTGAGACACTTGCAACATCAGACTTAGGGCATAGGTCTAATTAAAAGTTCACAAACACAGACAATTAATTATTTTTGCTACATACTCGTAAATGTATATTATAACCAATTAGGTATAACCAATTAGTTATCAAGCGTCATCGTTTATGTAATCATTTATGTTATAATGGGACTTTTCTATTAGCTTACGTTTAAACTCATTGAGAGAAATCTGCGACATTGTTTTTGTGTTAATAGTGGTTGATCTAGTGTTTCGTGTCCATTACCAAATAATTAAATGCGTATATATCGACAATTGACACACATCGCCATGGAGCTCCAAAGTAAGCGTAGCTTGTGTTATGGTTAAGATGACCGATGAATATTTTTATGAATAGCATACAAACATACTTATAATACATAACATACAGGTAAACACCCAGACATTGAAAAACATTTATTTTCATCACACAAACATTTTCCAGTTGTGGGACTCGAACCCACAGCCTTGGACTCAGATAGCAGGGTGACTGCACACTGCGCCAATAGGCCGTCAAAAGGAAATGCAGACTTAACAATGCAATTATTGTATATACAAATTATGCTGCTGAATGAAAGTTACAATTTTTTTTTCATTTTAGTAAATTTGGATAACAAGGTTGGCGCCATTGGTTTCCTAAGTCGGCTAGTGGCTTCAATATATCCTTTATGTTTGGTGAAGTAAGTACTTACATAAAACTGACGATCTACTGATATTGAATCATATTTATTAAATTCCTCTTACATTTTTATAAATTATTTATACTTTAATTATAAAATTAAGTAGGTAAGTAAATATCGTTATTAAAAAATAAAACGTCTTCTTTAGATGTGATGAAATAAGCGGTGAAATTCTAAGGGATGGGAATGGAAGATGTATCAATTGTGGTCCTTATGAACCGGGTAAGAGACATATTAAAATTTTTACCTAAATTTAAAATAACTTCGGTCTTTCGTAACGTATAATTATCAAGTACTATGTGAATCGACCTTTTCCAAAGAATAGTGTCGCACCATACAACTTGTCAGCACTTTGGATTCATCATATCAATCACCCATTATCACCCTACTACAGGGCACGGGTCTCCTCCCACAATGAAAAGGGGTTACCGTTTTCATTGTGGGAGGAGACCCGTATGGCCGTATATGAGGCCGTAATCCACCACGCTGGCTGAGTGCGGATTGGTGGACAACTTTTGAGAACTTAACTAGCTTAAATTAAAAACGCACACAACATCGAGATGTCACAGGTGCATGCTGGAAATCGAACTCGGACCACTAGTCTATCACCCAAAGTGGTTTTCCTTCGGTATTACTAAGTTATAATAGTCGTTAAGCGCCAGCATATAACGCAGAAAACAAAATAAAAAACATAACAGGAAACTTTGAAATTAATATTTTTTAGGACTTCTGCTGGGTAAGATCGATCCCAAAAAGGCCATTCTGACATTTGCCGGCTACGCAGACAAAACCGCCTCTGAGAAGAAAATGGTACGAAACGTGAGAGTGAATGGCGACTGCTACTTTAACACTGGAGATATTCTTGTAATGGATCATTACGGATACTTCTACTTCAGGGACAGAACCGGAGATACTTATCGGTAAGTTATTTGGATCTTTACTGAAAATCAATCCAATCCAAAATTCAGGCAGGTTGAATTTATTAGTGCTATCCTTTTCTTACTCTTTTCTGTAAATAAGGACAGCATACTCATCCCGGTAGATAAGGGCATTACTAAATTAAATCTTTCATAGTAAGATTTTTGATTTGATTTATTATTAACTTCGGACGCTAATCATTTGTTTTTAGTATTATTCACACTTATGTTTCACATGATAAGGCCGTGGGAGAATTCAGAAAGGGCCGTTAATCAACTCTCCATTCTATCTACCCATACGGTATTTTAATACGATTCAAATATTTGGTAGGCGCAGTCTTAGCAATACATGGTCTAGAATCTAGATTAATTATTGCAGATGGCGAGGTGAGAACGTATCTACCGCAGAGGTGGAAGGGGTGATCAGCAGTTTGGCCGGACTTAATGACACAATTGTGTACGGTGTCGCCGTGAGTATTTATTATTACTTATTTATAAATTTATTAGTTTTTGTCCGAAATTTTTACAATTCTTACGGGAACAGTTGGTTTTTCGTAATTGCATGCGGCGCATTGTGTTCAAAAACAATGAAAACACCCCGCGCAAGTCGCACTTCAGACTCGCGGAATGTTGCTAGCTCAGATACTTTCATCATTTTCCCCATTTTATGGTAAAATCATTAGAGGTAAAATAATTACTGTCAACTACTAAATGGCATGAAATGACTAACCGCCTGTTCGGGTAACACTATTACATGGAAAAGGATATAAATTATTATCTCCCACAACTTTATCAACTCTCCAAGCAGTGGCGTGGAAATAATATGCAAATAATATGTGTAATAATAAACAGCGTCCAACCTCTCTTATTCTCTGTTCCCGTGATTTAGTGTGTGTGTGTCCAGTGTCAGGTGGGCACGTTAATTATATCCCTTGTCGGGGGATATAATCGGGGATATAATTATTGTCTCCTGTCTGTGCTAGCTCTGTTGGTTATACTTAGGAATAGCCGTAATTAGCTTGTAGAATTTTTTTATTTCATTTATAGATCCCGAACGTAGAAGGCAAAGCTGGAATGGCAGCCATTGCTGACCCTGAAAAGAAATTAGACCTGGAAGCTTTGGCGAAAGGCTTAAAAGCCTCCCTGGCAGCGTACGCCAGGCCTTTATTTATAAGACTCCTCTCAGAAACTCCCATTACAGCGACGTTTAAGCTAAAGAAAAGGGAGCTGATGGAACAGGGATTCGACGTGAACGCCCATAATGATACAATGTTCTTTTTGGATCAGAAAACGGGTTCTTATGTGCCATTAACCAAGCAGCTTTATGATGATCTCATTAATGGGATCGTTAAGTTGTAAACATCATGTAGTCTGTGATTAATGATAAGTAGGTATATTTATTGTTTTAGGATAAGAGACATTGGTGCCGATTTTTTTGTACACATTTCGCAAAGTTTAACTACAGCTTACTGTTTAATAGAATTAGAAGAGCTTTTTGTGCTTACTTCTGCGCTCAAGCAGCATTGCTGTGTTCAGGCCTGAAGGGTGTTTGCGACACTTTGTAGGACGTTTTCTTTGGGAAATGTTGCTCTAGTTTTAATCGATGATTTTCAACTTACCATCATGTCCGTTTGCGCTGTTGGACAATTCTTATTACTGTAAAAATATTTTTTTAAAAAGCTTTCATTTTAAATGTTCTGACATCATTTTTATTGTGGTCTTTGTGGTAGAGGAGAGCGCGATTTGTGTACGAGATAATTGGCACCGTCATTTTCATGTAATCTTTAAAAAGTTTGCGTCGTACGAAGGAACGCATTGTCGTCGTATTAAAGCCGGCAACGCATCGGTGGATCCTCTGATGCTGCAGATGTTTATGGGCGGCGGTGATCACTTAACATCAAGTGACCCACTTGCTCGTTTGCCCGCTATTAACATATAAAAAAAAGAACAAAAAATTATTTTTATTGAAACATACCTTTAGCATTAGATAACAGTAACTATGCTAAATAGTTACTATTGTGATAAAAAATTGACTTGACCTATTTGCATTCCCATTAAAGATGTTATTTTTAAAAGTTTTTAGGTTTAAACTAGTAATAGGCACTAGGCATTTTTTGGCATTCTTTACCTTCATGCATATCTTGATTTTGCATTATGCTCATTTACAACCAACTATTGAAAAAATATATTAATATGTTATTTGCATTGCTAACTGATGCGTTTTATGTTGTATGCTTTGTTTTTCTTCAAGCTTCAGTGTGTGTTAATCGTCTTCACTTGACGAAGATTATTGTTGTTGCATAAGTGACTCTTTGCCTCAAGTAATAATGAAGTCCTTAACATATTGTCTACATAAAAAGTATAGTGTTTGATCTTTGGGTGGTTAAGTTGCTTTTAAGGTAAGATCATAGTGAGATTTACTGATGATTTGGCACAATCGAAGGTGTTATATGATTGTTATCGGTTCATATCTAAAATTATTTTACCAATAAATATTATAAATCACGACAGCTTTTTATTCATCAGTCGTCTGTCCACCTGTTTGTGCCCCGTCCATTGCCACTTCAGCTTCGCTACTCGTTGAGCTATGTCATTAACTCTAGTTCTTCTACGGATCTCCTAATTTCTGATTTGATTATTTATATAACTTATTAGGTTCTGGTCATGAATACTTTTACTAAACAGAAATATTACATTTCAACTAGTTGGTTTCCTTGCAAGACTATGTAGGTTAGATTATTGGCAGTGTAATCTAAGTCATATCTTGCTAAGTATTAAAGAAGCCTGTGGGAATGTGTCCAATTAATAACTCACACGGTTACATTAAACTAGGTAATTTATTTTATAAACTAAAAATTTTGTATGTGCTATTTCATAAATGACATCAAATTCCAAAATATTTTTGTTGAATATCTGCTCTATATTTATAGCAAAAATATCTGTAGGATCCAGTTACATACGTTCAATATACTTGCTTTTTGATATCTGTACCTACTGTATAATGTACCTTCAATGTAGTTTTACCTATTTCTATGTATTTTAACAACTCACATTATGTATGTTTAATTTTACATAAAAAAATATTCTTTTAACTAAAATAGGAGTAAACTAATTTTTAACCGTAAAAAAATATCACAACAACAATTTTAATATGTAGTTAATCTAACTTATGTCTAACATTTTTTTTTTATTTACCAATAAACCTATGCGCACAATATTTTGGACCTAATAACACATAATTATCTCATATAGAAGTACCACTTTTTCAAAGATGTTTAGCGGAATTGAGCGCAAAGACTAATATGCGGTGGTCCTTTTATAATAACTTTCTTTTAAAATTCCTTATTTATAATGATATATCAATATATTTTTTGGTTCTTCAAATCTTATTTTTAATTGACACATTTTTTGTTTAACAGACATTATAACAATAAATATGTTGATGAGCGTTCTTACTCTAAACATTCAATATCTATAATAAATACGACAATGAGCGACTTATTTGTACAAACTAATTATATTAATTGCCCATAAGGTCAAAGTTAAATTTGAACTGAGATTTCATAGTTTCATCAGTCCATGGGTTGCTCCTACTTACAAATATTCAATTTGGCATGTCCAAGCTGCATCAATTTCATTTCTTTATGATCTTTTATGAATTATTTTTGAATCCTAAACGGTTAAATAGCTTCTTTAATTAACAAATTTATCTGGGAACTTCTTCTTTATAGAACCAATTATTTTATTATACACATAACGTTACATTTTAGCATTACTTATCGAGCATGGCACACACCGCTTGTACCAACGAAAAACAAAGAAATTTAAATTTCCATTGACATCCCATGAAATTTTAAGTTTCTGCAATATTTCCTTCCGAGAGTGTGAACACTCCAGCCCTTGAGTGTCATCGCTCGTTCTTTTTATTTCCTTTGAAAATAAACCATGGTCCTTTCAGAGCTTCATCAATTTGTGTCTGACATTTTCCTTTAGTTTCCGGTATAACGAAGTATATGTACAAGGCGCCCAGAAGTGTAATGGAGGCACAAATATAGTAAGTTGCGTGGAGGCCAAGGGAAACTGCGATAGTGCCAAAGTAGCGGAGAAGTAGAAAATTGCTTAGCCACATCCAGGTAATTAAGAATCCAGAAGCAAGACTGCGAACCTGGAAGTAAGTAAAAATAAAGCAAGCATAAAGTAGTAAATATAAAAATTAAGTGACCAAGTAAAAAGACTGTACTTACATTTACGGAAAAAAGCTCCGTTATCAACACATAAGGTACAGATCCCAATCCAATATTATATAAAAAAAGTACCACCGATAATATTAACACCGGCAGCCAGATGGTCAACTCCTCTTTCTCCTTACTGTCCTCGAATTTCACAGACCAGTCAACTTCTACTGTACTATTATGTTCTTCGACGCTTACTCTGAACCAGGGCTTACCACTATCGTTAACATATAAAACTGTATTGTTATATAAAGTATTGTTATCTTGTATTTCCAGTCTTTCTCTGATATTTTTGTCCTTGTAGTTGTACTTTTTTCCAGGCCACAGACGGTGGATGTACCAAGATTGTAAGCGTAGGTGGGGATCGCAGTATATTCCCAGAACTGTTAGTGCTATTGCAATTCCTGAACAGGAACAGAGTAGCAAAGTCTGAAAATGACAGAAAAACAGAACCTTTGTAGAGTCATAATATGTTTTCATTTACAAATATATAAAGTGTGTTTTTTTTAAGTGGTGCAGAATGCAAGAAAAATCGAAGAAGATTCTAAGTTTGAATTATATTTGACTGTAAAAAATGCATAGGAAATGTTTGAATAAGCTAAAGTAAGCATTTGATGATCGGAGAAATTAAAATAAGTCTAATTTTAAAAAACGGGTAAATATTATAAGCGGTGACAGGGTAAGGCTTTCCTTTCGTGGAGACCGTGTTCTAGCCCCGGCACGCAACACTGACTTTTCGGAGTTATGTTCGTTTTTATTTAAGCAATTTAATAACACTTGCTTTAAGCGGTGAAGGAAAACATCGTGAGGAAACCTGCATGCACGAGAATTCGCCATAATCTTATCAGCGGCGTGTGAAGTCTACCTATCCGCACTTGGCCAGCAAATTGACTACGGGCTAAAACCTTCTCATTCTGACAGGAAGTCCTGTGCCTTGTAGTAGGCCGGTAGGGGTATATATAATATATATATGTATATATATATTACGACTTACCTTTCTCCCAATCTTGTCTACAGTTATAGTAGCTACCGCTGCTCCAAGCACTAGGGCTGTACCACACAGCATGGAACCAGCTTCTGATGCCTCAAACAGTGTACGGGGTAGAGTTCTAAGTGCAAATAAGAAATAATTCAGTTTTTGGCCCGACCCAGGAATATTATAATAATAAATATAAGTAAAATAAATATACTACGCCAATACACACATCGCCACCTAGCCCCAAAGTAAGCGTAGCTTGTGTTATGGGTACTAAGATGACTGATGAATATTTTTATTTATAATATAAATAAATACTTAGAATATGCATATAAACACCCAGACGCTGAAAAACAATCATAGGTCATCACACTAACCACTAGACCAACGAGGCAGTTATATACTTGCACCTGATTGGTACATAGTGACGAAGTAACAACCATCCGACAAAATAAATAGGTTACAAAGAGAGTAGGAGGAAGGAAAAATTTTAATAATATATTTTCTGGCAACTATTCGGTCTAAATTTCCTTTAGATACAACAAACAAATCTTTATTTGCACAAATCTGTACGCTCTAACGTAGATTTAAAAAAAACGGTTTTGTTCTAATAGCCGAGCTTCTTCGTTAAATTTATATTATTTAATTTCATGTTAGTTAGGTTAGCCCTTGACTGCAATCTCACCCAGTGGTGAGTAATGATGCAATCTAAGATATCAGCGGGCTAACCTGTTAAGGAGAATTGCAGTTATATTAAACTCAAAAACGGTTTCTACGCGACATCGTACCAAAACGCTAAATCGCTTAGCAGCACGTCTTTGTCGGCAGGGACCAGACCAAAGAATATTCAAAAGTTATAAATTCCCAAATTGCCCCTGCCGGAAATCGAACCCGGCACAGCTGCGCCAGGCAGGTCCACAAAATCAAGAAGTTGATTATTTTATGTCATTGACTTTAGTAAAATAACACTTGTTTCTATTCTTAGTTAAAAAGAATCGCTATCTTGTAAACACATACCCGTTGTAAATAGTGAAGTTGTACGCAGTTGTGTTAAGGACTGGTATTCTGTGGGCTGAGTGTTGTAAGACAGCAGCTGCAAAACTGTTGACTGCGCCAGCACCACTGCCTGCAGCTGTGCAGAGCACGGCTACACAAGATAAAAGTGCCCGACGAGTACCCCGGTGACAAACTAAAAAAACAAAAATGGTTCTATACCCATCGATTAACTAATATCCCAACTTATACTAAATTCAAATTCAAATTAAAATTCAAATTCATTTATTTCAAGAAGGCCTACTTTATAAGCACTTTTGAAACGTCAAGTATGTATGTTTGTAGTGACTCTACCACCGGTTCGGAAAGCAGATTCTACCGAGAAGAGCCGGCAAGAAACTCAGCAGTTGCTCTTTTCCAACATAAATCATCAATTTACAATCATTTTGCTATCTTGCGGGAGATGAGAGCCAGGCTGGCTGCTTCCAATCTACCTTGTCATTGAGGAATTCATCAAATGTATAGTAACCTCGCTGTGCTAGATGCGTTTTTACACATTTTTTATAATTTATGCATTGGTAGGTCAAGAATTTCCTGACTATACGAGTATGTAAAACATTGACATGTCATAATCGGAAATAGAAATAAGATTATTTCAAAAGAAATTATGCAGTTGACGCTAATTTAGCGTGTTTGGTTTTTGTGAAATGTTTGTAGCGTCAGTGTAAATAATCTGCGGCTTCGGACTCATTTCAAGTGGTAATTTGCAACTGAAGTTGTATCTATATTATATTGTTGTATCCATGGTTATACCATGCAAAGTACATTCTCTGAAAAAATCCAATCAAATGCACAGATGTGGAAAGTTAATTGGTTTTCATAAAAAACATATTATTGAGATTTCAAATGAAAGTCTTGCTATAAATGTTGGATATTTCTCTTCAATTATACCTATACTATTTAGTACCTACTCAACATGTAATGGTATATTTAGTGTTCATTCATTAAGTTTCATTTCATTTACTCCTAAATTTGATAATAGTGAAATCATTAACAGTGAGTGAAATTTTAAGAATCTTTGGGCCCAACATTCTTGAAATTTCACTCTATTTCTAATTGTGACATATCTAAACTACAATTTCCTACGTAAAAATTGTTATTCGTTTCCTTAGTCACTAAATTTAAGTTAAGACTTCAATCTCACAGAAAAACAGAGCGCTATCTTAAAGCAATAATAAAATATTATATTGAATGGCATACATAGTTCTTTACAAGTGGATTTTTCAATCCTCTCTTTTTCTGAATTTGATTCTAATCCACTGCTTCGCTTTAACATGGGCTGGAAAGTATCAGAATCCTGTCGTCTCATCACGTCTTTCCTTCCAAATCCGTCGGAAATACGAATTTTCACTTCCTGTTGTTCAATAACATCTGTGAGGTCCTCTCTGAAGTCTGATCCATCAAACCAACACATTATTTTTGCTGCTTCCTAAATGCAAAATATTATAATTACATTTTAACATTTATATCAAAATATTACGTACTACTAGTACTAGATCGCTTTGAGTTATTTATACCTGTATTTTACCAACACTTATAAGGTATGAAGGAGTCTCCGGCAACCATACCAGAGATAACATGAGAACAGCTGGTGGTACCGCCATTGACAATGACAGTGCATGTGGAGACAACATTCCACCTGCTGAATATGCGAAGAGGATGCCACAGCTGAAAAATGACAATTTATTAATTTAAGACATCTTATTAATTAAGTAATACGTAAAGTTTATTAGCCTAGCTGCTTCACGAACAACAGCATAATATTTTCATCTCTTATGAAAATATCCTAATAAATTAGTGCGACAATAGTTAAGCTCTTTTGTAAGTTCTGACGAGCATAAATGTATACATTTATGCTCTTTTGTATATGTAATAAAATCAAGTTGAAAAAGAAAAAAAAAAATGATTTCACTTGATTTCAATAAATGAACCAACGGTAATCCACTGCTAGTCATAGTATTTTGTAAGGATTTCAACGTTCCACAGCCTTGCGCTGCCTGTGTTCAGTGACTCCCAGAGATTCTGCGACGCTGCGTTTTCCACTGCGAGGTCTTCAGCTTCACTTCAGTAGCTTGTGATCCCAACTTATCTATCAAGTATTTTGAATATAAATAAAGTTTTATTACTTATGAATTAACTCACCTACTAGCCAGGGCTGGCATGGCAGCTAAGCCTCTGGTTCGAGGAGTAATTTCTGCACAATACAATGGTGTCAGGGCCAAGGCACCTGCGCCACCGGCCCCTGCCGCTACTCTGGCGGCCCAAACTCCTCTAGCTCCACACCACGCAGCGAGGGACCAACTTATCTACAAGTAGTAAAACAATAACATTTAGCTATTCCTATAGACGTCTGTAGGAACGTGTGTGGGATAAAGACAAAAGATGGTGATAGACGAGCGGCATTTTATCTCCGAATCCAAAACCAACGTGGCCAACGATCTCGCGCGCGCACTAAGAATCTATTTTAGGCAGAAAAAAATTTGAACAAACAAGGAAACTAAAGTGTGAGGTGTTACATTGGGTTAATTCATTAATTTTGTATTACAAGGCGTCAGAGGAGGCTGGGAACGTCAATCTAGAAAAAACTGTTGCTTAAAATTTAATTCGCCCACCAATTAAGCTATTTGATATTTCATCTTGGATTGCAAGGTTATCCTCTTGGCTTCATGAGCGCCACTTTTAGTTGAGATTTTAATCAACTCACAATAAAACTAAGGCATATGCAAAAAGCGCCAGCTTTTCTCCCTCGGACGTCAGCAAGCACCGCGAACATTGGAGCGGCTGGTAGCGCCACGAGGCACGGAAGAGCAGCGAGCCACGCTCCACCAGTCAGGGCTTCGTTGCCCAGCACCCCGGACACCCAGCCTGTGCTGCAGCCGTGAGTGAAGCAGGACAGATTGTCTAAAAAGGCAGAAGAAGGGAAATAAATTTGGAATTTAAGTAGTATAGTAGCGTTAATATATGTATAGGAGGGATCTTAGACATCTTATTAATTAAAAAGGTATGTATATTGTATGTATATGTAATAAAATCAAGCTAAATATTATTAGAACTTTTATGTCGACAAAATCGACATAATTTTTTTTCCCACGAGGCATTATTATTTCAAATGAATATTTATGGTGCGTTTACCATATTATTCATTCTCAGCTGATATTGTTAGTAAATTATTTTCTAATGCCCTACGTATAAATATTTCACATATCACCTTTTTTCCAATTTTAAAATCAATCAATCAATCATTTTGAATGTCCAAATTTTAAATCTAATCTTTACATTAGGAAATCTTAGCAATAATTAATTTTAAAAGCAATATAGTTCGAAATCGCAGAGCAAAGCTAGCTAGCTAGTTATTAAAAAGGCAAACGTAGTATTCAATGCGACAAAAAGTTAGTGTTAAACTTAATAATATAAATCCCCTGAGCATTCTGGACAATACAAAAGTTTAATAGAACTGTAAAGTGAGGAAAATAAAAAAGAAATAAAGAGATCTATCGTTAAACTGGGTTAAGTAAGACTTACAGACTGTGGCAGCAACTAATCTTCGAACTGAACCGCGCCATCGCTTCGAAGCTGTTCGCTCTATGCGATTTCTGGAACAAAATAAAATAAAACTGTTGTACTTTTTAATGGAATCTATACTTGTCCTCAGGGAACTAAACGCCACAATAACCGGATACAATTTGAAACTAAGTAATTTTTTTACTATATACCTATACCTAATCGACCAAAGGCTGCAGCGACCCTGCTTTCTGAGTCCAATGCCGTGGGTTCGATTCCCACAACTGCAAAGATACACAACGCTCACCACTGCGCCACGGAGAAAGTCTGACAATGGAGCAAAGTTAAGCTCTATATCTTTCCGAGCAGGCTTCACACAGGTGGACATTAATAGGCTCAGAATGATGATGATGAAAATTAATATACATAACAAATTAAGGCTGATTTGATTACATGTACGTACTCTTTGTTCAAGTCATTTAATGCATCAGTTGCTCCTAATTAAGCAATTTGACGCATCAATGAAGTTTGCAGCATTATGAAGGGTCGCACTTGGCTGGGTCGGTTATTGGCATGTGAAATGATTATTTAGTCTAGGTAATATTTATATTACCTATTTACCTATCACAGGTTAAATATAGTAGGCCTGCCCGCCTCTTCTATCGCTTGTATCTCGGTATACATATAACCTCTACAGTTAAATACGGACAAATCGTTACATAAGATTTACGAAGTCACTAGGAGTTGCTGAGAGTTCAGTGGTTTTTTTTCAGTAAGTAAACAATTAGAATGTTTTGAATTAGTTTGCATGGAAAAATAAATATGCTCTTTTGATTTTATATTTTCACAGGGTGATTCCATATGGTATACTTATGCATCCTTCAATATTATTTCGAAATTCGGTTAGACGTTGTATAAGGATGATAGGTACATCCACAAATAAACTCGCACCCTCGCCCCACAAACCAAGAGTTTTAAAACTATTATAAAACTACGTTTAAAATATTTGCACGTCGTATTTTCTAATCTTTTGGGTAATTTTCACTTGCAAAAAGCAGCTGCGAACCTTAGATAAATAAATTTACTTTGTTCCCTTGTTTCACACAACCTGGGACCATGAAATTCCCCACAAGCCACCCCCAACGATATGACGGCATAATGCATATAAATCGCCACATAAGCTAGAAAATTATTATGATGCATTGGCCTCAGTGGGTGTTGCATAAAATTTGCTTACCTAATGCCTCATGAATCTAACATGAGATGTGCATTACGACTCTACTGCTATTTGTTGAAACGGATAGGTACGTCTGCACGACTAGCATAGTCAAGAGACAAAAATTTCAACCCCCGGTTTATCCACATAATATGTGGATATAACCGGGTTATAAAGAAAAGAAACGGGAAAAAACAAACCCGGTTATATCCACATAATATGTGCTATTGCTTGTGTTATTGCTTTCTCTCTCATTATTAATACAAAAAAACACAAGGGATAAAATTTACGTGTCCAATGGCCAAAGCACGGCAACAGGGAAAAGAAGATGTTCTAAGGGTCTTTGTACAAATTCTTGCCAATATTAAAAATGCGAAAGTGTTCGTTTGTTACTTTGTTGGTTTGTTACGAGTACTTATGCTCGGCTCAACCTCTGCACCGCGAATCATGGAGACCTACATAGGATACTTTTTTTTCCCGAAAAACGTCGACGCCGTTGTTGCGGTATTTAAAAAAAATACTTTGTTACTCAAGTATGGCTTTGCGGCAGAACCGTTCATGACAAAATGTTGTGTCGAGATAGCTCATATACTCGTAGCTTGCATTTCTGAGATAGCCCGTAAAAAATGTTTCCCGCAGGATTACTAAAAAACTAAAAGACACGGGAACAAAAACGCTGTCAGAAGCTTCTAGGAACTTTTGATGCCATACAATTTTTTCGGTTCTGGCGAGGTAAATATCGGGTATTATATTCGTTGCTTCTTATTACTTGGCAAACATTCTGCAATCTAGAACTATTTATCACTTACACTGTAGATAATTTTAATTACATTAAAAAAATATGATTACGTATTTATCACAATTTACGTATCTATAGAGTTAAGTTTTCTTTTTAACAAGAACAATTTACTCCAACGTCAACTATAGCGAATCTTATGTGGATATTTTGAGAAGTTTGATGCAACATATAACAACATAACAACAGTTTTAAATATGCTTTAATTATAATTTATATATTTAATAATTTATATATTACGACAACGCACAAATCGCCATCTAGCCCCAAAGTAAGCGTAGCTTGTGTTATGGGTACTGAGAGGACTGATGAATATTTTTATAAATAATATACATAAATACTTATAATATACATATGAACACCCAGACACTGAGAAACATTCATGCTCATCACACAAACATTTTCCAGTTGTGGGAATCGAACCCACGGCCTTAGACTTAGAAAGCAGGGTCGCTGCAAACTGCGCCAATCGGCCGTCAAATTAAATATAAGGTGTTACAGAGGCTTAAAATATAATGATAAAAATACCTTATAAACATTTTAAAATTAACCTTATTTAAAGATACATTAACTTATTATACTCATTTTATACAATGAAGAAATTAGTTTTTTTTAGTTTGGTGCTTTTATTATGTTTTATCATTTAACTTTTGAATTTTTAATTCAATTAGAGAAAGAGCACATCACAACTGTGGCGAGTCACCGCATATTGCATTGCAAAAATAGTCCGTATTTTTGCGGTTTTTCAAAACCACATTAAATACTACACCTGCAATCCACTTTTCGTCCATTTTTTCTCTCTTATCTGATTCTTTCCTACTTTACAAATTATTAAAAAAAAGAAACACTTAGATAATTTCATAAATAAATCAATGGTGATTTTATTTACTCTTATTTATTTGTGAAAAAGATTGTTTCCATAATTATAAAAGTTAGGAAAAATTGGCAGAATTATAATTAGCTTGTTTGTTCGCTCGCGATTGTAGAATAAATTATACTAACCCACGTTAGTATTGTCAAACGTAAAGACATAATTAATTTAAACAAATTGACGTTATTCATAGGTGAGTGAAAAGTAAATCTGACTGTACTTTTTCTCCCTCGCAAATAAGGTATCTTTTTATGACCATTCCATTATTAATACCATTAACCAATGGACTACCGCTGTGGACATAAACTTTTATTTCGATAGATAGGTATTCTAAAGTTTTACGGTTTTGTGCTCTAACCTATGTGGCATCGCATAATGTATGTTAATTTATATCGGCAGCCGAAAACAAAATATAATACTGTATGTATAAACCTTCCTATGTATATTGCATGCAGATCTGTTCCGTTAGTTAATCTTCATTATAAGCTCATTACCGTCCCACTAAAGGAAACGGGTCTCCTTTCAGAATGAGAAGGGTTTAGGCCATAGTCCATTGCGTTGCCCATGAGCGAGACTTCTACCTTCTCCGTTTAAAAAATGTTACATTTTAATTGCTTAAATTAAAAAAAAGTTACACGTTAAAAGGTAAATGTCGGGGCTCGAACTCGGTCCCCTCGGAACGGAACTGAAGCCATAGCCACTATATGCTATCACCGCTATAGCTAGTCAGTTAGTTAATAATTATTTCTTCAAATCATATCATGCAATTACCAAATTTGATCTTTAATCTGTTTTATTTTATTAACTTAAAATTAGCACCATGTTCTTTTGTATACGTAACAAACAAGGTGCTATTTCTATAGTGCAATCGCGTGCAAGCTGTCAAGGTTCGAGCGACTGGCAGCCGCTTAGTAGCTAAAAAGTGCATTTTATGCTAAACTTTCGTAACTAAAAGCGCATTAGCATAAAATATTTCACTAGTTTATTTTCTTTAATTAATTAAATATTCGATAGGTAGGCGTTACTTTGCGTAAATCCACGATATACAATGAAGATTATTCATTTTATTTGCGGATTAGGTTATACTGCAAGCAGGCAAATCTGCACTGTGGTATATATTAATTCATAAACCTATATATATATATAATATAATATATAATTTCATAAATTTATACGCTATCTTACATTTTCGATCCAACACCGCATAATAATACAGTAGATGTCTTGTTATTTTACTTCCCAAAAGAATGACTGACATAGTTTCCTTTAACATAGTGGTCGGAGACCTTGTACGTCAGTTTATATTTTCAAATGTCAAGTGTGAAAAATTTTAAAACGCGTTTACTTTGAAATGCATAATTGCTAGCATTGTGTACGAAGAATCAGGGAAATAATAAATTATACCATACTTACAGATTTCTCTGGCTTTCGCGTATTACGAAAAATTGAGCTTTATATTCATAGTTCTTAAATTATTTATATACTAAGAGTCGAAAAATAAACTACTTATTCGATGCTAACGATTTGAGCACCACCTGTTTTTTTTTAAATAGGTTTAAAAGCTTAGAGTCACTGGGCAATAGAGAAGGCTATACTCGTACTTAGTTTTTAATGAGGATATCCGTAGAGACTGCCAAGCTACGTACGTGTGCGACTAAAGTGGCTATTTCGGGTGCAAGTAGCTAGGAGGACCGATGGATATCGCACTAAAAGACGCTGCAGGTTTGGTAAGATCCCAGCATGGAAAACAAACGATAATGGAGTCCAGAGAACTGCAATAGACACGCATCAAAAGACCGTTGTTTGTTGAAATCCTTACAAGACATCTTTATCAAGCAGCAGACGCCCATATACCTACTCTAAGACGCCGCTCTGCAATTTATGGATGTCGAAAAGAACTGTACAGATGTCTCAATTCATAAAGCCAGGAGAACCCATACACTTTACCCCCCTTATTAATAAACGTGTGTCAAAACACTCCATAACTACTACTCCTACAACGTGTTAACGTCACGTTCTGACATTTGTCAGTTGAAGTATAGCATTACACTGCGTAACTGATCTGGCGTAACGTTTATTAATAAGGGGTTATATTTTCATAATAAAATGTCGGTAACATAATGGTTGTTGCATAGAAGTAGGCATTAATTTGCGGAAATCCATAATATGTTATGAAAATTAAGCTTCATTTGATATACTCCGCGAAAAGCAGGAGAATCAGTACAATTACTTAACAACTATTCATTGTAAAGTCAACATCTCCTGAGGATGCTCCGGTTTCGGAGCGAAACGTGCGTAGAGCGTACATGGCCGAAGCTCTGTTTGGTGTGGAGTATAAGGATTGAAGAAATGATAAATTACACAATACAGATTCTCCTGCTTTTCGCGGAGTATAGCAAATTAAACTTAATTTTGATAATAATGTTTTTTTGTATATCTGTATTATGTATATTTGTATATCATCTACTATTAATGTTTCCGCGTTAATGGAGGTCAGTTTTGTCCATCAATTCAGGTTTATTTTTTTAAAGTTCCATCTTTCTGGAACAGCACCTTTTTCTGGATTGAAGACTAATGCGCTTTTCTGTAACATGAAAACATTGGATAGAGAAAAACGATACTACCGCTATTTTATAGTTTTATGTTAACATGTAAGATTGAGGATATTGCAGAGAACAAAGCAGAAGGAAAATAGGTAAATGCTTTCTTTGATAAGAGGATTTATTAGAAAACTAAGCTTTTGTTTCATACTAGTAATTAAAGCTGTACCGTTTTGCTACACAATTTCATTGTTTTGTTGCTGTCTATTTGAAGTGCTGTCTTTCATTCTTGAAAATTTATAGACAAAGTTTATGCAAAATTACGTTTTCAACTCTTAAGTAAATGAGTAAAAAGTTGAAAACGTAAGATACAAATAGATTAACTAACATTCGCATTTGTAATACTAGAAAGAATTGTAAGCATGTTTTCACGTTGATAAATAATATTTTGCTTTTTTTATCGAATGATCTGACCGATGAAGTAACTATTGTTTCTTGCGTAGTACAATTCTTTGTTTAATGTCAAACAGAGTTTTTATGTGGGCATTTGCTATTAAATAAATGATTACAACCTTGTTCTTCTTGAATAGTTAATGGTGGTCTGACAAAACAAACCAACATAACACACACGATCGATATGGTGTCTTGTTCTAACTAAAACTAACACGTTGCTTTGTCAAGTCGTTAGCATTTTCATATAAGCTTCGGATTCCCGGATCGAGTCAATGTTGGATAATTTCTTTTTTTTTACTTTACAGAGTTTTTGTGCCAGTATTTAGTCGACGATTGGACCACGGGTTTTCCACGCGTTGTGCACTCCAAACAACAACATATATAGGCAAAATATTAAAACAATTCATATTATTAGGTATTTAGATTCGAGTCGTCGCGTCGTTAAGTTATTAATTATGATCCTGAGGCTTTTATGCTGTAAAATGATTTTCATACCCAATCTCATCTCTGAGTTAACATCTCATTGCAATACATTGCACATGTCATCGATACTGTATGCAGATAATATTATGACGATACTAATAGATATCTTTATGATGGTCTTTATAATTAATTGTTCTTCAGCTTTAACGTAAGAAGTATACGATTTCTTTTCATTCAAAAGTTTCACTGAAAATTTTATTCGGAGATTTCTCTCATTTATTAAGAGCGCAAGACGTGTTTTGAAAAACAATAGGGTTCCATCGGAATAAGGTAGTAATTTTATTATTTTACTGTATAACTCTTTTCAATGTTGACTTAAGATATCTTACAGTTAGTGACTATTACTTATTCTGTACTTTGAATGCAAAGGTACGAATTGTTTCCTTTCTACCTTCAACATAACTTAAATCTGGTAAACTGGAAAAGGTACGTAACATCTCTCTTTTCACCTCGGCTTTGGAGTCTCGTAAAGTGTAGAAATAAGCGCACGAGAAATGTTATATGCTCCAAAAGGACATGAAGAGCTCTTTAAATAAACAATTGCTTGAAATCTGAGGATGTGTCTCATTTGAATACGAATGCTGCACCTAAGGTCGTTCCTCGTTTTACCTGGTTTTGTTACCCAAAATGAAAATGCACGTCAAATTTTCCTCGAAATAAAGCATTGTTTGCTTAAAGTAATAACGCTACACAAATTTTTAAATTTAAACTTAAAAGTTTAACCGATATAAATGACAAACTAAAAATAAAGAAATAAATATTTTGTATACAACATGTAACATATTTAAGTCGGTGCCGATTAAATTTTTTTTCTTTTCGGCACCGACTTTAAAAACTTACAAGGGAAGTATTCCTTCCTGCTTTATAAAAGCGAACGGTATTATATATATAGCAGCATAGAAGAAGGTAATAAGCATAGAAAAAGGTAAGAAATATTATTAGTTAAAAGAATTCAATCTTTTTAGATGGTTGTTTAAATTATAGACAGGTTTAAATAAAAATACTAGAAAGCTCTCTTCCTGGAGTTTTTTACGTTATAATTTACAACTTTAGTTCTATGACTTTATTTTTAACTCTATAGCTTGTGATATATTAAATATTATTTGTTTTACATAGATACTCTACTTATTACTACTCTGTAATGTAACATCGGCAACCGCGCGCTACCCACGACTATGTCGTGCGGTCACTTACCCGACTACGCGACGGTGTCAAATCACATGTGCTTGGTTTCACAGTGTAATGTTCATTTACAGAAATAGCACGATTTTTTTTTGTATGAAATAAAATAAATATTGAATTTTGATAATACGTAGAGCAAAAGTTCGTATTTTTAAAAAATTTAGATTCTTAAAGATTTCTGACATTTTTTATTTAACTCTGTGTAAAATATCTAAATTTCATTATCTTTTTCAAAATATCACTTTTCCCGATGCACGGACGTTAATTTTGGAGCAGTTTTCCTGACACTAACCGTCAGCTCCTTTATTGTGTCTAACATAAATTACTTAACAGGACCAGATACGTACGGAGTACAAGAACTTCAACATCAGTTTCACTTGATCATATGGTGCTTTTCGATAGAAAATGCATAAGAAACTATTTGACCGAGAAAAGGTAGCAGCGTCCTTAGTGTTACTACTACCATCTACTGTTTTAGGCCGTTGATGATGATGATGCCAAAAAAAAAATCAAATTTCTGGAGCCTATATTATTGGAAGAGAATATTTTCCCCAACTACTCCTTACGACCATAGATTGGAACCCGATGCCAATTGGAAAAAATTAAAAGTTTTACAACCGAATTGGGAGCCTCCTATATTTTCAGTCGGTTAAAAATCTATTTTGTTCATCAAAACATTCGAATCTAATATGATTCGATTAATTGTTTATTAATAAGAATAATTTGTGCTTTGTATGTAACTATGTCAAACTTTGTTCCACGTTTTTTGGACAATTCGTGGATTCATTCGGTAGGGGAAGCTCTCATTATTAATTTCGTTAACGTTGTTAGCCATTTCAAAGTTGTAGATTCCTTGCACAACGCTTCCATAATTCAGCGGAAGTCGTTAAGTAGCTCAGCTATCTGAGCGGCCAGTTCTAGCATTTTAATTTATGCGACATTAAAGATTTAAGTATCTAAATGGCAATTTCAAAATTACTATATTTAAAGTTTATTAATTCCAAATAAATAAACTTAAAATATAGTAAATTTGGAAAAGATACTAAATAAGCTTATAGTTATGTGCGTTATGTGCTTATAGTTAAAGTAAATAGTGCGCCTTAAGTAATTTAATTATCGCTTCCTTCAACGGTGAAGTAAAACTTCGCAAGGAACCTGCATGCCTGAGATTTCTCCACCAAGTTCTTCAATACGGATTATGGACTCCACTCGCCTTTGAGAAAAAGGAGTCCATAATCCGCACTGGGCCAGCGTGGTGGACTACGGCCTAAACCCTTCTCATTGTTTGCGCAGACCCGTACCATGTAGGGAGACGGTAATGGGTTGACATGATGACGATGACGATGATGATGAATTCCAAATAAATCACCAGGCGTCCATAAATCAGCGGTGATCAATTCTGGTCTTGCCTGTAGCAACATAGCCGATCAAACGCGACGTGTAAGCGATGCACATCACGTTCGTCTCATATTTTCTCAATACGTTACCTAGCACGTATTAATATTATATATTATAGGTTACCTTGCTTGCTGGCAAACTATTAATTTTATCAATATTTCTATTTGTAAGAAATTGGTGTTTGCTGATCGAATTCGATAGTTTTTACTTATCTTGCTGTACAATCTATACAGACCGGAAACCGACAGGCTTTTAGTACCGTAGGTGGTACCCTATGGCAGGTTTTACAGAATATCAAATAGGCCACTTTACTTTGCTGACTATAAGAATGCCTTTGATTTGTTGAAAACTTGAATTGTGATTAGGTAACCTAAATAGATGCAGCAATATTTCCAAGTGTTGAAGTGATTGTATAAAACGCCACTACGTTAGTCCGTATGCGCGACGAGATTACGGGGCAAATCCAATTACAGCTGGGAGTGCGACGGCGAGATGTAAACTTTGGTAAGCTATTAAAGAGACGACTTCAAACTTCTGAAGTACCTATGTAGAAGGGGGAAACAGTTTAAATAGTTGTAGACCTAGAACATAGGTCGGAGGACCGATGATTGTTGGGTTCAAAAAGTGCTGGATTGGTATTTGGTAAACAAAATGGATAGACCAAACGAGTTGCACGAAATATATCTACGTTACCTATCAGTTAATATGATGACGCCGACAAATGCATTTCATTTACAGTTTTCATTAACTATCGACAACTTTAATTTAATTTATCCCAAAAATGTAACTACTATTTAAGAACTAAGTGGCTCGACCTATTTTTTTCTTTCCCTGTCTTCTGTCAGTTGCTGTTGAATAATACCTAAAATAATACACACACATTACTTCTTATACATCATTATTTACAAAATATATCACATTAGGTACATTTTACGCAAAATTTAAAGAAATTGTACTTCTGATGAATTTTCAACATGATATTTCTGACATATTCGATTGATTTATTTTTAACGCTCATTATTCACACTTCATTGAATTGTATTCGAGTTAATGATTAATCGCAATCAATTCTTTTTACAATATTTTAATGACATTGATGAAAACCGTGTCTATTATGCAAATAAAGATCTATTTTATTCTATCATAATTTGACTCATAAGGTCCCCACAGCTCGCATGGGGCTAAGGATATAGATCAAGAGATCATAGAGCACAGACACACCACGCTGCTCAAATGCGAGTTTGCGGCAATTGAGCAGCGTGGTGTGTCTGTTAAAGATTATTATCATGTTACTGACAATAACTGGGATCGATGGGCTTAACGTGCGCTTGAGACACAGCAATGGACACCATCAAGTTCCTAACTCCAAGTTTGTACTGAGATTCATCTTACAGAAAGACCCTGCCTATTGAATATCTTTATCCGGCTCGGAAACGAATCCATTCGTGATCGTATTAAAACTTGCTAATCACAAGACCAAGAAAGCATTTGTACATGTACTTAAGGACAAAAAAACTAGTATAACAACTGTGACCATTGAAACACAATGTAGTCTAGAGATCATAGACACATTATTGAATTGCGTAATGAATCTCAAATTGTGATATCACTTTTATTGCCAACGATGTGACCTTGCGTTCAATCTCACTATTTGAAAATAGAGCTGTCAACCTGAATTACAAACTGCACCATGACAAGTTTTCATAAATTTTGTCATGTGTTAGTGCTTCCATCTCTGGAAAAAGACATACCAATCACGATAATACTACTATTTTACTTCAATGATTGATTACTTCAAATAAATAAATAAATATACTATGACAATACACACATCGCCATCTAGCCCCAAAGTAAGCGTAGCTTATTTTATGGATGCTAAGATAGCTGATGAATATTTTATGAATATAATACATATAAATACGTATAATGTACAGATAAACACCCAGACACTGAAAAACATTCATGTTCATCACACAAACATCTCCAGTTGTGGGAATCGAACCCACGGCCTTGGACGCAGAAATCAGGGTCGCTGCCCACTGTGCCAACTGGCTGTCTAAACTTCAAAGGTCCGTTGTCCTATTTAAAAGAATATAATGTTATCAAAATGATGACAAAAGTGCTCCTACCTACTCAAATGCACAAGGGCTTTCTAGTCTCTAGTTTCCATTCAGTTTTGTTCTACAAAAAGCGCTGCGCTCGTACGATTGAAGTGCTGGATTCAGGGCCACATCCATCTTGGCTCTGAAATACTAAACCATTGGAAGATCAAATAAATTTGGGTACTCGGTTTACTTTTAATTCATTCATATCATTAATTGGTGCTCTAATGTTGTTTGATAGGTAAAAATAAAAACAAAAATAATTCCTTGATCAAAGAAGGTTAGAGCAAACAACAAAGCAAAAAATATAAATTTAGTAAAAAAACATAATAATTAGAGATTAGTTACGATTATTAAAATGGATTCGTTCGGTTCGTTTAATAACATATTCTGACAAATTTGTAGTTCCATTTCATTTGAAACGATTCTAAAGCCAAGCCGCAATCTCGTAAATATGTTTTTAACGATTTGACCTCATGTTCTGAACAACAATATCAAGTCTATCATGAAGTAGTCTGGATTAAAAGTCATGTATTATTATTTTCAACAATAAATTTCAATGAGTATGCAAATAATACACAGATACATATCTATACTTGAAAATTTTTAATCGTTACGTGTGTGTACAAAGAATTAATATTGTTTGTTTGTGAAGAAATAAATGTAGCTGTGCATTGCATAGAATGCAAACGATGGTTTATAAGTTCATTTGTACGTGACCCAGTTTTTGCCGATTCTTTGATTTTCTCTGTATTGTACATTCAAGTATTTCTTTTCTTTTGTGATTTCTCGAACAAACAAATCAATGAAAAATAAAACATTTTTATTTCCGTTTGAGCATCATTGACATGTTTTTTCTTATCATTGTCTTTACTTTTTGGGTTCCAGTAACTGATGTGCATGGCCTAACATCATAGGCTTGCTTGTCAATACAAATACCTTTAATTCTGAAACTAATTAGCTCTTGTCAAGTACGACGTAAGACACGTATTAGTAAAGTTAAAGTTCAGGTCTAATTCTGCACATCATCTTCATATCTAACTTTCAAAATCAGATCATTTTTTATCTGAATCTTCGGATCTATAGTCATGTCTATTCCCTTCTGTTTCGTTTGGGGATAGACAATATCGTATCTATTAATGTTTTATTTATATACATTGTACAGGAATATATTAATTATCTGTATAATATTGTAAGTTTATTATAAATAGTAATTATATGCATATAAGGTATATATGCAAATATATATGTATATTTATATGCACCCCCTACCTCTCTTTTAGAGCTGTGTTTTACGCCATTGGTGGCCGGGAACAGATCACTATGTACCGATAAGGCCGCCAAATTGAAAACTTTGTGTTAAATTTTTATTTACGATTTGTTATTTACCATGTTTACGTGGTGTACAAAAAAAGTGTATTCATTCATTTATATCCACCCATTACTAGTGGCACACACATGACACTCCTCTCAGAATGAGAAGGGTTTAAGCCGCAGTCCACCATTCTGGCCAAGTGCAGATTGGTAGACGTTACACGCCATTTCTGAGACACTCGCAAGCAATATATATGAGATATATATATATATATATATATATATCTCATATATATAAATATATATATTTATATAATAATAATAAGTAATATAAAAATATAGATACTCAATAATAAGTAATATAAAAATATAGATATTTAGGACCTATGAAATTGGTGTCATTAGAGTATAGCTACACAATACTGTTTTTTATTACATCCACACATAAAGAAGTTCAGACTGCCGCGTAAATTAAGGTGGTAAAACACAAAGATTTAGATTTAGATTTTTAGCGTTAAAGACTAGACTAGATTCAGCAAATATGTTTGAAGAATAAGAAGTAGAAGAAACTCTATTGCACGTTTAACAAACAAGAAAAATAAACAGTAAGAAGTTTACAGTAAGACATACAAAGGCGGCTTTATTGCCGCAAGCAATCTCTTACGGGCAACCTTGTAGACAGGACTTACAGCAAGAGAACGGGATAGTGCCAAGAGTGTAGTAATATATACATAAATACCACAAAGTATACATACAAATACATACATATTTTAAATAAATATACATAATACACAAATATATAAATATACATAATATATAAATAAATATATAACATACATAATATGCACAAGTAGATTTTAATACATTATTTACATACAATAAAAAAGCAACAACTTTGTATTAATTGCAATTAGTTTTGCTCTCTTGCTGTATAGTTTTACTGAGTGATTTCATGACTGTATCTATTGTTTATTTTCGATCGTTTTCTATAGCAACTGATCTTCAAAAATGCTGCGGTAGTTTGCATGGAGTAGGTACCGATCAAAGTCAAGGCCAATCTCGACGTAAGTGCTGAAAAGTGAGGCCATCGAAATGTGCATTTTGCCATGAAATCGATAGTCTCTGTGTAAAATCACAAGCCTTCGAATTTCAGAAATAATTAACGTAGACGATTATTATTAAAAGCGGCGGTAGCTTAGTAGTTCAGGCTCGGCTTTCCTCTCTTGGAGACCTAGACCAGACTTTTTGAAGTTATTTGCGTTTTAAATTTAAGCAAATTAAATATCACTTGCTTTAAACGGTAAAGGAAAACATCGTGAGACAACCTGCATGCCTGAGAGTTTTCCATAATGTTCTCAACGGCATGTGAAGTCTACCAAAACGCACTTGGTCACGAGGTTCTTGTCATACGGAATCGTGATGTCCACCAAAAACACCCTAGATTGTGCCTGGTCCATTATCATAATGTCAAGCTTATTAGCCAGGATCGTCTTGTTGGTAATAATAGACCGGACACCGTTGCGCTAGAGTTCCGGCAACGGTGTGTAGAAGAACAAGAGACCTAACTTTAGAGCAAGCTCTTGTTAAAGCTTGGCTCTTTTAGTTGCTTGTTTGTATCTGTGCAAGAACTCAGTATTAGTAAGCGCGAGACATCCTGAAAGCACATGGCTGAGTGACTCGCCGGGACAGGCTCAACAAATAACGTTTCTGCCATCCTTCAAAATGTACTTTCGGTGGAAGAGATTAGAGTGTGCGTTTATCTTATATCTTTAAACAAGCAATTCTTGTATATATATATAATTGGAATCTCGGAATCGGCTCAAACGATTTTCATGAAATTTAGTATACAGGGGGTTTCGGGGGCTATGAATCGATCTAGCTATTCATTTTTAGAAAATGTCATTTTATTTATGTTTTCTGGTAATTACCGATTTGGTGCACGGTGGTTGCACGGATCAGCTAGTTATTATTATTAAATAAAACTACTTTTGTTAATAAATCAATTAATACTGAATTTTGAAAAGTCGTAGGACAAAAGTTGTTAGTTTTAATGATAGGAACTACAAGGTCAAGAGATTTCTGGTAGTTTTTTTTAACCCTGTATATATAAAACATGAATGATTTCATACCATATTGAACTGGTACATTAATCTGTCAAATCCATAATAATGGATTTTTCATGATGTCTTATAGCGTGCGTCACTTGTGTCCACAAATACCAATCGATTCAAACTCCATTTATCAGAATTGACCAATAGAGGTGACACCGGCTAGCGAGCAATAAACAACTTGTGAAATGATTATTGTTTAAAGAAATAGTCTGTTAAATACATTTGTCTCTGCCTAATTTATCCCGAGGATTTACCAATAATCTAAAAATAACTTAACTGGACTGCACAGCTACTTTATTATGCAGTCAGAACGATTGTGTCCACTCAAAATAGACAAGAGGCACTCTAATTTCAATACTGTATTGTTCTAGAAAATGCAGTCGTGTGAATGGAGCGTCATATTCAAGGTTAAGCTCGACGTTAGGCTAAAAAGCGTCTGTGACTGAAACTGACATCGAGGGATGCCTTTTGCAGTTGAGATGTTTTTGTTAACTAAGTTTTCTTCTTCTTTCCTTTATCCAACATTATGCGGGGTTAGAACAACTGGGCTTCTTCTTCCACTAATTTGTAACAGGCGTTAACTAATTGTCCACTATTTACACGCATACCGTTTTCACTCTATCCATCTCTTCTTTCGTCTTCCTCAGTTTTTCCATTCGTATAATTGATATTTAACTAGCTGTTGCCCGCATTCTTCGTCCGCCTTTATGACGTTTTTTTATAAATCCCGTGGGAACAGTTGGTTTTCTTGGGATAAAAATAAGTTTTTGCTATGTAAGACACCGTCCTTTCAACTAACTTTATGCCAAAAATCATGTCGCATTTATAATATTAGAATGGGAATATTGTATGCATTTAACAATATTTTAGAAGATTCCTTTCCTTCGCAAGATATGTCAAGCGTTTTTTATTCTTGTTTGTCACTAGTGCTACTATCAAACATTCTCCAGTATTTATATCTTATCACTGACCTCTATTAAACTATAGAGTATCCATTCTTATGATACCACACCTGTCATGCAACTCAACATTCGCGTCTCCTTTGCATATACTTCCATTGTTCTAAGGTATGCTGCCTTCTTTTTATCTGTAATTGACATCGTACCGAACGATGGCTCGGGTTATACTGTAATTGACATTGTACCGTGCCTCCATAAATGTATTGACAGTAAATAAAACAATGCGGTCTTATTTACAAACGTAAAAACTCCTACGGTTCATAATTTTTAACACTCCTACGTTACATTTTTTTCTGCACATTATCCGAAGACCTCGACAAATATTATTAGGATACATAAATTATCATGATGGTTTTTTGTAAATATGCAATCTAACATAAATTCATCGATTTAACCAGTGGTTTAAGGGTATCATACTAGCCGACCCTCGCAACTTCGTCCGAGTGTGAGTCTTTTATATGTCGAAATTATATTCAGTTAAAGGGAAAGTCTTTCGTTTTAAATACTTGAGACGATAAGTTTACTTATTTTGATAAGAATTTATAATTTTTGAAAACATGACCAATAAACATGATCTAAGGATTTTATTTTATTATGTTGATTTTACTATTTGTTTTGTTACTAAAGTATAAATGTTATACATATGACTAACTGACTTATTTGTAGACATTGTCAAGCTCTACCGCTTTTCTTCCATCGTATATCTCTCATCGTTAAGACAGCGTTCGTAAGAAAAGTTTTCGTTCGGCCATTTTTCGACGGCTTACTTTGCAAATCCGACTACCACGATCAGTTATTTTCAGTTTTCAGGTTAATATATAGCCTATGACACTCAAAAGATTATGTAGCTTTACATTGGTGAAATAATATTTCAAATCGTTCTAGTAGATCCAGATATTACCCCCGATAATCTCACAAACTCACAAACACACAAACTTTACCTCTTTATAATACTAGTATATATATACATTAAAAATACAAACAATTTATGTAGTAGATAGAAGAATAAATATATATATACTAGCTGATGTATGAAACTTTATCGCGTAGAAAGCATTCATTTTCATTAAAACATATCTACATCCACATTCAGATGTACTCGTATGTCACCCCCGATCTTAAACCCTAAATATTACGACTAGCGTTCTACCAGTAGGCCAGTCGGTATGGTCAGCAGCTAGTGAATAAAACCGAAGTGGTTTACTGTTTCGGTACGGTCTGCTTATTTAGAAACGTTGAATTAATAATAGAAATGTATCGATTCCTACCTACGAGTAAATCAAAACCCGTTTATATCACGAGTTTTACACCTTGCCATCGTTTTTACCTTTTTCGACTTGAAATGAATTATGCCAACTTGAATAGAGGTGAGATTTTCTACTTCTAAGTTGGTAGTTAGTTACCTACTCTATGTCACAGCAAAACCTAATAACTCTAGAAATAGGGCTCTTAGCTATTAAAAATGGCGCGATTGTTAGAAAGAAAGCAATAAACACGAGACGTTACGAGAATTTTCACAGTCTCAGTTTTTAATATTTCTTTGCCTTTAAAATTGTGCAAAGATTTGTGTTTATTATATCTATCTATACAAATTGCGCGAGAAGCATGTTTTCTTTCGGCGTAAAAAGGAGCCTTTGTGTTAATTTTGGGGATATGCAATCTTCATGTCATATCTCAATCAAATCCATAAAGAAGTATTTGCGTAAAAGAGTACAAACATGCAAACACCCATGATCTATACAAACTCACAAACATACAAACTTTGAAGTTTTTAATTTTAATAGGATTAATGATGCTGTTTTTTTTATTAAAGCATAATTCATAAGATTTATCTGTGGGCTTAAGAAATTTGACCAAATTACTCATTACCGTCAGCAACTCAAGTGGGTAACTGTTAATGATAGGCGAAATATCCATATTCTTACTTTACTTTATTCTCTTCTATATAGTCCTATCTCTCCGCTTTACCTTAAAGAGCGTTTTTCCTTCTCTCAGCATCTTGTCAGTCTCCGGTCGGCGAATGACAACAAGCTTGAGATTCCCTTATCTCGCTCTCAGCGCTATAACGAGTCATTCACTGTTAAAGCTGTAACACTGTGGAACTCGCTCCCCTGGGAAATACGTCATTCCGAAACCATTCACCTGTTTAAACATCGCTTAAAGAATTATTACTTATCTATGTAATTGAGTAGTATGTAAGTTTATAATAGCATAAATATATATCACATATATCTATCATAGTATATATAAATTTATGTTGGTATTTGTGTAGTTAATATGTAAATGTAGTATGTATGTTCATGTAAATTTATATTACATTTCTTTTTTTTTTTTTGTTTTTTTTTTTGTAACTTTATGCACCATCCATTTTCCACTCTTTTATCGGCTTCGTACGCTCAGGTTGCCTTTAAAAGATCACTTTTAGTGATAAGGCCGCCTTTACACCCTAGCACTAAGTCCTATTACTGTTTTCCTTGTATTTTCCTTTTTTTTGTTGTGTTGCAATAAAGTTTTTCTATTCTATTCTATTCTAAAGCAATAACTCAAGAAATAACTTTTAAGTATTTGCAAAAATATCATGGGATTTGGATCTACTTACGAAATTACTTAAAAATAATACGACGCGACGTCACGATATAATGTAAACTTGGCTTTAACTGTAATAGTAATAGCGCCTGCAACATTTCCCACTATAAATAGCGTCGGTAAGTACTTACACCACTACCACTACTACTTTAATATCAATGACCACCACCGACACACCGTTACTAAGGCGTTCTAGATTAAGTATTCCAAAAGTTTATTTTGTTGTTTTTTTAGCATGTCGATTATTTATTTATTGATTACGAGGTTTGGATATCCATCATGTTTTCCGTTTTCCTATTCCATTGTAACAACTTGACGGACCAAACATGTGAGCCTATAAACAGAGCAGCACTTCGCAAGGTATACAAGGAACAACTACAAAGTGCCATTCGTGTCCATCAACTTGAGATGCTAGGCCTAATGCAACTACGCCCTTCAGACGGGAACACAGCCACTTGGCGGCTGAAATAAGCATGAAGGACGAGCTCTGCCACAGTACGACATAAATTACCAGGCATCATAAGAATTAAAGAAAGCAGAACTCAAAGAAACACTTGGGATTTCTATGATTACTTTTTAATTTTGGCAAACATTGCATAGAAACTTCTTTATCATAATTCGCGTGCTGACCTTAATCGTAGTGTTTTTCAAAGACTTGTTGATATTGTTTGTCATTTAGCACAAATGGTGACTTAGAGATCATGACGAGTTGAATTTGTCCTATAGGTAACTGGGCTTGCTCAAATTCAAAACCCTAGGCACGCCACTGCTGCCACTAGAAGAATCCGTAACATATCAGACCACACGTAGAATTTTTTTAACTATGTGTTTGACTGCACTGTCGCGACCCGTTAGTAAAATCTATACTTATAATAAAACTGTAACTGGAATATTTCTGTACATTTAATATATTTTGAAAATGTTGACCGGGGGATGCTTTATAATCGATTTTTATTTAATTTTTGCCTATCTCTCTGTCTGTCCGGGCATCACGTGAAAACTACTGAACGGATTCAAATAAAACTTGGTATAGTGGTAGTTGATATTCCGGGTCAACATATAGGCTACTTTTTATCCCGATAAACAATAAGTTTCCTTCGGGAAATGGGATGAAATTTTTTATCAATTTTACTTCATAGCTCCGTTAAATTTTCACCGATTTTAATAACTCTTTTTTTATTTGTAAGTGTATACTATCAAGCATGTACGGTCTTATTTTAATAAGGATCTGTTTAATATTGTCGGAGATAAAGAACATAACTCTTCACAAATAACTGTTAGTCGCAAAGCATATGGGACAACGATCGAAGGAAGGTAATCCTACTAATATTTAAAATGCGAAAGTTTGTGAGGATGGATGTATGTATGTATGTATTAACTGAAATACCACGTAAATAGCTACCCACGACGATTATGATGTTAGCATCAGATATATTCTAGCTTCCCGATGACTCGTGTTATGGATAATTAGCTGATGAATGTGCTGTTATGGGGTAAAGCAGCTGATATCGAAACTATATTTATATTGCAGAAAAGAGCTGTACGGTCAATATATAAACTTAAATCACGCGAATCCCTCCGTGAGAAGTTTAAAGAAATAGGCATACTTACTGTAGCTTCACAATATATTTATAACAATATAGTATTTGTAAGACAACATATTAGTATTTATAAACAAAAAGTGGACATAAACAGTCGACTTACAAGAAATGGTCATAAATTAGTGTCATCTGCATATCGTCTGCGTAAGGTACAGGGATCATTTGTGGGATTGAGTATACGCTTTTATAATATGATTCCTAAGGTGATTTTGGACCTGCCAATGCACAAGTTTAAAGAATTTGTTAAAACACAGTTATTACAGCGAGGTTACTATACAATTGATGAATTTTTTAATGACAAGGTTGCTTGAAAGCTTCCGGCTCCGCTTTCAGCTCACACAAGATAGAAAAATGAGTGTTAAAATGCAAAATGTAAATTGTTGATGTTGGAAAAGAGCAACTGCTGAGTTTCTTGCCGGCTTCTTCTCGGTAGAATCTGCCTTCCGAACCGGTGGTAGAATCACTACAAACAGACAGACTTGACGTTTCAAAAGTGCTTATTCAAAATTTATTTATTTCAAGTAGGCCTAATGCCTACTTGAAATAAATAAATTTTGAATTTTGAATTTTGAATATTTTTATGAATATAATACACAGAAATACTTTTAATATACAGATAAACACCCAGACACTGAAAAACGTTCATGTACATCAAACAAACATTTTCCAGTTGCGGGAATCGAACCCACGGCCTTGGACTCAGAAAGCAGGGTCGCTACCCACTACGCCAGTCGGCTGTAAACCCCACAGTACACATTAAAGCAGCGTGCTTATACCTTTTTAGTTTTTTCTTACCAAAAATATTATTTACAGATATTTAATGTACTCGATGGTACCCACACTAGGTATTCCTGAACGTGGGTGTCTATTTACTATTTCATAGTGTATATCAACAATGCTAAGCTGAGCTAAAACTTAGTTAAGCTTTAAAACTCTACAAGCTCACCAAACGTCCTGTAAGAGTGGACGCTTGTGTCCAGCGTTATTCGGACAAAAAAAGGCCGAGGACGTTTTCACCTAAAAGTCTATTCAGATATTTGAGCCCTGCCAGTGTTACGTCAGGAACGGACAAAAAATAGCTTGTACACAATTTGTATGAATGTTCACACTTGGTTACGCCTGTTCGGATCTTCTGCAGTGTTCCGTAGCATGGTTTGAATGTACCTACGTCAGTTATATCCGATTTTTTCGACACAACTTGCGGCTCGTTTGCAAAACATGTGATAATGTGTGTGAGTGTGTGTGTATGTGTGGGTGGGTATGTATGTGGGTGGGTGTGTATGTTTGGTTGTGTGTGAATACGTGGTTGTGAGTTTGTTACGAACGGATTAACCAATTTGATTTTGTTTTTTTGTTAGAAAGGTGAGTTAGTATAACGTATTGGACGGCCGATTGGCGCAGTTTGCAGCGACCCTGCTTTCTGAGTCCAGGGCCGTGGGTTCGATTCCGACAGCTGGAAAATGTTTGTGTGATATGCATGAATGTTTTTCAGTGTCTGGGTCTTTATGTGTATATGATAAGTATTTATGTATATCATTCATAAAAATATTCATCAGTAATCTCAGTATCCATAACAAAAGCTACGCTTGCTTTGGGGCTGTATGGCGGTGTGAGCGTTGTCACAGTATGTAAATTATTTATTTCTTTATTTATACGTTTTACAGAATTGAATCTGAATCAGTATCGGACTGAATTGACCAGTATTATAATGTAGCTATATTGTATAAAGGTTTTTGTTTTAATTTTATAACTAATAGTTTTGTATAGCTAATCTAAAAGCATTGCAATTATATCTGTCGTTTCATGTTACTCCAACGTCTGAACCAATAATGACGCACAATTTTCCTTATATGTATGAATACATAACTTCCATATCAGGTTGTACTTGTTTGTACTTAAACAAAAAAATGAAATGTGTTGGGTTTTCAAAAATTTTTATGTCAAGAATTTTCAGTACCAACCATTTTTGATTCAAGTTCTTTAACCGCATGTCTAGAAGTGCATGATCAAAGCCGGGGCTCCCGGTTGTTAACAGTAATATGTGATAAAAATCTTGAAGTTACCCTCCCTGCATGGGAGGGTAACTTCAAGCAACGCGTACCAAATAAAGTGACAGGAGTCACTTGATTTTAATTTTGCATGTGATGGCTGTATCTGATTTCTTTCAGTAAAAACTTTGGCAGTGGTTTTCTCTAAAACTAGCATTTCGGTTTCACAGACAAGTCCGAGAAAATGAATAATGTACCTTATGCTTGGTTGTCAATTGCTCTAACTTCATAACTTAAAATTAGTTTACTGTGAGATGGTGATAGCAAAAGTATAAGTTATTGTTGGCTCATCTTAGACCATGGCGCGTTTTGAAGTTGGTTAAAGTTGGCGAACGAAGTTATCACCGTCCGCTCACAATTATGTAAACATTCATGTATGAACGCTTAATAAGTGCCTGTGATAGGCCTACTTGAATTGGCATCTGAATTTGCTTAGGGTGGAAAATATTCCCATCCACAGCTACTCATTAGGCATAGGTACTTGAATTGTTCAGAGGGTATAAGTAAAACCCCTTACTAAGTAGTTATGAGGGTATAGGCCTGTGTCCTTTTCTATGGGCTTGTCGGTGGGTAAGTTAGGATGAAAGTTGATGATGTTGAACCAACCTAGAAACTGATATTTCCGTAAGGTGTTCTCGCCGCTATGTATTAAGAAGGATATTAAACAACTTTCATCTATCCAAATTACAGTAAAAGTTGTAATATTTAAAAAGTTACGCTTAGACTGTTTCTCATTTAGAACTTTGGAAGTAATTGATAAAATTAAATACACCTGCTGCAAGAAACCACTGCAATTGAATTGATATCGCAACCGCACTGCGCCGCTGACACTCGATATAGGATGCATCTAATGCAACAAAGTTTTTTTATTTTTTTATATATGACTAGCTGTTGCCCGCGACTTCGTCTGCTTTTGATTTTGTTTTTTGATGTGGCATTAAATTTAGTTGTAGATCTAAAAAAAATTAAAGTATTCAGTATCGCTAAGCCTTAAATGAGGGGTTCGCTGCTGTCTCTGAGGAGTTCTGTCCTCTATCTCCAACCACAGTTTGGGCAAAATAGAACACATATTATAATTCTATAGTACAAAAATAATTATTTTAATCGGGTAGAATTGGTCGGAGTTATGATGTAAAATCGTCAAACACTCATCCCATCTCCCAAAGGAACCGAGCTTAATGTCGGGATAAAAAGTATCCTATATTACTTTTAACACTTCTAAAAATATGTGTACAAAGTTTCATGACGATCGGTTAAGATGTTTTTGCGTGAAAGCGTAACAAACAAACTTACATTTATAATATTAGTAGGGATAGATTTTTTATATTCATTTATAGATTTATGGATTTTATGTTATGATTTTAAGCATACATACCATAAAATCGCAGAAACAGAACCCGGGACCTGGTGATCAGTAATTAAACATGCCAACCGCTAGAATTAAATTGGTTATTGTTGGTTTATCTTATATGCGTAGTATTACGTACGTAGTATACGTAGTATTTTGTAGGTAGTTACATAATTCACGGACCTGGGCCGCTTGTTTCGAGCGGCTCCCAGCGGCTTGTTTGTTGTCGTCTGACCACCTCGTTATTATATTATAATCTGATTAAACACCGAATTGAAACACTCTATGAACCCAATCACTCAATCACACTTTGAAGATAAATAATCAAATCCAGGTAATTATGTAGCAAAATGGAGCATTGAAAGTTAAATTTCAATTATAATTGTCGACGTGTCATGTCACTACAGTACAATATATTAATATCTTGTATAATTATTTTTGTCATCTTTCATTCATTTTTTTTTATAAATAAATATACTACAACAATATACAAATCGCCATCTAGCCCCAAAGTAAGACTAGCTTGTGCTATGGGTATTAAGATAAGATAGTTGATGAATATTTTTATTGCACATAGATACACACACACAGACAGATAAACACCCAGACACTGAAAAACATTAATGTTCATCAGACAAATATATTCCAGTTGTGGGAATCGAACCCACGACCTTCGACTCAGAAAGCAGGGTCGCTGTCCACTGCGCCACTCGGCCGTCTGAATTTCTCTTATAGTTTTATATTTATACACATAAATTATATAGTTCAATCTAGTTAGTGTAAGTGGCCCTGACGTAGGTACTAACAAGATGTAAACTAAATAGAATAAATAAATAAATTAGTATCAGATTAATATAAGTGTTGGACTGTGGGTAAGTTGTTATTGATTTCAACCGTAAGTTAAAAACCCTGTGTGTTATAATTAAAAAGTTCAAATGGTAAAAGTCCTCGCATCGCTATTATTGTTATTTCCAATAAAAGCTTAGCTGGCTACATTGTTTGTTTTGTTTGTTTTAAGTCTTTATTGCACACACACATTTTATATAAATTAAACACAAATAGAAGAAACTTAAAATAATAAAAATAAAATAGAGCGTGCAAAGGCGGTCTTATCACTAAAGCGATCTCTTCCAGACAACCTTTGACGTTAAAAAAACGGAAAAAAAAAACGAAGGAACGGGTTGGTGCAGCAATTTAAGTATAAAAAAAAAAATATATTTATATATATATAAAATAATTTTAATAAACTACTTACTCATAAATTCTAATACTACATACATATTATACATTATATATATAAGTATATACATATTTAAGCAATACTAGATAAAAAATGGTTTTCCAAACGCTTCTTGAAAACATTTAGGGATTGAGCCTTACGTATGTCAGCAGGCAGGGAATTCCAGAGTCTGACACAATTAACCGTAAAAGAGTTACTATAGTATTTCGTTGCATATGCGCGGACGATATAAAATTCAACAGCCTGTCTAAGCTCGTTATAAAAATAACTACTGGAAACTAGAACAACTATAACCAATACTCTACATAAATTAAGCCAATCTAAATTGATTTAGTGTTTCGTTGGTCTGCCTCGTTAGCATGTCCAACTACCACGAGGTTCTGGGTTCAAATCCCGTATCGGGCCAAGCATTTGCATAAGACTTTTCTGTAAGACTAAGTATATTTATTACAGCGTTTTACGTTAAGTCAATCCCACTACGTCGGTTATATATATAAAAGTCCTTACAGCCTGCACATCTGCTTTGGAGCAACGTGGTGGGTTTATGCTCTCCTGTCAGAGAGGAGGCTATTACCCAGCGTTACGTAGGCGAAGAACGTTTATAAAACGGTTAAGAGGAATCTATTACTATTTCCAAAAAACGGTAAGTAGGTACCTGTATTCTACACTTACGTACACTTTCCAATAACTAGCTGCCGATACCCAGTTTGAAGATTTCTAGTATTAAGGACTACGTCAATGATAAAAATGCTGGTTGTTAATTATTGCTCTAACCAGGTTGCTTCTTTAATAGTTTTAAGTGAAAATGTGAGATGGTGATAACAAAAAAAAACAACCGGCTAAGTTTGTTGTGGGCTTCTTCTTAGACCAGGGCGCGTTTGGAACCCTCGTAGCTTTAGTTTTAAGCTGACGAATTTAGTTATCGCCATCAACTCACTTCTATGTTATATTTTACATAAAATGTACGCATCAAAAGTGCCATAGGTATATGTGCCTATTTGAATAAAGAAATATTTGACTTTGACTTTGACTTAAGTCTTTCCCATATCAATGGAATATTAAGTGTAATGCAGCAAGTTGTGATTTGCTGACTAATTGGTACGCAGTTAGTTACTAAGTATGCAATTACTTGCATTAGTCTAGTATCCATACGGGATTCAAGTCAGTGAGTGGATCCTACAATACAGGGGGATCTTGCTTTGTTGCATATAAATCCAACAATTTTAGATTAGCTCCGTCACGAAGCGTATCTACTACATAAGGGAGATAGAACTCATGTCCCCGATCAATCTTTAAAGGTCCACCCTCCCCCTGGTATTGAATCCGTTTTATTTTTATCCACTCTTATTTTACTAAAGGTCAGATGTGTAATATAAAAACATGGATATTCCGATGATAACCAGGCAGCAAATTACACGATACATCTTGCTATCCGTGATTCATGGAAACCAAATATGACCCAAATAAACGGGTAGCGACTGAATTGTCAAAACAGTATTGATGAGCATGATTTAAAAAAAAAAAAAACTTTAATAGGTACATAAAGAAGCTTTATTTATAACTGAACTATAGAACCAAGAAAGATGTGGAAAACATTTCGACGAAGGAAAATTAAATTAATTTTCAAATAATAGGCGGTGATTTCCCTCGCAGAGTCGCAACGGAGACGGAAATTGTGCGCCAAAGAGGAGATAGAGCAGAATGAGGATTTGCAATCAAATCGCGGAACGCGACAGCACTTATTTTTACCCGACTACAAAGTAAGAGGTTCTCTTATAAGTTTTGTTTAGTTTGTTTTGTTGTTGGGAACGCTATATTCATGCATTGCAACTTTTTATTGGATTAGATGAACAATTGTCTATTTCCCTTTATAAAGTCTATTAAATTTTCATAAATGAAGGACATAACTCCTCATAATCATAATTATCGGCTCACTACCGGACACGGGTATTATTGTATAATTGTTGCGACACAGTTTATACTACTGCAACAGTTATCGTGGCACCATGTTTATTGTGTCAATTCTGTACCCTTACCAATATTCTGAATAAATGAAATGAAAAAAAAAATATATATATATCAACGGACCAAGTGGTGACGGCAGATGAGAATACAGTTGTCACCACCCCTCTTCATCCTTTGGGCGTCGTACGAGGCGACTAAGGCGAATATAACTTAGAACGGACAGCAGCGCCCTCTGTACTTCTACCATCTACTACGATCGCCAACCCACCTGCTCAGCGTGGTGATTATAGGAGAATCTTCCAGTTGGGAGAGGTCTTTAGTCCAGCAGTGGACTGTAATAATTAGACTGTTAATGATGATGATGAAGACCAAGCAGATGGGGTACCTTTTGTCAGTGGCAAAACCATATCAAAGTGCCGCAGTGTATTTATCCGTCTATCCGTCGTACCTAGGGATTGGGTGTTTCTTTTATGCCTGTAATAATGGGTGGGTCATCTAATGGGTATCCTGAATGAATGAATGAATACACTTTTATTGTACACCACATAAACATAACAAATTAAAAGTAAAAATTTAACAAAAGGTATACAATTTGGCGGCCTTATCGCTACATAGCGATCTCTTCCAGGCAACCAAAGGCGTTAAAAACAGCTCAAGAAGAGAGGTAGGTGGTGCATTTAACTGTACTGTGTTGCAAATAAACATGCATAAACCTATATATACAAAAATAATATGTACATATAACAAACTTACAATAAAATATATAGATAGTGATAATAATTAATATATACCTATATAATTAATATCAATTATAAATAAATATATACAATATTGTCAAACCACAAATAAAACAGAAGGGAATAGGCAAGTTAAAGATCCGCAGATGCAGACAAAAAATTATCCTCGTAGAATGAGAAGGGTTTAGGCCGTAGTCCACCACACTGGCCAAATGCGGTGGACTTCTCGCGTCTTTGAAAACAAAATGGACGTGCTCAGTAAATTCCTTACGATATTTAGTTGCTCCAAACGCACATAATTCTGAAAAGTTAGAGGAGGCCGGGTATCGAACTCCGTCCCCGAAAGGGATGCCGAAGTCTTACCAACTAATACGTATAAACATTTAAGTAGGTATCTATCTATCTATCTATCTATATATATTAAAGAGAAAGTGTGTGGGTATGTTCCGTATAGGCTCCGAAACGGCTGGACCGATTTCAATGAAACTTTCGGGGAATCTCCGGATTGACCTGGCTAGTAATCCTGTCAAATACAGCTTTTATTTACTATGATGATATTCTATTGTTGGGTGTACATGGGTGTAGATAATGATCTTCACTCGCTCGAGAAGAGAATAGAAGAGAATGAATACGGAGAGAAATAAATGATTTAATATACTATGAGACTTAAATTAAAAATTTAATGATGTAAGTTTATTGTTTAAATAAAATAAAGCAAAATCTAGCACGGCGAAGCGGGCTGGGTACGCTAGTGTTTCATAAATATTCATATTTGACTATCTTTGACTATTTGGTTAACCGATATTAATGATGTTTAATCCCAGTATAAATTTCATACAAATCTCAGAAATAGAGTACATAATTCTTTATGGACAACAGCAAATCGCTTGCAATTTGTAAGTAACTACTTAATAAAAGTTAAATAGCACTCTTGCTGTTGAAATCAGTTTTGAAATCATTGAAGTAATTTCAAACAATGTGTGTTCAGCGACCGTCATCCGCAATTGGCGCTAAAATACTTAAAACAGTGTAATACTTTCTAGGATTCCGTACACAATGGATGCTATTAGGACCCTATTACTGAGCTCCCTCTGTCTGAAGTCCGGTTATCTGTCTGTCTGTCAGCGGGATGAATCTCATAAACCATCATAGAAAATGAGTTGAAATTTTCTCAGAGTCTATTGTTGTTGTAACAAACTTGGAGTAAAAAAAAAAATACAAAAACTAAACAACATTCATTTATTTCAAGTAGCTTTAACACTTTTCTAACGTTGAACACTTTTAACACTCTTCTTAGCTCCCACACCACTGGATCGGTAGACAGTCTCTACAGAGAAAGACGAAAAAGACAGCAGTTGCTAATTTTTAATTTTCACACTAAGTATTCCATCCTGTGAGATATGAAACCAGAGCAGCATGGTTCCAAGCAACTTTGTATCTAAGTAACCTTGCTAAAATAAATCTTTTAGGTATCTATTTCATATTGCACCGTGATAAGGAACCCTCTGTGCGGGCCCAACTCGCACTGCACCAGTTTTATTATAGCAAACCACGCTTCGCTGCAGTATTTCAGTCTGGTATTCGAAACGATGTGGAAATACTCTTTCAAAGAAATGCAACGCTGTGTTTAAATTGTAAGTCAATCCTCGATTACTTTCTAGTTTTGCGAACACTAACATAACGAGGTTAAATTTTTAAATTTATGGTATAACTAGCCTGTTCACATCCCACTGCTGGGTCTCTCTCATAACAGATAAGGTTCTAGAGCATAGACTCACCACGATGCTGCAATGCGGGTTGATGGACTATAACGATTGTTATTTATTACTGATGCCAGTGTTCTTCATCCGCGATAATTTTGGTGGTTTTTAAAAATCCCTTGAGAAACTTTTTTTTTACTAGTATAAAAAGTAGCCTATGTTACTCTCCTTCATCTCAACTAACTTTATACAAAAAATAATTCGGTTCTTATCGGTTCAAGTTTATCGGTTGCTTAGTAAGGTTTGAAGGAAGGACAAACAAACAAAGATACTTTCGAGTTTATATTGTTAGTTAGGATTAGAATAATAATAGTTAGGATTAGTGATAATAATTTGGACCGACTGCTCAACGTGCTCTCTAAGCCACTTGGGTGGATACCGTCAATTTCCTCATCCATGGCTAAATTTATAGATTTATAGATTGTAGATTTATAGATTATAAATTTTTAGATTCATTTATAGATTTTATGTTATGATTTTAAGCATACATACCATAAAATCGCAGAAATAAAACCCGGGACCTGGTGATCAGTAGTTGAACATGCTAACCGCTAGAACAGCGAGACAGTTAGTTTTAATATATATTTTAAACGAGGTTAGAATAGATACCACGTAAAAGCATACATACATAACGTAGAATTCTTCAGTACAGCTTTATAAAGTTTGAAATTACCTTTGCGTGCGTCTCACGCTATAAATTTACCTTGAGGTAAGTAAACACGTGCTTGTGTGTTTTATTTTACGACCCTTTTGTCCCTTTAGGGTTTTACAAGGATTATTAGCCCGAGATCAGATAACGAATTCCTGTGTTTACTTCAATGAATAAAAAAGTATTACTTTAACATAGAACAAAGGAAGGAAAATAGTTAAGTTAATTTCATCTGTGTTCTGTAACTTTAATGTCCCACTGCTGGGATCCAACTGTCTTACAATAGAGATGGATTTTGACCTTAAACCTGGTAAAATACGAGTTGATAGGCTTAGCATGTTAAGCAGAATATCAACGAGACAGCTCATCAAACTTGGTTCTAATAAAACTGTACATATTGTGAATATATATTTACTCGAGACTTGAATGAAAACTTTAATAACTGCCTACTCAGTCCAAAAGGCAAACAGACAGAGAAATTTTAAAAGTGAGGTTATGTTCGAATAATATTCTTTTTTCGAGTTTAACAAGAGGCACTATTGTTTTGATATAAAATTTTATTTATAGATTTATTTTGTAGATTTATAGATTAAGTATAGATTTTTAGATTCATTTATAGTATTATGGATTTTATGTTATGATTTTAAGCAAACATACCATAAAATGGCAGAAAGAACCCGGGACCTGGTGATCAGTAATTAAACATGCCAACCGCTAGAATTTAATTGGTTATTGTTGGTTTATCTTATATGCAGCAACGGAGTAAAAAATCGATCAAAATTTCCCTGTTTCAGTTGAAATAGTCTATTTTTTGATCCCGGGAAAACAGATCCGCGGTAACCAGGTTATGAGCAAAAACTGGTTAACCGGTTTCATTACGGGCACTAACACGCCTCAGATTGGTGGACACAGGGCGGCCATTTGCAGGACGTGTCCCTCGCACACCTTGCGAAGTGTTGCGCTGTTTATAGTCGATGGCTTTTACCGACTATCTGCTTGGACTGTTAATCATTACTATTAAAAATAAATAAGAAAAAAAAATTTTGACGGCCGATTGGCGCAGTGGGCAGCGACCCTGCTTTCTGAGTCCAAGGCCGTGGGTTCCATTCCCACAACTGAAAAATGTTTGTGTGATGAACATGATTGGTTTTCAGTGTCTGGGTGTTTATATTTATATTATAAGTATTTTATGTATATTACCTATTCATAAAAATACTCATCAGTCATCCTAGTACCCATAACACAAGCTACTCTTACTTTGGGGCTCGATGGCAATGTGTGTATTGTTGGTCTAGGTGTGCACACCCCAGATACGACTATAGTTTGTCAGTGGCTTCACATCTTGTTAACAAGTTTTGATAACTTTACCTGCATTACGAAATCAACAACTTCCAAAGCCTAGCAACTGTACGATTACATGTCATCGGTACGTAGCAGACAATCCCCCGATGCCTTGGTGACATAATGTTTTTCGTCGACAAGATTCTCTCAAAATGGAGTCTACGGCTAAAGCTATGTGTCTAACGGGTTATTTAGCCACGAACCAATTCCAAGACACTTGCTTAAACTGTGTGATTTGACGCAACTCAATGGTTTTCAAATTCAAATTCGAATTTCAAAATTCAAAAAATGATGGCTCAGCGCTTTTGTCTTATAAATAGCAGGTCCCGGTTTTGATCTCCGGAAGGGAGAATTTATTATTTCGGAATTTTCTCTTATCTGGTTTGGTGTGTTTCTGCAATGGCCAGTTACAATACTATCGACAAAGACGTACCGTTAAGCGATTTAGCGTTACGATGTCGCGCACTCCAGGGCACAGGTATCCTCCCAGAATGAGAACGGATTAAGGCCGTAGTCCACCAAGCTGACCCAGTGCGGATTGGTGGACTCCACACTCCTGTAATACACGTTCTCTCACGATGTTTTCCGTCACCGTTGAAGCAAGCGATATATGAAGTACTTAAAACGCAAATAAATTAGAAAATTTAGAGGTATGGGTAAAAACTGCATAACTCCTAAAAGTTTAGCTGCTTGCCAGCTTAGGCTGCATTATTAATAACCACCAGGTGAGATTGCAGTCAAGGCCTAAGTTATAGCGGAAAAAAAATCTGTCGCATATTTGCACGCCATCGTACAACTTCGCTTTAAAGGTTTGAATAGGAAGTTTTTCATCCTAGCGTAAAGATTAACATCCAATCATAGTGATGAAATACTGATAACAATAATTGGAATCCGGTCCGAGTTCAATGTGAACTATCTGTTTGTGTGTGGGTGAAGTGGATTTCCCTTTGATGTCAAACACAATCATTTGTTATTTATTCTTTGTCGTTGCCTTATTAGGCGACCGTAATTTACTTTACTATCTCGCCCATTAATTTAACTGCGACGTTATATACAAGGGTAGTTGGAAAGGGGGTGTTAGGACCCACCCATTAAAAGTTTTTTTTGTATAGTTATAATGACAGTCTAATCAGATGGCCACCTGACGGTAGTGGGACAGCCATCGCCTATAAACTGCTGCAAGGAACAGTGCCTGTGTAATTAAACCGAAAATTATCACCAATACTTCCTTAGAGAATGATTACGTGTAATTTTAAATCACGTATATTTCTTTCATATAAAGTTAACTTAATGATAATGTAATGACTTGAAAACACATAAACACGAGTGTGCGTGTGGAAAAATGTCTTTGTGAACTATTAATAAGATATTGTCTACGACCATAACCTTTTTGCTGTTATCATAGTAGACCTTAAATGTGAACACAGGTGATGTTATGATTGTCACTACGTAATTTTATGGCTAATTTGTGCGACTGTAAAGAGTTGCCATAAAAATATTTTCTAAAAGAGAAGAAGGAGAAACACTTTATTGCACGAATAACATACAGGAAAAGAAACAGTAAGGATTATACAGTACGCAAAGTAAACATGCAAAGGCGGCCTTATTGCTGCAAGCAATCTCTTACAGGCAACCTTTGTAGATGGAGCAACAAAACGGGAAGAGAACGGGATAGTGCCAAGAGTGTTGATAGATATACATAAATAACAAAATGTAAAGATTCAAATACATACATTTAAATTCTCGGCATTACTAGAGTCTTTAAACGAACTTAAGGAACAAAACTTAGAAATTAAACAGTCAGTCGAATTTATGTCTCTTAAATACGATGAGATGTTGGAAAGACTTTCATTTTTAGAAGCGGAAAGAAAAGATTATAGAAAAAATATAAATGGCTTGGAAAATAAAATAGAGGCTCTTGAACGAAACACCCGCATTACAAGTGTGGAAATTAGAAATATTCCTCAGAAACCGAAGGAATCTAAGGTGGCTTTAACTGAAATTACCTTGAAAATTGGTAGTACTTTGAATATACCGGTACAAACATCAGATATTAAGAATATTTTTAGAATTAATACAAAATCCACTACAAAACCGATAATAGCTGATTTTACCACTGTTGCAATGAAAGATAAATTTATCAGCTGTTTTAAAAAGTATAACCAACAAAACACAAAAGAAAAATTTAACACAACAAAACTAAAAATCGAAGGGCCCCCGAAACGCATCTACATCTCGGAAAACCTAACAGAAAAGACACGGAAGTTATTTTTCCAAGCCCGCGAATTTGGCCGTAATAATGCCTTTACTTTTTGTTGGACATCCTTCGGTAAAGTATATTTAAGAAGATCTGAAGGATCACCACAAATACTTGTAAACAGTGAACATGATTTCGAGAAAATATTACTCAGTCAATGACTACATAAATTCAAATTTAGTCGTCCTCCATGTTCAAGTAAAAAAAGGATTTTTAATCTAACTTTAATTAAGTTTTTGCATGTTTTCTATATTTTTTTGCTGTTAATGTATAGAACCTATTTCTTGATTACATTAACAAAATTTTTATACACATATACACTCTACACAAATCCGTCTACTTTATACTATCCATACAAGATATCGCCTCAAAATATTATAACCCTACTAAAAAAAATCATGTTAATGTTCCTACGCAAATTCTACGACAGGTTCTTTATCGATTACATAAACGTACAAAGCAATGTTCAACCCAGCCACAGGTCGTTTAACTGGGAAGAGTACTCTGTTTTTATTTGCGATACATTATCTGACTACCCTCAGATTCACATTTCTGGATCAAATCTACTTTTTTTAAATTCACAGTGACTAGTATAGATTCAAAGCATATTCTACTCGATCTTGACCATAGCTTAACGACGTTCTGTTCATATTGTGATGATCCATCGTATTGCACCCGGTTTCTAAAAAACTACAAACAAAACGACGCAAATACTTTAGCTATACTTACTATAAATATCAGAAGCATAAACAGTAATCTAGACTTACTCTTAGCTTTTGTCAGTAGTTTAAATCTGACCCTAGACATTCTTGTTTTGACCGAATGTTGGACTAACAAATATTTTAATCCGTCAACAATTAATAATTATACTTCATATTACACCAAAAATAGTATTAATCAAAATGATGGGATTGTTGCCTATGTGAAGAATAATCTTGCGGTAAACGCATTCGAACCATTTATATTAGACGGTAATTGTTTAGTACTCGAAGTTAGTGAATTTTATTCAATTATATGTACATACCGCCCTCCCTGTTTTACAAACCCGACTAACTACATAAATTCTTTGGACAATATTATACATAATTTAAAATTCAAACAAAATATTATTCTTACTGGTGATGTTAATATCGATATTTTGCCTTGTAATGTGAAAGGATACCCGTCCGAATACCTAAATTTGATGGCATCCTATGGCCTAGAACAAGGTATAAATATACCGACTAGAATAAACACTTCCATAGACCACTTCATGGTCAAAACAATAGGAAAATGGCAGACTTTGGTATTTGAGCAGCTTACTGATCACTCGCCAATATTACTTTATATTGTAAATACCAAAATTCATAAAAAAAGTACACAACTCCACAAATCGATTACAAATAAAAATGCTATTATAAAGTGCTTGATTGATATATCTTGGGATGAGCTATATACAATAACTGACGTCAATTCCACAACGGAAACATTTATTGGTACTTTGCAAGAACTGATCCAGAATAATAAAGTCACTAGGAAAATCCCTAGTAATAAGCTGCCCCTCAAACCTTGGATAACAGTCAGTGTTGTGCGGTGCATACGGAAACGAAACAAGATGCATAGGCAACATAAGTCTTTACCCAACAATTTCGAGCTTAAAACGAAGTACTTAAAGTACAGAAACATATGTAATAGAATTATAAAATCACTAAAAATAAATTATTATAAATCGAAATTATCATGTAGTAACGGCAACATGTTAAAAACTTGGAACATTATTAAAGAACTGTGTTATAGTAATAATAGAATTTCCTCCGATCCTCTACTTAAAACTAAACCGACATGTGCAGAGTCGCTTAACGAAGTGAATAACTACTTTACATCTGTAGGAGGTGAGGTAGCTGGAAATATAATTAATAATCTAAAAATGTCAGAATCTGATCTAGCAAACAGGGCTGCTAACCTTTCAGTCTCCCCATGTTACTCATTCTCACTATACTTAACAGATTATTTAGAAATTAAAAACATAATATCTGGTCTAAGAGTAATAGTGCACCAGGTTGGGATAGTATCACTGCTGACATCATCAAGCTATGTGGCAACTCACTAGCGCATCCCATTGCTTATTTATGCAACCAAAGTCTTAGTACCGGCATCTTTCCCAAACCATTTAAAAAGGCAATCGTAACTCCAATTTTTAAAACAGGTGATAAAAATGTACCATCTAATTATAGACCTATCTCCCTTCTACCAGTTGTGGCAAAGATTCTAGAAAAATTAGTAAACAAAAGGTTAATGCTGTATCTCGAAAAGAACCAACTGCTTTCAATAAATCAATACGGATTTCGAACAAATAAATCAACCGAAGATGCTGTGTTAAAATTAACTTCTTCCATCACGCAACATTTAGATCGAAACAAAAAGGTAGTAGGCGTATTCCTGGATATACAGAAAGCCTTTGATACTGTTTCTATTTCAATTTTGCTGTCTCGTTTGGAGAACTGTGGAATAAGAGGTTTGTCACATAATTGGTTTTCAGACTACTTGACCAATAGAACTCAACAAGTGAGAGTTGAAGGATCCATAAGCGATACATATTATTGCTCCTATGGAGTCCCACAGGGTAGCACCTTAGGACCTACACTGTTTCTAATTTACATTAACGAACTGTGTAATAAACAAATTAGTAATTGTGATATTATAATGTTCGCTGATGATACAGTTCTCTTGTTTCATGGCTCTACGTGGGAAGAGGTTAATAGACATGCTGATGCGGGTCTTAGAATTATTATTTCATGGTTAGAACATAGTCTCCTTGCACTCAACACTGGTAAAACTAAATATCTATGCTTCAGCAAAACAAAAAGTGGAAGACCCCCAACTGACTTTGGAATACGAGCACATTGCTACCCATGTAATCAGACTCTGAACGTTCCTTGTGATTGCAGTTCATTAATGCAAGCGAACACAGTTAAATACCTTGGCGTAACAATTGACGACAACATGACTTGGGCTTCACATATATCTAACACCAGTATGCGTATTAGGAGACTCATATACATATTTAAAACCTTACGTACCGTTTGCAATACTGATATGCTAATTAAACTTTATAAAACCCTCGGTGAATGTATTCTTAGTTACTGTATCTGCGCATGGGGTTGTGCCTCTAAAACTTTAATGCTGGAGGTTGAGCGGGCTCAACGCGCTTTACTTAAAGTTATTATGTGCTATCCATTTACCTTTCCCACGACTCGCTTATATGAAAAATGTGATGTGCTGTCAGTAAGGAAATTGTATATATTTCAAACATTGCGAAGATACCATAGCAAAACGGTTCCCTTCCTACCCACCTGTTCAAAGAGAATTGATAGATGCCCAATTCCTATTATAAAAAGTAGTTTTGCACGTAAGCACTATAACTTCCTTGCACCCTGCCTATACAACCTTTTAAAAAAAGGTACCTTAAAAGACATGACCAATAGAGAAATTAAGACATACATTAAATCTTGGCTAAACGATTACGACTATGAGGGTACAGAGAAAATATTTCATAAGAATATCTAATTTAAATAAATCAAATTACAAATTAAACACAAACACACACGCACACACACGCATATAAACACGCACACACACACGCATACAAACACGCTCACACACACGCATACAAACACGCGCACACCCACAAACAAATCAAATGTACCTACCTAAGCACCCGCCTCAAAAATTTACATAATTCTCTTTTATTTTATTTTTTTTTCATTTATTTATTTCTTTTCTTTCCTTTATATAATTTTCCCTGTAAATTGTCAAACGTTTGTTAATAAGACCATAGATATAGGGAAGACACTGTCTCCTGTAACACAGTTTTAACTACCGCAGGAGACAGGGCTTCACACTCATGAAATGTATACGTTTATTTTGATAAAAAAAAAAAAAAAAAAAAAAAAAAAAAAAAAAAAATACATAATTTAAATAAATATACGTAATATATAAATATTAAATACACATAATATATATAATAAGTATATAACAAACATAATACATATAAAGAGATCTCAGGAAAAAGTTATTTTTACCAAATAATATATGTAATACCGTAAGGCTTAGTACTCCGATTTTGAATTTGTGTACTTGTTTATTTTACGTACAGTTAGAGCTTGGCTCTGAGCTTAGCCACAGCATGAATCTTGTGTTGATACACACAATTTTTGTTGAGGTGTAAAAATGGTCCTGGATTTCTCAAGCCTGGTTATGTTGCCTAACGGGTTAAGAACTAAAAACTTATTAATTGCATTACTTTAGAAGAGAGCTGTCCCTCTAGGTCTTAGTCTTTCGCCTGTTCTGTCATCTTTTATCATTCGTCTAGTAAACCTGCTCGCTTTTCGCTCTCTCAACAATGAGGTTTATAACTCCATCCCTATGTACGTTATAATTCGTGTAACCTACATGAAAACGTCAAGTCTGTCTGTTTGTAGTAACTCTACCGCGCGTTCGGAAGGCAGATTCTACCGAGAAGAAGCCGGCAAGAAACTCAGCAGTTGGAGTTGTCGATGTTTATTGGCTGACCAAGTTTTATTGGCTTAACGTTTAAACGATTTATTTCATAAATAGATTATGTCTTAAAAGTGGTAAACTAATTATAATGAACACCTAATAGAGATAGTAGTAGAAGCAAACCACTTGCACCAAACCTTTGTATTGTTTATGCTATAAAATAGTTCATTCATAGCAATTTATAAAACTAACATAAAAGAGGCGGCGTTACGGTATGAGTTAGAACCCCTAGTTGTAGCGCACCCAAGTGCTGCATTAAGAAATAAATTATTTGACGTGGTTTTAGCAGCCTTATAGCAGTATTCAGAATTAAAATCCTTATTTTTAGGCTGTCAAGGTATGTCAAATATACTGTTATAGTAAAATAATACTGTTTCAAGGGATGATAGTAAGGCTCTTAGACTGACTTGATGTTTCAAAAGTGCTTATAAACTGAGCCTACTTGAAATAAATTAATTGTGAATTTAGAATGTTGCTAATTTTAAATACACAATAGTATCTAGTAAAAATGCCATTAGTTTAAAAGCCAAAAGTTGTAAAGAGCAATTGTCAAGGAATAATGTGGAATGGTTTAATAATACATCAATGGCTTTTTAGTACCTCGTATGATCCCGCTTCTGTATTCGTATTCGAATCACGCACAGCAAGTAAATGGGGTTTTTCTTTGTTACGCTAAAAGTAATCTACGGGACTGAAAAAAAGACTGAGGGATTTATTTGATTGCTTACTGTTCGTACGTGAAGAGCAGTTAGAACTGTGCTGCTAGAGGTTGACTATCATAAGTTTTGGGTTTCCATGTATACATTTTCAACGTAATTTAACTGCCGTGTTGGGTTAGTGGTGATACCTTCAAGCACGCATCACGAGATCCTGGTTTAGAATCCCGGGTCGGGTCAGCAATTGTAAGGTATTGTGTTATGTCTGAAAAGGAATTTTCTTTACCAGCCCGTTGTAGGAAATGGGTGATATCAACCCCCGTGCATCGGCGACCACTTTAAGTATTCGGTCCTTTTTATTATCATTACCTTGTGATACAACCCGATGACCCGATGACCTTTTTTTTTTTAATACTTACTGTGTTAGAAGGTTTAGTAATCATAGTATTGCTATTTATTACCAACTCACAGATGTTTGGAACTCGTTCCTTCAACGAAAGCATTACAGCTTTAAAAAAAACAGAATTCATTTATTTCAAGTAGGCCTAGTTCATAAGCTTGGTTTTGAAATGTCAAGTCAGTCTGTTCGTAGTGACTACCACCGGTTCGTAAGGCAAATTCTACTGAGAAGAGCGGGAAAGAAACTCAGCGGATTGCTCTTTTTCAACATCATTTTACAATATACAATCTTTAGTTTTTCTATCTCGTGAGAGATGAGAGCGGAGCGCCATGTTGTTAAGAAATTCATCAATAGTATAGTAACCAACCACGAACTGTTAAATATGTTTGAATACATTGTTTAAACTTATGCATTGGTAGGTCCAAAATTTCCTAAGGAATCATTATAAAAGCATATACTCATTCCCACAGGGCTAGGCCCTAAGCTCTGGATTTCCTTTTCCACCTCTAACCATTCGGAGCTATATACGTTTTTAATTTAAGCAATTTAATATCATATACTTTAACGGTTAAGGGAAAGATCGTATAAAACACTCTGAGTCTATAGTTCTCTATAATGCTCTGAAAGGCGTGTGAAATCTACCAATTCGCATTGGATAGAAGCAGGCGTTACTTTGCGGAAATCCATAATATTTATATTATGAAAATTAGCTTAATTTGCTATACTCCGGTTTCGAAGCGAAACGTGCGTAGAGGGTACATTACCGATCTGTTTGGTGTGGAGTATACGGATTGAAGTAATTATAAATTACACCATACAGATTCTGCTGCTGTTCGCGGAGTATAGCAAATTAAGCTTAATTTTCATAGTACCGATTCGCACTTGGCCAGCGGTGTGGGCTATTAGAGGAAACCTGTACCCTGTAGTGGGTCGGTAATGGGTTTAACGTACCTGTATACCTTGTAGTACACGCTGTTATGAAACTTTCATATAGCGTTTCAACTTTTGTTACCGCTTTGTGCTATTTGTGGAGATTGTTGTTCTGATGTCATGCCATTAGATTTAAAATAAAGCTCTTAGAGAAGAGTTAAAGTAGTATTTCATGAGATTGAAAATGAAAATTACTTCACAATTATTTGTTATGTTATTATTATTAAGTTTCAAAAATGTCTAAAATTTCTACTCTTTGAAACTGCTGAATTTTGAATGAACCTAATTTAATCTTATTAATCTGTTAATTGAGTGAGGGGTAATTTAGAAGTTTATAATTCCTAAATTTAAAAAAAAACTATTGAATTAAAATAATCCATACTCGGCTAAGAAAAAGATAAAACTACACTATAATCAAAGCCTAGTCGAAGCATTTCATTCCCAAACTTTTATGTAATCCTTCAAGTGAAATCATAAACATAAACCTATTTTATTCTAATTTATCTATTTAAGTAAGTACTTGTACTTGCTAAAATAGTTTGATATTATAAAGGTTGCTGTTATTAGACTTGAATTACCAACTTTTAGGTTTTACGTGGGTTGTGGATATTCATTACTCTCCATTTATAAAATTTTAGACAGACTGGCGTCGCTCAAGCACCGAGGAGAAAATAAGAAACTTCAAAAGAATTTGTGATAAAAAGAACAATCCTGGATGAAAGTAAATAAACTTTCAACTTTGTTTTGATTAATTTTTGCTACCTACGCCTATCTACCGCTATACCGTACGTTCTAATAGTCTTATCTTGATTGTTTAAGGTCAGAAGAGTATAATGATTAAAACCTAACCATATTTAAACTTTAATATGTTTGCGATCTTGAGGAGCGGGACCAAACTTGATAGAACTTTTTTATTTTTTTTTAAATACTACTACAACTTTCTAAGCCTTCACTGCAATCTCACCTAGCGGTAACCCCATACCTTATGAGCGGTTATAACTTAGTGGTTCACACTTTGGCTTCTCTTTCGGGGGGAACGAGATCGATTCCCCACTCTGTAACTTTATAATTAGGTATCACTTGCTTTAACGGTGAAGGAAAACATCGTGAGAAGACCTGCATGTCTGAGTTCTGCATAAAGATACTTAAGGCATGTGGGGTCTATACCCATCCACACTTGGCTATGTGTTTTGGACTACGGCCTAAATCCTTTTCATTCTGAGAGGAAACTCGTGTCCTGTAGTGAGGCGTAATGGTTTGAAGATTATGATGATAACAAACTAATTACCAGACATAAAAAAATTCTGACCTACCACGAAGGTTTCTGTACGTTAGACAGAAACGGTTATAATTTTAGCTGCCGGATGTACACCAATACCAACGTAATCCTAGCAACATAGAATTAAAACTTACAGAGCACCTCGCCTTTTGTACTACTCTTGATTATTTATATTAATATCACAAAATCAAAACACGATAAAAACGTTAAAAACTCAAAGAAAAGTTTAAACTAACTTTCAACGTTGATTAGCATAGTTTGAAGTTGTATCATTTTAGATCATTAAACTGGAACTTTCTTAAGTGAACTTGTACCCGTATACTCATATGAGTATACGTGTACAAGTATACCGTATACTTATAAGATAGCAGTTCAACACGAGTATATAATACTTGTAGTAAACTGCTTCTTTAGTCTGCTAGTAAGAATGTTTGACATCAAAACACGAGGACCTGAGTTCGATTCGAAAATTGTTTTTTAAAATTTATAATTATAATTTTTTTTTTTATTTCAGGATAATTATTTACTTTATTTATATATTTTCTATTTTATTTTGAGGTAAATATCATTTTTATATATTATAAATATAATTGTAGTTATTTATTTATTTATTTGTCTTCAGTTACAAATATTGTTCTTTATATATTATATGTATATAATTAAGTAATAAAATATTTATTTTATGGGTATATGTATATATGCACCACCTTACTATTTTCTGTACCTGTTTTTTATTTTCGCCATTGGTTGCCTGGAAGAAATCGCTATGAAGCGATAAGGCCGCCAAATTGTATACGTTGTTTTTTTATACTTTCCTTTTTTTCTATGTACTTTTTGTGGTGTGCAATAAAAGTATATTCATTCATTCATTTAATAGTTTTTACTTATAATTAAGATTTTTTGCATATTAGATCTAGACCACTTGCGTAACTTAAAGTAGTAAAACAATAGTAAGTGTTGCAAGTCGGGAAAGTTTTCTAACTAAAAGTGCTAGAAAGCTGACTGCAAGTCGATGAAAGATTTGAGGATGATTTAATAAACTTACAATGAAATCACTTTCCGCTGGCAATAATGTATCGAACTAACCTGACTGTTTTTTAAAAAACTATTGGATTAAAACATTGAATTTGCATTAAATCACTTCAAAAAGCAATTATTCTAATTAAGTGTATAAATTATATTTCAAATTGGAAATAATATTGTCTTACCGACTGTAACGCGTTGCTTATTACAATGGCGGCCGACCAACACGACTAATGGAACACTGACAAGCCTTAATAAAATGCAATTGTAGGCTGTGTTTTTTGTATTTTCCTAGCGGCAATGGTATTGGATAATTTGTTTTAGTTGCCACAAAATTGTGTGTATGTAAATTTTTCCGTGTATACATGTGCATCACTGCCGCTTCAATCCGTTTGAAATAGACCATTAGTATTCACATATACTGCAGTCTAACATGCTAGCAAAGGTTAAAGTTTTTTATAAGTGCTGAATTTTATCAAGATCAGTGCAGTGTATAAACATTAACTAATACCAAACAAATAAACAAACACTTTTGCATCTATAACAAGACTTGCAGTTGCTGCGACTCCATCCGCATATATTCATTTTCTAAAAATCCTGCCGCAATCGTTACTCATCCCGGGATAAAAAGTACCTACTCTACGACCGTCCCAAGCGATAAAGGTTTTTATTTAATCCGACGAAAATGGTACCCTCATGCTGTTCCGAGATATACAGTGTCCTTTCTCCATCTCCGGTATGCAAGCAATATGTGTCAAATTTCATCAAAACATAGGTAACAAAAAACGAATAAATAAAGAGGTCTTACGCATTTATGATTAGAAATTATTTATGTATTTGCAAAACCTAAATCTACCATTGCAGGCTCAACACTATGAGAATCTACTAAGACAGCAAAATTCTTTCCTAATATTAATAAACTAATGCCCGTTTTCACAAAACCCAGGTATCGCCTAAATCATTATGTCTATAGAGAAAAAAACGTTTCACCAACTCTCAGGTGATTACTATTGGTGAACGGTTGATGTATGCCTAGGAATCTCCTTAGATAAGGAGTTACTTATTTAGGTATTGCCTTGTGAGTAGTTAGTGAAAACGGGCATAATACTTGAATCTTATGCCCGTTTTCATTAACGACGAACGAATAATAATGTCATTAATCTAATATATAATAATGGCCTTATAAATAAAGTTATAGTGCGGATTAACCATTTTATTGAGTTAAATCTCCATTTCATAAATTTTCAATCTGTTTTAATTTAGACCGCGCGCCCATAAATTACCGCTCCAGAAACAAACATTGTAACAAAACGATTTTTCAAGTAATTAATAGGAAGCCATTTGGTTTGTAAGTAGAACAATTTCATTAGAGACATGTCCTATTCCTTAGGAGGCTATTTAACACCTATGAAGAATTGTTTCATAAATTTTCGTATATGAAGAAAGAGTAAAGTTTAATTTTTATTTTTCTACTCCACTGCAAGTTAGCGCTAACACAGACGGTTCCAAAGTTACCTGTCGAGGGAACTGAGGTTATATTTAACCGATACTCTTAGTCCGTTTTTACGCTTTTTTGTGATAACAAATCATTTTTTTTTTATTTATCCGTCTATCATTCTATTTATTCCGGTTAATCTCTTAAACGACTGGACCGATTTTGACGGGACTCTCACAGCCCGGTAGAGCATTACATAAGTATTTTAAAATCCCTCAAGGGTTTATTAGACAGAAAAAGTTTGTTGTTAATTTCAAATGTCAATAATTTTACACGGCCCAAGTGACCGATAACCGCTATCCGATAAAATAACACACAGTTGACCATGTCATCCACACGACCAACTGCCTCCATGGTCTCGTGGCATATTCAACTAGTGTTGCCCAAATTCAGTCTTGGTCTTGCAGTCCTGGTCTTGTTCTTGCGTTTTTGCAAGACCAAGACCAAGAACAAGACCGCGTATTTTTAGCAAGACCAAGACCAAGACTGACCGTGCAAGACTTGAGCAAGAACAAGACATAGCCTGCAAGACTCTTGCGTCTTGCAGCTAGGACTTAGCGCTATTTCACGGAGTAGTTAGGTGTAACAGTTCGGTGTATAGGTAGGTAGGTACGCTTAGGAATTCTATGAGACGCAAAAAACTATATCAAAGAATATGAAAAACTGGACCTATGCGCATTACGACTAATACCATAAACATAGCGAATAAAAAAATATCTATTAAAATCAAACTGAGTGCATGCATAGTTATGTTTTAACCATCGGCACTTTGATAATGCGGCATCAAAGGTTTTGTACTTACTTCTCAAAGAAATTTGCCGCTTTTCGGAAGTACATGGTTATGATACACGCGCCGGCGGCTTCTTTTGAAATCTAAAACAATCGTTGCCGCCGCGCCGAAATCATAACATTTGACACTATTCATGCAAAATAATTTCGAATTTTAAGAGTACCTACAGGTGTTCCAAAGAATAAATAAGTTTCAGAGTGCTTAGAATGAAAATGAATACATTATACTGATCACGCAAGTAGTATTATGATTAGGATAAAATGGTGAGGATAGTTAGTAGATGTCATAATAATTCATTCTAGTAAGTAATTATAATATTGATTACTTATATGGTTTTAAACTAATTACTTAGGTACTATTATTGTACATTTAGTCATTATATTTCTTAAGTTTTTACAAGTTGTTTTAGCAAATGTAAGCTTATAAATCATAAATGTTTATTAAGAAACAGTTACTTCCATGGAAAACGACATATAGGTCAGTTGATTTTTCGAATTTCTTATCAAATCTTCAGTTATTTATTAATCTGCTTGATCTTTACTATGGCTATGTTAATTCAAGCTCACAATGTTCCAATTCGAATACGTTTTTCTAAGATTTAAAGTAAACTTTAATAAATAGTAATAGACTAATAGGTAATTGCAAGACTTGCAAGACTCTTGCTGCAAGACCAAGACCAAGACCAAGACTGGGAGCGCAAGACCAAGACCAAGACCAAGACCAGGTGTATTGGCGCAAGACCAAGACCAAGACTGGCTAAGTCTCGTCTTGTTCTTGCATTTGGGCAACACTATATTCAACAATATAAGTGATAACTAGGGATTGACTTCTCGGTCAGGCTGAAAATGTAGGTGTTTGCATTTTTCTGATAGAATAGTCCTAATAGGTATCAGCAAAATAAAACAAGGCTCTGAGTTCCCAGCGGGACCATGTTCCCAAGGCAGGACCATGTTCGCATGGGTTCATGTGGACTCAGGGGTGCTAAGAATTTATAGGAGTTATCGAGCTTCCCTAAACCCTAACGATAAACTACACTTAGCAGTAGCTTCATACAACACAAGGCGCTGGAAGGACGACGTGATGAAGGTAGCCGATTCGAATTGGATCACAGCTCAATGTAGCGTCTGAGAAGTGAAAGATTTTAAAGGAGGCCTACACCTTTACGGTCGAAAATGGCTGAAGAAGAAGGTACCTTCATTGTCTGTACTCGAGAACGTGTTGAGCAGTCGGTCCGAACTATTAACACTAACATGAGATACTAAGCCTTAAAACCCAACTACCAGTATTAGAGCAGCATGGTGGGTCTATGCTCTAAGCATGCGCCCGACGTAAAAAGGACGATGATGGTCAATAAAGAAATCTTGCATCCATTCCACAGTTAAGATTAATTCTACAAACGTGTCGGACCCATGTCCATATGAAAGCTTTTAAGAGCCGGCTTATAGTACATATGAGTACCCGAGAATACAAACTTAAATATATCTATATATATATATAAAAGAGAAAGTGTTTGGGTATGTTCCGTATAGGCTCCGAAACAGCTGGACCGATTTCAATGAAACTTTCAGAGAATCTCCGGATTGACCTGGTGAGTAATCCTGTAAAGTTTGGTGACGATCGGAGCACTCCTATTTTTGAACTGTCAAACTGTCAAATGCAGCTTTTATTTACTATGATGATATTCTATTGTTGGGTGTACATGGGTGTAGATAATGATCTTCACCCGCTCGAGAAGAGAATAGAAGAGAATGAATACGGAGAGAAATAAATGATTTAATATAATATGAGACTTAAATTAAAAATTTAATGATGTAAGTTTATTGTTTAAATAAAATAAAGCGAAATCTAGCCCGGTGAAGCGGGCTGGGTACGCTAGTATATTATAATAAGAAAAATGACATAGATATTATGAATTTCATTTATGTAATTATTAAAGGTCCTTGCCATCATAAATATTTACTTCGATGGGGGTATTTACAGTAGGTATTCAAGGTAATGAAAAAAAAATTGTTTCACCACTTTTTCCGGGGCCCAATAGTTTAAGAAAAGTATCTATATCATTACAAAAGTACGCGGTGACAGCCAAAACATCAGCTACGTATGAAAACGTCAAACGGGTGATAACAATGCGATCAGAAATAGATTGAGGTTCTTGATAATATAAAAAACATTAATTAACGCACACGTTAACATGCACATACGTATAAAATGTGATATTACAATTAGTAAGGGCTAAAATGTTATAAGGTTAGCTTTATAAGAAATCCGATTATATACGTGACATAAATCACAAAGGTTTCTAAAAATCTTTTTAAAATCATGAACGCTTTAGAATACTAAAAAAAATGGCGGGAATTTATTCCCAATTCTTTTTAATTTTCTAAAGAATCTGAGTAACTAACAGGGGCTGATATCTCCACAGATTTTCACTCACGGCTTAACATAATCCTATTAATAAGCCTACACCGCGGTACGTTCTAGTAGGAAGCATATTTTAATCTTATAAAAGCGATATTCAAAGGAATATTTTATTACAATCTCCTTACATTAATCGTAAAAACATACTTAGAATACAGATTTATGTTCAGCGGTTTATGATTTAGTATCAAAACCATGTGATGGCGGAAGTTTACATACTCCCGCCATTTTTTTTTTTGACATAAATTTTCAAGCAATTTTGTATCATGATTATCTCGTTCAGATAAAAACACAAAGTCATCCCTCTTCAAAGGAGATGAATCTTCAGTTTCGAAATTCGTATCTGTGAACGTCAATATTAAACAAACACCACAGACTGTGTGCCCCGATATATATGTCTATGCTCTTTCCCATAAAATAAGGTGTTTCTACTAGGATAATTTTAAGTATAGCTTTAAGTTTTCTTATAACGTATAGGTTGAGATAATTCGGAAAGCACTTACCTGTGCATCTTCGGTGAAATTTAACACGACTTTTCACTGAGGAGGCCAGAGGCGTACTAACGTTTGCGTATTTGTAAGGGGTGGTTTTGGACATAAATGAAGCTGTTACAACCTCAAACATACGATCGAATTTGCAAAATTAAATTAGCTCTAAAGTATACACTAACATACTACTTACAATAATGCGCTTGTTAATCCGAAAGCATACAAGTAAAACAAGAAGGAAAACAACCTGAAGATGGTAAGTTTATAATGATTTAGGTAAAATGAATTACGTTTAAGCTGGTATAATGTGTATGTGTGTGGTTGTAAACGGTGTAAATTAACTTTTTTTAATTATGAAATCCTCAAAGAAGATGAAAACCTATCAGTTTCATTCCAATCCGAGCACCCACCCTCAAGAGATTTCGACTTTATATCAATTACTTCTAAAATCCATGCTGATATCCAAAGAACTAAAGTTTGTCAATCAAGCTATGGTGTATTTCGCACGTTATACGTTACCGTATAGACTTTTCAAAGGTTCCTATGAATTAACAGCTCTATATAATTTTCTGTATCGAGTTTGAAATAGTAGCTCCGATGAGCCCCGCACCCGCCCACCCAGCAACAGTTTGTACACAAAGTTGCCAGCTGAAATATTACCCTGATATCAAGTATATGGAGAGACTTACTTGAAAGATGGGCACTATTAAGTAGACACGCGGACGAAATATGGTTGAAATCATTGTTATGCCTCCTCCAGAATTGTAGATTATTTGTAGAAATGAAACTTATGTGCGGTATGGAATAGTTGACTGAAAAGAAATTCTGTGAGCACGCGCATGTACCTAGTTTTGTTATCCCGCTAAGGTTTTGAACACGATATTGCACGCTGAAATATAACCCGAATAGCAAGTATAAGGAGAGAGTAAGGTGGGCACTATAAAGTAGAGGTGTCGATGAAATATTATGGTTAAAAGATATATTATTTCAACAAGTGAAATTTCTAATGTGCTGTATGGAATAGTTCATTGAAGGGAAAATGCTGTAAAAACACGCGTTGTGGCTTTTTTTTTAATGTGCAATGTTGAAACATGAAACGAATTTGACTGGAGTACCTATCTATCATCTTTCTTAATTTAACATCCTCATTTTCACTCTTTCTTCACAATTGAATAGTGATAGTGAAGTACCTACCGTTAAAAATAAAACACGTTTTTCACTCTATGTTTCTCAAGATCTCTTCATTTCAGTTAACTTGCTTTAATATAATACAAAACAATAGGACAGAAGAACTTATGCTTGAAATGGGTAAATGTCCAAAGCTTAGTAAAAACTTAAGTGCTCTTTTAACGTGACACCCACAACACACTTGAATTCGCAAACAGACAAAATATATTGGACTCTAATCTTTTTCAGCCTTCCTCTGGCAACATCGTAATTCATGGAAAAGCGTATAGAACACGACCAATTTGAAGTCCGCACTGACGATACAAACTTTTCTGCTTAATAAGGTATCTCTTGAATCGGTCGCGTAATTCTGGAGGCTGTATGGTCCAAATTGTTGTAGCAATTTCAACCCTAAACATGCTTATATCTAAGTTAAAATCAGTTTGTAAATGTGTTACACTTTTATTCAACGCATCTATCTGTTAAAGTTACAAGTAAGTTTATAACGTATTGTAATAGGGTTGAATTTAGATTGTTAAAATTTCGGTGTTAATTGTAGGCATCTGTCATACGGCGGTACATTTGCTGAGCCATCATTTAAGAAGCAATTTAGGAAGATGGTAAGTAGAGGGTGCGTAATGAATAAAGAAACAATACTTTTTCCTTTAGACAGAATGGAAGGTCAACAACTTTATGTAATCGGACCATATGCTTTTTGTTAACCTCAAAATACCTTTATATTTATATTTTCTGATTCCTACCGCAACACATCTGCTATTAGTGTTTGAAGAGTTGAAGTCTCCAGACTTTCTGAATGCAGAATCAAGTCAAAGTCTGCCGACTTATATTAATTAACATTTTTATTTTGTAGCAGTTTTATTGGTATAATAAATGCCCGGTTTCTAACCTTTCCATAAGTTCAGCGGTTTAGTTTGCTATTCTAAGTTGGCTAAGATGCTAATCAATATCTTATTTGGTTCGATAACTTAAGAAATTTCATGAATTATGACAACCAGTTTATTAAGTTTTGCACGCCTCATAAGCGAAGCGTTGAGGTTGTGCTCTACTCTCGACATTTCAAAAAAAGCAGTTTTCTCGAAACTGAAATTGATTTTTTGTTATTTATATTGCACTTACAGGTTAATTTGAGTACACTAATATCAAGTCAAATAATTTGTCAGGCACATAAAATACATTTCAATAAAAATTTTTGTGTTTAACATAGTAAATAATAACATTAAACATAATCTTTTCTGAACGTCCGTGTATGGACGGGTGTATGTGGCATCAAAATTGGTCGAAAAAATGATCGTATCGGAATAATTTTTTTTTAATTATCTAAAGTAACACACGACATAATTTCTTAGTTAATATGAGCGTTCAATTCACTGTCGTTAAATTTCCATGTAATTATTCTAGCTAATATTAATTGTAACTTTCAATGTGCAATCATTATGACATTCCCGTGTCTTGTTTACAAAAAATGAATAATAATTAATATGAAAAAAAAAAAATTGTAATGAGCATTGAAAGTTTCAGTTAAAAAAAAACAATTTTATTGTGAAAAAAATGAGATTATGAGGCGTGCACTTTTGGATTTTCCAAATTTATTTATGTTCTCATTAGCTATTGATTCAATGTTCAATAGTTATGTACCTAAAAGTTAAACGTCAGATTTCTGACAATGAATTTCTAAACACCTAAGCAGCCATTCAATAACCAGTTTCGATCCGATATCCACTTCCTGAACCTGCCGCTAGGTGGCAGATCCACCTAGCGGCAGGTTTAAGATATAGAGACCGCTATTACATAAAGATTCACTGAGATCTATCGTCCGTTTTCTACATTCGGTTGATAAGTTGCTTACCAAAGATGTTATTTGTTAAAGATTGTATGAATATTTTTTTACAATGACAAAATTGCTAAATACCTAATCAGTCTATAGGTTACGAATGGATAATGGACATATAATATAGTTTCTAGACCGACAATTACTGTTTATTATACTCGTTGTTTATTGAAAGTTATTAAAGCCCTAATCTCCGTTTTAGTTATCATTTGTTATTTATCAATACGATTATAAACGAAATCATTCGGAAATTTATTTTTAATATTCAAATTACTTTGTCTAAGAACATGCTAATTTTTATAGCTCTGTAAATTATATATAAATAATAAAAAAGTTAAGTTTGAAATATTTAACGCTGTAGTTTGGTATTAAAGTCAACTCTACTTACCTATTAAACAAAGCCATCTAGCGGCAGAATAAGGAACCAGCTATCGGTATCACAATCATGAACGTCGTGACATGACGTGGCGACGAAGAGGATGACGCACTTAATTTGACACTCAGACTACCGGACTTAAAAGCACAGCAGGAAAGTAATCATCAGAGCGATTACGCATCTCGCGACAGACTTGAAACAGGCGTAAATCTTGCAATCACTGCAGCTGTCAAACATCACTTTTCCATACAATAAATAAACAAAAGTGACTTTTCACAACAGTGTTTACAAGATTTACGCCTGTTGCAAGCCTGTCACGAGATAGGTAATCACCCTGCCTGTAAAATTTTCACAAGATCCCACTACCACAAGGCTGGCACCGAAACCCCCATTTACAAGTGCTGAAAACAAAGTCCAGGTAGCAGAATCTGTCTGTTGATAAAAGTCTAGACAAGAAGGTAAAGTTTAGAGGCCTGTACCTCTAACAATTGATCTACGCCAAGCAGATAATGTCAAGCGAATCTCAAAAGACGGCGATAACATCACTGACGATGCGGAGCTCTTGAACCTTAAATACAACAAATAAATCGACAGACCCAGACCAGTTGGCAGGTCTTAGGCCTCTTGTCTCATTAATCACTCTGTGGATATACTACTACCTCGCGAATTAGGAACAGGGCAGAGGTCTCTTCTCAGAATGCGAAAGGTTAAGGCCACTCTGGCCAAGTCCGGATTGGTAGACTTCACAGGCGTTTGACATAGAAAATAGATAATACAGCTCTTCAAATTTACTTGTGTGAGATTGAATTTTATTGGTCCATCCATATGGCAAGTCAGCCCGTCCATCTGCTTTTCCGTGCTTCGTGTATTTTGATTTTACTTATATTTACTATCAATCGGTTGATAAATATTTAAAAAAAATATTACTTTGACCTACGTATCGCTACATTTTTAATCTTTTTACACTTAAAAGTTATTTGCGCGCGAGGCAAACATACAAATACTCATATTATTAGTAGCAAATAATAGAATAATTATAAAATAGTTGAAAGGCTTTTTCTTTAATAAGTAACGTGTCATGAGTAAAGTTGCTTGAGTGTTAATTGCGATAGCAAACTTTTGCATATTTGAAATAGTTGTGCAAAAACACTCGTGAAGTAAAACACAAAGGAATAACTTCAGATTGTGAGGTGATTAAAAAGAGAATTTTCAGCGGAAATTCAACATAAAATTTTCACTGAAATATTTTCAACTGGCATACGGGTATGCCAGTTGAAATGTTTTGCGTTTTGTCGCTCATTTCAAAGGAGTACTTTTGAAAACAAAGCATTATTTGGAAATAGGTACTAGTAGGTTTCCAACTATTGTTCAGCTGTCTTTTCTTTTGTAGAGTTTGAGCCATTACATATACCGGTAATTACATATACCCATACTAGCAAGGGAACTGATCTCAATTTATGGCTATAACTAGTTGGTCGGTGGGAGTGATGATAGCTAATAGAGTATGACCACGCTGCTTAATAGCCGCGGAGTACTAGGTAAGTTGTATTATGGTGATTTAAAATAAAATAGTGACAACGAAATTGTATTCTTATTATGGTAATGGTTTAAACACTCTGTGTTTGTTGACAAACTCCACTTTTAGAATATTAACAGCAAATCTTTCTATGATCCTTTATTTCATAATTACACAGTATGAGAAATATAAATTTATTCAAATTACCGTTGCAACAATACCTATAGCAATGTACAGGAAAAAAAAACTAGAAAAAATAAATGTAAAACGGGGCAGTGTTGTTTATCTTATCTTATATCTTTAAACGAGCAATTTTGGAATCTCGGAATCGGCTCCAACGATTTTCATGAAATTTAGCATACAGGGGGTTTCGGGGGCGATAAATCGATCTAGCTAGGATTCATTTTTACAAAATGTCATTTTATTCATGTTTTCCGGTAATAACCAATTTGGTGCAGACAAAGTTGCAAGGGTCAGCTAGTATCTTTAAACGAGCAATTCTTGTGTATATATAATTGGAATCTCGGAATCGGCTTCAACGATTTTCATGAAATTTAGTGTACAGGGGGGTTCGGGGGCGATAAATCGCTATCGCTATCTAGCTAGGCTTCATTTTTAGAAAATGTCATTTTATTTGTGTTTTCTGGTAATAACCGATTTGGTGCAGACGAAGTTGCACGAGTCAGCTAGTGACTATTATATTAGAAACGAATCGTTATTGTGCCACTTGATCAGCTTTATTGCAAATAACAATAATATAAGTAGGTATATTTTGATTGAAAAAGGGGCACAAATACTATGTATATAGATTACCTCATTGTAAAAGGACTTCATTCGCGCATCGTTAAAATAGATTTGTGTATAGTTTAATGAATAAGTTATCGTCTTTAAAGACGAATTATTTGACTCATCATGAAGAATGTCTAAAAAATCTCTCAACTCAACAGCTTGGGAAGCGTTATATTTGAATAAAACTAATGTTATGTAGTATTCCAGAAAAAAAACCTTCGAAGTATCTAAATAATCTAGTTATAAGAACACGTCATACAAAATACTCCAAATAACTTAAAGTAATGATGTCGTAGTTATTCATGCTTCGCTAGATTATTTTGCAAAAGTTGAAAATATTTGTTCATTGTTTTCAATTTCTGCCATGATGATTCCATTATATCTCTTGCTAAAAATTTCTAAAATTAAAAATTATGCAATTAAAAACGTTTCAATGTAATATACAGAATGGCAATAAGAGTAATATTCTGTAATAGTCGGCAATTCCATTACCGCGAATGCCGGTTACACCCATTCCCCGATGTGTACAGTGTACACAATACTTTAATTGGAGTGACTTACTTTTATTGTAAGTAACCATACTTTAGGCTTGTCTATAGTTCTCCTTTAACATTATGCATAAAGGATTTTTTTTAACATGTACAATAGAATAGTACCTATTGTAATTAGCACTATTGATAACTGATACTTCTGATAGTGAATAAATAGTATTTTTACTTAATATTAAAACTTAATTGAACTTAATTTAATTACAAAAGTCTTTACTTTTACTGAATTTCCATGTTGTTTTAAACTAAATCGTCATAAAATATGTACTATTTTAAGACGGTATTATAATACCTAAAAAATCTCCTCCTCATATTATCTCTATACTCTCCGTTGCCAACCAACATTCAGTGTATAACTTGACTTCATCTCGGTCGGCAACTTAGGTACACAACAAAAATTGTTTTATAGTTTAATTGATTATTTATCTATCCAGCTTTCATAGTTTCTAACGTTATATTATATCATCCAAGATATCAAAAAAGACCTACCGAAAATAGATCTATTATTTTAATTTATACGCACTCATTTATTCATTACTTAGGTAGGCCCTATGTTCCCTCATTTTATTAACTCGGGGATAAGAAAATTTTCATTTGTCATTGTTATGCCAGGGTTATGCCATTTCATTTGTCACTGCCGGTCTTATTATGCTTTATTTTGCATACTTAACAGGATTAAGAGCACGTTTTAATTGCTTTGTTCTTTTTCGTTTAATTTAATGAATAATAATTATTAATTAACATCTCAACTATGCGTCCATTTTATAAACAACAGCCGGTTATTGCGAATAATATGCCTATCGGAATTCATCTAATTTAAAAGTAATTATTTTATATAGGTAGGCACTCATAAATTTCTTATTTAGGTAAAATTTTACAGAATACAGATAAACAATAATTAAATAAATATCTATCTACCATAGATAAACTCAATAATCCACAAAATTAAATAAGAAAAAATTTAAACTCGCTAAATAATCCAGTAGTTTCAATTAATTAAAGTTTTTATTTTCCTTTTATGTACACTTTACATGAATTATCATGTAGAAATTCTGATTTGAAGTGAAATTGCCTATGCCTGTTTCCAAAAGCAACAGACTAGCTAATACCAAATTTTTCTACGGCCGGCTCAGTGATAAACGTTAAAAAAAAAATAATAAACGGAAATTAAAACAACTGTTCTCATTTATAATAATGTCACTGTGGATTTGTACAAGTGATTTTTTTAAGGAAACAGTTTAAAATCTCTACACAAAAAAATGTTTCATACATTTTCTCAAACAACCAAATGCAATTATTTAAAAACAATCTTGATTAACATTTCGGAGAGTATTTAGTAAGTTACAGTGAAAAGAGAAAGCAGAATTTTCTTATCCAAATTCTATCTCTATTTATACATATATTTTAAAATAAGGAGTATGTGTTTTTCTTTGTAATCAAAGCACGAAATTCGGCACAGTGATAGCTTGAACAATGGATAAAGATTCAACATAGATTTTATTTTGGGTAATGCAATAGGAATGTACTGAATGTGCAGTAATGCTCCAAAACTATCCCCCTGTCCCTGACTATCAGTCTCATGAGAAGGAGAGTCACTCAGCGAGCGATGGAGAGCTATGATTGGAGTATCTCTGCGTGATCAAATCAGGAATGAGGATATCCGCCATGCTGATGTCAGAACAGACGGTTCAATTCTAATTCTGAATGTAATATACAAAAGCAGTGTATGGGGACACTACCTCATCATATGAAAAGCATAACCAGATGCGGTAAACGGTTAAACAGTAACTAACTATTCAACCTTGCAACCAAAAATTTAGTTTTTCCCAACAACTGTCAAATTAATACCTTGAAATCAAGAGTTCTGAGCAGCGTAGTCAAATGCTTATATATAAGTATATTAAAAAGAAGTACCAGATTGTTAAACTTTATTTTTTAGTGCAGTAACAAAACAAGTTGATAGCAAAAATACAAAACTCAACACCTTAAGTAACAGGCTCGTAAATATTTCTGAACAGCCACTTTTACCGCAGCAAAGGGGGCAGATTATCCACTCAAATTTCGTGTCTTCATACATGTATACTAGGATATCATCAGAGTAGAGAAGTAAGTACTCTTGAAGTGGTTTCCAAATATATATTATTGAACTTTCGAGGAGAATCAGGGATAACGGTATCTGAAATGTTTGAGAACAATTTCAATTAAGACTACTTTCATTTAATATCCAATGTAGCTTTAAACTTTAAGGGTTGTATAATTAAATAATATTATCATAGTATTAAATCAATATTACCAGTTCGTCAATTACACCTTCCTAGAGTATCTAAAACTTGCCACCTATATGCATCGCGCTTTTGATTCGTATATTCCATGAAATTAGTTTTAAATATCGACCCGCCAAAAGAGCATTAGGTAGCCTTACTTTGAATCTTTGGAAGTTTTTAATCATCTCTTTGTGCAGCACCCCTACCGAAATTTTTGTGTTATACAAATCGAAAACCTGAACTGTTGGACCTTAAAACAAAGCACTTTAGGTCCATATTTTTACGTTTTTGGAAAAATATCGAAATGAACAGTTTGGTACTTAGATACCTAATTAATCTATTTAATAGCGAGAATAGCGACCCGCCCTGTCTTAGAACCGGTATCAATAATTAGGTTAGGCATTTAATTTCAGAAGTAAGAGAAAACACTTTAACTCATTTAAATAGAAGTTAGTACCTTAATATGAACAATACCCTTATGTACTTGGTTGTAAAATTTTATTTTTTCTCCCTAGAAGAAACTTAGTTAGGCTTTGTTATATATAATTTGTAAAGATTGCCTTAACGACGCGATGGTGACATACCCTCAAAATCTGATCCGAGAAGTGAGCGGATAAACATCCAGACGCGACAAGCCACTTTGTTTTATACTATCTAGATAAGATAGAGATACTAAACATACCTCTACTAAAATGCATATTGGAAAGCACTTCATCCATACAAGCCGAGGCCACAGAGGAATTATCTTCAACAGCAAACACACGTTCAAGAGGTGCACCAACTTCGATTCTGGATGTTCGCTCATGATAACGTTAGCTGTAGTGTCATATATTTCGGCTTAATCAATAAAAAATTACTAAATTAGATGTATTTAATGGGTGTACCATTTTAAACCCCCAATGCAAAACGACCGAATTTTATAAGTTAAATGTGTCTCTCACCAGACAACATATTGAGTATTATAAATGCGAAAGGAAGTTTGTTTGTTTGTTTTTCTTTACGCTATAATAATTCTAAACCTAGGGAATCAATCAAATTGATTTTTCGCATTGAGTTAGTTGAAAGGACGCAGAGTAACCAACTTTTGATCCCAGGAAAACAGACGGTTCCCACGGGATTTGTAAAAAATCGTAATAAACGCAGTAGAAGTAGTATATGGGGAACAGCCAATATCTCACAATAATTAAGTAAATTATTTAGACGGCCGATTTTTGCAGTGGGCAGCGACACTTTCAGAGCCCAAGGCCGGCCGATTTCGATTCCCAAAACTGGAAAATGTTTGTGTGATGAACATGAATGCTTTTAATGTCTGGGTGTTTATATGCATATTATAAGTTTATATGTATATATATATATATATTTATGTATAAGTTATTATTCATAAAAATATTCACCAGTCATCTTGGTACCCATAACACAAATTATACTTTGGGGCTAGATGGCGATGTGTGTTCTGTCGTAGTATATTTATTTATGCATTTATAAGCTTCCAAGGAATTCTTAATACCAGCTCGGAATAAGTTAGTTGGTCATTATCATCATTGTTAGATAATAACCGTTGAATCCCGCCAAACTTAGGTGAATTTGTTGCTCAAAATCCTTTTGTTCAATGAGGGGGCCTGCGCCCAGCTGTGTGTCATGAATGGACTATAATGGTGCCAATTCGTTCTTACACAAATCTTAAGCAAATAAAATTGACAAATCTAAAAGTTATGCTATCCTTATCATAATGTTCCTAATGTAAAAGTACATCACAATATTTGGTCTTTTTAGGTTAGTTTAGTGAATTGTGTAAATCATAATTATTGGCACAGGTGTCACAATTTAATACTACTTTCCTATTTCGTGTGGTACGAAGTGTGGTACCCATTTTGTTTTCATCCGCAATATTTAGGTAAGATTTATCTTGACCTTTCTGCATTACCCATAATATCACGTGATCTCAGTTTTAGGAACAGTTCCGTAAATTAAACCAATAACAATGGTTGTGTCGATCCCCATACATCAATCTAAAGTGGCCCTGTTTCTGATTTATATGAAGCTCGGGATAACAAGTGAGGACAGGTTTGATGGACGTGCTATTGTCAAGTTCTCTGTGTATGTAGTGACACTATTTTCTGTGCGAGGGGAAATTCTTTTTGCGATCAGCATTCTACATTCAAGGTTTTGTGAACTTTTGAAATGAGTTCTTGGCACAAAGTCTGAAAGAACTGTCATGTAACTTGCCTAATTAATAAAAAGTTTACTCGCCCAGTAAACTTTTTTTGCAACGTTTTTTGAGCCAAATGTTTTAAGTTTAAGCTAGAGCGTCTCTATAAAAAAAAAAAACAATGCATTAAAAAAAAAAGATTTTATGTAAATATAGAAATATCAAATAAATACATAAAAAACATAGGCAAAATTAATATAACAAATTTGGACAAAATATTTGTTTTGCCGAAACCAGGGATCGAACCAGGGACCTTTAGATCTTCAGTCTAACGCTCTCCCAACTGAGCTATTTCGGCTGTTATAGTAATCTTCCAATTTACTTTACAGATCACACGGCATACTCAAGTACCAAAGTACCGGTTTAATGGTGTTTCACCCTCGTGTAGCTTTAAATGTGTTAAAACCTCTACTCGGGTAAAACCAGAAATAAAATCTTTAGGTGCTGAGGTTCTATGAATACCTACTATTTTTTACGTTGTCTTATTATGAAATACTCTTTTCATGACTTTTTAGGCTAACGTATGTTAGAGAAATAGATAAAAAAATATTATATAAAATAAATTAAAAAGAGATTTTTCTTTATGGATGTTTGATTTTGTTATTTTTATGTCATATTTAAAAGAAAAATACCTACCTTATTAAAACTAGTAAGAAATATGGATGTTTAGTATTATCAGTCTTTAACGTAGATATTTAATACTAGCTGTTGCCCGCGACATCGTCTGCGTTTGATTTTGTTTTTTGATGTGGCATTAAATTTAGTTGTAGATCTAAAAAAAATTTAAGTATGTAGTATCGCTAAGCCTTAAATGAGGGGTTTACTGCTGTCCGCTGAGGAGTTCTGTCCTCTATCACCAACCACAGTTTGGGCAAAATTAAACACATATTATAACCTCTATAGTACAAAAATAATTATTAAAATCGGTTATAATTTGTCGGAGTTATGGTGTAAAATCGTCAAACACTCATCCCTCTCCCAAAGGAACCGAGCTTAATGTCGGGACAAAAAGTATCCTCTATTACTTCTAACACTTCCAAGAATATGTGTACTACAAAGTTTCATGAGGATCGGTTAAATAGTTTTTGCGTGAAAGCGTAACAAACAAACTTATATTCACATTTAAAATATTAGTAGGGATGATATACCTACTATCATTGATTTAATATGTTGCTATCGTAACAATACTCACAGCTGTTAGGTAACAAGGTTAGCTCATAAATTAGTAGGGAAAACGCAATAACTATTGCAGCTGTGCTTGTCATCACATGGTCATAACTTACAACGGTTAATTTCAATGGTAAACAATATATTTTTGATAACAACACGCAAAATAAGATTATGGTTGTTGTGACTTTATTGTCAATCTTTGGTAAGCAGATCGGTGGCACTGTATCACGTCAGATTTACGTCAACAAAATATGAAAACTATATTTTGGCGCTGCAAGTAGGTAAGTTTGTAGCGAATTTAACATAGTGTTTGTATACGTACTGTTATCTTATCGAGAGTTAGTTGAGTAGGATTTATCGATATTTGATATTAAAATGTCGAAAGTTCTTTGTTACCTATGTCACCTGCACCGATCTTGATAAAATTTGTCACAAATATGGCACGTACTGGATTGGTGGGGTTCGATTCCCGGGGCGCATCACTAACTTTTCGTAGTTAGGTATGTGTGCGTTTTTTAATTAAGGCAACTACCATATAATTTGCTTTGATGGTAAGGGAAAACGTCTTGTGAAAACTGATATGCCTGTGAAGTTTACCAGTCCGCGCTTGACCAGTGTAATTTACTTCGGCCTAAGCCCATCTTATTCTGAGAGGAGACTCGTACCTTCTTGATAATGATGCAGATGATGGTTTGCGCCCTGGAAATGGACACAGGATATGGTATCCCGGAAAAGCACCCAGGAATTCGATTAAAACTTGTTTCTACCAGGGGCCTAATGTGGATATTGCAAAGCAAACTATTTCTCTAATGCAATTTAATTTTACTACTCACAAAACACAGGAGCATTCGTAAACAAAGTGCACCTAGCCGTAAAAAGAACATAATACATTTTATAGTAACATAGGTTTTTGCAATGGACTAAAACTGAAAATTTCCACAACTTGGTTTCTATGATTTGTATTATAAATGTTATCATAAACTGTAGATACCAATAATTGTAAAAGTTAGAGCAAGAAAGGCGACACCAGATACTCTTTTTATTAGGAATAAAAAAAATTCCAATACCTATATCTATAACATGCTTATTTTTATAATTTTATACTAATAGATACTCGTATATCTGGCGAATCCATAAAATATAAATAGTAAGATTTGTTTTCACTTATTTATAAATAAAAACTTTAAACTTACTTAACTTTAGATCCTACACTTGTATAAACAAAAAAGACGGGGTCCGAAATTTGCTTACAATATATACATATTGTAATATAAATATTGTATATAATATATACAGCCTATAATATCCCCTGACAAGGGATATAATTAACGAGTCACCCTGCTAAAGCACGGAAACATTCAATAGGAGAAGTTTACCCCCGTTTATTATTACACATATATTAATTAGATATAATTTTCACTGCGCCAATGCATTGAAAGTTGATAAAGCTGTGGGAGACGATAAATCTTTATCCTTTCCCCGGGGAGATACTTGTCTTCTGCCCATGCTAGCTGTGCTGGGCTAAAGGCTTCTCCCAACGGTAGGGTTTGGCCATAATGTCCACGCTGCTGGGTCGGGTCGGTGATTGTAGTATAGGTATGGTAGTGGTAGCACAGAGGACTCTGCTGTCCGTTCTCCATTATGTTCCCTTGGCATTCCCGGGAAGACGGATTGAGACATCTGCACCTATTCAAATCTGCCGTCACCATCGGCGCAACTATACTAGAAATGCCACTATTTATTTTACGCCAATAGGTTTTTACTTCTTCTCATAAATATTTCTGTATTAACAGACTTAAATCGAATTTCGTTTTATAGTATTATTTCAGTACCATGGGCGAAGGAGTAAACAGAAACATTAAGAGCATACGGAAATGTATTTTATGAAACAAAGTGCAGGACTGTTAATAATTTTACACATCTTAGTTATGACTTTAGGTGCACGAGAATTGGAAGTTGAACATTTAACTAGAAGTGTTGACTCAGATATAATTGAATCTGTTTCACATGAGGAAGTGAATAGTGATGAAAGTTTTGAAAGTGATGATCTTGATATGATTAACGATAAAGACATTGTATCTCTGTTAGAAGAAAAATACAAATTCGTGAATGACAATACATCCACTAGGTACCAGATTAGAAACGATGAAAGAGCTATTCCTGGTAAAGTTTTAATACATAAGTTTATAACTTCTAGAATACCATTCACAATTTTTCTGTTTCTCCTAAATGACCACTTAAAACAACTATTTCATTGGGATCCAAATATTAAAAATATCTATCGAATTTATTCGTAGCATCCGGCATCTCATTCTTTCATCGTTTTTTAATGTATTTATAAAGACTCCATCAGTTTCTTTTCAACCGTGGACGACCTTTGCTTTAACTAACTCTAAACTCCTCCTAGAATAAATTAAAAATATTCTCACGTACATAAATTATATTTTACAATTAAAGCACGTTGCTTTAGTCTCTTCTTCTAGGATATTTGTTATATCAAATATAAATAAATAAGTATACTTAAACAATACACACATCGCCATCTAGCCCCAAAGTAAGCGTGCTATGGGAACTTAGATAGCTGAACATTTTTATGAATATAATACACATAAATACTTATAATATACCTACAGATAAATACCCAGACACTGAAAAGCATTCATGTTCATCACACAAACATTTTTACAGATGTGGGAATCGAACCCACGGCCGGAAGCAAAAGCATGGTAGCTGCCCACGGCGCCAACCGGCCGTCAATAAAATATTAGTTACAGGCGACTATAAAAACTGATCTATGCAACTTCCTGTAATCACTCTTAGTTAAAGTTGTGAAAGGGACGTTGCTCTTTGAACAACAAGAAGATTAACAGTAGATTATCATTACTAATCTAATTTAATAAGATCTTTGATCTTTGCACTAAATTCCTATATAAAAATTAGTGTTCCCAGAGTCAAAGAGCGAACGCAAACTGGCGTGGGCGTTTCGCACCTACGCGGTGCGTCGAATAGTCGGTGGCATGGAGACCAGCATCAGTATGTATCCGTACAACGTCGCTATATCAAGGAATGGCAAACACTGGTGTGGAGGCTCCATCATTGATGAACAGTGGGTTCTAACTGCTGGACATTGCTTGGAGTCGTATGTCCAATTTTTTTTTCTTCTATTAGTTACTTAAAATAAACAATATCGATTGGTGTTCTATTGAAATAATTAGGTTTTATTTTTAAGATTGACTCATAAAAAAAGTTCACAAACCCTTAGTGTAAAGGTCACAAGTATTTATTTGAAGGAATGGGAATTTTATAAGACTCTTTTATACTGGGTAAAATAAAAAACTCCGAGATAACGAAGCACCTTTGTAAAAGTTTGAGAGCAATAAGTAATTGAGTTTGCTGTTATTACTTATATAAAATTCTAGAACCGTGGAAGTTTAATGAGAATTTATTTAATTTAGTTACAACTCCTCAATACGATTGGATGATGTCCCTAAAGTTATCTTATACTTCTATTACTTTGCAATGTTTTCAGGGCTCATGATGGAGATAAAAGGAAACTCCTCCCATTTATAATTCGAGCGGGGAGCTCGTTTCACAATCGCGGGGGATATCAAGCTAGAGTAAACAAGGTTATTTATTTATTACATATACATATACTTTATTACATTTACACATACATATATGTACACCAATACAAAGTTATTCCACTAGAAGTAAGACTTGACTGCAATATCACCTTATTGATGATGCATACTTAATGGTAACGGGCTAACCTTTTAGGTGGGGAAAGGGGTAAAGCAATTATATATTGAGCAGTAGCGTACACTTCTTACATGCACAGAAACACTGGTTACCCAAAAAATATATATTACTCGTGAAGCAGGAGGATTTGATAGTGATTTTTTAATATCCTGCAAAGTTTCCGAACTACGCCTACCGTGGTCTGAAACCTTGTATACGCCACTGATATTAAGCCCAATCCCCCGAATAGATTTTTACGCGACATTCACGAAACGATAAATCGCAGAGCAGATCAGATAAAATTCAGAAATTAAAAATTTCCGCTGCCAATTATCGAAGACCTTAAAGAAGAATCAAAAGACCACAGCGCCAGGAAGATCGTAAAAAGTTTGGGAAATAAAAGAAGAATAGAAACACGAATTCTATTGCCCTCTTTGTCGCTAAGTAACGTGAGCAACCTTAGGAGATTAGGTATGCGAGTAAGAACTAACAGTTTAGCGAAGATATGTTGAACTGAGCTCCCAATTTTTTCTCTCATTTACCAATTTAACTTAGCGATGGAACGAGTCTGGTCATCTAGCCAGGAAAACCGGATGCAATTACGTCTAATAAACATTTTGCTACGAATGAAACCGTGTGTATTAGTTAGTTTGCCCCTTAAATAACAAAATAGCAATTCTTACTTGGAACGCCTCCGAAACGTATACAATTTTATGGGTGCTACTGACTAAGGAGCTAACGAAGTATAATATCTACAACTATTTGTGCCTTTTAACATTTGCTGTCCAAATAATCACATAATGGTGACATAGTACCAAAAAATCATAATGAAATAAAATATATCTTATAGGTTTTCTTCCCCACGAATTATACGCCAGGCAATGCAGACTACGATTTCTCCTTGCTCCGCCTAGACCGGCCTATGCCTATAGGTCGAAACATAGCAGTTCTGAACCTTCCTACGGAAGAATATTCGATACAGCCCGATGACGTACTTATTGTAACGGGATGGGGAAGTACCCATGTGAGTTGTATTATTAAATGTTTTTAGCTTCTTACTAGCCAGTATCTCCCTGATGAACTTATTACGAAAGTACATTACTTCGGCCGATTGGCGCTGTGGGCAGCGACCCTGCTTTCTAAATCCAAGGCCGTGGGTTCAACTTCCACAACTGAAAAATGTTTGTGTGATCAACATGAATGATTTTCAGTGTCTTAGTGTTTATATGTATATCATATGTTTATGTATATTATTCATCAGTCATCTTAGTACCCATAACACAAGCTAACGCTTACTTTGGGGCTAGACTGCGATGTGTGTATTGTCGTAGTACATTTACTTATTTATTATTTACTTATTTATTTTAGCGTAAGAAGCACTGATATACGGCAATATTTAAAGTAGGTACTAGTTTAGAACCCCAGTTTTCGGGAATGACCGGGAATGTTTGTTAGTATGGTGCTTTAGGTTCTGGAATAAAAAGTGTCATATGTGAATCTCAGTGGTGCAAGCTTCATATGTGTGCTTATCTCAATGAGAAATCTAAAGTAAGATATGTCATAATATTGTTTGGGCCCCACGATACAGGGCGCCTAGTGTGGGGTTCACAGGTTATCAATAAAAAGAGGCAAATATCAATATAATGTGCAAAGCTTGACAAATATGTTTACCAACTTATGTAAAATTGTTTTACTTTTTGTGTTGTATTTCTTTTTCTTTCTACTGTTGTATTGATATTCTGTACAACATTTTTGTTTCAATAAATGTTTTTATTATTATTATTATTATTATTGTATGGTACTATACAATCATTGACAAATAGATTCTATGATTTGGTAAAGATTTTAATTTAGTTGGTACCGTACGTACGAAGCAGCACGTAATATTAAACTGCCATTCAAACTATTACAATAGTGACACCAAGGATAGCTCAGATACTGTGTTCGGAAGTTAGAACAGATGTGACTGCTCCAACAAATACCTATGTGATGAGACAGCCGTTATTGATCTTTGCAACAGCGAAGTTCTGCTTACAACGTTATCTAAAACCTTTTATACAATAGTGGTGTTAGATTTTGCATATGAACTTTAAATTAGATTAATAATCATCACTATCACTAAATGACACGGGTTTCCTGTCAGAATATTCTCATTCTGTTTCAATGCGGATTGGCAGACTTCACAAGCCCTTGGAACATAATGGAAAACTCCCAAGCATGCATTCAATTCATTCACCTATAAAGCAAGTAATATTACTTGCTTTAAAGTCATAAAACTCCGAATAGTTGGAGGTGCGTGCTCGAGGTCGTACTCGGTACCCTAGAACGGAAAGCAGAAGTCTTACCCAGAAGACTATAACCGATTTTGTTACATAGTAAACATGTAACAAAAGCGGGTATAACTTAAGGTTATAACTAAAAATTATATAAGTAGTTATAGAAACAGAAATTTTTAAAAGATGATTAGGTTCGAGATATGTAAAAGTTTTTTATGGAATGTAGCCATAAGCTAAACATGCTTGGAGTTGAAACACTCATGAGAAGCTTTTAATCATTTTAAGAGTTATAATTTTGAATGACTTACTGAGAACCTTATAATAAAAAATGAATTTCTGTTCGTTAGTCTCACTAAAACTCGAGAACTGCTGGAACGATTCGACTAATTTAGATCTTGAAATATTCTTCAAAGACTAGAGAATGTTTAAACGGTGGTAAAGTACTTATATATATATATTTGTATACCAACTAGCTTTTAACTAAACAGCTGGATCGATTATAATTAAGTTTTCTGTGTTAATTTTAATGGGTTCCTGGTTGGTTTGAAAGCACAATTGGGTTCCTTACCGGGTAGGACGACATTTGCCGCATTCGCTAGGATTCGATAAAATATAACACATATTTAGAACATTATTGCAGCAGCTTGCGTGAGCTGAAAAGTTTTGGAGCACTCGAGATGTCTTGATCACTTTAATGTATATTAAATCATGAAAAAAAGCAACGACGAATGCAAAACCGAATTAAGTTATTTCTTAAAAGTTTTCATGTACTTATTTTACCAGGAAACCGGGATTGGCAATATCCCGGAGCGAGTGCGTTTTGTGCCCGTGCCAGTGATGAAATTGGAAGAATGTCAGAAGGCTTACAGGTTCTATATCACGCAGAGGATGCTATGTGCAGGATATGCTACAGGAGGAAAAGATGCTTGTAATGTAGGTAAACGTTGGGGAGACTCTCAATCTTGTATATATTTGTTTAAGGTTATGGTTACGTCGCTAGATTCTACATTACGACCCCATCAGTGTTTATTTTGACGCAGGTGTGTCCGAACCTATAAAATATGCTAGATGATTACCATGATTTAAATAGTAAGAACGATAATATTTTCTGTAAACTGTGTGAGCTTGAAAATTTTACAACTAGATACTAATTCTGGCCGGTAAATCCAAGGCAGTGGGTTCATTTCCCACAACTAAAAAATGTTTGTGTGATCATCATGAATGATTTTCAGTGTCTGGGTGTTTATATGTATATTATATGTTTATTGTTTATGTATATTATTTATCAGTCATCTTAGTACCAATAACACAAGCTAACGCTTACTTTGACTAGACTGCCATGATTTAAATAGTAAGAACGATAATATTTTCTGTGAACTGTGTGAGCTTAAAAATTTTACAACTAGATACTTATTCTGGCCGGTAAATCATATGGGAATCTTTCTATAGAAATGAAATAATTAAAACGCGGTTAAATAGCAGGTTTGACAGCCGGTTGGTGCAGTGGGCAGCGACCCTGTTTTCTGAGTCCAAGGCCGTGGGTTCGATTCCCACCACTGGGAAAATGTTTGTGTTATGAGCATGAATCTTTTTCAGGGTCTGGGTGTTTATATGCATATTATAAGTATTTATGTGTATTATATACATAAAAATATTCATCAGCTATATGAGTAACCATTAAACAAGCGACGCTTACATTGGGGCAAGATGGCGATATGTATATTGTCATAGTATTTTTATTATTTATTATATTTTTATTTTTATTATAAAACGTAGAAATACGGTAACTGTTATAGTTTCAAAAGAGCTCAATTTAAAAAATGCATTCGGTGAACTTGATCCCGAAACGAAATCAGAATACCTACCTTACTTTACACAGTGATGTCTAATGTTCCCGTAGAGTGTTTATTTTAAGTAAAGCGCTAAGCCGGGAATGAGCTTGAACAAAAGTTGAGCAGCTGAAATTGAATAAAGCAAAGTTTTCGCCCAAGAAGCGTCTTTTCGCAATAAACACGTTAAAAGCTTTAGCAGCATACTACTTGTATTTAGTTAACAAAATAAATAGCATAGCTTCGTTTACATAATAAATCCAATTTACATAGTGTAATACTTATCTTCAAGACTTTAGCTCTTCAGGCAGACAAAGACCTTAGATCTTCTAGACAGTAACTGAAGATAGTTTAATAACAATAGCTTACTTATAATTGTCATACCGAGCATGATATGCCAAACTATAACAATCCGGTGAAACCCTGGAGAAATATTTGCCCTTTTTCCAAATCTCATTTATTTCACTACTAGCTGTTGCCCGCGACTTCGTCCGCTTTTGTTTTTTGTTTTTCGAAAGACATGTGTCTCATATATGTGGCAGCACTTTATGTATTTAGGGTAGCTAAGCCTGGTGTAAAATCGTCAAACACTTTCGTCCCCTCTCCTAAGAGAACTGAGCTTAATTTCGGAATAAAAAGTATCCTATATTACTTCTAATACCTTCAGGAATATGTGTACAAAGTTTCGTGATTATCGGTTTAGTAGTTTTTGCATGAAAGCGTAACAAACAAACTTACATTCACATTTATGATATTAGTAGGGATTAAGTAATAATTAAATATTTATTTTACAAGGGGTAGCTAGGAACAAAGAAGAGCTGGTTAAGTGGTTTCAGTTGATATTTACGTCAATGCAGACTTTTGCTTGGTTGCTTTGAACTGTTCTGAATATTTTCATGAATAGCCCCTCAGTCCACCACTTTACTCTCCCAATGCGAGGGGTTATATACAATGACCACGCTGGGCAAACAGTTTGGCGATTGTAGTAGATGGTAGTAGACAGAGGAAGCTGCTACCCCCTCTCCGTTAAACTCCCTTTGCCGGGGAGAGAAGGGGGTGGTGACAACTGACATACCACTATAGTTATATAAAGACTTATTATTCCGCTCAAGTAAATATAAGCTTTCAATTCTTTAGCACGATTCTGGTGGGCCAGCAGTCCGCGACGGTGTCCTACTAGGAATAGTCTCATTTGGTGGTAAAAAATGTGGAGATCCAAGGTCGCCAGGTGTGTACAGTAGAGTGACTGAAATGACACACTGGGTGGAGACTACGGTCAATAACAACGAGGCCTGGAATGTTCCTGAACTAAAGGCAAAAATAGAAAAAGCCAGGCAGAGAGAGCGTGAGTTGCAGAAGTAGGTATTCATGTATTTTAACTCCTTACCTACTTATGACTCAAAGCTTAATAAATAATATAGTATTATATTAGCTTTGTATAAAGTATAAGCTGCGAGTCAATTTGAATTGAAAGAATTGGAATAATTGATAAAAGGTTCCATAAGGTTGATTTTAAGTATAATGGAAAGCTAAGAATCCCAGCACGAAACTCTAACTTTACAAATTATGTGTGTTTTAAGCAATTTAATAATAACTTGTTTCAATGGTGAAGAAAAACAGTTTGAGGGAACCTGCATGAGAGTTCTCCATATGTCCTTAATGTGTGTGGAGTCCACCAGTCCGCAGTGAGCCAGCCTTAGCCCCTTCTCATTGTGGGAGGAGACCCGTGCTCTGTAGTGGGCCGGTAATGGGTTGATATGATGATGGTGATGGTGATGATGATAATGGAATACTAAGTAAACTTATTAGGATTGTTTATGTAGTCTTATGTTGTTGTATCAAAAATTATATAGGGGAGTGCACTGATATCTATAGTACGAGTTTTTACTCAGTTTAGGTACCAGTGATTCAACCATACATAGTACTAAGCTATGATTTCTGTCACAATTTAATAATCGTGTGAATAAATGATTTTATTATTATTATTATTATTATTCCGAATGTCTGAAAATGCTTCAAATGGTTCTACTAAACTATTCATGTTCAAGATTGTCTTTTCTATCCAAGATTATAGAATAACTAGCTGTTGCCCGGAACTTCGTCTGCGTTTGATTTTGTTTTTTTGATGTGGCATTTAATTTAGTTGTAGATCTAAAACAATTTAAAGTAGGTATTCAGTATCGCTAAGCCTTACATGAGGGGTTTGCTGCTGTCCGCTGAGGAGTTCTGTCCTCTATCTCCAACCACAGTTTAGGCAAAATAAACACATATTCTAACCTCTATAGTACAAAAATAATTATTTAAATCAGTTATAATTTGTCGGAGTTATGGTGTTTAATCGTCAAACACACATCCCTATCCCATAGGAACCGAGCTTAATGTCGGAATAAAAAGTATCCTATATTACTTCTAACGTATTCTGCTTCCAAGTATAATATGTGTACAAAGTTTTATGAGGATTGGTTACGTAATTTTTGCGAGAAAGCATAACAAAGAAACTTACATTCACATTTATAATATTAGTAGCGATAGGAATAGTTGCGTTTTGGCAGAATTGTTTTGGGAAAGGAATTCGGAAATTCGGATAACTTTAGTTACCTATTTTTTATAGATTCAAGGCGAGAGTAGAAGAGAAAAAGAATAACATTAAGAGCTGGCTTCGAGAGACGCTAAAATCCTCGTCCTTTCTGGAATTGGCCAAGAAGAAACTGATAGAGGCCGGGTTTCATTTCAGAAGAAATTACAGAAGTTTCGATAATTCAGAAACTATTATTGACGATGATACTTTGGATGAACTGAATTTGTCTAATCTTATTAATGAGAGGATTTTAGATGAGGATTCAGAAAGAAATGAAGCAGAGCTGCTTTTAAGAACTTTAGCGATGGAAGAAGTAATATTCAATGGGGAAAGCAAGGAAAAATCTACTTCTAGGGATTCTGTTGGCAGTGAGAAGGATATGGAGACTATTGTAGCGTATTTATAGAAATAAACTCTCAAATTACATTAACCTACATAGTATTTATTCTGTGCTTAAAAAAAAGAGTGCCGTAGGTACTTATTGGAAAATGCGACGTAGGTAACCAATATTTTTTGTGTTTGTCGGTTTTGGTTTCAAAAACCTGTTCGTTTTTTTGTGAAATCAGCTTATGTTTTCAGAACCTGTTTGTTCTAAAAAAATCTTAACCTTAAAAACAGATGCTATTTACTATTAAAAAGATCTTATTAATTAGGTAACACTATACTTATAGTATTATTAAGTAGCTTTATATTATATAAAGTACCTAAGTATGGCACAAGAATTGGAATTTTAAAATTATACTGCTTTAATTAATGGGTGTGAGACGTAAAATTGACCTAAATTCTCTTTGCTAAATGGCCATACAAAGGGGGTGTAGGTATTGCCATCTAAGGACAAGAAACGAAAAAACCATAATAACATGGAGCAACGCCATCTCACAACAAGTCTCAAAACTATTAAGAGCATCAATAGTTCAGTGACATCTATTGACATGGGGAAAATAATACTGAACCATTAGTATTCGTTGTTGCCCATAGATGGCGCGGTATGTTCTAAACTTAATATTGTTTTTATTTCTTATCTAAAAATAAGTTTAATAGTGTTAGATTTGCACAGATTTAAAGTATGGAAATTTCATTCATACTTCTTTACAAATACGCACAAAGGCTTAAGCCTTTGTGTGTATAAGATGGTAATTGACGATACTTAAAAATGAACCAGGGCAAAAGAAGATTGTTATTCACTTCCGATGGGACGGTTCTTCAAGGTATTTTCATGAGTAATGTTCCTATTACCTACCTACTTACCATAACTCCATCAACTTATAATTTTATTAATTTTTTCATCATCAGCAACGTCCCACTTCTGGGCGTAGACCTCCTCTCTAATAGGACAGAGGGAATCTGAGCACACACCCGCCACGCTGTTCCAATGCAGGTCAGCGGGCTTCAACGACTATAATAACGAATATCTTAGTAACAATAAACTGGACAAACCACTTGACATGCGCTCCGAAGCACGAGTACTTGGAAGAACAATGCTTACTCCCTAACTCCGAGATCGTACTGAGAACTTCTTTATATTCGGCAATCGACAAGCAAACTATCCACAAGACGAACGAATCCAGTGTAAGTTTTTTTTTGAAACATAATATACCTTTATTTAATATATACTTAGACTTGTATATATAATATACCTTTTCTTTACTAGTTTAAAATTATAATTATATCATTGATTCCTTGGTTAATTTTTACATGGACAAAAAAAAAACATCTATATTTTAAGGGCTAATTTACAGGGAGGGAGATTTGATGAAACCTCAAGTTGGGATATTTACTTATTTTACCTTGATAACAAGTTAATGCTCAATTGCGATTCTATCCAATGTGATGGTGAAGTGTTGAAGCAAGAACGGGCTTGGACATTTTTCCATAATTTTCTAATAGTAACACTTTTAACAACATTTTTTTAAAGTTTTTTTACAGTCCTCGTAAGAAGAGTAGCCTTCACAAAATGTATGCAATAGAATCGTAACAATTTTTGAAATATTTAATTCTCTTAAAATTATGAAAAAATTGTTTACAAAGCAAGTGGGAAAAATAAGATTATACTAATTATTATTCATTCTACGCACTTCAAGGAAGGTAGGTACATCATCCTAACCTCATTATTATGTTTAATCATCGTGTTTGCAATTCGTTATCAATGCACTTTGAGGAAAAAACTCTAGATCAGGGTACGATAAAAAATGCAATGACTGATAAAAACAGGTTAACAATCTGGTATTATGCATTATATAAATTGGCAATAGTACAGGTTCGATGACCGTATTTACGTGCAACTAGGGGTTACCCGTGACTCCGTTCACTAAAACGAGAATCATAAATTATCGTTACCGTAAGTAATTATAGATTTTTTGTTCATTAGCAATATAATATACTTTGTCAAAAAGACACACGTTGCTAAGGAGGTCCGGGTAATTTTTTGGAATGGTACCTTCTACCTTCTTCGAGACTGACGCGATGAAAATGTAAAAGATGCAAAAAACTGACGGTGACGTGGTAGATTCCGATTCAGCAATATCTATTTTAAGTAATGTCGCGACAGTCGCGGTGCATTGTTAACTCTCATAAACAGAATCCGCTACGAACAATGGAAGTATTTCTCTAGTTTTTAAATATATATGATGGACATTATAACTAAAACTGCTGAGAAATCCTTTCAAGTTACTTATATTAAAGTAGTAGTATAATTGTAAGGTATACACAGACGCCTATAAATAACCTAGTGCACGATAGTGACTTAAAAAAGCACTGACTGATAATAAAGGCTAACGATCTGCGATTATGTATCATAATAAAAAAATAGGGCAGTGTCTTCAAGTTCGTTGCATCTGAATCGAAAATATCGGAAGTGGTACTACTTCCGATTTTTTCGATTGAGATCCACAAAATTTTTTTTTGCCGATTTTTTGATGATTAAAAATGTGGAATAAATGTAGCTTTGGGAGAAGAATTTGGAAACTGTTATGTCTCTCTGGGTATGTAAATAAATAAATAATGTAACGAAACTATAGGAGTAACGTACAGTATTGTAACATGCGCGATTCCGACACACTCTGCCGGTTCTTTATTTAAACAAGATATTTTTATAGACTACATTGAGAAATCTTTAAGAAAAACCTCATTCTATTTAACTTTGTTCTTTGTGGAATAGTGGAAGAAGAACATTATTTTAGAATTGTAAATTTCATTGTCAACCAATTACCGGCCCACTACAGGGCACGGGTTTCCTCTCAGAATGAGAAGGGTTTAGGCCTACCACGCTGGCCGCCGGATTGGTAGACTTCACACGCCTTTGAGAACATTATGTTGAACTCTCAGGCATGCAGGTTTCCTCACGATATTTTCCTTCACCATTTAAAGCTACTAATATTTAAATTGCTTAAATTAAAACGCACATAACTCCGACTAGTCAGTAGCTCGAACTCTGTCTTCACGAAAGGAAAGCCGATGCTTTACCCACTAGGCTACCAACGCTATTGTAAATATAGTTAAGTTAAAATTTCGTGTGCAAGAGAATTGACATTGGCAGAATCTACCTGCTAATACTTACACTTCCTGTGAGTCAGAACGTTCTCAGCATTAAATCTATTAAGTTTAAATATGAAAGGCTTTCCGCCTTTTGCGCGAGACTATCGTCAGAAAAGTTACGTATTACAACGCGTTTAGGTTCTAGGACCTTGATGTGACTGATAGTGCAGTGTCGATAACCGAGGGTGTGTTAAGGTATCGGACGATGCCTGCATATGTGAGCGCAATTTCATCAGAGACTGGCCGTATCTACTGAAATGCTGTACGTTAGTTCATGGGCGTATTTACCCTAGGGCCAAAAGGGCATAGGCTCGGGGCGGCGCAAGCAGAACTTAGAGTGAATAATAGTACTTTATATCCCTTAAAAATTTATAGTTCATAAAGTACAGAACTAAAGCACGATTCTATTACTTCTCATATTGAATAAATTGGTGTTTCGGTTGCCCTGCCCTGTATGGTAACGTTGGTAGAGCTCCTACGAGGGGACGGATGACATTAAGCGAGTCGCAGGGTGCCGCGGCACAAGACCAAGGTATTTGGAACTCCCTACAAAAGAGCTAGGTCTAGCAGTGGACGTCCTTTGGTTGAAAATATGATGATCTCTTGTAAGTCTTTCATTCATTATCAACGTTAAAATCAACAACCTGTTGATTATTATTTTATAATTATTTTTTTGCTTTTTAACGTTAATTTATGTGGCATCCTATCTTACCGGACAAGAGGGCTGAATCTGTAAAATACCACTGCGTGAGTTTAGAAGTAAAGACGCAGTAATTTGTTAGGATTTTTCAACATACATTTTTTATAATCATAATTTCATCTGATGATGACGTCCACTTTTGAACGCAGGTCTTTGTAGGGAGTTCCGAATTCCATCATCCAGTTCTCCACGGTTCGCTTGATGTCTTCTGCCTACCTATTTGGGGGTCTAAAAACGCGTTTACTTATGCGAGGTTGCTATTCCCATGCCTTAATACCTCAACATCCATCATTTCTCCGATCTATCTTCCCACCCATTGTCAATTCAGCTGCGGGATTCCTTCAGCTATGTTGGTCACTTTGATCCTCATTTATGATTTACTCAGCATAGCATAGCTCTCTCTATCTCCCGCTAAGCGACTCCGTGACTTGTTATAATGTCCAGTCCATCTTTATTAATACACAAAACTATTTCAAAATTATAAGTATATATATATTCTTTTTTCTCTCACATAGCAACATTTGCATTTATGACATCGAACAGTAAACTCGAATTAAAATTCTAGTTAGTAATAAATTTATTATAAAAATGTAGACTAAAATATAAATGTAGGGCCAGACGCCATCAGTTTATTTTATCTACCGCCTATCCGTTACTTAACTTTTACTTTTCAATTTATGTAAAACCTCCTAAATTAAACATTTTATTTTATGTTACATAAATAACATTAAAATGTCTTTAGATTTACGAGCTTTTTTCGAGATTATTTTCATCCCATTTAATTAGATTTCCCAAAGTAGGGCGGTGACATAAAGGGGAAGTGATCGCTTTGATTCTTCTCGATTTGCACGCTCTTGCGTAAAACTAGCTGCAACTGAAAGATATTATTCACAGGGTGATACAACTTTACAACAGTTAGCAAAATTGTGTACCTACATTTTTTAATGTTACTTTGTAGTATCTAAATTGAACCAAGGATTGCACTCTATTTAATTTATAAAATCTTAGCACTATGAATTTTTCTCTTGTTCTTTGTCATAGCAGCACTGTGTTAGAAAACCAGCTTTTCTAGCAAGGGACTTGAGATAATTAAGGAAGGTTACGTCTGAACTGTCACTGCAGTTCATTCAAGTGTTATTTTTTGCAATTAAAGTAAATAAAGTTAGTATCTTTATTTTTATTTATAGTAATGAGCATTGGACTAAGCATCCAAGGCATGGTATGGCCCACATGATGGTTAGAGCATGGATGAATGGTTGGAGCATTGGATGTGTTCCAAGGAATATGCTTAATAAGTGCAGCCCTGTATCCATCAACATGAGGCGTGTTGTCTTATGTGCCAGTTCATTAACTTCATATAAATTGAAAATGTAGGTAAGAAGTTATAATTTATGTAAAGTGAAAGCGATGCCCAACTGGTGCAAAGAAAAATCTAGTCCTGTGCTGCTCAAGGGCCAGCGCTTGTTATTACTTATTAATAGCTTATTTAATAACAGGTAAAAGTAGAATATTTATTTTAATATACAACCATCCTGTATAATATGCCGTTCCGGTCTACTTGCCCGGTTGCTCGACTGTCGCTTACATAACATACTGTGGTAATGTCTTTTTATGGCTACTAGATCACCATCTTTTTGTAAAGTCTAGGAGTTAGTGCACAAAAACGTACTGACCCGCTAAACGTAAGCATACTATAATTACCATAAATTTCAATGGTTTGTTAAAATATGACGTGGAATCAGACGATCACTCTAGTTTTTGCTATACCAAGAGTTTCAGGAATTAGTTCACTGGCTGTATAATTAAGTGGCATTATAAAAATACTGCCACCTTAAAGCAATCGTTTAGCGATTTATCGTTATCGTTTTCTAGGTTTAGAATATCACGATCAATGAAAGTCACTTTGCGCAACTCCAACAGGGAGAATAACGTAAAGAAGGTGTACCTGCTATATACTGGAAGGGTCACAATAAGTTCTACTACACTAAAACATGCGATTTTAGAATGTTTTATCACTTATTCATCGTTATAGTCTTCCCTTATTGAAGGAGGGACTGGTCAAGTCTAAGCGAGCTCTACTCTACCACTCTCTTTTTCAAAGCCCATTGTATGCGCCCAGCGGTGGGATAGGATGATGATGATAGTATATATAATTACACTGACATTAGTCAACCTACCAATCTAGACAGGTATGTGCACAAGTATGAGTATTAGAATAAAAGTCATTGTTGAAAGATGAATGAACGAAATCTGCAGTCTCAGTGAATTCACGACCACCGACGACGCACCATTCACACATTCGCGGAAAAACTCTCTTGCAATTATAATATTAATGACTAAAATAACAACCTTACAGAACAGATGTTGATAATTAAAATACCTAATCTTGAAATTGCAAATGGTATTATTATAAAATATGCTCTCTCAATCTATAAAATGTCTTTTATTTCTTTGTACTGAGATTTTATGGGATTAGCGATTTCAAGCATAAATGCAATCATAAATGTAGATTAACAAATTAAGCTACTCTAATATCAATTAAATCAAATTAAAATAACTGTTAAAATCAAAAATAAAAATATCAAATTTAAATTTCAATAAAACAAAGCAAATGACAGATCATATTTTCCATTTATCATTTAAAACACGGGGCACAACTGAAATTATACAAAAGTTAAATCTAAGTTTCCTTTCTTCTTAAACAAGAGAAGTGGGAAATGGCCATTTCTTTTTCCTTGAGGCTTTTATAATAGTTTTCTCAAAAATAATACAGTTATCTATTTTCTCATAGTAATTATCTGGAGTATCTTTTTATTTGTTCAAATTAAAGGTCGGTTCATACCGAGTGTAAATATTCTTGCTTCAATTTGCGTATTTATTATTTTTTTAATTGAATCTGAATATTTACGTGTATATTTGAGAAAACGTACTAATTGAACTATATTTTTTAGCGTCGTGGAGTGATGAAATCATTACAAAATACATATGTCTAGTGAACAATGACGAAAATGGCGTGGTCGTATTAATGAAAAATACAGCTGTTATTCTTTAGTATGACGTGAAATTATTTTTAATCGTAATACATAACTACTTTTATACTTTTTCGACTGCCAAACAAAAACAATGGAACGAATGATTGCTCTGCGCTTTCATCAAATTGAAGACCACCGACGTTGCCCCATTCACACATTCGCGGAAACTCCATCAGGTGAATATGTTCAACATGACTAATTACTTCGGTACCTCTGTTCTTAGGAATCAAAATATCATGGCTCATGTCATATTTTATTTAAGAGGTTGGACAGTATGCTGGTATTAGTATGCTACGTGATCATGCAAAAATAACCGGCGCTAGAGTCACCAAAAACAGACAGACTTGTCTAATCATAAGTGGTTATAAATTTGGTCTAAGTATTAACGTGAAAAAAAATGAGAATTGAATATAATTTACTAAGTTCGGGATCTGGCCAAGAATTGTCATTTTTTTTTCTGTTAAAAATCTCTGTCAGAATAAAAATTGGCCGTGTCCACCAATGTGCCTTAAAAAGCACGGACCCGGTTACTATTACTAGCATATGATAATAAACGTAGTGCCCACCGAGTGGAATCTATGTCTGTGCCCGGTACTGGGACTTTAGTAAGCTGATGATGCTCATAACGATGATGAATAAACTCATTATTGGGCTAAGATTATTGTTAGACTTGTGTTGATGTTAGTACGTTAATAGTTCGTTGAAAGATTGTGAGCTGGATCTTAAAATGTCATACAATATATTTAAAAAATGTTTATTAATTATGAATTGAGTTTTCAAAGGATTTGTTTAGTTTAACCGAACAAATTCTATGCAAACAAAATCTAATGAAGGCTCGACTAGTTTGTCCGAGTTTCCCGAAGGCGGAGGCTGTAGTCGGTCGCCGACCCGTCCTTGCACGTGCATTGCACAGCCACAGTGGGCAATGCGTAAGTAGCACGAAGAGTATATGCTTTTATAGCATGAAACTTACAGTAACCTTAAACCTACCAATGCATAAGTTCTTAGAATGTGTCCAATAAACCTACCTAACCTGTTAAATATTTTATTAATCAAATTTCTTGGAAAGGGGGGATAGAATTGTTAAATTATAAAATGTTGGTGTTGGAAAAAAGCACCGGCCAGTGAGTTTCTTGCCGGTTTATTTTCGGTCGAATCTGTCTACCAATCTGGTATTATAACTAACTGTATTACAAACAGACGGACGGATTTTGTTTCAAAATGCCTAGATTACGCCTACTTGAGATACCTAGATTAATTTTAATTGAAGTAAAGGTTAGGAAAGTGCCACTGGAAAGGATTTTATTTAAAGAAAAATAAAGAGAATTAATCTTTTATTTGAGTATACAGAATTGTATACTGTTCAAGTTTAAATGATAACTTTAGCACTAACATTGAAAAAACAACTTCTTATGAGTGAGAGATAGAGATTTTTAAGTATTAAATTGAAAGAAATAAATTTAAACCTTTATTTGAGTGTAAGCAAACTAATTAGTTCAAAAGAGATTTTTAATAATACAAAAAAGATAAAGAGATCCTCTCTTTATCTTTTAAAAAGAAGAGAATAGTTAAAAGTTTACGCTGGGGTAGACAACAGTATTAGAATATCTTATAATAATAAGAAATTTCATGTGATGTCTTTGGACTGTTTTTTGGCCGAAATATGTACCTACCAACCTACTTGTCTGTTTTATTGTGTATATATACATAATTATACTTTCCAATAATATAAATATAAAAATAATTAATAAGATCACTTTAGTATCCATTGGTCATTATCATTGTCATCAGACAATATAGTATTGAAAACAACAAAATAAATTTTTCTTAGTTTTTTTTACAGATATTTCTTTGGTAGCTCAAGCTACTGAATAGTAGCCAATGTGACGTCAGTTCAATCAAATGAATTTTATGACACGTGCTGTCATACTAATTATTATTATTTAACGAATGTAACAAAATGTCCTGTGGCTGTACGCTAGCGTTCATCGACCTTTTCTGTGACACTATGCACTTTTTGGTGATTAGATGCAAGGAAGGCTGCGAGATATCGTTAGTAAAGTTTTTGCCTATTGCATGTATATGAAAATAATCATTAATATTGAACAATTGTTAGGAATTCCATTAGGTTTTTGCAAGGAAACGAATCAAATCCATAAGGTATCGATTAAACAAAAACGAGTAGCAGTAGGTACAAAAACAGGTAAAAGCGAGACGAATGAGTCCAGGACTCCCCAATCCTGTTTATTTCGAAAGCAATCGCATCATTTCAAACAATTACTTTCACCGTTTCACTTGTAGTTTAAATTTCTATATTGATTGCTTCAATATTATTCATCTGAAATATTAACCTACAGAAAACTATAAGATCATCATCATTGTCAACCCAACATCGACCCACTACAGGGCACGGCTTTCCTCTCAGAAAAAATTTTGACCGTTTTTAACCACGCTGACCAAGTATCTGCCATTCTGTACCAGATTGGTAGATTTCACCCGCCTTTGGACTCTCAGGCCTGCAGGTTTCCTCATGATGTTTTCCTTCACCATTAAAGCTAACAGTGATATTTAAATAGCTTGAAGCACGCCAAAAAACTTTAGGTGCGTCCCCCGAAACCGGAGCCGAAGTCCAAACTACTCGTCTATCACCACTTCAAAAGTACCTAACTAATAACAAATTAAAAAGATTTGACCTACTCTAAAGGATAGATAAGGTAACTATGACTTTATTCCAATTTTTGCTATGATTTTTCATTATAGTTAAACCTTTTATTTATCATAATTAGTCTAATTAATAACCCTCGTATCCTAAGGGTACGTGTGCTTCCTCCATTCCTCCAGAGGAACCAACCACGGTGTTCTATTGTGGGTTGCCGAGCGTCTTCGGCGCACTCTCTAAGATAGGTGATATTTTTTAATTAAACTTATCATGTTTGACAATTGTTTCAAAGTAACTTAATTATATGCAAATCGGATTATTTCTTTACAATTTCTCTTCCAAAGTTTTTATTAGTCAAAGTTGACTGACTTGAATTAAATTTTAAACTCGGTTCATTGAATTGAATACTTTTTTTCAATAATTGAAAAGATGGGGTTTAAGCTATTTAGTTAGGCGACGCGAGACGTTCCATTTTCAAAAGTCGCTGGAGGCATTGCACGAACGCAGGCGCCGGTGGATTCCACTGTCGCTTTTCGAGCTTTCTTCCGACTAGCCTTGTAATTTCGGCACAGAGAGACTATAGAGCTACCTCACGTGTCTTGAGCGTTCAAAAACATCATTCTACTTTATCTTCATCTAGTACTTCTCAACAATTGATATAATAAAGTACAATTATATATTAATGAAACAATTTACAGTATTTAAGTATTATTAGTATAAAGATGATTACTATAATTCCGTCGCCAACACAATAAAACGGTCTTTTTTATTTTTTGTAACAAAATGGTAATGCACAAAAAACTTATTTTAAGTTTCAGTGCTAACCTTTATTGTTCAGGAAAAAATATTATTCATTTATTTGATATAGTGGCTGATCCCTGTAAAAGTAAAAAGTAATACACGCACACGATTTCCATTTCCCAACCGCTTTATGTATGTTGTATTGGTATGGAACTTATTTAAATTATAATTGACGTTTTGTTCGCAGTGTTTTTATTTCTGTTTTTGCATTACATACGTAACACGTGTAAGCTATTTCTTAAATTCATTTTACGACAATAGGCTGCAAAGGCTTTTTTTTAATGTTTCCATTTTAGAATTTAAATCTCGCTAGCAAAAAAATCATGTACCTTTACATATATACGCTTATTGATGGCCTTTAGTTACATTATTAATACTATAAATGTTTATAAAAACAAAATTTATTTTTTGAAACAGTGATAAGTATAATACTAGTAGTAATTAATCATACATTATATGTATTGTACATCATTTTTTAATGAATGAATGATTAATCAGAAATCTTATCGTCCAGTAAACTCCATCGTATTTGCTGTCCAGAAGTGAATGAACCAAATAAGCGAGATGGCTCCAATGAGTACTTTCACCGGGGTGAAGGCCCTGGAAGAGGCTCTTGCCCTACAAGAGGCCCTTGGCCCTGGTTACTGAGAAAAAACCTGAGCAGAGGAAAAGATTTAACTCATAGGAAGAAAAATAAATTTAGATCAATCAGCCAATTTTGAAATATTTGACTCACATGTAACGTCTGGGCCGTAATAATGTAAGACCAAATGGGTGCGAAGAATAAAGTAGTTGATCGCAAAGTGGGGACAGAGGGTGAGTTCGGCAGCCTTAGGACGCCTTTGTTAGTGGTACCTAAACGTATATTGATGATGGATCGAAAGTATTTCAACTGATTATTTTTATTATAGCTGGCGATGCAGCTCTGTTTAAGTTCTGAGTGAGTTCAGATGCCCTTTTGACTTTGGAAGTAGATATATGATTATATTATCAGGTTATTGGATATTTTGAAAATTTAACCAATGTCACGTCAGCATATTAAAAGATCTATTGATTTAGCAGATCAATACGCGAGATCGTGTGGTTTTATGGATTTTCAAGGTATATTTGATTTTACGAGCGTTTCCATAGAACTTTTTGAAATTTAAATAAATACAATAAGTAGGAAATAAAAATCATATCAATCAATCCGGTTTATTATTCTTATTGGTTTTTCCTTTCAATATTATTTTTTTTTAATTCAAGATAGTTAGATATGCATTGCTTTGTAATAATTAAGAAACAACATAATGTTTTTTTATGTTGAAATAAGAGCAAAAAGTTTTAATAGGGTTGAGCACTGAAATGTAGATTACTTCAAAAGTGTTGTTTTAAAATTTGCGCGGGACAAAATGCCTCCTTAAATTGTATATGCTCTTAGGGGAATGAGTAGTTGAGAATGAAATTCAATTGATGAAATCTGGTGAATCTTTTTTTTTTCGCCTGTTACCAACATAGTTAGTTTTATAATCTCCCAATTCTTAAATAAGTATGCCTGCCGCCGTAGCTTAATTTTCATAATATGGTCATTATCATGTCATATCGAATCACTAATTTTGAATCGAAATGAAATAAATAAATGAGTTCGTTTGGATAGTTTTTCAAATTATATTTCCTCAGTATAACTTACAATGTAGGTACTAGGTAAGTAGGAATTGTTAGGAGTTTTTATTACGAACGTTGGGAACAATCCCACGAGACCATACCGAGATCAGGCGTAGATTCAATTTCAACTTTTCTGACTCAATCTCAAAGGTTTAAGGTTCATTTTTGTTTGGAAAATCACAATTTATTCACACGTAATATACGTAATTGAGTTGAATATCTTAATTGTAATGATATAAATTTAAATGCTCTTTAATTATATCTCCAAGCAGGTAGAGGCATAATAACTTTAGACACTTAGGTTCTTATCCAAAACTGTGTGTTGTTACTTTTATATTTATAAAAATACTGATTTAAAAAAGAAGAAGGTTAAATTGAAGTTTTTTCTAATATGTGACAGTTGTATAAATAATATTTGAGAGTTCGAATTATTTTCGTTTCATGAACTAATCATTTACAAGTCGGTATCATCTGGAAAACTCCGAAGTGGGGACTACTCTATCTGTGAGTGTGGCTTAGATGAGGGCATTGTTTGGACGGTCGATTGGCGCAGTGCAGCTACACTGCTTTCTGAGTCCAAGGCCGTGGGTTCGATTCCCACAACTGGAAAATGTTTGTATGATGACCATGAATATTTTTCAGTGTCTGGGGTATGTATATTATAAGTATTTATGTATATTATTCATAAAAATATTCATCAGTACCCATAACACAAGCTACGCTTAATTTGGGGCTAGATGGCGATGTGTGCGTTGTCGTATATGCTTTTTATTATTTATTTATTTATTTTATTTATTTATTGTTTCACTGTCCACAAACTGATCAAACTTTTCTATGACGTTTTATATAGCCATAAAAAACTAACTTACCGTTATTTTTAACGAAAAATCTCGTTTGAGTTTTTTCCATGTACTCGACATTGGAGAATTGCCTTGTGCCCAGATTGCCAGACAAAAGCCACAAACCAGAACTTAATTTAATACTTATACATAGGTATTCCTACAATTCAATCATGATTAAACTAAGATAACTAATCGAGGAGGACGTGGCAATCATTTGGGAAATCTTCAAATGGTACGGACGGAGCGCTTAATTTTACTTTCAACGTAAGACCTATTTCAATCGCATTTTAATATATTTGCATTCTGTACCGTATCGGTTTGTATTAGCCTATATTTCAATATATTGTAATCACTTTGAGATTTGCGTTATTTAAACTATGCCTCAGAACAATAATCCATGCGGTAAAACAACCTCAATTTAGTAATTTATATTGATAATGGTGTCAATTTTATTGTGCAAAAATCTCTAAAGTATGCTTAAATATGCTATCATTTTTATCATTTAGGTTCTTTATATGACAGAGTGTCTTCAATTAAGAAAAATTATTTCAGTACTAGAAGAGAATCAAAAATTTACAATTTCAAAACAATCACCTCGACGTTCCTACCGACGACAAGCGTCCGCCGTCTTTTCATCTTGGAAGGCCGTCTCCACCTTCCGCCCGCCTTAAGGCTTATACAGTTTATACTAAACCAGAGCAAATTTTAATATTATATACAATATTAGCTGTTGCCCGCAACTTCATCCGTATTTCTGCCAGTTTTTAAAAATTAAACCTTTAGATATCCCGTGATAAAAATTGTCCAATCTAAATATAGAAAAAAAAAACTCACTGACTCCCTGACTAATCACGAAACGAAGTATAAAGCCGACAACTTGAAATTTGAAAGGAAGGTTCCTTCTAGGACGTAGATGTCAGCTAAGAAACTGTTCTAAGAAATGACCCCCCTAAAGAGGTAAAAATGGGGTTGGAAGTTTATATAGACCTGCCAGCCATATTAGGTTATTAAATAATAAAAAAACAGGTAATATGTGCCCAGTTAAACCAAGATCAATTTTGTGTTTTAACCAAACATCGATAACCAACAAACAAACATACACTCTGGCATTTGTAACATAATTATGGATGGATATGAAAGATAACAAACCAAAGAAGTTTCTTTCGAGTGCACGCACACCTTTATTTTTACGTTATTTACTGGACTAAGTTCTGAAGAAATTTACAGTGAAAGAAGTTATTTCTTATAAGTAATTGTTGAACCCCTGTGTAATTATTACGAAATAAATAAGTTTATCGCTTAATCAAATAGTTAAATACTAGCGATTTCAATTTCCCCATCGCGTTTTTACTAGGTAAGTACTACAAAATGATGACGACGACGTAAGAAGTCGTTAAAATATGCCATAACCACCATTGGAAACGATGGATGAAATTTTCAAAAAAAAAACTGGCATCTATCGATACCAGGCAAGCAGAAACCAATAAGAGATGTAACTATTCCATATAAATGGTGAAGAATACACGTGCGGGTCATCAAACACCGAAATCCGCATTTACATTCTATTCTGCTCGGGCGCTGGTAACCCTCCCTCCCGCGGACCGCGACGTAGCCATACTTTCACTTTTCATTGTAGGGCAAACTGCTTACTTCGCTACGGAGTCATTTTTAACTTTACTGGTTTCAACAATGTACCTTAGTTCCTATCACATAGGGCTTATTTTAAATTAAGTTAATGTTTTTTTTAGAACTTTGTCTTACTATGATTTGTAGTAATATAATGATCAATGTGACTTAGCAGCGTTCAGTGAATCTGAATTTTGTATTATGCTCATTAACGTTGTATTTTCCTTGTATTGATAAAAGAGTTGAGGCTTCTGATAACGCGATAAAAGGCTTTGGTTGTTCCGCTAAGAGAGATTCGGAGCCTTATGACGGACCGCGTTTGATGTTATGAAATCGAACTGACATGAACCTTTGTGTGGATTGTTTTTGTCTAGAAGTTGCGATGCGAAATTCTTCGATAGAACAAAAAATTGGGACAATTTTCTTTTAAAAATAACTAAGCTGTTTCGATACCAAAACGTACCATTATGTGAACCTTTTATTTTATACCACTTTTATACATTTGGAAAACATTTTTATCGTTTGTAAGTGCAAAAATGAAAACGATATCAGTATAAAAAAATAGTCTCTTCAAGTAGTAGAACATAAAAGGTGGCCTTATCGCTAAGTAGCGATCTCTTCCAGGCAACCTTATATTCGATCGTAAACTCTAACAAGCAACAGCAAGATGGGTACCCAAATGTAATTAATACAATAATTCAGTACTGTTACAGTAGGTTACTGTACTAAACTTAACCTTTTCCAACATTTGACAGAAGGGCTGGCTTATTTTTTGCGCAAAGGATCAGCCTGCCTATTCAGCACGGTAATGCAGCGAGCCAAGTGGCTCCATTCAACGCGGGCATGACTTGTTAAGTATTAATAAGTTGTATTGTAACATTATTTAACTTAGATATTAAACTTCTTTAGACACACCCACAAATATCTAACCAACTGCACTTCATTTGGCGTTTAAAGAATGTGGAAGGTACAAATTGCATCAAACCATCATCATCAGGGTATTATGAGTCTATTTGACGTATTTTAACTGTACTTTTAAAAACCCACACATATGTATTCACAAACATTACTGCGAGGTCTCGCACACAATGTAGGTACACGATCGCATAGTGTAGATTCTACAAATGCGATCGTTAGTAATGAAACTCTTTATTAAGTTTATTTTTACAATGTTACACCACGTGGTGATATGTCTAAAGTCGTGTCAAATAAATTATAAAGGTAAGTAAAGAAGACGACCCACTTACGATAGTGAGTCAGAAAAAAGTCCGTTTAAGACCGCCTGTTACACCGAAGCGCAACCTATTTCGGAGACCTGAAATCTTATTAACTTATCTCATTGGAATTGTAATGACACGCGAAAAAAGTTAAAGTCAAAAATATCTTTATACAGGTGGCACTTTTGATGCGTACATGAGAATTACACGGTAGTTAGATGATGGCGATAACCATATTCGTATACTTAAAACTAAAGGTACGAGGGTTCCAAACGCGTCCTGGTCTAAGAAGAGGCCAACAACTAACTTAGCCGGGTGTTTTTTTTTGTTATCACCATCTCACATTGTCATTAAAAATTATTAGTTAAAGATTCTGAAACATCCTATTCTAAGAAGTCTAAAAAGCGGATAAAAGTGGATCCCGATTTGATGTCAGAGCAAAAAGGACTCCGTCTGAAATTTGCAATTCTAATGTCGGCTGTCCTGATACTGTTATCACATAAATGTTCGAGTATATAAGGATTTAAAGGTAACCAATCCTAGTCCTAAACCTCATTATTTCAGATTTCATAATTCAATAAAAAATGCACCCTTTCGTATGTATACAGGTGAAATACACTTGGGTACATCCAAGCATAAATAAATTTTGAATTTCAAACGCACACGAATACACGTCGACTGTTCGATACTGTGTTACACAAAGCCGCTGGTTTTTACTCGCGGATGCAAGCCGGATCCAGGATGCGTTCCTTTTGCTTTCATTCGCTCACTTTCCCCGAAATATTAAACAACGTTTATTAATATCTAGAATCGAGGTCTCATTCATTTACTCTTAAAGCTGAGATTTATATAGCAAACTTAGACTTTGCTCAGACAATGCTTATTGTAACCACCAGAGAAAAATCACGAGAAATGAAATCACTTTCGATTGGAAGGATTGAAGGTTTGGCAAACGTAGGTGTTAAAATTCTATAGATGCATGGAATACAATAAATATTTATTTTATAAACATATAATATCTACTTATAATTTAAAATATACATGATAAGTTAGACGTACTATATAATTAATATCATTTTATTCATATAAATTCACTTTTGTTAATATATAAATAGACAATAATACTCAAAGTAGACATACCTACATTGTAATATTTCGAAGATTTAAGGAATTATGATCATTAGAAACCTAAGGTTACCTGACTTCCTCAGAGAGAGGTGGGGTATTTGGGGTGTATGTATAAGGGGATTTTCATTTACAGTTTTGAAAAGCCTACTAGAGGATGCTGCTGAGGAATGTAATAGCATCAGGTAGCAAGAAACAACGGGAGGTATCAGCCACTGCCACTGTATGCTTCGGGTAACAAACGCGACGTTTCCAGAAAGCATCAGATGCTTAATTTCTTATTACAATTCAGCTTAACTTATGTTTAACTTAAACTTCTACTTAAAAATAGTTACAACTACGTATATATATAGTCCAATGACTTAACTCAGTGATATTATTGACACTATGATATTCTCGTATTTACTGCACTACTCTAATCGTCACTGCACTTTACTAGCTCAAAGGATTTTTTCCTTTTAAACCTTCTCACTTAATGTTCGTTAGTGAGAAGCTCTGAGGCCAATTGATTAACATGTCCAAGAAGTCATTGCTGGTCAGCTTCGGCATACTTTTTTATTATTTTATACACGAACTCATTTCTCAGGTCCCTGTTGAGATTGTGATTTTTTTATACCAGGGTGTCTTGGCAGACTGGTTTGGTCTTTAAAGATTTCGACATTGGTACGTTTGGTACAGCCCCAAAGCTGAATGCTGAACGCTGCTGATGCGTCCAGATTGGCTATAGAACATGCTTGTATAGTAAAATTTAAAATTTGTACTTACAAACAAGGGCGTTTACCGATGAGCCAATGTATTTTTTTTCATTAAATAGTGATGTGATATTTTAATAGATCGATACTTTTTTTATTATTTTATCAACCAATCATCTGAGTGGTCTACGCGTGGTATGTACGAACAGATCGTCTATATTGTTAAAATTTGTAAGAATACGCATGTATTACACATAATTTTAGGCATTTTAAGTCATCCTGGTACTGTGAAGTCATTAGTACCATACTTTCTAAAAAAGGCCCATTTATGCGTCAATGGTAGCTGGTGCATGGAAAGTCACGTCGTCATAACATAACGCATAACGGCCAGTTCTCGGTGTCACAGCATGATACTATTCACATTTATGCGACAGACTAACGTGAATTACGTCATTATACATTTCTTCTCACATAATTATTTATATATATCAAATTTGAAGATCGTAGCTCTCATCTGATCCTGATCAGTCCCAAACGATGTTTTAACTGGCTTAAGTTTACATCAACTAAAACTGAAATCCTTTAATGTCAATCAACACACTTGAATCTGACCATCTTAGATCAAGCGCGATACACCTACATACTTTATTAGAAACGAGGAAGCAAAGTGCTTCGTACGTGTCCATGGGCTATCAACAACGTAACGATGTCTACCCTTTCGACGCCTCACTATACGATGCACAGAAAGGTGAGGGTAGAATAATCGAATAGAAAATGGGCACACTCTGTCTTTAAATTGTGTCTTTGAATTGTGTCTGTATTTCATAGTCGTACACAAAAAAATACCATTTCTGGTAAAAATCATCGCATCGTCAACTTTTTGTTACTGGTGCTTAAAAAATCCGGATTTCAGACCGTGTTCCGGTTTAATTCCGCCGATATAGCCTACAAGAGATTGAATTGTAATTACCCCGGCATTTTGACCGACTCCGACAAAGGGGGCTGGCAACAATTGATATTACATAAGACATCGGCAATGTCGGTCAGTCGTGTCGTAACAGTGAAAGGTTGCATAAGGTACGGCCAACTCAGACGAGATGAGACTTGCGCCATACCATAGACCAATAATATGTTCTAGAGTCACCAATTCAGTCAGATTCGGGCGGCTGATTGAGAATTGCACGGGCCAGCATCGGTTCACTCAGTGGGGCTCAGACGCGATGGCTGCCTTCAGCTTGCGTAACGGCGGTTCATCATGCTACACGCGATCGAAGGAAGAAAGACGCAGAGAAAAGAGGCGCTGAATCCTAGCGCTTTCGATACGTGCTGGAGTACACCAAGGCCTACCATTTTTGTACGAGGTGTAAAAGAATCCCTACTCTCGCTGAACACGTGTGAGAGAGGGAGGAAGACGATAACAGTTCGTCTTCCTCCTTTCGCTCTATGTGGAGATAGTGCGTATTTTGCGTCATCATTTCACAGAGTTGTCTTCGTCAACCGTGTGCAACGTCTGCTAAACAGCTCCCACAATGGATGGACAGTATAGTAAAATATGCAGTGAACTAATAAGAACTCACGGCTCACAAACGCAGTCCCAGCCTGGTAATGCCTTTGCTCGGCCCGCCAAAAGACCGACTATAGATGTAGCAGAACAAGTGTCTGCACTTGATTATAGAAGCTCCAAGATTCGCCAGAAATGAACTCATCTATCGAGACACCAGGACGCACACCGCAGAAGTATTCGTCCGCACAATCGCACGCCGCTTTTTCGCACGGGCGGATTGCGGGCCGTGCGAACACCTTCACAGAATAGATCCAGCGCTGTAGAGCACTTCCTGACAGTGCGCCAACACGCAGTTACGAATGGTGGCATGCATGACGCGTGGACTATCGGACACCACCCTAGCGCGTGTCGATTTCACTAACACGGACACGACAAACCAGCAGGCTTAAAGCCAATATTGACGGGCCTCAGCCCCTTAAAAGGGGCTAAAACAACTAACCGTAACGAGTATAACCCAGGTAAGAAGGCGTCGCCCTAGCTGTTGCTCAGCTATTGAAAGAGTTGGGAAGCAGGCATTTTATTTGTCGATTGATCATGTTGTGCAAAGTTCGCTCCAGTTTGATTATAAACTTCACTTTATATAATAGACAGATTATAGGATTGGAGGACAAAATGGGCCCCTCCCTTGGCCCTTTGAAACTATTATTAACACTATATTAAAGTGAAAGCAAAACTATCACCTATCGGAATTATTCTTAAGAAATATAATAAAGATGCTATAAAATCACGTATGATTGATAAGGAAATTTGAATTCGTGCATTATCTTTACATGCGTGTTGAGAAATTCTAAAAAAACTGATAGGTGAGTTGTGCTATGTAACATAATATCGCCCGCTTGTAGGTATTAAATCAAATAATTATCATGTCGTAATTACCCCTCAGCATCCTTAACCTACTTACTTCACTAGTTACTACCCTCTGTATGGCATATTAAACTCCCCATATAGGTTAGCCCTTTATCATATTAGATTGCACCATCACTTACTCACTTATCACCAGGTTTCATTAAACTCAAGGACTAACCTATAGAAAAAAAAAACATGTTGATTTGTGGTTACCAGTTCCCGTCATATTGAATCTTTTGTGACCTTACCAAATCAGTGATATTTCAATTGATTCAAAGCTGGTTGATTGTGAGCTGATTCCTACAATTGCTTTATACCTGGCATGCTTAGGTGCCTTTAAACCTCGAAAATGCCCATGGCCTTGAGGACAGCATTCTATCCGACTCAAACGTGTTACCTACTTACCACTTCACGTGTTTCGTTCTTCAGCCGACGCCACGTGACTTTCTCTGCAGCGCCGAAAACTTCTGAATGGCAGACACGTGACATTGGGGGTTGTATACACACAGTAGCTAACGCCTAGCAAACGATCACGCCCTCTATTGTGTAATTTTCTTTTTAGGGTTATTTTAAGAAAAAAAGGAGTGCCTCCCTTCCTTTCCTTCCTATACCTGTTATTACTTACCCATGAAAGACACAGAGCCGAACAGAGCGTTCGGGAAACTTCCGAGCGTTCGTGACATCTTTTCGTGAATATTATTTAATTTTCGCCGATGTGTCAAAATTTAAAAAAGAAATACCACTTTAAAATTCAAAATTCAAAATTCATGTATTTCAAATAGGCCTAATTAATAAGCACTTTCGAAACGTCAAGTCAGTCTGTTTGTAGTGACTCTACCACCGGTTCGGAAGGCAAATTCCACTGAGAAGAGCCGGCACGAAACTCAGCAGGTTGCTCTTTTCCAACATAATTTTAAAGTTTAACAATATTTAGTAATAATACTTTAGTAAAATTGGATTGCCATAAAAATTGAAATTCTATCTATCTATATACTCGTATATAAAAGAGAGAGTGTGTGGGTATGCTCCGAAGCGGCTGGACCGATTTCAATGAAACTTTCAGGGAATAGCCGGATTGACCTGGCGAGTAATCCCGTAAAGTTTGGTGACGATCGGAGCACTCCTATTTTTGAACTGTCAAATACAGCTTTTATTTACTATGATGATATTCTATTGTTGGGTGTACATGGGTGTCGATAATGATCTTCACCCGCTCGAGAAGAGAATAGAACAGAATCAAAACGGAGAGAAAAAAATGATTTAATATATTATGAGACATAAATAAAAAATTTAATGATGTATTGTTTAAATAAAATAAAGCAAAATCGGCTGAAGCGGGCTGGGTACGCTAGTAATAGTATAAAATGTAATATTCGGACTCTAAATATCTCTAGTTTTAACAGTGAAGAAGGAAACCACCTGTATGCCTGGGAGTTTTCGATAATGTTCTTAAAGGCGGGTGGAGTCTAAAAACCCGCACTTGGCCAGCGTGGTGTACTACGCCCTATACCCTTCTCATTCTGAAAGAATACCTGTGCCCTGTAATGGGCCGGTAATGATTGATAATAATGAAAACATATAAAACACTGATTAGTTATAATTCGACAGATATCCGCTTATAAAAAGAAAATTAGAAACAATTAAATTAAATGACATTTTTGAATCAGAGTATCAGAGATTTTGACGCTAAGGCAAATGTGCGACCTCATTAAAAAAATAAAGTGTACTTATAAGTACTCAATCGTCAATGAGAGATGAGGCCTTTGCCCAAAAGTGGGACGTTAAATGACTGCGTATGATGATGATGACTATAAAGTTGTAAAGTTGTTTAATACTAGCTATTACCCGCGACTTGGTCTGCGTTTGATTTTGTTTTTTTATGTGGCATTCAATTTAGTAGTAGTTCTAAAAAACTTTAAAGTATTCAGCATCGCTAAACCTTAAATGAGGGGTTTGATGCTGTGCGCTGAGGAGTTCTGTCCTCTATCTCCAACCACATTCATCTACACAAAGTTTGGGCAAAATTAAACACAAATTATAACCTCTATACAATTACTTAAATCAGTTATAATTTGTCAGAGTTATGGTGTAAAATAGTCAAACACTTTCATCCCCTCTCCCAAAGGAACCGAGATTAATGTCGGGATAAAAAATATCCTATATTACTTTTAAAACACTTCCAAGAATATGTGTACAAAGTTTCATGAGGATCAGTTAAGTGGTTTTTGCGTGAAAGCGTAACAACAAACTTACATTCACATTTATAATATTAGTAGGGATAGGGATAGGGATAGGGATAGGGATTATATACCTTTACTACTTTATGTATGTGTATGTGTCGGTATGTTAGGCAATTTTTGTTATAGCTATACCCATTAGTTACATATTATATAAATGCCTACTGCTATATCTGCGCAAGCGTCGATTCTCTATCGAAAGGGGGGAGGAATGTAGGTTGCCGCTGCTACCCCCACTTGCAGCGAGCGCTGTGTACTGGTTTACTGCTTTAGTACCTATTTGCTAGACTTAGAGAATATTTATTTTAGGAAGATAAATAATTATTAATATTCTTACAAATTAGATGTATGCCGACCTCCATGGCGCAGTGGTGAGCACTGAGGTCTGAGGTCTTGAGGTCTTATAAGTGAGATACCCCATTTATAATGTTTCTCTTGGTGAGGCTAAAGACGCCACCAAGCAATGTATCGTTTCGGTACGATGGCGTGTACAAACCATAGGGGTATGGGTTTAATATAACTGTCATACTTTTAACATGATCTTTCTCTCTACGTCGTGTTCCTCATTGTTGAGGTTCGTGACCCCTTCCACTTACAACCTTCTGGACAATTTTGTGCCATTTGACTCGGCTTTGAGCAACGTTTAAAGCAGTATGCACTTTGGTGTCGAGAGCAGTGCGGATTTGATCCGGCCAACGAATCGGGCTACGTCCTAGAGGTCTCTTTCCTTCCACTTTGCCAGTGATCACTATCTTTTCAAGATTGTCTCCATCTCTTCTGGCAATGTGACCGAAGTACTCGAGAATCCTCTTAAGACAGGTGGTAGATAGCCTTCTTGTAATTTTAAACTGTCTCAAAATCGATGCGTTGGTTCTGTGTGCCGTCCACGGGATTCGCAGCATTCTCCTCCAGCACCACATCTCAAAAGCGTCAATACGTTGTCTATCAGATGCTTTAATGGTCCATGCCTCAGCTGCATACGTAAATATAGGAAAAATAAGTGAGCGGACCAGATGCACTTTTGTCTTGATTGAGACATTCCTGTCTTTCCAAGTCCTATGTAGCTGTGACATTTCGCTTTTGGCCAATTTAGCATAGCACGTTTCCATCTCAGAGATCAATCACTATCAGGTTACAGTCTAGGGCTAGTTTGTATTGAAAAAAAAGTCCAACGTGAGGGTAGAGAATCGCTGAAAATGATTTAGTTTGGAAAAAAATTTTTGTTCATCTACCTTTCGTGTGCAAAGTCATATATATCAATCCATGTTCTAATAATTACTAAGAAGATACTTTAAAACGTGTTGTTTTACTTTATTAATAAAAGAAATATTGTTTGTCACTTAAGTTTTTGGAGGAGTTCGAATAATTAAACCAAATAAATATGTACACCGTATCAGTGCAAAAGGAGATAATGGTGCCAATAAACAATACACACACATCATACAATAAATAGTGTTATCATGATCCACAAGAAAGAATATAAAAAATACTTTAAGACGAAAAAAGTCGATATAAACAGTCGACTAACTAGAAACGGACATAAATTAGTGATATCTGCATATCGTCTGAGAAAAGTACAGAAATCCTTTGTGGGGATGGGTATATGCTTTTATAACATTATACCGAAGGTAATATTAGATCTACCTTTACCTAAGTTTAAACAATATTAATAAATCGTGGTTACTACACGATTGATGAATTCCTAAACGACAAGGCTGCTTGGAAGCAGGCCACTCCTCTCTCAAAAAACAGAAAAAATCTAAAGATTGTTAAACTTTAAAATGATGTTGGAAAAGAGCAATCTGCTGAGTTTCTTGCCGGCTCTTCTCAGTGGAATCTGCATTCTGAACCGGTGGTAGAGTCACTACAAACAGACTTGACGTTTCATAAGTGCTTATTAATTAGGCCTACTTGAAATAAATGAATTTTGAATTTGAATTTTTTTGAAGACGTGTTAATTTTGTATGGCTTAGAGATTCGTGTCGATTGACATTATTGACTCGATAAGCGACTCTTTAGTTAGGTGATTCAATCAATCAACAGCCTATGACAGTCTGTGGCGTGCACTAGGTTTCTTACCAGGTTATGCATACGGCAGGAAAATGGCATAAAATGGAAAAAAATGCTCCTCCTTTACGAGTTATATATTAATTTTAGGGTAGACAGTGCTACTGCGCATGTATGAAGTGCACGCCATTGATGATAGTCCACTGCTGGGCAACGGGAAAATTTGCTCAAAATCACCACGCTGAGCAGACGGGTTGGTGCAGTAGATAGTACTTACTAGTACAGAAGTGCTTACTACTAGAAACAGAAGACTTTGTTGCTTTTCCGTTGTAGTCCTTTAGTCGCCTCGTACGACACCCGCGGGAAGAAGAGCGAAGGGAAAGCTGATTGAGGCTGCCCAATGAGACCAACTTGGTCCTTGGCAATTGGTTTCGGCTTTACTTTCGGAGTGCCGTGCTCGAATCCCTGCACGCACCTAACATTTCTAAGTTATGTGCATTTCAAGTAAATAAAATAACACCTGCTTCAACGGTAAAGGAAAACCTGCATGCCTGAGTGTTCTCCATAATGTTCTTAAAGACGTGTTAAGTTCACAAATCCGCACTGTGCCAGCGTAGTTAACCTACGGCCTAAACTCTTCTTATTGTTGGAGGAGACCTATGCCTTGTATTGGTTTGGTAGTGGGTTGATATGATGATGATCTTTATCTGATAAACGCTGTCTCGGCACTTGGCCAGTTTTTCTTAATGTAACAATTTTCTAAAGAAAATCCCTTTTCCACGACGAACGCGTGCGCGGGCGCGGGTGAACGCTCTCTGCCCGTCATCATCCTTGTGTGCGCCCGCGCAGAGCATGTATTACTGTGCTAAGGGCACTTTAACGTGTATAATATTTTAACTGCTACATTAGTGTCGATTCTGCTTTATAGAATCCTATAAACAGAACTAAAGTGAAAAGTCTTTAAGTTATACTGTCGTTTTCATAAGGTTTAACGCCCAAAATTATAGCAATATATTTAGACTTTTCAATTCAGTTATTTTTAGAGATATAAATGTACCTGTACATGAGAATTGGCACTATTATTTGCTTACTGTGTTGTTTTATATCTTTGTTAAAAAAAAAGTACATAAAATATATAAATTTTTTGTTTTCTTCGTCGGTCTTTGTAAGTATATTGTTGCAATCACAGTGTATGTCATTATATTTTCGTACCTATTCAACCCGTGGCCTGATAAAACTAAAGTATACATACATACAAAGTAATACAGTTACTAAATAATATAATAAAGCTAAATACTTACTTAGCATTATGTTGCATGCTCAACTTCATTTTGTAACACAATTTACCATTAAGAAAAATCAAGATTGGTGAAAATAAACCTTGATAATGACAATGACACAATATCTGTTAAATTTTTAAAATATGTTTTATTTTAAGGCAGCCTTTTTATTAAGGATCTTAAACAATCCTATAATTTTTATGATATTGTTTTGACTCTTAAATGTTGGATTATATTAATTGTGTTAGTAAACAAATTATAAATTCTACAGTCACAGAATAATTTAGCTAAGCATTTTATAGTGCTCTATAATAATAGATTGTTTTTATTATTTTTATCAATATATAAATAAATAAATAAATATACTACGACAATACACATTTCGCTATATAGCCTCAAAGTAAGCGTAGCTTGTGCTATGGGTACTAAGACATCCGATGAATACTTTAATGAATATAATACACATAAATAATTAAAATATACAAATAAACACCCAGCCATTCACACAAACATTTTTCCAGTTGTGGTAATCGAACCCACGGCCTTGGACGCGGAAAGCAGGGTTACTGCCCACTGCGCCAACCGGCTGTGTAAGATTATACTGTAACTAAGTGCAGGACTAAGTATTTAGTTACTCGAGTCAATTAGTACTATTCTTATAGTAGAAATAATTATGTAATAATAGAAAAATGCACAGTTACAGCGGCTCAGCCCTCTAACACGTGTCCCTCCTATCTTTCTGACCCACTTACTCACACTAACTCTGCCTGTAAGCCCTATATTGCATCCATGCATCACGACATTAGTGTGAGTAAATTTTGGACTGAACCTTTACATGAGTGCGTGAAACTAGAAGTGTGAGGATACAATTTTTACGTGTACGTGTATGGTGTTTGGTAGTGTGAGTGGTTTTTGGGAGATTTCCTACTTACATCTGTATGCGTTTTATACAATCTTTATTAGTGCGTGTGCTATTATTTTTTATGGCGGTGCGTGGGTGCGTACAGTTCGAAAAATGGCATATTTTGCATAGATTTTGATTTTTTATAGATTTATCCAATAGTTTTGAAGTTTCGGATAAATATGTGCTTTTCTTTGTTGGCGACTTTAAAAAGAGGCAGATAATTAAGCACTTCTGCCTTTTTTGGAATTTGCCCGATAGAAAGAGGTTCTCAAACTATTAAAGTGGGACCCATTGTGTGGAGTGCACTTCATACATGCACAAAAGCTCTGCCTACCCTAAAATTTGTTTAACTCATTATTGCGAAGGATTTCTCTAGTTTATGGCATCTTCCTTCTCTATGCATACCCTGGTCGAAAACCCTGTGCACGCCACTGGAGCCATTAGATCCGTTTACTGTAGTCTACTCGATTATCTTTTTCTTCTGATTCCAATGAAATAATCTGATATATGCAAACTTTCTTAGTCCTCTAAAACTTCCTAAACTTATAATTTTTTTCAAATCATTTTTTTTTATTTCACTACAAATTAGTCCGTGGCAGCAATCTCACTTGTTGGTAAGTGATGATACAGTCTTAGTAACGAATAAACTTGTTAGAGAGTATGGCAGGTACATTAAGCCAATAGCCCTTATCGGTTACTAAGCCTCATCAAACCGGAACGCATCATTGCTGGGCGGGTCTTTGTCGTTAGGATCGTAACTAGCCGAGGCCGAAGCCACCAACCAGAGCAGACAAGAGGAAATTCAAAAATTTTGAATTGCCAATTGCCCTTGTCGGGGATCGAATCCGGGACTTTGTCAATAACTTTGTCGTTGGTCTTAACCATTTTATTTACCCTACCCTAGCTTTTAGTTACCGTTAACCCTACTTATAATTTTTCACGCACATATTTATGTCCTTTTTGCAATGGAAATATTAAAAAATGGTTTTGAATTTCTTATAAAATCAACGAGCATTCAAAATTTATAACTATACCAAATCATTAGTTGATAAAATTAGTGGGGACTGAAATATGAAGTGGGGTGTTTGGTTCTACACAGTTTGGTACCGGAAACGGTATATAAAAACGAAAATGTTCATAGGTACTTCAGTCAACTGATAGACATTGGGTTCAGTACCAGTGCAAAGGAACCAGGGTTAAACGCTTGGCAAAAGCGCGATATCTCAGATGGAATGCAGTTATTTTTAACCAACGGTTAACTGGGACAACGGTTAGCGGGAAACGGGAAGATTCAGTTTATTTCTATAAACTTTAAGGGCCTTACAAATAAACATGGAAAAATGTTACAGTTAGTAGTTTTAGTATTACAGCTTTTTGTGACAGAGCTCGACCGGGAAAGTAATACCACCACGCTTATTACGCTTCCTCCTCAGGCAATATACATCGCTCAAATAACATAATGTACCTGCAGTGGCGTGCACTCCATACATGCACAAAAGCACTGCATACTAGGGTATGATATATAACTCGAATAGGAGGAGAATTTGTGCCGTTTTATGAAATTTTCCTGGTGTATGCATACCCTGGTAAGAAACCCAATGCACGCCACTGTGTACCTGTGCATTTTTTAGTAACAGTTACGATAAAATGTTGTTAAGAGACAACAGCCATTCAATAAGTACAGTAGTAGAGTGAGCTATTACTTAGGAAAATTAAGTAGGGCAATTTTTATTTTTTTTATGCTTATAAAAATAAGTAAATAAACACATACTACCACAATACTCATCTGGCCATCTAGCCCCAAAGTAAGCGTAGCTTGTGTTATGTGCACTAAGATGACTGATGAATATTTTTTTGAATAATATACATAAATACGTATAATGTACATATAAACACCCAAAACTGAAAAACATTTATGTTCATCACACAAAAAATTTCCAGTAGTGGGAATCGAACCCACGGTCTTGGACTCAGAAAGCAGGTTCGCTGCCCACTGCGCCAGTCGGCCGTCATTTCGGCGTTTATAGATGAGCGCTTGACTGCAATCACACCTGATGGTAAGCGATGATGCAGCCTAAGGTGGAGCGCGCTTGCCTAGAAGATGCCTTTTCACTTTTGATTTGAAGGTACTCATATTGTAGGAAAAATGGAAGCTGGAAGGTCATTCCAGATCTTAGCGGTGCGGATCAGAAACGAAGATCATTATCGGGACTCAGTGTCAAGACGATGAATTCGTTTCACATCTGTAAGAAATTCCTTAATAATAATTGTAACTGGGCTTTGCTTTATATTAGTATAAAGCAAAGCCCAGTAGTAGTAAATACATCGGGGTAAACTGTAAAAAAAATGAATGGAGCTTTATGTAATTCGACCAGAAGAAGATTTTAAAATGTTTGTGCCAGTATCCACATTTTGTCCACGTAACATTATATTAAAATATATGAACTCAGTTCAATGCTTTATATTAGTCGAATCAATATGGTGTGTGTGTGAAAGATATAAAAATGCTGATTGAAATTAAATGATTTAAAAAGGAACATTTGCTAAATAATTAAATAATTTGCTATATGTATTAAGCGTTGGTTACGGCTGCAACAAATGGGTCAGCATAACATCTAAACTTTGCTTATGCGAATATTGCAAACCGTCGATATTCGATATCCGTTACGTCAATGCAAACAAATAAACAGACATTTTTATAAACGCTAACCCAACATCGTTATTTATTAAATGTACTAGTCATAATTCGGTGTTACGCGCTCCGGTTAGCGACGACGTCCGGCGTATCTGTAGGGTTGGCAAAAGGAGAAAATTAAATTTGTATAATCAAACAAGTACAGTACTGTACTGTAACAATTACAATATATTTCAATAAAATTAGTCTGATTTTATTTCATTTCCGGTTGTAATCATTGTTCGGCAGTTCTTTGTACTTTCGGTTTACTAGAATAACATACATTGATAAATTATTATCTTTTTTTTCCAATTTTAATCTGTCAATTATTCTTTCGCAATTATAGATCACATATTAGTGACACCAGGCTCGATGGCTTTACGTGTCATTCAAAGCAAAGAGGATAATCAGTGCCAATACGCAATATAACTTGGGGTTGTGTCGAGTGGGGACAAGTAATAATGTTGATATTAACATTATTAACAGAACCTGACACATTATTGTAAACAGCAGGCAAACAGTAGCATACTTGCATGCAAATCACCAAACCTACGAGTAATTTCTCGTACCCTTACCTATTTATGAATACTTCATCAATTCAATACATACATACTGAATATAAAGCACAAAATGCTAAATCAAAGATATTTACTCTTTACATCAAGACACACAACCCTGCACGCGTGCAAGTGCATCGATATATTTACATCGGCCTAATTTCTAAAGTGGGATGCATTTGTGGGGCAGCCCTGCGTCCCTGCACAGCTTCTGGCTTTAAAGCGTATAGCGATATGTTATATAGAGATTTGATTTTTGACCTATATCTCATGATAGTAACTTAATCTACAGATATGAAAAGATTCAACGTTTTATTTTTTAGGACATCAAAGATTTTTTTATCCTGCTTGCATCTATAGCTACGTCTCCTTCACGCTGTTGGCTGCCTGGAAAAGATTAACGTTGCGATAAGGTCTCCAAATTGTAGCGTCTTTCTAATTTTTCTATTGTATTTATTTTGTTATTTTTCTCTGTGTAGATTATAAGCTAACATTCATTTATTTATCAAAAGTAAAATGCTTATACCTTCTATGGAATGTGTATACTATTTCAATCCGTTCTATATACTAATTATAAACAAAAAACCGTGCCATTTTTTCGCTATCTCTTGGTGGAAAAAAATACTGTTTAAATTCGGATAGTATATAGGCTCGATCATAAAAAATTGCAATTATTTATCAATCAAAAGATGTTTCTTATTTCTGATTTAAAAATCCAATTTATTTATCATCGTTCTTTATTTGAAATTTCCAAATTTCTTCAAATCTTTTAGACGAAAGAGCAAAATTAGAATATTAATTAATAAAAATGTCAATTAGGGGCAAGATGTAGAGCACCTGCTTAAAAACCAAGTGTTTATATCCTCATGGCCTGGATACAAAATATCCACAGTTATTATTGTTATGGTTCTCTCTTAATATCGTTCTCTTAAAATGATCTTTTAACAGCTTTTTTTTGTAATTTTCCAAACATCTCCCAGCCGTAACTCTTAAAATTCGGACATGCGAGGATAGGTACACGGATGATGTTAATTATTTTAAACGGAATCAGGAAACGACCAGGAAATCGAAGGGACCTTGTAATTAACGTGCAATTATGAAAAATTATGAATAAAGCGCATCGACAACAATGGGAAGATCAATTGTTTTTCTATTTTCCGCGGTCCCTGCACGCGATGGTTATCGGTAGTAATGGATTTTGCATTGATTTAGTTTATGATTTGTGCGTCTTTATAATTTTTCCATTATTTACCTCCGTGTTGTATATTCTAAACGCTAAAAAAATGCTAGTGACCATACAAGTACGGTATATTCATTATAACCTTCCATTGCAGAGTTTTTTTTTTTATAACTAAGCATTAGACAAGAATGATGGATTAATAGACGGTATTCATCCGTTCGCTTGTATGTCACACAATAAAGTAATTGAGATATATAGTTTGTATACATACTTTGTATGCGTATGTTCTACCAAACCAACGAACTAAATTTTTGGTACTTATGTTTGTTTTATTACCAAGACTGTTTTATTTTTCAAAAACTTTATGAAAAAAACGAATGGTGTTCAGCGCAGAAATGCAGCCAGCATTTTTGACACCATTCCATGTGGGCATCACCTGTTTAAAATAATAATTAGTTTTGTTATGAGTTTTATTGTAACATTAAATTGTAACAAAAAAAATATATACGCCTTGTAAATTAGAACTCGCGTGTTTAATTTATCTGCGCGGTGTCATATTATTGCCATATATTAATTTATGGTATTTGTTGAAACTATTGTTAAATGCTTCGTTTGCTTACACCTGCGAGTGCTTCAAACAACGACGTTTCATTTTCTTTGAAAACATCTATTTGTTTGATTTTAAAGTACCATTTTAATCGTGTAATCTTTTTAAGTTTTTATATTAATTTCTAAAAAACGGGCAGCAGTCAGGTTTTCTTATTGGTCAACGTCATGATCATCATCATCGTCATTATAAGCCCAGTAGTTACTGGCCCAATAAAACGCTCGGGTCTCCTCTAAGAAGGTTCTTATTCTGTTTCGGTAGGGCTTATGCCTGGGTCCATTACGTTGGCACATTGCGGATTGGTTAACTTTGCCCGCCCTTGAGAACATTATGGAGACATCTCAGGGATAGGTAGGTACTACACGATTTTGAGATCTTAGTGGAAATAAAGCTTGATGAAAACAAACTGAACTATTTCGTGATTTGTCGTTTCCAATAATGTCCGGGGCTCACTAATGTTTGGACTACGTAGACCATTGTTGGCAGACGCATCGAATCAAAAATACTAGCATTGTCTCCATTCACCTTGACTGACATACATATATAAATACAGCTTTATATAAATCAGGGATTTGTCTGGGGCAAATAACAACAATGTATTTGCACTATATAAGATCTTTATAAACGTGATCATGAGTACATTATATACCTGGTGATTAGTATGAGCATAATAATTATTAGGTATAATAGTCGTAATTCAGAACACACCAAGGGTAGGGTTTCGTAGATACGCCTATGGAGAAACTTCCAACATTATAAATTTGTAGGAAGTAAGTCGTGTTCGCGGTTTAATTTTCCCGGTCTCTATTAGGTTTATTAAAGTTGAACATAAGTATGAGATTCTTCGTAATCGTGACGTTTTTTATTTTGTAGGCACTATGTGTTATATGATATTCTAGATTTATTATATGTTGATCTAAAGGGTTTAAAAAAAATCTTAAGATATATTCAAAAACAAAAACTGGTGAAACTAATAAAGTACCTAATTATATTATTAGGTGAATTCTGACCCTCCAACTATATATGAAGCGGTGATAGCCCAGTGGGTAGGACTTCGGCTTCACTTTCGGAAAGCCGAGTTCGAATCCCAGCACCTTTAACTTTCTAAGATGTCACTTGCTTCAACGGTGAAGGAAAACATCTTTAGGAAACTTGCCATGTTCTCAAAGGTGTTTGGAGTCCACTAATCTGCACTGGGCCAGCGTGGTGGACTACGGCTCTACCCTTCTCATTCTGGGAGGTGGCCTGTAGTAGGTAATGGGTTGAAATGATGATGAATTATATGTACCTCTTACTACAAAACACGAAGTCAGATAATACCAATCTTCCAATAATACAATTTTCATTACTGTTTCATTTATCGGAAAGGGTTTAAAGGTACATACTGTCCAAAGGTCCTGAATTCCGACATTCCTTCTTAGTGTCCGTCCGTCTATCTGTCAGTGGGCTCCATCTTATGAATAGGTAATAGTTAGGGAGCCTTAAAACGTAGCCTACTTTACTCTCCGTTTTTTCAACTAATTCTAGTTAGAGCATGTAAGAATTACAAACAAACAAAAACACACTTTCGCATTCATAATATAAGTAGGGATTATAAGTTCTTAAATAATGTCGAGATACAACTAACCGAACGGTTAGAACTGTTATGAAAACCGTGGCCGTCACCACATAAACTGTCATCTTGACAGGTTCCATTGTTTGATAAAATGAACTGAAATGTCAGATCGATCCATGACACAACAAGTTTAAGCCCTACACTGCCGGTCAACTACAAAGTGTACCTATTTCAACAAGATACGAGAACTTATACAGCATAAATGACCCGAGTTAATTTTCTCACAGTAATTATACATTCCAGATCGTAATAGCATTATCAATGAGTCTGGCATGATTCATATCTAGCTACATGTATCGATGCCAAGATTTTTAATCGTGTACTTACTGAAAGTATTGTCATCAACATCCTTAATCTTCGAACGATAATCCACTAGGTATACAAGTCTAAACAAAATCTAGCAGACATATTTAATAATAATAAATTTATTTAATTCATAGTTGTGAAAACATTACAAATACCAATTTTACATAATTTATCTAAGGTACAGTTTGCCTTATTTCTATATGCCTTACTTATCTAAGTTCAGATAATATCGGACAGTCATAGCAAAACGAGGTCTGGTTGGACTTTTACTCTCATAAATTATTATTTACTTTATCTAAAGTGATGACTGATGTAACTAGATAATATTTTCCCGATTAAATCACAAGCTTAGCATCTCATTTTGGATGTCTTTTAATTAACTTCTTATCATACTCAAATTGTATAGTTCATGTCACCTCTCTTTTGATGATCGGACCAAAACCGACTCGCTCGATGGAACGGGCCGTATATACGGCGCGTATGATACCAGAGCGCAGTTAGGAAACGCGTATCGTAACTGCGTATCATCACCCGACCCCATACGCGATCATAATACGCGTCGGTAATAAGGATACGGTTATCGGATCGGGTAAATCTATATAAATAATAAAGCTGAAATATAATCTCTGGAACTAAAACTTGTAACTTCACTTAAATTATAATTATAATGCTGTGTTTTAGTAGTAGTAGTAGAGTAGAGTTATGTCCAAAAAGGCTCTACCATTTGTGACACAACTCTATCGGCGTATTACTACCGCAATCCTTATTTCTACAATGCTGTGTTCTGGCCTGAAGGGCGTGCATGCTGGAGTAATTTCAGGCACTTGAGACTTAACATCTACGCCTAGATAGATTAATAGATGGCATCACCTGCAAAGTAATGCTTTGTTTATAGGAAATGGTTATCCACTTTCCATTAGATGAGCTTAAAATAAAAGTATATATACTTATCTTTCTGAAAAGATTAAAATAAAAGTATATATATCTTTCTGAAAGAGACGGCTATATAACTGTTTAAAACCCAATCACCGCCAATGTCTTTTAAAAGGGGAGCTAAGCCGGGACAAATGATGCTGATGATACGAGTATAATGTAAAGCTACTTCAACTCAGATTGCATTATAGTACAAAATCAGTTCTTATGATCTATTGTTTCTCACTATACTTAGCTAATAATTAAAAACAATACATCATAACATAAGAAACATAATTTGAAAAATGTCACGCTATTATTTAACAGGTATAAATGTCAACTATTGTTGCATCTGATTTAATTAAAATGAATCATGCAGTCTGCATTCTTTGGATGCAAACCGTAGACTAAAATAGTTCAAGATAAATTATGACTATTATATAGCCACTATTTCAGCCGAAAGTGATAGTTCATAGATACACTATAATTATGCTTTGTTATTTATATTTAATGACTAGATATAGGATAACCATTCTATCTTTCAATTTTTTTCAATTTTTTTCTTTCAATAAAGATTTGCTGCTATGCGATTTAGCGTTCCGGTACGATTTCGCCTGGAAACCGATGAGGTTTAGCCCACCTTAAACTGCATTATTGAAGTCAAGGGGTAAAGTAGGGTTGGGCTAATATTATTATAGTCTAGATTAATAGTCAAACAACATACCTACCCAAATAATACAGAAAATTATCTTCAATCTTCATAATACGTTGAAATATCACCAAGATCTTGTGATGCGATGCAGCATCTTGCATCAAGAGGATTTGCTTAGTATTCCACTAATATTTATGCGAGACGCAAAATGATATTAAGAACTACAGGCATCTTTTAACGAATTCTTTAACATCTCTTAATACTTTTGTTATCAAAATAGATTGCATTAGTTTTGCACGCAGTTTCGCTTTCGTATACTAAGTATTTTAGTAACATTATGATAAACGATAAATATGACTTCCTGCAGCTCATTATTTATTGGAAAATAGCCAGCCAAACTCCACAAAGAAGGAAGGCTTGGCTGAAAAATTATACCCTGGTTCAAGAAAAAAAGTACGAGTTCGCGTTTGCGGAACCCTCTTTTAACATAAGTTGTCCTTGTAAAAATACTGTCCTATTTCGTAGTCTTTTATAAATGTGGCAATAAATAAATAAATAGAGTTAATACTAATATTTTTTCTAAATTACAAAATATTGAAAAGGTTTTATATCATATTCATTACCTTTTCAATATTTTTTGGCAACGTAATAAAATTTATTATTGAACTCTTAAGTTTAATTTGTATTTTTTATTTATTGATGATTATGAGATGATTATCTCATCAATAAATATAAAATAAATTGAAATATAAGAGAAATTTGGTCAACTTATTTGTATTATTAATAAATTTTATAACGATGCCAAATAATATTGAAATGGTAATGAATAGGATACAAAACCTTTTACATAATATTTGGTAAAGAAAAAAAAACTACATTCATACATCTATGTTTTCGGCAAAAAAAAATTCTGCTTATTTCTAGGTATCTACAAGTCGCAGACCAGCAGTACAAATATCTGTGAAACTAACGTGTTGATATTGTAGAAGGAAAAGTAAATAATATTCCTAAAGAATCACTCGCACTACATCGGAATAAGACATTAAGGCAATACAAAATGTGACCACCCAAACGCTCGGGACTCCTGCAAAATGGATGGTTAAAATTAAAAACGATAATTATATTAAATAAGTATTTATTATACTACTTGCACCTACAACATTGATGTTGCGCATTCGCAACGCATTGTCGATATTACAATACTAATTACTGTGGAAAAAAATGAGGCCACTTTTTTCGAAAGGGACAAAGCAAAAGTATACATAAGTAACGTAAAATATAAAGAAAAAAATGGGAAACATTAACAAAGTCTTTGGCTCTGGAAAGAAACAATAGAAAGATTAAGTAGCACCATTCGGAAAAATAGAATAGACTTTTTTTTATATAAAAGTTAAATATAAATTAGAATAAAAAATTAACAATACTAAAAATTAAATAAAAAAGGAAATTTAGGTAAAGTATAGAATTTGAAACTAGGTTTCTATTGGCCTTCCACGACAGGGCTAGCAGAGACGAAAGACAAGACAGCGTATAAAGTCAAACTAGTATATTTTCATTCCATATAAAAAACTACTAGTTTTAGTCTCGAAGCATATAAAGGAAACTAATAATATAAAATACTGAATAAAACCAATCAAAATAGTATAATTTGCCGTGTCTCATGTCTGCGCTCGCCTTGATATCTCTTTTTGTGTGACTTAAAATTTATTGAATTTTCTTCTACACTTATTTTTTTATGTATTTTGTAGTAGAAAATATATTTTTCTGTTACAGATTTCCTTAACTATAAATAATATAGCTTTATAATATAGCTTTATTATAACGGGACGGAGTATCAGTGTTAACATATATTATATCTATTTTAATATATAATTACATCTACAAACCAATGAAATAACTTAAGCATATTTGTTAATATATTATTGATGTCAGCGAATTCCGTTAATACGAGTACGTTAGCTAGTGACATATTTTACAAAAATATTGATTTATTTATTTTATCTTTTACAATATATACTTACTACGCCACGAAAGTTGTAGTAAAACATTAAGTAATAATATAACAAATATTATATTTTCCTACTACATATATATAAATACCTCTAAACAGTGTTATTGCCATTGGTATGTAAACGCCTATTACTTAGTCATCTTTTAATGCAGGATCTGTATGGTAACTATATGTTTCGAGACCCGTTTTTCTATGACTGCCAACTCTAATATACTAAATATGACGCTATCTATAATTATCATAGAAAAATAAAAACATATTTCACTAGAGTCAGCAATCTAGTTTTTTTTAAGGTATTATAAAAATAAACCATTTTAGCAGCCTTTAAACCCGTGCGCGTGCCATTCACAAATAAGTAGCAAAAAAAAACTTTTTTGTAACATAAATAAACTCCTTGTACTTCCCAACCGGCAGTGCCCATAAAGACTGTGTTTTTATAAACTTAGACCTACATTAACATCGAAAATTAAAGGTACTTTTTAGGAATAAACATTTTAGAAATCAACAAAAAAAAAATATTATTTCATAATATCCCATCTGATACTTTATCAGCTCAATTGTAAGCTTTACTTTTATGTACATTCATTTTTTTATAATATCTATAAAGTCACGTAATGTAACTTAATTAATTCAGAATTTTTTCATAAACATAAAAACGAAATAAAAGCCAATAGTTAATAGTACGAAATAATGCTGAAGTTAAAAAAAAATGTAACTGACTAACGTATGTTACACTTTTTTTTTTTATTACAATAAAATATATCACCCTTTTCATTGTTATTTCAGTCTAATAAGACTTCAGCAGAATAAAATTAAAACAGTAAATTTTGGAAAACATGTGAAGACAAAGTATTTTTTTTTCATACACACAATTCAATTTATTTATTATTAATTATATACAACCAATTTACAAATTAATTACATTAATAAACTAATTATTCTATATTTTACAATAAAAGACGCTTCTAGGTAAGTTGATAATGTAAAAGAACTTTGTTATGAAGGTAATAGTTTCAGTAGGTTTTTTCTGTAATTTTCATAATTTCTATATAAATTAAACACTTAGCCTTTGTTTTATAGAATTTGAGCGGATCTAGCGACACCTATTCATATACATAAATATTATTTAAATAGAAAAAATCATTATACTTCAACTGAGTTCATGATTGTAACGACAGATTAAAACTATTTAACTAAAAAAATTAAATATTTTCGAGACTTCTCATGGCAGTGCTGGTTTATCACTATGGCCTAGGTAGTATTTAATATTCAAAAATAATAACATTTGTTGAAAACAGTCATTAATTAACCAGAAAACAATTACTATGAAATCTAAATACGAAATTACGAACATTTCATTAATACCTTTCATATTAGCGTAATAAAAAAGAGTTTTTGTTTTTTGATCGGAACACCGGTCGCTGATTAATTAGACTTTTGTTTTCGTGGCTGTGTGTTATCTTATGATTGAACAGATTTTTGAAAAAAAGGCTACCGTATTTGAGATCACAACTTTGTAGACGATTTTCGTTTTATCTGCCAATACAAACTAAAGAATAAAAGGCTCCACTATCCATGTATATGTATATAAAAGTAAGTAAACTGTAAAAATCACAAAGTAATAATTTTGCTACCTAAGCTTAGTTTTGAAGAGGCGTCACTTATTTTAAGTCTTAATGCATGATATCACACGGAGTCCTTTTTATTAATAATTCAATTCTGCTCTGACCTGAAACAAAGAAAAAACTGGTTAAAATTTGGTACGTATAGACAAAATGATTAATTTAGAAGAAAAGGAATCTAAACTGTATCAGATTTAATAGCTTCGAAATGTGACGGAGCCGGTATTTTTTTATTAAAATACTAGCTGCTGCCCACGTTCTTCGTCCGCGTATATTCGGTTTTTACAAAACCATAGAAACCATTTGTTATCCTGCTATAAAAATAGCCTCCGTCTCTCGCCGACCGTTACTCTCCGTCCTTTCAACTAACTCTATGTCAAAAGTCAAGTTCATTGATTGCTCAGTTAAAGCATGAAGGAAGAACCAACAAACAAACAGCGAACACTTTCGCATTTATAATATTAGTAAGGATGTACGAAAAAAAACAGAAACTTTATATTTCAATTCAAATATTATGCGAAATAAACGTTTGCTATGTCATTGTAGTTTTTAAAGCATATTTATATTATTAGAAATGATTAGACATGTCACGATCGTAACATATCGAGAAAATTTAAAATAATATAATTTTTAAAAGGCAAATATATTTTTATTTAATAAAGTGCTTTAAAATATAAATATCACCCACAATAAACTATTTAAAACTTAATAAAATCTAAAACGTCCTCGAAACCACCGCATCGAGGCACAGTTCCTAAGATGCTGGCAACATTGCCCCTTTGGATGGCCAAACTAATTCGTTGGCCAAGGTTCGCTCTAGGATCACCGGTAGACTCGATAACCAAAAAAGGCAAATTACTACTTTATTAGTGTCGAAAATTCAAGTAATTGAATTTATTCTACCAAGTCCTAAAGTACCTACTCAAACAAATATAGTCAAAAAATAATAAAAGAAGGAAAAATATGCACTATCGAACCATTCTTGTATCCACAATCAAACTTCTTAGCAGTTGTTCATTTAAATGGCAGAGTTCTTCTCTGTATATTTCTCGTATGACCTGTATATATGTTAACCTGATGATAGTAAACATCCTTTGTTCATACCAATCAAGGAAGCAAAAATGCATTTTAGAGGAACTATCACATACTGTTTACAACTAGCAAGTTTATAATGAGCATTGCAGCAGTTTTCTGTACGTTTCACGGTTAACCTGTATTAATTGACCGTACGAATCTTTGCATTTAACCAAAATCTGTGTCAGCACACTTAAGACAAGTTATATAACCGCGGAAGCTCTACGACCGACTTTCACGGGTTACGTAAGGCCGAATCGACTTGCGTAACAGTCCCACAGACCTAATGTCCTACTGAGTTACATCATATTTATTATATTTTTTTTCGGTTTGAAGTTGAATGTTATTAGAAAGTGGGACGTGCGAAATGGCAGTTACCTACTGCGTTCTAGCTAGCTGTCGCAATGGCATATGGAGCAACGACAGAGCCGATTACGGCCAGACTTTTTGTGGTTTTTTCCTCAAACCAAGTTGTTGTGTTGAGTTATTTCGTTTCCAATACTGAGATTTAATAAAAATAAATAGGAATTAAACTGATCCATTAATTTAAAGTCACTCAACGAGCTATGGAAAGGACTATGTTGAGAGTTTCCTTGAAGGATAGAATTAGAAACGAGGATATCCGCAGGAGAACCACTGACATAGCAATGGGCAGGCCATGCTTGTCTAAAGTTGGGCCTACGAACAAGAATGTTCTAGAGTCGAGACCACGAAAAGCAATCGAAGTGTGGGACGCTCTCCAGCTACACGGATCGACAACATAAAGAGAGTGACGGGTTGATGAGGAAAGCCGGGTGTGGTGGTGCATTTTGGGAAAGATCTATCTTCAGCAGTGGGCATCCGCAGGCCGAAATGATGATGTTGATGAGGAATTTACAAGTAGGTCAACCATTTTAATTTTAAGTCTCCAATAAAATAAAATAAAACAAAAACTAAGTAATCTCTCAACTCTCTAAGGTCTTAATAGTTCTGTTTTTAAATGCTTTATCTATACTATTATTACAAAGTTGGCACAGTTTGTTTGAATAATATAAAGTTGAAGAGTACGTATGTATGTTTGAAACACGTTAGTAGACTTAAACCCATTCTATATGAAAGCATCATCTTTAGGTTATTATTGTCCTACTAATCGGCATAGGCCTCCTGTTTCATTGAAAATAATGGTCTGTAATGATGATTTCCACCACAACAATCTAAGAACAAAGAAATGTAGGCAAAGGCGAAGAAATATAAAACAGTATAATAAATATTTAGCATTGTTCACACTGCCCAGAAAAGCCAAACTAAAATTTAAACGACAGATCCTAAATACTCTACCGCATCGCGTCTATGCGTTGTCATAAAAAAATCACAGTTGAGGTCAACGAACCAATCCCGAAACACTGCAAGGGCAATGCACTCCATGCACTACAATCACCCGTGCTTTGATAACATTTTTATGGTAAAATAGTTTATATCAGTTATCGGTTTAGGCGGAAGCTGTAAAAATGGGAGAAGGTTAATTTGTTTAAGAAAATTCAGCCAGAATACACTATTTAGAAATAGTTTTGTTTTAGATCTAGACTGATAGTTTTCGTTAACTGTATTACTCCTAGAAAAGGTGATAATATTTATTAAAAAAAAAACTAAAATAATCTTTGTACCTATATAAAACTAAATTAAATCTAAAATGTCTTCGAAACCACCGCAACGTAGCATGTCTGAGACGCCAGCAGCATTATCCCTTTGAATGGCCTCATTCTTTGGCCAAGGTAATTGCCAGCTCTTGGATTTTCATCTCCTTTCATTGTATAAATATTTTTTAAATGAATATGCTACAAAATTAAAATAACCCACTGTTGCGATATATTTCGTTCTGATCAACAAAAAAACCTACATATTGTTATTATTAGTAGCAATGGTTTTTCTAATAAAAATAGGTAAGCAACGTGCTTGGCATATATTGCTTGTGACGTTATTATTGCAAACTAACAAAGAAGCATTTCAAAAATTAATGTTCAAATAAACATAGCATAAAATCATTGTCAAAACATGCTTTACCTGAATAGATATATTTGTGAATAAAAATATTGAGATTACAAGATTCTGAATAGTAAAAAAAGTAGAGAACTATAAGAATGTTAATCTTACTAAAAAAATACAATTAGAATTATTATAGTTAACACGGACGTCACAAATGAACAACACAATGACGGCCAAACCAACGTGTTACACATGTGACGTAACGAATCTTAAATGTGGGTTAAATTAATAAAAAACATGGCCACGCCCGCACACGCACACTAGCATGCAGTGAAAGTGCCTTCGACGATATTATTGTCATTCAGTGCTAGTACGCCGCAACGCGCGGACGTGTGAAACGTCACACTACATATGAGACACGGTTTAAAGATGACTGCGATTCTAGACAAGCTAATCTTCTTTTTGTTCTGACGAAATCTAGATTTATCACTTACCAGTAACATCATCAAGATAACTAAGTACCATACTTCTTAGCATAGCTCATCGATAGATCATGACTTAAAACATTTTGTGTTTGCTCCTCGAGTGACAAAATATCATCTTAACTCATACAAACGACCAATGATTTCACATTCAAACCCCGGTCATCCCGGGGTTAGAATGCCAATCTATTTGCTTACGGTAATTGCATGCAATACGCAAAGCGCTCCTAACGGTTACGCAGAGAAGTAGAATCGCTGCAAATTGCACCTACTCGTACATTTCGATAGGTATCAAAACCTGCGAAAACGTATTTACTAGCGGCTACGACGACGATCAAAATAACTCTACGTAGCGTGCTCGTAGTGTTTAGCAATTTACTTCAAAGCCTACAAGGGAGTATTTCTTTACTACATTCAGTACAGCAAAAAGTTGAAAATAGCCGAAAATTATTCTTTTAATGCATATATATATATGTTATCAATTCATAAAAAAGTGTATCCTCGGTTTTCCCACCACACAACAGTTTAGACATTGTTTTATCTTGATTGTGCTATCTCGAGGACTGGGAATAGTATATTTTTTACTCGTATTTTCATTAGTAAAGTTTAACAAAAAACTTGTGTACAGTAAAAACTATAAGCGTTATTGCGTATAACTGGATTACACAATAATTAGAAACGAATTAATATGTTTATCTGCCACTATCTACGACGAGACAGTACGCCTACGATCCTACGATGCGTAGTTTTCAATTATCTTAGCGTTATTAGGACACGTAGGGGTTTTTTGAATAAATACATAAATGATTAACTTTAAAGCTCTTTTTAGTCAAATGGTTAGTCAGTCTGTATTTAATATCTCGCCCATAAGTCTTAATGTGAAGGCAAACCATGGACTTAATCATAAAGCTAAGAGACATTTAGCAGGCCATGCTCAGCATCTTTAGCCAAATCAATGAATCCCATTAGCATATATCCGACTAGCATATGCCATATGTTCATTTCTTCTATATATTATACAACTAAGATCGTTAAAGCAGAATCGGTAGAAGTTGTCCGGCTATACTCTACATCTATGTTATCCAATTCTTGAATTTATTGCAAACCTAAAAGAATTATATTATGAATGAATTAATATTCGTTTATTGCACATCACAAAAAGTACATAAAAAAGAAAAATAAAATAAAACAGCATATACAAATTGGCGGCCTTATCGCTCCATATCGATTTCTTCCAGGCAACCAATGGCGAATAAAAATAAATACAAGAAATACGAGTACGTAGATGGTGAATATATACATATATCCGTAGAAAAATATTTCATTACTTAAAAAAATATATATATTATTAATACAATAATTATACTTGTAAATTGTAAATTGATGACATAGTTCAACGAATTATGAAACTGAATAGGAAACTAGCTTAGAGAAACAAATATTGGTGTCCCAAACGCTGACATATGGTCCCGCCTCAACTCACACCAGACAGCGCAATATCGAACACTTAATTTTCAATAATCTGATTAATTAGAACCTTCCTGCTATCAGATGCCCTATGAAATCCTATAGTAATGATTTTGAAAACAGTTGTAAGTCTTATAGAACAATACAAACTAGTGTGAGCAAGTACTACTAGGGAACAGTCTCGATGGGCTATCAATATATCAGGTATGTTTGTTTGTTTGTCAGATAACGCATATGTGTGTCACTGCTATCGGCATGCCCTAAATAGTGCCACTCGACATTGTAGTTTTTAACTATTTACTAGCTATAGTTAAAATACTACAGTTAATTTGTTATTTGCGCAATACTTTTGATGAATGACCAGATAATAATGTCTGGTTTATTTTTGTCAGAAATTTTAAAAATGAATGAATGAATGAATTGTTATATTTAGACAACTTAAATAACGTTAAATCATCATCATCGTCATCATAAGCCTATAAATATAGCAAATAATGCCAATATAGCCTCTAGTCTCATTGGTCTAGACCTTCATGTTGATTTAGCCCAGCTTCTACTTTTAAAACTATACCATGAACACAACTAGTGTCTATTCCTGGGCACAGGTCTTCTGTTTCTTAGGGTAGGGTGATATAGCATAAACCCTCACTGTTCCAATGTGGTTAGTAGGTACACAGTATAAAAAGTGGTTTTGTTAGTAATCAACATTGACAGCCGCGTTAAATTATCCGATCAACAGTGACTCTATGCAATACAAATATAACTAAAACATTAATTTCTGCAACTGACTGCAATTCTTTTAATTTAACCACCGTTGCATCGCGCCGCTGACACTCAGTATAGGATGATTCTCATGCACCAGTATTAATGTATGATGTATGTAAAATTGGCAGACCCAGGATACAATACTTTGGCGCAGGGAGCATATAACCTAAAGACGACTCGCCTTGTTCAGGTTCCACATTCATGAGGCTGTCTTTCTCCTACGTTATCACTTTTAAGCCACATAAAAAGTTATTTGAAATTATGATCCTCAAACAACATGATGTCGTAGTTTTTTAGAAAAATAGCTGCAAACATACTCATAAACACAAAGAAATCCACACCTCTCCCGCGTAATGCATGTAAAACCATCAAGGCTAAGACGAAAAAAATTCAAGTTCAAATATTAAAGTTCCCATTCATTCATTTTCATTCCCATAAAACACCAATAACGTAAAAACGTGACTCGAAATTTTACAGTAAAAAGAAACTTTTGCGAAACACCCTCGAAGGAAACTCGAGAAATGTAGAGTTAATTAAAACGCATTTCGTAATAAAATTGGTCATATTTTTATGTAATTAAAAAGGCCCGTCTATACTAGCCGCTCCCCGCGACTTCACCTGCGGCCGGAACTATTTATTTTACCGCGATAAAACGTATCTTTTGGCCGACTCCAGGATGCTAACTACATCTTTGCAAATTAACACCAAGATTGTTAACCTTCAAGCCATGCGTTAGTAACAAATGCTATTTTCTGAGCCTCGCAGATAAACTTTACTACCAGCTTTTCAATGATATGCCAAATGCATTAAATAAATACAAGATCAGGACAACGGCTAAGCCGAATATATGTGGCAAACAAACAACCTAATAATATACCGTCATATTAGTAGAATTTTACTGAACACTTGAACCTGTTTAGGGTAAACTAATTTCTTTAAAACATGAATCACGGGTTCTTCCACGTGGCACATCTTAACGCAATCAACGTGTGAATTCAAAGAAGTGGTAAAGTAAAAGTTTTGTTGTTTCAAAGTTTTAAATGTTTTCGTTCCCAACTTTGCAACAACGTGCAAGTGACTAAAATTGGTAAAGAGTTCTTTTACTAAACAATATTATGAAATAATCGGGTAGAAATTGAGTTACAACACTGCGTTATACATATATTTATCTACCTCATAGGACTAACATGGCGTGATAAGCCCGCCAACCGGCATAAGTGCAGCGAGGTGGGTCCATGGTTGTCTTTCGTATTTACATTTACAGAGGGGGTAGGCTGAGGGTTATGATGCTAAGTCAAATGTTGGTAAATGAACTGTTCTCAATTCAAAAATGTCGTATGTGACATTATGGCCAATCTAATAGGTTAAGTTAAAGACTTCGTCGACACTGATATAAAATGAAAGACAGTAAATGTTATATATGCGAAAGGGTGTGTTTGTTTGTATGTTCCGCTAAACCACTGCAACAATATTGAAGATTTTGCACTTAATTGGTTTGCTTCGATAGATGGAAAAAATCTCATGTAATAAACCGTGGGGATCGTTTCCGCAAGATTTTATAAATCATCTTGGTACCATCTTTGTAGGGCTTAATAGTAAAACCTAAACTGAGAAAATTTTGGATAGACTGTTGGAGACAGTCTTACAATACAGAGACATAGAATATCGAATACGTTTCATTCCGGTAAAATAAACGGTTTCGATGTGATGGAAAAAAATTAAAACTAACGCTGACGATTCCGCGGGCAAAACCTAGTAATTTATTTATGAAAAAGAGTATATACTTATTAGAATCCTTACTCAGCCATTATTGCATGCAGTGCATTGTGACCAAAAACAGAGAACACGTCTAACATCAACCGGGGGAATGTTGCTAGCTCAAAAACTTTTCCCATTCTCATCATTTCATGGTTTAGAACATTAGAGGTAAAATATTTACTGTCAAATCCTAAATGAATGAAGTGACTAACCGCCTTTTCGAGAAACACTAATAAAATGGAGTGGTTTTTGATGCTTCAATATTAGTCGTGTTCACGGATTCTGTATGTTCTTAATTCTGTACTTAGAAGGGTGTATATTAACGCTTAGTCGGATTTAGTTTCAATTTAGTGGAAAGTGTATGGTGGTGGTATTAAGTGGTACAGTGATGCATAGTTGACGGCCGAGTGGCGCAGTGGGCAGCGACCCTGCTTTCTGAGTCCAAGGTCGTGGGTTCGATTCCCACAACTGGAAAATGTTTGTGTGATGAACATGAATGTTTTTCAGTGTCTGGGTGTTTATCTGTATATTATAAGTATTTATGTGTATTATATTCATAAAAAAATATTCATCAGCTATCTCAGTACCCATAACACAAGCTACGCTTACTTTGGGGCTAGATGGCGATGTGTGTATTGTCGTAGTATATTTATTTATTTATTTTTATAGCGAAACGTTTTTAATCTTCTAGGAAACGAGGACTTAGTTTGACTAGATATGGACAAAATGTGCCTTAAGATTATTAACTTAGACCTAAGACTCTAAATCTAAATCTATGGGATCTGTAATGAGATTAGTGTTCCTCCAATTATTCTAGTTTTATATTCGAGATCAATCAAGTATCAGTCGTTAGCGAAACGCATTTTTTCTCGCATCGTACGTTCTATGGGAATATTGAGAATGGAGGCTCACATGACATTTTTTGTAGGTGCCTACACCGTGCAACCGTGATTTAATACGATTTTCTATTAGCATTAAAAAGATTTTTGGAACGAAGTTTTTGACTATTAATTATTGTTACACAACAATAAGCTTGGATATTACGTAGTTTGCGTATAATCTATGATTTTGATATCACATCTATTATTTAGATGGCCGACTGGCGCAGTGGGCAGTGACCCTGCTTTCTGAGCCCAAGGCCGTGGGTTCGATTCCCACAACTGGAAAATGTTTGTGTGATGAAAATGATTGTTTTTCAGTGTCTGGGTGTTTATCTGTATATTTTAATATTTATATGTATTATATTCATAAAAAGATTCAACAACTATCTTAGTGAGTGATGGCGATGTGTGTATTGTTGTAGTATATTTATTTATTTATTTATTTATCTATCAATTTGAATGTAGGTAGTTGTTGAGAATTTTAGTACCAAGTATATTGTTATTTTAATGGAACCGACTTGGAAGTACCAATGATGTCTCTACAGCATCGTAGGTTTACTAGCTATCTTACAGCTGTTTGAAATAAAAATTAAATAAATTTTAAGTGTGAATAATGTGTTTGCCTTCGGAAGCAGCGTTTATATAGGGTAAAAAAGTTTTACGTTTATTTTTGCGTAGGTGATAGGTTATGTTTTAGTTATTGTATTTTTTTTATTTACTCATTGCATATGTTTACAAAGTTGTGTTAGCCAGAACAACAAAAAAATAGTACCTTACGTTAGCAATAAGAACTTATTATATATAAGTATTGTTTAAAATTTGTTACATTTTATTGACAAAATAAAGAAATGTATAAATAGATATAGGTACACCTGATATTCTTATTGTAAAAATCTAAACTCAACTAACCTGAATTTTGAGGATAAATTTTACAGTTCTTGTATGAAGAGGTGTTGTATTTTAAGTCATAAAATTATTTTCGTAGTCAGTTATGATTTGACCATGTGGAACTTATAAGCAAAAGTTTAAATTGAAGCCAATTTAATTGGAAATTATAGGTTTTCGTTTCATAAAGCTATATCATTATTCACCGCAGTACATTTTGCTGCAGGCATTTGTTTGTACTAATTCTAAATAATTGGCTATAATAGATCTCACGAAGTTTTAAGATCCGTTAGTGTTAATAGGATGACTTTGACTAGCTAAATCTATACAAGTTGAATGTAATGTACAAGCCGTTTATGGGTCAAAACACCTTAGTGTGCCAAATAAACTGAAGTAAAAAAATGCGACTTATGAAGGGCAGAGATTACTTCCATCGCATCGCTTAAAACAGTTTTAAATTATTCGTTTTTGGAATTGTTGAAGCTTGGTTTCAGAATTATAATCCATATTTTCAGGACACCGAGGTATGCCATATAGACTTTTTAAGGGTTTCGCACTCAAAGGGTAAAACGGGATCCCATTAAGACTTTGCTGCTTGTCCGTCTGCATGTCTGTCTGTCCGTCTGTCACCGGGCTGTATCTCATGAACCGTGATAGTAAGACAGTTGAAATTTTCACATATGTTGTATTTCTGTTGCTATAAGAACACCTACTAAAACAGAATAAAATAAATATTTAAGGGAGCTCCCATACAGGCGTTAATAGATAATAAATAAATAAATATACTACGACAATGCACACATCGCCGTCTAGCCCCAAAGTAAGCGTACCTTGTGATATGGGATAGCTGATGAACATTTTTATTAAGATAATACACATAAATACTTATAATATTCTGTATATTAGGAACATCCAAATACTGAAAACATTCATGTTCATCACACATACATTTTTCAGTTGTGGGAATGGAACCCACGGCCGTGGACTCAGAAAGTAAGGTCGCTGCCCTTTGCGCCAGTCGGCCATTAAATACGGAACGGATATACATAATGGTACGGAACCCTTCGTGCGCGATTCCGACTCGCACTTGGGCGGTTTTTTAAAAATTACCTACTGTTAAATGTTATGTTATCAAATCACCAACAAGTGGTATATAGACCTACAAGTGGCGGTATATAGACCTACAAGTGGCGGTATAACCACTTCGAATTGGCTAGACTGAATAAATGGCACAGACCGGTGTAGGGCAGCAGCGACGCCGGTGCGATCAGTCTAGCCCTGCGATGATCAGTCTAGACTCCCTACAAAAGACCTATGTCCAGCAGGACGTCTATCGGTATGATATGATGATGATGATGATGAAATTGAAGATATGGAAAATATATTTATTGATTGGCTATGTATTTATTCATTTAGCCGTATTGCATTTTCTACGAATAAGCGGTTTAAATTATTGATATTATCTAAAAATTAATAAGTTACAAGTCATTGTCCTGATTCTCCAACCATGTTACGGTCCGAGCAGGGAGATCAAAAAGGTCGTTGGGCAATCCCTGGTATGAAAAGATGGGGACGCATTGGCTATGTATGCGTGTAACGGGAATGAATGTGATGTCATTACGATTGCTTCCTGACCAACCCGCCTGCCCAGCCCAGCGTGGGAAGGAAAAGACTCCCTACAAAAGACCTATGTCCAACAGTGGACTATCGGTTGATATGATGACGATGATGAAATTGATGATATGGAAAATATATTTATTGAATCGCTATATATATATACGGTTATATTTATGCGTGCAACGGGAATGCTCGTGATGTCATTTCGATTGCTTCCTGATACAACATATTATGTAAAAAGCGCTCATTCACGACAATTATTTAATGCCGTTTGAATCACAACTGATAAGGGCAGGAAGGGCTGATATTAATGCCAATGATGAGAACTTTATGAATTTTTCAAATTAAAATTGTACATTGTGTAATCTTATCGAGATTTTATTATCCGTTAGCTAAAAGTAGCCTTAAAAATTAAATTATTTGTAAGTTTGTAATGTAGAACGTTATACAGACGCATCCTCAGATATATGACATATATTCATGAATACCTATTACCGAATGCAGGTTATTGGTATTTTCATTTAGTTAATACGTCAACCGTACCTAGTGCTGGATTTAGGGCGAATTTGATGAGAAAAAATTAAAACTGTGCATTATCACAGAGGATAAATTGCTGTATGCTGTATACCTGGTAAAAACAGTTATTTAAAAAAATGGAGTCTCTAAAATAGCAACATCTCACTGACCATGATTATTACCTTAATAACGAAACAATGATTTGGTTCGTTCAAAACAACTCTAGGAGTGGTTAAACTTAAAGGATTTTAACTTTGGCACCTTAAACATCCCTTTTCAATTTGCCTAAAATTAAAAAAATAACTAAGTAACAAAAAGAACAGGTCGCAACTACAAAGGGCACCTGGAATTACATAACGCGTTTCTCCGATTTCCCTCCCAAACTTTCCAACTCCTGCGCGTATTATGCAATAGTGAACCAAATATAATTAAGGCTGCTTTTCCAGAAGTGCGAAGCTATGTAGCTTAGGTGTACGATATCCACCAATAAGGATTTATTGATTTTATAGCTTAGCTTAACTTAGAAGCTTCACTAGTAGAGCTGCGTAAATAAGATGGGAGCAAGCAGTGGCGTGCATAGAGTATGACATGGTATGCAAATAATATAAAATGAAGAAAATCTCCAGTACGACTTATAAAAAACTTAAGGAAATGCATTGTAACAGTTATAAAAAGCCTACCGTTAAGTATTTATGGAGATTTTGCTTCATTTTTTATCATCTGCATACCCTATACACACCCTCTATGCACGTCACTGGGAGCAAGTATGTGAGCAATGGAAGCGCTTAACTACTAAGCTCCAACTAGGAAAAAAAGCTCTCTTAGTTTCGTAGCCAACCTTTGACTTCAATCTCTGTTTAACAACATTGCACAACTCTTGGTACCCTTGCCTTAACTGCGTGTCAACCCAGTATTTCTCCCAACACGTGGAAATTATTATACTGCAGAAGTAAAATAATAAAATAAACTACATCAAACCACGTTTGGTATAACGATTCAGGCTTCGTGATTTCCATGACACGGAAATGTACTGGTTGTTACTGAGAATTTCTCGACAGAAAACCAAATATTTTGCTTTCCCAACCTAGTATCAAGTTTTGGTTCTCGAATATTCCTAGTCAAACAATTACTGGACCAACGAAGCTTGAAAATGAATGAAGCTATTTTTATCTATGTTGCATTAAAGGTAAAATATTTATAAAACAATAACAAGACTACTTCGCTCAGACGTCTGACACAGATATATATATTGCGACACTAAGCGTCTGGCACTTCGCACGCTATGCGTTACAAATGTTTCCTCTCTTGCTAATAACTTAAGATAGATGCCCCAAAGTTTATAGAAAAAATAAATAAAAAAAGGACGGCCAATAGAAGTGAAAACTAAACGTATGAACACAGTATGCATATATGTTCATACGTACGCTAATGGAGCGTTCTGTGTTGATGAAGCGAGTTCTATGTTTTTTTTTAAACCAATAAGTACTAACCACTAGACCAACGAGGCAGTTATCATGCCCATTTGTAATTCGAACAACGTTTAGTGACTTAACTATATCTCTCCCGCATAATGCTGTCCAAAACACAAAAGGCATATTTAAACGAAAAAAAGTGAAAGCCGGGCACACACCCACCCGCACGCACACACTAACACGTGAATCACCGCTTCATGTACACATCCTCGTGAGAACACTAAAAATTACGGTTTGAGTCTTTGAAGGAAAATTCGATGTGCCCGAAATCCTTTAAAACCTAGTGTTTTAAAGGATTTCGGGCACATCCAATATTCCATAATATTGTCTGTCTATAAAGTTAACTGATTACTACTGTCATTTATATTACTTTTACGTGTTTATTTTAAAGTTGTCACAATAAGCAACTTCAAGAAAAGCCTTTACGCATAAATTACCAGTTAATATGAATTATACTCTGTTCTACAAATTTAGAAATGAAGTGTGTGCACTTCATACACGCACCAAAGCACTGCCTAACCTTAATGTTTTTGTAACTCGTTGCAGGGTTGAACAAAGATTTTCCGTTTTATTTTCATGCTACCCTACTTAATTTATTAACAATTCTTCCTGGGCTGCGTGATTTTTTCGTTTTATTTAAAAAAAAAAAAAATCTTTTTTAGATAGTTGGCTATCTAGGGCTTTTTGAATCATTATCATCATCATTCACGGAATATTAATGTCCAATTGCTGGTCAAAGGCCTAGGAGAGGCGGAATTAAAGTATTAGCCCACCACGCTGCTCCAATATGGGTAGGCGGGCTATAACGATTGTTATTACGTGTTAGTGAAAATTATGAATATTTGTATCTAAGCTACGGTACGATTTTGTAATAATTTACCTCCCGCTTATTTGTTTACAAAATCACTTATATCACTTAAATTTTTTAAATTTAATTTATTTCTTAAAAACTTTTAAAAATTTTATCAGTAAATGAGACGACAATTATCCATTATGCCTGTTTTATATAATGACAAAAGATAATAGTCAACATTTTAGTCCTTTCAAACACTTTAGCCCTACAACCTCTTAATGAGCAAGGTTTTTATCATTTTAATTCATTTTTAATTCAATCGAACTAATGTTAATGAATATGGTTTGTCCGAATATGGACCGAATTAGAATTTTTATTACACCTGACTTTCTGGTTTTGTTTATCGTTAAAATGTCCATCGTTGAGTAGGAACTTTCTCCTATAGGCTTATAAGTATATCGGATTAGTTCATACTTAATAGGATAGTATATAATAGAATAAGAATTATAAAAAAACTAAACGAGCTTCCATATGCTATGTAGGTATGTAATACTATAGTAGTTGAAAAAATATACTGTTTTCTATTGAAACTGTTGCAGAAATATATCTGAATTATCATCTGTTTCGTCTGGTTCTAACTATTGACTACAGGCGATTGCAGGCGCGACGACTGAAATAATAACAGTTAGACGTTTCAAATAAGACCAAATAACCAAGGAGTTTTCACTCCATATTTCCTTCAAATAATATTCACGATACAACTTTTTGAATCCGTTTGAAAATAAACTTAACTACTAATATTTTTCGGGCTCTGCTAACTGATGGTATTTATAATATATTTATAGTTTTAAGAGGACAAAAGAAAGAGCCAATCATAAAACCTTGTATTATTGTTCCTTAAGCAAACGTGAAATAGTTAAAATCAACAATTCAATCGAAAGATTGTAAGTAGGACATGCGGCGAAATTTCGAATGTTTGGAAGTGAAATAAAGCCTTAACGTCAGGCCGTTAAAGTTCATATTTATACGTTCCATTCGCAGCGAAAATGAAAGTTATGAACCACGTTTTGCACAAACGATTTGAATACGAGTTCTCGATTCTGTTCGCGTTCTTTTTTCAAATATTGGTGTAGGTCCGTTTTCGTGCAGTGTTTATTTGCAAGATTTTTATTATGACCACAGATTATCGCAATCCTTGTTGTAATTTAAAAAGGTTTATTTCCTTTTGGCTCGTACGCGTGTATACGCTGACCTCTTATAATAACACATACCACAGATGGCAGTTATAATTTTGTCCCCATTTGAAACGCCTAATGTGACCTACGACTGTCTTTGGATCTGATATAATAGTGTTTTCTGTAATTCAAATTATAGTTCCTTTGAAAAAGTATTCACATTTTCAAAACTTACAGCCAATATTATGTCAATCAACTGGAGCCAAATAAATAGTGCGAACAAAAAATATGAAAAAACATTCATCAAGAGGCTGCAACTTGAATAAGGCCCCTCTTTAAGTTATTTTAAAATATGCGCAACTTTGAGTACTTTACACTAAATCAACTTTATAAAGAAATAATTTTCAATGAATGCTAAGATTTCACAAAAATATAAGCAAAAGGTTAGCATTCGCATTGAAACAGCGTGGTGGGTTTTAGCTCTAAGTCCCATAGATCTTCTCTATGGAACCTATGCCCAGCAGTGCGACAGCAAAAGTAAAAATACGACAAGGGCCTTCCCAACGATGCTAAAATAATTTATAATCGTTCTCAGAATTGTGAATAAGTATTTGAAATAATTTTACTTAATAATTAATAATATGAAGTCAAAATAGTAAAATAGGGACATATTATCAGTAGTTGAGAGATAATGCATACCTACGCGTAGCATAACTAAACATACGCAGCACTGAAAAAAAATAATAGATAAACTATTCGTATTTAGAATAAAGCTTGATTGCATATTCACATCCAAGTTCATCGCAGTGATCAGGCAATCAGATCTATGTAGAGATTATCCTATCACCGTTCAATGCTGGACTTATGCCCGTTTTAACGACGAGCAAGGCAAGCGTGTAAGTGTGTAATGTCTAATCAAAGGAGATTCTTAGACATACATTTACGTTACACCAATCGATTTTTACCAGGCAACTCATATAACGTAACTGGTATTTTACATCTGTATTATCATACTTTTCATTTTTCTTACGTATTCAAGATTATTAAAATCAAAACTGCTATATATATTTATCTATCTGTCAAGTGTCAGTTTACAAGTTCCCTAAACATTGAGCACCGCCGAATCGGAGGCGTAACTTAAGTTGGCGCCTAACGTCGTCGCCAACTTCTAGGAGTCGGTAAAAATATTTTTTTTTGGCATCAACCAAACTATTGGAAATCTGATTTTAGCGTTTCCTAGGTTTAAATGTCCGTTTTAATGAAACTTAATCACCACGTTGGTGATCAAAGTAGATGGTAGTAGAAGAACTTAGGAGTATGTAGAGGTAAAATAAATTAAGAGCTTCATTACATTGTAACTGTACTGTGCGATTTATTACGGAAAAAATACATACGCCTTATTAAATTTCAAAAAATCTATAGATAGCCAGTGCCATTCGGAATGATTTAAGAATCACAACGATACCACAAACATCATACAAATTATCTGTTCAGCCATTTTGAAGGTATAGTAGTACAAAGAAACACACATAAATTCATCCATGAACCCTGAAATATCACACTTCTTTAATGGGCACCAGCAGCGTGCATTTCAAAGCACTGCCTATCCCGAAACTTTTATATCTCGTTAAGGTGGAGGATAATTTACATTTTATGCAATCTCCATACACCATGCCTGTCTTGGTCAAAAACCCACGCCACTTATGACCAGTCCTATGATAAAATAGACTGTTCGATTTCTAAAAACGCGTTACGCTAAATTTGATAAAAGTAAATGCATCAGAATTCATAGATTACGCATAGGCATAACAACATTCTAAAGACCTACCTAAATGTACGTGGAACTCAAAATATTAATATAACGGGCATGCGGTAAATTAAGAGTTATTCTGTCCAATCCCTTTTTTGTGGTGGCGAAATCGAGCATAAAGAGCAAAGTACTGGCTAAAGAAGTTTTATAAATACAGCAAAAATAAGAAATCGCTAGCTAAGAAAAGAAATTTCATCCATTGGCCAATTGTGTAAGCGGTAGAAAGGGTTAAGGCCAAAATTTACACAATTAAAAATGTATTCTAAAGCTGCACGTGTTTAAAAACTGGTTTTAAGTACTTTATACACTTCTATTGATTTACCTTGAAGCGCAATCAATCTAAAGACTTCGTTTTGAAAAATATTATTTACGAATAATATTTTAGTATAACTGAAGGACATAATATTTTGTTGAATTTACTAAGCGATACCAATACGATACCCACTCCTGGATCCTTCCTATAATTACATTTTATTATTGCCATAGAGCTGTAGAAGCGACTCCATATCGGGAATTGTAACGTTTGTAGATGGGGTGTCACGTTGCACAGATTACAGCACAAGCAAGATATAGGGGGCACAAGACCATTTCTATACTTTAACCAAATTCGAAAAAGAATAAATGTAAAATAAACCAAATTCGGGTAATCGAAACTATCATGTAAAACTTCTTACAAAAAACTTAACTTCTTTCACCAGAATCCTTCCCAAAAATTAGATTTTATGGTATCAAAAAAAACAAAATTAGAAGAATGTCCAGGTAAACGTCATAATTTAGCTAAACTAGACTATCTATCCATCTTAATAAGGTATTATCAAATGAGCAGATCATTACTGATGGCACTGATGGCACTGATGGCACGATTATATACATTTACATATATGCTGTACATTTTTTATATAAAATTTAACTATTAACTTTTTTATTGCAGTGTTACTTTGTGTGGTACTTTTCCCACTGTTTTATGAATTTTGATTTTATTATTAGCACAAATTTAACTAAAATTACCTCTTTTTGCGCCTATTGAAGTAGACTACTGAATAAGTTCAAAACGATAAATTACATAAATTCATGTAAATAAGGATTTTAATTGTATTTAATTTTTGATGAGTTTTATACTCAACTTTAAAACAAACTTGTAATCTTGTCTGACAATAAAATATTACAGATATCCGCCTGCCGTCAATCGGCAGGAAACACATTCTTTTCCCAATTTGACTCAAAATTTTGATGAACGAAAATTGATTTCTCGCATCTATTACTTCAATATCCTCATAACTGTTAGGAATCATCAATTACATGAATATGCCAGAAATATTCTGTAAAATTAACAAAGGCCCAACGTTCACTTTCTTTAGGTTCGCTATCTTAATTTTCATCACTTTCAAAGTATTTTTACGTTCCCTTCTTATATCATCAAACATGTGCATGGAAAATTCGAATGCAGCTGGATTCTTATAACCCTCGTTGAGGCCTCCGGATGACCCTTTAAAGAATTCGAGGCAGTAATATTACCATTACAAAACTATATTATATTAAGTTGCTACATATTACGTTTATCTTAATAAGGGTGAAGGTCGCGCCATGACCTTGCTAAAATAGTATATCATCTTTTAAGAAAAACTATGTGCCAATGACCTAATTAATGAGTGAAAATGAAATTATATAACTGAAATGACCATGCGATCTGATTGAATTTAAAATCAGAGTTCAGTTAGATTCTGACCTTCCTTATTGCACTTTCAGGTCAAGGTCATGGCATTAAGGTATTCTTGTTGGAATAAATAACCAAAAAAAGCTCGAACTCGTACAATATTCATCTATTCTCTTTTGCTAATGTGTATAACATGTATAACAGAACCAGGAATACAAGAATACCAAAATTATGTTCCTGGTTTCTTCCCCTTCAGGTCAAGGTCATTACACTAAGATGTTGTCTAATTAATATTTGGTAAAAAGATCAAATGTCTACAGTTCGTCATATAAGTGAACGTCAATAAATAAATTAACCCGCACGAGAAGATTTTGCAGACGAAAATGTTGTACTGAAAGTAGAAAAAAAGCGTACAAGGTGGATAGATGCCATCAGAGGAGTCGTTGGGAGCAGCTCGACAAACGTTGCAATATAAAAATTCTTACAATATGCCTATATCCAGCAGTGGGAATCCGTCGGTTGATATGATGATGGTGATAACTTGTACCTACCTAGGTCCACAAGTTCAGTAAACTTTCTGGAAAGCAAGAAGGCAATGCTTTAAATCAATATATGCTACAAATCTAAACTACAATTTATAAATTATAATAAGGTGAGTAACACTGCAAATTGTTTATATTATTAACACGTGATTCTGAAACACGTGATTAGAAGAAATATAACAAACGAGATGAAAATATAAGCCATACGCATCATAAAACCGATGCATAGTAACGATGGATTAAACTTATTTGTTCATGGATCAAGTTTACACCTTTTCTCTGATATAGTATGGGTTTAGAAGCCCCAGACAATTATTCCCTGTCTTAGCTTTTCAAATTCTCTTTCCAAATGTGGCCGGCTCAGAAAGATATTAGAAGATATTATATATGCAGATTTAAGGTATAACCTAATACCGTAATAAAGTATGCAGAATTAGATATAGAGCTAAGTCTGTAGGGTGTTCTTCGGGGCTTGACAATGAGACAGGTAGTTGATAAAAGAAGTCAATCACAATCAGATGCTGTACTTAAAGCTTTGGTTGTCATAGTCATTATCACTCTTCGTAAGAAGAAGGAGATACGTCTTTATGACGTAATAGCAATCTAGCTTCCGTTAATGATGATCCAGTTATAATAAATAGCTAAAGGTTCTTTACAAGTTACAGATTTAATTCACGGACAAATATAATAATATCAGAGTTTAGTCACCTGTGCAATGAATAACTGACGAAAAAAGAACGACGAATTTAGATCTTAGATATGGACATAAAGTCAAATTGAATTACTGCCAAGCAGCCCTGCATCTGACCTAGGTTGGACGATGAAAGAAGTGAGAAATATTAAATATTTTGTAAAGAGGTCTATTAGTACAAGTAATAGTATCTTTTTCTTCTTAACGAGAGACCATTATGGTCTGTCTTTTCTAAGGTAACAACAAAGCACTGATTCAAATAAAGAAAATCAAAAATATTAAGAAACATTAGTTTTATTAACGGCGTGGTCTCTACGTCAGAGATAACGTAAAACAATACTACTTTTTACGCTTCGTAATCGGTCAGTGATATCATTAGTCACCAAAGAGTAATTACGCAAACTAGCCTTTTTACGAGAACTGCTTAGAAATAATTAAATATGCTGTCATTTGTAATTATTTGCAATTAATTAATACAATAATTAGGTTGTAATATATACTTCGAAATGTTTTAAACTTTGCTTCTCATTATGTATAGCTAACTATTTTCGAGATAATCCAATTATATATACATTTGTAACAGAAGAGGGGATACCTACTAACAACAATGCATTCATAGTCCTACGACTGAGAATGTATGGCAAATCGAAAAATATCAATCAAAGATTCAAAAAAAATATTATTTTGAATATGATGTTTATAATTATTTCAGTTATTAATTAAATTTTAAACAATTTTGTATAAGTTAACGTTCTAACCACTTTTTGAACCGAAACTTGAATTTGATAACGCGGTAACTTCAATAAGTAATGTTGATCAATTTGATCTAATAAAACATCTACCTGTTAAAGAAAATACGCAACAAAAGTGGTGACTTGCATTTCAATGAAATAAACCTACAAGTGCAACACAACAATTTCAAACGTCACATTCAATAAACACATTGCATAACGAACCATAAAAATAAAACCCTTTTCCATGCTTTACGGCTTTCACACACATGCGTCCCACAAACACACCCGCATGTCACACACCCAAACGCATCAGTAGCACACACTCACCTACGGTCAGAGCGAATGATCCGGCCCATGAGGAGCTCCCAGTTGCAACATTGACCGGCACAACTCCGTAATCTCCGGATGATTCAAATTAATAAGATGCACATACATCTGTTTGTGTAAACTCAACTCCCCAGTTACAGCTTCGAGCCTCTTCAACAAAGCCTCTTTCTCCCTTATCAAAGTTTTCACTTTTTCCTCAACTTCCCTCGAGCGTACTTTAGCCTTTTCGCGCGATTTTCGAACGGCTATGTTATTGCGTTCCCGCCTCCTTCTGTATTCATCTGTTCCTTTGTCTATTGCCTTTCCAGAAGATCGCCTTGATGGCGGCTGTTTGTGTTTTAAGAGTGGAGGTAATAGAGGAGCACCTAGTGGAGGCAAGGGAGTAAATCCACCCCCGTAGGGACCACTTACACCCACTGGTGGATGCGCATTATATTGACCTGTATATTGCGCACATGTCACTGCTCGTCGAAAATCGTGTGGTTCAGGAGGCTCTTCCTTAATAGGAGGAGCTTGCTCATGAGAATTTGCTTGAACGGGTGCTACGTACGATGCTCCTGAATGAACTGGCTGAGGCATATACGCGAGGGTAGTTCTTGCAAACGGTCTCTGTTGTGGGGAGCGTCCACCAGGCAATATTTCCTGAAATAATGCCATCGTCTCCTCCCCTCGAAACTGGTCCTCGATGAGGTGTTGTAAATCCAAGCTGATTTCCTGGCCATTGAGCTCGTCTAAGTCCGGGGGCGGGAAAGGGGTTCGCTTGTCTTCTCCTGTTTTCTTCAGGTCGGGCTGCGGCGGCGGTTGAGGAGCCGCGGTTGCGTCGTACATTTGAGGGGATTCCATACCGCCAGGGCCGATCGGCCCAGCGGTTGCACTGCGAGTCTCCACTTCAGGGCACTAAGGGTCACTAGAGCACATGCACGGCGCGTGGCGTCACTCGCGAGGAACGAACACGTATAGTCGCTCCGACGAACGGGCGCGGACTGGCGGAGCGCGCGCGCAAGGCTGTCCGGAAGGAAGCTGCACTGAAAGTTCGCGAGTAAAAGTTTAAAGGTGCGCGCACAATGATTAGCTCGCTTGTTAGGTTAAGCGTGTTCTATATTCAATTTAAATCGATTATGTAAATGACATATAATATTTTTGTTTTGTACCGTTAATGGTGTTGCGTGTACGCTTTTTGATTTTGTTCTTAATAATTATCTACTTTTCAAATGTAAATGCAACTTTAATTGATTTACCTTGGCGTTTATTTAAATTTTTATTATTATTGTTTATATTTACATATTTAAAACTGAACGTATCTGTATCTTTAAAATATTTTTTTCTCAAAGTTCATCGTTTAATTTCTACCATAATAATTAGTAAAAATATACTTATTTAATAAATATAATTTAAATTTAATAAATTTAAGAATAATAAAAAATACCGTTATCAGGCATTTAAACAAGACTTAATATAAACAGAAATTCGATAACTTATCTGAAGATATCTCGATTGCTATCGTCACGCAGGATCTATCGCAATCGATATCGATTATAAATATCAAGATGGGGCACGACCCTACGTGGCTATCGAGGGTTAAGAAAGGGTAATACGTTTTAGTAAAAAAAAGAAAGTTTTTTATATGTTATGCGTTATCACTTAGGTATAATTGGTATGAAATGATTTTATAATTATTTTTTCGTCGTGCTAATTCTATAGTACAAAATATTCATCTTTATGCCTTATGACGATAAGATGAAACGAGAAAATGGTAGAACACAATTACCTCGTTGCTGGCATGCTAGCCCTACTGTAATACTTATAGTTGCGTTTACAAAAGGTATTTTGTGTTCAATATGTCACCGTATTTTCAGACCGTCACTTAACTGCTCACACTAGATGGTAAGTGATAAGCTTTGTTTTACGCACTTAGCTTTTAGATACCTAGCTTTCCTCAGGCTACTAATGTCCCACTACTGCATTTTTTCGATAGCTCGCTAGTTCTATACTTAAGTGATACTTTTCCCTTATAGCGATGAGCAGTGATCCTGTAGAGTATTATGATTAATGTTCATTAACTTGCCCCGAAGATGTTTTCCTGCTACCACGCTTGCCACTAGGCTATCACCACCGACCATGTTAAGCAGTCGGTGCCATCGAATCGCATTGAACCAGCCCTGAAGATCTATCGGTCAAAATTCTAATTCTCTCGTAGGAGGTCTCGGTGCCTGTTGTGAGATTTTCTACCAACCCTTACTAATTTTATTGCATGAAATTTAACTATGATTAGTATGGGATCGAAATAGCTATATGTTATAGCAATACTGCAAAGCGCAGGACAGGGTAGCGACGAATACGTCCCTGCGAGCGGCGAAAACATCGCCGCGGACACATCTAGCAGGCCGACGCGACGCCATTATGGCAGACCCTAACACTATAAGCGCTAAAACTATAACACCGGGGAAGTATAGTTTCCCCGAGAACCCAACACGCGTAGGGAGGCGCTGCCTCGAGGCCCGTAACCTTCCTATCGGCCTGACGATAACGCCCAACCAGAGATAACCCGCATGTTGAATAATTAAACGTAGGTAGAAAATCTCACACTCGATATCCAGCCAGTACCAAGTAATGGGACATGAATCCAGCGTGCTAGCCTCTTTATGAATAAATCTATATAAAAAAAAATATTATGTAGGTTTGTGTACGCTTCAAAAAGCATCCGCATCAAGGATTGTTTTTATCTATTTTTTGCATCATTCACATATCCGCGAGTCTTTATATCTACGCAGACAGTGAAAAACAAGAAATATTGTATATCCACAAATATTGCAAAATTAAACTTATATGTAATGTTTTTTTTTTTATTCTCATTTCACAACCATTCAATAAAAATGTGCCACAGCGAAGCGTGGCAGGGTACAACTAGTAATAAATAATAAAGAGTTTGGTTTTTAGTTTTACGTTGACGAATTTATTTCACTCACTTCTATGTCACATTTTACATGTAATGTACACATCAAAAGTGCCATCTTTGTGCTTATAAGAATAAAGAAATATTTGACTTTGACTTTGAATAACTGTTGTGATTTTCCGTATTTTCTTGTTAATTGCATCAAAACACGTGTCAGTGACCTAATACTTACAAAGCGGATTTACGCGAACCGCCAATTATTTTCTTATTCAGCGTTATCCGATATATACCTATTAAATAACTTGTTTGTTAGGTATTGTTAAAATTACATTTGAAAATGAATTATTCACTCGCTATTACGAAGTTCATAATTTTTTTTCTTTCACGTTACAATCACTACGTAAGAAATGTTTTTGGGCTAGTGAGCTTACGCTTGTATTATTTCAAAATGGCAGTTTTATATCACACGCCTTGGCGTCCATAAAAAGAGAATTATAAATCTGAAACAACCACGTCAACAATATTAAAATAAGTAAGCATCCAAAAACTCACAACTATCACGTCATAAATAGTGTTTAAGAGAATGCTATGATTCAAGAGAAAATCACCCACGCTTTGGTATGGCTCAGTCTGGTATAGATTTATTTGGGAACAAAGTATATAAAAACATTCATAACAACCAATAGAACAGTACAAACTATTTTTATCTTGTGTCCAGTACCGAATAAAGGGACATTACACCTACACGTATACACACTTTTTATTATTTTATGTAGGACCTCAATCTTTTTTCTGTTGCCATTGATAACTTATCATCACATTTGATCTTACCTTAAGGTACTGAGTAGGTACTGCTAAATGAGGCTACTGTTTAAATACGAGAACTATTAATAAATATCTATAGTTCTTCACAGCAACATTAAATTATATTTGTGGCTAGATGGTTGGCCACTCCTTCTCCACCCGCGGGTGGAGAAGGAGTGGTGACAACTGAATTCTGATCTGCCGTCACCACACGGCATATTATTATTATGGGATAAATTAAAAAGGACTAATTATATGGAGTTTTTGCTTTAAATCTTTTGTTACTAATTTATACTAATATGTAGTACCCCCGAGGTGTTAAAGTATTAAATTGAATATATGGACTCGATGACCTTGAATGCATCAAAAATTTAAAAATTTTATATTTTATTTTATTATTTTATAATAATAAAATCGAAACCGCAGGGTGATTATGTCTCTCACAACAGGCTTGTCACAGGAGTAAATATCGCGATATTTGCTGTCAAACGTCACTTTTTCTTACCAAAAATATACAAAAGTGACCTTTGTCGCAAGTCTATTGTAAGATACGTATTGTAAGATAGGTCCAATTTGAATAATTTAAAGAGAAATTATTATTTATTTGGATCTGATAGGAACGTCATCATCTTAAGATTGTACCCCAGTTTTGATTGACAAATTATAACAAAAAACGGTTATAGTGTCCTAACAATTAGGCATTTAGCCTCCCAGACTTTTTTGTAGGTAATAATGATTACTTTAAACATGTCAATCCATCCATCCATATATCCATCCATCCATACATCCATCCATACATCCATCCATCCATACATCCTTACTCACAAACTTTCGCATTTATAAGTGGGATGGTACGCATGCATTCGATCGCTGTCCCATATGCTTTGCGACTCGCTGTTATCTGTGAATAGTTATGTCCTTTATCTCCGACAATATTTATTCGATCTTCAATAAAATAACACAATAATTGCTTGATAGTATACACTTTCAAATAAAAAAAGAATTATTAAAATCAGTTCAAGTTCAACGGAGCTATGAAGTAAAATTGATAAAAATTATCATCTCATTTCCCGGGAGAAGCTTTTTGTTTATCGGAATAAAAAGTAGCCTATATGTTGACCCGGAATATCAGCTACCACTAATCCAAATTTTATTTGAATCCGTTCAGTAGTTTCACGTTATACCCGGACAGACAGACAGAAAGACGGACAAAAATTAAATAAAAATCTGTTTGGACTCAGTATCGATTATAAAGCAAAATTTTCAAAATATATTAAATGTACAGAAATCTTCTAGTTACAGTTTTATTATAAGTATAGATTATTTTCGTAATGCAGTATTTTTTGCGACATATAAAATGGGCCCAAGAGAGTCATTAAGGGATAAATTTAAAGAAGTTAAAATAATAGCGTTGCATAGTCAGTACATATTTGAAAATTTAATTTACTTCCATAAAAATATAACAAAGTTTAAAAAGAAAATGGACTGTAACAATATTAATATTAGAAGCAAAAATAAACTCGTTGTGCAGTTTACTATGCTACATGAAATTGCTAATTCATTCAAGGGCAATTGTATATTATTTTATAACAAATTACCGAATGATATCTTTGAGATATAAAACGTAAGCTTGCAGAAAAATCCTATTATAATGTTAAGGATTACTTAAACGATAAAAAGCTTCGGTGTGAATTGCTCTAACTTCATAGCTTAATATAAATTTACTGTAAGATAACAAAAAAAAAATTACCCAGCTAAGTTTGTTGTGGGCTCTACTTAGATCAGGGCGCGTTTAGAACCCTCGTAGCTTTAGGTTTAAGTTAGCGAGCGAAGTTACCACCATCCCCTTACAATTATGTAAACATATATGTATGAACGCCTCATAAGTGCCTGTGATAGGCCTACATGAATAAAGAAATTTTGAATTTGAATTTGTAACTTGGTAAGGTTTGTTAAAGAATATAGATGCAGATGATATGAAATCACTGAAGTTCCTAGACCCCCCAATTCGGATCAGCGTTACATTTTTGTAATATATTTAAGTATGTTCAACTTCAAGCCACAAAAAAACCGGGATTGATCTTGCAATAGGAATTTAATGCTTTGTTATAATAATGTGCACACTTTTAATTAATAAATTGATATGATATGTCTCCCTCTCTCCTATTTTTAGGGCACTTATGTTATTAATAACATCTCTATGCAGAGGTAAAACAGAGTTAATGCACTTTTTGACTAATTTATCGCTAAAAATTGTCATAATGCTTTTAAAGCAAACCGATTTTGGCTGCTATAAATTAATTGACTATAATCCATTTTTTCATTTGACTTCCGGTTGGCGTAGTAGCGCAAACTCTGCTTTCTGCATCTAAGGCGGTGGGTTTGATTCCCATAACTGGAAAAAATGTTTGTGTGATAAACATAAATGTTTTTCTGTGTCTGGGTGTTTATCTGTTTATTATAAGTATGCATTTCATTATATTCATATTTTAATGAATATAATGCACATAAATATACTCGTATGTGCATTATACTCATAAAAATATTCACCAGCTATCTTGAGTTAGTACCCATAACACAAGCTACGCTTACTTTGGGGCTAGATGGCGATGTGTGTTTGTCGTAGTATATTTATCCATGCCTACATAACCCGGTATTTTTATGCAGAAAAATCAAACGTTTTAAGAGATTGAGTTATGATTAAGATATTAAGTTGTGACGAAAAATTGACTACAACAAAAAATCTTAATAAGAAAAAACATTGCACATTCCTTTTACTCAAAACATAAAGTGTTTCGGTTGAATAAGTTTTAATTAGATTTAATTATGAATGTACGTGTGTAATATACTCGTAAGTATCCACGCCTATACAATCTGGAATAAGCAGTTCCTCAAAAGGCAGCTTCTACCAGAACTCGATATTTCTGGTAGAAGAAATTTTAGTTTCCGGGATGTCTAAAATGTGGGATGTGTAAAATTTTGTGAAGATCGATATTACGAAGCCCTACCGCAAAAGGTCTCGAGGTTTTTTCCGACATAAAAAATAATATCCGTCTAACATACACACAAACGAATGGACGCATTGAAAGAAAAAGGTAAGTTGGAAAGAAGACAAGAACACCCACTAAGTTTTTGTGGCCTTCTTCTTAGACTAAGGTGCGTTTGGAAGCCTAGTAACGTAGTTCTAAGTTTAAGAATTTAGTTGTAACCATCTTCTCACGACCTGCATGTCTAAATTAAGACCTATTTGAATAAAGAAATATTTGACTTTGACTTAATCGTTGTTACGCTAAGCAAGCAGCATGGAATGCTTTAAATCCCTATTTCCTATACTAGAAGAGGCGTCTGCTTGCGGTTGGATACGCTGACATAATAATGGTGATCCTTTAAAATATTATATACAAGTCTTTACTAAAGATTGGCATCTAGGATCGGTGCACTTGATACTTACGAGTAGTTTGATAAAACGAATGCATTATGAAGTGTATGTACTCATTAAATTGAAATAGTAGTACAATTAGTGGAGTGGTGGTTGGAAGGAGTTTGCTGGCCCACTGGTGGGGGCGCGGTGAGCGGCATGTGATGCAACGACGCCGCCGCAATGTACTGCTGCCATTTACCACTGGTTGTTAAAATATTTACAAACTTGTCTATGAAGGGTTATACAAATACTTTTTCTTGAGCCGTTCCTTTATTAAAGAAGAATGTGGATTCTTAGGTATTAGTTTCATGCTAAAAATATCCCTTGATTATGTCGACCTCCGTGCATCAGAGTTAAAGACGGCTGATTGGCGCAGTGAGCAGCGACCCTGCTTGAAGTCCAAGGCCTTCGGTTCCATTCCCACAACTGGAAAATGTGATGAACATGAATGATTTTCATTATCTTGGTGTTTATATGTATATTATAAGTATTTATGTATATTATTCATCAGTTATCTTAGTACCCATTACACAAGCTAACGCTTACTTTGGGACTAGACTGCGATGTGTGTATTGTCGCAGTAAATTTATTTATTTATTAAAAAAAATCTTTAGTCCCTGTTATTGCGAGTAACCCGCATTGTAGCAACTTGTTGTATCTATATCTTTGAAACCCTCACTCGTATACGTATCATTATAACTTTCATTTCTTCCTATTCCCCGCCGTACGGTAAGACCGAAGATGGGGCAATCGAGTGCTTGCTTAACCTGCAACTCTTCGGGATCCCCTCCATCCGCGTGGTCTCTTTCTAATGAGCATAAACATTTTCAAAGCACATGTTTAGGTACAAGTAAAATTAAATGAATTTCTAAAATTTTCTGTGTCTGTGATCGAAGTAATGAAGTGTCTGTACTGCAGGCATAAAGTATACAGCCGAGTTATAATGCTCAGCGTTTTAATGGGCTTTCCGCAGGTTGTAAATTTAATACAGGATACAATTTTCGAAATTGGATCGCAATCTTGTACTTAACGATTACAATGGAGGATATTAATCATTCGATTGTATTTCTTTAGTTTGTTACCTCAGAAATCCGTCTATTATTTGAAAATACATAATTTCAGATCGGTTTCATAGAGATTTCATCCAATTCGGTTCAATAGTTTGTTTTTTAAATGAAAAACAATCTATATCTCTTTAATATCTGGAGTTTCCGATGGAATCATAAACTTTTCCGCAAAAATCGCATAGGTAAGGATTAAAATAATAATATTTAAGTTAAAACGGCCAATACACGATAGCATCAAGTCTCAGTGAGTGGGTAAGTAGGCGAGCGACAGCAGAAAGTGGTTGTCGGAGTGACGCAACCGCGCCGGTAACCCAGTGCCGTGCGACGGTTCAAGTGTTCCACGGAGACATGAATCTGGACAACTGTACGGTTACTGAAGAGCTATGGTTTGTTCCATCTTCACCCCCAGATAGAGCAGTTTGATTTTCAGGAGATATAAATCTGGACAAGCTTAGAATAACTGAAGAGATCTGGCTATGACTTTTTCCATGCGACCCAAGTAAGGAGACAGGTAGATTTCTGTAAGCTACTTGAATCTTGACAATCTCAAAACTACTGAAGATATCTTTGTCTTTTTCATCTCCATGCGACCGAAGCTGTGGTCCAGCTTTATTTTCAGGAGATGTCCATTTCAGATGGTCCAAATGGACCAGCTGAAAGTTACTCTATAACTCTGGTTCTGGTTTCTTCCATGTCTATGTATCTCCGGGAGGAAGCAGCTTAGTAAGAGTACTTGAATCTGGATAAATTTACTTAAAGAGGTCTAGCTTTGACTTTTCCATCCCCATCTGACCCATGTAAACAGGCAGCTAGATGTTTGGAAGCTATTTGAATCTGGACAGTTTGAAAAGTGCTCTGGCTTTGTCTTTTCCATCTCCATATGACCCAAGCTGAGGAGCACTTTATTTTCAGGAGATATAAATCTAGACAACCTTCAAGTACTTTAGAGCTCTGGTTTCGATTTTTTCTATGTCTATCTAATGTTGATTCTTAAGAGTTGATCTTTAGTCTAACAGTTGATTTTTAAGAGATTTGTATCTGGAAAATTTAACGAATACTAATAATATTTAGGTTTCACTTTTTGATCTCGTCGCGACTCAAGTTTGTGCACAGTTTGAGATTTAAATCTGATCTAGCTTAGAAGATCTGGAGAGCTTTGCTATCTTCCATGTTAATGCGACCTCGGGAAGAGAGAGCAGCTTGATTTGCAGGAGATATAAATCAGGACAAGCTTAAGTGTACAAAATAAATCTAGCTTTGGCTTTTTCTATCTCCATGTGACCCAAGTAAGAGCAGCTGTATTTCTATTGGATATTTATCTGGACAAGATTACCGGTTGAACCAATTTTATGCAAACCAAGACGTTAAATGTGGCACAAGCTGCCTTGCTTCACAGGTGAACAACGTTTATAGTCGCGCTAGGGTGAGTAGGGTGCGTTATTAAAGGATTCCAAAGTCTCTCAATAGCTGGTTCTGCTCGTAATGTTTTATAGTGGGTAGCATCGATCTCTTCACACCTTATTTACTTTAATTACTTATCAATCTCGGCCTTTTGATGATCAGTTTTTAAGGTACCCGAAAAGATAACTTGACTAAATTCGAACCTTCAATATACTCTAATTTTACCTTCGATTGTGACGCATAGTCGCAGTGATATTGTAAGTTAACTCTTTAATTATAAAGAAAGTGAAATTAGTCTCTTCGTATTGAAGCATTTTATAGAATTTATAATATCGTCCATATAATGTTCAAAACTCTAAAGCCAAGTTCTTCATGTATGCAACTTTATATCTTTAAATCCCTAAGTCCTACTGCCTGTGAATGTAGTCATTCCGATTCAATATTTTAATCACCAAGTTCTGGTACCTAAATTTTACGGTACTGTACTTAGCAAAAGGGTTCAAGTTTAAATACCGCATACAATTAACATAAATATGAACATTAAAGTAAGAGAAGTGAAAATGTTATTTTCAACAAAAAATATGTACCTACTGATACGTAAACGTGAATTTATAGCTCGTAAGCCTTAAATATCTTGCCGAATACCGCATCCCTACTCCGGAGCCGTGTGGGCTACGTGACACACTTTCGCCGGGCCGGTACGCTGTAGTACCATTTGAATAGGTACCTTGAAGAAATTATATCAGTTTCATCGTTTCATTTGTATTTAATACAAGAAAAATAGCACCCTCTCCCCCTATGCTTATCTCATTATGATCTTCCACAGCCTAGTAACACACTACCCGATTTATCAATACGGGCTTCTGGACTTGAGCTATTAGATACATGTTAGCCAAAACCGGGACCATAATAAAAGCAGGATGGTGGGGTACAATTATTTCTAAGGTGTGAGGTACGGTCGGAGAACATGAAAGGCGGATCTTCGCAATGAATTATTTATTTATAAATATAACAACTAAACTTGGTTTCGTTATTTTTTGTTTACCTATGCCAGTAAAAAAGCCAATGAAGAAAATGTTACGAGACTGAATTTTGCCAAATAAAACAAATGCGAAAGATGAGAACTGAACAGTTTAAAACACTACAGTCTACACACCAAGACGCCGGACTAGTTACAATTCATCTCTGCGATCGCAAAGAGATCTTCTTCAATACGGCTCTGATTGCATACTTGATAAATTGCCATTGGTTTTTAGTTAACCGACATTATGTTTTATGCACATTTATTTAAAAATGATAAAAATATATATCTATCATTTTCCAATTGAGAGTCGTCAATATATAAAAATATGGTTATAATAAAAAATTTGAATAACATAAAGTCCAGCGATGTATAAAAGATGGCATTAGACCGCAAAGACCTCATTCGCGAAAGTGAGAGTGCTGCGTTGCGTAACCTGCACTAAAGTCATGACGCCCTGGTATCGCGACCTCACGCTCCAGTATACAATGTAGTATCTTGTTGCTTTAAAAATAAGGCTCAGATTTATTTGTTAGGAGGGTTTCACTGTGGCTACGTTATAATATTGTAGTATTAGTGATTCGGCTCGGTTAGGTTATGTTTTTATGGTACCATCGCGTAGGACTTCGATGACTCGTTGGTCCGTAGGTGGTATGAAGGCTTAACGACATTTAGGTGTGATAAACATCCAATAATCCGTTAAACCTAACAGAATTATAGCCGAATCAATATTTCTTGGAAAATAATCTATTGCGTTGAAATTTACATTTAATAAATACTTAAGACAAGAAACTTCGTCTGTATTGTGTGAATTTTATAAGTATTAAATCATATTGGAATGTCACCCTATGCTGTACATTATATCATCTATGAACCTCCCGGTGCATAGCTGGTTCCACTTCGTTACGAACTTAATAATTGTAAAAATTGCCGCGTGAAAATTGGGACAAATATAAATATAAGTTATCTTACACAATAGCACCTATGGTAAAATTAATTATGAATTACTTTGGTAAGGTTATTTAAGTAATTAAATTTTAAATTCAAGAAAACGGTTTTGTTATCTTTTATTTTTCCACAGTTTTTTATATATTAATATGTGAAGCCAAAACTTTGTACCCCTCTTTTTGAAATTTGCGCGGACGGAGGAGTATGAAATAATTCATACTTATAGTTTATATAGAGAAGCAGTGCAGAATACCATTTTTTATACTATGCATAAAAATAAATTAATCAATAAAAAAAACCATTAGGTAAACATACTACAATGTATTTGATACACACGCATATATACTCTTTTTCAGTAGTGAAATAATAAATCAATGCTCTTTTTTATTAATTTTTTTAATAAATATTTAAATTTAAAATGCAATCTCTGTGATTATAGAAGTATAATCTTTAACAACAGTACTTTAATTCAAACTTATAATTTTAATTAATTGTGGTCCAATGTCGACCACTCGTTATAATAAACAGTATTCAATATTAATATCAAAGAAATTTCTTATAGCTTCAGCGAGTCTCGAAATTGATCGTTTTTGTCAAGGAAATAGATTTAAATTAAATAATATAAATTAGAATTTATAAATCGGCGTGTCATCCATTATGTTTGTTATAACGTGCCCGTCTAAAGCATATTTATAAGAATAATAAATATATTCATTTGTCATTCCGGGTTACCAGAAGTTCAGAACTAACTATCAGAGATGGCAACACTGCGACTTAGGCGATGAGACAGTGATTACCATACAATCATTATGGTAATACAAATTAGTTGGTCAATACAAGTACCAGTAACCTTTGAACCGTATTGTGAGTAACCTTGGGGCTATTTGGGCTATTGTCCTAGAAATAGGTAAAAAATTTTTTTTGTAATCTAATAAATATAGCTTAATTATTATATAGCATACTGGGTGTTTTCAAATTTTGTTAAAATTCACACAGATGTATTTTTAAAATGCATACATAGTTTTAATTTATTTAAATTGAAATTAAAAGCAACATTGCATTAATTAAACGAAAGTAGAATTGTATTATTATATTTCCGCACATACGTCGCGCGTTATAACTGGGGATAGGGCTTTCTGAATAAGAAAATGAGGTAAAAATACTGTAAAACAAAGCTTTACATCTCAATCATCTAGCAATGCAGTTGATAATGTCGCTGTCGACTTGTAAAAAACTTGTACTACACATCGATAGCCGTATATTATAACATTCTTAATAACATTACAAAATTAGTCCGGTTGTTGGTTTCCTGTTTCTGTTTAGCCGGTGGACCGATCTTGACGAAATTTTGCACAGATATAGCTCGCATCGTAATGAACTTTTTCCGGAATATGCACAATTTCTGCGGGATTTTAAAATAACCTTTGCTAACTATGCTCAGCTTATACAAACCAATCTTGACAATATTTTGCATAACGATACCTTTAATGCTGATGGAGACATCCCTATTAGACATAAACTGAAACAAAATAGTTGAATCCGCTGTCAACAATACGTCACATAGAGACCTTTGCGATAGTCGATAGTGAAATTGTCTTCGATCGCAAATGTACTTACACGAGCTCTAAGCATGCTGTCCGATCGCAAGTTGATGATGATCCATCTGTATCCAGGGGTGTCTTTAATATCTGAACATAAAGCCACGTCATTATCGGGCATCAATTGTTTTATTAGTTATACTCGCTACGTTCGCGAGGATTTCTAATAACGTCAATACGCGGCTCTTTATGTAATTCCGTGCATAATAAACTCGTCTATATTAAAATATTTGTAAATGATAAAAGATGCCGAGGATACCTGCTAGTTAATAAGTAGGTACAAAACAATCGCAGAATTATTATATAAAACTATAATAAAGTTATCAAATAGCACGCACACATGAAAACTGTGACCCAAAACCGTAACTAAAAGATGCAAACAATCTTCAAAGTTTGAAACCAGAGCCGAACTGACGCCTTACAAAATGGAAATTTTTATGTAACAGTTACCTAACATGGTTAATTGAACAAAACCATTGAGTAACACTTTTCCTAAAACTTTGAAAAAGTAAAAAGGGTTACATAAATTACACAATTATTATGAGAGAAATGTTTCCCTCATTCAAATCCTGAGAATTACATGAAATACTTACAAATAACAATACTACTAAAGGCTTACAAAATAATAAATGCGGTCCAAGTGTTCACTTTTAATAGGCTTAGAGCACAACGGCTAAATAAGCGCTAGCTTTTGGGTCTCCAGACGCGTGGATCTAATTTTAATGTTTCGTATCTAAAGACCACAGAACTACTCTCAAACGCATGCGCTACAAAGACGCCGTACATATTTTCTTACTTAGAATTTACGTGAGCAGATTCAGCAGCTGCATCTATTCAGAATTCTTTTTTGGTACTTACACAAAACGATCATTTTCGTTGAAAGCCTTTATATTAATTACTAGCTGTTGCCCGCGACTTCGTCTGCGTTTGATTTTGTTTCTTGATGTGGTATGAAATTCAGTTGTAGTTCTAAAAAAAATTTAAGTATTCAGAATCGCTAAGCCTTGAATGAGCGGTTTTGCGGCTGTCCGCTGAGGAGTTCTGTCCTCTATCTCCAACCACAGTTTGGACAAAATTAAACACATATAACCTCTATAGTACAAAAACTTAGTATTAAAACACCCATAGAATACTATTATTGATTTCAACTCTTATTCAGTTTAATTACACGGTGATGTTTCAAACTTGGTTGGAACTTGGTACGGAGCCCTTCATATGCAAGTCCAACACGTACTTAGTCGATGTTTCGTAAAGTACCGCGCAGTTTCATGAACTACTAATGAACAACCCAATAAATTACAAATACGATCTTCAGAAGTCAAGAGTCAAAAAAAAAGTTATGGTAATGTAAAATACGTACAAAAATAAACCCGATCGTATCCTTAGGAAACTTTATCTCAAAAATAAACTATGCGCATACAAATAATTAGAAAAATATTAAATTTGAATAGATTTCATCAGGCGCCGGCCCTTTCTATTTCTATTAGTAGCAGGGCCTGCCCTATTTTAGGGATTGCAACATAGGGGCACACATATGCACAGAGCTGTAGATTTGTATGGTGGGTTTGTATGAGTGCGTAGATAATATTAGAACGATGGGCTAGTACGTATTTTTATTGTACTGATCGTTCGACATGTTGTTAATAATAGATCATTGCAGATTCTAAAATTAATACATGTTGGTTTAGTAATTTTAGGGGCATAAAAATTAACGGTCTATCCAGACTAACAGGCTAAAATAAATAAACTACCTAAAATAAATATAAAACAATCTTGTGAGTTATTTATAGTTATTTTACAATTATATCGATTAAACAACGGCGTCTGGGTGGTTTAGGATTAGTCGGTATGTCAGTTCCCAATGTTCAAGTGTCCCAAACATACCCTATTTGGAAAAACTGAAGCGGCACACCTGTTAAATCTAGACATACGTACCAATTTAAAATGTTACTTTTAACTGCTTAACAACTTAGTATTATTTTTTTCATCATACTTGTTTGTAACGTGGACCTTATTACATCGGACCTTAGTACACGAAAATATTCCATTTATTAATTGAGCTTAATATGAGCATTATGCTGTGAACGATGCTGGCTGTATATCGGTTTACCTTGGCGCGCGAAATAGAAACCGTCGCACCATTTTCGGTAATTAATATTTTGTTTAATTTAAGTTTAAAATTATTAATAATCAACTTTTAAGTAATTTAAAATGTCCAGTGTAAAATGGAAAGTAGAGCAATAGAATAATTATTGATGCCGCAATCGCTAGTGAATAACCTGTTTCAACCAAAATCTAGGGAGCGGTCTACGAAACTTTCATACAGTGGAAAGACAGCAAAAAAAGGGTCAGTTATGTTCTCAGAACGTATTTAAAAGTTTAAACCGTTTTTTCCCCACCAATGTGATGAAAATCGTTGTATGAGAAGCTAATGGTAGGTACATTACTTGTTACACTCTCGGCTTTTTGAGCAGGTTCGCTTTATATAAAACCGCAACGACTGTAAAATTCAATGTATACCATACTTGATACGTAATGTACTATTATTCAACAATAGGCACAATAGTTTATTTATTTAATTAACACCTTATTTATAATGTTATTATATTTAACACCTTATTTATAATGTTGCATAGAAGTTTGCGGAAGCCCGAGATGAACTACTAGTTATCTTAATGAAATATTTTTGGGGAGAAAAGTTCAGTGATTACTGTCCGAAATAATTACTAAATCAACATCGTGAGCTTACAGTTAATAAAAATAAACGTGTTGTAAATCTATTTTATGGCTACAAAGGGCGTGTAGGTGTAGTAGATGCGGTATGATTATACTATTTCTCACGGGCTTGCTTCTCGCACTTGTATAACATTAGTACATTTTAATGTTCAATTACACTTCAAACGGGAAATATATAGGCAATAACTTTAGTTTTTTTTTACAATAAGATAAAATATCTTTCAACTAGTGTGTAACATTAATTATAATAACATTCTATGATTCTCGTAGATATTCATTTTAAAGCCCATCACATAGAACATCATCACAATAAGCCTCTAATAGGACTGAAGCCGCCTATTCCACCCGCTCGCCAGTCGCCACCCGTCTGTCCAGCGTGGACAGAGGACATTGCTACTCGTTCTCCGTTATTTTCCCTGAGTCGCCTCGTACGACACCCACGGTAAGAGAAGGGTTAGAGAGAACACTTTAGCGCAGGGTCATGTTGTTTTCTCGTAATAGTAAAGGTATCGAGGACATTACCTGTAGAGCTTGTAATAAATATAGGACCATTCAAATAACCGTGATATAATTTCGGAATAGTTATGATTTACTTTATCACATTTGAACTAACAACACCTGGAACTATCCAAAAAACTAAAATAGGAGGAAACAAAATTCGAGCTGAAATATTGGCTAGAAGCGTGCGTTACTTTGCCGAAGTCCATGATATACGATAAAAAACAGCCGGTGCATCCGAAGGAGATGCTGGCATTACTAAGCATTTGTGCGTTATAGAGTCAGTATCTCGTAAAGATCACACAGTAGAGGCGCATTTAAAGGCTTCACCGACTCATGCCGAGTGGAGGGCGTCGGCTGCTTCTAGAACTCGACACATACTGTACACCCGCAGTGTATAATGATGCATCAGGATTCGGAGGATTCAGATGACTTAGTTATTTTACATTCCATTTTTTCTGTAGTGTAAGCAAATGAAATAAACTGATGAGGAACTAAGTAATTAAAAAATATATACTTTTATTCATTTTCACATCCTTTCCAAAACGTCCTGTGGGTGTACTGCAAACAATTCCAGTTATAAAATATCTAATATATATAACATATATCATCTATCTAGCGCATTGGGCAGGAGCTCGACTTCCCTTTTGGGGGGCGAGTTCGAATCCTAGCACGCACTTCTAACTTTTCTAAGTTATGTGCGTTTTAAGTAAATAAAATATCACTTCCTTCAATGATGAAGGAAAGAATCGATAGTTCTACGTAATGTTTCAAAGATGTGTGAAGTCCACCAATCCGTCCTAGGCCAGCGTGGTGGACTACTGCCTTAACCCCTTCTCATTGTAGGAGGAGACCCGGGGTCTAGGTGGGCTGGTTATGGGTTTTTTAATTAATATATCCATATTTCTATCTATCAATAGTTTAATTTGATTGACGGCCGAGTGGCGCAGTGGGCAGCGACCCTGCTTTCTGAGTCCAAGGTCGTGGGTTCGATTCCCACAACTGGAAAATGTTTGTGTGATGAACATGAATGTTTTTCAGTGTCTGGGTGTTTATCTGTATATTATAAGTATTTATGTGTATTATATTCATATAAAAAGAGAAAAATATTCATCAGCTATCTTAGTACCCATAACACATGCTACATATGCTTACTTTGGGGCTAGATGGCGATGTGTGTATTGTCGTAGTATATTTATTTATTTATTTAATTTGAAAAACGCTAGTATCTAATAAAGGATAATTAGATACTAACGATCACCACAGTGATCTACATTAATACATATTATACACACGTTTCTGTAATCGGTAATTTAAATTTAACTATACAATACATAGATGTTATGCAATTAACACAACTGCTTATAAAAATAGGGTATTATGTCACGTTAACATAAATTAAGTATGACTAATGAAAATTAATACAAGTAAGTATACTTTTACTCATCTGCAAAGTGAATCCTGAGCCCTGGGATTACGAAACTCATATAATAATGATAAAGGAGGATACGAGGGAAATATATCTACGTCAAATGATGAACAAAGTGTCAACAGCCTATCCCACTGGATAGGCTGTTGACACTTTGTTCATCATTTGACGTAGATATATTTGTTCATCATTTGATTGACGTTATATAGGCGCGGTCAGTTGTGAAGCTGTAATACGAGTGTCCAAGAACTGTTATTTGAATTACAATATGTATATATATATATATATATATACTAGCTGTTGTCCGCAACTTCGTCTACGTTTGATTTTATTTTTTGATGTGGCATTCAATTGAGTTGTAGTTCTAAAAAATTTAAAGTATTCAGTATCGCCAAGCCTATAAGGGGTTTGCTGCTGTCCGCTGTGGAGTTCTGTCCTCTATCTCCAACCACATTCATCAGATCTACATAAAGTTTGGGCAAAATTAAACACACATTATAACCTCTATAGTACAAAAACAATTATTTAAATCGGTCATAATTAGTCGGAGTTATGGTGTAAAATCGTCAAACACTTTCATTCCCTCTCCCAAAGGATAAGAGCTTAATGTCGGGATAAAAAGTATCTTATATTACTTCTTACACTTCCAAGAATATGTGTACAAAGTTTCATGAGTTTTCAAAGTTTTTGCGTGAAAGCGTAACAAACAAACTTACATTGCCATTTATAATATTAGTAGGGATGTATTATACAAAGCGGAATTACGAAATACTATTTAAGGGTGCATAGGTATATATCGTAAGAAATCATCCTGTAAAAAGATTAAATCAAAGAAGTACATATATTTATTTTTCCATACAAAGTAATCAAAACATTCTAAGTGTTTACTTATGACAACTGTTTTGCATGCATAGTACCGACGCTACGCGACGCGTACCTAAAAAGGTGACGGGAGTCTCTTGATTTTACTTTTGCATGTGATGTTAGGGCTGTATTTGATGTCTTTCCGTAAAAACTATGGCAGTGGTTTACTAAAAAAATATAAGCGGTTCAGTTACACAGATAAGTGTCAGAGATAGTAAATAATGTACCTTCTATAGCCTCTGAAGTATTATTTCGGTTTTCTTTTACACGCTGCATATATTTTATTAAATATATATATATATATTACTAATATATATTAATACTAATATATAATAATATATAAATTTGACGGCCGATTGGCGCAGTTTGCAGCGACCCTGCTTTCTGAGTCCAAGGCCGTGGGTTCGGTTCCTACAACTGGAAAATGTTTTTCAGTGTTTGAGTGTTTATGTGTGTATTATAAGTACTTATGTATATTATTCATAAAATTATTCATCTGTCATCTTAGTACCCATAACACGAGCTACGTTTACTTTGGGGCTAGATGGCGATGTGTGCATTGTCGTAGTATATTATGGTATTATATTTATAGCAATAATTGACGGACGATGCAGTAAGTGGTATACCATCGCCTATAAACAGAGCAACAATTCGCAGGGCATATAAGAAATAGGTCCTGCAACACTTTGCGACTCTCTGTCCGCTCTGTATCCATCAACTGCTGCTTACAAATTTGTTGGTGTAATTACACCGCCAACCACGCCTATCAGACCAGAACACAGTAATGCTACTTAGTGTCAGAAAGGAGCATGGCAGTAGTACTTTCCCAGACGCGCTCTTTGACAAACAGCTCTACTTACTTCTTCTAAAAATATATATTATAACTTTACTTAATTAGTTTCATATACGATTAATCCACTACAGTAATCCACTCATCTCTAAATTACGCTGACAAGTCTTAAAGAAGTGGTATCCTTTTCCTTCTGTATCTTCTGGAAAAGGAGGACTCTATTTCTAAACATGCCAAGTCAGTCAACTCAGTGATTTGAGGACAACAGAAATAGCACCATTAACTTCTTAGCTCCATGTTGCGTCTTTTCATTACTAGCAAATTACCTTAGGAGAGTTCACGTTTTTGATGCCATTAACCATTAATACAACTGTTATTTTCAACATTATCACACCAACCCATTATCGGCCCACTACATGGCACGGGGCTCCTCTCAGAATTAGAAGGGTGTAGTCAACCTCTCCAACCGTGTGCGGATTGGTAGATTTCGCACGCCTATGAGAACGTTATGGAGAATTCTCTTGCATGCAGGTTTGCTCACGTTGGTTTTCTGCAAATGATTTGAAATTTTCAATAAAAGGTTAGTAATAACCTTTATAGAAACCTTCGATCAAATCATCATCATTGTGAGCAGCAACCTATTATCAGCCAACTTTCGTACGAGTAATACGCACTGTACGATTAATACTATGCCGTGATTCTTCAGTAGGTAAAGTACACAGTGTACCTTTTTAATGCCTAACTGTATTATGACATTCCGGAAGCGGAATTCACCCGTTGAAATCAAACTCCATGTAAAAAATTTTGTTTAATAATTAGTAGATTTTCCTATACTAATAATTTCAAATTCTCGTTTCACCTTAACCTTTAAGTTGTTTTGAAAATATAGAAAAGGTTGATTTATATTTGGAGAATGTCTATTTTTACACGCGTTATTTTTTTTATGAAAATGCTAGTCTTTTACGAGATAAGCCCCCGTGTTCTTACTCACCCACCTGGCGGAGCCACAGGAACGCTTTCACTAACGACTGGTTTCCAGGAAGAACCTTCCTAATTTCATGTTTGTAGGCTTACTATTAAATGCTTAAAGCTGAAGTTCTTAGCATCCAAGTTTGGTAACCTAATCGCATTATTTTGGTATATTCGCAGCCAAGATTAGCTGTAGTTTTCAGTCATTAGTTTCTTTAGGGCCGCGGCTGTAGTTAGGTTATAATCACGTGTCATCGTCGATGTCGCACATCACTCATACACATTGCTCAAGGCACAAAGGATTAGACCTCGTGGGTCTAATCTTTGCGCATATGCTAAACCAATGCATCCAAACCGACTTTGCAGTCAATCATAGGAGGGTATAAGACAACGCCTTCTGACAAACCGCGGAATCTACCCTTAGCGCTGCCGCATTCATGAAATCTAAAAGTTTCTTTTGACAAGATTCAAACATTCTCTGCATGTACAAAGGGACTACCTAGTCGTATCTTTCTTGTTTTTTGAAGTAAAACTTCTTTAGGCGCGACTAGGGAGTAGTTCAGAATTATTCAGACGGAAGTAAAGCTTACGTCAGACGTCTGTATAGTTTCCGCTATTTAGAAATAATAATTTGGATTGGTCGTAAGTATATGTCATATACTCCACGCTTCTTGATTTTTTGAAAATCTATAAATAATAAATATACTTGTTTATTTATTAATTTTGTAATAAATAAATCATTAGTATATTTTCTGACGATTGCGACATTCTATATAATATTCAATGACAAGGTTAAATAGACATGTGCTATTTAACCTGATCTTTTTACTCTCAATTATTCTATTTAACAAAGGAAAATATTTATAATTATAAGTGATATTAATGAATTTTAAATAGAATCTAAAATGAAATCGTGAATATTAAATAAAATGTCGAAGTCCCAGGAACATTTATTCATGAAAGAGTAAATCTTTCATGAATAAATAATAATAAAAGTTTTACTTCAATCGCGCGTAAAGGTTACACACACACACTTTTTTTTTTTTGCAGAAACCGGATACGGAAAGACAGGAATAAATGTGTAAATAACGCAGTTAGGGCTGAGTTCTGAATCTCAGTTATGTCCATAAGGCGCCCATCGAACGACCAAACAAAAGTAGCGCGCGTTCGAGTAAAAGGCTTGTAAAGATTGGTCGCAGGCAGGACGTAAACGTGAACGCCGCCAAGGAACCAGCGGTGCGGCTTCGCTCGTCGTAAGTGAGGTCTGGGACGTGTTTGTTTGACTGTGCGGTGTAATTTTAATGGCGAGGTTTGAAATTTTATTAATTTTTCATGTTCGGAGAGTTGCCTAGTCGTCTGAACTGAACTGAACTGAACTAACTGAACAATGAAAAAACGGTGTAATATGAATTGTTATATTTTTTACAATATAACAGCAATTATTTTCCTATTAATTTCTTATAATTTTACTATCAAATTAAATTAAATACTGCAAAATTTAAAAATACAAACTGCAGTGTTGGTATCCTCTTTGAATACCAGTATAACTTGATACTAACCAGCTCTATGTAGGTGAGTAGTTTTGTTACAATGCGTTACGAACGTTTTGTGCCATCAAGTGCATGTGACGTGTGAAGTGAAGACATAACTCATAACCTCGTGATATGTCCCCCTGGTACCTATTCTATTACTCAATGCATTTGTAATTCCAATTCTTTTTTTCTGTCGGCTTTTAATTAACTCATAAATTGTAATAATTCAATAACATTCATCTAGCCTAGGTACCTTTACCGAGATATAGATTGTTCAACATAGGGGATTATTGCAATTGCAAAAATTACCACCGGCATTAATCCCAAGCGTCTCCGAAGGAATAACCTGCGCTGTTCCTCGCTACACATAGTTCCATTAAAAAGAAACGGGTATAGACTCATTCTTCGCGGGTATGAGCATTCGATATTTTTTTTTTAATTCTAAGTATTTTAAATTGGTATTCCTACTCTCTTCTTTATTTGGCGTCGATAGCCTAAAGGGTAGAGATTCGGTCGATCTCCTAACTTTTGTAACGGTGCAGGAAAATATCGTGAGGAAACCTGAATGCTTGAGAGTACCCCATAACGTTCTCAAAGGTTTGTGAAGTCTATCTGTCATTCTGAGTGAAGATTCGTGCCCTGCGTCGTCAATTGGTTGATAACTATTAAACTGTTATAAATAACCCTACAGTTTAAATTTAGATACTTTTAATGCGCAGTGTAATAACTCTACAAAGGTATCCTAACACGCCTCCATATATAAGATAGACTATAAAGTCCTCAACCAACTTTAAATATCAGGGTATTATTTTTACAAGATGTGTAAGAGGAGATTTTGGAATTGATTATAAAATGATCATATTTTGAAATGATTTTAACTATCATTTCTTAACACAGTTTTTAGGCAAGATTGTGTTAGGGGCCCCCTTAACTTAATATTTAAAATTAAGTTTATAGGTAAGTAGGTATTCGAAAGTGTATAATATTTGTTTTTTTGTTAGCTAGAACATGATGGAATTTGGTTTAGATGAAGCTTGAATAGGTACTTGTGATGAACATTAAAAATGGGACGTTTTCTGACCCGGAAGTTTAAAAGATTTGTTAAAACCTAAACAAATACGGATAAAGTCGAGGGCCGCAGCTAGCACAATCTGCATATATTTTAAAGAAGGAGGAAAGAATCGATAGTTCTACGTAATGTTTCAAAGATGTGTGAAGTCCACCAATCCGTCCTAGGCCAGCGTGGTGGACTACTGCCTTAACCCCTTCTCATTGTAGGAGGAGACCCGGGGTCTAGGTGGGCTGGTTATGGGTTTTTTAATTAATATATCCATATTTCTATCTATCAATAGTTTAATTTGATTGACGGCCGAGTGGCGCAGTGGGCAGCGACCCTGCTTTCTGAGTCCAAGGTCGTGGGTTCGATTCCCACAACTGGAAAATGTTTGTGTGATGAACATGAATGTTTTTCAGTGTCTGGGTGTTTATCTGTATATTATAAGTATTTATGTGTATTATATTCATATAAAAAGAGAAAAATATTCATCAGCTATCTTAGTACCCATAACACATGCTACATATGCTTACTTTGGGGCTAGATGGCGATGTGTGTATTGTCGTAGTATATTTATTTATTTATTTAATTTGAAAAACGCTAGTATCTAATAAAGGATAATTAGATACTAACGATCACCACAGTGATCTACATTAATACATATTATACACACGTTTCTGTAATCGGTAATTTAAATTTAACTATACAATACATAGATGTTATGCAATTAACACAACTGCTTATAAAAATAGGGTATTATGTCACGTTAACATAAATTAAGTATGACTAATGAAAATTAATACAAGTAAGTATACTTTTACTCATCTGCAAAGTGAATCCTGAGCCCTGGGATTACGAAACTCATATAATAATGATAAAGGAGGATACGAGGGAAATATATCTACGTCAAATGATGAACAAAGTGTCAACAGCCTATCCCACTGGATAGGCTGTTGACACTTTGTTCATCATTTGACGTAGATATATTTGTTCATCATTTGATTGACGTTATATAGGCGCGGTCAGTTGTGAAGCTGTAATACGAGTGTCCAAGAACTGTTATTTGAATTACAATATGTATATATATATATATATATATACTAGCTGTTGTCCGCAACTTCGTCTACGTTTGATTTTATTTTTTGATGTGGCATTCAATTGAGTTGTAGTTCTAAAAAATTTAAAGTATTCAGTATCGCCAAGCCTATAAGGGGTTTGCTGCTGTCCGCTGTGGAGTTCTGTCCTCTATCTCCAACCACATTCATCAGATCTACATAAAGTTTGGGCAAAATTAAACACACATTATAACCTCTATAGTACAAAAACAATTATTTAAATCGGTCATAATTAGTCGGAGTTATGGTGTAAAATCGTCAAACACTTTCATTCCCTCTCCCAAAGGATAAGAGCTTAATGTCGGGATAAAAAGTATCTTATATTACTTCTTACACTTCCAAGAATATGTGTACAAAGTTTCATGAGTTTTCAAAGTTTTTGCGTGAAAGCGTAACAAACAAACTTACATTGCCATTTATAATATTAGTAGGGATGTATTATACAAAGCGGAATTACGAAATACTATTTAAGGGTGCATAGGTATATATCGTAAGAAATCATCCTGTAAAAAGATTAAATCAAAGAAGTACATATATTTATTTTTCCATACAAAGTAATCAAAACATTCTAAGTGTTTACTTATGACAACTGTTTTGCATGCATAGTACCGACGCTACGCGACGCGTACCTAAAAAGGTGACGGGAGTCTCTTGATTTTACTTTTGCATGTGATGTTAGGGCTGTATTTGATGTCTTTCCGTAAAAACTATGGCAGTGGTTTACTAAAAAAATATAAGCGGTTCAGTTACACAGATAAGTGTCAGAGATAGTAAATAATGTACCTTCTATAGCCTCTGAAGTATTATTTCGGTTTTCTTTTACACGCTGCATATATTTTATTAAATATATATATATATATTACTAATATATATTAATACTAATATATAATAATATATAAATTTGACGGCCGATTGGCGCAGTTTGCAGCGACCCTGCTTTCTGAGTCCAAGGCCGTGGGTTCGGTTCCTACAACTGGAAAATGTTTTTCAGTGTTTGAGTGTTTATGTGTGTATTATAAGTACTTATGTATATTATTCATAAAATTATTCATCTGTCATCTTAGTACCCATAACACGAGCTACGTTTACTTTGGGGCTAGATGGCGATGTGTGCATTGTCGTAGTATATTATGGTATTATATTTATAGCAATAATTGACGGACGATGCAGTAAGTGGTATACCATCGCCTATAAACAGAGCAACAATTCGCAGGGCATATAAGAAATAGGTCCTGCAACACTTTGCGACTCTCTGTCCGCTCTGTATCCATCAACTGCTGCTTACAAATTTGTTGGTGTAATTACACCGCCAACCACGCCTATCAGACCAGAACACAGTAATGCTACTTAGTGTCAGAAAGGAGCATGGCAGTAGTACTTTCCCAGACGCGCTCTTTGACAAACAGCTCTACTTACTTCTTCTAAAAATATATATTATAACTTTACTTAATTAGTTTCATATACGATTAATCCACTACAGTAATCCACTCATCTCTAAATTACGCTGACAAGTCTTAAAGAAGTGGTATCCTTTTCCTTCTGTATCTTCTGGAAAAGGAGGACTCTATTTCTAAACATGCCAAGTCAGTCAACTCAGTGATTTGAGGACAACAGAAATAGCACCATTAACTTCTTAGCTCCATGTTGCGTCTTTTCATTACTAGCAAATTACCTTAGGAGAGTTCACGTTTTTGATGCCATTAACCATTAATACAACTGTTATTTTCAACATTATCACACCAACCCATTATCGGCCCACTACATGGCACGGGGCTCCTCTCAGAATTAGAAGGGTGTAGTCAACCTCTCCAACCGTGTGCGGATTGGTAGATTTCGCACGCCTATGAGAACGTTATGGAGAATTCTCTTGCATGCAGGTTTGCTCACGTTGGTTTTCTGCAAATGATTTGAAATTTTCAATAAAAGGTTAGTAATAACCTTTATAGAAACCTTCGATCAAATCATCATCATTGTGAGCAGCAACCTATTATCAGCCAACTTTCGTACGAGTAATACGCACTGTACGATTAATACTATGCCGTGATTCTTCAGTAGGTAAAGTACACAGTGTACCTTTTTAATGCCTAACTGTATTATGACATTCCGGAAGCGGAATTCACCCGTTGAAATCAAACTCCATGTAAAAAATTTTGTTTAATAATTAGTAGATTTTCCTATACTAATAATTTCAAATTCTCGTTTCACCTTAACCTTTAAGTTGTTTTGAAAATATAGAAAAGGTTGATTTATATTTGGAGAATGTCTATTTTTACACGCGTTATTTTTTTTATGAAAATGCTAGTCTTTTACGAGATAAGCCCCCGTGTTCTTACTCACCCACCTGGCGGAGCCACAGGAACGCTTTCACTAACGACTGGTTTCCAGGAAGAACCTTCCTAATTTCATGTTTGTAGGCTTACTATTAAATGCTTAAAGCTGAAGTTCTTAGCATCCAAGTTTGGTAACCTAATCGCATTATTTTGGTATATTCGCAGCCAAGATTAGCTGTAGTTTTCAGTCATTAGTTTCTTTAGGGCCGCGGCTGTAGTTAGGTTATAATCACGTGTCATCGTCGATGTCGCACATCACTCATACACATTGCTCAAGGCACAAAGGATTAGACCTCGTGGGTCTAATCTTTGCGCATATGCTAAACCAATGCATCCAAACCGACTTTGCAGTCAATCATAGGAGGGTATAAGACAACGCCTTCTGACAAACCGCGGAATCTACCCTTAGCGCTGCCGCATTCATGAAATCTAAAAGTTTCTTTTGACAAGATTCAAACATTCTCTGCATGTACAAAGGGACTACCTAGTCGTATCTTTCTTGTTTTTTGAAGTAAAACTTCTTTAGGCGCGACTAGGGAGTAGTTCAGAATTATTCAGACGGAAGTAAAGCTTACGTCAGACGTCTGTATAGTTTCCGCTATTTAGAAATAATAATTTGGATTGGTCGTAAGTATATGTCATATACTCCACGCTTCTTGATTTTTTGAAAATCTATAAATAATAAATATACTTGTTTATTTATTAATTTTGTAATAAATAAATCATTAGTATATTTTCTGACGATTGCGACATTCTATATAATATTCAATGACAAGGTTAAATAGACATGTGCTATTTAACCTGATCTTTTTACTCTCAATTATTCTATTTAACAAAGGAAAATATTTATAATTATAAGTGATATTAATGAATTTTAAATAGAATCTAAAATGAAATCGTGAATATTAAATAAAATGTCGAAGTCCCAGGAACATTTATTCATGAAAGAGTAAATCTTTCATGAATAAATAATAATAAAAGTTTTACTTCAATCGCGCGTAAAGGTTACACACACACACTTTTTTTTTTTTGCAGAAACCGGATACGGAAAGACAGGAATAAATGTGTAAATAACGCAGTTAGGGCTGAGTTCTGAATCTCAGTTATGTCCATAAGGCGCCCATCGAACGACCAAACAAAAGTAGCGCGCGTTCGAGTAAAAGGCTTGTAAAGATTGGTCGCAGGCAGGACGTAAACGTGAACGCCGCCAAGGAACCAGCGGTGCGGCTTCGCTCGTCGTAAGTGAGGTCTGGGACGTGTTTGTTTGACTGTGCGGTGTAATTTTAATGGCGAGGTTTGAAATTTTATTAATTTTTCATGTTCGGAGAGTTGCCTAGTCGTCTGAACTGAACTGAACTGAACTAACTGAACAATGAAAAAACGGTGTAATATGAATTGTTATATTTTTTACAATATAACAGCAATTATTTTCCTATTAATTTCTTATAATTTTACTATCAAATTAAATTAAATACTGCAAAATTTAAAAATACAAACTGCAGTGTTGGTATCCTCTTTGAATACCAGTATAACTTGATACTAACCAGCTCTATGTAGGTGAGTAGTTTTGTTACAATGCGTTACGAACGTTTTGTGCCATCAAGTGCATGTGACGTGTGAAGTGAAGACATAACTCATAACCTCGTGATATGTCCCCCTGGTACCTATTCTATTACTCAATGCATTTGTAATTCCAATTCTTTTTTTCTGTCGGCTTTTAATTAACTCATAAATTGTAATAATTCAATAACATTCATCTAGCCTAGGTACCTTTACCGAGATATAGATTGTTCAACATAGGGGATTATTGCAATTGCAAAAATTACCACCGGCATTAATCCCAAGCGTCTCCGAAGGAATAACCTGCGCTGTTCCTCGCTACACATAGTTCCATTAAAAAGAAACGGGTATAGACTCATTCTTCGCGGGTATGAGCATTCGATATTTTTTTTTTAATTCTAAGTATTTTAAATTGGTATTCCTACTCTCTTCTTTATTTGGCGTCGATAGCCTAAAGGGTAGAGATTCGGTCGATCTCCTAACTTTTGTAACGGTGCAGGAAAATATCGTGAGGAAACCTGAATGCTTGAGAGTACCCCATAACGTTCTCAAAGGTTTGTGAAGTCTATCTGTCATTCTGAGTGAAGATTCGTGCCCTGCGTCGTCAATTGGTTGATAACTATTAAACTGTTATAAATAACCCTACAGTTTAAATTTAGATACTTTTAATGCGCAGTGTAATAACTCTACAAAGGTATCCTAACACGCCTCCATATATAAGATAGACTATAAAGTCCTCAACCAACTTTAAATATCAGGGTATTATTTTTACAAGATGTGTAAGAGGAGATTTTGGAATTGATTATAAAATGATCATATTTTGAAATGATTTTAACTATCATTTCTTAACACAGTTTTTAGGCAAGATTGTGTTAGGGGCCCCCTTAACTTAATATTTAAAATTAAGTTTATAGGTAAGTAGGTATTCGAAAGTGTATAATATTTGTTTTTTTGTTAGCTAGAACATGATGGAATTTGGTTTAGATGAAGCTTGAATAGGTACTTGTGATGAACATTAAAAATGGGACGTTTTCTGACCCGGAAGTTTAAAAGATTTGTTAAAACCTAAACAAATACGGATAAAGTCGAGGGCCGCAGCTAGCACAATCTGCATATATTTTATTTATTTCTTAATTATTATTTTTATACTAACATGTAACTGGTACCAGCTTGTGATGAGTAGTATAAATATGTACAGCGCCATCTTACGGTGAGTGGCTTGATTTTTTCGTCTTGACGATTACCATAACCTTTTCTGTGTTGCTTCTAACTATTTAGCGAAAAGTTGTATAGATGGCGCTTACAAAATCCTTAGCGTAGATCTAACTACAAACTATCTACAAACTAAGCGAATACGATTGAGGACTTTCTATAGATATAATCAATTTAAAAATTCCACAAAATACGATAATTTTTGTAATTGATGGACTGATTTGAGATTTTCGCACATAGTTGCGATTTCCTTAACATACGAGTGTGTCTACATAGTGTCGAGTATCAAAGTGAAGTACCGCAAAACGGCTTTTGGATACTTTGGTACTTTATAATTATGCTGTAAGTGTTTAGTTTATAATCCGTTCTCTTTTCAACTTATTTTTAATTAATTTTTTCTTGAAAGTACCTTCCACTGACTTAAAAAAATATATTCTTTGATCTTATATTTTAATGAAATAAACAAAGAAATTCGTCAAATAGAAAATTGACAAAACAAAAACACAGAGGGTCTTTTATTTAAAAAAAAAATAAAAGATAATGTTTCCGCCCGGGATCGAACCGGGGGCCTTCTGCGTGTTAGGCAGATGTGATAACCGCTACACCACGGAAACATATAGATATGATGTGAATTTAAGTAACATTACCCTAAATAGGTATTTTAAATGAAACAACAAGAGTAAACTAAATTTTAGTTCAAAATATTATTTATATCTACAAAATTTTGAAATCGTAATACTGATTCATCATACAATAACAGTAAGTATTAGTGAATTATTGTTTTTATAATGTAAGTTCGTCGAACATGAACAAAATGCAGAACTTAAAAGTAACTTACTCAGAGTTGAGACATATCTACAATTACGCACGCTTCTAGGTATATTGAGGTACATGTAAATTAATGTATTAAAACCTTAATTACGAAAATAAGTATAATTCGCCGTGTTCATCATAAGTGCCACAGAATGCCTAGTGTGAGATTTTCTACCTATACGATCGCGTGTAAGTTAACTATTGTTTGAACTGAATAGACCGCCATCTAGTGGAAATAATGTTTCCAAGCTTCTAAGTAGACTTAGAAAAAAAAACCTCACATTAGGCACTCAGGTCCTTGCTATCTCGTAGTACTAGCTGCTGCCCAATAATTCATCTGAATTACCTTCGCCTTTTCTAAAAATCCCGGGAGCACCTTGTCTCTTTATTCCGAGCTTAACAACCTACTTATGTCAGTCACTAAGATCTAAGCTATATGTTTAGTGGAGAGCAGTTTATTTGTAGTGCGTGCATAAGTAACAAAGGTAAGTTTTTAATAAAGCGGTAACAGTTTCTTGTTAATTTCCTGGGATACAAAGTATCCTATGTCAATCTCTGTGCCCACCTACATCGGTGCAGCGGTTGAGCCAAACATAGCCAAACAAAGACAGGTAACCAAACAGCACACATTGGCGTTTAAATTATAAATGCCAGTGTCAATCTACTCTTTACTTTCTACGCAGCTCAATAATTTAAAACTTCTTCCAAACGATTCTCCATCTTCTAGTGTTTGTGGTAAGGGCTGGTTCAAGGTTTCTGGCAAGAAGAGTGACGTAACACCTGCCATCACGCTCAGCACGCCCATAATGATAAGTGGAAGATATTTAGATACAGATGCCTGAAAGTTAAAAAATACGCTGTGTTAATCCATTATATTAGGTATACTGTGTGTGTAATTAAGGATATATACATAGGAACGGACGAATGTATCATTAATATACTTTGGATGTACACCACGGGCAAAAATAACAATTATGAAAATACTATACCCAAGTAAAGTCAGTGTTTTAATACATTACACTTATTGTGAGGTACAATTATTTATAGTGGACTCTGGACTCGTCGAGGTAACCAAAGAAAATACTAAATAAGTAGGTTTCTTGAATTGCTACTGAAATGCCATTTGATACTGCCGGGCGAAGTGTATGGTCCACTCTACCGTACCAAATCGTAGCACAAGGTTTCCTATTAGAGAGGAAAGGAAGTACAATATGCCATATTATTTAATAACTTTTGTAATGAAAGTTTTTTTCTAAATAACTCATGCAAAGATGAAAGAACGAACAAGCTGACTATTAATAAAATCTTTACCCGTATTAAGTGCACCTGTTTTAACTCAACCTTAAACTGGGTGGTAAAAGGTAAATGATGCTTCTTGCTTATCAAATACTTAAATAAGATTTATTACAATATAGCTGATAAATGTCAGGTAAGGGTTGCACAATAAGTATTAGGTCAACTTACCAGTGCTACAATATATGGAACTGTTAGCAATCCGATACCAGCCACGACAGACGAAGCGCCCATAGCTTGTGCTCTCACAACTGTGGGAAGCAATTCACCAATTTGTACATAAAACACTGCGAAAGACGCAGCAGCGCATAATCTTCCCAACATGGCTAATGAAACTATCACCCAAGGCCACACTGCAATAAAATAAAATTCATTTACAATGGAAGGAGCAGGTCAAAGAACAGAAAACTATGAACAGCAGCAGCAGCAGCATAGCAGCAATCCCTACTAATATTATAAATGTGAATGTCAGTTTGTTTGTTACACTTTCACGCGAAAACTACATACACATATTTTTGGAAGTGTTAGAAGAAATATAGGATATTTTTTATCCCGACATTAAGCTCGGTTCCTTTGGGAGAGGGGATGAAAGTGTTTGACGTTTTACACCGTAACTCCGACAAATTAAAACCGATCGCGGGCAATAGCTAGTAAATAATAAAAATACAAACTAAATCATTAGTCATCTTAGAAACTATTGCGAACTATCATATAGTTCGCAATAGTATCAAACTTAGATGCGGTAAACATCGTTAAATAGGTTAGAACAATTTAAAATATTTTATTTAGATGTAATAATGTGTATTGGAACTTATTACCTTCTGGAACTAATGCACAGCTCAAGCATGCCAAGCCTCCAACGTTCATAAAGATGCACAAAACCCAACGTCGGCCATATCGTTCCATGCACTGCCATGCGATGAAATATGATGGAATTTCTACTGCTCCACCTACAATTATAATTTGGTTATTATTAAATAGTAGTATTATTATAAATAAAATAGAACAAATAACTCTGCTAAAGTAATTTTAAAATCTTACCGATAAAAAATGCCAAGTAATCATCTACTCCTAAATTTGGCGTATTATAACTTAAACTATTATAGACTACTCCTAATGCTATCCAATTAAATGTAAGTATAAAAAACTTCTTTCTTATATTTGGATATCTAAATACATCTAGTGGAGATGCTCTATAATCTCCTTCGGAGTTCTCGTCATCCATTTTCCTCTTATCTGGTATATCTTGATTTTCTTTTAAAATAATTCTATTGACTATTTGAAGAGATTTACTTCTTAGATTGTTTGGGAAAGAATATTCTGTCTGTGTATTTCTTTGTTGTAAATCAGGATTTTGTATTAAATCTTTCTGATTCAATTTGATTACTTCCTCTTTGATACTTTCTGCATCTCTTGGGGACCTAGATTTCTGAATTAAATCTCCTCCTTCTAGTAATCTAGGTTCTAAGTTTTCTTTGTTTTCAACATCATGCTCACCATTATTTCTAAGTTCATTTTTCGAAGAAAACATACTATTGATTTTTCTATCCACAAGTTCATCTTTCTCGTGTAAAAGTACTAATCCGTTAGCTGTGGGCATTATTGAAAGTTCTGCTTCGGCTTCTTCATCTTTAATCTTTTTCTGGAATAAAGATAATTATCAGTGCACGGCAAAAACGTGACAATATAGATCTAGTAAATACACTTACGCCCCAGATAAATAAAACGACCCCTCATTTATCGAATTATACTAACTCGCGTAAGCCTTGCTAACGGTAATAGTTATTTGTTTATTAGTTAATACTCTACAATGCTTAGTACCCAACGAACCTGAGTAAACCATACACATAATTAAGAACATAAAGAAACCGTGTACACGTCTAATATTTCTCGTGGTTAGGTCACATATTGCATTTAACAGTTGACAGTAGTTATTTCACCTCTTATGTTGTTTACAACATAAGAGGTGAAATAACTACTGTCACTGGTTTACCATAAAATGGGAAAAGTGGGGAAAATGGGAAAAAATTGTGAGCTAGCAACATTCCGCGGCCGTAAACGGAAACGTGCGCGAGGCATTTTCACTGATTTTGGACACAATGCACTGCATTAAACAATGACGGATGAGGTTTTGTATGCTCTTAATTTTGTGGTACCATAATATTGTTTATTTATTTCAATAATCTATTTAAAATCCCACATTACTTTACCATCTACTCACAGTAGTAACAAATATAATGTGTACTTATACATATAAATTTATCAAGCTGTTTATGCTTAAGCCTAACAATATTTTAAAAACTAGGTCTTCAATTGGCTAAACTTACATGCAATTCTAAAAGAAAACCATGACTTATAACTATGCCGTTTTTCTTGGCGAGATTTCTAAGAACTTTTTCAGCATCCGCTATACGCCCTCTTCCGACCAACCATCGCGGAGACTCAGGTATCAGCCAGTAGTATCTATAATGAAGCACTCATTAATTTATGCCTAATAAGTTGACAGGCGATAAAGTTGCAAAAATATGATTTGAAGACATATTATATAGAATCTAAATCCTAAATCAATACATACCCAAATAATACAACAAAAGGAAGGCTGATAGCTATGGACAAGTAAAACCAGTCACGTATCAGAAAAGCCAGAAGGGCCAGCAAGCACATACCACTTGCAAATAGCATACCCACGACGATACCTGCAATAAAATAATATATTCTCTGTACTACTATTATAATAAGGTATTATCATTTCTTTGTGAATTTAATTAGCACCTACCTCTACCTATAATATTTATTATGCTTACGATTATATAAGCTACAAAAGATAATGTAATTCCGAATTCTTAAGCATAATAAACAAAAGTAGTGCAACTAGTTGTTTCCCTGCTTCTATTAGGCAACGCAAATATCTGTAAAGCCCATAATTTGTACGGGTTTCCTCACCATAATCACGGGTACCTCGATATCAAGAGTAAAGGGACATTGTCTTAGCAAACTCGCATCTTTAGATCTTCTTGCATAATTTATCAGTTTATTTAGAAAATATAGAGCATGAGAAAATATAGGAATATATTAACAGTTACAATTTGAAAGATGTACTCTCATCATATATTGGATAGGAGGAGACGTTACTTTGCGGAATTTCATGAGATACAATAAAAGTTAAGCTTAATTTGCTATCTTCTGACCACCACATCGTACAGATCTTGCAAAATGAAACCGTGCAAATGAGAGTGTACATTTTGGAAGGCCCGTTTTTTTATCATTGGCTCAAGAATTAGTCCATCACCTGTATGAGTTCTCGTTGCTGGGGGCATTAATTCCAAAGCTAGAATGAAAGGCTGCTGGTAAAGGGCTGGGAAGAATAGCCCACCCAGTACCCTCAAAGCGATATAACCCCAATAATTTCCGGGGAATGATGCAAGAATACATAATGGTACCTCAAGAAATACCATAAGCAAAATTGTAGGCCGGCGACCGTATCTGAAAAAAAGCATAAGCTAAAAATCATAATTGAATAAATAAATAACTATTAAATTAATAAATTATTATCACATTATTTATATTAATAATTTATAACTGCAGATTTTAATAAACTTTAAGCATTTTGCACCAAAAAAAATCTAAATGTGGGCTCTTATGTAAGCTTGACTAATTTATATATTAATAAATAAATAACACCTCTTTGTACAAAATTAGATTTAGTACCGTATGTGAATAAAGAATTTAAAGCAATGTTGTATTTTCTGTTAAAGGTTTTCTCTATCTCTGTATAGTTTTGTCAAAATAGACACTAAAACCACATCTGGGACGAGGAACTCTTCAACTAAGTAAAGCTTTATAATTGAATTTCTGTGCTAACTGACATTGTAGATTTTTATCAGTACGATAAGTGTGTTGGACTATACCATCCTAACCTTAGTGAATCGCGCTGTCTCCCTGGTTGCACCCGGACACACGTAAGGGATGTGTGGAGTAGGGGGTAATGTAACTTAGGTAAACGATGATAACTATTTTCGAAAATAGCAGTGATATAAGATTGCAGTGATTATTTAACTATAAAAATAAATTGGTAAATTATTTAAATTCTAAAAGTAGTATAGGTATAAAGAAGTAAAATAATTAAGGTTTAGGCTAGTGAAAGATAGTAAACACAGGACTAACTGACCTGTCAGATATCCATCCAAAGAATAGATTACCAACTAGAGAGCCCACCCAGAACAAGGTGGTACCAGTTCTCGGCAACCATTCTTTGTCACATACCAACGAGAACTGAAAGATGGCTGAAATTATTATATTAAACTATATTCCTCAGAAATTTAACGTAATGATCTCCTTTAGTTTGCAATGATCATAGAATTGCAATGATCATAAATTTGTTTCTTCAGTATTATTTGACATAAATGGTTATGTCAAATAATACTGAAGAAACAAATTAAGTATTTATTATTTGACTCACCTCCGTAACTAAAGTTGTAGTATAATGTTCTGTCTTAAAAATCCATGAGTTCGTACAAGCAGTAGGTTCTTTTCTTACGGCCACAATTGCATCTTGTACTCTTTGTATCTGAAATTTTTATAATTCAACTAATTATTTCTATAAAATTGATTTGCTATAAAACAAGATTAAATTTAGGCTAACATGAAATTTCAAGGACGTATCTTAAGGTTGCAAGTTGTTTTAAATTTTAATGCTATAAAAAGAATAATTTAAGAAGTACCTTCTCGTATCTCTCATCTGGTTCACTGGATAAGATCAAATCCTTAATTTTTAGAAATAAGAGAGTACCGTTTTCCACATTTGTAACATTTCTGAAAAGAAAAATAAAATCTCAACTAAGCGTACCAGAGAAAAATTTCATCTGTTATATCTAAACTTCGGTTGAACACGAGACTTCGCCGCGAGTGGTTTTCTTGGATACTGTATCCCTTTCCAACTAATTTATTTAATTAATATTCCTTTCAGTATTTACATTTAGTAGTATTGCGTATGAAAAGCCAGCCTTTAAAGGTGAATACTAATCACATATTAACACTGCAAGCTATTTCGCTTAGTATCACCCGCTCAATAAATCTAAGTTAGTTAAGAACAAAAACAAAAAATGAAATCTAAGAGTTATATCTAACTTGGTGCAAGCCTACAAAACATTATGAATAGGGATTTACTTTTGGGTAAGTTAGACAAATATTTTTTTTTGAACGGATTAAACAGTATCCTATGTGCATCTCAAGGATGTCATCTCTGTACCGAATTTCGTTAATATCAGTACTGTGGTTTAGTCCAACATCAATCAATCAAAACAACAATCAGACTCACTTTCTCATTTTCTCATTTTCTGCATTTATACTCGTAATATTAGTAAAGATATTGAATTTTATGCTCGAGTTTTCTAACACGTGGTCATGTCGCACGTGTTTGACATGAATACCTACATAGGTACTATCATACTTAATCTGTGCATCAATACATTGCAATGTGTGTAGTGCATAGAGAACATATGATATAAAGGACTAATGGAAACTAAACCTTAATCTGTTATGAAACCTACCTTTTCTCTTTATTTTATAAAAATCGTTGCCGGACCAAGCAGATTGACAATCGGATAAGTGGAAAACCTTCGTCTATAAACTGAGAAACACTTCGCAGAGCATGCATGGAACACGACCTACAAAGTGCCGGCAAATTTCACCGGCAACAACGCCTTTCGGCTGCTTGGCGGCAGATATAAACATGACAGTAGTACTTCCTCTGACGAGCACTATCATGAAAAGCTCTATAAAGCTCCCGAAAGTAAACCCTTGGCCTATATTGAGCGTGGTGGCCCTATACTGGGTTGTTTATGATGATGATGGGGAACAAAATAATATTGGTTTTTTGTATAGAAGAAAACATTGTATTTGACTTTATAGGTACGAAAATTACTTAGTTTTCCAATGAATATCATTTTGTCGTGTAATGTATGAATTATGAATAAATAATGACAATGAATAATCCATCAATATTGAAATATTTTTTTTTAAGATACTATCTTTTTACAAAATCACATTTATTACCAATGAGATAGAGGTTCATTATGTGGTATTAGGCGTTTGAATTCCATTAACCACCATTAAGTGTGAAGTGTCTATCTGGCTGTCCGCCAACACGTTCGTGAATACACAAAATCAAAATTCTAGAAGCACGCACTTGATGGCTTTGTAAACATGCATCGTCCATAATTCTAATTTTGTCCTTGTTTGATTTGGGGCCACATTATGTTAAAATTACATCCTTCGATACTGTTATTATAAATGTGATAGTGTTATGATGTTTGGTTTGTATCTTAGAAACGAACATAAGATATTTTTTATCCTGAAAAATAATACAGGTCCGCGGGATTTAAAATAATGCCTTCGATCTTGACAAAATTTGCGTGAGAAAGCTTGCACCCTGGAGACGTACAGTACAGTAAAGTACGAGTCGTTTATTTCGATGACATGTCAATCATCCTCAAAGATTTTAATTTTCTCAGGAAACTTTTTTATCCCGGTAAAATCAAACTGTTCCTAGGGAATCATTGATAAACATTCGAAATCGTGGACTACAGCTACCTAATAAATATACATATATATAGTTTCAAACCCTACGAAATGTATCTAAATAATATTATCATACGTACGTCTTTCAACTAATACGTTAGGGTATGTTCAATTTAAAAATGTAGATTAGACATTTTGTTAGGTTGGTTCAAACGATTTAGATCAGAATTAGTAAAAAATACTCACTTAATACCAAAGTAGTCACTGAGATCAGCGTACAACACTGGCATATCAAGTGAGTAACTTCTGCAAGTTTCAAATACTCCTTTTTCTTGTGGCACAGTCAAATTGCGAAGCATTTCATCTGGGAATGCTAGGCTTTCAAGTTCTGAAGGTGGTGCGCACCAGTGCTCAGGACTTGCGTTTGTGAAGACCTGGAATCAATTTGAACCTTATTAGTTCCCGTTCCTGGTGGAAATTTGGAGATTACTTGCATCCTGTATCTTATACTTTTTATCCCGGAAAAGCACCCGGGTGCACCCGGGAATTGTTCGTTAGTTAACATTTCATTATTTCCTGTTTTTTATTAGCTTCCAGTATTATCATACTACACATTATTACGATACATTATTAATCACTACAATCCAATATGAAACTTCAAACGTATTTAAGATTTTTCTCCTTATAAAATTGTAGAGAGGTACAGCCTAATATTTTTTATCTCTATATAAAAACTATTGGCCGCGATCTTGTGTTAGGATAACTCTAGGTCACTATCAGACCATCTGACTGTTTGTACAAAACCTGTTTGGCTACTTTTTTCTTTTTTGATGGCGTAGGTACTCGTACTTGTATTTATCTGATCCACAGAATATTCTACGAGTTTAAAGTAGGTACTAAGGTGACTTATAAGTATGGGTTTTTCTTTCAAAGAATTGAACAAACAATTTTAATTTTAAAATGTTTTGTTAGCGATCTAGAAAAAAAAGGAAAGAAAAAGTCTTTTATCAGGCCAAAACATACTTATTTTTGTACGTCTGTATGTTCAACGACATTGACTAAATAATGATCACCGCCTGATGATGGGTGAGATCACAGACGTAACGATTTAATAACTATATAAATGTACTTTTAGATTATAGCTACTGCTACCTAACTACTACTTCAATATAAATTACACCTATTATTAATTAAAAGTATAATCTTATAAACAAAGTATAAACATACTTTTATACGTTTGTTTGACCGTTTGTTTGCTGATCTTGATATAATTGAGCACAGACATAGCTGCCATCCTGGAGAAGAACATTATCTCTTTACTCTTTTCACTGGAGACGTTTCCGTAGTTTTACACAATAAGAAATAGAAATATGTTCCTTACCTGTTCACGGTTTAACATCACGAAGGTTTGCGTATAGACAGTATGGATTTAGGAAACGGAAGGAGTAAGTACAAAGTCGTACGTACTGTGCATTTAAACCTTTTGAGACGGACATACTTTGTAGGCACAAAACCATCTGATAAAAATATGTAGATAAGTAACTAGCCTTTCTTCAGCTAGCTCTGTATGAAATTACTTTTAGATCAGCATGTTGATTTTCTGTATAAAATACAAACTGTACCCAGCGGTTTCACCCGCGTTTAGACCCGCGGTAAGGGTCGTATTTTTATAATTTATTAACTAAGGGGATACGTAATTCAATATTTTCACAATGCGAAAAATTACATGCTGCAAAATGTAAAGTTCATCTACATACGTTTTTCTTGTATAACTAGCGGGCGGTGAAATACGGGGAAGTTTTAGAAATTTTCGTATTTTATCATATTTTCGTATGGGAATTTAGGTAGGGATTTTTTTTTGCCGAAAACCTCATCAGGCTAATATCTTCTATTATGGAAATAAAATAAAGCTTAAATTCCTTAATCCAGGATTATGTAGCTTTCCAGCGATAAAAGAAACATTAAAATAAGTTCAGTAGTTGTAAAATTTATCGATTACAAAAAAAAACTCTTTCCCCTGTATAACAATGGTATAGATTTAATCATGTATGGATAGACAGGTTGTCATGATAACTTTGCATCGTTAAAATATTATCAAAGTATTTACTGCGAGGTATTTGCTTATTACTGCTAAAGTTTAACCTTAATCTATGCATGTCCAATCAACTAAGTAAGACATTTCAGTGACTAATGACTACATTAAGCAAATTGCTACATGACTGCAAATGTTTCACTCGGAATGTAAAGGGAAATTTAAATTACAATTAGGTGGAGCAATCACTTAGCATTACAATAGTTCGGGATGCATTGACAATGATGAATAGCAGTGTTTTCCTGTTCATTTGGAAATATTTAAATAATATGATCAACCAGAAAAGATCTGCGTAGTTATTTTTCGATAATCCTAATTTGCACACTAAAGTCGCTGAATTATTTGACGGCGGTCAATGAAGTCAGCGATTTCCTATAGATATATTAATAGTTTAATAAAGCTGCACAAATTCTTTGCCTTCATTGAAACTAGTTCAGTATTAGAAGCTATATTTTGTAGGACCCTTGTCATACCTTACTTACCATAAAATGTTATTAGAGACTAGGTGATCTAAGATAGTAATTATATGTCAAACATATTTCGTTTATATTATTATTGAATTTTTTGTTATTTTTATGTTTTAATTTTACCCTGGTTTAGTAATTACCCTGGTTAGCTTTTGTCTACCTTTTCCTAATGTAAGGGATAGGTATGGCAGCCATTTTAACCCATATCCCTAATCAGTTTCTACGCGGTTTATTACCGGTAAATCGCTTGGTACGTCTTTGTCAGTAGGAAGGTAACTGATAGGTGCCGAATCCTGTCACCATAGGTAATAAGACCAGAGAAAAATCTGAAATAATAAATTTGTAAAATGCCCCTTTCGGGAATGTCACCCGTAATCTCCCATTCGAAACAGCACTGCGAAAGTGAGGAATTACTTGATGAGGACAAACAATTTAAATACTATGTCATAATTCCCAGCCTATTAACGTGTCACTGCTGGACACAAGCCCAGAGGAAGAGTTTCAGAGCAAGTACCGACGTACTGTACAACAAAAGTGTAGGTATATTAGCAAGTATTGAGTTCAACAGTCTTCTTCTCAGAAGAATTTGATATCCGAACCGACGCGCGGTAGAATCGCTAAAGCAACCTATCTTTATGATTCAAATGAGTCTGTACTTGAAATAAACTGTTCTGAGCGCGAAGTGTGAGTTTACTTATTCGATTACGTGAGAGTTAACGACGATTTATATGGCATCAAAAGAGCGCGATAGGGTGACCCAGTATTGTAACTAGATGGCGCTCCTTCGATACCACATAAATCGTAGTTAACATTCTCGCGATTGAATAAGTTAACGTAATATCTTACACTTGGCACAATGTATTCTTTATAGTATTCCTACCTGAGAGAATACCAAGAAAGATGTCGGTATGGCTGCCAGCCCACACAATAAGTAAAACAGAAGCATATGCCAGCAGCCCTTCTTAGTAGCCAGGACGGCAGCCTCGTCCAATTCCTTAGTCCACGTCATCCTCACTGCTCACTTCACCTCAGTTTCAATCGACAAAGTCCAAAGTAGCACAGTCATTTCTGTATATTATTTATTTATGTCTCTATATTCAATATTTCTATATTCAAATATGTATCTATGCTCGGTAATTACCTCTGTTTCTGTAGATTGTAAGCTTATTTCTATCTAAATTTTAATAATTATGAAACTGATTTTTTTACCAAATATTTCCATACTAAATAACTAATTTATATTATATAGACGAAATTTTTAACTGTTACTAATATTTAGTTATTTAGACAACTAAAAAAATTTATTTAGAGTGCTAGGTTCATAGTTGTATTCTTAATGATTTAAACACGGAAACTTATACTCATAAAAGAACTTAATAATGCCTCATGAGGTCTTCATGCCCCCAGTAATTCTTGGCTTTATTTAAATAATACATGTTATATACATTTGAATAATTCTATGTTTACGGTTGGCAGATTTTTTTGGATTAATGTCTAATGTTTTAAATACTGTCGTATTTCTACTCTATTTGATTGTTGTGCATCTCATTAAAACACTCCTGATTACATTATACTATGCACGGTAGTAACAATTTTGTAAATCGTTAGTTAGGTAATTAATTTATTAAGAGCACCGCAAACTATAAATACAGTTTGTTTATGGCAAAGTTAAGTGTTTGGCGTGTTTTTGTCCCTGTTTTCCCTGCGATAGCGACATATTCAAGATTTTTGTTTTGTTTAGTCAAAACAGACCATATATTTAAAGCAACCACTTCATAAGTTAATTTTAGACCACCCATTAAGATTATCTATTAGGACTGTTTTTGTTACATTTTTTTTTTTGCATTTAGTTATATATATTTATGTGATATAATATATTAACTGTATATTTTCACTGTTGTTTACGCATCAAACATGTTACATATTGAAATTCGATCGACAAACGCACGGGCATCTGGTTGTGTTTACCGCGTAGTACTAATACGACCGGCGCAGGCGCAGCGTGTAGAAATAAATCGTGATATGACGATCAATCTCTAGATAACACAAATGGATAGCTGTGGGTTTCCTTGCGTAATATGTTAATTACTATTTACCACTGGCCCTGAGTTTCTGTAACATTTCAATCGTATCCAAGCTCTTTTCGAGACGTCTATAAGAATTTTTTTTTTCTCAAAGAGGAGATTTAGAGCTTAATCCCTCCAGCAATAGTATGGGCTGGCGGGCTTTAACAATTATTATTTCATGATACTTTCAATATTTATTTGGCTGGCTACCGTGCTCTTTGACACGAGCACAGGGGTAGACTGTACCAACTTTGTAATATTTTTTTGGACCGAAAATACCTCACAGTCTAACATGGGAATTGAATCTAGAATTATGATCAGACTTCAATTATGCCCATTCATACAAATATACCTAAGTCATATTATGAAATAAAAGTTATGACTTCCAAATATTCAACTTTTAAGGTATTGCGGTGCGAGTGCAGTCAAGTTCTTTAGTCTTGTCATCGGCTGTGGCGTGCATCGAGAGTATGCACAGGGTATGCAGATGTTATAAAATAAAGAAAATCTCCAGTACGAGTGAAACAAAAAAATACCAGGCATTGTAAGAGTTATAAAAAGCCTATCCTTAAGTTTATTATCACTCGTACTGGAGATTTTCTTCATTTTATAACATTTGCATACCCTGTGCATACCCTCTATGCACGCCACTGGTCACGCCATCGGATTAAAGATATATTCCTAACCTAACCTATTCCGAGGTATGCCTATGGTTAAAGAAAAATATGATCAGGTCAGTCGTAGAAACTTAAAAAAAATCATGGCACAGAAATTGTAAATCTTTACCGGTATTCCACAAAAATATAAAACAGAAACAAAACTTTAACTATAAAACATCGATATGGAAATCGTTACCTATAAAAAAAATCGTTCGTCTTGAAATCTTAAAATTATAATATGATAGATGCTTTGCCTAGAACCTGAAGCAAGGACATTTATCTTTAATCTAAATATATTATTAATTTATGCTTTAAATCCAGAACACTACAGTGAAAAAATTCAGTTGAAAGTATAGAAAAGTAGTTCAAAGAATTAAGTAAGTTAAAGTGTCATCCAAAAAATTCTGATTCTAATTTAAATTCAAACATTTATTATTTCATCTGCAACTATAAAAAATCATTAATATTTTTTCCGTTGTGGTTAGGTGTTTGTGATAACTAGGTAACCTACAATTCGTACAACTAAAAACTTATGTTAGAAGTTAATTAGCTGGTATTTTAAAGTCACCAAGTACAACTTGGTGACATTAAAATACCAGGATGTGCCGTTCTTCGATTTATAATTCATGATTGCCACAAAAAGATTGTAAGTCAAAAAACTGCGTTGTATAAGTAGTTGATAAAATAAAATATATATTAAGCATCTTCTTAGATTATAGGCACTGATGATAAAACTATTGACTACATAATGATGCTATCACTTCGCATAGATAAGCTTATAATTTACGCGCCTACTTAAGAACGCACAAAAATATGTGTAGATTATACAAGGGCATTTGGAAAAGGGGTTAGTGTGACACCAGCTGAAAATGTATCATTTTCACTTGTATCAGGTATGATTATAATTTCATGTAACGTATATTTCAGCTTACATTAAATATTAATCGAGAAAAATTGCATACCTTGAAAAATTTTAGGTATTTGCGGATAAACGTATCATGTCGGAATAAAATTTGGAATATTAGCTTTAATCTTTTTTTTTGTTGTCTATGAATATCTATGAACCTCGAATGTAAACACAGCTGATGTTGTGGGTTTTATTTTACCATCTTATTATACTATTACTTAACTTAAAGTATTGGTTCTACAAAAAACTTGAGACACAATTTTTTTTCACTATCATGAATGATGTATGTAGGTACCCCATCGCAATAGAACCATTTGCAACTTGCCCTGAAGTATATAAAATGTTTATGAGAAGACCCTTATTTACAAACTGGCATTATGACAAGTTGGCGAGATTAAGTTCAAAATTAAAGACTAATTCTACTAACATCTATATAGCGTCAACTAGATAACCTTATTCTTTGAATTCTGGCAATTGATACTGTATGTACCTCATCGCAATTTTACGAACCTTTTCCAACTAGCCCTGAATGAATAATAATTATACAAAATGTTTTTAAGAAGATCCTTATTTAAAACTGGCATTATGTCAAATACGCAAGATTAACTAAAAGCCAATTCATCGTAAACCAAACAAGAGTAATTTAAATTCAATATGGCGTCAACTAGATATCTTTTTCCGAAATTCTGACAAATGTGGATAAGATTTCAAAGGTGGTAGCAAACACATTTAAAATCTTATCCGCGTGAACTGAAATTACTATTGTAACGCTAATCAGATTAATCTGTTGCTGTATGGTTTACTAGAGCTCCACAAAGGATCAAACTTTCATAATGATCATAATATGTTAAATAAGCATACCGAATACATTACCCTGTTTTTACTATAGGAAGAGCAAGACCTTATGGCACAAGTTATATACTTATGGCATCTGGCAAAGATTGGCACACAGCTCATTAGGCGTGAATTGCATACAAACCCTATTATTTTTACGTTATTTCTTAAGAAGGAGATTTTTCCAATTTTATGCCATATTCCAGCTGTAATTATACCCTGATCAGAAACCCATATACCCAATCGTTAGGCTGCATCTACCTCCTGCCTAAATTATGATAGGTTTTAAATTATCTAATCGATAAAATAAAATAAACGCTATCAAAACTTTGATTTCTTATTAAGATAACTCCTTCCTTACCCTATTTTTAGAACAAAAACAAAGATTATATGTATATCTTAATATTAGTAAGTCACATCAATTTAGTTGATAAATAATTAGATTCGGCATTCCAAAAAACTAAATGATGAATCGGTCGCCCCCTTGATAACGTTTTGTTCAAAATTCATATTCATAATATAATTAATGTAGAAAGTGTTTGTTTGTTTAAGTATATATTTAATTTTTAACCACTGACCGAATTCGACACTGAGATTGTATCCAAGATACAGGAGATGGGCATGAGGACTCGATAATTTTTATACCGCGAAGGAGTTACATTTTATTTATTTTTTATTTATTTATTTTATTTATTTATTATTTATGTTCCATAAATTGTGATTGTAAACATAAGATACATGAAGTGAACAAAGGAAAGCTTATCTCTATAAGAGATCTCTTCCAGCTACCCCAGGATGTGAGTAAGATGATTTAATTTTGGACTAAACTGTTTAAAAAACAGCCAATGGTCTGTGGAAAACCATTGTACCTAACCACACTTCGCAGTGCATGCAAGCAACAGGTCCAAGTGAAACTGTGGCTCTATTAACCTGAGTAATGGATACTTAGGTGTTAAGCCTGTATTACGCTCTTCAGACCTTAACATAGCAAAACTACTACTACTAAGTATTCCTAGTATTTTTGTAAATAGGGTCAAATTGTTTTTTATTTTTATTTTAAACAACTTTATTGCATAATAAAGGAAACACACACAGGAACACTTACATTAACATAAATTATATGCAAAAGGCGGCCTTATCACTAACAGTGATCACTTCCAGGCTCCCTTAACTATTGGAATAAGGCAATGAGAGACGGGAAATCGCAATTATATATATAATATATATATATATATATATATATATATATATATATGATTTACATAAATAATTTAATAATATAATAAATGTAATAATATAATATATATAAATATTTATATAAATATAATATATATGCATAAATACACACACATGTACATATAATATTAACATGTTTATAGTGACAAATAGTGCCTCCTTACACGACTTTTAATTGTTAGTAAGTGAGCAAGTTGAGAAATTAAACGACGTTGTTTGAGCAAGAGTTATACGAAGCTGCGGGTTTATCTTTTCCCTAATAATATTATAAATGCGAAAGTTTGTTTGTATTTTTGTAAATAGGGTGTATTTGTTTTTAAGTGAGCAAGTTTTTCAATTTCACGACGTTGTTTGGGCAAGGGTTATACGAAGTTGCGGGCAAAGCTTTTCCTTAATAATATTATAAATGTTTGTATGTTTATCCCTCCTTGTCGCCCTTACTATGCAACAAATCCACTTAATTTTTGGTTATAGACTTAGTTGAAAGTACGAATAGTAACAGAGGCTACTTTTTATCCACGGGATTTGTAAAAGTTTTGACAAACGCGGACGAACAATGCTGGAAACAGCTAGTATAGAATTTAATTCGCTAGACGAGTCAAGAGTCTATTCATATTTTGTAAAAGATGTTTCAATGTCTGAATCATTCCCTGAGTTCACTAAGCTCTAACTGTAAATGGTAAAAACAAAATAAAACGCCTTAAATAATAAGCGACGCGTTGGAATATTGATATAAACAGAAATAAACATGACATTTTTTAAACGTCCAGGACAACGTATTGTCTGTTTGATAAGATTTCCATCCACTATTATTTACATGGTTATCTAGACTGACCGATATAGAACTGTTATCGCGTCGAGTGAATCATTATTATGCATGAGATCTGTTTGCTTGAAAATATCTTTCATAATACTCACTTACTTATGTAATGTTACTTTTAACATCGGTTTCATTATATAATATGTTCGCCAACAGATTACGTATTCAATGAAACTAGTTTAGAAACAACAAAATAAAGAAGCATGTTATGGATTTTAACCCAATAACTGTCAAACCGGCATAAAATAAAGGTGAAGATTTTCAAGTTCATATTGCTTGTTTTGGTTACTATTTTGACAAAAACGAACTTTTTTATAAAAATTTAATGAAATTCAAAACAAAAACTAAAAAACGAACTTACAATAGAATAAAACAGAAACGTAGGCAATGATTTCATAGCTGTACCAATATATTGATGCAGAATTTTCGTTGTGTACAGGTTTTTTATCTCCTTAATTTTTATCTATATTATATATCAGCACATAGGTCTTATGTAGGAAATACCTGTATATAATATTGTTATTCCTTTTCAGGTTAGCCCTTGACTGCAATCTCACCTGGTGATAAATGATGATGCTGATGGTGTCCTACCCCTACCGTTTTCTACACGGTATAGTACCGGAACACTAAATTGCATGGCGGCACGCTTTGCGAGTACGGTGGTAACTAGCCACGGCCGAATTCGCAAATTATAAATTCTACATAGCCCCCGCCGAGTACCGAACCGTTACCTCCATAGAGGTCGTCAAAACATGATCGAGCATGACTGTTATATTATCGCCTACAGCGTGTCTCTGTGCTTTATTAATACTTTTTAAATTCCTACGGAAGTACTTAAAAAAATGTAATTGTGTTTCTAGCATCATAAGCTTCTCAGCTTCAAAGAATTGTTTATTCAGAATTTATAAAACGTACTCACTTATAAGATAAAAAAACAGCTTATTATGTTTTTATACTAATAAAATAAATAAATATACTGCGACAATTATACACACATCGCCATCTATCCCCAAAGTAAGCTTATACTATGGGTACTATGATGAATATTTTTATGAATACTATACAAAAATACTGAAAAATATTCATGTTCATCACACAAACATTTTCCAGTTGTGGGAATCGAACCCACAGCCTTGGACTCAGAAAGCAGGGTCGCTGCCCAATGCGCCAATCGGCCATCATATGATTTGATTCAGTATCTAGAACTTTGGTTAGGTACTCTAGGGAGAGGGTCCACACGCCTCAATTGTCTAGACACTAAATTGTAACTGGACATCCGGATTCGCCCGATCTAAGATCAGTCAGGATGTCGTATTTCATTCACTTTACTGACGTAAGGCGACGCTCAATTCGTTCTAGATGAATTCCATTTACAAATTCATCATCGTCATTATCAACGAATGCCCCACAGATGGGCATCCGCTTTCTTAGCGAAGAGGGATATTTGTTTTTTTTTTTTATTCCACTACAAGTCAGCCCTTAGCTGCAATCTCAACCGCTGCTAAGCTAGTAAGTGATGATGCAGTCCAAGATGGTAACGGGCTAACTTGTTAGGGGTGTAGCTATATTAAATCTATTAAGTCAGATAAAAATGTTTTTTTGCTGTGCGAGTAATACTTGCGTGAGTTATTTCGAATAAAACGCAATATACAACGTTTAACGGAATTACGAAATACTGCTGAAGGGTGTTTAAGTATATTTCATGGGGAATCAGCCTGCAAAAATATTAAATCAAATGAAGCATATTTATTTTTCCATACAAACTAATTATAAACATTCAAAGTTTTTACTTATGACAACCCTACTGAAGTTAAAAGACCGAAACATGCATAGTACCTACGCTACGCGATACGTACCTAATAAATTGACAGGAGTCCTTTGATTTTAATTTTGCATGTGATATTAGGACTGTATCTGATTTATTTAGTAAAAGCTATGGCAATGGTTTGCTCAAAATCTACTAGAGTTTCCTGGACTTTAAATCCCGGTGCGTACCTCTAACTTTTTGGGGCCATTAGCATTTTAAGCAATTAAATATCACATGCTTAAACGGTGAAGAAAAAGATCTTGAGGGTTCTGTATGCCCGAGAGTTCGATAATGTTCTCAAAGGTATGTGAAGTCTACTAATCAGCACTTGACCAGCGTGGTGGACTACGGCCTAAACCCTTCTTATTCTGAGGGGAGACCCGTGCTTTATAGAGAGTTGATAAGCATGAATGAGATAATAACGTTTCATTAAAACGCTTTTAAACTGTTGAAGATGGTCACAATAATGCCAACCATCTGAACTCCTTACTTACTGTGATTAAGTCTCTTGTGTGATGAAGTAGTATTTTCTTATATTAATTAATTCATATGGTGAGGATGATTGTATAATATTTATCCATACAGATATTTTTATAAATGGAAGCTGCTCACAATAGTAATTAATAGCAATCTAGATCTATTAGTCAATAAAAGAGACGCGGAACAATTGCGGCAACAAGTGGTTGACTTGAGGGGACAATGAAATGACGAGCATCTATACTAATATTATAAATGTCATTGTGTGTCTTTTAGTTTATTTTTTTGTTTCTTTCTTGTTTGTTATCTATATTTAGCTCAGTAGTCTATATTTAGAAATTTTCCATAGATATAGCTTTGAACTTAGAGACTTCAATATCTGAATGAATCAATGAATGAATACACTTTTATTGTACACCACATAAACATAACAAATTATAAGTAAAAAATTATTAATATCTACTTTTTATCCCGATAAAAAACAAGATCATGACGGCCGACTGGCGCAGTGGGCAGCGACCCTGCTTTCTGAGTCCAAGGCCGTGGGTTCGATTCCCACAACTGGAAAATGTTTGTGTGATGAGCATTAAGTGTTTTTCAGTGTCTGGGTGGTTTATATGTATTTTCTAAGTATTTATGTATATATAATTCAAAAATATTCATCAGTCATCTTAGTACCCATAACACAAGCTAAGCTTACTTTGGGGCTAGGTGGCGATGTGTGTATTGTCGTAGTATATTTATTTATTTATTTATTCAACCGATTGACGTTCACTATGGGCTCTAAATATGGATGATCATGGATGGACACGGGTCTTTTGTAGATAGTTCCAAAATCCACGGTCTTAGGCTGCTTGTTTCCAGCGGCTCCCAGCGACTCGGTTGATGTCGTTTGTCCAACACATTGAGAGTTGACCAACGTTTTGTTAACATGCGCGTTATTTATTGCATGTTTTTCTACTAATCATTATACACTATACATTTCTGATTTGATAACATAGGTCCTAGCGTAGCTCGCCTGATCGCCCGCTGAGTAATAAGTAAATAGTCAGTCAAATTCTTTCTATTTTTTTTATCTGAGATCGCACGAAAATGTACATATCTTTGTACGTTGGTATTTTTTTTTAGTTTCCCATGAAGTAAACCTTTGACAGCAATTACATCTTGTGGAACGCTAAATCGCTTGGTCTTTGTGGTTAGATTGGTAAGTAGCGGCCAGAAGCCGCCTACAGTCCTACAAGACAAGCATAAATTAAGAATTTAGAAATGCCCATATTTCCGCGACTGTGGATCGAATCCGGATCATACCGATAAAATACCACAGCACTCACCACTGCACCAGCGAGTGTAAAATTAAAAAAGAAAAACAATAACCTAACCTCAGTACTTTATACTCTTTTCCATGCATACAGTAATATATACCTAGTTGACTTGTGCGCTGTAATCTATACTATCTTATAAGTATATATATAGGTCATGTAACAATATCTTCAACAATATCTCGTCACCCAGATGCAATCCGGTCTATAGACGTCACACAGAACTTATTAATTACTTTATTAGTATAAATAACCGCTCCACCTCGCGTTTGCTGTTTGCTCGTGAAGAAAATGTTAAAGTAATAAAATCCGATTAGGGTTATGACTACCGTACTTCCTAACCTATTTAGCTATGTTAGCCCGCTACCAATTTAGGCATCATAACTTATCACCAGGTAAGATTGCAGTCAAGGGCTAACTTGTAGTAATAAAAAAAAAGTTCATAACTATGAACTTTATTTTTATTTTGTGTTTCTAGAAATGAGGTAGACTTGATAATGTTTGGCGTTCTGATAGAAATATCATCCACAGAGTTCAAAATACTACGCATAAATTGGTGTTCTGCTAGAGAATTGACACAGTTTGTATTGTTCGGTGTTCTACTATTGATATTGATAGAAGTATTCATTTGGTTATTTACTGTTAAAAACTAATTAATAACTAATACACCATGAAAAGAATAGACAAACGTTTATTTAAATACATATGTTAATCAGTATTCAGCTGTTTAATGAAAAGCAAATTGCAAAAGCACTGTAACGTACACAGCCCACTGGTCGAAGAATCTTAGCGGTAAAGCTGCATCGATGGTTAGAACGCCACAAGCAGTCATCTTATTAAACTTGGCCCGGTTAATTCTTATCACGTTCTTGTATAGCCTCTTCAAACCTGCAACTAGTCGTAGGCAACAGCTGTAGAATAATCAATAGAACTTAATGTGGACTTAAAAAAAAGAACTTCAGGGACTAACTACGATCGGGTAAGGCAGATTTTATAGTTGTTGTAGAACTTGATGTCTACAGGGCGCGTCTGGGACATCAAGTGCTGTGTCGATCTTAAGAGCGTAGTTGTAATTAAAAGCACATGCGGCTGTACGGGAGCTATGGTGATACGCTCGACCGTAACAATAGGAAGATCTTCCTCCGAGCGGGTGATCGTGCTCGAGGACCGAGGTCCGAACATTTATTTTTGGAAGTTGTATATATAGGCATTCTTCGTGAACACTTCGTTAGCGCGATGTAGGATTTTTGTAGCGTCATCTAGTTCTGTAATGTGGAGACCGCTACACGGCTTTACCCATATTCCTCAGTTTGAGAGTCTCTGGGCGGGACTTTGTAGGACGTGTCCTTGCATCACTGCGAAGTGTTGCCCTGTTTGTAGGCCACGGTTTTTGACTTACCTGACTTATAATTTGGGCCATCTGCTTGGCCCGTAAAACATAAATTAAAGCTGCAGAAAAATTAGTAGAACAGAGTGTAGGGTTTTACGACGATGAGCTTCAGGGTGCTTTCTTCGATCGCCTAATGCAGTTTATGTGATTGTCAGTTTTATGTGACACACCTTGACGTGTTTTAGATAAAGACAATACAAGAGCGTCAACAATATGAACAAACCACCCGTTTGGTGATGATAGTAACAATCAAGGTCCCGTTATATTGACGTTATATGTATAATTATAGTGTTTTCCAATACAACTGAAGGAAGATTTAAAATAAGCCCGTGGCGAGAACGAGCCGTGCCTAGTTCGAGATTTAATTTTACGCGCTGGGTACGGCAAAGCCTTGAACAAAGCACGGAAGATGTAGCATAAACTGCTTCATATAAAACTTTCGTGATGTTTAGGATTTGTTGCCTATGAGATACAGACAAGCTGTTTCCATAAGCACGGCTCGTTCCCGTTAAGATCTATGATACATCATGTTAAAGTTGTTTTCTACGAGGGTTACTATGATCGCCAAACCAGTGATATTTGAATATTGTTGACGCTCTTGTTATTGTCTTTATTTTAGGGAAGTCAATGTTTGTCATATTAACTAGCATGTTTAAATAACTCATACTCACTGACCTCTATTATACTAGGTAGTAAATCGAGGTCAGTACTCATACTGAATTAAGCGATCGTAAATCATAAATCCTTTAAATTGCCAGCATGCAATTGTCTTAAAATACCACCTGGCTAAGATTGTTTTGGTTTTATTTAATCAGGGCGCGAACCGTCGCAGCTTTAGTTTTAAACATACGAACATTCGTATGTTTAAAACTAAAGCTGCGACGGTGAAATAATGGCGATAACTACATAGTTATCGCCATTATTTCACTAATGTAAGCATCAAAGGGTCATTATTGGCCTATTTGAATACATAAATATGTAGCTTTGACCTTTATGATTTAATTAACTCGTAATTCCTGACTTAGTAATTTAAAAAAACCGAGATAAGTTAAAATGCAAACTGATGAAATCGACGCTAAAACCAGATACATGATTGCATTTACTACGTTCATAAAACTTACCGGAACCTTTGCTATTTCCTAAAAGCATGATACAGCTTCTTTCAGCTTCTTTAATAGTTGTGTAAAAATCTTCACACCCTTTGATACAGAAACTGAGAACTATGATGTTCTTTGCTAACCAACAGAAAACGATGGACTCTGAAATAATTATCTGCAACAACCTTCATTGTCATTTTATAATATTACACGTTTCACTACCAATCACAATTAACTACTATGAATAAGAAGTAGCAGTAAGTAAGTATATAAAGTAACACTTTATATAAAATGATAAAATTGACTTTGGCTCATAATATAATATGGGGAATGTGTGTCCATATAAAGCACTGTTAAGTCTTAAACCAGTGAGATGATTCTTTCTGATTGCTGAAGAGTTTTGTATCTGTAATGATATTCACAAGATCTTCACCAAATGTTGATATAAATAAACCCTTAGAATATTTCAGAGGTATGTTATAAATTCGGCTGAGTTTCTTGCCGGCTTCTTCTCGGTAGAATCTGCCTTCCGAACCGGTGGTAGAGTCACTACACACAGACAGACTTGACGTTTCAAAAGGGCTTATTAGGCCTGCTTGAAATAAATGAATTTTGAATTTTGAAACTTTGAATTTTATGAAAAATTTTGACTAAGCCTTTCTTCCCGTATCCCGCAGCAACCCTAAAGTTTTGTGGGATAAAAATAGCTTAAATTTTAACCCAGAGTATCAACTATAATTTATAAGTATGCTAAATTGGACTAAATCAATTCAGTACTTTCCACTGAAAGCCCTAACAGACAGACAGGCAAATAGACAAAAATTTTCAAGTTTGTGTTTATCGATTAAGCTTCCCGTGATCAATATTTTCAAAAAATATTGAATGAACGCACACTTTTATTACAAGTATTCAAACCCCATTTCACTCTTCCAGGGGTGAAGTTTTAAAATATCCTTTCTAAGTGGATACCTACACTATATAAAGAATACACAATATTCATGTCTCTGGGATCAGCAATTTCGGCTGTGCTTTCATACTTCAGTCAAATTTCATTCCTTATTTAATCTCTTTGGGGGTATAATTTCCAAAAACTGGGATACAGATATTTCTTTATGTAATTTTAAGAACCAAAGTACCAAGTTTCGTGGATATTACTTGAAAAATGACAGACTTTCATACAAACTTTGAACCCCTATTAAACCCTCTTGGGTTTTTTCGAAAAATTATTTCTTATTGTGAGGTTACGTGGCATACAATAAACCTACAGTCAAAATTTCATTATCTAACTCCAGTGGTTTAGGCTGTGCGTTGATTGTCAGTGAATCAAGATAAAAAGATAAAGGGTAATAAAAAAACACAAGCCAAACGGAGTATTTCATTGTTATTAAATAAATTAAAATAGTACTTACTGGTGAGTTACCTGAATTAGTAAGTTTCACTATTTCTATAAAAAGGTGAGCGTAAATGAGACCATGGATGAAACTATCAAGTATTTGTAGCAAAATCTGAAATTACAATCATTATAGGATTAGCATTAAATGAAAATTTAAACCTAATACAAGCATTGACATTTTTTTGTCATGACCGGACCCTTCGGACCAACTCGGAGGGCATATTTACATTACATTTAAAATACAGTCTAAGAAATAGCGTTTTATTTTGAATTTCATATTTTGGTGACAAAAATATCCTCTCTCTGTAAGCTGGTTTGTCTGAAGTATGAACGGACTTATTTAATTACGAAATAATTATGTACCGGTAGTTGAAAAATGTTTATAATCATGTCAAATGAATTCAAAATCTTCAAATATGCGTCTAAAAGTCCTCTTTTGTAATATTCATTTCTATCATGCATTTTAACATTGCTGTTATTTGTAAATTTATTCGAATAAAACATAACAGTAGAAATCCACGAACTGAGACAGTCATTAGACAATTCCACGTAACGAAAAGCACAAATTATGTTAACATCGTAATACATTAAAGCAAGCACATAACTAAAACGTGATAATTTACTGTTAACAAATTCATAATTCAATATGGCAGCGTATATAAAAGCTACAACAATAAAGGTCATATAGATTGCTCCTACGTAGATCCAGTTTTTTCTTTCCCAAATCCTAAAGTTATTGTTGGGAATACGAAAAGTATTTGTTACTTTTTGGAAATTTAGCACAAATTGAACAGCATATTTAGTGCTATAAATATTACTTAAAAACAATATTATACAGTCGAAAGAGTAGGATACGAAATTTAAAGTCATGGAATAATGTAACGCCGTATAAAATTTCATTGGTGTTTCGACTATGCCACCAATTGTAGAATGGGCATAATGAGCATGCATCAACATACATATAAAACAGAATGACAAAATATGGTAAATATATCCCTTCGGATAAATGAAATGGTTTCTGATGGTATATTTCGAAAGAAATGAAGTATACTGGAGAAGATCCAGTGGCAATAGTGCTGTTTGTAAACGTTTGTCAACAAAATTTGTTTGGAGATAGATTTCTGTATTTGGAACCATTTTAAGCTCCAAAAACGTTCTTCAAATGTGTACTCAAATATCGAGAATCTACACTAAAGTAATGGATTTAACAGCAATTTCTTAATGAACTGTAATGTTAAGATGTTCTGTTTCCAATTGATAATATTGTTTGTTTGAATAATAGACTTTTATTAATTACTTTTAGACGGAGTAAATTGAAAAAGTTGTTACCTTGAATTTTATACCCACTTATGGAGTGTTTTTTTTTATATTTAATTTCTTAGGAAAATTAAGCTCAATTTATCTACTCGTAATATTCTATTAATAGCAAAACTTCTAGACCCTTATTCATAAGCATGGTGTAGCGTTGGAGTAGCCACGCATCGTTTTGTCACGTTCTGTTTGTAGTGATTCTACCACTCGTTCAGAAGACAGATTCTACCTAGGCGAAGCCGGCAAGAAACTCAGCACTTGCTATTTTTTTTACAATAATTATTCCGTCTTCAGAGAGAGGAAAATAGAGCGGTATGCTTCCAGTTCCAAGCAACTTTGTCTGAGTGAATCTAATGAAGAAATTCGAAACAATTTAAAATTTTACTGCGAAAAAGGTAAAAATGCAACGCAAGCCACGAAAAAAAATTGCGATTTTTATGGACCTAGTGCAGCGTCTATGAGGGTAGCACAAAGCTCTGCATTTTCAATCTGGACATTTTGATGACAAAGATGCACCTCGCTCTGGTCGCCCTATTACGGATAAAATGGACGCCTTATTTGAAAAAGTGGAGCAAGATAGTAGCATATCGGCATATCAGTAGTTACAACGTAGCTGAAAAACTGGGAATCGCTAGCAAAACAAAGTCAAAGTCAAAGTCAAATATATCTTTATTCAAATAGGCACATAGATGGCACTTTTGATGCGTTATTATATACAAAATGTGTACATAGCAGTGAGTAGTGATGGCGATAACTACAATCGTAAACTTAAAACTAAAGCTACGAGGGTTCCAATCGCGCCCTGGTCTAAGAAGAAGCCCACAACAAACTTAGCCGGGTGAAAACAGTTTTGGCGCATTTGAAAAAAACTGGGTACATAAAAAAGCTAGATATTTGGGTACCTCACGAGCTCACTGAAAGAAACCTGATGAACCGTGTACTCATTTGTGCTTCTTTAATACGACGTAATGAAACCGAACCATTTGAAGAAGCTGATAACTGGTGATGAGAAATCCAAGGTCACACCCAGGAAGACTGCGGGTTTCTCAATCCTTAAAGATCAACATTACAACCTATAAGTAATACAGAATAATTGGATGAATCGATTATTTGCGAAAAATCTAATAAAAAGTAGCGGATAATTATCATTATAAATTAAGAAAGTTTTGCATAAAATGATAGTTCAGTTTAGTTTTTTTTTCTCTTTTATTTTTTATCAAGATCTAAAGTTAGAAAATATTCATTTATTTATTTATTATTTATTCACGTGCAAGGTAGTTTCACTTCTTAGAAGTTTAACAGTTGTATAAAACCAAAACACCTAATCGGCTTGCACGCGTGTGTAAACTTTGTCGGTAATTCACGGGCGACACTTCCCACGAGGCAAAAATGGTTTTATTGCTTGATGAATAACTATTTAATACCTAAACCAAGCTCGGATGATTTTGGATTTCGAAAAGCGGCCGTAGTTACAGATTGCAAAGATTTTCCCAAATATTTAATTTTTCACTAAAAAAAAACGTTCGTTATTGTACGTTACTTATATTATTTTTAGGTTTTATTTTATATTCTAGTGACTCTAACGAAGTAATTGTGTTAATGGGAATAGTGAATGTATGAAACTTATCCATTTAATGACAAATATTGAATAAATATTTTATAACACATCAACTTTATTAAATTTATTGATTCAATTGCTACTCCTAAAGAAAACACAACATAGCAACCACTTCGTACTGTAGATTCCAAGCAAATATTATACTTCAAATGGGCGTTTTGAATATTGTTAAGCCCATTTATATTTTAACTGTGCCATTTTGCATGAGAAAATATAAGATAAATGGTAATAATGTATCCAGAATTACAAAACGAGATATTTTATTTGTAGTCATAGGAAATTTGGTTATGTATATTTTATTATATTTTACATTAACATCATTTCTGGACAGTTTTAAAGCCGATTCTATATTGTTTATTTATGTTATTATCTATTTTTCATATGCAATAAATCATACAGTCCACAGTGTTTCTAATATTGTTCATAGTAAATTTTACGTGGACACTCTTCTTAAACTGATAAGAATGGATATCATCTTATATGATAAAAATGATACAAAAATGTTTAAACAATTCGTTAATTGTTTTGTTACACTAATTCTTACATTTTATGTTGCATTATTGGCGATGAAACTATCCTTAGATCCACTATGGTTTTGGTCGCGTGGTGTTTTTGTATTTTTAACGATAATGTTCGACCTCGAGCTTTTTTATGTGTCGTTCGTTGCATTATTTTTGGCAAGGAAAATTGATAGGTGGAGTAAGAAAATAATTAACAAAGATCGAGTTATTTGTATAAAAAAGATGATAAGAGAAAATCAAAATCAAAGAGACAAAGAGCTATACTACGTTTTTGAAAATATTATTGAGTCCCTAACGAAAACGGAAAAAATCTCTCAATTAACGGTAACTACTTTAATTATATAAACAATTTATTTATCTAATACCTTTATTGTTACAGCTACAGTAATAAGGGTATTCGGTTCTTCTTAGTAAAAAGTTGATGGCGAACATTAACTCCTAATGCTCGATTAACAAAGTACGCCATTAATAGAGTTTTAAGACATCACACATTACTTCTGTGTTCCTTTCGGTTCCTGCACTAGGTACTTATTTCGATGAAAAACCCTTCATTCATAATAATATATATAATTTCTGTTAAGATATAATAGGTATATTAGTAGAACAAGAAATACGAACAGCATTCACCCCGCGGTCAACTCATAGCACTCGCACGATGCACTTTTATATATCGACGGTCCCTAGGTACAATCCCCTAGGTGTAGATCTGTGATTTGCATTTTTTGTTAACGTGACTTTCAGGTAACCCTATACCAGTGGCGTGCACTTCATACATGCACTTCATACATGCACAAAAGCAATGCATACCCAAATTATTTTATATAACTCGTATTGGAGGGGAGTTTTATGCCATGCACCTGCTTTATGCATACCCTGGTAAAAACCCTCTGCACTCCACTGCCATATACTATCGTTTAGTTAAGTAAAAATAAATCTAAGCTGCCAAATTAAACTTTAAATTCACACACGAAATCTCCCATAACTACAATTTACAACGCACACTAACAGTAGTGGTAGTTCAGTAATTTTACTTTATAATGTTAAACGTATCACCCCGCAACTGGCACTTGCGAGACACGACGGTCGTGCCATTATGAGTATAGTTCTTGCAATTCACGAAGGCGAGCGGGATTTACTTATGGTAAACACGTTTCTGTAAAGGTGTAACAGTGAGCGTGAGATCGAAAGCGGGTATGGTTAGCATAAAAAAAATGAAAAGAAAAAAACCTATAATTTACTGTACAATATTTTTAATGCAAATAATAAAAATAATAAAATCCCAAAATTACTAGGTTAATTTAGGTCGATAATAAATCATCTTCGTTTAAACTATCACTGCTACTTTCAAACTCATCTGTACCGCTGTCACTTGATTCACCTACATTAATAACAAACTCAAAGTCAGAATCAAAGTACTTCATGTATTCTTTTTCAATTTTTTCTACATGATTGCAGGTATTAAGCCAAGTGTTGCTGTCAATGCTGTTCAAGCCCTCAAAAATTAAATTTTGTACTTCAGTCATGTTTTGTGCTATGTTTTTAGAGGCAATGCGATTTTTTAAAATACCCCAGATATTTTCAATCGCGTTTAGATCGGGATGATAGGGGCAATCGCAATATTTCGCAACCCTTGCTTTTTTATAATTATCTCGTCAATTTTATACGTTATAAAACGCTATCTATTTTTTTTTATTAAATCATACAGTTCTATATTTCGCAACTTTTCAAAACAAAATTTTACAAAAAACAACAGTTTTTCCGTCAAAACTCGTACAGGTAAGTGAAGTTTGATACAATGTTTATTTAAAAATAACTTCACTTAAGTGTATAGTTACTTTTATGTATATACTTTAAAAAGGAAAATACTTAGATTTTTATTTTTTATACGAAGTTATTAATTTTTCAACATTCCGACGTAATCATCTGTATTTGTTAGGTATGTTATTTTACATCATAAAATTGAGAACGTAGGTGCAGTAAGAGGAAAATAAGAGACCACAGTGGAAAATAAAAACCGATTTTATTTCTATTTACTACTTACGCAATTTTACACCGGGAATGTTATTTCGATCTAATTACCATTTCTGTTATTTTATTTTAAGCACCGCTTCGTTATGAATCTACTTACGTTGTACAACAAGATCAAAAAAAAGAAAATAGGAAGCCGTCGCTTCCGCCGCGCCAAAAAAAAAGCCCAAAATATGCTTATTTTCTAGATTTAGCTCATGAAGAGACCATTTTGCGCTGCTGCAATACTCTATCGGATTCAATCGTAATAAAAGTGTTAGAATCATCACAGCCAAGGTTATCTACCAACTTACAGACCACATTTTTTTCATCCGCATTATGCTCAGCTCAGATCCAGCTTTACAATCAAACATAGACGATAAAGTTGAGAAAGATATAATTCTTCTTCTTCAAAGTCACTTTCTGATCTACCTATAAGCTCGAACTCTGCCACTCAAGTTACTGAATTAGACCTAGGTCATGAAAAAATGAGTACCATTATTGGCTACCATTCCAATGGCAGTGTTTTTTGTAACCCTGCAATAATAAATCAAGAGGTCACTTCTCATATAGAAGTAGAGCCAACTGCCATTAGTCATTATTCTCAGGAAATTATTGTCAGAACGTCACACGATCCAGATAAAAACATAACAATAGAAGACATCGCTTTGTCCAATTCTATATCGCCGGTTTGTGTGAGAAATTTCTCGACCCATATTCTTTTGGTGAAGTTAAGTTGTGTGTCAGCCACTGCAATACTGCATACAACATTTTAAGATCCACGTACAATTTCATAAATGGCAATTACGACTCGGCTTAATTTTGATACAACCACGTAAAAGTCAATAAGGACCACTTTAGCTATATGCAATAGGAGTATTTGGCTAGATAGAAGATAACTTAGTACCAAATTTGAAGACTTAATGTTATGTAGAACATGAAATGCACATGTTTGCAAGTTTAAAGCGCTCTCCTGTAAAATTTGTCATTTGTAGTTAGGGGAATTTACGTAGGGACCGTCGATTTGTATACTTGTTATAATTCAATGCTGGCGAAAGAGAAAAAGTAAGCGGAGGAATTTAACTTGTTATTATTTTTTGCAGATTATATGTCACTGGACACTGCAGTTCATACAATCAATTGCTTATATACAGCTTTGGATAGAGTGGTCTGATAATAAGATGGTAACTCTCTAGAGTATAATACGTAATTTATCCATAAAGTATATTAATTTCCAATGCCCCGTGGTGAGGGCAGATCAGAATACACTTGGCACCGCCCTTCGGTCGTACGAGGCGACTAGGGGAATATAACAGAGAACAGGCAGCAGTTTCCTCATTGCTACTATTACCATCTACTACAATAAACAACCCGCCTGCCCGTGTGTCAGCTTGGCGGCTTGGCTTGGCTTGGCTTGCTTGAGATAAGAAACCCTCCCATCGGGAGAGTGGCATTTAGTCCAGCAGTGGCTGTACTGTTACAGGCTATTATATCACTACGTAGTATAAAGTGAGGAATGTCGGACTCATCCTAAGGAAGTTCTGTGTTTTTTAATATAATGAGTTAATTCGCAATGTGGGCCCAGCCCATATAATATCATGTTTAACCTTTTTTATGTTATAAATAAAAAAAAAAACTTATATTGGCTTCATTTGCAGGTGAATCAAATTGTATTTTCTTCCCACACAATCGGTATCGTTGTTTGGATATCAAAAAGTATGATTATAGAAATAACACTGTGCGTCTGTTGTCAAGTATTATACGGAAAAGTAACGACAGCGAAAACTGTAGTCCTCTTGTTTTTAAGCGATTCATTATCGTGTGAGTACAAAAAAATTTGATTGAAAGACATTATTTATTTTCATATTTCATGTTTGGAAAATATCATCATCATCATCATCACATCTTACCGGCCCACTACAGGGCACCAGTTACCTCCCACAATAAGAAGGGGTTGAGCCTTTTGTCCACCACGCTGGCCCAGTGCGGATTGGTGGACTCAGTGCGGATTGGTGTTTGGAAAATAAGCGTTATTTATTTAAACTGTTGCCTTTTATTACTTTACCGCGGATGTTATAGTAATTGAGATTGTAGAGTTTATAAAAAAGAGAAGTCAGAACAGCCATCGTCCAATGCTTTACTATTTTTTTTTTTAATGTTGCTGTTTCTTCATTTGTACCTTTTAGAACAGGCAAAGATTATTGACAATACAGCCTATTCCGTCGTAAAACACTATTTGTTAGCCTTTAAGTACTTTCATTAAAGGAGCATTGTAAATTTTGTCTTTGGCGGCAAAAATCAAGTTAAAAAAGCTAAAATTTATTGTAAAACAAATCTATGTAAAGTGAGCGATGCAAAAAAAGTGAAACTTCATAAATATTTCTTTTTGTTTTTATTCTCATTCTTTTTCCTAACGATTGACACAAAAAGTATTATGTTGTTTGGAATTCAATTTGGGAACACACCCTATTCTTACACTCAAACAATGATATTTCGTTTGAGAATGGGGTGTTTTCGGTCTGGTTTAACAATCCACTATGAATGTTTTAGTTGCAGATCGAAGATTCGCAAAGAATGTCGTAAGGATAATAGACGTCCGCTTCAAAAAATTTAATGGTTGCGGAATTTTTACTGTTGAAGCGGTTTTATCAATACACTTTGCTGCTCTCGTAGCAAATTATACTATTGTGCTACTGCAGTTTGCGTTCTTATAGTAAATGAGTTAAAACTGTAAATTATGATTGTAAGAATGGATTTATTACATTGTACTTCCTCATTTAAAAGTATTTTTGCTAACTATATATCTATTTTTGATAACCGTAACCATTGTCGGCCGTTATTTGATCGTCCGGGTTCTAATGAACTTTTTTGGGATGTCTCTCATGAGAACGGCATTGGGGCCGGGAGTGTAAGTGGACGCCTCGATCACTATGGGTTGGGATGGAGGTTGGGTGGCTTTTTTTTGACTAAAAAGAACCGACTTTGTTAAACAACTAAAAAGCAAAAAACAATTATTTTCCACAACATTTTCAAGTCGGTGCCAAGTAAAATATGAAATGACTAATATCATTTTTAATAGTACCTAAAAAGAAAAGTACCCAGTAATTTTCTACATTTAATTTTTTTTTTAATGTAGGTACAATTAATTGCCGAATTAATTGCCTATTAATTGTCTTATGAATAAAAAAATAATAAATAAATAAATAATAAATAATGTCAGCTGCTGGGCATAGGTCTCCTCTCTCATAAGATTTTAATAAAATTATCAAACCAATTTTCTGTTGTCTAATTTTATACAGTAAACCCTTTTCTATCGATTTTTCTATGAATGGGTACCTATAAAAGTGGCACATCGAAACGGAAGACTCGTGCTTACGGTCACGATCAAATTATTTGTTTAAATTTACAGCCCAAACCACTAATAGTTAAGCGCGTTTCTTTTTAGGTTGTTGAGATTGCAGAGAGAAATTATGTATTTTTTTTTGTTCCACTACAAGTAAGCCCTCGACTGCAATCACATCTTGCGGTAATGATGCAGTCTAAGAATGTGTGAAGTGAATGAAGTTACATCGAAACCACTATTGGTTTTTACATCTTTGTCTGTAGAGCGTTAAGAACCTTCTACCAGACTAAGGCAAGAGATAATTGAGAAATTGAAAATTCCCATATATCCGCGGCAGAGGATTGTATTAATAAAATACCACAGCGTTTACGAGTGCATCAGGGAGTGTACCTAAATGTATGAAAAAAAAAACAATAACCTAACCTCAGTACTTTATACTCTTTCCATGTATGCAGTTACCTATGTCTAGTTGACTCGTGCGCTGTAATTTATACTTGTATAAGTATATCTTTATGTATATATATATTTCTTGCTAGCGTGTGTATGTCACTGATCTCCTCCTTATCCTAATTTTTTGGTATGCGTTTGGGTGGTACCCTGGATGGTTTAGATTCACAAATCAGCCCGACATATAGCGCTGGGGTCCGCTAGTATTATATATTATATATAGATCGTGTTACAATAACTTCAAAAATATCTCGTAACCCAGATGCAATCCGCATGGTGATTACGTATCCCACGACAGCCTTGCGACAGGCCTTGCAATTTTTCCTGTTAAACGTCACCTTTGTATTTTTTATGATCCCGAGATTTACGCCTTTCGTAAGATATGTAATCACCCTGCCTGTCTATAGACGTCACACAGAACTTATTAATTACTTTATTACGCCACAGACTCACACTGTTTGTCCGTGAAGAAAACTATAATTTAATGTATCAAAAAAAAACTTTGACTAAGGTTGCATTGCTCCTTGGTAGCCTTTATGCTATCCTCAGACCAAAGACAAAAATATCTATATGGACCAAATCAATTAAATCGAAGCGAGCAATCGAGCGGATGCAAGTCATCCGCTGTATGTCGCTGCCTAATTTTGTAGTCCACAGGCTATCCTATCCATCCTTTTATGAAGCCATAGTAGATATTTCGTGATCGGGTATCACCCAACGATTCACATGTAGAAAATTACTATAAAATTGAAGTTGTTGAACTATGAATATAATTACAATTCTATGACTGACAATCCTATCCAAATGGAAAAAATACTACCAAAAATTGTGTGTTTTAAACATGTTGATGATAGAAATGAGGCAGAATTCATATTATTTGGTGTTTTGATGGAAATAGAGAGTTCATATTACATATTGTTGATCTGCTAGGAAGGATATTGAAAGAGTCTATATAGTTGATGTTCTACTATAAATTATACTGATAGAGGTATTTATTAGGTTAAATTGTATAAAAAAATTCAAAAGGGCAAAAGTAGACAATAAACGGATATTTAAATATATTTGTTTATCTGTATTCAACTGTTTAATGTAAAGAAAATTGCAAAAGCACTATTAAGTAAACAGCCCACTGGTCAATTAACCTTAGCGGTAAAGCTGCATCGATGGTTAGAACGCCACAAGCAGTCATCTTATTAAACTTGGCCCGGTTAATTCTTATCACGTTCTTGTACAGTCTCTTTAAACCTGCAACAAATCGTAGGTAACAGCTGGAAAATAATCAGTAGAACAAAAAATGGACTTTAAAATAGGAACTTCAGGGATTTACTTCGATAGCGTAAAGTGTGCATTAGTTACGGCCAGTCAGTAAAAAGGAAAAGTACTACCACCATGTAAATCCATTAAATTGCTTGCTAGAATTTACACCATGTAGTATAATATGCATTATATCTAGTTCCTTAAGAATGACTTTCAGGACAGGTTGTCCGGGAGAGATTGATGTAGCGATAAAACCGCCTTTGCACACCTAATAAATAGCATTTAAGTTTCTCTATTATTTCTATGCCTTGTATTTTGGTTATGTGTGTGCAATAAACAATTCAAACAAACAAACATGCTATCGCTTAACTTTGACTTCGGCTCAAACATAAATAATATTTTCCTAAAAGAAAACGCGAGTTCTTTGAGGTTCGAGGCAAAACATTTCAACAGTTCGAAATAGCATTCAGTTAAACTAACTAAAAACGATGTCAGTGTTCTATACAAATAAAAAACTATATTATTAGGTTAACTGATGAAATCAACGCTAAAACAAGAACCATGATTGTGTTTACAACGCGATTTCCACAATAAAATTGTAAGCTTACCGGAACCTTTGTTATTTCCTAAAAGCATAAGACAACTTCTTTCAGCTTCTTTAATAGTTGTGTAAAAATCTTCACACCCGTTGATACAGAAAGAGAGAACTATGATATTCTTTGCTAACCAAAAGGAAACTATGGACTCTGGAATAGTGATGGAGATCTGAAACTGAAGATTACCTTGTCATTTTATAGTATTAGAAGAACGTCCGGACATTAAAATCAATTAATGATGTCAAGAGCAATTTTGTTTAAAATGAAATAATCGTATTTGTGGATACGGGCAAAATAATATAAACAAATTTGATTACCACAAAAAAGTTTATAGAGAATCAACTTTAAAATATACACATATGCTGTCGTGCACTTTTTTTTAAAACATTTAAAGAACAGGCAACTGCAATTCCACTATACATTATCTAAATCGAACCATACGATTTATGCACGCCAAGATACTCGTAGTTACGTATAAGTACGTATTTTTAAATTTACTACTAAATCAATTCTCCAAATGCTTTCTGCAAGCAGCAGCAAGAGACCTTCTTTGATTAATTTCTTCTCTTTTTGGTAGGTACCTACTGCCATGTTAATGCAACACAGAGCTGAGAAGGTGGCCTCTTGACTAAAACGACGCGACGTTCTATTTAATAATTATTGTGTTTATTTTCTCTTTTTTTATTTATTTGTATGCTATAATTGATTGTGGTCAATAAAGCTAATTATTATTATTTCATTATAATTAAATAAATTTTAAAAGTACTTACCGGTGTTCCTGAATTAGTATTTTTTTCTAATTCTATGAACAGATGAGCATAAATAAGACTATGGGCGAAAGTATCAAGTATTTGTAGCAAAATCTGAAATTACAATCATAATATGTTACTAAGCTTACTTACTTAATTTAAGTGTGCACTTTTTATATCACTTTTTCTTAAAAAAACGACAGCAGGGCACATTTTGATCTCATTAAAAATAGAGCCTGAGTTAGAAATATCGTTTCAGATTTCATATTTTTGATTTCATATTCTCATTAAAAATAGTATCCTAATGCGTTCGGCGTGAAATACTAAAAACAGCCGTGCGCTGTGAGCTAGGCTATCTGAAGTCTGAACGAATCCTTGTTTTATGTAATAAAGAATGAATTTCGTACCGGTAGTTGAAAAATGTTTTTAATCATGTCAAATGAATTCAATATATTCAAATATGCGTCTAAAAGACCTCTTTTGTAATATTCACTCCTCTTATTGACTTTGCCATCGCTATTCATAAATTTATTGGAATGAAATCTAACATTAGTAATCCACGAGCTGAGGCAGTTATTTGACAATTCCACGTAACGAAAAGCACAAATTATGTTCACATCGTAATACATTAAGGCAAACACATAACAATTACGTGAAAAGTTACTATTAACAATTTTATAATTCAATATGATAGCATATATAAAAGCTAAAACTAAAAAGATCATGTAGATTCCCCCTACGAATATCCAGTTTTTCCTTCCCCAAATCTTAAAGTTGTTGTTGGAAATTAGAAAAGTGTTTGTTACTTTTTGGACATTTAGCACAAATTGAACCGCATATTTATTGCTATAAATATTACTTAAAAACAATATTATACAGTCGCAAGAGTAGGATACGAAATTGAAAGTCATGGAATAATGTAACGCTGTATGGAATTGCATTGGTGTTTCGACTATGCCACCAATCGTAGAGTGGGCATAATGCGCAATCACAAACATACATATAAAACAGAATGACAAAATATGGTAAATAAATCCCTTTGGATAAATAAAATGGTTTCGGATGGTATATTTCGAAAGAAATGAAGTATACTGCAGAAGATTCAGTGGCATTAGTGCATTTTCAAAGCGTTTATCAACAAAATTGGTTTGAAGATACATTTCTGTGTTTGGAAACATTTTAAGGTTCCCAAGCTCTGCCCAAGTGTGTACTCAAATATCGAAATATCGAGAATCTACATTAAAATAACATGGTTCACACCAATTTCTTAATGAATTAAGATATTCTTTTCCTAATTTATATTATTGGTTGTTTGAATAATAGACTTTTATTATTGATGCTTTTAGACAGAGTAAATTGAAAGAGCTGTGACCTTGAAATTCATATCCTATTATAGAGAGTGTTTTATGTTGTGTTATAAGTATAAGGTGTTATAAGTTATTTAATCAGGAAAACAACAAAATTTTAACGTGAAATGTAATTAATAAATTTATATTAAAATTACATAAAGTTTTACTTTTCCCCTTAGTATGAGGCATATGAAAAAAAACGACTGAAATACTTTAATTCCTTTTATTCGACTCATGTTAGTAAAAGGAACTAAACTATTTATGTTGTTTTATTTGAATGCCTCATACTAAGGAGAAAGTAAAACTTTATATAATCTTAATAAGTCGTCCGAATCATCATATATCCTACTAGATTCGTCCGAGGTGGTGTCTTCAGTAATATTAATGATTAGCTTTGTTGTGCGTAAATTATCAAATGTTATGTCACGGTCCTAATCAGATAGACTCTTATCTCTCTCCACCACACTTGCCCAGTTCCGGTTATCACGCAGGTGCTAACGTTTTTGAGTAATTGCAACAATCCCCCATTCACAGCTAATTAGCTGTGAATGGGGGATTGTATTGTTTCTTGCAGCATGCTGCATAACCTTTAATTTGTGCCTATATAAGATCTATGGCGTTGTATTGGCAGTGTTATGAAGGAATCCTAAGGACAATATGTGCAGCCATTTCATCGATCACATACCGTATTAGTTTATTTTCAATATGTTTAACTATTGTATTTATAACATGAAATCGTCCACATTTTCCCCAGTTTTGTGTAGCGTATTAATAATTTCATGTTTTTTACTGAAGTAAACTTCTTAAGGCGCGACTAGGGAGTAACTCAGAATTTTGTATGGAAGAAACGTTTACGTCAGATGTCTGGGTAGTTTCCGCTATTTAAAAATAATAATTTGAATTGGTCGTAAGTATATGTCAACTCCACGCTTCTTGACTTATACGCCAGCTATTGGCAAATATCATAATCAATTCGGATTATTTATTTCCAATATTTTCAAACGGATCGATTTTTAATAGCTAAGTAAATAAAAATTAACCAGTTTAAAAAAAAATATTTAAATTGCAAAGTTTTAGAAAATCTCTAAATATACGTGTTTATTTATTACTTTTGTTATAAATAAATTATTAATAAATTCGTGACGGTAACTTAAAGCATAAACTAAATCCTCTTCCTTAGTCGTTCACTCTTGACAGAGTGGTCGTGGTTGACGATGGTACATTTTCTTTGGCTACAGCAGCCCCCGCGATGCGCCTCCACTTTTTACAATCTTCAGCGTTTCTGGAACATTGGACTATGGAGGCTTGTGTTGTAGATTTAACAGATTGCTTTAGGTATTAATCACCCGAGTCACTTACCCTACCTATGTATGTATAAATACGCGAATAATAGCGTGATTAAAATGAATATTTAAAATTAATTCATTACTTAAATGGAAAGACTTGTCTTGCTTAATAATTCAGTACTTCTCCATCTATTCCGTGGTGGAGCTCACCTTAGCGAATGAATTTCGGCCCCTAATTTATACTCACCACAACATTACTACTTTTGAACTTAATTACTATTTTTTAGTTATAACCTTTTGAGCTACTAAATTAATTAATGCTTTATGTTTTTTTTCTTTTTCATATGTGCAAAATTGTAGTTATATTGTGCGTGATTACGAAGTTAATAATCATTCGAAATTATTCACTTAACATGCTAGAGCGTAATTTCGTTTATAACTTCAAAGCTTTTTATTTCATATGGCTGCCATTTTGGATGAGAAAATATAAACTGAATGGAAATTATATATCACCTACAACTAATAGGGATATTTTTGCGGTAATATTAGGAAATATAGCCATGTATATAATTCTATACTTTACTTTGGCGAAGTTCGTAGACCTTCTGAATGAAACCGCTTCATTATATATTTATTTCATGTCTTACATTTTCTATGCTCTTAATCATACCTTTATAAGTATCCTAAATATTTTGAGAAGTGAAGTGAATGTTGATATAGTTTTAAAACTTCAAAAAATTGATACTGCTTTATATGAGGAGCAAGACACATTGCGTATAAAAAAAATTCTGAGATTTTCATTAATTACATTGGCCTTGGTATACGTACTAATATTAACCGTTAAATTGCTCATAGATCCACTTTGGTTTTTGATCAGAGGTATTTTTGTTACACTGACACTTTTTTTTTAGATGGAAATTATACAGCCTTTATTATATACTTTTTGGGGCGAAAAATTGAAAAGTGGACAACAAATATCAATTACCGGAAACCAAAATATTCAATGAAAACCGTTGAGATAGAAAATCGAAATGGAACTGAAGAAGTTGCTATGTTATCTGCATTTGATGAGATAGTAAACACTTTAAAGTACACGCAGCAATCATCACAATTCGTGGTAACATAATTGGAATAAATTAATGGGTGCAAAGTAAAAAATAACTGAAATTTTGTCATTTTTGTTTATTGAATTAGCTTGGTAGTCAAATATTCAAACCTATGATAGTAAGTTCAAATATGAAAGATAGCGATGATACTTCAATCAACATATTAATTACGAAAATCGGTGTCGGCGAATAATATACTTATCGGTTCTTGCTCTTTGAGCTTTAATCACCCACTATTTTAAACCTTCACTCATATAAATATTGGCAATCGCAAATTACCATCCCGGGGACTATTTTCAGTTGTACCTTACATATTACACTTTTAATTTCCTCTCAAAAAGCAAGGGGTTTCAACAAACCGTTGTCAGCAAACTCCTTACTGTTTCTGTTCTTTTATCGCCAATAATATCCCCTTGATCTACCCGAAACTTAAGCCAAACTAAACTAAAACCAACTTTCCAATGTACAATGAGTTATTAAAAATTAAAAACATTTTACGGAGTTATGGTGTAAAACCACTAAAACAGTATCAGTACCGAATTTATCGTATTGCACCCTTAACCGACTACCACAAACAACTTGTACCACTAGTATTAATTTCAATATACAGAATTTGACCCATTACAGTTTTTATTTACTGATGAATATCATACTTTAATACTTATTATCCCATTCCGGACGGAGATATTTCCAAAAACATACTTTAAAAAAGCGCTCACTTTGCACCCTCGAAATATTAAGACATTGGGTATCACCCTTGAAATGAACCTTATAATATGAGAAATTTCAGATATTTACACATTTTGTCATGGAATTTCTGCAGTCAATTGCATACGTACAGATCACTATAGAATCAATTCACAATAAATCGGTAAGATAGGATGTATACAGTGGTTACTGGGATAACACCCTAAATTATTTACTTGATAATTTTTTTCTTTCAGATAGGCGATAAATTATTTTTAACGCAAACCATCGGCGTAACCATATGGATATTAAAAGGAATTGTGTTCCAAATAATATTATGCATTTCGTGCGAGATATTATATAGCAAAATTAAGTCAGCTCGAATATCAACACTATCAATTTTATGTACCTCCAATTCTTGTAAGTAACAACCTAACAGATATAAAGGTTTATAACAAATAGTTTAAGCTTTGGATTCTTGAGAAAAGTTATAATATATTATTTTTCAGATAAGGAACGCAGATTCGCAAAGAAAGTTCTTCATATAATCGACGTCCGGTTTGTGAAAATGAACAGTTTCGGAATGTTTTTTGTGGACACATCACTGCAACTTCAGTTAGCTACCCTTATAACAGAGTACACTATTGTCTTACTACAATTTGCATTTTTATAAAAACTAGATTATCCTGGGCATGCATGGGTGACAGTCTGATATTAGCAACGCTAAAAAAACTGCATCTGTGTGCATCGTTGTTTAAAATGTACAATTCAATAAATATACTATTTATTGGGTTCATTGGTATAAAATATTTATTATTTCATACCAATAAACTGATACAAAAGAAAACATTAAGAAAATTAATATAATAGATTTATGTATTTTAACGAGTGTAAGTGATCAATTCAAACAATGCGGTTGTTGCATGAAAGTACAAAAAATATTGAAATAGGTACTTAATTTGATCAGCTGCTTTAAAATTTGTAAGTGCAGAAATTAATGTGTCAATTTATTGTCACAATAATTTCGATAAACATACAATCATAATTGTTTATTTTTGTGAAATACTCTCTTTTTAATTTTCTTATATTAATAGGAATATGATTATAATTAATATAGATATACCTATTACAGTTGGTTTTCTCTATTTTTGATGTTCTGAGATATCATAAATAGCTCCATGAAGCCAATTAATCAATTGATCATAATTATATTGGGAAAAATATTTCCATTATAAGCTTTTTTTTGTTCTCCTTCATATTTATGCTTCCTCTGATTAAAATAAAAAATATCAATAAGTAAAATAAATTATGTATGCAGAAATCGTCCAGTTACATTCATTGCATTCATTTAGGCGACTGCCTAGGCATGTCAAATTTAGCATAGATAGTAGATTATACTATTGCAATACTACTATTCACACATCCTCGCGTAAATAAAGGATGCTTAAAAAATTCCACGCTAATTTATCTCTTTCTGTTATGAAAAAATTTAAATACTAAAGAAGAAAATACATTGTGGATCTATTGAACCGCTGTACAGCGTTCATGAGTAAGTGTTAATTTGCATCATTCAAATGATTTTCAATATCTTTCTTCTCCTTCTTAGTCAGTAGGTCATGGTAAATTTCTTCGAGCTTTCTATTCTTCGTCTCTGGCACCACGAGGAAAACATATAAGGATGTCGCTAAGCACATTGCTCCAAAAAAGTAAAACGCCGAGTAGACTCCTATAGATTTAGCCGCCGACTTAAAAAATAGTAGTTGAAAGAAGTCCGATGACGACGAAATCGCCATTGTAGTCGCTAACACAGTTCCTCGGTACTGGAAAGAAAATAAAACGATTTAGTAAAGCAGTGTAACTTATGTTCCACAAGTTTTGCCTAAGACCAATACTTTTGGAGAAATAACTAAAATCGATGAAGCTGTTTTTGCATTTAAGGTCAAATGGAATCACGGATCACTATGAAAAAAGCAAGTTCCTAAAAAATCTTAAAACAATAATTCATAAACACATTTAGTCGCACTCAAATACACTTGTGAATATTTCAAAAAGTCATTACTAAATGTAATGACTTGGAATATGAGGGCTATAATTTAGTTAGTTTACTTTTCTTGAAATTATATAACTATTATTCTTGTGCCCCCTTTCCCAGTAACCTTATATAAGTTACTTGCTAAAATATAAAATAGTACTTTATTACCTTATAGGAGAATGTTTCACCCGCAATGACAACAGATATCGGCATAAGCCCTGAAGCATCACAGAAAATGCAAATGCATAAGGTTACCACTGGAATCCATCCAGGAGGACTGAGATCAAACTCATTGAGCAAAAACCAAGTTGCTAGAATGCACATGCTGAGGCCAGAAAAGAGACACGTGATGATTAAAAGCGGCTGAAAAAATAAATTTTAAAGCTATATATTATTCACTGTTCGTACCTACTTAAAAGTACTCGTAGGTTAATTTTTTGGCTGTCTAACAATAACATAAAAATATATTATTTAAAACCCCCGACTTTCAATAAAGTGTACATTATTATACAAGTTAAGCTCTTCCATTTTATACCCGTATTGAGGAAATTGTGAAAAAAATGTAAATCGCCATTCTGTGGTGGCGCTCTCTTGGATTTGTAATTTGTCATAGTGTATAGTATTCGACTAGTTGACTCTTTCATTTGACGTCCTTATTGTGAGAGTTGTGAAAAATATGTTATCGGATATTTTATGGCGGTGGACAAATTGGACCGATTTACATCAAACATAGCTTAGAACGCTCTCGACTAATTTACCTTTCAGCCAAAAAATAAAATCAAAATCGGAAAATACGATTTAAGTACGAACTTTCACGTGCAAGGCATACCTCCATTAAAAGTCGTGTAGGTCTGTTTCTTCAAGTTTGTTAGAACAGGCTGGTTCGTGGATGGAAGTTAACATTACTTAAAAATCGCCTATGAAGATATAGAGTAAAAGGAGTGTTACGATAAATGTTATGTATGTTAATGTATTAGGTAATGTTGAAAGGCAGCTGCCAGATAGGAGTGTCGACGAATAGTTAAGCGTGCCACAACCCTTAAATGACGACCACGACCGCTCTGACAAGAGCGAACCGACTGAGAAGAAGAGGATAAATGTAAGGTTTATTATTCTATACCAAGTTTAACATTATTAATTATTTCAAATAATGTATTGTTTATCTCATTCTCTCCTAGAGATACATACATAATGTACGAGTATCTCTCATATTATTCAGTTTCCATGGTACTAAAATAGAAAATAAATGTGTAATGTATTCTATCTCATTCTCTCATTCTCTGTTTCGTAATCATGATGCATTTTCGTTTTACGATTAAGTATCTATTCTGCAAAAGTATCATTTCAAATAGTTATGTGTTCAATGTTTCTGAAATTAATAACTTCAAGAAAATTTTGACGCTACGAAACAGAAACTACTGATATACTAATAGACATACCCGTCTACCAGACCTCTCAATGACTCCCGATGCCATGGTCGCACCGCACAATTGCACCGTGCCCAGTACCATCGCTTGCTGATTCGGACTAAGCATCAAACCAGTTACGCCTGACGCCAGACGAAATATATCAGCAGCAAAATTTAATACTGGTACAGCACCGCATAACTCCCGTGCTAAAGCCGCGATAAGCGCTATTTGAAAAGCTCGAAAAAGTATCTTATCCGTTACTGAAAAAAATATCTATTATGAGTTTATGCGACTAGTGGATACGTTTCGCGAGTACTACTTTGCGGAATTCTAGCTTACTTTGCGCTTTTCAAAAGCAGGAAAATTAGCTACGGTGAAATTTATAATTTTCTCAAACTTTAATCTTTATACTGCACACCAAACAGATCTTCCAAAAATGTACTCTCTACGCAAGTTTCGCTCCGACATGACTTAGCAATTATAACAAATTTTGCGTTGTAAATTGTAGTTCTAGGTACATTAAATTCGATTGTTGGGTATTGAAACTTTTTAAACTGTAAATTGTTTGAAATGAAGAATTCATAATTATTAATAGCTAAATTATGACCCTATAAAATATGAGCCTATTGACGACTTACGGATAGTTTTCAGTAGAAATGTTCCTTTTGGCTCGTCATTTCTCTGTTCTTTCTTAATAAAATCCAATTCTTGTTGGATAGTTATATGAAATTTTTGTCTGCAGCGAAGCCAAATTAAAGCCTTTTCTGCCTCCTGAAAAAAAAAATATTGTAGTGCTATTTTCGTGTGACTTTTTACAATTTTTTCCTTATCGTGAAATAGGATAGCACTTTTTATGAACCTGTCGATTTAGTTTAAAGATCTAGGTACATGTATACATGTAGTTTCATAACTTTTTCTGTGCTATGAAATTGCATGGTTTTCTTATCTGTATCATGAATTCTCTACAGTGTTTTTTTTTTGTTTTAATATAAGTTGAAGTTTCAAAAAAGAATAAAAACACACCTCGTCTTTTCCTTGCTTAATAAGATATGAAGGTGATTCCGGCATCAGGAGAAATAGTACAAAATTTAAAACTGGCACAACCACGAACACTAGCAAAATGGCTTGGTAACTTAAAATATCTCCGATTATGTAAGCAAACAGACTCCCAGTTGTAAAAAATAATGCTCCCTGAAACATCAAATACAATAATTATTAAATTTCTCCGTTATGTTACTGTGTATTTTCATCATCATCGTTGTCAACCCATTAGGGACCCACTACAGGGCACGGGTCTCCAAATGAGAGGGGTGTAGGCCATAGCCCAACACGCCGGCCAAGCGCGGATGGGTGGAACTCCACTAAGCTTTTGAAAACAATTTAGAAAACTCTAAGACAGGCAGGTATTCTCACGATGTTCTCCATTAAGCAAGTGATATTTTATTGCCTGAAATACACATTATTTCGAAACGTCATGGATTGAACTCGATACCCCCGAAAGTAAGGTCGAAGTCCTAACCACTAAAACAATGACCGTTAAATTAATATATCAATCCTTTCATATGTTATAAACACGAAAGTTTGTCTCGTTTATTTATTTGTTCAATTGGTGCACTTAAATTTTACAAAATTTCGAGATAGGCGGAATCCTGGAGACTGGATACGGGGTGCCTAGGATAGTTTTAGCCTTGCAAACTTAACCGTATACAGCTTCAGTCAAGTTTTTGTAAATAAACCATTAATAACGACCCATACACAAAAATAAAAAGATCTTGATTTTAAATTAAGATATTTGGCATCACGAAGACGGATCTAGTACTTTTCTACTACTACTATAGTAATTTTCTAACATCAAACTAAACGCAAAGGAAGATATTATCTTAACATAACCAGATTAGACCTACCCAGCATCCTAGAGATCCTCTTATACTGTCTTCGGAAATCTCTTTGATATATGTGGGGCAGGTAACGCAGCTTCCCGCCATTACCACACCGACCAGAATCCGTGCAGCAATGAACACCCAGATGTTCAAAGAAGAAAGCTTTAGGATCCAAATCACCTGTTGGAAACCATTAATTTTAACTTATAAATAGTGCGTTTCTTTGCTTGAGAGGGACTTAGGAAAATACATAGAAAAGATAATGAATTTTTTTTCATCGCCACATTAAATTTCATGAACATACAAACAGCGAAATATTTGTTTAAAAAAAAAACGTTTTTAGTTTACACATACGATTTTTTTTAATTACAGCTTTCTTTTGACTGCCTGACATACAACCTGCAGCAAAAATGGTAGAACGTAGAAATTTGAAATTTTTAGAGAATACTCATTATCATCAACTTTTTACCAGCCCAGTACTCGAGGAATCACATCTTAGTATGAGAAGGTTTTAGACCGTAGTCCATCACGCTGGCCAAGACACTTTAAGAACATTGAGTAAACGGTGAGTGACACTTACGGCACTAACTGTTGACATAAAAAGTAGAGCAAATTTTCTTCCTAACTTGTCTCCCAATTCTGCGACGACGTATGTTGATGGCACGCATACAAAATATGGCAGTGCCGCCATCCATGAAATCTGCAGAAAGTAAAGCTTTTTATTGATCTCAAACACAGATGTTTCCTTATAGTTGCGTTATAATTCTAGCTGAAGCATTCTATCTTAAAATTAAAATATAAGTGATTACAAATTAATGTAAACCAGAATGTCTGCAATCATAGTATGGTTTATTTAAGCAATACCAATCACTAATGTTATTTTTAATTTGCCAAATTCTCGGAATTACAACGAATTCTAGGTATTTAAATTCATATGAATTGAATTATGTATATTATAATTCGTTAAGTGAAAGCATAAATGTATAGTAAACTATAACAAAGAAACTAACTAACACTAAACGTTTAGGTTGATTGTTTAGTCTTTGATCTGTCAGTCATTAGAACTTATCTAAAGTGAATAAGTGATTAGGTTCATTACTAATCGATTAAGTTACTAGTTCACCCTTTACAAATTTTATATGTACTTTAATTTCATTTAAAAAAAGAGACGGTTTATCTTAACCTCGACATCCGTAAGAGGAACGTTGGTTGGAGAGTCTTTTGATTGCAAAAGTAGAGTCATTGGGGACATCCATCCTATGCAGTTTCCGTAGCTGAAGATAGGCATAGAAACTAAAATAAACAAGTAACATTTTATTATATTATTATTATTATTATAAACATTTTGATTATAAACTGCCACATATATTTCTATAATCTATGCTATATTTATATAATATAGTTTATTAAACAAAAAAGGTACATTATTCGCCTTTTCTTTTAGGTTAATTAAACAATCGTCTGACACATAAAATGTATCAACAGGTAAACACATCTGTCCCTAAGCTAGAAATAAATCTGTTTTATAGGCGACAGCGCCCTTCTTATATAAAATGGCACATATATTTATGAACAAGAAAATTAGTCAAGTAAAAACAGTTTCAAATATTACATGTTAAAAAAAATATGTGTGTGTTCATGTATATTGGTGCTAAAAGAGTATATGAACTATTTATATAAAGCCCTGTTGATTTATTTATGAATTCAAGGTATTTATGATAATGTCATGCAATATAACTTTTATGAAATCTTCGTGAAGTGTCAACCTCAATTAAAATAAATATTTTTTATTTATTTTAATTACGGTATATAAGGTACGGTTTACCTTATTTTGTAAAACTTAATAGTCAAAAATACATACTTACTCAAGAATGCACATAATATCTGATTAGAATGGCTCCCATCGCGAAATTTTGGAAAAAAAATTTTCATGCCTTAAACAAAATAAATAAATCAACTAACTGGTTCACAAGTTGATTTAAAACTGAATTTTATTACAATTTCATGCTTCTCGATACAGTACCTAACTGTTATCATCGACGTCGCTGTGTATTTTAAAAATAAAATGTAAATTTGTACAGGTGCTGCTAAGCAATAAATTATTAGATTTCAAATCATCATTTCTTCCATAACGAGTGCTAATTAATTGCGTCATTAAAATTTGGTGCCAGCGACATACTAGCTTCGCTGCACTGGTTTAAAATGAGAGCGTGAAAATGTTTGATCGTGAATATAATACTCGTAGTTGCTTTCATAAACTTTTATTAAAACTTTTTGTAAAAAGTTTTTTTAAGTTTTTTCGCATCACTTACTGAGGTAAAGGTATTTTACCATTCTTTTTTTGAAAATGTCGGTTTGTATTCTGTTGTAACTTAACTAACAGCTTCAACAATTGACATCAGAATCCAAACAATATTTCTTGTACTCCACTATGCTCGATAGTTAGATACTCACTTACTAATAACATATTTAATTTCCAAGAACACATACACTTTTATAAATTAGTTATTAAATTACACATTCCGTTTCTTTGAATGATGTGAAAGTTTTTAGCGTTATACAGGCAATACAAATAATTTTAAAATCACAGAATAAAATTGATATTTTTTAATAACTTAAAATAAAATATTATATATAAATTATAATAAGGATTTCGAATAACCAGATAGTCTTCAAACCTATGTGTTCACTGTTACGATTTCTTAGAAAATTCGGAAGATTACGTTCTAGATATTAAGATAAGTTTATCTCGAAGATTATACACGAAAGTGTATAATCTCTTCAGTTTCTTTATATCTTACCAAAGCATCTTCTTCAGTTTCAACGACTTGTCGAACCTGATCGTGACGAATGTAAGATGGCGAACTTTTCTAAGGATGCGCTTAATCAATGTATAGTTTTGTGTAGGTACAAATCATTCATTTGTTCACTGACGCGTATAGCAACAGCGACTGGTTCTGACGTTATTATGTTTTTTGTTGCAATATTAATTACACGTAAGGGCTTCGCTCATGTGCTCTTATGTGACTTATATACCCATTGTGAGAACATGTATAAAATCATTCAAGTAGTTTTAGACAATATTGGTGGCTGGCTTTGCTTTGAGATGGTCACGATAAGCATCCAGATCTTTCCTCCTTTTGTCTTCAAAATACCTGGTACTCTACTGGACTAAGTGCCTCCATTCCGCTCGTTTTTCGGCCCGACTCTCAAAAGCGTCGTTTTTATATTGCATCTACACGAATGCCGCTATTGCATATATTTATATCTCAAGAATTGACCGCCTTGTTTGGGCTTCCCATCCTTGAGCTCAAAGAAGAAGATACGCTAAGCTAGCCTCTCGTTGGGCTAACGACAGTTACTTTGGTCCGGTCATGACATGATAATCATGTCATGACCGAACCAAAGTAACTGTCGTCGCATAAGATACGTCTCGATGCCCCGGACCCGGCCCGTCGTAATACATCGGTGCTTCTAACGCGATCGCACCACGTTATGTTCTGTATATCACGAAGGCATTTAAGGTGAAATCTATCAAATACGCAAATATACCTGTGGCATAGAGTCCAAATCTCTGCAAAGTGTAGGAAATCTGGTAATACGTTTACTCTCTGATTTTTGTACTTAACTTTATTTCATGCCATCGGAAAACCTTCTCGCCGATGCAGCACGTATCCTATTAGTAACCTCTGAATTTATGTCACCTTTAGATGTAAGAGATGCTTCCTATACACTAAAATGCGATACATTTTAGCATAATACTTTTTCTTGAGCATAATATTTTTAAGGCATATTATTGGTCGGGTGTTATGTGTTTTAAAGATATTCATTTCCATAACCTCTGTTTCCGTGATGTTAATTTTCAAACCAAATTTATTGCATGCTCTGTCTAGGTTTGATACAAGCTCCTGTAGGCCATTTGAGCTATATTCCACAAAGCACGCATCATCAGCGTACATGATCTCGTTTATAAATCAGAAAGAGTCTTTGGAATGGGTCCTTAATAGCCTTAAACTATAAATCTTTCCATCCATACGAAATCGAATGGATACCTACATGAGTATTAAGGCATCTCTAACCACTACAAAAAAGTAGAGGGCAAAGATAGTTGGCGCTAAGACACAGCCTTGCTTGACACAACAAATTATCAAAAGTGCTCAGATTCTTGACCTTGGATTGAAATATAGCAACTCACGTTATCGTGTAGCAGCCTTAACATTCTCACAAACTTTTCCGTGCAGCCGAGTTTTTGAAGTTCCATCCACAAAGCATCTCGAGGCACGCTGTCGAAAGCCTTCTCAAGGTTGATGGCTGATACTGCTCACGGCTCTATTCCTGTATTTGACGAAATGAGAAAATAGCCTCACAGGTGCCTCGATTATGACGAAACCCAAATTTGCTCTCTGGAAGGATTCTTTCTGATACTAATTCGAATTTAGGGTAGATTATAGTTCAGGCAGGCAATTCCAAGCCTCCAGCTTTATGCCCACGAGAATTACATAGTTAAGTGATCGCTGAAATACTTAACGTATCGGTGCTCGACAAGCTTTTTGGCATTTATTTATGCTTAGTTTATATTGTAGAGTTACTCAACACTTACTTTACACACTTACTAAAAATTCAATTGAAGTGAAATGAATATGAGCCAATTAGCTAAACTGAATTAGGTAATGAATACCTAATACCATAGTGCCAAGAGAGCCATAACCTAACATAATGTCGTTTATTGCCTATTTATCAGTTTAACTGTTCATTTAAACTGATAAATAAACGGCGTAGGTGTAAGGTGGAGTGCAAGAATTCATGTATTATTTTTTCATTACACGTTGTCGTCAAAATATATTCAAGTAGACTTTTGTTACATAAATTGTGTTAAGTTGGTAATTAAGATTGGTTGGTTGAGAAATTATATTTTATCAATACACACGTATAGTATATTCAGTAAACAGATGCAGTTCATCAATATATTATGATAACAAAATTTTAGTACATGCACACGGAACTACGAAACTATTCCTTACTAACAGGCGCTTTAGCCTAATATATTATGATAACATCCTCCTCTTCTAAAAAGACCTCTTCTCAGAACTCTTCTAGAAATTTAAAACAATAATTAAAGAAGAACCTTTTTCCGAAAAAAAGTATATTATTACATTAAAATAAAGCGCATTACACTATTTCTGCCTGTATAATAACGTCTTCACATGGAAAATTCATTTTGAATTTGCGCTACATACACACACTGCTACTGAATGAATAAAGATGGTAACTGATAATTTTAATCTACCAATCTAAATTTTTCAACATCCAATAATTCATTAAGTTCTGTTTCCTCAATACCAATTGCTTTAATTTGATCGAACACAAAAGAACTGAACTTTCTATTATATTTGTGAAGTGTCTCAAACTGTCCTTCATCTTTGATTCCCTGGAGCACCGAAGAGATGTTAGTATTTTATCGAATTTTAAATGGGGAGTGTTCTGAAGTGTTGTTTGCATTAATACTACCATACCAGTTCTAGTTCTCTAGTCGCATCTCACGAAGTAGAAACACATTCCATTCTTACCATCTGGATGTAATGACACCCGTATTATCAAATAGGTAGTTACTGACGCAGAGACTTGCATATTGTGGAAATTTTTATCTACTGTGGTACTCGAAGCAACGATTTGACTACTGTGACGCACAAAATATAACATTCATAACATCATTCGCTTAGGCATATTTTGCCTACTATTAATATAAAAACTATAAATTAAAAGTCGCAGTGTTGAAAGTTTTTTTAATGTATATACCAGCGCTGGACCGCAATCACATTATATATCTTTTTTAATTTAAACATATATATTGGGATTGTTTACTTATAAGAGGTTTTAGGACAGGTGACCCGATTGGAACAAAAATTTAATTGAACAGTTGCAAGTGAATTGCTCCAAATCTGCTAACTAGACAGTAATAAACAAGTACACGAAAACTTCAAAATACTTCTTTCCGTACAAACAATGAACACAAATAAACTATAAATAGTATTGGCATAGTCTTGGGGAATTGCTAGCTGTTACAGATAAGTGAAATATAGTAAGTATGACTGATTGGTGATAGATAGATAATTGCTAGTCTGTTCACACAAAAGTACTGTACAGATTTTCACAGAGCCTCGATGGGTCAAAACAAGGAATTCCACTCGATGATAATCGAGAATATTAGAACTTAGAAGTCACGAAGTCAGCAAACAAAAATATCACATTAATAGAAATGAACAACGACATGTCATGATAACTAAAGAAGCCACTAAAGATTCATTGTAGTAACCCAGGAAAAATGGTTTAAAGGAACAATTGCTATTTTTTTCTATACTATGTTTACGAAATGCAAAGGTGATCAACGTCCCAGTTCCCACTGCTGGGCACATGCCTCGTCCCGGTCGGTTTTAGAGCACAGACACCCACCACGCTGCTCTAATGAGAGTTGGTGGGCATTAACGACTATCATCACACGTGAGTGACAATTACCGGGACCGACGGCTAACATGCTATCCAAGGCACGGGAGTTGAAACCACCCATTTCCTTAACAGAAAAAAAATCCTAGCTTTTCTTGGCCCGATCCGGTATATTTGAACCTAGGACCTCGACATCCGTAGTTGAATAACGTAACCACTAGACCAACGAAGCATTTACTATTTAGGTAACTACTTTACATTACATTAGGCCGTCTCAATAAATATGTAACATTACTTCAATATACATTACTTCATTTTATAATATTAGTTTTGGGGTTATCTTAAACAATGCGTTTTTTTCAGAAGCCAGTGATCTGAAGACTTAAACTATTCAATCCTCACGATAAATATTAAATTTAAAACAACAAATCTAAGTTATCGGATTTGTTTTTGTAAATAAGTACCTACTATATATATATTTGTTTTTGTAAATAAGTATATTTAAAGACTACTACCTCTCTTTGAGTGACGAAATTTGAAGCAGATTCTGTTTATTTATTTCGTTTAAATTGTATGTTAAAAGCTACTTATATATATTATGTTTGTTATATATTTTAATATATTATGTATATTTTATATTTATATATTACGTATATTTATTTTAAATTATATATGTATTTGTATCTTTATATTTTGGTATTTATGTATATCTATCAACACTCTTGGCACTATCCCGTTCTCTTGCTGTAAGTCCTATCTACAAAGGTTGCCTGTAAGAGATTGCTTGCAGAAATAAGGCCGCCTTTGCATGTCTACAGTGTGTACTGTATGCTCCTGACTGTTTCTTTTCCTGTATGTTATACGTGCAATAAAGTGTTTCGTCTTTTTCTTCTTCTTAAACAATAAATGTAGAAACTTGTAAACTTCTTTGTCGGAACAATACGCTTTCCGAACTGACTTCATCAGTAGAAAAATCTAGAATTGATTTTTAATCAAACTTCTAAAATACTACCACACTTAAAATTTAATACATCCTAGACTTACATTATTAAAAGAACTTCAATAATTGTTTTATTGATATAATAGAAACGGTAGACCATGTATAAGAATTTGTAGGGCAGCTTTGCTTTATAGTTATAATTTACGCTATATTTTTATTAATACCTGGATTATAAAGCAATATATAGATAACCGCATCAAAAAAGAATATCAGTTCAGTACAGTACACTACAATTAAACAACCATATTTTTTATATAAATCAAAATTAGATATTTCAATCTGATAGTTTTATATATACTCGTAATATACGTCACTTAACAAAAGTTGCCACTAAGAGTCCATGGCCACAGCAATTAAAATATTTTCAACCTGCAGCAGACTGTTCAAAGAACTTTTTAATAATAACTAGGCTTAGTAATTGTTCTTTAGATTGTTCATTTAGGAGTCCATTTTAAATTCAGTTCGAAATAAAAATAGACGCATTCTATGTGTACACATCGTTAGGTACATCCATTAAACCAAGTTCGTTTTCTATCCACTCCTTGGAATGTGAAATACCACCAAGGATCACTTCATTATTGCTATTGCATGCACTACGAGCAACGCCTACGAGATATGATCCCTCATTCTGAAAAGAAATATAATTCAATTAAAAATATACTCCACCATCATCACCATCATTTCAACCGATAGACATCAAATGCTGATCATAGCTCTTTTGAAAGGACTTCCACACTTCATGGTCCTACGCCGCAGCGGCAGGCTTGACTTCGTCTCCAAATAGTGGAGGATCTACCAAAGCTGCGCTTTCTTGTGCGGGTCGACACTCTTAGAACCATTCTTGGGAACCAACGTCCATCTGTTCTTCATGCTACGCCCATTGCCATATTACTTTTGAAACAAGTTCAGAGATACCGAGCGACTGTTTTATTTATTCCTCTACAAGTAAGCCCTTGACTGCAACTAGGATGCTGGGATGAGTCTAGGATGGTAGCGGACTAACCTGTTAGGGAATGTGGCAGTTTAATTTAATTTATTAAAAATAAAACACACTATTATTGAAGCATAGTTTTCTGCGAAAGTAGAAGTAGGTTCACCGAAACAGTGGCGCGTGTACGTATACCCTCAGACTTTGAATTTCTAAAAACTGTTACTGCACAGCAAATATCAGTACAGTACTGTACAAATAACAAATTATATAAACATTCAAGCCTTGTCGTGACGGCAGATACGACCAACGGAATAAAATTGTCGCTCTGCCCGTGATTATCGTTCGTTGCGACTAAGGGAACAGGTATATTGGAGAGCGGGCTGCAGCGTCCTCTGTGGTACTACTACTATCTACTACGATCACTAACCCGTCTGCCCAGCGTGGTGACTAAGGGCAAACCAAAACCTAATTGGGAGAAGTCTTTAGTCCAGCAGTTGACTGTTACAGGCTATTTATGGAAATATTCGTGACAGTACTCACTTTTCTTTGGCATAGCACAGGCCCCCCTCCGGCGACTATACATACTTCTTCAGTGCTTAAACCACAAGCAGCATCCTTTGAGCTACCGTTCTTTCCGCAACTATTTTTCGTCACTTTCAAAAACGTCTGTGGGAAATAATCAAGTTTTCAGGACGGATCCGTTCATCTATTTACCCATCGAGCGAGGTATAAAAAATAATTGAACATAGGTCCTAATTTAGGTGTCCATTTAGTTAAATTTAGAGCTATAGTAAGGTTTACAGAATTGTTTACAACTGAATCGGCACCACGAACTAAAATAATTTAATCTGGTAATTTTAAACATATTAATTGAATTCCATTTTCTACTTAAGTGATCGATTATAGATCACTACAATATTTCCAAGCATCATATTATTAGTTTATGTGTTTACCGAAGTAATCTGTCCTTCATTATCGAACCCGTATCCCACACAATCGCCTTCTAATGGTACCTGGAAATCGATACAAGTTCCTCGGGCCTTCCCTTCAATAAAGGCTGCGTCGCTTTCCATGACCAATATTCCGAAATCATGTTCATGTGTTCCTACAATTGGAATGAAATGGAATTAAATTACATATTCGTAAAAAAATTATACAGTGAAGAAAGACATTAAAAACCCCATACTAAATGTTTTATCTAAAATCATATCGTTTCACAAATAATTCGGTAAATTTTGGTCAATAAACTGGACTGTGACTGACTGAGTATACTAGCAATATAATACAAAAACTACATCAAGGATCTTTATTTTTATGAAAATTTCACTTTGTATAAAAAGATATTACCATTACTACGATTAGAATCATAAAATATGTAAAACCCGCCAAGAAAAATTCAAAAACTTCATATTTAAAAATAAATAAATAAATATTTAAGCCACATCCGGGAATCAAGCCCAGGATTTCGTGATTAGTCGAATCACACACTAGATATGATCAATGATATATCTTGTGATTCGACTAATAAAAAAGTTATCGGAGTAGAATTACCAGTATTATAATTCGGATGAAATTGGCGTCGAATCACAGTGTAGTTCTTTCCTGGATCAGCAGAGTTTGGTACTTGCGCATACAGCATCTTCTTTTGAGCCGCTAATAGGCAAGTGGACGCAGTTATTATGACCTTCGAACCTATTAAAGCGCCCAAGCAGAAAGGACGGGTTGACGTAGGCTGTACTCCAACAACACTGTTGTACAAAGGCAATATATTAACCTGACACCAGATTAAGGGTTCCTGTTTATTTTAGTTTTATAATAGTTATTTATGCAACTGTTGTATAATAATATTAAAACACGAATGTGGGTTATAATAGTAATGGGATTTTAGGATCGCATGAGTGTTGTAAAACGTAATTTTTTATTATTATTATTATTATTAATTATCAACAGTTGCATACAAGACGTTATCTAAAAGTTTGGATTACATTATGGTCATAAGGGAGTATGAATGTTGGCAATAAGCTAACTGTTTAAGAATCATTTACAGAAGATTTAAAGTATTAATAAAAAAACATTATTAAAGGATAAAAGATATATATGTTGATGAAACTCACAGCCACCCAAGAAAGTAGGTCGCGCAGTTCTTAGATTTACCTACTCGTCTTCGGTCTCTAACTCAAGTAAACTTTCGGTAAACTATTCTATGTAGATAATTTGATTGAGATTTTTACTTACTTGTAAAGTAAAACGCACCAAGGACAGACATCAGTTTTAAGCGGTAAACAATTATCTGTAATAAAAAAAAATCAAAATTCCGGTATTGTAAAACGACAATTTTATTGACTTGCAACTAACAATTGATCTGATATTGAAATTGCGACATTCGTTTCTGATTATTCACAATGAAAGTCGATTCTTATGAGAAAAGACGAGGAAGAAATTCATCAGTTGCTGTTCCAACATAATTTTACAGTTTAATAATCATTTTTTTATATTCTCGGAAAACAGTGATGCGGCTTGCACACAAGCAGCCTTGTCATTTTTTCATAGTAAACAAGATTTTTTATGTTTTGATACATTTTTCAAAATTGTTATAAAAGCCAATAGATATGTATAGTAATAATGATTATTACCACTTTTGACAACACCGATCTGAGGATGTGGAATCACGTCTGAAGTGCAGCACCAATCACTTTGAGCTGGACATTGCTTTTTTTCTCTATTAAGAAAAGTACAAAGAATTCAACAAGTTTCTTTGATGGACGGCCGACTGGCGCAGTGGGCAGCGACCCTGCTTTCTGAGTCCAAGGCCGTGGGTTCGATTCCCACAACTGGAAATTGTTTGTGTGATGAGCATAAGTGTTTTTCAGTGTCTGGGTGTTTATATGTATTTTCTAAGTATTTATGTATATATAATTCATAAAAATATTCATCAGTCATCTTAGTACCCATAACACAAGCTACGCTTACTTTGGGGCTAGGTGGCGATGTGTGTATTGTCGTAGTATATTTATTATTATTATTTATTATCGACTGCACTTTTAGAATAATTGTAAGGATAATAATAATTCATATACAAAATCATGAATAAATAGCTAATTGTGTAAGTATGTGATTTGGAAATAACTGCGTCTTATTAACAAAAATAATAAATAAATAATAATAAATAATTAAACTACTACAATACACACATCGCCATCTAGCCCCCTATGGATATCTTTATTATAAATACTTATAATATACTGATAAACACCCAGACACTGAAAAACATTCATGTTCATCACACAAACATTTTCCAGTTGTGGGAATCGAACCCACGGCTTGGACTCAGAAAGCAGGGTCGCTGCCCACTGCGAGTCAGTCAACAAAAATAATGTTTAATGTGAGATTAAATCCCCCATTCTGACACCTTTAGGAGTGAATGAATAATATTAGAAACCTCCTCTTTTTCGGTAGATTTGAAATAAAATATCACCACGTCGAAAATAACATTAATTAAATTTTTAAATCTCTTTTTTGTAATCCATACTAATATTATAAATGCAAAAGTGTATTTGTTTGTCCATTAATAAGGCAACAGAGCAACGGATTGATGTGAATTTTTGCATATAGATAATTTTTGGCCCGGAGAGTTATATAGCTTTTTATCTGTTTATAGGCGATGGTTTTCCATTTTAAAAAGAAATCCCCCGGTCGGGCCAGTAAATAGTATTGGGTTTCTTCGGTCAAGAAATTCTTAATAGGTACCAGTCCGGAGTTTAGAAATTCCCACATATCTCGCAAAGCACGTTAAGCTGTAGTCGGAACTCTTTCTGGGCGTATAGGAACTGCCGTCTCATAGAAGGACTATGAGAGTGAGAGAACAAAGAGTGCACCTGTGTTTGCACATACACTTGTGTACAATAGTATCTACCACTAATAAGAAAAATCTCCCTGGAGATTAACAAACATTGCCAAACTCGGTCAGGGAAACTGTTTATTTTTCATTCCATTTTATTTAGTTTAATTTAGAGATTGGTGTACAACGTAATCGGCACCACGCTGCTATGCATTTCAAAAAGAGTTACTTTGCCTTACCTATAATCAATGTCAAGATCTAGCACACCGCCAGGCATAATCGTATGCTCTTCATTACACACAGATTCATGTACACATAAACCGGATTTATTATTTTTCGATATACAAGCAACTGGGCCACCTGAAATATGTTTTGTATAGATTAAATTATATATTTTAGTAAGATTTTATTTTATTTGAATATTATGGCTTAACTCTCCCATACTTTTCAAAATAGCGACAACTAGCGAGTGAGAGCGAATATCCCCGAAACTTTTACTTCCGCCCTCGAGGATGTATTCAAGGTACTAGACTGGAAAGGTCGAGGTGTTAACATAAATGGCGAATACATCTCACGCTTGCGATTTGCAGACGACACTGTGTTATTGGCAAAGTAGCTGCAGGATCTTGAATAAATGCTGTCTGGCCTCAGCTATTATTCCAGACGAGTAGGCCTCAAGATCAACGTGGATAAAACAAAATTGATGTTTAATGAGGACGTCATTCCAAAATCAATTACCGTCGATAATGTCATCGAAGTTGTCTTAAGAAGGACCTTCGACAAAGAAGCTGACAGAAGAATTCAGTTGGGCTTGGCAGCTTTTGGAAAAATGCGTGAAGCCTTCAATTCTCCGTTACCCCAATGCCTAAAGAGTAAAAGTCTTTAGGAGTGTATCCTGCCTGTAATGATATTTGCAGCAGACACGTTGACACTGACAGTCAACCTGATCCTCAAATTCAAAGTCGCGCAACGCGCTATGGAGCGAGCTATGTTGGGACAAAATTCGCAACCAGGAAATCTATAAGAAAACCAAGGTCACCGACATTGCTCAAAGGATAAGCAAGTTTAAGTGGCATTGGGCGGGTTATGTAGGTCGTTCTGGAGTGGAGACCGTGAATCGGTAAGCGCAGTGTGGGACGACCCCAAACTTGCTGGACTGATGACCTTGATAAAGTACTGGATGAGAAAGGTGTGTATCACTGTGTGTGGTGGCGCACCCTTGGAAAGGCCTATGTTCAGCAATGGACGCTTGTGGGATGTTGATGATGATGATTATGATTTTACAATAAATTAAAAGCTTTCATCATTTAATCAATATAAGATCTTATAGTGTCAGTTCCAAATTCAAATTTATAGTTACAAGTAAGAAATTAAAACAAGAATTGAACATAAAAAGCTCTAAATTGTCTATTGCTTTTCGTTTTCAAGTCTAGATTTTCCTTAAAGCCTCTAATTAGTAGAAATGAAATAATTGATAGCTGATCTATGGTTGACGCAAACGTTGATTGCTTTGTAACTTTTTTTCGTATTTTTTAAACAATATTTATTAAGGACCATGATCAAAATTGACAGACGGCTCGATGGAGAATAGAGACGGGCTCGATAATAAAATTTACTTAAATAAAAAGGTAATGAAGAAAAAGTGCACTAGGACTTAGGAGAATACATTTTGAAAGTATCTGTAAAAGGTACCCGATTTTAGATAGATGATTAAAAATTAAAAGTATTTATAATGTTTAAGTTTCTATATTAGTTTAAACGTTACTTAAAAAAACGTAATGGGTTGATAATGACGATGATGAATGTAGTTCAATATCTAAAGATTTAAACTGTGATAGCCTAGTGTAAGCGGTGATAGCATATAGTGGATGAGGCTTCGGCTTCCCTTGCTAAAGGACCGAGGTCGATTCCCGGTATGAACCTCAAAATTTTCGGAGTTATGAGCGTTTTTAATTTAAGCTATTAAAATAGTGAAGAAAAACTTCGAGAGAAAACCTGCATTCCCGAGAGCTCTCCATAATGTTTTCAATGGCGTGTGAAGTTTACCAATCCGCACTTGGCCAGCGTGGTGGACTACGGCCTAAACCCTTCTTATCTGAGAGGAGACCTGTGCCCTGTAAGGGGGTGATAATAATGATCTAAAGATTGTTTACCAACTTTATAGGGAGTAAGATTCAAACGCTTTATACGCGCGCCGTAAATTGCCGTCGTTACCAAAGAAATTGTGACCACTAAATGCATCACAGCTGCCATCTGGAAAAAAGGAAACTGTTTTAAGGCGGTTCAAGGCCATTCCACGCAAATAAGTAAGGAGCATTTAATGCATTCCGTATTCAAAGTTTAAATTATAAACAAACCAAAACTTCGCAGCGCATGCAAGTACCACGTCGTACGAAGTGCATGCCGCCCTGTATCCGCCAACCAAAGATATACAACAATGTAACACATATTTAAGTTATTTAGAAGTTCCATACCTTAATTTAAGTTATCCAGTTAACGGAACCGTTCCCAGAGAAGTTTTAAACTTGAAACACGGGCGTCTTATTCGGACCTATCTTCGCTGACTGATTAAATGACTATAATATGTCAAAAAAATCTCCACCTGGAAAGTATTCTGCAAAAGGAACATACCAAATTCTATGAAGGTTAAAATTGCTAGTTCAATCACTAAATAAACGTATTAAATTGTTACATATAAAAAATATTGAAACCTATTTAATGTTCGTTTTATTTGTTCTTTATTAAGTACAATTTATTATATTTTTTATTAAAATTTCTAACTCTTAGTTATAATAATAACGCAACGGGCAACGGTAATAATTTAGTTCAAGATCTTGTATCAACAATAGAGTATGGTGATAAAGTTATTTTTATTATTAAGAAATACGATCGGCACTGGGCCAGCGTAGTGAACTAAGGCCTCCCGCAATGAGAATGGGTTCTCCTTGTGGGAGGAGACCCGTGTCCTGTAGTGGACCGTTAATGGATTGATATGATTATGATGATAATTATAAATAAGAAAGTGTGTTTGTTTCCTTGTTCGTTAGTTTGTTTGCCCTTCCTTTACCTCTTAACTAAACAACCAATCAACTTTTTGAAGAACTTTTCCGGAAGACGGACTTTTAAATACGGGAAAATTAAAAGCCAGTTAATTGTAAAATTAAGATGTGGCATTGCAGTTACACCCGTCACAGTACACACCCGTCGTTGACAATGGTCGGTCGGAAGGTCTTTTTAATATTTTTTTTCCCTTTAAAAAAATACCCAATCCTTTACTATAACTTGCAAATGAGAGTCAATTACTTAAAATATCATGCTACCTACTATCTGTTTAATAAATGTTCTGCATAATAATAAAGTCAAAGTCAAAGTCAAAAATATCTTTATTCAAGCAGGCCCACAGGTGGCACTTTTGATGCGTACAAAAGAACCACACGGTAGTGAGATGATGGCGATAACCACATTCGTAAACTTAAAACTAAAGCTATGAGGGTTCCAAACGCGTCCTGGTCTAATGTAAGCCCTGCCACCAAAATGTATTAATTTGTTTGATGATGCTTGATCAATTTATAAATAGTGGCAGTAGATGCGTAGATCTTCCATTTTCTAAAAACGTATCTATTAAAAGTTAAGTTCTTTTTATGTTTTTTCCCTGCAAATTTAGTTGTTGAAAACCCCCATGAAACACGTGTGCATTAATTGGAATTCCCCTCTCTTTTCGAGCTAGCCTGCGGCTCGCACGCATAATAACATCTGCCTCAAGTGTAACGAATAATATAATAATATGGATGTATTGCATAATAGCGACCGTAACCATTTCTATCAGTGTTTATCAACGTGACCCAATTATGACCCTTGAAATCATTAATGCGTGTAATTTAAGAGAGCATAATCGAGTCATGGATCCATATTTGTAGGACTAATCCACAATTTAGATTTTGAAGTCTAAATAGCCTAGTCGATTCTATCCCGACCGACCAGATTTCAAAATAAAAATACAGTTGACTTGACTAATTTCGGCCACGGTGGTCAATCTCCAGAGAGATTTTCCAACTGAGTACGCGAGAGATGTTATAGTGCCCAAGCGTTGCACACATAGTTGCGCTTTCTATTCAATCACTCTGATAATACGATGGGACGACAGGACTGGAAAGAGATCAGGCGCACGTCTGACAACTTAACTTGCCCTCCGAGACATGAATAACATATTAACCCCATTTTATTCTTTTTGTTAAATTTAAGAGCTATTGTTGTAATATGTAATTGTTTTCTGTCCCAAATAAATAAAAAATAAAGTCACCGCCAATTCCTAAACTCCGGGCTGGTACTAAGAATTTTTAATTTTAAAGACAGAAAACCCCAAAACAATTAATTGCCCCAGCCCAGAACTTCGTGACCTGCAGTCGATCATCTCGCTCAATACTAGACCAACGAGGCAATCACTTCAAAAGAAGTGTTGAAACAAAATAATGTTACTTTATAGTAACTTTTGTAGTCGGTTTGATTAAATATGTTTTATAATATGTACCTGCACTGCAAGTACAATAAATTTGAAGCAAATTATAATAAAATTAATTAGATTAAGTTTTCGCGTCACGGGCCTCTGACAGACTTAATCCGCCACTGACTCTAACTGAAAAGAAAAGTTCCATTAGCATCAGCTCAATATTTACCGCGCTAAAAAGTATCTTTAAATACATCTTGCAACATACCTGGTAAAATCTCTTCACAACTTTTAAATTCCCAGGGAAATAATAAGATATATACTCTATGTCGGTTGCAAGATAGGGATAGCCCAAGATCAGTTTAGCTTCTAAGCCGTGCATAATAATAAGTTATTTTGAATCCCGTAAGAACTGTTCCCGTTTTTCCGGGACATAAAGTATCCTATATGATATTTCCCTCCAAACTTCTGCATGATCATATCCAGATTAAAAACAAACAAACAAACACAGATCCACTTGCGCATTTATAATATATAAGCACATACAAGTAGATAAAATAATATGTATGTAGTTACTAACTTACTTAAAACATTACAAAGATAAAATAGCTACCTACCTATACCTAATATTATCTGTTTATAAATTATAAAGCACTCTATACTTTCCTCTTACACGTTTTGGGTTTGAATAATAATAATGATAATAGGTTTTATTTTGGCCATTAAAAACTATTGACATTAGTAGTCTTTTTTTTTAACAGAGTTAAGTAATTATTTAAATAACACCGCTTTTCACTCTCATCATTCTTATATTGTTACACAATATATTAAAGGACGATATTATAAAGATTACCTTTTTTCTGGCGATGACATTAATCCATGACTTCCGTGTTTATGCTATCATAACTCACTTATTAAAACTTAAAGTAGAATAAGTACTACTGATAATTCGCATTATACACTTGGGAATTTGCGACATTATTGAAGAAAAACTGTAACACACTTAACATTTATCATTTGTTTCTCCGATTAATTTTATCCAACTTATACTTTGTTAAAACTCAAGACACACGCTTGTATAAAAGCGATCCACATAACGATGTATATAGTCCGAAAGACAACAGTTAGAACTCGTCTATAACAAAAACACGAATAAATTATTCGTGCTTAATCGAAGTTTTATTAGTGTGTCTACCTACACTTAGTATTTTTTTATTATTAAATTAAATATTATAAAAGTATTTAGATACATTCTCAAAATAGCCTACGGTATTCAAATCCGACTTTTGAGTAATTCAATTGTGAGCTTAGGTCCACTTTCCCATCGAGTACGTAAATTTTAAAACAGTAAACATTGAAATCCATTTATTTAATGATAGTTCTATGAGATTCTTTCTGATTTGTCTAATTGTATCAATATCATCGTGATGTCATGCTAACAAGCCTATTACCTGCTTTATTGCTATGGGCCTAATAAATTTAAAATTATGTATAGATAACTCATAAAAATATGTTTTAGTTTGATGATTCATATTTAATTATATCTCACTAGGTATCCAAAACAAACACTAATTGTATATATTAAGTGTAATGCCTTTTTGTATCGGAAATACGGGTCTTTTGACGTTAAAGTCCTGGACTACAAGAACTGTGATTGTTATGACCTTCTCATCAAGTCTCAAGAAAACCAGTTCGCCATTGCGAGAATATCTACATCATAATTCTAATTTTTTAATCCCTACTTAATGTTTCTTTTTAATCTACATATTTGTATTTTGATTTGAACGCGTATAATCTCTGAAAGTACCGATCAGATTTGAAAACTATATTTTGTATTATAGCCTGCCCTATTCTTAAAATAGGTGAAAGGCTAATAGCTCAGGCTAAGATTTTAATTTTCAGTTTTGAAAAGGGGCTATAAAGGTATGGATTAATGGGTATTTGGGTTTACAACTAAAGTGTTTTAGGATTTATAATCTCCAACCCTGAAAGAGTAAATATATTTAATCCCATATTCCCCCTGCAGCACGCCTAGCATGGGCAGGAGACAATTATATCCCCGGGGAAAGCATAAAAAATTATCTTAAAGCTGTGGGAGAAGATAAATTTAAGAATATCCTTTCCCCGGGGAGATAAAAAATATATCCTCCGAGTATATCCCTCGACAAGGGATATACTTAACGTGCCCACCTGCTAAATCACTGGAACATGGGATAGGAAAAGTTTATCCCCGTTAAGCAGGCGGGAGTCGATGCAGAAGGTCGGAGTATAATATGGTGTAGAATAACGGAAGAAAATTTTAATGCTTTTATCTCAGCTGAAGTTACTGACACTGATTAACTTCAACCGATGGGTTAAAGTTTAATTGGTTAATGAATGTCTTTCCAGTAAACTGTATTATTTAACTTTACTTCTAAAATTGTGTAAAGTGAATAATAAAAATAAAAAAAACTTAAAAAGTAAGGCAACTTCCTTAGCGTCTGGTGGCTTTTACACAGCTATCTCGTCGTCGAAATCATTTCCATCGTTTGCATTAAGTTTTTTCGTGTTCCAAAAATAAATTTGAAATCTATCGAGTATGACACACCACACAAACGCAATAATTTCTTATAGACTTCTACTAACATAATAAAGAGGTAAGATTTTTTGTTCATATAGTTACTGTCAATAAAATTGCGTGTGTGCAGTGTGCAAACTGTAGGATTGAAGAATTAATCATTTCTTTCAATGCAAATTATTGACAATAATATTTTGTGTGTTCGGTGTGCCATAGGTTTAAATCACACTGCACAGGAATCTTACTTAGTTCCTAGTAGCCGCGTATGTCAAGTTTCTTGAATGGAATTTACTTGTTTACGTATGGAATGAAAATGTTATGGAATTTATGTGTTTGTACGGGGAAGCCACTTTTCTTAATTTTTCTATAGGCTATAGAAACACATATTTCATAGAAATTTAAATTCTTTACCTATTACTATATATTTTACAGCCCACTGACAAACAGAAGGACGGGCGGAGGGAAGGATGGACGGGTTGACGGAAGGACGAACGGATAGCGAAAACTCTTTTCACGAGTTTTTTATAAAACAGAAACAGATAATTCACGTTCAACAACCTGTTCTTTTAATTCATATATCTAATTATGTACAACGTTATTTACATTAAATGAGGTTTATATAAAAAAAAAACTTAATGGTGCATTCAACACACATAGTTCAGAAAGCCTGATGATGATGACGTATTATACTATACATCCTAACAAGCTTTCTCGTGATGTCGTACCGGAACGCTTCTAATCGCTTGGCAAAAAATCTTCAGAAGGTAAGAGTTATAAAAAGTCAAGGGTAGGCTTTTTATAACTTGGACAAAGCCTACCTTCATGTTTTCCATAATCTATACAAGAGATTTTTTCCATTTTTTTTCATATGCACCAAGCGGGCAGTATGTACGCACGCTTTCGAACTTACCAGGACTTCCCATTTATAAGACAGCGTTCACCACTGCGCCAGGGAGATCGAATAAGACATAATGGTACAGATGATACAGTATTGCTACACACAAGTCACAGTCAAAAGGCACATAGCGGCTATTACGAATCAACGATCGAAACAGCACACTGACACAGATGTACGGACCGATGAGACCCCATAGCTAGAACCTCAGACTTAAATCCTGCGATAACAGGTTAGGGACGACGTCGGTGCGTGCGTCTGTGTGAGTCTGCCGTTTCGAACTTTTAATCGTAGTTTCCTTATTGCATAAATATATTTACTGTGATACAGTGTAACATTCGGTAAAGTGCAACCACGAAAGAGGAAGAAAAGAGACGAAAAATATTCAACCAAAAAAGAAAATTAAGCGGGGTAGTCTTTGGGGACTGCTGAAGTAAGTAACTTGTGAATTGCACCGTAGAGCTATTAGATTATTAATTTCGGATTATTTTTGATTTATAAAAAAGTGCTTTTCACCATGGATTAAAGTTTAAATTGGTCAATAAAACGTCTTTACAAACGATATAAATAATTCAACAAAATAACGGTCGGAGGAATAAATAGTATAAATCGGTATAACATGTATGTATAAACACAGTATAGCTCATGGAAAGCGTTCAATAACGATGTCGCGAGTTCAATGTTTTACACATGTTGTGCCAAACCTGTGTTATTAACACAGGTTTGGCACAACATGTGTAAAATTAAAGAAGAAATGTTGTGCCAAAACATGTGTTAAATTAAAGAAGAAATGTTGTGTTGTGATTTTTATTTCGACACTAAAATTTTCAGGTCCAAAAATCGATTTCCTCCATTCTGTTAGTCAACTTGGCATTGAGGATAATGTGCCTAAAGCCAAAAGGTTAATAATAAAATTTTCTTTTTATATTGATTCTTTATAAATAACCTTTTAAGTCCACGGAATCTATTGATTTATAATTATTATTTAACATTATACGTTTCAACTAAAAATTAAAAATGTTATATGTCAAAAAACACGAGTTTCACTTTATGGAGTGTCAAGATATAAATCTTAAGAATTCCTAGACAGCTTAGATAATAAATTACAATAATAAGCCTTAAATTTAAGACTTCGATAGATTCTTCGCTGCGTTCCGTAATCTGGCAAAACTACCAGTAAAATGCAACAAATACTTCGCCGAAGTTGGCGTACTTGCGATAATTTCTTATCATTCACAACAGTCACTTAATAAAAATTATTAATATAATTAATTTCTTTATTAAGTGACTGTTATGAATAAGTGACTTTTCCTATTGATCGGATAAAAAGTCCAGCAGTAGACAAAGAGCATCATTGCATAATTCAACGATATATACAATTAAACATACAGATATTACAAATAGTTTGAGGTAGAGTGGTAGTTGTAGCACCGAAGCTTCGATATAAATAGATATGTAGGTACCCTAAAAGATCTAGCAGAAAAAATATCCGGGTTTTATTTTTACTAATGGTTATAACTTAAAGTATGTTGTGTTTAAAAATAATGAAATAGGCATAGCACATAATGCATGTATTTAATTTTCCACACGAACACACTGGCTTTGTCACTAGAAAACTAAAAAAAATGAGCTCGAAATGAACCGTAAACTAATTTTAATAACGGTACTTTTTGACGACTGTTCGCATATAATAATTATACATAGTACATCATTTTACATAGTAATCTAAGAATAAATTAATTAGGAAACTAAGCATAAAAGTATGTATTCTTTGCTTTGTTAAAATCTTGTAATTTCTTTCACTTCTGTTGCTTCTTTTCCTTCATTTGTCTTATTTTTCTTGAGATCTTTGTAAATATCTTCAAGACATCTGGCCTTAGTTTCTGGGATGACTAGTATGACATAGACTGCCGTTAGCAAGCAGACAAAACCGAAAAAGAAAAACGATACGTGTATACCCACTGCTTTTGCTAAAGGCTTAAAGAATAGCAGTTGGAGAAAGTCTGACACGGAAGCCATAGCCATTGTAACCCCCATCACAATGCCACGATACTGAAATTAACAAAAATTGTATTAATAATATATTTTCCTAAAACTTGTAATATCTTCTTGTGATAGCTCTGTTTAAATAAGAATCAAAAACTGGATAGCAAGGAGTGTCCGTATCGTCCGTACAAAAGCTGATGTTACGCAGTCCTAACACGCGGTCTCGATACGCATTCCCGATACGTAGCCCCGAAACGCGTTCTCGTTTCGTGGTTCCGATGCGCGGTCCCGATACGCGGTCCCGATTCGTGATTCCCATAAGCTCCTTATATACAATACACGATAGTCGATACGGCCCGTTGCATTTCCTACTAAATGCTAATAACTAAATACGAGACTACTTGTGGGGCACATACCTATTACAGTTTTTAATATAACTAAAATAGCTCTTATAATTTGCAGGTTCATGTTAATATACCTTTTTACGCATTACGAGGTCAACTTATGCTATTGTTATTCATTCGTACATGATAACGTTTTTTAGGAAAATGCACAGTTCAATGGGATAGATCTAAAGCATACCTAATAATTTTATTGCAGGTACCCTTTACATGCTGGAATAGGCAAACTTTACTTGCGGCTTAAAATACTTTTTAAGCCGCAAGAATTGCTAATATACTAATATTGCTTACGTTTGAGAGCCTCCCTCCTGAATTATACTTTTTGATCCTTATAATTTTACTGTTGGCTTCGGCCCTCAGATTTGTGTTATTTATTTTTATTAGGACTACCAACAAAATTACATGTATTTTAGTTATGGATAAGCCTAGCATTCGGTTACTAATAACACATTTTATATAAATATTTATACATTTTAACTTAGGTTCTACATTTCTTGATTCAAAAGTAACAGGGCTGTTCCAAACAGGCAGATATACTGACAGACAAACGGACGAAAGGATAGAAGGTCGGAGAGGCAGCTGTAGACTGCGTGTTTCGCTCGATCAATAAGTATTGGTATACCGCGAACGCCTTCGGCCTTGGTTCATTACAAATAATACTGATTAATTTGTACCAATCAATAAAGCGAATACATTGCGCCTTTCAATGAATGCTGTAATCATTTTGTTTACCTTGTAAGAAAATATTTCGCCCGTGAGTACAATTGAAATTGGCTGGAGGCCTGACGCGTCGCAGAATATGCAGATACACAGAGTCAGAAGCGGCAGCCACGATGGCGCCTGGATGTCATAGTCACGCAGCAGGAACCAAGATCCGAGTAAACACATACTAAGCCCAGACACTAATGATGTTAAGAAGAGAAGTGGCTGAAAAATAAAAAATAAACTATATTCAAAAACACATAAAAACATACAAAAGAAAATCAACTGACTTAAGGAACTATTGGAAAACAAACAAGCTCCGTCTAGAATTGTAGTAGTATATTTTACAGATGCTTGTAGTTATGTTCGTTCATATTTCGAAAACTAATTAAGGGATCAACACAAGAAACCAATACATATACATACTCGTATTTCACACAATTTTAGGCCATATTCGAGAATTTAACCCGGGGCCTCGTGTATGTAATCTGCTATAAATAGCCCTGTTTTCTTATTGTCTTATAATTAATGCACAAATCGTTACTTTTTTGTTACTTCTTTAAAATATTTTCTTTAATTTTCATTTAAAGTATTAAACAATAAAAACACTCGCAGGTAACGACTACTTCAAGAAAATCTATTTTTAATTTATTTGTTTCTATTAATTTTAACACACTTAGTGTTTCTTCTTCTTCTTCTTCTTTGAGGCATGCAAAGAACACGTGCTACAACAGGCCCCTGTGTCCATAAACCTAAGGCGTGTTAAGCTTCATGTTCCTCTAGGTACACCGGCAACCACACCTTTTTTATTTATTTATTTTTTTTAAACATTATTTCTTGTGTGCGTGTGTATGTCACTGAACTCCTCCTAAACGGCTGGACCGATTTGAATGAATTTTTTGGTATGCGTTTGTTTGGCACCCTGGATGGTTTAGATTCACAAATCAACCCGACAGATGAAGCTGGGGTCAGCTTGTATATATTGCATCATTAATAATAATTTTGTCATATATAATAAGATTGAGAATGAATTGAATGAATGAATTTAAAAGGTCCTATAAGTAGTACTTACTTTTCTACCACTCCTTTCCACTACACTGGAAGCAAGTATCGATCCGATAACTTGAACTGCTCCTAGAAGCATTGCCTGTTGGTTCGGACTGAGAACCAATCCACCGTCCTTCGAAGCTAATGTGAATATCTCTCCAGCGAAATTGAGGACCGGTATGGCACCACAAACTTCCCGAGCTAGAGTAACTACCAGAGCTATTTGGAAGGCCTTCAGGAGAATCTGATCGGTGACTGCAAATAAGAAAACCTAGTATGTAACATTTTGTATTAAACTTATGAATACAACTTAAGTATTTTCAGTGATTTGGACATTGATTTAATATTATGTTACTGTTGTAAGTTCACTGGATTTGGACGTTTTATAAACATTTATATAGCTTTATGTATATATTTCTTGTGTGCGTGTGTATGCCACTGAACTCCTCATAGACGGCTGGACCGATTTAAATGAATTTGGTTTAGCACAAATTATCCCGACAAATAGCGCTGGGGTCCGCTAGTATTATATATAGTTATATAATGAATAATATCAGCCTTTAAGCCCAAGCCTCAGCCTTGAGAAAAATTTTATTTTTATTTTAAATGTTTAAAGGTTCAATGTGATTTCTAACTCGTTGTCAACGGGGTTTAAGAAATATGTTAGGTTTATTTTCCAGTAAATTTTTTATTCTATTTAAACACACATTTTATCTTCTGTTTGACTACCTATTAGTTATCATTTCTTAATAGGAAAAACCACGCATATCTTAGAGCAATTACAGCTATAATATTTGTAAGTTAAATTTGATAAAGTTTTATTTTTAGAAACACTTTATATACAGGCTTTAATTTTCTTTACATACAGGGCCTTGATTCTCCGTCGATACGTGAAATAATTGATACTGCATGACGTCAAAACTCGCGTTATCGGTTCATGTAACCACGATTTCAATAAGAGTTATAGGTAAACTATCACGATTCTCACAATACTTTTATCATACTAATAATATAAATGTATTACTTAGTTTGAATGATAGTTACTCATTGGATGAAATTAATTATAGGTACACAATTTTTTTTCCAGATGATTCAAAATTTCCGTCAGAAATAATATTATAACAGAATTCCACGTGATGAATTATAGTTGCATTTATATTCAATTTCTAAGTTCGATAATAAATAAAAAAATGGCTTAAAACATGATATATCTAAATATATACCCTTGTGTTTGGTGATAAAAATAAACCTTACTTAATTATGTTTGCATCAAGAATCTCATCTCATTTAAACAGTTATCTAAATACAATCTTTGATAAAATTATTACAAAACAAATAGGGTTCTTATGACATATTATATTTCACGTCTTGTAAAGATATTAAAATGTTAATTAGGCCATATATTACAAGTTCCTCTAAATGGGTTTTTTCTTTTCTAGCAATACTTAAATATGTTAAATATTCAAGCTACATAATTAAAATAAAAACAATACTGTACTTACAAATACTTTTGAGAAAAAAACTGCTGGTTGTTTTGTCTTTATTCTGTTCTTTCATAATGAGTTCTATTTCTTCTTGAACTTTCATATCTGTTACAGATCTACAGCGCAGCCAAGCCAGGGCTTTTGTAGCTTCCTAAAATTAGAATACCTTCTTAATAAAACAGCAGTAATTAAGTTAACTGCAGGGCACAAACAGTACTATTCTTTTTAGTAGGTATAAATATGGAAATTGCATCATTAATAATAATTTTGTCGCCTTAAACAAAATTTGTACTGAATTTGAGATTTTGCATTGAATTGACTTCAGGGATGATAGATTAGACATCTCAAATAAATATTGTTATATTTATTTGAGATGTCTAATAATAAAACAATAATATATATTTTTTATACTCACTTCAGTTCTACCTTTCTTCACAAGGTAAGACGGTGAGTCAGGCATAAACACGAAAACTATCATGTGAATTGTCGGCAGGGATAAGCAAATCCAGAGTATTGTTCGGTAACTTAACAAATCGCCTATGATATAGAGAAAGAGGTTTCCAGTCGTTTGAAATAAAACTACCTGAAAATAGCCAGTTAATCGATATGTTAAGTACCAATTCTAGAAACTACAAATGTTATAAACTCTGCTTTGGTAGAAGGCCTTAAGACTGTGCGGCCAACCAAGATTACAAATATTTATATATACATAAAGACTAGAGTTGAATACTTACCAAACAGCCCAAGGCACCCCTGATCGTGTCATCACTGATCTCCTTTGTGTATATCGGGCAAGTGACAAAGCAGCCTGCCATTGTGACGCCTACCAACGCTCTAGCGAATATGAGGGCCCAGGTCTCGAAGGAGCACAACAGAATTATCCAGCTGGTCTGAAAGGAAAGGAGATAGTCCTGTCATTTTCGCTACCGCCGTATAGTCATTATCACCGGCTTAGCGTAACACAAATTTTGCAGGAGATTGTTTAAAATAAATATATTTGTCATCTATACAGAACCTACTTACTAATTAAAACAAAATTAATAAATATTTACGAAACCATTACCACCTAACTGTAATTCGATTTTTATTACTCTTGCTATTAGATAGATAACCCGGAACTCGTGCCCAACGAAGTCGTTAAAATTCTATTTTATTGATTGATACATTCATCAAGACTAATGTGTCTCGACCTACATGGAGAAATAATTAACTTCTGCGAAATTACATATAGAAAGATCAACTGTAATGGCTTCTCCAAATTGTATTGAACAATGACGGTAGTTTACTATTACCAGCGGAGCACAGGCGCTAGCAGTACGCGACGTTCAGACTTGTTAACACGCGCTGGGCACGCGTTCTATTTGGAGAAGCCTTATGTTTGAATCTAGACGATCCCAGGGAGGGGACGACAGTTAAGCTTGGACCAGTAGCGGTACCCGCATTGAAACTAAGGCACTCAAGCCAATCGCCTAAAAGCATCTAAGCTACATCTAACACTCTAACATCTAAAACTTCACGGTCATCTATACTTATAATAAAACTGTAACTCGAAGATTTCTGTACATTTAATATATTTTGAAAATTTTGACTGGGGTATGCTTTATAATCGACACTGAGTCCAAAAGAGATTTTTATTAAATTTTTGTCTGTCTGTCTGTCTGTCTGTACGGGCATCACGTGAATACTACTGAACGGATTTAAATAAAATTTGGTATAGTGGTAGTTGATATTCCGGGTCAACATATAGGATTCTTTTTATCTCGATAAACAATAAGTTTCCTGCGGGAAACGGGATCAAAATTTTTATCAATTTTTCTTCTAAGCTCCGTTAAATTTGAATCGATTTTAATAGATTTAAAAAATTCTTTGTTTATTTGAAAATGTATACTATAAAGCATATATGGTTAATAAGGATCTGATAAATATTGTCGGAGATAAAGAACATAACTCTTCACAAATAACTGTTAGTCGCAAGGCATATGGGACAACGAGCGAATGCATGCGTACTATCCTACTTATATTATAAATGCGAATGTTTGTGAGGATGGATGAATGGATGGATGTATGTACCTATGTTTGTATTAACTAAAATGCTACGTAACATAATAGTAGGTACATATAATGATTATGATATGCTAGTTTTACAATAAATGAAGTGCCAGTTGATTTAGTTTCATTGTAGACGCATGCATATGCATCAAGCAGCACAAACTACTTCATATGTACGTGATACTTCATATTTACAATAATTGTCTTCTCCATCTCGTACTAGGCACGGCTCGTCCTCGCCACGGTCTAGGATATTCTATTGGCGTGCACTCTCTGTAATGGCACTTCCCATTGCATAATGCCTATCGCACATACGCAATATTATTGTAAATATAAGTATTCACAGTAATTTTTTTCAGTACTCCAATCCTTCGATAAGCATCCTATATCATAGTTATTATTTATAATATTACTGTCAAATAATATTGCGTGTGTGTCTCGTTCCCGCCATAGTCTTGTTAATCATACTTTACTCTTGATAATAAGTTTAAAGTTTATATAAAACGTAAGCTTACAGAAATATCCTATCATAATGTTAAGGAATACTCAAACGATAAAAAAGCTTGGGTATGAATTGCTCTAACTTCACAGCTTAAAATTAATTTACAGTGAGATGGTGATGGCTTAGTTTGTTGCGAGCTCTTCTTGGACCAGCGCGTTTGGAACCCCCGTAGCTTTAGGTTTAAGTTGGCGGACGAAGTTCTCACGATCCCATTACAATTATGTAAACATATATGCATGAACGCTTCTTAAGTGCCAGTGATAGGCCTACATGAATGAAGAAATTTTGAATTTGAATATCATACAGTGCATTATGCTAGTAGTGTTTAGACGATATGTACAAAATCGGTAAAACAAGAAAGTCTGAGTATATCAGCGAGTGCACTTGCAGGCGTAAACACACTAGACTGCATGTATGATGTACCTAATCTCCAAAATCGCCTTGTGATTGAGATATTTGGGCCGGCACGGACGAACCGTCGCGCCGCGTCGCCGCTACTGACGGATTTTTCTCATTAGGCTTATTGTTTACGGCTGAATTTGGATGCTTTGACTTATCGCTTATGCGTTGTTTGAATACAAAAATGATTGAAACTTACCGCAAGCGCCATAGAGAGAAACAGCAGTGCAAACTTCCTCCCAACTCTATCACCAATATAGGCCATAACTAGGTCGAACACTATGCATACTAAGTATGGAGCTGAGGCCATGAACGATACCTAAAACACAGATCTTATTAGAAACACACGTTAAGTACAACAAACTTGGCACCAGTAATCAGTATCAGCCAATCAAAAAGCGTCGCGATCTGAGACAACTTACTGTGTTTAGGTCGCAAACGTCTTATTGTTGCTGTCCTACGACAAGTCGTCGTAGTATAAAAAGTACGTAATTTAAAAAACGACGATCAAACACTGGCTTTATTGGGTCAAGTTTTAATATATAATGTATGAATTAATATGTAGTATAAATGAACTTTTCGATCGAATCTAAATTTTCAGGCATTTCAGGCATTTGGATGTAATGATATAAAAAAGTTTGCATAACACCTCTGTTATGCAAATTTTTTTATATTGATATCTTTTAGAAAAACAATTTGAATTAATTTTATTAACATCGTGTCCCGAAATTTGCTATTGACGTCTGGTGACCCAAGAGCTGGCGCTTATTTAGTGAACAGTTTGACGGCTTATATTTTTTGTAAATATTAATGTTAGTTTTTGATTATTATTATGCGTTTTCTAATTGGAATTATATTTATGTTTAAATAAAATAACATAAACTTGACAAACTTATCATAGGAATACGCAGTGACAACCATAACATGAGCTAAAATTACTATATAGAGTAATAAGGTTATCTGGGTAACATTAAAACAACTATTTACATACCTGCACGTTTTAATACACACATATCTAATTGTAAGTGCAATTTCAAGTCATTTCGATAATAAGAGTGAGTGGTTTTTAGGTTACTACTAAAATGAAATATTACATATATTTTTATTAAATTTTTTTTCTACTACCTACCTCTGCATCGGTTAGGGGGAGACCTTTTGGCGAGTGATCGGACTGTAGAAGTAGCGTCATTGGGGACATCCATCCTATGCTGGCTCCGTACGCCAACACCGGTAAGTTTACTAGGAGATAGACAAACAAGTAAAATCTTTACTGCACTAAAATAAATGAAAAAATAGAATATTTTATAAATTTAATTAAAGGAGATATAAATTTATATTATATAAGTTTTTAATATCATATAAAAATTTCGGAACTGAAAGGATTTGATCCTGCGGCTCTCTGGCAATAGCTGCCTGAGAGCTTTTGCACTAAGCTACTTCTCTAGCACCGCCGCGCGCCGGATATCGAAATTAGTATATACCTCTTTCTTATAGGAACAGCGCTTCCGCTTTCGAAATTTAAACATGCATTTTAAGAGTTTAATAAAAATTATTAAATTGAAGTTCCAAAATTAAAACTACTTCGTGTAAATTACCTATAGTAATAAACTAAAACTTGACGAAAATCGATTGTAACAACCAGCACCTTGTTATATATACATAGTTAGATAGTTGTTAATCAAAGGTTTCAATAAATTGTAAAAAAGCTCCACCAAAACTCCGAAATATCGCATCGGGCGATACTCTTTTGACTGTACCCTGTACTACTGTAAATAGAAAAATGCCCCTCACGTCAAGAATATAGCAAAATCTTTATCTTAAATATCCGAATAGAATTTAACTTTAACAAAACAAAATCGGCTTAATATTTTGGGTTCCAAGAAACGTTGTCTGTAATAACATAAATACATAGACAGTAACAAAAATACAAAAACATGAATTAAAAAAAATTTACTTATATGCTTAAAGCTTTCTCCTCCAGGCAAATTTAGTTAAAGGATCTTCCGGTTAAGTTATACCTACTTTCACATAATATAAACTTAGTATATAGTTAAAACTACATATAATAACAAATATTAATTGTACTTACTTAATAAGGCACATATCACTTGGTTCACTTGACTACCTTCTCGGAAAAAGCCGTAAAATTTCATTTTGACTTAATCACAACCACTTTAATGCACAAAATAAGTCTTAAGCACCTATTTATCAATTAAATTTTATATTACACACTTAGCAAGGAACTCTCATTTTGTCGCTTAGAAGGTTACCAAGAGGACTCTACAAACTTTTATTACAAGACGATAAAGCTCACTTCCTGCACGTATCCTGCCACCTGTTCCAGAAACGTATACTTATATAAATATAGATTATTATTTTAACGTAACCCGGTATTGCTCTGCTTAATTCAACAACTTAAAAACTAGAAGTTCGAATTTTGAATGTCGTAAACCTCTATCCTAAATTAGATCCTAAATTATATATTTAATAATCCTAAATATCGCGCGCGCCGTGTCGCCTACAGGCATAAAGTGTCGCTAGTAATTTCGTTATAATTCAAGATGATTTTATAACGGCTATTAATATTATATTATAGAATATTAAAAAACATATTAATGATAATAGCTTTTTATTTGCTAACAAATTTAAGTGCAATCTGTGCGTAAATTCAGGGAATGTATTACGAAAAAAAAACCGAGAGAACAACTTTACTTACATTATTTTAATCGAACTGTAATAATGTGAATCACCAACGCAAAGCAACGAGTACCTATATTGCCTAAGCGTACAAACGTCTGAGATCCACTAAAACAGTTATTAGAATATTAATGTCTATTAGACGAATCTATACGTTATATAGTAACCTACTAATGATACGAATATTTGCACAAGCTGGAGAATTCACACTCCTATTTGCAAAAAGTATACAGATAAAGGTAACATCTGTATCTAAGTAAGAAGTTCGGTCACCCATCCTTCTACTGGATTGGGTCAAACCTGCCTACACTGTGTTAAGTGTTCTGATTACGTGCTGACTCTAGTATATGCATGCACCTTCCAAATTAATTAGTAATTGATAAGTTGCAGAACAACAACATTTGCAACATTATTTATTATTATTATCTTGTATCTATTTCCCTTATGTACCTACCTATATACATGAAAAAATTGCTGCGTTAAAGAAGAGCCACACATTAACATATTAGAAATTATAGGACATCGTAACCATATTTCATTCGTTGACGCAAAGTTAAAACGGAATTTAGATTAAGATCTATCATAACCATTTTTTTATTTGAAGACCTCCGTGGCGTAGTGGTGAGTGCGGTTGTCTTATAAGAAGAGATCGCCGGTTCGATCCCCTGCGGGGGTAATTTGGGAATTTATAATTTCTGAATTTTCTGGTCTGATAGGAGGCCTCGACCGTAGCTAAATACGGCGATTTAACGGTGCGATACGATGCCGCGTAGAAACAAATTGGGAGTGCCAAACCCCAAACCGGGTATCACGTTACCATCTTAGACTGCTTCCTGTTTCATCTTACTTACCACAGGGTGATATTGCAGACAAAGGGGTAACTTGTTGTGTCAGAAATCACCGCTTTCCTCCCTTACAGCCAATCTACTTATTTTTGGCATAGAGTTAGTTGAACGGACGGAAAGTTGAATAGACTTTTTATCAGCCTAAACCATTGGTTTCCACGGGGTTTGTGAAAAACGGGTAACACAAACATTTGTGATACTATCTAATAAATAGGTATATATATATATTTATATTTAGTTTATACAGTCTTATTCTTGATTCACAGGAATTGATACCTCTCGCAAGATTTGGATATTTAAAGGTAATTTTAATAATTATTATTTACTAGCACGTTAAATTATCGAATGTCATCGAAACCAGTTTAATTATATTTTATTGAATGAGCCTGTTATTTTTTCCACTGATGAAAATCGCTGGCACTCAAATACTTGACATAAATGGGCAGGTTTAGAATTCAAGATTTATGTACAATCAAATAAGGACTAATAATAAACATTAAGCTGGTAGGTTCACCAGTCTGACTCTATCAAGCTTAATATTCAATGTGCCTATAACCATATAAGGTGATTAAAACCTCAAACTCTTTAATAGAAAAGTATCTGATCACAGATACTAATTAGATGATGTTATGTTTGGTCGAAATTATGAAGTTGATCTTATTTCCCGTGGAACCAACGGGGCAGCCATATGTAATGATTCTAAGTCATCTAGAATCATTACATATGGCTGCCCATTTCCAGTATGACGGTTTCTCGAAGAAGGAGTTAATCATAAAGAGGTATTCCTTCTATGCCCCAGAAGTTCTAATGACCATAATAAAACTGCCACATTCTCAACCCTGCCCCTTGCGCATAACCCGCAGAGCGCGCAACATACGCACAGCAGAGGGCCCTCAGGCCGCAGCGCAGAGCGGGAGTGCAATAAGCAGTGGATGACGTTTTCAAGCAGTTAGCACGTTTAAGTATAATCTGAAGCCATACGCATTGGGAGACGCATCTGCGGCGTAGACACACGGACACAGTTGACCCACTGTAAATATAAAAATAGCAATTCAGTTCCAGTTCCATTGCAGCGTATTTCGCTGCAATGGCACTGAAACTGAATTGCTGTCATGGCATGCATAGTGGCGGGCTCTGCAACTGGCACCGGCCGTGCTCAGCGCAGCTGTCAGGACCATGGTTTCAAGTTCCACGCTTTCGAAGGGCATTGAAGCTTGCGGCCTTGAGCTAGGAAACTGACCTCGCAGGAAACTGCCTTGGATCTTATATCTTTACCGAAGCAGAGCTTGGCTCGGTACATAGATAATAAAAAACTTTATGTCCATGTGTGGTGGACTACCAATAAGAGACCGTTCTTCAGGTATGTTAAGGCTTATAAAGATTGCTGGAAGATTAGAATTTACTCCTAACAGTATTTTTGACATTTATTATTTTTTTTTATTCAAACTTATAACCTTTTAATAACCATTGCAGCGTATTCCGCTGCAATGGTACTGGAACTGAATTGCTGTCATGGCATGCACAGTGGCGGGCTCTGCAACTGGCACCGGCTGTGCTCAGCACAGCTGTCAGGACCATGGTGCCAAGTTCCACACTTTCGAAGGGCATTGAAGCTTGCAGCCTTGAGCTAGGAAACTGACCTCGCAGGAACTGCCTTGGATCTTATCTCTTTACCGAAGCAGAGCTTGGCTGGGTACATAGATAATAAAAACTACTCTATGTCCATGTGTGGTGGACTACCAATAAGAGACCGTTCTTCAGATTTGTTAAGACTTATAAAGATTGCTGGAAGATTAGAATTTACTCCTATCAGTATTTTTGACATTTATTATTTTTTTTTTAATTCAAACTTGTTTAAAAATTGATGAACGCATGTTAGTTACATGTCAAAAATCAACTGTTGATTGTTATTACCAATTTGTCAATGTCAAAATCAGCAGGTCTGTCACTGTCAAATTAAAAAGGGGTTATGTTTGACTAAGATAAATTTAAGTTGCAAATAATTTAAAATTTCCTTATGATTCTGTGATAAATGCCATGCAAATTTAGCCACTGTTTAACTGAAAACCATAGTTATAATGTTAAGTGTATTCTAACGTGGATGTAGTAGCAATGACGTTCTATTTTAAGACTAAACTATTTGCGATGGATTGTGGCCAAAGGTTAAATTTTGATTGAGTTTAGGTATGAATTAGTAACAGTACATTTGGTTTAGGCCGAACCTGCCCTTCTTGTGTCTTGTAATGGATGAATTAAAGCTAAGAGCAGGAGAAAAAATAGAGGCATTCCAAGTGAGTACCTCTTCTCGTATTTTGCTATCCTGGTACCTCAGGTGTTTATTTACCTCTTAAGTTACAACTTTTTGTATAAATATTATAATAATGATTCATATATATAATATGTATTGAAGGCAAATTAAACTATTATTAGATTGACCCTGAACTTACATAACAATGTGTTATTTAACTAACAATGCTTTAAAGTTTCATTTTTAAGTGTAAGTAGGGCCCCGGTTGCCCTATATTTACTACAGGTAACCCTTTTCTCTAGCAGTTTTGATTTAGTTATATTCAGTATTATAAAATACAGGTTTCTTTGTACAAATGAATATATGAGTAACATTCAAAAATTTAAGATATTTGAAAAATTTAAGAGTATTTGAATTCCCAAAAATAAACATTTCGTAATAAAGCGTGATTTTAATAGTAATATTTAATAAGTAATAAAGAAATATAAGTCAAGAAATTTAAGGTTGCCACCCTAGTTATAATAAACTTTTCACTGAGGTACTTTTATTCTTTTTTTTTTAAATAACAGAATTTTATGCAAAATAAACCCTTATTAAAACGAATTTATCAAATGAAAAATAATGATTTTGCATAAACAGAAGATTTTACATGATTATAAATAATGTAGTTTTATTTGTTTTCAGGAAGCAGCCATTGTCGCAGCCAACAGTAGCAAAAGTAGATTTTATAATATACTTGAACAAACTGGTGATGCCATTGGAAGGGTAAGAATAGAATAGAATAGAATAGAAAAAACTTTATTGCAACACAACAAAAAAAAAAGGAAAATACAAGGAAAACAGTAATAGTACTTAGTGCTAGGGTGCAAAGGCGGCCTTATCACTAAAAGTGATCTTTTAAAGGCAACCTGAGCGTACGAAGCCGATAAAAGAGTGGAAAATGGATGGTGCATAAAGTAAGTTACAAAAAACAAAAAACAAAAAAAAAAAAAATGATTAGAAAACAAAAATCTTGAACAGTTTGTTATTTTTCTAAACTTATATAGAAACCATTACCACTACACTACTGCCTAAAAAAATCTTGTATCTTGTTAAAACTTTAAAATACTTAAATTCAGTTGAATCAGTTGAAAGTGCAAAAGAATTTTGATTCAGAAAATGCCATGTATTAGGTTAAATTGGCATCTTAAGCTTATAGAAATAAAATTGTAACTGTCTCTAAAAAATTCAAAAGTTTCTTTTTATTCTTCACTTCTCATCTGTTATAATAGTCTGATAAAGAATGTTCCCATTTATTAAATCATGTCAATCATCCCCTTTAACATTTACACTTATGGCCTAAGTTGTGATCTTTTTTGTAGCTATTAGCTTTTTTGTAGCTAACCCGTAGTTCCCAAGGGAACCCAAACTTATATGAAACTGTCCTATCCTATGATAATTGAGGTTGGCACAATGTCATCTTCAATCATGAAGACAGACTTGTTTTGGTTTTGTTCCTCAGACTCTCTTTCGGAATGTTTTGGTAGATGATATATACATGGTGTATTTCGTAACTGCCACTTTGGACTTTGTGATTAAAAGGTTATACAGTTTTACTGCAAAGTCAGTGTATCAGCTTTAGACTAACTAGTGACTTATAAACATGATAATTGTGTAAAGCTACTGAATTGTGGAATGCACTCCGATTGAACATAAGACAGTCGAAGTCATTCGGCATATTTAAAAATGCTGTTAAGGCTCATTATCTCGCTCAGTAAAGACGACTATTATTATTTATTTATCTACTCAAACTCATATCTAAGTATTTATGGTATATTAAGATATGTATTAGTATATTTATTTTTTATATTTATCAATAGTATTTTTGTATTTGTGTAATCTGGTTTATGTATTAGTATGTAGATATTCGTATGTATGTATTAAATTGTGTACCCCACCTATTCGTTTTCTTTTTAGTTTTCCTAATCCTAAGGTTGCCTGGCAGAGATCGCTACTTAGCGATAAGGCCGCCTTTTGTATTCTGCTTCATTCTTTATGTGTTTGTTCTTTTTTTTGTCTCGTTTTTCTGAGTGGTGTACAAATAAAGAGTATAAATAAATAAATAACTCCACAGCTCCGCCAGGCCTTCCAAGAGTTGTGGAACAATGACTTGGTGACAGAGGGCAGGGCTCGAGCTGCGGCATGGGCGCGGGAAGCGACGCGGCGCATTCAAGAGGGGGCTCCGCCTCTCTCACCTATGTTATTATACGAGGAACTCGTCACGCTCCTAAAAGACCATGGTAAGATTAATCGTTATGAATTTATAAAGAAATACAGCCTCGTATGTGACACTTTTATAGTAATAGTTAACAGAACACTCAGATTACCCACCATCATAAGTGGAAAACACTTCAAAAAATCAAGGAACTCTTCCTACCGACGGCCGATTGGCGCAGTGGGCAGCGACCCTGCTTTCTGAGGCCAAGGCCGTGGGTTCGATTCCCACAACTGGAAAATGTTTGTGTGATGAACATGAATTTTTTTCAGTATCTGGTTGTTTATATGTATATTATAAATATTCACCAGTTATCTTAGTACCCATAACACAAGCTACGCTTACTTTGAGACTAGATGGCGGTGTGTGTATTGTCGTAGTATATTCATTTATTATTTATTTATTTACAAGGAGCCACCCCGTATTCATTAGTCTGAGGCTTAGGTGTTGAGCTTAATTTTCCTGTAAATACACTGGCAGCCACATCTTAGACTGGAACACAGCATTGCAACAATGCTGGTTAGCGGCAAAAATAAGAATGGTGCTAGTACTTCTCCAGACAAGCTCTGTCACAAAAAGCTCTACTAGTACTTTAACTACCAGTAACCATCGCGCCATTAAAGAATATGATTATAAAAGACGGCGTGCTAACTATAACATTGTGCGAATGAGATAGCACGACATGGCCCGCCATACTTTAATTCTATTCTATAATAGCGCGGTCTTTACCAGACTACTTTCAAAGTCCTTCGGGTACTTGGTGAAGTACTATATATTTCTCTCTAACAAATATCTTTTAATTTTAATTATTATATATTCACTTAGCAATTAAAACACTAAACTTATTAATAGTATATTTTTAAACGAGATTGAAAACACCCCATTCTCACCTGAGATGTTTGTACCACTTTATTTATTGTTATCTTTCTTTTCCATTTCCGGTAAAAGATTAGAGATTACCTGCACTTTGGATTTGTGGTGATGGATTCTGGAACATACTCAATAGCAATGATTAAAACATTGCTATTTAAAACATTTAGCCGCATATTTTTAGTGTCATTGTAAAGAGTCTCTGGCATGTTCCCCAATCATTAAACCTTAACGATTATAAACGTTTCCTGGTAATCTTTATTATAACGTACTGTATGTCAATGAAAATGACCTAATATTTTATGAAGGGAGACAGATCAGACCAGGGAACATTCAGAAATTAATTAAAACTGCAAATCCTCTGTCGGGGATCGAACTCAGGACCTCCCACGTAAAAACACTGCGCTAGTAATGTGTGAAGAACTCACACATTACTAGTAACTAGCCACCTATATAGGCTATAAAACAATAAACTATAGTGGAACTATTTATTCAATAAGTTTTTATTCCGCTACACAGGTGGATTCCCAACAGCGTATCACAGTCCGTAACCAGCGTGTACGGGAGCTATGGTGATACGCTCGACCGTAACAATAGGAAGATCTACCTCCGAGCGGGAGATCGTGCTCGCGGACCGAGGTCCAAACATTCATATTTGGAAGTTGTATATATAGGCATTCTTCGTGAACACTTCGCTAGCGCGATGCAGGATTTTTGTGGCGACATCTAGTTCTGTAATGTGGAGACCGCTACACAGCGTATAAGCAAGGATACCGCGAAATATCTGCGGAACCTGGACATTAAATCTGCGTACTACCAATATCAATTCCGGCAATGTCTTTTCACTCTACCGTTTACAGCTCATCAAACCAATTTTCCAATATCTCATGTATGGAAAATATTTGGCCTGTCTCAGTGTGGAGACGCAGCATGATCATTTTCCTGTGCGGCGTGGCGTTCGGCGGCAGTGCCGGTCTGGTGATAGGGTTCCGAGTTGGCACCAGGGCGCCGAGTGGGCCGCACGCTCGCGCTTTGCACACACAGATAGACCAGACCGTCATACTTGTTGAAGATGCTGTATCCCCTGGTAACTATCGCTCATCTAATAAATACTTAAAAGCAATCTCTGAGCGTCCAATCTGCAAACTTGGGTACCCCACGTGGATGTGAACGAACCTATACTTGTATTCAGTGGCATCCATGGTGTGTTTAACAAGGAGAAGGAGCAATCATCTATCTATAAATATAAAAGAGAAAGTGAGTGGGTATGTTCCGTATAGGCTCCGAAACGGCTGGACCGATTTCAATGAAACTCTCGGATTGACCTGGCGAGTAATCCTGTAAAGTTTGGTGACGATCGGAGCACTCCTATTTTTGAACTGTCAAATACAGCTTTTATTTACTATGACTAATATATATATGATGAATATGATGATAATAGAATATCATCATATTCTATTGTTGGGTTTACATGGGTGTAGATAATGATCTTCACCCGCTCGAGTAGAGAATAGACGAGAATGAATACGGAGAGGAATAAATGATTTAATATATTATGAAACTTGAATTAAAAATTTAAATAACTAAGTTTATTGTTTAAATAAAATAAAGCAAAATCTAGCCCGGCGAAGCGGGCTGGGTACGCTAGTATAATATAAAACATAAATAACAGCTAACAAAGTTTTAGAATAGTCAGTGCTTGTGTGCTTGTATTATATACAGGTAAGCGATTTGTACATGGTAGTGCGTGTCAGAAGTCAAAAACGGATAATCGCATGGAAACTTATAATTGTTGATCACGAATTTGTTGGCGCCTTGTCTCAATTGGAGAAATTCCACATGCACGTTAAAAACAACTAGGAGTGCATAATATAATTGCACTCTTGTCCTACATTAAGTCCTGGTATTTCATCTAAGGGATTATACTGTGATATTGCAAGATTGATGAAATTGCGATCATCGCCATTTTCGACACAAGATGTCAGTAATGTTTAAACGAAATTTTGGCAGCAATATAATGAGATATATTTGTAGAAGTGTAACAGCCAAGCCTCAAAATGTATGTTCTCCCTAGGAGCGGGTATAGGCGAGGTTCTTATCCGAGTGCAAGCATTCAGCGTGTCGAGTGCAGATCGAGGGGTGCTACGCGGACGAGCGTCTGCCCTACGCTCTCTGGTAACCAATTCACCAGTTACAGTGGGTAGAGGATTTGCTGGTAAGCTACAATTGAATTATAATAATTTTGATTTTAAGGCATTTCATGCTTTAACGAGAGAATCTGAGAAGCAAAGCAAATATTTCAGAAAAGTACCATCATTCATATATTTTTTTTTATTACACACATCGTAATTTTTTTTTTCGTCGAACATCCACGATCCATTTAAACCTATCTGATCTACAGTAACCCAGAAATATTCAAGTTAATTAAAGTTTACTACACCAGTAAAAAAATTATACTTTAATTTCAAATTTGAAAGCTTAAATCTTCTGTAGCAAAAATCAACCGTACCTAATAAATTGAATTGATACCGCGCACACTCCATATAGGATGCTTCCTATACACAAAACTATTTATTTAATAATATCACAATATTTTACCAAACAATAGTAGACATTGGATTAACTGGGTCATTTTTATAACACGATAGACTACAAAAAAGTTACCCCCGACGTACCAATGCATATGTTTAAGCAATGTGTTGAAACACATTGTTTATACTTATGCATTGGTAGGTCAAAAATTTTCCTAAGAATAATCTCGTTAAAACCTAAACTCAACCCCACAAATGACATCTGTATTATAAATTACTGTTTATCCACAGGAGTGGTTTTAGACGTAGGCCCCGGTGTGAGTGATCTGGAAATGGGGGATGAGGTCTGGGGTTGCGTGAGTGAATGGAGTGGGGGTGCGGCGAATGAGCTACTTGCGATTAGAAGGTGGGTATATTAACATTTAAAGTATAGCTTTTGATATCTATATGCACGTCTCCAAAACACGGAACGAGGGTTAATTTTTATTCCTGAAAAGTAACGAATCCTACGGGTGAAAAAATAAGAAAACGAGAACAACGTTGCGTCCTCATCTTCATCATCAACATATCGACAGAATGAGAAGGGTTAAGGCCGTATTCCACCACGCTGGCCCAGTGCGGATTGGTGCACTCCAATTTTTGGGAACTCTTAGGCATGCAGATTTCCTCACGATGTTTTCCTTCACCGTTGAAGCAAGTGATATTTTAATCACTTAAACCTAGTATTTATAACTCAAAAGTTATATTGTGTACTATTATCACAAGAAAACTTTGAGACGCGCTTGCTATACTTTAAAACGTTACCCTGGTAATATCTCGGGATAGATAGTGATGAACCTTTTTTTTTTTTTAGTACGCGAGTGAGTAAGCGGCCGCGCCATCTAGCGGCAGACACTGCCGCATCGCTCCCTTGGGCGGGGACACTAGCATTAGCTGCCATACAAAAAATACGATACAATTTAAATAACTGCAAAGGAAAACGGTAAGTTTCTTACTCACGTTCAATAGTTTCCATAACAACGACGTTTCAAAAGTTTCTACCTCACAGAATAATAAAAATAAACTTTGTTTTAATAATATATTTTTTTTAAGACTTTTTTAATTATTTAAGATCTCTGAGTATTCCAAAATGAGGTTAAAATGTAATTTACTATTATTAAAGTTCTTAATCGCGATAAAAAACATTTAGTAAAATCTTCCAAGCTATATAAGTAAAAAATCGTAAATTAAATTGAATCTTTCAAGCTAGCACGTGCGTAGAAACCCTTGGGGTATGAGCTTAATATAACTGTTATATCTGTAATTTCGATCCACCATATTAGACTGCAACATCACTTAGGAAATTAACGACTTTCTTTAACGGTAAATTAATCGTCATAGTGAGGTAACCTACTAGCGAAGAAGTGTATTATGGAGAACTCTCCATAATGTTCTCAAAAGGCATGTGAAGTCTACCAATCTGCACTCTGCCAGCTTTGTGGACTACGGCCTAAACTCTTTTCTTTCTGAGAGAAGACCCGTGTGCTGTAGTGGGCTGTTAACGGGTTGATATGATGTTGATAATAAGTTTGTCAAATGGCGTGTGAAGTCTACCAATCTCCACTCTTCCAGCTTTGTGGACTACGGCCTAAAATCTTTTCTTTCTGAGAGGAGAACCGTGTGCTGTAGTGGGCAGTAACGGTTTGATATAATGTTGATAATAAGGTTGTCAAAAGGTGTGTGAAGTCTAACAATCCCCACTCTGCTTTTGTTTACTGCAATCTAAACTCTTCTCATTCTTAGAGGAGACCCGTTTCCTGTAGTGGGCCGGTAATGGGTTGATCGTGATGATTTTTCAGTGTGTGCGTGATCGGTGCGGGTAGCGGGGAGGGCTGCGCACTGGTACAGTTGCTGAGCTATTGGGGTGGCAGGATCACGGTCGCGGCGCCGAAGAAAGTACACCATTCACTCAAAAACTTGGGTACGTGGGTGGTGGAATCAATCAATCCTAGCCGTATTCGGTCACAGCGACTGTTTCGGATTCCGGACTCGCATAACCTTATTTAGAGCTAAACGTGCGGCTGCATTCGCTACACATATATTATAATAAACTAAAAAGATTTTTGACGTGACAACGCCTTATAATTCAATGGAGCCGGCTGCACGCACGAAAAAACATGACGCATGCGGCGTTACCTCGCTCTGAGGCGTTCCATTCAAGGCTTGAAGTGCAAGCGAGAGCGCGGAACGAGCGACAAAGAGGCACAGTCGGCCTCCGCGTTCGACATCTGTCTCTCTCCTACTTGAGTGAGCGATGCGTCCGCGTGGACAGCTTCTATACAATAATACATTTACATGTTTTCGGCAAGGATGAAGTGCAGTGACAAGTGAATGAGGTGTCAATTGTTTATAGCAACGATAATATCTACCAAACAAATAAAATTAAAATTTTCTTTTGAAAAATGCAACTATTCCATCAGTATTTTCTTACGACGTTGTCACGTTCAACTATCGTCAGTAAGCCGACTTTACAGACAACCAAAAACAAGCGATAAACTCTGAAACTATAGTTTTAATCATTATTAAAAACGATTGTATTCAGAAGCGATATATTCTTTAGTTTACTTCAATAACAAGAAGATTGCATACTGAAATAATTCTTTGTCAGCAGATAAAAGTCTAACAAGCTGCTTTACCCTTTTAGTGCTCTCATTTATCTAGTATGGTACTTATGATACTTCGAAGTATGTACCTACTACAAAAATATAAATAAATTATAAAACGCTCAAGAACCATATTGGTGTTGGCTGTCTTTTAAGAAAATTAGAGTGTGATTTACAATGTTCATTATAAGGCATATCATATTATTACTTACTAAGAGGGATAATTTTATTGTAAAGCCTTATAGTAGCTTGATATACCTTGACCTTGACAGCATTCTTGTCCTTGGACGCATGATTTACTACTACTTTATTTGTAGTATATAATGAAAAATTTAAATACGTACAAGATCCCGAAGTGTTTACGTTTATGAATAAGGTTTCCGCGTTTGCGTAATGTACGTTAGGACCCATAGGTAACGTGGGCGAAACCACGATGTACAGTCTTTGTAAGAATTTACAATTTATTTTCTAACTTCTTTTTTAATGCAATCCTTTCATTGCTTTCTTACATATCTTTGATTCAAAAGTTAAAATATAAAAACAAATAAAAGGAAAAGGGATTTTGTTTTCCCTTTAGGTGCCCACGAATTTATCGACACGGAAGGAAACAACGAACTTGTGGCGCCATCTTGGCTCATTCTGGAACAGTATGCAAGTCGCGCCGGTCCATGGGACTGCGCGCTCTGTTGCTCCGGTGCGGGTTCTCCACCGTTCCCTCTGCCGGGACCTAACACGCTTCTCAAGTGAGTTCCCTCTTTTTCTCTTTATCTCTTTTTCTCTCTGCTACTCGCCCACTCTGTCTGTCTCCAGCCTTTTCCTCATAACCCGAAGATGCCTGTGAGTGTAATCACAATCCTACTAATGTTTTGTAGTGTATTTTAGAGTTTAAACTGTAATCTGCACCAAATATTAATAATTACATACATTTTGTACATGTACACTTACATACTTGATTTTTTGTTTATAAGGCGATCACAACGTCATGATCGTAGAAAAATGACGATTTTGCTGCATTTTAACTTTACATATTGCCAATTTGGCATTAGTTGCAAAGCATTGTTTTGTATGACAATATGAAATGCACCTTTGGAAGTTGTTAAAAACGGCCATAAATCATAATAGGTTGGAAATAAAATTTGTGACCAAAAGTTTTTTTTCTTTTTGATTATTAACGATAGGCCAGCGCTTAAACAATCATTCCTGTTGCAAAGCAATGACAAGGTCTAGGTTAGAGCGCGCCTGCCTCAAATATGCCGATTCACTCTTGCTTTGAAGGTCTCTAGTTATACGTAGCGGGAAACACGGTTGGTGGGCGGCGTTTAACATTTTAGCGCTAAAAACAAATCATCTCGTGACGATTTCTCTGGCGCCGTCTACGCTTCGATCCCTGGGCATGGGGGATTTGCTGAATTTTCTCGGGTCTGGTCTAGTTGAGGACTTCGGCTGGTTACCACCGTACCGACAAAGACATGCCACCTAGTCATTTAGCCTTTTATTACTACAATAGTTTCAGAGCATTTGTTTTTATTTATTGACGGCTGATTGGCGCAGTGGGAGCGACCCTGCTTTCGGAGTTCAAGTTGTGTGATGAACAAGAATGTTTTTCAGTGTCTGGGTGTTTATCTGTATTTTATAAGTATTTATGTATATTATTCGTATAAATATTTATCAGTCTTCTAAGTACCCATAAAACAAGCTACGCTTACTTTGGGACTAGATTGCGATGTGTGTATTGTCGTAGTATATTTATTTATTTATTTATTTTTGCAGAGCTACAGCACCTCGAAAAGCAATGGTGGAGTTGCGACCACAGACCCTCGTCACAGACCGCCTTCCAACGCCCTTCTGGATCCTATTCACTGCTTCCTTCTACACGATAAGGATTTGTAGGGTAAGTTTAGTAAAATACGGTTTTTATTTTAAAGAACTGGCTTATAATCAAAGCAACACATTGAAAATAAATAGGGAACTTCTTAACGGTGTCTTCACGTCTTTTGTCAAAGTACCGATATAACCGGGACCGATAGTTTAACGTGCTCTCCGAAGCAAGGAGGTTGACAACGCCAATTTCCGAACTACGGGCTTGTACTGAAAATTCTTTAACATAGAAAAAACATTACCTAAAAATTTTATTCCCGACCCGGGATTCGAACCCAAGGCCCCGTGATCCATTATTATTGCTAACCACTATACCAACGAGGCAGTTATAATCGTTATCATTTTATATTTCATATTGATAATTTCTTAAACCCACAGTGGCTGCTAGGATGTGGTACTCACACAGACTGGCTGGAAGACAGAAATCATCTCCATCCAGGTCTGGAAACTCTACGACAGTTGGTGGAATCTGGTCAACTGTCGCCAGTGCTAGACAAAGTAAGTTTACGTGTAAAAACTAAAGTAAAAAATAACTAAATAGTTCAATAAAAACTAAAAAACACGCTTAACTATCCATAAAAAAATAAAAATTTACTTAAAACCTATGTAACAATGTCACCCTCAAAAGTAGTTAGCTTTTTTTTCAATAACAATAGCATATTTCTTATTAAAAAAGATTTATCATTAAAGATTTTTTTTGCTTTACCATTGTTTAACTGCTAACTATTGCCAAAATACTTAATTAAAAGTAAGTCCGGTAAAACAAGAATTTCGTGTTTTTTTTCCCAAGCCAGATCAACTCGGTAAATCTCAGTATATATTCCTACAAGTCGAATGTTAGCTAGTTTTTTTTGTTCTGTTATTTAGTTCAGTGACATATTATGCATTATATTCATATCTTTTGTGGGGTCTTAATTATTACATCACTATAATTTTAAAAACTTTTTTCTATGAATTTTATTTTATATACGGCAAAGATAAGGAAGACAATCCTAGACATCTACAGTACTATTGTTTCATCTTCTTTTATAACAGTCCCCGGCTGGACTTAGGGCCTCTCCCCACGGAAGGGTTTGCCTATAATCACCACGCTGGGCATATAGGGTTGGTGGTCACAGTAAATGCTAGTAGGTCGCACAGAGGACGCATTTTATCCTCGTACGACACCCGCAAGAAAAGGAAGATTGAGGGAAAGTAACAACTGTATCCTGATCGGCCGTAAACAAACGACATAATTAATTGATTATTTAAATACAGATTTCCTTAAAGCCTTTGGAATAAATAAAAGTTTGTATTCGAATTTTAGGTCTTCCTCCCACAAGACTTCGAGTCGGCACTCGCGCACGCATGCAGCGACGAGGCTATCGGCACCACAGTCATCAGATTCCCTTAACAAATGTATAGAATTTTTTTTTAAACATTATAGATAGTGGAGAAATCGAAATCGCTCAAAACTTGAATGGTATGAGAAATAACAAACTAACAGCACACTAATCGTCATAACAGTTACGCATTGTTATGTCAAAAGCACCTTTCAAATATCAAAAGTTTTTGTAAATGAGGCCCAAAATGATTTTATTTCTATATGAATACCGAATATTTTGGAAAAAAATGTGAGCATCGTACCGCCATAATTATCTGAGTGTCCCGGAGCCTGAGTCCGCTATTGCAATTCTGTCACAGTAAAAACAATAGAAAAAGCACTTTTTTTTTCTATCATTTATTATTTTTCTTTTTTTTTTTAATTTATTAACAATGTTTAAAAATAAATTAAAAAACACTATTAAAAATTTATAAAAAAAAACTTCCACCCTCTGCTTGCGGGACTTTTGATTGCCCAAGCAACCGGTGGTCAGGGCTCCAGAGTGAGGAACCACCTCACAATACGCGCTGTTTCAAGGACTACTGCCTTCTGTATCCGACCCTTGATCCAACAACCCAGCGAAAGCTTCTTAAGATGTTGGTCGAAGCTGGGAAAAGCACATTTATTATTAATAAAATATTATATGCAACAAATAGTCAATGAAGTTTCTTCTTAAATAATTTACTGTGAAAAACAAGCGAAATTAAACATAACTGATACCTACCAAGATACAGACTTACAGGTAGTGTGGGTAGCAACTGAAATCCGGATTGAGCTGGATTTGTTGTCAAACAGTTTAATATTAATAAACGTTTTGTTTTTATAGCCACATAATTATTGTAATTGCAGACTTAGGCCCAGGGTCATATATGTTTAATCAGTCTGTCTTGCTCGCACTTATTATAGCCCGTGTATTGTAAGAGCGAGAGATTTACTGACGTTCATGATAGACGACGGGTGCAATTTAAATTTATTTTCAATGTTATTCTTTTTGTGAATAATATATTTCGATAAAACTAACTATGTGGCTTATCCTGCCGTACGAAGAGACCAAGGTTTCTATTCTATTATTACAGCGCTAAATCTAGTCCGATTCAGCAAGGAACATTTTACAATAGTAAAATGATGCCAATTCTGTTCTAAAAAATCTCTAAACTTAACTAAATTGACAGGTCTAGAAAAAAAATTGTCCTCTTCTTATTGTTTCCGGGGGCAAAGGATATAAATTACTAATTTTACCTTTATTTATTATAAATCGGACAATTTAGTTTAGCTGAGATTTGTGTACAACAAAATATACACTATTTAGTGCTGTAATTTTAGTTTAGAGTTTGTACAATAGAATAATTTAATTCAACTTAAGAGATTTTACACTGTTCTGTATTCTACTGTAAAAGTCAGATATTAGTAGAAATTACCGAATAATACGTTAATTTCCAATTTCCGGTTGTAAAAATCCAATGGAGGGAAAATTGGCGGTGCCATCTTCATCTCTAAAGTCAATTAAAACTTATGTAACAATGTCACCCTCAGTAGTAGTTGGTTTTTTTTTCAATAACAATAGCAATAATTAAAACAGATTATTTATGAAAGATTTTTTTGATAAAGCCTACTTTAACGGATTGCCATTGTTTAACTGCTACTAATGCCAAAATACTTAATTATAAGCAAGTCCGGTAAAACAAGATTTCGTCTTCTTTTCCCAAGCCAGATCAAGTCTTATCGACTTTTATCTCAGTATATATACCTACAAGTCTAATGTTAGCTAGTTTTTTTGTTCTGTTATTTTTAGTTCAGTGTCATATTCTTGGTCATCATGATTTCATCACTATGATTATAAAAACCATTTTCTAGGAATTTTATTTTTTTTATACAGTAAACAAAGACAGGTGTACAATACAAAGATAAGAAAGACAATCAAAAGGCAAACATTTTAGATTTAATTTAAGTTAGTTTCTAGTTATTTAAACCCAAATAAACTCTACATAAGTGTAACTTTATGCCTTGTAACAGAACAATAAAATAAGCATAAATTATAACAAGGTTCCTGTACGAAATATACTTAATATTTATACAAATACTGTAGGTAAATACATTGTCAGTTTCGTCGTCATTTATAAAAATACAGAAATAATTAATAATTATAGAAGGAAATGAAACTTATAAACAATAATTGAAGACTGTACAAAAACTTATTGTTCTAAAAATTAGTTTTGTAAATAAAGATGTTTGAACCTGAATAGGTGCTATTTAACAGTAAAACATTATTTTTGCTCAGCTAACTGCATTAAACTTTTCATATTTAGTAATAAGTAAAAACCTAAAGTCACAAAACTATAAAAAGATATTCTCCACTAACGTCATTGTACTAAAAACATTCGGACAATTTATGCTTAAGACCGAACTTGAATACAGGACCACGGTAAACGTGTAGGCCCATTTTTACTCCGTTTTAGTAAAAATTACCTTAAGGTATTGGTGTATATTTTATATATATTTTTAAGTGTATGTTGCAACCTACAAACAGAAGCTTTAATAGATATATAAAACTTATTAACACAAATTGTACTGATCGTGAATAATAATATATTCACTTAACTGCGTCCAATTTTATTTATTATCTAACTATGTACCTACTCTTTAAATAAACAAACGAAAGCGACACTTGAAACTTAGGATAAAAACATTCTTATCGATAAATTTTCAAGTTGGCCTTTTATGTATCGTTAAAGATTTTTATATAATGATATTCTACTGGGATTAATGCAATTAATTGAGCAAAACATTTTTTTTTATGTATACCATATATTTAGTAATAAACAAAGTTTTGATAAATTTTTAATATTACGTGCTTTAACGTCTTGGTTTTAAGAATATTCCTATGCCCCCTAATAAAAAACTTAAGCCATCCATAAACTACATACTGAAATATATGTAAATAAAAATTTTCCAACTGTAGATAGAGATGTTATTTTCAAAATAAACTATTATTACATATAACACGAGTTTTTTTTACTGTACTTTTCAACGAAACTATGTTTCCATCTAAATTACTTGTTGGGACTGCCATTCTTCATATAAAACCAGGAATTACTTTAATTTGCTTAATCTTTTTCTTCCATTTCTATAATCCACTCGATTAATTTTGCTGATTGAGCTAGAATTTGGTATTTAACATAATAGCTGAGAAGTTCACCAAACAACGCTTAGTCCGTGGACTACGGCCTAAACCAAGCCCACGCTAAAAGGAGATCCGTGCCCTTCAGTAAAACGCTGGTAATAGGTTGATATTAATGAGAGATAAATTACCGCCTGAGGCAGCGGTAAGTGCAGACCTCTACTAAAGAGGTTCGCGGAGTCACGTCAGTGTATACTGTATAGGACCTTTACGATAGGAACATTAAATCAATGACCTTAACGATGAAGCGTAGTCCCCGTTTTCTTTCCTCGTTAACGGGGACAGTGGAATATCTGTATCTGTTGTCTGCGGCTACCTGTGACTTGCGTCATATCTATTTACTTTGTTTTGTATCCTTTGTATTTTAAAAACAGGTGAAAATATTCTAATTATCTTTGCTGAGGTCAGTATGGGTCCTTATTTCTCTCCGCACTTCCAGCACGATTGCTCTGACTATGAGCAAAAATCCCTACTAATATTATAAATGTGAATGTAAGTTTGTTTGTTACGCTTTCACGCGAAAAATACTAAACCGATCTTCATGAAACTTTTTATACATATTCTTGGAGGTATTAGAAATAATATAGTATACTTTTCATTGAAAAAAAAAAAAAAAAAAAATACGTAAGATAAAAAAATGTTTGTGAAATAATCTCAAATATGACTATAGGTGTAGACTATGTAGCAGTACGCTGCCTCCCAAAAGTACGCGGGCGAAGCCGCATGACACATCTAGTAATTTTATATGTTTTATAAGCAGTTTGATCGTCAGACCTCTGTATGACCCTCTATGACCTCTGTATGAAACGGGATAAAAAAATAATCGTATCATTTTAAAAGACAATAAAACAATGCATCGTTCAAACCACATTTATTATTGTTTGAACACAACCTAATTACAAATACATAACATTAAGTACGAAGATAACAACAGTATATGGTTAATTAAAAATGCATTTTGTAAGTTGAGGGCTTAGGTCCAGATGTAGGTAGTAAAACAGTAAAATTGAAAACGCTATTGGAAGTAAAGCCCCTGGACCATAAAACTATGGCTAAAGCGAGGTTAGCTCGCAAACTAATTACAAATTGGAAACTATTCGGCTTAAGAATAACACTTTTCGTAACATTTTAAGCTATTTCATGAAAGTAGATACATCTATTTTATGAACATTTATAGAAATTGGTCCTTAAGAGTGAATTTTCATTGGTCGATGCCCATATGCGGTCACTAGTGAAATGCACCAGTCGATATATCATACTATTGGCATGTCCGAAATCTTTCGTAACCTAAATACGCTATTTAACGACCAATGAAAATTTACTCTTATTAAGTTTTAAGAATAATCATATATTTGAGCTAATCGGATACTATTATTTTCAATACATTTGCTCGGAAAATAGCCCTTTCATAATCGCGCTCTGAAACCCGTTAAACTACCTGCAAAGCAGTCTACTGAAAAAAAATACCGCACAGTAGTACAAATTCTGCTGTACAGAAATATTTTAACATATTTAACAAAAATCGAGCTAAAGTTTAAGGGGCAGATTGTGAAAAGGACAGCACTTCTTTAAGAACTGTCAATGTAGCTCAGTTTAGTTCAGGGCTTACCAACCTGGACGCCATAGAAAGTAAAGGTGCACCGCGAGGCGCTTCTTTTGTACTCAAGCATAAAATCAAAAAAAAAAAAATTTTGTGCAACAATGTGACGGCTTCTCTCACACTTTGAAATATTGTGTAGAGATCACAAAGCTCATACATCCCATTGGTAGTTTTATTTTTCTGAATTGTTTGTTAAAACTTATTATTTATTGTTTTATTAGTTTCACAATGAGGATGTTTTATTTCTTGCGCCTATCTGCTACTAATAAGTACCCAAATCTAGCAAGTTAAAATACATAATTTTAACTTGCTAGGACTAGGATGTAGGCGCCGTGACCAATTTCCTAACTTGTAATTGCGCCGCTCGCTGTCTTAATAAGGTTGGGAACCCCTGGTTTAGAGATTTGTGTACAACAGCACCACAAATCTGCAAATACTCCCATTTTTTTTTTTTAATGCCAGTATGAGAACGATTGCAAAGGCTGTTTCAACAAATGTATTAAAAACGCAGTATCATACAGATGTGTGCAGTAATAAATAACAAAATTATCCCACATGTGATTCCACATTAGAACTTAAATATTAATTTATCTTTAACTACCGCACTTTTAAGATTATTAAATCATTACTAAAAAATGCGAGTTCGTAATTTAGTGTGCTAATTCAGTGGTACAGAAATAAAACTCGTGAGTCTAAAACCATTTTTTGTCGCTACCCCAACAGACGAAAATATAATAAATTAAATGTTTTTCTTCTCTAGCTCGTCTTATTATGTTTTGAAAATAGAATATAAATTTTTGAAACATTCTTACACTAAAAAAGGCTTGCTGCTTGCTTGTTGCTTTATCTGTAATATGTCATCGTCGCGTGCAAACTTTGTTAAAATTGATGCCCGACTTGAATGCTGTTTTCGTAACACAATCATATAATTGGACAGGTCCTTAGAAACACAGTAATGTGGTAGAAGGAAACCCTGCATTTGTTTCTCACTCTCCTGAAATATACTGTCAATTTTTATGCGTGGTTTTGTATTGTACATATATAACTTTACAGCAGTTTCTTAGAAAAGCTCCTAAATGCGCTAAAAAAGAAGGTTTTTATCGGGTTTTTTTAACCGTTATATTAATACTTGAAGTGTTACATACAGTGTTTATAATTATTACCGACCAATATTGGTTCCAAACAAGGTAGCAACGTGTGGAGTCGGGGTAAAACCAAACGTTGGTTCGTAAAGCGACTTATGTCATTGCTGTCAAAACTACACTGACCAATGAATTAGCCTTAATAAAACCGAAAGATATCTATTCCTCAGATATGCTATTTTCTGCGATTCTAATAAACACTAATAACTAGGGTCAGATTTGTTGTGAATTGTTAGAGTACAGAAAGTCTTAAAACAGTAGAATATAACATTTATCAAGAGGTGAATCTATTTTTATTCATTATGATACAATCGGTCGCAATATCAGCGATAGATATTCAGATTGAACCCCAAAAAATAAATAAAAAATAATGACTTAACAAACATGGTTAAAGGAATCAACATTTGTTATGTAAATTGTATACAGTACTTGTATGAAGAGGCCTCAAACAAATGGTAACTGAATTTGTTAGGTCGTATGAACAGAATCATTGGGAATGTATAACACCTTTAAGAAATAAATTAAAGCTCATTTCATTTCTGTTTCGAGTCAAATCGTTGTCGAGTAGATATGGTGTGCACTAACTCCACTCGACCAAAATAGTAGATTTAGTGTAGATGTGACCCAATTCTCACAAGAAAAGACTTATAAAAAGCTTTTATCGCATAATATCGTGTTTTAGATACATTTATTTATCTATTATCGACCTTTGACCGAATTTAGGTATAATAAATACAGGAGATTCTTTTATTAATATCTCGAAATCATACTTTTTGGAATGTAAATACTGAACACACAGACCTATAAATAAACAAAAACCAGACAACATAATATAATTATATAATCTATAAAATAATTTGTTAATATATTAGTTTTCATCTCATTTTCTCATACACTCATATTAAGGCATATTCTTTTAATAATTTTTTAATTAGATAGATATTAGATTCAGCGGAATGCAATTAGCTTACGTTCGTAGACAGAAATATCTAGGAATCTAATAATACCGTATAATTTAGAAAATTTATTCCAGTTAACGATTTCCAATTCCGATAAAATTCTCCAATAATTTAAAATTTCATAATTATTGATCATAAATTCAACATTGTTATAACTCTCACTAACATCATCCCTAATCACCAGTTATAACCCATATCACCACAATATACTTTATCATCCAAAATCATATTAAATATCTTACTGTAAAAGTATCACCGCCTTCACACCAAACTATATGTATGGATGTTTCTGGGAAAAAACCAACACCATTTCTTATTTATTTCATTTCTAGGGTTCCGTACCCGAAGTCGGCCAACTGTCACCATTTACTAAGTCTCCGCTGTCCATATCTCCGTCCGTCCGTCGATCTGTATCTCATGAACCCTTATTAGGTAGTAAAAGATCTCTTTTATGTTTATCTTACAGAGTTTAATCGAATATCTCTCATAACAACATTACTCGTTCTAAACTTAAAAACTGTACAACTGTCATATCAACAATTACCGGCTAACTACAGGGCACTGCAGGGTGATTACGTATCTCGCGACAGGTTTGCGAGAAGCGTAAATCTTGCAACAATGAGAAGGGTTTAGGCCATTGTCCACCAGACTGGCCCAGTGCGGATTGGTTAAGTCCACGCGCCTTTGAGTAAATCATGGAGAACTAAGGTAAGGTAACTGTGAGGTGCACAGGAACATGCAGGTTTCCTCACGATGTTTTCCTTCACCGTCGAAGCAAGTTATATTGTAATTGCTTCAATAAGCACATAACTTAGAAAAGTTAGAGGTGCGTGCTGGAATTCGATCAGGGCACCATCGAAAGTGAAGTCGAAGTCTTAAACTGTCTATCACCGAATTTCCACTCAACTAAGATCGATCACAGATTATGAACATTTTGACCAATCAGTTTTTGTTTTTTAAACATATAGGCAAAGGCAGATTTGCTTACAGTTAGAGTGGAAATGAGCACGAAATTTATATTTCTTACATCGCTTTAACAGCAAATAATAAAAAACCTTTTTAAAATTATTAATGATAGATGCTGTAGTATTTTATATCGCAGACGGGTACGGAACCCCTTCTCGTAATTCAACTCGCACATCTGGCTATATCGTGCGCCCACTCTTCATACTTCACAAGAAGTACTTATTTATATAAATATATTGTAACCTTAGTTAGCAATTTGACATTTAATTACAACAGTAGTTTTCCAACAGAGCCCTTAGTGGAAGTTTTCTGGTAAACTAACGTCACTTGAACTGTAGCGTCATGTTTTACCAAGGAATAAAGAATATCTAAAATACATATATATGGTAAATAAGCTTAAGCGGATCAATTCACCATTAGTGTCCACATTTCCTGACTACGTAAAGTGTCATCATCGGTAAATACTCTATCTACACCGAATTGAATGTATTTTTTAGAGAACTTTGTGCAAAATAAAAAGCAGTATCATTTAAAATGACTTCTTAGTGATTCAGAGATGCCGCCCAATATCTCCCCCAATTAGTCCCAGTTACGTTTGTTAACTTGAAAACTCACACTGGCTTATGACTCTGGCTTATGGCTACGGCAATCTAATCTTAACGCTTTTTGTAACGTAAACATTTGTCCTTGAACGAAGATATGTCGCTTTTACTTCACACAAAAATCATTTCGTTCACATTTAAGACGGCATAGCCATAAAGAAGGTTTGCCTTTGAATACTTGATGCATACAATTAAATCTCATGAAATAATCATCGTTAGTTGATCGAAAGCCTAATTAAAGATTCAATTGAATTATTAATGGATTAGTTTAGCTTTTGGAAGCATTACGTGTGAATATTGTATTGTTATGCGAAGCAGCTAGCAGCGTACGTCGAATACATTTCAAGCAATCATTATTTTGTTACATTCATTCTCCATCTGTAATAAATAAAACACACTGTTAATAATTAAATTTTGAAAACAAATCAAATCCATCAACAGCCTTTAACAGTCAACTACTGGATTAAAGGCCTCTCCCAAGGGGAGGGTTGGCCCGTAATCACCACGCTGGGCAAACGTGGTGGCAATCAATGGTAGTAGTAGCACAAAGAGCGCTGCTGCCCTTTCAATACATAAATTGCCTCGGTTTTTTTATAGTTATAATTGACGGATCAAGCAGATGATCCACCTTATGGTAAGTGGAAAACTATCTGGGAAGTATACAACGGGTTCCCCGGACGTCCAACAAAGCCAACGAGAGGGACATGCCGTGGTGGTTTTTAGATCGGGTAAACGAGTCCGACATAACCTCTGTCCTGCCCAAAAGGACAGAGGTAGCCATAAAGCTTTTCCACCAAGACAAAAAAAAAAAAAAATTGGAAAACTATTGACTTAAAACAGAGCACACAAACTTAGCAGGGCATGCAATGAATGCGTCTTGCAACTTGCCGCCCTGTGTCCATCAACCTAGGACGTAGGTGTTAAAGTGCGTATAATTACAGTGGGAATCATGCTTTTTGGACAGGATAACAGCATTGCTGCTTGGCGGCGGAAATAAGCACTGCACGTACTTCCCCGACGAGCTCTGACAGAGAAATCTGTACTACTTTTCACCATCGAATCGCCGTGTGCAGGTTATTCAACTAAACGAAAAACATACGACAGCTTCTAGTAAAAATAAAATAATTAAAAATAAATATATTGTTAAATAAAAATTACATGATGAAAACATTTTACGTAGGTATATACTCGTATTATAATCATCAGAGCTCTCTCCTTCACATCAAATAATTTATTGTACATTAACAGAAAATGAAATAAGTTCTTTAAAAATAGAAACCTAGCTCACTCTAAATTATTCCATGGACAAGCGCTATCACAAAAAGCTACTGAATAAAAGTACTCACTAATATAAGAACAGCTCCGGGAAATACTTGGTGTAAGCGGGGACTTGTTGCGAGTGGCACTTGGCTCCAGGGGAGCCGCTGCCACCCACGCCCATCGCACCCGACAACAGAGGCTCCTCGGAGAGGGAGTTGAATATCTCCTCCAGTTTGTCTTTTATCTCGTACTGCAAAATTATTACAAAAAAGTTGTCATTTCGTGGGCTTGTTTTAAATTCTGGAAGGCATTCAAAAGTTATTAGTAGCTGAAATAAAAACACATAAATAATAAACTACACAGAAAATATTTCTTTGTAGATATTAATCATGAGACCTCAAAGTTTCACAATAATAAACAAACTGAACTTTCATAATAGTTAGAGACTGAGTTAAATCATTGTACTATATCTTAGGTGTAACTACATATTTGTAGATTTTTAAGTTAAAATCCTGATACTCTTTAGTCATGTTAATAGGCAATAAAGCATCGCAGTGATACTTAATGTTAAAAAGGGAGGGAAATATGAGCCAGTACATTAAATAGCGTATATTGAATACCGGTTCGTCAACTTATCGATGTAATTATGGATCGGTCTCAAGAAGAATGTCTATTAATGTTAAAACCCCCCCAAAATGCCAGATGTCTTTGGGATCGAACACTATGCTTGGCAGAAAATTGCAAATCTACTTCTATCCAATGGTTAAGAATCAAAAATGGACATGGACTCGCTTCTAGCATCTTACCGCCGCGCATTCAGCTAATCTAAACACCATCATCAAATTCTAGATCTTGGTTCTTATTCTTGATCGTTGTTATTTTTGTGTAAACGCTGACAACGATTTTCATGTACACTTAAAGATCAAGACAGAATGCTCTTATTCTAGCTTTATCTCTTTGTTCTTCTGGTGTAAATGCACAATGTTTGGTGCGCAATAGTTTTTAAAGGATTTTCCCACAGTAAAGATCTTTTTACGAGCTTTGGATATGAAAATAATGTTTTAATAACAAGCAAAATATCGGTTTTGCTTTGCGAGGTTGTAACGCTGAGAATAGGGCAGTGGGCGGGGCATTTAACTCTGTGAACCGTTTGACGCTGGAGTGGCGACCCCGTAACGGAAAACCTAGCGTTGTTAGACCATTTCTAAAACTTTTTCGTTTTAGCATAATGTGCCGAATGGCAGACTTAATTTCTTACAAACTGAACATGCAATTTAGACGTCGGCTGCTTTGCCTTTTTATGAAGTGCACCCCTGCATAGTGCTAAAATGAAATAACTGTTTGTGGATAGACGAAAACAAAATAGTCGCCAGGTCTTGTGTTTACAAGACGTAAATAAATATAGGAGAAATTCTTTTGGAGATGATAATATGTAGAAAAAAATACTTCACCTTAGGTTGTGTCAAGTGAAGAAGGTGATCAAATGGTGCGGTGCGGAAGGCGTTGTTGAGAGTAACTTTACGCCTTTCTGCTTCGCGCTTCTCAGCTTCGCTGGGACCACTGGCGGCCCGACGAAGCGCTTCGAGACTTACGTTCTCCACTTGCAATGGATGCTGGAAATAAATATGCTAAGTAAATCAAATGCCCGTTTTCACTTAACCTAGAATTAACCTTAATCGGATGCCTAGACATATAAGCGATTCCTAGACAAAAAAACGTTTCATGAACTCTTATGTCTTAACTAACGACGTTAGGCGCAATTCAAAGTTACGACACCGATTCGGCGGATCGTAAAGTTTAGTTGAGTCGAAAACTTACACTTGACAGATGAAAAAAATATAAATTCGATTTTTTTACATCAACCTTCAATCAAAAAGAAAAATATGATAATGCAAACAACACACCCTCTGGCCAGAACCATAGACAAGTTAGGTTATATGAATTGCCTAAACAAAGTCAATTGACGAAAGGTAAATGTATGCCTAGGAATCTTCTTTGATTAGGCGTTACTTACTTAGGCATTGATTAGTCCGTCGTTAGTGGGAGCGGGCATAAGTCAGTACTACAGACTACTTTACCTTTATAATCGCGGTTGTATTTGTTGATTTTGGTGAAAAATTGTAAAGACACTTTAAAGGGCTCTGAAATTGTGGACCATTTTGTATTTTTTTGAAAATAGCGGCCATGCAATCCAACATTTATAAATAAGTAATTAAAATCAATATACAAGAACTTTGAGCCAATTATTACTTTTATTTTAGTTTTTAGTTTGTTTTCTGAAGAGCAACTGAAAAACTATCCAAACCCTTTTACACCTCATATTAACTATACTATCTTTACAGTTACAGTACAATAGGCATATCCCGATTAAATAGAGAATACTTTAACGGAGATAAAATAATATACCGGCTCCTGCTTTTCCCTTCTCATGTCACGTAAGGAAGAGCTATGAACTTCTTCGTGTCCCCAATGCCAAAACTCGTTGTCACTTAACTAGACAGGCAGGGATGGGATATGAAAAAGGATGAGGATTATTGATAAGAACCTAAAGCCAACAGAATCTATAAGCTATACAATTATTGATAAAAACCCAGGATTTTTCAAACCCCGAAATGCAATGTAAAATATGTATATAGAATATCGTATTTCATTATTTCTAGTCATTCGACAACAAGAAAAATATATTAATGATGTTTAGAATCGTTATAAAAAGTTAATTTAGTCAAATGTTTTTCCTTCAAACCCTTAAAAAGGGATCACATATTAGTATTGATATTACATATTATTATTGATTTAACATGCAATGATAGCGTACTGATTAGGAGTTCGGCTTCACTTTCGGAGGACCGAGTTCCCAGCACCTCTTGACTTTTTTTAGTTTGTGCTTTTTGAGCAATTCAAATATCACTTGTGAAGGAAATAATCGTTAGGAAACCTACATGCCTGAAAGTTGTCCATAATGTTCTCAAAGTCTGATAAGTCAATAGACTGATGATGATAATGATGATCAAAATCTATTTAATTTAAATCCTTTGGAAGATAACTAAATTATACGCTAAATTAAATCGAAAACATCAATTTACGTATGTTCCAAAATTTTGCGTAGATGGCCGGTGGTTGTAATTATACTTTTCGATGAACATTCTATACTCTTCATCAAGATCATCGTACTGGGGTTGCTGTATAAGGGATTTAATGTATTATAGGATGTGTAAGGACTGCTTGATATGAGGGAAAACAACAAACTCAAGCAACACACAAACATCAACTGTAATGCTGTAGCTAGCTTTGTCTTCTGCTAAACCCTTGGATAATATATAATTAAGGGAATTCGATTTAGTTCGACTCGCATAGTCGACAACACTTAAATCATCTTACTCACATCCTGGGGTAGCTGGAAGAGATCTCTTATAGAGATAAGCTTTCCTTTGTACACTTCATGTATCTTATGTTCACAATCACAATTTATGGTCCATAAATAATAAATAAGTTTTTAGTAAAATATATAGATAACCGATTCACAAAGAAATAGATTATGGACTATACTTATTTATATGGGATATGAAATGGAATATTTCTACCAAATAAGACCTTAAATTAGCTCATTTTAAATTATGCGGTTTAATTATCTAGTAACTTCGCTAAGTAGAAGATTAAAGAGACTTCATTTTATGGCATTCTTTCTATAATAGCAACACAAATAATAATATTATCGAGCTAAAACGATAAAACAAGAATTATCTTACCCGCTGCACGCCTGGTGAACTGTTAGCACTGTCGACTAGTTCGGCATTAGGACCCGCCGATATATCAGCCAAGCTATCTCGACCTTGCGCAGCTCCTATAAAGAATGGTTTTTATGCATTAACTGTCCAGACATAATAATACCGTAACAGTGTTTCTTAAGGCTAAGTGAAAGATTTATGGCATACAATTTGTTCTAATTTTTGCTTCAAGGTCATTCGGATTAACACGTTCATAATCCAGATACTTATACTCTGATAGTCAAAGATCTATTTGCTCGGTTTTGCTCTAAACGTTGCAATGTTTCGATATTAGAAAACGACTGTGAAAAATGCCAGCATCCATTTTTTACATTGAGGGTATCTTTTGAGTTCCGGCGGGACGACGCTGTCTATATCAAAACTCACTGCCAAATCTGTGTTTCCGGATTTGGCAGTGAGTTTTTATTTAGTCTAGCAGAAGTCTTAACACAGCTAAATCCAATTCCGGTAACCGATAAACCCTGCTCCTTATTTTAGTAGCGTCAAACCGCCATAACTTTGCCTAATAAGCTATAGAGAATCTTATAAGAGCCGTAGACAACTTTTTGAACCGAATTGAAGATAGTACCATAAAATCGCTTGAATTCTGCACTTCAAGCGATTTTATGGTACTATATCTTGAGATTAACCCAATGAGATTGCAAAAACTATTTCCCGGTATGTTTCTTTGAAATCCGCACGCACAAAATGTCTTCACTTTCCGTTTTTTTGGTTGGAATGCCTTCAGGATATTTCTCCTCATAATCATGAATTACAATCACACTTGTTTATACAATTTAAGACCTTATATATATATTGAGATAAAACTTTTCAATTTGGTTTCCGGACATAACCACTAAGCCGTTAATGTATCTTAATATATATAAATCTCCAGTCACGATGTTTGTCCGCGATGGACTCCTAAACTACTTAACCGATTTTAAATTAAATTGGCACACCATGAGCAGTCTGGTCCAACTAAAGAGATAGGACAGCTTAGATCTTTAATTATAGTCGCAATTTTATTTTATTGCAAATTATTTGTCTATAATTAATTGGCAGTCACATATTATATATATATACTACTATACTCATTTAAGGCTTAGCTATACTGAATACTTTAAAAACAAAATCAAACGCAGACGAAGTCGCGGGCAACAGCTAGTATATGTATATATGGCGATTGTGTTCCACATACCTGCTTCGACCCAGCTGTGTCTGTGCGCCAGATTAGCTCCACCACTATACGGCGATGCACTTTGCAGTCTACTAGCCTCTATGCCGTGGGCTTTTAAACAGTCACCAAGCGCCATCTGCATATATAACAGATTCTGATGAATTACTGCTGTTACTTATCTAAAGAATTTTGCAACTACACATACTCCACTAAAAGTTTAAAAGGTTTATTATTGTTAAAATGCGGTTTACATATTTCGCACAAAGATGCCATTTGATTTGTACACGGTTATATATATATATATTCATTCCTAACTTCGGCCTGAGTGCATACATAGAGAACCGTCGTTAGTGCACGAGAATAAAACAACCGTTAATTCATCCGTTGTAGTATTTTTTTATAATTTGTTTGTATCTAACTGTATATATTGTAAGTATCTTATTTTGTCTAGTATTTTATGTAAGATTAGTTACGTTATCGAAAAAAAAATCAGCTGACCTATATTTTTGGTAGGCCGGTTATTTATCTAATTCAATATCTCTTTGGTTTCCTAAAGACTTTTTTTTAGCAACATGAAATTAAGGTTTTTCTTACCTGGTCAATCATTAGATAGGGCATCTTATTGGGCATCTTGCTGGGGGTAAGATGTTCATATTCTTCTTGCAACGGAGGCAAGAGGTGTATTGCCTCTTCACGGCGGGCTTCTATTATCTGGAAATAAAGTGGAAATTTATAAACATTATTTCATTTAGACTCTATATAAAGCAAATAATCCTAAAAAAATTGTGAAATAAGTTAAGAATGCAATCACTTTAAATGAAACCAATTAAATAAATAACAAATTGTACTCATAAAAGGCAAATTTATGAGTACCCGCGCTTGTGCATTGTGATGATCATGATAGACAATTTTAAATTCCAAATTATTTTATTACAAGTGGGCCTAATATATGCACTTTTGAAACGTTAAGGCTTTCTGTCTGAAGTTGCTGTACCACCAGTTCGAAAGGCAGATTCTACTAAGAAGAAGCCGGAAAAACAGTCAGTAATAGTTAATTCCAACAAAAGGAAGCTACTACCAACCTGGTTTATGTACTCCGCCAGTCTTGGCAACAGAAGAACATGCGGCACCAGTGCAGCCAACGCGATGGTGATAGCATGTAACTGACATTGCTGCGCCGTCGATAGCACTGGATTCGATATCGCCGAGTGCTGAATACTAAAAAAACATGAGCAAAGAGTTTTTAATCCGGAGGGTCAATGTGACGAACGTAGAGCTTTCTGATTGGCTGGCTCTATTCCACTATTGGCTAAAATACACATTTGTGCGAGAGTACTTAAAAATTCAACCAAAAAAAAAGGTATATCGTATAATCTTATAAATGAGTTCTGTACCCCTACTACGACTTAGTTTAACTGAAAACTGATGGTTTTCGAGAGTGTCAATACTTTAAACTGGACCAATAGCTCGGTGACTCAAGTCTTACATTCTCTACTAATTACTTTATTTTAAGTTTTCTCTGGAAGCGCTCCATTGAATGGTTGTAGATGCAGAAAAGAACTCAATAGCGCTTGAACTTTATTATTTTGCGTACAGATCCCAAGGTCAACAAACTTAGCGATAGCAGTAGTATTTACTATTGTTTTTTATTAATATTAAAAGTATGAAAGAGGCCCCGATATCTGACTTTTACCATACAATACATTACACAACTTTCCGAGCACCCAGCTGTAAATCTGGAAGGAATATAGTATAGGCGAGCAGACCAAGTATGACATGACTAGTTAATTGAAAAATCTAACTCTGGATTTTACTTAAGGGCAATGTAAAAAAAAGTTTAACAAGTTGACTTACGACAGAATTAACTGCAGCATATCACAGACCGTTTCCTCGGAAGCAAGTTCTATGCACAACAGAGCCAAAGTAGTGTAGATGGCACTGACGTTCTCTGCAGTGTTCGATTCTAGTTGGAGACCTAGAGAGAACAAAGATATCACTGTTATCTATAATATTAAACAAGATATTAATATTGGGCCAGAGGAAAAGTACCTTAAATATTAAGGCGGATAATATAAAGATAAATAAAAAAAAACTCAGAGGGAGCCATCAAACCTGGATAGTTTTTAAACCAAAAGCTCGATACGATTTGACTTTTACAATAAAATTACATGAAAAATCTCCAAGTCAATATAAGTCATAGAAAATGAAAAACATAGTTACCATCATAAAGTGAACTGAAGATGGCATATCCATGCTTGCTGATAAAGATCAGATCCGGACGCGAGCACTTCTCAACAATAAGACCCAACTCTGCGTACTCCACACTGCAAGCGAATGCAAAGCAAAATTCTATTTTTAAAGGGTTTATATTTTATGTTATTATTATTACTCTTTATTTATACACAACACGAAGTACAAGATATAAGCAGCATACAAAAGACGGCCTTATCGTTTAGTAGCGACTAGCGATCTCTGCAACTCGTTTTATTGTAAATAAATTATCGGACAGACTTAGCTCTGCATCATACGCGGTTAGAAAGATACATAGTATGACAGATAAAGAGACTGGCCAGGCTTGTTTATTTTAGTTACTTTCACAGCTTTCAAATAAAACATTTTTAATTTGAATTATCCATATGTCTATGTTTCATCATCATATCATAAGACGTTCCGTTTTAAAACAAAAATGTCTTCAAAACAGTCTACGGAACACTAAAAATAAAATACCTTTATTTTTTACAATATTATTGACTTATATTAAGGATGGTTTTTATACTATGAATTATTTTGCTAAAACTAAATTCTCAGGATAGTGGTTATGAGATCGCTGATAGCCTAGTTTTGGCTTGGGCGAATCAGATCATACCGAAAGAAGTTTTACGGTGAACGGTCACGGTAACGGTATGTTCTTAAAGGGGAGCGAAGTCTACCTATTTGCATTTTGGTTAGCGTGGCCAGTGGCCTTAACCCTTCTCATTCTGGGAGGAGACCTGTGCACTATACAAGCCGGTATTAGAAATATAAATAGAAAATCTTTACTAGTAAAACTCAGTACTTACTATGCTTCTGTCTGTTTTTTTTTGTGTGCACATAAAAAACGTATAAATAAATAAAAAAATAAAATAATAAATTTGAATCCTGACCTGGGGTCAGAACTAGGAAATCTCGTATGGAAGGGCCCAGTACCTTTTCAAACATAAACGTTTAGTGCTATGTACTAACACAAAGGTAACACATACAATTGTGTGTTGATCTCTCCAATAGTTCAGTGATAATAGCACTCTGACTAAAACGCGTGTGTGTATATGTGTTGTGGGTAAGGGGACAATGATGAAAAACTCACGTGGGCGTCACAAGTGCAGTGGCGTTTCCTCTACGGTCCAGAAGAGTATGCAGAATGCGCTGTAAAAGTGCCCGAGTGCCCGATTCACCTGCGCTCGATAAACGCAGCAGTGCGTCGAGGAAAGCCGCGGGGAACGCCTTGCTTAGCTCCGCAGTTTTGTACGTTGTGCCCACCTGAAATACAAAAAAAAAAAATTGTGACAGTTAGGGTGACAATTCCCTCAACTCGGTATTGACAGAATAACAGCGTTGTAGGTACGCTAGTGTCCGCAACATTCAGCTGAGTCAGAACCTTTATTGACACGACATATCATAGACTTAAAGTATTAAATATTTTTTTTTAATGAAGAACCAAAACTCTTTTTAAAAGTCGTTTGAAAGACTATTTTTTATGTGTCTAGCGTATGTAGTTTATTATAATTTCTTGTGTGCGTGTGTATGTCACTGAACTCCTCCTAAACGGCCGGACCGATTTGAATGAATTTTTCGGTATGCGTTTGGGTGGCACCCTGGATGGTTTAGATTAACAAATCAGCCCGACAGATGGCGCTGGGGTCCGCTAGTATTATATATAATAATTATATGTGTAGTATTAGAATTTATACCATATATATAGTTTAGTTTGCAATATTTTTATGTAGGTAGAAATTTTTATTGCCGCACCAACCCGTTCCTTACAACTACTGTCGCCAAAGGTTGTCTGGGAGAGATCGCTTTAGCGATAAGACTGCCTTTGCACACCTAAACTAGTTTTTTTTTATTTTTTTTATTGGTAAATGTGTTTCTTTGTATTTTGTTTTTGTGTGTGCAATAAAGAATTTAATAATAATAATAATAATAATAACCAAGCAGATGGCCCGTCTGATGGTTAGTGAAAAATCAATGCCTATAAACAGCGAAACACTTCGCGGGGCATGCAAGAAACAAGTTTCGCAAGGTGGCGCCAAGTGTCCATCAATCTGAGGCTTAGGTGTTAGGTCTCATGTGCTTGTAATTACACCGGCACCCAAGTCCTTCAGATCGGAACACAGCATTGCAACAATGCTGCTTAGCGGCAGAAATAAGCATGGGCGATGTTTTTCCCCGTACTTAGTATTAATAATTAAGTTATTTATTTATTATTTATTTAACTCTTTATTTGTACGCCACTATAAAATTAGGAAAAAAAAACCAATAGAAATACAAAGACAGAAATAGAATACAAAAGGCGGCCTTATCGCTTAGTAGCGATCTCTGCCAGACAACCTTTGGATTAGGACAAGATGAGCGAAGTTACTCCGGTGTAAGGTCTATTCTAATTCTATTCACCTAAAAACAACACCTTCCTCGCTTTTTTAATATATTTACCTTAAGGAGAGACTTGAGCAAAATGCTCTGCAGCATGGTATCCGCTTTAGTACTCTTTCCGCGTTGACTGGGAATCTTGCTAACGATGAACATCATTATATCTATTTTCTGGAAGTCGGGCAAATGGTCTGCAAACTCTCCCAAAGCATTGATAAGTGCCTCTTGGTATAATCTTTCATCTGATTCTTTCTGTTGGAAAACATTTAAGATTCATCTGTATTATTCAATTATATAACAAATAATGTTTCCCAATAAAAGCTATTTTTAATTCATATTTACCTCAGAATCTCTGGCCACAGATGCCCGTAGGTTAGTGAGTAGGTTGTTTATAATTTCCAGTACAGATGGACCTAAAATTAAGTAAGTATCTAATAATTTAAAGCCTATATCATACTGTCTATATTATTAATTTATTATTAACTTCTAAACAAATTGAAATTCTTTGGAATTTTCGAATTAATATAAGGGAGCATTTTTGTTGAACGTTTGAATTTAGACTTACCAACGCTATCCCCAGCAGCGATGGCTACAATGTTGCTTAGCACGGCGGCGCGTGCCGCACGCACTCTGGTGCGGGCGCGTGCGTCAACGTTGCCCGGAGCGCCGACGTCTAAATGCTGCATTAGAGCTTCCACTACGCTGTATGAGTACTGAGCCTGTATGTATGAAGAGCATTCATGTACTTCTTTTTTATTTACATTCCACTTCAAGTTATCCCTTGACTACAACCTCACCTGTTACCTGATGGTTCGTGGCGATGCCGTCTAAGATGTTAGCGGACACATTTTTTAGGAGTACGGCATTTTTAACTCATAGCCCTAAGTGGTTTCTACGCGACATCATACCGGAACGCTAAATCGCTTGGCGGCACCTTTCTGTCGGTAGACGAGTCAGAAATCATAAATATTCAAATTGCCTCAGCCGGAGATCAAACCGCCATGGTGATAACGTGTCTCGCGACAGGCTTGCGACTGGCGTAAATCTTGCAATCACTGCTGGCAAACGTTACTTTTCCATACAATAAATAAACAAAAGTGACGTTTGACAGCAGTGATTGCAAGATTTACGCCTGTCGCACGTTATTTAATCACCCTGCCAGTACCTACTACTTATAAAACCACAGCGCTCACCACTAGGAAGCTCATTAAACTTCAAACTACAGTATCTAGAGGGAAAACTTTGGAATAAGGAGGCGGCCGACCATAGCACGGGATAGTGTATATTAACATTAAGGACCTTACATATAAACATGGCAAAACTTTAAGATAATAAGCAGTGTTTTGTCACATTACACCTGACATCTTTCAAATGTCAATAACAAACAATTTATTAAAAACGCCCTAAAAATACACCTTAATTTAGAATTTCTGTAGTTAGTTTAATTGGAAAATGTTTGTATTTATAGTTATTTTTGGTACGGATTTTTTCATACATTTGTAAAAAAAATATAGTTTTATATATAGGTATGACCAATAGCTCACCTGGATGGAAAACATAATAATCTTGAATGTGTGCACGGCGAAATCGTTCGGCACCCATAGTTCGTGTCGATCAAAATGCCTGCGTGAAGAAAAGAAAACATTTCGTTAATTAAATAATAGAAATTTAAAACAAAGACATGTACGACTCTGAAATCTACAAGCAATATATTAACCCTAATTGTGATAAGTAGGGTATTGCAAATTATATATGTTATCTAAGCGTCTAATGTGATTTTAGTTTTTTGATTATTACTCTATTATAATTTATTATTTTATTTCATTTATTAATTCAAAAGTGCAGGAACTGAAATTGGTTTATAATTGCCAAACGAAAATATATTATTAAGGTCGATTTTTAAATCTTCAAATAATGTATTCTTGCAATCTTTGACTACTGTTGTACTATGAAACCTGTCAAAATTATTTCTCATGTGAGTTATCTAGCGATTAGAAAACTAAACTAATGAAATTATAACAATTAACTCTCACTTTACTTATTACTGACATGTATATTACTATAAATATATTGCTAAGCTGCAGTCATTATACCTTATTTTCTAAAAAAATTAATGGGAATTAATTTTAAACATAGCTTTACAGCTTCTACAGCTCGTTTCGCACAGGTGATTTTTAAAACATCACTTTTAATGATAAGGCTGACTTTGCACCCTAGCACTATGTGCTTTCTTTATTTTTATGCACTGTTTCTTTGTGGTTTTGTTGCCACACAATTTGCACAAAAAAATTCTGTCTCCTATAAAATAGGGGATGATCTGTGTACAGTTGTGGAACTTTAATAAGAATTATAATATTTTTTTTATTCCATTATAAGTTAGCCCTTGAGTTCAATCTCACCTAGTGATAACTTGATAAGTGATGATGCAGTCTATGATGATAACGGGCCAACCAGTAAGGGAGTATTGTAGTAATCAGGTGCGTGCACTTCATACATGCACAAAAGCACTGCATACCCAAATTATTTTATATAGCTTGTATTAAAGGGGAATTTTGCCATTTTATGCCATGTACCTACTTCATGCATACCCTGGTCAAAAACCCTGTGCACGCCGCTGGTAGTCATACTCCTAATCTGTTTCGATGCGACATCGCACTTGAACACGAAATCGCTTAGCGGCACGTCTTTGTCGGTAGGGTAGTAACTAGCCACAGCCAAGGCCTCCCCACCAGACCAATCCAGAGAAAATTCAGAAATTATAAATCTCCAAATTGCCCCTGCCGGGAATCGAACCCGGGACCTCCCATTTAAATTCACAGCGCTCACCGATAAGACAGGGAGGTCGTCAAAATGATGATACTCACGTAAGTACAGGTCGTAATACACTTCTTATATGCCCAAAGGCCGCCCTGCCCACAAGCTCTCGTAAACACGCCTCGGCCAGCCGCGGTGGATCTTCCTCTATCCCATCTCTTGTGTCTGTTTCCATGCAAGACACTGTTTCGTACTTTTCTGCGGTCTAAAAAGGAATCAAAGGATTTTTTTTTGATTCACTTCTGCATGATGCTTCTTTTACTGGAGCGCCATCTACTTACAAAACCGGGAAACAGCACTGTCACTAGATGGCGCTGTTTTGATACCTTATTAATCGTAGTTAACTATCACGCCATCGAATGAGTGAACGCAGGTATAAAATGTCACACTTGGCACCCTGATGATGCTCGGATTTTTTAGTATATCTCAGTGCGTAAGCATACAGATAAACAATTTTCAATTTTGCATCGGGAACTACTTAAGGAATCGGGATAAAAGGTAAGGTAGGTAGGTTCTTTTCCATGTCAAAGGCTACATGCATGCCAAATGCTATTAAAATCCGTTCAGCCATTTTTGCGTGATTGAGTAACAAATATCGACACTTTCACATTTATAATATTAAATAGGATTAAATTCAATACCTGCATATTATACAGAAGCGACGGCACAATCTTGTCCATATGCTGAGCTTCCCAAATGTTCTCGACCAAGTCGTCGGACACAGTTTTTCTTATCACACCCTGTAAAAAAACGTACGTATGTCGTATATAAGTGATTTTCGTGTATGTGTTCATAAAAGCTAATTTGTCCAGGATCTTCCCGGGCGGCTTTCAACTTTTTTCCTGGATCTAAATGTTTTTGGAGCAATATTTTAGTCGTAATTCAAAGCTTATTGGGGCTCATTCTCGCCAAGAACAACCTCCTTAAAGAACGTTTCACACTGCTGTAGGCCTAGTCTCTTATGACAAAGGGTTTTAGAGTCACTACTCCAATGCCGGTTTGCGGCCTTTGATAACGGAGTGCTTCTTAGTTAACGAGGTGTTAGTGACGACTGATGATCATCAATTGCTTACGTACTTACTCTTTTTAGCATAATGGAAATAAAAAATCATCCAATAACGTATATAATAGTATCTTGCCACCAAATGCCGGAACGACATCCCACCGCCTTTTAGAAATGCCAAATCAAAGTTTTGCTTTAAGAAATTATATCGCTATTATCTACTGAACATTCAAAAATCTAATGTGGCACTATCTTGCAATAGTAACTACTAAAAAAACTAAAAATTACTATCTGACTAACATACTTTTCCATTACTACATAAACAAAAATGAATTTTCATGTCCTTTCCATAATGAAGTTTACTTTCTTTTATCAAGTTTATATATTTTTTTTTTTTTTTTTTTTATTTTTTTTTTTATATGTGATTTCATAACCGGACTTCCCTCAACTAAATAGGTACTGACAGAATACCAGCGTTGTGGGTACATTAGTATCCGGAACATTAAGCTGAGTCAGAACCTTTTTATTGGCACGACACAAATCTTAGACTTAAGCTATTAATAATTAAGTACTAAATGTTTAAGTAACTCTGTAAGTCTGTTTGTGTTGTTCTGATTAATAAACAAATTCTATTCTATTCTATTCTATTCTAATATCTCTTGTTACCAACAGCGATTGCAATCTCTTAAATATTACAACATTGACGTTCCTAGACCACACCGAATCACAGAAAAATAATTTACAGATGGATAGGATACATTTAAATAAAAGGTCATTTGACGATTCCCCAACCCAATATTACCTGTAGGCCCTGTATCCCGGCCAGTCTTATGTTATCCCTCGTGGATTTGTCGTTGTGGTTACTGTGACACATCGCGGAAAACTTCGACACGAAGAAGTCATATCTGCGATGGTAGGATGGTGTGTCCTCTTCAATGTTAGCGAAACGGACAAACTGTGGACAAAACGGAAATATTCCACTTACAGAATCCGCAGCCGGATGTCAACAAAACAACGTGTTCGTGAGTTTCGATAGTATCACAACTACGAATTAAAATGACCTATGTTGATTATACCAAGTTTGCGCTAGGAGCTTGCCTATACAAACTTTTTCATCTTAGAAAACTCTAACAACTGACGATAGTGGCAACAAATGAAATTATAAAAAAATAATTATTCCGTGCTATGATGATGAAGCAACAGATACCACACCATCGCAAATTCAAATTCAAAATTTCTTTATTCATGTAGGCTATCACAGGCACTTACGAAGCGTTCATACATATATGTTTACATAATTGTAAGGGGGTGGTGATAATTTCGTTCGCCAACTTAAACCTAAAGATACGAGGGTTCCAAACGCGCCCTTGTCTAAGAAGAACCGAACAAACTTAGCAGGGTATTTTTTTTGTTAACACCATCAAACAGTAAATTAATATTAAGCTATGAAGTTATAGCAATTCACACACAAGCTTGTTTATCGTTCAAGTAATCCTTAACATTATAATAGGAGTTTTTGTAAGGTTCCGTTTTATATAAACTATGAACTTATTGAGAGACATTCAAAGATTTCCCTTTGAATTGAATTTAATTATATTATAAAATAAAAAAACTTTATTGCACGTACGTCCGTAGCGCCCTAGAGTACGCCTGCAACATTTGGTCTCCCCACTATATTATATACATACAGAGGCTAGAATCCATTCAAAGACAGTTCCTTAAATAAGATTTTAAGAAATTTAATAGTTATGAGGAAGCTTGCGTATACTATAAAATAGACACTCTAGAAATGCGCAGAGTTTTGAGTGATATGTTGTTACTGCAGGCAATCTTAACCGGTAAACTAGACTGTCCTTCCTTATTGTCGTTCCTTCGGCATAGACGGCTATTGATTGTTCCCAAATCTAACACAAATTATGACCAAATTTTTGTTGTACTACGACTGGCACGAACATATAACAAAGTTTATTATAATTTAGATATTTTTCAGTTATCCAAAACACAATTAAAAAGAGAAATAATACGTTTACATAGAACGTCATGACTCAGGCGCTTACATGGAGCACCGCACTATAAAGTATGCAACACACACTTAGGCATGCATGCATACACGCGCGCATTCACGCACACACACACACACACACACACACAGACACACATAGACACACACGCACGCACGCATTCAAGCACGCACGCACACACAAATATGTGCTTTTTCAAATGCTGCGACGAATACATTTTTATTAGTTTATTATTAGATTAGTCTTAATAGCTTTCTTTGTTTCTTTACGTCTTGTGTTAACACTTTTATGTTATTAACTTTTTTAAATTTTTATAATTAAAAACTTAATTATTTTTATGTTAAATCCGAGACTATTTCTAAATCCTATGTTTATGTAATCTTTGTGGCCTTAGATTTAAGTAGAAGTATTTATAAATATATTTTTATTGTAACGCTGTTGATTACGAATAAATAAATAAAATTCAATTGCCCTTTATTAGAGTTCATTTTTGCTTCTAATATTTATATCGCTACAGTCCATTTTCTTTTTTAAATTTTGCTATATTTTTATGGACATAAATTAAATTTACAAATATGTACTGACTCAGTACAATCAGTGTTGCGTAAAATAAAAAAAATTAAGTTAACAAACTAAATTATTTTATTAAGTTGTCAAAAGATTTATGTAAGTTAATAACTCTTGTTGAGCAATAAATTTAAACTGCAAGTAGATTTGTATGTTCAATAATAATAACCCCCAGTCTATAAGCACGCGACAATTTAATGATAGGTCTGTTATTATTTTACTTGAACTGAGCGATCCACGACCTTGGTGTTTAGTACTTACACTCTGTGTTGCGAGTATTTGCAACTGTGGATCTGTGGATTCAAGTAATTTCTGCACCATCTTGAGAAAGCTCTCCACGAATAAATTGAGTGTCTGCGAATGGCACGCCAAGAGCAGCTGATCCATAGCTTCCATAGCTATTATTACGAACCTTAAAAAAAAAGGAACCCAATGTATAGTCTTATTCGGAATAAGTATTTGATAATATTATTAGGAGTTTTAGTTAAGTCAATTGATTAATTTATTTCGCCATTTTGTAGATGTCATGATATGAATAGATCGATATCGACTGTACATAAAACTCAATTATAATTTTTCATTTTTATTTCAGTGTTTTAAACGATACTTGAAGAAATATATATATTTTTTAATTTAATGGTCCGGCAGGATTCTGCATTCTCTGCATCGCAATTGCGGCCTGAGTGCTTTCCTAACTGAGCTCATACCACCGATTCCAAAATTAATATATGCAATTTTAACAGTCTTCTAACGACTATGTTCAAATTCTGTCGGTTCTGAAATTTTAATATGCAATTTAAATTTTATAAAATTGTATTTCCTCCAAGTATCGGCAAGAACACAACCAAAAATTAAACGATCGGGTGAATATTAGGGTTAAGTCTAACTCGAATATGTTTGCGGTATAAACATGACAAATATTTAAAGTTGAATTGCCAATAAAATCAGAGAATAATGTGTAAAAAATTCAGCAATATTCAGGAAATATATTATGTCATTGTTTTATTTGGAAGCCGTAGTTCTATCAACGCTCATATTATTCGAGAAATAAAGGTGTACCAATTATCACGATGTGTCATGTTAGTATGTCGAAGTTGAGATCATGGCTAGCCTTCAAAATGCTCTTGTGATAACACTTATCTGGAGTAGTGTTTTGTGATTTATAACTTGCATTGAAAATCACGCATTAAATTCAATTAGTCTTGTGAATACCAAAAAATTTAGGGTACATTTAGGAAGCGTGTACCCAAGGTAACTCTAGTCGCAGCATACTGTATTGTAAAAATGTTCATATACAATCGGTTTACTATACGTTCTATGGAACAGTTCAGGTAGGCGTGACAAAAAAAACTAATAGCATGATTTGCAATGCAATGAGCTACGACCTCCTGCGGAATCCCCATTTAAATAGCTTCGTAACTTCAGTTCTACAGATCTAGATATATTTTTAAGTTGATCACGTAGAAATATATAACTATCCCGAGAACATATCGAGAGCTTTCTTATCATTCTCATGGATCCCATCGTAAATATGTTATTATGTACTACCTACGTCCTATATATATCTGGGTATCTCGTTAAGAGTTCATTTTAATGAGCGTTAAGAAAATCATTGGGTTAGCGAGAAATTTCTAAAAAAGCATTCCATAAGGCCAGCAACCGGGGAGAAATTATTCGTTAGGATATGCATATGCATTTAGGAGTTGCGGAATATTTCTGAAACCCATTAGTGCGTCGCTTTTTTTACGAGTAATTTCAGTCGAGCTATCTATAGTGCAATGAAAATGCGTCGTAATATTGGCGTCACGAGTCGCGGTCATTCAAAAAGGCGTTTGTTTACGCAATTAATATTCGGGTAATTTCGTTTTTTTTCGGTTATTCTAACATCTTAGGATAAACAAACACTAGAGAATCTAGAATGTCCCAAAACCTATCGTTTTATTCCATCAAAACTATAACACATGGCGAATAGCACACTAATTTACGAGCCATACTTAGGTAGTCAAAAGTCATAACCTACCCATGTCTACGCCTATAAATATCCCTGGAAGCCTTCTGGAACAGGTACTCCCCAATCCTGTCGAGCTTCTCCGGGCTGGAGAGCGAGTAAAAGGTAAGTTTCTCCATATTGGATTTAACCAGGCCATCTTGCGGGGACGCTGGGAAGATGTTGTCGACGAGACGCTTGTAGCGTGGTCGCAGAGCGGAGCAACAGCCGCAGCAACCTGTAACGAGTAATAATAAATAATAAATAATTTAAATTAGTAAACATATAACAATAATTATAAAGTAACATTAATATTTAAGAAAAATATAAGCCGACTGTTCTGTTCACTTATGGGCATGGTACCCAAAATGCTGGCTCTATTGTACCTTTGAATTCCTAGACTTTGGCCGTTGGGCTAAATAAGCGCTAGATCGTAGGAAGTCAAGACCTATTTTTGGGACACGATGTTAATCAAATAAATATTAACTTTATACCTTAGGTGCGTTGAATTCGAAAAATGATATGTGCATCAGAACGAAACGTCGACCTAAGTCAAGCCCTATTTCAAATCGATTTATTTTCGATCGATTCTATTATCAAAATGAAGCTTAATTTGCTATACTCCGCAAAAAGCAGGAGAATCTGTGTGGTGTAATTTATAATTTCTTCAATCCTTATACTCCACACCAAACAGATCTTCGGCAATATACCCTCTACGCACGTTTCGCTCCGAAACCGGAGCATCCTCGGGAGATGTTGACTTTACAATGAATAATTCTTAAGTAATCTTAACAATTATACACCACACAGATTCTCCTGCTTTTCGCGGAGGTTAGCAAATTAAGCTTCATTTTGATAATATATCATGGATTTCCGCAAAGTAAAAAGCAAAGAAGCCTGCATCTATCCAATACCCTGAGATTCTACTCATAGCAAGCTTTCGTGGTCACCACAATTCCCTAGGTGACGCTGTTAAAAACCTCACTAAGGTGGTTTTCAGCTACGATCCTTCCGAAACAAAAATAAGTGAAATGTTCGCCCGCAGCCACCAAGTCAAACATTTTTATAAGGCTGTTTTTGTTTTGTTATTAACTGTTTTTTCATAGATTACATATATACAATATATAGAACTTTTTGATTCTAAGTTGTACATTTAATACACCACAAAAAAATTCTTCTATGATTAAAAATATTGAGTACCCAAAATGATCTATATGCAAAAAAAACCAAACATAATTACAATATACTTATTGATAAATCGCAACAGATATGAGATTTTATAATACTAGAGCACCCAGTGAATGCCATAGGTAAATATTAATTTCTACCGTAAATTGAACAGTTTCAAATATAGACTTGAGATTAACACCGTCACCAGACTTTTGAAGACTTATAAGAGCATGTAAAAATTTAATCCAATAAAGAATGTTTTTGTTTCACTATGGTTACGGTCACAATATTTGTTATGTTTAATATCTTCCCTTTAAAACTTTGCTTTCATTTCGGAACATTATTCATTACTTATTAATCGGATTGCACTTTATTAATATCTCTTAGATCTGTATAAAATCGGTGGTAGCTTTGTGGATACTACTTTCTTTCGAGGTACGTAGGTCCATAATTTTTCAGTAACATAGTAGGTATGCAGTCATCATCATATTATCCCATTATCGGCCCACTACAGGGGACGGGTCTCCTCCCAAGATGAGAAGGGTTTAAAGCCGTTGTCCACCACTTGGTGGACTTCACATACCTTTGAGCACATTATGTAGAACTCTCAGGCATGCAGGTTTCCTCACGATGTTTTCCTTCACCGTTGAAGTTGATATTATAATAACTTAAAACGCACATAACTTGGAAAAGGGGTGCGTGCGGGCACTCGATATCGGCCCCCCGAAAGTTAGGTCGAGCTCGTACCCACTGGGCTGCTTATAGTAAGCGGTAATACCGCTTACTATAAGCAATAAATATCACACACACACACACACACAGAACAGTGAAGGAAAACAAACATGTCTGAAAGTTCTCCATCATGTTCACAAAGGCGTGTGAAGTCTACCCATCCGCACTTGACCAGCGCGGTGGACTTCTCATTCTATAATAGGAGCCGGTAATGGGTGATACCATCTCAAATAAATATATTACGAAAATACACACATCGCCATCTAGTCCCAAAGTGAGCGTAGCTTGTGTTACGGGTACTCAGATGACTGATGAATATTTTTATGAAGAATATACATAAATACTTATAATAAACAGATAAAAACCCAGACACTGAAAAACATTCATGTTCATCACACAAACATTCTCCAGTTGTGGGAGTCGAACCCACGGCCTTGGACTCAGAAAGCAGGGTCACTGCCCACAGCGTCAATCGGCCGTCTTCTTATACCTAGCTCTCTAATTAAAAATTAATTAATACGGAATGGGCTTTCGTCCATAGTTACCTATGGATTCCACATACACATGTATACATACAATTCAAAACTTAAAATATACACAATAATACTTACGTCAATGCTAAAAAAAGAATTTCCGCGCATTATTTTAGAATTCAAACCTATAGAATTGATAGATATATTTAAAGATTGAGCTGTTTTGCAATAATATGGCATTCTTGGCTATTTGCCTTCGGACGAGTTACTAAATAAGTCTTCTAATAAATGTTTAAAAATTAATCTCTCCAATATTATGAAAATAAAACTTATGATATGAAGAAACTAATGTGTGTTACATAAAAATATGTAATACGTCACATAAATTTCAAATTCAGCTTCCGTGTTTATGTTAGTAAAACTTGAAATTACGCAACGCTTTATTTCTATAGCAAGTTCTTAAAGTTCTAAGTTCCGACGGGCACGGGTAATTCTTATCATTTATAGACTAAGCTATAGTACTAAGGGTGACAGAGTTTAGTACTTTTCTATTCTAGTTAAGTTATTGTAGATATGTTAAAGTTGAAAGTAGATTTATACAATACCTTAGACAATACACATGATTGATGTAAAATAAATATGTAATGGTCTTTTCTGGGTTCGATTCCTATGTCGGGCCAGAAATTGTTAGTTTTGCCTGTTGTGAAATTCTTAGTAGGCCGGAGAGCCTCGGAGAGCATCCTGATCAATCTCGATTATTAGCACATATGTTAGAGCAATCCTTAATCAGACTGTAACCCTCATTCAGATAACCAAAACTTTAGATCTGAGATTAACGAAAGAGGTATTCAAGAGTATACACTTGAACACTCTGAGGATAACTATTTTATGTAGGTGATTCTTTTGAGAAATAAAGATCCCAGACCATGATGATGATTTAAACCGAACATGCAATAAATTCGCTTAGTTTTTCCTACGTACATTATGGCAAAAGTTGTTATAATATCAAAACCACTTACATGTCATGTACACAGTTCTGCTTATAAAGAAACACGTTCGATGGGTGATTTTACGAATTTGCAACATTTAGGATACTTTCAAAATTCACTTAGTACGTTATTATAAGTTGCACTTGTTACACTTAACGTTACTTAAAGTTCACATCACAAAGTTTTTTATAGTCTGCTACAACAATCAATGTAATGATTTATTATTATTTCTTAGGGGTATTTTAGGGTGAGGGAGGTACAATAACTTAAATTATAAAAGAAAATTATTGGTATCGTAAGGGGGGACAGTTGTCTCAAGATCCATAATCACCTACTTTCAGACTTAACAAACTGATACACAAGATTAGTTGGGCGAAACACTACATTCTATAAAATAAATTAAATTTAAATAAATATACTTCATCGACAAAAAGAGGTAAGCCCAAGGAATATTCTAAAAACTGAGAGAACTACAGACCTCATTTTAAATAACACTCAACATATTTTGATGTAACATTTTAGTATATTGATTATTTGTGACAGCTGATTCTACATTTCCGGGTTTCGGAATCTTCCAAAAAAGCACCTTCGTCTTACTTATTAAAGATTTTGATTTTGATACAGGAATGCCAGTCAATCGAAGATTCAAAAAATGTATTGGCAATATATTGTACATACACTTTATCAGATCGCAAGAAAAGAAAATCCATTAGTTAAAACACTTCTACTCTTTTCCGCATGATGGACTCAAGTGTGCCTACCTAGCACTATGAAGATAATAATAAAATATTGATAAGAAAACATGCCATGCTGAGCGGTTAACGCTTGAATGGTTCCGCGCCCCAGTTATCTATGTAGAATGACGATTTCACATCGAGTTATTGATTATTGATATATGTAGCAACTTAGCCCATTTCGTAAACAACTTAAAGGAGGTAAAAAAAGTGTTACTAGCCTAGTGGTTAGGGTTTCGGCCTCCCTTTCGGTGGGACCTGTGTTCGATCCCCGGCACCTCTAACTTTCCTGAGTTACGTGCTTTTTTAATTTAAGGAATAAAAATAACACTTTCGTCAACGGTGAAGGAAAATATCGTGAGGAAAGCTGCATACATTAGAGGTCTCGTTATAGCTCTCAAAAGCGTGTTCTATCAATCCGCACTTGGCCAGCGTGGTGGACTCCAGCCTAAATCCTTTTCATTATTGGAGAAGGAAAAATTACTCGTCCTAAAAAAACTCTTAGTTCCTAAAACTTGCAGAGATCCCAAAACTTACCTTATCGATCTCTTATAAATTATAATCATCGATTGTTTGAAATCTTTAAGTTCATATTAACACCTAGTCTTATCCTCAAGCCGACGGTACAATTTTTATCAACTTCATCTTTAAATAAAATTAGTGGCATAATGAGTGCCTCTAATTGAATTTAAAAACGCCGAGATTTTTGACATAAGTTTCTAATTGTATTTGAATTGTCACATAAACAATTTTTATATCCGGAAAGACGCATATCAGAAATCAGAAATTACACTTTTTCTTTTCCTAAAATTATAGGAAGCCATGCCATGCAAATATAGATTATCTTTACATGATCAAGTCGAAACAGAAATAAGGAGAAACCAAAGTAACGACATCCTATCATCAGGGCTATGTCGGTTACCTACTCTGGTTTGATGCGGAACTTATCTGGTCTTTCTCACTTTTAATGAGGACAGTGGCAAATGGGCGAAGCTCATAGGTAGGAAGAGTGGGACTATTTTTTTTATTCAACTACAAGTTTGTTAGGAGTATGGCATGTATATTTTGTATCTATGCGACATCGTACCGGAACAGCGAAGCGCTTGGCGGCACTTCTTTGTCGGTAAATTGGTAACTAGCCACAAGTTTAGCTTAGTTTAACCGCAACCTAAGTTAGAATCGCGCAGGTTCGAAAAAAAATATATATAAATTCCCAAATGACCCCAGCCAAACCAAAACCTGCCACTTATACTCAGCACTCACCACTTTGCATGGGAGGTCCAAGAAATACTAACTGAAAACAGCTGAACCTTGCTCCGGTAGATGCATCATATGAGGTTAAAGGTTAGAACAACAGCTGCTTCGGTTTCGGATATGATAAACGTGCCTAATTGACTCAGGTTTACTGCTGATGCTGCGCGCACAAGCGCACTGATAAACAGACAAGCAGTTCTATGTTTTATGACCTTAATAAAGAACCCAATAATAAGTATTTCTTAAATAACTTCCATGTACAGACAAAGATCAGTTACATTTTTTTTGACTATTCGATTTTATATATTGATATTTTTGTAAGTAGGTTTAGCTGTTTCTAAGTTTTTTTTTTATTTGAGTGAATAAATAAATATAACGACCAGTTAGTGCGTCTCTTAACAATTTGTGTCATTGATCACCCAGGGGCTTATTATAGCCTGACATTTACCGAGCAGCCCAGTTATGAAAATAGGTTATCGAAGACGGCGGAAACCTAGTTATTATCTCTACATTGATAAAGCAGGTAAGTAGGTACTTCTATCTATAATTCATTTAAGAAAAGAAAATAATTTTCTTAATTTTCAGGGTTCCACCTCATAGGGGAAAAAACCAATCTTGTCTGATGATTTGTGACTTGTAGATGTCAGTCTGGCATTCTACCTATCCATTCGACCGTGCGCCAAAGCTCTTTTTGAGTAACAGTTGCTTACTTATACTGAATAAGTGAAGTCTCTTAATGTTGTTCTAATTACACGCAATATAATAAGATAGGATATTAAAGTCTTTTCCTACATAATATCACACTTACTGACTGCAGTAAAACTAACCAGTGCCTGTACTGGGACCTTCCTATATGACCTACAATATTGAAACTTGCTGGGTTAGATCTTTCGGTAAAACGAATCAATTCCTGCATTTCATTACTGCAAAGATTTTTTTGATTTAAGTACGAGGTGACAGACCATAAGTTTTTAGAAAATGGACAATAATCCCTATACACAAACTAACTCTACCTCTCATACTTCACTAGCGCTACATAAAACTAGTTAGGCAGCTTACCTAACCTACCACCAACCAATTTGAAAATTGGCCCAAGGTTCAATCTCCGGTGGGGGAAATTTGAAAACTTATCATTTCTGAATTATCTCTTGTAGAAGAGAAGAGAAGAATTATCTACGGCTAGATAGCGTCCTGGTACGATGCCGAGGAGATACCGATTGGAGATGCCCTACTCCAAACAGGTTAGTCGCTACCATCTTAGACTTACGGATACTTAAAACGGATATAATTATTAAGAGGCGGTTATCAGGAGGCTCTATAATATGTTTGTTTATTCTACCAAACTTTGATCAAATTAGATAATATGTATAAACATTTCATGTTTGTCAACATTTTGAACGATAAACGTACACGGGTGGCCATCGATACTTATAAGGAATTAACACTACAATCTCAAGCTCTCTGCGACTCGCCTGACTACATGCATACACTAAGCAGGCAAATAATTTAAAATTGGAGAATATCTCCAGTACGAGTTCTAAACAAGGTACGCTATATTTTATAACCCATACAAAGCCTACCATTAAGTTTTTTATAACTAGTACTGGAGATATTTACCATTTTATATCATCCGCCCCCTTAGTGCATAACCTGTATGCACGCCACTGACTACATAGTGGGGTCTACCAACACTGAACCTTCCTCATAGATATACTTCTGGGTAGTTAGACTTTGAACTTTATGTTATAGGTCAAATAAGGTAGAGCAAAATAATTTATTCGTTGCTAAGTAGGAAGGTACCTGAAACTTATACTACGTGTTGCGTGTTAGTAGCCGAGCATATCTACTTAATAATTTATAAGTAGACAGCTAATTTGGAGTTGTGGTAGTTATTAATTCTTAAAGCTTCTAAAATGTTTGCATAAAAACATGAAGTTAGACCAGTACTAGTACTACAATACTCTTATAATTAGAGTAACTTACTCCCCTCTTAGAGTAACTTACTTAAAGGAATTAAAAATAAGGTTCCTGGTACACTACCTAGAGAGAGTAGGTAAGTACATAAGTTTATGAATTAACCGGATATATTGGTCTATCTCCTAGTAATTCCACGAGAGATTTGAAATCCATAGGATTCAGGATTTTTCGGGATTCATAAATTCGCTATAATTTCAAACGTTTACGTTTTTAAAAAGCTTAGAAAATCCTTTTATAAAAAACTATAAGAAGCATTGATATGCTTAACTTCATAACTAATTAATAAAAATGAACTCTGTGAGATGTTAAGTTAAGACAGTCTAAGTTTGTTGTAGGCGTACCACGAGATCTCTATCCGTTACTCGTATCTTTTTTACAGAGATAGACGAGATAATTTGTAGACATAAGTCTCTCGTGACGCGAGTGGGTTCCAAACACGCCTTGTAGGTCCAGACATACAAGGTACTTCGGCTAACCACTCGTGTCCTTACCACTGTAACCTCCCAATAATGGAGAGTGAAATAAAATAATATATGAAATTTCCATAGGTGCCTGTGATATGCCTACATGAATAAATATTTTTTAAACTCTGATTTAGAATTTTTTAGTTCCTTCACTTGTGTCAAAAAAGCTCTCTATACGACAAATTTTAAGATAGTAAGTTAAAGTTCAATTTTACAATTTTTTCAATTTTAAAGTCTTTTACAGCTTATTGCGTCAAACTAGAAATTTACATTTGTTTTTACATCAACATAAATTGCAATGGCTTTATATAACACACAAACAAACAAACTGAGAATAAAGTGATCCTATTAAACTCTGTTTTTGTGGTTCCAAACCTCATGATACAAAATTTATAGGATAACTGTTTTGTGCGTCCGTGTGTTATTTTTCATAAACAAGTATATTTTCAGAAGCATCATCACTTAAGCCCATAAGTAGTTATATTCCTCGGTAAGTACCTACAATAATAGAAACTACAAAACAAGGAAAGCCAAACGTTGCGATATCTTAATTAACCACTGTTGATTGTGGCGGAAACCATGAAAAAAAAAGTGGAAGGCTCATAGTAATTATGCCAGAGATCCATAATATTCTTTTTGGTTAATTCCAATAAACATCAGTTTCACAGATTACTGATTTAAAACAAAAAAAAGATCGAACATCGTCACGGTACACAATTCTTAGTCCGCACAAAATACACGTCCGACCATCAACGGCCAGCTGAAAACACTGAGCAAAATAACTAAAGGTATATGCTATATTTAACTGGCGACGGCTGAAAAATATAAACAGGCTTCAGAGAGCCAAAGCTCTTTAACTTATTTTTTTTTAAAAAGGCAGTCTAATTTTAACAGGCCACGCGAGTTTAATCTCTCATAAGTGTTGTCTATAATTGTATCTATGTGCATTCTAGAAACAATCGATTTTAGATTTACATAATATGAAATGATAGAATAATTATTTCATATTTTGTCAATCTAAAATTGACTGATTATATACTGTACATTTTTTTAATGGAATGGTAACTAGGTTGTAACTAGCCTCAGAATCCTACTAGGACAGACTCAAGGCCATTTATTAAACCAGAAAGGTCTTCAAAAAATCACTTTTTATATAATTCACTTGTTTCATTAACTTAGTTTTAACATCATCCTATTGTTTATAATTATATGCCATATCTTTTTTTTATTTCATGACAAGGTAGCCCTAGCAATCTCACCATATTAAGTATCTACTATGAAAATAATATTTATTTTTATAGTAAGCTATGGACTAACTTGAGCAATATTATAACAAAAAAACTTTTATTTTCTGATACTATATCACTCATTCAAATACTTATATCCTAGGTAAGTAGTTATATTTTTTTTAAATAAGCAAGTCAATCCAAGCAGTCATAGCCATTCCACTTGTAAGAGTAACAACCCACATATGTGCAGTCCAATGTGCTTGCTGCATTATTGCAATAATTGCAGAATGCTTCATAGTCAGGGTCAGTCATCCATATCTATTTTTGTGGCAAAGAACAAATCCACATGCACCTTTGCAAACCCCAACACCCAGAGCTAACCTAATAAAGCTGATGTTCATGACTTGAATAATCTTCTGAGTAAAGAAAAGTCAGTAGAAAATTGGCATAATTTATTGAAAAATTACTTATAACCTAATGTTTACGCTTTTCATCTCTGTCCCTAGGTTTTGAGCGCTCATAGTCATCATACTTCCTTGATGAAACTCGACTGCGTTTGTCATCTGATCGTCGCTCTCGAGACCTATCTTCTCTAGACCGATCTTCCCTAGACCGATCTTCTCTAGGTCGATCTTCCCTATCACGGGATCGAGACTTGTGTCTCTTACTAGAATACTCTCTCTTCCTATCATATGGTGAACGGGATCTCCTTTCTCGCTTCTTATGGCTGGTGTGATATTTAGATGACAGTGGTGGTGTTTTAGGTGACTTCTCTTTCTTGGTATCACGTTTGGAGTCTTTTGATGTGGAAGCAGATGGTGAATCAGCCTTTTTTTCTTCAATTTTAGCATCTCTCTCCTTCTGAGCTTGTATGTGCCTATTGGCTTGATATATCTTTCTTAATGATTCAACTCGGATTTCCAATTCTTCTGGATTAACTTTTAATCGTTTATACAGTTCCAAAATTCTTGAACATACACTTCTTATATCTTCTTCAGACACCTTGAATAATAGGAACCAGTGTGGGTTGTTTGGCAGAGGCAAGCCAATTCTACGAGCTGTTAAATATATGCATGCACATGCAATTGTCTCAGGGGGGAATCTCATAAATACATCAGTGCGAAGGGCATCATTCATATAATTCCAAGCCATTTGCATGAGCTGCTTGTTCTTTTCATATTGCAGTAGCTGCAAATACACAACAATGAGCTTATGTGGATGTTTCACATGTACACAAAACCCTAACTCCTTTAGGATTCTACGTTCTGCTTTGATTACTTGATTTTTTAGTTCTATATAATTTTGATCTACAATCAGAGGAGAAATCGTTTTCTGGGCTCTCACTTGCTTAATATGATGGAATACATTTATAACATCACGAATTCTGCAAGGCTTTTCCTCCACTTTCGACGCCAAATATATGCTTCCCATAGCTGTTGTTTCCATTGGGTATCTTACAAAGGATTTTGAATAATAGAATCTTTGTAAGTACATTTGACCAGTTGCCATAGCAACTTGGGGAAGTTTCAGTAGAATACCTGCCGTTTGAATCATTTCACATCCTAAAATGCGTAGATCTGTCTCTGTTTCTATGTCCAAACCATCTGACTGAGATGGAGTCTCTTTAAATATAGTTTCTGGCAATAAACAGTTGTATAGAGTTAACACTATCTTTCCATAGTTCTTTTGAGGTTTGACTGGTGTCGTAATGGTGGGTTTGGTTTGATTTTGGACAGTTGTTGTGGTCATCGTTAAGTCTTATGGTATACACGCAAGTTATTCAGTTCATCACACACAATCACAAACTGTAATTTATTCGTTATTACGAATTCTTCATTATATCACCACATTAACGTTTAGGTCTAACTTTATTCTTAGTTGCACACTGATTTAAATGGTAATTTCGCCAAGATTAGCGACATTCGACGAAATGACAGAAACATTAAAAGAACAAAAGCAAGATGGCGTCACGGAAACAGATGTCAGCTTAATTTTTGAAATTAAAATGAGCCTTAGCACGTAATGAAATGTAAATATTGTAACTTACCCTGCGCCATAACTGAAAACTTGAATTATCTTTAAATATAAAACGCATAGAGACCCCAAATAATTAAAAACAGGCGAAGATTCGCCTGACTCACAACAAAATCAGTTTATTTTTTTATTTTTTACCACAGACACAGACATTACGAAATGGTTTGAGTTTTCATGTCTATGAGTTCTATGACCATCTTATTTTACGTTAAAAAAAACTTGAACGTAAGAAATTTACTCGTTTCTAGTATATTTTAACAACATTATGAACAATTTATTAAAAATTTCGGGTGGTATTTATTGTTTATATGAATTAAATAAAAAATCAATTAAATATTTAAGAACGTCGCCGGAAGTCGAACTATATGTCTATTTTGGCGCTGCTAAACAAAAGCTGATCAATAAATAATACAGAATGCTGTACAGTGAACATTCCTAATTTAATTAGAATACACTATGAGAAGAAAACACATCTTTTTGTAATTGAATTTGATAATGGGAAAACCTTACTTTAAATTCTATAAAACCATTGCCCTTGCAAATATAAATTTATATTTTGATAAAATGTTGAGATACTCAAATGTACAAAATACTTACATCCAGGATCCGTACATTTTTGGACCAAAGAATCCAAAAAATCGTGTCCCTCGCTAGATTCAAAACAACACTTCACAAAAGACATTTTTCTATGTGGAAAATTATTAATAATACGAAGGCACAAAAAATATTTTTAATAAATCTTTGAAGCTAAATTTTTTGATAAATAAATAAAACAAGCTTCCGAAATAACAATTAACAAGAGAAAAATATATGATTCTAAAATATAAATCACCACAACTCAACTTTTTACTAAAAATAATTTGTACTTATTTACGTAAGTGCCACTCTCATTTTTACTTTAATCATTAAAATAATTTGCCACAATCTTAACATTTCTTATTTATTACACTTTATTTGTGTCACATTTGTCGCGAAACTCGAAAATACGCTTGTCTAAATACCTACTATCCTTATTTGATTACAAGAGGTATCACGTAAAAGCAGTGCCGAATACGACCTGCGCACTGCGCAGTACACAATTAATTACACGTGAAATTATTTTTTATTATTATATATTATTCGTAACTAGCTATTGCCCGTGAATATGTTCGGGTATAATTTCTTAATACGTAAAGTTTACCTAAAGCGACATCGAGGTAAAATTACATCGTTCCCTTAATATGCGTGTAGGATGCTTGGGTACGTTAGGTAGAAACATATAAATAACATACTAGTAAATAAACAGAAAGACTTTTGCAATTATAATATTTGAATGAAGGATTGTTCAGTGTTTTAACGTAAATAGTATCTAAAAAACATGCCTCATATGCACACACTGTATTTCTATATACACTGTAATTGTAAATTCAACCAATGCATGGTGAGTGCTCTTTTTACGTGGCATATTCAACAAAACTGTCACGCTTGGAGCTAAATGTGCTGTGGTTTGATAGTCGTGCAATTATTAACCCTACCATGTTCAATAGGTAGCATGTATGTTGATGTTTCATGTTCTTTTCGATACTTTTTTCAAGCCGTATAATGCGCAAAGTTCATTCAAATGTACTACAGCGACATCTAGTAACCGACATCATGGTTAGGCCAGTTCAGATATGCTGACAGATGGCGACATTAATAAGCGAGAGAACTTCTATCCTCCGATAGATGGCGAAGATCGTAATATGTTTGTAAAATAATATTACACAAGGGTCTGTATATCTGTATAACCATAGCCTATTTAATAAGCAATTCACCCATAGACGGCGTTAGTAGTATATAAAAGCACGAAATTTAAAAATGAGGTCTTTGCCAAAATGCTAGAACTGAAATTTTTATTTGCTCGTCCATACGTCCGTCACAGCTTATCGATCGATAGGTAGGAACTTGTATTCAATATTCATTCTACTACAACAGATCTGTATTCATTAAAGTAAAAGTATTTAATTACAAAAGACTACTAACACGCGTCGCACAACATTTTGTTCGGAATATTAATAATAATTCAATGATACCTACCATTTCATTTTATTTTTAATCCGTGCATAGGTAGATATTCTTCATAAAATGTTTACAATTGATAAAAATCTTTGTTGCATATTATAATATTATATGAGTTCATAAGTGCAATAGCTTCATTGTTATATTCTCGAAGCGTTTCGTGACTTAAATGAATACCAAGCGCAGGCCTAGGGCTTATTAAATAATGTCCAAGATGAAAGATAACTCGGCCAATTGTTATTCTAGGATTTGCTACATGACAAACGCTATGTCTGAATAAATAAGCCTCCAGCTAGTCGTGGGTTTAGGTAATGTAGCATTAAAAAAAAAACTTATCACGCGTACCTACTTACCTAAATTATCTACTATTCATTATTATACCCGCTATTTTATTAGCTTATAATGAAGCCTAAAACCGTGCTCGTTAAGTCATTATCCGTTTAAATCCTTATTTTTTAAGTTAAGCTAGAATACTTCAAAGTACGCAAAACCCTTTTCCTACTGTTTTGTGAGAACCACTTGAGCTTTTTGAATACAGCTAAGTAGGTATACTGCCATATTCTTGTCTTATCTCATAGAATTAGGTTATTCTATCTAATATTTTACTGGTACACATAATTATTACATATATTACAAACACATAATAAACCGCATACGCCATCGTTACTAAGTAGGTATACTATATATATACATGATCAAAGGTAACCATTTGTTGCACTGTAAGTATTGCCTGACAATGAGAAGGGGAACTTGAACCAACGAATAACACACGCGCGCCACTGTGAGTAATATGCAGTCGAACGGAGAAAAGAAAAAAATACCTTATATGCATGAAATTCTAATTGTTCTATCTGACCATGTAGGAAACAAGGCAATGAGTTGGATAAATAATTCAATCGCAGAACAAAACTAACTGGAATTTCTAGGCGTAAGAATTTATCTGAAATTATGGAGGTTTATCTCCTAAACCAGGAAAGCAAATTGCTTAAGCTAAAGATAAGGTTTACCTAGTGTAATTAAATTGTCAACGTGTGAAATTGTTGACAAATACGTACCTATACCTAGGGGCAACACACGATCAACTACGGTATGCCCAACTTCGAGAAAGAGGTGACCCACCGAATTCAACTCGAATGGGCAGCGTTCGGGAAACTCCGTGACATCTTTTCGTCCAAAGTATCTGATTGCCTAAATACCAAAATCTTCGAACGTGGTCGTGGTCACTGACTATGGGTCTCAAAAGAAAGCTCGAAGTAACTCAGCAGTCGATGGACAGAGCTATCCTCGGAGTATCTCTACGTGATCAAATTAGGAATGAGGAAATCCCTAGAAGAATCAGAGTTACAGACATAGCCAAACGACTAGTGGAGCTGTAGTGGTAATGAGTGAGGCACATAGCTCGGAGAACGATGGACGTAGGGGTCCTATGGTGCTGGAATGGCGTCCCCACACCATAACACAGAGGAAGACCCAGACACACATAATACATATGGATGGAATGTGTGGAAGAGGATCTCTAGAGAGTTGTGAAGCAGAAGGTGAAAGAGAGAACCCAATGGATAAAAGAAATACAGGAAGCTAAGAGCCACAAAGGGTTTTAGAGCCGAAAGAGTACGTTAAAAATTAATACTTATTTGTTTCATATTATTTGCAGTGCTATATGCATAATAAAAACTTAGAAACCGTATAATAGTTAACCTAAGTCGTGAACAGTAACTAGGTTCTTTAAACCCTTACATCGGTAAACGCAAAACCGTAGAATAATCAGACTACTAATCAATTCCTAATAACAACTGTATCTCCCTCGTATATCTCCCTATAACCCACGCACCCTATAACTCAAGCATAAGTAAGGTAAGCATAAATATGAAACTTTCACAAAGATGTTATAAGGATTCGAAAAATAAGTTGTTTTCCTTGTTTCCACGGCCTCCTTCAGAATTTGCAAAGGCTTCGACTACGTAATATTCTCTCACTCGCCAATTTAAACTTATTCAGTCGACCTCGAGGGATTGAGGAGAACGGTCGCTGGTCGGTACTCTGTCACCATCTTGTAACTTCAAACTGCGCGCCAAATGTGTTGTGATTAACTTTGAAATGTATTCTTAGTGTTTCAGTGGGTTTCAAGTGCTACATATACCAGCACATTTGTTTTCAGTACTACTGTGTATATGATATATTTGGCGATTGCTTGTGGTTAGTGAGTGTTTGTTTTCGTCTTTCAACTGTCTTTGCCGGATACGTTTTTTAGGTGAGTCTAATTTTATTAGTTTTTTCATTCCTGTTTTTGTTTATTTCAATATTAAATAAAGTGTTTCAATACTAATAAATACCTAATCTATTTTTTTATACTACCTACTAGGTATCGTGTTTCTTTTTAAAGATTATAATTATATGTGATTAGGTACCTATGTGGTCCTAGGTACCTACTAAGTTTTGTAGGTATAGGTATATAATATAAAAAAATTAGCGATATTTATTTTTTATATTTATACCTAGATGTACGTTCCTATACGACATATTAATATCCCTTAATGTATCTTCTCTACGTTCTCTACAATTTAAGCTTTTACAGATTTACACTGTTAGGACGTTATTAAAATCCGAAGAGTCATAGGTTCGGTCCTTAATATTAGCCTATAAAAGCGGTGATAGCCTAGTGGGTAAGACTTCGGCTTTCCTTTCGTGGAGGAGTTACCTATGTGCGTTTTAATTTTAGCAATTTAAATATGACTTACTTTAAACGGTGAAGGAAAACATCGTGGGGAAACCTGCATGCCTGAGAGTTCAACATAATGTTCTCAACGGCGTGTAAAGTCTTCCAATCCGCACTTGGCCAGCGTGGTAGACTACGGCCTAAACCCTTCTCATTCTACGAGGTGACCCTATAGTAGGCCGGTAATGGGTTGATGATGATGATGATAAAATAAATTTAACTATCTTTACAATAGGTAGTACTTACGTATGTACTTCTACGTATTCAATAATATTTTACCTTTATTTTTTTCGGCACGGCTCAGAATCGTGGAACTTGGAACTCCCTACAAAAGACCTATGTCCAGCAGTGGACGTCTATCGGTTGATGTGATGATGATGATGATTACAGTTGTTACACAGTTACCTTATACAGTTCGATTTCAAATTAAATTTTAACTCAAGTTTTATGCAGGTAGATAGCTGTATACTAAAACCTCTAATAAACAAAAAAATATTACACAATCAAAACCTTAGTGCCAAAGAACTCGCCGCTCGAATCTAACCTTTCCGAACAAATTGAAAGTTATCTGTGGTGGTAGGTTTCTGCTTCATTTACTTCGTTCTTATTGACGTCATTCAGTTTCATATATTCGGACCTACATAAATATGAGTGTACCTATTTATTACATAAGCTCCCATTAATTTATATAGACACTAATGATAAGTTAATTTCTGTCTGGTGGAAAGATTTCGGCTGTCATCTACCGAAAAATACGTGCCGCCAAGCTATTGAACGTTCCGGTACGATACCCCTTAGAAAACAATTGGATGTATGGGTTTGATATAACTGCCACATCTCTTTCAGCTTGACCCGCTTCCATCCCTGGCTGCATCATTATTTATCGGCAGGTGATATCGCAGTCAAAGGTGTTCACTTTAATAAACTAAAAACGAAATATTTTTTTTTTCAATTTCAATTACATTATCTAAGTACACACGTTTCGCTCTGACACCGCATCGCATCGCGTCTGGCATCGCATCGCGTCTGGCATCGCATCGCGTCTGGCATCGCATCACAAAATAAAATAAAAGTTAATAACAAAATTGAAACACAGATTTGTCTGGTTCTCACGAATAAATAGCAAAGTAACTTGTAACCCAGCTTTGCTTCAATTCAATAGTCCTTTTTTAAGTTACTATTTTCTTTACTTTCCTTGTTTACTTTTTATTTTTGGATAAGACGTACCTACTTAGTTCTGAGTCCATTTCTGCATGCCAAAACGTGTATGCAAAATCTCATGATGTCAGTTGACTAGCTAAGTTTTGTAAGCGTGACAAACAAGCAAACCCACATAATTTTTCAACAGAAATTATTATCATTATTATTTCTTTAAGTATCATTGACTTTTGCAAAGTGCCGCCTTTTTCCATCCAATCACATCTTTTGCGTGTCGGCCATTAAAAATCCAATGAAGAATAAAATAGAGGAACTTTTTGTGGTCTTTCAAATAATTATCGTTCGATAATTTGCTACGAATTGCAATATCCGAATTCGTTGAGCGAGAAGCCGTGCATTCAAAAAGCTCCTTTCATCATTCGATAAAATTTAATCCCGAAACGAAAACGAGGAAAGTCTAAATATTTTTTTACGTTCCTTTTTTCTATACATACCACAGTTCTTTTTGTCAGACAACTACCTACTTACTATACCTACCTAATAGCGTTTTTGTTAGTAAAAAGTTCCAATGTACAATAAAGAACAGAATGTCGGTCTGTTACATAACTACTGAGTACTGACTGGATTTCGCAGAATAGAAGAAAACTATTAACTCTGCCTCTGTAATGCCTTTTTAGGGCCGGAATAATATAAACAGTTTATTTTTTCAAGATATTGCTATATCTATATATATATGTATATGTATATGTATATATATATATATATATGTGTATATATATACCTATATATATATATATGCACCCTTCAACAGTATTTCGTAATTCCGTTACACGTTGTATATTATAGCCAAGCGGGCTATATCTTTTGGATGCCTGAGTATATTTCATGATGATCTCAATGTACAATTTGGCCAGCGTGGTTGACTTCGGTCGAGGCCCTTCTCATTCCGAGAGAAGACCCGTGGCATGTAGTGGGCTGGTAATGTGTTGATAACGATGATGATGTCTGGACTTAGTCCTCCTCTTTCATAGGAAAGAGGGATTTAGAGTGTACGCTGCGCCCAAACGCGAGTTGAGGGCTATGTTAATTGTTTAATGATTTATGTTTTCCCGGAAAATATTACCACCTTTAAAGGCCTTCTGGATATATAATAGCAAAATGAACTACCTTTTTAAACATCTATACTATAATAGATGTTGGTATATTTATCTAAGTTATAGGTAAATGAGAATGACGTCATGTCACTGTTGACTGCTTCCAACCTACGCGCCACCCGCGCTTCACACCTCAACAAAAAAATGTATGAACATCTTCAAATACGGGCAAATATTGCTCACGAGTTTTTTGTTTGCACTGCTTTGGTGTATGGCCAGGGTAATCTAAAGCGGAATAAATAATCGGTAAAAAAACAATAGTAATATCATTGTCTTAGGCCCGATTTCGTTTATAAGATCAAGCTGTTTACGTAGCGTTAAACTGTGTTGAGGGCTACAGTTTGAGTATGGAGGGTAGAGGTAAGGAGAGTCATCTGTGTATATGAAAAAGTGTCGTCAAAATGTATTAAATTAGGATGGCGCAACATTTGCATCAGGGTAACTCTTAAAAGAAGCGCCAAATATAAATATTGTTAGAGTAGGCTTGAAAAATAAACAAGGAAGTATGGAGATACAAGGAAGTAAGGTTATATTTACCACAATATTTTGTACAACGTAAGTTGTTGAAATTCTCAATAATTAACTACTTTAGTCGATAATGACATTAAATTTTTTAACTCGGCATACTTCAATTCATCTACGATTGCTACATTCATACCATACCCTGTGCATCCACCAGCGCCATTGTGGAGGATTTTTGAACTGTTATTTAGCGCATACACTGGACACTTTTTCAACTTTTCTGCTATATAAGATGACTCTCCTTACCTCTACCCTCCATAAGTTTGAGCATTTGAACGTATCGCCAAACGTAGTTATAATGGTTTCCAAACCAATGGCGAAAGCCCTTAGTAGGGTTTGTAGATGTGACATTATGACGGTCGATTTATTTATCTAAAGAAAACGATAATAAAACTGTCATGAACTATTTTGCTTACAATATCTGAAGTATAAAACTAATTACAAACTGAAATATAAAATATTTCACGAATGCTATTTTTTAGTAATCTTTTACTCTTTACTTTTTTACACGTGCCAACCGTTCTTATCCTTTTTACACGCTTTTATTAGCTTCACCTGTATGTTTGTTTCTATGTTTGTATATTTATATGTTGGTATGTTTGCAACCGACTCCTTTTGACTTAGTTTTGACCCTCTTCAAAAATTCTGATTTCGTTAAAACCTTGTAGATGTTTTGAGGACCGATGACAATAGACAAATTTTATAAGATTATTCCATTTTTCAATATGCAAAATAAGTTTGTTAATTTATATTAGTTTACTATAGTCGATAAGGTAGGAATAATGCTTAAGTCGATTAGTTTTGCTCTAATAAAATAATAGTTTAAACAAAAATCTAATAAAGCACGCTGTTATAAATAAAGTTTGGATTTTATACCAAGCGTGTTTTTAGTCTTTTTGAATTTTAATTTTTGGTTATTCCCAAATAAATGGATACGAAAACTTCGTGATTCCTTGATTACTATAAATCCATCATCAGGAATTAATTATCCTCGTGGTACTTTTAGAATCGCAACGAGCCGAAAATTCTCCTGCTTTTCGTGGAGTAAGCGTAATTTTCATAGTGGAGAAACCTCGAAAAGTTTACAGTTTAAATCCGTATCTTCTTTTAACCTGTGCCTAGCATCCTGTAATATGCTTTTGCTAGACTAAAAGCCTCTGCCAACGAGAGAGTTTGCCGATAGTCACCAAGCTGGGCAGAGACGGGTTGATGATCGCAGTAGCTGATATCTGGTAGTGTTCTGATCTGGCGCTAAGAATTCTATACTTTCTATACTTTTTTAAAGGAATATCTACACTAGATTGCCTTAGGGTACTTACTCAACCAAAAATACCAACACAAAGTGTAATATCAGAATCTAGTTTTAACTTTAAGGCTTAAGTGTGTCGTGCAGACGGGCAAGTCCACCTGCGATCGAAGGTCGTGTGTCGAAAGCTTGTTCTACATTCGCCGGTAATTGCATGGAACAAACCGTTTTGGGTTTGTCTCTTAATGGAGGCATGGTTAAGTAGGTAGGTATCTGTCAGAGTTAGCATTGTTCCAAATTCATCTGTGTTGCCATTTTTAGCTTACTATTTTTTTATAACATGTTTAGCTAACAAATTTTGTTCTACTGCAAGTTTCTCCTTGACTTGCAGTTACCTGGTAGAAGTGATCATACGGGTTCAATGGCTTTACCTGGTGAGTGGTTTTACCTGGGTGAGGTATTAAACCTATTAAGAACATACATGATACAGAAACCGTATACACCACTAATATTAAAGCATCAAAAACTACTCCACTTTAGTAGTGTTTTTCGAACAGGCGGTTAGTCACTTAATTACATTTAGCAATTCAATTATTATTTTACCTCTTAATGTTCTAAATTTTATAATAAACAGGTAAGTGGGAAAAGTTTGTGAACTAGCAACATTCCACGTGCGTGAAGTGAAACGTGCGCGGGTCGTTATCACTGTTTTCGCGCACTCCATGAAATAATGGCTGAATGAGGGTTCTGTATGTTCTTAATTCTGTGCCCATACTATAACTTAATCCAGTTTTACGTGGCATCTTAGCTGAATGCTCAACTGCCTAGCGGCACGTGTTTGTCGGTAGCTAGCCACGGCCTAAGTCCCCTACCAGGCCAGATCACAGGATGTTAAGAAATTATAAATTTTTGCTCCCGCCTGATTTATTTTGGAAAGGCCTCCATACTAAGTAAGGGTCAGGGTCAGGGTCCAACATTTTTACGACTTCAGCGAACACAAGTATTTTAATAATCAACATTGACTTATAATTATATCGACGTAAAGATCCTTTTATGGATTCTTCTGCGTAACCAATCGGCTACACGTGGGAGTGTTAAGGAAGGTGACTTTGAAACATCGAGTTCTAAGGCTGGTAATATAAAACATTTACATTTAAACGTTTCCAAAATTACGTAATTACGTTTATTGCATTAACGTTTTAAAAGGCTTATGTGGGCACGAGGTCTGCAAAGGACAATGAAACCATTCTTTGAATCAATCAAGCCTTGATCCATTATCATAATTAGATTACATTGATATTTAATTTTACCATCAAAAACCATCGCCTATAAACGCAGCAATAGTAGGCAGAGCATGCAAGGAACACGTTCTACAATTTGCCGCCCTGTGCACATTAACCTGAGACGTAGGTGTTATTTCCCATGTGCCTGTATTTTCACCAGCAACACCAACCTTCAGATCAGAACACAGCGATGCTTCTTAGCGGCACAAATAACGAGGAGCTCTGCAACAAAAACTACTACTAAAAACTAATTTTAATGAAGAGAACTAGTAGAGACCCTTATTGTTAATGTTACGGTAAAGTCCCAGAACGGTATCTTGCCTTGCCGGCACTTAACATTTTTAATTAAACGCGAGGGTCCGGTAATGAACAACGCAATCTAGGACCCATGCATTCTATTGCTAGCCTCTAAATACCTACTTGCAAATAAAATAAACGTAAACTCTTGTTCAACTATTTTTTACGAAAGCTGTAGGTTATCTTTTATTTTCTCTAACTATAAAAGGCTTTGCCCTGACTGACAGACAGCCCAAACGGCGGAACTGCGAGATTCGAAATTTTACTAAGATGTTTTTTATTTAAACCGCACGGGGTTTAAATAAAGGTTGAAAGTTTGTATGAACAGAAAATTTATATTTTAGATTGTATTTGCTTTAAGTTTGGTGCGTAGTTGGTTTTCTAGAGAGGGGCATTGGCACCGCGGGATTTTTTTATGGCACGAAGCCCTAACCACTAGGCGATCACTGCTTCAAAAATATATGTATTTAAAAATATATTAAGTTAAACATTAAAATAAAATTGCAAAGTTTATAAAATTGACCGATTGGTTTAATGGGGGAGATTTTATTGAGTAAATGTTATCTAGTTAGTTACAGTAGCAAAAAAATCTAGGTTCCACGCAAGATATTTAAAACATGCCTTCGAAATGTTGACTTATGGGCATGGTACCCAAAAAGCTTGCGCTATTAGTAGCTCTTTAAATAGCTAGACTTAGTTTAAAAAAAGAGCCGAATCCTTCCGACACCGCGTTATGCCTTTTCCATTTAGTTTTACTCACTTTAGCTGACTACTCGTTAAAAGCTCAAAGTAAAGTAGGTATTTATTTTTTAGTATATTTGCGAAAATCTGTGTCTTTAGTTTGTTTTTTACCTATCTTCGGTATAAACTGATCTTGCTGACATTTGGCACACATGTCGCTTGCATGGACGTAGAATATTTATCCCGGCATGCTTGCAAGCTGCAAAGTAAAGCTGCAAAGTAAAATTTTACCGAGAGATAAAAAAAATATCATTTGTTACCAATGCATGGCTTAATCTTTAAATTGGAGAAAACACCCAAAATAAACGCGGACATAATCGCGGGCAACACACACACAGGCACACATTAACCAACTGCTATTTACCTAGTTCAGCATGTAACAATATTGGATCATCTTAGTACCTTACGTTTAAGCGGCACAAAATAAATGTTGCGTAACACGATCCCATCCTCGGAAAGTACGCGTGACGTTTAAATAAAGCACTCGTAATACTTGGAAGCTCAGTAACCAAGGTAAATCTAATTTGACAACAGCTTTTATGCAGGTCCATTTATCCATACTTTAATATATTATCATCCTTACTAATATTTTAAATGTAATGTAATCAACTTTGTTTTTAGCAATGAGTTAGTTTAAAAGATTGTGTTAAAGGTGTTATTGTTGTAACAAAGGATACATTTTGTCCCAGGAAAACAAACGGTTTTCAAGGGATTCGTAAAAAACAGTAATAAACATAGACGAAGAATCGGTCAAACAGCTAGTAATGTATATTTCAATTTTTTTTGAATCAAGTTTAGTAACTGGTATGTAATAAAACATAGTTTTGCCCTAAGTTTATAGTATTAAGTTTTTATAGTAAAAATATAATTTTACGAAAAATATCAAAAAAGGTTTTTAGCTATCTGGTAAATCACCCAATTGTTGTGGATGTTAAGTAATTCTAATTCATATATTTAAGTGAGACGGTGACATAAAATTTTCCTACGAATGTCCGGGCTTGAAACAGCTCAAATCTTGAGTTTAAATTGGGTTAATGTAATAAAATAAATGTTATTTCTGGAGGGAGAAACATATAAAAGTTACAAAACAATATTATCCTCCGTACCTTAGTTTTGAGATCACGTTAAGCCTTAGATCCCGGATGTCAACATCACCATAACATGATATAAATCTTTTACTCATGTCACATTACTGTATAAATAATATAGCATCGCAGATCTCAGAATTCCATCCAGGTTTGCTTACCAGCGATTCAGCCTAAGTCGGGATGAACTTGCGGAACACTAGAGGTAATAAAATCTCACTGGCAATACAGGCCCTGATACAATTTATCAAGACTGTCGTAACATGGTTCTAAATACATGAATGGTGGCAACTCTTTAGCAATAGACCTAAATGCGAATCTTCACAAGTAATGCGTATTGTACAAACATCACGAACTTGCTATTCTTTGACAGATACAAACAATTAGTCGTGACATTGCCTCAGCATGTACCCCATTATCATCTAAATTACTTGCCCCTAAATGCTAAGTTTGCTTGAGCGTTTCGCAATCGTAGATACTAGACTTTTTTAGTTATAGTCAAAACATGATCTATTATCTATATATGATTTAAGTGTCACGATGTTTGTCAGGGATAAACTCCGAAAATACTGTACTAATTTTACCTTTTTTTTTAATCGTGTATTTTATTCCTACTTAAGAAATAGGATACCTCAAGCTATAATTTCAATATTGTTTTATTGCAATTTAAATAATAATTGAACGAATTACAAGAAAACCACAGCAACGCGTGGCCGGGTCTGCTAGTTTTACCATATGTTTAAAAATGCCATCATGATATTAAGTGTTTTTAATTCAACTTGTATTTAATTGATGGTGATAATTTCGTCGAGGGTTCATTGCCTTATTGAAAATAGTTCTCATTCTATATCATTGCAGATGCAGATAAAAAGAGTTATATTACTAGTGTTAACCACATCAATATTATGTTTTTAAAACTATACCTTCTAATTGAAACATTAAGCAAATAATTTGATGTTAATTATAAGTATCAAATTCAAAAATGTTTAATTCATATAGACCTTATCACAGGCACTTATGAAACGTTCATACAGTTAACATGTTAACACATTAGTGTTAACATGTTAACTGTATGAACATGTTAACACATTTAACTTTTAAAAACTGCATGTTAAACTGCATGTTAGTGATGGTGTTAAAGGCTTCCTTTAACTTAAAACTAAAGCTAGGAGCTAGGAGGAGGTATCTTATAAGAAATGCACAGAATTAAAAACATACCCCCCATTAAGCCATTATTGCATGCAGTTCATTGTGTCCAAAAACTGTGGAAACGACCCGCGAACATCCCTCTTCACACCCAATGACGCTACCTCACAAACTTATCCCATTTTTCACATTTTATGGTAAACGTTTAGAACATTGGAGGTAAAATAATGAAGCTAAATATAATGAATTGACTAACCGCCTGTTCGAGAAACACTACTAAAGTGGAGTGGTTTTTAGCTTCAACATTGGTTACTGTATGTTCTTAATTCTGTGAAGAAATGTATGAATGCATTAAATGACCACTTAACTATATATTTTAGTTAAATAGTTCTGACCTTAACCGCTCGAGCTAGTTCATTCGACAGCAATAAATAGCGTCGCATTGAATGTAACCAACATTCCATCCCAAAACTTCAACTGTTTAACATATGTGTATAGTTTTTGCACATATATCTTTAGACTACAATATATAAGTATTTTTGTCTACCTATATTTCCTATTATATCAAATATTGTTCACGTAGAGACTCTTATAATAGATATATTTGGGTTCAAGAGTTCTTTTAACAAGTACTGTGAAATCTAACGATATTTCTACACAACGGAACCTAGTTTTTAATAGCTGTACTGTAGACATAGTCTTGGAACATTATGTAGGTACGTGATGTCACGTGGCTGCCATGATGGTTTTGATAAGACCTACTGTGGCAAACAGCCTGTGACATAGGTTTTGCTTGAGGTTTTTTTAAACAAATGAGTTACATAACTTATTACAAATTAATTTGAGTTGCTATAATAGCCTGCCTCTTTTTGTATCATCACTATCATGCAGTGGCGTGCATAGAGAGTATGCACAAGGCATTGTAAGAGTTATCAAAAGCCTACCCTTAAGTATTTATAACTCGTATTGGAGATTTTCTTCATTTTATATCATCTGCATACCCTGTGCATACCCTCTATGCACGCCACTGCTATCATGACTACTGTACTACAGCGAAACCCAGTCCATCTCTACGCAGTGCTGTGAATGAATGTGTAACTAATGTGTTTTTTTTAAATCCCCTGGGAACGTTATCCTTCAGTTTTTTCGGGATAAAAAATATGCTATCTTGATTTCCAAGATGTAAGCTATAATGTGCCACATTAAAAAAAAAATAGTGCGCTAGATGAGTGAACATTAAGTCAAAAACAATCATACAGACACACTACCGCTTTTATTTGAATTTAGTTTGAATTAAGCTAATATAAAATAAGTATTTAAGTAAGAAACTATTTTACGTAAATTCAAATCGTGCTTACGAAGAAATAAAAGTTGGTGGGTACGCTCGAAACGACGCGGCGACGTTTAAACGGCTGTGGTTTTTCGGATTGTTATTTTTTTAGAAAAATCTCGCTAAATAAAACTCGTTTTCATATTTTTTTTAATCTATTTAAAGAGCTATTATTCTTAAGTTACTTTACTTATTAAGTTGGGCTTTTGTGTTTCGAAAATAAAATTAATCTACACGATTATTATCTTTTTCGAACGGGCTAAAGGAATGGAAATAATAGATCACATGAGGAATAGTAGATTCGCATGGTATGATGAAAACATTACCGCTACGAAGCATGTTAATTGTAAAGTAAGGAAGGAAGGACAAAGAAGTGGAGGAAGACCAAAGAGATGGATGGATTCTGTAAAAGATAATAACCCTGTAATAGCACTCCTATGATTGCGAGATGACGGATGAAGTGCAAGACATGTTCACCGACCCCACTCAGCGTGGGATAAAAGCAAGAAGAAGAAGAAGATGCAAAAGGAAATTTACTAAGTGAATAGGAATTTGTATACTAGACTATTAATTAAAACTATCCGTTTATATTACAACGCCGCAAATATTCATTTTCCCTAACAATAGGTTGTTGAGGATTCTCAAAACAGACTTTTATAATTCTAATTTGGTACACTTAAATCGTGTAAAGAAAGCGTACATAATAGTTGTATCCTTATTTTAAAAAGTTACAGTTCTGTCAAAAGTATTGTTGTATGGACGGCGACATAATATTATGTCGAAATATTATTGTGATTCATAGGTACCTATAGAGGTATTTAGGTAGGTGACCATATAGTAAAATAATAGACTATCAGTATGGGAAGTTTTCATTACTAAACAAAATGAAATAAAAATTCCTAAATTAAATACCAGAAAACAATGTATTTTAGACTATATACCTAAGGCCACGGTATGTACCTGCCGACTTACTTTTATAGGTATACTCTATGCCATTTTATTTATGATTTAATATTTAAGTATCTAATAAAATAAGCCGTCACGTTGCGCGTATGGCGATATTTTTATGGTCTCAACTAAATGCCAGAAGCTGATTGGTAGTAATTGTCACCTTGATAGAAACCGCTTTTATTTTATTATTATTATGTAACACAATTGACAACAATATGCTCCTTATAGGTTTATACAACGTGTCACCGAATTACGAAATAATGTTTAGGGATGAATAAGAAAATTTCATAAGGAATCACCCCGTAAAAATATTAAATCAAAAGGAGAATATTTAATTTTCCATAAAAACGAATTAAAAATATTCTAACTGTTTACTTATGACAACCCTATTAAAAATAAAATACCTACACGCGCATAGTACGTACCTACGCCACACGATGTGTACCTAATAAAGTGGCAGGAGTCACATGTTTTTAATTTGCATGTGATGTCAGGGCTGTATCGGACTTCTTTAAGTAAAAATTATGGCAGTGGTTCACTCAAAATCTATTAGGTTTTCGGCTTCACGGATTAGACTCAGAGATATAACATAATCTTCCTATAAAGCCTGAATTATTATTTCAGTTATATAAACGTTGTATATATAATATATGTAAACATATAAGGAGCATATTGTACTTTCATTAATTGTATTGTAACTAATCTCTCTAAACTAATCTATATTTGTATACGTGCTGGCCTTTTCACAACGTTTTATTAGGAAAGTGTTGCACTATTTTATAATTTGGGTTTACGCTTTTATAAAATGATACCGAATGTAATATTTGATTTACCCAAGTTTGAAAAACGTAGGTGGTAACCATAATATTATATATATACACAATTGTTGAATTTCTAAGTGGCAAGACTGTTGGAGGCAGGACGCTCCGCTATCGTCTCACAAGTCAAAAAATGATTGTTAAACTGTAAAATGATATTTTAAATATAGAATAATCTACTGAGTCTCTTGACGGCTTCTTCTCGCTACAAACTGCCTTCCAAATCAATGGTGGCGTAATGGGGCACTAAAACATGTACTGTTTGTAGTGCCTCTACCACCGGTTTGTAACTTGACGTTTCAATAGTGCTTAAAAACAGAATTCATTTATATCAATATATTGATTTAAGAGATTTATTTAGACACAACTGAATGAACATTCACAACAACTGAGTGAAAAATATGGCACTTCTTTAACACCTGTCAGTTTAGGTTAGTTTTTAGATTTGACTCCTACAGAATTGGCAACAATATCTTACCTTTAATATTCTGGCAGTCATGTTGGTTATATAGGTGCTTTATTTTTACCACCTAAAAGAAATCTCAAATTAAGACCGAACGAAAGTAGGTACACGAATAAGAAATTATAATAATTACAACCTACGTAGTTTCACGTATTGAGGTAAATTCATGTAAGACATACCATCACGTACCTATGCATAATTGACATTATTTTCAAATTCTGAACCGTTCTTATTTTCCAAGTATGGCATACTTACCTACCCGAAATTATAAGTGTTAACCTTATAAAGTGTTTATTTTTAATGCAGAACGATTAATGACGCTTTCACAAACATTAAGAACTATGAAATCTGACAATGCTTCTGAATCAACACTGTAGGTTTCCCCATTCTGATTATGGAAAGATTTAATTAGTTACTTAATTACTCAATAATCTATTTAATGAAACACTGTTTTCTAATGTGTGGTGAGACTTTATAAGATACCATGTTAGTGTAAATGGGAGTAAGCATAAGTTGTTATTTTCTTCCAGGTTGGCATGATTATATCTGTTTATAAATATACTCGTAATTCTTCTTGGAAAAGTACTTCATGTATTTTCAATTCATCGTAATTCGAATTAATAGTGAGTCAATTGGACGGGCGCCAAGTACCTTTCAAAACTTCCACTGCCTTAACACCCCATATTATAAATGAGAAGGAAACTATAGCTTTAAGCATAAAACCTCGAAAATTTTAATGTTACTCATGTTCGACAATCCTTTATATATTATTTCCAAAAGAATCATATTATATTAAAAATATATAAGTATAATATTTTGTTCTAAATTATTTATGCAACAACAAATGATTTACTTAGGGCTGATTTTTACTTAAAATTCAAGATTTATCTACAGGTAAATTCGTATAAAGTTTTAGAAAGACACCGTCGTCGTGTTTATAGTTATTTCCAAATATCGCCGGTTCGCAAGGCAGATTGTACGGAGAAAGTGCTGGTAAAATACGCAGCAGTTGTTTTATTCTAAATTATCTTTAATCTGCCAATTTATATCAAAATGGATTGTGGTGCGTGTAGACACACGCACTACAATCCATTTTAATCCGAAAAAGTCTATAATGGCTTGGCCGATTTGAATTTTTCATTTTTTTCCATGTTGTGGTTGTTAAGGAACAACAGATTTTTTTTTAAATAATCTGTTGAAATTGCCATGCAAATTAAGCTAGCATCGGTTTCATATATTATAACGCCCATATTAATTATATCATCGCCTAAACTTTTGTGTGACCATAGACATATTTAACGCGAATAAACTCTCGTGTATGTGCTAATGAAACATAATGACAATGTAATTTACCTGAGATCAAGTGTCGTGGGCGCAAGGACATGACGTCATGCGCAGGCGCAGCCATCTGTGCGGTTCGCGAGCTTGATTTCCGCACCTGAGGTGATCTGAGCTGATCGTGTCATAGCTAGATTATAATTATTATTAGACTCGATTGGTCTATAATATTGATTCAAACTTTTACTCTACCTTATACAGAGTATAGACAGTGCATCGCAATAAAATATAATTAAAAAGTTATATGGGTAAAGTTTTTTAATAACGCTAAAAGGTATCTAATCTAAGTACTTATAGTTGGTTTTTTAAAACATCTCAATTGCTCTCGCGTTAGTATTGACAAAATTATCGATACTAATTCTCTTCTGGTGCTGGCGAAGGAATCCGGCAAATTCGATGAAAATCTGAGATATATACAAGTGTATATTATTCTTCAAAATATTCGTCAGTCATCTTAATACCCATAACACAAGTTACGCTTACTTTGGGGCTAGATGGCGATGTGTGTCGTAGTATATTTGTTTAATATTTATTTATATATGCATATAAAAATTATCGTAACTGAAGTCACGCTTTACTAAGAAAGATTTTTTTATTTCGAAACTCGCGTTTATCTCTTGTTTCTTTTAAAGTTATAATTGACGGGCCCAGCTAATGGTAAGTGGAAAACCATTGCAAAAATACCGCTTGCCGGCAAAAATGAGCATGGCAGTAGTATGTACTTCTAGCTCTGTCACAAAATGCTCTACTGCCTACAACTGAGACTTGCTGGACTAGATTTGAACCCCTAAACATGCTAGAATATATATACTACTACAGCTACTATATGCTGAAAGTGAGGCGAGTTGATTGATTGGAACCAACAGTTGTCCAATTGCCAGACCATGAAACTAATGGGCCTCAGTACAGGTACTACCGAGCTTCGGCCTAGCCTAAGGGTTAGGTAACTTATAGTTACTATGGTCTGGACCATACTAACTATAAGTAAATGCTGGACCTTGTACACCGCTATCTGAATTAGTAGCTATCGTGAGACCTATTAAAACGTATCTGTTATCTATCCACGCCATTCGTGATTCGAATAGTTCGAAAGGTTATTAGGACCTGCTTGATATAATAGACCTTACACTGAATCCGCCTTTGAGATTTTATTGTCTAAAGCCAGCTCATTTGTTAATAGTTCACGACATGCACATTACAGGTTTAAAGACTAGGTTGCTCTTTGGATTAAGCTTTCCATTTATGCTGTTGCTGTCTAACTAAAATGTAAACATCGATATCAGTTATTACAAAATAAGTGAACTATAAAAACTGAACCCTTTAATTAGAAGGCAGGATGAAGAGTATTATGGTCCGATCCAGGACCACTAGGTATATGGTATTATTTCATCATAATGAAATTTAAAGTGATCTCAGCATCCACGCGTGACCTTTGTGACGAGTTTATTTGCATATTTGGCAGATAGGTTTTATTCAATTTATTAGTATAAATATTGTCGTTCAACGTCAAAGATTGTCGCGAGATCGCTTTAGTGATAAGACCGCCTTTGCACGCTCTATTTTCTATTCTAAGTTTCTCTGTGTATGTTTTTACTGTGTATAAAATGTGTGTCGCAATGTGTGCAATAAAGATTTCAAACAAACAAACAATATTGATTTTCAGAAAACGACCATATTCTAAGCACACTAAACGAGAAGCTCTTGCTTAAATATATTTTAACTCCCACACTCCTTTTAACGGTACTTGCGGAACATCTATCGTCGATCTATGTATACGAGAAGTTGGTATTCTAAAGCTCTAATAGGAAGCATTACAATCAAACCCTTACTCAATTACAGCCACAATGATGAATGTGTTCAGACAAAGGATAATAATTAGCACGCAGTTCATTACGACGCAGATCTCGTGCGGCGATGGGGCGATGGTATGCATTGCTTGCCAGTTGACTGCCGGGAAGTTATTATGTAAACACCATGAGAATGAAGGATAGAGATTTATAAGGTATTGTAGACAGTGGCGTGCACTTCATACATGCGCAAAAGCAGATATAACTAGTATTAAAGCTATACTAGTTATATCTGCTCTCTATTTTATCCCATCTTCCTGCTTAATGCATACCCTAGTCGCCACTGATTGTAGATCGTGTATAATAACATAAGGTATTTTGTGTGTAAATAAATAATAATAGGTAATAGTAGAATTAATAGATAGTAGATTAAATAACGACAATATTAATCAATATTTAGTATTAGTGATTACGAGTCACGAAGCTGAAGTGAAAATGGACGATGCACATAGCTTGGAGAACCTATTTGGGGTCCCAAGGTGCTGCCAAAGAATGGCGATCCCGCACCGGTATTTGCAGCGTTGGTGGGCATCCAACATGTAGGACAGACGACTAACGACCACAAACGAGTCGCTGGGAGTCGCTCATTCATTCATTCATTCATATAACAACGTGATACAAAAAAACTGTTGGACACTGGGTCCCACAGAAATGCTGTTATGGCCACCATGTGCCGAACACGCAGCTTTGGAAGACCCCAATTAGATAGACTGACGGCATAAAACGAGTCGACTTAGACGGAAGGCGCTTGACACAGGCGGCATCAGATCATGATAATTGTAAATCAATACAAATTCACACCGCCTCGCCATTTGGTAACACGAAGATTACTTACAAAATAGCATAGCGTTTAGTAACTATGGAAACAATGGTAAGCGTTCGAGTTGCGTTCTCTATTAAATACTTAATATGGTTTATTTATTAAATAGTTCCTATTTGAGTAAAATTTATGAGGTCGTATTTATTTGGTGCGACACGCGATTTGAAAACGCGAGGTGCCACTTTAATGCCCAAATGCCAAATAAGATAACATCCTAACTACTTTTAGACCGTGAACGTAGTTTACTCTTTCATAAAAAGGACTTAGATGATTTTGAAAAGGATGACGATAAGGGCACATGGCATGTTTTATTATTGACATTGTATTTGGCACCATCAATTCTGTCATTTCCATAGTATAAGCCAATAACCTTGAGATGCCAGTTTAAGCGTCCCATACTCGAACCCGTTGGCAAAAATCCAGTAAAACGTCACATTTGCTAAATATTTCAATTTATAACTTGTACCTTGCATGTCGCATGTAAGCTGCCAAACGCGGGTCAGAAGCAGTGACCTTGAACTAACGTCCACAAGAAGTCACGAAGTTTTGAAGCATGTTTTCGTACTCCGTGACAAGGTCGCTGCGACGGATCTTGTCAACTAACCTTTTAATATGTATAAGAATTAAGTAAGTCGCAATTTAAATATTCAAATGTAGCTACCTTCCATGACTTAATTGATGTAACTTCCCAAATGGAGCATGGTTAAGCACCAGTTAACGATATGATTTATTTATAAACTGTTTGATGAACGGTAAAAGCCTTGTGGTAAACACTTCGGTGGATTCGGCTTTTTGGGGAGAACCTACAACTTTTCTAAGTTTTTAATTTTTGCAATTAAATATCACTTGTACAGCTCTATTTCACGTAATGTTTTTTTTAAAGATTAAGTAGGTATGTACTATTAAAGTGGAAGAGCTTGTGGTTCGACCAGGAAGGCCCGGGCATACGTTCGAAATCGTGGTAGTTTTTATTTAAAATGCCACCCGCTGCAAGTTGCAACATGCCAGTGCATTAACTATTTCTAACACCGCGCTTTGCTACTAGGTAATTTAATTATGTTTGTTAGCGAGCCCATGAATTCAGATAAACACGTATACCCAGAATCGTCCATAAAATGTTTCCCTCAAATTACAATGTTAGAAGGAAAATATAAAGAGACAAAATATCCGTGTTAAAATAACTAAAAGTGTGTCTAACAAAGCGTTAAGAGCAAACGACTCAAAGTTCTATATATACTCGTATATATGTAATGGTACTACCTACTTATGCAGGTTCGACCTTGCTTAGAACAAGTCGTGGTTTTCCTTTATTGGTCATCTCAGGTGACGTTAAGATGTAGATTACATTGTTACATGGTTGTTTAGTGTTTACTTAGGACAAATGTATTTTGTCGTTAGCGACAAACATCTTGGGGATGTTTTTATAATATGTTTTAAGTGGAGATGGTGTATGCTCTCCCAAAGAGCAGTTTTTATGTTTGCCATTATATTTATATACATTATATATATATATATATATGTATATATATATATATATATATATATATATATATATATATATATTTATTTAGTTTATAGAAATAATTGACATACTAAGCTAATGCCCCACCTGATCGAATATGGAAACCTATCGCATATGAACAGAGCACCGCTTCGCAAGGTATGCGAAAGATACGTCCTGCAGAGTGCCGCCCTGGGCCCATCAATCTGAGGCTTAGATGGTGTAGGCCTCATGTATATAATTATACCGGCAACCAAACCTTTCAGATCGAAATATAAGAATCCTAATAAATATTACAAAGGGCTTTGGGGTAAACAAGTTGCAGGAAACACTGCAGCTTTTCTTCAATTGTGCTTGAATCTTGTCCCTACAGATCTTGACCTTAAGATGGGCTTGCATTAAGATGGGCTAGGTTGCGTTATCATTTTCTTAGGTTAATTCAAACTAATATCCATTTATATACCTACACTCACGTACGTTTGTACTTCAATACGTGCAATTCATTGTCAAGTGTCCAAAGCCGTTTTACAAATGGAGGCTTTGCAATATGAATACTAAATATCAAACGAACAATAACCCGTACCGAATCCATTCGACTGTTTGAATTGTTGTGACGTATTGGATATGCATTTTATTAATATAGGTACGTAGTTATGACGCTAGTGTGATTACAGTACACAGTAAAACACTATATATGGCTATAAAAGAATATTACAAGATGTTCTAGTCAATTCACAAAGTCACAATTTCAAGTGGCTTTGTATGACCTAAGTATCAGGTTTTTTGATATTAACTATTTTTTAAATTTCAATTGCATTGATTGCAAATTATGGAGCATGTTTGGCATTTCTTCTAATGAGAAGCGCCAATTATGGAGTCCTAGTACAATTATTTGTATTCAGCGAATAAACTTTGTCGTCAAACATATCTCTTGTACTTATATGTCGATTTCATGACTTCCGAAACCAACCGTAGTCGCACAAGTTCAGAAAGCTCTTTGAATTGTCAAATGTCAGACAATTTGCAGCAATCTGCCACTGTGGCACGACAGTGGCAGTATAAAATGTGACTTCTTTAGATATAAACATTCAAGAAAGTAATTTAAGGTTTTGTACTATTTAAATTTTGTATTCTTTTAAATATAAAGTTGGCCAGCGCTTGTTAAAAACAGGTGAAAAAAAAAAACAAAAAACGTACTTAATGCTTCATTCAAACTATTTAAACGAGGCAATTCAAAGCGCATTGCACAAATAGTTACTAAACTAGTAATTTATTTATTTACTTAATAAAAATAATGTTAAATGCCAGTCTGTACCAAAGTGATATTGAAATTATCGGGATTGTTATGATTAGCTGAACTTATGGCACTCTCGTTAAAGTTATGTATTATAGCCAATAGTTCAATAGTGTCTACCAATAATTAGAAAGCATTGGGATTGACGTATTGTCAGGTAATCAGAAACTGAATACTGATAGAAGAACAGAAGAAGCATGTAACTGTTTTAAAGAAAGATCCTCCTTTGAACATAGCTAATGGGATGATAATCTTCGCGATTACTGCTGTTATTTTGTCATCATCAGTAACCCATTATCATCACACTCTAGGGCACAGGCCTCCTCTCAGAATGAGAAGGGTTTACGCCGAAGTCCACCAAGCTGGCCCGGTGCGGTTTCGTAGACTTCACACGCCCTTGAGAATATTATGATTAACTCTCAGGCGTGCAAGTTTCCTCAAGATGTTTTCCTTCACCGTTAAAGCAACTTATATTTCATTGCTTTAATTAAAAACGCACATAACTCCGAAAGGTTATAGGGTGCACGCCGGGAATCAAACTTGGTGCCCCCGGTAAAGGATACCGATACTATGTAATTACGTACCAGTATTAGCGAATAGCGAAGTTGAGTTGTATATTTTAAAAACCCATTATTCACCGTTTGTATTACATTTCCAGTTGGATCGGACCAAGTAAGCTGTAGAGCGGTGCAAGGCCGCTTGGTCTCTCGCCTCGCCTCTCACGTCGTAATACCTTTAGTGCAAGACTTACATGCTCGCAAACGTGGAGTCGTTTTCGAATATTCGAACACTATAACATCAAAGTAAAATAGACTTAATGTGACGCATGTTAGAGTCAAGACTTCTCTACTACTGATTTATTTTTAGCACTGTTCCGACAAAAGCGCACGCTGTAAGAGTGTACACGAACTTCAGCTTTAATGTAAGTAAAACAACTTCCATTTTACTCTAATATCTTAGGGTACCAATATTCGAAAGCGACACTACAATTGCAAGCGTGCAAATTTAATACTAAGGTTAGGTATCTACCGTTTAATAAATTGTTATTGATATAACTTACTGACAATAGCTTCCTGTATTTTTATTTATTTATGTACATAGTTTACTGGAGTACGAGCGATTGATTTTGTAAATTCCTGCGCGAACTCCGAGCCAGTAAATAGATAAATTAATGGCTTTTATTCTTATTTTGTAAAGTATATTGACAGTATAGGTTGGTAAGTGAGTGGATCATGAAGTATGTGGGCATAAATATTACGTGTAGGCACGGTGTTATAATGAAGTTTCTAACGATCTTTTACGATAACTCACCTACCTTTCTCAAGCTGAATAATTACTCGTATAATATAGGTACTTAATTCGGTTATCAAATTATAAAAGCTAAAATAATACGCAGTCCGAAGTCGTAGTAGATTACGTCAATATTTAGTCTTAGCTAAAGCTGGTCTCCAAAGTTCTACATATTAAACCTATTGTTTAAATTAATAAATACTTTCATATTACTTATACCAACGCTAAAAAAAATTTTGCTACTAAGTAATACAAAAATTAAGCTCTGTGAAGAAAGTAAACGCCAATTCACGTTTCAAGGTTAACACTTCTTACTAACTGGATTGGAAAAAAAATTAAGCTGCCATATTAATTTGCATTCCATACAAACATGTAGGTAGTAAATATGTTTAACCAACCACCAAATAAGTCGGAGGCTGTGTTTTTTAAATTTAGGGAGATGTCTGGGCCGAGGTTCAGAGGAAGGAATAAAGTATAATCACATTTCTAGAGCATCCCCAATTGACCAAAAATTCATTCGATCTCGGTTACTCTTGAAATGTGTTTATTGATTGTTAACGCAATTTCCAGAGCATCTATAAAACTGAAAAGTATACTTAATTGTAAATGTAATATAATCTACCTGTACTACTGTACTGTGTGTATCTACCACCCAAAAAGAACAGGTTAGGTACCTGTCCTTTTGGGGTGGTAGACAGTGGGGGGTGTACCTATAGTCAAACAATGAGTAGTTACAAGTTATAGGATGCTGACAGACGGACAGATGGAATCGATATCTCGATTCCACCTGTCCGTCGATGATCGATTAGATATATGACTCTGTTTCAGTCGATTATGTACCTAAGTTAAATGCAATTACTGCACTTGACGAATATTGGTACAGATTAATAAATAATCAAGAATGCCGCGTAGGAGTGGATTTTTTAAAATTAAAATTGAATCAGTTGAAAACGCAAAATAGCAATATTTTACCCTAAATTATACCCATCAAAAATGTCAAAAAACAAGCATATGATCAAGTCGAGTACATAGGTACAATGTTTTAGTGTATATATAAGTATACATGTACACGGGCCGCTTTCAGTTCATAGTCAGAGCATGTCGAGATCATCGGTTGTGTCGACCAGTAAGTTTTAAAAGAGAAAAGAAGTACTCAATTTAAAAAAAAACGCATTTATTGACACGTAATTCCAGTCAAAGCTATTTCTACGTGACGCAGACTATAACGATAATTATTATCTGTCCTCGGTCCAAAATAATAATATTTCTATCAGTAAACATTGATATACCAAACAAGATCTTACAAAAGTGATATTGTAATGACATTTAATTAGCAGTTTATTTTTGTCAGCAACCGTTGATACTGACCTAGAATCTAGGTATTAGTGCGGATAATGAATTGCTATGCTACGACACTAAAAAATTGGCCTAAACCATTGCTCCGTGCTCTCAAGGGCACTGTGAAGTAGCGTTGCAGGTTTTAGTTAATATATCTCTTTATCTACTGGGCAGAAGGCTTATTTTCAGCAGTTGAAATTGAATTAACTTGATGATGGTCATAATATCCGCTAGTGTCGGGAACGAGGTTTTCGATGAGGTGCAGTAATCATAAAAAACGGAAAAATCCAAATCCGCTACTATGAATCATTAAAACTGTAGGGTAGGCAGTGCTTTTATTTCATGTCTGAATTACATACCCACGTTAGCTTAAAATTTGTTTAAAATTCTTCAGCGAGGACTAGCCAACGGCAACTTTTCATTTTGCGTTATACATTTTATCGCTTTAGCCTCTCTGTTACTAATAAATTTATTTCCATGTCTCCGTTGGTAACTCATTAACAATTTGTGTCAGAAATGCTTTACATTCGCTTTCTCAAGGTCGTAGTATAAAGCGGACTGTAGGACCTAACAACCGTATTCACAAACATTACTATGAAGTGTCACAGTGCAGGTGCTACAAGCATTTACTGGATTAAACCTCTCAGAAAAACCTTGCCGAAATTCCAGCTTCCGAGTACTATGCATAATATTATTATTTGATTATGAGAACTACAAAGCTGTTCGTTCACTCGTTTGTTGCAGTGGCGTAGTTATTACCAATGGCCCAGAGTCAAAATCATAATTGGGGCTCTGTTAAAAATTAAATACCATTGTCTTATAGTTCGTGGTTAATTGGTCTTGATTCGAATATGGGATATTATTTACCAGCTGTTGCCAGCGACTCCAACCGCTTTTTTTCCAATTTTTAAAAATCCCGCGGGAACCGTTTCTTGTGCTCCTAGATGCTAAAAGCAGCCCATTGCATGCCTTTTCTCCAGTGTGCACAGGGTTTTGGACCAGGTTAGACATAAAGAATAAAATGAAAAAATCCTACTTATACCTACACGAATTATATTAAAGCGTAGGCAGTGCTTTCGTGCATGTATGAAGTGCGCGCCACTGTTATTTTTCTCAAAGGCAAGATTGAAGATTTGCATTACAATTGTTGTTGACCAATTTGCACAGGCAGAGTTTGTTTTTAGCAAAATTGTATAGACTATAGATCCTTACAATAGCTGCAACCTGCGGTAAAGCCTCTAACAAAAAAAGAGCAGTAACTTAATATATAATAGTAAATAAATATACTACGACAATACACACATCGCCATCTAGCCCCAAAGTAAGCGTAGCTTGTGTTATGGGTACTGAGATAACTTATGAACATTTTTTATGAATATAATACACATAAATACTTATAATATACAGATAAACACCGAGACACTGAAAAACATTCATGTTCATTACACAAACATTTTCCAGTTGTGGGAATCGAACCCACGACCTTGGACTCAGAAAGCAGGGTCGCTGCCCACTGCGCAGCTCGGCCGTCAAAATATTATTATTATTATATATTGTCAAATATCTGCATGAAGCAAAAGTCGCAGTGTAGCAGCTAGTTCACGGAGCTCGTGCCATTAAACGAGCTGTCGTCTCCATCCAGGAAGCACAAAGGTCCGCCGACCGGTATTACATAAATCTGATTCGCCCGACCCGTTTCGGAGATACGGTCGGAGAAAAGGACATTGTGGACAGCCCTGTTTTTCAACAGGTACGTATTTCGGACGATAATTATGTTCGGTGTATTGTGTATATGGTTTTCTATATTATTAGAGCCTGCGCACACCGGATGTGACAGTGCAGAGCATTTCTATCCTTCATCATCATCATATTATCAAGCCACTACAAGGCACCGATCTCCTCCTGAGAAGAGGTCTGGCCGAGGAATGTCCACCGCGGTGGACAAATGAATTAATCCTTACGCCTTATGGTGGACGTTCAGGCATGCAGGTCTCCTAACAACGTAAACGATTATAGCAAATGATATATATGCTTTCTTAAAACGCACATAACACCAAAAGTTTAGCCAGAAACCAAAAGCCAGAATTCGAACTCGACACATTCAACATGATTGAAGAAAAGATGGCGATTGTGCTGTTTTTAATACATTAGTGCTGCAAGCCAATTCAAATAATTAAAAAAGGATTTTTCTATCTATAGATAAATATAAAAAATATAATGTTAAATAAATCACAATAATCTGCACATTATTAAATTAAAAAAACTTTGAAGGTTATTTAGAATTGCTGTTAAAGATAAGTATTGGTAAAGGTAAGTAAACCCTAACACTAAGTACTATTACTGTTTTCCTTGTATTTTTCCTTTTGTGTTGTGTTGCAAAAAAGTTTTTGTATTCTATTCTAATGTAAAGTTTTACAAAAATAAGATCCGCCAATTTTCACGATTATAAAGAAATATCCCGGATTGCGTTTACCATTTTTGGGTCGTACCTTTTCCGTGCGTACAATTCCTTGCAAAGAAATCGGCCGCGAAGCCCGTCGCAAGTAAGGAGAACACACTCCATGCCATTCGCGTTTTGAGTCAAACTAAATTTTAGTTTATTCTACTTATGATGATATGTCAATGTATAAAAGGTCAAATTTGCCCGTTTGTACTTTGAAGTGACTTTACCACCGCCGAAGGCAGATTTATACCTAGGGAAAACAAATTGATAAGCATAAGATTTTATCTATCTAAACTTGGAACTTTTGTACATATATGGCTATGTTATTCTCTGTGCCATGAACAAAAAATATGTCGATGCTATGTTTAAAACCAAAATAATAGTCTATTACGGGTACGGTACACTTTTCCGCAATAAAAAGTAGCCTATGTTTTACTCCAGACTATAATCTATATCTGTGCTAAATTCGATGAGCCATTTTGGGGGTGATTGTATTAATTTAAGCTTTCTCACCTAAAATATTGTAAAATCCTTACGAATTAGTTTTTAGGAATTTCTCAAGACGATGCACAGGTACGTAAAACTCTAATCGTCGATTTCAATTACATTCCAACCATAAACCTACGAATTGCTGTACCATTTGCACTTGTTTCCTAATTATGTTATTAGATAACAATGCAACCTGCAATGCGATAGTCAAATGCCACATCTAAGGTAGGTCGTCGCCTACAAGCCGAATATTTGTTACGTGTGAAGTTCAAGGGTGGTTTGACGAATATGTAAAGGTAAAAGACCTTGAAAACTCGGTAAAAACGGTTTTTGAAAACTAAATTTTACTCTGTCCCTGTATTTTGTGTGATTTATTAATGTAGAGTCTCTGTATGATTTTTATTCAGCTCTGTTTTTCTCAGATTTTTGGACGCTTTTGTTTGACGATTCCTTCGTATATTATAAATGGAAATTGTTTTTTATTTGGTTCATCATCGTTTACGCAACTGCAAAGTAACGTAATGAATATTTGCACAGAGATCATTTATGGGCCGGAGAGTCATGAAGCCTCCTTTTTGCAGGGAAAGTGCAGGATTCCTAGGAGATAAATTCGAGCGTTATTGCGTTGCTTCACACTATTATTCGGTATTAAAAATATATTAAACGCTCAGCATTAATAGCGTGAAGAGGTAATTTGTAATTAACTTCATGGTGCACTTTACCTAAATGCTGAACGGATTTTAATGAAATTTGGATATATAGGATACATACACATAATATACAGGATACTTTTCTCCTCCAAAAATGATTTCACGTAACAATTTTCGCATTTATAACATCGTTAGGAAATAGGGAAATACGCGAATAGGTACTCTTAGATAAAGCCGAATGCAGAGTCCAGTACTTAACATTTATTTACAAATTGCAGACGTATAGTATAGTACTTAATATTTACATTAATGCCATGATATAATACCAACACTTATCGCATTCTAAACAAAACTAAATAATAGCCATAAAATTAATTGTATCAATGAATTCAATTAATATGTTTTTATAAGTTTTCTTGTAAGTATACAAACAATAAACCTCATCGTAAAGTGTATCACATTTTAACAATTTATTGAGTCATAAAATGTACACAGAATAACCAGTTTGTATTTGAAAAGGTCAGATTAATTATCACACCCTAGACCAAAACAAATATTTAACGAGACTTATATTCAATGCAATATATTATATACGCTTTATGGAATTCAGGAAGTAGGAAATTCAGCCTCTTTGAATTTTTTGTTAGTAATTGGTCCAAATCCAACGTTTTCAAATGCGACAAATTCATTTTAACTTAGTACAATTTCACCTGAGAAGAAGAACTCTGAGACCTCGAGTGGATTGTACTTAATTGACCGAGCGAAGCAATTATCTTTGTATTCGCTTTAACATTTCCTACTACCGACATATTTTTTTAAAAGGTGCAGTCAGGATGTAAAAGAGGATTCAAACCAACTAATTAAATTAATATGCATGGATACCACACATTTATAAATTGCCACAGGCCAAACCAAAACGCAAAAAATCATAAGAAGAGATAGCTTTCCTAGAACTTTCTCGAACTCCCTAAATCATTTCCATATTCCTTTGGTAGTTGTACGGTGATAATAAATACTCAAAACATGAACATAGACGGCCGACTGGCGCAGTGGGCAGCGACCCTGCTTTCTGAGTCCAAGGCCGTGGGTTCAATTCCCACAACTGGAAAATGTTTGTGTGATGAGCATAAATTTTTTTCAGTGTCTGGGTGTTTATATGTATTTTCTAAGTATTTATGTATATATAATTCATATAAATATTCATCAGTCATCTTAGTACCCATAACACAAGCTACGCTTACTTTGGGGCTAGGTGGCGATGTATATGATCTATTGTCTTGGTATATTTATTATTATTATTATTATTATTTAATATGACACTAACACATTTCATGCTACTTAATGCTATGCACTAAGTACTGAACAACTAGTAAAACTCTGGGTAATCTGCGAAGTCCCCGAAGTTACCAGAAGTCAAGCTTATCGAAAAACCCATAAAAACTAAATGGCGATATAAAAAGCAAATAAATGAGCAAACACATAAATCGAATGCAGACCTAATCATTTTTTAAAAGGTTTCGACATTTCGATTAGCCATATTTTTTATTGTAATTCTTAAACTTACAGATTAAAATATATAACGCGGAAACATCGGAATCGGTCCAAGCCAAATTAGTCCCTGCCATATTGTTTATTAGCTTGAAATGTCAATATTTAAATACGTTAATTATCAGTAAGTACTATGGACGGTCATAAATTGATTGTTAACCACTATAGTTATGAATTAAAAAAAACTTCACTATCAAAGTGTTTATAGACTGCCTTTTTGGAGGCACAATTTGAATACTTACTGGATTTTGAACACTAGCTTATTAATTTTTTTTCTAAGGAAATCATTTACCAGTAATGTAGGTACATTAGGCTTAACACAGCCTCGGGTTGATGGACCCAGGAGGGAGGATTTCCCACTTTGCAGGATGTGTTCCTTGCATGTCTTGCGAAGTGTTGATGTTGTTTATAGTCGGTGGCTTTTCACCACCACACACCACACAAGCCAAAACATAAACTTTAAACTCTTAAGGCCAGCGCAATGTTTAAAGATCGACACGAGATATCCAATGACGCAATGGGATCGATCTGTAGACTTTGGAATCTGCATCATGTTATCATACACATGAAGTAACATTTTTTTTAATAAAATGTTCCGCCCTACAATCTGTGGTATGCGCTGGTAATTAAAGTAATTAAAATATCAGGTATGATTTGAAATTAAATTATAACGAAGTTATAACGAACTGTATAGAAATTAAAATTTATTAATATTACCCATTCTATGACTCTTATTTCAAAAATATAAGACGTACACACATCTTCCACCTCTATTTCATCCCCTTGGGGGTGGATATGTGAAATACTTTGTTAACCTTCAACCTAAACCTTTTTTTTTTATTTGAATCGAGGAGGAAAAAATCCCTTCGGACTTCTACCGGATGGCAGGGCATCTCCGACTTGCACGGACTAAAACCGGGGTGGTTTTAGTCCGTGCAAGTCGGAGGTCTGCCAGGTCTGCACGGAACCGCTGGGCTTCATGCCGACCTAATTGCCTAATACTTAACTAGGATAACCTTTTTTAATTTCTACGTGGTACCTGAATTTTCGTGATTTATCAGTCAGTCATTTCAGTTTTAGGTGTTAGTTAATAATAATAGTTTACCAGTTTTATCATTACCTACTAATTTGTTTTAAAATACCTCAAGATCTCTCCCCGCGATAATTATATTCAGAAAAAAATGTTACAACCGCAACTTCACGGAATTGCCGAGGATACTCGTAACTAAGTCGTGATTTATGTTTATAAAAATGCAAAAATGTTTTAAGTATATTGAATTGAATGCGAAATTAAATGGCTGTTTTAAGAATCATAATATTACGTAAGAGTTAGGCAGTTCTGCGAACCATTCTCCTAATCCCATCCTAATGTATATTTTGATCCCAAGTATAAAAATTTGCTATTGTTTTCCGGCCTAGTGGTTAGGACTCCTCCTCTCGTCCTTCAATCCGCACTCGGCCAGCGTCTACGACATTAACCCCTTCTCATTTTATGAGGAGACCCATGCCCTGTAGTGGACTGCTAATGGATTGATATGATGATTGTTGATAATTACATGTTCGATGCTCCCTAGTATCTTACTCGCTCGCAGGATGCTTGCTAGGTCACCGATTGTTGACAATTTGAATTTATGTATTTACTGTGACTTTGGGGCTAACTATTCATCGCTTATAGCAGTATTTACTTGTTTTAGATTAAAATGACATACATAGATGTCAAGAACAAGAGCTCCTACAATATACAAATAATACTTTTGTAGCTGCTTTATGCGACGGCAGTAACATAGACTCTTGTTTGGGTTTATTATGCCTGCCCATCGAGTAAATTAACGTCTTTTAGTTATTTTGGATTACCGAACTCCCGATCGAGCTTTCATGCTCGTTTATCTTTCTTTCCACAATCTTTGCAAAGTATTAACGGTTCTGCCTAAGATATATTTTAATTGAGATTGAAATTTATTGAACTCGTATACAATAAAATACTCATTCCTGCGCTATGACATAACCAATTTCTTGGAAGAACTTCCAATTATTTTTGATTCATTACCTTCGCGTGCAAAATGTAATCACATTGAACGCTGACAAAATGTTAAACAGATTCATTGCATGGAAGATGTCATTATTAGGTTATTATTTTTATTATTATGTTATTCATTAAGGCTTTATTATCATTAGAGCCCTATCATTTATGATAGTTGCACTTGATTGATTTACTTTGACTGCGTTAGATATTAAATTTATCTTCTATACATGTAAACTTATATAATATACTTTAAGCCTTAAAAATAAACCTAAAGTAACGTCGTCGGAATAGTTATTTAGTATACGCTTATATGTAAAAAGGCCTCTGGAAGCCATGGACTGCTTTTTTGTCTGCACTCTAATGGAAACATGAAATGGTGTAAAATTGTATGTTTTGGAAAAGAGTAACTACTTACTATGTTCCTTTTCGGTCACTTTAGTATGACTTCTACAAATCTATTAGTGTACGTAGAACAGGTAATCTTTGCATTTCATTAACGACCATGGACCTAAGATAACCCAGATTTTTTTAAGGACTTTATAGCTAAGACTTTCTTAGGTTGTAATAGTTACGACAGACTATCGTAGGCATTTAGGCGCAGCGACATAATATTCGATAGTGCGAAATATTGTCAAGCCGCGTTGTGAATTTTGCGCTGGCTAGACGCATCGGCTGTGTCCCACAAAAGTGTCACCATTTCGCTGTCAGTCAGACATCCAAAACAGCGTACCAGCCGAATAATGTATTACTTCTCAGTTCTCTCACTTCATCCTAATGATGTATAATTAGTTCGCACATAATTCAATAACGATCCAACAATACTGGCTCTCCTTGACCGTAACTGTTATAAATGGTATGACAGGTGAATTGGACAGCACCTGTGGATCTTAGCCCGATAAGAATAGAGATTGTTATGCAATGGCGAGGTTGCATTATCATGATCGTTTTAACATGCAAAAATTGACCGATTTAGTTGATTGTGCATAAATGTTTTACTTGTTTGTTTAGGAGCTTATGAGAAACAATAGCTGGTACTTATTGATAAAGAAAAACATGAGTCTTTAGCAATTGGTGTCAAATTCGATGCACTTAACGCTAATTAGGTAAGTACCTACACCTTCATAATTATCAAGCCATAAATGGTCTAATACAGGGCACGGGTTTCCTCTCAGAATGAGAAAGGCTTAGGTCGTATTCCACCACGCCGCCCAAGTTTGGATAAATAGACTTCACACGCCTTTGACAACTTTATGGAGAACTCAGACATAAAGGGTTTGTCACGTTGCTTTCATTATACATATATCTCCGAAAAATTTAGTGTAAATTCGGTTCCTTCCAAATCAAAGCTGAAGTTATATCTTAAATAGGTATGACTTTAGCCTATCAGGCTATCATCTTCGTTTTTTACCTACCTAGCCTACCTACCTCTTAATTCGATAAAAAGAGTTTTAAAATATCATAAAAAATCTCTGCTACTTTTGCTTTAACTAATAACATTCCATACCATACTTTAAAGACAACGAAAAAACCTTAGCTGGATTTCTGTAGCATATGCCAGTCACCACTTATGGTAATGGAATATGTCTTAAATTCCTTCCAAATTTAGCCGAAAAATTTGGCCAAGGCCTTTGTCCAAAAGTATCTTTGTAACTATGCTTTTAATTGTTGAAAACCTTGTTCCACTTGTAGTCACAAAATAGATAGCTCTAGTCAAAGTCCTTATCTCAGGCACGAGTATGGGTCAGGTCTTTCGGGATGCGGGCCTCCGGAAACCATAAAATCCGTAAGGGACTGGCCGTCAGATGACATGTCAGGGTAATCGACGGCATTAGTATTACTAGTTTTGATTTGGAGTGTGCGGCTTCAATACAGCAGCAGCAATTTGTCATCTCCAGTCTATAAACATAAGCCGAGGATAAAGAGCTAGAGCATTGAACCACAGTGCTGCTCAAATGCGGTATGGCGGGCTTTAGCGATTATTATCATATACTTACTAATTATAATACGTTTCTACTTATATTTTATACTTAGTGCAAGCTATTGAACTGCGGAATACGCTCATAATGGAAGCGGTAGTCTAAAATCTCTTGCTATGTTTTAAGCAAGCTGTCAAAAATTGATTTTATTAATGACAAGTTGCAACCACGCCCTTCAAACTTCAATAGACACAGAGAGGAATGTTGCAGGACGTGCTCCTTGCATGCCCTGTGAAGTTTTGCTCTGTTTATAGATGATGGGTTTCCAATTACTATGAGGTTCGTAATTATCACTATAAAAATACACAAAGTAACGCCTGCTTCTATGAAATATTAAAGATTTTATTATCTCATTCATAAGACACTTCAGTTTGCCTTGTCCCTATCTATTTAGCATAGACTATTTGTTACTTGACCGTAACGAATGGTTTGACAGGTGAATTGGTCAACACCGGTAGAATGTAACCAGACAGAAACACGGTTTATTAGTTATTACATTCATGCGTACTGCGACTTACTAATATTATAAATATGAATGTAATTCTGTATGTTTGTATGTTACCTTTTCACGCCTAAAGCACTGCAGTAATTTTACGATAATTTGGCATAGAGATAGATTTGGGAGACTTCCGTAATGGTGGACATTATCTGTTGAGGTAAAAAAATAACGTGAAGGGAGTGAATACAGGAATGCAACATTACATAGATCACGTTTTCTCAATATTGTGGTATATACAAAATCCCCTGTAAAGCCATTTTATTTCAGGACTAAAAGGAGGTTCAAGATCGGTTTTCCTGATAAGCCGAACATATTAATACTATTACAAAACTTATCCCGCGAGATTTTTCGCGATGAAAAGTATCCTATGCTAAATTTCATCAGGTCGTAATAAACAAGCTAATCAACAAAAATACATATTTTATCATTTATTAGATGAGATAGACTAAAACTTTTTTAACCTTCAGACATAACCGGGATAAACCTGCCTACATCCGTAGTCTGCAAATATTTCATCAAAAAATACACAAAGTTTTATCAAAAACAAGTTAGCATTGTACCGACCCACGGAAACATTTCGATAAGATGGTGGAAGCCCAAAATGGAGACGCAAGGTCCAATGACCCATTATCTGTCACCTTGTCTGAAAGGTTATGCGTAAACGGGAAAGTTAACATTTTGTGTGTTTTTTGCAACATGTAATTAAACATCCCAAAGAAAATTCAATAAAGCCCTACTGCTAAGCTTCACTTTTATCCGTACTATTTAATATAAAGGATTACTTACATACGTAAATAAGTAAACAAAAGCTTTAACAGATAGAAAAAGCCAACAAAGTGGTGCCTTATTGTGGACTTCTCGAACCTTTCGAGAGTTCTCGAACGAACTTCGAGAACTCTCAGGTATGCAGGTTTCCTCACAATGTTTTCCTTCACCGTTGAAGCAAGTGATATTTTAATTGCTTAAAACGCACATAACTCAGAAAAGTTAGAGGTGCGTGCCGGGATTCGAAATTTGCCCCACAAAATTTAAGACGTAATCCTGCCCTCTTGGCTATCACCGCGTATTTGCATATGTACATAGTATATGTACATTATACATTGTATATACTTACCGCCTGTATCATATGCGTGATTTACTTCTTGGATTGGTAAGATTGAGACTGTAGCGTGTGTGGACCATGTTATTGTATATTAAAATGCTGTTGCTCACGAATATCCAAAATAATCTAAATTTACATTTCTAAAAACGGTCTGGTGATAGGCTTATGCCGTGGCTAGTTACCACCCTACCGACAAAGACGTGCCGCTAAGCGAGTTAGCGTTCCGGTACGATTGCGTAGAAAACGATTAGAGGTATGGGCTTAGTATTACTGCCATACCTCTAACAGGTTAGCCCGTTATCATCCCAGGATACCAGCAGGTGAGATTGCAGTCAAGGACTAACCTGTGGTGGAATAAAAAAAAAATTACTATAAGTATAGAAACAATGCGTGATGTTTTAATGCGCTATCATATTAAATTAAATCGACTCTACTATTTTGAATGTTCTTATTCTTTACAGAATAGTACCTATTACTACTTTAAGTATTGTAAGTAATCAAACGTATGGCCATCCCATAGTTGGCAAATCAATACAACCAATAACTTCTTAAAAAGAGTTAATCTCGCTATAATGAAGAGAAGCACTTTGTTTTGGTTGCCAAAATGGGCAAAACCGAGTGACACCGCTCAATATTTCAATACTGACTGGACAACAGTTGAATTTTAAGTATATGACGCCATTTCGCTTTGAAATAATTCATGTGGAACGCGGATTGGATCAGTTTTTTCTTTTTTTGCGTTCGTTGTCTTGATTTATATTTTAATAGGTGCCGTTTTACTAATTCCGGTAGCTGTACTTACAGTTATTTCGATTTATATAAGAAACATAGTCGGATATATAAGGACTTGCGCAAAGGTAATCCACTTGTCAGAGTTGTGGCCTTGGGTAAACACCTACCTAAAAGTCAGTGTAAGACGGATTTAAAACTATAAAGCAAATTAATGTAGTAAAAGCGTTAAAAGCGTTGATCTGTCTGTATGTCTGTTTTGTATGATGGCATGGCAGAGTAGATGTTCAGAAAACTGGTAAACAAAACGTACATAATTATGCGGTCAGGAGCTCTGTACTCTTCTCTCAGTGCTTGACGATTATATCTGAACTACGCCGGAATGTACCAAACAACTTGCATGGAGACGGCATAACGCTTTTTCCTTACGTGACGATCTCCACCAGATAGCTCCTGTCAAAGGCCGCCTTAAGGAAATATGTCACTTCAACACTCGCGAATCGAACGAGGTTAAACTACCGTCGACCACCTACAGTGGCATGCCAAACTTGTATCCCTCTATAACGTCATCTTGTGTTTCGTAGGCGGTATTCGTGACGTCATTCATTGACCATTGCCGTACCATAACCATTATATCAATGATTCATTCATTTTCTGCTCGAGAAATTAATAAAGACCACCTTAGTAAGAAAAACGACCTCGTTGGTACGGTGTGTAATTTGGGTTGGATTTTGTTCTAGTCTGGTGTAGTCGGAGGCCGTGGCTAGTAACCACTCTACCAAAAAAGAAGCGATTTAGCGTTCCGGTACGTTACGGTAAGCGCAATGACCTATTTTGGGTGTGGTTTTCATATGGCTATAACCCACAATAGTTTATCCCGCTACCATCTTAGATCGCATCATCACTTACCACTAGGTGAAATTGCAGCCGAGGGCTAAGCTGCAGCAGAATAATGCGTCATAGGTGCCTGGTGCCTACTCGAATGAGGGTCTTTTTTATCTCTTTTGGGTTTTTTTTACTATTTTGGAAACGGAGCCCTAGAAATACTAGACGCACAAAGATAATATACCCGCTGTATAGGTTAAAGCAATAGCGATTGGCTACAATAACCTCACGGTTACATAAGGTATATTATCTTCATATCAATTAGATTGCTTATGTTAATGCTCAGAGATTACGCATTCAGTCTAAAATCGAAATGAACCAGCTTGCTGGATAAACAAATTCATTGACCTGGAAACGCGAGCAAATTACAAAACTAAGTAAGCCTACTACTAGTAAGACTAACGACACTAGAATTTAAAGCTTACGATTAACTATTAAAAAGGCATCAAACCATTAGTATGTACGTTGTATATAGTGATAAAGGTTACAGCATAGCCGCTGGACCCAAGCGCCACTAGACCGTGGTATTTAGAACTCACTACAAAATAAATGTTCAGCAAAGGACGTCCATTGGCCGACATGATGATGATGATGATATACACTTGGTGAAGGAAATATCATGAGGAAACCTGCACGTCTGAGAGTTTGCATAGACGTGTGAAGTCCACCAATCTGCACTACGCGAGCGTGGTGGCACATACGGCATACACCCTTCTCATTCTGGGAGGAGCCCCGTGCTGTAGAGGGCCGCTAATTGGTTGTTAATAAAGATGATCGTGAATAGTTAAAATGTGGTAATAAATGCGGATGTAAGAATAGTCGATGAAGAGTTATTCTATCTTTCTTTTCTCACTTGTCATTATATGATTACAGGCTTTTCATAACTATTTTGTTTAAAGTATGTTTTAAGAATAGAATAACTACGCTAAGGTAAAATATTGTTTACATTATAAGTCAGGTTAAAAAAATGGACTTAAATTTGCACTCGTAATAGTTGAAATTGTTTGGTAACTGTATCAGATTTCGAGATAAATGCGGATGTATCGTCGACGAAGAGTTGAGTAGCTCATTAAGTAGTTAATTAAGTAATGTTCAAGAAATTGTCTGGAACACGTATGTTCGAACTATAAATATAAATATGGATTATATTCTAGATATTAATTGGACAGAGTGGGTAGTAAAACAAACGCTACAAACGAAATATGCAGTTCACTGGGTCTATGAAAAATAAATAGAAATGCGCTGGACACGTGATAAGAAGAAGAGACAATTACTACGGAAAAAATGACTACGAAGACAATGCTTGTGGCCTGAATACCAACGCGAGAAAGAGAGGCAGATCATCTTCAGATGGAGAGCGATATTGTATTGTATTCTTATTTGCTCAAAATCGAAAACCTTAACATGTCCGGAAATGTAATGGTTTCTACTGTATTTTTCATTATTACCTACACAATAAGTGGGCTTCTAATAATAACAATAATGTTCAAGAACTATAACAGAATCGCCTGAACAAGAGCTTTCTAAATCTTATAATTAAAAAAAAACTCAATAATCATAAGTTGTACATCAGACAAGAAAATACAATATAAAACAAAAACTTTTTGGTTTCTGATATTTATTTCCACCGCCGTTTTTTGTGACGTCACCCACCCAGCCTCACTCCTACGGTTACATCAACCCGTTATGGCTTTAGTCCTCGCTTAATGAATACTTAGTTGAGAAGGCTAGTGTCCGCAATATTGCTGTTCTATGACGTTACCAATCAAATCGAATCGTGACACAGAATTACTAAGAATCATACTATCCATCTGAAAATTATAAAAGCGGTGATAGCCGAGTGGGTGAGGCCTCGACTTTCCCTTAGTGGAGACTGAATGCGAGCCCACTGACTTTTTGGAGTAATGTGCTTTTTTGCAACAAATACCACTTGCTTTAAACGGTATCTTGAGAGATGATAGCAAATCGGCCTGCTTCCACATCTTGTTATTAAGAAATTTCGAGTCCATTAATGGGGTGGAAATATTTCAAAAGTTTTTTGCTTATTAGGCTTTTATACACATGACTATGCTAAAAGATTTAATTATCTTTCGTGTACTAATTCGTTACATTCGATAAAAAATGACCGTTCGATAATTTCTTTCTTTGCAATAAGATCTTTAACGTATCTACTTATATGTAATATCTTTGCGTAGGTACCTACCTCGTTACGAGTAATAGGTTGGTGAAACTATATTGCAAGCTGCATTACAAAATTATTGACCGCTCAAAAATGCAAAACATTAGTGAAGTATTCATGTTTGGAGATTATCATCTATATAGTACAGGCATAGCCCCAGTGATGTGCATGATTAATGAATTACAGTCATCGATTGATCCATCATTGACAGTTTTGATATATTAAAAACATTAAAACGAACGTCTGACAAACTAACAATGTTCACATAATATTATCAGTATTCGAAAGATACAGAAAACAAATCTCTTGAACAATATTTTTGTAAATTTAATGTCTTATTTATGGATGGATTACATAATCATCGTTTTTCTTTACTTAAAATATTGATAATATTGATGTATCGTTGGATTATCGTAACAGCCTCGTTGATGTACTTATTACTAAATTACAACGTAATACCAAAAATATTATTTGAAGGGTTTAATTCCTTGAAATTCGCAGTACCATCAAAGAGACTTTGGAATTTGTCGCTATCTATTCCAGTTACTCAGAAAAGACAATAAGCGATCGGTTTCGATGATTATCACTAACGTGTGATAATAAACACAAAATAACCCGCCATCCAAAAATGGAGTAGCGTAAAGGATCTACAAGCTCAAAATCCAAACCCAAGTAAACCATCGGTCCTCGCAACTCACAACTCTAAATGTATTCAGACAATTTTAACTTTTTAAGATTTTCAAATAAAAAATTATAAAAAGTAAATGTTCAGTTATACAATACATTCCATAATGAAATCATTGGCTAATAATTCACTTAGATAATTTACTGATAGTGTTTAGTATTTATTACGAACAATTGTTTCTTTAATGAAAAAAATAATCTTGATACTAAAATATAGGTAGTCAGTTTGTATTGTTATTCATAGATGCTTTTCTTGTTTCAGAACATGATGCGGCTGCGAGTCAAAATATTTTTTTGATCAAAAGAAAAAAACTGGACTCATGTTTGGAAACAGATTAATGAGGTAAGCATTTAAATATTATAATTATTACAAAGTTCAACATTTTATCACGCAAAAGATTTAAAAAAACAATCAGTCCATTAATTTCTTAATGTAACATAAGTACACCTTAGAAGTTTGCGATCAATTAATATCGGCTTCCAAGTTGTGTTATATTAAAGATCTACTAACTAGCTCATGCAAGCAAGCTTGATTCAGTTACCAACATTTACAGATAAATATATCGATGAAGCCGAATCCGTCGAGTTAGTCGATACCGATCGCCAACCGAGGTACCAAAACTCCGGTACCTCTGAAACCGATGTCCAATGAAACTGGTATCAAGGCAGAGACCGCGCAAGTTAGCGATGGGGTAGCTAAAACCGAGACCAAAGGTACCGAAACCAAGGAGAAAGAGGGAAAACAGAGATCGGTGTCATTTAATAGGGACGTACACGTGAAACGATTCGGTGAGTGGCCAATGGTCCGAATTTCGTTTGGTAGCCCTAGGAAGTCTATTTGTTTGCAATGTTTATTTTTTCCGATATTGGTTTATCACCATAAATATTACCAAAATTGGAAACCAAGCATAGTCATGAAGTGCCTTCGGAAATTAAAGCTTAGCAAAAGACCTTCATTAGGAATTAGGAATTACTTAAAATTTTATAATTTGCGTTAAATATATACATACATATATATAGGTCATCAAACTAGGTATATGTTTAATTTTAATCTAAGTATCGATTAGATTTCTTTTGTAGGAAAAAATATTTTTAAGCTATTTTTGTGTTCAATATACAAACTAAGCCTTATCGTTCGGTTACTATGAATAGCCTAACAAAACTAGGCTACTGATATCTGTTCATATTTAGTACTTGAGTTGCGATTATGTTAACAAAACCATATAAGATACAGTTAATAAAAAAGCAATAAATTTAAAATAACTAAATATATGTATTTGAATAGATTTATATTTTTGGGTTAATTATTGAATTAATAAATAAGGGAAATGGTAATATATGATGTTGTAATAGTTGTTACGTTTTAATGATTTTCACCCAGATTTCGTAACAATCATATTTATTACGACATTTATACGTTTCTGTTCTTCTTTTTGTGTACTTTGGAACCTTCGAAGTTACCATGCATACTATTTGAAGAGCCATCTAGAAGTTCGCTCATATAATGTAGATCTCGTATAGTTATGAACATTGCAAATAAATTTACTTTTCCGTAGTGCTGGTCTCTGTAGCAGGTACCGATTAACCGACTAATTTACATAATCCTATTTTATAACATTTGGGGTATCTATAACAGCGACAACCTTCTATTACTAGGTTCTTATTCTATTAATTATATGACTAACTTAAATGACTAATAGTTCTCTCTTTGTAGAATGCTTCTGTGTTGTTTGTTTTTCTTTATAGCATGAGTATTTTAAAATGTGTTTCATGTAAAGCTATTTTTATACGTGTAACTTATTAATTAAACTTTATTAATAAATAAAGATTTCATTAAGTTAATTTGTTTGGCCTGAATTAACTTTTAATTTTTTTTTAAATCCTTAACTGTTTTATTTTGCTCCATGAAGTGACAATTATGTTTTCTGTGTAAAAAACACCCAAAAATCTTTTATGGGGAAGTCTTTTTACTATATTTTTATTGTTTCTTTCTTTCTTCTTCTTTGCGGCAATGGAAATACACTCTTTGTATAAAATTCAATTCGTGACAAACTTTCAGCAAACATTTTAGAGTTGATAAAACAATAAAAATATGTTTTAGATAATTAAGTTAATTAAATGTTTCTAGCTAAATTATTTTTTATATCATGGAATATATATTTTAGTCTTACAATTATATGTGAAGACAAAACACTGAACTGATTTAATAGAATGTAAAATAAGATTCGAAACTTAAATATATTAATAGAAAGAAACATTTATTTTCACATCACTTCCCGTGATTGTCAAGACAAAAAATCATATTACCATCATTGCATCAACGATTACGATCTATGTCACGATCGTGATCGCGATGACCCTGATTCGAGCCAGCTGTTTTTGCTCATCGTTGCCAAAATTCTTGTTATTTAATCGTCGATTGGACTATGCTTTTTGTGACGTGAAAACTATCTAAGTATATTTTATATTTTTAAAACTCTATATATTTTGACGCCTTTCTGGCGCAGTGCTGAACTATGTGGTTTTAAGTAGAAGGTCCTGGGCTAGAATTCCTTTAGGAAAAATTCGGGAATTCATAATTTCTAATTTATCTCTGGTTACCACCATAACGACAGACACGTGACACCAAGCGATGTAGCGTTTCGTACGATATCTCGTAAGCCGATTAGGGACTGGCATACGCTTATTTCCCAATCGTGCTTGAACTCACCACCGCAGTAACATACCGATTATTATTCAAAGGTTGTCCAATATCTACCAAAAAACATTATTAAAAGCTCATGGCTAGGTGATCTAGTCAAATTTTTTATTTGATTGCTTTTTACATACTCGAGTGACCTTTACTCAACGACTTCATAGATTTATATCGATGCCTTTGCTTTATCCGTCAAGTACATTTTGATATCAGATGTTATATCTTTGTGTGACAATAACGAGTATAATCGTTTTAGTTTTTAATGCCTTAAGCACATACGTATGATTAGAATTCGTTAAGAGTTCATTGTCAAGATTATCTCTTAAAGAATCTGAGAAACTGAGTTCTGAATCTGAGAAAAAAGATAAGAATTATTTGATTTAATAAATTATTATAACATGTGTAATTAAACTCGTTTAAGTGTATTAACCAAAAAAAAGTGTGTCCAAATAACTAATAACTACACCTTAATGAACTTATACTATGATTATTTGAATCGAATAACCAAATATTCGATTCAAATAATCAAGGTATCATAAAATGGTGGCTGTCTGTCTGTTTATCTGGCCGGGACTTTTGAATGGCTGAAGCGATTTTGATGAGGTACTTATAGAACCTCCAGCAGTACAATTACTACATAAAATAACTATCTTTATTGGTATTTACAACAATCACTAAAGGTGTGGAATAGGGGATGGTTGTTTTAAATACACAAGCGTCACATACTCGTACAACCGCTCTAAATAAATAAGCTTCACTAAATCGTCGTCCAATTAAATTTTTATTCCAAGCTAACTAAAAAATTGTTAATTTGGAACGTAAATTCACTTACAGTTTAATGATTTTTAAATGTGCTTCTGGTTCAGTTCACGATTTGTAGTTAGAGTTTGTCTAACAAATTTCGCAAATACCTGCAGGCGGCAGTGTCGATACGGATTCATTACGTAAGATTTGCTTAGCTACTGTCACATTTGTTCGAAATTGCAAGGAATATGTGGGCTTATTTGCCTGAGAAAATTTCTTAGTCAATTTACGATTAAGTATGTCTGTTTTGTTGAAGCGGTGATAGCGCCGTGGGTAGGAGCCGGACTTTAATTTCGGGAGGCCGAGTTCCAATCCCAGTACGCAGCTCTAACTTTCGAAGTTATGTGCGTTTTAAGTAATTAAAATTATCTCTTGCTTCGACGGTAAAGGAAAACATCGTGAGGAAACCTGCATACCTGAGATTTCTACATAATGTTCTCAAAGGTATTTGGAGTCTACCAATCCACACTGGGCCAGCATGGTGGACTACGGCCTTAACCCATTCCCATTGTGGTAGGAGACACGTGCCCTGTAGTGGGCTGGTAATGGGTCGATATGATGATGTCTGTTTTATAGAACTTTGTGTTTGCGTTTGTTTGTTATTCTGAGCTAGATTAGAGAGGCTAGAATAGTAATTAGTATTTGACCTCCACTTATTTAAATGTTTACAGTGTAACCACAGTCACAGAATCAGTTAACGATATTTTTATTTAGTACGATTATCTTTATCTATGCTAATAATAGTCCACCAATGCGCAATGGGCCAGCGTGGTGGATTACGACCTAAAACTTTCTCATTGTGGGAAGAGTGCCTCAGTCCCGTGCCCTGTAATTGGCCGTTTATGGGTTGATGATTATGATGCTTATAATAGTGGTGAACTACAGTTTAAGCCCTTCGCATGCCGAGAGGAGACCCGCGCACTTTGGTAGGCCGGTAGCTAGTTGTAGTTATAACGATAATTAAATATGCCTCATAATAAAAGTGTAACCAGACAGGGTGCCCAACTCTTTTTCAATCCCCAAAAGCTGATTACCCATCTATTTACTGTCTTGAGTTAACTTTGCGGACCAGAGTCCTTGGTCTAGCTGTTACCTGCGGTTTCATCCGTGCGTAACGAAATGTTAGAAATACCACTCCGGTACTCGTACATTACTCGTAAACGTTCCTAAGCTCCCGACCCGTACGGATTTTAATTTCTCAGTATCTCCTAAGTTATATGTCAAAATGGCATGATGTTAAATGCAAAGCTTAGCTTCATAAGATTTTCTTGATAATAAAAAACATAATTTTATAGGTCATGAAGATGACTGTCAACTTTTCATTTATAAATTGTAATGGTTAGGGCTATGCACCTTTTTTCTGACCAACAAATAAGGCCAATATTTTTGAAGGGCAAGGTTGGTTACTGCAATATTTATACAAGATCATCGTTTTCATGTAATTATTTTGTCATTGTTATATGTCGTAATAGAAAAAAACTATATTTATTTTTTACTCAGCGCATGTGAATAAAGCACCAAGTTTTCTTCTGACTCGTTTTAATAATACTATAAATCATTATTATTCAAGTAAATATTCAAAGAAAACAAAGTTAATTTGAAGCGTTTGAAATCAAATTGAAATAATCACGGTTTATCTTACACTAGCTCTAGTGTAATATGCCTAATAAATCTATCAAAGGCTCAAAACAAATACCTCCTGCTAAGCTGGCCTGCCACCAAAATTATCAATTGGGAAATGAAGTTCCCGCACTGTTAAAATGGGGCATAGACCTAGTTGTGGTGATTTTGCGAATTTTGGATTGACGACGCGCACTGGTTGGTTATACGCGTTTACGCGCAGTATACGCTACTGTAAATGTTTATGTCAGCGTTTTGACATCAAATACATGTTCATGTACTAAATGAATGAATAAACGAATGATTAAAATAATGAATAGAAGAATGGTTCAAATAAATAATAAATAAATCCCTCGCTACGCAGACTCTCTAGTGGGAAGCTAGCCTAGCAAGGACTACCTTGGAATTTAATTCGACCGACAATGATGTTATCAGCAGTTTCTTACTAATGACTAATAGTTTGTATAATGAAAATTCATCCTACGAGATTAGTTAATGTATTAGAGTTTTTCACTCATGGAATTTATATTTATGCTATATCACTTTACATCCGTTTCATTAGTAGATGATATAAATCTTGTTATATTTTATAGAATATGTGTCAATAGAATTATTTATTGAACTTTATATTATACTGTCCACTCCATCCATCTTGTGAAGAGTCCCATGATGCATTACCAGAGACGGTGCAACACTTTTTTACCTTATTTTTATAGCTCAAGCTCTTACTCGACTTACTTAACATCAGGTGTGTTTAGTTAGTAGAAAACCATCGCCTTTTACGAAGCAAAACTTCGCAGGAGCACGAAAGAAATCCATCCTACAAAGTGCTGCCCTCTGTCCATCAACATGAGGAGTACGTTTTAAACCTCATGTGCCTGTAATCACAGCGACAACCGCGCTTTAATTCTACTCGTATAATAACTCAGAGCACAGCAACGCTACTTGGCGGCAGAAATAAACATGGCGGTAGTACCTACCTACTTGCCCGGGCGAGCTGTAACATAAACTTATGTATCCCTTTGATCATTTTTTTTTTATCTTATTTTATTTTGATTAATATTTTTGAATGTATTTAGATTTCTTGATAAATATCCAGTGAACAGTGGTAATTTTAAAGTTTCGAGGTGGGCGTGTTACGCAGTTTCATACTTTAACAGTGATCATCGTTTCATTCATTAGCGATTAAGTTATGTTATTGTTCACAAATAAATTTAAAAAAAACTTAAGCAATACCTTGTGAACGTAATATCTATCGGTCCTCCGTGGTACGTGCTAGACGGTTGTAGTAAATGAATTGTGTAAAAAAAAAAAAAGTACTCTCCGAACTCTAGAAGTGTTAAAAAAAATAAACTTGCTCTTCTTTTGTTAGGGCTTAGTAATTTTGTAAAATTACTCAATATACTTTTTACTTATACTTATTATCAATGATAAGTGATGTCCCTTGACGATTTAATCGTTTTTTTTGATAAAATTTACTCATCAGAAAGTTAGAGTAAAGCGATTAACTCATCAGAAAAAGAACAGTAGGTACTTAATAGAAAGAATAACACAAAAAATACACTGGAATCGATGTCAATACTGTTTGCGTTCGGTGCCAACACTGTTACATAAACGCAATTACAATTTTACAACCGGTATCAACACTTGTCGGAGTTTCAGCTGGGATTGCTTCATGTTATACTTCAAGTAGGAATATACTTGAGTGGAAGTTGTTCTCTAAGCATTATCTTCAACCCGCGACTACTTTTGACTGTATTGTGTAACTTAGTAAGCCTAGCCTATGTTTTCTTGTTTTAACGAATTAATCGTGATGCTTATTGAAAGAAGTTATTTAGTTAGCATAACGATAGATGGTAAGCAATCTTCATACATTGCACACCGTGATAGATATCACTGAATATAAGAATAAATAATTAAAAATTAATTAGGTATTCTAAACGAGAACAAAAAAATGCTGTTAAAAGTTCACGCCAATAAATTATGTTTCGTTAATAATTAGGAAATATTATAATATCGACCAATACCGCACTTTGCTCTTTAAGTCTGCAGACAGCTAATAAACTAATAAATATATTATGAGCATCGTTATTAACGTAAGCATCTAATAACAATAAAAGTGGTCCAAGAACGTTGCCCTGCGGCGGTCATTACATTCGCGTGGGCAAATTTGGCCGGCGCTACACAGACATACCGAAAAAGGTATCCGATGACTGTGCTTAATCTAAAGGTGCAACTTCACAAACACCTCCGTATATTTTTTAAGATGATATCATGTTGTTAAATTATATTCAGCCCAGTAAGCTACACCGATTTTATCTGTACTAACATTTTGGTGCTCCACATATGAAGTCTCGTGGTTCAAAGGTGAGAATATCTACTCGTTTATCTATTGGTACTAATTAAAGCTGAAGAGTTTATTTTTAATTTGTAGGTTTGAACCAAAACGGAGTTTTGATTTTGATAGCCCAATTCTTGAGGAAGTATCTCACTATATTATTACTTTTTATATTTTCACTTCTAAGAGGAGACGTTTTTAAAGTTTTATCGATGAATATTGGTTTTTTGGTTGGGTTAAAAAACAATGAATTACATTATTTAAGAATTTATAAAATTGTGAGGACGGTAATTAAACACCACGCTAAAGGCGACGCGGTAGGCAGAGATATATTTTATAGAATAGCGAAAATTTATTTTTATGGGAAATTTAACAGAAATTTTATAATTAAATTTTATGTGGATTAAACCACATAAAATTTCGTGGACCACGAGTTTAAACAAATAATTAGGTTTTAACCTACGAGTATATCTAATCTAATCTAGTCTGGGTACAACAAACAACTTTAAAAAAAATTTCTATCTACTATCTGAGGCATGTTATATTATTTTTATTTAGAAATTGCAAAACCTCTTTTAAGCAGAATCATCTCATGTTAGCATTATTTAGAAATATTTGATTTTAAATAGAATAAAATATATTTATTTGAAAAATACACGTTTTTTACTTGGAAAATAAAACACTGCACCGCAAAATTAATTGAGAAATTTTTGAGCAGTATAACTACTAAACTTTTTTTAAGTAGCATACGTGACAAAAATATGGATAAAATAGCAGCTTTAAAGATTCTTCTTAAGTTCAGAACATATGCGACTCGGCATTGACCGGACCATCGATGGTAGACCCATTTGCGGTAATCTTACGAAACCTTTTGCCAAGTCTGGTAAAATTATTCGTTTGCGTGGATACATTGATCCGTGAGATACAAATTAATGTTTTAATTTGCATAGGAACCTTGTCAACGTAGTATTAAATATCGATTCGTTTGTAATTACAAAGCAATTAAGATTAAATGTTTGTTTTGGTGTGGACTGCTAAGTCAACCATAAATTCTAAATAACCTGATCCAGGTATAATTTTGTTTAGTTTATCGGAAAAGTCCTCAAAAACGAGTTTGTCTAAGAATTAATAAGACTTAAGAATTAAATACTAGATCACTAATCCATGGTTTATTGTTTATAATACGTTTGCTTTCGAAATATTGGTTATATCAAACAAAAGACAATTCTGGACACAAAAGTTTAGGAGAATTATTTATAATTTCATATATGACCCTAAAAGTGAAGTTGCAATACAAAGAGTTAATTGTACGTGTATATTTAATACATTAATAAATTATAGCTACGATTCACCTCTATAAATATTTACAAATCTGTAATATATTTTTGAATAAAATAATCGCATAGTGCAAATATAAACAAAATTACACAATCTGGTTTCATATTACAAGAGCCAAAATCTGTAGGTACTATGTTTGCCTTATTGTCATTAAGATTGGATTTCCGTAGCGAAAACAGATTTCTAACAGGTTTTTTCGTAACAGCGTAGGCCGAATTAATTTAGTCAAGAATTGGATTGATTACAGTTTCTGTTTTAGGATTCTAGTTAAATATGAACGATTTTTCTCATAAATTTGCGAGGTCATTAGTCTTCTACCCGTTCGTGATTAAAGGAAGTATTGATATCATTATCTGACATAAAATTGAGTTTTTTATTTTTGTTTGCTATTCGATGACGGATTTAAATTATTGTGTTAACTACATTTTGGTTCACCTGATGGCCTCTGATAAAATTCAACATAATATGTTAATAGGTACAAATTACTAAATAAAATCTTTGAGATGTCTCTAAATAAGTTCAAAATATAGAACGTAAGCTTATATAAAAATCCTATTATAGTATCAAGGATTACTCAAACGATAAAAAAGCAAAATTACTTTTAATTGTCTGTGAGATGGTGATAACAAAAAAAATACCCGGCAAAGTTTGTTGTAGGTCAAGGCGCGTATGGAACCCACGTAGCTTTAGGTTTGAGTTGGCGAACTTAGTTATCACCACTAATATATCTGTATGAACGCTTCATAATTGCCTATGATAAACATAAATGAATGAATATTTTTTTAATTTTGGACGTATCTCATCTACGGAGGTTTCTAGAGCTAGCAGGTACCTTGGCCAAAGAATTAGGTTAGCCATTCAAAGGGATAAAGCTGCCAGCATCTAGGGTAGATAAAATATGCCTCGTTGCGGTGCAATTGAAGAAGTTTTAAATTAAATTTAGTTTTATTGTATTACGTAGGCTATTTTTGTTTATAAAGGGCAATTGACAATCGCTCGGTACTCTCAAATTCTAGTATGTTGCACCAGCTGGGCAAAACAACCATCAATTATTGCCGCGAAAAGCCATCATTGAAACCCATCATCTAATAACAATTACGTCTTGATTTTAGAGGCCCTGAATGCCTGAATATAAGTCTGACTAAGCACGTTTTATTCAAAAAGCAAAATAGACTCTAATTTTGTAACTCTTGTTTATTTAATATACAGACATTAGTAGACTACCATTGGATTTACATATACCTAAGTACGAATCACAACTATTATGTGTGTATTTATAATTTTTTTTAATTAACAAAACAATGTGAGAAAAGATATATTTTTGCATCACTATTCGTCTGTTTTTACAACAGCGTGTTTCACAAATTGTATCGTTTCTTTACTCTGAATTTTTTTTATTTTAATATGTAAGTTGGTTTACATAACGTGACAAAAACTGCGTCTACAAGAGACCTATTGTTACACGTCCCACATAAAGAATTCTTCACATTGACCTTGTATCTAGCTGACAACTTGTGCCGATCACGGTCCAATATTCAGACAATAATAATATTATGTATTGTAACAAAGTGAATCACGTAACATAATGTAATTATATCTAGATAGCAGTGGCGTGCACAGGGTGTTTGACAAGGGTATGTATATAGAAGGAAGATGGCAAGAAGTGGAAAAATTCTTCTTCTTTATGAGACCTACAAAAATTTTAGGGTAGGCAGTGCTTTTGTGCTTGTATGAAGTGCATGCCACTGCTTGTTGCACCTGTTGAATATAAAGACGAAGGATTACAACTATATTCTAATGCCATCACCACATCCTTTTTTTCTTGCTGGTGTCTCTCTGTGCTACTACAGACTACTACCATCAACTGCGATCACTAATCCGTCTGCCCAGGTGATAATCAACAAACTCTTCCGTTGGGAGAGGCCTTTAGCCCAGAAGTGGGCTGCTATAGGCTATAGATGAACTTATGGAGATATAGCCAACTATATATTAAATATAATTTAACTTATATAAGTGAACTCATTTTCATCTCTCCTGTACAGTATTTATAATATAAAAGTCGTATGCTGTGTTGACGCACACTCTTAAATTCAGGTTACCGTACCGTTGTAGTCTATAGTCTAGTTAAATGTTTAATAGAATATTTAGTTTGTTAATGTGAACATCGGGGCAACTACATGTAACCTTGCTATATTGGTTTTGAAAATATGAACTTGGTTTCCACGGCACACAAGTAGGAGGCCCATCTTATTTAAACGCTGTTTTAAATACACTATATATACAATTTTCAATATGATAAGTGAAACATCTTAACGTGTGACCGGAAGCAGTCAAGGCTGACTGGTTAGAGCGCGAGTTCTTATTTTAACCGCCGGAAGCTTTTATTTATATTTAAATAGAGGCATCACCGAACCAAATAAGCATTTCATCAACGCGACCTGACATTTTCACCATTAACATAAATAGAGATATCAGGCATTGTTGTATCTTAACAGAGTGCGATATCCCGATATGAAATATTAACTCAAATCAGGAAAATTTTGAAACGGAAGCATTAATAAAATATTGGTTTCTTTCTAAAGCACGAAAATTTCATAACCAAGGTTTATGAAACGGTTGTGCTCGAGAAAGGAAACAAAAAGCCAAGTACGTAACAAAGTAAAGCCTGATGCAAAAATGTGTTAAACTTCTATTCCGTGTGTTAATTCACAGATCTAATCTTTTGTGTACATACGTAGCCAAATCATTATAATTAGCGTGCAAAGTCATAACATCATTTTTGCTTGTGATTAGGTACTTAAATATGGTAGCGAGGAAGTATTCAATCAATAACGATATTGTGTTGGAGAATTAGTACTACTTACGTAAGTATAAGGCTACCGTTTGTCGAAACGACCTTCTGTCTGTCGAATGAGAAATGACGTGATTACCTATGTATCAGTACATCGTGTGTTTGTAGTTGAATCAAATAATTTCTTATTCCAATTTTAACTATATGCCGTCTGCATATATTTCAAACTCTAGCATAAACTTAAGGCATATAAATTGCAATTTGTTTCGTCTTGAATAATAATTTTTCAAAGTTTTCATTGTATGCTAGCAGTAAAAACGTTATGCTTACGCGTTGAAGCAAGAAAATCTACGACTTGACAATCTTTTGATCCAGCTAAAAACAAATTGGCGGTTTTTTGATGTTATGTACAATTATCCTTAAAAGTATGGTTTTGAACAAAAGTTTTGCCATGTACTGTCCCTTCCTTACTATATCACACTTAAACTGGTGATTAAGTCGTTTCTTGCGGTGTAACTACCAGCTGTTCTACCAGTATTAACACTGGTAGACACACCTTGAACAGCTAGAGATCGAGAAGATTGGAAAAGGTTGAAGGAGGTTTTCAATACTCAGAATGGTCCTTTCACAAAGATATAGCAAAAGTATTATCTGTAATCATCTCGAATTTCAAGTCGAAAGCAATAATAATTACTTTTACATATTACCGATTGTGACCTCAGAATCATTCTCAGAATTTTAAATTCGTTAGTTGTGACGGATGGACAAAGTAGCATCTGTGTTTGTTTTAACATTTTGGTAAACGAAAAAAACAGTATCGTAACGACTGCCTCCGAAATTCGCTGTGCCTTGGACGCGGCCTACTCGGTTTGATATTTATAAATAAACATTAATGTCATACTTATCTTGGCTGTGGGAGTGATACTGGATTTGTATATTCACAAAAAAATGCAATATGGCGACGACATATACTCATAATAAAACACTAAAGAGTCGAACTCTGTAAGTAGAACATATTAAAAAAAAATATTTGGGGGCATTTTTGTCTGTCTATCTGTCTATATCTTGGGCGTGCATCACACCGATACTACTGCATGAATTACAATGAAACTTGGCGTGATTTGGGTTCATACTACGATTTACATAGTATACTTTTATCCTAAAATTCAGCACTGATCCCTTCCCTGAATACTTAAAATTGTTTGCGAATCCTTATTTATTTGAATTTTCAGTAATGATTAATAAGCATTCTTGTCTTTTATGTGCTATCACATTTTTTTTTTTTGTTATCGTCATAATACATTCGTCAATACAGATGTATCAGCGTACCTCGTCACGATGCATCTGTTTACACACATGTAAATTCATGGATTACAACAAGATTTTGCACAAAACTATTTATATTATGACCTCTAAGTGAAATAACGAGTTATGCATGAAATTGTAAAGTAAATTGTAGACTTTCAAAACAATAAATACTTGCGTGGCTACCTGTTTGATATTTTCGCTGTAACCTTGGTAATTTAAGAGTAGAGTTAAGGATCAGTATATCAACAATTTTAGTAGGAGTACAGGATTTGTAGCAGAGCTCGTCCGGGGAAGGACTTTTGACATGTTTATTGCTTTATTTTCTGTATGCCGCATGCCGGTGTAAAGGGCGTAATACCGGTGTAATGGAACCGGGAACTGCCATATGGACACAGTCGGCACTTTGTAGTAGGTTCGTGTTTGCATGCCCTGCGCAGTATGGCCCTGTTTATAGACAATGGTTTTCCACTTATCATCAAGTCGGCCATCTACTTGGTATCGGTCGGCAATTCCAAAAATATGAAAAAGCAAAAACTGTCACAAGCAGAAGCATGACAACCATAGCATCAGCTGTCACATTCAAGGTTAAATGGGGTCACGGATGACTATCACAAAAGATAAAATGTCTTAGACAATATTATTATATTTACTTCTTTGTAAAACTGAAATAATAAAGTAAGTAAGTAAGTAAGTAAGTAGCCTTATTTAAATTTATTGACACCACTTCAACTTTATCGGACCTTTTTTTAGAGAGCCTTATTTTTGACCACCTCCCTGGCACAGTGGTGACCGCTGTTATCATATAAGCGAAAGGTTCCGGGTTCATCCCCGTCCCCGTAATTTGGGAATATAAATTATATCCGAATTTACTCTGTTCTAGTTTGATGTGAGGCGCTCAGGCCGTAGCGATTTAGCATTCTAGTCCGATATCGCATACAAACCGATTATAAGCCATACCTCGGCTTATATCTGCCTCACCCCCAGTGGCGTGCATGGAGGGTATGCACAGGGAATGCAAATGATATTAAATTTAAAAAAAAAACCAGTACGAGCTATAGAAACCAAAGAGTTAAGGTTTTTGTGACTCTTACTGGAGACTTTTTTAATTTTGTATCATCTGCCCGCTTACTCTGTACATACCCTATATGCACGCCACTGCTCACCTCTAACATGTTAGCCCACTACCTTCTTAAGCTGCATCATCATTTACCACCAGGCGATATTGTACTCGAAGACAGTCAGTTTAGTGTAGTGACACGATAAAAAATAAAAAGAGCCAAACGCAGCCGGAATTAGTTTACTCTGATGACTCCGGTGTATATTTTCTATTACATTCAATGCCACTTAAGCATGAAATTTATAATTGAAGTAGGTATGACAGGTCAAACCTACGGCCTTTCGAATTATGACGGAATACCCGATCGCCGTTGACCTATTGACGTTCTCTATATTTTTGACACATATGTCGCAACCGGCATCATTTTCTCTCATGAAGCACTGTTGAAAACCGTGTTGTTCAATCAGCCGGTAGAATCCGTTCTAGTATTATTATTCATTCCAAATATACATACTCACATTATAAATAAGAAAGTGTATCCGTCTGTTAGTTCGTTTTTTTTTTCGTTATCTATGTTCTGCTCAACGACAGAGCACCAAGTTTGAGGAATTTTGGTCATATATATAGCAAACGTCCTGAAGATGAAAATAGAATACTATTGCTCCCGGGTAACATTTCCCAGAGTTTATAAAAAATAACTTTTGTCTGCGTGAAGGCACGGATGGTTTATCAGCTAAACCGATCTAACATTGCTGGAAATTGAGATAGCTTTTGTCAGGCAGGCCTGGAAATATCGTAATAATAATAACTAAGAATAATAGAATCTAGAAACGCAGATTTAATCTAGGCAGCATTTTCGTGTCCTAGCTATTTCTTCCAGGAATCCTTAGGATTATGACAACGTAGCGTGTTAAGGTTTAATACGCAATGATAACCCGGTACAACAAACCGCATAAGAGCAGCGTGGAGAGTCTTAGAAGCTGTAAATCTCCAAATTCTTGCACAGAAGAGCCCTATGACCAGTAGCGCGACTTATATAGGCTTGAAGATGAAAATGACTTTAAAAAGCCCAAAGTTTTTAGTTGTATTTTTCCCAAAACCATGATTTTGACCTTACAATTTTTTAACCGCAAAATCTTATCTGATATGTGCAGAACAAAAAAGTGCGACTGATATAAATTTCATGAAAGCTTAAAACGTAATTTAAATGCATTAAATTAATGAAATACATTAAGCCCCCGCAGAATCGGTAATTCGCTTCGATTCCTCCATTATTCAGTGCAGATTTATTGACGGCATTTCCCAAAAATATTTTAATTACGTCTCTGATACGGGCAGTTATAAATTAAGGGAACGATATAAATATCAGATTACGTAGTATATAAAATTTAAAACATAGTTACTCAAACCACTCTCACAAAACGTTTTATCTTGTTTTGAACTAATACACATTGGGTTAGATTTAGGGTTGAAAGTCCTTCCAAGGTCTGTGATTCCAACAACCTTTAAAAAAAAGTCAATATACAAGCGCTTCTTACCATAAACCACATAAACACAAAAAAACTCTCCTTTAAATTCTGCGTAGATAATAACGTTTTAGTACTTACAAGATCAGCAGAATAATTTCGTTTATGTTCTGTTGAACCTTAAAAACCGAACTGATGTGTTTCTGCAATCTCTTTTCCAAATTTATTCTGTTGATAATAAGCACCAGTTCCCATTTCGATGAGAAAATAAATTGGAAGGTAAACGACCCCCTAATGCCTTTTCGAGCTCCAAGGATAAAGCAAACTGAAATGAATGTGATGTATGTATGTGATTATTTATTAATTTCCATGATTGTCATTACAGCTATCATTAAATGTAGGTACTTACCAGTTATTATTTTTTTCAGCCAAACTATTTAGCAATTAATATTCATTATTCACGTATAAACACTATTCATACCTAAAACATAAATGCAACTGGACGATTTCTGTTCATTACTGAAAAACACTAGTTTTTAGAAATCGTATATACGATTATTCATGGTTTGGTAACCACAAATATATAATCTCTCCCACCGCTTATTATAAGATGTTCGTGAATAAAATGTGTCATTTTTTGAATTCCTTTTGTGAATTTGAAGAGTGCATAATCGTACTTACCTACTATGGAAATGCCGAAGGCTAATTATACCTGATATTACTATTATGTGTATATTTGCTTAGTGTAGAACCTACATAATTTTAATTTTATAAGTATTTGACCAGATTCTTTTTACTGAAAACTAGATTGAATGTCCTATTAGCCGTGAATATTTTTTATTTCAACATTATATGCAGTACTTTACCGTAAAATAACGTTGTGTATCTTATAAATATATGTCAATAGCTAAATAACTCGTCTTTACTGTTAAGGAATCCAGTTTTAGACAAACGGCGTAAATTGACCGTAACTTTACGTAAATAAAACACAAATATAAGAAATAAACGGTTTGGCCGACGCTTTACCTACACACTTTGAAGGCCTATTTACATTTTTCTAATATCGATGTTTGACTGGTACCTACTCTACGGGATTCGAAGTCTTCATCATCACCATCATTATGAATCCATTACCGTCCCTTATCCGTCCATTACTACGGAGCACGGGCTTCCTCTCAAAATGAAAAAGGTTAAGGCCGTAGTTCAATACGCTGGCCAAGTGCGGATTGGTAGACTTCGCACACCTTTGAGAACATTGTGGAAAAATCTCAGGCATGCCGTCCATCCCTCGCGATGTTGCAACACCGTTATAGTAAGTGATATTTCGGTTGCTCAGATTAAAAAACGCACATAACTCCGAAAAGTCAGCGGTGCGTTCCGGAGATCGAATTATGTCCCCCGAGAGGAAGACCGAAGCTCTACCCATTAGCTATAACCGCTTTCATCCACCGCATCATCACTAGTCTATTAAAGTCCAATGCAGGTTAATAACAGGGACAGAAGGCTTAACGTGCTTCTTTAAGCACGGGGACAGACACTGCCTATTTTCTAACTCCGGGATGGTCTTAAAAATATTAAACCGCTGAAATCAGGATCAGGACCTCCTGATCTATATAGTTGATAACCCTAGGCACTAGACCAACAAGGTCGTTAAAATTCAAAGTCATATTTATATTCAAAGATTTCTTGTTTTGTATTTTATGTATAATTATAAGTTATCAAGTCATCTTAGCCATACCTTCCCTGTGTAACAGTTTTTGTGAGAGAGTATTGACTCGTGACTAATATATGTGGGCGAGGCTGATTTTTGCACCTCGAATAATAACTGTAACAATCGACAAACGCATATCGAAGTCGTCTAAATATAATATACAGTTCATTTGTCCTTAGGCATTTCAAATGTAAACAAATCTCAGATGTATTCTCGCAGAAACACTTTGCCTAGCGCTCGATGAAAAGGCTTAACTCGGCGTCTAGCCGGCGTTTCTAGAGTCACGCGTCGTATAAAATTGCGTCCAGCGTGCGACCAATCACAAACGCGCGGTCGAATAAGAGTGTTTTGGTTGGGCGTTTGTTTTGACGTGTCCAAACTTATAGGCATGCTTCAATCTTTCTATTTACTCGTAACACGGAAGACAACAATGTATTCTTTTATAATATAAGGAAGATTAAAATAATAGCGCATAAGTATCAACGCTACACTATAGGAACAAGGCTTCTATAGGTAGGATGGCTGCGTATCATTACTCTGTCCTTACCTTGTATATCCAGGCCATGTAGGTACTCTCCTGGTGGGTAAGCGATGACTACTTTCTTTTGCCAAACATCGAATTTCTAAATCTTAAAACATATAATTGTTCTGTACTGGAGTAACAGGAACGCTTCGAATGAAATTTTGTGTAGTAGTATTTCAATTCCCAGATGTTTGGAAACACAAGCGGACCCGGTAGGTGGCGTTGTTTTATCGGGCCGGACGACACGTCTACCGGATCCGCTAGTTTTACGTTTTATGACGCAACATTGTTGTTTTCGAATTGTCGACCCCCACTGCTACGCGAGTATTTATAATTAGAGCTGTACAGTGGAGGCACATTCTGTCTACGGACACTCAAGTGACAACAAGTCTATTTAATTTACTTCTTTGTTTATATTTTGATTAATTTTGATTGTTGATTGATAATTAAATAATGATGAGTGATAACAATAATTATAGTTTTATTGAACAACGGTCACCATTCTTACATATAAATTAAGTAGTTGTTGTTCTTTTATTGGTTCTCTTTGCTTAATGTAATTTCAAGCAAAATATTCAAAATACTCTTCCTTGAGTTTATTAGGTTTAATTATATAAATTTTCTCGAACGTCTAATTTATCCGTATAGTTTTTAACAAGAATTGTAGCAGCAAAAAAGTATTGTTTTTTATCTTTAAACTTTCTGACATATATTATTATATGCTTAGTTGAATATTGTATCTGTACTTTTTATTCGAAATAAATAGTATAGATACTACTGTGTAAATACTTAAGATTTCAGATTGCTACTTACACATTTTGCGAGCTCTCTTAGTTATAAACATTCCTTAAACATACGCCGCTTGAATCCTTATCAAGACACGATTTCGGCTGCGTGTCGGAAACTAAAGTATAGCGTAAATCTGAAACATGTATATGGGTTTTGAATTTAAAAAAACATACCGTCTTCACATTCTTTACGGCAATAACGAAGATAAGTTCAAACCAATTAATAAAAAAATGCTATTATATAATTAATATGACCCTGCCTAAAGTGACAGACTTTAATTTAACACCGTGGTCGTTGCTTCTGTAATAATATTTTAGTTTTTTTATGTGTAAGCAGTAGGTACTGAATTTACTAACTATCTAAACGGCTTGATTCGGTGGCATGATAAATTGATAAATTAAGTTTACTGCTTTTTAAGAATTTACCAAACAAATCCATTTGACATTTTATGTTAAGAACTAATAGGTATATCTTTTACTCTTACTATACAGGATTAGGGCATGATTACTACACAAAAAGACATTATTGTTTTATTTTTGAAATTTTCATATTTTTCATATCTTTTACATTTACTTATAACTTTATAGAAATTTGATAAGTTAACATATATACCGAGAGTAAATTGCTTTCATAAAACAGAATTATTTACCGGTCTAAATTTTTTCGTAAGTATTACTTAAATTAAATCTTAAAATTAAAAAAAAAAAATATTTACCTTATAGACTAACTCTGCACGCATCCCCAAAAACAAACGTGTTGAGATTCAGTCAAAACCTCACAGAAGTTGTTTTCGCCGAAACCGGTTAAAAATAAGTATGATCGGTACATGACGCGCCGACGACACGTTGTACACAACTCTCATTGTAAAACAACATTTTATTTATGGCTTTTACACTCTCAGTAAAGATTGCCTTGATGATGCTAATTTTTTACGAATTATGAGAACTGACACTCATTGATTAGTATCAGAGTGCATTCCCGGTTGTTCAACCGCTCATGGTATTTATTTATTAGTTTTTACAGGGAAGCTGGATCCAAGCGGCATAGAACCGTGGAATTTGGAACGCCCTACAAAAGACCTATGTCCAGCAGTGGACGTTGATATGATGATCATGACAGGAAACTAACAGTACTATCTATATATATAAAAGAAAGTTGTGTTAGTTACACCATTTATAACTCAAGAACGGCTGGACCAATTTTTATGATATCCGGAATAGGATAATAAATATTAAAATATAACATTCATTAAAAAAAAATGATCCGCGGTGCAAAGCTCGCCGGGACAGCTAGTTACGAATAAAAATACCTAATGTCCTTTATTTTATCACATAAACGAATGAAGTTTCCATTCATAATTGGACCTAGCAGATAGTCGACCTAATGGTTAGTTGAAAACCATAGCCTAAAACATCATGCATCAAACGGGTTCGGTAAATTGCCGCCCTATGTCCATCAACCTAAGGCGTAGTAAATATTATTTTATTATACTCAGCCTATTGATTTCCCACTGCTGGGCACACGTTACGTTACGTTTCTTATGAAGAAAATAAGGGCATTGACCCACCTCGCTAATAAAATGGCTGGCGGGCTTCAGCGATTGCTATCACATATTATCTATAGTTATCGGACCCGAAGACGGGGTTTCACAGGGGTTTCAGTCTCTCAGTTCAAGGCTGCTACTGAAAATTTCTTGACAGAGTAAATTAACGTACGTCTGGCAGAATCCCGAAAATCGTACCCAGGACCTTGTGAAACTACGGTTCTCGAAATATAAACCACTGCACCAACAAGGCATATTTATTTATTTATTTTATTTATACTCTTTATTTGTACACCACTCAAACAAAGAAACAAGACAAAAAATGAACAAACACATGAAGAATGAAGCAGGATACAAAAGGCGGTCTTATCGCTAAGTAGCGATCTCTGCCAGGCAACCTTAGGATTAAGAAAACTAAAAAGTAACTAACTAAATTACTTAACTAAAAAAATCTAAATATATTGAATGATAACTTTTTGTTAAACAAGCATTCAAGCAAATGTTTACAAAAAAATATAACCTATTCTTTATCGCATTCTTTATTACTTATGATTCTATCCGGATTCTAGTGTTGTTTTTGCTTTTTGATTGAAATCATGTAGGATGATCTGCCTTTCTGATAGCAACTGTAAGAGGGAAGCTCGTGGGTGACTCTAATTACACAAAGTGGCGGGGGAATTTTATAATTCCTGAATTTTCTTTGATCTGGTCTGGTTCGAGGATTCGGGCGTAGATAGTTACCGACAAACACGCGAATAGCGTTCCGGAAGTATGCCGCGTAGAAACTGATTAAATTACAGGTTAGCCCATTTCCATCTTAGACTTTATCACCAGGTAAGATTGCAGTAAAATTGTAGTGAAATGAAAAAAAATATATTGGTCCTATAATAAAAAAGTAGGCTTAAGGCTTTCAAAGCACGAGTAACGGTTCAAATAAGACATGAAGTTTCTAAGTATTATATATCAGCATCAGATTCATAATATAACTAGAAATTTGAATTAAAGTATTCAATACAGAATTTTGAAGGAGAAGAAACACGTAATTGTACGTATAACATACAGGAAAAGAAACTAAGGAGTATACAGTACACAATGTATACATGTAAAAGCGGCCTTATTGCTGCAAACAATCTCTTACAGGCAACCTTTATAGTGCCAAGAGTGTTGATAGATATTCATAAAAACCAAAATGTAAAGATACAAATACATAAATAATTTAAATAAATAAACGTAATATATAAATATAACATATAAATAATATTTATAAATATATAACAAACATTATATATATAAGTAGATTTTAATACCTAATTTAATAGAAAGATTTTAATATAAAGAATCTAGGGTAGTAGTCCTTCAGACGACTCTTAAATATCGGAAGGTAACTACTTCCACGGATTTAGATATATTATACAAAACTTTAGTTTGTATAATTATATACCAAAAAATAAAAACTTTAATGCTACACAACCGATGCACTGTAGTAACGCCACTACTTTTTTGAATTGACATCAATTACAAGGTTACAATTACAATTGACATCAATTAACAACTAAAAGGAAAAATGGACTATATTAGTCAAGACAATCAAACAACTACGTATCACATAGAGTTCAACGGGAGCGAGGCTATACAATTTATTGAATGCGTTCGTTGGTAGTTGAATAGACGACGTAACTTTGAAGTAATTTTTCTTTACGATAAAAATATGTTCATTATTTTCTTAACTAACGAATGATTTTCAATAAAAAGTATATATAATATAATAATCTTACGCTTAATGCTAATTAAATGAGAAATTTTTTTTTCTTTAATTCCTAGGGATTTCATACCATAGACCGAGACCAATTGACAGACGTTAAAAACAAACTTTTTCAGCGACCACCTTTTCCGTGCACATGAAGCTACTTTGAAAAATACTATAGTATATTCGAAACATCTGATTCTAATCACATACTTACCTACTTAGCTAAGAAACTTTGGCTACCAATTACACTAGGTTGAACATAATTTACCATGTCCTACACAAAGCCACATAATTCGATAGTGTAATACAGAGAAATCATTGCGTAAAACTATAAAATTAACGCCTTTTTTGAAACAATAAATCAATAAAAATTTTAGGTCTGTTGGTCGGAACCAACCAGTCAATTCATTCACAAAAAATAATAAAGATGTATCCATAACATGTATATTTTGTTCAGTTTGATAAAAAAACTTGAAAACACAATCTTTGCATACGAAACCGGACTTAATTGAATAATGACCGGTGACGCAAAAACGGCTATTTTGATGTCCGAATTATCATCACACGAGGCGTCTCTAATGTTCTTTATTATACTATATTATGTTTAGTACTAATATTTCATTTTTAATTCCCTAATATGCCTTTGTATTAAAAATAAACTAAATTACATCCTCACGGTAATGGCATATGTTACTCGAAAATTAATGTTTTTCAAATTTGTTTTAATTCTAAAGTTGGATTTTATTTAAAGCGTTGTTATTTAATTTGACCAGTCCAAATCGAATCAATTATGATTATAAATTACATTTTGTAAAACCATATATACTATTAAGAACAAAACAAAAAAAATATTCAAAACATTCCATTGCTTTTACTACTATTGTAACTAAACATAATTTTCATGTTATAATAACATAGATGTAGTAGTTATTAACTTTACCATTTTAACAAATTAAATCTTTATGGATTTCATGTGGTTTGTAAAAATTACTGACCAATAAAATATAATCAAATTCTGAGAACTAATAAATCCTTATAATTGAATGAAACAATTAATATGCAATTCTTACTAAACCATTAACTTTCCTTCTTAAATATGTTACTTATTTGCCTCTTTTCAGGTAAACCGCGTGAGCGGGGAACCTCATCTGACCAGCCACCATCAATACGAAAAGAACCTTTTACACATCTATCCGAGAAGGAACTAATAGACGAAGCTAACAAAGTTATTGCTCAGGCTCAAAGTGTAACTTGCACATCGAATCATCCACCTGAAAAATTCTTCTCCCTACCTCATAGAAGAAAGTTTAGAGAAGACAAATCTGTAAATGTTGACGAAGCAGGCTCTCTTGTAAGTGTCGGAAAAACTCCACTCGGAAGGTCAACTAGTGATGTAAGTCCAAAAAGAAAAAAGGAACGAACATCACTATCAACCCTTTTCCGAAGAGCACATCGAACTAAAAGCCCTGATTCACCAGTTGTCGTCACTACAAAACCTGCTGTAATAGTTAAAAGAAGTAAAAGTGACGTGTCTGATTTAAAATCAAACACTAATCTTAATAAGAATAAACCTATTCGTAAACGATCGGGAAGTGAAACAGAAGAATTTCTTAAATCGTTACGAAATAAGAAAACTCAACTTTCCCCTATAATTGAAAGTTCACCTCGTGAAGATTATTTCAAAAAGATTTCACCGTTAGATTTATTACATAAAGATTCCGAAAAAGGGGCCAGTAAATTATTGGAAGACCAACTTTCAATAGAAAGTAAAAAAGTAAATCCAATTGAAAAACCACCTCGAGTTAAACCTCTAGATAAACAAGAACAGAAACTAGATCAAATTAAAAGCGATAAAGCACCAGAGAAAGAACAGTCTCCACCAATAACAGAGACACCTAAACGATCAACTGAAATAAAAAAGACTAATCTCATTGATGAAATAGATTTTTCTAAGACGAAAGAAGCACCCATCGAGGTAAAAGATAGAATAAAAGACAGCATCAGAAAACTCGAAGAAAACGTTTATGGTGAAAGTGAGATGAAACATAGTAGCCAACAGCCACCAGAAAAGCCACCACTAACCAGGGGTCAAACCGTTGATCATATTGTGCGTATACTAAAGAAAGATCAACATTCCCCGCCTCCTAAGTCTCAGTTAATTTCGCCGTCAAACGGCACTAATATTAATCAACCATTTTCATATACAAAACCCAGTGCTAGTCCTGATCCTAATTTATTCATTAGGGCTACTAGTCCTGATAGAGTACCAAGTCCTGTAAACAAGATGACAGATAAGGGCATAGTTTACGCTCAAGTTATTAGAGATAACGGTGATAACCGTCCTCAATTTCCTAAGCAAACAATGCACAAAACTTTTTCTCCACCTAGAGATAAGTATGGTAATATATCTGATGAAGACGAGGGTCTTGGCTATGAGGAGAGGTATAAATATTCAGCAGAGCGAATTAATGATTACGAACGAAATAACAAAAATAATGACAGTGGTTATAACATTAACGGTAGTTTTAATATAAAAGAATCACCCATTAGGCCCAGGTTTAGAGAATATAAACTAATGAGTTTTGAGGACTTTGAACCAACTTATGCTAATGGTTGTGCAGACAAAGAATCTGAAATCCATAAGCCCTTACACAGTTACAGGGGTAGAGCTGATGGGATGGACACTAAGAAAAAGATATTTGAATCAGATACGAAAATAGACTTAGATTTTAATGAATTAAGTCACAGAAGAGAGCTTTTGGAGTCTCGTCTGAATGCAAGACGATACGAACGCGAGAGAATTAATTTAAACGAACCCATTACTAAGTATATTGTAGAAAATGATCCTATTTACGAAGCAGAAAAGCGTATGAAGCAAACGGAAAAATACGTTAATGATACTGTAAAATACTATCGCCATACGCTTGAAAGAGACGGTTTTGAAAGTACTATTGGAGAAGATTACAAATATGACATTGATAGTCAAAAAGTTAAATATAATACAGAATCGCGTTCTTTTCAAAAAGTTCCTAAAGGTGAAATAGATAGACGTGAGTTCATTGACAACTTAGAACCCGGCAGATATAAGGAAGACAGGAAAGAATTTCCACCAGAACCTGAGTATGAACCACCTAGCCTTGAATCTAATCCTGGCAAACCTATAGCATCCCCAAATGAATACAATGAAAAAAAGTACAGAGTAAAAAAACACTTTACGTCTAGTCATGATATCGTCCAAGGCGCTCAAAGGTATAAAATAAAAGATGATTGGTTTGGTAAAAGGAAAGGTCATTACGCATCTAATCCTGAAATAGCGCAAGAGAGAGAAGATGACTACGCTAATCTAGGCTATAACTCCAAGCACGAATCATATCATAATTCCTTACGCCGTGTTAAAAGCAAAGACAAAGACATCAAGACTCATGACAGCATACGCAGGCATGATTCGGGTGATAGCAGGGACTACTACCGAGAAGAAAAATCGCCACGACGTTTTGATTTTGACAGTCGTTTAGTCGATTCTGGAATTGAGAATGACTTTAGACATAATTCAACTGGAGAAATCTATAGGTCCAGGCATAGACGTCATGAAAGTGATGATGATGCCCAAAATACATCTTTGTTTTTAGCTAGCGAAAGACAACATACAGAAGATAATTATCCGAGTGAACAAATATATGCAAATGGAGAGCATTTGGCAAACTATAAAGGTTACAGGGAAGACAATAGAAAGGATTTTATTCCTAGAGATAGAAGCGCTGAAGATGGTTTACTCTTAACGCCTAAGGTACATCGTTATGAAAAAAGTCCGAGCAGATATGATGATAAAGTGAGTGCGAAGCCACCGAAAATGACTAAAAAGCTTTCTGGACTTGAAAAGGTAATTAATCTAGAAGGTTACAATCTGTACTATTACAAATATGACAAAGTTTTTATGTACCTTTTTATTTGGGTGGCCATCCATTGCTCCCAAATGCTGAGCCTTGGCTGTAATTTTAGCTGTTTAAAAGCAAATAGTCGCTCATATATATATACTGCACAAATTTTAATAAAATTTCATTATTCGTTAAGATAGTAATAAAAAAAGTTTTAATAGCTCGCAATTTATGAACAAAGAACAAATTATTACGTACCATACCTGTGAATTACGTACCTACTCGGTATTTTACGCTCCAAAATTAATCTCTTAACAGATGAAACAGCTGTTCTCTCGCGACTCTTCTAAGAAGAGCAAGAAAGAGAAAGAAGTTGTCCAGCCAAAAACTCGCACTCGGGTGCTCAAGAGCCCTGAACATCTTGCCAAAGACGATCCCGAGTATAGAAGGTATTCACTCTACTTAATATTTAATCTGAAAATCTGTACATTAGAATTGGTTGCACCAATAATAACTAATTTAAATTCATAAAAATAGTTTGATTGCGATTAGTTTTGCATTTTTTGTTTTTTATAGGTACACCGATCCAGAGCCTAGCGACCTCGACGTGAGAAAAAGAGAGGATCCCATAGAAGAAAAGAGGTATAGGCGGTCGAGGGAAGATCTAGATAGATACAGAAGCTCGGATCCTCGTGAGAGCACAGAAAAAAGGAGAGAAGAGAGGTACAACAATTTTTATAGTTCGTTCATGTTACTGTCAAACCTGACTTAAGTATCCCCATCATTATCAACCCATTAACGTTCCAGTACAGGGCACTGGTCTCTTATCAGAATGAGAAGGGTTTAGGCCGTTGTCAACCGTGCTAGCCAAGTGCGGATTGGTATAGACTTCACAAACCTTTGAAATCATTAAAGGGAGGAAGGTTAACCACTGGGCTCTCACGGCTTCCAGACCCCAATAGAAAAACTGAAGGAAGGGTAAAAGAAAATAAAAGTCCAGTTTAGCACGCTAAATCGATACGGCTTTTCAAAGCCTATCTATTTAAATTTTCATGCTGTAACAATAATAACATATAACTCCCCGTGACCAGATGTGGTTTTGGGACAAGTGAACGAGTTAATTTTTAAATCCATACTAATATTATAAATACGAAAGTGTGTTTGTTTAATTGTCCTTACTTCACGCCGTAACTAAGAAACCGATCGACTTAATATTTGGCATAGAGTAAGTTGAAAGGACAGAGTATTCTCTGTATATGTCTTACTAGGACAAAAAGTAGCCTATGTTATTACATAGTCTACTTTTTATTCTAGTAAGACATCAAATTCCAAAGATAACAGGAACATATATATTTTTTTTACACCCAATATCCTGTATGTCCTAACAAAGCAACCAAACGACTTAGCTAGTCTAAAATAATAGTAAATCTCGCGTTCAATCATTAAGCGACTAAATTATGATACTGATTCACCTTAGGGCTCATCCTGCCCTCACTTGAGTTATAATTTAAAATCGAATTAAGAAAATACATTCCGTAACCATGTTCACAGATTGGAAAGAACTTCAAAAGAAAACAGGCGCTATAAAGAGCACCGCGAGGACAAGAGACGTTACAACTCGTCTGACAGAGACAGTGATCATCGTCCTTCAGACGCTGAAAGTGACCGACGAAGAACCAGATCTCACACGGCTGGACCTTTGGATTCACCAGCTTTGGTAAGTTTATTTACCAATTAAGGTTTATCCTGAAAACGAGACGGTGTAATTTACTAAAAATAAGAAAAAAAGCCTTTATAATGTTCTTCATACAGATATTTATACAGTTATATTGAAAGAAGCCAATGGAGAGAGCTTATTAAATAAAGCATCGCTGTTGTACACACTATTTAACGATTGCAGAAGTCTAATACTTGACTAGGGTAACATCATTTTGAAGAAACAATTTATACAATATTTTAATATAGGAAACAATAACTTGTCTTATAAGCTATGTCAGAACAAGTTGACCTATCCGACTGTCGTAAAGGTCAAGGGTCCAATACGAGGCGACTGATTCATCGCTTTTTCCGACCTATCGCCTGCCGTGCTTCCTTATGCCTGTCTGAGTTGAAACCTGACTATTTTAAATTGCCTCCGAAACCATATTAATATCTAATTAGTAAAAACTTTCTTTCTGCTAAAAAAAATAAAACTTAACTAAATTAATGGATATTATTACCAATATTTAAAATATAGCATTTATTTTTCATCTTTATTGTATCTGCGTGATGTAATATTCAAACGATTTTAAATGCTTGAAGAAATCATTATAGATCAATTCTAGTTAAAATAGACCTTAATTAAATTTCCGCTTCTGATTAATTAGTCATATTTGGAAGTTGCAAGTTTCCTTTATATTGGTCAATTTAACGCCTGAGAACTATCATGGTTGCAAATTCGTTGGTTGCACGTCTTATGGAATGCCCTAAGGGTGTGTGGTCCATTTAATAAGAAAAGCGTCGCAATACGATACCTTATTACAGAGATGTAGACGAATAGATAGCACACGGAATACAAAATATGTTTTTAATATCAATATCGAATGGCGGCGTATATTTTTTGCGTAACTTTTTTTCAGTTTATAATGCATCTTCAGCATGCGTTTTGTCCTACTGAGCCTCAGGACTCCTCTCTCTTAGAGAGAAAATAGAACCACCCCACAACTTCAATATGGGTTACGCTGGTACTTAAAATTTCTAAACAGAAAAACGCAACACCAATCAATTATTTACCGTGCTGACCTAGAGCCTTGCGATCCTAATCAGACTATAGCTCATGATAGCCAAGATGCACTGATGTAATATCAATTAGGTCGGTGCCAAGATGGCTACCTTTCAATACTTCACAATTGCTTTACATTAAGGTTAAGGCACTTTACAGCACTAAATTATATACAAATTATTTCATCAATATCATCAGTATTATTTCATCATTAGTTAAATACTTATTTAAGTTTTTTAATTATTTTTTTTTCAATTATGACCGGAGATAACAACGATATAATTGATTGTAGACAGAATTTGTAATTCTAATACATATATTTTTTTTTCATGAATGTAGTTAAAATTAATTGCTGGTTTGTCTTATGAATAAATAAATAAATAAATAAAATAAACTTACAAAGTTACTTCAACATTGTTCATACCTTCTTATTCTATTATTAAAAATTTAATTTAGCATAGCAAATTCTTTTTACCTACAAGCTTTTAATAAAATCGCTTTATACTTATAACTTTCAACATATGAGGTAAATAAGTGAAAGTCACGCAGCAAAGGGACCACTCCCGATCTCTGCCTGCGTTTATACCGTATTAGAGAGGAATTTAGTCGCGCAACTCATGGTTCCTATTTTTTACTTTTTTTAGTAAAGTATTGCGTAAATATAGTGTCTGACCGAAACTGTGCCACATATTAAAACATCGCGAAGCAAGCATTACAAAATGCTAAATGTTACTAAACTGACCAATTATTTCAATTTAGTTATTTTTTTTTTACTCATATACATCTTGTACATGAAAACAAAAATAATACTTCACAGGCATTAACAGGAACATTATGTACTGCCTCTGAGACTTATCTTTCAAACCGAAAACCTATAAGTTACTAGCTGTTGCCCGCGACTTCGTCTGCGTTTGATTTTGTTTTTAAATTATTCAATATCGCTAAGCCTTAAATGAGTATAGTAGTATATATATATAAAACATGTGACTGTCAATTATAGACAAATAATTTGCAAAAAAATAAAATTGCGACTATAATTAAAGATCTAAGCTATCCTATCTCTTAAGTTGGACCAGACTGCTCACGGTGTGCCAATTTAATTAAAAATCGGTTAAGTAGTTTAGGAGTCCATCGCGGACAAACATCGTGACAGGAGATTTATATATATTAAGATTGAGCAAACCACTGCCATAGTTTTAACTGAAATAAATCAGATACAGCCCTCACATCACATACAAAATTAAAATCATCTAACTCCTGTCACTTTATTAGTACACAACGTGTAGCGTAGGTACTACGCGCGTGTCGGTATTTTTTCTTCAATTGAGTTGTCATTAGTAAACACATAGATTTGTAAGCATTTTGTTTTCAATTCGTTTGTGTAAAATAAATATGCTTCTTTTGATTTAATATTTTTAGAGGATGATTCACATAATTTCGTAATTTATTGTATAAACAGCTAAATTTTCCAGCGATCTCGTCCACGTGGAATTGTTTGTCAATATGAATCTCTACAAATATAGATATGCAAAAAATATGTAGTTTTTTGTGTTGCTTGGAAAAAGTAAAAACACGCGCATTTTCATGTATAACACAATAGGTGTTTTCCGTAACTTCATCCTCGTTTGTTGTTGCTTTTGAAGCAACCCATAATACATCCCTTAGTAGCAGTAGCATTAGCAAAAAAAATTGGTTGCCTGTAAAGTCGGTATACGGGCGAAAGTTTTACGTGACAACGACTTTGAGTGGTAAAATAATTTTAATGTGAATATTCATTCGTATAGTAGGAAGAAGGATGAAATAATAATAACAATTTAAAACATTTATTTATACAAAGAATTATATTTAATACATTAATTTATACAAAGAATCTCGCACTGAATTTCATATTAACAAAATTTTATTTTTACCTTTACACATACATACGTATTTATATACAAATATACATACAATAACAATATACAATATATACAAATATACATAAAACAACATGCAATACATTTGCGTACAATGAAACAGCGTTTACTACAAAGGGACGCGTGCCTTTCACTTTTTATGTCTCTCGCTCTTAGGCGGGCTAACCATGCCCGAGTGGAAGGGACGCGTGCCTCTCACTCGCTCTCATTGTGAGCGCATAACGTGAGCGGAGCGTAACGCAGTTTCTTGAAGTGTCACCCGGCAAACCAATTTATAAGACGTTGTCACGTCAAAATAGTCGAATACTTTTTTTTATTTATTTATTTATTTATACTCTTTATTTGTACACCACTCAAACAAAGAAACAAGACAAAAAAAGAACAAACACATGAAGAATGAAGCAGGATACAAAAGGCGGCCTTATCGCTAAGTAGCGATCTCTGCCAGGCAACCTTAGGACTTACTTTCTTACTTTCAGTCTTTCTTTTTATTATATAAACAAAAAATCTTTCCCCTTTATAACATTACTTATTATAGAAATAAGCTAGATTGCTTATACTAAAGACGCAATGTTAACTGGGTGAAAAAATAATAGTGTCACTCTAAAGGCGACAACGGAGTGAAGAACGGATGCAAATAAAACAAAATGGAAAATCAGAAGCATATCAGTTAGAAAAAGCTTTAGGGAAAGCATGAATCAAGCAGAGACGTAACTACCCTACAACCTGGCTCGGCAATGGCCCGAGAAGTCGAAGCTTTTGAAGCATCTCACCAACGATGAATGAATTTGCGATCTTTAACTTTTTGGCTCCTATCCAACGAACCTTGAACGGCTCGCACTGGAATCCCAAAAAAATTAAGTCGTTTAGCATCGTTTAAGTAATTAATAAAAAATTATCATCAGCCACTGCTGTTGGCAATAAAAACACATACCTAACAATTTTGTTTTAATTATTTAGTATTTAGTTTAGATAGAATCCCACTTAAGTCTTCGCTTCAAGGCCCTTGATTACTAAGTTACGCCACTCGTGTGAAGTGCAACCCCCTTATTGCCAATGGATTTCTAGCTGGCTAAGCGCCACGCCTTCCAAAGCATGTTCTGTCTACACTAAAAGAAATCGATAGGTATGCTCTCACAAAAGAAGTAATTTCAATGGTTCCACTATATAACGACAAAATCTCAAGTTATTACGTTAAATGGGTGGAGTCGACTCAATATTGCAGGTTTCCAAACTCATAGCACGAGTGATAGGTAGGTAATGTTCAGTAACATAAATGTCAGTGTTAAAAACCTTTCATAACCACTCAAATTTTGTATGCTTAGTGTCAATACTATTTCGTACTATTTTAACTACTTTGTAGGAAGTTGAAAGCAATCATTTTAGTTTGGAAAACAACACCATTTTTCATTCGTATTTATGTTTGAATTTTTTTATATAATTGGTAGTTTTGCACGACTCATGATGCGAAGCATCAGAGAGTGCTTTACGATAAATTTTTTTCGCCTCATTTCGGCGGCTATTTTTATTATTATAGCCTTGTTAGTTCACGGAATCAAGATATTTTGCATACTATTGTCGAGATAATTTAATGGAGATTAATTCCATACTTTTAAAAAATTGATTTACTGCAATAGAATTGGAAAAACAACACCAAAATAGGTCAAAAATTTTTCCTGTCCGTCATGTGTGAAACCCGAAAACACTCTAACTTGTGAAAAAATCCATTATTTGAGTTAAATTTTTTTTTTAAAATTCTAATCGACGATTGTAGGTCACTGAATGCGAATGATTAATTAATTCAGTGTAGTTTAATTGCAATTAATAAAAAACGAAAACTGCAAGACTGTATATCTATATATATCCATGTAAAATTAACATGGATGGTGATATATCTATATCTATAGATATTATGTACATTTTATTCCACCAGGGGCGCCTGTGCATCACTTTCCTAGTACAGCTGTTTTAAAATTTTTTTTTTTTTTTTTTTCAATATTTGATAATTAAATGAGCATTATGAGTCGTGCACTTTTGGATTTTCCAAATTTTTTGTTTTTTATTTATCATCATCATCATAGTCATATAAGTTTAAAGTTTGGTTTTATTTTACGTACTACATAATATGCATCTAACAATGATTATTATTGATAATCTTTTTGTACATATACGTTATTACATTTCTTAAACGACTATCTTTTATTCCGGCTATCTCTGTCCATTTTAATAAAGGTTTCAGACTGGAAGAAGTTGCTTCAAGGCTTTAATTTTCGCGTAGGTATAAACAAGTTGAAATTTTAAAGTGCCCTAGGTCACTAGATGTAAATATGTCAAAAGTGATAGCGTGTGGCAAACCTCGGACATTATATATTTCTGGTGGTCTTACTATTAAAACGAATTAGCCGAAATTAATTGTATTTCTTTTAATATACCTGAGAGTTATGTTGACGTGACATCATGGACCCAAAAATGCTATTCACTTCTCACACGCCTCACACGTCCACAGGCTTTTGTTCAGTGTTATTGACCGTAAGAAGTTTTTAATACATTTTTTTTGTCCCATACTCATCAAAATATTTTCACGTCACCTCTCTGAAAGTCTAAATATACAGCATTCTCAACAGCCAGTCTAAACTTTTTTAGGTACAAATAAAACTTCTAACATGTCAGGGATCTAAAATCATACGGATATACGAAGAGCTTGTATCAAAGCTTCTTTTCATACTTAGCAGGTATAAGTGAAGCAGTGAAAAATTTCTAAAGGTTCTTGAACTTAGTATACATACTAGTTTGATTTTAATCGTTAACTAACGAATAAATATGTCATTTTGCCAGTTTATTTGACAGAAATTTTAAATTTGTGAAACCTTTCCTCACTCCTAATTAATATTGTTTTCTATTTGTCAGTATGCCATAGTATATATGAGTTTATTTAAAAAAATGTTTTTAGAAGTTTTTTACCGAATTCGCAAAGTTTGTGTCAGTAGGTACGTGATGCCTATCATCACGTACCGTATTAATTTGTATATTACGTGAAAAAAAAAAACAGTTTAGAGTTGACAGATATTTGTGATTTAATTATGACAATTTGATGACAATAAATGGTAATATAGTGATATGCATTGTGATTGATGATGGCATTGAGATGAGATAAGGTTTTTTCTCATTTTATTAGTTTTCACAAGCATTTTTAAATACATTAATGATTACAAAGCATACCTTCTGTTAAAAAATGTGTTTAAAACGTTATAAGTAATAAAAAAAAAGCCTAAAAAATTAAACCAACTTTGAGTTGTTGTTGTAATATAACTAAATGCATTGCAATATATTAAAGTATATTTTCAGATGCTTATCTACAAACTAAATTACCTACTAAAACGCTTCTATACTGTTGATGAAATCATCGTGAGAAATCTTGTTATTATCTTAAGTGTACGTTTATATGATTTGATATAATACTGATGAGTTTCAAGACAATAAAAGAATATGAAAATTAGACATGATTAATATTCAAATACATAAAACCTATGTAAATTAATACTTTGACCCCTACCACTATTTTCAATGCTGAAAGTGATTTTGTTGGTTTGTTCTTCTTCAAGAACAACGGATTAACGATACATTTTATATAATTCAGATAGTTTATGGACCAAAAAGTGACAGAGGTTACTTTTCTCCCGGTTATATACGATTTATAACTAACTTCCTGTGGGATATATCTAAAGCGCTCTCCGTTCATGTTAAAATGATCCAACGGAATTTGCTGGCAAAATCGCTTATAGCCAGTGTTATTTTTTAAAATGGCAAAGCTTATCGTCCCTTAAATTAGTATTATACCCGTTGCCCTTTTCTCTTGCTACGCAGCATCGTACCAGAACGCTATATAACTTGGTATCACGTCTTTTTCGGACGGGTGGTAACTAGCCACAGCCGAAACGTCTTAGCAGACCAGTCGAGAGAAAATTTAGAAATTATATATTTCCCCTGCTGGGGATCGAACCCAGGACATCACACTTAATTAAAACAACAGTGTTCACCACTGTGCCAATGAGGGCGTCCAGAACATACGTACATTCATACAGTACACTCGGGCAAATCCGCGGGCAGTCTATAATTAGAAACTGGTTGGACTATGTTGAACTATTCGTAGTATTTGTTGTTTATTGCTATATTGGTCATTCTATGATAAACAATGGTTCATGTAATGAATTTATCAACGTCATGCCTATTTCAGGCGAAGCTTGTGTCATGCAAAGTTCACGAGAACGTACGTGTTCTATGCTCACGCGCAGGACAGTGGGGCATAATAATCAAATATACTTTCAAATAAACCCTTTTCTTTTATAAAATTAATAGCAATTGAATAAACTGGGGTATAAATCATTGCGGTAAAGTTGCTTTTAAAAAGTTTTAAATGACAATATGAGATTGTGATAACAAAATGAACACCCAGTAAATTTTCCATAAAGCTACTTGCAACCTGGATTGTTTTCTCTTCACAAGTTAGCCCTTGACTGCAATCTTACCTGGTAGTATTGAAACCTTAAATCGGATTCTATGCGATACGCTCAAACGCAAGCGTTTTTACACTTGTGGCAGGTTTTTACCGGTGGGCTCCCTCCCAATCATTTCCCGCGGGATGATTTCCTTATAATTTTAAGACGCTCCTCCCATGCCTTAGATATTATATGACCCAACAAAATAAAAAGACTTTACTTCTACCTAACTAAACCTCAATACCTTTACTAGTAAGACCCGTGTCCCCACGCAAGCTTTAAAGAACATGGATTTTAGAAGTAGGTAGGGTTGATAAAAAAAACTATCTTACAAGTATTTATTCAATATAATAATGTATGATATTGTTTATTATTGCGGTCAATTGTACCGAATCATAATTCCAGTGTCATATTTTACAACATCGATCAACGACTATAGCTGATAATGCAATGACCGATAGGACGTTGGGCTTGGGCGCAGCATAAAACAATGTTATCGTTTATTACCTATTCGCCAATAACTTACATTAATTATGTACGTAGTAGGTACAAAACCATCTAGGTATGTCAGTACTTTTTTTTTACACAATATCAGCCTAATAGGTGCAACTTTTCCAGATTCGTATTTTTAACTAGTATTGAAACAATAAACACGAAAATACGAAAATACTACGTGAAAAGTAGTACGCATATGAACGGTGTAATTTATAATTTATCTTAGCAATTTATAATTGTAAAGTCTACCGAGTTGCTCCGGTGGCGGAGCGAAACATCGTGGAAGATGTGATTGGTGTGAAGTAGAAATATAAAAAAATATATAAATTACACCGTATAGATTCTCCTGCTTTTCGCGGAGTGTAGGCTTCATGTTCATTGTATATCGTGGAATTCCACAAAGAGCTTTTATCCTAGTTAAATATATAATAGTCTTTAAAAGATTGTAGAAACAATTTCATATACTTGGATAATCTCACCTAAAATTTACTTAAATAATGAACCGTAACCCTGGCACTTATAAAGCCTTAGCTACCTTGTTAGCATTTTAGGCTAAGGACCACGTCTTCCTAGATTAAATACATAACATAAATATACTACGACAATACACACATCGCCACCTAGCCCCAAAGTAAGCGTAGCTTGTGTTATCGGTACTAAGATGACTGATGAATATTTTGATAAGATTTGAGATTTGAGATTGGATTCCCGTGACATGAGTAAAACCTGGAGTGAACCAAAGTGACATTGTTCCACCGCCGTGTTTTAGAGAGCATGCTGAGCTGTCGGTAACGGTTATCATAAGTAAAATTTCATAACAATCGATAAAACTATATAGATCAGTCTCTAGGGGTCTGAGTTAAGTAATGGGTTCAGTAATGGAACGCCTTAGCGTTCCATTACTGAACCCATTATTTAACTCATTCATTACTTAACTCTATCGCTACTAATCAAATAATTTATAATAACTTTTAAATATTGTAATTTTTGCAGCCTAATACCTAAAGATAAAAATAAAGATTTACCTAAATCCTAAAGATTTCTTAATCTAAGGATTAATTAAAGATTTCTTAATCTAAGGATTAAGAAATCTTTAGGCTGCAAAAATTACAATATTTAAAAGTTATTATAAATTATTTGATCTCATCTTCTTTTTGATGGAGTTGACGTTTTATACATTAAAATACTTGCCTTAACATTTTAATACCTATCTTTTCACAAGTTGATTAAGCTCGTCTCGTTATCTCAACGATCTTTCTCTCATCTCAATTTTTCCGAAAATTTGAGTATTCAACTTACATGCTCATATTATCACTCATCTCTTTGTCTCAGATGAAATTATTTAAAAACGTGTTAACAGCTGACGTCACGTTGTCGCCGATGACATTGACCTCCCAGGCTGTTGAACTGCGATTTTGGCCTTTTGAAAATATTGACTCTTAAATACCCGTCTACAGGGGCCAAAATTCAGTGCTCAATGACGCGATGGTACATTAACTCCTATAGTTTACACATCATCGGTAATGTCGACTTTTCTACTTGAGAGGCGATTTCAAACGTCAAAACGCTATTCCGCCTTAATTTAATTAACTGGATCGTAGTAAATCGTTTTTATAGTGTGCAATTTTGTGCTCGAAATTGCTTGTCGTTTGACTTGTACAAAATAGTAGTTGAATGAGCGACCTTGAGGGAAAATCTGGATTCATGTTGTATAAAATATATTTTAGACACCTTTAGCCACTTACTTGGCTACTAACCGTTAAATCAAGTGATATTCAATTGCTTTTATTAAAAACGCACATAACTCCGTAAAGTTAGAGGTGCGTCCCGAGAATTGAACTCGGTCCACTCGAAAGAGAAGCCGAAGCCTTCTAGGATACCACCGCGTCACCCTATTAGCTTAATTTAAGGTCCCTCTTCTTAGAACTGTCGATCGTTACCTGGCAGGGATCGCTACTAAGCGATAAGGCCGTCTTTTGTATTCTATTTCTATTTTCATGTTTTTTCGTTTTCTTGTATTTTCCTTAACTGTATAAATAATGAGTAATAATAATAATAAACACAAAATCAGCAGCAATACAATTCTGGCTTCAGTAGACATTTCGGTATCTTAAGTGCCTTTAAGGCATAAATATTGATTGGCGTCTTAATACTTAATACTTAATATCGCAACAGCCATTCTTAATACAGAATGGCTGTTGCGATATTAAGAGCTTACCAATACTGTACCAACCGAATTCAAGTTTTAGTCTACGTTAAGCTTAATATGAAGTTTTTCGTTATAAAGAGTTTACACTTTTCATTTAAGATCCTCTTTGTTGTACTTTTTTGCAACGCGAAAACAAAGATGATATTAATCGTGACTAAAACAACCGTTGATCGATTAGCTGTTCAAATATTGAAAGAGCGTGCTGTAGTCATACAATAACTTAGGTACCAATTAGAAAGCTCTTGTCAAATGTCTGTAAGATATCAATCTGTGTACATAAGTACTTATGGGTTAGTGGGTACGATTCCCGTTGTCCTCTGTACCTGCTGAACCCTTAGTATAACATTTGAACTCGCAAGGGAAAGTCGTTTTCGCATATCGAAACGCTACAACTTTTAAATAAAATGGTCCCAAATATCCTCGGTTTAAAGTCGCACACATAAAATTAAAGATTCATTAGCTTACACGATTTTAGAATACGCCGAATTTCGCATATGAAAACGCTATAACATCAAAATAAAACCAATCTAATTATAAAATAATCTTGTTTTAGTGTCGTACCTACTTCCTTTAACACTGATTTATATTTTACAATTATTTCGACTTGGCGGTGGAACTGTGGGCAAACTTAAGGTTTCAGATAATATAAATAAGGCCCTGTTTACACTGAAGTTACAGTTTCTCGATACTCGAAATCAAAAGTACGATTTTGAATGAAAATTTCTTACTAAAGGTAGGTATAAGAATAAAATTCTTCAGTAACCTGCTATTTTATTCGCGTAACACGATCGTAGAATACCTACTACATACTATGCTTGAACGATTCAATACGACTGCGTATCATTTTCTAGTAGGTATGTTAGGTAGTTACTTAGTTACTATCTTGTCTTGTAGTTGCAGTGTTTTGGTTATTTATTTCCACTTGATCACTCAGTAGCGGTGTACAATTAGGATCTCAACGGTATTTTTTGACAGTTTGTTTCTCTCTGCCACTAAAAAAGCTAAGGTTAAGCCTATGTGCTACCTTCGTCTGTGCAAATCATTTACGACCAATAATAAGACGCGCGAGTTTGAGAACGAAATTTGCGATTGGCTAGAATTAGAACGCAAATGTAGACGCTACCGCGGATTCGCATTGGGAGCGCTGTTTGGCCTTGCCCTTAACTATAAGCTCCTTCGGGGATTAAAATGATCATAAAAGAATGTGCAAGTTGCCAATAAAAAAGGACTTTCTGTAGTGAGTTCCTAAATCCACGGTCCTGGGCTGCTTGTTTCCGACGACTCGTTTGATGTGTGTCCACCTCGTTGGGGACCGAAAAAACAGCTATGACACAATCAGGATGTCAATCGGTTGAAGTGATGAGGTTGATAATGATGAAATAAAAGTCTTACTTCGATAACTGGCCAATTCTGAGTAAGTTTGAAGAAGTACCAGCTCGGAGCGAAATGGTACTCAGACCCAGATTAGGGCTGTTGCTTGAATTTGTTTTGTCTTTTGTATGTTGAAATAGTAGTAGTAAGGTTCTGTGACAGAGCTTGTTTGGGGAAGTGAGGAAGGTGGTATCCTTATTTATGTCACATAAGCAAAGTAGCATTGCTGTGTTCCGATCTGAGGCACTTTGTAAGATACGTTCTAGGCTTGCCCTGCGAGTCCGTCGATTATTACTATAAATAAACAAGCTAAAGCTACGTTTTCCAGTCTCCAAATAAATTCTAGCACATAACTACGTACGTACTATCTGTAGGTGCTGTTGACATTAAAAACTATAAGCACAGCACCATATCAGGTCGCATACAGCATGAGTCAAGGTACTTAGCGCAAGCTTATATGGCCACTGTAAGATATTCTGATATGTTCATTTGCACAGGCATAAACCTCCACTTTTGGTCAAGAAGTGTGTATGTTATAATAATAAAGTCACCTACTTACTTTAAATTACAATTTTATTCGTACACGGCTTGATACCGGCGGATTTGTCAGATCGTGCGCACGTAGTAGAAATTCTAGGTGTTCCGTACTATTGAAGTACCTCCGTTTGAGACTAACTCGAAGTACCTCCTCAGAAGTTAATAAAATAATAATAAATATACTACGACAATACACACATCGCTATCTTGTCCCAAAGTAAGCGAAGTTTGTGTTATGGGTACTGAGATAGCTGATGAATATTTTTGTGACGCTGTAAAACATTCATGTTCATCACACAAACAATTTTTTTTAGTTGTGGGAATCGAACCCACAGCTTTGGACGCAGAATGCAGGGTCGCTGCCCGCTGCGCCAACCGGTTGTCAATTAATAATAATACAGGTGGTTAGCTTTGTGGACTAACAGATAAATGTGGCAGAACGTCGCAAACAATCTATAGCCTATAGGTACCACTACTGGACTAAAGGCCTCTCCCATGGTGGTTGGTGATCGCATAGGATGGTAGAAGCAGCACAGGGGACGATGCTGTCCCTCTCCGTTACATTCCCTTACACCCGCGGGAAAAGGAGGGGTGGTAAGGGAACTGTATTCTGATCTGCGGTCACCATGCGGCACTTTAGAAGCAATATACAAACGTCACAACACTATTTATAATCCAAAATTTTGACGATGAATTTAATCGATATGAACTCCATTTTGAAATACATGTTCACAGTAAGGTCACGTACCATATGGCAGGGCTGATGGCCTTGCGAGTTAAGCTCGGATCAATGAAAGCCCTGTGTTCCGGTACGATTGCAGATTGAAATACCTTATTATTTATTATTAAAGAAATCACTTCAAGACAATAACTTTTGATATATAATCGTCATCAACCCATTACCGACAGGGTACAGGGTCTCCTCTGAAAATGAGAAGGGTTTAGACCGCCACCACGCTGGCAAAGAACGCATTGGCGGACTTCACACGTCGTTGAGAAAATCTTCATTGTGGAGAACTGTCAGGGACGATGGTTTCCTTCACCATTAAAGCAAGTGACAATTAATTCCAGAAGCGCACGTAACTTGGAAAAGTTAAAGGTGCGTGGCGGTCCTGCCGAACATGAAGCCGGAGTCCCACTCACTAGGCTATCATATCACTGCTTATAAATATAAAGTCAAACTAAAAAGTTGTGTAATAGATGCTTTGAATATTATTGCAAACAAACAATTTTGTATTATATTTATTTGCAAACAAACATATTTGTATGTGTACTTACCTATAGAGATTTATTTTTACTTTGTTCGTAAATGCTCTCTTCTTGAGCTGTGTTTAACGCTTGCGTGTTTAGCGATAAGGCCGCCAAACTGTATACTTTTTGTTAAATTTTCATTTATAAGTTTTCTATACGTTTATGTGATGCACAATAAAAGTGTATTCATTCATTCATTCATTCATTCATGCTACTACCTAAAGTAATTAGGTATGCCAAATGAAATTTCGTAATCATCAGATGCCAATTGGGAGATACTTATGCATATAGTTATGGTCATGACTGTCATAAACAAGCAAATATTAATATAATTATCACAACTCTTTTGGTCCGCCGTAATTGATTGCTCAACTTGTTTCAAAATGTGACTATTCCAAAAAAAAACCAATAACAATCCAAAACTAATGACCGCATCATTATTAGATATTTTTCTAGAAGGTGGTAAGAAGTTGTGTCGATGAACCTCAACTAAAGACGATACTGCCTGTGAGAGGGCTTTTAAATCAAATCTAGTTCTATTACGCTATACGTAATCTTTTTTTTACAGTAATTTAATACATTTCATAAACAAACTGGAAAGTCTAGACTACCATTAATTGTTTTTTGTTATGGGTCTATGCATTAGATTTTATATTGGTTTCTCAATTCGTAGAAATAATACAAATACAAAATTCTGTATTAATGCTTTTACTACAGTACCTTACAGTATATTATATTTAGAAGAAAATATCAAGCACTCAATTTTAATATTTATCACCATTAGATTAATGAAATCCCACTGACTTTGGCCTCCCTTTTTATCAACCTGCTGCCCCTGCAGGGCTAGCATGCTCGACAGAGTTACCTATGTCTACCCATTATCTCGTCTCTCTCTATAAAAAAAAATAAGAGTAGAGATAATTATCTCGTGGCGCGCATGCTAACCCTACTGGTGAACGCTACGGTTTTTGGTGTTATCAGTAAAGTGAGTCTCCTCGCTATCCTCTTACAAAAGAGAAATTTGGATTGTCTTCATAAGAAAGAGTAATGAGTGCATCGGATGCGTCATGCGTGCCTAACAGCTTTGTCAATAATGACATCGCGTAGTATGCCTAGCCTTCTCTGTCTACGGCCTAAACTCATATTTTAGAAGATATAATTGATAGAATCGCTATGTTTCATAAGTTCCAAATTAAAAAAAACACAAACATAAAGCTAATTATTGCAGTAATAGGCAAGCATTGCATTTATTAAATTACAGGCTGAAAGATACCGCGAGAGACGCAGATTGGCGACTCCCAGTCCTACTCCATCTCCACCGCGTCGTGAGCCTGCACCTCAATCCTCAGGCAACTGGTTCAAGTCCATCGACAGGCTGGGCAAGAAGCGAGAGAAGAACGCTAAGGTAACTATAATATACATGTGAAAGTGTGGATGTTTGTTACTCAAACACGTGAAAATGGCTGAACGGATTTGGATGAAATTTGGCATGCATGTAGCCTTTGATATGAAAAAACATCCCGCTACTTTTATCCTCTATCCCGATTCCTTAAGTAGTTCCTGAGGGAAATGTGTTTATTAACTAAGCCGCGGGCAGGCAGTTCTGAAATTTGGTGTGCATGTCACCTATGCTATGGAAAAGGACATGTACTTTCTATACCGATCTCTCAAATAGTTCCCGTCTGCGTGGACTATTTGAGAGATCGGTATAGACCCAGGCGAAGTCGCGGGCAGAAGCTAGTATTATATGAAAATTGAAATCAATCAAAAATTCTCACTAATTGTAAGTGCGAATGTGTGTTCTTTTTTGTTTGTTGGCCCTCCCTTTACGTCCTATTGATTTTGGCATAGACATTTACAAAGGCTATTTTTTATACCAGTAAATCGAACGGTTCCAAAGGGATTTGTAAAAAAATTGCGCATATATAAATGGTGTATTTTATGGCGTACATGAAGAAACTAAACAACGTGCCTACTATAATCCTTAGGTTATTAAAGACTTTTGTAACAGCTGAACATTTACATATTACAGGTCGAAAAAGAAAGCGTGATTACCACAGAAGACGAATCAAGTCGTCGTGTCTGGTCCAAACCAAGTAAACCATTAAACTCCCCAGCGAAAAATCTTCGTTTCTTCGGTGACACCGACCATGAATCGGACACAAACACGAAACGGTCCGTTACTAAAACCAAGAGCCACCCAACGAAAAGCCATGGAACTCTACGAAAGACCATATCCAATTCCAGTGCTGGTCTCGATGAAGTCGACCACAGTGAGTTATCAAGCAAAAGTTACTCTTTATCAAACCTTCATAAAGATAAAAGCGAGTCACCAAAAACAAAGGAATATTATAAAAGGAACTTGAAGAACATATCGGAGGTCCAAAGTAATTCAGAGAGCGAGAGCCAGTTCGGAAAGAAAATGGCGGCCAAACCTCCTATCAGTCCATATGAAAGGTCCAGGAGTCATAGTAGCTCGAAGACTCTAAAAGCAAGTAAAGGAGACATGAGGAGGCATAGGGGTGACGACAGAGGGAGTTCTTCAGAATTGAGAAGTAGTAAACCGGAGCTGAACAGGGATTTAAAGTGAGTGTTCATTATAAGATAGACTTTTTTACTATTTGGGTAGGTACAAAACAAAGATGCGGAAATATAAATAGATATCGTTCTCTAGCTACCGCTCACGTACCAGATGTATTAGAACCTATTGGTTTGGCGCGGAGCGATGGCAAGAGACCTGATGGTATGACGCTCATACCTTGGAGGCTTGGAAGGTCACTTCTGTGGGATGCAACTTGTGTTGATACCCTAGCTGCATCACACATCCAGGCCACTTCGTCAATGGTAGGTGCGGCTGCTTCTAGTGCCGAGCAGGCCAAGCGGCGTAAATATGAAAACCTGGATAGCAGCTTCATTTTTGTGCCTTTTGGAGTAGAGACTTTGGGACCGTGGGGTCCGGAGGCAAGAGCCCTTTTCAAAGAATTATCGAAAAGGGTTATCGAGTCTACCGGTGATCCTAGAGCGGGCAGTTACCTTGGCCAACGAATTAGTTTGGCCATCCAGAGGGGCAATGCTGCCAGCATCTTAGGAACTCTGCCTCGCTGCGGTGGTTTCGAGGACGTTTTAGATTTTATTTAGTTTTTAAATAGTTTATTTTAGGTTATAGTTATGTATTAATAAAAATTATATTTTAGAGATAATCAAATAAATAATTATTCTTCTTTATAAAGATTAATAATATAAAATATATTAATAATGGTTATAATATATTAATGGTTTTATGTAAATTACTATCTACTATAGTAACATACTTTAGCATTGATAGCCTAGAGTATCCTCAGTAAACATACTTTAGAAGCATTGATGAGCTATAATACCTTGGGCTTCGCCTTTCCTTTCGGAGAGACCGAGTTCGATCTCCAACATTTCGTTGTACCTAGGTTTTAAGCAATTAAATATAACTTGCCTCAACAGTGAAGAAAAAGTCGTAAGGAAACCTGCATGTCTGAGTTTGGGTGTTGATGCATAGAGAAAAAAACGTTTCACCAACTCTTAGATGATGACTTACAACGTTGCAAAGTTACGACACCGATTCGGCGGTGCTGTTGTAAGGGAAGGGAAGTCGTAAAATGACACTTGACAGATAAAAAATATATAAAATCGGTATTTAATAATAACTTAAATCCATACAAAAAATTAAAATAAAAAATGTTAATGGAAACACAAAATACCACACCTTGTGGCAAGAATAATAGACAAGTTAGGTTATTTGAATTACCTAGTGAAAATCGATTGGTGAAAGGTATATCTACCTAGGAATATTCTTTGATTAGGCGTAACTTACTTAAGCATTGTCTTGTTTGTCGTTAGTTAAAACGGGTATAAATAATTTAAGGTAGCCTAGTATGGACTATACAATATAATATACTAGCTGACCCGTGCAACTTCGTTGCACCAAATCGGGTTTTACCGGAATACACAAATAAAATGACATTTTCTAAAAATGAATCCTAGCTAGATCGATTTATCGCCCCCAAAACCCCCTGTATACTAAATTTCTTGAATATCATTGGAGCCGATTCCGAGATTCCAATTATATATATACAAAAATTGCTCATTTAAAGAAAGAACATAGTATACAATATACATGTACACAATATACAGATAAAGAAGCTAATATATATATCTGTGCATATATTGATAACTACAACTTTAATGTCTTGTTGTCAGACCACATCGCCGCACTCCGGTAGCTCACTCCGGCGAGAGCAGCACAGAGGGAGACTCTAGCCACCAGTCGCAGCGGAGCGTAGTCTATCTACATGCCACCACTGGTATGTCAGTTTTAACCTTCAGTGATCGCAAATGACGGGAATGTAACAGAGATCGGGTAGCAGCGTCCTCTATACTACTACTACCATCTACTGTGATCACCATTTCTGCCGGTTGTGATTATGGGCTAACCTTTTTGGTACTAACCTTGCAGAGGACTCTTATTGGCTATGATTGATTGATTGATAGATCGCAAAAGAAGTGCCTAGTACAAACTGCACTATACAGCGTATAGCTACGCTATTGATAAAACAAATCCCAATGGGGCCTTGTATCGACGTGCGTAGTTTTGCGAGAACTATAGTCTTTACCATATCAAGTTTGTAGCTTTACAAGAAATATAACAAGTATCATAACAACACTTAATTAAACGCATACTTACTTATAATAAAATAAGTTCGTTCGTTGTTTGTGCTTAATATAATTATTACACTACAGATCACTAGTCCCTGGGTTCGATTCTTAAGTCGGGTCGAAAATTTATGCTTAGCTATTTTACTGCGAATAAATTCGCAATAGGCCCTCCTTTGTGAATTAGTTATATTAGCAGTCATCAACAACAGATGTAGTAATAATAAGCGTTAAAGATAATTAATAATTAATTAATAACTTATTAGGTACTATCCATGTGAAAATAATTGTTGATGCCCGAAAGCATCGTCATTGGTCAATGTAATTTCCTCTCTCCTATAAGAGAGTAGACCTTCTCACTTCTCAGCAGTATTAATGCGATAAAGATTATGATGATGAATTTTATTCCAGTCGGAGACATCCCAGATCCAGGCCGTGTAACGCGCCACCGATCTAGAGACGACGTCTCCTCGGTCATGTCTTCGAACATCCAGGTTCGAAGCACAACCAAAAGTTTTTCTCTCTTTGCGCCATGGACTCCGCGCCACCACAACGATCAGTACGACGTTCACTACGCACAGAAACCGCGCAAAGCGAAAAAAGAAGTAAGAAAAGAAGATAAACCGTTACAGAAGAAATCCTACAGCCAGACAACCCTGAATCGACGCCCGAACAGTCAAAACCGACTAACAAGTTCAAGTACCACACTTTACCGCCAAAAGAGGGGAAAGGAGAACGATATATCGCAAGGTACGATATCACGTAGGGGTCCGACTGAGAAGAAAAGTCAATCAAGCGAGATACTAAATAGGGATGATCGTGAAAGAGTTTCCCGATCGATATCCATACCGAAGGATAAAAAGGCAGGGTGGTTTAAATTGTCGAAAACTAAAAAGCAAGAGAATACCCGTGTGCGATAAATAAGAAACTGAAATTTCTAAGTTTTGTAAAGAAATTATAGTTATATTTTGTAAAGTAAATTATAAAAACTAATCGTTTATATATACACCGGGGCGTTCTTAAAAGAGGATCGTGGACTTTCCATTTTTAATAAAATATTATACAAAATGTATGTATACAACAATTTATTTTAATTCATAAATAATTAATTGCTTCTAATGTTATTATTTGTATAACTTTACTTCCTAATCGACTAAATTATAAATCGTAATTTAATAATTAAGAAAGGTTACTCATAGTGCCATTGCAATAAAACTTAAACGTTACCAATTCTTAGATTTATAGTCAGTTTTAATTTTAAATTCATGTAACAAACTTCTTCTATTTTCCTTACAATAAGCAAATAGTAGATAGGTTTATGTACTTTTATATTATTATTTGCTTCGGGATCTCTACTTATAAAACACCTAATTAATGCAGTTATATTTCGTAAGAACGATGAAGATATTGGCGTTATAGAGTTGCTTATGTAAACAAAAAATATTAATATTGTATTAATTTTAAGGATAATGAATTTTAATTACAATAAAATTTCTAATTTGAGTGTAAGCTTTTATTTAGGTATCTTTTATTAAAACTAAGAAATACAAAACGACGACAATATTTAAAAAAATAATAGATACTGATTTATGAGATGGTAAATAGCTTCTGTGCCCTGTGGTGACGGCCAATCAGAATACAGTACACCACCTACTCTTCTTGCGGGTGTCGAACGAGACAACTAAAGGGAATATAATGGAGATTGAGCAGCATGCAGCGTCCTGTGCTACTGAAACCATCGACTGCGATGACCAACCCGTATGCACAATGCAGTAGTTATGGGCAAATCGGCGCCTAATTGGTTGTCTAGCCAGTAGTGACACCATTTTCAGTTAGTTTTTTCATAACAATCCACAAATGTCTAACTTTTTGCATTTCTAAAAAGGTCTGAAAGTATATTGATTTTACTTTTGTAAATATAACAAAAAAATTAAGAAATCTACCTATTTTAATAATATACACTATATAATTTGAATAAAAAACTGCTTTTTTAAAACGATTCTGCTACTCGATACTAGATGACGCTATTCAAAATTTTAGGTGAGTGAAGAAAAGTTAGTAACCTAAAATTGTTAGGTTATTATAGTTTGAGTTCATTTTTAATTAACCTTAATCTTTATTCCTTTTTTATTTTATTTGATAGTATTTATTTAATCCAATACTTTAAAAAACTAATATAATCTGATTCATTGATATCACAATGCTAAAGAGCTAAATGAATATGACGCAGTGTATTTACTACCAACTTTAGGTAGGTACCAAAAACGAAAAAAAATATACATAAAAGGTTTTAACCTAATACTACATGTGTTAAACGTGGCTATCATCTTGATTACGGAACTCGGTCATCCATGGGAGATTTTAAAAAAACTTTCTATTCTTATTAAAATAAAAAATGCGAACAACTTAAATGTCATTTTTTTTATTCTTTATAATGTTTTTTGGACATTTAAAGGCAAAAGCAGTAACTGAGAACTCCAAAAGAAGTATTGTTTGAAACACCTGGAAGCCGCACTTAATGTTTTATCTGTGGAATATTACACATCATCAGAGACAGTTTGTAAAATTGTGAAATGTCAACACTTGTCATCACTGTCATGTCAAAATGTCGGCGATTTTGTTGGATCGAAACAAACTTTTATTTTTAAACTAATTAATGTTAGTCGCAATTGTGCTACTAGGATATCAAAAATAACCTAAAGCTATGGCTAGAAGATACCGCGATGCTGCCGCAAAATTACAGGAAAATGTTAAAAAGCACTTGCAAACTATAAAACATGAGGTTTCGTCTTCGGAAGACGAAGAACCGTTTGAACAGAATGTCCTGGACGGTGTGCTTCAAAGCTATTGTAGGGGAGGTGGCGACACACGTATGTTGGAAAGAACTAAGAATCTTCTTGAAGAGGCGATTAGTGGTAGGTCTATTACTTGCTTAATATGTATCGGTTCGATAAAGCGGGTGGACGCGATATGGACTTGTGAACACTGTTATTCCTATTTCCATCTTTCATGTATCCAGAAGTGGTCAAACGACAGCATTAGCTTACGAAACGAGGAACACCATGGCCCAATTGCAGTGTTCCGTCCCATGAAAATTGAATGGTGCTGTCCAAAATGCAGACATTCGTACGGTAAAGACGAAATTCCTCGAAAGTATCGTTGTTTTTGCTACAAAACTGATGATCCTGCCTACCATCCATGGTTAATTCCTCACACTTGCGGAGAGGTTTGCGGAAAGAGGTTATCTTTAGGGGAGAATTGCAAACATAAATGCTTGTTGCTCTGTCATCCAGGCCCTTGTCCCCCATGTCCTCAGACAGTGAACAGAGTCTGTTACTGTGGAAAAGAAAATAAGAGAGTCAGATGTAGTGCAGCTTGCTGGTCATGCCGTCAAAAATGTAGGAAAATACTGCCCTGTAAATCACATAACTGTGAAATTGAATGTCACGACGGTGACTGTCCACCTTGCAATTACACAAGCTTGCAGTTGTGCCAGTGTGGAGCAGAGAAAACAAAGAGACCTTGCAACGATCTAATATGGCAGTGTCAAAAACTTTGTTATAAACCATTTTCATGTGGATATCATAAGTGTGAGAAATTATGTCACTCTGGTAGTTGTGGATCATGCCCTCACTCTGGAATTCGCTCTTGCCCATGTGGCTCCAATGAGTGCTTCATACAGTGCCCTGATGTTATTGAGACTTGTGTCAGTACTTGTGGGAAAAAACATGAAGATTGTGAACATAACTGCCCTGCAAAGTGTCACAAAGGTCCATGTCCTCCATGCCTTGTTTTAATTGAAAAGAAATGCCAGTGTTCGACGCATACTCGGCCATTGCCATGCAGTAAAGAGTTCAGGTGTGAAACAAAATGTAGAGGTACAAGACCCTGTGGTAAACATGGATGTGGACGTAAATGTTGCAATGGAAACTGCCCTCCTTGTGAGAAAATCTGCCATAAACCCCTTCAATGTGGCAGACATAAATGCACTACAGTGTGCCATCATGGACCTTGCTATCCTTGCCCATTAGAATCTAAAGTAACTTGCCGCTGTAAAGAAACATTTATAACAGTCCCATGCGGTAGAGAAAAGCACACTAAACCACCAAAATGTAATCTTCCATGTAAAATTAAATATAAATGTGGGCATGCTGAAGAAAATAAACATACATGTCATTTTGGAGATTGTCCAGCATGTAAAGCAATTTGTAACAAAACTTATGAATGTGGGCATGACTGTGTGGCCACTTGTCACCAAAATGTGTTGGTTGTATTTAAACAAGTTGAAAAACCAGCTACACCATGGGAAATACAGCCTTCGAAAACCAAAATTGTAAAACTGGATTGCCCACCTTGTGTTACTCCAATCTTGGTCACATGCTTTGGAGAACATGAGACAGATTACCAGCCATGCCACACAGCAACTCGTAGACCCTGTGGTCGCGAATGTGGCAGACCACTGGCCTGTGGAAATCACCAGTGTGAACTTCTGTGTCATTTGCACGAAAATAGTCCTGACTATCCAAGTGTGCCTTATACTTGCAAACCTTGCAATAGGGAATGCTTAAAAGTCCGCCCTGAGAAATGCTTACACAAATGTGCAAGACGTGGTTGTCACCCAGGTTCCTGTCCCCCATGTGAGATCTTAGAAAGAATTTCATGTCATTGTAAAGTGACAGAAATGTATATTCGTTGTAGAGAGATTGCAACTTTAACAGAAGAAATGCTAAGTTGTAAACAGCAATGCCCAAAGAATTTAGACTGTGGTCATCGCTGCAAAAAGCTGTGTCACTCAGGATCATGTAAAGATAGCCAAATATGCTTAAAGAAGACAAAAGTAAACTGCCCCTGTGGTTATTTGAAAAAAGAAGCATCATGTAAGGCTGTTAGGAACTCTGAGATACAAATAAAGTGTGATGAAAGTTGTGAGGCTAAAAAAGCTGCTGTTAAGTTGGAAAGGGAAAAAGAAGAAAAAAGATTGAAAGAATTGGAACTCGAGAAAAATCGTAGAGAATTAGAAGAGTATGAATGGAAACTGAGTGGAAAAAAGAAGAAATACAAAGAGAAGAAAATTGTTCTTAACAAGAATGACAGAAGTTGGCTACATAAATATTGGGTTCCTATTCTGTCTATACCAATAGCTATTATAGCTGCTATTTATTACATATTTCATCCTAATATTTGACTCAATGCAGACTGATTATATATCAATAGAAATAATGTGCATTGTGTTATTTAGATACTAAATGTTGAAACTTAAAGGAGCCTTACATAACTAATGTGTTCCATCATTCTAAATGCTATTTATTGTTTTTACCTAGGTGTACCTAATATTAAGACTGTTATCATTGCACAAGATACACTATGTATCCAGTTTCTATTATTTTTTGTTACTTATTAATTAGTTTTTTAAGTTTGATTTTAATTATAATTATTATTTCTGTTTTGAATTTTGTGTGATATGTAGGACCGTTTTTAATGCATTTTAAGCATAATAAAGACTGGATTCATCGTTTTATGTTAATTACGAATAAGCATATTCCCATTGCTGTTTTTTTGAAGTTTTATTCATTTACATTATCAAAATTAATAAAATTCAGTTCTACTATATGTAGAACTATTTAACGTAAATACATTGGTATATTTCATTGTTACCTTATGTGAACATGCTCAATAATCATTACTTTGTATTTTTTCTAATTCATATGTAACACATGTCAAGATAGTTTACCTTTTGTTAGGTTCGGTATAGTTAGGAGTAGAGATCTTAGGTACATCCGCTCACTTTACTTCCAGCGCTTCTGACCCAGCAGGAATTCCTATAATAATTACAGCTAATTCGAGTATTCAACACTGATTACATTGTTTAATATGCGATCACCTTAAACATGGAAAGACAATACGGTGTTGAGGAGAGGTAAATAAAAAGAACTTCATTATATTGTATATTATTTTATTTAATCAGCCTTGTCCCAACAACAAAGAGCTGTTCCAACACCAATGAAAACTATTCCAAGTATTGAACCTGAAAAAGAATGAATCCAGTATTATTAGCAGGTAAGTAAGTACAAGTAGTAGTAGAGCTATTTGAGACCTAAGTAAATAATAACGCCATGTTTATTTCTACCGGCTAAGGAGCATGCCTGTGTTCCCGTCTGAAGACGTGGTTGCCGGTGTTATACAGAAACATGTGGCTTAACACATGCGGCTCAAGTTTTTGGAGACAGGACGACACTTTGTAGAACACTTTTCTTGTATGCCCTGCGAAGTTGCTCTTTTTATGGGAGATGGTTATCAGGTGAGCCATCTGCTTCGTCTAATTATTACAATACAATAATAAGTTCTGTTGTCTTGGGGAATACAATTCATGTTTGCAAGATCCAACTCAGTTTGAGAAATGATGGAATAAATAATTAATCGTGTAAAAGTTTCGTCATTATGGCATCTGTGTTTAAAAAAAAAATAGTTACTGTGATAGTGGTAAGGACTTCGACTTCCCTTGCGGGGGGACTGAATTCGAAACCCGGCACGCACCTCTTAACTTTTCGTAGTTATGTGCGTTTTCAGTAATTTAATATCACTAACATATTTGATAGTTCTTCATATTCAAAAAGGTGTACTTAGGTGTCAACCAATCTGCACTTGGCCATCGTGGCAGACTACGGCCAAAACCCTGCTCATTCTTAGAGGATAACGATGACTGAAATAAATAGTCTCCGAATGGATTACCAGAGTCTAAAGGCTGTTCGGAGCCAACAGCGGCACCGGTGACTGCAGTAAAGGCAAACGCCAAGCTGTTAGCGGCTGGGACAGCGAGCGACAATGGCACGCGTTGCACTGCTACTAGGTACACCAGTGAACCAACTTGGTTCACCAACCACGGAAGGACGTACTGTAAAACAAAGAAAAAAAGAAATTATCTTATAACTAAACTAAATGCCTAACATTACAATATTATTAACGTTATGCACCTAAGTACTAGATGTCTAGCCAAGATAACGCCAGGATAACGCTTTTCATGCGTGGCACTAGCTGGTAAAATGTTTATGCTCAGCAAAAAAAATGTCTACTTTGAAAGAGCCAACCTCTGCACAGCTTTCGAACGTTGATAGGGATCATGATCATCTTAACTTCCTGCTAACGCTAGGTACTACAAGTAACGAAATAGGGAGGTTTTTATTATAGAAAAAGATCCGACATACACTCTTATGTTATTTAATTATAATAAATTCATGCCATATCGCGAATAGGCTGCCTACTCAAATCGCGTACGGTTAATGTTAAATTTTATTTTTTTAATAAAATTGACTAAATCTATTACCCTCATTAGTTTTTTTTTTTTAAAACTTACACCAGTAGAAAATATCATGCAGAGTTGAAAGAGTGCCTCATTCCCCCTGTGCCCAACTGTGGAGTGGCCAGGTATAAGCAGGTGAGTACCTACAACTGACCTATACTATTATTTCTTATCCCTTATAAAATAACACATGTAAAAATATTATACCGGAAGTTAGACTATTAGGTGCACTACTCCTAAAGGGCCCCTTGGCTATGCGCAAGAACCTACAATGCTGGGATTTTACTTCGCTAGGTATCTGAAAGGCTACAGTGACCAGAACTTGGCTCTTAAGGTTAAGAATAACAACCAATCTGACCTCAAACCACATTTGGCTTGAATTGGATAGGCCACACGGAATTGGCTTAACTTAAATAAGTTAAGCCAATTCCGATTGATATATTGATATTAATTCCGATGAGCTAATTAAATTGGAAAATGTACCTATCTATTAGATGGTTGAGGTACTGACATTGATGCTATTGGATGTTAGCATAATACCTCAGGTTCATGCATTGTTGCTATTGCAAAGTTCAGGACAAAAATATCTTTATTCAAGTAGGCCCATAGGTGGGCACTTTTGATGCGTACATTACATGAGTATTACACGGTAGTGAGATGATTGCGATAACCATTATTCGTTAATTTAAAACTAAAGCTAAACGCGTCCTGGTCTAAGAAGAAGCCCACAACAAATTTAGCCGGGTGTTTTTTTTTGTTATCACCATCTCACAGTGTCATTTAAAATTATTAGAAAAGCAACGTAGTTAGAGCAATAATTCACACCCAAGCTTTTTATCGATTACGTAGTCCTTTATACTATAGGACTTTTCTATAAGCTTACGTTTACTACAAACTTTGAACTTTTTAAGATTCCTCTCCAAGATTTCAATGGGTTTCAGTTTATTATAGAATTGTTTGCACTTTCCTATACAAACGAAATATGAATTATGAATTTTATGTAATGCTGATTGGATATGCCTACCACTTACCTTCATAAAAAAATCTGTGACAATTTTTCAATGATTAATAAACCGCATACGTCGCGATTATAATTAAATTTATATTTTGCAATTTTGTCTCATTTTAATTACCTTTTTCTAAACAAACCTGATTTAACAAAAAGTCGCTCTTATTTAAACAATAAGGCTTATTTAATACATTAAAAAAGTAAATGTATACAACCTACCCTCCAATTGCCCAATAAGAATGTTATTTCTGCACAAGCCTGGCCAAACGTTGTGTCTGCTTTCACTTTGCGCAGTCCGCGGGTTCCTTGTCGTATGAAAGGGTTTGTGCATCCCCATAGCACTCCGGTCAAAAGAAGTAGCCCTGTAAATATATTTCAGTAGGGTACCTCCCCTATTTGAATTATAAATAAAATACAGGATGTTTGGTGCATCGTGTGCCAAATCGAATCTGATGATTGGAGGGGTCTTTGGCTATCTCTTCAGCCCTCGTAAAAAAATCTTGCTCAAACGGTTTTTTTTATACTGATTTTAAATTGTTTTTTTAAAAATTGTAAAAATTCTACATTTAAATTTTAATAAAAAATAAAGTTGTTAAGTATTAATTAATTTTCTTTTTAATCTTTAATTTGTAACGTTTTACGCTTCTTTTGAAACTAGAATTACACGCCAGCAACATCTAGTTTTTGTTTTACAGCCCCGCAAAGTTTTTTTTACGTAAAAAAATAAGCTTGAACGTCAACTTTCGGTTTTAATAAAAAAAAAACTAAAAGTGATCATGTTCTTCCAATTTTTTTAAAACATCTCTGGACTGTCCCCTTTCTAATGGTGTGCAATATGCCATGAAAAGTAATTAGTAACATCACTAATTTTCAAATTTTCTAAACTTGGTCGCAATTTTCTAATATTCAACAGGTGAAAGAAAAACAAGGGTTTGCGTAAATAACACTCACAAGCAGGTAAAATTTTTAAATTTCGTAGGTTTTACTTGAAATAAAAATAATACATTGCATTTGAAACATTTATTTCATAATTTTTACAAATTCTGCTCAAATTGTTCACCCCTGTTTCGAATGCAGGCCCGACATCTTTGACGTATTGTTACAGTTGTAGTCCGAAGCCGTATAGAAAATTTGAAAATTAGTGATGTTACTAATTACTTTTCATGGCATATTGCACACCATTAGAAAGGGGACAGTCCAGAGATGTTTTAAAAAAATTGGAAGAACATGATCACTTTTAGTTTTTTTTTTATTAAAACCGAAAGTTGACGTTCAAGCTTATTTTTTTACGTAAAAAAAACTTTGCGGGGCTGTAAAACAAAAACTAGATGTTGCTGGCGTGTAATTCTAGTTTCAAAAGAAGCGTAAAACGTTACAAATTAAAGATTAAAAAGAAAATTAATTAATACTTAACAACTTTATTTTTTATTAAAATTTAAATGTAGAATTTTTACAATTTTTAAAAAAACAATTTAAAATCAGTATAAAAAAAACCGTTTGAGCAAGATTTTTTTACGAGGGCTGAAGAGATAGCCAAAGACCCCTCCAATCATCAGATTCGATTTGGCACACGATGCACCAAACATCCTGTATAATTTCAAAAACTTAAACCTGTCTGGAGAAATATTCAAGTTATCACCACCGTAGTTTCAAATTAGTAGAATATGTGGCCTTTTTAAAGGAACGTACGTGTTTTCTACGTTTATGTAGTTCCTATAAATAATTAATTTCTCCAGTTTGTATAAGATCTTCATTCGTTTCAAATTCTAGACTAGCTGTGTCTGTACATGAAAGATTTTTGCAAACAGATAACTAAGAGGCGTAAGAAATAAGCAGGGTAGGCTATGTTAAGGAAATTGGACACTATGTAGTACTACACTGCGACCCGTAGTTGACGCGAGCGAAACCGCAGGGCACAGCTAGTTACATAATAAATATATTATATTAATTAGGACATCAACATATTATATTAACAAGGAGCATCTTCATCTTTGAAGGAACAAAACCAAGAAAATTCGATAATTCTTGTTTATCATTACTAAGCAATAATGATGTTGGTTTATGACACTAGATTTTGTTATGTGCTTATGATAAGCACATCTTTGATGTTTCTGTATTTATACAAATACTTCTATGGTACAGAATTATGAATTTGTATCAATTATTAAATATACTATAGTACATTCATTAATTAATTATAAATATACAAAATTGGTATAATTTTGAATAAAAGTGGTTATACTCAGTTGCTACTTAGATAAGTATGCCCAAAATGTTTAAATACTATTAAAAACAAAAACTTTCTCACGTACACTGACTAAAATTACCTTGCAATATAATATGTGTTATAAATTGTGTATACAACCATGTGTTACAGTATGTTTAATATTTAATATAAACAAAATTAATTGAAAAATTAAATTTGTTCCTTCAATTACAAATTCTTTTTAAATTTCAATATTATTTAAGTTTGATAAGACCTTTTATTGATAATAAAATAAAAAAAACTTAAAACTAAACTAATTACTGTACAAGCCACGCCTGCATTAGTAGACCTATATCCAAAAAATATAGAAAGATCCTTGCATGCTCACTGGTGTGATTAGGGTGGAATAAAAAAACTCATATGTTAAAAAGAGTCTATATTTCATATAAAAAAGAAAATTATTAAAAATAATCAAGAGACCTTATACGCCAGCATATCTTACAAAAATGCTGATAATTTCTGCTGTTTAATATTTTACCTTAAATTATATTGCAAATAGGTACTTTCAGTTAGTTTATTAATCTTTTAGTTTATAATAAAAGTTATAAGATTTTTTCATCCAATATAGTAAAGATTTTGAGATCTTACTAGGCAATTTAAATAATTTAGCACTTTGGTTTTTTATTTTAGCATTCTTACAATATTTTAAATTCTATTTCTAAACCTTAATGTCTTTTTAATTTCTAGTTTTTGAGAATGCAATCACAGTATACTGTTTAGTAATAATTTAAACTATAAAATTAATAAAAAAATATAAATATATTATTTATATACATAAGATACAAATCTGACTAATATTATATAATTCATTTATGCTAATATAATATCATCTTAACTAAAAAATATAAATATCAAATAGTTGTATCACAAAACATGCAAACAATATATAAGGTATATCAAAAATGTTAACTGCCCAGAGGTGTGCCGGGAGTCATAGGTTTGACTTCAGAAAACAAACAGTGATTGTCATCAACCCAACGCACAAAAGGTTCCCCTAAGGCTACAGCACACTGCAGAGCCATCAAACAGTCATTCTCAGCATGATGAGCATCTACAGCTTCCCGATTCAACAATCTGTAATAGATGTCCTTCAGTTTATATTTTTCTGCTGGCTTCTTGCCTTTACTCCATGGGAACCTTCTACGTGCCTTTGATATAGCTAAAGAAGAATGGGGTTTTTGGGGAGTTTTATTCCCACATCCAATAACAGTACGTTTGGGTGTATTTTCATTAACTGCTTTAGCAATAAGTGTATTGTCACTATAGAAGTCAATTTCATCTATTTCTGGTAGCTTTATGCTATTGACTGTATTTTCTTCATCAATTAAATCTACATCTGTTTTAGGTTTTATGTTAACTTCTTTCATTTCCTCCATAATGTCGTAGAATGCATGGAGACAATCTGCACAGGTTAGATCATCAGCTAAACTTATACCAAGTTTGACAAGATGATTTTTGAATATTGGAAAGTCAAAATTATGTCCATTTTGAGCTATCAAACAAATTGGTTTGGTTAACAGGTTAAGAAATGTATTAATAAGGGTAAATACTTCCAGGTTAAAAAAAGGTTCATGTTCAAGTAGATTGTTACACAGGCCTGTCACCTTTGTGCCATCAGGATGCACCATCCTGCCAGGATTAAAGCACATAGTGAGCTTATGCTGGACACGGGGTGCACATCCCTTACGCGTATCGAGAATATGTTGCCTTTTTACGGCAACCATACTTATTTCAGTTATTTTTGTCTTGTTGTTCTCCTCTTGCGGCAGACCGGTAGTCTCCAGGTCGATAAATACGAACGTTGATATCGCGGACATTGTTGAAAATAATTTAACTGATAACTAATAGCTTACCTAAATACGTCCACATTCTGGTGAATCAAACTAATAACGATATTAGTTTACTGTATTGGTGACTCATTTCAATTCATCTTCTTATCAATGTTCTGTGCATCTGTGTACATTAGCTTTTTACCCAGTGCATTTGTTTGCAGTGTTGCAGTTCTAATGCAACACAGATTCATAAGCTAATGAATATGATATTTTAACTGTACAGCACGATCTATAAAAACTAAACTTTTATATAAGTGGGATATTTAGAATCCAATACGAGCTACAGAAAAATATTAACAACAATCACAACTTGATTGCCATTTGCCAAATCAGTAATCAAGTCACTGTCATTTTTTTTGTTACCGTAGGAAAAAGGCAGAGGTATATCACCGTACAGCCACGTCTTCGGTGTGTATTATTCATATCCTAATTGATTGTAATGCATAAAGTCATGTCTTTTGTGTTTAATATTGACATTTAATCTCATTGTAAGGCATAAAGCCATGTCTTAAGTCTTAAACCTTAACACCACTCGTAGGGGAGTAGGGCACCCTATACACATTTGCGTAATTTTTTTGCCATTTCAAACAACACGGACTCGCGATTCTGTATATTCCTTGTTAGATTAAGAATAGTGACGGCTACAGCATATAATTTAGCAGATACGTGATGTTGCGGTCCTTGGTCCCCCTAGTGTAGTTACATAAGTTGAATATTAAAAGGATTTTTAGTTTTTTTTTTTTATTCTTAAAGATTTTTGTCGCACTACTCAGAATTTATGAAAGTCCTCAAACCATTGACCTCTATTATGCGTACTATAGTATAAAATAGGTCAGTGCCTCAAACCATAAAGCACAGGATAAATAAAATCACACAAAGCAAAAAAAATCACGATTACATTTATTCCCAAGAAGCAATGAAAAAATTGCTCCGTGTCTTATCCTGTGTAATATCTTGAAAATAATTAAAAAATATGAGTAATAGAATGCAACAATCAAAAATAGAAAAACAGAAATTTTAAATAAATATGCCTGCAATAATAAGTGGAGTAAAGTGATGATTCAATAATTGAAGAATGGTTTACACAAAAAAATACATGGTTAGCCATGTAATAAATATTAAAACTCTGAATTTTTTTTATTCATCGTTTATCGTTAAAAATGCTATCATAATGTTTCGGATTACCCACCGACAAGACGTGCCGCTAAGCGATTTATCGTTCCGGTACGATCTCGCGTAGAAACCAATCGGGGGTGTTAGTTTAAAATAACTGACACAGGTTAGCCCGTAACAATCTTAGACTGCATCATCACTTACCATCAGGTGAGATTAAAATCAAGGACTAACTTGTAGCGGAATAAAAATAAAGCTAAAACAACTTACTGTACTCTACTGTACTTACCGTACTTTTACTGTACAAACCTTAACTAAACGATTTTATCGTACACGGTTTCTGTATGTTCTTTATTCTTTACTGCAGTTTATAAGCTTTCTGTAATTTGAAGCAAAAATAAAATTTAACACCTATCACCAACCATTTTGCAAGGGTACGTACAGGGTACTCACGTTTTACATTAAAACCCACTGCGGGCTGCAGGCCAATTCTTTCTCGTGCGGTTAGGACTTAATATAATATGAAATATAAATAAAATAAGCAAAACTACTTAATTGTTCGAATCGTTTACTTACTCAAATGTATATACATTATAATTTTATTTCCATAAATATTGCAAGATAGTTACAAAAATATTTATTACAAAAATAATACTAGAAATAAAAACAAATTGCAAAATATTTTACTACGCCTACTTAACATAAATAACTACGCCTACGTAGGCGCCTACTTATCTTATATTTAATGCACCCAACAGTGACGATTTCTCTAATTGTTTTGGAAAACCATAAGCATAAAATATGGCTAACAGTATAGATATACAACGTGTAACCGGTTTACGAAGTAATGTTGAAGGATGCATGTGTATATTTCATAAGGAAACACCCTATAAAATATTTAATTAAAAGAAGCATATTTATTTTTCCATACAAACAAATTTAAAACATTGTTAGTGTTTACTTATGACAACCCTATTGAAGATAATAGACCGACACACGCATAGTACCTTCGCTACGCGACGCGTACCTAATAAAGTGACAGGAGTCACACGATTTTAATTTTGCATGTGATGTTATGGCTGTATCTGATTTTTTCCAGTAAAAACCATGGCAGTGGTTTACTCAAACACTAATAGGTTTTCGGTGTCACAGATAAATCCCAGATACATTTAATAATGTACCTCTAATACCTGTGAAGTATTATTTCGGTTTTCATACGATTATGCAATCGTGAAATAATTCAAATGATTTCAACCCCCGAAATCTGTAAAAGTTTTTACAGTTGGTAACGGGTAGCAAACTGTCATAGAAAACTTTGCGATCATTAAGTTTACAGTAAGCACTGGTAACATAATATGCATTTTGCACGAAGACGACTGGTTGGCAACCTGTCAGATATATTGCAGAATACCGCACTAACCGGTCTAGAATTCTTAGATGACTTGGAAGAGGGACCCCCTGATTGCTGGAAATTGGACGTAAGGCCGTACTACGGCCTCACCTAGAGTAAAGGCACGGGTCCCTTACATGCAGCCTAGTGCAGGTGCTTATACGTCTCTGCTACGATCTAGCAGGTACACCTAAATGTAAGATGAGAGGTGTCGCCAAAGTGTCGTTAGTGTGGTGCAGCTAAAGACAAGGCGCAGCGTATCGTGTTGAAATTTGTAGCTTGGAAACTACAGAAGCGCGATTTTTTGTTCACTCCGAAAGTTGGTCTTCGTTCTGTAGGCAGCGAACGAAAAAAAAAACATAGGAGTTGCCTTTTCTAACAAATTGTCATTCGCAATAGGAATCAAGTCATGAATAGAATAATGTGTGACCAGCCGTGATTGCCCGTCAGTTCATATGGCAATCCCTCTGAGTCTGATTTCGTTAGGGGTTACTTTTGACCAGTATCATCCCATGACCAGCATCTATTATTTTTCGTTCGCTGTTTGAAGGAGGTAGCCCAGAGGAAAAGTGGGTGTTGACGCTAACCCGATATACAGAGGAAGACCGGCGGCTCTGGGGTTGCCGATATGTATGTCTTCTATCACTGGAGCAAAAAATTAATGGTGACAGGGCCGTCGAAAACGACGGGGTATGAAAACCATATTCCGGTGTCTCTGCATGACGTTAAGTCTGCGCTGGATTTTATTAAATATGGCCTTCTTGGTTTCCGAAAGTTTCCGGTAATGCATTCGCATTGGAAGGGCTAAAATGCTGATGAAGCCTCCACGCTCGCCCTAAGCCGCAGAGAAAATTCGGAAAAAAGGAAAACCTTCGTGACCTGCACATCCGATGACGTGTTATCTTTAATCTGTTTACCACAACCTATGTGTAAAATATATACCTACGTTCGCGTCTGCTATGCGAAGTGGTACAATCATTTAGTTTACTTTATTCTTTATTACCTTTCTTTAATTAAGTCCTCTCGTACAGATCGTACCTGTGTACATTTTTTTATTTTTTTATTTGCATTGCAAAGATGTCTTTGCCATATTCTGTAGCCAATCCAAGATCGACAGAAATCGCCACTGCTACATACCCAAGACTAATACTTTGAGATTATTTAGCTTTTGAATATATCTTTCTCATTGCTTAGGCGTAGGTCTTAGGTACGTAAAATACCCATATACAATAAACAGACTAGAGAGCCACTTTTTAAGTGGTGTGCATATTTTTTAAATGAATAATACCTATTTACTGTTAACTGTTTGTGTCTGTTTTGACACCGGTTACAAATACCATTCGTCTGGTGAAGATAATGGACGTAAAAAACAAGGAACATAAATAGAGGTAGTAAAGTACATACTACTTACATACGTAAGTAGATACTTACTTTTACGGCTAATCTAAAAAAAAGTTAACCTTATAATGGCGCCAATTCTGTTGAACACAAATATTTAAACTGAACTAAATTGACAAGTCAAAAATAATGCTATGCTTTTTTCACAAATAACAGTACAGTAATTACCTACTTAATCAATTTTGTTTTGACACAATGCATGAGTAGGCATATACCTACTAGGTATATGGATTAAAAGCTTAAAAGTTGTAAGGTATAGTACAAGTCGGAAGCATATTTTTGACGATTTAAAGCTTTGAATCCTTTAATTGCATTCGTCATCATAGTTTCTGATAAGATCGACCATTGTGTGCAGCCATTGTATAGAGTTTCGAACACTGCGTTCTTCGTTGGCCAAATTTCTTCGTTCGGCGAGTAATGCTCTCGCTCTATCGGAGTCCCGCGATGCTGCGCGAGTAATGTGAGCAGATTCCACTCGCAAGTTCGTGTTTCGTTTGTGAAGGTCCACAATTTCTTTTTTTCGAGCTGAAATTTATAATCCGAATAGTTAAAAAAAAAAAAAAAACTACTGTCGTTACTAACCTTAAACTAATGCTGTTTAAAAGAACTCCTTTAATATTATTCTTACTTCGTACTCTTTCAGTATATTTAATAATGAGAATAATTAGTTAGAAACAGCACTAGTTTTGAGACAAGCATCTACCAGCTGCTGCTTTGTAAAGTTGATACATCATAATGAATTGCATTAGCAGCAATATTTCATTTGATAATACATAACATCTCAAATAAAACCGCAGGGTAATAACCCTGCGGTTTGTTTGCGATAGGAGTAAATCTTGCAATCACTGCTGTCAAACGTCACTTTTGTTTATTTATTGTATGGAAAAGTGACGTTTGACAGCAGTGATTGCAAGATTTACGCCTGTCGCAAACCTGTCGCGAGATACGTAATCACCCTGCGGGTCTCCGACAGGGTGATTACGTATCTCGCGACAGCAATTCTTTTGTTTATTTATTGTATGGAAAAGTGACGTTTGATTCCAAGCATTCGCATTGCTGTCGCGCGATACGTAATCACCCTGCAGGCCTCTCCCAATGGGATTGTCTGTCCATAATCAACAATCTGCGCAGACGTGTTGGTGATCGCAGTAGATGGTAGAAAGTAGCGCAAAGGAGCCCGTTTTTCGTTATATTCCCTAATTTATGAGATTATAAAATTGATACGCTCAAACTGGACATTCATATTATGCTGCGGTACCAAATCTGTTTCTCTAAATTAAACTCAATTGACAGGTATATTGAATGGAGTCCCACCCCTTTTACTATGTTCTTTGTAAAAAGACACTTATTACACTACTTTTACACTTTTGGTTTCAAGAGAATTGTGTGTGAATTGACACCAATTGTCTTATTAAATTTACCTACCAAGTATTAATAGTATATTTTGTACTTAACAAAAAAATATCTATCCAAATCAAATCAATAGTATGAACTAATCAATAGCGTGCTGAATAAATAAATTAAAGGGCCTATAAGAATAATTTAGTAGTAACTAACAACATTTAATTCATGAAATACCTGATTCATATTCTTTATAACTCTTCATAATAACTTCAATTCCTGGCCAACTACTCATCGTGTCTGCTTGGCAGCTAAAGTCTTTGACTTTTTGCATATTATCACAGAACATTTCGTTAACGCCGGCAGCAGAGTTTTGTGGTTCATCCATAGAAGTTGCTTGAGTCGATGTTACTAAACAAGAACTTTGGGTACTTTTTAAGGAAATAATTTTAGAAATATTTGGAATATTTATGTCGGGGTAGTATTTTCCTGGTTTCGTACTTGTTTGGATGTTTTCACCTCTTAACTTTTCGTAGTTATGTGCGTTTTCAGTAATTTAATATCACTAACATATTTGATAGTTCTTCATATTCAAAAAGGTGTACTTAGGTGTCAACCAATCTGCACTTGGCCATCGTGGCAGACTACGGCCAAAACCCTGCTCATTCTTAGAGGATAACGATGACTGAAATAAATAGTCTCCGAATGGATTACCAGAGTCTAAAGGCTGTTCGGAGCCAACAGCGGCACCGGTGACTGCAGTAAAGGCAAACGCCAAGCTGTTAGCGGCTGGGACAGCGAGCGACAATGGCACGCGTTGCACTGCTACTAGGTACACCAGTGAACCAACTTGGTTCACCAACCACGGAAGGACGTACTGTAAAACAAAGAAAAAAAGAAATTATCTTATAACTAAACTAAATGCCTAACATTACAATATTATTAACGTTATGCACCTAAGTACTAGATGTCTAGCCAAGATAACGCCAGGATAACGCTTTTCATGCGTGGCACTAGCTGGTAAAATGTTTATGCTCAGCAAAAAAAATGTCTACTTTGAAAGAGCCAACCTCTGCACAGCTTTCGAACGTTGATAGGGATCATGATCATCTTAACTTCCTGCTAACGCTAGGTACTACAAGTAACGAAATAGGGAGGTTTTTATTATAGAAAAAGATCCGACATACACTCTTATGTTATTTAATTATAATAAATTCATGCCATATCGCGAATAGGCTGCCTACTCAAATCGCGTACGGTTAATGTTAAATTTTATTTTTTTAATAAAATTGACTAAATCTATTACCCTCATTAGTTTTTTTTTTTTTAAACTTACACCAGTAGAAAATATCATGCAGAGTTGAAAGAGTGCCTCATTCCCCCTGTGCCCAACTGTGGAGTGGCCAGGTATAAGCAGGTGAGTACCTACAACTGACCTATACTATTATTTCTTATCCCTTATAAAATAACACATGTAAAAATATTATACCGGAAGTTAGACTATTAGGTGCACTACTCCTAAAGGGCCCCTTGGCTATGCGCAAGAACCTACAATGCTGGGATTTTACTTCGCTAGGTATCTGAAAGGCTACAGTGACCAGAACTTGGCTCTTAAGGTTAAGAATAACAACCAATCTGACCTCAAACCACATTTGGCTTGAATTGGATAGGCCACACGGAATTGGCTTAACTTAAATAAGTTAAGCCAATTCCGATTGATATATTGATATTAATTCCGATGAGCTAATTAAATTGGAAAATGTACCTATCTATTAGATGGTTGAGGTACTGACATTGATGCTATTGGATGTTAGCATAATACCTCAGGTTCATGCATTGTTGCTATTGCAAAGTTCAGGACAAAAATATCTTTATTCAAGTAGGCCCATAGGTGGGCACTTTTGATGCGTACATTACATGAGTATTACACGGTAGTGAGATGATTGCGATAACCATTATTCGTTAATTTAAAACTAAAGCTAAACGCGTCCTGGTCTAAGAAGAAGCCCACAACAAATTTAGCCGGGTGTTTTTTTTTGTTATCACCATCTCACAGTGTCATTTAAAATTATTAGAAAAGCAACGTAGTTAGAGCAATAATTCACACCCAAGCTTTTTATCGATTACGTAGTCCTTTATACTATAGGACTTTTCTATAAGCTTACGTTTACTACAAACTTTGAACTTTTTAAGATTCCTCTCCAAGATTTCAATGGGTTTCAGTTTATTATAGAATTGTTTGCACTTTCCTATACAAACGAAATATGAATTATGAATTTTATGTAATGCTGATTGGATATGCCTACCACTTACCTTCATAAAAAAATCTGTGACAATTTTTCAATGATTAATAAACCGCATACGTCGCGATTATAATTAAATTTATATTTTGCAATTTTGTCTCATTTTAATTACCTTTTTCTAAACAAACCTGATTTAACAAAAAGTCGCTCTTATTTAAACAATAAGGCTTATTTAATACATTAAAAAAGTAAATGTATACAACCTACCCTCCAATTGCCCAATAAGAATGTTATTTCTGCACAAGCCTGGCCAAACGTTGTGTCTGCTTTCACTTTGCGCAGTCCGCGGGTTCCTTGTCGTATGAAAGGGTTTGTGCATCCCCATAGCACTCCGGTCAAAAGAAGTAGCCCTGTAAATATATTTCAGTAGGGTACCTCCCCTATTTGAATTATAAATAAAATATAATTTCAAAAACTTAAACCTGTCTGGAGAAATATTCAAGTTATCACCACCGTAGTTTCAAATTAGTAGAATATGTGGCCTTTTTAAAGGAACGTACGTGTTTTCTACGTTTATGTAGTTCCTATAAATAATTAATTTCTCCAGTTTGTATAAGATCTTCATTCGTTTCAAATTCTAGACTAGCTGTGTCTGTACATGAAAGATTTTTGCAAACAGATAACTAAGAGGCGTAAGAAATAAGCAGGGTAGGCTATGTTAAGGAAATTGGACACTATGTAGTACTACACTGCGACCCGTAGTTGACGCGAGCGAAACCGCAGGGCACAGCTAGTTACATAATAAATATATTATATTAATTAGGACATCAACATATTATATTAACAAGGAGCATCTTCATCTTTGAAGGAACAAAACCAAGAAAATTCGATAATTCTTGTTTATCATTACTAAGCAATAATGATGTTGGTTTATGACACTAGATTTTGTTATGTGCTTATGATAAGCACATCTTTGATGTTTCTGTATTTATACAAATACTTCTATGGTACAGAATTATGAATTTGTATCAATTATTAAATATACTATAGTACATTCATTAATTAATTATAAATATACAAAATTGGTATAATTTTGAATAAAAGTGGTTATACTCAGTTGCTACTTAGATAAGTATGCCCAAAATGTTTAAATACTATTAAAAACAAAAACTTTCTCACGTACACTGACTAAAATTACCTTGCAATATAATATGTGTTATAAATTGTGTATACAACCATGTGTTACAGTATGTTTAATATTTAATATAAACAAAATTAATTGAAAAATTAAATTTGTTCCTTCAATTACAAATTCTTTTTAAATTTCAATATTATTTAAGTTTGATAAGACCTTTTATTGATAATAAAATAAAAAAAACTTAAAACTAAACTAATTACTGTACAAGCCACGCCTGCATTAGTAGACCTATATCCAAAAAATATAGAAAGATCCTTGCATGCTCACTGGTGTGATTAGGGTGGAATAAAAAAACTCATATGTTAAAAAGAGTCTATATTTCATATAAAAAAGAAAATTATTAAAAATAATCAAGAGACCTTATACGCCAGCATATCTTACAAAAATGCTGATAATTTCTGCTGTTTAATATTTTACCTTAAATTATATTGCAAATAGGTACTTTCAGTTAGTTTATTAATCTTTTAGTTTATAATAAAAGTTATAAGATTTTTTCATCCAATATAGTAAAGATTTTGAGATCTTACTAGGCAATTTAAATAATTTAGCACTTTGGTTTTTTATTTTAGCATTCTTACAATATTTTAAATTCTATTTCTAAACCTTAATGTCTTTTTAATTTCTAGTTTTTGAGAATGCAATCACAGTATACTGTTTAGTAATAATTTAAACTATAAAATTAATAAAAAAATATAAATATATTATTTATATACATAAGATACAAATCTGACTAATATTATATAATTCATTTATGCTAATATAATATCATCTTAACTAAAAAATATAAATATCAAATAGTTGTATCACAAAACATGCAAACAATATATAAGGTATATCAAAAATGTTAACTGCCCAGAGGTGTGCCGGGAGTCATAGGTTTGACTTCAGAAAACAAACAGTGATTGTCATCAACCCAACGCACAAAAGGTTCCCCTAAGGCTACAGCACACTGCAGAGCCATCAAACAGTCATTCTCAGCATGATGAGCATCTACAGCTTCCCGATTCAACAATCTGTAATAGATGTCCTTCAGTTTATATTTTTCTGCTGGCTTCTTGCCTTTACTCCATGGGAACCTTCTACGTGCCTTTGATATAGCTAAAGAAGAATGGGGTTTTTGGGGAGTTTTATTCCCACATCCAATAACAGTACGTTTGGGTGTATTTTCATTAACTGCTTTAGCAATAAGTGTATTGTCACTATAGAAGTCAATTTCATCTATTTCTGGTAGCTTTATGCTATTGACTGTATTTTCTTCATCAATTAAATCTACATCTGTTTTAGGTTTTATGTTAACTTCTTTCATTTCCTCCATAATGTCGTAGAATGCATGGAGACAATCTGCACAGGTTAGATCATCAGCTAAACTTATACCAAGTTTGACAAGATGATTTTTGAATATTGGAAAGTCAAAATTATGTCCATTTTGAGCTATCAAACAAATTGGTTTGGTTAACAGGTTAAGAAATGTATTAATAAGGGTAAATACTTCCAGGTTAAAAAAAGGTTCATGTTCAAGTAGATTGTTACACAGGCCTGTCACCTTTGTGCCATCGGGATGCACCATCCTGCCAGGATTAAAGCACATAGTGAGCTTATGCTGGACACGGGGTGCACATCCCTTACGCGTATCGAGAATATGTTGCCTTTTTACGGCAACCATACTTATTTCAGTTATTTTTGTCTTGTTGTTCTCCTCTTGCGGCAGACCGGTAGTCTCCAGGTCGATAAATACGAACGTTGATATCGCGGACATTGTTGAAAATAATTTAACTGATAACTAATAGCTTACCTAAATACGTCCACATTCTGGTGAATCAAACTAATAACGATATTAGTTTACTGTATTGGTGACTCATTTCAATTCATCTTCTTATCAATGTTCTGTGCATCTGTGTACATTAGCTTTTTACCCAGTGCATTTGTTTGCAGTGTTGCAGTTCTAATGCAACACAGATTCATAAGCTAATGAATATGATATTTTAACTGTACAGCACGATCTATAAAAACTAAACTTTTATATAAGTGGGATATTTAGAATCCAATACGAGCTACAGAAAAATATTAACAACAATCACAACTTGATTGCCATTTGCCAAATCAGTAATCAAGTCACTGTCATTTTTTTTGTTACCGTAGGAAAAAGGCAGAGGTATATCACCGTACAGCCACGTCTTCGGTGTGTATTATTCATATCCTAATTGATTGTAATGCATAAAGTCATGTCTTTTGTGTTTAATATTGACATTTAATCTCATTGTAAGGCATAAAGCCATGTCTTAAGTCTTAAACCTTAACACCACTCGTAGGGGAGTAGGGCACCCTATACACATTTGCGTAATTTTTTTGCCATTACAAACAACACGGACTCGCGATTCTGTATATTCCTTGTTAGATTAAGAATAGTGACGGCTACAGCATATAATTTAGCAGATACGTGATGTTGCGGTCCTTGGTCCCCCTAGTGTAGTTACATAAGTTGAATATTAAAAGGATTTTTAGTTTTTTTTTTTTATTCTTAAAGATTTTTGTCGCACTACTCAGAATTTATGAAAGTCCTCAAACCATTGACCTCTATTATGCGTACTATAGTATAAAATAGGTCAGTGCCTCAAACCATAAAGCACAGGATAAATAAAATCACACAAAGCAAAAAAAATCACGATTACATTTATTCCCAAGAAGCAATGAAAAAATTGCTCCGTGTCTTATCCTGTGTAATATCTTGAAAATAATTAAAAAATATGAGTAATAGAATGCAACAATCAAAAATAGAAAAACAGAAATTTTAAATAAATATGCCTGCAATAATAAGTGGAGTAAAGTGATGATTCAATAATTGAAGAATGGTTTACACAAAAAAATACATGGTTAGCCATGTAATAAATATTAAAACTCTGAATTTTTTTTATTCATCGTTTATCGTTAAAAATGCTATCATAATGTTTCGGATTACCCACCGACAAGACGTGCCGCTAAGCGATTTATCGTTCCGGTACGATCTCGCGTAGAAACCAATCGGGGGTGTTGGTTTAAAATAACTGACACAGGTTAGCCCGTAACAATCTTAGACTGCATCATCACTTACCATCAGGTGAGATTAAAATCAAGGACTAACTTGTAGCGGAATAAAAATAAAGCTAAAACAACTTACTGTACTCTACTGTACTTACCGTACTTTTACTGTACAAACCTTAACTAAACGATTTTATCGTACACGGTTTCTGTATGTTCTTTATTCTTTACTGCAGTTTATAAGCTTTCTGTAATTTGAAGCAAAAATAAAATTTAACACCTATCACCAACCATTTTGCAAGGGTACGTACAGGGTACTCACGTTTTACATTAAAACCCACTGCGGGCTGCAGGCCAATTCTTTCTCGTGCGGTTAGGACTTAATATAATATGAAATATAAATAAAATAAGCAAAACTACTTAATTGTTCGAATCGTTTACTTACTCAAATGTATATACATTATAATTTTATTTCCATAAATATTGCAAGATAGTTACAAAAATATTTATTACAAAAATAATACTAGAAATAAAAACAAATTGCAAAATATTTTACTACGCCTACTTAACATAAATAACTACGCCTACGTAGGCGCCTACTTATCTTATATTTAATGCACCCAACAGTGACGATTTCTCTAATTGTTTTGGAAAACCATAAGCATAAAATATGGCTAACAGTATAGATATACAACGTGTAACCGGTTTACGAAGTAATGTTGAAGGATGCATGTGTATATTTCATAAGGAAACACCCTATAAAATATTTAATTAAAAGAAGCATATTTATTTTTCCATACAAACAAATTTAAAACATTGTTAGTGTTTACTTATGACAACCCTATTGAAGATAATAGACCGACACACGCATAGTACCTTCGCTACGCGACGCGTACCTAATAAAGTGACAGGAGTCACACGATTTTAATTTTGCATGTGATGTTATGGCTGTATCTGATTTTTTCCAGTAAAAACCATGGCAGTGGTTTACTCAAACACTAATAGGTTTTCGGTGTCACAGATAAATCCCAGATACATTTAATAATGTACCTCTAATACCTGTGAAGTATTATTTCGGTTTTCATACGATTATGCAATCGTGAAATAATTCAAATGATTTCAACCCCCGAAATCTGTAAAAGTTTTTACAGTTGGTAACGGGTAGCAAACTGTCATAGAAAACTTTGCGATCATTAAGTTTACAGTAAGCACTGGTAACATAATATGCATTTTGCACGAAGACGACTGGTTGGCAACCTGTCAGATATATTGCAGAATACCGCACTAACCGGTCTAGAATTCTTAGATGACTTGGAAGAGGGACCCCCTGATTGCTGGAAATTGGACGTAAGGCCGTACTACGGCCTCACCTAGAGTAAAGGCACGGGTCCCTTACATGCAGCCTAGTGCAGGTGCTTATACGTCTCGGCTACGATCTAGCAGGTACACCTAAATGTAAGATGAGAGGTGTCGCCAAAGTGTCGTTAGTGTGGTGCAGCTAAAGACAAGGCGCAGCGTATCGTGTTGAAATTTGTAGCTTGGAAACTACAGAAGCGCGATTTTTTGTTCACTCCGAAAGTTGGTCTTCGTTCTGTAGGCAGCGAACGAAAAAAAAAACATAGGAGTTGCCTTTTCTAACAAATTGTCATTCGCAATAGGAATCAAGTCATGAATAGAATAATGTGTGACCAGCCGTGATTGCCCGTCAGTTCATATGGCAATCCCTCTGAGTCTGATTTCGTTAGGGGTTACTTTTGACCAGTATCATCCCATGACCAGCATCTATTATTTTTCGTTCGCTGTTTGAAGGAGGTAGCCCAGAGGAAAAGTGGGTGTTGACGCTAACCCGATATACAGAGGAAGACCGGCGGCTCTGGGGTTGCCGATATGTATGTCTTCTATCACTGGAGCAAAAAATTAATGGTGACAGGGTCGTCGAAAACGACGGGGTATGAAAACCATATTCCGGTGTCTCTGCATGACGTTAAGTCTGCGCTGGATTTTATTAAATATGGCCTTCTTGGTTTCCGAAAGTTTCCGGTAATGCATTCGCATTGGAAGGGCTAAAATGCTGATGAAGCCTCCACGCTCGCCCTAAGCCGCAGAGAAAATTCGGAAAAAAGGAAAACCTTCGTGACCTGCACATCCGATGACGTGTTATCTTTAATCTGTTTACCACAACCTATGTGTAAAATATATACCTACGTTCGCGTCTGCTATGCGAAGTGGTACAATCATTTAGTTTACTTTATTCTTTATTACCTTTCTTTAATTAAGTCCTCTCGTACAGATCGTACCTGTGTACATTTTTTTATTTTTTTATTTGCATTGCAAAGATGTCTTTGCCATATTCTGTAGCCAATCCAAGATCGACAGAAATCGCCACTGCTACATACCCAAGACTAATACTTTGAGATTATTTAGCTTTTGAATATATCTTTCTCATTGCTTAGGCGTAGGTCTTAGGTACGTAAAATACCCATATACAATAAACAGACTAGAGAGCCACTTTTTAAGTGGTGTGCATATTTTTTAAATGAATAATACCTATTTACTGTTAACTGTTTGTGTCTGTTTTGACACCGGTTACAAATACCATTCGTCTGGTGAAGATAATGGACGTAAAAAACAAGGAACATAAATAGAGGTAGTAAAGTACATACTACTTACATACGTAAGTAGATACTTACTTTTACGGCTAATCTAAAAAAAAGTTAACCTTATAATGGCGCCAATTCTGTTGAACACAAATATTTAAACTGAACTAAATTGACAAGTCAAAAATAATGCTATGCTTTTTTCACAAATAACAGTACAGTAATTACCTACTTAATCAATTTTGTTTTGACACAATGCATGAGTAGGCATATACCTACTAGGTATATGGATTAAAAGCTTAAAAGTTGTAAGGTATAGTACAAGTCGGAAGCATATTTTTGACGATTTAAAGCTTTGAATCCTTTAATTGCATTCGTCATCATAGTTTCTGATAAGATCGACCATTGTGTGCAGCCATTGTATAGAGTTTCGAACACTGCGTTCTTCGTTGGCCAAATTTCTTCGTTCGGCGAGTAATGCTCTCGCTCTATCGGAGTCCCGCGATGCTGCGCGAGTAATGTGAGCAGATTCCACTCGCAAGTTCGTGTTTCGTTTGTGAAGGTCCACAATTTCTTTTTTTCGAGCTGAAATTTATAATCCGAATAGTTAAAAAAAAAAAAAAAACTACTGTCGTTACTAACCTTAAACTAATGCTGTTTAAAAGAACTCCTTTAATATTATTCTTACTTCGTACTCTTTCAGTATATTTAATAATGAGAATAATTAGTTAGAAACAGCACTAGTTTTGAGACAAGCATCTACCAGCTGCTGCTTTGTAAAGTTGATACATCATAATGAATTGCATTAGCAGCAATATTTCATTTGATAATACATAACATCTCAAATAAAACCGCAGGGTAATAACCCTGCGGTTTGTTTGCGATAGGAGTAAATCTTGCAATCACTGCTGTCAAACGTCACTTTTGTTTATTTATTGTATGGAAAAGTGACGTTTGACAGCAGTGATTGCAAGATTTACGCCTGTCGCAAACCTGTCGCGAGATACGTAATCACCCTGCGGGTCTCCGACAGGGTGATTACGTATCTCGCGACAGCAATTCTTTTGTTTATTTATTGTATGGAAAAGTGACGTTTGATTCCAAGCATTCGCATTGCTGTCGCGCGATACGTAATCACCCTGCAGGCCTCTCCCAATGGGATTGTCTGTCCATAATCAACAATCTGCGCAGACGTGTTGGTGATCGCAGTAGATGGTAGAAAGTAGCGCAAAGGAGCCCGTTTTTCGTTATATTCCCTAATTTATGAGATTATAAAATTGATACGCTCAAACTGGACATTCATATTATGCTGCGGTACCAAATCTGTTTCTCTAAATTAAACTCAATTGACAGGTATATTGAATGGAGTCCCACCCCTTTTACTATGTTCTTTGTAAAAAGACACTTATTACACTACTTTTACACTTTTGGTTTCAAGAGAATTGTGTGTGAATTGACACCAATTGTCTTATTAAATTTACCTACCAAGTATTAATAGTATATTTTGTACTTAACAAAAAAATATCTATCCAAATCAAATCAATAGTATGAACTAATCAATAGCGTGCTGAATAAATAAATTAAAGGGCCTATAAGAATAATTTAGTAGTAACTAACAACATTTAATTCATGAAATACCTGATTCATATTCTTTATAACTCTTCATAATAACTTCAATTCCTGGCCAACTACTCATCGTGTCTGCTTGGCAGCTAAAGTCTTTGACTTTTTGCATATTATCACAGAACATTTCGTTAACGCCGGCAGCAGAGTTTTGTGGTTCATCCATAGAAGTTGCTTGAGTCGATGTTACTAAACAAGAACTTTGGGTACTTTTTAAGGAAATAATTTTAGAAATATTTGGAATATTTATGTCGGGGTAGTATTTTCCTGGTTTCGTACTTGTTTGGATGTTTTCGCTATCAAATCCAGGGTTCAAGTCTCTTTTCCTTGTATTTTGACCGCTGAAATGTTTTACACTTCTGTCTGCCATTTTAGATAATCTATTCAGCTCCGAGAAATTCTTTTCAGCAAGAACTTTAATACTTTCTCCGTCGTCACCATGTAAGTCTAAACGTCTTTTAATAAGATTATTGTTCTCGTTTACACATTTTTTTATTTCAGTGAGTATTTGTAACTGACCCTTCGGATCTAGTTCACCGATGTTGGACTGAAGTGTCGGTTTCTTTAATGTTTGCCCAGTTTCAGAAGGACGTTCCCTTCGTTCCCTCTCTTTTTCAATTTCTAGCCACACTTTTTCGTTATCTGAAACGTTATTATATTATTAATAGTTGTATTGCTATAATACACACTTATTTATACAAATAATATGGTTAAAAAAAGATTCTAAGTATATCTTTGAATGGTCTAGTAAGTAACTAACTTTGCTTTTGCTGCGGTGTAACTTTTTTTAACATCAAACCAATCATAAAATTTCGTTTTGAATGTTGATCTTCACTCAGGCATTCTTCTTTTTCTGGTCTTTTATTGTATGTTTCTGTAGTATTGCAATAATATTTAGATTTTTGAGACACATTTTCTTCCTGAGGAAGACAGTCTATTCTACCGGCAGCTATATAAGCACATGCTACAGAGTCTGCTCTAAGAATCTTTTCCTGTCGCTGTAGGTTTTTTTCTGGAAACACAAAGATTATAACTTATTACGTTCATCGTGATCAAAACATTTTAAGCATTAATTAAAAGAGAAATATTTTATTTTCCTTGCTCTGAGAATGGTTATGAAGTCAGGAACTTTCGCTGTTGCCAACATTGATTTAGCACTACAGAAATATGGTAGCAACAATCATATACTGAAGTTTTCTAACCTAAAAATTAAGCGTCATCTTTATGGAAATTCCTAGTTAATTGGCATTACAAGATCCTCCAAAATACGTTAACGACAACATATGTTGTAACGATAATTTGACAAGCTAGGTTTTCAATAAAAGGGGCACTGAATCGTTACTAGTATTTTTATCTGGCCTTTTGTGGACACCTATGCTTTACATATCAATTCAAAGCACATTTTTTCAAGACAAGATGGTGGGCAAGACCCTAGAAATTTCATTACTGACACAATTTTTTTAATCAATTCTGAGTCCGTTGTGCCCTGTGTCTAAGTTTTATATATCTATCAACTATGTGATCAGGAATAAATTAAGAAGAAATAATATTAAGATCAACATTAGTTGACGATTTCTGATGTGAGAAGGTTTAAGGATCCGTTGTCTCATAATGCTTTCTTAAAATATGTTGTTTATACTAGTCTTTGCGCAATACTTGTATTGTTTTAAAATAATTACCGTTATATTCGTTTTGAGAGGCTAAATTTAAATGAGCCAGAAACTCTAGTTTACTATGTTCGTTTTCTCTAGATTCGTTATTCTTCTGAGGATCTCCATATTCTTCTATTAAGGAATTATATATTAGTAAATCTTCTTCTTCATAATCACTGTCACTGTCATTACAATCCTCACGTATTATAATTTTTGTATTCGCAAATTCTTTATAGATTTCTGCTTTCATTTTTTCCGGGGTTATAATATTTTTAGCGCAATCTTGTATCTTTTTTGATTCCGGTTTTTGGGATTCATTTAAATTGGGGACGCTTTTTACATCACGGTTCGATAGATACTTTAATCTCCGTAACTTTTTTCTTTGTTCATATATGTCCAGGGAACTAACTTCTTCTATTTTAGGTATTTTAGGCCTTATGTTCGTTATCACAATCTTTGGCTGCAGTTTAGAGTCCATTTGATATGGACAAGTAATGAAAAGTTTGTCATTTGTTTTTGCTTGGTCGAACGCCTTTTGCGTTTCTCTTCTATGTGGGGCCATGATCGTTGGATATTCACCTTTTACAAATGATTGGTTCAATTTACTATCCGAATCTACAACCATTGGCACTTGATATACTATTTGAGGATTCATGATGACTTTCTGATTAGATGTTTGGAAAACTAAGTCTGTTTTATTATTTTTATTGGAAAGTGTTTGTATTGCATTATTGTTTGTTTTTAAAACATGAATTTCTTTATTATCGAGTGGTTTATTATTTATTATAATTGAATCGTTGCTAAAATTCGTGGTTGCAATTTCGTTAAATTTATTTTCATTAGTTGTTGCTCTCGTTTTATTGATATCAGGAATAACTTTGTTATTGTTTTTTATCATCATTAAATTAGCAGGAAATTGAACATTGCTCAAGTAGACAAAATTTGGCTGCAAAACAACATTTTTGGATTCTGTAGAATTGGGTTTGTCACTTTTGACCTTATTTTTTAAGTCTTGCTCTTGCAAGGTGCCTTGTGATTTCTCCTTCACGACTATCTTATTGCCATAAATCTGATTTTCAGTAATCAGATTTTCGAAGTCATTCTCGTCACAGTTATCTTGATGTAAACGCTTTAGTGAAACAACTTTTGAAGATGTTCCACTTTCATTGACGAGATCTTCTTTACATTTTTTTGTTTGGCTGGACGGTCGTGAAGGAGCTTCCAGGTTTTTTGGATTGAAATCAGTTCTTTGTAGCAGTACATGAGGATTTTGCTGCTGAATTGTTAGCAGCATTTTAGGATTGGCAGGGTTGTTTTTCTGTATAAATACAATTTGGTTTTTTGTTTCGTTATAAGACGAATCTGATGTTAAGCTGGCTTTGCTAGTTTCTATGTTTAGAGGATTAAAAATTGGTCGTGTTTGTACTTTCACGGCTGGAGCCGTAAATGATGTTTCTTTAATTTCATTCGATTGATCAGGCTTAGGGTCGGGTTTTTTAAATTGTGCTTCAGTCTTATTTATAGCCTCTGCAGCATTTATTAATGTGTTTATACTGTTTAAAGGTGTTTGTATAACTTTATCTTTTTCATCAGTTTCCTTTACAGCGCTTTTTATGACTATGTTACTTTGTATTTCTATTTTAGGTCCATTTTCTTTTATATTTGGAGTATGAAACGCAGGATTAAAAGGCTTTTTATGTGAGTAGTTTGGGAAAGTTGAAGACTCTGTAGAGTTGCTTACACATTTCATATCTATTTTACTTATGGGTATACTGGTTTTAAGACTAAATCTTTCAGGTAGTTTCTTTTTGATCTCGTTTTCAGATATTTGTAAAGGTATCACGGCACCTGGCCCTTGATTTACTGGTTCGCTGATTTTTGGTTCTGAAACCAATTTTTTATTGGTTTCACTATTTAAAGCGACAGGTACGATTTCGGCAGTAAATTTTTCTTTATAATCTGTATGTGTTTTAGATATTTCACCTTGTGCTTGCTTCTCCGGTGTTTTGACTTCAATCGTTTTTTCTTCAGAAATAGTTGGTGGTGTTTCCTTAACAGATGTAGAAAAAGCGAGAAATTCAGATTTAGTGGTTTCATTTTGAGATAACACCGTTGCATTTGGCTTTACTATTCCTGGATATGAAACCGGTTGAAAAGCTGAATAGCCGGGTACTGAATAAAGAAAGCCACCATAGTTTGAATAACCTGATTCAACTTGCTTTGTAGTAGTGACACTCGGGTTTGGATTTGGTATTGAAGACGGCGAAATTTTTGGTGATTGTGACATAGGTTTAGGTGGTATAAAATGAGGTTTATCTAAAAAAGGTGGTGGTTCTTCAGGTTTTGAAGGTTCAGGAGGCTTAGCTATGGGTGAATTAGATGTGGTATTGGGCTCCAAATTAGCTAATGTCGTTTCTTCTTCGGTTGAGGCTACTGGCTGGCTCGCTTTGCTCGATCTAGCTGTGAAAATAGTAAAAATATAATTAACTATTAATTGTTTTAGGTTCAAGCTAGTTAATTTAATTGTAAAAAAAAATTATAACAACAGAAAATATATTTTACACGGTTTTTTAATCATAATTACTTATAAATTTTATTGAAAGACATTGCAGAATTTTATATAAGACACTAAATAAGCTACTAGATTTTAGGGACAAGCAAAAAGTCTTAAGCAACAAAAGCTAAGGGACACAGAAGCACGAAGATCTGAATAATCTCACATCTTATTACCAGACAGTCTTTTAAATACCCATATCCGTAAAAAATATAAAATCAAAGTATGTAGTTCGATTATTAATGGATATAATAATAAATTATATATAATTCAATAAATTTTGTTAAATGATATATAATGTTTAGCATTCGTAAGAGTACATAAGTATTTCATGCATTGCTGATTTAAGCAATATTTCCCATAGTTTGTTCACGAATAGAGGTCAATTGTTATTTCAAACATTTGTAAATCATTTCTTTAATACCAGTATGGTATTATCAACAACATTTTACCGAGTACTAACTAAACCATAACATAAATATCGCAAACGATGTACAAAAAGCATAGGTAGGTAATAAGTGTTGAAGACATTTTTACATGAAATAAACTATTTTTTTATGGGGTTTATCAATTATTAAGAATTACCTAGCTTAGCGTAATTAAAGATTTTATACTAAGATTTTCGTGATTAATAAACATTTCTTAAATATAGTTCAACGGGTACATACCATCGTGGTATCGTGGTTCTTGTTTTTTTAAACGCTTATGCACGTTGGCGCTGTTTATTATTCATACTCTACGTGTTCTCGACAAATTATCACGATAGATATTTAAAGGTCCCTTATATGGGCGATTAGTCCCTTGCGAACCGATCCATCTGGTGTGTAGATATTATAAAACAATACATATTATAGGTATAGACAAGGAATATTTTTTTTTTGATTGCCTACAATGCTTTAAAGTTTTAGTAAATCTTATCTGTATAGAAGTCGTCGTACTTCAGCGGTGCAGACTGCACTCCCGCTAAGGCCGCCTTCTATCTTATATTATTGAATACTTACTCGTTTTGCAAGTTGCAACAGATATGCAATTCTAGGTAGGTACCCTGATAAGTATTCAGACCCTATTGCAATTACAAGTTCAGGTAAGGTATAGATGACGGTCTTTCTGGCCTTCCATGAGCCTTTCTAATTGGTAACTTTTTTGCTATGCAAATCTAGCAAAAAATTACCAATGAGTAAGTAGATATTATTTAGTAAATTTTATCCTACCTACAACCGTTGCCTTATGTGTTGTATGCAGACTGGGATTATAAGTCTGTTTTATAGTGTTTAGATTTCTTTTATTTCATTTTTAAGCCACGTATTTTGAATAATAAACGATGGAGTCGCCAGACCTCAAAATAACCCTAAAATAAGAAGCTGCCTTTGTTTTTGTTTACAAATCGCGTAATTAGCGTACAAATCTAACTTTAAACTGCTTGTCATGTTTCCTTCTTGTTTGGAATATGACTGAGAGATTTTGCGACCCTGAGGACAAGGGTGTAGCCGTGCCTACGTGGCTATAAAAAACTCCCCCTACTATCTTGTTATCCACCTGTTTATAGGACCACCGGAGAATTGTCTATATTGAAGTAATACATAGTGTATTTCTTTATTCAACTCAACTTTTTTTAACAACGTAGTTACGTAACAGTTTGTATTCTCATTGCTTTTTCAATGAACCTTAGATATATCTTGTCTACAGCTTAAGACGCTTAGGTAGGTATCTAATTTATTGCTGAAATACTTAATATTTTTCCCAAATAATCCCCGATATCCATATTCTGACTAATTTCAGGATAGGTTATTTTATGTTCAGGTATAGAGATAGATTTTTTAGCAGGTACTAGGTATACCCACGGTTCAGATCAATTATATTTGTAGTTTAATCATTGATTTAATGTAAGCACACTCGTGATAATTATAAAACAAGCTGAAGTCTCACGTTCCATCTTAGAATTCACACTCAAACTGAAGAGTTTATGAACCATTAATTTTAATTACCGTTAATCACGGGAACTATCAAATTCTAAATCTCTCTATAATTGATGCTATCGGGATTCGAACCTGATAGCATCAATTTAGCTTTTAGAAACTTGCCAGGAGACCACATCAGGTGTTCAGGTTTAAATTAAAATTTATTATTTTGTGATACAATTTAATATGATTCCAATTAATACTATAAGTAAGTAACTCTTTAGAATAGGAATTTAACAAGAAATAAATAATACTGCTGGGATTTTAATGTGGTACAGCTAAGTTGAATGACTTTAACAGTCAACGCAAAACAGGACGTTAAAGTATTTTCTTGTAAATAAATCAGTTGATATTTAAATGAGTTTAAATCATTTTCGTTAATACTTTCCAGGAAAGACGAATAAAATCCCGTTTTCCGTTAGCTTTATTTTTTTTGAATTAGATAAATTATTCTTGCTTTCATAATATTATAATGAATTAAATTTAACGCAAACTGAATTATTATAGATTTCTATGAAATACAATTACTACTGTGCACTCACATACAACAGTTAGTTATACCATACTTAAACCAAACAATTACGCAGACGCCACTCCAAAGAAGAATCCACCGACAAACCCAACGGAGAAGCAACTGTTTTTCTTGACGAAACTACCCACCTTGTCTATTATCTCTTGAGTCCTCCCTATGGCGTCCCTAACTTTGTCCCAGTTCACATTTATGTATCCTAAATCGCTAGCAAAATGGAGAAGGATAATACCGCCTCCAAGACCAAATGCAGCAACTTTACCAATTTTTGCAACGCCAACACCTGTTATCCATCCACTGATGGTTCCTAGTATCAAGTCTTTACTATTATTTTTCGATATTTTATTCAGCGTGTCGTCAAAAAATGCCTTTTCTTTAGATCCTATAACTTCTGTTTTTGAATGATGACGTAAATCAAAGTCTGGTATCGGCTTAGCCATTTGATAGCATATTTTATCTGCCTTTGGTTTATAGTAATAAAGAACGTAAGCATATGTAAATATCTATCTAAAGTAAATAGGATTTTTCTTCTGAGGTTTGTTTTAGAGCCCGTCTGGCAGCAGTTGACAATTTTTTGAAACTTCTCTTCTCTTTGGTTGATCCAAAGAGAATACAATTATTACGTTAGACTTATATTTAATTGGTTTTTGCTTTAAGCTGATGAATAGAGAACCTGCCTATTCTCTAGGCTTTGGAGGAGGCAGTGCCTGTTCCTCACCAATAGGTTTCATAAGTTTGTCTAAATAGTTAAACTTAATGCTATAATTTGCTCCACTTCTACGCTTTCAAATTGTACAAAAATTCGGAATGTAAATTGTAATTCCAAATGCTAATTCAAAGAAAATGGTGCCATGTTCAACAAACAAAATAAAGAAATAAAAATAGACTACAATTTCACACCCAGTAAAAGAACTTATCAGAAGCGAGGTATAAAAGGTCGTGCAAGTTTTACGGACCCACTCAAGATTGCTCTGTATTCACTGGAAGATATGCATTCTTTTGGTGCTACTGGAATAAATGTGCACCGCGACGAATAGATGCTACGCTAGATGAACGATTGAATATAAGCATCTAAATCCAGACCTGAGAAAAGTTTAGGGGAGGGGAAAAATTAGTAAGGTTCCGCATAATTTAGATTATAATCTGCGAGCGTTAGGTTTTTCTGTCAATAAATTCTCAGTACCTTCTTCCCAAGCCGCCCGAAAATGCTGCTCTCCACCCATGAACCTCGGAGAGAGCACGTTAAGCCAGATTTTAGGGGGTACTATCTTTGGGGCCTCGTCAGTGCAGTTTCGAACGTTTACAAGCGTAGTTTCCATACCTAATTAATAAATTTACTGTGGTGTGGGTCCGTTATATTGGTCTTGAGTAGTCGCCTTCTGTATGGTGTATGCATACGTAGAAAATAAACTGCTCAATGTGTTTTAGAGAAAAAGTGGAGCTAGCTATTTATCACACTATGATGAGTGGAGGCCGGTGCTCAGTAGGACATTTATAGGCTCGTTGAAGTTCATTGGAATCAGGCCTCTTCACGTTTACAAAAGAAAGATTCATTGTACTGTTCCAGTGCGGGTTGAGGAACAATTGGCCATATATATTATAGGAATGCTTTGAGGATTATGTAGTCCATACTCCATCCAGTCCAGAGCTAATCTACTGCGACAAAAATACTTAATTTTTAGCCATGTTAGGCTGCCATAATTCTTTAACATCTCCGTAATTTTAGGTAATTTTTTGCATTTTTGTAAGATAGACTTTTTGTATAGGTAGATTAGTTCTCAGTGAGACTTAGTAAAACTGCGTGGTTCCCATAGGATATGTACATCTGACGAACATTTATATTTCAATAGTCAAGCGCGACGAACCGCGATGACTGCACCTAGCGTAAGAGCAATTATTTGTTCCATATATTTAACTAAAAAAATTCAATTAAGTTGATTTCTTCGAAGTACCTAGACTAACTCGAGGCTAGGTCAGAACACACAAAAAACCGATAAAACCTTTTTTCAAAATTTTCTTCTCTGTACTTTAATTTTGTTGTGTTGTGTTTTGTTGTTTGAAGGTCATACTAATATGAACAATTTTAATTTTGGTTCCAGTTTATAGGTTATACTTAAATATTTAATTTATTAAGAAGCTTTGAAGTTTTTCTTACAGCTATCTTTTTCTCGTGTGTGTGTATTATTATTAAGTGATTAGTTAAAATTATTAACTACGCACGGTTGCAAAACTGTTTGCACATGCCTTTGAATCGCGTGTCATGTTTCTATTTTTGATTCTTTTTTAAATCTTAAGAGTCCTTATCTTTCCTTGTATTTACCTTAAGGTTTGCATTAACAAGCATACCCGAGAGTTGATCTGGTTGATCATTAAAAAAAACGCTATATTTTTGCATCCGGTTATCTGCCACTGTCCATCAGATTTTTAAAAATATCTTCAACACTTACGGCATATGATTGCAGTATATATTCCTACGAGAAAATAAACTTTTCGATTGCTCATGTGCATTACTCACTTCACAGTATTGCATAACCGTATAGTTAAGCCGAAAGTTATTACTTTAGCTTAAAATTTGTCTGCTTGTTCGTAAGATACTACTGTAACGTACTCAATACGCACTGACACTGCACACAGAAGGCTGCGTTTAGATGCGAAAACTGCCGAACGACAGCCAGTAGGTTACCGCGTTCACTCATACTAAACATATGAGTTATATTGTCAGCACAGCAACATTTACAAATAGGAATCACCTAATCCTGCAAAACGCGTACGCTTTTAATCGCTGCTAGCAGATTGTGAAGAATATATGTGATGCATAGATTAGGATAATGTTCCCATACTTCAGTGGAACTAATTGGAATTTTTGTCCCCATCGAGTCACACACTGCTGGACTGAAAGCAGTGGCCATTGGCCAGCAGTGGACTGTCATAAGCTAGTGAGGTTAATAGATAATAGAATTCACATTTTTCATTAGCTCTTGTGTGAACGCGGCAGTCAAGCGGCTGCCGAACGAATATTTCGCGTCGTCTAACTGCAGCCTGAGAAACGGAAACTACATGCGCTACCTCAAAGCGTGGAGAAGGGAAGTGGGCAGGGTAAACAAAAAATAAATAAAAACAACTACCACCCTCGAGCGTCGTGCATTCGCAGGGCGGTCGCAGGACGCTCGCGAGCTCGTCATGCATAAACATTAATTTCACTGAATGTATTTCAATAAAATTATATTTTTTTTTTTCACTTGTTAGGTATTGTCCATATGATGTCTAACTATAATGTATATGTACACGGCGCGGGCGTTATCGCCTAAATGCTTTGCGTCGATTAGAAATTAAACCGTGAAAAATATTGAACACCTATTAAAAGCTAAAATTAATAATAACTATCTAAGTTAAACGTACAAAGAGGTTTTTTTTGTTATAAAATTTCGAACATCTCCGAATTGCGGTCGCCCGGGCCCGGAATACTGCGGGGATTTTAAGTCTTATCACAAAATGCAGTAGTTATTTAATATCGCAAAGCTGATACGAAGCTCGAATGAGCTACAAATTTAAAGCCTACTTAAAAAAAACGGTCGTTCCCAGGCGGCCGATGTTAAAATCGATGACCTGCCAAGCGAAAACTCTTTCTCAGTGTATAAAATATATATTTCTACTTTATACTAAAGGTATGCACATAGCCGATTTCAATAACTTCGGACACGACGCAAACGTCTTGTTTGACTTCCGAATTAAAATAATAAATTAAAACAACACAGCAAGAAACGAAAATAATCTTTACTCATTATTTTGTCCTCGCGTACATATTTAGTAATAATACATTATAAAATCCACCCATTGTGAAATCGGCCAGGTGCATCTAAACTTGACCATTTTCGCTTGTTAGGACATAACGGTCGATAGTACGCATACTACATTTCTACGTATAGAAAACGGCACGTACATACCCACACAATATTATTTACACTTTTAAGTAAACGATTGTCGTTAAAATTATTAGAGATTAATTTAAATATATGTGGGCACGACCGAAATACGATCAGTTTGAAATATTTGAGATCTACCAACATAAAAGCAAAGTTCAGTGTAAGACCAATTGCATGAGTGTTGCAAGTTAATTATAACGAGAAATAGTTTTCCACCAAAATGTGTTTTTTTTTTTCAATGCTTAAAAGATGGTCTCTACCGTTGCCGCATCCTATTGGTATCCTAATACAATCACACAAAGAACAAAACAAAAAACTTTTATCTTAAGTTTTTTTCCGTAAAAACATTGTTCCGATTAAAAATGAAGAATACTTTCAGCATTAAGTACCAGCACCTACCAACAAACAGTATTATTATATAGATATTATAAATGTTAATACATAAATATGAATTGCTTTTTAACATAGAAAATAATGAAAACATTTCGATACCTGTACCAGGCAGAAAAGATAAGGATTCTGTTGTTGATTTTTCATAAACTTTGATTTGTACTTGATAGATCGCATGTATCAAAAACTAACCGAGTACTTAACTACACGCCACGCCGCAACTCTGCACCTGGCAGATTCGATTCTCGTCTTATTTCTATGACATTGGTTTTCAAATTCGTATTACACACTGTAGGAACTCAGTTTCTCTATTGCACTCGATTTGATATCGCTGTCTTAGCCTGTACGCGTTTGCGAGACAGGGATGCCGTATCGATGGGGGTTTAAAGTTGTAAGTAACAGAGCACACAAACGATATTTGTATTCCGAATCAAAGTCTTAGAAGTACTGAACTAGTTTCAATTGTTTAGTTACAAGAATGACGCCATACGCGCACCATGTCGACTTAACACCGAATCAACTAAAAATGATAGTAAAATCGGGTGTTGAGCCGATTTGGTGTACGAATACCATATCAGTCCGGGCGCCCTTTATGACGGCTTTGGAGACTCAATATAAAAATTATATAGCTAATAATAATTTGTATTTTTGCTCCGAATCAATATACACCGCACTTTCAAATTACACCAACTGTTTTTACAATAATAATAATTATTAATAATTTAATTCGATCGAGAAATGCAAATATATATACATATATATATTACATTAACAACTCGCATGCTGGTTGCATGAATGCTGATGAAGATTGGTGGCATATGCCTGTTTTAACAATATAATTATTAGAATTAATAATTGAAATATTATAATTAGCAATATTTGTTATAGGAAAAATTAATAAGTAATAGACAAGTTGTGTAAAAAATAGGGGTTTATATAATTAAAGTTGAATTTTCAAATAGTATAAAATAGTATGAAAAATGGAGAATTTGCTAATCGAAGAAAACATATTGTTTTTAATGAAAATTATGCTTACAATAAAAAACATTCACACCGAAAAATAAAAGACCGTCCCTGAGTCCAAGCTTTTTATAATTTAAGGTGACATTAATATTTATTTACTAAATAAATACTCCAGTAAAATATTATACCTACAGGTAAACAGTCTCATATCTATATCGCATGTTAGGCAAGGTTTATAACTCTGTTGTTAGTGATAAATATAAATATATCGAGTCTTGACCACAAAGTTCGGCTGTACATCCTTAGTATTTAATCAATAAGATTTCGTCTAAATTACGATTTTACGTAATTCGATTTACGTTAAAATAGACTAGAATGGGATTGTAACAGAAACTGTGGACCAATCGCATTAAGTAAATACTGACACGTAAATAGGACTTGCTTTTTATTACCGTCAGTTATCGGTTAGAAGAGCTAGCATATCTTTTGTAAACGTGATTAAATATCGTAGAAACACATTTGCGAAACACACTTTAATGTTCACAATTAAATTACCCGTCGTATTGCCATAATTTATGAACGAAGGGTACTGGTGTGTTTATCCCATACCATCAGCAACACGCATATCTGGTAGCTTGAGTTAGCTGTGATACTGTCCTGTCATGGCATGTGTGAGTGTCTAGGCAAAGGAAGAAGGAAAATTAAGGAACAGTCCTAAGAGACTATAGTCATATAGCTTTAGCGTGTTGATTCGCCATTAATGTGTCAAAATTTCCTGAATACATTAACCACAGGCTAAAGTGTTTGAAAGAGTTAAATTGTTTATGACGTTGTATAAAAACAATCTGTAACAATTAGATGCGCTAGCGTAAGTCATCATTGAAGTATCCATTTCATACTTGAATAGTACACGTTTTTTTCGTTGTTAGAAAAGTTGGTCTCTACTCATTGGTCTGGACGCACAAAATGCTACGATTTGCAACATAGGTAGCGTGGTTTTAATTTGGTTTTGTTTACGTGTCTCTACACAAATAATTGCCGCAAACTCTTCTACCAGGGAAAAATAAGGCAGCGAGAATCATAATGTGTCGACAAACAACATAGGTAGCGTGTTTTTTAATTTTGTTTTGTCTCTACACAAATAATTGCCGCAAACTCTTCTACCAGGGGAAAATAAGGCAGCGAGAAGCACCAGGTGTCGACAAACAACACTTAGTGTAATGGGTGGGTGGTCAAAACGTTAACTTGGTGTTGCTAATGTGTTTTTACAAATGTAATCGCCGCGAACTCTTCCACCGGAGGGAATGAGGCAGCGAGATGCAATAGGTGTCGACGAACAACAGTCAGTGTAAGTTGCGAGTGCGGCGCGCGCGCATCAGACGGGCGCGGGCTGCGGCGTGCGCGGCGCGGGTGCGCGGTGCGCGGGGTCGGGCGCGGCGTGCGGCGGCGCGGGCGCGGCGTGTGCGGGCGCGTGCGCGGGCGGCGCGGGCTCACCGCGCTCCTCCTCCTCCTCGTAGGCGTAGGGCCGGTAGGGGCGGTACAGCAGCGGCGGCACGCTGCGCGGCATGGTGTACGGCATCGCGAGCGGCGCGAGCGGCGCGTGCAGCGCGGCGGCCGCGAGCGCGTCACGTGCGCGGGACTCCTTCTCGCGTGCGGCGCGCTCCCGCTGCTCCTTCTCCCGCTGCTCCCGCTCTCTGAAAATGCGAAAATCCATGTACAGTTACCGATAAACCCCTTGAATATTATACTAACATTAAACACCCGCCGCCCGCTATGCAATGCAATGGGGAAATGGACTGTGATGCACTCTCTGTCACACTAACGATGCAATGCCCGAAAGTGCGACAGAGAGTATAACAGGCGGCCCGTATACCTATTTTGAGCCTTTACCACCAAATCAGCGTAAACGACAAATCAAAATTTTTCCAATAGAACGTTGAAGACATATTTAAATAAAGCTTCATTAATAAAATTTTAGATTTTTATGATTTATAGCAGCATCGCTGGCAGCGAGTGTTTAACATCAGTATAGGTGGCGTAGTGGGAGAAAGTTCGCGCATTGTGCAAAAATAAATTCGCTAATTGTAGAACACTCATATTTCTGTGATTACTCCATTATTAATAGAACGCCAAAAAATCTACAGAACATTATACCATAATTCATTCTTGAGTTACGATTCGTCTAATTGAGGCGATGCCGCATTTAGTAAGTAACACAACGCTTTAATATGGCATTTCATTTAAAATATATGGAATACGACACAGCGTCGATGCTGAGACGAATGTAAGGATAAATTCAGTCTAGCAGATTTTTTTTTGTATTTTTAATGCACAGTGGTGAAAATTCCAGGCTTTATAATTCGTCTGATTGACTGAGCTCTTCCAAAACATTGTATCGTCTGAAATTTTGTTCTTCTTAACCCTGTCTGAGTTGTATTATTACGTACCTTAACTCTCTTTCTCGTTCCCTTTCTCTCTCCCTTTGCAGCGCGATTTCTTTTTCTCTGTCGTCGTGCACGGCGTGGTGCGGCGGGTGCGCTGGGTGCGACGGGTGCGGTGGATGCGGTGGGTGCGGCGGGTGCTGATGCGGGTGGCCGTGCGGCGCGTGTGCCACGAGCGGCAGCGGCGGTGCCAGCGGTGGATACAGCGTGTAGGGTGGCAACCAACTGACGCCCATGCCGACGCCGACGCCGCCGCGGAACATGCGCTCGAGGTACATCTGCTCCTCCGCAGCCAGTCTGTGATATATGCTTTGGGTTATTACAATAGAAATCTTAAAAACGGGACACTAGAAATATTGTGTACGAGACACATTGTCGCCGCGAGACTCAGAGCACTCCAATTTTAATAAAACAATTGTAATAGTTAGCTTACGTTGTGAAAAACAGAAATGTTTTGGTATTTTGGTCGTATTTCAATTTGCAACTCCAAGGCGTTGTCATAGGATACAAATTATCCACGCAAACTTAGTTCATTGTTAAATTACCTGTATTGTAAAGCCGCACTGGAGTAGATGGAAGGATGCGCATAGTGCGAATAAGCCGCCGGCTCCAATAACGGAAACGACGCTGCCGCTGGGTGCGCTAACCTGGATGGACAAATGATATACACAACGTATAATAGAATAACGAAACAATATTGAAGGATGCATAAGGATGTATATTTCATAAGGACACACAAAGCAAACGAAATAAAAACATTCTAAGTGTTTACTTATGACAACCCTATTAAAGACAGAGGGCCGACACGCGCATAGCACCTACGCTACGCGACAAGTACCTAATAGAGTGACAGGAGTCACAAAATTTTTGATGTTAGGACTGTACCTAATGCTGTATTTCATAAAAAAACTATTAGGTTTTCGGATTCACATATAAATCTCAGAGACTACATAATGTTCCTCTGAAGTATTATTTCGGTTTTCGTTTTCACGTTGTATTATTATTATAGACTCTTTTTCCATAAGTAACATTATCAATTATTGATACATCATAATGCACGTTTTATCTATCCCTACTAATATTATAAATGTGAATGTAAGTTTGTTTGTTACGCTTTCAAGCGAAAACTACTGAAACGATCTTCATGAAACTTTTTATACATATTCTTGAAGGTATTAGAAATAATATAGGATACTTTTTATCCCGACATTAAGCTCGGTTCCTTTGGGAGAGGGGATGAAAGTGTTTAACGATTTTATGCCATAACTCCGACAAATTATAACCGATTTAAATAATAATTTTTGAACTTTAGAGGTTATAATATGTGTTTAATTTTGCCCAAACTGTGGTTGGAGATAGAGGACAGAACTCCTCAGCGGACAGCAGCAAACCCCTCATTTAAGGCTTAGCAATACTGAATACTTTAAATTTTTTTAGAACTACAACTAAATTTAATGCCACATCGAAAGACAAAATCAAACGCAGACGAAGTCGCGGGCAACAGCTAGTATTATATGTATATATAAAAGAAAAAGTGTGTGGGTATGTTCCGTATAGGCTCCGAAACGGCAAGACCGATTTCAATGAAACTTTCAGGGAATCTCTGGATTGACCTGGCGAGTAATCCTGTAAAGTTTGGTGACGATCGGAGCACTCCTATTTTTGAACTGTCAAACTGTCAAATAGTTGCTTTACTATGATGATATTCTATTGTTGGGTGTACATGGGTGTAGATAATGATCTTCACCCGCTCGAGAAGAGAATAGAAGAGAATGAATACGGAGAGAAATAAATGATTTAATATATTATGAGACTTAAATTAAAAATTTAATGATGTAAGTTTGTTTAAATAAAATAAAGCAAAATCTGGGTACGCTAAGTATTCAATAAAAATATACAAATCTGTTTTATGACAAATATTATAAAAATAACTAGCTATTGGCTGCGATTTTGTCATATTATCAAAATTAAGCTTAATTTGCTATACTCCGCGAAAAGCAGGAGAATCTGTGTGGTGTAATTTATAATTTCTTCAATCCTTATACCCCACACCAAACAGATCTTCGGCAATATACCCTCTACGCACGTTTCGCTCCGAAACCGGAGCATCATCAGGAGATGTTGACTTTACAATGAATAATTGTTAAGTTAAGTTAAGTTAAGTTGTTAAGTTGTTGTCTTAACAATTATTCATTGTAAAGTCAACATCTCCTGATGATGCTCCGGTTTCGGAGCGAAACGTGCGTAGAGGGTATATTGCCGAAGATCTGTTTGGTGTGGGGTATAAGGATTGAAGAAATTATAAATTACACCACACAGATTCTCCTGCTTTTCGCGGAGTATAGCAAATTAAGCTTAATTTTGATAATATATCATGGATTTCCGCAAAGTAACGCCTGCTTCTATCCAATGCGATTTTGTCGTTTCGTGATTTTTAAAGCACGCATAAACCGTATGTTTTCCCGGGAATAAAAAGTATCCTAAGTGCAATGCAGCATTATTACTTTGACCTGGCAACTTAATTTAACTAGACTTGTATACAACAGAATCGGCACAATTGTATTGTGCTTGTTACTCTTTTTTCTGTAACTTTATGGTGGTTATAATGAAATTATGTCGCTTGGCGTGAAGAAGTTCGCTGAGCTGACCGCCAACCTCCGGGACATGAGAGGCTCGAAAAGTAGTACAAGAAAAGTTTATTTACACTTATGTTGAATACTCACCGATCGTCAGGTCGGTAGGGCTGGAAGCCGCTAGTCGGTAGATGGTGGGGCGAGGCGCGCTTAGGCGGCGCAGGCGGCGGCTTGTCCTTGTTGCCTTCTCGCTCCGCGCTGGGTGTCGCCGTGCCTGCACACTCGCGAGGTCAGCAGCAATGGGGGGCGCACATCGTCAGCACTAAATTTGCCTAACGCTAGTTCCAATCAGCCGCAGACCACAGGTTGTTCACAGCCGGGGCAAAACTTGGCTCTTATCCTACCTTCCTTAATGTTCGATGATCATAACAAACTTTCAAAACAAATATTCTTTTAAGATGCCCACGGAGCACAGGGGGCCTTTCCAAGGATGTAAAATGCGTTGGAACATCATATGAACAATTAATTACGTATTACGACACGTAAAACCACTGGGCGATTTACCGGGTAGTTAATCCGATTTCTATTTAACGTAAAGGGCTGGCTCGAGTCACATGAAGTCATGAATTGAAATAAATTAAACAATGTTCTAGGAAGTGACACCAGCAACTTATTGCTTAAAGGGGTACCTAATATTTTATTGTTATTGATGTTTTGTTTCAGAATTATAATCCTGTGGGCTAACTACCAGAGCACATAGCAGCCGTATATTTTTTTAATTAGCGGTTACATAATATATCTTAGCGTCCTCAAAATAACATTATTATTCTGAAAACCACAATATGAAGCGTTATTTCTAGTTTAAGGTCAATAACACTGTCGTTGTAAAATTACGCTTCCAAAATTCGGTCTTTAAACACACCTCTATACACCTCACGGATCTTTCTGGTGTTTGCGGATTATAGCAAATTATTTTTTCATTTTTTCGCGATTATAACAACTATACCACGTCTAGAACAAGACTCTGTTCATTGGACACCAACAACGGATTCGATAATAACAAGTGACTGCCGATTGATTGGAATATTAACAACGATTAGGCAACTTTTGTGCTGACACACCCAATATTTCGATGTATTTTTGATAATCGCATATTAAACATATTAAGTTCTTAAATAATATTATAAGCGTATTATTTACTATGTTATATTAAATATAAATTCTATTACCTTATAAAAGTAGAACATTAAATAACAAACATGATAACAACCAATGGGTGCTTATTCATTTCTAAGGTTCTGTACTTAATTAAACGCTCCTGAAAGAAAAGTTAGTAAGAGTTACGTCTAAAGTGTTTCGTCTAAATATATCTAAAGATTAGTTTTATAGAATATATAACTTATATGTTCCTATCTCTTTCGACTAAACGTATTAGAAAGAGGTGTCGTACCTCTTTCTAGTGCGTTTTAGTCCAACAAGAAAGATTAGAACCATACAAAACGATCATATTTACTACTTTTAGATTGATGCCATGCCGTTAGGCCAGATGAGGTAGTAGTTGTAACAGATTTCGCGAATTATTACGACGCACATTTTTTTTTTAAATTCAAATGTTTAATGTTAATTGACGATTTATGTGTTGAATGTTTGTAATCATCATGTGATTATAATATAATTGGATCGTAGTAACACAGAATTACATAATATAATAATACGTAGGTATTATGGACTTTTAAACCCAACAAGTGCTTGCTATTTGTAAACATAAAACAAAATAAGAACGCTCGAGCAACTTTCGTAATAAAAAAGTATATTCAAAAGAAGACAAAGACATGTTACGAAAGTATTTTCATTACTCCTAAAGAACTAGTTGAGCGAGTAAAATGAGGTAAGTTTTATAACGGAGATGATCGAATTCTAGGAAATCTGTGTTCAAATACTTTTTGTATTCTATCTAGATATTTGGGATACTTTTCTTCGATGACAAGCTATCTTCTCTGTTGATAAGCAACAACGTAGTTATATAGAAATGTAGTGTCCACATGGGTACCCAATGGTGATAAAACCCATATACAAGATTGATTTCTATACAGCACTGGCAGACATGGCTTTATGATTATTGAAATAATTTAAGATTCTAAACAACTTCTTTATGAAGTGAAGGTGTATCTTCTAAAGTAAGATTTTTATAGGGTAGTATTTCTGCAATCGTGTTTTACTCTATCTATAATCAAACTTATACCGCATTTCAATGTCTAGTCTGCAACAAAGTTACAAAAAAATTATAGTTGCTCTAGCGTTAGGAGTGAGGACAAAAGCGCGTGCGACTTACCGTCTTTGACGTCGGGACCGGCGTTTTTGGCGAGCGTTCGTAACGCGGCCGCGAAAGGACCGCCCTTATTGGGCGCCAGATCCGTTCGCTTGGCAATTTTACTTGCGCTCACACCTGTAAAGAATGACAAGATTTCAACATTGAGAAGGTATTCAACACACAAAGAATTAAAACGCATTTGTACACCCGAAAACGTCAATGTTTGTAAGTCTGATGAAATTATTTCCGCAATATTAGTCAACATTTTAGAGCTTAAGCATAATGCCCGTTTTCACTAAAGGCGAACAAGGCACTGCCTAAGTAAGTAACGCCTAATCAAAGAAGAATCCTAGGAATACATTTGCCTTCCACCACAATTGATTTTCACTAGGCAACTCATATAACCGAACTTGTTATGGCAACCGGTTTATGGCATTTGCCGCAAATTGTAGTATTTGTATTATCATATTTTTCATTTTTCGTATGGATTATAAAAAAAAAAACCGAATGTCATAGTGTTATGTCCTATGGAATCTTGTTATGGGGTAAAGCAGCTGATATCGAAACTATATTTATATTGCAGAAAAGAGCTGTACGGTCAATAGGTATATAAACTTAAATCACGCGAATCCCTCCGTGAGAAGTTTAAAGAAATAGGCATACTTACTGTAGCTTCACAATATATTTATAACAATATAGTATTTGTAAAACAACATATTAGTCTTTATAAACAAAAAGTGGACATAAACAGTCGACTTACAAGAAATGGTCATAAATTAGTGTCATCTGCATATCGTCTGCGTAAGGTACAGGGATCATTTGTGGGATTGAGTATACGCTTTTATAATATGATTCCTAAGGTGATTTTGGACCTGCCAATGCACAAGTTTAAAGAATTTGTTAAAACACATTTATTACAGCGAGGTTACTATACAATTGATGAATTTTTTAATGACAAGGTTGCTTGGAAGCATCCGGCTCCACTTTCAGCTCTCACAAGATAGAAAAATGAATGTTAAAATGCAAAATGTAAATTGTTGATGTTAGAAAAGAGCAACTGCTGAGTTTCTTGCCGGCTTCTTCTCGGTAGAATCTGCCTTCCGAACCGGTGGTAGAATCACTACAAACAGACAGACTTGACGTTACAAAAGTGCTTATATTAGGCCTACTTGAAATAAATGAATTTTGAATTTTGAATTTTGAATTTTTCAAGTTTGAGTTTACGAGCCTTCTAAACTTTAGACAGCGCCTGATGTACTAAGACATTTAATAAGAGTTCGTGAAACGTAGTATCGCTAGGAATTACCTAGATCACTTGGCATCCGATTAAAGCGATTCCTAGGTCAAATAAAAAGGGCATAAGTATTATTTAGTACCACGCTCACGCCTATTTACGCCTATTGCGATAATAATTGTATACGAAAATCGCAAAGTGTAGTTTGCAATATAGAATAATATAAATTAAATGTTTATATTAACATTTATTTATTTTTTTGGAAACATTCAGAAAAACAAAGAAGCACTTAGGACAGAAAAGGCGGCCTAATCGCTTTATAGCAAGTTAGCCCTAACGATCATCAGCTCGTTACGACCTCGGTGCTTAGATTGTTAAGCTCGCTGGAGTGAAGTCTCTACCGTCGTAAACAGTCGTTGTCTCTTCTCACGACGCGTGGAGTTGCTTATCTTTACAAATGTTAAGCAAATAAATAAAATGCAAGGCAAAACCTTTTTCCGGGTGGACTGAACTTGTTCGAGCAATATATAAAATGGGCCAAAAGAGTAGTTAAGATATAAATTTAAAGAAGCTAAATTGGTGCATCATTAATACATAGTTGACAATTTCATTTTAAGAAGAGAAAGGAAAAATTATAATTAAAATATTAAAAGAAGAAAGTTGTGTTTATTTTCACTGACCCTTCACATTTATGTACACAAAAATATAACAAAATATTAAGATAAAGTAACAAGATTAATATAAGAAGTAAAAATAAACTTGTAGTGCAGCAGAAAATTAGTAATACATTTAAGAGTAATTGAATAACATTTTCAAAAAAATTGTCAGTTGAAATCCTTGAGATGTCTCAATAATTTCAAAGTTTATAAAACGTAACGTATAGAATAATCCTATAATAATATTAAGGTTTGCATGTATGAGAAAAAGCTTGGGTATGAATTGCTCTAACCTCATAGCTAAATATTAATTCGAGTGTGAGATGGTGATAACAAAAAATCCATGGCTAAGTTTGTTGTGGGCTATTAAGACTTAGACCCGAGCGCGTTTCCAACGCTTCTAGTTTTAGTTTTAAGTTAACGAATGTTCACCATCACAATCATCTAACATTGGTGGTAACATATTATTTGTATGGCCCCGTAGAAAATATTTATTTCTTGCTTTTTAGTTCAACTAGGACGGTCTTTTTTAAAAAAAAAAAAAAAAACACTGGGAAAATCGACGCTACCATTGGAAAAACTGAAGTCAATTCTGTTTTTCCGTGTGTTTTCTGTCTTTCCCTCTTCGCGGATTCGCGAGTTATAAATAATTTTAGGTCGAATGCAATTGAGCAATTGAATTTGATGCACATATTCGTAAAAAAATGTCAAAATTCGTTCTTAAATAACGCAATTAGTTATTACCGCATCACTTACGCTAAGTTAACAAATAATCTGCACAGTCACTGTCTGCGCTGGTCAGGTTCAAATGTCAAGGGAAGTTTGTTTCGAAAATAAAGCTATTAGCGCTGAAGCTGATACAAAGTTTCCGATGACTGGCAAACTTAGCAATTCCGGAGGCCGATAAATTACTCGCCTCGTAGACCACTTGCCATGGTTTTCGGATATGAGATGACCCTGTTTTCTAAATATTTATTCTTTGCTAATACACCATCTCCAAATGTGTTTTTTACAGCTGCCATAATTCTGTTCACTTTTAAAAAAAATTAATGCCACAACCTATTCAAATGAGATCCACTATCGTAGACCCTCATGCACCCACAAGTTTCTTTTTTCCCCACAGTGTATTTCGTCTTTGTTGGTCGAATAGGCCACTGGGAGTTGATAAAGAACACTTTGGGCATCATTCTTCCAGGAAGAAGGCTTATTTCCAGCGGCTTTGATATTTCATTTCATATTTTTTATATTCGATTGACAAGTTGAGAATGACAAGCCTTTAACAAAAGCAACTCAGGATAATAATTAAAGGATTACCTTGACAGCAAGGAACCTATGAAACCTCGAGTGTATTAAGCTATCGATCAGAGCCCTAATACGTCTTCTGGTAACTCTGCATTATAGAAGTATGTAAGGTACAACCTCTGATACTGACAGCGAGCCGACAAATTGTTTCCGCTCGGAATGCTTTTAGGGAGATATTCGATCAGGACAGAGAATTGAATTACCGAAATCGGAAATAGACAACTGGAGCTGAATGTAAATGTAGATATGACCCACGCAAAGTTGAATTATAACTTCGAGCTCATTCGTTTATTCATTCCAATGAAACCAAGAAATCTATTATTGGAAACTGTTTTATCCCCATACAAAATATCCAATGAGTTGACAGCTGTCGCTACCAAATTGTGCGTTTTGTATGAAGACGACGGGTTTAAAATTTATAGGAAAGTTAGTGAATAGGAAAGCTGGGGTTAGAGTCCTAGGTCAAGCCAGAAATTTTTAAGTAATTTTTTGGCTGAAGAAAGTTAGCCCAATAAAGTGAGGAGAAGGAGTGCCTTCGGCTTACAACATCTTGATCACGTTAAACCATCGGTCCCGGTTATTAAAACTAATCGTCTTTGGTAACTTTTTATATGTTGTTAAATTCAGTTGTTCATACTGCAGACTTAAAGCGATTGCCAGCACAGTTTAGGATCTGGGACAAACATTAGTAGAACGCTTTGCTTGATAACTTGTATATGGCGATGCGGCCGACTAGGGCCTTCTACGTATAAATATTGTAGGAGCCTGGTATATGTGTTGACAGTTATTGTGTTGTAGTTTTACGAAAAGTATCATTAATAAAGCCACGGTAAGCTATTTGCCACGGGTCGCGCTCCTGGTCGATCTCTCAATTAACCATTCCATTAGAGAGACGCTCATTCGTTGCGTGCTCGCGTCATCTCGGTATAAGCAGACAACATTTGCTATTTGTCGTTTGACCTTTGCGTTTAACCATTTAATGTACGAGTATGGTTGTACAAATACATTTTTCAGGTAGGTATGTTAAAATTGTTTGACTACCATACAAAATATCCGGAAAGATTTGTACCAATTATTTTATGATATTTTTTCTAGTTCTTTAATTTTTATTATATATGGAGATGCGGCAGACTAGAGCCATCCGAATGAAAATATTGTAAGAACTGGTGTAAGTAGGTACTTGTTATAATGTAGTCCTGACGAAAAGTGCCGTCAATAAAGCCACGGTAAGCTATTTGCCACAGGTCACGTTACTGGTTGATCTCTCAATTGACGCTTCCATTAGAGAGATACTCATTCGTTGTGCGCTCGCGTCATTTCATTTTCCGCAGAAAGCATTTTCTATGTTTCATTTGACCTTTGCGTTTAACCATTTTTAAAAAGAATAGTCATAAAACTTTGCTTAAACAGTGAGGATGTTGGTATTTTTTGACTATACAAAATATTCGGTAAGTTTTTTCAATATTATGTTCGTTCTTGTACTAATATGCGTCGGACTAGGGCCATCTTAATTAAATATTGCTTACAAGTATTTGTTGTGTTTATTAGTCGGTAGTAATCTTTACCGTTTCTGTGTTTCTATCCTTTTCTTACTTGAAACTCAAAATTTATTTATTCATCAAACAATCTTGGACTCTTGTAGAGTATATTGGGAAGCCGGAGACAAGATTCGATTCCAGTGAAGTGGCCCGGAGCAGAAGATTTCAAGCATTTCGGAAACGAGTAAACCGACACTTGTTGAAATACACATCTTAGTAGTTATGCGCCCCAAATCTATTTCAGTAATTGCTAATAGATACTGTTCTATTTTATATCTACTACATTAAATTTCATGGTAGGTACGTGAGCCCTCAGGGCGTAGTCCTACTTGCAATTCGATATTTTTTACTATTATGTACGTCCTACAAGAGAAATTCAACTTTTAAACACACCCGAGTGTCGGCCTTTCAGTTGTCACGCCCCATTTTATTTATATCTACCGAACCGAAAAAAATGTTTATGTATCGAATTAGGCGACCCAATAACGCAAACATTGATGTATAGCTATTTTACGGTTCCTCGGCAGCGCTAATAGGGTAGTCATTCAAAGTACGAATACAATGCGGAAAGCATGGGAAAGAACAATCAAAATATTTCGTTCTAGAAAATACATGCTAGGGCTGATGAATGCACTTCGACCACCATGATTAGTATAGGCCCACATTGGGATATAATTTGTATTTCAGTAGCGATACAGACAACCCTGAAAAGCTATGAGTAAGAGGGGTCAATATCGTTTAACCCCACAATTGACTTCTCGAATTAAAGTGACCCGCGCTATTGCATTGAGTGCTCCTCTCACGACCCAATGTTTCTCTCAATTAAGGTTATTCGAAATGGTAATAAATCTATTCTCTGACTGCGTATTACATAATATTCAGTTAAAATCTAGTGTCAATTCAATTATTAGATCAAATTTCAAGGTAGTAGTTACATACTGTAAAATCTTTGGCACGCCTTACTAGTTGATATCTAAACTTGAAATAAGTTTTTTGTTCAATCAATTCTTGAGGAAAGCTTTTGAAGGAAAAAGATTTTCACCCCTAAGGGGTTAAATAGGGGATGAAAGTTTGCATGTAAATATACTAACGTGGATTTTCGAGTTATCTATATCGATGAAATTTCTTGTTTAAGTCGACAATTCATGTTTCCGAATATAAGAAAATGGTACCCTCAAAGAGGGATGAGATGCAAGTTTGTTGGTCTTACAAACGCGCTTAGCTGAAGAAATACCATCCGATTTTTTTTAATTTGCATTTTGTAGCCAAATAAGTGCAAGGCATTAAGTATAGGTAAATAATCATCGCGCTACGATCTTCGTAGACCTCCGCAAGCAGGGCGACTTGACTTGATGGGTCAGGGTATATTGTGTGGAATAGCACAAGAAAGTTTATATGTATTTATGTTTGTATGGGAACCTAAGAAGTTGTAGGCAGACGAAGTCGCTGGGACTCGCTAGTATGTAGGTACGTATACGATTGCTTGTTTAGTATGGCGGCTGATTATGTGAAATATGCTTCGAGAATGATCCAATTAATTGCTAGCATTCTATTTCGCAATTCTTTTTTTCTAGACAATATATATTATTCGTTTGAAAAATCCAATAATGCCTGAGAACCAACCATTACATGTCCATTATTGACGATCTTTTCCTACATAACCTTACTTGAATATTCTTTTACGTTACACCTGTGTTCATTTCTACGAAGATTCTTATTACTCCTTACCTGTAACAAAAAAAAATACACATTATTAAAATTAATGATGTAGACTATATATTTTAGAAATGTAAATTACTAATTAAATATAGTTTCAGTATGCAAATTCATTCATGGAGGATTTTCGACAACAAAACGAACCAATAATAATATTTTAGTTTTCTATAAGTTATTTCACTAGGTATGTTTCCAGTGTTAAATCTATTTGGAATAAAATTAAATATGTCATCTAAATTACAACTATAACGAATCATATACAGCAAATCATCGCTATTCAATTAATTAAATATCAATTAATCGTGTAGTGACGTCACAACATGTAATATAGCGTAGCGGAGTTAATGTTTAGCTCAAACAGATATTCGGTATTAACCAAAGTATACAATAATCTTCAACACATTTTTTATATTTATAATACTGCATTTAATAACATTAATTACTCGATACGGAGTAATGTTGTCCCTTTCACAATGTATTCCGTGGAAAAAGATAGCACTATAGTCCTGTCAATGTAGTTTAGTTCAGACATTTATGAACAGCAATATATCGCAAGGAAAAACATAAACATGCCCATGCACGAAGCATAATATCTACACCCTTTTATCCATAGCTGAGCGCTTTTATAAGTAATATTCTTATAATGAAACTAATGGAACAATAAAAGAGACAAAATGGAGTCTCTATTTTCATTTTGTTTTATTGTATATTATGTCAATATAAAATTATACTAGGTGATTGACGAAAGCTGTACAAATTGGATATTGCCAGGTAACGGGTACTCGTGGGTTTTGACAAAATGTGTACTATAACTTTCTTCAAAGCCGCTCTCTTAAAAAAGCTTAGGTGTGCTAATAATGCCACTTTTTGTCGATAGGTACCTACCAACGTAAAACTTAAATAAGTACTTACTTTATGGAAGTACTTATTTAAGTTAAGCAGTGTGTAGGATCTATTCTCTGAAAATGTCTCTCCTAACAATTAAATTGAACTAAAATAGAAATGAAATACATGTGTGCCAGTACCTATGCTCTCATTGGCGTGCCCAGAAACCTTTGTCCGAACGCACACACAGTTAATGAATGAAAAATATATTTTTGTTTTAGAAGCAAGAAATTTAGAAACGAGAAAACTCTTAACTACTTTGACTTAAAACGTTTAAAAGTCATCGGCAGTAACATTAAAAAAAACCTCTGAAGGTGAATCCAAACCACCAATTTATTTCCATAAAATCATAATTATTATCACTTCAATGCAGGAACCCTTTAGCGAGGGTTGTCAACGAAGCGGCGAGCGGTAATTAATTCAGTCTGAAGCGCTAATTTGACTCGAGAGAAGTCACCGAGCGAGGGACGCCCCTTTTCACAACTCGTCTACGATTAGAAAACTTTAAAGCGAAGCCCACGCCACCGCTCCTAAATTGCGTCCTTGACAGTTCCTGTGTCCGACCGACTGCCGTTAGTGAGCTCGAACGCGCGCTTTTTGTAAATAGTCGTACGATTGACGCAAACTTGAACGCTGCAAACGAAGCCGCGATTTGACCTTGCTATAACGGATAAGCTAAATTTGAAGAACAAAATATAATTCATCCATACTTCCATATTAATATTATAAAAGCAAAGGTGTATGTTTGTTCACTTGTTCAAACTACATTATACTGCACAAATCTTTAAATTAAACATTATATAGCGTGCACTCTGGAGATAGACATAAGATAGGTACTTTTTATCCTTATAATATTTTTTACATAAATCACCTGCTGAAAACTGGAATTTTATTTTACGCAGATGATAGTACTGTCGCGGAGTGATACATGTCCAGTCCGCGTGTTATTGGAGTCGAAATACTTGAGCTTAGAGAGGCGACGGCTTAGTGCACATAATTCTGGCCTTGAACGGCGTGTCCAATTGAGGTGACGCCTACCTTGTCCAGTTTAATGCGACCATAACGCAAGCATGTTTGTCCATCGCTAAACGGAATCCTTTCCCTCGGACTCCTACTTTCCGAAATATTCTGACTTATAACTGAACCGATTACCAGCATTATTGAGATACTAGGTATTAATATATCTTCCAACCTAAACATAGGACAATGCATCGAATCCAAGGCTCCATACAACTACTGGCAAAAATCTTGGCATCCTCAACAAGGTCAAGCGGTACTTCACATCAGAACAGCTCGTAACCCTGTACCAAGGACAAGTTTGGTCATGCATGGAGTACTTACTGCAGCAATTTATGGGATGGCTCTGCTAAGTACCAGCTTGATGCTTTAGATTCGTTGGATTACCGAGACGATTAGTAGACTCATCAGTGACAAGGTATTAGTCAGTAGATTCCTTCTTCACCTTTCTACCGACGAATTGCCAGGCATCGTAAGGTTCTTCGTTACGTAGTTGATGTCTCTTGGACTGGTACAAAGCGTTTCGCTTCCTAGTTCCTGATTCGCACTGAAAAGGTCTGGTTATGTCTATATAGCACCTTAACCGAGTCAAATTGTTGTATCTTAAGAAACTGATGTTTGAAACACTTAATAGCAGGATTCGAGTGGAATCCTTAAATTAAATTGACAGTATTTCGGAATTAAATTCGGTTAGGTTTTAAAAAAATTACCGTTTTGTAAAGCGCGATCTAAACTTAGCTTACCTACCCAAAACAATTAATATTATAAAAGGCAATCTTCTTTATTCAGCTGCGGACACGTGCCTGTCGCATGTCTGTACGTTGACGACGTCGCGTATGGGGAATCGTCGAGACTAAATATATGCTGAGTATCACTCGGATGAAGTTATTACACTCGTCAATCACGAGAGCTTTAAAGACGGAACTAAAAAAGCGTGTTTTATTTTTGTTTTCAAATGAAGAGCTCCTCGTCTTTCCTTTATTAAATGACAGCAGCGCGGCGCGGTGCGGCGATTCAATCTCATTTCAATTATTTGCGGTCGTTTAATACAGAATAATTTAGAAAACTACTATAGAAACTGACTGGTATAGAAAACTTCAATTATTTCGTTTATTGCGTCAAATAGATCGGACTCGATGAAAAAAAATATAAAGAATAAATACCGATTAAAAAATCGCCTTTAATATTTCTTAAAAGCATATTCATTTTAACCGAAAATTAATTTGCGGCAACAATTTTAACAAGAGGGACTGAATTAAGCTCTCGCATCCCGTAGGTCGAAGGTCCATTTAACCCTAGACCGTTGAACCTATAAAATTTATCGCATAAACATTAAAATCTATGGTAATTATTATATTATAAACCACAATCAATATTTTTTTTTTTTAAGTAATTCAATTGGTATTTAGATTGAAAATTAAATAGTTAAATACTTGTTAAAGGACTTATACATATTCTACACCCAAAGGAGTTAAATACGCGATAAAACTAATCTCAGGAGATAGATAGCAGTCCAATTAAAAAAAATCTTCTTTTATGATAAGCCCAATTCTTGAGAAAGCCAGGCGGACAAGTCGACGCGGGTGGACGGAGTATTTTGTCTTGTAGTGGAGGAAAATCTGGATATTAAAGAATTAAAATGTTCAACACGTAGGCGGCGTAGCGGCATGAGCAACAGGCGAGCATTATGAATAATGCTCCTACGTACTGTGATATTCTCTCTATGCTAAGTATTTGTTTTAATGTTTAGTCTACTGAGGCGATGGTTTTATCAAACTTAACCTTTAAAATTCAACTCAAAAGTATTCAAAAGAAGTAGGTAGTTCAGAAATGAAATGATAACAAAAATGCTAAGGGTAGTTCGCAAGTCATGAAATTAAACCCTTATTGCCAGTTTGGAGGTTCGATATAATAAAGGAGGCTAAAATACAACATACTCGTAGCATGAACGAGTGTATTTGCAAACCAAGCGTTACTCACAAATTTTTATGCATGTGCAAAACTAGCAAGACTAGATTTTTCTACCAGTAAGTTAAAGTCGTGAGAATATCAGTTAAGCTGCCCCTGAAAATTAGCCCTTATCAAATATTGATTTAACTAATGATTTGGTTAAATACACAAGAGGCAGTTATTTTAAAATTAAAATTCAACTGTCGGCCAACTGTGATATCTTTTGAATATTATTTAAATTCAAATTAATTTATTTCAAGTAGGCCTAATATGTAGTGGCTCTACCACCGGTTCGGAAGGCAGATTCAACCGAGAAGAAGCCGGCAAGAAACTCAGCAGTTTCTCTTTTCCAACATTAACTATTCACATTTTTCATTTCTTTGTATGTTGCATGTATAGGTAGATAGGTATTGCGGAAGAAGAGGTGTTCTACGACGGCGCAATGCGCTACTCTGTTTATTTTGTTATACGCTACAAGTTATGAACGTTTGGCGTTTCATAATATATTTTTCGCGTACGTATTTAGTAGAGAGCTTGACTTCAATCACACCTGATGGTAAGTGATGATGTAGCCTGAGATGGAGCGCGCTTTCATAGAAGAAGCCTATTTACTTTCATCTTTGCGGTGTGAATCAAAAACGAGGATGCAAAAAGCTCCTTACACGTCAATAGTATATCGACCACGTAGTGATGCAGATACTGACGGTGCCTTGCGGTTTGATGGTATAAACGTGAGGGGAGACTAGATCTAATTTAATAGTTATTGAGTACACTCTTCGAAATATATCTTGAAGAACACCGAAAGGCAGGAAACCTTGCGATGATTCTCTTCTATGCCGTGCCATCCGCATTATCCAGGGGTCGTAGCGTAACGCTATTTACCCTTCCGCAATGAGGGGTTTTACAAAGCAAAAACAATTCATCAATTGAACTATATTTTCTTAAGTAAGTTAAGTAGTTCTAGAGTTTTCACCTCTATAACGTTAGTAAATACAATCATATGTATAATCTCGAAAACTATACAAAGCGATTTTTCATTTCATGTGCAGATTTAATAAAGTGTTGTTGACTTATAACTATCGATTGCTTTACTGTAATCGGTTATAAACGAGCCGTTTTCATGGTGAATAATGGGGCAATTAATTTCAAGTACGCGTAGACTAATCGAAAGAAATATATTTTGTGGTATCTTCCATTATAGTTCACGAGCATTAGTAGCAACAGAAGTAAAATTATACATAGTAATGAAATGGACCTTCTAAAATTTCGAATATAGTACATAATATCATTTTCTACAACAGATTACTAGAAGATCACCGGGACATATTCCGATATTTTCTGTCTATACATATCTTAAACTAAAGGAATATAACGTAGTGCTGATAAAAATATAAAAACATAGGTACCTCCTCTTAAAAGTTTCGAGGTCTCTTTCGAGAGCGCATAATATATTTATAGCTAGTAGGTACAAGTATTTGGGCACAACAAGTGTGTATGTATTCGACGGGTGCGCGTCGGCGCAATACGCCTGTTGGTTTAGGCTATGTTACACGTGATAAGCGGGTGGCGTTTCTATTTTATTTATCCCTACTAATATAAATGCGTAGTGTTAGTTAGTTGTTTCTTATTTATGCAGCACGGAAGCAACAGATTGAGTTAACATAGTTTAAGGTCTGGAGAGTAACATATAATTTTATTTCAGGATCCTCTGCCAAATAAGAACATATATAATGTGCAATTCTATAGTTTCGTCTCCAGGTTACATAACTAGACGGTGCCTCAAGAATCAATGTGATCTAACATAAAGACAATGGAAGACCCTACATCACCCGAATACCCAACCTGTTTCTAATTTCTCAAAATAAAGTGCCAGAACGGATTAAATGTTTCTTGTAGGTAGTGGGACCATACAAGATATTCTATCTCTGCTCATCTATAAATATTATAAAAGCGAAAAAAACTGTGCATTCAATTAAAATTGGAACACGCTAGATTTCCGTAGGTATTTTTTTAAAATTAGATACCATGAAACCATCCTCGTTGGTTTGGTTTAGACGTTAGGCATTTTCAGGTTCAATTTCCGGGTCGGGTCAATTTTTCTTAGAAAAAACCAGTACAAAACATTCTAGAAATACTTAGTTACCACTTTTGCAATACACCCCCGTGATCCGGAAAGAACGTTGTGCAAAAAAAACTAGACCGGTTTATATATACGAAGAGAAGACTATTGCAATGTACATTTTGAGTATAGCATATATGTAATAAACATATAAATTAATTACCCGCTTATAATTCATTCTTTATACCCTACGCTAGTGGCGTCGTCTGCGAATTTCCATTACAAGCCAGCGGCACGCAACCGCCGCCCCCGCCCGCCCCTTCGGCAAACAATAACGCTACAAATGGACCACTTTCATATCCATGAGCCGAGTGTCTCTCAGCGGCTCTTCTTACAACCTTAATCGAAAAAATCTTTTTATAGATTATGCTTCAGTATGCACCATAAATTTAGCTGAGTAATATAAACGCCATAAACACATCAAAGATTATGAAGGACCACACCATATGAATATGTTATAATATACTTTTGCGGTAGACGACGATTTGTCGGCCGAGTTTGAATCCCAGCGTACTTCTAAGTTATCTAAGTTATTTGCGTTTTAAGTAATTAAAATATCACTTGCTTCAACGGTGAAGCCAAACATCGGGAGGAAACCTGCATGCCTGGGAGTTCTACATTATATTCTCAAAGTTGTGTGGAGTCCACCAATCAGCACTAAGCACCAGCGTGGTGGACTACGGCCTCCTTCTCATTGTAGGAGACCCGTGCCCTATAGTGGGCGGATAATGGGTTTTCGTAATGTAATAAATATATATATATATATATATATATATATATCTCAACGTTTTGAAAAAAAGCTCTACAGTCTACTCAAAACTATTAATCAACAAGATTTGAATTACATTGTATTCAAAATATCCCATCTTTTTCGTCGATTTTTGTTTGTACTCTGTTTTAAACGTCATTGGGATCAAGTCGATTACAGTTCGTAATCGCACACCCTCGCCTTGCTTACATTTCAACAGAACAACGTTTCATGAGCTCTATAATAATGAACTGACCATTTTAGCGAGAACCTCAAACCCCCTCACATCACAATCTAATAAGAAGCTCACGGAAGTAAGAGCCTTATGTTGAGGAGCTCTAATAAAACCGGATAAAACCACACTTACGACCTTTTTCTTCGCGTCGAATCAATTTCCAGCCTGGCACCTCTGTCTCAACACTCAGTAGACTTTACCCCAAGGTAATAGGGCCTAATATAGACGTAGAGGGATTTCTAAGAGATTACCTCAGAATTGTTAAGGTGATACGTGATTTGCGGCAGAATAAATAGGGTTGGATCTTGTGCCAAGGCTAGAAGTTTATTTGTCGGTAAGGCTAAAAGTATTTCTGTGGGGTTAAAGATGTACTTTGGCGTTGATGACAGGATACATTCAGACGTATTGTGACAACAGATAAATTAAGTAAAACGTAGGTTGCGGATGCAGTGGATTTTTATTGCTTAGTAGCTGTTAGCCGCGACTTCATACAAGATTTTCGAAAACCCTCTGGAACCTTTAATTTCCCCGGGTAAGTAATATTTGAAAAACCGTTTCAAAACCCAGGCAAAGGTAATAATGGCATTTATTTGAGCCCACAGGAATCATTACCCGGATAGTATCCGGGATGTCCGTCTGCAAAATATAAGTTATCAGTGCCTAATTTCGTCCAGTTTGGTGCAATATCGAAAAAATATAAACCCGTAATAATTATTTTCAATTCATATTGTATTAAAGTATATCACATTAATTTTAATCATTTAAATCTTAATATGTGAACAGAGTATTTATAAACCATGCAGCCTTACAATGAGCCTATGTTAATACTACTTACTTGGTTTATAGTATATTTCTCGCTTAGCGGTTCAACGCACCCGTCACCCAGCGAGACTGAGGATGAGGGGGTGGTTATTTTTTTATCGCCTCCGACGATCCGCGGGGTAAGGATATCCGTACCATTTTATACGGTTATCCGGATGAGAAAAGGGTGACATTGCAAATTTGTTCCCTTAGGAATGATGAGGGCGATTTTAGATATTCGGATACAGAGTGTGATTACTATCCAAAATTTACTGGCAGAAAATGCTTTCGCGTTCGCTCACATTTTTATATACTTTACGGTTAGGTATTAAGATGAAACAAAAATGTACATATTTTGCTTTTTCTTTATGTAATGTCTGTTCTCTCAGGTTGACTTTTAAAAGCGGTGGCAAAATCTTATTTTCTAAATTACAAGTTTTAAATATAGCATTTTAAAAGACTTTATAGTTTAGGAGTACCTAGTCACTGCGTGATAGTTTTTTCTACATAGATTAAAAATCATGATTTACTATATTTTAAAATAAGAATTGCACTTGCATTAGAGTAATGCAAAAATTTAAGTTTAATCTTTATCTTTAAAAGCAAAATCCTGATAGGCTTGGTTTCATTGAACGTAAGTTGCGCAAATGTTTTATAGATAGTCCTTGTGTGCCCCAACACCATACACATTATATGTAATATCAAGAGATGCTACATTACAGTATCATCCCTAGCACTCGGCGCCATTACAGAGAGCGTCGTTATTGCCCGCCATTTAGAGTCGATAGTATCATAACGTCGAATCTTGCGTGGTATTTTTATCCTCGTACTGGAAAAGTTAATCTATACCTATTTAAGTCTTCATTATTCAAGTGCACAATTTTCTTTTGTGTTAACACTATCTTTAAGCATGTAGTTTTACTTGCAATGTTTCAACATTATCACATATAACTATATAATGCGCAGAAGTAATTCAACAGACACCGCCTTTACGTTTGGATAAAATTTTATAAAATTATCACTGTTTAATGTATAACAAATAAAAGTTGGTATTTCATCAGCACAATATAGGCAGCTTATTTAATAAATGGAAGTGTTTGCCGTTTAATACAATCAAATTACCAGGCGGCTTTATAATTATCCAAAGCAAACAATGCGGCGCGCGGGGGAGGTATAAATCGCGGACAGTAATTGTCGGCGGGCGGCGAGTGGCGCGACAAATCTGACGGCCATTTCCGACCGGATCACGTTACACCCCCTGTCGGTTCCGGGTGCCCGACCACCCGAGGCCTTATTTGATTCATGGAGCCTAAGCGAGGCGAGCGAGCGAGGAGCGATGAAAAAAACCGAGTTATTGGAAAATCTGCCATCCTTTAGATGGGAAATTTCGGATTTAAATAAAGACATGAATTCAAACATCACAAACACATGTTTATTATCGAATTGTATGTATCGGTATCCAGACTTTATTAAAGCTTTAATTTAAACTGAATTATTTCTGAAATAGATCCTCACAAACATTTCATGCATACAGACGCTATACATTTAATCGCGTGATAGGTTTTTAATATGTTAAAATAATAATAGTTATATAAAAACGCTCGAACCTTATGAATGGGGCCATAAGCTAAGGCGCGTCGCTGGGACGTATAAATGCGCGCGCAACTCGATGGGGCGAGTAACAGTTTCCAAGCTACACAGACTGACTGAATTTATAACGATACCAAGTGATTAGCCGGGCATATACTTAAACCTATATGGTATGTTATAAGTTTTGTTTATTGTAGTTATATCTAAAGACGATGTGTCTAATGTCCCGCTAGTGAGCACCGCCTCCTCTATTCTGTATTGTAGAAGAGAAGAGGATTTTTACAACTTTGACCCATAGCGCTGCTCCAAAGTTTATTTATAATTTGTCAGTGATAATAAGTAATAACATTTTTCAACAGCTCAGCGGGAGATAATTAGATACGAAAATAGAAATGACAATTTTTAACTCCGGACTACCTACTTAGAATTTCTGATCAGAAAAACCCAACCAACGACCAACAAGACGACAATCTGCCTATTTCATGTCTCTATAAATAAATAAAATGCAATAACTCATGTAAGGGTCCAATACTCGGTGATTTCAAATAAATTATAGTTCTCAGTGTAACTGGGATTTCAGTACAGAATAATCATAACCCATAGGTAGTTCACACGTACATCAATCATGATCATTGGGGGCTAACAGCGCAGAGTCGTGCCGATGTCGTTACATAATCCATCACATTATGTCTTCACCCGTCGCGCTGCGGGTTGGTTCGTCTCGAGCACGCCGACGACCCTTATTGAGCCGACAAGACCTTTCAAATACTTACTAGTTATTGATGAATATGTCTAATATAGTATATACACTAAGAAGTGCGAGACACAGCTTTCAAAAATCTTATTGCGTTCGAAGTTATATAATCTTTTTAGTGTTTCATGTATGTATGGAGTGCACGCCGCTGTGTTTGTGTGAGCTCAATTTTGAACAATACTAATCTGACTGCGCAGGCACCATTTGTATATTAAAATAACTAAATAAATAATAATAATAGCAAAAATGTGGTCTGACAACCTGTGTACCTGGGGTGAGATTTTACGGAATTAAAATAGCGCCATCTCGTTACAATACTATTTCCAGATATTGTAACAAAAAACGCTCCTTCTGTACAAATTGTAGTTGAGGAGATCGAATAGGTTAGTCGAAGGTAGAAAATCTCACACTAGGCACTCTTGTTCTATGTGAAGAACAGTAATGCTTGTTTGCACTAAACCTAGGAATCGCCTTAATCGGATTTCTAGTGATTTAAGTGGTTCCTAGGGAGGAAAAAATTTTTTTTACAGACATAGGAGATGTCTGCCTGCTGGGATAGTTAATTTTAGGGGACTCGTAAACTGAAACTTGAATAGGACATTTTTTTTTTAAATATGATTAAATCCACACGAAAAATTAAAAATATGATAATACCACACCTTGTGGCAAGAACCATAGAACAGTTAGTTTATATGAGTTGACTTGTGAAAATCGATTGGTGAAAGGTAAATGTATGCCTAGGAATCTTCTTTGATTAGGCGTTACTTACTTAAGGAATTGTCTTGTCAGTCAATAGTGAAAACGGGTATCAAACTGCGCCCCCAGCCACTTTTCAAGCTTATGAAGTCACGGTCATCTCCTAGGTTAAAATTGTAACAATCGGGACTAATTTCGCGGCGTTAGTCACGGCGAGCAATCGCATCGCCATCCATCACGCCGTGTCGCCGCCCCGCTGTCGTCTTGACGACGTGCCAATTAACCCGCCGTGCCGGGTTACGGCCTAATCGATAGTGATGCAATGTCTTTTATCGATTAATATAATTTCTTTAATTCCGATACTCAATTTTGACGATTTCATAATGAAGATACACTGAATATCTTTACAAATAAATACAATTGAAAGTTTGAAGTTTCTATCATTGATTTCTAAATAACAACTACCACTATATCTCTCTTGCCAAATGCTTGTCGAATGCTTTTGGGATGCCAACGACAAATATTAACAACCGCATGTCCATCACGTACGATCATGTTCTGTCACACGTATCTGTAGAGTAATTATCACCCCACCAAATTAGCGTTAACGTGATATCGTGTTCTATCGTAGAAATGATTTGGTAACGTCAACGTAAACCTTAATATATATATTTATATTTACGGTGATAGCCCAATGGGTCGGAGCTCGACTTCTCATTGTGGGAGGGTCCCCACCCACAAAAAAAGTGTCCGTGCCCTGTAGTGGGCCGGTAATGGGTCGGTATGATGACTATGATGATGAAACTTTTAGTGACTCTTACCTGGGTGGGAATAGTAAGGCGCCCCGACGTTCATCATCGGATGTGGGGCCCGATCCATTTCGCACTGTTCATATACACATCACTGTCACTAATTAATTGTTGCAAAAGTTATATCATATGGCTAACACACCCCACAACCACAGAATATCGATATAATAATACAAAATACACATCACTACACAGAGTCCGAAGTAACGTCGAAACGTTCATTTTTCCGCAGCACTTGCAATTTCCTGCGAGTTAGTTTTTTTAATTGAACGTAGCATGCGCCCTTGGGCGCTGAATAGGGTCTTTATTAACATTCAATTGAAACGATTTTTTTGGTTTTTCATACTAAGGAAATATTCATTTATTTATATAACAAAATATTAATCTTTGATAATAGGCACATCTTGAATTGAATACATTATATAAACTCGTACTTATTATAAATAATAAAATAATTTGACGTAATTTATGGTCTCTAAACAAATTAATTCTGAGTCGAGGGTTTCAAATAACAAAATAGGCACGTATTATGTTCTTCCAAATCGAATATTAAAATGATTAATACCAGAAATATTTAGAGGTAATTATTGAAGGCTTTAAAATAAAATACAACCCTATATATCAAACAAAAACAATATAGCCGAACACAATAAAATCCGACGTAATATAATCTCTCATCCATATTAAATCAGGCTGCTCCATACTCTGTCTAGGGAAGTGAAGCACAACGATGGAGTTAAGATATCTGCTATCGATGGTCCCTTTGTGACCGCGGCGGAACATTTTATCGGTATTCTGTGATGTCTGTAGTGATTTAGCACCAATGTCTTGCGACGGGCTTTATACTTCAGTCTAGTAAAAATGATTATATACAACAGTGCCCTCATAAATAAACAATAGCTGCTGTCTGCATTCAGATGGATTTTTTATATTACTGTAGCTGCGTATTGTTCAGTATATTCATTTATCGAATAGAAGTAAATTCAATAATATGAAAATAAACGATTAGATTAATACATTTGACTAGTAAAATACTTAAACCACACATCCTCCCTCATGCCTCTCAGGTCGAGTGTTATAGCTCATAGACATGAAATTTAGTTTTACACAAATCGTGCGGAAACTATTGATTTTTCCGGGGTATGAAGTAGTCCTTACTATATAAAGTAAAATAGGTGTGTGAATCCAGGGTATATTAATAGTTTCGACGTGAAGGTGCCAAAAATACACACTTACAAACTTTTGCTTTTTTTTTAATTAGTGTGAATATTTAATATCATGTTTATAGTGTATTTTTATCCTAACTATTGGACTTCGATCGTAATATTAAAAGATTTTTCGCGTTAAAAAGATTCTTATTTCCGTCTCCAGAATGCGAGGCGAAAAGGAGAAATTTTGCATTGAAGTAGCTCAATGCAATATTTCGCCGAGGTCGGTTTGGCTACGAAGCAGTGCGTGCATAGATAACAAAAGCTATATTTTTAAATCCCGAGGGAACGTTACCCTGGTGCTTTTCCCGGAAGTCCTATGTCCATCAATGGTATTTTAGTAACCGATTCATGAACAACCTTTCACGATCACCCTACACATCAATCAGTCAGTATAAATGTTTAACTAGTGCATTATTTTAAAGAATCGATAATTGTTTCCCAAAATATGAGTTCAACTACCAGGCTCTTCCGCAAAACAAATCGCAACGAACCGAGAACCTCATACTTTTTTGAATTCCGTTAAAAATAGCACGCAATAAAAAGGAAAAACTCTGAGAATCGGATAGGAACAAATGGACGCGTTAGGTGTGTCGCGGCAGCTGCGTTTCTGGACGAAATAAACTAAAAAAACCGTTAACAGCCAGTTTGACTTGCACATGAAAATTTCAGATCTATCTATTACGGTTACCGAAATAAAGCCCGCTGACATACAGACGGACAAGGAGGCTTAGTAATTCTATTAGGATCCTATGAGCACCCTCCGAGTAGGAATCTTCCGGTCCCCTCTTATTAAAAATTCAAGGTGTTCGTTAGTTTGTCCTTTTTTCATACAGCACAATTTTTTTTTACCGTGATTCTTAGCCTACAGAAAGTACCTATAAGGGCCGGATAGAGACATAAGCAATTTATATCCGGCAAACTGACTAATGTTATATATTTGCGACAACCTGCGCAACAACCTGAGTATCCCTACTTGGATACAGTAAACGTAAAGAGTACGAGCGGCCGAAGTCGCAGGCAGAGGAAAGTAATAAATAAACAAGAGAAACGGCCGGAGTTCTTATTGATTCTATTATGATGACGCCTTTCCGGCTTTACTTTCGCAATGCGTATGGATGGATTGGGACAACAATTTGCCAAATGCCGGTTGTTTACATTTTCTGATTTGAACGTGAATGTTTGGACCAATAGCACTATAACGGTCCACGATTGGATTGAAAGTTTGTTTTGATTGTGTTGATTTATGTATTGACGGCTACAGTAACCGTATATAGGTTCTCGTCTATATGCATATCAAATATGGTTCCCCTATTAAGTAATAGAGAACTATCTGGATTTGATTCCAACCTTATTTTTCATTTAGGCTCATAGCGCTAATCCGTTCTCTCGCGCAGTTTATCTAAATAGAAATGTGTGTAAGAGATTGTTGACAGCAATAAAGCCATGGATGGTAGCACAAACACCCACACACACACTACAAATTATCAATGACAGATATTTTTAAGAGAGTTCTATTACGTTTTGCGTGCAATAATGTTTATCCTATTTCTTCTAAATTTGATATTAGTTGGACCTTCTTGGATTGTTGAAGTAATAAGTATAAATATCAAATTGGATACAATAAGGTGCTGAAGTGGCGACGACCCTGCACTTGAAAGACCTATGTCCAACTAATGATAATGAGTTATAATAGGTATATTCTAAACCAAAGTATGACAATTAGATACAATATATTCTAGGTGTAGGGTCTAGAATACATTGGATATATTTCTTTTTTCCCTATCATTGTCTTTATTTCCGGGATAAGTATAAGCCTTAGAACGTTACAAAGCCCTCCTTTATAAACGGGCCATTAACGAAAAAATCATTTTTCAAAAGTACTGATCGGTAATGCCCGCGCGTTAAACGCGTTTTAACTAACAAACTCTTCAATATTGTTATACCAGTACGGAAGAAGATGAGTTTAAATCATTTTTTTTTTTTTAATATTTTTTATTGGACCAAGCAGATGTTGCACCTGATGGTAAGGGAAAACTATCGCCTATAAACAGAGCAACACTAGAGGGCATAGGTGTTAAGCCTCACGTGCCTGGAATTACAACGATAACCACGCCCTTCAGACCGGAACACACCATTGCAACGATGCCGCTATGCGTGCATGGTGGTAGTACTTCTCCGGACGCGCTACACAAAAAGCGCTTCTACTAATAAAACATAAAAGATAAGTACATTGTAAACTTAAATAAGGAAGTAGGGACTCTGAAAAACTCACAAGAAAACCTTTGTTGCCAAATCCTCGTGAAGACCCGAGCTTAAATGGAGCAATTACGAGACCCTGAGCGGAATACTAAAGTGGAGTAGAAGCGTTCCCAGTAGCAAATTACCAAACAGCATGGCAGGAGGCGGGGAGGATATAAGCCATAAAACCATACAACGAATGGAGACAGCATAAGCACGAGACTGTATTGTGTTTGCGTATGTATATTTATTTTATTAACCCTCTAAGCAAAAATAGTGGTGCTGTAAGAACCGCTCAGTATGTATGTCTGTCAGTCATCGTAGCTATTCTTACAAAGGGATTGAGATTCATTGCAGTTTTGAATTTCGCTCTCACACAGTGAGATATGAAAATTTTTAAGTAAATAAATTATTAAAATATATATGATTAATGTTTTAAGGTTATTTATTATAGGCTACAAAATCGCACTGGGGTCGATTGCGTTGAATATAAAACAAAACAAATTTGATTAAGTAACTACTTGTTAATGTTAACAGTGTCTTGTTTTCAGAGGAAAAAGAAAAAAAAATTAGTAAACTACCATGACTTTAAAACTAGTCGTTCACCATTCTCACTCCAATTACGTCCCACTGCTGGGCACAGGTCTCCTCTCTCTTAGAGCATAGTCCCAACACCCAACAGCCCGAATAACAATTTTAAGAACTGCCCCGTAATTCGAACCAAGGACCTCTTGATACTTAGTGTACCACTTGACCAAAACTCACGATCGCATTTAGCATTATAATAGAATACATTATCCTATGTATTGTTCCAAGCACTTAAGATTCCTCACTACCAAATTTCTTCAAAATCCGTTAATCTCGTTACGCGTGAAGAGGTAAAGTAACATTTGAATTTATTTAACAACTATCTCATAGGAACCGTATATTTTAAGGATTAATTAAACAGCCTATACTATGTCTATGTAGGGTCAGTCTTTTGCATTGTTCCTGCTTAAAAGAAGGACGGAATGACCAACACTTTTGTATTTATAATATTAGTTAAGAAGTAGGGATTGTCCTGAAAAGCTGCCAATTCACGGACACCTGTGTCGGTGCGCGACAGCGGGGACACGGCTAATACCTCTATTATTAAAACATAAACTCTGCCACTCGACCATCGTGCGCGGGCCCGAGTCACGATCTATGCGCGGTTAAAAAACAAAATGCCAGAAAAAAAGAATTTTAACTAACGCATAGTTCTTTGTGCCAAAGATTTTTGAACACTGGTAGATAATTAAATACTGCACTTTCTAAATTATGAAATGAAAAATCGATATAGATATTTAAAATTTCAGAACCTACTGTCACATTTTCAAAAACAACTTTTAAACACCAATAAACACTATAAATTGAAACGACACGAGTGAATTATCACTTTACATATCGATATTATAGTCCCATCACTAGAACTGTAAATGACGCGAGACGGACGTCTAACATTCGCGGCGCGCGACCTACGACTGTGTAAAACAAGCGTCTCAACAATACGCGCGTGCGCGGCGTTCCTTTACTTTCACCATCGCAATTTTGACCTTACCAAATTGAAATAAGGCCGTATTTAGAATGAGCAAACGACAGACACCTGTAAAAGTGTGCAGGGGTCGGAAGTCCGCGGTGCAGTGTCATTTCCACTCTTTCCACATTGCTTCCCTAATAAAAATGAGATTTGCCCCGCGCCGGTGAAGCGATTACGTCGGCACGCGCCATGGGGCGGTGTATAAATAGCTGCCTGTCATATCGTTGTTCGGATGCATGCTTCATTATGGATGTTCGTGGTGGTCATATTGATCATATCTAATTATTACTTATACATTACTTCTTTCAGATTAATTCATATCTATTACAATATCATAACTACTCAGACAGATAGTTTATTTTTCATTAAAACTATAACAAACTCGAACAACAATAACAATTGACACCTTATTACCAATTATAAATATTTAAATATGTTATTAATTATTGAGATAAGACTTTTATTGAAATACGAAGTAAATAAATTGGCGCGATTGACACAGGAACGTTAAATACGGTCGGGGAATGTCAATGCAACAGCAGGCACTTACACCGGCTGCCTCGTAGGGGCGAACCTAAATTAATAATATCGATAATGCCATTTCAAATGTAAGTAAGATACGTGTTAAAAATTTACATTAGGAACCTTACTCAGTAATATATGATTTGTAAAGTTTGTTTCTTAAACAGACATACTAGCACATAAAATTATATAATTTCTGTTTTTAGTTTTTCGATTATTTAAATCATAACATTAGCGAAAGTTTATTTGTAAGCCTTTCACGCAGCAACGAGGCGACGGGGTTGCCTGTGTAGTAAAACATAAGAGATACTTACATAAGAGTCGGAGCATGACATATTCTAATTTTTACGTTGGGTACTAGTAAGTATACAAATTCACGGGCTAAAGCTTAAATTAAAGCAAATTGTTGAAAATTAATACGAAACGAGAATAAATAAATATGCAAAATCACTCTTCGTTGAATTGTGAAAATAACAAAGTGGTAAATCGATACCCAGAACACCACTAGCGCACACCAACTCTATCAACAGTGCCAATTAATATTACATCGGGATGGAACAACGACCGCACCGTGGCGTCGATACAAGTAGACATATGCACGAAACAGTATGTACAGTTTATCTCGATATTATAAATTTATTTAAGCGGATCATTTACCATCAATATTATATATTCACATAATGAACGATGAACAAAGCGTAATATAATGTAGCTGCTATTTAAAAACGAGTAAACATATGTCTATAATTTTTATAATACCTTGATTGTTCCACTATCATCCAATAAATGGTTTCAAAGAAGTTAATTTAATATCTACGAATAGCTTATTCTTTTTATTAATAGCTTATTTATATACTCGAATAGTATAAAATTACGGAATTATTCCAGTAATTTTCAACAACGCCATTAAGAAGTATCAACCAACTAATAAAAGGAAAAGACTTCTACAAGGAGAACGATATCGGCGGAAAACAAATCCATCAATTACCCTCTACAAGACGCGAACAAAGAACCACCTACACAATCTAACAATCTCACGTCTAGCACTGACGGTTCGCCCTCCGGCGCGGCCGTCCGTTGTATACTCGTAGTTCAACGTAGCATCGATATAGAGTTATAGACAAACATAAGTACACCCCTAGTCCCCACTCGGTAGCTGTTAGCTACGCCGTGTTATCCCTCTAACCACTCCGGTCAACGCATGCGCTCTAGAAATACCACAGATATCGTAACGGAACAGAGAAGCCGCTTATTTATTTGAAATAAGTAAAGCGCTCGGTTGTAATTATGGAAAACCATTGAAGAAAATACCCGTGAGTCGTTATCGCTACGTCGTTATTAATATTAATTTGAGTAACCATACATAAATGTGGTTAAGGAAGTTTTGTATTTGTTTTTGGGCCCGAGTCCGATCTCCGGCACGGCGTTTTTAATTTAAACAATGGGTCTTCTCTGGGTCCACCTGCTTAGGCTATGTATGTGTATGGATTGTCAATCAAGGGCTCTTAATAGAAAACTATCTCATACTATAAGAGCTTCAATTATACTTAGATAAAAAGAGCTACGAGCATGTTCACTCTATTTAGTTATTTATGTACTTATGCCATTTTCTGTAATAACTCATTAACAAATAACTAAAAATTTTATTTTATTATAAATAAATGTGTCTAATAGATTAGTAGCTCTACATTCAAAGCCCTCGTGTATCGGCGGGGTGTGATTGCATTAACCGCGCGCCCCCGTACACTAATCATAGCGCACGCCACGATTATACCAACAGTATTTTTGCTACAGCTTGCTCATTTACAATGTAGACTCTATTTTAAGACCAATAGAATTCATATAGTAAGAATAGGGATTAAATGTTGATAGATGTATTAATATTGCAGGGTACGGCAGTGACTTTCGGATTTGTAACTTTATCTAAGGCTGAATAAAACATATAAATGGGTATTTAGTAGGATATAAAAGGTCAAGGGTCGATCGTTTGACACTACAGTCATTGTACCCTTGTCGTCACACGGCATTTTATCGTTTTACGCGAATATCTTTAATCATAACTATTATTTACAAAACAATTTATTATAAAAATGTTCCAACGTTTTAAACAAAAATAAACAAAGGTGCTCCGAGCTGAGAATAACCGTATCGGGCCGACACCAACGTTTCCCGATATTGCTAATGTCAAAGTCGAGTAACTCCTGGGAGGCAACGGGGAGTTGCCGCCTCCCACGCGACGTGCAGGAGTTAAGCCACCTCGCAAATACGACGAAGTACGTGGAAAATTGTTCGCACCTATGTTAACCTATACGTCTATAACATTATCAGTGATGTCCTTGAGTTATAAATGTAAAAATGTACCGTTACTGAAATACTGAGTCAATTCCCGAATTTTAATTATACTTAAAGAGATGGTAATAGGTAGTATATATCATACCGCTAGGTAATTATGGATTGGGCAAAAAAATTAAAAATGGTATAACCCCATTTAATAGGTAGGCTGACGGTATGTTACAAAGATTTATTAAAATATCATATAGTAATATAAGTATTATAAGTTACTAACACAAAAACACGTTAAAATCTTAGGAATAATTGAGAAGCATACCAAAGACGATTTAATACGGTCAAAAAGTAAATTCGAGAGAACTAGAAGTAGACTAACTCATCCCAAGATACCAGAGTTTACAGTCTTCTTTGAAAAGTAGCTCTACTCATTGGATGCTGTTGATTGGCAATAAGAGCGGCGAAGAATGGAAACTTGGAAAATGAATTCCATCTATTTATACAGCCCGAATGCACAGCACCACATTTGACCTTTTCTAGGAAAACTCGTGTTTACGAATGATTTAGTTATACAAAATTCTATTTCACTTGAGTGCAGTGAATATGCGGCACAACTCTAGAACACTTTGTCGGCAGTAGATGGGAAAGGACTGTATAATTACGACCTAACGTTATGCGTCATTCTGAGCGTATTAGGAAAGTGCTTGGTATTTTATCGATAAATTATTATTTTCGCTTCATATTTACGACTTTACTTAAACTACTTGGTACATTATTGTTCTTTGGATAATTGAGTCTTTTTATTATGCCGTTTTTCTTGAATAGGAAGCACTTAGGACCCGACGACGAAGTTGCTTCTAGTCTTGAGCTGATGAATGATTTTCAAAGACGGATTTTTGATATTTAAACGTATATTTTGACAAGCCAATCATAATTTAAATATATAAAACCAGATACAGGTTCCGTTTCATACGACTTTAGCAGTATTTAAAGTTTTAGTATTGGTCATTTTAAAGGGATGACGGAATTCCACGATTTTTATTGATGATCCGGTTCTGAACTGATATGAGGATTTTATTCATAGCGCCGATGTGATTTTAGTTAAGTTGAAAGCTTACAGTGAGGATACATGTAGTTAGACTTTTGAATTAATAAATGTACTTCTTAAGTTTCTTCTACTTTAGTTTTTAAGTTACATTGTACCTTAATCATTACATGTCTCTAAAATAGCAGCAGACAGCACAATTAATTTAAAACATCTTTTTAATTTTAGTTGACTAAATAAAGATTGACTTATCGATATGATAAAAAAATCATCATGTAATCACTAGAGAGTCCCCATGCACTGGGTAAGTACAGTCGACGTGAATAATTCCTTCGTCTACCGTCTAGTAGCGGGGCCAACTCTGGAATAAATAATTTATACCGCGAGTGCCTTCCACTCACCTAATGGTAAGAATACACTGGAAAGATGAAACGCTTAATGTCTTTATTAGTTTAGAACTGAAGTGTTTGAATGATATGTATGTCTTAAGTGGGGAATAATTGATAATTTATACTATTATTTCACTTTGATTTTATATATTCGCAGCAGATCGATACTCAGTGTACAGCTCTATCCAATAACCGATTTTCATAGTAGACCAATGTTTCAGTCTTCTAGCTCATTCAAAGTAAAAGTACCTAGTGGGAATGAGAATGAATATAAAACTTTGTAAGTATCCGGTAAGTACACAGGCGGCACGTAATCGGGGGACCCTGTTTGGCCGCAATGCTACCGCGCATGCGCTATGTTGTTGCAAGTTTCCATTGTCCCACGACTTGTGAGTTTTTTTAGTAAAGCGCGCCCCCACCTTAAGTACTACAAACCTGATTGCTGCTAATAAACTAAAAAACAAATGTTACGTATACCAACATATTTTTGATTAAGTGATTAATATACATATTGAGCACTTTAATCGTTTTTAATTCAGCAAGATTTCGTAATGGAATCACCTTTTAGTAGATACTTACAATTGGCGTCTTGTAACGGAAGCACATAAAGTCGATTTTTTAAAATATAACATATTTATTTAATCAAAGTATGTACCATTGCTATCTATGCACTTTTGGGCATGTCTTAGGTTGATCCTTTCCTCATCCTCCCTCATTGATACTTTAACTAAAAAAACCATTCGGACGGGAATCAATAAAACTTTTAAGGTTCGTTGGACTTCACGGCCCCAAGGGTTAATTTTTTTTTTTTTGCAAATTGCTATCTAAAAGTAAAATTGAGGTAATCTGTTGGAGCAAGGTCCGGGGAGTAAAGTGGATGTCTTAGACATTCCCATTGAAGTCATCTAATTCGGTAGCCGTCTGTTGTGCTGTGGTCTAGCGTTGTCCTGAATCAGCACTGGCTTTGCAATCATGGTTTGCAATAGCTGACTAAAGACATCCGACGTAATCGTCTGGCCAGATTACAGCAAGCTGTAGTGAACAACACCGACACTAGTCCACCAAATGCTTGCAAGTAATTTTGTCCTAATACTTTCAGTTTATTGTTTGACATATTCAACACATAGTTATTGATGATAGATGCTTATGTAACATTATGTTTTAATATATATCAACTGTAATTGTATTGAAGATGAATGTTTTTCAGTGTCTGGATGTCTCGATTATTTACGGTTATATATTTTTCTAAATCTAATAGTAATATGTTGATTCACGTAGGGCAACTAATTTTGGTTCTTAGTGCTTACAATTATTGGGTACAGACCGTTGTCAAAGTGAAAAAGTCACTCATACGTTCTCAGTCTTGACTTATGGCCTCTATAGGCACATTATGTTAAATATTGTGTATTATTTATTATAAATAAGTCGAGTTTCCTTAAACAAATAAGCGAATTTAGAGCGATTTGTTTTACATCAAGTTTATACAAGTACAAGTGTGTTTCTATCCGTGAATTTGTGAAACGTGATTTAACCAACAACGAAAACGTGCACCCCACACGGCGACCCGAAGATTAAACGTCCGTAAAAAGAGGGCACCGCGGCAATAATGTCTTGATACCACAGTAGGAACTACTCTACATCCTATTATCACCCCTAATTGCACACGCCTTAGAGCTATAGTTCGTTGAAGTGGGTACAATGATATTTTAACTTTATATGACACATGTCCATTTACTAAAGGCTTTTCAGAGGTTTAGAATGGCCTGTGTGCCTGCCATTTCTGGGCTTTATTTACTTAGCAGAGGAACTATAGGGGCATTCGTGTTAATGGTCTGAATTTATAACACTGAGTACGCCGTGGGTAGTTTATGAAGGCGGCTGTTGCTTTTAGCATTGCTTCAACACGGGCCATCTTTTTTGATTATCTTTATTGTTTTAGGTTTTAATGCAAAACTATGAACCTTTAACACAAATCTTCAATAGGATTAATAATAAAGCTTTTTAGACGGTTAGTTAACTAAAAGCTGCTCAAACTTATTTAAATTCTATTTTTTTTTAGAACTTCGCCCTAAATTTTTATTGGTGAATCGTGAATAATCGTCATGTAATCAAGCAGTAGTAGAACTTTATGTGACGGAGCTCGACCGGGGAAGTACTACCACCAGTTATTTCTGCCGCCAAGCAGCATTGCAGCATTCCGTTCTGAATGGCTGTCGTAGTTGCCGGGATGGACACCGGGCGGTACATTGCAGAATACGTTCCATGCATGTCCTGTAAAGTGTTGCTCTGTTTATAGGCGATGTTTGTCAACCTAAAACCTTCTATTAGGTATTACTTTATTCATTGTATTGCTTACATAGCAGCGCAAGAAGTCCACTGTACAAAATAGCCTACAAGGCTAAGTCTCACGAAGCACGTACTATCGTAAATTACAACATTACTTCTTGCGGAGACATTTACAGATTCACTATTTTAGTTACTGACAATAAAGGAAAGATCTATAAAGTTAAATTTGATAAAAAAACAATACAACTCTAATTAATCCACCTAAAAACGAGCGGTTCTACACTTTAATTCTCTATAACTTTCGAAAGCATCTAAAACAAAAACGAAAACATAATATAGTCAACCTATCTCCGAAGAGAATTCATACAAATTCAAGGCACGAATTTAACAGTCTAGTCACTCTAGACGGCTCAGGACTCACGGCGGGGGCGGACAAAGATAAAATATATCAACGTGTAACGCAATAGTGGTGAAATATAATATCCACATAGCGAAACATGTGCTTTTATACACATAGTGCAGCTTTTCTGAATCTCATCATTAATTCGATCGAAGAATATTAATTATTTCTGAAAATAGGTATTTTCAGGATATCCACAAGGTACAGTATTTTTAGATTCGCTTGATGTCGTGTTTTCCTAGTAGCAGAAATTACCAAGGCAAAGTTTTGTGGTTCAGGAAGGCCAACAAGCACCGATGGATCCTGTCCATTATTTACTCCCGAGTTTTATACCACCCAATAATAGAATGATTTTAAACTAATAATTAAATTTATGAAGCTCGATTATTTCAACGATCTTTGCAACGGCAGAAATGATTGTGACGAGACTTTCACAAACAGCTACAGGATTATACCAGGAGGATATTATATAGGAGTGCCATACTCAAATAAACAGGTTTTAAAGCAACTCTTGCATTATCAGAGATTTCGTATAATTATTTCAAAATACGGATTTTTGAAAAAGCAAATATACACCCGATTTACCGCATGTTTTGAAGTTTCAAGGGGTTAAAATAACGATGTCATGGCATGAAAGCGGAACAAAAAGTCTCTTGGCTAAGAGGGGGAAAGGTGGGGCTAAAATCAGGCGCAGTGCTGTGGAAGCAAAATAAAGACAAAGGGACACAGCGGTATCGCCAACATCGCATGAGAGCCCTACCGTGTTGGGACAAAAGGGGTGGTTTAGGGACGCGTCCTTATCGATAGTTTAAGCGACTGGTTAAACAGTTACAAAATTTAAATTTTGTTATGAAAATATGATTTCGCACTTAGTGCGCGTAAAATTGATTCCTGAATGGAAAATATTCTCCAATATTTATTTACCACCATAGGTCACGTTTACTGGAAGGCTTTCATTATATTAAATTCAAGCTACCGCGGAACCAGTACATTGGTCCATATTTTCATATTTATACCAAACTAAACACAATTGTTTCAACTTGCTGCCAACTTACACAAAGCTGTATATTCATTTAATGTTTCATTGCGTATTTTAGCACGTGCTTAATACGAATACAACGAAAGCTCAGTTATGAAAATTTAATGTGTAAAGGATTACAGATAACAAAGACATATGGACGCTAGAACTATAGTACGTAGTCGGAAAAAGAGTATGTATGTAATTATGTCTACACGCTAAACGGTTGTAACTAATACTTCTTTTCTATCGACTAACTGTTAAAATATCGTTAAATCCCATCACTATTGCGCGGCTCTCGACTAGAGAGCAACTTTTAGCGATACGGCTGAGCAAACGTTCCCGCTAGCTACGTGTGAGTACACTTTCCATCTTTACAGGGCAATTCCATCCTTGTTTCGGTGTCCCCGATTACAAACATACCCTTTGTAAGATTCCCGGGCTCAAGGATTCTTGTTAGATAGGATTGGCAAGTTTATTTTGGTAAGAAGCTTACGGAGAATAAGCGAGTGTCAAGTGATTGATCATCTTAAACTTTATCCGTTGGTTCGAGAGAATAGAATAAATTATCTCTGCAGGATAGGGAGCAACTCCGTTTTTTTAAGAATAACCTACTTTCACCACTGAAAATAAATACTTGTCAAATGTCACTTCTTGACATATGATTCTTATTTTATACAAGGAAATAAAATTAACCGTCCAACTAACAGTTTATCAACTTTCGTCTCTTTCGACTAGATGGGCATAAATATATACCTAAACACACGTTTTCTGTCTGCCTATTTGTTAGGGCCTATCTTTAAAACGCTTAACCTATTGTGACAGCCTAACCTATGAGCACAGGTAGGTGAATTCTTAAAAGTGACATGCTCAGATAAATTGAAGTCAATTTAAATCAACCGTCAATCGAATAAGGGCCTATATTTTTAAATAAGAAATTTCAATTTTCCAGTAGGTTTTGAATAAAGATCCTTAATAGGCAATTTTAAATAAACTTTGGACTAAAGGTTACTTATCAGAAAGTGTACGCGAACGACCTCGGGCAACAGCTTATAAACCGTAGTGTAAAAAAATAAATAATTTATCAATAGCTATAAAATGAAACATAAATTTAATAACGTTAAAATAGCAAGTCAGGTGCATTGCATTTCCAAATGGCTCATCGTGAATTTATCGAGCACTCAATCAATTTCGATACCAGAGCGGCATGCTTGCGTCAAACAGCCAATACGTCGCGCGACCGTCTAAATTAGTAGCTGTCAGCGTTGTGATGATGGCTAAAATCATATGGTAAAACCGACTCATACCAAATCGTTATAAAAATTGCTGCAAAAACGCATAAATAATAATATGTGATAAAGGTATGCACTACAATTAAAAAATTAAAATTCTAATCACATCATTAAAGATTTTTCTAGGCTAACACAGGTTAGTTAGGTTAATAATTATTTCTGGCGTTTCTTATGCCCTCGGCTGACGTTAAAAGACTTGTACAATTTAACATTTAAGTTGTTAGTGTATTTTAAAGTAGGTGTTTACAAAATATTTTTATTGAGTTTCTGAATCTATACTTATAATAAAGCTTGAAATTTCTTTCGTTATAGATAATAATTTCTTTCTTTTTTTAACATAACATCGTAATGCGAAGTTAGAAAACTTTAGTTGATGACTTTTATTTTGGTTGCCCGGCTCTCAAGGGACCGCTTTCCTTTCTTAGGGAATTCCTTAGGAGCCGGGGAACGGGAATAAAAATCAGAAAGAACGCCAATCGGAACCGCAGTAATAATATAACGAGCAGGCGAAGTGATTAATGATTTATTCTGACATCGCGGCGGTCATTTGTGAATGAAAGACGCCCAACGTTCAGTGATGACTATAAATACACTTGTTAATAATGTTTTTAAGATTGTCCTTTAATATCGGCCTATCTAAATTGTGTGGATTATGTAGTGTAGGAAGGCACGGCGAATATAATTTTTTGAATTAACTCAACACTCATGGCGTCGCACAAAAAGGATGTTGTTGATGACGTGTTGTTATTCAATATTATACAAAAATATCATAATACCGTATTTAAAATCAAAGGTGAGACGGGTCAGCAAATAAAACATTACACATATACCAAACCTAAAGCTCGCTACGCTCGTACCTTGTACTACAAGCGTGCAATCTAGGCGATACACCTATATGTTGTGATATTCCCCGCTTCCTCTCGTCATATTCGTCGTTCCCATACCGAAACAAGGCTTCCCATACTAACACAAGCCTTAACATAAATCGCATAAGGTAAGATTTACATTGAACTTGATATATTAAAAATAAATAAATTTTAGCTTAAACGTAGGCTTAGGCTTTAGGGATCTGAATATAGAATCCAATTTCATAAAGTAGGGTTTTATTTGCTGAATCTTTAGTATAAAATAATATAATAGTTTCCCTTTCGATTAGATAAACTTGTATCTTGGAACTTTATTTTGTAACCATCAAAGAAATATAAATATTTTTTTAAATTAATAAATAATATTGGGTACGCTTAGACTAGAAAGAGTTTAGCGTCCTCAATATTATTTTCTCGTCTCGTTTCTATAAATGTTTTAGAGAAACTAGACGTGGATTTCTGGACCAAATTGTAATCGGTTGAGATAAAGTTGAAATAAACCTTTATTTCTTTCTTAATATTTAAAAAATCAGCTAAGCTCACAACCTAGAAGATGAGATAACGAAAAAAAAAAGCACAGGTATCGTGTGACCGATGAATGTGATTGATTTCAAATACTTAAGTATTTGAAATCAATCACAAAAATGTTATCACAAATACACAAAAATGTTTCCGTGGTATGATAATTCCGTTCAAAATAATTGAAACCATTGTAGATAACACTATTTAGCATTGTCCAAGATACATGAAATCTTATAATCATATATCGTTACCAAAATAAATTAATCGATTGTATTTTCAAACTGTTGTATTTTTAATCAGTGGTGCCCGTGGAAGCTCGCGTAGGTTTTACCTTGTTTATGTACCATACACGCAGAATCTTGTTTACATATCTGACTTTGTCTCGTTATTTAGGATTTGAAGTAGGTATGTATGTCATCGATTGCAAATTGACACAATGGATCTTTGTCTTTGACGGCAAAGTGATAACGACAGCCGAACTATGCCACCAGACCAGACCAGACCTAAGAAAATTAAATTCAATTGCCCGAGTCAGCCATTGAACCGCCACCTCCCACTTTAAAGACCGCTCCATGGAGGTCGACAAAATTGAATACAGTTAAATTAATGATAGTAATTATTATTGTATATTGAATTTGACACTGACCTGAATCGGGTTTTTCGAGCTTCGTTGACGCGCGCCTCTCTACGGTGGGTTGTTTGGGACTGTGTCGCTTGCTTCTGGATACCACTAGTGATTGCGGGATCTGTGTGAACGAATACATCCAATTATATTGGTGTCTTCTAAACATAGGCTCAGAGATTTATTATAAAACTGCATATATGTTCATTCTAAGTGTGTGGGTATGTTCTGTATAGGCGCCGAAACGGTCGGACCGATTTCAATGAAACTTTCAGGGAATCTCCGGATTGACCTGGCGAGTAATCCTGTAAAGTTTGGTGACGATCGGAGCACTCCTATTTTTGAAGTGTCAAACACAGCTTTTATTTACTATGATGATATTGTATTGTTGGGTGTACATGGGTGTATACATGTGGGTGTGTATAGAATGAATACGTCGATAAATAAATGATTTAATATATTATGAGACTTAAATTAAAAATATAATGATGTAAGTTTATTATACGCTAGTTATTCATAAAAATATTCATCACTCATCTTAGTACCCATAAAACAAGCTACGCTTACTTTGGGACTAGATGGCGATGCGTGTGTGGTCGTAGTATATTTATTTATTTTTTATATGAACTCGGACTTAAAACCGACAAATTGGTTCCAATTGATTTATTGGTATAGTGGTACCCATGTGCTGACAATCCGAGGTTATAAACTGCATGCAACAAGTAACTGCTTAATAGTCGGTAGATATTGTAATAGCGTTTATTACAAAGGTTTTGACATGCAAATTAAATAACGTAATTTGGTTGGAGATTCTTTAAGACTGTCGTTTAACATTCATAGTGCGGACTCGAAGGCCACGCCTTCTGACCGGATTTAGACCTTAAAGGACCTTCCTGTCTTTGTTTGTGGGAACCTAATAGTTTTTGTCAGATATAGGTGGTTGTAATGTCCGCGGGGTGTGCTATCCATAAATTGCATCGTCTTCGTCGCTTTCGTTGCCCGTGCTTGGATCAGACTCTGGTAAAGTAAATATTACGTCACGTAGTTCCAACAAGGTCTATTGTAGTTCGTGAGTATTCAAAGATATGGAGAAAGATATGCAGATAAAGTAGCCACCCTTATTCCTTCGCTATGACCAATCTACTAGTTCATGCGTTACAATTATTGAAAGGGATCTGTATTCTATTTTGTAAATTTATCTTATACTTATTAGTACTCTTAATAGGTTTATAAACTAAGTAATAATATAAACAGTATAAAGGTGTCGATATATGTATCGAAAGGTGTCGTTAAACCACATATACCTAGTAATATTATAACTATGAAAGTTAGTTTAGTTTGTCGGTTTGTTTGTGTAGGTTCGGATAAACCACAATTATAATCTTGAGAAAAAATGTCACAGAGGTATGCACTCTAGAGATGGATAAAGGATTAGCCCGGGAAACCGAACAGTTCCTGCAGGAATTAAAAAAAAACTAATCTAGCAGCTAGTGCTTTCTATCTTTGTTCCCATTGCAATTATATAATTGAGATACAGCGTAGCAAGAGATGCGATTCTTACTGCAGCATGGAATATGTTTTGCAGCTGTAGTGTTTTTAGTACAGCGCCATCTGTTTATGTACCATGACAACCGTATGTGTCAGGAGGGATTGCTGTGAAACTAAATTGTAACTTACCAGTTTCTCGGAGCGGTCGCCGGAGGGTAGCCTCGCGATGGTAACCTCAGCGCTGTCCTCCGGCGGCGGTGGTTGTTGTAACCAGTTGTACTCTCGCTTTTCGACGGGCACACCGCGTCTCTCGTAATCTGCTGCTTGAGTCCTACGCCAACGCAAACATACTTTATTTTGTACGGACCCTTTAACTAAATAAACTTTTTATAGTGGTTGTATAGCTGTATTATTTTTTCGAATGGCAAATTTCTGATAACAGAAGAAATTATTGCGTAACTCAGTTAAACAATGTAGTAGGGTTGATAGTCGGGAGGCTACAGTAACACCGTTTTGATCGAAACGTAGTCACTATATGTGGAAGATATGTTCGGAGTATAGTATAGGTGATCCGTCGTAGCTCAACAATACTTTGACATAGCTCGGAGAACCAATGGGCAATGGGAGGCCAGTGTGCTCGAATACTGACCCCACCACGCACTTGTTGGACATACGACAATAAACGAGTGAAATTTGGAACTCCCTAGAAAAGACCTCTGTGTAAAAATTAAAAACCACGCATTTAATCTTTAAAAATGTTTGACTATACGTCGAAATATTTCTAATATTTACTAATATTCGGATTTCTAATATTATGGGACTCGATTTTCGGTATACAATAATCTCGATTTTCGGTATACAATAGTAGGAATAAGTTCTCGTTGAAAAACCAATGCTGATATAGTAGTACCTTAGGCTCTCGTAGCAGTCGAGGCACACGACAGCATAGTCCCCATTTTCCAGGAGCAAAGAGTTCTCCGTTCTTCGATGCATGAGGAAGGGAAATTCTTTGATAGGCAGCGCTCGCACCCGTTTCCTATAGGTCTTGATCCCGCACAGGTAGCAATGGTAATCGTGCGTGTTGTACACGCGTCGCTCCGCAGGACACCCGCCCAGTGCTTCGTACCTTTAATATAAAAATAACAGCTCAGCGAACAAACATTTAAAATAATTAAAAAGTTATACTTTTTTTTTTATCGAATGCTTACATTTTCTCTACCACTTATATTACATCATTTTATAATTATATTAGAAGAACTAAATAATATATTCAGACAAGTTCTTTCTCGAAACGAAAATTAGTTTTGTCGCAAGAATTTTATAGCTTTGTCTTCCCAAAAATTGCATATATAGAAAAAAAAAATATCGAAAATGACTTGCGTGTCTAATGTCTGATATCCACCTACAAAACATTCCTAAAACAACAAGTCGGTCTTCAAATATGAAGAAGAATTATTACGCCGACCCATGTAACGCGAAATAAGGAAGCAGACTCCTGTGGGTAAAGGTTAAAGGCATATAGATTACTATAGCACTTAATGTACTGTGCGTTAAGTTCATCAAATGTTTTCATAAAATTCTCATCAAAAAAATTAAATGGGATATATTTAACTTTATCTCGCGGTTCTGATTTGACTAACAGTGCCAAAAAAGAAACATCGTACAAATAACCTTCCGTATGTTTGTATTAAAAATAATTCTCTATCCTGGTGAGCCCTAATGTTCAGACTTAGCTATTCGTATACAAACAGCTAAGTTTCTAAGAATGGTGCATTGTGTTTCAGTCATGTATACCTTTTTTGGACAATAAAGGAAAAAAATAATTATATAATATTCTTGGGAATGTAAAAATTTAATAAGTATAAATTAAACTAATACACACCTTCTCCACTGATTCAGCAGCGAATGGTAACAGAATGTACAGACTAGAGCCGAACCATTCTCCTTTAGCTGCTCTGCGTTCGCATGCTGCTGTTGAAATAACAGTACCAATTCACATTATTTGTACGGTCTCTCATATAAGAGAGAAAAAATGGCGGATATTTTTTTATACTCATAGTTCAAAAATACCAAATACAAATTTACAAACTGTATTTTGTAAATTTCTTATGTAAATTCCGTCACTTTCATTGCTTTGCGGACGTTCAGAAAACTCACATTGGTTCTCTCACTAGTAAACTAACAAAAATAGGTTCTCAAATCTTTCAAGGACACTTCTAGATCAAATGCTAAAAAATATTTTATTATTATTTCAACTGATGAGCGGCCACTGCTGGATAAATGTCTTCTGTTGCTTGCCAGTGTCGGTCCTACCAACGCTGCGTTTTTCGTTGCAGGGTCGCCACTTTAGCTTCCGAACCCAAAGTTATGTGCCCCGCCTAGTGCGAATTAAGTTTCTCAACTCGATGTACCATCTGTCCATTTAAGACAGCTAAACGTGTTCTCTGAGGCAGACAAACAAACTTTTCCGTTGCTATTATTATCAGATTTAAGAGACATTGATCAAGACATTGATCAAGATTTTTTTTTTTATTTTCGCGTCTCCTCAAGGTTTAAAAATATTAATAAACAGGTCAAACTTGCCCCAAAAATTGGGCTGTAAATTGCAAAAAGTGTTTTCTAATTCGACTAGTAGTTCCAGAGATTAGCACGTCTAAACCAAAAAAAAAAAACTAACTCTACAGCTTTATAAATATAGATATGTAATCAGGATTAATACCTGATGCGTGAGTAAGCAGGGAAAGTAAGGTGCGTTGCCCTGTGGCTGCCCAAACAGCACTCGAGCTAACGTCAGATCAGAGTGTAAGCCGCACAGGTAACAGTAGATTGACGTGCATGCTGTGAACAAACAATTAGAAATACCATGACAAACAATGGATGATTTTTCTCTACAGTAATTATATATTTTTGGAACCAATTGTAATAATTTCAAATTTACGCATTAATCGAAAGATGTGAGATCTTTTAATTGATACATTTCGTTTTATTTAGATATCTAGAAATATTTTTGAGTATGTCTATATAACTGTCTGTAAGTGGCGCCAATTGTGCGATTCAGGAATATCAAAGACTAGTCTAGAGAAAGGAGCAAATGGTTAAAACGAGTATTATATAATGTACTAATAACTGAAGTATTTAATCTTAAAAATAAAAAAAGACAGTTCGATTCAAACTTTTCTTTTAGACTTCTAGAACTATTTATAGTATATACATATATATAGCGTTGGAAACACTGCGCGGAATTCAGTATTTCGTATCAGCATATCAACAAGATGGTACAGTTGACTACCTGCGTGAAAGTATACTCGCTGCTCACATCCGCGACGACATCAAGTTTGAATCCGACTGTACTCGTATAGAGATAAATTGAAGTTCTGCACAAACAACCAGTAGATTAAATATAAACGCACACTTACCATTATGACTAGCTACAGTTCTATCGGAGGTTGTAGAGGGTGGGGTGGGTATGACTCGTTCGCCATTCAGCGACGAATTCGACGGCATTGGTGAAGGTATGTTATATCTGAAAGAGACAAATATCATTTTAACATTGTCGATTAACTCTAAACCATTAGAAACGTCTTATGAATTAGCTTTTTTTTTTGCTAATACTTTTTAGTAACACTATGTGTATTTAATTGGCGTTGGCAGTATGCAGTCCATATTTTTACTTTTTTAACGTTTCTTAACCACGTTTCTGATACAATAGCGAAGGTGTTGAAGGCCCTGTAAGTGCCCTCTAACCTAGACATCATCATAGTTTTCCATTGATTGTGTTCAAGCGTTTGCCATATTGAAGAGCAGTTTTTCTTTTTTTATAAATCTATGAAAGAAAACTCGCCTAATCGTTTTAACTATTCTTAAAGGAAGGGCTTACAAACGAACATATGTTTTAAATTCAAATTTTACAATGTTTTATTCAGAGTAGACCTTATCACAGGCACTTATGAAGCGTTCATACATTTAACATGTTACACTAATGTCAGTGATGGTGATAGTTGCGCTGCATTCGTTAACTTAAAACTAAAGCTAGGATTTATTTCAACCGAACTTCCAAGAGTATAGACCACAATGACCGTAACTTCTACTTCTACTCCATTGTCAACACAACTTTTCTCAGAATGAGAAGTGTTTAAGTAGTCTACTACGCCAGCCAAGTGCTGATAGACTTTTGAGGACACAACAGAGAACTCTCAGACATGCAGTATACTCGATGTTTTCCGTCACCTTCAAACAAACGAGCAACTTCAAAAAATTAAGTGGTGCGTGGCGGGGTTCGAGCTCGGTCTTCCCGAGTCTCGGTCAATAAAAATCACTAGCGCTATATATCACCGTATATTCCGCGCTAATAAAAGGATTATATGAAACACTAACCTCCTATGTTCTAGCGGTACTCTCTCAGCGTCCATAAGCTCCCACTGGCGCGCCATGTGCCTCACACACCTGGAGCAGGCCAGCACGCGTCCCCCGCGCGACGCGCTCTCCGCCGCACCCGCGCCCGCGCCTGCTAAGCAGGGGAAATGCATCGCGTGCGAGTTCATGTATTCCGCGTTCGTCGAGAGCCATTCCATGGACTGTTGGGGGTATAGGCCCGCACATACGTAGCACCTAAAATAAAATGTGTTTTAAAAACAATTACAGTAGCCTTAGTTGAAATTTTGCATGCTCGCAATCGAGGATTCGTTCGAACCGTCAAAGAAAAATGGGTGTGGTAAATCATATACTTCTAATTTTCATTTTCATTTTGCCAAAAGCTGAAGAATTGTAGATAAATTTGAACTTTTACTGATTACGAATAAAGTCCATTTCACTCTGATGCTTCAGTATTTCAATACTCGAAAACGACCCCTTGATTGCGAGCGAGCAAATCTTGCACTAAGGGTACAGTTTGCACGATTCAACTTGGCCGGGCTGAAGTTGGCTCCCGGCGACGTTTGCACATGCACCACGTTGGTTTCTGCTCAGCCAGTCATGAATTCCTTAAGTCCGGTCAAAATAGATCGCGCATACTGTAGTATTAAAATTTATCTCAGAAATTGGATAGAAACAGGCCTTGTTTTGAGAAGTCATATCTGAGTTGTGTATCTTTAACTTTTTAAACAGAACGTTATGCGCGTTTTGCGATACTGAGGCACTGTTGGATTCGCATTACATAAAAATACCAAAAATAGATGTGTATAAACATTATACATTACACCACACTGTATTTTGTCGATTACATAAGCACAGCTTAGTGTCCATTAAGTTACGTCAGTAAAATTGCTGCTATAATAGATAAAATAAACCTGTCATATATCTTATATTCATCTAAACTTAGTGTGACAAAGTACACTAAAACAGGATTGCACTGTTTTCGATTTAGTTTACTTCTAGGCTAAAACAACAAAATACACCAGTTTTCACAAAAAAAAAAACTAGTTTATTTACCTGCCTAAAAAGTGCAACTGAGAAAAAACTAGTAAGTGAATAGAGTGTTAGTTCTATACGTTTGATTGCTATTTGGACATACTAAATGAAATACCTTGCGAAAGTTATTAATATAATACTAAAACGTGTTGTTTGACGTATTATATTTCAATTTCAGGCAAAGGCTCTATAAAGACAGGTATATAATCTAAAATATAAAGGTACTTTTTACCGGTACCGTCCCATCCCATTTTCAGCGATGATTTGGCTGTGCGGACTTGGTGCGAGTGCGCTCGATGGCCGCTTATTGCTCACCGTCTGGCCCGGCTTCAATTCGTACGGCTTAAATCTAAAAAAAAACAACAGTTGAGACGTGGTGAAATTCCTAAGCAATACGTTAAGCAAGAAAATCAAGAAGCAAAACAAATTAATTGGTAATCAGATAATTTATTTGGTTTCAAAAGCGTAACATTTGGACAAACATTGTCGGCATCCATTTCGTCTTAAACTCTGCCTCTGAAATGTTTGCCAATGGTATACTCACCTAATATTATTTGTATGCGAGTTGTTGGCAGCTGCGTTGGCGTCTCCACTATCACCATAAGCGGGATACTTGTGCGGGATACTTTTATTACACGATGCACATATCTGCACCATTCCTGAAACGCGACCATACCTTCTATGTATGTTCACCTGAGCGCGTCTATATATTAAAGCAAAGTAAGGAAATAAATATAGCATTATATAAACATGTCCGGACACTGTTTAGGCAGCCAATATTTAAACACCAAATCTTAGAATTCATGCGCAAGGCTACCGCCTTAAAAATGCAAGGCGGCCCTTACATTCACAAACAGAATAGCTGGCACGACAGCTGCCTTAGTACAAGCTATGATCGCTCAAAATACAAGAGTCGTTTTCGTATATGAAACTATACCATCAAATAAAAATGGACCTGTCACTCATTTAAGAGTCACAAATCTTGTACATTTGCTTTTATTTTTGCAAAAGTTCTGCCAAAATCGGGAACTGAAATCTTAGCTTTAATTATATATGAATGAGATATATTTTACTCTGATGTTCAAGTATTTCGATATTCGAAAACGATTTGTCGACAAGCAAATCTTGTACTAAGGGTACAGAGATCGCGTGATCTTACTTGGGTGGCCTGAAGTTAGCTCTCCGTTAATTTTGCGCATGCACCGTTTAATAACTGCGCAGTCAATCAGTTCAGCCAAAATAGATCACACGTACAGCACACATTACATTTGAATGTTGACTAATATCTGACCTTGTGGACTAATTGGACTCGCGTCAGGATGCGCCTTCAGCGTCGTTATAAACGGGTAGAAAGGCTCTCTTTCCGGGTTGGAACAGCAATACACAAGCCGTAGCTGCGAACTCGGCGCTGAGACTCCACACACGTAGCAAACGAATGCAGTGGTCTGGGACGGGGGACGGTCTAGGGAGGGCGAATGGGCGTGGGTTGCGATGGATTTGTCGCCGGAAGACGCGAGGCTGAGGGGGGACGGGGGGAGTAACGAAGGCGGCCGCGTGCGTAGTGTGTAGACCCGCTCGTGTGCGGGCACGCCCCGCATCTGTGACAAAAATAAATTAACATGAAACATACAAGCATAACAGGAAAACTGAATTATTGATAAAAATAGCTATTGTCATGTTACTGACACTGCATTTTGGAAATTAAATTGGTAAATCTATTTTTGAAATATAACGATGGGACGTAAAGTCACATCGATGGTTATTCAAATAAGAAACTAAGCTTTAGGTGAATTAAAATTAATTAGAAAACTCAAGACTTATACATACTTTGGATTTTAGTGGTAACCGTTTGATACTATTTTTATTTAGATAAAATTGCAAGTTGTTCCCACGAAGCGAAATCTATTTTCCGGTATTATTTATAGGTATAAATCTAATGAGAGTTCTAAACGAAATATATTAACTTTTTTTAATAATTTTAGACGAATAAGTTTTTAGTGAAATAAATAAATAGGTTTAACGTAGATAAGCCATGAGATTAGAGTAAAAATAATCAACCAACGTGATTATATGTATATATTATCACGTTATTACCTTCCCATAATAAAAATTTATTGCAGTATTACTTTTGAGGTAATACAATAATTTTGGTGATAATCTGTATACAAATTAATTTTTGTGTTATAACGAACAAAGTATTGTAGTTTTGTTTTATTACACTGGCGGCAAGTGATGCTGCTGTTTAAGATATTTGTGTAATAACCTGAAAGCTTATGACAGTTAAATTAAACTCATAACCCTAACCGTTTCCTGCGCGACATCATACGGAACGCTTAATTGTTTTGCGGCATCAGGCTACACTTGAGAAAATTCATAAATTATATATTTTTGAAAAATAAGAGTGCAAGGGTTCAAACCTGTTCTCTTCATCTTATAAGAACACAGTGCTTACCACTGCGCCAAGGGGGCCGACTAAAAATATCAATATATATTTCATTGTTATAGATGAAATCTTATCACCTATCTAGTTTTATAAGCAATCTAATCATTCTAAAAAGATGACGATATAAATTTACGATTACGCGGAATTCACAGATGCAACGTTTATTATGATAATTTATTTAATGTATACTTAAATAATTCATTTTATCGATTAGACGACTGAAAATGACGCAGTGGGTAATCCCGTCGATTACCAAGATGCATAAACTAAGTGATACAATACGAGCAACAAAGTTGTTTGCGATGGCAGATTTTGAATAGAAAACATAAATAACTCTGTATGTTTTGTATACCTAAATTAAATTTTACTAAAGCATAGTCAAAAAATTCAAAATTCGTTTATTTCAAGTAGACCTAATTAATATAAGGCCGTTTCATATATAAGTCTACTTGTACAAGTTCGTCGTCAAGAGTTCAGTGAGTATGGCAATTATAATCTTTTACCACACGGCATATTAAAATCAAAATTATTGGTAAAATGTAAAACCTCTTTAAAAAAAACCCTGAGACCATTCTCATCGAGAATATTCTCACGTGATTCCTGACCGACGTAATTCCACATATACTAGGTTATCGGTGTCAAGCTTTAACGATAACCGTTTTACTTATTCTGTACTTATAAGTACATTCATTGACATCGGCATTATATCAAATAGCTAGGACCTACCTCGGCTTCGCACGAGTATAAATATCAAAAACAAGTAAACAGCTATGTTAATTAAGTTTTCGGCGATTTTGTTGTGAAATCACACAAAATAACTGTCTTTATGGTTTACAAAATCATCCGTGAAGATTATCTAAGAGGCGCAATGGTGAAAGCCACATAAAAATCCGTGCGTGATTTAGGAGATTAGTTGATAAACAGACAGACGCGGATAGCGATATTGCCTTATACCATGTAGTATTTAGATATTCAATCAATGAATAAATCAAAAATACTTTATTGCACACAAGAAAAAATAAATAAATGAGGACAAAGGTACAAGTCAATTAAATTTGTGTAACAAAGGCGGCCTTATCACTTATAGTGATTTCTTCCAGGAACCATAGATATTATATATATTATTTATATTCATCGAGTTATGAAAGTAGTTTTAAAAACTACCAAGTGTTGGTTACCCATGTGGTTTTAGCAATTTCAATTATACCTTGTTTATTTTAAAATAAAGTTCTATTTCATTGTAATTATATTTTCTTTAAATAATATTAATAGTATGATGTATACTATTATGAATATACAAGACCTATTTTTTGGTCTTGTATATTCCTGTTTGCCGTCAACCATTTGCGTTAGTGGCGATCCTCCACGATCCTTTTGGTGGATGGTGCTAGAAATGTAGGCTAAGTATTACCCTAACCGAGTACAAGAAGTCACGATATCAAAAGCGCTGGCATAAAATGTGTATCGCTAATTTGTCTGCTGAATACGCAAGACGTAAGGAAAGGCCGTGAACACCACATCTTTTAAGAAATACTCATGGGACGAGTAACGCTTAAGTTGTTCGAGACGGTAGAGAGACATGGTGAAAGAAACACTTGTTTTACTTTCTTTGAACTTTGTTCCAACCATTCGTCGGATAAAGAGAAAAGGTGGAAACATCACTAACGAGTGATATTACATGAGCTGAAATTGTTTAAACGACAGGTATATACAGAACGCCTATTCACTTTGCCTTGAAGGTGACGAGTGACAAGCCAAGATCAAGGAGAACGACTAAATTAAACAGAGAACTTGGAGACTAGTGAACTATATTCACTTTGCCTTGTAGGTACTAAGCTACACGTGGCACCCCGATCCTAATGATGAGATTGAGATCCGAGTAATGTGATGACAAAGCAAGGAGAACTAATGAAATGACCTGTGAACTTGGAGACTAGTGAAGTACGATGCGTCTGACGTGCATTGATTAATATATATTATCTATCAATAGTCCACCATGTGCCGCGGCGACCCCACTGGTGAGGTTATCTCGGCTATCATTGGTCGCCGGGTCGCCGAGGACAACTGATACACTTTCATCGCAGACTGTAATAACATGGTTTAATGATATTCCATATTAGTTACAATAATATGTGGAAATCTTTGCTAAGCAATTCTTTATACAAATACTAATAATATAAATGTGATGATATGAGAGTGTACTAATAATATACCGTGTGTTTGTTCACGAAAAAGTGAAAAGCACTCCACTCTCTGCGAATTAATGTCGTTTTATAGCATAGAGATAGCTAATAGGTCGAAGAGAGTGACATCTAGACTTTTTTCAACCCAAAAACTACTAATGAATGTCTTTGTATTCTACAACGTAAGATCCCCACTAATGTTTTAAATACGAGATTCAGTTTGGCGGTTCAAGCAGCAACTTTGGCATATTCATATGTTTAGGAAAGTAGGGATATATAAAGTACTACAAGCGGGCGAAGTGGCAGAGATATTAAAAAAAAAGTCTGCAAAATGTGCTTCCATTCCTGCAGTGACTTCTTTTATAACAAATCATCTGCATTCTCAATGATTACATTTCAAACAATTTTCCAGAACGCACAGAATGTGAACTCAGGTACTCAATGACACTTTAGTTATTGCATTAAAGAAAAAAGTAAAGACTAAAAACCTAATAACAAACTAACAACATTAGAAAACCTGCCTAGCAACAAGCGGAACCCCCTGGGTATTCCTTTATAAAAAAATCAGTATAATGCATTAAAATCTACGAATGAAATCGATAATCCTATAAACAGATAAGTAAGATATTGTACCTGTAAATAGCTGGCATTAAAATTAATACCACGTTAAGTACGACAAATTAATATGGAGGCTCATCCGATATGACGTCAGTGTTGATAACAGATTGTACAAATAATCTAATCTAAATATGGTTTGATACAGAGTGACGAGTTTATTTTGAACAAGCCGTGCCCACGTTCTTCGTCCGTATGTAACGCTCTATTACTACTAACTGTACTATTAGTAACAGCTTCCACTTAAGAAAGACAAGTTATGCCTTACGAAAATGTGTGTAATCAAGAACCTTCTCGCTTTTAAGTCTGTGATTAAAGATGTAATTGACATATAGTTGACTTTGGTGAATTTGTCGTCTGCCTTTCAGAGTCCGTTTTTAAATATTTTTACCCTTAGTCATAATTTATTGGGGAAAAAAATAGAAAGCGGTTCTATTATTATATATATATATATAATCCTGTTTGCTTGAAACAGGGTTATTCTTTGAGTTTAATAAAGGTAAACAACCCAAAATATTATCATACGTTGTGTTGTTACAAACACAAAATATTTATTTAAATCTTCTTCGATATTCAATTAATGATTTTCGGTCTATCAAAGTAGCAATTGTCGGAGTAATTTTGTACCGGGGTGTATTGTATCAACAACAGATATAATAAAACAACTGAGAAGTAAGTTACCGTTTTTTAGTAATATCCTGTAGATTAAGAAAACTAGCGTCCCATCCATGCTTATTTTAATACGTCATTTTAAATCGAAAGTTTCAAAATCAATCTTGGCATTTACATAGGTACAAGTTAGACATACCTATGCTTATAGTTAAGTTAACTTGATAAGTTACACTGCGGGCTCAGTTGTTAAATAACAATGAATACTAATAACAATCGTTGAAAAAACAAAGAGAAATACTTAAATAATGCGCTTGTTTCTTGCAAAAGATTTTTACTTTTTTTTACATACAAGTTAAAACATAACTCGATAGGTGGTCTACATATATAGGTATCACATTATTTTCTCTTTTTAATATATACATCAACACAAAATAATACCTGATGATGAAATATCGTATAACGTTGAATCAGATGTAGCTGCAATTAGTAGCTAGTTAACTTTCTCTATAATCTCATTAAAGATACTGAAGAAAACATGTTCATTGGGTATTAAAGTCGTATAAACATTGATAAATAACATGATAACAGAGTCATATGGCATAGGTCAACAGTTCGCATGGACGCAATAATTTCGATTGGCGATATTATAGTATGTCTATTGTAAGTGATAAAAAACAGGTCACTCGAGGTCGTGTGATTGTAAAGGTTAATGTGTAAAATTTAATTAGAAGACGAATCGCAATAAAGTGTATTAACACTTTAATAAATGTTATTCTTATAAAACCGACATTAAGATTCTTTAATGCAACCCTGAAAGCTTTATCTACGGAATAAAATAATTTCTCACGAAAATTTTCCAAGTAACCACAAAGAAGTTGGTATTGAATTTCAAAATCTATATAACTTATTTAAAATGTATGCTTCCAGAATGTACATTATAGTTTTGACTGTGGAGTTGCGATTATCAAAATCGGTCTTCTACTTTCAAATTCATTCATTTCCACGTGTAAGTCGATCAAAGAAAAGTATTGATTCGTGCACCATATGTCACATACATACGCGCAAAACAAAAGATTACTCCAAATACCTCATAATATCTGTGACATGCACAGTCAACGTGTTAAGACAAACGATCAAGCACAGTTGAGGCTAGTACAAACTGGTATACAATGTCATATTTGTATAGCAATCGTCGATTGTATGGAACACAAACTACTAGACACCTCAACAAATAAGCAAATACGCCTAAGCTTTGTTCGTGTCACAGTTGCATTATCACTTGAATATACAACTTTCGGCAGAAGAACAAACATATTCGGAAAGTATTTAGGTTATATTAGGAACGTTGTTAACAAGAATACAGCTATGCGTATAAGTTTTTTTATTTGTCCTGATAAATTAAATATTCATCACTGAATTCAGGCAAAATGGAAATCCGTCAGATATAATGTATAGTTTTTGGAATAATTTAATAATATACGTCACATAATAATTACACATCCAACTATAAGCGTGCCTCTAACATGTAATAATAGTTTCATGCAAAGATGACCAGCGTATATATTATGAATGCCTATGCTGTGATATACCGTTAGAAACCATGAAAAGCTGCTATGAAATAAATACTGAAGTACTTATTTAGTTGATGAGTTGTAGTGAGTTTCTTTTTTTCTTTCGAGAACTTAGTTGGAACACTACAATATGATACACAGTGCATAAAGTTGTTTAGCAGTTATGATGCTGTACTTCCAGCTCTTAAGTTTATTTCTACCGACACACAAAGATTTGGGAAACATCTAGAATAATAGTTTTAGCCTGCTACATAATTTACACAAAATGTAGAGAGCAAGTAAACACCGTATTTTAGTCCTTTTACATATAATATCGTTATTCATAAATCTATTTTAAAGTGTATTTAGATTAATATCATGTCATCTTTCAATAATCTTACTGGAGTAAACTTACAAACAAGATTTTATAGTAATTTTTAATTTTATTTTTACTTCAAGTGGAAAACCAACAGATGCAAGATACAAAATAGTTCATAAATTAGTTAACTTCAAACTGATAATAGGTTTTCATCGATAAGTATTGTTGGTGAAGTCAAATACGTCATAATATATTATTGTTATTATTTATATATATTTTTATAAGTATTAAATGATGTTATCGTACATACTAATCAGTGGATGCTGGGACTACTTATTAGTGGAATTATGTGTCATTATTAACCTAAGGCTAGTTTCATCCATAACTCATAAGGCATGGATTTTTTTGGTTGTCCTAATAAAAATAAATATTACCGTACGTACATAAAATAAAATATTCATCAATAATTCCACGAGCTTTACCTTATCAGTAGCAGGCGACATAATCATCGAGATCCTAATTTCCACACTAATTACAAACACAAAACACTCCTCACGATGACTTAATGTATGATCACTATTCACAATGTTTTATTGTCCATCTTTTGTACAAATACATTAAAATGCTTACAAAACACATATTCACTAAAACTGTTTTCACTAAACCTTCCACTAACACTATTTTTTTTAAATTCACAGAATCCTTACGAGACCAGCGTGTAGATTCTCAATGAATATTAAATAAATCTATTTAGCAAAAATGCTTATGGCAGTAATTCACTTCTCTACGCGGTAAATTAAAATTAAATAAAAGATACTCGAAATTATTCGCCGTTGGATCTATACGCGCGCCATGCGTGCGTACGGCAACGTCTCAAGCAAGAATATGCGCATCATTTGGGTTTATCAATATTTGTCAATACGCTTAACGTACATGCCCAGTGTGAAAGTCATAATATTCTTTGAATGTTAAGTACTCATTCGAAGATTTTAATAAGGTGGCACAGTTTTATTTTTCTAACATCTCTTCGTTACAGCGTCTCGTTCGATTTAAATCCGAGAAAATATATTTTGAAATTGTGTTCTTATTTGCAAAGATTTAGATAAGACGCTTAGACACCCATTTGTGACATTGCCCTAAGGTCCCTTTAAACGAAGCTGTTCAGTGAAGACAAATTAGTGTTTTATATTACCTAATACATCATGACGGAACGGTTTTTTTTCTCGGAGGTTAGGAAGAGTGCACGAGTAGGATACGTGTGACATACGAATATTTTTATAACAATATTTTCTGCTCATAAGCTCAAATTATTATTAGACAACTTGTCTTCTTTAAACTTGAAGTGCAACTGTCAATAAAATTGTGTGTCTGTCTTTATCTATCTATAATCTGTATCTAATATTTATACCAGCTGAGAAAAGAGTTGATAAGTTTCAAATCGCTTAATGGAATTTTATCAAACATGGCTAAAAATATGGATTTGAATAAAATACCATACAAATAGGGCATCTGTATGGGTTTTCGAGGACAAAAGCAAAGCGCTCAGATTTATAACACCCCTATTTTTGCGTCAGGGAATTGTCAATATTAATACATATTATATATAAAAATTAATACATATTCTTGTTTTAAAAAACCTTTCAAACGGGTTGATCTTCTGTCGTTAAAGGGTCAAAAAACAAACATAGTTATCCTACATCAAGTTCGTGGAGCAAAATTCCTTCCAAGCAAATCATTATAACGTTAAGCATAAGGTTCAAAATATAATTGCAAGAAATATAAATAAAACCGACGTATATTAAGCTTATCTATTCCACCGATGACCCTGCCCTTTAGGGTGACTTTATATCTGTGATGACTGTAAACGCACATAATATTTATTTATAAAGGCTCTCTATCTATTCGTAACATCTCTTATGTTGAACAGAAGCCATACAATCAACAAATAGAAGATTGTACAACGAGTGCATAAAACAAGGAATTTTATCCCATTCTGATTTATGAATAAAATAAGTTTTATTCCGCTTACAGAGAGCATAAAGAGTTACTTTAAGAGCACGAGTTGCAAAGGAAAATTATATTGGAAGATGGAGACTTCTACATCGATTTTTAAAATTTATTATCCTCATTTTTAAACACACAATATAATCTTAAATGCTATCCATAATGGTTGAAATAATTTAGATTAGTTTTGAATATAATCTGAGATAAGTTGGACTAACATTTTATGTTTGATTCATTAACGGTTGATGAATCAATAAAGGTTATATTTTAATTTATAAGGGCATAGATAATGAATGTTATGTGTGTATGAAATCGCGGCCAAAAAGCTAGTTTCAAAAATTAACAAGTATCCTCAAAATCTTGAAGTCAAAGGTCTAAACATAATGTTTATATTTAGGTATGTTTAGATAAGAATGTTATTATACGCTCATTGTCATTGGTTCGGTTTTATCCGGATTATATTTGTGCAAATAACGAAACATTGACATACATAAGTCGCAATTAGGAATTTTCTAAAGTACTCTTCAAGTGTATCAAAAATTGACAGCAAATAATTCTGATAATAGAAAAGATCATTTTTTTGTATCTTATCAAGTGTACTTAAAAAATCATCCTTATCAATCACGTCGACTTATAATGGTTCACCATTCACGTTTACTTCACGTAGTGATGGTTTTTAAAAATTCCGTGGGGACAATTTGCTTTTTAGGGAAAAAGAGGTTTTTATTTTTATTCCACTTAAAGTTAGCCCTGGACTGCAATATCACCTCGTGGTAAGTGATGACGCAGTCTAAGATGGTAGCGGGCTATCGTTTAAGGGAGTATGGCAGTTATATTACACACATACCCCTAATCGGTTTCTTCGCGACATTGTACCGGAACGCTGAATCGCTTAGCGGCACGTCTTCACGTCAATATATATAGGATAAATTATGAAAATTAATCTATTATACATTATAAGAATAGTAGTTTGTTCAATCTTTTACCCCGGTTTCGGAGTAAAAGATTTTACTCTTCGGCAATGTAGGGTGCATTGCCGAAGAGTAAAAACTAAACTACGCACGTTTTACTCCGAAACCGGAGCATCCTCAGGAGATGTTGACTTTACAATGAATAATTGTTAAGACTTAACCATTATTCACTCTTAAGTCAATATAACCGAAGATCTGTTGAGTGTGGAGTATAAAGATTAAGGAAATTATAAATTACACAATACAGATTCTCCAGCTTTTCGCGGAGTATAGCAAATTAAGCTTAATTTTCGTAATATATCATGGCATTCCGCAAAGTTACGCATGCTTCTATTCATTATTTGGTAAAAAAGATCCTTCGTCCCAGTTATCTGTTTGTTATCTATCAGTCTCCAGGATGCAACCAGTTATCTGTTTGCTATCAGTCAGGATGCAAGGAACGCGAAATTTGGCCTGGAAATGATTATTATAGCTGCGAAGCCGCCTTAGGATCATGAAGACTTTTTTTAATCCCGCGGGATTATTACCCGGGTGCAATCATATAATATGCTCTTATCCGGGATAAAGAGTATCATAATAATTATGTCGTAGTTCAGCGGGTGTAAATGGGTTAAGGATGTAAGCTTTAAATGTATGTGCTAAATTTTATTAAGATAGCAACATCGGTAGCAGCTTTGTTGAACTTTCACTAGACTTATTTTTGCGAGTTTCTATTACGTAGCAGTTTGATTGGCAATACATATTTACCTTAATGTTACGGTAGGCAAGTGCGAAATTTAGACTATTAAATATGCTAAAAAATTGTAGTTAGTAATGTGGCTTCAAACTTAAGATATAATTCATAATAAAGTCTATTCACATTATGCTAAGCGACCTAATAATTCAATATCATATTTAAGGATGGTATGTTATACTTAACAGCAAAAACCGATTTTCTTTTAAAAGACTAACTCAAAGGAAGAAACCCCATTGTTTAGAGATTTTAGTTCGGTGTTCTTTATTTTAATAACATTCAAAACGTAACTATATACTATATGCAGTATATATCCCTGTTGAAACATGTAGCCGTAAGTTCTTTTGACCCTTTGGTCTTTATAAAGAAATTATCTAAGTTTGGTCCATTTGTATGCTTCCACTGGCATATCTAAGGACCTGTTTTACCACCTTCTGACAAGTTTCGGATAGCCGTAACGTAAGTTTTGTCAATATCCTATTTCATGTCAAAGACAAAATTTGTTGATAAGCTTTCTGAAACTTAACAAAAGGTGGTGAAATAAACCCTCAGAATAACTGTCCCGAATTAAAAATATTAATCCAACTAGCTGTTGCTGGCGTCCTTCGTCCTCGATTATCATCTTTTTTTTTCAGAAATCCCGCGGGAACCATTTGTTTTTCTGGGATAAAAAGTAGCCTTTGTTCGCTCTGTCCTTTCAACGAACTCTATGCCAAAAATCATGTTGTTCCAGTGTAAAGGAACAAACAAACAAACACACATTCGCATTTATAATATTAAGGGAGATATTAGGATTCGGAGATCGGAATCTTAAGATCCATTAAGTAACATTTACCTGGTAAGCATTCCATTGTTGCACTAGATGCTGATGGCAGGCCGCACAGGCGCGCACCGTTCCTTGCGCGTCCTTGGGCCGGGAGCGTGGCGGCCGGGGGTGTTGCTCGCCGAAGATGGGAAAGTACGGTTGTTTATTCTGCAAATAAAAAAGATAGACATTTTGGAGAGAGAAAAAAAAAAAAAAAAAAAAAGAGAAAAACAAAGCTACATCTGGAATAAAGGTTGCATCATACAAAAAAAAAAAATATTTTTTTTATAATCTAGTTCGAATACTATGTGCTAAAAATAGCTTCTAGTCGCGATTGCGTAAACAATGCATAGTTCTGTAACTTTTCGAAGATGTCCATTGTCTGTCTCCGAAACCCTTCATCATCATCATCATATAAACCCATTACCGGCCCACTACAGAGCACGGGTCTCCTCCTTCTACAATGAGAAGGGGTTAAGGCCGTAGTCCACCACGCTGGCCCAGTGTGGATTGGCGGACTCCACACACCTTTGAGAAAACTATTTAGAACTCAGGAATGCAGGTTTCTTCAGGATTTTTTCCTTCACCTATAACTTGGAAAACTTAGAGGTGCAAGCTGGGATTCGAACTCGGCCCCCGAAAGTGAAGTCGAACTCCTACCCAATCAACGCGTGGCCACCTCTTCGTTGTCAACCCTCTATCAATATAATTTAAATATCAAATAGGATGTCTTCGTAATAAAATCCCTTTGGAACAAGAAAATAATTTTACAAATCAATGGCAGTTTTATGAGCGTGTTAGGAAATAGGGAATTACAGCACTTTATCTATGATAAACCCGATGATTATATTAAATATATCAACAAATCATAGTTTGTATACTCATTGATAGTGTATTGAAAATAGAATAATGGCCTTTAGTAGACTGTCAAAAAAAAATATAGGATCTAGACACGAGTTTGACAAGTTAGATTGGCGGGAAAGAAAAGTTAGGACGGATTTAAAGTAATGAATTGAGAAAAGGAGATTAAGTAAAGTATTGTGGAAAGAACGTTACAAATTGGGAATAGATGATTTATAATGGAAACGATAAACGTAACGAAATATTGTTGTGGTGGAACAAGAGTCGTATATACTGGTGATGGTGTTGAGATAAGTTGTTAAAAGTTGTTGGTACTATGGTTGTACCTGATGTTGCATCAGATAAGTATATCTCATCCTTTGGATTATTTAGGTATCATATATGGAGCCCTAGCAATATTTTACACAGACAGTTTATGTAGCAGAGGTTGCTGTACACAAACAACTTGTTCCAAAAGTCCTGATAGTGATCATAGTAGTTATGTTTGACCTGTCTTATATGTCTTGTATCAAAGGGCCTAGCGTTATAACATATGACAATGTTGTAATTGTGTTTATAAGTCTTGTTTTAATTGATTGAATAAAAGAGCAACAGTAGAGTTTCTTGCCAGTGGTCTTCTCTGCCGAAGACAGCATTCCGAACTAGTAGTAGAGTCATTTGAAGGTAAAAAGTAATATGAATTATAGAGAAGCTTAATATAGAGTATTAGAGTCAGTCCAGTTGTTTTATTTCACTCCTTGGGAAGTTAGGTTTATAGAGTACAGACCCACAACACTGCTCTAAAGCAGGTTGGTGGGCTTTAATGATGTCTTTTATAAAATGAATACTTTAATAGGAAGGAAGAATAATAGTCATGAGAATAAATAATTACTGCTAAGAAACTAGGTATTTTACAGTTGCTTCAATAATACTGTTAATTAATGAAAGATCTATGTGCCATCCTGAACATTGTGGGTATTATAGTGAATATCTGAATACCTTGGCCTTCACCTCTTTATATTTTTTTAGCAAGCGCATATACATAAAATGAAATCAAACATCTGAATGAATATCCTCTTTTTGGAATTGAACATCTTAAAATTCTTATTCAGATATCCCTGTTTGTAATTGTTTATACAAATTATTTTCAGTGTGGCAGTTGGTAAAAACTAAATTCGTTAACGTTAATTATGTCTGAAATAGCACAAACGTCACTTTTTATCGAATACGAAATTAATTATATAAATTTCTGGTTTGCTGGTTATTTAGAAAAGATCGACATGTTTTTTTGCAAAGTAGTAGTTCAGGTATCAGAGAACAACAAACACACATATTTTTGAAGTGCATGCCTTGTACTTCAAAAATTCCACACTAACGAAGTTGGTGGCAACATCTAGTAAGTTAATAAGAATGATATTAGATTTAATAAACAGGGAAAATTAGAAGGCATATGAGACAAATTAAGAAACCCCTTTAATTCATAATATATTCTTACGTTATAGGGCGTACATTCACATAGTGTATTTCCAGTTACTATCGCAAACCATACCTGGGCGGCCTGTCACTAACAATAAATGCTTATCGCAATCCAAACAATTCACAATGTTTGTAAGTTTAATCACTTAACATATATTATACAAGATATGCTAAAATACTCTTAGTTATACGATGCCATGTTTGTACAAAAAACTTTCACCTGCCTCAATTTGTTACAGCTAAGGACACACCTCCACTAACATACCAGTGACGTCACCGATTGTCACTACATCTAATCTACGCTCAATATTGGCAAGTCACGGTACAATAATAATTGATGTGTCAATTCTCTCTTAGAGCTATCATAACACTACCTAATGAAATTCGAAGGCCAAGTCGCAAATAACTACAAGTGAGTATTTATTTTTACAATTTCTTAAATTTGCAGTCTTGTGATTTGTCACCACCTATGTATGTATACGTAACATGATATATCAAATGTATCTACAAACAGCAAGTTATATAGAAATATGAATTTCAAATATTTATATATATAATTTATAGAATTGAGGCCATGACGAAGGCCTCAGGAATGGCGGCAAGATCCTGGGCACAGTATCGTAGGAGAGCGAATAATTAGTGCTAACATAACGCGGGTTTATCTAAAAGAAAACTAATTTATCAAGATGTTACAGCAAAGGGCTCGGACGGCGACTAGATTGAAAAGAATTGGGTGGATTTTTAGGGTTAAAATATTATTAACATCAGCATCAATAGTGCATTACACTGGCCAAGAGTGGATCGGTAAACTTTATAAGCCTTTAAAAATATAGCATTTGAGGTATGTAGTTTTCCTCACTATGTTTTCATTCACCGTTAAAGCAAGTGATGTTTAATTGCTTAAAACTCACATAACTTAGCAAAGTTAGAGGTGCGTGCCGAGTTAAATGTTCGTCGATGATTGCCCCTTTAAAACAGATTACTCAGTTAGATTACCCTGCATGATATATGGTATTCAATAATGATTGTTGGTAAACTGGGTTCAAATATTATCATAAAACAAAATACCCATGGATGTAATTTAACATTTCGAAACCTTTTTTAAAATATGAACTATCTAATTGCTTAATTACACATTAATACATGATAAGAAAAATCTAATACCAATGGAGGTTACTCGTAAATATAATCAAAAATGTCATCATTTGACCATGAGCGTTGTTTAGTAGTAAATCAGCACAGGTTAAAGTTGAATTTTGTCATAATTCGTATCAATCTACCGAAATTTTGTAAAACATAAATAGAAACCGTATAATGGTGATGACGAACTGAATCTTAGTTCAACGCAATTAGTTGAACTTGTAATGTTATCGACTTTACGAAATTGATGCCCCACATATACCAAGAAAATAGATCACCAATAAACACACGACAGATCTGGGTGCTAGGAATAGAACATGTGTATAGAACACTCGAGAATGAACTGCGTTTTGTATGCCCCGACAGAGCAGTGAGATTTCGAACGCGCCTCAATACGGAGGCTACAAACAATTCTAACTCCTAAACTTCCCGTTACACTTTGTCAGAGTGGTCGTGGTCATCATGTTGTGACACTATTTGAGGCAAACCGCCTGATACACACATCCAAGGGACCACTGACTGCAGTTGTTTTAGATCACATGGACGACCTCCCACACACTCTGGTGCCTTCTACCTTCCTCTGCACAACTAAAAGCTCTTTAGAGTCATATTCTCTATAGAGTATTCCAATATGCACTATACCAGTTGTGTTTGAAAATGGAATGAATGGAAAGTTTATTTGCCACGTCAGCTATGTTACCGACTTAGCCTGATAACGCATATAAATATAAACGATGGCTCGTTCTCACCCTATTTGACCCTAACCGATGAGCCGATGTTTCCATCACAGCGAATTTGACCTGATGATCCCGCTATCGGTATTTTCCGTCATTAAATGTACAATATTATGAACAAACATTTTTTTTAATAAGCATTCAATTTATCAAGATTAAAACTACTGACTAATATAATAATAATAAATTTAATAATTCTACCACATCATCATCATCATCATCATCATATCAACTCATTAGCGGCCCACTTCAGGGCACAGATCTTCTTCCTGAATGGAAGATGGAATGGTTAGGATGGGTTGGGACTTAATTGTATAAATAAAAGTTGACAAGGAGAAAAATACTTATAGCTAGCACCAGACAACCACTCGGTCAACATGCTGGCAAAGTGCTGTTTGGTAGTGTTTGTAAAATCCATTACACGCATTTGAAACATTTCAGTGAACTATCAGGCATGCATGCATGTGTTGCATGGCGGGGATTGAACTCGGCCCCCCGAAAGAGAACCTGAAATCCTAACAACTAGGCTATCACCGCTGCTATCCCATATAAATAAATACCAACCACCTCAAACTTTATTGAAATATATTATTGCACGAATTAGGAAGGTATTGTTAGAGTTTGGTTTCAATTGTATTGCAATTTAGTCACTGTCCGGAATCATATCCGGTGTTAGATGAAGATGTCGCTCAATAGTTTAATGTTAGTACGATATTGTGCTAAATATTTGTTCTGTTATGAGATTTTATCAAAAATAAGATGGAAAGAGGGGACGAGGACGTCCGAGATAAGCTTTTGTGGGGCAAATAAAACAGAAGGAAACGGGGCAAATGAAACGGTGGTAGAGTCACTACACACAGACAGACTTTGACGTTTCCAAAGTTGCTATATATGAGGCTTACTTGAAATAAATGAATTTTGATTTTTTTTTTTTTTAAACTTTGGTGTGGGCATTTATAAGGAGGTAAAATAAGAGGGCCATGGATAGAGAAGGTTGGAAAAGGCTACACCGACAAAAGTTTAGCTCTTAAGTTTAAGATGAAGAAGAACCTCGATCAACGTTTCGACGGATTCTTAAATGCAAGTAAGTAAAATATAGAAGCTACTAATCAAGGTAAATGTTGCTTCTAGCTAGAATTCTATAATATCACTGTAGAACTTTTTACGAAAAGTTAGGGAGTACTGCTAGCGAGAGTTCTATAATATATATAATACGTTATTGAACTCTCGCTTATTATCGCCAAAGTTAAAAAGCAAAAGTTATCGAAACAAAATCACAATCTTTGTTGACCTATCAGGCGTAGGCGTGTTTCGGGAATGCTTATAATAAACATTTATTTAATTCACTAGCGGTTGCTCGTGACTTCGTCCGCGTAAATAAGTTAAATTTTGCCAAAAAAACCATTTATATCTATTTATATCAGATTTTTGCAAACTTCCAAATCAAGATGGTGTTTTTATATATCACGAGGATTCTTAAACTATGTGGTTTTAAGTAAGTGTTTGGAAAGTGAAAATGGATGCTTTTTAGCAGATATCAAGTTATTTTTGTTTTTGTTAAGAAATTCTGATAACATCCTGGGCGGTGAGCGCTGTGAATTTAATTAGGAGGTCACGGATTCGATTCGGCAGGGGCCATTTGGGAATTTATTATCTCTGAATTTTATCTGGTTTGGTCTGGTGGGAGGCTTTGGCCGTGGCTGGGTTACCAACAGACAAATACGTGCAACTAAGCGATTTAGTGTTCCGGTGCGATGTCGCGTAGAAAACGATTAGGGGTATGATTACCATACTTCCTAAAAGCTTAGCCGGCTACCATCTTAAACTGCATCATCATTTACCACCAAGCAGTTAAGGGCTAACTTGTAGTGGAATATACAGAATATATACAAAAAATGTAGGTAGTAAAATGTGGGTTTATTTGAAAAATGGTTTTGTACTAAAATATAGCTGAAGTATATATATTAATCGCGGTTTAATAATATGAACGCCACAAAGTCTTACAGTAGCTTCTAAGCCAATGCAATCAAACACAGACTAAGTTATTTCGAATAAAATCACTTGTCGTTATAAATGGATTATCCCTTCAAGTTTTGAACATGCTGGTAACAGAACAGATTTCTGGATGGCCATTCATCAAATAATGGTAACATAGAGTTCTGTCAAAATATCTAACAGACATTTTAATTTGATTTATTTGTTTCATGCAATATTTACTTGATAAAATATCTTTATAAATATGACCCCCCTATGATCCATTTTAGAGATAACAGAATTTTGTAAAATTAATCTTAAGCCGCGGTCAAAGGTGTATTATAATATTTTCAATGTGTCATGCGCGCACTTTATCGGTGCGGGTGCTGGCTCTCACCCGGACGTGCCCGCTACGCTTTGATAAAAAAAACCGTCTGCTACATTGATACGAAGACTTGCAACACTTGAACTCGCGTTAAGTATAATATGAATTGTGAATAGTTTTCATAGCTGCTGTCTACGAATACGTTATCTCAAATTTTTCTATGGCCTTTAAATTAATAGGGAATCTTTTTAAGAAAGATATACCCTTTAAACGAGAAGAATTTTAAGAGCATGCAGCATTACGGCTTGCACCGTCAACTCGCACGAAGCACTATAAACTTGAACGAACCGTTTTTTTAACAGCTGCTCAAAAAGTGTTACTTTTTTGTAGCTTTATATTGTGCGGAAAGTTACAATCCTTGACTAAGATGGAAGCGACAAAACCTAATCAGTTTACAGTCAGGAACAGATTTTGCAGATTTTCCGATCTTGTGGGCCCCGAAACCGAGTTATTGCATTTTTCTCAAGTAAGGTATTCTCTTATAATAGTCCAAGATTCCGGAGACGGTCAATTAATTACCTGGTGAGATAGGACCTCATCTGGTATCTGTCAATTGGCCGTCCAACCAAGTTAGAGGGTAATACACTTTCGCATTTGTAACATTAGTATGTTATAAATGAGAAAGTGTGTTTGTTTGTTTCTCCTTTATTAACGCCCGATCTTATCAACCAATCGACTTGATTTTAAGTTAGTTGAAAGGATGGTGAGTAACATTGGCTACTTTTTATCCCTGGAAAACAAACGTTTTTCGACAGATATTGCCAAAAACCGTAATAAACGCAGACGAAAAACGCGGGCAACAGGTAGTTTAATATAATAAGTGGCATAAGGCATGCTTGCATAAAATACACATATAAACGACTTACGCTCCACATATTATCCTTCAAAAAATAAGTTCTGCCAGGAGTCTGTGGGCTTTTACTCTATAAAGTAGGTACAATACTGTGGATTACTCATATTAGTATTGTTAACTGTTGATAGCCTTTGACCTGCCATATCGTCAGAAGCATTTCTTCGCAAATTTCTCTGAAGTTTATCATTAGAAATTATATTGTGCACTATTTATTAGACTAGGTTAAAAGTCACACATATATTTCCGATAGGTAACGTCTAGTAAATATCCTAACCCAGGGCAAAGGCTGTCTGATAGAAACATCAGTTTTGTGTTATGAATTTGACTCTGTTCCTCGTTTATTTTTACATTTTATAAAAATGTCTACACATTTCTTTTATTAACCTTTGTCGTCATAATTTTTCAATTTTTTTTTTGAGTGCGCCCTTGACTGAAATCTCACTTAATGGTAAGTGATCAGTCTAAGATGGTAGCGGACTAACCTCTTAGGGGTACAGTCGTTTTAATATTCCTAATCGGTCGGGGGAATACTAAATAGCTTGGCGGTACGTCTTTGTCAAACAACGGTAACTAATACAATTAATGTTACTATTGTATTAAAGCAGGTGTCGCGGTACTTTGCGAAATTCCATGATAAGCCAATTGGGAATTGGTAGACTTCGCACGCCTGTGTGAACACTATGCATTTCCTTAACTCTCAGGCATGCAGGTATCCTCACGATGTTCCAAAAAGTTAGATGTGCTAGCCGGGGATCGAACTTGGTCGTTTAGAAAGGAAAGCCGAAGCCCTACCCTATGGCCTATCGCCGCTGTAAATGTACTAACTACACATGCAATTTTCAAGCCACTTTTCATTGTGAAGTCAGAGAAGGGGAGAAAACTAAGAGTCTTGAGTAGAGATACATTTTGGAAGATCTGTTTGGTGTGGTGTATAAAGATTAAAGAAATTATACATTACACTGTAGAGATTTGTCTATTTTTCGCAGATTTTAGCAAGTAAGGCAAAATGTTTATTGTGCTAATGTTACTGTATTATCTTCTACTTCTGTGGAAGTACCGTTTAAAACGTACGTACGTTCAGCCATACCAATGATTTGCCCCTACAAATAGACAGTCAAAACATTTTAATACGTTTATTTAGGTCAGGCTATCGTTCAATCGATCATCTGAGCTTAGAGGTTATTTATTCGTATAGATATGCTGTTAGATTCAGATTTTGAACCTCAAAGCAAAGGTGCATGCATAATAATCGAGATTATGCACTCGCCTTTTATAATCCATGAAATACTTACGACAACGATACGATATTAAATAAGGGAATTACGGCACTTACTAGTATGATAGAGAGGAAAGATCTGTTTGTTTATTTGTAATCGATGAACTCTGAAACTACTGAGCTAATGATTTTAATGTTTTAATTTCCACCTATTTTTAATATTGGATAGAAGCATGCGTTAATTATTCATTGTAATATTCATAATTTTGAAGGCCGATTGGCTCAATGGGCTGCTTTCTGAGTCCAAGGCCGTGGGTTCGATTCCCACAACTGGACAATATTTGTGTGTTGAACATGAATGTTTTTCAGTGTCTGGGTGTTTATCTATATACTATAAGTATTTATGTATATTATTCATATAAATTATTCATCAGTTATCTTAATACCCATAACACAAGCTACGCTTACTTTGGGACTAGATGGCGATGTGTGTATTGTCGTAGTATATTTATATTTTATATTTTTTGTAAAGTCAACATGTCCTAACGATGCTCTGCTGACTTTACAATTATTCATAACTCAACATCTCCTAAGGATTCCCCAGTGTCGGAGCGAAACGTGCGGAGCGAAACGTGCGGAGAGAGTACATTGCCCGCTTGGTGTGGAGTATAAAGACGTACATATTCTCCTGCTATTCGCGGAGTATAGCAAATGATGCTTAATGTTTATTGTATCGAATCGAATATTTCCCAGAGTTACTATAGATCGGATAGACTTAGGGACTGTCTATTGTAGATTATCGAAAAATTACGGTATATAAATTATAATAGTAATATCAAACAAATAGTTACCGAGACACTCTTATCTTTGGGCTCCTTCGTGTGCAGATTGTACAACGTGCCGCGCTTGTACTCGTCGCCGCACACGTAGCACACCTCCGTCATGCAGTTCTTATCCGGCATCGACAGGTCTAAGATGTCTCGCTCAGAGCTGGATGTCGAGTTGCCAGAGTACACGGATACCGTTGACCTGAAAACCAGAACAAAAAAATATATTAGTACTGACGGCCGACTGGCGCAGTGGGCAGCGACCCTGCTTTCTGAGTCCAAGGCCGTGGGTTCGATACCCACTACTGGAAAATGTTTGTGTGATGAGCATGAATGTTTTTCAGTGTCTGGGTGTTTATATGTATAATCTAAGTATTTATGTATATTATTCACAAAAAAATATATTCATCAGTTATCTTAGTACCCATAACACAAGCTACGCTTACTTTGGGGCTAAATGGCCTAATACATAGTATATTTATTTATTTATTGACATACGGTGTAAGGTGTAAAGTTTCCTCAAAACTTAATTTATGTGGCAAATTTGTCAAGTAAAACTAATTTGACTGTATAGTCAAAGTTTGTCAAACTAACTTGTCTGCTGTCTCACCTGCTGGTAAGCGATGATTCAATCTAAAATGCAGCTAACCAGTAAGGGGTATGTATGGCTACATTATATTAAACCCATACCTCTGACCGACGTAGCTTCGTACTAGTAAGCTTCATGACACGTCTTTGTCAGTAGGGTCGTAACTAGCCAAGGCCAAATGCTCCTATCAGACCAGACCGCAGATAATTTAGAAATTATTATCCCTATATAATCAAAGAACTTCCACCTATAAGGACACAGTGCTCACTACAAGCCCTCAGAACCCAGCAGTCTATCGCCCTGAAAAGAATTACGTACGCCCCTCGATACGTGAGGAACTTAACCATCAAGAGAAACTTACGAATCGAGGACCTGGATGGTTCAGGTACCGAGGTACAGGCGCTTTAGTCCATCCCCACAACTAAAACATCGCGATTTGGCCTCTGGATCGAAAGGCATAAACAGGGGACCTACTTACGCCTACGGACCCACTTTGTAGTACGCGGTTATCTCCCTATCCGAGGAGGGCCCCTGGCCCTAAAATATTCTCCTTGGAGGACGCGTGAGAAGACTACACACAAGCCCTGAAAGTCTACATTATGAAGAATATAACCCAATTACACGCGGGCGAAGTCGCATGCGGAAAACGATGTTGTTAGCCTAACTTACAGGTAATAGACAGCAATTAACCCGAGATACAGCCAGTGATAACAAACAAGGGTTTATATGAGCACAAACATCGTATGATAATTAGGATGGGCTTTATCGAAAAATCAACCTTTTGACAAACGTTCTGTATGCAATTTATCCAGTGAATTTTTCAACTAACAAACGCAACGTGGCTCCTATAAATGCAAATTCACCTCACGGCATCCAAGTACCCGGCCGGCTCTGAAGCACCAGAGTGCTGTGAGCCAACGGATATGACGGAAGGGTCGCGCGCCCGCAGGTCCAGAACGCCTTCATCCTCGCCGCCTCCCGTTGCCCCAGTGACCACGCCGCCGCCAGGATACCGCTGCTGGAATATAAAAAAATACAATTAAATAGTTTTATCCTCACTAGACGGCAGTGGCGTGCACTTCATACATGCACAAAAGCACTGCATACCCAAATTATTTTATGTAACCCGTATTGGATGGTAATTTTTCCATTTTATGTCATGTACCTGCTTTATGCATACCCTGGTCAAAAACCCTGTGCACGCCACTGCTAGACGGTGATAGCAGTAACGTGCGTTTTTAAATTAAAGCAACTAAATATCAGCTGCTTAAAGGCCGAGGCCGTTCCCCGAGTTCTCCATTATGTTTTTCAAGAGATATCAATTCTACCACTTGGCCAGCGTGTTGAACTCCGTCTCAACTGTTTCCATTCTCAGCGGGGACCCGGGGGTATTGGTCGGTAATGGGCACGAGCATGATCACCTGATGATTGACAATGCAAATGGCCTAAATCAAGTATGCAATTGAGGCACCTCTACATCAATGCACAAGAATGGCAAACGTTTGGAAGGAGTGGAGACGGATTGTAAAGTGCGTCACGACACCCAGACGACGACCACGACCAGTCTGACAAGACTGATGGGACTATGAAGAATACTAACTTAGCGATCACAAAACAAGTAGCCCAAACAGAACGCCAGCAGTATGGCTAGTGGCTACGCAGTGTACAAAAACTTATTATAATAGAGCCGTGGGCGATATCTGTGTTTGCCTATTTCACATACATCTATGGTTTAGCTTCATGTTGGACTACTTATTCTGTGAGTGCATATTGCGCCATTATACACATCATCCGACTTTCAGTATCCTACAGCTAGCCACATGGCTCCTCTTTTATTGGAGAGTGATTTACAGGCATAACGAACATTGCACGCACACAGAGTGATTCTCCAAGTTAAAATGTCACTTTTTTTTATTCTTTATTGCTTTTATAAGTGAATATAAATAGACAAATGTTGAGAAAAAACACTATTTCTAACACTCGTGATTTTATTAAATCTCTTTTTATTATTTAAACTAATTAAAAAAAATGTTTAAAAAAGTTCTGTCTTGTCGGCCGTGTCTGTATGTGCGGATCCCGTATCTGTGGTCACGATAACGAGCGAAATACTTCACTTATAGAGTTGTTTTTTTTTTATACGCTTCAGTATTTTGAGGAATAGAAGCCTATTACTATTCACGGTAAACTTAGATGTAGTTTAATTATTATTTACAAAAATCTCAATTTTATTGTAATGAATGAAATTATGAGGCGTGCATTTTTGGATTTTCCAGCTATTATTTATTACTAGTTGTGCCTCACGACTTCATCCGCGTATAAGTCAACCTTACATATGCGGTCGCGGACTTTTTTAGAATTTATAAAGGGAAACAACTTTGTCATACATGATTTTATCGAAACTTTAAAAGTTTATGCAGCCCACGCAGCGGAAGCTCTCAAAAGGGGAAAAAAACACTGGATTTTAAAACATTCTTCATTGATGCTATGCTCTGATTGATCTTAGCGTGATGCTTTATAGCCTAGAGCGTTTCTCGATAGATGGGCAATCAAACACTGAAAGACTTTTTTAATCGGACCAACAAACTCTCCAGCTTTATATATTAATACCGTTGGTCCGGCCATTTCAGAGATTAGCCAGAACAAACAGACAGACAGACAGGTAAAAAAAATAAAACGTTATATTTGTGTATGTACCAATATAACCAATATACCAGTATATTCCAGTGATAAACGGATCGACAGCTTAGCATTAATATTCCCTCCGGTTCCGACATTTATTTAACAGAAAACCCCAGTGTATCGCGTTACAAGACCTTGCCTTGTGACACTTGGTTGAATATACTAACCAGTAGACCTAAGAGTAGGTTTACTTACAAACGCGTCAGAATTATGTGTGGGAAATGAGAATTAAGTAGATAAAATACCTCACTACCCACCGTGAGAACGGGGCCACCGGTATGACACAGATTATATCGAATTTGAATGGAGAAAACCTGTTTTTAGCCCAACTACGGGGCGGTAATGAAAAGTAACGTGTTCACTAGTCAATATACTTAGTCGTCGCGTTTGACAGTTTAGGACGAGGGTTGAGAAAAGTTACAAAATAGCAAAGTTGAGAAAAGTTAGCGGGGGGTTAAAAAGCAGCATCTATTTTTAACAATCAGCATCTATTTAAAATCCATTCGCTTAGATACGGTCGCCTTTGTGCCTTGCCGCATTTTGTCAAAGGCGCCGCTGCGCTACCAAAGGATGCCACGTGCGGCGTACATCCGCAGGACAATTTGGACAATTTTATATCGTAAAAAATATCGTAAATTTAGTTCCATGCCGTAGTAAAAGTTCCGATTGTTGATTTTGGGAGAAAATGTTTGTCCGTACCAACGTCGTACAGATGTTATGTTATAGTATATAGGTATCGATATTTTAGAATGGGCCCAGAACGTAATGACGTTGAATCTGAAAATAGCTGCAGGAAATAATGATGAACCCGTCATGAAAAAATAGTATCTACTTTAAATTCTTTAATCATATTTTTCATTTAAATTTTCCTTTAACTTGTCTTTATTCAACAAACAAGTACTCACATAAAACGCAATATTTGCAAAAGAGTTAAAGGATAAATACGAGATGGCAAATTCTCCTGCCGGTGTACCGACACTATGAAATTTAACAGAATATACCTTCAGGAGTCTTAGTACAAGATTTGCACGCTCGCAATCGAGGAGACCTTTTTGAGTATGGAAATACTTGAACATCACAAATTCGAACAATTTATCTTCTCTGTAACTATTTGAGTCACTCGATTTAACGGTAAAGGAAAACATAGTGAGGAAACCTGCATGCTTCTAAGTTGTCAATAATGTTCTCAAAGGCAAATGAAGTTCACCAATCCGCACTTCCCTTAAAGGGATAGTAATGGGTTAATAATAATGATGGAACAAAACAAAATCCCGTCCCATAATAAGGTCACCATATACAAAACATGGCCTCATGGTGTTTTTTCTCTTAGTCTTTGAACATTGACCTCACTGTCTAAGTTAATCAGAATAAGTTCGTACGCATGGACGTCCGAAGAGTTAGTATTTGAGGCGTCCTCTTACACTGCCGACTCCTTCCTTCAGACGTCTTTATGACTGAGACGATCAAATCACCACCGACAATGCATAATTAAAAGTAGGTATCTGTATAACCTCTGCACAGCGTCTTTGCCGCCGAAGACAAGATCTTGGTATCTAATACCAACTGTACGTCATTGGTCAGAGAGGATTGATTACAGACCGAGTAACAAAGGCTACTTTTTTTTTAGAAAAATGATATGACACCGTGAATTCAAGACAATTAGGGTCAGGCGTTTTCAAAGTTAGGGGAGTTACAAATTTCGAATGGAATTAACATCCACACTCAAGGGGGCGCACGGGCTAATCTCTAGTGCAGCAAAATTAGTCATCCTCACCCTACGACCATTGTGGTCCAAGCCACACAGGTTCCCGCTTAGGTTTACATTCCCTCAATGTAATCAACCAGCAGCTACAGACCATATGAATTAACACATTTATACAACGTGTAAATGAAAACTGAAACAATACTTCACAGGCTGCAGAGGTACTTTATTTACTGTCTCTGATACTTTGCTATAGTTTTTACTGAAAGAAATCAGATGCATCACATGAAAAAGTAAAATCAAGTGACACTATTAGGTACGCGTCGCAAAACATCGGTACTATGCCCGCGTCGGTCTTCTTTTTTCAATAGGGTTGTCATAAATAAAGACTTTAAATGTTTTGAATTAGTTTGTATGGAAAAATAAATATGCTTCTTTTGATTTAATATTTTTACACAGTGATTTCTCATGAAATATACTCATGCACCCTTGAACAGTATTTCTTAATTCCGTTACACGTTGTATAATGATACATTTTACACGTCATGTAGTAGTTTTCGAGAAAGAACACTACTCAAAGTTAAAAGCATCTAATATACGTTCCTTTAAAGCTTGAGTTCGTCCATAGATACAGCTTGCGATTCTAGCGGAATTATTTAAACAACTATATAATAGTTGACACACGCGATTTGTTTGGGTTTAAAAGTTCCGCAATTACCGTTGAAAACTATCCTATGTAGGTACGTTTCTAAGACGCACCGCTCAAAAAAATTTCGTCTTCAAGATCTGCTTAGCTAAGCCGTGCATGGTTAACAATGGTGATTTTAGCCCTCGCTGGATCAGTTTTCTGGTGCTCTCCGGAATAAAAATTACCTATACCGTCGTCTACATCTATAGTTAAGCTATATGTATATGTGCCAAATTTCATTAAGTTGCTGCAGGAATTGAGCCAAGATTTAAGTGTAAAAGAAATGGGAATGGGTACATTTTTGAATTTACAACAGTAATACAGTGCTATACATTGTTATAGCAATATAATTGTATATAGCTTACATTGTTAAATTTGGCAGTGTGGTTGGTATCCTTCTTTGGCGAGGCGGTTCTGGTCGGCGGGTCGGGTAACGCACGGGACGCGGGTCGAGGAGTTGCTACGGAGGCATTGGATGGCTCATCTCTGGTTGCGTTCGCCTCGGCGCCCAGTCCTAGCACTTGCGCTGCATATTCGCCTTGGAACGTCATGTCTGCACCTGAAAATTATGAATTATGCTTTTTAATTAATTTTTTCTTATTCCAATTCAAGTTAGCCCTTGACTGCAATCTCACCTGCTAATTTACTGATGATGTTAGCGGACTAACTTATTAGAGGTATGTTAGTTATATTAAACCCATACCTCTTATTTTGGAACGCTAAGTCGCTAAGCAGCTAAAAGCCGTGGCTAGTAATCATCCTACCGTATTTGTCGTTAGGATGATAACTAGCCCCGGCTGAAGCCTCCCACAAGACAAGACCAGATAAAATTAGCCTGCCGAGGAACGATCCTGGAACCTCCCACTTAGAACCACATCATTTACCAATGCGCTAGTCTTCAAAATCTACTCGTTTTGTTATAAAAATGTGCAGCAATTACGTAATCTGATAGTAAATGATTACCGGAATCTGAAATTTTTTACCACAACCTTGATTAACCTTAACCTTGTACCAACCCCTAATCATCGAGTTAAGAGTAGATGAGAAGATTTTCCGATAATTTGCAATTTGGTAAAACGTAAATGAAAAGTTGTAAATGGCATCCCAACGGCAGAGATAAAATTTGTTGTTGGGGCGAGAGGAACCGGTCAGTAAACAAGGATGGTTATTAATGCAATCGATTTACATGGAAGGAGTTGGTTTTGAGGTGCTCCAGCCCAGAGATAAGTGGACACTAAATATTATTCGCACGTCAAAATCGACCTAAAGTTACTCGTTAGAACGTCGGAACGTCGGAGCTAATGCTGTAGTGGTGTATAACTTTGTATTTGAATACCATAACGTTAAACTAACCTGGATCGGTTACCACTATGCTGGCAAATATATGGATAAGTTATTTAAGATTCAAGTACGATGTAACTGTATGTCTAATACCTTCAAGGTTAACACGCTTCAAACTAAAGATTGCATTGTCACTATCTGAAGATGAGTATTGGACCTTGGAGTCGCTAATGGGTCATCATATCATCAAATGTTTTTATATTTAGTTAGCTTATTTTTACCTTTTGGAGCGAATAAACTCATAAATGTATTGTATTAGAGCAGAAATCTAAATAAAACGAAGATTACGCGTTTTAAATCCCACAATCTGGTGTCTTGCTAGCGTTTCTGTAAGCTGAGTCACGCGGCGATGGCAGTTGTAATCTTGACAAGGTTAAGCGAAAGCGACCCCAATACCCGCTTATAGTTAATTGGCCTATGACGTAATAGGTCATATTTTAACAGCTCAAATCAACCATAAATTTATCGATAAATGTTATAAAAAGCAGAAAGGCCAAGACCAAACCAAAATCGCGAGCAAAAGGGGGTTCTTTTTAAGTTTCACAACTGCAGTAAGTATAGATTTCAAAATGGAATTGATCAACCGCATGACGCTTTCAGACGTCTGCGGTTAAAAGTAAGTATTTACCACAACTTCTAAGTGCAGAGATTTAAAATACTATTTACTATGCAGGTGTCGCAAAATGTTTTAAAACTATTTAATTATATATATATATATATATATAATTCATATATTTATATACATATATATTAATAGGTCATCACCTATGACTCTGAAACATGGTCGTTAACTATGGGCCTCATAAGAAGGCTCAGAGTCACTCAGCGGGCGATGGAGAGAGCTACGCTTGGAGTATCTCTACGCGATCAAATCAGAAATGTGGAGATTCGTAGAAGAACCAGAGTTACCGACATAGCTCAACGAGTCGCGAAGCTGAAGTGGCAATGGGTCGGGCACATAGTTCGGAGAAAGGATGGACGTTGGGGTCCCAAGGTGCTGGAATGGCAGCCCCGAACTGGTAGGCGCAGCGTTGGTCGGCCCCCAACGAGGTGGACAGACGACATTAAGCGCGTCGCAGGTAGCGGCTCAGAACCGTGGAACTTGGAACTCCCTACAAAAGACCTATTTCCAGCAGTGGACGTCTATCGGTTGATGTGATGATGATGATGATGATGATGATGATGATGATGATGATGATATAGTAATAGTTGACGGACCAGGCAGATAGCCTATGAGCAGATCAACACTTCGCAGAGTATGCAAGGGACAGGACTTGCAAAGGTGATAAGCCTCATGTGTCTGTAATTACACTGACATTGGTAAGAAATTGTTAGCAAAGTCATTAGGATTTTTAAGACCTACGCCAGATGAGAACTGGTCTGGCTTCAGTAACTAAAGCCGACATTACATACGCTCATTGGTTACGAATTTTGAGCCTTATTGCAATTGTGGAGTCGCTTAAAGCGTTTAATACTAATATTGTTGAACTTTTCGTTTCAGATTTTGGTCCTTATTAGAAAAACGTCATGATGTGCCATATAATAAAAGTAAATTCCATATATCAATAATAAATAACAGCCATTATTTTTTAGTATCAAATTTGTTTTACGCAGGGCCCGCGTACATTGTCCCTATTAAAGTGTTTATATACATAACAGTAGGTATGTGTCAGTGTATTTCGTGTGTATACAAGTGTATGCCAGTTCTGGTTCCGTTTCAGGCGTTTACAGTTACAACAATAAATGTGTATTTTGTATTGGGTTTAAAATGGGTAAATGTGCTTTGAATGGTTGTTATTCAAACGGGGAATGCTAGCATACAATTAGTTACACTGTTAAACATGTTCGAGATGAAGCCACGCGAGTGATATTTACGTCTATTGTTAAGTAGCGGACATAACTATATTCGCAAATAAAATATAAAGAATTATCTGATTATTAGAGAGACTTGATCGGCCCGCAGTTCGCACGCATTTTTTAAGTTAATATATTAAGCATAGGGCAAACCAACAAACTCACTTCTTATGAGGTGACTGTATTGGTTACCTATAAATCTAACCCATAGGAAGAAGAAGTAGTACTTAATTGCACGCAAAAATAAAGGAATCACTTATAAAGGCCTTATTGCTGCAAACAAACTCTTACAGGCAACTTTGTATGAATGAACCTACGGCGAACAATGAGCAAGAGAACGAGATCATAGGAATTGTGCTTTCCAGGAACTATAAGCCTCTGTATCTACTATGAATAAACTATCTCTGTGTAAAAACTATATCCGTTGCTCAGTAGTCTGTATCCTGATAAGATTTATACGCTCCTAAGCAAAATTGATTTCAAATATCGGTATTCAAAAATGTCAATGTAAAATAAAATTTATACGACTAGTTTTAAAGCTTACAATTGACCACACTTCTACAGCATGCGCTCTTGTCCGTATACAACAGGATTACAGAATTTACAACTCTAAAACAAGAGAAGGTTCATTTTCTTTTGACGTTACAGTGTTTCAATGCTCGGAAACTACTCTACGATTGCGATTATTAAATACTTGTACTAAGCGTATTGGTGCTGCGTGAAAGAAGGAACAAACCAACAAACACATTTTCACATTTATCTTAGGATGAATCACTAATAGGTTGGTATATTATAACTAGCAAGAAATACTAACTACGGCAAATATACAAATTTTTATGCAAAGAACAATAATTTGTACAGCAAATATCTATATGGCAGAACTACGCACAAGATAAGTTATCTTGTGCGTAGTTAGATTTTAGATAATATCCTTTTCAATGATGATGGAACCTAGAGTTTGCAACTAGATTTATTTTGTTTTCTTTCAGTAGGGAAAGAAAAGTCTAAAATTATTTCAAATACCGTCGCCTAATAATGCCCAACTGTTGGGCATAAATAGATTGACTCACAAAACAATAGGATAGTAGAGCATAAGACATAGCAGTTACGCACGGCTAGCATAGGCCGGAGATAAAAATTATATTTTCCGATTACATCCCCTGGCCAGGGATAAAATTAACGTTTCCACCTACCAAAGCACGGCAACAGGAGTAGTTTACCCCCATTTATAATTATTCGTAGGTAATATTATTTCCACTTGTGCACCAACGCTCGCAGAGTTGATACCGGTATGGACTATGAGATCTAAATTTTTAACCTCTCCTGTGGGAAAATAATGTTTTCTGCCCATGCCCTGCCGTGGTGGTCCCCGAAATAGAGGGAAATGAGCCCATCTGCCTATGAAATTAGAAAAGTTTGACCCTCACAGGTTTAGCTGTAAAGGGCCTTTGTCACACCACACCATCCGGGCCTTATTGCACGATTTCTCCGTCTAGACGGCTTCGTCGGACCTCAGTAATTAGTGCAAAATATTCAACAGAAAAACCATCGCGGACCTCGCAATCCGCTGTCGAACATGGTAACAACTAGACCAAATCAGTTCCTAATTACTTACTTGTAGAGAAACTTATAATAAAAAGCTGTTAAGTACATAGTTCCCCACCTATACAAAAAAAAAAGAGACCTATCGCGCGATACTTGCGATTAACATTTGAAGAACATACAGTGTTGGCCGGATGATTAGAAACTTCTAGTAATGCTCCCTACTTGTAGTGTAGCAATAAGTGTATAGAAAGTCTGAGCGTGTTGTTATGGGAAATCGTCACAGTTCAAAGATCTGACAACTGCTCTAATACCTGGGAACCTAGGAATCTCTATTATAAAGAAATAATATTAATGGCGAATTATCGAGGTTGATTTTTCTATCGCCAACAAATTTTAAATGAGGAATGAAGAAATGTTCTATTAAAACGTCAATTTATTTGACAATTGAAAAATTTGCACTAACTCAAGTAGATATTCATATTTCTCTGTTCTTTCAGGACCTTGACGAAATCCCTATATTCTTCAATTCATTGCTACTACTGATTTATAATCGGTAAGAATGTCCCGACGGGTGTTCCAAGACCTTCATGCAAATTCAGTTGTAAAGTTGTAATTCCAGCAAGGAATGCAAACAAGCCAGTAGTTCGTAATTAAATACCTACGCCCGGATTGATGATGTACAGCGGTATTAACAGCTATTATTAGGCTCAGAACGTAGCTCAATTTATTAGCTAGTCGCATGAGTAGCCTAGGAAAACTACGCTCATCGTAGAGGCCATCTTACGTTTGTTAAGTTAAACGTAATCTTATAATGCTCAATTTGTATGAACCTATACCTTTCTTCACGATCAAATAACACATTCAATCTATTTGCCTGATAACTAAATAAACGTTTTCTTAATTTATTATAGCGATTGACTATTGCAGTATCATTAATTATACTCAGTATTTCTAATTTCACAATTACACAGCTTATATCCAACACGCTGCTTTAGTTACACGAGGGGAGGTTAAAAAGTTCGTGGAATGAAAGGGTTTTAAGAGGGTGTATAAAGCAAACTCGCTACTTTTAGATTTGATTTTTACAGTAGTCCATGAGGTTTGACCTACCCAAAAAAGAAGAAATAAAAACGACCGCATATTTTCAAGGACATTTTATAATTATTGCCCAGATTGAGCGAAAACATAAAAATATGAAATTTCTCTCATACACCAACCATTAATACACCCACCTCTAAGATTTGTATCATGCTTTTTCTTTAATTTATTTTTTCCCACATTTTGCCCGTTAATTTGTCAAACGTTAGCTACTTGGGCCGTAAATAAAGGGAAGACAGTGCCTCCTGTAACACATTTTAAACTACAGCAGGGACAAGGCTTTACACTAATGAAATGTATATGTTTTTTTATTAAACAAAGATAATATATTATTATTATTATTAAATGCGGGATGGCGGACTCAATACTTTCCTCATATAATCTTGAACATTATATACAGATTAGAAGGGTATTATGCCAGGCACAAGGGCGCGCAAATAACGCGGGCAATCTTTGTCCAAAAGTCAAAGCATGACCTGTGCATGTCTAATAATAAAAACAATTTATTGTGCAGATTTATGCATAGATTGAGTTCGCGATCTGAATCAAACTGGTATGTATGGTTGTGGCTAAATCATTGCGTTGGTACAAATCAGTTTAAAGATAGCTTGCCTATTGAATTATTTACGAATCGCCAGTCAATGTTAGCTCTGTGCCTAGATTTGAGGCAGTAACCTATCAGCGTTTGTTCCAGTTTAGAATATTAATAGTAGATTATGAAACAGTCCATTATTTTTCCAGTAGTAATCGTGCACTAGCTAATATTTAAGTCTATAATATGTGACAATTAATGGGAACCTCATTGGAAGTGAACTTTAATTTGGTCCTCTGAAAACTCCTTATCATTTGTGACGGCCTGCAATTTTAACGGGTTAAAAAAAAAAAAATGTTATGTCCTTAGGCCCGAGCCACACGGATATGACGTACCACTAATGGTACGTCATATCCGTGTGGCTCGGGCCAAAAAGAAAAAGTTCATACAAAAAGAAATATGAAAATTAGACAAATTATTAAAACACATCATCTGGCATAGTGCGGGCGTATAACAAGCGCCAGACATCATATCTGAGCTGAATCTTACTTTTGGCCGTAAGTTGGAATGTCACAAACATATTATTAATGTTATATTATGAAAACCAAGCTCAACTTGCTATACTCCACGAAAAGTAGGAGAATCTGAATGGTGTGGAGTATAAATATTGAAGAAATTATAAATTACACCATACAGATTCTCTGCTTTTCGTGGAGCATAAGCTTCTATCCAATACATTGTTAATGAAAAAGATATAAAACTGACTCAGATAAAAACTCTTATTAAGACAAGCCACTGATATCTAAGTTGAAATGCCTTTGTGTTTATAATTGCAAAAAAAATACAACATGCGCTATGAATAGACAGTGCAAATAAGCAAAGCGTATGGGAACCACCTTTATACAATTTCTAAACAATCGACCATTTAATAGGAACGTTTTTTGCCAGCTTTATTTTTATTGGGTCAATCTAGTTTTCCATAACAAATGTAACGCATTTATATTGCTGAACCGAAATGGAAACAAGAATTAATAATCTTCTCCAACCTTATTTGTATAAACTGCCGCTTCTTGCCCTCAGAAACTTACACCCAATGCTTTAAACATTATTCTACCCATACATATTCGTACACTTCCATCTTCAGCGAAGTACATTATTAACCTCTGTATGTATGATTGTCAATAAATATATCAATATTGACTAATGGCTGATTCTGATGAAAAAATTTTTATCCTCAATACAAAATCTAATATTAGGTAACAATCTCTAAGGTTAAAATCAAATGAATCGTTGGAAGTTATTAGACTAAACGTTGTAGTCACAGACAATCTGAAAGTAGAAAATTTTTTTTTGCTGAAAGGTTCGTAATCAAATACCGCTTAGAATATGTATCTACCATTAGAAGCTATAGAATTTGTATCTACCATTCATAATTATTAGAATTGTTATAAAATCACTTAATAATAGCAGAATGCCTCACGATTCAAAAATTATATTCTTCAATTCTAAGAAAACTGCAGGTAAGTACGTTTATATTGACGTCAATAATTGAAATAGGTAAGTAAAATAGTGTAGTGTTACGTGTTTATTCGGGAAAAAAATAAATAGTTTGTTTTAGAAGTTGCGAAGAGGACCTTCTCTGATGTCTGTAGTCATAATTTTAACAATTATAAAATTTGCCAGATATAGTAGCCAACAATATCAAGGATTGAAATCATAGCGACGAAAATTACAGCAACTTGACTCAGTGCAATAGTTAGGAAAATAAAACAATATGTGTAAAACGAAAGCAAAAAAAATATCCTGAAATTCGCCAAACAATGCCGGAATACGATCACCTTTGTAAATTTTAACCAACCGACTAGGCTAACTTTAGTAAGTACATGTACAAACATTATTCTACTTTGTAATAGCTTCCCATACAATTGAAAAACACTGCGTACCCTAAGAGATTTTTAGAACTGTTGATGTAGTATTTTCTATTGTATATAGTCCCTGCCTAATTCTTACTCTAAACTCTGCTACTGGCACAACAGCTACTAAGCTTGCATTCTTTCACTCTTTCAATAAATATTCCAATTTTACTGTGCAATACACATTGAATCGCTTACTGATAATTCTTTGGTATTGATATGTTTAGATATAGAAAGTGTGATAAATGTTAAGTGCTCCTCAATAATAAAATTACTACTGCCATTTCGAAACGTTTTATTCCGGTAGATGTAAGTAGTAGCATATTAAACCTTGACTACACGCAAAGATTGCGAAATAAACTAAAAGTCTTAAAACTTCTTTAAGACTTTTAAAAGTTTTTCCGATAAAATTCGGGAAAATATGAACATTTTATTCAGAAGCAACGAGCGTGGATACAATTTTATATATTTTTCTTTTGAGCTACGAATACGTGTAGGGGCGGTGGAAAGCGATAACTTTAGAAGGAAACGACATTTCAAATGTCGGATACGAATAAAATACTGTTAAGAAGAAACATCAAGCTAGTATAAGACTTGTAGAGGGTTCCGGATAAGTAAAATACAAATTCCACTACATAGCAGATTTAAAAAAAAAAGCTTTATTGGGTTTTATACCTACAAGTAACTACTGGTTAAAAACATATATGAAATAACATCGCCAACAAAAACATTTATATATTAACTAGGAAAAAACTTACCGAACACTTATCGGCGAGTTGATTTTTTTTTTAAATTAAGTTTACATGACGCTTTGTGCGTCTTGTGCACTTGTAATTGACATGCATATCATATCAGTCCATGTTTTTGTTTGTGTGCTGCATTTAAAAACGTGTAATATGCATGTTGTTAGTGCTCTTAGTGAAATTTATTTCACTCATTCTCTTTGACTTCTTATTGTACGTCCTAAAATTTCGTTTTATGCAGCGAATAACAGTATTTATAGATAATCTAGGATCACATGATAAAAAAATTATGATGTTATTTCTGTTGTATGGTGGGGTTGTTTCTGCCAGTTGCAGTTGATTAAGTTCTAGGCATTAGAAATTGGCCTAACAGCAGGGAATTCAAAAAATAATCTAATTATATAATGTGTAGCTTGCTTATACCAAGTCTTATTATACAAAGACATAGATTTTCGAACTAAAATTCCTAGTTTGAAAATTCTCTGCAGACTCCTAAAAGCTGACAGATAAAACGGAACGCTCACGTGTTTCAATAGTCGCAGATAAAAGAGCATTCTCGGAGGCCTATACGTGTTTATTGAATAGGAAATATACATTGTAGAGAATCCTTTGTACAGAGAGTTCTTACGAATATTTATATTTTAGTTCTAATGTTCTTTAAAGCGCAACGAATCTAGCGGGTACCTTGTTTTGCAGTTGATTTTGTAAAGGGTATTTTACAAGCAGCTTATAACATTTAAATGTTTGACAGCCTTAATAATGACAAGCTTTTTCCCTTCGTCTGCATGGTTTAAAGGTAAAGTATTTGTTATGCAGTTTGTTTAAGGTAAAACTATTAGGAGTAGTATATAGTAGTATAATCTCGTAGGTATAATTTAATTTGTATACCCCCCAGCCATTTGAAAGCCATTAAAATGCAGTTTAAAAACTATATAACGCCAGAAAAAAAACAGACTAATCGAAATGGCTTTACGGGTGACATTGTAAAAGTCATCTAAAACCGATTCAGAGCGAACGAGCCCGCACAAATCGAACCAAGCCAATAAACTTAACGATATGCATTTAGGGAGATATACAACTTGTTTGGAAGAATTCATATATTCGTGGATTTCCTTGTGTCACCACAATCGTAAGTTTGTATTGCACAAGTTAAGCCAAAATATTATTATTGAAAAAGTTCGTCCATTTAGCAGCTACTTGTTTATAAAATTATAATTTCGTTTCTGCGTACCGCAAAACTGCATTAAGTATACCCGGTCTCGCCAACTAATGCATATGCAAGAGAAGTAAAAATGAAAAACCATCACAAAAACACTGCAGTGGCAGCATAATTTGAATCTACCTACTGCATAATATTGTATTCGAGCAACTTCAAGTTTATTTTAAGTTAAATAGGCTCATTTAGTTTCGTTTACAATTTTTTACTACCCCTATTTCCTCCCTCAATAGACTGAGGATCGTGACAGGCATGGGATAGCAAGTGGTGGACAAAATACTCCACTTCGACCTCTTGGTAGCGGCCGCGTGTCATGGCTATTACTTTAAGTTATATTTTGAGTGCAAAATTAATAATAGCTTTTTCGTTCCAGTAAAAATACTTATCCGGTTAATTTTTGAGAACGATATGAGGCAACAAAATTCTAAAACGGGTTAACTGTCTAGGTGTTGACTGGGTTAATTGACCGATCGTGTTCGATCTCCTTAGCCGCGTGGTATAGAATGAACGCACAGACTTGTATTGGTTCAAAGTTTTTTTTAATATTGGCACCAAGAAACTCAGATACTGGACAAGTAATTTGACAAAGCTCTTCTAAATCATCCTGTTCTTGATAAAGCATGTTTGATTTAGAAGAGTTTTATCTGAATAGGAATCCGGTTACCAAAATTAATATAGGTAGATTATTTTGAAATTAATTTGAAGCCCAGGGCTTAAATGCAGTTATCAAATATTGGATAGAAGCAGGCGTTACTTTGCCAAATTGCATTATATACAATAAAAATTAAGTTGGATGTGCTTTACTCCGCGAAAGGTAGGAGAATCTGTGTGTCTTTTATAATTTATTCAATCTATATTCTCCACATCAAACAAATCTTTGATAATGTACTCTCTACTCTCTCTCAAGTCTCTCGCCCTCTACAACTTCCACGCTGGAGCATCCTCAGGAGGCGTTAACAATGCCTTAGCAATTTAGTTTAACAAATTAAGCTCAATAGTCATTGTTTTCAGTCATATAAAGGGATTTGACAAAAGTGATTTAACTAAATAACTCAATCAAGGAAGCAAACATACACTGCAAGATATTGGTGTAGATATCGAAATGTTACAGTGTGTGATAAAAAATATAAAATACGAACTCTCGGACAATTTAAAATACTTTGCTCATATTTTTTTAATTAGCTAACAGAATGGCCACCAAATTACTGTTTGTAACGGTATCTTTAATGAGTAAATAAAGAATCGACACTAATTAGTAAACAATTAAGATCAACCAATGGTTTCAATTATTATGTTTTTCGGTGTACAGTACGTTGTACATATGTTGAGACTTAAAATCGATTGAGTCTTAACTCATCCTTACTTACGATCCATATTATGGAGTGTCACATATGGGTGGTACGGTAGTTCTGCGGAAAAAAATGCATCTTATCGCGTCTACTCTCGCTGCCTATCTCAAAAAAGCCTTTTTTCTAAAAGCCTGTAATTTTTATATCTTTTTAGCCATATAAACTTAATACACTTATATAAAGGCTTGTTAAAAAAAAATTATTAACAAGTCTTGTACTACCATATGTATTCTTGTATAAATTAAATATTAAACATTTACATTTTTTAGCAAAATTTTCTTTCCACACTGGTGAACACTTACGATTATCACGTAAATCCATTGTAGCACGAGTCTGAGATTGGAGCGAACCACTACTTATTGTCTAGCCATTTTTTTTAATAAGTTTAAAAAAAAATACTCCTTTGTTTAATTTGTCCTCAACGCTATAAATTAAAGGAACCACCTCGTTAAAAGAAAAATCAATAACCATACGATTATCTTACTTGTCAAATAAAACTGAATCATAACCTATAACAATGTTGGGAATTCGGTTTAAGGCAAGAATTTATGCAGCGGTGCTCGGAGACTTTCCACAAATAAAATATCGAAATATCAGAACATTAGTTATGTATAAAATCGTCTTTAAAATATTTTAAATTTTTATTATGAATCACGGTAGCGCAAAAAAACAAACGAATTTTCGTCCTTATAGATGTGCATAATCAGTAAACTTGTTCATATACTGTCATTATCTGTTCTTTGTATAGGTATATCATATAATGTCCTACGCACATCATATCGCCTCAATCCCTACTAGACTGAAATTAATGTACCTATCATATATTAGTCATGTTGACGTTGTAGTCAAGTTATGGTGTTCGAAGTTCAAAGTACGGTGTTCTTCTTTTTACTATTTGAACGCTACTACTAGTGAAAGAAGAAAAGAAGATAGAAACGGATTGAAAAAGGGGTGACTATAAAAAGCGGCCTTATCATTTATTAGCGATCTCTGTCAGGCAACCCTAAGATGTGGGACAACATGTGCGAGAATAAAAGAGTGGTGTAACACTATTTTAAACCTACATTCGAACGAATACATATAAAAAAGATTGCTTAAGTAAAATTTTAATAATATTATAGGAGAAAAATTTACCACAATTATATCAACGATTTTAACGACAGCAATACTTTCCATCCTCCCGTATTAATCGAGTCAAAATAAAAACTAAGAAACACAAATACAACAACGCTATGAATACCAGATATAAATGCGCTGTTAAATATTTAAAAGGGGTGATCGGATCCATATTTATCAATCCTCCATCAAGGGCTTCAATATCTGTCAGAATATGGCAACGAAGATTAAATTTGATATGAATGAGCTAGTATATACGACTTTATTTTTTGTTATTTAACTTATTTTGTTTTAACGTTAACTTATTAATGTACTGAATTAATAATTCTAATCAGCAAAATCGTCTGGATCACGGGGTGTGACACTGTTTTGCTACCGGGTTTATAAAACTTTAAGTTTACAATTTTCTCTTTAGATAGATCTAAGATCTAAATCTCTCCAATACGAGTTGGGTCGACTGGAGCCTAACCTTGGTATCCGTAGTAAAACATTCTAACCTCCAGAACATTGACGAAGGCATACGATCTCATAGTGATCGTTATAATGTGCAGACTAACATAGAATAAGCGAAAGGCCATTTATTTTTCTATGGCACGATAAGTGGGATCCCGACAAAATTGGCTTCTACACGACATCATCCAAAAATTTATAGCGGGAACTAAGCTGGTTGCGTAATAGATACATGTACAAAGTACATTATAATAAAGAAGAAGATATTCTGCCCAGCCACATATTTTTATAGCTGGATATCGGACATACCCGATATGTTATAAGTCTTATGCCACGATCAATGTAAAGGAAAGAGAGTTTCGGTATAACCGGAGGCAATAAAACATTTCGATGTCGATAGCCGCAATGCATAAATACATATAGCATAGTACGTTAGTTCTTAAACAAGGGTACTTGTTAACGTTTAATATTTTGTGGATAGATGCAGTATATAGTTATTTGAATAGAGCATGTTTTATGAGATTTTTCATATACATCTTGTCGGGGTAGCGAAATTAAAAATAAATCTTCCTCGCTTCAAAGTGCGAGATGACGCGGTCGTTACAAACCATGAAAACGTATTATCATATTGTGATAAGCAATCTTATCTAGTGTTAGGTGGGCCAAGACGTTAACAATATTACATTAATTCATTATAACACATTTTGTTTATGTTTCCGATATAGTCGCGTAATATTACTTAGTTAGTTTATATTTTTTGAGTTTCTAAACGTCAATTTGCGTTTCTTTTTCTGCTCGTCGCGCTCTTCTTTATAAATCTCTAACTGCGATAAATATATTGCGCGAGTAAAAACCGCAATCCGCGCTCATAGTAATTTTTATTAAATAGGTATTTAATGAGGTATAGTAATAACACTTAAGAATTTCTTATAAGAACGTCACTTACCAATGAAGGGTTTTCCATCGAGCCTTTTCATCCAATAGAACCGTTGACTATGCGGCTTGTTCTCTCTGTCGTACTGCTCCCACTGCTGCCGGAGGAGGGTGTAGCAAACATAACAACAGCGTACAGTCCCTTCTTCGTCACCCTCAGTTCGGTATCCAGTGGGGGCGGAGTGGGCAGCTCCCAGAAAAGGGAAGTACGGTTCGGAGCTCTGTGGACAATATAGAAATGTAAATTCGCTTAAATAATATTTAGGTTAAACTTGAACTACCCCCAACATAAGCCATTTGTGAGAGAGAGAGAGAGAGAGAGAGAGAGAGAGAGAGAGAGAGAGAGATTAAGTTGTTATATCGTTATAAGTTGCCGAGATGTTGGGCATCTCCCAGACCATTTCATGGACAGCTCGGTCTTGTTAAAAACCATGTAGGTAAAATAACAGGTACATCAATCGGATCTGTGAAATTTGTTAAGATCCTTTGGTCGAATAGGATTCAATCGGAGCAAATACTTAAACAAATCTTTATAATTTAATGCTGAAAACCTTATCGATTTTCAAACAGGGAAAATCGCATTAAAATCGGTCATTTTGTTTTTGCGTCAAAGAATGATATTGTTTTTCTGTGGTATTTAATAGTTTATTTTGTGCAAATATTAATTGTAAAAGTTCGCTAACCAGCACTGGATCAGCGCGGAGGTTAAAATATATAAAAGACTTCTCTGCTAACCTATTTGTCACATGTGCCGATAAATAAATGGCTGATCAATTAAATTATGCAAGTAATTATAATTAAGCTTGTATAGATGTAATAAGGGATATCTTGCCCTTTGACCAACATGAAACATGCCTTGTCAACGCAGTAAATGATTACATAATAAAACCTAACAAAGAAGAGTATATATGTATATGAAAAAAATGGGTTCAGGAATTTGAATACTTAAAGGCTATTTATTATATTATAAGAAGTTTGCTAACATAGTAAGTCAGTGTGCTTAACAAAAAAAAAAATGTAACAAAATTCCACTATCGCGTAAGGCAATATCTACGTCATGAAGTTTATATTAGATAGACGTAGAGTAACAAGATGTGGCTTTGTTTGAAGATAGGAGATATAGTTTATATTTTTCATTGGACCTTTAATTGTTTTTTAGAATTGTAGAAACTTTTACATTCTTTAACACGCGGTTGAGCTATACCTATATTTAAAGTTCGGTGATGTCCACCAAAATACCGGATGTACTTCGGTGAGTGTGCTCAGGAACTTCACAATCTTGTTCCTCCTTCCCCGTTCTACCACAGAACAGCGAGACACCGTGAGCGGTGGCATCCTTATGTGGTTGATATTCCATCAACACGCACGAAACGTTTTTTATCCACGTTTCTGATACGTGCCGCTAAGATGTGGAACGCCCTCCCGGCAACTGTGTTTCCTTCCACGTATAATTAGAGTACCTTCAAGGCTAGAGTGAATAGGCTTTTTCTAGGCAAGCGTGCTCCAACCTAGACCCCATCATTGCTTTCTAACGGGCATGATTGTCGTCAAACGCTGGCCTATCGTTAATAAATATAAAATATTTAATATATATATATATATATATATATATATTATATATAGTCTACTAGGAATCGATCGACTTTGTATATAAGTCTACCTTAAAAGATAGGCATATTATGTTGTCGCGCACTGTTTTTTAGAACTTTTTAGAAAGAGCGATAATTCCGTCGTTTTGCTGTAACGTTTACCGTTCACGCATCGCACGAAATGAAATCTCTCAACAATAATATTATTTGCAGTTATTGCAGCATTTCTCATTAATGGTTGTAGCTTTATGTTATATAGCCTTAAGCTGACACTGCCAGCACAGAAAATTAATTCGAAACAGCAGTACGTACTATGATTTATTTCTGACTACCAAAGGGAAATATTCTGACTACCTATGTGTGTTTGTAATCGCATGCCAATTTGGCTATATAATGAGGTTACAAATGAGTGAATGAAATTATCATGATTAAATGTACTATAAGATGTAATGCTAAGCTTAATTTGCTATACTTTGCGAAAATCAGGCGAATCTGTATGGTGTAATATATAATTTCAATCTTTATTTTCCGCACGTTCCGCTCCTACACCGGATATGACCAATAAACAGAACTAATATTTTAAATATTTATACAGATTTTAAAAATATTAAAAAAAAAAAAAAAAAAAAAAAAAAAAAAACTATTTAACTTTTTGTTACATAAATATAAAAGATATACATATGATTTCACGTCTCACAAACTTTACCTCTTTATAGTATTAATATATAGTAGTAGTATATATCATCGATATGGATGACAAATTGAAACCGAACCGTGGGCTGTGTAAATATCAGTAGCCTCCCACTAGAGTGCTGTTGCTTCACTTGTTCATAGTAGGTGTAATGAATCCAATGAATAACAAAGACGAGCTGAATATGATAATAATCTTAACCATCTTCGGCAAAGGTTTTAAAGCTGGGTCCTGAAAGGTTGTTGACCCAAACACTCAGCTGCCCTATTATGTAAGTTTTCTTAGGGGTTACCAAAATATTATCGATATCATTTAAAATACAGTTTGACCTTAGCGGTTGTATACTCATCGCAAATTTTGTATATCAAGTCTTCAACGGGTAGCAACCGTTAGAAAAGTTAAGGAAATAGTTTTTTTTGATTGGTCATGTATTGTGGAGAGGACAGCATTCCAATATATAATATTCATTAAATAAAATATTTATAAAGATGTATGGATGTTAAGTATGTATGGATGTATGCATATTGTAGTTGGTTTATATCCTTATAAATCTTACCTTTAAAACAAAATAATTATAAAGAAAATCATACCTACGCCTAGTGTATTTCCAGCCCAACGCATGCCTAAGTTGCGACATTATTTTTTGTCTGAGAAAATTGTTGCCTACATTTGGCTCGCAAAGTATGCCAAGTAGAATTATAAACAGCAGTAAATAAGATACTTACCTATCGTCGCTGCAGTCTGTAGAGTGCACTACTTGCTTTTATAGCTTGTTTGTTTAATTCTTACCTCTAACGAGATATTCTTGCCAATGTTACATTTTAAAACGAAGAAACGAGGAAAATATAATTGTTACTATAATTGTCTAAAATGAGTGAAATAAAATAAAGCATCACCATAAATATTATGAAAACTTTATATTTTAAGAGCAGCTACCATCTGTTAACATCTTAGACTGCATCTTTTCATTATTATTATCATAATATTCTTGACATGTTTACCATAGTATCCGTTAGGTTTGTAAAATCTTTATTGGGGGTCCAAATCGACTAAACTTAAGTCATTATGATCATCACTATTAACCCATTACCAGCCACCATCTCCTGTCAGAATTAGAAGCGCTTAGGCGTAAGTCCACCGCGCTGGGAAATTACGGATTGGTAGAATTCACACGCCTTTCGAGAATATTATGGAGAACTCTCAGGCATGCAGATTTCCTCAAGATGTTTTCCTTCACCGTTTGTATATATGACATAACTCCGATAAGTTAGAGATACGTACAAAGGATCGAACACGGTCGCCCCGAAAAAAGAAATTAAGTACAACTACGTATTTTTTATAACCAAGGGTTATTGAATTATCTAAAAAATTAAGTTGAGAGTTAAAAGTGAGACCAAAAGTGTTCTGGCTTTGCCTTTACTATTTCTAACACAACTACGAACCACACATAACACCCCACCATTAACCAAATAACACTTTAAACCAGATTTCGTTACCACTTCAAGACGTTCACAAAATACCTACATCAATGAAAGGCAAACAGTATCAACCAAAACAAATTCATTGCGTGGGGCTGCGTCATGTCAACGAGGAAGAATTGCCAGGGGTCTATATGTCAATTGTTTGAAACGATTCATTGTTTCGAACCCGATCTTACTGGTTCAATTCAAATTGGACTTCACTTTGTTTATGTTGTCAAGCATGTTTATACCATCACCACAATGGTGATTCCAAGCATTACAAAATTTAAAAAAAACGCCCCACATCATTAGATTCTAAATGAACAGACAGGACGAACTTAAAAGTCGCCTCAAATCCAACTGAAGCAAGTGTATAAGGCCAAATGTACGTAAAAAGCACATTGCAGAATCTCTGCGTTGGTGATGAAGATCGTGTACGCATTATTAATCCATAGTATAATATAATATAATTTCCTCGAAATGTAAGACACTTTTTTAAGTTAGGTTATATAGATAGAAAAGCATCCTTCAAATTCAAAATTTCTTTATTCATGTAGGCCTATCACAGGCACTTATACATACTCGTATATGTTTACATCATTAAATTATAACTATTACTTCATGTTTATAAATGCAAAAGTATGTGTTCAAAAAGGGCAAATCAATGTACTCAATATCGCATTCATAGTAATAAAGTATTTTTTGTAAACAAAAAGTAGACCATAACACATTCTGAATTCCGACCGTCCATCTCCATGTTTAAAATCACGTCAATCCATAGCTATATTGATGCGGCAAAGGATTTGTACTTAGGAGTGGGATTAGGAATATACGAAGAAAGCATATATCTAGGTACGTCGTATGTTTCTTCTCTGCCAACGTTTCCGAGCAATATATTTAATTGGAGCCATAACCTACTTCCCTTATTCGTTTTTTATTACTTTATCGTAATAAGTGGTGGACCAAGCAGATGGTCTACAATCTCCTGTAGGTAAAACAGAGCAGCAACACTTCGCAGGTCATGCCAGGAATACTTCCTACAAGGCTACCTGTGTCGATCAACGTGAAGCGTAGATGTAACAATGCTTAGTGGTAGAAACAAGCATGGCGGTAGGTACTGCCCCGGGCTAGCTCTTTCACACAGTTATATACGGTATTATAACGCCCAATTGGCGCAGTGGGCAGCGACCCTGCTTTCCTGGAAAATGTTGGTGTGCTGAACATTAATGTTTTTCAGCGTCTGGGTGTTTATTTATATATTATTAGTATTTATGTATCTATTATTCATAAAAATATTCATCAGTCATCTTAGTACCCATAACACAAGCTAAGCTTACTTTGGGGCTAGATGGCGATGTGTGTATCGTCGTAGTATATTTATTTTATTTATATAATAATAATAATAATAGCCTTTATTGCATAATCCTTCAAAATATAGTTATCCCAATCTAAAGTTACTTAATAATTAACATTGATTGTCTTGCGTTTCCGCAAAGCGGTCTTAGCTCTAGAACTTGTCACAATTTCCTGGTATAGGTCATCCTATTCCATGTAACACAAGAGATCTTTCTAATATCATCCTCCCATCTAACACGCTGTCTCCCTTTCTTTCTTTTCAAACACTTATACTATGCTGCTCTAAAATACTGCGCAATACCAACCTGCGGATCAGGTTTCACTCTGATGGTGTACTGGTCGCTGAAGCCAGCCACACCACAGACGAAGCACACGCGTTCTTCAGCAGGCGGGTCGCGGCGAGCGGGCGAAGCGGGAGACTTGCCCGCGACCAAGGCGCCCGTGCCCGCGCCGCCGCCTCCGCCTACGTTTTGCGAGCTCTTTATGTACGCCTTCGCCTTTTCCATTGCCGCGAAACTGTAACAAAGGAAACTTTAATTATTATGAGGACATTAAATTAATGAAAATTATAGCAAACTGCGAAAGAAGTCTTCGATTATACGTCTATTTAGGAGCGTTGATCTCGCACAGTGGTGATTGCATTGTCGTAATCAAGCGTCGTGCGTCGGAAGGCGATAACTAGGTCTGCTATGGATAACTTTCATACGTATGTATATTAAATATTTGTACATCCATAAAAAACCGACCAATATATAATTAAAATAAAAAAAAAATACACGGCAAGCAAGGATGAACCGATATTGGACGAGGTTTCAAAACAAATGGAAAATTCTAGTGTTAAAACTTTTAGTAGATTTGGACCTTTTTTATGATATATTGTTGACTTTGTTGGTTTTATCTTCCTAAAGATTCGCAAGAACTAGATAGGGTGACGTGTAGACGTGTTATTAGGCTAAATCCCTCATGGCATACCTACTCTAGTGATTTATTACCATACAAATTTTATCAGTCAATTTTGGCAAGAACAGACGGTTTCAAATAAACGATTATCTGTCTTAAGATTATTAATACGGGCTGGGTTGAGGTCTTTTCACGTTCGTCTGTCCATCTGATTCGTTATTTGATTGGTTGAGATAAAAAAAAATCATTTCGATTTTCGTTTTTAAAATAAATTGTCACACGTATTAATTTGTAAATTTTATTTCTGGTGTTGCATTTGAACTAAGATGCACTTTAAAACAATTATCTATTCCAAGGTCCGCTATTTTGCCGATAAAATTGATACGTTAGTCAGTATGTTCTTTTTGAGAAAATAAATATCTATAAGTCGTAACTGTAAATTAGGGAAAAAGTTATTTAAGGGCAAAATTTTCATTGACCAGATATTATATTTTAAGGAACATATTGGACGTTCTGATTGTTGTTCTATCAAATTTATATTTAAGCAGGTTATCTACCTATTGAAAATCAGCCCTAATTTGAATACGTTATAATCTAAATATTAGATAAATAGCGATTCGAGTGATGCCGCTGACAATCTGTTATCGTATTTAAAATGATAATTTTATGTTCATATATTATATTGCTAGAGTGCAAACAGACAAAAAGTTTGGCTCGTAGGATATCTTTAACATCAAAGTACCTATTGGTAAACGGCCTTGCCTGCGTGTTCCATGTATGATCTGATATTTGACTTCACAACGAATCATACATTACTAACTTGTCGAAGGAAAATATGTTAAAAAGCTTACCAAGTTGTCGAGTAAAAGATTAAACGCTGTGGCCAAATTAACCCTCAACTAGGATGACAAATTTTATTAAAAAATACCCGTTGCATGCATTCAGCTCAAGACTGCTATTTGTAGGTTCATATCTATAAAATAACTCTATCTCGAACGTTGTCCAGCAGTAGACATCCATAGCTTGTGACAACGCAAAGATTGCCCTTACACCTTACGTAACACTGAAACAACCAACTTCGGGATGAAACTATATTCTAACGTATCAACATTTAATTTATAATACTTTGACAACCACCCCTAGGTCATCACTATCATCCTCAGTGTTTTAATGTCTTAATGTTGAGCAGAAGGCTCCACTTTCATAGGAGTGAGAGATTTAGAAAATTGAACCAGTAGGTACGCTTGGCGAACTATTATTTCCATACGTATGATGTTTGTGCTAATAACTGAGGCTATCAGCTAACCGTCCCCTCCCAGGAACGGTAGGCACGCACTAATATTTTTAGTTTCCCGAATGTTTCAGTGCGCGCCGCGTATAAAATCCTGTTTAAGCATACCGATATAAAATCGATGGCATTAATGCTGATCCCTGAGCGCCAACTGAGGGCAACGACACGCGGATGATCGATGCGAGGCCGATAAGCTCTCGATTATTGATTTACTGATAAACATAATATACAGGGTGTGTCGTAAATAATGGATAACCTTGTATCCCCAGATTAGGGGGCTGGAAGTGTGATATGATATGGAATTATGAAATTATGGAGGCATGGTGATTTTGGGATAATATGCATTTACTTGATAGTTGACGCGGTAATAGTCTATGTAAGTGAAGTCGAGCTACTACCCACTGCCCAGTGGGTAGGAGCTCGACTTCACTTTCGGGGGGTCGAGTTTTAATCCAAGCACGCACCTCTAACTTTTATAAGTTACGTGCGTTTTAAGTCAGTTTGTGAGTTAAAGTATCACTTGCTTCGACGGTGAAGGAAAACATCGTGAGGAAACCTGCAAGCCTGAGAGTTCTTCATAATGTTCTCAAAGGTATGTGGAGTCCACGAATCCGCACTGGGCCATCGTGGTGGACTAAGACCCCTTCTCATTGTGAGAGGAGACTCGTGCCCTGTAGTGGGCCGGTAATGGGTCGATAATATGATGATGGATTTACTACATATTTTTCAATATTGGTACAGACAAAGTTTATATTACTAACACGGAAAAGCAAGAAAATGACAGCACTACTGAATTTAATCTTAGGACTGATGATTTTGAATTACAATGACATGTACAATTCTTGACTAGTATCAACACTCAACATAAATGAAACAAATCGCAGTTTATTTTTGCCTTTAATGGTTTTATATGTGATTTATATTAGGCTTTTAATCCCCATTCTGCAGATGCTAGGTAACCAATTAATGCTTTTTGATGTCACACTCTATATAATTATGTTTGTATCTACAATACATTGTTAACAATATAGCAACCTATGGATTATTAAGTTCTTTCAGATTAAGATTAAGAAGCTTGGGACCTAAACAAATTTGAATCTCGCAATATCATAGAATTTTACTGATTACCTAATGTGACGTGTTATTAGTTTTACTAACATTACGACATGCTTACGTGCGTACGTTACGTTAAATGTGTGTTTTTATTTCTTTTATGGCACTTTATTAGTCTTAATAAACTTTGTTATTTATTTTTTATAAGCACTAATAGATTTTACATTAACTTATAAGAGCTAATTATAATTTTTAATTAGGTACACAAGGTACAGATAAGATTATCTTTCATATTAAGTGTGATTTGTACAGTGTATCGCCATATTGCTCCTTACTATATTAAGTGGATAGTTTTGTGGATTACATATCAACCCACTCTTTTTGTTTAAGTGCTATTGTTATACATAATATGTTATTGTTTTCTGTCCCAAATAAATAAAACAAAATATATCTGATGTGCTGATAAATGATCAAGTATTTATCTTGAAACGCATTAAAGTGCAAGTAATATAATTGAAGATATTGGTGCGTCTCTAATAATTATGCCATCTAAATTAAATCAGCTATTGATCAAACCCATCCAGGAAGATAACCTCCGATTTTGAAAGGTTCTTCATTGGTGCTATGCGATGATAATATAAGCCTATAGCCTTACTCGATAAATGGGCTATCCACTCTGAAATAAATGTTCTAATCGGACCAGTAGTTCCTGAGGCCATCGCGTTCAGTTAAACAAACGAACTCTTTTGCTTTATATATATTAGTATAAATTAAAAGCAGGCGACCATTTTTGTAACTATGAAAACATGGGTAGGTACTATGAACTTTCGTATGCTCTTAGTAAGGTATTCTCTTACAATTATACGCTGAATAATAATAGGTAAACACAGTGGCGTGCATAGAGCTTCATTTTGTATCATCTGCATACCCTGTGCATACCCTCTATGCACGCCACTGGGTAAACATAACTAATCAATAAACTAATCACCTGAAAATCAAACTGTATTTCAAACTCGGACAGACCTGCTGCCTATTCCAATTTCAATGAGACAAAACAGCTATCACTGAATCGATCGTCAGACGTTTGCACATGATATCTATGTTTCAGTTTAGGAAACAACGGAACGAAATTCAGGGGGGTTGATTAAAGACCCCGAATGTTGTCCACCGATAAACCCTACACCGGTCACCCTTTGCACGAAATGCGTACGCAAATAATAATTACATAGGTAGGTGCACTAGGTATCCACAATTAAAAGGATTTTTTCCGGACAGTCACCCAAAATATTGATAACATTAATAAAACAATTAATAACTACAGCTTGATCTGAGTTTTGAAATCATGAAAAAATACAGTAGCTCTGTGATAGATAAGAGAATGTATATAGACCTAGATGTACATGTACTCCAACTCGTGAAAATTATCACTATCACTACTTTCCCAAATGAGAACAGTACTCATTCAGATAACAGTAGCTACCCCAAGTTCATATATATAACTATTTTTATAATTGTTGAACTTATGATTAACAAACTTCAAGAAAGGCTTAGTTTATCAATAATTCACGTCCGTATTTGTTTTTCACTAACTGTAGTTTGTAGCAACTACAGCTAGTGAAAAACAAAATAAGACGTTCCCGAGGCTCAGTCTGGTTAAAAGGAAAAAAATATTGCGTGTGTTGCGACTACTAAAGAATCTTATTTTAACTATATACCTTCTAAAGAATATAACTGAAATTCAAATACTGATCTACCGGCTATTTAATAATTTGGTATACATATCGATCCACTGAAGTTCTTTGAAGGTAGAGCAAAGAAGTCTGAAAAAAGAAAACCATTGCATCGGTTTAGTATTGTCTGATCGGCTTTTGGAAATAATTAGTATGTAGTAAAAAAATGATTGTTAGATGTTATCTATTTAAATTTAAATGTATTTAAAATATGAGACGTGGTTACCCTACCCGTAACGTGCAGTCATACGACAGACGGACAGACAATACAGATATAAGCTTGTAGCGCCAATTGCAGGCTTTGGCAGTATTATATTAGGCGTACAGCATAAAGGGCCTTACTGTCTTCGTAACAAATAGGAATATTGCTTGTAATATTAGAATTATACTCGGTATGTCGATGTTGATAGGCTTTGGTTATCTACCTAGTAGCGTAGAGTATGGAACATTTAGAAGGATTATTCCTTTTGTGACGTAGGTACCTGATGCCGAATACATAGGTTGTTATATGAACTCCTAGGAGGAATGATTTCGTCTGGCATAAATATATTGTTACGGGTTCATACGGGTTCATACTACGAAACTATTACGTATTCAAATAAATAATTATATCATTATCACTACCACAATATTTAACTTAATCATACTCTAGGTCAAAATATATTTATGATAGTAGTATACTCGTATGCTCGGTGGTTTGCAACAAATCGCAAACAAATAAATCGCATGGCCAAGCCGCGCGCGCCGTGCGCGTAATGTGTAGGTACAAACCTATTCATCTAATGTTCGTGAACTCGAGTTAGCAACTGAGTTCCCATTTCTAGTTGCGTAATGATTGATGCAATCCAGTTTGAACCGGTTTCGCTCTCGTCCGCCACCGCACTCTGAATACGAACTCATTCATAATTACCGCCAACACTCAGGTACTCATATAGTATCTTCTAGATATCTATCTATCCTTTTACATATGACAACGAGACACCATTCATCACCAACATATAGGTGCAAAGTTTTTGAAGTTTGTCGGCTATGGGTAAAAGTCTTTTCTGAAAAAACCCTCCCTTAGGGGTTGTAAAATGGGGTTCCAAAGTTTGTTAGTTACAAGGCATGAAGAAATAAGTGTATTTTATTAACTCATGCTTATAGGTGTTAAAATAGGTGATGAAAGCTTAACCCATTTTATTCACGAAATAAGACCAATTGAAATTTGGAAGGTAACTTCTAGGCTCTTAACGCTATCACTCGAGAACTCGCTAAGAAAGTAGATAATGCAAAAGATTCTTAAAAGAGATAAAAAGGTATTAAAACCGCCCAGAATTAATAAACTTCAGAATATCAATCCAGTATTTTTATTTTTCCTAACTGAAAAAAGGTATAGTTAGTGTGCTTTTCGGTCTGCGTTTAAACCAATGCACAGAACATGGTAATTGCAACTAGGGCGAGAAGAAAATTAATCTTAATCTCCAGGTAAATCAGAAATTGTTCTCAGAGTGGAATACCTAACAACTGTAGTCCGACCCGGGAAATAAAATGGTTCCTGAGAGACGGGGGATCGGTACGAGGACCTCGTGTTCCGAGGACTAACATACTAACCCCTAGACCAACGGGACAGTTGTATATATAATCTATCTATATCCGTTTTATCTAATCTATTGATAAATAGGAAAATGCGACAGGAAATGCGGAGGAAATGCGACACACGCCACCCTTTCACCCAATCAACGAATAAAGCCCGAATAAATAAAGAACTTTATGCAATCAAATGGGTTTTTATTTGATTTTATTATCGAAACGAAACATAAACAAAAACGGATGAAGCGAAAGCATTTTATTTTCGAGTTGAAATATAATGGGCATCAATATTCGAATGTCGCGGAAACATAAATACGAGTGGAAGCGAACAAACATGGACTCTGGGTAGGTTCACCATTTACTATAATATTCTTGGACACTTCAAACATCTCAGTGGACAACAGCTAGTCGTAATCTCACCTACTGGTAAGTGATGATGTAGTTTAAGATGGTAACGGGTTTCACCGGAACATACCTCCTTAATGTTAAATTCTCTTACCTCGGAAATTAGACTCTTAACTATATAACCGAATGGGGTGGCAAGCTCCGTTAGCTCCGCCAGGAAGTGGCCCAGAGCTCGAAAAAGCAAGAGAAATCGGCCCGGGGGCGCCTCGAGTGAGTGATAAGTCTCTATTCTGACCACCTCTGAGGCCGTGGAGTGAGCCCGCGACTCGATGACATGAGAAAACCGACAACCCGTCTTCGCCGGCCTATACGGTTTATCAAGGTTGTCGGTGTTTTATTACCTGTCTTGATTTCCATTGCAAGTGATATTAATTATTATTTATTATTATATTATACATATAAATAAATAAATATGCATAAGGTATAAAGAAATAAATAACTTACATTTTATATACAAGAAACGCTAACCATTATTTAGTTACCGACAACTGTTTTGTCCCACTCCTAGCGAATTCCTTTAACACTGCGCAATCGGACACTTTTTGTAATCGCCAAGAGACATTTCATTTCTATCTGCTCACACTGAACACTCTGGATATGCAATCCGTGAAGTGGAAGAAACATTGCACCGAAAGCATGCGTGTATAATGAGTAAACAGATGGGTCAACTTCTTTGTATGCTCATACTTCTTTATATACCCATACTTCTTCGTAATCTCATTCTTTATTTCATTCTTAATTGTAAATGAAAATTGACATTGAAAGTAACAGCGCGCAAGCAAGCAGCGCCAGGGTACCGCAGGTTTCGCTTGCAGAGGGAGAACTCCGGACTCCCCTACCGTACATATTTGTTGCCTTAACGAGCAGCTGAGTAGAATCACTATGTACGCACGACACATATGCCCAGTGTGCTAACTCTGAGCAGGTAAAAAGATATTCAAATCTCTAGTAGTGACTGACTTTGACAGACAAATGGCGCAGAGGGCAGCGACCCTCCTTTCTGAGTCCAAGGCCGTGGGTTCGATTCCCACAACTGGAAAATGTTTGTGTGATGAACATGAAGGTTTTACAGTGTCTGTTTTTTAAGTAAATATGTACATTATATTCATAAAAATATTCATCAGCTATCTTATCTATCGCGTCGGTACATACTGAAGTTCACTCGTAACTTTATCTGAAATCCGTATTCTATGATAGCAAAATGTCCCAGCTTTTTTATATCTAGAATGGCATCTCTAGGCTATGGGCGACGTAGATTTGGTGTACGGTCCCCACCCTTCCGTCGAAGCACGAATGGTTATCCCATGGGCACAGAGTAATTCGTCAACAGACGGGAGTAATGTACTAACATGATTTATTAATTTTACATACACGATGTATACGGTACACGGGTTAAAATATTGACTGCTTTTCTATTGCAAAAATGTATTTACCGTGTGTTATCCAAATTGGAACAATCTGTTTTTCAAAGATTATTAAATAATATAGATTATCTTAATCATTTCATAATAGACAGGTTATTTTGACATTAATTATTTAATAGAATAAGAAACTTATGTATTTCTAGCAGTTTATGCATCATCCGAAAAACATGACCTCGTCATTTAAAAAAAAAATGCGATTCTACCGATTTATTTATAACTTTTGCTCTTTGTTATAAGAATGGTGGGCGATCGGTGGCTTTAGTATCTAATACAGGTACCAAATAAGTCACCTAACCGATCGAACTTCGCACGTCAGTTGAGGCGCGTCATTGATGGTTTTAATAGTTTTTATAGTTAAAAACCTCTACAATATTATTACTCTGTACAAAATTCACCTCGCCTATACGGAAAACGTTGGCTGAATAATATTTTTGTCAATACACTTTTAATACGGGGTCGCTACACTCAGTCGACCGGCGCGACTCGGAGCAAGTATTATTCGCCAATCGGAATCGTTTTTGGAATATTTCTCTCGTTCATTCCAATGAAAAATGGAAACTTTGGGGACTGCCTAGTAATAATTATTGTAAATGGCCCATTACCATCCGATGAAACTATGAAATTTCACTCTCCCTAATCAGAAAAATGTACCAACTGTGTAAGGTCATGTAACGAACGTAAAAAAGTTTCCCGCAGTGCGAAAAATTGTGATTAGAAAATAAAAAACCTGTGGATAGATACGAATTGCACGCGTTGCATGGCGGGAGTATTATTTTGTCCAGTATGACAGTTGTAAAAACTGACAAAAACTTCGAGGATTCGCAGTGCGGATTAACTCAACGCGATTTACTGACGTTTACCTAGTATTTTTTTTTATCTAAAGATTTCTCAAAGCAAATGGATTGTTTAGAAATCCAATTTATATCCTTTATTATCTGTAAATTATAAGTATTTATGTATAATATTCATTAAAATATTCATCAGTCATCTTTGTCCCCATAACACAACTAGATGGCGATGTGTGTCGTATATTATCGATCGAATATTATTTAATTATCATACCAGAGAAGAATTATTATGCGCCCATAAAGCTGATATGAGTAAAATTTGTATTAAAAGTTGAAAATGACAAAAGTAGTCATTACAAAATTAAAATTAAAATTAAAGTAGTAGTGCTTTTTGTGACAGAGCTCTCCTGGGAAAGTACTACCGCCATGCTTATGTCTGCGCTAAGCAGCATTATTGCAATACTGTGTTCTAGTCTGAAAGGGGTGCTTGCCGGTGTAATTAAGGGCACATGAGGCTCAATACCTACGCCTCACGTTGATAGACACAGGACGGTGAACGTTGCAGAAAATGGTTGTTACCTACGAGGTGTTGCTCTGTTTATATTTGGTTTTCCATTAACTATCACGTGAGCCATCTGTTTGGTCCGCAGTGACGTGCACAGGAACTTGGACCAAGGTAAGCATAACGAAGTAAAACAACATAAAATGGCAAAACCCTCATTATTAATTAAAAGGATTAAAATTTACTCAACGCAGCTAAGTATGACTCAAAACGAGAAAAAAATAGTCTTGGCGCTCGCAGTCGCGTCATCGCGTCCTCAATGTTGATGACATGAGATTAACTTGCGATGCGCTTCGGCATCTGCCATGTCGTAGGTCATGGGCTATCAGCCAATAATAGCAAGATAAAAACTATAATTCCCATCGAGCGGTTTTCATCTCTGTCACCTTCCAACAAGACTGATATCAGCTTGTTAGATATCGGAGTAAATGAATTGTTAGTAGTTTGTTTTCTAAACCAAGCATTTGCAACTTTACACTACATTGTTTTTAGGTTATTTTTCCGTTGATTTGCTCAATACAAATGCGCGGCGGCGGTGTGTGGCAAATGATTTTCAATTTTAACATTAAATCAAAAGATGTTAAAGTTCAAATTAGTTTGATAACATTCTATGCGCGTGGTCTATGAATTAATTTTATTTACTCGCTTCAAAGAGTTAGTTGTTTTATTATGACATAATTTTTAGATTTTAAATTGTTATTGTTATAGTGCTAGTAAAAAATATTCTTTACATAACAAGTGTTCATAAAATAATATCGCGAAAGGCTTGTTTTGTATAGCTAATATAACATAGTTGTTTATTGGTTGAATGTTTATTTTTGAATTGTTGTTTGTAGGGTTTCAAATGAGTACTACGTAGTTACGTAACATCAATTCTAACACACAACAGGAAGAGTGCTAACACGGAGGGAGAGTTCCTATATTCGGGGCATGTTTTATTCTCTGATATAACTGCATTATCTACCATTAATCTAAACATAAATAGTTAATTTCTTATTTTACTTAATAGCGCGGAACTACTGGAAACAAGGATTTAGGGTGCTGTCATTTAACGCTGTCCCCCAATTGATTGGCTTAGCTCACCTGTACAAAAATTACGCCCAAAAAACGAAAGAGCACAGACCGGAGCCCCAGCTTCCGGCATGAAATAGTTCATTAATATCTATTAATATTTGTAATAAAAACCACTGCAATATGCTTAAATTTATTTACATTGTGTTTAAAAAACATATTTTAATTACCAATATTATTTATGAGTCAGTTCGGCCTCTTTCATTAGTAATGCTAATTCTGATATTTACGATTATAGATGTTTCAAAAGCAGTTTAATATATTATACAGTGGTGGTTTGCGACTTCATCCGCGTACTATTTTGGTTTAATGGCTCTGATATCAAACATACAATCTTTTATACATAGTCTCTTGGGACTCCAAAACGTAGGACCTTTACAAGATCTTCCGGATACCATTTCATCCATAAAGAGGTATGATTTTCATTGTACCGACTGTTTTATGTGAAAAGCTTCTAAGGTGTACAGTACAGTCTCAATTCAAAAACTTTCATACCACTTTCATAGTACAGGCAAAATAGATCCAGTTATTTTGAAAACGGAAAAAATTTAAAAAGATACTTAGGTTTTTTTTTTATTAATTGGTAACGTTAATAAAAATAACTAATGACTGATTTGTTATATTTTACGATGAATATAAACAGACAAGAATTTCAGAAAACGCGACATCGTCTGCCGTTTAAAAGCTATTGTTAAATTGTGCGGGTCATTTTAAGTTTTGGATAGGCGATAGCCAAAACTTGTAAAGTTCCCATAACACATAATAATAAATAGACAAAAAGTACGCTTGGCATATTAAGTCAGGAATATGTTAACGTCAATGCCGCAAAACGTATTTACGTTCGTGTGTACGCTTATGTGAGAATCTTTCATTCTAAACCTACCTATATATGTGTGTATTCATTATTTTTTTTAGTTATATTTACCAAAATATCTTTAAAAAATCTAGTCCAACAAAATTATTGAATCGTTAACGGTATACCTACTATTATAAAACGATCATTATTTAGGTATTACTTGGGCACGTTTTAATAATCAGTTTTCGATTCTTAAGTTAGATCTTAAGCATAGATTGTTGTATACTTGCGAACCCGTTTTATTATTAATAACTATTATTATAGGAATATTCGCTACGTGATCGTTAACAATTCAAGATGGAGATACATCAGCGTCAACCCCACCCCACCTACTCGTAGTTTACATACGTACATTTAGGTAGTAACACGCCAATCAATCTAATTGATTCCATCGACGCTGTGTCACTCCGAACACTCGCCTAGTATATATAGGTATACCTGTATGATGTTCTCACATGCGTTCATTTACATACGTTCAGGTAAACTTGCTTACAGACTATACATAAGGGCAACGGCAACCGAGAAAGGGGTATGCAGGAAGGTAATTTCAAGCTTGTTATGCCCTCACGGACGGGGCTAATTGGTAAAATGTCTGTCAGTTTCTATAGGGCCGTATTCATGAACCGATTTCGAGCGAGGAACAGAAAATCGTTCAATTTATCCGTAAGATCGGATGACCTCCTGTTCTTAGCATGATGTCGGCTTATTAATAGTTGCACTTGTATGAGCAGCGGCGTGCACTTCATAGATGCACAAAAGCACTGCCTACCCTTAAATATTTTTATAATTCATAAAGGGGAAGGATTTTTCCATTTTATGCCATTTTCCTTATTTTTGCATACCCTGGTGAAAGAACCCAGTGCACGCCAATGTGTATGAGACATAGCTAAGCACGCCTGCAATCATCCTAAGTCCTTTTCGAGTATCGAATCAATGCAATCAGCGAAAATTAACGTAACAAATCTTGTTTTAGAGCTTTAAGTCCGTCCACGCTGTAAAAGTAGCTAAACGCTCGTAACAGAATATTTGTAAAATAAAAATCGGTGGTATTAGACTTTAAAACGAGGATTTGTTTCCCAATATTACGATAACCTAAAACAATTACTTTGTAAAAGAAATGAATTCTGATACTGGATATTTTGGTATTTAAAATAGAAATATTCAAAAGTTAAGAAGTTAGATTGAGTACTGAGAAAGTAACTATAACCGATTTTTTGCTACCGATAACTATTTTCGAAAAATACGTTCACAATGAGATCCCGCTCGAAGTAATACATAAAACGAAATTATACATATTATGCTCAACCATGTAACTTTCAATATTAGTGGAACGCATTTGATGCGCATACAATCTATTTTCTTACACTTGAACGTTATCACAGCCATGTGCTGTTCGTAAATAACTTAATATGCAAACATTGCTGTATTTGCTTATGCGCATGCGTACATGCGTCATTGCAGTCTTAACGGCTACTAGCATTTGCCTATTTTACCTAACGACTCTACAATGCTATCTACTCTTACTTATATACATTACAATTTTATATATACTCTTGCTTATATAAATGTCAATTTTTTTGTTTAACATCGATAAAACTTGGTTAGACGAGAAATTGCTCATCATTTTAGATTCCATGTTCGTACACGCTCTTTTTTAACACAACTCATTTATAAAGTGCTACATTCACTTTGATAACATGTCTCCTCTAAAGGACTTTATTATTGAAAACGGGTTAATGCTAAAGTATAAGTTAATGCCGCAGGTAATAGATCCGTCAACTCGTCATTTGACGGATAATTTAACACTAAACAGGAAGCGAAGCTTACGAGGGATGGAGACGAAGGGGGCTGGCAACACTTCGCAGGGCATGCAGGAACACACCCTACAAATTGCCGCCCTGTGTCCGTCAACCTGAGGAAGTGTTAAGCCTCATGTGTTTGGAACTACACCGGCAACCCTACCGACCGGAAAACAACAATGCCGGAACACAGCAGTGCTGCTTTGCGTCAGAAATAAGTATGACGGTAGGACTTCCCCTGACGAGCTGTCACTAAAGGCCCTACCATTACTAGACAAAGAAAAATGTATGTAAAGACGCGATGCTGGGTATGCACTAACACGCATCGAAGGAAATGCGCTTTAGGGTACAAACTCTGCATCTTGCATTTTGCGTAAATATTACGCGTTGCTCGTTGTATACATGCTTACTCAAATTATGCAAGTATACGCATACGTATTATGTATGCGTACACTTGCATACTTTAGAGTTTATTAAATAAAATGATACATGAAATCAAAATCGACGGTAAAGATTTTCATATAGGTTTTATTATGAGAATATAAAAGCAAAAGGGGCAAAAAGTTATTAATTTAGGCTCGTAATCGAGAGGTAATAAACATTTCATAATTAAATATGTCGAAAAACAAATGGTTTTTAACACAAATCGCCGGAGTTGCAAAATAAAATGAAAGCGAACTCTAGACGTTTAAAAATGTCGTAAAACTCTCAAGGAGTTTACCGAGAAAACCAATTTCGCTGGAAACCATTCCGCTGAGAAAATATCGGTATATGTACTTACAAGGGACACAAATAAACGGGATCTTTTATACAAAAAGTCGGGTTCTATGTTGGCAAGAGCTTCACTGGAACAATTTTCATTTTCCGTTCTACCTACTACCTCAAAAAATAAATACATATTGGTATTGATTTTGTAAGAAAAATGGTCTCATTTCTCCATGTAGCGTCACTGCAGAAAAAGCCCCATCGAATGGAAATGGGTCGATCTTAAGAACTAACTTGCAAGCTTTCAAATAATAACCTTTGTACCTACTTAGCTTTGTCGTCCTACGCCCTTGGTTGTTTGGAGGAGATCGCTATGCAGCGATATGGCCGCCAAATTATACTTTCTACCCAACTGAATCAAGTATTTAAGTATGGTTCTTGTTGTGTGTTGCGATTCGCACCCAAAATGTATTATTAACTAATCAATAACCAGAACTTAAATTCGACAGGAGCAGTGATGGCCTACTGTTTAGGGCCTTTGTCTTATTTTTCGGGAGACTTCCAGTGGACGCCGATGAAAAAAATATTTAATTACGCGACGCGCTGTTTAGTTAAAACATATTAATTCACAGCCAACAACTTTAAGTGTTATCTTAAAAGCTTGTAACAGTCATTTAATGAGTCCTGATAAAAGTACAGTTATAAAGCAATCCCTAAATACAAGCTCGAAACAACATCAAACGAGACAGCCGTGTCGATAAAACTTCGTCCATAAAGAGTGTATCTCCCGTAAAATTGTTTATTTTTACAGCCCTATATCGCGATACCGTAGTCCGCTATCTTTATTTTATTCTGGTGATTAATATTAACGGCTGCTGAATTGTCAATAATCTGCTGAATGGCGAAACTGTAGTAATATTATTCTTTGTAGTAATATTGTTGAAAATACGAAGTTTAGTCTCAAAGGTAAGAAGGTAAATAATATTTGTTTTTATTTTTATTATTAGCGTTCAAATTTTAAAGCTAAACCTAAAATCAAAATAATGAGTACAAATTTTTAAATAAATATTTATTAATGAATAGTTCGGGCTAAGTAGTATATCTGAAACCCATGAAGAAAGTTATGGTACTTATTGGGTTCACAACCAATATTTATCAAGTTAGGGTAACATATCGTAGCTCTTAACCGTAGACGTAATAAATATCACGCTAAAAATGGCAAGATTTTAGAAGCCTAGTCTAGATTATCATAAAACATTTAATAAACCTAGACGGGCATACAAAAATCACATACAAAACAGGCATCAATAATAATAATAATAATAATAATAATCATTCACGAACGTAAACTGTTCCAAAACTGACCAATAAAAAAAATATAGGCAGCTGTGTGATACAAAATTTGAAACCTTCCGATTGGTTTAACGTTACGTCATCCCGTCATCCGATTATGTGCCATATGGAGGACATTTTACATACAGGTATGTACTTAAAAAGGGGAGGCCTGCTAGCGTCGGGCGGTTGAACAGACCCATATAAAACCCTACATCCATGAAAATAAATTCCGGGCACATGACAATGGACTACCGTATATCTAAATGTAACGCGATTACTCCAGCTGTAGACAATCAGCGATATTTAAAAATTTCTCTAGCCCAATTTCTATATCTTGGGCGTAACTTTTTTCTTGTTGAACAGAAAAAATGCATATTACATGTATTTTCTGTCTTTAGCTTTGTAAATTTATGTATGCGTAATATTTCTTTATTCAAATAGACCTATAGATATCACTTTTTACTTTTGCGTATGTGTACAATATAGTGAGATGATTGTATTTAGTGAGATTTTAAACAAAAAATAAATTGAAGTCTACAAGTTTGTTTTTTTTTTTTTTTTTTTTTTTTTATATTTATAGGCGAGCGCTTGACTGCAATCACACCTGATGGTAAGCGATGATGCAGCCTAAGGTGGAGCGCGCTTGCCTAGAAGATGCCTATTCACTCTTGATTTGAAGGTACTAATGTTGTAAGAACTGGGGAAAATGGAAGCTGGAAGAGCATTCCAGATCCCAGCGGTGCGAATTAGAAACGAAGATGCGAAGCGCTTCGTACGCGTCCGCGGTATATCGACCACGTAGGGATGCAGATCCTTCCGGTGCCTCGCGGTTCGATGGTAAAAAGGCGAGGGGGGAACTAGATCAAATAGTTCTTGAGCACACTCTCCGAAATATATCCTATAGAACACCGAAAGGCAGGCAACCTTGCGACGATGTTCCAAACTCTTAAGTTTTTTATTGGCTAGGTCACCGATGAGCCTTCTAGCACGGCGATCAACCGAATCCAGGGCATCAAGCTGATACTTGGCAGAGCCATCCCATAAATGGGAACAGTACTCCATGCACGATCGAACTTGAGCTTGGTACAAGGTAAGAAGCTGTTCAGGCGTGAAGTACCGCTTGACCTTATTTGACCGCTTTGTATTGAATTATGTTAGAGTAATCGAAATCTTATACCACATGCGCCTATTACCCCACTGCTAGGCACGGTTTTTAGAGTATTGACCCATCTTTGGGGTTTTAGCGATTATTATCTCAAGTTAATGATAATAACCGAGATTGAAGGCCTAAGATTTGCGGCACAGCGTGGCAATCTCTAATTTCCTAACTCAGTCTGGAGTTAGGAAATATTTTTTTACAGGACCCAATTTCAAATTGCAATACACTCAAGCTTGTGACGGAGAGGCAAGAGATAAGACTACAGCAGACACGTCCGTTTACCGGCGGATAAATAGGCAGATCTCTAAATCACAGACTTGTGATTTGGACGTATTTAAAAGCCATTGAAAAAAACAGAGGCTTTAAAGTGTTCGCTAGAGATGATGTCTATCGGACAGAATTGATGAGATTGAAAACCGACAGTGGACTAACATTAACTCTTCAAAACTTGAGATCTTGGGTGAGGCTGAGAGCTTCTATGGACAGTTACATACTAAAGAACTGGCTCCTGTTGAGGATATGACCAAGGTCCCAGAGTCAAATTGACCCGACACTATAAGATATCACGGACGGCAGCCTATACGAAATAAGTGTGGCTAACAAACAGCTTAAGAACGGCAAGGTGCAGGGTGATGACGAAATCACTGCAGGACGGAAGCACTATGGAAGGCGGGTGGAAAACCGATACTCACATTCTCTCAGCGCTTGTTTGATTCCGTTATACATCAAGGCACAACGCCAAAGGCACGGTACAGGAGTGTGGTGGTTCTGTTCTTCAAAAATGAGTGCGATAGGTGTTGTTATCTCCAGGAAGCGGTTTACCGTTGCGTTGGAGGACGTCTTTGCTTCTCTTATATCACTCAACTTCGGCTTGCCGACAATGTAGTCAATGTAGTAATGGATTAAATGCGATGCTCAATGACCTCGGCAATGTTTCTCAACAGGTGGGCCTTCAAATAAATATGAAGATTATGTTTAATGCTCAAGTTCCGCTTCATCCAGTAATCTTTGAGAGCACTGCACCCGAAATTACCGACGAATAGGTATACTTGACACAATATCCAGTTAGGTAGGTCAAATTTCGAGAAAGGGGTTAACCACCGAATCCAACTTGGATTGACGTTACGGAAACTCCGTAACAAATACCGCAGTCCCTCAAGACCAAAATCTTCGAACAGCGCGTGTTGCCAGTGATGACTTATAGTTCCGGAACGTAGTCGCTGACTGGAACTCCGTACAAAAGACCTATGTCCAGCTGTGGACGTCAATCGGTAGATATGATGATGATTTGCAAATTGAACGAACCGGGAATCGCACCCTCGGACTTCTACATACGTAGGAACATACTAATTACTAGACCAAACAAGGCAGAGGAAAATCATAAAGCCAGCATATAATACCTTTGCTTGTAAGATATCACGTAACAAATAACGAAATCAGAAAGGACGGGTGACTAAAAATTTTTTTTGTGCAAAAATCGTTTTCGTGATGGTAAGATGTGTCCGATACAAAAGATAAGAATTGTCATAGAATAATATAACATAGGCTTCTTGCGAACCGTTGTTTGGCAAGCCGGCCTTGAAGTGTGTCGAAATTGAAGACAATGGCTGTAAGCAACCTAAAAAGGAACCGCTATACAATATCGAAGCAAAAAATTTGCTTTACTTAGCTCATGTTTTACCTTCTATCGCTGATACTACATTTATGTATCTACACCTAGTGTTACGGTATAGGATGATTTCATCGTAAATATACAACGTATACATTGTACATAGCAAGTATATAATATTGGAATAGGTATTGCTTATCTGATAATTAATTATTCGTGACACTGTTTGTTTTAATAAAACTGTTTGTAATCGCAAAAATCTATATAAAATACTCAAATTTATTAGTATGCAAGGCCTCTAGATAAGTAACCTCAATTAAGCAAAGTTTACGGTTTTGTCAGGCTTCGAGTTTGAATGAAATAGTAGGTACGTACAGTACGGTACGGTAAGTCAACAAATCTAAAAGGAGCAGATTTTTATATTTATATTTATCTTGAAGAATAAATTTAGATAAGTAAGGCACCTCCATTAGACAGGTAACCGAGTCTACAAATCAAAAAAGAGATATCTTAAATTTTTGGGAAATGAACTGTCAGAATTTTTTATACCTGCACTGTCAAATCAAATTCTCAATTCAAGAATAAAGAATTAATTTTGGGGCATTAGTCATGATTTTCAATAAATAAAGTTAATTTCAGTTCGTTTTGAATTCTTAAATTGTTCACGATTTTAGAGAAAGCTATTTCGACAATTTCTAATTACTTTTGGTCGGCATTCATACCGCAAAATCGATTTCAATTAAAATACACGAGCCACCCGCGGTTTCCGCTTGCATCGATACAAAATATAACCGCGATTCAATTTTATTCGATGACCCAAATTTCAACTGCCGCTACAAAACTACGCAGGTCCGATTTGATTGCTTATTGATTTATTTTAGATATTGTTTCAACGGAGCGATATTTTTATTCTTCGGGAGAAAAATTATTCACGGCAGATGAGCTAAACATTTCAATCGAAAGCAAATTGGTTCTAGTACAGTAGGCAATGGTAGAACTTACAATGATCATCAGTTCCGTTGATTCCTCAACTCCTCTAGAGCAATATTCTAGGCTATTCTAGGTTATAGAGGTATATCGAGCTTATTTTGCCTGTCTAAAATAAAACAAGGGCTTAGAGGAAAGTTTTGAGCAAATTTATAATAACCTCTAGTACTATTATAATATTCACGAACATAAATTAACAAACTACGCTCAAACAAAATGAAGGATTCATTTCACCTTGTTCTTTTAGGCCTGTTATATCTACAGCTGTCATAAACATCTCACTTTTTTTTTTAGAACTTTTTGTAAAAAAACCCCTCAACGGAGAAAATTATGGCAACAGTAAACAATGCTCGTTTAATCTTCTGTTCAAAAGATAAAGGCTTATTTTTTTTACAAGGAGCGAATCGCCGATTTAGCAGAAAACGTCAATATAGAATGCGTAAAGGCGCAGGTACTCTACTTACACGGCTTGCGAAAACGGAGAAAGTGCTATGTCCGTCAGAACCCACATGTATCGTATAAAAACGGTGTCGGTTACCGTAAATGATGAGAGTTTTTATTTCTGTGAATCCCGATATATATAATGTATGAAAAGTTCTTAATAATTGTTCCAACTTTTTCCCTGTTGGAAGAGATCATAGGTTTTCAAAAAAATTCAATTCACGCGAAATACTTCTGCGAAGTTATGTGCGTTTTTAAGCAATTAAAATATCACTTGCTTTATCGACGAAGGAAAATATTGTGAGAAAACCTGCATGCCTGAGAGTTCTCCAAAATCTCCAAAATTTAAGGTACATGTGAAGTCCACCAATCAGCACTGGGCCAGCGTGGTGGACTACGGCCTTAACCCCTTCACATTATGGGAGGAGACCCGTGCCCTGCAGTGGGCCGGTAATTGGTTGATATGATGATGATTATATCCCCTGACAAGCGATAACATTTACGTGTCTTCCTGCTAAATCACGGCAATAGGAAATGGAAACTGGGAGTAGTCTAATACTAATCTATAATAATATGGGTGTGTCTCAACAGTCGTGTTAAAATTATTGAGAAGGAACTTGTGTTCACGGTCAAGAGTTTAGCTGTGGCCAATAAATATTGCTAACTTGTTAAGCTAACGCGTTGACAAAAATGTATGTTATAACATACTATTTACACAGTATCGTCATATGTTAAGGCCTTAAGTATAAAAATAGATATTTTTATCCGCTATTGTATTGAAAATCAAAGTAAATCGCGCGTCCTAAGTCATACGTCATACGTCAAAATGTGATTATAGCTGTTCCAGATCAATAAATAAATAACTTCTAGGTGGTTACTATCATTAAAGATTCCTCTCCAAGAATGAACCTTCTAAAGTAGGTAACTCTCTTATTCCTAGACCTTTTCACATTTGCTTGGGGTCGGCTTTCCTTGTCCGGATTCTCCATTCATCGTGGTTATGTTCTATAATATTACTCAGGTGAGCTTTCCTAAGGACCAACCGGAAGTACCAACCGGACCACATAGCCAGGTGGTGCGGCGGTTGTATTTCCACGCGTACGCTTTGTCGTAGGCCAGTCTAGGGCGGGCTTTACAATATGGTCGTCGAGGCGTCTATCGACGTGGCCATACCAACGCAAGCGTTTCTCTACGACCTTTTCTACAATCGGGGCAACCTTAAAACTCTTATGTATGTACCTACTCATTTCGGATTTCGCCTATCTGTGTGACACCCGCCGACTAGCGAAGCATGGGCATTTCTGTTGTGTGTGGTTTGCTAAGATGTTGCTTATTGGTTGCCCAGCATTCAGACCCATAAAAATCAGCAGGTTTAATGGCTATCATGTACATAGGGTACTTTGAATTCTTAATTAACTACCAATGTATTTAGCTCTCAAGTTTAACAGTTACGTTAAGGTATCCTTAGGCTTTACATTCAAAAACGAGAGTATCACAACAATTTCTTCCAAAGACTCGCCGTAATGTTATTGCACGCACTGTGTGGAGTAGGCTCTATTGATAAGTATTGAATTTGACGGCATGGCTAGTCTATCGTACTATAATATCGACTGTAAAATCACTGTAACGCCAGAGTAAAACGGAACTTATCAGAAGGACTTAAAGTGAATATTCGTCTAAGATTCTCCAAAGATACCGCTCCTGGCGTAACGTTTGTGAAATTAAAATTCCGTACTACACATTGAGACTAAAAAACTAACATTAGGTCCATTTAATTTTTACACTAGTTTTTTGACGCTCTAGGAAGATTGCGAGCGTACATAATATCTTAGGCTCAATTGATCGGTAGGCCAATCGATCTTAAGTCATGTTGGACCAGTAGGTACACCTGGTCAAACATTACTTAAGAGACTGGTACAGAACCCGATATAAGGTCAATGTCGGATTATAAATAAGAGCTTAATTATTATATGAAAAGATCGATCTAGATTAGAGCTTTACTTAAATCAATTTAATTAATATAGTTTCAAGGTTTCTTTACTCGATTCCTCCTATAGAACTCTATATTCCTGAAAATGAACGAGTTAGGTATGGTTAAATTAATATTTCATGTTCGGTTAGCTGATAAAACGTTAATTAAATAAACAAAATAGCCGGGCATATTTTGTTCAGTTAATAGCCGGCTCAAGTTTCATGTTATTCTAGGCCATCATCGGAAAAGATAATTACGTTACACTTATTATGATTGATGGAGGATCTAAATTTAGACTGAATGCGTGTCAGAAAAGCGGGTCAAACTAGGCAAAGTATGCGAGGAGTGTGTGGTATAGTGTGTAAAATTATAATTAACTGCCTGAACGGGTAAAATAAAAAAAGTGGGTTTTGTTAATGTGCTCCATCAAATATTCGTTTTTTTTATAGTAATAATTGACGGACCAAGCTGCGGGCCCATCTGATGTTAAGTTAAAAACCATCACCTATAACACCACAGGCCCACACTAAGCAGGGCATGCAAGGAACTCGTCTTGCAACGTGCCTTCCTGTGTCTATCAAACTGAGGCGTAGGTAGGTACCCCATGTGCCTGTAATTAGACTGAAAACCGCGCCTTCCAGACCGAACCACAGCATTGCAACAATGCTGCTTTGAAGCGGGAATAAGTGTTTCCCCGAACGAGCTCTGTTACAAAAGCTCTACTACTACTTATACACCGTGATTTTATCATACAATGCTTTGCGCTTAGTAACGGCAAGTTCGACGTGACTGGACACGCCCACTACAACTTAACGAAAACTGTTAGCACATACCCGACAACTCGTTGGTTTTATATGCTCATGAAAATATTTGTAATATAAACTAACAATGCCCATCAAAATCGGAGACCTTTTAGGGAGGTAAAGTAAATAGCAATAGGCATAGGAAGCTTTCTTAGGTCACCAAATAAATATCTTTACACAACCTAATTTTTGAATTTTGATAGTTTTTCTTATAGCCTTTATCAAAATATAACCAGATGAATTGAATTTTAACACCAATTAAACTAATCCTTATTTATGTGTGTAATAAAACTTCAATGCTGACGTCTGTCCGGCGCGTTAGCGGTCTAAACAGATCTAGTATTAAATACTAAGAAATAAATGATTTGTCCCTGGAATCGAAATTTCAACTAAAGTTAGCCCTTGACTGCAATCTCACCAGGTAAGCACTGATGATGCAGACTAAGACGGTAGCGTGCCCACACACCTAACAGGCAGCATGCACGCGTTACATACCGGATACTAAATCTCTAGGCACTTCTTAGGCGGTAGGATGGTACTTAGCGGCCACGACCAAAGTCCGGATCCAAAAAAATTCCAAATTGTCCTGGCCGTTTTCCCCCATTTATAAAACAGCGGTGGTCACTTCGCCAGGTAGTTAGTAATAAAAACATTTCAAAATAAGTTAGGAATTAGTGTAGTCTAACCCCTTGCCTCGCGTAGTCCAGAGAGCCACATTAAGCCGACGCTCACTCCAGGTTATTATATTATTATTATGCCACGACAATACACACATCGCCATCTAGCCCCAAAGTAAGCAAGTAAGTAATACAACACAACACTACATAATATATGATAATAATTATCGCTGAAGCTCTACATTTTTACAACGTGATGGGTCTTAATTCCTCAAACCTATATGACTATAAGAGAGAAGGTCTGTACCCTGCAGTAGTGCGCCAAGAGTGATCATGCAGTCAAAAATTGTTAGGTATAATTTATGTAAGTCGGCTCAGTATGACAGCCTCATGGTAACTATTCAAGTATCATAGACATGTGAACCGAGGCTAAGCATTACCTAACCGCAAAAACCTAAAATGTCTTGGTCTACTATTCAATCTTCGCTATAGATAACTACTAATCGGAAGTATTTCAGCAAGCTTGTAACTAATTGTTGATTGACACATTTACTTACAGTTACGAAATAAATCCGCTGACACTGTGGCCACAGCGGATCCACGGCCTGTAATCCGTCAGTGTCAAGTGTTTGATGAATCGCTACATTCGCAATATTAACCATACAAGCTCGGGTATATAACACCTAAATTGTTCAGTGTACATGGTTATGCACATAACTGAATAGGGTAGGTTTGTTATATTTAAATATAGAAAGAATAAAACATAGGCCACAGTCTGATGTACCGACTATAATCGAAATAGCAGACTATACGACCATATTATATGTAAAAAACATACAATATGTCAACCCTTTAATGTATGGATTTCTAGAATTGCTCTTCTTGTTTCTGAAGGTCCAGGAAGACCAAAGAAGGTTCATTCCGTAGATATTAGCTCAGCGAATCGACGGATCCTCATTTAAACCACGTTACCTTAATTTCCTTCTAGATTCGTACAACGGAAATAAAGGTAAAACATCAATATGTTCGTACAATCATTAGTAGGCTCATCAAACAACTCAAATCACCAGGTGCATCCGCAGGTGTACTCGTACCCTACAATTTACACCTTTTGTCCGAATATCGATTGATTTATGTATGCCTAGTACATTTTTGTTAAATAACAAATAAAAAACTACGTTTGTGAATATGTGTGCTGTGTAACGTTGAGCTCAATCATGATTTATTTACTTGAACTACATAAAAAAAACAAATAATTTTTATGGTTTTCTTACAATTCAGATTTTATTAACTATGTTTGGCTTTGGTTTATTAACAAGAGACAACTAACTTTTTACCGATATTTAAAATGAGGAAGATATTAAATTATCGTAATTTTTCCTTAGTGATGTTACTTTATACATGTGTATTGATATTTTACAACTGATACAACAGAACTCTTCAACGGTAATCATTGGGTACTGCACAGCAAAAATACAGTATATTTACACCATAGAAGAAAATATTTTGACAACATAATAATATGTTTTTGTAAGCAGTTTTGTGACACCATAACTGTTTGCTGATTTTTTTTTCCTACCACTACAAATAGACTAATCTATATCGTTTGCTGACAAAACACAGTTTGAAGCTGACTAAAACGTCTTTAATTAGCTGGCCATTACAAAGGCCTATCATTATAGGCCTTTTAAATTCCCATCACAACTTAGATAATGCTCAAAACATCGTACCTATCTGGCTATATTTAGGCTAAAAAAAGATAGAAAATTATTTTAATACGACGGACTTTGTTTAAACGTTCGTTGGCGTTATTTATTCGCAATGACATAACATCCGCCCCGGTAAGTGCTTAATGCTATCCTCGGCTGTGCAAATATTGGCAGAGCGACGAGTGGGGGATAGGCGCTGTGTACAGTCTAGCACATTTCAGGGTACGAGAAATAGTTGATAGAGATAGAGTTGGTGGATCGTTGGCAAAATTATTGTTAAGTTTTTAATGTGGCTCTAGCCGGCCGAATCTTCATACATAACTTGAATTTTATAACATACAATTTGTTCATTGGAAAATTGAAAAAACAACTAAGAATCTACACATATTAAATGGACATAGATTTGCTAAATTTAAGCCCTTGATATTTCTCATATTGCCCTCATACTTGAAAAATAGATCTATTGATTTTTTTAATGGAAAAACATAATTGTTTTTTGCATTACTTACAAATTAGAACTTTTCTCCTAATTTACGTTGCGGGCTCACTGGTTAAAGGTAGGGCAATTAGATTAAACCAGTGTGCTGAGTCTTTACGCGGCATCATACCGAGACGCTAAAACGCTTAGCGTCACGTCTTGGTTGTTAGGGAGAAAATCTAGAAAATAAAAATTGTCAAATTGTGTTCAAATCTAGGATCTACCATTTGTAAGACGAAGCTTACCATTGCGCCATGGCGGTGGACAAAAAATGACTAAAGGAGCTTGTGAAGAATGGATTGTAACAACTGGTTTGGTAGTAGGTACAGGTAACCTAGATATGTTACCGACTTTATGTTAAAGCCTTAACAATGAGGTCAGCTTTGGTATGCATTATGGGTTACTATTTATTCAAGATGCGTTACTAAACAAAAGTTGCGTATGCCGCATTACTCACTATGCTAATCATTTTGAATTGCGCACGTTAGCGAACTACCTACGTGCCAAATTGCAGCTCTGGTACAAAAGATACATGCCTATAAATATGTTTTTATTTTTATATAAATATCACACAAAAAGGACGAGCGTATAAAAAGACTGGGCAAACTTTTGTCTGAACCGTGCCTTATTTCAAAATATTTTATGACTTATATATTCATACAATGTTAAAAAAAAATAGAAGATGATTGATAATTGACTATAGCATATTTCATAAATTATTAAATTGACATTTTTAGATAGCATTTAGATATTTCGTTGCAATATTGATACATGTACAGATCTTTTTAAACTCTTCAGTTTTTTGTTAGAAAGTATTATTATGTATAAACGTTATTACAGTGTTCCTAAGAAACTCAGTTGTTACAACCCTTAGTTAACATAGGTGAAACCAAAGGGAACAGCTATTTCTTAATATACTTTTTTTTATCTGATGAGTAGTTTTGGAGATTACCTATATCTTCACTTCCAATCTTGACATCTTTATAAAATTATAGGTACAATCAAGATAAAATATTCTGTAGAAGTTGACTGAGACAAGTGAAATAAAATAAAAATGTAGGTATTAAAGCATATTATTTTATAATTTTTGAATTGTCAATTTTATAAATTTAAAATAAATGTTAAAATTTTTGGAATGGAAAGGATTTTAACCAGAGACTGCCAATCGCAGCTGTTCTTTTAAATTTTTATATGCATTTTAAATTTATAAAATTAAAGCATGTTGTTTGACCAAGGTGTATGACTTACAGTTATTACTTTATGTATAAAAAAATACACAAATCTATCTACCCAAATGCCTATCCTGCAATATATTTTCAAAATTTAGAACCTTTTAGAATGTTATAGTTTTATATATTTAATCTATGAGGTTTTAAATGGACCTTTGTCTAAAAAGAAGCCCACAAAAAACTAAGCCAGGAATTAAAACCAAAGTGACAAAATTTAAAAACTTGTTGTTCATCAAAATATAAGAATGTCAACAATATGTGATAGAATAATTATATATCATATGATGACTAAAAAACTGATAAGATAAATATTTAATATAATATTTATTTTATATTAAAAAATACTCTAGTAATCTGTTTTTGTTTACTCAACAAATTCCAAACATGGGCAGCAATTAAATTATTACTTAAAATCTTGGAGTCAATGACATCTAAGCAGCAAAACAGACAACTCTAATTTCATTACATTAGTCTTTTGCATATTTAAAATATAATAAGCAACAATTAAATTATCTTAATACATATCTGTAAAAATTATGAGTATAGTGCAAATGTTTATATGTGTAGATCTACTTCTTCTGTGCGTAAACCAGATTCTTTATTATTGTCTTATTAAAACAACCACATAATTGCACAGGATTAAAAAAACCTTTAGTATCCATAGAAATAGCTCAATGAGTTTATAAGTGCCTACTGGAACAGAGTTTCTATTTTATCAACATCTTATGATTTAGATGACAATAGACCACTTTCGCAACCACTTGTTAACAAAGTAACTTCAAGAACTAACCTACTACATATGACTGACACAATTCAGTCACAGATAGTTCAAATGAAGGGGGCCTGAGTTATTTGTGTGTTAGTTCATAAGTTAATTTTATTTTTAAGCAATTTAAATATCACTTGCTTAAATGGTGAAGAGTGGCATGCCTAAGAATTCTATTTAATGTTCTCTAAGATGTGTGGAGTCTACCAATCCGCACTGGGCCAGCGTGGTATCCACCATGCTGGCCCTATTGCATCAGTAAATATGTAAACTTTAACTCTTGTCAGCCAAGCTTTTCTGTAAGCTTTAATATGCAGAACCACAACCTATAACACATACTAGACTGCAACAAAGCCCTGAAAACATCAACCAACCAAGCATTCAATAACATCACCATTCTTAAGGCCAAAGGACACAATGGAAATCTACACAATGAGGTAAATAATTATCTAGCACACAAGTTACTACACTGAAGATAACCAGACCCTTTGGTGAGTACAAACATTGTTACATGTATACTACTTAAAACTTACTCAAGAAGTATTCCTGAATTTGATAGAAAGCAATGGACTGTACATACACTGGCAAAACATTCCCTGATTCAATACTTCACTAATTTCCTAAGGGGGGACAAAGGTAGGCTTGAGAAGATTGTGCGACTAAAATCAGAGGTTAACCTTTAGAAAAAACACTGTTTTATTATGTGGAACCAAAAGTACCCTCTTCAGATTATGCATGGTGGGAGACAATACACTCATGAAAAAACATGTGCTATGTCATCTAGCGTGAGGTCAACAGAGAGATAAAAAAACTCAAAATGTGTGTTTCCAATAATCAAATAATCATGATAATATTAGTCGTTTTTGAGATCACAGACATAAACTTCAATTTTATATGACCTAGATGTAGCCCTCTTTTTAAAGTTTTTTACAGTGCAGCAGTCACAACAAAACTAAGGGAGGCTTTGTTTCAAGACACAATTGCTTTATTACAAAATAACAGCATAAAAGATAATTTTGTAGAGTTGGTTTAATCTAAATACATTTAGACACGATCGACCTTTACCTAATCGTAGAAAATAAAATTCTAACCTTTAGCATCTGTTACAGGCTCAAAATATGTATTATTACGATACGTCATTAAACATCTGTTAAATTAAATATCACTACTCACAAGGGAATCAACTTTATTGTTTGTAGAACTTAATCAAAGTCGACAGAACTACGGTGAGTACATGTAATTTAATAACTTATGTGAATTCTGTTGAAGCCACCAGCAACTGACGTGCAAGTATGAAACTTTACTGGTTGCAACGTGTGAAACGAACAGCTGTGTGCCACGACCGGCAGCCCGGCGCCAACCTTAGCCACGCCACGAAAAAATACCTGATATAGTCAAATAGGTTACGACTTGTCTTGTACTGAAATATTTCTCGTATTCAGTTAGACTCGTCCACAAATACAAAAGAATTTATACTTACATGTAATCACCGGTATCATCCAACAACAGGCATTATTACAACCCAAGGGAGATCCTCACTGCTTAAATAATAATCACAATTCAACACTAAACATTTTTTATGCCTTCCAACGCAATATTGCACATATGACTTCAAAACCATCGATAACTTAACAATTTTCACGAAAACACATACACAACAAAAAAAAGTAATATTCGTAACGCTATTATCACAATGCAAACGGCATAAAACCTAACAAACGCATATCAGTTTTCTACTCGTCCTTGCGTTCACATAAATTGGCAGCCATCTTGCGTTCATGCGAATTCATTTGTGTTGCCATATATAACTAAAAAGTTCCTATTTATATCACACATTTTGTCTGTTCGTCCGCCTATCAAAGCACTATAACCTGAAATTTAAGGAACTTTATTACTCAAAATTCACAAATACTACATAGAACTACGTCCAAAATACTAAATAAGTAATAAAAAGAAAAAAAGTGTGTGTGTGTAACCTTTACGCGCGATTGAAGTAAAACTTTTGTTATTATTTATTGA